>NC_082602.1:16222657-18622657 GCF_030936135.1 Gavia stellata
GAGAAAGAAAAAGAGAGAGAGAGAAAGAAAAAGAGAGAGAGAGAGAAAGAGAGAGAGAGAAAGAGAGAGAGAGAGAAAGAGAGAGAGAAAAAGAAGAAAAAAGGAACGATTCAGGCAGACAGGAGAAAGGAGTACTAGAGGAGGTCCTGTCCATACCCCCCCACCACTTTCCTTGGGCTGTGGTATGAAAAAACAATGGCTTTTCTGAGGTACTGTGCAGACAAGGCAGCTCTGAAAAAACTAATAGCCATGATTAATGACAATGGGCTAGAGGAGAGTTGGGACACAGCCGCCACATATATCATCCTTTCCCATCAGTCTCTGCTCCTCCCTGCCCCTCTTCCTCCTACCAGCAAGGCATTATAAAAATGTCTTATCTGCTTTCGACTTTTTTCTGAAATCACAGTACTGCTGAAAAAGAAGGGGGAAAAGAAAGAGAGAGAGAGAGAGAGAGAGAGAAACAAAGAGGCAATAGGGTGAACAAGAAAATGGCATGTAAAATAACTATAAGATATTCCAGGGGAAAATGCACGAGCTGTAATCATTCAAGATTTCAGCAACTTGACTCTTCACATGCTGAAGCCACATTTTCAAGGTCTTATCTGCCATATGGTTCCCTGTTCAGATGATTTATTAGGTGTAGAAAGCACACTGATAAATTTTACTGCATTTCCCTGAATAGGCAACCTATGGTGTCAATAACAAAGCTCAGGCCGCTTTAATGAAAACTGTAAGCACCAAAGGGTAACCATTTATTTATGAGTCACTACAGTATTACTAGGACAAAATTTATCTTCCCTTCTCACGCACTCTGCAGAAACCAAATCTGGTCAAAGAAACAGCGATCACATCCATATGTCAGTGACTTACTAACATGTCTCCTGCACACTCAGGGCTTGTATCCAAATAAACAGTTTCCATTTAATGACTATTTTCTCTAATGTAGAAGATGCTCTTCAGTTTTAAAACTTTAAAAAAAATACGTTGGTGACAACCTGCATATCTACAAACCATTACAGAGTGTTAATTTTCTATGTCCAAGACAAAAAATAAAACCTATCAGAAATAAGAATAATCATTTCAGTGGTTTAAGCTTTAGCTGCATAGGAGTAGATCATCAAAATCACTTTGGATAACCTTGGAAAAAAGGAAGCTGAAAACAAATGACAGCTTATAGATGCAAAAAGCAGTGTTTATTGGTTCCATTGAAGACTTCAGAGGATTAATAAACTGCCACTTCGGCATTAACTCAAAAACCATAACTCTTGAAGTTTCTTATGTGTATCTCTTTTTTTCTTTTTTTTTTTTTTAGGCTTTTGTTTAAAATAACATATTGCAATTGTTTTTCTATTTCATACATTGAATGTTACTTGTCTTGTGCCCACAATCCCAAGGCACTTAAGATACCAAAACAAAAATTTAAAAAATGCAGAAGATACCCAGAGTTTCTTACTGCTTATAACCACTATTTGAAAGGCAAACTGAAATTCTTTGTTGTTCATCCTCTATGAAAATTATCAACAATTCAGAACTAATCAAGACTGATAGAACTGCTTGTCTCTCTCACACATGTAGGTGCCATCTTCTCCCCTTTTAAAAACCAACCAGCAAACCAAGTCATGCACCCCCCTCATCATTTGGTATGAGTATCAAGATTAGCACAAACACAGGTGGTGAAGTTTTGGCTCCAATGGCTGTGTCCTGTTTTGTTCTAAAGATATGCAAAAACATATATTAGTAATTGAATTAATTTAGATTTTGTTACTACATCACTCAAACAACTATTTAAGTCTGAACCAAGAAGTGCCACACTTTCAAAAGGCCAACAGTTGCCACTGCATGCTTGAAAAAGCCTTATGTTCACTTAGATACTTAACTGGTAGCTTCCAGATAGCAAACTACTAAAAACCTTGCCCTCAACACCCACCTTTATCTTAGTTACATAGCATGCTATCGGTACACACATGTCCTTTTTATTATAACTATAAACCTATAGTGTCAATGAATAGTTCTTGGCAGAAGTCCAACTGCAAACACGAGATTTGAGTCCTTGGGGGCATGCAGCACTATGTGTTTAAGGAGCTGGGCAGTTAAAAGACTGGCTTTCTACATGGGTTTTTAACCTTCGACTAACATTGCTCAAATATGGCTTTCCGTGTAAGTAAATGAATGCCATGGTCCCCGTGCACAGGGGAGAGCCACTCCAGCCTGGGTCAGGCTCTTTTACAAAGCTTGACCCTGAAGTGACAGGATACTGTGTCATGACCAATGTGCAAAACACCAAGAATGACAGATTCTTTAATTAGTAATTAGTAAACAACATTTTCTGAATTAGCAAGCACCTTCTTTCTTGCTACTGAAAAATTTCCTAAGAAAAGAATGCCCAAATTACTACATATGCAGTTTTTTCTCAATTTAACACCTGAGCAGAAGCCAAACTGTGCACTCTGAAATCCTTGATGGAAACCTTAACATGTATCAGCTTACTACAGATAGGACACTCTTGTTCCTCCCTCCCTTCTCCTTCACAGAAGACTGTTATGAAAAAGAAATTATTTTAGACTTCATTTTTAAGTAGGAGAGGGGATAAAGAAGGAAGGACCTGACATATCTCAGTATCAAAATAATCCATCCTACGTAGTCTTGCCACAGGTTCTTCTGTATTTTTTTCCCTCAAACACAAGGTTCAGCTCTACTGTTCTATCTGATTAGTAGAAAACTGCTGGTAAACGTACACCAATGTAAAGTTGCAGAGGCTCAGTGTGAAGACTGATGTGTCTTTTGTAGTCACTATCCAGCTCTACAGCACAGCTTTGAATTCAAGAGCTTTCGTACACGCAATAAACCCGTCAGTCACCTTCATCCATATGCTGCCCATTTGAAAGAGCCTAACTGGAGTCTCCACATGCCTGTCTTCTCAGGGCAGTTCTCTAAAGCTGACCCTGTCCCTCATCCCACCCGGCACACAGCTCCCACCAGTCACACTGACCTACGAAGCAGATTTATCTGTGAATGAAATAACCTTCTGTCATAGCCTTTTCATAAGTCAGTTTTATGGAGTAAGAAATGGACTCCAACTTTTTTAGCCAACAATCATTTTTATTTGGCTGTCCTCTGCTGGTATTCTAGATTTTTCCTGAAAGTGTTAAGAGGGAAAATGCATGCGAGACTATTAGATGTGAATTGGTGCCAGGATTGTAACCTGTCAGCTGCAATTGTCCATACATGTAATATATTAGTCTTCTGTTTCTAAAAACACCCCACAGTTTGCTCTCTTTACTCCTTCCAAAAATAAACTCTACACTGAGCTGCACAGTAATGATCTCCAGGACAATGATAGTTTTATAGTTAAGGGTGAAAAATGTCTCTAATTCTGTGTTTACACTGAGCACTCTTCAGGAGTGGGAACTGTGTTTTTACTGTGTGTCTATACACCAGAAATAGGACTCCAATCCTAGCCAGAAACTCCTCAATACTACCACGTTACTAATAGTACATCTCTATTTCTTCACAGCACCTATAGTCAAGAGTGGAAAGGAGGGAGGGCAGTCTCTCTGAAATGGAAGCCACTCACTTAGGTGCCTGCACTTTAGTTTTTGATTAAATTTATTTTTCCCTACAATACCTGTCTGGTTTAGAAATATGCTCAGTTCCTATAAATTCCCATAAATAAACCAGTAGCTGAACAGCACCTTTACACAGAAACACAAGTAATTACGAACATTTTCAAAATACTCTGCCAAGAGATACACCAGCATACACATTTTCAGAGCAACTAAGCTTACTGCAGCAACTGTATAAACCATCACGTACGCTACAAGTCCTATAAGCTTATCTATGAGCCTATTTTGTAAAATTAGGTGGAAGAGAGCACAATGCTGAGGCTTCAAGCAGTCCCTTCACCCACTGTTAGAGTACAGCTCACTTCAGCTCCACTTTGAATCAGAATTATGCTGAAACTGAATTATAGCTTTCTCCCCACACATACATTTATGCTATTCCCCATAGACTGTTTGGGTGTCAAATCTGCATAATCACTGTACATTATTTTTCAATAACCATAAAGCAGGCAAATCACCACGCTGCCTGACATCCATTAGCCAATAAGTGCACAAAGTTCTTCACATTTTTCATTCAGTGGTTATTTCCCCACAGCTGAACTATAAATACAAAATACACTTTTCCTAACTGTTTATAGTTACTTAGAGCATGTAATACTCTTTCCCCCCTTCATTCTCAACTTAGCATAACATACTTGATTATAGATATACACAAAAATATTACAGTCATGAAAAGAAGTCAACACAGTCTCCACAAAGACTATGATTTTGCCTCTGGTATTTGGGGCAAGTCCACTGCCCAACATACACAATCTATATTGGAGATACTCCCTAGAGAAGAAAAAACTGCAGGGCAGCATAGAGATCAAGATTTTAAAGAAGACATGGGATGGAATGGCCAAACTCATTTCTATTACACAGAAGGAACTGGGATCATATTCCATAACCAGTATGAGGTATTTATTGCATCATGTAAAACGTGGAAAAGAACAAAAAGGGCTCGAAGACTGAGGAAAGAAAGTGGAAAGAGACTGTCTTCATTTAAATTTTGAGCTTTTGACAGTTCAAGTTTTGTTCCTGTTCACTTAAAGTATTGTTCTTTTCATCACTAGCCGTTTCAACTTAATTTCACTCACCTTCATATTTGGGATCTGAAATGATCACACATAAGTTCAAATGCATTTCTGATACAAACATCTGTCCCCAGAGTTTACACAGATCAAAACAGTTATTATAGTACTGTATTCACAATAGCAATGCCCATCAAAACACAAGTTCAGTACTTCTTTAATGGTTATATGAATTTTAATTAAGAATAGAAAAATAATATTTTTTTTAAAAAAATCTTTTTAAAGAAATTTTAAGAATTGTGAAGAATTCAATTCAAGTTGAGCACATCAGGAATTGTATAAACTTTGATTACATAAACTTGCTATTAAGCCCTATGGCATACGGTCCTCTTTTGTACAAAAGCTAGACTACTATACAGTTGAAATCTAGCATCATAAACACCTTCAGTATGTTTGAACTAACCTGTCGGATAACATTGTTCACACACTGACATCCTGAGCTGATTTATGAAAGACCAAAGGCTGTAGTGGATAAGTATTAAGAGGTACATGCTTTACGGAATGAATAACTTTCCTCGTTCTCAATATTTCTTATGTTTTTTACAACAAATTGCCTGGCTCAAGAACAATCTCGTAACGTGAAAAACAATTCTATCCCAAGCCTGCTAAAGACGTTAAAAAAAGAAGTTGGAAACACTTTTGAAACTATAAATTTAAACACTTCTAGAATTTTAAGAGCAGTACTAGTCTGAATTGATCTCATACATCCATTTATGCTAAATGGTCAATGCCAGCACAGAAACAAACAGAAGATAATTATTTGACAGAGACTTTTTCCTTTGATTTTGAGCCTTTAGATAAACAGAGGATTCTCCAGTAAATACGTTTTCCAGATGGCGTTCATTCTGTGGAAGACTAAAACCTTGGATGTTATACAGACTAAACTATAATGAACTCTAGGAACTGAATTATAGTTGCTTTTATCATTATCAATTACCTTCTAAGTCTAACAGAATTTCAACTACACAAAGAAAAGGCAGCTAGCCAGAACAAAGGTTGTCCATACTTAATCTTAAAAACTAGTGGCAACTTTCATCATCACCATCATTCTACCACCACAGTGGTCCACAGGCCAGAGAGAGGCCTTCAGAGAGCCTTCTGCTCTTGACCTGGAGCAATGTGCTTCCCCAGCACAGCTAAGACCACTGACAAGATTGCATTTCAGGACTGGCAGCGTGGGAGGAGAAGGAAAAGGAAGAGGAACACAGTTCTTTCTCCTTCCATTCCACAGCTGGCTGTGATCCTTACGACAAGATTTTTTTGCCCTGTATACAGTAAAACATGTAGCTGCTCTGAGCCTCCATGGATGCACCACTGTGCCATGGAAGACAGTACACAGCCACTACCAGTTCTACACTACTTGGAAAGAGCTCTGTTTCTTGATAAATAGAGTGAGAGGCAGAAGAGCCACAGGTCTGTTTTGGATAGGTTGCCTTAAACAGGAGCCAGGAAAAAATACAGGCAGATAAACCAGTATGTAGACAGCCAAGTCATAAAAAGTCTTCTTCCTCCCAAGTGAGGTAGAACATATTCCACATTGTGCTGCATCAGATCCCATAAAAACATTATCTATCATTCACTTAATAGCAGTAGAAACTAGGTTTAACATAAAATTTCCCAAACCTGAAGTGTATTAAGCAGCTATTTAAGAGCAATAAGTGGAAAAGATGCTACTGACGAGGGTGGGGGCTGCAGTGTGACAGTAATTCAGAAGATTAATTAAAGCTTCATGGGCGAGAATAGTAAAGAAGTGAGAGAGAACTCCACACAAAGAACTAGCTGTAACACCTCAGAAATGAGCTTGTACGTCAAATACTCTTGAAATCTTTATGTTTTAAATTGAGACCATACATCAAAAATTACCTGATTGCATATGATACAGATTTCAAACATGGACTTCTGAATTCCCAGCATCAGAAAACACAACCATTAAAGCCTGAATAGGCAACTTCTGTTACTCACAGGATTCCACATTTTCCTTGGATATATTTTGTCTTTGGTTACTTCTTCCTCAGCTTTCCAGCTACTTAGATAGGAACTACACCTTCTGCACTCTTGTCCTTCATGTGAGTCTGTTGGTTTTGATCTTTTCTCTCTCCTCTTTTACTTGACTTCTCACAAAGAAGGATGAGACAGGAGGAGAAACAGCCTTTTGCAATTGTGCAACAGGGCAGGGAAAAACAACCAAAACTTCAAAATCTAAAGGCATCGTTCTAGATTGCCACATTGTCCTGGAGGCAGCACCCTAACATATTGTTCTGTCAGAGAAGTAGAGCAACATACAACTTCAGGTCCCTAAAGCACTGGGCAAGACAGAACATCCATCAACCAGTAAGACAGAAGTTCAGACACCTTGAAAGTAACAGGTATGTTGTAACGCAAGAACCATCAATGTCATAATCTTATTTTTATTGTAATTCTTTACATAAATACATGATAGACAAATGAATTTCTATAAAAGTCATATCATCCCCTCAGTTCAAGAAAGTGAAATTTCCTTAGATTGAGAGGGTGGAGGACACATGCCAATAGAAAGACTTATTATGGCAGGCTCAATAAAACTGAACAGTTGCATGTCTTATCACATCTCTCTGTTAAAAGCAAGTTAGCAAGTTTGAAAAAAGGCTTCACTATAAGCTCTTCTACAAGTGGTCTTTATGCTTCAGTTTTCCTGTTTGCTGTGTTATTTGCTGACCATTTCCTGCTCTTCACAGACCAAACTACCCAGCACTAAATGTCAGGGCTATACAACAGACTTAACTGCATGTCATTGACACCACACCTCACTTTGTATACTGGTAATTCAGAGCAATACCGTGCCTAATGTCAACAAGAAGAAAAAAAAAAAAAAATAAATCAAAGAAATTCCTCTGTGAGGGAAAGATGGAGAGAGCTTGGAAGAGGAAAGCAAACATTTTTCACAGAAAAAGGGCAACTTCTATTCTACCTCTAGTGAAGTTCTATGAAAAGATAAAATTAGACTCTGAATTACCAGGCAACTGAACCTCAAAAGAAATCTCATCAGCTACCATCTACAAATACTTTCCTTCAGTGTTATAACAAAACGCTGCACATACCTCCAAAAATACAAACAAATCCATGTTTCAGTTAAACAATGAATATTCTGCAAAAAGATCCTACTTTTTTTTTTCCTCACAGCGTTTCACCTAGTATTGCAGGTGAATATTTTTTATTTATATAAATTTATAAAAGCCTCATTTTTGGACAGATAGGTTAAGAAACTCTGATATCAGGTCAATACATTAGTGGACTGACACTTGACAAAAGACATGTTTGCGAAAATACAACCAACAGAATCATAAAACCCCCACAACATTCCGAAATAAACTTCCAAAAGTGAAATATCTGCAGGTTTCCTTCACAGGCACCTCATGTCTAGCCACTTCCTTCATTAAAAAAAAAATGACAAGTAATAATTTTATTAAAAAATTGCATTTTGTATTGTATCAATCAGTATTGTATTAATTGTGTAAAGCAATTTGCATCCACTGCTCAACTACTTTCCCTGTAGATGCATTCACAGTGGAAATAATTTTGGAGTTCCTCTTACGTTATTTAATTTCTCTTAGAAAAAAGATATAATTATTCCACACCTTAACTAACAGTATTATCATATTTCTCCAAGTATGAAAACCAGTTCCAAGTCATCGGAAAACAGCTGTAAAGATTCAAAACTGTAGTAGTATCTTCATTACTTTTATCCCCATTTGACAAGGTTTGTAATTGAAGCATATTGGCACATATGATACTTCATTTACCAGTTATTCCTAAAACACTCTAAACTGGTGATTTACTCAAAATACTTTTTTATTGAAAAGGTGAACTATACTTGCCTTTAATAATATCACTTATAGTGATGCAAGTGAACAAATTTATTTAATGATCACTATTATATACTGTACTAATACAAAACTTCAAAGTCTTATTCAGAAATTGCACACATTAATTCTTTTAAATAGTCATTACTATTAAAAGAAAAAGAACAATCAATGGCTGCAGAAATATAAATCTGCATTTTCAAGGATGTTTGGAAACACTAGTTATAATGAGCAAAACAAGTATTGTCCCCATGACAGCCTTTCTTTACAAACCTTTGAATGTTTGACAAGAAAAGGTCATGTTTTGTAAAATCCTGGAAAGGTTATTCAATAACAAATCACATGAATGAAATCACAAGAGTTCAAGGAGGTTAACAGAAACACCACAGGCATTAAAGCATGTTTTCAAGGTAAACAAGGTAAAAGAAAAACAGTCTGCCTCAGCTCTGGAAAAAGGCAAAAGCAAGTAGTCTCTAATTTGCAACACACTGTAATTTTAAGACATTTTCTCTGCACTTGGTGGTTTAACACTACGTATTATTTCTCATGTTCAACGCATTTAGGGAAGGATTAACAGATAACAGAGCCAAAACATTTAAACATCTCTTCAAATAGTCTACCTTGACCTTAGTAGATTTTTCCCCCTTAATCTTGTGACCAGACACTTAAAAAACCCCCAAAACTTAACCTCCATCTCAACTAAATCTCAATCTTAGATCTCAAAACTTCACTGCTTGAAACTCTGCCAGCCTTTCAGCTAAACACTTTGACCTGCTTGTGACCTCCTATTTCCAGGTCTATTTTCTTCTTTACCAAAAGAACACAACATTTTTCACAGGCAGGAATAACAAAGAGTTGTTTATATAGGGTAATTTAACTACAGGATCAGTGCAGGGAGCAGTGTGATGTATTTGATCCACAGACCAAGAAAAAAAGCATTGCTCACCAGTGTTAGAGAAAAGCCTATTGAATAGTTTTCCTGGGGCAAGCCAGCAAATTGGGGTTCTTTTCATGTATAGGCATAGAAAAAACGAATTCAGGAATGATCCTGGGTCTCTGTCTCCACAGGGTGTTAAAGCCCTGCCCTGCTGCAATTCTGAAGTTTTGAAGTTCCATTATCCTGGGGGAGAAAGGCAGTACTTATTTACATAAATTCAACATTATTCAATAG
Organism: Gavia stellata; assembly: GCF_030936135.1. NCBI lineage: Eukaryota > Metazoa > Chordata > Aves > Gaviiformes > Gaviidae > Gavia > Gavia stellata. The sequence goes on from NC_082602.1 coordinate 16,232,358, forward strand.
AATTTGCTACACAAGGGGAAATCTTTTCCAATACAAAGAATTTAGAATTACCAACTATGCTTATTTTATCATCATTGCACTTGTGTTTTCACTTAGGACAGGCTATTTGCAAACTGTAATTTGTTATGAACCTCTTTATGAGATTAATTTAACAGGATCAGACCTGTGGACCACCTAAAGTTTACACACTGACTGGCAGCAAAGAGTCTCACAGTAGAGGAAAAAGTGTACTGTGGCAGCACAGTGAGCTGTCTTCCAGGAAGATACTATTCTAACCCCTAAAACAGACTCAGAAATTAAACTTAGCTTTATCAGTTCAAGAAAGTCTGAAAGCATTAAAATGTCATACCAATATCATTAGATACTCTTCTGCGATGTGTAAGTGCCTCCCCCTTTCAGCTCTACATAATACCTATAGGTTTTCCATTGTAAATGCAGATATCAACAACGAAGACAAAGAAATGAGTTTAAATAAACTTTTTTTCTACCAAATAAGCTTGATGATAGACCTGGCAAATCCAAGCAGCTTGGCTTGCCCACCATCCAAGCTGAATAACCAAGCTGTATATTGTATTTTATACTAGGAGTAAGCCACAGTTCTATTGGGTTCATCCTTCCTTGGAATGAACAACAGATAGCATTAGCTACTCCCAGCGTAAAGTAAAAAAGCTTGACTTTTTAGTGACCTGTGGACAAAGGAAAGCTGGCTGACCTCCATGCACCACCCAGGCAAGGCATCAAGCTTTACAGAAAGACTAGAGCTAATAACAGAAATGCTTAGCTGTTGAAGCTTCTGCTCAGTCAATGGCATGCTGAACTGGTTTAGGGAAAGCGACCAGCAGAAAAAACTACTAATAAACAAATAAGTAAATAGGATCCATTTTTGGTTACAGCATTCGCCTCAACTGACTTATCATGCCACAGCACTAACGCTTTTGCAAGAGAGCAAACAGAAGAGCAAGATCACTGCAGCCTGCATGCACTTCAGACCATGGTGCTTTGGTCCTGTCCTCCTAAACAGGTATGCTCCTCTACAAGAGTAGGCTTTTCTCTAATACCCTGCTCTAAACCTTTTCCAGGAAAGGAGGCAGAATGGATGCTACAGGAAGCACAGAAACCTCCTCAACTGTTTGATGGTCAAGGAGTTGGTGTCATGTTTGGACATCTGCGTGAGCCTAATAGCATGAACAGCCATCAGCAGACATAGCATTACCAATACAGAAATAAAACCTTGAAAATTATTTCCAGGTGGAGTCAAGGCAGTCAAGGCTGTATTTCTTCTTTTACAAGAAGCATACATGCCTTCAAAGGAATTAAGAAATAAAATGCTAAATATTTAAAAATAATCATGAGTATTCCAAAGACCCTACTAATCAGCATAAATTTTGTGCTGCATAATTTTTTGCTTCCAAAAGTACATGGGCTGAGTATGCAAATAAATACATTTTATCAGGAAGAAATATAACATTGTTTCCTAGAGGACCATCAAAATTACATCAAGCTTATACCTGATTCTCAGTCTATGTTCACACAATGTAGTTTTTCATCTTATTTCAGCACTATTCACATGCTGTCAGAACGTCTTTCGTTCTTCACTATAGGACAACTCAAGACGTTTGATTCATGCGTTACCAAATTTTCCTATTTTCTTATGTGACTGTTTCACACTATGGGCCTTCAACCGTCCTTTGAAGCCTTTTAGGAGCTGTGCAGGAAGTATTCTCTGACATATGGTCCAGAGCTAAGATGTTACACTGTCGCCATTATTTCAGCTTTCAGGGTTCGTGCATTACCTTTTCCTACAGGCTGCAGCTTTGCCTTTTTATTTTGAAAAGCTGAAAAAGAACTAATCTAGAAATGTTGCTTGTCCATTAGTGCTATTGTTTCTTTAAAAAGCTATACCAGTTTGTACTATGACTGATCAAAATGACTATCAGAAACAAGACACCTCATTTTGTCTTTCTTGCCAACTATTTTAGCTTGTTTGCCATAAGCACAGGGTATAATTAATATCACACAGAAGCCAGCATTGTCATTTTTCAAATCATTTCCCTGGAAATGTTCTACACCTCTTAATGGCCCTGCTAATGCTGTACCTGTCATGTTTTGGACAGCTGCGCTTTTACAAGACAAACTCAGCTGCGCCATGCGCCTCTCTGTAGACTTTTTAGCTCAACGGCTCAGAGGCCATGAATGCCAGCTGGTAACGGCTATACGGAAATCTTTGATTAATTTTTTTACCTCTAGACGCTGACTGTTGCTCAAATGTCACCTTCCCAGTTTCCATCCCTAGCCAGTATTTCCCCCCCGCCCAGTACTGCTTGATGGATGAAGAATCAACTGAATGGGCCAAAAATCTTATGACTAATTAAAGCCAATAGAGCCTGTCCAGATGTGGAGAGAACACAAAGTCTGGAGAGGGGCCAGGTCCCACACATGAAATGCTCGATCGTTCAAGAGATAGAGCTCTTAATGAGGTTTACCAGGCTAGAGTTAACATACACTGATAGTGCCACCCTGAAGAGTAAGGTGACATGACAGGAGTTATACTATGGAAGACTTTACTGTCACAGCTCACAGTCAAAGCAACTGTGCACTGTTGATCAAATGAAAACACTTCACATGTAGGAGCTGCACAGGTATTATGAAGCAATTTAGAAACTCACTCAGATTTTATGCTGGTTTACTCTGAAAATGATTGGAAGCCGACAATATGAACAAGTTAGTACTGCTCAGCAATCATCAGGTGGGGTAAGGTGGCTTGAATTTAACAATTGATCCTGCCTATGAAGCGTTGTTAAGCATCTTCTCACTGAGTCCGAGAACCAGAGAATGTGATCAATAAACCAACCTAACATATTGTAATTTCTAATACATGCAAGTACATCAAACATCCATTTCTACTGCTTAAACACCTCTGCTACTCCCCCATTTTAACTTTGTGTTCATTAATGATCTTCAGTCCTCTGAAAGAAGACTGCAAAACTTCTTTTCACGTCATGTCTGCAAAATACTACAGGAAGTTGTGTGCATCAGTTCAGCAGCAGCAGCTCTCCCAGTTGAAACCAGCCAGGCCAGGAAAGTGACACGAACAGGATGCTGCTAAACATGCACAACTCAAAAACACACACTATATTCTCTTCTGCATGATTTGCTGCCATTTAAAAGACAATAAACAGCAACTTTAGATTGCTAACAACATGTCATTTAAGGTTTGCTGTTGCTCAACATCAAGAAAAATCAATGCCAGCTCTACAGGGGCAGAAAACCCAGAGAAGTGAGCTCCATTTCAGGTCTGTTTGAACTCATTTCCTTTCTCCATGGTTGCCCCCTTGTACACCCCCTCAGGCATCCCCTCACAGCAGGCATGACAGCTTGACACATTGACAGCTTGCACTGAATGACAACTGATTTGTACAAATTTCAAGCCTTATAAATCTACCTGTCACAACAACAACATAAAAGAGCTTGGACCCAGCAGGTAACTCAGAAAAAGCTTCCCCTGACAGCATTTTCTGAAAAGCAATGGCTTGCCTCCTGCCAAAAATTCCAACTATCATCCTTGTATAACTTTGAATAAAAATTCAGGGCCCATTTTCTTGCCAACAGGCTACCAATCGTCTTATTTAAAGATTAAAAAGAGTGAACAAGAAAAAAAAAAGCCATCCACAGAATTTCATTTTATACTGATATGAAAGCAGTACCACCTGCTATGGCAGGATTACCACACCATTTTTCTCTACAGTGCTCAGACAGAGTAAATGAGCAAGGCTTTTTACGGTATTTAAACAATATCCCAGATTGCAATGCTGTTATGCATCCATTACATTGGAGCTGTTAGTCAATGCCACTCTCGCTGATAGAAGTTCAAGAGTTTTTTTGTTTTACTTTGGGAGGCTGTTTTGTTTTATTTTTTCTTGCTGAGTTGTTAAAAAGCAAAATTGCAATTTCAGAAACCAGTAGGGCTTTTCAAGCTACATTTTGCTGTCCAGCTCTGGTGGAAATCTACATAGGCATTAGCTAAAATGCTTAGTGTTCAGTGTTTCCATAAGCAGCATTATGCAAGAGGAAAGCACAGTATTTAATGCTAAACCTTAACAAAGGAATATAAAGGGAATACAGTAATTCTGAAAAGGTCTTTCTGAAAGGAGTTTATACCTAAAGAGTTTTGAAACCCTGCAAGAAGACTCCACAAAGATGGTGAAACTGATACGATGTTTAAAATTACGTAGTTTTAAAGTATTCTGGGAACTCCCCACAAGACCTCCTTCCAAGTACCACAGGAGATGCTGTAGGAATTGCCAAATCAGCTGTCTTTAAACCTGAAAAAAATCATATTAAATTACTCCTGTGATTAGCAACAGAAAAAGTTATTTGTGGTGTTTTACTTCAAAATGAAAGTGTTCAGCAGCTTGCAATCATAGTTCATAAAGATTCAAAAATAAGAGCTTTCTACTAAGCCTCTAGATAATAAAAGCAATTAATAATACATGTATAATTTGTATAAACTATAAATTCAGCCAATGAGACCTCAAAGAAATGGCTTGCTTTCTTTTTAACTCAGGTATTACTGGAAATTCTAATTGTCCGAGTCACTTTGCACGCATATAGCAAACTGATAATCAGTGCAAATTATAGTACGTTGAGTGCTATTTCACATTTGTAGCTATGATGTACTCTCTCTACGTTTGCTACATAACCTAAGATACTGAAAATTCAAGCTTTTCTGTACTTTGCTGACAAGTCCCTGGTTTCCTTCCTGTGATGATTTAGTGCAGAAAGAACACTCTTGTGCAAATCAAAAACAAAGAAACAAACAAACAAACAAAAAAACCCCCACAGTAGCACATCCCTACACTCTCTCACCACTCGTGGACATTTAAGAGTTGCCTTATATTTGCTTGGGGTGGGGTGGGGGGGGAAGCGAATACCATTTTACAAATAAAAAGAAATATACAATAAGTGTGAGAAATTCCTAGCACTTAGAAAGTGTTTGAATTAAAAATGAATATTCAACAGAAACTTTTCTCTAACAGGCAACTTTTCAAGAAAAGTAACAACCTAGCGTCACTGATGTTTCCAGTGAAGCTGTAACTCGTGTTTCTGTTCCTGCGGACTGCCCTGATAGTGCAAAATTACAAGAAAGACAGTTTAAGCAGGCTGTTGAAGACTTTGCATTAAGGCATAGGAACACCTACATAAAACAGAATTGTCACAAATCGTGGGATCTTCAAAACAGGTACCTTCAAATAGGTAACAAAGGTTAACCACATTGCTTCTTGAAAACATCAGCCAAGATAAACTACTTACGGCATAGAGTATATGTCTCAAAACTACCTGCACTGGCCTGCTCCCCAAAATAACCCAGCCTTATGAAGGAGGAAAAGAAAAGTTACTTCGATAGCTCCCGTAGTGACCATTACCTCTGTGCAAAAGGACTAAGGTAGTTACCTGGATATAACCAACAGTTAACTAGATGTTATGGGCAGTAAGTTAGTATTCTGCTTAGTATTCCTTTACAAAGGATGCGCACTATCCTTTTCCAGTCATGGGAACCTTTTTTTTTTTATTTGTTTCTCAAATCTTCCTTTACTCCTAACATTTTTAAACACAGAACAACATCACTTTTATAGTAGAATATGAAATAATACAAGTAGTAAGTGGGTTTAGAAAACTTCTTATAAAATGACAGCCACTGGAAGAGGGACTCCGAAGCACTGCACCAACACCTGAGCCATTACTGAGGAGGGACAAAACAGAGAACTTGTCTGCGGGAGACGGAAAGCAAATTTCTTGTGTTGGAAGGCTTGAATTTCAGCATTGCTGGAGTTGCCCACTTCCCCAGATTTTGTAACCATAACTACTGCATTGGGTTTTTTCCCATGCCAATTCCACAGCATATACAGGCCTTGCTTAACATACATGGCCACAATAGGGCCCCCAGGTGATTGCGTATTATTTCTCAGCAAATGTGCTGGGGTAGAGAGGAGGAGAGAGACAGATATACACACACTGCCCTCAACTTTTCGATCTTTTCTATGTGTAGAAATACAACAAAACAGAAGTCTTAACTTCCTTGCGTGTGGGGACAGAACTTATTACTGATGGAAAAGGGCTGCTAAATAGTGTAAAAACAACCCATGAGGGGCAAGTTCTAGCATTTCTAGGATTTTGTCACTTGGACCTCTGGAAGTCAGTATGTTTTTGCCACTTAGAAGCCTTTGTGTTATTTGTAACTGTCAGTGGAAGGGAAATCTGTAATTGTTAAGAGGGAAAGAGCCTGTGCAAATTCTTCCCAGTGCAAAGTGAACAGTCAATCACTTTTATAAGGACAGGAACAACTGAAACTATCCATTCGTATACTTTCCTTTAGTCAACAATATTACCTTTAGTAATCTGGGGAATGTGCATCCATAAATTACAGAAAGTGTTATTGCATTGCTGAATAAACAGCAACATTTCCATCAGCAGCAGTGGCAGCCCCACAAAGGTATAACAAACAGACTCAATCATTTTCTTGTCAAGCTTTGCAATGACTGCAGAGTTTACTGCTGGAGATAATGTTGCTTTCCTCAGCATTGTGTGCCAAACTGCAAACTGCTTATTAAAACAAAACCTCTTTTTCTGAGCAGCATGAGTTGGATAATCGCTTATTGCACTCAAGAAAAAACAGGTTTGATGCCCAGAGGTGGTTAGCAATCAAGCATATGCATTAACATTTGGTTTGTAAAAACTGGTTAAAAAAAATAAGTGATCTAAAAAGGAATTCTGAGAACCAGTGCCCCAGGTTGATCGTTTTCCCTGTTAATATATTGTTACTGATAAAATATTTCAAACTACTCAAATATGCCTCTAAGAGAGAAATTAGCAAAGAAAGACAGGAGTGAAATATAAATCAATTATTCCAAATCAGATATCTTCTCTTTTAAAAAATGCTTTTTAAGAGGAACAACTGGATTGCATCTTTGCATTCCAAGTACAGGTGGCAACTTGCTTTTCAGAGAAGGAAAAAAAAAAGTAAACTTAAAAACTAGTCAAGTGTGTCAGAGATACTGCTGAAGCACAGATTTATTATTACCATCCAAAGAAACAGCTTGGCATAACTAAGCCGACCAATACTCCTGAAAAACCCAGTTCAATTTTCTTTGCTTAAAACAGATTGACAACCATTTTACTTGGTTGAATAACAGGAAAGTCTGAGACACAAATGAGCTAACTCTGCCATGCCAACAAAACACTACTGTAAAGCAAGCCATTATTCTTGACTTCAGAATGGCTCCCTCTTTTCCTCTTTTCATTTTCTTAATGATTAGAGATATATTAATATAAAGGTAAGCAGACAGCCTTCTCTGTGCTATGCTGGCACTGCTGATTTTCTTCTAACACTGAGCTATCAGCTGCTCAAGAAAACAGCAACATCCAAATAATCGAGATTTCAAGACTATTATAAGTTTGAGCAGAGTACTGTGAGACTCTCAAAGCCACACACACGAAAAAAGGAACTTAAGAGGATGACAGTGGCATTTGCCACTCATCTTTAGCAAGAACATGAACACAAATAAAGCCCATGTTGTATCCAAAAAAGAAGAAAGCGATGGTAGCCAAGTTCTGGGACCCAGCACATGGGGCACTTCTGATATCCTCAGGGTGGGAAGTTCCAACCTTACAAAATCTTCTTTGATTCCACAAAAGTTTGAATAGTTTTTTCAAGAGTACTTGTGTGACTTGCGAACCTAAACCCTAATGCAAAGTCAGATTTTTTTTCTGTGGAGAACAGCCATCCTGACTGTAATTAGACATAAAAAGTAAGCATTTGTATCAGTTATATCTTAAAATTATTTTGATCTAAAGGAGGGTTAAATCATGCCAATCTGCACATCTGTGTTTCCATTCACATTTGTACAACCTAAGTAATTGCATCAACGTAAGCCCCTAAGAAAAAGCCTCCAAGCCAATTTAGAGTATGATGATAAATATTAAGATGTTTTAACTTGGTCAAACGCAAAATCATGGCAACATTCTTATCAGATTTCCTTGTCAAATGGGATGAATATCAATGAAACAGTCAATTAAATGCATTCATAACATACCTTTGTGGCTATTAATATCTGAAAATCATTGAAAATAACAATTCATTTCCTTCTCCCACCTACTCCTAAATGACCATAAAGAAAACTAAACTTCTATGCGGGGGTATCTGCCAGAACAACAGTGAAATACAAAAAATGCCAAACCGTCTCCAAGACAAAGAGCCTAACTCTTTTCTTATGTTAATGTTTATTCTTTTCCTTTCTTACTCTTAGTTTTCTGTCCTCCTTAGGCCTTGGTCTTCTCTGTCCTACTCTTCCACCAGAATCACGCCTATAGGGCTGTTTGCTTTAACAGGTGTGTTTCTATTCCAGGTTCTGCCCAGAAACTAATGCACTATCTACCAGACCCAAAATAAACTGTTCAATATTATATTGTCCATTCCCTTTCACATCCCCTTACTCTTACAGTCTTGTACTTCTTGCCACTCTCTAGTCCTCTCAAGTATTCCCATACTGAAATTATCTATAGCTTTCTCCATTTTTCTCATTCCCACTCCTCTCCATAACCCTCAGATACCTCCTTCCATTCATACTCATTTCCCACTCTCTTATCCCAAAAGGAATTGTTTTTAAACACCAATACCAAGACAAGCATCACAACGAGGAAAAGTTGTTAACTGAGAAACAATAACTCAAAATCATCAATTCTAGCATAAAGCTCCCTGAAAAAAGAAATTTTACTTATTGGAACAACTACTGATGAACATGAACATTCATCAAAATGAACTGTTGCATTGCAACATGCCTGAATTGCTAACATACATAAATAAATACAATAATACATATATTCTTATTATCCTTAACTAACACCATCATATTCAGCAATTACATATGTAAAAGGAGATGATTCAGTTAATCTGCAAGTTACCCTGCAGAGCACTAGGTGTATGATCTGCTACTCAAAGGTTCCAGAGTGTCCCTTAATTTCCATCATTATCTACTGACATGCCCAAATGATTCTTTAGCTACTTGTTAATAAAAGAATCAGAAGGTGCTAATCTCATTATCGCCTTGTCAGCAGTTCCTGTCAGAGCGTTGTTGCCCATTAATCGCCTGCTGCTGCAGTCAATCAGGATCCTGCCATGCACTCCCCCAACATGTTTATTCTTTTACCTGTTAAGACAGTAGCTAACCAAAGTGTCACAGCGCACTACGTTGACTAGCACCACATTATAGAAACAATTATTTACTTTCCTCTATAGCATCACAGATATGATTGCATAGTTCAAAACAGTTTAGCTAGGCTGCGGCTCTACATCCTAAGCTCCTTCTTTCTAATTTATTACTTGGTTTACTTCACAGTCATGCTAACACAGCCAGGGAAATAATTGCCACCATACAAAAAACCCCAAGAGAATTCCTATGCCCAGTCGGAAAACTGCCACTCACTGTTCAAACTGAAGAGTGCATATTTATTCCTACTACTTCAAACAGTAGGCATAATTTATTCGATGATACACATTGAGAACCTAACTCGGAGTTTATGTATCCCAAAACACTTTTCTCACTATGTGCTGACAGAAATTTCAGAGACAGATATCCATGATCATCCAAAATTTCTCTCAGACTGGTGTATTAAAAAAATTCTAATTATTTGACAAACCTTAGGAGTAGGCCAATATATGAAATTCATATTAATGTGACTAGTATTTCCAATGAATGAAAAAAATACGCAAAGATAAACACTAGATAGTATAATGCAAAAAAAATTAAAAATGCAGACAAAATAAGTGGAAGGAAGAATCAAAATAGCATGCCAAAGGATAGAACAACCACCTGTCCAACATTTTCCTTTCTCACTAGGATTACTTATACACTACATTTTTCAAAAAACAAGTGCCTAAAATTCAGGTATATAACATCCATTTAATAGATCACGCATGGGTCAGCATACCGTGTTACAATCAGGACAGAAAACTCTGAGTATCCCCTTCTGCAGCCACCCAGTAGCAGCTATTCACTAGAACTATAAAGGATAATTCCATAAAATCCCAGAGACTTTGTCCAAAGAGAGTTATCCAAAGACCTTGTGGCTCCATCCACTGTCCATAAGCCTTGGAAAGAGAAAAATTAACCCTCTGAGACTGAAATTCCCTCTCTACACTAGGAAAATAATTTGGGGGGTGGGGGGGAAGGCAAAAAAGCAGTCCAAACCAGAGATTCAAAGAAAATAAGTCAGTCAGTATTTTGTTCTATTCACAACAGACAGAAACACTTTCCTCTTTCCAAAAACCATATACTGCTCTTCACTTAAATACAAAAGCCATAAAACAGACTTGATATGTAGTTTGAGCAAGAGAAGGCAAGGTATCCTGTTTCCCAACAGGTTGAGATTCAAAGCTAGCTCTAGAAGCCCAACATATGAACAAAAATTCATCTGTGTCTACTGACCACATAACTCCACCTCTGTGATCTGAATTTTTCCACGATTATGCAATATACACTACAAAAAGATAGTTCGTTGTGTCCCATCTTTTTTACAATTTTTGAGAGATCGCTAACACTCTTTAAAGCTGCCACCCTAGGATCCATGAAATCACCCCAGCTCTAATAGAAGTGTAAGACACAAGGAACCTATGTAGAGGATACAGATTCAGATGCCATTCATGGTATTGGCTCTGAAGTTACCTAAAAGATCAATACCATTGTAAAGCATTCTCTGCAATATGATTCATGGGAAAGGCTCTCAAGTAAGTGTGTATCCTAAATAATTTAGAAGTATCTTCAGAACTTATTCCCAAGATGAACAGCGTACAAAGAGTAAGCCCATGTACAAGCAGAACCAAATCCTCTCTGGATCACAAAATGCCAATTGCCTTTTAATCCACAAAACCCTTTAGTATCAGAATCTCAGACAGAGATGACTTCCATTATTTTCCCCTCTTCTTCTACTAGTTTAGACTATTTTGATTAGACAATCAGAATAATCTCAGTTTAGATTCCAAAAAGCTAACCATTTAGTTAGGTTTTGGGGTTGTTTGAGTGTGGTTTAAAAAAAAAATCCTTTAGTTCATTATTTAGGTTAACTAAATAATGTGGAAGCTCATCAGCTTACACTTTTTCTATTAAACATCAATAGAATATGATTAAGGACAGTCCTAAGGTATCCACCAAATCTAAATGAAAAGCATGGAACCAAGTGAAAAATCAGCTAAGAGGAAACAGGGGAAGAAATGTTATTTAGAAAGAGGAATCACATTTGCGTCTCAATCCAGGCATCCCATGTTTGCCATAATACCACTACACAGTTGAGTAGCACAGGATTGTGAAAGTGAAATTGTTTTGGCTGAGCTGACAGTAATAAGGTTGATATGAATCATAGAACCATTTAGCATGAACTATATTATAATATTCAGTTTAATCATGTTAAGTGTAGGGGGAGGGAGAAGTAGGGTAAAAGGAATATACAAGCAATTTACTTGCGGGCACTTTTAAGAACTTTATTTAAGCTTGTTTTATCTGCATAAAGAATACCCCAATACGCTTGTTAAGTGAAATGAAAATGGAAAGTGTTTCAAGTAGCATAAAGACATTAAAGAATGCCTTAAAGTGTCTGAAAATTTTACATCAGCTCTTATTACAGTTGATTGCTGAACTGAAAAGGGGGGAAAATGTATCTCAGGTTTCCCTCCACTTGTACATTAATAAGCACTTTTTAAGCACCATTCTGCACTGACTTTATCTCTACTAATAATGAATAACATCAAGCTATACTTTTATTTTAGAGAAAGAAAAGACCTCTCCTGATCTTTTGCTATTCCAATTTATTTTGAAAAAGTAGATGAATGTACACCTGTTGATTTTATGCTAGGCAGTCAAGTATATTGATTGTTACTTTAAGTCTTGTGTAATTAAATGAAGCTTCTTCAAAGTGCAAAAACTAGGCTTTATTGGTGGCAATTAGTTAGAGTCAGGATCAGCTTTAAAAGTAACCTAGACTTCTCCCGATTTGGACAGTAGTTTCCTATTCCAGTCACCTGCAGTGAAAGAGAAGTCTTCTGGCTCACAAAGTTAGCCATCCACATGTGACCAGGTCTTTCAGATACCACATTTTTCATGTGAAAGATTTCTGTCTTCATCAGCTTTTGACCTTATGAAACTAGAAACTCAGATGTCTTGTTCAATACTAAATGACTAAAGGGATTGAAAACATCCAGACCTCTACGAAAACCAACTCCTGGTAGCGAAGCAGATGTACAGTATTTATAGCATCTGAAATGTACCCTTTAACTAATGTGTTCAAAGAAGATCCAAGGCCTTATGACTAGATACAGGTTATACACATGCTTAATTTTTCAGAGTACACAAAAAAATACCATATCAAAAAATATCTAGTCCCAAAAGGAGTTCTTCAGCCTACAACACATCTCCCAGCTCCTCTTTTGGCCTGTTTGATTAGGATTTAGCCTATGCTGACAGATTATCTTTGGAAAGGCCCCTGGCTGTGCCAAAAAGAACAAGTTAAGCAAAGGATTAACCAATACACTCTCACTAATGCAGTCAAACTGTCACCAGGATCAAAGGCTTCCACAAGAGACAGAAAGCAATTTAGGCAAGTGTCCTCCCATGAATTAATGCAAAATATACTATAACAATCACACCGCTCCTGAGTGAAAGAATATACTGCTCTGCATTCAATTCTTAGGGGGGGGGGGGGGGGGGGGGGAAGGGAAAAAAAGAAAAAAAAAAAATCATTGTATTTAAATCAGACTTTATTCTCTAAGCAAATACTTCCATCTTCTCAGCATTTCTACTGAGACAAAAAACATTGTAAGAAAATCCAAATACAGTATTCTTACAATGGGAAAGCACTAAAACAAGAAAATTCAATTCAAACAATGAAACTGAACAGGTCTTCACAGCTCATTGTTAGTTTTACAGAGTCATTTAATACTGAAAAATACAGTGTAGGATGAAGTAGTTGTAGTCCCAGTTACTTCAATGACAATCAAGATTCAGGAGACAAGTAGTCCCAGAAGTCCCACCTAAATTTTGCTCAAAGCATGTCTTTGTTATTAGGTGCTGTGTGATGGACATTATGTAAGAACGAAACTGAAAAATTATTTATGCCAAAAATTGCAGAAGCATCCCTAATACAAGGAAAAGGAAACTGATAATTATACTTTAAAACAGCATGTGGGAGTCAATACTGTTCAAAAACATCTTGGGAAACAAATAATTATACAGACATAAGGCAACTAATGTTACTAGTATTCCTCACTAAAAAGTTTGTTGATTAATATATTAATGTACTGATTTCAAATATATCTCCTAACAAAGTGAGCCATATTAAAAACAAACTGTGATGTTCTGTGTGTACCATTGAGAGGAGTGTAAATACTGAGATTTAGTGCAAAATTCTAAAAGTTACAGATTTCAAACTGAAGAAAGATTAAATGTATTTTGGAAGCCACCTTGCAGTTACAGTGCTACTTTCTTCAGATAAAAATATCCTCTCTCCCAAAGATGTAGAAAAAACAGCTCAATATTTTCTGGCATGGGAAGTGCAGTAGATAAAGCTATGACTGGCACTTTTTAGAACTGGTTAGAAGTTTACAACCAGGTTTGCCTAATTGCCTGTGTCTCATATGCCCATAGTAAATTTTATTCATTATGATTTCGCCTTGGTTCTTGGTAGTACCTGCAATACAACCTGCACTTGTGTGCCTAATATAGATATATGTTGTGTATGTAATGGTATCTTATGAAATAAAATTATAAAACAGCACAGCCTCTACAAAATGTATAATTAGTCCAACCCAATAAAAGTGCACTGATATATAAATAACTTGCTTAAAAATGAACAAAACTGTGCAATTTTAACCCACAAGTAAAACAGGAAGAAAGTTAAGCCACTTTGAAGAAATATTACAGATTTTATAGGGGGAAAAAAACCAAAATATACATAATGCCTGCAAGCACTGCCAACATTCCCTAGAACAAGGGGCACATTACATCCATAAAGCTCATCTTTTTAATACAGTGAAAATAAAGTAGAAGTCAATGCATTGCTAAACATAGCCTCTCTGCTTGGATGACGGTATTGTAAAAACATGGCAAGAACTTGCACCAACAACTGTCCTAGCTACTCCACTCCAACCTCTCATTGTCAGGGTTATTCCGTACCAGCGTTGAGCTAAAGTCATACTGACCATGCTCCCATACATCCTAAGATAAGGTATTTAGCTTAGAATATGAGAATTCAAACCCCCAAAATTCCCAAAGATCATTTTAATGCTTGCCTAATATAAACAAACCACTTCATTTTGCCTGTACACTGTTTTAGAAAAAGCAAACTGAACAAACCAAGACTAAACAAGGCACAAGGTACAACACTGTGGTGCAAAGCCCACCCCATCTGTTGGCGCTAGGAAGCGAGGAGATTACAACAGTATATCATAGATTCATCCTGCACTGAGTCTTCAACATTTATACAATATGCCAACATCTAAAAAAGTAGTATTTCACCCTCATATCCTACTTATCCAAACTTTCCTGCTTACACAAAACAAAAGGGAACAGTAATACCACATATTCTAATGTCTTCAGCAGCAGATTCAATTTCTTCCTTTTGTGGCAAAAGGTTATTATAAACAGTATTATAAACACTATCCTTTAACAACATTAGGAAGAAGAACTGCTTATTACACCTCCATTCCCTTGTCTTCCAAGTAATATCTCATTCTGTTCTCTGAAAGAAAGTGCCTATATGTAAAACCTCTACGTTCCCCCCATCATTTACAGAGAATAATTCTGATGCTTGTCTTCCAACCTTCCCATGTAGAAAATACCTAAATGAAAGGACAATCAAATTGCATTTGCAAAAAGTTGCCTGTTATAAGTACTGAAAATACCTTCAGTATTTGTCAGTGCTAAATTATTAGTCATGTTTTGTTTTTTTTAATATCTTAAAACAGGAGACAAGACATTGATTAGATTTGTAAAGAGAAACTGCAAGAATAATGGAAACAGAAATAATGCCAGGGAATTTAACTCAGGATTCAATACCAGCATCACATGGTTAATGCAATGCATGAACAACCCACTGGTTTAATACTTGTCCGAATTCCCAAAAACATAAGTCCAGATTCTTACAACAAGCTCTGTATGAATCAACACCTCTGCTTATAACAGCTCCACTAATGGTTTGAGATTACAAGAAATCTGCTATTAGAATTGATGTCCTATGCACTAGGTCTACGATCGTAAAGGATTAACAGGTGTATGACTTCAAAGGGTGGGTTATTCCTACCTAAGGAACAGAAGAACTTTCTTCAAATATCTCAGGAAATCACAGACCTTAGAAATGAAAAAAAATTATATACATGAATTTATCTTAATTTAGCACTCACATTTTGCTTGAGCATCTGACTTCTACTATTTGGTAATAGACACAAAAAGACACAGTTTACGTTATCACCTTCAGGTTTTCCCCAAACTAGTATGATTTAATCTTTAGCTGTTCAGATTGAACAGGACAGCAGCTATGTTTACTTTGTACAGTTCTGAACATACAGCTTACATTATCAGAAAGTAGGGTTATATCCTAAACAAAGTAAATTGTCATCTAAATTTGTTTTAAACAATGAATGGACTGCAAATTTTGCATTTCTATTTTGGTTGAACCGTTACTCTTTCCTCATTCTTTTTTGTCCTGTAAACCTATCACTAGCTAGTCTGCAAAATGATGAAACTCAATCCCGATCCAAGAAGAATTTTGAAAAGTTTGTAATATGGCAACACGCACACAAAAAACCTCAACAAATAACTTCATTAATTAACGGTAAGAGCTCCTGACAGCCATTCTCTAGAGAAACGTTTGTCCTCAGAATGCTTTAAGGAAAACATACAGTATTTCATCACTGTATTTAGACCTCTTATAAGATACAGTGTGATTAATGGAGAAAAAATAAATATTAAAAGTCTTACCATGTGCCAAATTAAGAAGAGCCCTTGATAAAATAGGCACTTCTTCTTGTGAGTAATTTGAAAGAATAACTGTTTTTCATTACAAACTCAGCTCCCAGCAGGTCATACATAAACCAAGCCAGCTGCAGTTCAAACAAAGGTCTGTCCAAAGGATGGGCTCAAGGTGCAGATAAATTATTATTGCAAAACCAGTGCCAAGCTTTTCTTTCCCCTCTGCTTTTCTCATTTGAATGAGTTGGGTTTGACCCCAAAACTTAGTTATTTTTAATACCCTAGCTTCATTTTTGTTCTGTATTTTTCCACCTTATTACAAATAAAGATTTATTTACTACAATCAAAGCAAGTCAAAACTCTAGGAATATCCTCTGAAAGTGTTCACATGATCCCTAAATTTTATAGAAGCTTAAGAGTAAGCTACATGATCCATCAGCTATACGGTGAACAATTCATCTTACTTTAAAGCTATATACTTGAATGAAAGTTATTTCTTGCACATCTACAGCAGTATGTTCACAGATTGAAGTTTTCCGTTAATCATTTTCAAGTTATTCTCTACAGTTACAAAAAACGTGAGGTTAACTCAACTCAAGGGAGACAAAGGAGTTAAAAAAAAAAAAAAAAAAAACAAGTATATGGCCCACCATTCCTTATGTAAAAAAATTTAAAGTTAGCCCTTTACATTCTGTAACAAGACCACAGGATTGGATCCCCAATGTCATCATGACTCTGTGCAAGAATGTCTTCACTGGTTCCAATGGCATTTACGGGCAGATCACCTGAATTTGTCTGCAGTCTCTGACAGAATTTGGAGTTAACAAGCAACAACCACATGACTTTACCTTCCAATTTTCTTACCTTTGCTAAAGAATCTAAGTCTACCTTTAGAGTTCTTTATTCCAAAGCACCGTGGAGTAACTAACTAGATGCTAGGTAGTCACCATAAGTATTCTACCATGTGCATACAATTTATTTTCACAGCTAAGAACCTTGCATTCTTACCACTTTTTATTTGCAGTTGAAAGTTATAAAACCATCCACCCTTAACACTTACGGAAACGTACCTTAATCTTCTTAGAGGTTTGCATGCATTAATGAAATTGCCAGTCATTATAGTAGTAGATGTTCAGTTTGTATAAACTTAATATTGTAGTTACAATTTCCCGTAGCCTTAGCTTACTGTAGTTCTTTTGATGTCAGTGCCTGGTGAGAAACCTTGTTTAGACAGCTATAGGGTGGAGCTGCCAGGCTTTTAACCGTGCCAGAGAACACAGACCACCATAGAGTAGCACACAGGGGTCCTTATATCAGAATTAGTAAAATCCTGTCACTAAAAGGAGTGTAATTCCAGAACTGCTATATATCATCCAGGACATTACAGCTTCCAATCATAGTTTACAGAGAAAATGACATTCCAGAAAAAAAAAAAAAAAGAAAAAGAAAAAAAAATCAAACAACACATAAAAGTTTCAAAATATAACAGAGACAAAACACAGTAGGAGAGTTTAAAAAACTCAAATAAAATAGGTCTCATTTCAACCTATGCAGAATAAATAATAGTTCTAAGTCCCCCTCTGGGGACTTGGATTCATCCAAGATATAAATCTGAGTACAAGTCAGCACTCAGTTTATAAAAATCAGAGAGAGGTGAAAGCAATTAAACATAAAATGTGGCATTTTGGGTCTCTTAAGAGCAAGGAGGAGGAAAAAACCCCACACATTATTTTCAAAACATTTGAAATCCTATAGAAATAGTGAAACATTACATTGTGGTATTCTAAAGTAATATCTCTTGTTTATAACCACATAAATTTAGTCCCCTGGCACTACTGGGCTTATATAATAGAAGAGAGTTATTTTAACAGTGCCCTGTTAAAAAAAAAGAAGCAACTCATTTTCAACTCATTTTCTCCAGTGGGAGGGATGTGTGGCCTCATGTGAGAAAGGGAACATGCCTAAGTTATTACTGTAGGAAAGCAATCTGTCAAAGCCTGGTCGTTTTGGCATGGAGAATACCACTGGTGAGATCAGAGAGTCAGATCCTGCTTGCAATTACTGCTAAAGGACCTTGGATACAGGCAGCCTGCTATCAATTATTCCCCTGGCCTCAGACACTTGGACTTGTCAAGTTCCCAGTGTCTTCTGTTTTGTAACAGTAAGAAAAAGGGCTTCCCATGATCAGTTCTTGGAAGTTTCTCACATGTTGTGTTACTCCAAAGTGTGATTAACAATTCAATTAAAACTTCACAGCACATGTTAGCATATTCAGGTTTTGGTCTGCTAAAATAAGGTCCAAGACAGATAAAGCAGATTCCATCTCAAAATCTTGACTTTAAAAGTAATGCTTTCATATGTAGATTATCAAACATGACACTGCCTGCCACCTCAGTGAAACCATGTGTTTGATGTCCCTACTCTACTAATAGTACAAAGAAAAAATTGTTTAACTAGAAAACAGAATGCCACCATCACTTGCAAGATGTAACTTCTTGCATAATTTCTTTAGTTTGGTATAATAGCAATTTTATGTTTTTTAATAAAGTCTCACCGGTCTATTTCTGAAGTTTATTTTATTTTTAGAAACCCTTAAGTATCAAATGACAGGTTTTGCTTTATTAGCTTACTTTCCTGTGTGGGATTTTCTTGAAAGATTAGCTCCAGAGGTAAAGTGTAAATGGCAATTAACTTAATCTAAAAGGTATATATTACACATGAGTTTTTCCAGATATGGCTGCAAAAAGAAGACATACTATGCATTCACATAGTTTATTCATAGTTCATAGGCCCCTCTGTAATTTTTCTTCAATTATAGAATCTTAAGGTTTTCAGTAAAATTGGAAAGACGGTTCAGTCTTAAGCCTTCTAAGGCAGCTTTTTCTCTAAACCATCAATAGGTTTAGTCATGCAAGGAGAAGATTCTTTAAACTTACCAAAGACTTTGTTTAAAGCCCAGGAAAATGTGGACTGTCAGCATCCTTTGTGTTGTTTTGCAGCTTAAACCCATTCCCCAGTACACTGGTGACCCTCTACCCCAATTCTCTAGTTTCTCTCTGACATCAAACTCAGGATTATTGTTAGATTTTCTTCTAGGAAAGAAGGAGATTAGAAGCCCAGCTGCAACAGCTGACTGACACAAAGGGTAGAAAAAAATACTTAGATAGATATAAAAAGTTTAACCACCATATTACCAGAATAATTTTCTTCCACACGCCAACTAACAGCATTGACCATCATCCCCATGGCTTGAGAAGCAAAGAGTGCAAGAAATGGGGGCACCTCCCCTCACAGTGTCAAAACAGGAGTTGACAGTTCAAGGCAAAAATGATTTGCATGTAAATCCTGATCAAAAGCAAGCTTGCACCCTGAAGTTGTCAAGTTTTGCTACCAGTCTGTCACTTAAATGGGCTATAGCAAAACTTGATTTAAACTGAGGAGAAAAAAAACATGGCAACTCAATTACCCCCTTGCAGATCAGATCTGGCAGTTCAGGTCAAACTTTTCACCCTGCCATTTCTCAATACCTGATGCCTTAAACAAACAATATGTATTCCTCCTACAACCCTAGATGAAAATACATTTCCCATGGCTCCCTACTGCTCCTTTAAAAGTGAATGAAAAAAGAAATATTTAGAAATATTGGGCAAAGTCTGGGGTTTTTTTAATTATCTCCTGATCAAAATAGTTTTAACTATCCAAGAGGAAAAAATCTTTTATGCAAATATATTTGCCTTAGATGCCTAGTGTATATTGTCTTCTAGAAGAATCCATTTGCTTTTGGAAAAAAATCCTGTCCCATTAAACACATTAGTCCATACTTCATTGAAATAATGTTTGTCTGTAGCATCACAGAACAGAGAACTACTTTGATCTGCCCAAAGGATGTTAAAAAGATTTTTAAAGTGTGAAATTTTCTGAAAATTGGAGAAGGATTTATATGGTTCAGTCAGTTTGTACAGTGACAAGGAACACTCCATAGTGTTATAGAAATTAAAGCCAAAGATTTTCTAGGTTCTAATTCTCAGAGTGGTTCCATCTTTCATCCAGTCAATTCATGCAACTCCTTCTTAAGAGGTTTGTGTAGCAGCACACAACAGTTGTAACACCTGCTACTGATTTGTTTTGTGTCCCCAGACTGGTTCCCCTTTGAGTAGCAAATCAGACCATCCACCCCAGCTATTTTCAGAATAACTTTGCTCTGTTCATTGCCATTAAAATGAGATATTGGAGATACACTTCAGACACTGCTTTACAGGCAAAAACAATCAACAAGAGAGAGACCAGTGGATTGCCTAGAGATTACTTAGATTCTTGAAGCATTAGAATTAGGGAAGTCCTTAATGAGATCCCATCTTTCACAAAAATGCATTCATTTTACTAGTAAAAATTAGGTGAATTGCAAAAATATGTTCACCTCACTATCACATACCATCCAGCACTGAAGACTCTAAGCACAAACCGACTCAGCCTTTCTGACACAGCCATCTCAGCTGTGTAGTTGATCTCAGTTACAACAGGAGGAGAATATAAAAATACCAAAATTCTTTCTTTATGCTGATTTGAAAACACTATCAAGTATTCATGATCACATCACAACTGATCCTCCTTCCTCAGATACTCAGATCTCACGACCCCACAATCACATATTATGCCCTGCCTGAGCAAAGTGACAAAATCTGACCTCCTACTTGAAGCAATAGCAACACTCTGGGCAAAGTTTTCATAATGCTATACTTTCAATTTGTACAATTACCACACCCATACAAACAATAAAGTTTCATCCTAGCCATTTCATGCGCAAACTTAGTACATAGCTATGCAAAATTTAGCAAATTCCATTGCTTGCACCACAATGAAACACAAACCTGGAGAATGTTTTAGAGAAGATGGATGAACACAGTAAGAACAAGTCTGTTACTACAGGTCACTAAGTTCATTACTACTACATCTCTAAATAAACCATATACTCAAATAGCGGTTGGCACAACTGACGCTAATGCTAACACTCATATCCTTCTATATCAAATTTAACACAAAAAATGAGAAAAAAATAGTAATAAGATTAATTTTAGGACAGTTATCTTTATTATTTTTATGACAGGCCAATATAAGAATTAGACACAATATAGTTTTCTGCTTTTTACTCCAGAGACAAAAAAATATTCAGAATTACTGTTATGAACAAACTGATATTTTTGTATGTTACTACGAATGTCTCTGACCTTAACACAATATTCATGAAGGATTTTAAAGCTTCATTTGACTAGGAAGCTGGCAAGTATTTACAGCATTATTGCTTAGATTGTAAACTCTTTGCAGCGAAGATTTTTTTGTTCTGAGTTGTACAAGACACTGTCAAAACAATGTCCTGCTGCAACAGTGACAATTTTACACACTCCCAGAGTAAGTGCAGAAATTATTTCAGGAGAATTTGAAATTGTCCCATTTTTCTTTCTACAAGTCTAGTTCAGACTACACCTGAAATTAAAAGCAGTTCTTTAGCGAATCAAGCTGAAGTATTCAAAATAAAAAGTTACCTTAAGATTTTGGTCTCAGATTCTAACTTCAGTTAAATAATGCCTTCTTCACTTGCCCTCATCTTTATTTCTGTAGTTGTAATAAAACCTTAAAAACCTCATGTATGCACTCTAAAACAAACTTAAATTATACAAGTCTGACTAAGCTACTACCCCATTATGATTGGGGAAAAAAAAAAAAACCACACACCACAAAACTTTCTTGAAAAAAATCCTAGGGAACCTTGGGTGTAACGTTAAAGCCATTCAGAATCCACAGAGTGCAAGTTTATGCAAATTTGGCATAAAAGCTACCTACACTTGAATTTTTCAACAACTGCTCTGACTTCCACACCTGAAAATATGGGGTTCTGTTTTTTTAAATCATTTCCATTTAAATACTATCTTGCTAGAGAAGACAGCAAGACAATTCTCGTCCCCCCCCCCTTTTTTTTTTTTAGAGAGATTTAAAACATAGGGACACAAATTATTTTTATACTTTTTTCTGCTAACACACTCACTCATTTGGCAATTCAATCAACAGTGTGGGGATACACAGCTTTTTATTTCATTAAAATTCAGAGTAGTTCCTTCTTGGACTACTCGTAAAGCAAGCAACAGCAATTTGGTTGTCTCTCACTGAAGCTGACACTGTACACTCATCCAGAAGGAAAAGGCCACGCTGACACAGGGAACCAGCTCCCTTACAGCAGTTCTGGGATGAGCTAACACCCCTACAATTTGCAGGGAGTAACAACAGAACTTTTGCTAACCCACTGAAACCTTACAACGGGGCGATATCCTTGACTCGCCACCAGGTTTACAAAATCAGACGTGAGGTCCCAAACGAGTAAGTGATGTAGGCTGGAAGTAAAGAAGTAGGAAAGGAGCTCATTACTATTCTATCCTTTCAAGGAAGAAGAGTGATTTTTCACTGTGGTTCACTTCTAGCTCAACACAGCAGCAGTTAACACACAGGTCACCTCCTCATCACCAAGGAAAGGCACAGTTTCTGACTTATCAGCGGATGGATATCATATACTTCACTGCAATCTAGTCCTGCAGAGTAATGATATGAATTTAGAGACCTGAGCTGTATGTAAGGTAACATACTAGGAACAAGCAGGTTCTCAGAAGTTTTATATAGTCTGAATTCAGCATAAATCAACAGTAACTCACATCCATAAAGATTAAAGCCTTCTTTGCACTGAACATACACAGAAGATACCACAGTATTTGCAGATGCCCTTGTACTAACCTAACAAAAATAGCACCATTCTATCCTAGGGAGCTCAGATTTTAAAACAGTGTTATAGATTTTCTTTTCAATTCTTTGATATGAAAGTGAAAATGAAATTTCCACAGCTATTATACCATGTTTAATTTGGAGTGCATGGAAGAAAGAAGGCAAGACACACGCTATTGCCCAGTTCCCACAGTGCACAAGATACTAGCAGAGTAGCGCTAAGAAGAAAAACTTTTCCTAGCTTTAACCACCTGTTCTGTTTCCACAGACAAATGCTCCTATCATAAGACAACAGTACATCTCCAGTGAGGTCATGACTATGAGTTTTCATTTAGATTTTACAAATGTACTGCCGTAGATGTTTAAAATCTGCACAGTATCATTCCACAATAAATCAGTCTGACAGCTTTATGAATTTTCAAAAAGAAAAAAAAATCACCTCTATAAAGTTCAAAATGTCAGAAAAGGAAAAGCTCTAAAAACAGTGCCAACATATTTTTAAAAAAAGCACACGCACTTGGCTCATGGAGTTGTCTGCTGCCATCAATCAATAAACACAGAGTCTTGCTTCTACTTCTATTCACTGGAGAGTGTTCCAGTGAGTATACCACACTAGTGCACCCACACAGCCCTTGCCTGTGGAAAGTGAGCCTTGCCCACTCTGCCCCCACCATTTTTTTAATTTTTTATGCCTGAAGATTACTTAAGATCTCACTGACCATAAGTACGTTTTGTTTCTCCTAGGCTCAGAGAGTCTAGGTTAGGTTTTCTTAGTATCACCCTTATAAATTCAAAGGTCCCCCTATTTCTGCTCAGAGCTAAATCAGATTTACAACAACTGTCAAAGCATAGGATGACAGATAAATTAATCTTCCCTTCATGAGTTTACATCCGAGGCATCTGGGCTGCTGATTTGGCTCTAACAAGCACAGGGTCTCTACAAGCTGTCGTTTAGAGCTGATGCTTTCATGACTGGAGATGAATTATTCTGTCATGAGAATCTATTTATTCAGGAGTTAGAAGGTGGGGTTTTGGCTGCAGGATAGGATGATTTCATGGGTTAAGGTCCCCTTGAAGCATCTGTTTAAATCTTGTCCTGGAGTTGACTATACTACACTTGGAATGTTTAGGCCATTTACAGAAGAGGGGAAAGCCTTTTTTTTCCACAAAGTTGTTATATTTTCCTCAAGCATGACACCAGTAGAGGACCATCCTTTCCATACAGCAGCTGATTATTAATTCCCTTCTTCCAATAAAGGTTGACTATCTGGACATTAATAAATTGATATTTTTTAAAAAGGCTTGATGATTCATTTCACAACATTGCCTGCCATACAACAGTCTGCTAGAAAAAAACAGCCTGCTGCAATCTGCCAGGACGTTTCCTTGCAGAGAAAGGCACAGTTCAGTGAAGGAGACGGGAAACCCTTGCTCTACCTGTGGGAAAGAGATGTGTTTCAGGCCCAGCTGCTGGACACTGACACAGCAGAAACAATGATAGTCCTTGAGCAAAGCAGACAGGGAGGTTTCCATGTATTCCAGCTCAGGTCAGCAACCTGCAGGGAAGATGAGGCCATTGAGAAGTCAATCGAGGATCTATAAACTAAACAAGAGGATAAACTAGTGACTACTGCAACACATTGACTGACAAGCTTCAGTCCAATGTAAAAGACAAATACCACAATGAATCTTCTGTGTATTTAATCAGTTCACTCAATAGTTAAAAAGATGCCTATGCAATGGTATCTAATCATCACCTGACTGGTTTTCACCATTCAAATATGGAACGCCACATGGGGGATTTCGGAGAAGCGGTAGGCTTAGCCTATTAAACAACCGAATAGCCAGGGTTCAATGACATGTTCCTCAGTCCAGCTAAGGGCACGGATCCAAGCCAAGCTATCATCAGGTTGGTAAAGGAAGCCATTAAGTGGTGAAAGAAAAGAATCAATATATGAAGTAGATTCATATCTATCTAGGTTTCAAAATAATTTTGGGCAATATAATGTTGTAAGAACAGGAAAAATTAATACAAATATAAAAAAAATAGTAATGCTTTTGCATCAAAGCAGCAATAAGAAATATTTTGGGTGGAAAGATTGATAAACCAAAATAACTTTCCTTTTCAAGGAATCATTTTCAAGAGCTTAAAAGTAATAAAGAAAAATTCAACTCTTTTCTCAGTAGATGACCCAGTTGCAGGCAAGAAAGAGCTGATTTTCAGTAAGCACTGAGAGGTGGTATTAGAATGCTAACATGGAAACGGAGGCAATCTAGAAGACACTCAGTTTTCTTGTTGATATTTGATTTGTCACTTTCTCCATGCTCCTTTCTAAAGTATAAGCCTTCTTTACACAAGCTTTTACTTTTAGTGTGACAATACCATTTTGGCTATATTCCCTTTTACACATACATCCATCATTAAAATGTCACTATTGCTTTTTTATTATTCAGAAAATAGAATATTCTTTAAAATGCTTGAAAAACACACCCAGAAGCTGATCTATGTTGAAACTATCACTCTTCCAAGAAGACATCTAGTAATCCTTTTCAAGCTGTCATTATCACCCATGAAACCTGCAGAGGAGTCCACGTTCACATTGTGTCCTTCCTTGAAATTTCCTTAACACTTGTACCCTCTGATGCGCAATGTTTTCTCAAACCTCCCTTCTGTCTTTTTAGGGGATGGCAGGGGTGTGGGAGGGTGAATTCCACAGAATTTGAAAGTAAGAAACACAAACATTGCAGAGACTAGATCTCTCACTTAGGCTACAACTATTTTAACTGCAAGACAATTTTAAAATATTTAAATAATAAATGCAAACGTATGTTTACAACAGAATTCATTTTCTACTAAGCACTGCTTACAATTCCCATTGACCTAAATCATTGCATCTCACTGTCCAAATCCCACTTACATTTTCAGTTCTAGGAATTCAGTCACCCCACACATCTGGATTTCTGTTATCATTTCAAGAGAGATTTCAGCAAAAATATGCACAGTAGCAGGACAAAAATTTTGGAAACCTTGCCTTTGTTTATAGACAATGTAACTGCTTTTGGAAGTGTTAATTAAAAATTTAGCACTTGGGTGTGGTAAAGTTGATCAATTTGTCTTTGCAAAAAGGAGTCTCATACCACTCAAACCAAACCTTTAAATCTAGTTTGCCTCCAAATGCATCAGACAAAGCATTTTGTTCTTCTGAAGGTTTAAATATAAGCCAACATAAAAATCAAAAGCACCATTCCTTTACGATTAACATCAATACACATTAACACTTAAAAACCCACAAAGTACAGTAAGTGGATCTTAGCAAAAACCATACATCTAGCTAATTATTTTTAATATAACTTCTACTAAGCCCAGCAAACTAATGCAAGTTCTCTAAGATGTTAAGGAAAGAGAGATCAGTCTGTGGTATTTATGACTTTAGTCATTCTTTCTCAAAACAACAGATGAAATAAAAATGTATGACATTCCCAAAGAGGGAGTTTCTACTGTAATTCATCTTAAAATGCAATGTTCTGTCATCTCCAGTAACACTTACTGAAAGCAACCATCAATACTTTTTGTCAAAAACCTGCACTCTGTGTAAAATGTTCCATCAATCTCTATTTACATAAAACAAAAAACTTTCAGTGTGGCTCTAAAGCAGAACCATTCAGATTCTCTGTCTTCCATTTTCATGCTCTGTTGAAAAATTATTTTGACTGACACAAAAAAAACCCCATGCCTAACAATTTATGGTAAGGGTGTTTTTTTTTTTTATGTAAAGCAAAACCACATAGACTTGTTCTTTTCTATTGATCAGCTAAGGAAAGTAAAGCATTTTTTGTTTACTTTGAACCATATAGAGTTTTCCTTCTATGTATAAACGGTCTAAATAGTCTAACTTAATAATTGTTGAACAATTTTGCAAAGTAAGCAATTTAATATAGTTCACTTAATCATGTTCATGTATCCCATTTGCTTTTCCAGACATATAAAAAGCACTCAGAGTCACCATCCTGTAATTTTACTCACATGATCAGTACCATAAATTTCAATCAGAACTAAATCACAGGGAGAAGAATATATATGTATTCAATGCTTTTGGGTTTAGGGGCATAGTTTTCTAATCCTCATATTGCATTCACAGTGTTTCTAAGCTATTAGGCACTAGCAGATCAATACTCAAACAGTTGCTGTTAAAGAGCATGGAAGAAAACTATAGCAGAAATATACAGCCACAAAGTAGTTATTCATTTTCCAAGTACCAAGTTCACAGTCCTGTTACTGGCCACATCCAGAAATGAACTAGTTGACTTGAAAAGAGGAGTGGGGAGTGTTTTCCAAATTCTTTCCTCTAGAGTTTCCTCTAAAAGAGAAGTGTTCTGTTGCTTTATCACCTTCTCAAATGAAACTGTGCACCACCCTATGTAATTTAACGATATCTTTAGACCAGGAAGAAACAAGACTGGGACAGGCAGTGGAAGAGAGTAGAGCGGAGCTACCATGGACAGATCACACAAACCCAAACACTGCTGGCCTCCAGAAGAACAGGACTGCATGGGACAGTGTGGGATCTGGGGGCCCAGAACTGGACCCGAGAAAACAACTATCACACAATATTTCCTTCTCCCTAAATGGATTTCTAGAATCATAGAAGGTTGGAAAAGACCTTTAAGATCATCAAGTCCAACCGTAAACCTAACACTGCTAAGTCCACCACTAAACCATGTCCCTAAGTGCCTCATCCACAGGTCTTTTAAATACCTCCAGGGATGGTGACTCAACCACCTCCCTGGGCAGCCTGTTCCAATGCCTGACAACCCTTTCAGTGAAGAACTTTTTCCTAATATCCAATCTAAACCTCCCCTGGCACAACTTGCGGCCATTTCCTCCTGTCCTATCATTTGATCAATGATTTGATCAATGATTCACCACACTTCAGGTACTCTTTCTACAACTATTTGTACACTTTCTGATCAATGGTCATCAGTTTGTAATTTTTATTTTAAAAGATAAGATGAAATAAACATGTTTTTTCTCTTTTTGCTAGAGCACTTATTCAGATAATCACTAAGGAGACTTTCAACTGGGGATATAATTTCAAGACTTGCCATCCCACTCTACGCCCATTTTTTAGTCTATCAGAAGATCCTTTGCCATTTAGAAATAATTTGTATAATTTCCTGTTATTTTGCAGCTCTTTAACACTATTAAAATATGCAAACACTCTGAAAACAAATAATTTTGGGGGTTATTCCACACCATTCAGAAAATACAGCAGAAACACAAAGTAGACAGCTTCTCAATGTTTCTGAACTGTATGTTTCCGAACAACAGTCCACAAATGAAGTAAATGAGTCCTAAAGAAAATACCTAAAGGAAAATACCTAACAATAAAATAATACCTAAAGAAAAAAAAAAAAGAATCTAAGAAAAAAAATGCCTACATTTAAGTAGGGATCTATCAATTTAAAACAATCAGAAGATAACAAATAGCCTAAATTAACATCTAATAGCCTAGCATTAAAATCTAATGGAAGATCAGATACGGAATTAGAAAGGTCTTGTAAAAATTTCTACTTTTCATATTCACTACTCTAATAGTCAGTAAGACTTTAATGAGCTGCCTTCACAACTAACCCAGTTTCATCCCCACTCCAGAGAGAGGGGAAAAAAATTTGAAAATTCTTCCCAAATCCCACCTGTTAAAACAGATTAAAATTTTCTTTAGGATAATGCTGTCTACATTTGACTTCTCCTGTATTTATGTGTATTTTATTTTTAATTTACTAATGTTTTTCCTGGGGCAAAATGGCTGAAATAATATTTAACTAAACCATATCCCTGTCATCTGAAGGAAAAAAACCCACAGTACAAATTGACTCAACGAGGGGGAGCTATTAGCAATGAATACACAAGTAGTGCTCAATTCTGCCCAATCATTACCTATACAGCTGAATACTTAACATGCTGCCTCCTAGAAGAGTTACAAAGTGGCTGCCTACATTATTTTACAGACTGTCAAGAGAAATAAGAATATGATGTATGGCTAGGGAGAAAAAAAATGTTGAATTTTTTCCCTTTCATATAAAATAATGTCCAGTGATACAAAAACCCCAGCTGAAGATCTCAAGCATGCCTTGTTTTTTTTCAAATCATATCAACCACAAAATCAGCTACAGTACAAATTCATCCCTTTAAGTGAACCTAACAATCATTTGATTACAGCAGACATATTTGGCCATAGAACTACAGATTTTAAAGCTATTAAATAATCAAAAATGTAATGCCTCCCAATCATTATAACGTACATATGACAGAAACAACAGATGGACAATAGCAAATAATGCTACTGCAGACATTTTTCTTTCCTATCAATACAAAACATGCCAGGAAAGTAAAAAGTCAGTTTTAAAAAAGACAAAAGTTTTATAGGCACCAGGAAGCTGTGTACACCATCTCAGACATTACAGGACAGGGGAGGTGGGGGAAAACAATTAACTAGGTGCATCCTTCTCTGCATGTCTAAGAGTCTCTGCTCCCATTATGAATTCATGTTGTGCTTCTATCACTCCACTATATGGTTGGTGCCCACCACTCTTGGGGAAAGATAACCCTGGAGGGGAATAAAAAAAAAAAAAAATTAAAAAAAAAGAAAAAGTCAAGCTACCCTAGGAACATCTGGGGAGAAGAGAAATCTATTCAAACACAATCAAATGTGTTCTGGAAAACAAAGTTTTCACTTGCCTCAGTAGACAAGCCATTATTAAACTTTTTTTTTTTTTTTTTAACAATCACAGCTACAGAAAAACCCGACGAGACCACAGGTAATCATGCAAGTAAAAGTAAAGAAGTCGACTCTGAAACAATTTTTTTTTCAGAGAGCACTGTCATTAAATTGGCTGTAAGGGTCTTAAAAAAGCTGACCAACTAAAATTGTAATAGCACAGCGTAATAGTACTTAGTTCACTGTTGCCCAGTTGTTCCCACAAAACACAAGCTCTAGTTTTTCAAAAGTAAATTAAGCTTTAGCCTTTAATGCTTGTGGATGAGAACCAGTGCAATGTTGCATTGGGAAGTCTTTAGGTTGAGAAGAAGAAAAAGGCCAGTTTGGCTTCAATTTTTTCAGGTGAGTTACACAACTAGAATTTGACCCAGCAGTTCTGAGAAACACAGTTTCAAGGAGTACATAATCTAATCTCACAATTGTATCTGTCAATGCCTATTCTCTGTCTGCCTGAATTTTAATAGAACCTTCTATTTATTCTGGCCAAGGCTTGAGCCTGCAGTTCCCCCCAACATGGAGGGCTTCAGTGCCAGCAAACACTACTGATACATACCAGTTCTTCCTTTAGTAAAAAGCAAGCACTCCAAGAAGTAGAGAAGCAGAACAAGACACCTTAGAGAGAAAGTTCCCTAAAATCCAGACAGAATTCTCCTGAAGACTGGCCAAAGCCCACCTGAAAGATTCACCATACATCAGGTCTGTTCTTAAGTTTGGATTAAATCCTGCAGTTTCCTTCCTCTAACTCACAAGAGAA
This sequence comes from Gavia stellata, assembly GCF_030936135.1. Lineage (NCBI taxonomy): Eukaryota > Metazoa > Chordata > Aves > Gaviiformes > Gaviidae > Gavia > Gavia stellata. The sequence goes on from NC_082602.1 coordinate 16,262,666, forward strand.
TGCAATAAACTCTCAAGTGCCCTACCAATCCATTCTCTGGAATACCTCCCAAAGTCATTTCTGGTCTATCCCCTTTATTCAACAGAGTGCTTTCGTGCAATTTTACGAACACAGCAACACACTAGATCATCCTGGCAACATGAAGAAGCACAACTTGAACTGGCTAACTGTCAGCGGAAAAAAGATGGGTCGACTATAGGAAGAGGAGTGAATGTGAAAGAACAAAGACAAAGCTGAAAGCAAAAGGCTCCTTTTGGACAGTGGCTCTCAACAGCCAGAGGAGCTATCCCAGAGGTATAAACAGAGACAGATTCTTTTCTCAGCTCTGACTGCTCTAAGAGATGCATCTTCACTGCAGAATTAACAAAGCTCTTGAGCTACCATCTCTAATCTAGTTCCTATTGACACAAAAAGCCTTTCAGCAGTCTGGTTAACCCAGTGACTTTCCAGATGGGACAAGAGCTTTCAAAAAAGTACTGGGGTCTCCTAGTGCCTTTCCACAGTCTCCCACCCAATGCCTAGAGAAACAGTTTGCCAGCAGTTCCACTGGAATGGAAGTGTAATGTGGCTTTACCCCCAGGAGCCAAGAACTGAGGGGTACATCTTCCAGGAGATGTGGGGAGCAGTGGGTACATCACCAGTGAGGGCACAGCCATTCATACAGGACTTTTCAGTATGGTTGTTCCCAACAAAACCAAGTTAATCCCAATCATTCAGGCTGACCCTGCAGTGAAAACCTACTGAATAAAGGTTTGGTTTTCTAATGCATCAGAACTTTACGTTCACCCATAAAACACAATTAACTTCCAATAGGGAAATGTTTATAGCAAAACGGGGAGGGGGGGAGGGGTGAGGTGTGGCGCAGAGGAGTATTTGCTTGCCCAAAGACTAAATATCATTCAAGTGAGGTTTGTATTAGAATTCCCAGAATCTGGGGTCTGGCTGTAATGGCCAGACAGTAAACTGAGATGGAAAAAAAAAAAAATAAATTGTACACAGCTTAAATAAAAATATTGAGTGTCTTTGACCTCATTCCACAAGAGTTCACTGAAAGTAAGCAGAATTTATCAACTGATGCATGTTAACAAGGATTACCTGTGTAAAATTTCTTCAGCCAGTGCAAGAGTGGTAACTTCTGGTTTAAAGAAAAATAAATAAATACAACCAGAAAACTGATGTACTGGCAAAATTAAACAAAAACGGCGCACACAGAGCAGTTCCAAAACACAAATATCCATCATTTTTTTGTCCTGGTCCTGTCACTGTCCAGGGGCCAGCACAAAAGTACAAGATGAAACCCATTAATTTTAGGCATCATGCAAAAATAACCCAAATCAATTGCCTCCAAGCTCCCCAAAATAAAAAGTGAGCAAGTCTGATCAATGACTTTCAATTAAGATGATGAAAAACAGCCGCTGAATTTGCTTACGGGAACTTGGAAGCCATGCACACACTGCATTGTACTCTTGTTATCTCTAGTTGAAAGACAATACAGATAAAGGAATCGGCCACATGAAATTTTGAGATTCATCTCAGGTGGCCATAAAAATAACAAAATTTCAAAAATTCAGAGACCAAGCCTATTCCAATGGTAGAATTCCCACTTAACATTTCCCAAATTAAAAGTCCTTCCAATAATAACAGAAATCTAAAAGCCTGCATTAGCGAGGGCTAGGTCCTTTCAACCATTTGTTCAGAGACTCTCCAAGAAGCATACAGCACACTGTAAGAATTCAATTTGGAAACCATCATCTAAAGCACAGAGGAGAACAGGAAAGTCATATTGCTATAATGCTTAGATTATCAATCATCTTGACAGTTTATTGGCTTTATCACCACACATACCATTAAAATGATGTCTGGCCTAGAATGTCAGGAGGCAAACATTAAACAGACCAGGATTAAAAAGCAGATCCCAAACAGCACTCCAGTAAAGTTTCCCTTCCACTCTGAAATTAGTTAGAGCTGACTAAGTAACTGGCGCTAGACTTTGAAGAAATATACAGCCTAAAAGGCGCAGAGTCAACACAGACTTGACGAGCTGATAGGTAATGTCATGTTATGGCAACTCTAAAGCTCCTGTGGTTGATTTATCACGTACTGTGTGCAACAGAATGATTGCTAATGGAGGGTGGGGAAAAAAAAGCAAAACAACAACAGCAGCTTAATTTGCTGCTTCTTGGAGCCAAGGGCTTGCATCAAAAGGGCCAAATGAACTCCTTGGAGTCAAGCAGCAATACTTGTTTTACCAATTTTGTAATTACCAAACATACACATTAACAATAACATTTTTTACACTGAAGTAATTTTACAGATTAGGAAAATCTAACAGTGACAGAATATATTCATAATTCAGTAGTACCCGATAATGAAAGAGATACAAATCCTGAATTTTTAAAGCATAGCTGTGTGTGTCAGTCTGGTAGCTAAATCTTGACACAATTAAAATTGTGCATCAACAGGGTGCAGTTGAGAACTGTGTCATTTGTTCAGGACCATACTTCCATGTGCTCAGGAACATGCAGGCAGGCAGTTACAGCTAATTCAATGCAACTTCCCTTTTCCCCAACCACCCCCCTCTGAAAAATCTGACATTTCTAAATATTATTTTAGTTCCTGTTTCCTTCTTTTCTTTTTGTCGTCCTTTCCCCCAAAAATGCATTGACATTTTCTGTATCCTCCTAATTTATTTAGAATAAATATGTCAATTATAAATTACAAATAAGCTAACGGCACGTCCAACCAAGAGAACCAGTCAAGTAATTGAAACACAGGATTTGCTGAAAATAAACTGTTTATATGCTTTCTTATGTCAGTCAAAACCAACATGCACATACCCATCTCAATTTTAAAGAGATTAATCCAATAGCAACTACAGCCTACTATGCTGATTTATATCTCATCATAAACATTGCTTGAAGGAGTGCTTCTATCTCTGAGAAAGGTGTTGGAAGGTTCAGTATTTGCCAAACGCTGATAGATCTTTGTTGCACAAGCATTAAAGCTTTAATATTTTGATACCGTTGCAAGTAAGATTCAACTCTGTAATTATTATTTCACAGTCCACACTTACACATATTTTGAGGGACTGAAGCAGTGTTTTTCAGTACATGTTGTCATTTTGAAATTAAAAGGCAGCTAAATGAAATCCTAACTTAAGGAAAAGTGCTGATTTAATACTTGATAAACCGTGGCAGCACTTTGTAATAAAAATCACTGTTTTATCGTTAACAGTGATATTTACTACATATCAGCTGACACAAGAATTTCAGCAAGGTCACAGCCACAGAAGAAGTCTCTCAGCTGAGTTTTAACATACAGGTAAAGACATCTTGAACCGTCATCTGGCAAAAACTCACAAAACACATACAATCTCATAAGCAAGATTGAAGACGAAGATGACCAAATATTTAGCTTTCTCACACATCTGACACCACCTCTCACCAAGCTCTGAATGACCCAAGTTGCAGTCCTAACTGACCAAAAAGGATATTCTAAATTAGGAACCTAATGAGGACTCTCTTTGTTGTCTCCAACTATCACACTGAGGCTGAGGAGTAAAGCTTGGGACTGATCTAACGACAGAAACATCTCTAACAAAGGGAAGTTTAGATGCTAACCGTACTGTTAGAAGGTCAGGAATACAGGAAGGGGGCCTCAGAAAAGTGCAGATTACCAGAAAATACACACAGACATGAACTCTCCCTCCCCAGAAGTTTGTTTCATCAGCTGTTCTTTGTATAGTGCTAGTTCTATGCATTTATTTGGAAAGCTGGCGGGGAGCGGACACAAAATAAAAAGGTGGGGGAAGAAAACACACATACCCCACCTATAACTGTTACTGTGTTGTCTTCGAAGTTAGTGAGGAGAATAAGAACAATCTTCTCCAGCAGCAGATGAATCCCTACCAAAAAGTAGTATCAAGTTTAGCATCCTAAACAGAGGAGAGAACTGTCACGCTTGCTTCAGGAGTTTCCATCAATACTTGCCCATTCAGAGCATATAAAACATGCACTGCACTTGTGGCAACGAAGTGTTATAGCAAAATCCAAGATATTTAGAGGACAGAGTAATTTCATTTTACACCGCTACAGGGTTCACTATATTCAGATTGCTTTCTCTATGAGCTTTACTTGTCATACCACAACTGCTGTACCCTGCAAGTCCCCAAGGACCCAGGCCTCACTAGCAGTTAATGATCCATTAGACAGCCACCTTGATGCAAACCAGAAGGTAGCTAATGCTCTAACAAAGTGGTCCTAAACTACAATAACAGACAACATTCAAGGATTACAGCCACTATAAACCAGTAGTCATAGTTAATAACTGTAATATTTCATTAAAATGGCTAGAAATAATGCATACCAGACACCCAAACAATTACAGATGACCACAATGGTATTAGAAAAGTTGTAATATAACACTGAAAGAAAACAAGCTAGCCACTTGCCACAGCACAATGAATGTATCTTCTCAGCATAAACTCTTCCTAGCTGGTTCACCATCACAGGCACAGAAAAATTCAATAAAGAATAGATATTCAAGACAAATAGCTAGCGGTATTATTACCAGTCACAGTAAACAAGCAGCATCTCTAAGAGTAGCAAGAAGACTTCTGCTCTGTTTCCATGCAGCTCAGCCAATAAAACTACCTTCATAGCTTCGTTTTGGTTACATTTTTCCTGAAGACTAGCACACCAGTAGCTATGCCAGAAGACGAACCATTAACTAGCGGAGTATAACCTGCTTTCACAAGAGAAAAATTTGTACCATCTAAACGTAGATTATAAGATACATGTCAAACTTTGCATGGTTTAACTCTATACCACAGTCACTTCATTGTTCATTCATGCCCCTCGCAAATTCATTTACAGACCTAGAAACAGAATATTAAAAAAAAAAAAAAAAAAATTATAGCCTTAGTTTAAATATCAAAACCAATTATATAAGTGTAGAATACTGTAGCATGATTTGGGCAGTGCTTTTAGACCGGTATTGACAGCACGGTAAAGAAGTAAAACCTTTAAACTACAAAGCTACCTCTAATATACTGCTATTTCAAAAAGCGTATTTGGAAGCAAGGAAAAAAAAAGGGGGGGGGGGGTAAAAATTAACCTATACCTATTAGTTTAGGTTAAAAATTCATTAGATACCAAAGTAAATTCAGTATTAATAACATGAAACGGAATTCTTCAGAAAGCTTTGTATCTTGATAAATTAAAGGTATAACATGAGTGCTATCACCCATTTATCAGGATTAGGGTATTAGATTATATTTTTGTTGTATTGGGTAGATAGTAAGAACCAGTTACACTGAAAGCATAAAAAAATGCTCCAAATAAAGAAAAACTAGTTGGAAGAAAAGAGTGGAAGTGCGATTTCCACAAAAGTTCTGTAAAGCACTATTTTACCGGCACTATAGTCAGCCTCTGGCAATGTGCCACACACCCAGAGAAACACAGGGGGCCTATAAAAAGCCTGTGACATGGTGCAAAAGAGGGGTTTTAACACACCCTGAAACACACAGATGGCAATGATAAAGATACCGACATTTTGAAAGAATTCTTTTGTAGCTTTGTAAAAATTGCAGCCAATTTCATCACTTAAGGAGAAAGGTTTAGAAGATGAAGTTAAATTAATTTGGTTTCTTTTCTAACTGGTTGTTTAGAATTTTAAATTGGTTTGTTGCTTTTCAGAGGTGGATGAAATGAGTACGGATGAAGCAACTGCGAGTTAAAAAAGCCTCAACATCCTCTGGTATAGGAGGCACTACTGAAATTGTAAACAGAATGTAATTTACTATTAACGACTTACTTGCCCTAAAGAACAAAAAGTTGGAAAAAGGCCCATACAAGATGCTCTCCTTGCAACTAGCACAGTATATATCACTAATTTTCTTGCATGCTTTTCTGTGATGACATTCATCATTGTAACAAAGCATGTACCACAAACAAACAACTTAACACGCATATGCATGTATACTTTTAGTAATTATTGAACAACAAGCTGTGATATGCTGCCCAGCACAGTAACAAAGCAATTCTGGTCTAAATACATAGTTGTCAGAAACAGAAAGCTATCATTATCCTCACATTTCCAATAATCTGTCAAGGCACGTCTTCCATTATGCACCTCCCACTAAATCCTCGCCACAAAAAGCATGGTAAGAGTAACAAGGCCACTACCCACATGGTTTGAAGATGTTCAAAGGCCTCAATCATTGTGTCTTCACTAGAGATTACAGCTCATTCTGTGCAAACCTAGAATACAGCTTTCAGTTTAGTCTAGTTCTCTCCAAAAAGAATCTAGCCTGCATGTGCCTAAATCACTTTGTGGAACAAATCAATGATCAGTAAGCAGGGACTTCTGGAGGATTCGCTTTTAAAATTGCACTGCTGCTCCAAACAAAAACACTAACATAGATACAGTCTCAGTTACGTCTGATATACCCAAGGGAAAATGGACAGCAGCAGTTCCAGCAGACCACAGGAGAGCAGCAGGATAGCCTGCCGAAAGAACATGTGGTGAAAGTTTACCACCTACACCCTGCAAATAGTGTTTACAGATTCAAACCAGACTCCACAGCTCCTAGGCCTGGAGAATCCCAAGCCTTTCCTTCCTGGTGATCCCCTTACACATACTCCATTACTCTCATCCAGCTGCTTATGTGCAATTACAGCACCCAACCTCCAGGATCCAGAGTGCTCAGAGAGCAACAGAATACTGGATTGTCTCCTCCAACCATTCCCAGGGACACTTGTTGGGACAGGTTTTAAAAACAAAAGAAAAAAACAGGCTAGCAAGAACTGTACCAACACTACATCATGATAAAGGGATACTCACTGGGGGCTCAGCAGGAAGGGGAGACTGCAGGTGACGTTACTTGACAGGTTCATGCAGCAAAACTTGAGGGCACAACAGCCCTCTGTATTCAGACCTCTATGCCTATCATTGTTAGGACACTGCTCTAACAATTTGACAGTCCAGACCCATTCTTGTCTGAGTGGGCAAACAACCCCAAGAACACTTTAAACACCAGTAACTGCATCCTACTTCAGAGTGTGAAAAGACACATGATTTTTTCAAACACCACGTATTCCTGGAAGAATAGTCATCTTTGATTTAGGAAATGAATTAATAATTAACCTTCTCATAAGTCTACGGTTTCAGTGGTATTTGTAGGACTGATAATTCTCCTACCCTGGAATGCAAATCACTGTGAACTTCAGAGATACTATGAAAAATACAGTGGTATTAATTTCTGGGTGAAGATTTTAATCATCTCTTTCGAGCAGTTTAAGACACTGCTGTACATTTTGCATTGAAGTCTTACACAGAAGTAGAAATGCTTATCATTTAAGAAGCCTGTATAAACTATTATTGTAACAATCACTTTCATAAATGGTCACCCAAACTGCCTTTATTACTTTTATACTGAAAGCCCATATATCATTTAAAATCTTAGAATGTAAATCATACCTTTACAGTAAGATATACTTACCAGGCTTTCTATTTACAGTTCTAGATATAAAGAAAAATGCTGCCAAAACAGCAACAGTTAATACCTCTGTACCAACCATAAAACTGAATAAGTATTTTAAGATCAATGAGTGTATAGGATCAAAATGAAGATTCAGCAACACAAGCATCTATGCATTTTTTCAGTGACTGCCAGGACACTGCAGGCATGTTTTCTGCCTAATTCTGATCTGCAAAAAGGTCCAAATGCCAAGTTTGCTAAGGCTGCTTTTCTGAAGCAACAATGCCTCAGTCAACTAAAATGTTGCATTTTAGGGCATGCAGCTCTTATCTGGTGTTGATTTTTCCTAAACAAGAAAAAGAATGGAGAAGAGTTCAGAATCTAATCCAGAATTGTCCCAGGGCTGTCTCTATTTTCTAAAGCTTCATTTGGAAATTGAGAGGAATATCTCACTTGGTCCCAAATACTGAACGATTATGAACACTTAGTCACAGACCTAAAAATAAAAAATAAAAATAAATAAAAGAAACCCCCAAACCAAAACAACCTGCCTTTGTTATACCTTTCAACTTACTCTTCTTTTTGCCACCTTCAACCAGTAGCTGGCTGCTGCTATGGCCTGTCTGAATCTCAAGATTTGTGGGGCTGGATAACGTACGCTGCAACCATACAGGTGCTCAAAGACATTAATAGCAGCTGCCAAAACATTCTCGTATCAGTTGCCCAGATTCGAAGGAATTAAGTTTGTTTTCAGACCTCAGAACCATCATCTCAAAATACAGAAAAGCTCCTTCCAAATTAAGGATGTTGCAACTCTAAAGAACTACTAAGGGGAAAACTATTTTATTTATCCTCAGTGCCTAAAACAGTTCAACTTGGGGTAAGGGGGGAAGAAAAGGAAGAGCAGAGAGGAAAGGGAAGAGAAGTTAGTTGCTGAATTCTTGAAAGATAACGCATCCATTGTATTTCAGAAGTTAAAATATTTCACTGTACAATGTCTCAAATTATTTAAAAAAGAAACAAAAAAAGCAAGCAAAAAAGAAAACCCCAAAACCACAGTCAGAATCAGACATTGTCAGCAACATCTCACTACTAAATTCTGAGACCCCATGCAGCTGACTGTCTTGATCTCACCACCTGGCTCTTACTCCAAATACACTTCCTCCTCCACACACACCCCGCCACACACATACACACATATTACACACGAACACACCCCCCACCTTAGGATAATACACTCACACTGAATTTCTTCATGCCAAAGACAGTTGCATCCTACTTCCATTAAAGTTTAACAAAACAAAACCACCTTTTACTGGTTCCGCTGAGGAAATGACAAGTTCTAAAGTTACAGAGACCTCTAGAATATGACAGGTCTGACAGGAAAAAAAAATTCTTTAAAAGTAGTTGTCTACTGATAGGAGAGGCAGGATTTAACCAGAAGATGCATCTCTTTGCAACACCTTGGTTGCATATACAATGAAATTGTGGAAAGTTGGGACTCTGGAACTAGAGCTCCTGAGGACATTTCATTCAGACTAGCATACCCCAGTAGGTTTTGGTTCAGAAAACAAAGTACTGTAAAGAGATGATGCATATTTCCTCATTTTCCATACCTGAAATATAATATGAAATAAAAAATTAAGCTTTATTTCATAAAGGCCACAAAATGCAGTGTCCTTTTTATAAGCACAGAAAGCCTCCAGACAACCATAATATTCTTTCAATGAGCATTGCTCAATAAATGTTGCAACCCTGAAGCTTTTAAATGTATTAAAGTGATGATATCATCACTTTAAAGGCACTTCAACAGAACATTACGAGATAAACTGTTTTCTTTTTTCAAACTCAAAATAACAGTAACCAAGTTGATTAAAAGTGTTTTCTACATAAAATATTTGCAGTATCTGCATTTATAGGCTTCTCTAGGTAAGAGTAGCAAACAATATACAAAATTCTGAAATAATAAGAAAGCCCCCATGAACTAATATTGTACAATAAGTATTTCATTCAAATTTCAAGAGATACATGCTATGAAAGCATAATTTTTAAGTTATAGTGAGTAACTAGAACTACTAAATAATAAATATTTGGAAGATATAGTATTTCCACCTATTGTACTTAAAAGCTCAAAAGTATTCAATTCCATGCCTAGAGCTGCACTGAAAGCCACATTGAATATATTGTCTTTGTTTCTTTAGGTTATGCACAAATAAATATTGGGATGACAGTTAAAGACACATCCTTGAAGTAGTCTACCCAATAAATTTGGAAAGAGAATGAAGAGGAGGAGGAATAAAAAAGTCTAGCTGTAGAAGATTCTCTTTGTTGCCTGCTTGTTAAGGAATCCTTCTGGCACAACTGAGGGGATTATGAATTCACATGTGAATTTATCCCCTATTAAACTTTTAGTAAAAGGGTCAGTTAGCAGGAATGATAAAGCTCAGGCACACCAGTCACATGCTGGCAGAGCATCTGTGACTAGCTCTACTCAGGCATATCACTGGTTTATAGCTTTAACATCAAGAGGAAGCTGTGGGGGAGGGTGGAAAACAGTCCACTTCTGAAAAGATTTGAAATAGCACAAAGTACAGTTTCACATGAGACAAAGGCAGCATGACTTCAGGTCACACTTTTTTTTTTAAAGGGAGCACTAAAAAGACAGTCCAAGCTAAAATCTCCCATCTCACTGGCAAGGGTTTTCACTACTCACTTAAGAGTTCCGTAGTACTTTGGCTACTCAGATCTTCCCCTTTTCCACCACAAGAACTCCTGCTGTTGGGCAACCTTAGCTTCCAAGCAGCGCTCCTGGACTTACAGGTGTATCACTGCTATATAGGTGGTGGTTAAAACTCCGCAGCTGAAGCCTGATCAAAATTTACATTCACACATCGTCTCAACATCACATACTTTCTTTTTAAAATTTACACTTTTATGCAATTATGCAGTGTAACACAGAGGGCAATCCTGTTTGGACCTTCCTAGTGTTGTGTTATTTCTACAAGAGCTTTGGCCCAAGCTTTTGGGGTGAACAGAAAAGCACAAGGGCCAGCAGCAATACAGCAGCTTCAGCCAAGACGCAAAACTCACCTTCCTTTTGACAAGGGGTTCTGTGGAGCTGGTCTGCACATTCTTGCCAGGCAAGATGTCCACTGTTCAGGTGCCCTGACACCTAACTTGTCTTCTTAGGCTCTTCTTCAAAACCATTGCACATTCTCTAAAGAGTCATTTATCTGACCTTTCCCTAATAGTCCCCAGCTGCAACTCTCACACATGGCATTTGCAGCACACATCTCAGCCTCTAACCTGACACAGGGCCCCTGTGACAGGTCTGCAGGCGAGCTGAGCCTGACACAGGAGTGTCCTGCACTACAGGGAGGGATATGCCTGCGAGTGCAGCCGTGTGCTCAATAGGACCATGCTGGGAGACAGCCGCTCCCTTCCCCATCGGGGGACTCAAAGAACCCAGGAGCACACTCCTCACTCTCTTGCACTTGCAGGACCAAACGGGTGCAAAATTTTATGTTGAGACTTTCAGAACTCTAGTTATTTTAGGAGTCAATAGTAATAAGGCAGACACTCACATTACTTGGCAATCCATTTCAAATGTGATATGAGTGAATTCTTGCACATTAAGTGACGCAAAGAAAAAGATAAATACAAAAAAAAGCCTGACCTTCAGAAAACTTTTACCAGGCTTTGAAGGAAGGGTATTATAAAATAACCTTCTAGACATACTGTACCGAAAAGTGAAGATTTCCAGAAATTCTGAAATAATACTTCATTTGCCCATCAAAGACGATATGACAACATTTTTCAAAGTTATCCACAAAAGCTAAATAGTGAAAACTGGATCATATGTATTGAAATTGCTTTGAGGTAAAAGATAACAACTAGTTCGGATTAAACCTGATTTCTGCTCACTTCACACTTAGAGTAACCTAATACTCTATAGTTACAGATTTGCTTTTTCTGTTCATTGTGGTTTGATCAGGAGCATTCCTGGAGAAGGCTGTTTTATGCTACTGGCTCAGTTTCGGTCTGCAGCACAATTTACTTCGCATCTATTTCCTGCATGGATGAATATCCCAGCACTTTGGCCAAACATTTGTCTACATAAGTTTAGACTTCACTTGAGCACCATTTTTACCATCATTCAAATTGCTTCCACTGTTAAGGGAAAGAAAAAATGAAGTTAATTACAACCAGACTATGTAATTTTTTTATTATTTTTTTACATTTTGTGTTTTCATATTAAAATAGGAGGTTTTTTCTTATGTTTGAAATAACAGGCTTACTACCTAAGTCATATTTTTCTCAACTCTTGTTTTTAAACTCTTCCACATCCTCAGTTTGACTGTGCTACTGCTGCATTTACGATTCCATATGATGCGATTGCATTGCATGACTTAACGTATGAAAACAACCAAAGATCAGAACATTTAACACCTGCAAAATAATCTTCAATTAATGTCTTCAGTCAGATTATAAACTAAGCAAATAAGGAAAACAGACATGCGCTGTGCTAATACACTTGCACAACAGGATTTAAAAATGTGAAAACAATTTTTAAAAACAAGCAATGATTTAGAATAGTTCTATGCTGTATAAGATGGGGCTTTAACAATTTATATTGTTTTAAAGGAGGATCTGCAATCTGTAACGCGGTGCAATTTTGCATCAACCAATCATCAGATGACAATATTTTTGTAACATAATGAGGGATACAGCTCACAAGTGCCTTCTCCTTTCCCAGGCACTCCTCAACTGCTGTCTTTTTTCCCCACACAGAAAGAAAGTGAATAGCCATTCAAATCATTTAAATTTCTTCTTTTAAAAAAATAAATAAATAAAGCAAGCTCTCTATTATACAGTTTGGAGAATTTTTGTTTTTCTTGTTGTCAGAATTTGCCTTTTTTTTTCTCTATTATATTTAGAAAGAAGAGTACAATGAAGAAAAGCAAGTGAGTTTGCCATCAAAAGCATTCATTGCTCTGACACACAAACACCTGTCAGTGGAAAAAGTCTTCAACTTCTTCACTTCTCTTTACTATGAAGCAAATGCACATGAAGCTTTCAGACTATTTTCTTCCAGTGTTTTGAAGTACCTTTCAGTTCACATGAAGGCTAACAATTGCAAAGAAGCAGAAGAGAAGGAAAAACTGGCACAAGGGAAAGACTGAGGAGCAGTGAAAGCCTCCCTGCTCATAGTTATTCTTTTGTTGAACAGTCTTATGGCACAGCCATTTAAAGCACAGCCAAAACGTTATATAAAAATCAGGAAAAATATTTCAAAAGTTTAATTCCTAGTGTAAATTTCTTCCCCTGTGAATTTTTTCTTCCCAATGAGATTTACACAATAACAACATAAAAGCACAATACATTTAACAATGAACTACAGTATTAGAATACTTTTTATATAAAATTACAATTTACAGTTTACACAAGAATGTCTTGCATTGAAATAGTTATCCTAATTATCTTAATCAGCCTGTAACTGATAGAACAACTATAGCAGATTAAAGAGGTTTCATAGCTAACACAATGACTACTGAAACAAGAACCAACACGTTTAGAAAGTGTATGAAAAATATAACAGATTATTTTGATATTACTGTTGCAAATAGCCACGTAACTGGAATTAAGCTTGCTAATTTTGTAAGAAAAAAATCCCAATGTATCAGTATGTTTCACTGACACAAAGTTAAATCTTTACAAATTTCACATTAAAAAAAAAAAAAAGAGAAGAAAACTCGCAGAAATATCAAGCAAGCAACCTCGTGACAACAAAGCCTATCCTTCTTGTGGATTAGTAACCCTCACTTTCATCTGATGAAGTAGTTCCTCCTCCAACTCTCAGTGCTTACCCTCCCCTATCAATCCAGGGATACCTTTTCTCTGAAACAATTACACTTGAGGAGTTTTGAACTCCTGGTTCAGACTAATCCATCTAACGACAGAAGCACCTTTCAAGCTTCCATTTGACACAAGTCCATCGTTCATCATTTGCCGGTGCATATGCTTTTTGCTGACAGAGCTCCATTACTAGAAAAAGCTCAGTAAGTAAAGCTGATTTGAAACAACTATATATTATAGGTAGCCTGCATGAGACACACTGATTTTGAGTCTAGAAAATCACCACATTAAAAAGGGGGGGGGTGAAAAGAACTATTTAATTATTAAAATACTTTCATTTCTTACCAACTGCTGCAATGTGATTTATTAGTGTTAATTTGCAATTTACTTGGGGAACAAGGGAAAATAAATTTAACTCTATATAGCAAGTACATAACATGCTTTGTAATTCTTGGACCAGAACTGGTTTTGTCTTTGATTAATACCTGCACCAATGCTATCAAAACACAGACCCCAACCAACTTTAGCACGTTGTAAGATCATCACAGCTGGAAAACAATATGCTGAACCATAAATTCAGCAGCACAAGCAAGAACGTATTTGATTCTATTTTTTGACCAAACAATGACATAATTCAGATAACATTAACAAGGTATTTCTGTAGTATCTTTGGCAATTGTAAGTGATTTACCAACATGCATTAAGCTTCAGCTTTCTGTGTGGTTTAGAATTTCAGTCTTTATTTTACAAATGCAAGTGTAGGGCAAAGGGAGGTTGAGTAATGTATTCAACGTCCACATTTTCTTATTCATCACTTTGGCTAATCAACCTTATCATTATAGGGGTGGGGGGGTGAGAAGGTTTGGCCAGTTTGGCTGTGCATAAATCAACCATCAGAATTTTTTTTTGAGCGTCAAATTAAAAAAAAAAATTTGGGAGAATGGTAATAAGAGATGTTAGCATAAAATAAAGAGTCTATCAATGAAGTACAATTAGCCTTCAAGAAGGTCCTTTTTTAGGCTCTAGGAAATAAAGAAAACACTTACATGATGCCAAGGAAGTACAGGCCCACCCTAAATGTCAAGTAATAGTTATATCACTGCTGTTTGAAATGCTTTGCTGTCAAAAGGATGGAGAGCCACTTCCCATAACATTCTGAAATATTACACTTGGGCCAATCTCATTGGGGAAGAGTGAAACAGAAAAGAAAGAGAGAAAGGCAGCAGCTGAAATAATGACACCACAACCAGATTTCAGGACCTATCTTTAAGATATAGCCAGATAAGGTCCCTTCCAGCATCCAATATTCTTTTGTTTCACTGACTGGAATGAAAAAAGAAGTTAAAAATGGGAACAGAGATGCAAAGTTTGTTGTTTCCTTGAAGAGGAATTCTGTTCTGTGCTTTGATTTGAGAGAATGGGGCTTACAAGTTCTACCTAGATTACAAATTTTGTACATTAGAGACAGTTTTCTTTTCAGTCTGTCAGCACAGTACAAACAGCAATACATGGAAGTAACAGCCAAAAAGCATCACTGGGATAAAAATAAGTATCTTGATACTCCGTGGTTCCTTAGACATCTGACTTCTTCTTCTTTTCAACAGATGTGTTTGTGACACCAGTTTCTTTTTAATCACTAGGAAGTATTCAAGCCACTTATGATGAGTTCCTTATGTAGACATTGTGAATACTTCTCCCAGAAGACTGCATAGGAAGCCAAGACTGAAGGCAGCCTGATGTGCTCTTTGCCCTTTTCAGCCTAGATGTTCAAGAAGCTACCTCAGACTGCTCCACATGCCACAGAATCAGCGCAAATATGCCCTGAGGCATCTCAGTTTGCCGAAAAACAGTGTCGATTTCTCCAATTTTACAGTACGCTTGACATACCACAATAGCAAAGTTAGAACATGATTGAATACCTTAAGGAATTCACATTTATGCATACAAAAACAATCTCCAAATTCAGAAGAAATTTGTCTCATTATCTTCTCACTTCCCATACTGGGAGTCCTGGTAACCATGCTCAATTTTAGAGTATTAAGTATCAAATAAATGAGAATCCTGTTCCACGCATTCTTTTCCCTGTCATCATCTAAGGAAATTAAGAGACAGGCAAAGCGCACTGTGTACTTTCCTGATCCATTTTTAAGTACCTAATGTGATGACCTAACTTAACTAAAACAACCTAATTATCTTCAATTGTGAAGAAATATACTTCCTCTTCTCCTCTATGGAGAAAGTTTTATTCACCCTACCAAACCACAAACACATTATTTTAGTTTAAAGAGAAAGCCTGGTACACTGACATGGAAATGGTGTCTATTGATTTATGGACATCTCACTTAGAATTATTCAATTTTTTAAGTATAGTTTAATGAGATGTAGAAAACATATAAGCTGCAGATGGAAAAAAAAAATTAACAGGATTGGACAGCAACAAAAACCTAAATAGTGCTCTGATGATCAGAATAAAACAGAAAGCATGCAGCTACCTGGGATTCTATTTTGTAACTTACGGTTTCGTAAAAAATAAATTTAAAAAAAAAAAAAATCAGTCAAAATTACCACATGGTTGGTACAGGTGCCCTAAAAAGACTGAAGTCAAGTGAGCCTCCAGAGACAATCGGAGGGAGGGAGGGGGGAAATCACGGTATATGTGTTTATTATAAAAATGTTAAAAACATATTCTATGTAGTTCAGTTATATGTTCGACGTAGATCAGCAAGTGCCAGGCACATGCAGTAACACTTCTGAGACAATTAGAAGGGAAAACACCCCCCTTTAACAAGCACAAAACCAGTACTTTCTGGAGCCACAGTGATTGCCCAATTATCCCTCCCTCCCCCTCTGTTTGAGCACCAATTTCAGAATAGTACAGCTAAACTAGGTTATCATGATCTGAGGAAGCTTAGAAACAATTTCAAAATGCTCACTTTTACAAATCTTTATTTTAGTGAACATTATATGAACTGCAAGCAAGATAATAGCTGCTACCAAAGTTCATTCCATTTCCAAAGGTACAGAAAATGCTTAAGAGTTTAAAACTTGTTTTGATCCTCAGTAGCATTTTTCTTTTCCCAACATGGATCTAGAACACAGGCATTTAAAACTTGACCTTCAGGGTTATTCTAAAGACATACCCCCTATATAGGCTGGGTACTAAGAGGTACTTTTGAAGAATATTAGTTTCAAGAGAGTGTATTTTACTTTAAATAATTTATAAAATGTCAAGGTTCTATCCAAGATGTGTCTTTGTACTTACTGGGAAACATCTTGAAGAAAAACGATATATAAAGTCAACCCAGACAAGTTTTAAAAAGTAATACTGTAACTGTCAGTGGAAGAAAAGGTTGTTTCCTCACTACTGCTTCTGTACTCTTAGAGCTTTGGGTGAGCTATACATCTTACAGCAGCTGTTCAACTTTCTCATATTCACAATCACTTTAAAAGAAAAAGCTCTTCAGCAAGCTAATGACTATATGCATAGCTATTTACCTTCAGAAGAATTAGTGTTCATATGTAAAATCTAGAAAAACTATACACTATTTCTGAAAATACACCTTTTCAGAGAATAAAAATAACTTTTTTAAACTTTTTTGTGTGCACATCTAATGTCATGTTTTGCTAACAAAACAAACCTTCTCACTGAACAGTCACTCAGGCTACACAAGAAATGCGGTAGAATATTCTGCCCCACACATCGTTGCCAAAATTGCCTCTGAAGTTCTAAAATGCAAAATACCAATCCTGTATTAAAGCATGATGCAAGATCTTTATTAAACAAACAAGATTTAGAACTCCAGGAGACAATCTAGGGATGATCAGTCCTGCATTTCAGCTCTTCTACCTACTAAAATGGGAGACTGAAGTACAACATACTCGCATCTGACAAGGAATGGACCTAATCCTATAGCGTGTTGATTTTACACAGCCATCAAAAACCTAGTTTAAAGAAAGGTTCCATCTGAAACATTAAGTTTGCTGTGATTAAATTCCCTCTCCACTGTTTCTTATACAGTTTCTTCTTCCACCATAGTTAGCACCAGCCACTTTTGGCAATACATTGTTAGACAAAGTAGACTGTTGTTCTGGTTCTCCCACAAATTAATCGCCACATTTTCTTTAACTCACCAAAAAAATTCAGATTAAATTTAAACAAAAAAGTAACAAATTTTAGTTTAATTTAAAATATGAAATTATTCCAGGCTCCATTTTGCTACAAACTGAAGACATGAGTACACTCTAGCAGATTACTCACAAGCACAGTCAGGAGTGATGCATATAAAATGGCTAATGGCAGAGTGTTACCCATTTTTCATTTACTACACAAATAAAGCAGACTAAAAATGAACATGAGGTCCTGCAGGGCAAGCTATGTGTTCTCTAGATATAAAATCGTTGCTCATTAAGAAAAAAAATGCAGATACAGGGGCTACGAGAGAACAGTTAAGCATGTAAAGAATGGAAACATACATCAAAATATGAGTTCATATTTTCTAAGGAAGATCAACAGTGATACTGATGCTATGAGTCTCCTATTTTTCATTTAGTAGGTCTCAAAACTAAATTATTAACAGTGGACCACTCCACATCAGTCAAAAAGACTGAACTGGAGACCTTTTGCCTGAGGTTAGACTCTCAGACACTCCAATCAGCACATTTAAACTCTTAAATATGATGTTGCCTTCAGTATTTTTTCTCTCTAGCTTCAAGAGCAATTTATGAGCTTATGAGACAGATGCCCAGAGTGAAAAAAATTGACCTGTCTTTTTCACAGGACATGCAAACTTCAAGAACCTTGAACCTTTCTAATCCGTCAACAAAATACTTGTCTTCAGTTGCCAGATGGATATTTGTAAAACAAAAATAAAAGCCACACACACAACATTGAGACTAACAGCTCAACAATGAGACAGAATTCCAGCAGAATACATATATGTGCATATTCACACAAGCAACAGAGAGAGCAGAGATGTAACAGAAACATCATCAACATAACAATGAAATCCCTCTGCCAGGTAGTTCACCCAGCTTGTTACAATAATAAGGTAGCACAGGTGGGATAAGCAATTAAAAAAAGAA
The DNA here is from genome assembly GCF_030936135.1 of Gavia stellata. Lineage (NCBI taxonomy): Eukaryota > Metazoa > Chordata > Aves > Gaviiformes > Gaviidae > Gavia > Gavia stellata. The sequence goes on from NC_082602.1 coordinate 16,281,084, forward strand.
ATCATGTTTGCTTCAAAGAAGGTATCAGAGACTACAATATGAAAGACTTCCTTCAAAGTCAATAACTTTTTGTAATGGTTGCTTACCTGCTAATTTAAATGTATTCCTTGTGAATTATATTGTTCATTAGCGACATACATAGTCTCTAGTCTAACTCTGTCAGGACAGCTAGAATTGTGGGATGCAGATTATCTTAAAGCTTTACTCTCCAAGTAGTAACAATGCTAAAAATACATTTGAATATTTTGAAAGAACACAGGCTACTTTTATGACAAACTGTATATATTGCTATATCCCAGCTCCAGTCGGAGGTCTATTATAAAGCACGTTTATTTGACTGGTTTCTATATACTTAAATCTGTGTCCTTGCATACTCAGGAACTGAATACTGGAGTGTACACATCTACAAAGTAAAAGTGATCCATCAGGCTTCAACATGATCTAACCAAAGAGAAAGAAATCCCTGACATAGAGATGCAATAGGTACCCTAGGCATCAGAGCTCTCTATCTGTTGAAGGAGTTGTCAGGAGTGAAGGGAAATGTGTATATTTAAATTACTACAGCTGCAATAGAATGATCACTTTTTTTAATCCTTAACACTAGACAGTTCACAAAATACTAAACAGTTTTACAGGTAGTTGCTCTCTTTCCCTCTCACGTACTTTCCTTTATGGCAGGTAACTTGAGAACATGCCAACCCCAAATATCCACTTCATGCTGGTAAATTACTAGGAGAAATACACGTTGGCTGCTTGTAGTCATAACACTAATTTAAGAAAACAAAATGATTGGAGAAGACAGAATCACACCGAGTTATACCTTTGCAGTATAACCAACAGTGTCTGAAGTCCCAAATACTCACAGAGATGTAGCATCATAAATACATGCTTATGATAAGACCTCCACAATTTAGCACATGAACATCATTACACATTTTCTAGCTTAACATAAATTACATTCACATGCAAAGACAATTGAAAAGCTTAAAACATAAGCTTTGCAGGACTGGAAGGCTGAGACAGTTCAAATGAGCATTGTTTGCTGATTGTTGCTAAGTCAGGTTTTAATCTTTTTTGAAAATCCTTTGCTCTAATAGAAAGAAGTGTAAAATATTTCTTTAAACTGAAGTGAGCTCCCCTCTGAACCACCAGCAATTTGGCAAGTCAGATGAGCTGGCACATCAGAGCACTCTATTAGTTCATGAAGACCAATAGCTTGTCTGTAAAAATTTGCAAGGGCCTAATGCACTCTGACAAATGACAAAGGTTATTAAAGGACAGCTTGTGGGAGTATAATTGCTTTGTGACTATCGCTATTAACAGAAAGAACGACCATCGGTAGAGAGTTAACACCATGAAACATGAGTACAGGAATCCACCAAAATCTTGACTCAGCAAAGCACATAAGGACATCAATTCCGTTCCTGTATTACAAAACAATTACGAACATGGTTAAGCGCATGCTATATGCCTATCATTTAATTGGAGGGAAAAGCAGTCATCTCTTCAGGTGCCATAACAATCTACATTATAGTACAGACAGACTATACTACTGCTACACTGGTACATGTTTTCGATGGATGATGAAAGAATTCTTATCAACTTTGCTATAGTCTTTATATAGATTCTGTTGAATAAGTTACAGGATAACTGAAAGTTTGCAAGGACTCAATCAAGCTCTGTCCACAACATGCAGGGTCTCCCCAAGAAAAACCTGAGTTGTTTCTGCAAGCATCAGTTTCTCCATGTTCTCAAAAATACTTACCAAAGCTGAGGTATAAATCAATTTATATTACAAGAGTTTAATTTTTTCAAAATAGGAGAAGGAGGAACACCAGAGAGAAATCTGACAAGGTTAAAAGGAGACTGGGGAAAGGTTTAGGCCTAACACATTAAATAAAAATCAATCAAGCTGACTTTTCAAGAATTACAAAGTAAGATACATCATACCACCACTCAAAGTGAGGGGAAATGAAGAATAGGACTCCCAACCGCACGGCGGCACTTGCTTTGTACAGAAATGAAGTACTTACTATACATTAACTCTTGGCTCCCTGCAAAGCACTGACTCCTAGCAAAGTTAAGGCAAGAGAGTCAATGCTTTGCAATGAACAAGCTAGAAATTCACTGTGAGCCTGAAGTCCCTGCCTTGCTTATGGGCAACACTTGCACTTACCCGTGAGGCTCCAGATTTTGCTTTTGTAGAGACAGCTGCACCTTCCTCTTCCTGTGTTTCTGCAGTGGCAAAACACTTCTGACAAACTGATCAGAAGCATCTTGTCTGACGCAACACAGAACTCCCAAGTTGCAAACCGTTTTCTGGAAAGGCTATGTCCCACTGCAAACCCTACCCCTCCTTCTCAAAACAGCATTAGTTGGAAACGCAAATGTATGCATAGCATATTCAGAAGGGTACATAACAAGAAAAAAAGTTTAGATACTTACTTTACATCAAAGGCCAAATCTACATGACGGGGGAAAAAAAAAGAAAAAAATTCACAAAACAAGGGATTGTTCAGTATGAATATAGGCATCACAGTTGGCTTGATTTTGGTTGTACCATTGGGGTTTGTTTTTTTTTTTTTTAGCACAAGATGTGTTGTATAAACAGCTACTTAAACCTATGCTACCTTTCTTTTAGTAAGAAGGATGCATGGGGCCCTCAGACCCTAGGCAGAGTGCAATTGCCTAACTAATATCAACTATGGAAGGATGAAGCAACATTTATTAATTCGGACATCTCCACAGTTTCTGTATATTTTGTATTTCCTTGGAGTTAAGAACTATAACAAACTAGAACAACTTCATGAAACAGTAATAAATGTCCATTTCTGACCTAACTTTAAAGGAAAAGGATTTTACAAGGTTTGTGTGACAACCCCCTCTCTGGAATCATTTGTACCCCCAGCAGCCAACAGATGCTTGGCCTCCCAGCTCCCCCAGTGTCTCAGCCCAGATATCGGTGCTTGGTCTGAGAATTTTGCTCAAGTCACAGTCTAAGACTTACACCGAGTCATCACCTCTTTCCTGACACTCACATAAGTAACCTCAACTCTTTTTTAGCCTTATTGCCTAGCATTATCTGTAAAACTAGTATAATCTACTTAACTTAAATAGTTAGCTTTCTTTTTAACCTATTCAGTGTTGGAATATTGTCTGTATTTTATTCATCTGCTTTCTCCTCTGTTGCTGATGACATCATCTGAACAAATATTTTGACTGGTCTTATTCACAGCATTTGATAGACAAAGGCCAATTTAACTAAATCACATATCTATAAATGGAATACTGTTTGAAAACAACCAACTTCCATTAGTAGATGAGGCTGCTACAGTTCTTCAGCAAAGGAAACTTACTACCTCCAAATAAAGTTTGCAATGAAACGTTGGAGCCAGTAAATCGATACCAATGCTATTCTGTAGCAGCTGGATATGGCCTGCAGCCACATGGCAGAGACTGTTCTTGCATAACATCAACCCACGCAAAGCAGCCATGTTTAAGAACTTAAGATAATTTAACAAAATTCTGTAACTAGCATCAATATTAAGAACCCCAAAGATGGACAAAGTAGAAAAGGAAAAGTGGGGGTGGGGTGGTGGTGATAGAAGGGAGAAGAATCTGAATCAATACTCTTTCAAGAATGATTCACTGTTTCTTTATTTCAACACACCATAAAAAACAATCTTCCTCAAAACAGATTTGCCTGGGTAATACATGATGTCATCATAAATCATATTTTCCTCTTCTGTCAGTGTCAGCAGTTTTCTTGAACTTCTTTGCAGGAAGGGAGAAAAAAATAAAAATTTAAAAAAAAAAAAAAAAAAAGAAGAGCCAGAACCATCTTCCAGCTTTGGCAGAAAAGGGCGTTTTTATTCCCAAGACATTTGTCTTAACATAACCCACCACCACCCTCCTGTAGGAGTCATGCAATGAGAAAGTACCACAAAGCATTATCAAAATGCAAAGCCAATATCGATATAAAACTCCTTTCTACTCTTTCCAAACATGAACTTCTTTACTTGTCATCGTATTTCCTCTCCAGTGGAGTAAACGTATATTTTTTCACATTTAAAACAAGGATTAATCTAATCTATGCCAGAAGAACATTCAGACCGTTCAATAGAAGGACAGCACTGTGTGACAGAAGTCATGAACTGAAAGTAAACCATATATTAGCAACAAAGATAAGCATTCACCCTTCTCTACTTTTGTCCCTTCTTTTTGGCTTTCATGAAATTGTGTGATGCTTTTTGCTTCTTCTTAGTCAACTAATTATTATTTGTCCACAAAGTATAAACTGGTTTTATCCTGATTACAGTTCTCCACAATGACCTTTGATTACTACACAGAAATCACTTTACACGGCTATGATGGTTGATGAAGCATTCGTGAGAAGTAACAAGAAAATAGGACAAAGCCCTTAACATAAGGCTTAAGTTTAATACACTTCAAGACTTTTATTACTGATGGGACTTATAAATTATAGTAAATACCACGGTATTTACCTTCCTCCTCTACAGATATATAAAATATACTTTATTTGTCTGCTTATGCAATATAAAAATTCCTCAGCCTCCTAGTTTAAAGTTCATGACTGTTGCATGCGTTTTTTTTATATTAGACCTATCAGCTTTAACAAGGAGAGAACAGCAACATGCTAAATTTTTTCCCTCTCTAGTCTTCAAGTATGTATACACTCTTCTGACATAGCAAGTGGACAACAGATGCACTATCTACAACAGACTTGCAATAAACAGAGTAACACGTATTTGTGAAGAAGTTCCACCTTGATGTATTCAAAGCAATAACTGTCCTATTGATTTAAAGAAAAGGCAAAAGTACAGTAGGTGCTGTAGAAACATATGGTTGGCAGGCACCACAATATCCAGTGAGAGAAAATACCTGGAAGCAGAGGAAACATTTTTGCAGTCACACAGATTAGAAGAACTTGTGGGAATAAAGTGGAAGCCAGCAAAACTGTCAAAAACTGGGTCATCCAAGGTGGCAGTCAGGCAGCACAGGAGCTATTTGAGAAGAACTGAGTACAGAGCAATGAGAAAGGTTAGCAAAATGGAGCAGCAGAGGAGTTTCCTATATTTGCAAACCAATATACTATCATTAGAATATATCAAAACAGACAAGTGAAATACCCACCCTGCACTCTTCCAAAATCTCAGCATTGTGGTAGGGACAACAAAGCCTGTTAGAACAGAATCCACTCATCAGAGGTCCCAAACTACTAAAGAAATGTATAACAGAGCAAAGCAAGTTCTGCAAGCTATTTAAAATTTAGTCTGTTCTTAGTTTATGATTGAAATTTATCTTTTGAAGACTTCTCAGGCCTTAGGTTTCATTTTTCAAACATCCAAGGAAAAATAAAAACAATGCAGGGCTCATGTTAAAGGGAACCTCCGTTGAGAAAAACGTACCTTTATGAAAGGAAGATAAATATAGAGTACATATAGCCTGGATGTAATAAAGTTATTTAGGCATTTTCTGTGACTTGTGATCAATGATGAGTTTAGGCTTTTACTGGACAAGCTTAAGTCAGAATAGGCAACATTGCTCCTTTTCTATGACAACTTTGACTACACCGTGAAGCCACTACATAGATCCCTTGCACTTACTGGATGCCATCTACATCCATGCTTGGCTTGGAGAATTTCTAAGGAATCATAGACAATTTCCACACCAAAACCAAACAAAATCCCCGGAAAATAAATGTCAGAGGAAAATTCTCCTGAAACTTACCATTCAGGACACTTTTAGCAATTCTGAAAATGCTAAATCATCAGTAAGACTGTACATCCTTACCCATTTCACCAGAAGACCTACATCCAACTTAACTGAAATTTAATATTCCAGATTTGTTTCTTCTCCCAGAAGGCATATTTCCAATACCTTTTTGAAAAGTTTCTGCTATTCTGTCTTGTATTTCAGAAACAGATAACATGCTCAGAATTTTTTTATAACAATTTCAGTTTAAAATAATTTTGAGTTTCTTAAGGGTAAGTCAGCTAAAGCGTGTCTGGAAGCATTAGGCAGGAAGAAAAAGAACCTGCTAACCACCACTGAGAATACTACTGAAAAAAATATATTCCAAGACATGAGAAACCACAACAAAGCAAAATTAGTACAAGCAAGCTGGGATCTTACTTTTAAAGAAGGAGGTTATTTATTCTTCAAAAATTCCCCAAGTTTGTCTGTGCAGCTATCAAGATGTGGACAATGAACTTATTCAAGTAGCCTACACATATTTGGAGACTGTTTTGTTTCTTACGTTACTTGCAAGCAGATGTGGTTGTAAATTTAAAAGCTCATAATATTTTCCCAAAAATGGTGAAAGACAAACTAAAAGCTGTGATGATTAGTACTCTTGAGTACTAGCAAACAAATGCCTTCAACAGTTACTATTCCAATAGTTAGAAGGCAAACTCAGTTGCAAACATCAGCATATAAATTTAATTAATATGTATGAGAATTATAGGTAGGAAAGGAATATAAGATTGGAAGATAGAAAACTATTTTGCAACACTCCAACAAAGTATTCCGATACTTGGAAAAGGAAACATTTTTTAAAAAAGATACCCCTCAATAATCCTAAAATAATAGCACATAAAATGTTCACGGAGTAAGTAAAGCAGACCTCAAAGTAATTTGAATTTAAACATTAATCTTTGCTAATTTAACAATAGAAATGATGTAAAAATCACATTCCACCTTAAATCTCACCCAGTCATTCTACAGATAAATAATGACTATAGGTAATTTGTTATTAAAATAGTTTTAAGAGCACCCAAGTGACCAAGGCGCCGAAATCCCAAGGATTTTCAATTAAAAGGTAAAGCTAAACAATAGGAATAAAGCTTAAAATGCTGTTTACACACTGATTGCAAATGGTGAATTACAGAACTTAGAGTAGTGTTTCATTAAGCCAATTATTGTATTGGAGTCTCAGACTACTTTCTTCTCCTCAGCTGAAATATTATCTGAAGAAAAAAGGAAACTCTCAAACCAACACAACTGAAGTTTTTATAGGTCACATGGGATGCCTGCTGCCATGCACCAGATGTGTATAGGAAAAAGAAAGTGGTCAACATATGATATTAAAAAACAGTGCAGTTTCAAATATTTTAGACATGATGTCAAGTGCATTCAACAGGTCTACAAATGCATTACATTAGCCTAAATTTAGTAGGTGGTAATTGAAATCAGAGATCCAGTCGTTACCACTGACATGTTTCTAAATACTACCCAATAAATTTTTGTCTGTTTCAGATTCTGTATGACAGCTGGCAGTTAGGAGGAGGGAATCGCCAAGAGGGTATGGCGCACACACATACAACATTTCTGTATTTAAATTCCAGTACCTTCCCTTTCTAGAGTTAATGTAACAGTGACAATACTGTCATATAAACACACGCTCCCATAGCTGAATTCTGCAAGCTGAATTTTTTCTGTAGGCTCTACCTGGCATCTTGCAATAAGCACTGAGTATGGAACTGGATGGTATCCTAACTAGTTCCAATTGTATTTCCCACTCATGAATTTTCACAATGAAGTTCGTTCACTTCTTTTAGAGAGATGAGCTCTGTTCTTCCTACTTATCCTTACTGATAGTCTCTTAATTTTTAGCCAGGAAAGGAAGAAAGCCCACCAACAATAGAAGATACAGTCTCAGTCCACATCTTTTTTGTTGTTACTCCATGTCTACAATGCATTCAATTTTTTACTTTCTTTTTAGTCTCAGCTGTATCATCACCTTGCTGATAGACCCGCTATCACATAATATAAAGTGCAGCTAAGTAGCTGCCTCAGAATAAACTACCTCTAGGAGCACTACAGATCTGGCAGGTGGACAGGTGTCAACCATCACTCCTGACAACACGCAGAAACAGTTTATGCAAGTTGGTACAAAGGGCTCAGAATTATACTTGGCATCTATAGTTTACCAACAAGGCCTCCTCACATCTCAGTTCTGTCATCTGTAAATGGAGACAGTGTTGTCTTTCCACTCCTCAAAGGAACCTGAACTTGAGACCACGCTACCGAAAACTGTGTCTGAAAAGGTATGCCTGGCACTTTGCGTAACGCCACCAAGAATATGGCTTTTGACTGGAAATTTAAACATCTGGTTAGAACCAGTGAAGGCTGGGAATGGAAGAACAAGGTTTCCACTAATAAAATTACAGTTGTTCAATTTAGGTGCACAAAACTTTGTATACAAGCAGCAAATACTTCTCAAATTTCATGGATTACAATCTTTTAAAATTATGTCTAGCAAAATGAATTCCAAAGAATTTTGAAAAGACCAGCTTTTTTTCCTTAAAAAAAAAAAAATAGGCTTTAATGAGACAAATCACCTTCTCTCTTAGTATACTTTTTTAAAGGAAGTTCTATTTACAAAGCCACAATATTTCTATCCAAAGAGTTAAAATAAAAGGAAGCTGTATGCTACTCATTCTTAGGTTTTTAGACCCTAAGACACAAAAGACCCATAAAATTACTAGCACCTAGTAGAAGTATTAAACTTTGTTACTTGTCTCAAGAACTAAAACTAAAACTGCAATCAACATTAACTATGGACTGCAGTAAAACAGCCAGGAGGCACCTTGGAGATAAACATAGTTATCAAAAGACAAACAAAATTTGAGAGCCCCACAATCAGTGGTGGGGAGGGGAGGGAGAAACATCAGTTTAACATTTTTTCTGCTGCTCAACTAGTTTCTGGAAGCAAGTTTAAAAAAAAAAAAAAGAAACAAACACCTAACACAGACAAATCCTACAAAGTTATGAATGACAATTCTACCTGTATTAAGTAGTATCAAAATCAAGAACTTCTAAAATCTACTATATCGACAGCTCTATTTAAAATGCAAAACCAAGTAATTTTAAAATTAAGACTTTTAATAAATTGTTGTTTAGAAACATCCATCTTGAAACTTCAACACAGCCAGTCTCACTGCAGATGAAGAGTTAGTCCTTCACCAGATTCTGTTAACACAGTCCTCAAAAACCCTGAAGTTCAGACAAGGTCATTTAGAACCCAAGTCACAGATTATTCTGGAAGGAGGAAGGCACACGGGGAGTGTCCTGTAGCACCTATAGCATATTGTTGTTAAAGTTGCTGAAGATTAATGTGCTGATCTATCTTTCTTATGACTTTTGATCCAAAGTAAAATCAAAATGGCAGCCTTTTATGACATCTTTATTCTATTCCCCTTTTCCACCTCCTCCATTAAAACATTTTCCTCCTCTCTTTTTCACAATCCGTTATTAAAAAGTCATTTATTGCAATAAAGGGATTTAGTGATTTGGGAGTAACTTTTGTATACTGTACACCCTCTAGACACCCCAGAACTATGTTAATAATTTTCTTCCTATTAATTGTCTCATCAACTCACAGCTGGCTATGCTTTTTATTTCATTATGTTATTCATCAATCTAAAATAGAACTATAACAGAAAAAGAAATTGGAAAGGAGCAATTTCAATATTTCAAAACAGATGCAAATCAACGCCAGAGATGCTACGCAGCATATTTTTATTGAGACAATTCTATACATGTCTGAAAAATGAACTTGTAATAAATAAACTCATATCCTGTGGAGGTATGTTTTCCCTTCCATCTTATGAGCTAATTATGCCAACACAACATAACGTTTTCCTAACTGCCTTATAAAGTGACCCACTTACTCAGAAAGTATTATTTTTAAATTGATGTGATAGATGCAAACTGGAACATTCGGATTTCAATTCTGGCACCAATTCCCGGATCCCCTTCCCAAGTAATTTAAGGACTTCCTCCCGATAGTTTTTCATATTCTTTTAACTGACATTTTATCTTTATACAGTATCTCGGCAGAATGAACATGCACTAAAACAATGACAGCCCTTCTTTGGCTGTCATCTCTCATTCTGGCAAAGACAGATGTCTTACACTGGCTTATGCCAATAATAGAGCCGACAAAAAACAACAGAGACTACCTGCCTCTGATGTAAAGGCACCAATTCACATTTGTGACACTCATTTGTCAATTAACAGATTTCTTCCATTGTTGACACATGGGACTTAAAAGATGTGGGCTAGAATGTGATGAATTAAAAAAGACAGATGAGTAAGCTATGAGCTGCAAAGTAATACTATAATGTGCTTTAGATAGGAATATCAACTGACACCCCTGACAGGCCATACAAGGTTTTATTTCATTTTGCTCTGTATCTAGGCTTCATACTTTGTCTTCTTTGTTCTCTTTTCATCAAGCTGCTAACATCTCATTCTGACAGCCAGAGACATTTAAGGCACTTTCGTTTCAAATGCAAGTTAGCGTACTTGATTTGTCATTAAAATGCAAAACGATTGCCATTGCAGGTAAATGTAGGTATGCTTAAAAGGTTGTATCTGCAAAGTAAAAGCTGAAAATGGCTTCTGGCTGCTTTGCTTAACTCTTTCACCAGCCTCAGAGTTTTTTCTAAGGCAAGTGTTACCGTGCTCTAATAGAAGCGTAGCAGCACCTGCAGTTTTATACAGGGTACATTTTAGTGTATTTAAATAACATAAAAGCTTGAAGTTACAACGTCAAGTGCAGAGAGGTACTGTCAAGTTTACACACGGAGCCTTAGTGTGATTTACACAAGAATCTGAGAAGAGTCTATCATGCAAAGCTCTCTGGGGTCAAAGCTCTACTCTCACGCGCTCTGCTAGCTAGACACCGATGAGGAAAAAGCCGGGGGGGGGGGGGGGGGGGGGGGGGTTAATATACTAGTTGGGGTTGGTTTAGCTGGAATCATCAGTGAGGGAATTTTAACAGCAAACTTTCTCTGTTCAATGATCACTTGAAGAGACAGGAAGGTCTTAAAATAAATAAATAAATAAAGTGCTCTGTAGCAAAACGACAAGGAACAGATTTATAAACATTGCAGGAAAACAGACCTGCACAGGATGGAAATGAGTGACACCTAGCTTTCTACATGCACGCACAAATGTGAATGCACTCTATAATATGAGTAAGGTTATTTTTATTCAACTGGATAGATTCAATCATCAAGGATCTCACTTGTGTTCAGCACAAAAAATCTTGTGAAAGGAAATACCTATTATTTTCTGCAAGTGGGAAAAAGTTTGAAAAGCAGCAGTATAATTAAAGTAAGCAAATTTTCTTGACACAGAGGGGAAGTCCAGATATTATTTGATTTTAGGAACTTACAGATGAACCGTTAACATAAGTCTGTACCTATATATCCTTTTTGTAGACTTTCTTGTGCTTTTTTACTAGGAAAAAAGAGTGTGAATAGGGTTTCACACCACTCACTAGGGTGCAGGAGCCTTTTTCCTTCCCCTCCCCGCCCCCAAGAATGAGAGCTGTATGGAAATTTACACTCAAGAATCATTCAGGAAATCCGATTTAGATTATGACCTCATAGTGCATTAAACAAAAGGTACAGAACCTGAAACATCTGATGCTTCTGTGTATACAATGAAGCTTACTGACCAATTCTGACACTATTCTGCCTACTGCTAAGACATATCTGCTACAATATAGGAGTTACTTATTCATTCCAGGTTATATGATAGGAATAGGTTATGCTGTAAATACAACTATCAACTTTATAACTACCAACTATCTTGAAGGGTTTCTACCGCTACTTTTTCCGCCCACATTAGTCTTAATTGCTTCCAGTGCACTTCTGTCCCCACACAGAAAGATAATGAAAAAAACCCCATGCAAGACAGTACCTTAAAGCTGACTTCACCCTTTTACTTTGATTTAAAATACTAGGGCTACACCAATCAAGATTTTCATCTGCTGTGCTAAAACGCACAAAGAAACACTTGCCCATTCATGTTTAGCTCAATACAGACATATGTCCTCCTCTCTTCCTCCATTTACCAATTAGTAGAAAGTGAGACAAATGATGGTCAAAACAAAATCTACGGTAACGCATTAGTCTCTTTAACTTTAAAAACTTCTTTTCTGTTGCTCAGTCATTTAAATGCAGGTGAAGCTCTTGTTTCAAACCACCTGTGGTTGCAGTGACCAGAGTCTGTAGTTCGGCAGCAAAGTAGTGGCCCGCATTAAATGGGTTGAGATAGATTCTCAGTAGAGATATGTCCACATTTCAAAAGCCCTATTATTAGTGGTAGTAAGAGACCATTTGTTGATATGACTTATTTAAAGGAAGCCAAAGAATTAACACTGAAAGAAATTGAACTACCCTCTGACATTCCCCACTTAGCCTGGAAGGCTATTTACTAATTGTGCACCTGGTAGAACTGGAACCAATACTGTACAGGAACAGCTGAGCTAGCTAATGCCTGGCTCCTGATTACAAGCAACAGAGCAAACAAAAGAGAGAGCATTTGCAAGAAAGCAAGAACCTCATGCTGCACCTGCACCTAAATCTCTCAGCAGCACCTTCAGCAGCTTTCCACTGATTTAAGGAGCTGGAGGCAGTGGGGAGGAAGAAAAGGTGGCACAGAGTGAGGGGACACATACACAGCCTCTCACTTAGTTGGCTAGTTTCCATTTCTTAGAAAACATAGTATTTGACAATTTTTTCCCCAAAGCCATTCCAACATAATCACCTTCACACATGACTGTTTCTGTGCTATTCCAGAGTACTTCACTGTCCAAGATAGAGAGTGTATTAAGTGCAAGATAATAGGTAGAAAAAGAAAGTGTTCAGATCCTTGAGCAGCTGTAATTTTAACATCCACACACTGGACTGTCAAATTATCTTAACGTAACTATGTTGGAAGCAGAGTTTTCTGTATATTCAATATACTGTTAATCCTTGGCACATCTAGAACACCTTTCCCTCAGCCTTTAAGTGCTTTAAAATAATCAGTACACTTTATCACTTATGTTACTACGTCAAGTTTTCATCTTTTCTCTCCAGCTGAAAGGTCTTGAAAGTCCTAGGAGCCTAAAACACAGCATCCTCTTCCAGTGCTTTTGTGGCCACGTGGTCTTGCAGAGTCATGGCACTGCAGCAAGCCTTGGACCCTTCACATCTAAAATGGTTCAAGGACAATTCTGCTGCATTCCCTTGTGCTTTAAGAGGTTTTATGCTCAAGAGACGAAATGCATTTTTAGCATTTGGTAAAAGAGAATGAGGCCAAAAATAGATGAATAAAAACCTCAAACCACTGTCATCAAAATAAAACTTCACTAGCCATATCATCATCATAAAAAGCTGCTCTGTTGCTCTAAGTAGGTAACTGGATGCTCCCAAACACCTAAAGATTTAAAATTAAAATATACTGGTCTTGAAATCACAAAAAGGAAAAAAAAAAAAAAAGGAAAAAAAATGCTCACGATGAATAAATATCTAAACTAATTACTAAAGAAGTCATTTAAGTCATCAAAAGTACATGCCTCTTACAAAGAATACATATGCTAACTTTGATCTTCAAAGTAATGGTTGGAAATTATGATTTAAAAAAACTATTAAGTGTAGGTAATAGGTAGCTTTTCTGTTAAATTCATAAACTGAGTTCCATGTCTCATCACAGATTAACGTTCTAAGGGAAAGGCAGCTCACATTTCTAAATGTAATTTACCAACATTGAGCATTATGATGTCTTTCCATTGGGCATATTCACAAGGAACAAACAGCACCAGTTGGCCCACCTGCCAAATGGGAAATGCAGAGCTGGCTCATAAAATATGAGCCACATTTTCAGTATCACTAAGTACATTTTGACTATGTATATTCCCCATCTTTTAACATTCAGCAAAGCAGGCATTGAAAAAATGGTGCTTAATGCAAATTCAAAAATTAAGGACAGAGCATTTGTACTCAAAATGGTTGCATCAGTCCAATACACGATATAAAAATGAACCAGCTGAGGGAACTAAGCACATAGGCTTCATACTATAACAAAAAAAAAAAAAACCCCACACCCAACCAACCCACACACACCCAAAATCCCCCACAACTTTTTAAGATTCCTTTGTTAGTTTTACAAAAATAAAAAATTAAGTTTGGAGTTGATAAGTAATAAGCCAAACATTGTCACCGTAGTCTTTGGTGCAACAATATCCACAGAGCAAGAGCCTGACTTTCACCAAGCCCAAACACAGTGAACTGGTATCTATGCCAAGCAGCTCATAATCTGAAATATGCATCAGTCACCACTGGACTAACACCATGCTGATGTAACTTTCGTCCTATCAGCCTCAATAAGAGCTGATGCCAAGACCAATACTGAGTAATTCTGAGAGCTTATGGAGAAGGGAGTGAAGAAGGGAGCAGAGAGTTTAAAAATAACAAAAACCTGCAATAATGTACATACGTTCAGATAAAACAATCAAAAGGGAGACAGACATTTGTAATTTCTTGTTACTTAAGTACTTTTTCACCCTAAGACTGCTCCCATTTTGGTCCAATTCCCTCAAGGTCAGTTCTCTCTCCCAATAACCCATCTCTGACATGTATCTTTTTTTGTTAGTAACCTGTAACCAATATGTTCTTCCTTTCTAGGTTGAGTACGAGAAGGTTACCGCTGACAAAGCCCTATTGCAAATGCTGAATCAAAGTAGACCAAATACTAGAGTATCACCCCCAAATTTTTATATATTAAAAATATAATTTATATATTATACATATAATATATATAAAGGCATTATACATATATTATAAAGATGTTTATATATAAAGATGTTGGTTTGTGTGTGTGTCTCTGTGTGTGCATATGTGTATCAAATGCCAGTAAACTACTTCTGACAACAGCATCCCATACACACTATGCTTTCTATGAAAAAATGAACTGGAGCTGTTCATTCAAGTACTACTATCTACCGGTACAGCTCATATACCAACTGCACAGGAAAAATATTACAGACTTAAGCACTTGAAGAGAAGCTATTCAAGTTTGGTCCAATTTGTAAGAGCTTATCAACTTCCCTGAGTTTTGGACGGATTACAAACTATCCCCTAACATTAGATATTTTGCATCTCTTATTTCTGTTCTTTTAAAAGTGATTTCTATAGTCTTTTGCCATAGCAAGGGTTCCTACAAAGATGAGTAATGAGATGGTTTTAAAAATGAACAAACTCTTATGGCTGTATTATACAAAGCACATTCACTGCTACCACTTATGAACTCAGTGGGCAAATTAAGTTAAAAATGGAGAAGAAATTATAACAAAAGGAAATTATCTTCAAACTTGACCAGTGAGCAACTCACTTAGGCAAGCATGGTCGAAAAGAAACAAAACAAAAACTGAAATAAAAATCATAAAACTTCACATGATTGCCAGCATCAGTTCATGGGTAAAGCCTGCAACTGAGCTATAACACTGCATTAACTATCACCTTAAAGACAGTATAATTATTGTATAGCATGTCTGGTTTGACATGCTGGCTCCTGAGCCTGAGAAAAATGCATGGCCCTTGTGCACTTCTATGATACTCATTCTTCACACTTGCATGAGCTAAGGGTTTGGGGATTGTCTTTTTAAACTGAAAAATCATCTCCAAGATAATTTATGTAAAGGAGATTTATGTAAAATGAAAGATCTCAAAAATGGCACAAACCTCACAAGACAACATATAACAAACAAGCAATGCATAAACAGAAGCTTTGTAAGGATTTTACCTGCCAAATGCCAACTAACTATTTGTACCGTGACCACTCAGCAGGTTTGTTGAATACTGGAGGAGAGAGACACTTCTTACTCAGTGATTGGTAAGCAAAACTAGTCAAGTTCTTTACATCTGCAAGTAGATGCTGGGGATCTTGTGTATTGCATTAAAGAGAGAAGATACCTTTCCACAAAACAGAGAGGAAAAGACAGAGACAATAGCTCCAGGGTTAATGCAGGTTCTTCCCTTCAGTCAAGCTCCTTGTCCTCAGACAACAGTTACTTCTGCAGTCCTTTGCTCTTGTTTCACAACAGCAGTGATGAGGAAATACTGTTTCAGAGTAAGAGAGATTAAGGAAGTCAGAAAGCAGGAATGGTCCATCTGATTACTACACTTACAACATGCTCTTTATCATGCCCTTTTCTTTAACCCCCAATACTCTTTAAAAAAAAAAAAGTAGTTCTCAGTCTTGAAATCCAGATAACCACAGACTACGCAGAAGTCACCAAGACATTATTTGCAATCTATTGACATTCTTTGAAAGCTAAAACAAGTGCATCAAACTATTTCTCCTCCAAATGCCAATACGTTCCATAGATTGCAGTAGTCTTCCATTTATTAACTAACTGATTTTCTCTCAATCTGACACAGATTCCTGTCATTGAGAATGGAATTCAAAACAAAAACTAATTTTTGTTTAAGACTGATTACAATTCTCACAAGAGGAGCTGGATTGACTGTGCCAGTGAATTAAGCCCTCCAGGTACCCAGAAAACAAGTGCAGATTGTGTGGGTTTAGCCTCCAGCATCACTCCAAAAACCAACTTCTATCTCACCCAGGAAACGAGATCAAGAGAAAGCAGTTCACTCCCTGCTCATTCAAACACAAAGAAAACGATGTGATGCAACCATCAGTTCACTGGGAAATGCTCCGCCTCAGTCAAAAGGTCTTATCAACAGCCTTGAGTCAATGGATGCTTAATATGACATCCGATCTCTGTTCAAGTCCAAGGAGTTTGTTACCCACCTTTGTTCAGGAGTACAGATTTCATCTTTACTCATGATTGCAACAGCCCCTTAGAGATGGATGTCACCAAAAAACCAAACTTTTACCATCCATCACAGCAATATTCACTAGCTATATTTAAGGATGTAACAGTTCAAGCTCACAACCTTATTTTACTTAATGTCAAATTGTACAGTGTGTTTAACTTTTTTACCAGATTTAACAGCTCTAGTAATCCTCCCAAGAATTCTCCACTACACAATATGAACACACACTGACCCCCCTGCCAAAGGTACAGGTAACAAGCTTTTACACAATTCTGCCACGTGATACACTCTCAAGACAACTCCTTCCACAGTGTTAAGCCTTCTTGAGAAAAGCAGAACAGAAAACAATCTTATGTTCTGATCTGTCAGATACAGTAAATCAATGGATAATGGCCAGCACTGGGGGTCAGAGGTATATATACTACAGTGTTTTCACAGTCCGTTAGTGACTATGTGGCCATAAAAAGTCAAGCAAGGATCAATGGACAAAAAGAGAGGCAATTGGGACTAAAGAAGCTAACAGCCACCAGTACAAGATTGAAATATAACAATTTATACTCCAAGTTTGTCCTCACATATTACTGAGTTTGGAAAAATAACTTATCCATCAAAAAGCAACTTACATCCTTAGCACAGCATGCTGAAATCAGTGAGATATTTAGATACATACCATAAGCCATTAATTTGATATTTTTAAAATTAGTTATTCATTGGTCCCCTTCATATCAACAATAAACCAATAACTGCAAATAAGACACAGCAGGAAAATATACAAGTTATAAAAACACACACAGATAATACTTTGTAAAGGCAAATATTCTATAGTCACATTTAAGGTTGACAACAGAACACAGGCATGGTTATTGTATGTGAGACAAGGTATATCTTAATAGTATTTTTTAATATTATTCAAAGTTCTCAAAGGGGAAAAAAGTTTTCCTTATACATTACCCAGATCACATCTGGTTCCTGTAGAAATGCCATTTTTCAAAAGGGGGAGGCATGGTGGGAGGGAAAAGGAGGGGAAAAAGAAAGCAAGGAGTAGATTTAGTTTTGATAGTCTATCAACTACCAAAAGTAAAATTAATATTTTAAGTCTAAAATCCTTTTTGTTACTGGTAATACTCTCCTTCCATTTTTACAATAGACATACACCTATAAAACTTTATTTTATACAACTTCCTAGGTACTACCCATGTAGAAAGTGAACCCATCATCACACTTGTCTTCAGTCCATCTAGTAGGATAAGACTATTTCCTAAGTATTTTAATAGAAAGATTATTATGTATAATATAGTCCATAGTGATTAATAAACATGTAAGACTTAATCTGAAAGACCACTACATCTGTAAATTTTAAATTATTTAAATGATTCCTTGTATATAAATATTTCATTTAGCAAATTGGTTTCCAACTGAATTGCTTCCAAAGAATGACCACCCTTAGCAGTGTTAGTGTACATTTATTTTCAGACATTCATAACATGTCTACTTTACTTAAAAAACAGCATCTTGTGCTTACTGTAGGACATCCCTTACAGGTAAACTTTAAGTACCCACCTCAAACTACAAACCTACTCATTTGAACTTAATACATTACTGCAATAGTAGGAGAAAAATTATCAAGAATTTATACATTTCAGATTGCTTAGCTGTAGAAAACGCTATCTCTTTCTTAAAGTCTCTAAATACAATTCCATTTACCTTGAAACAGTGAACTATTTCAAGTATAAAATTTACAAACATTTGTAAACCACTGTTTTCTTAGAGTAAGAGAGAAATCTCAGCTACTACTAAACACCTGTTTTTTAAAAAAGCAATATAAAATCTTCAATACTTAAACATATTAATTCTGTTTTCACATAGCAAACTCTGGTCATGCTTGAAAGAAAACAAAGAAACAAGGAGAGTGAAACAGATTAACTGCATAGCTCCAATATGCGTATTTCAGACAACATACTATAAATCATCTTGAAACA
Organism: Gavia stellata; assembly: GCF_030936135.1. Classification (NCBI taxonomy): domain Eukaryota; kingdom Metazoa; phylum Chordata; class Aves; order Gaviiformes; family Gaviidae; genus Gavia; species Gavia stellata. Next base: position 16,299,706 of record NC_082602.1, read on the forward strand.
AAACAGGCAATTATAATGTGCACAAATGTTATGATACTATGCATCTCTACTGGTCCAATGCTTCCAAATTATTGAAACTGATGGCTGAACAAGGGCATATTTTTTCAACACATTTGGATTACTTGAACGATTTGAATTCTTTCTTTAGCTACCCAGTTCTGTGCAGATCTCTCTAATGTCAATAAACAAACAGATAGATAGATGTCTCTTAGATAATTCAGGCCATATCTAAGGGGATTAAGATACATGACCAAAATTTCTGTAGCAATGTGTTTTGTTTGTAAAGAATCATGACTTTTTTTTTCTCCCTTCAATACTGTAAGAAGCATCTAAAATTAAAGCAAGTACATACATTTTCCTTCAAAGCGTTCAGTGAGGACAGAAGAGCAGCTCCTTTCTCCTTCTAACTACTACCCCATATTTCAATCCCCTTCACCTCAGCATAAAAGAAACAGGAGTGAGAGCCATAAGACAGAATCATTTCAAAACACAATCAGCTATTTGTAAACAACACTCTTTCTCCTGCAGAAAATCTGCAACTGCTAGTTGCAAGAAAAAGCAGCAAATAAGGTAAATCAATTAGCTTGCTAATTTCTCACCCTCATTTATTTAGCTCCGCACTGTATTTGTTGTAATTGACTATAATTATGTTAATTACTAACTCCAGCATAATTACTGTATTTATTGTCATTGAGCACACTATGTACCCAAAGCAAAGCTGGCATTTGTCGGGCATCAAAAAAAAAAAAAAAATAAAACCACACAACTGTCGGGAGGGGTTTCTCTGAAAACTGGCTGATACACCTTCAGCAAATGAAAGGGCAAAAGAGATTTCATGCAATGCTAGTTTGAAAGCATCGGTTCATTAAGGATATTAATTTTCTGATAACTACACATTTAAGCATGACACACTGGAGCAGTATCTACAGGATTTAGCAATTATTAATGCGTGACAGTTTCAAATGCTAAGTGAATCAATTAAACAGCAGCATTCACAATTTGAGAAGAGATAACTGCTTCATAACTGCCTAAGACTACAATTTTCACATGACAAAAAAGGGCCATTCAGGCTCCTTCAAAACCTGACAGGTCAAGAAAGAAGTTTGAAACAAAAGCACCTTATAACCATCATCTCTCCTCTTTACTTGTCAGATCAACTTTGCTAGTGTCTCTGCTGAAATGGCATCACCATGCCAGCTGCCACAAGGTGATTTTTCATGTCTTGTCAAAGAAATCTTTTATTCTATTTGCTCTGCATTAACATGTTACATTTATTGATCAAGCCCTTTCTGCAGCCACAGCAGGGCACTGTGCTCTTATGCCTAAGGGGGCTTTGATGTCCTGGTGACATTCTAGACCGAATAATGCACATACTAAATGGATTTAATGCAGAAATGTGTTTGTGCATGACAGCTACATTAATAACAGCCCCTCACACTGATAAATATGCAATTGCTACGATTAAGAGTTACCCAATTATGGTGAAAATATTTTTCTACCTTATAAATAAAACCATCAAAAAGTTTTAACAATAGTGCATTTTCTTCAACATTTTAAAATGCTACAAAGATCAGCCTAAGGGCTTTTAAAAAATATGTCATGCTTTGTTTTGAATTCTGGCTTTTATTTCCATCTCTCTTTTGTTGTTCATCTTCCTGTTCTGCGTGTCTTATTGCTGCACAGACTGGGAAGGTGGCAAGGAAAAAAAAAAGCCTCTCTTTCACATACTCAACTCAGAAAGAGGAACATGCCCTGTAAAACTGAAGCCCAGTTTCAAGCTGCCACTTGCATATTCCCCCAGGCAAGAAAACAGTAGGCAGAAGAGAGAAACAAACAATCTCTAGTCCACAGAGAGGATATTACAAAGCCTCAGCCTCACAAAAGTCATGGAGGAACATTCCAGACTAGGATTAAAGTTCAAGGGGATGTTTTCGTACACACACCCTCTTAATCGGACAGTGGAAAATATGCACAAGCACACACTGTGCAAATTACTCATGCTTCTAGCAGAAATAATCTGCACCCTAGAGAGAGAGAAGAGATATCTGTATCTCCATGAGCACAATTATTGGATTAATCCTCCCTCATTGGCCAAGATTAAAGATGCACTCTCCCTTTTGCCTCATAGCTTAGACCAAGAAGAAATCTCTGTGAGAAAAAGGAAAACAACTCACGTGTTTAAAACTACTGAGGACAAAATTAGAAGACGGACCTCTCTGTGAATCGAACTGTAGACGTTATTTATAAGAACATGGTACTTATTTGTACAAAAACACTGACATCTGTTATTCAAGCACTGGAGTGCATTTAGCCTTTAATGTGAAAGGAGAAATTTGGCACAAAGAAAGTTATCTAGGACAAACAAAAGAACCTTTGAATAGTTTGTGGTTTTTTTTCTCTCCACAAGACAGCAAGATGCATCTAAAAAAAAAAAATCTTTGTATTTCATCCAAATTCCTACTCCCTACCTACTTACATCCTTCCTACTTATTTATTCCTTTCTTTCCTTCACCAGTGATTATTATTTACCTTTTTTTTTCCCAGTGAAATCTTTATTTTCCAATGATCAACAATAGTTTTTCATTGCCCCTTGAAATCCTTTTCAGCAAAGCCTCCCAGTAACACTAACACTGGCACACCAGTGACTTTCCTTCCCATGCTCTATGCTTTCATTAAATGGGAACCAGTGAATGCTTTCCACTTATTATGAAACAAAATAGTGGCTTTTACAGTACTCTATTATCAGGGAAGGCTATCAAATAGAGTTGCCATGAGAGACTCAGGAGCAGATTTCCAAAGCAAAACATCTCCGCTCCTGAAACATACCTTATTGAAAATACACGGTTGTAAGTATTTCATTTCTAAAATATCTGAAAATCACTACCAATATCAAAACAAAAGAACTGCTGCAACTCAGGCCATTTTATGATGACCACACCAATAAAGCTGCAGAATCATAGTATAATTTAGGCTGGAAGGGGCGCCTGGAGGTCATCTAGTCCAATCCCCTGCTCAGAGCAGGGTGACCTAAAAGTTGCTTGGGGCTTTTGTCCAGTTGCGCTTTGAACATCACCCAGGATGGAGATTCCACAGCCTCTCTGGGCTCCTCTTCCATCAACCTTTCTCATCGTGAAGCCTTTCCTTACAAACAGTTGGAAATTCCCTTGCTGCAACCTGTGATGACTGCCTCTTGTCCTTTTGCTGTACATCTGATAAGAGTTTGGGTCCATCTTCTTCAAAATTCCCCGTTAGTCCCAAAAGGAAACAAAGACATTAGAAACTATTTAAACAAAATCTGTAAGGAAAATACCATGAGAATAAATAATTCACAAGAGGACTATAGTGGTCTGGGGTTGAAGGATTTCTGTCCACCAGAGGTGTAAACAGGAGGCAATCCAGTGGCACCATATCTTGCTGATTGCAGCTAGCATGCTTTTAAGTACACACCAGTTTTTCCCTTTACCTCATACACAACAAATTGTTGTTACTCCTCTTTTTTCCCCAACATCCCCATAAGAAGTTCCCTTTTGCCATTCACCTCTATCTTTCCTTTCCCTCCCAGGGAAAAGGAGGGATGTGTAACCATTGCAACTGGCAACAGTCACTTTGCTTTGGCTGCCAGAAGAGAGAGAGTTGGATCCATGTATCACTCAGGGTAATCAAGGAGAGACACTAGTTCTTGGAAAAAGGCAAACAAGAAAAACAATTATTTTAAGGAGCAACTTTTTGTAATTATTTAATCAAGTGTTGTTATTGGATTTACCACAACTGAGGCAAAGACAATTAAGCATCTACACAGGCCATAATTTTTATTTAATAAAGAGGAAGGAAGTCTAGCCGGGGAAGAAGTCTGAAGTCAGAAAAAATTGGTGAAAAATATACATTTTCCTCTGTATTAAATTGCCAATACAAAAGAACTAATGACAACCCTCCCCTCCTCCAATTTAGTTCTCTGGTCCTGTGTACATTTATGCATTTACATCACACCCAAAAGGAAAAAATCTGAGAAATTTGAGTAGCAAAACCACCACACATAAGAACATTGAATCCGCATAATTGCTCTTCTTTGCAGAAAAAAAGAAGACAGAAGTTCCATAACAAAAAAATAATTAATTAGAAGATATCCCTAATTTTTTTTAAAATTATTATCCAAATGTGTATCAACTTTAAAAGTTCTTTTAGAAAAAGGGGCAGGGGGGGAGAAAATGCTTGGTTTGTACAAAATAAGCTATATTTCCCAGAAACACACAACAGCATCTCTTGAAATATGTTATTGAGGGACAAGTTTGGCAAAAGTTGTTTTCACATAAGTCACAAAATATAGCATATTTGACTAATTCCCCACTTTACTAGCCAGTCTTTCCGCCCTTTTTCCAGTATACCTGGGCGAGCCTCTGAAAACACACATTTACAGTGGAAAGCTTTAAATGGCAAAAATAACTTACCTGGCTCTATTCTGACTTTTGCAAGGAAGTTATCTACATTATAGTGGTATCAAAATCAGAACAATTCACTAAAGTGATTGTTCAATCAATTATTACATTACATCAGTTGCATAAGAAAGTTGCAGTACATGCAGTACAAATACGTCTTTCTGATAACAGTCTTTTACGTGGATAAGCGCGTGTGTGTGCACACAATAAAGACTGCAAGTCTACAACTGCACAAAACTTCTGGTTTGGAACTGACAGCACTGCCTTGCGAGAAGAGTTTCCTGCCAATTGACTACAAAGCTGAACAAGTTACTACAACAGAGAGATATCGCTCTTTCTCTTCATGCACCTACACCCATGATAGCAGTATCAAATAACATGACTGCAAATACTGCTGCCCACAAAATAAAAAAAAATTTAAAAATCTTCCCTCTATGCTCAATTTCTTAAATTCTTAATGTAATTGTTATGCAGTCAGAAATTCTATTGGCACTTTTACGTAACAGAATTTATTGCCTGCTACAGGAGGATTCCCAAAATACACTTGGCAGTAGCCGTACTTACAGAGGACAGGACACACCAAACCCTATATGCACAACAACATTGAAAAAAAGTTGTTAAGTACTTATTTACTGACTAACACTGAGAACAGGTAACAGTTGAATATTTCAGCATTTCTCTGGCTTAAATGCAGGCTAAAAAATTAGCGACCACTGAAATATTTTTTTCTTTCAAAGAACACACACACACACTCTCATCTAATAATATATCATAAGGAAAACGAACATCTTTACGGCAAATAACTATTGTGCCAGCAAAGCACAATATTCTCTTTATCTTTTTCTAGATTTTGATCACCCTTGGTCTTCTTCACTCAACTTATGCCTATACCATCAGATAGCAAGTATTTCCAGAAAAATCAAACTCCTTTTTAAAGAGACATTAAGTTTAGAGTTTCTTCCCCACTGAAAACAACACACTAAACTAAACTTTTCAAATTAAGCATTCACTGTTAAAAACCATAAAATGCATCACTATACTACAGTGTTGTCAGATTTTTCAAGCAATAATATTTGTTTAAAGAAGAGAACAATGATCTTACTGTTTACACTTGCTTCAACAGCTGCCCAAGACATCTCTTCTATATTCACATTCATTTAAGGCTATGACATATATTCTACATCTTATCTGACTCTCTCTGTAATATGCAGGCACAGTGTTCATATGAGTGCAGACCAGTCTGAACAGTTACTGTAAAATAAATACCTCATTCTTAGTTTCTATCACAGCTGAAATAAGAAAACATTACTGCTCTCATCACATTTAGTATTAGCTTCCCTAAGCTAAAAAAGAAAAAAAACAAACAAGAAAAAACCCACACAAACACCAAAAAACTCCCACACCTCTCCCCTTCCCCCAGATCTGATTTCTGGCCTTAGAATATTTTTACAACTTTACAACAGCAAGCTATCCTACATAAAAAGTTGATTGCAGCTACCCCAAAAACTAGCACTTTCTCTCATGTTTCCCCACAAGATATTTTAACAGACTTTTTCTTTCCCAAAACCCCAGTAAAACCAAATTATATCCCTTCTGAAAAACAGGCTAAGTGATAGTGTTTTGAGTAGGGAAGGAGAGAATGGATGAAAACACAGATTTGAGAAATACACCACCAATTAAGCTCTCCATGAAAACATGAACTAATGACTTAAAGTTTTAAAGTGATATTTTACATATAGATTTAGTGTTAATATTTTACTTTATGAAATAAAATGAACTCAAAAGAACTGTTCTTCAAATCATGCATTAATTGAAAGAAACAAAATCTTTTTTTTTCCCCAGGGGTGTAAAGAAGAAGCAGTCTTATTGATGACATGTTAAATCTGAATACACATGCAAAACTTGAATTATCTTCATGACAAAATGAAAAAAATGCCCATTCAATTCCCTCCCCCAGCAGAACTGCCTCTTCTGATTCAGATTTCCATAGGTACAGAGTCATCAGCCAGAAGTGTAAGACAATATCAATCCACAGATTGTTTAGTGCCTCCTTTGCTCTGCTACCTCTTGCATGTAGGAATCAGTCTTTCAGGGCTGACAGTGGCTCAGGATAACATTTATGAGTGTTAAGTAAGTTAAAACCAGTGGTTGTTCCCCCTAGGAGAACAAAGCACCAGCACACTACTTTTATGTGTCTTACTCCTCACAAGCAGACTCTAAGCTTACCCTCAATAAAATAAAAGGAAAACTTAAAAGAGTCCAACCCTACCACTGAAAAACTACACTTTTTCTTAAACAGAAAACTATACTCCATTCCTTTTTCCCTACTTACCTACAGAGCTGCCAGCCTGAAAGATACGCTGCTGAATGTCACCAGGCTGTCTCACAAGGATTAAATTAAAAAGGATACTGTAATAGCTGATGGGAATACTATAGAACTCTAAATCAATCCATATATTAAAATAAATAGAATTTATTTATAAATTCTAACTGCACTTAGTTTTAGCACTTAACTACACAGCTGCCCAAAAATAAAATCATACAACAAAACCACATCATCTGGGAAAACGTATTACAAACCATTTATGGTAATAACCAGAGGTCTACAAATAAAAAGGGAGATAAGCACACACTTACTTGTATTTTGGTTAAGAACAATTCACTTTTTATTCCATCCTTCACTTCTTCAGGTAACAATGCTTATTTTCCGTTTTGAGCAGAGAACAAACCATAAGCTCTGCATTGGGCATCATTTATGTTAACACGAGAAATTTCCAGACTCACCTGGTTATTTGTGTTCCAAGTGTGCAAGAAAAGCAGACAAACATTGCTGACAAAACAGTGTCACCCACTTGATAACAACTAAATGTACCTGACATACACGTATGTTTCTACTTTGAAAAAAAAATATTAAATATTCTATTTTTGGAGTTGGTGTCCCATATTGCACTCAAAAAATCTATATATTGCCACATACCTTAACAAGTTGAAGCTAAGATCTAGCCTTTTTGCCACATGTCCATATTTTCTTCCTAGGAATTCTGGAATTTCTTCACAGTCTTGACTAATGTAGGACACCTGAGAATTGGAAGCAAAAAGGAAACAGCAAAAGCTGGATCATTTATTTTTCTGCCCAGATTCTGTCTCATTGATCCAATGACAATGACACAATATAGTAAATATTTGTTACAACTTTAAGCTACATCAGTTTTACTGCTATAGAATCTATCACAATCTCATTTTCCTATTGATACAATCAGCATCATATTTATTACATCTATAATCTTATGTACAACATGTGGTCTCCTTTCAGGTAAAAACAATTTGATCAAATACATCACATTTCTTCTAATCCACTGTTACTACTTTGATCTAACATTACTTTTTATTACCATTCTGATACACCCCAGAAGTTTTTTTGAAAGATCAGAAGCCATTCAAATGACCTTCTAGTTTGTCTCTCAGCACGAAACGCACTAAAAGATCACTTTGGAAAGTTTGGCCCAGAAATACCTAAGCAGTCTACTGTCAATCCATCCTCATAACCGTTCCTTAGGGAGGTTATTACTCCCAGTATTAGGCTAGGGACAGAGCAAGAGGGCTGCCCAAGATCTGAAAAACCAAGCATGCAGCTTTTTTCAGACAGTCGTATAAGTCTTAAAGATTTCTGGCTTCAGTGCCTATGTTCAGATCACACTTCTCCTTATACGCAAAATACTTGTGAATGTCTTTCCTCTTTTTCATACCAGCCCATCTAACCCACCTTTAACAAATATAAGAATTAGTGATAGCAAAAATACAGTTTAGTCAGATTTTTTTTTTGTTAGCCAGGATGAAGTGAGTGACAAGATTTCCAGAAAAAACACAAGCAACAGAACAGCTAAACTTTTCCTATTCTCTCTGTTATATTGTCTTGGAAGTCTTTGGTTTGATTTCTTCAAAGAATCCCCACAAAGCCTGCCAAATCTATTGTCATGAATTCTATATATCTATATTGGCTCATCCTCCCAATATCCAATATATCAGTATAAACGCTGACATTCAGATTTTGTGCTAAAGAAATCTTAGTTGCCCTTAGATAGCAACGTGCTAGTTAAGTAGATTTCAACACTGTTAGACCACTATCTATAAGATATTGCTATTATCTAAATATTTAATATAAAGTCAATTTCAAGACCATACCCCATTGGCCTAAAAGATATTAGATGCAAAATACGCAAAAAAGTCAGTCAAAATTTGTTTTGATAGTATTTCACTTTCTGTTAAAGTAAAGACTCCTCTGCAGAACTGACTGATGGTACATACTTTTTTTTGCAAGTCATCCCAGCCTCTTACACTCTAAAAATTATTACAATCTGATAATACTATATTGCATCCCATTTAATTCATTTTGTTCAATAACTTCAACAGATAAAGCTGACAACAGTGAAATAATTTTTATGAGCAGAAAACAGGTAGCTTGAAGCTCAGTTTAACAACTTCTTCCCCTTGTTAAGCCACACCTGCTCATGCAATAAATTCTACCAGACATACACATGACTTTAGCAAATATAAGGACAAAAGGGAAAGGAACTGTTTTGAGTAGTTGGCATCTAATGGTTTAGACATAACAGAAACCATTTGGCAGAATTTATTGAATTAAATAGGGGGGTTTGTTTCCTCCAGTTTTCATCCAAGACAATTACAACACACTTTATAACATATATGCAGGTATGCATACAGGAATCGCTTAATTCTTCACTGAATGGTAGATTTCTTTAAACTAATGCTTGTAAACCCTTAGAAAGACACCACATTAATAGCAGAATACTTTGGATTAAGTATTTGGTTCAATGTAACACATTGAAATAGAAATGGCTAAAATACGATGCCTAGTAACACTAGGAGTGCAAGACCATCTTGAGCAACTACAAACATAGCAAGAGCACAGACCACCACTTTGCCTTTCACGCAGGGAGGAGTGGTGGAGAAGGAGCAAGAAACTCTGACCTGCATTCTCACTGCTTCAGAAACTTACCTGGCCGTAAATGTTCTAGCTCCACAGGAACAGAAGTTGAAGAAAAAAGTTCATACAAATGTGTTTTGGAGCACACAGGAGGCAAAATACATAAAATGTTACAAAGCTTCAGCCTTTGAACTGTTATAATATACAAATATATCTGCACAACTGGTACAAACAGATTATTCACAGGCGTATTTGCAGATGAAATATGGTTGTCATGACCTTTTAATGCTGAGGCCTTGTAAAAGGAATTTTACTTCCACAAAGTCTACTTCAGCACACTCACAGTACAAGCACCTCTTTCAATTTAAAACAAATAGAATTATTTTTTCACAAAACACACAAAGTGCATTCAACTTCAGATGTCTATACCTCACATACATGAACTTGCTTTGGATATCCAAGAACTCTCTTTACTGTAAGAACAGCAGTGACTGCCTGCGATACAATACATGATAAGCCTTTTGAACAAGTTTTTAAGAGTTATTTCCCCACTCTTCCACTCTTTAATCCTTGAACAATGCTGATATAAACCAAGACTCCAGTAGTCTAGACAACAGAATAACATTTCTTCATTTTCATTCTTTCAGTTCAAAATCTTTTACCCAGAAAACAAGATGTACATAATTCAGTATTTTCCTTTTTGCATCCATCTCAAATACCCTCAAAATTAGTATGAGCTTTCAAGTACATATCCAGAGATGTCACCACTGAGAGATGAGAGCAAGACTCCTCAGCTCTTTGGGTGCAAGGCACATCAGTAACAGGAGATTTCTTAGATTTTTCTAAACCAGTCACAGAATATCACATGGGATTAAAAACTGGATGTAGATGTTTCCATTGCCTAATTCTCCAACTCAAATCTAATACAGGTTGGTCACAGTCAATCATTCTTATTACTGGTGCCCTGCTCAATATCCCACTGAAATGTTCAGAAAGTTTCCCACAAAGCCCAGCATCAGATAGGCTATGGACTTCTCAGACATTCTTGCAGACTCTTCAACACACTGTATGTAATTCCGGAAAAAAAAAATGTTTTCACAAAATATTTAAAACATAAGTTAACCAGTCAATAGCAGTTGCACCTCTCTTCTGCTTTAGTTTCAGAGGATATTATCGTTTAATCTTTGCAATCATTTTACCATGATATTGTAATCTTAGTAACCATAAAATAACATCTTTATTAAGGAATGTCACCAAATAGGTCATGTATGAACTCTAGATATTGCATATTCCCTTCCATTGAAGGGAATTATATCTGGAGAATATTTCCAATCAGTTAAGCATTATATTTTACTCTGTGCTGTTAGAAGACTGTATGTTAGGCACACAGCCAAATTAAGAATATGCTTTACTTGAAGGGGCTCAAGGCCTGCTCAAGTGAAGAAGGCAGCATGTTACTCAGTGGCATAATGCACCACAGAGATCACAGGAACCGTTGCCTGCAGCAGCTGCAAAATGAGCCAATTGCCTCCACATCACACACACATTTACATGAATTTCACACAGAAATAGTGACCAGATTAAAGAAGCAATCAGATGGGGAGCACCCTAGCTTAATGGCAAACTATTTTCAAAAAAAAGACAAGCTTCATTTATTCTTTTCGTGGAAAAAAAATATATTTTGCTAGTTTTAGTCACAGATTCAGCAGTAATGACATCAATTTTTAGCCAGAATTTTTTTCAGTAGCCAGATAAGGCACTGGGTAAAGGCCAGTAGGATTTGTTTTACTTCCTAACTTCTCTCTTTAACCAAAACGGAACATGCATAGTGTTTACTTTCAACAGGAACAACACTTAGCATATTTCAGTCCTTCTCCTTCAGTGTACTCCCGCAGCCTACTGAACCCTGAGAGCGGCGGGGTCCAAGAGCAACCGCCGGTCGCTCTGGAGCAGGACACGCTCCTCGGCCCACCGGACCCCGCACCGGGCTCCGCCGCCAGAGGCAGATCTTGCACGGGAGGGATCCGTTACAGCCGCACTGCTCCCGCAGCAAAGCCTCAGAAACACGCCTGTTGCATTTGAGCAGTAGCAAAAGTGGCCAAGTAATAATCCCCTCTCACCAACTACCCCAGTGCTCCGTTACCTATCCGTTGAGAAAGAGCACTGCCAGTGCTCAACCCGTGCCACTCTGAGCACACCCCCGGGGGCCGCCCCGCCTCTTCCGCACCGCCTCCCCCCGCACTGCTCGGCGCTTTCGGGGGCAGGGACGGCTCCTCAGCTCTTTCCCTGCGGCAGCTTCGGAGCAGCGTGTGTGTGAGAGAGGCGATACCTGAGCAGCGTCCCGTGCCGCGGTGCCTACGTGCAGCTGGAAACTAAAACGTCCCGGCCCCACGCGAGCCCGCCGCCCCCTGCCCCCGCGGGAGCCTCCCCCGGCCCCGGCCCCGGCCCCGGCCCTGGCCCCGGCCCCGGCCCCGGCGGAAAGAGCGCCCCGGCCGAGCGGCGGGGAGCTGGCGTGGAGTTCGGGCAGCCGCTACCGGGGGCGGGGACGCGCCGGCCGGGGCGGCCTGCCCCCGGCAGGTGGGGCCGCCGTCGCCCGGGCCCTGCGAGCCGCGAACACTTACTTGGGCTCCGCTCACCACGACCCCTGCCATGGCTGCGCGGGTGGCCACGCCGGGGCTTCCGCGGGCTCGGGACTGGGCCGGGCCGGGCTGAGGCCGCCGTCGCTTCCTCGCAGCAGTCAGCTGACGCGGGCGGAAGCGCGGCCGGGCCGCGGGCGGGGGCTGCGGCGGCAGCACGGGGCTCCTGCCGCCACCTGCGGCCGGGCTGAGCGCACCGGCAGCGGCCCCGGGGAGGTCCGCAGGGGTCCTGCTGCCCCCGGCGGCCCTCGCGTCCGGCTGCCGCTTCGGCCCCCCGGGCTGGTCGCCCTGAGGCCGGGCCGCGGGCTGCCCGGCAGGACCGTCGCGCTGAGGCAGGGCCGGTGCGCTCCAACGCGGGACGTTGACGGAGGCAACAGGCGAGAGCATGGGGCTGGCGTGGGGCGAGGGCCTGCGTCTCCAGGCCCCAGGCGTCCCTGTCCGGCGGCTGCTCCAGGCCCCGCTGCCATGCCTTGCCTGGAGGGAAGGTCCAGCCGCCACATACCCGACTGCCGCGGTTCAACGCTAGGCAGGGACTGTGTGTTGGGTTGCAACAGTGGTGGAATAGGCCCTGGGAAGGAGTGACGAAAATAGCTGATAGGTGTGACAGTGACGGAGGAAATGGAGCTTGGATTTCATTCCCTATAAGCAGCTAGAAGACTTGGAGGGTCACCTGGACTGGCTTTCCACCTCCAGAGCAGCCCATTCATTCGTGGCATGAAACATAACTTGCCTTTGAAGAGATGCATGTCACTGGTAAACAACACTTGCAGAAATAATCCTATGCTGTCTACAGGAGAGGTCCACATCTCCATAGCAATAATTTTTGTCTGTAGAATATAGTGTAATTTGTGTGGAAAACAGAAATACCTTTGGAATGATCAGAAATACCTGTCAAACCAGCCCTTCCAGGGGATGAGAATTTGCTATTTAAAATAATGGCATGATGGTAGGTTACCACCATTTAGGCAGAGTAGGGAAATCGAAGGTTTTCTGTAGGAATTCTATGTGAGACCTTTACAGATACTTAGGTTTGTTAGGCTTGGATCCTAAATTCTGTTAGTCATCTACCTACGTCGTCAGCTGCCTATGCACCTCTAAAAATCTGGCTCGTCTTTCCCCTTTATTGCTAATATAGCATAACTCACTCTTGCTGAAAGCAGAGGCACATGCTGTGAGGGGAAAGAAGTTTCAGGAGGATACGTATTCTACACTGCAAACCACTTTCTACAGTTATTCAGCAACACAGCAGAAACTAATACTCTACTTGCTGCTCTGCCTCTTACTGTCAACAGAATAAATCCTTTGTACAGCTGTGGCATTACCCCTTCTCTAGAGCCATTCCTTCTTTCACGCTGACTGCTGGACAGGAAACGCAGAGCAAACAGCTGAGGAAAAAGACATTTTGTACTGCTTTTTCCTCCCTGTTATTTTAATGTATTGTGTTAAAAATAGAAATGGGCCAACATGTATAAAAAATCAAAACACAGCCAATGAACAAATCATTCCATTGCTTTGCATAGGTCTAATTTTCCTTGTATCATGTAAGACAGAGAAGAATCAAACCCTTCACCCACAGCAAATAGGCTCATCCTACACTGATGAATAAAAGTTCTGTTTCTCTAAGTAAGAGTTTTCCATCACGGCATACTTGCTATTTCAGGTCATCACTCAGCATGCTTCAAACAATCAGTGCCTTTATTTATTTATTAGATTATATAGCAAATAACATATGCCAAGGAAAACAAGTACTATGTGAACTGTAAATCTAAACAAAGCAATACATTCTCCTCTTTCTGTATCTACCTCCTTTTATCTCTCCTTTAGTTACGAGCATGCGGTTCCCATCAGAATGAACACACACAGCTCAAGGCAGAAAGTGGCCCACTGCTATAGTTAGCCGTATTTGTCTTGATGGATTAAATTCAGTTCAATACTACACTCCTGTAAAACTGGAATAACTATACTGAAAACAATTTAGCACATCATTATCTATATTATTAGTATTAATTTTAGTAGAGCATTACCTGTCACTTTAGAGAGATCTATGAAGAAAAAATTCCTGCCTGAATAGTTTACAAAATAGCACACACAAATAATAAGTCTGTTTTTTCCAGCTTCTTACATTGCCAATTGCATTAACCTGCCATTGATCCTCCTACTGACTAAGCAAGACCTTGTCTAGAGGGAAAAGTTGCAGGTGCAGCTCCCTAAACTGGATGACTTAAATTGACTTTATCATCTCTTCAATCAGTTGAGCTGAATCTTGTAAATTACAAAAACAACTTAAGGAGGTGGCAAACTGTTTTAAGTGCATCTGGCTTATAATCATTCTTCTGAAACCAGTTCAACATTTTCTTGTGCAGACATGGCCTGAATTATTATCTGCCATGGATAAAATAACAGATCCAAATCACATGGTGTGTAACAAACAGGGAGCACTACTGACTGCAGTGACAAAATGGGACTATCATACTGTACAGGAAGCGAGAAACAAAACTCGCTACAACAGAGGAACAGAGAAGAGAGGTGACTGTCTTCTTATGATGCTTCCCTAGACTTTGAAACCTTACATCTTGAAAGTCCTAATTCTGCTGCCAGTTTCCTACAGGATGATTGGCAAGTTTCTCAAACTTTGCTTTTCTGGAGTCTCTGTTTTATTCCTTGATTTCTAAGCATCCATCCCCTGCACGTAATTTTCAAATGGAATGAAAACTCAGCTGCAACTGTCTACCACTGAAGGAGTACTTTGTAACATCTAATCCGAAATTGTAACAAAGTTATAACATTGTGTCAGATTTCAACTCTATGAGTCAATGGGCTCATTAGTTTGTGTCTCATGTTATTATGGAGCTAAAATACATTACAGTGCTATATAAATACAGGCGGGCTTTTTTAGCGTTTGAGCCTGCTGATCATCAGTGTCACTTTCTAGCACAGATTCTAGATGATTGTGAGGCTGCCTCTGGTTTTAGAATGTATTTCACCTTGCAATATATATTTATTCTTCTGAGCATCCCAAAACACTACCTTCCCAAGTCCTGTCCCCGCACAACCTGAATCATCTGAATGCTTTCTTTAGCTTTGATAGAGCTGCCTTTATTAGTAAAGCTTTAGAGGACTAAGTTTGTACTTATGGAATATATTTTTGTTGGTAGGTGCTTAGAAGCTGAAAGTTTTGTGAGGGTTCTTTGTACAGATTTAAATAACTTATATGACAGTGGGACTTAGCTGACCTTTGAAATGTCTTTTTTTATACTGCCTGTATACACAAGATATAAAAATCACTTGCTTATTGAAATTATCAGTTTCAGTGCACAATTAGAAGCAGAAGGTAGCACTTCTTTATGGGCCATTCAAATATGATTTCCTTAGATTTTTAGCAATAATGCCAAAACTGCTTGATATACGAGTTACATACAGACAAAACCCATGGTTTTTTTAATAAATTAAGTTTTCTTGTGTATAGCTACAACAAATGAGTTACTAATATGCTCAGTATATTTTTTTATATATACACTCATATATATATGTATTTTACAAATTTAGCAGACCTATTTCTTGAATAAAGAGCACTAGATGTTCAAAATAAGATAATACCTGTAAACCAGCCTCCAAACAACTGGGAAGCAATGTATTGGGACCATGGTAGATACCCGTCAGATCTGTCCCTTCTTCTATGTTCTTCACATAATAACAGAGCTTTAAGTAATTTTAGCAGTCATTAGCCTAAAATGTATACACAGCTACAATTATGAAATCTCATTGACCAACTGATTAAAATAATTAGCTAATACATGCCAGTAAACTTTGTACAGCAGCAAGCACCAAATGAGTTCTATAATTTTATATAAAACCTACGTATACAACTGTTTTCCTATCTTAAAAGAACATTGAAGGTTTATAAGAGGAAAAAGTAGAAATCCTGAATGTTTTATTAACTGAAAGTTATAAAAATATTTCAGACTGAGTTAATAAAAATTATCTGTTTTCCAGCACATTATGCATGTATGTCTGCATGTGCGTAAATATAATCATCTTGCATTTCAGCGTAAGTCAAACAACAATGTACTGTCATCTTAAAATAATACAATTTCTCCTGACAAAATGGTGTGCTTGAACAAACTGAGTTTTCTGAAGCAAAATATTTCAGCAAAAAAAACCCCATCCCAGCCAAGTCACAGAATTCTTCCAACTTGACCATCAGAAAATTTGGCTCAGAGTTTACCCATATAGCTCATTTTGTTCATGTTCACAATGAAAACATTGTCTCAAAATATTTGTTGATAAGTATCCACAGCAATACGGTGTTTAATACAAACTAAATCAATTTAGCTGAAAAGGATTGACTGTAGTACAGACATTTTTGTCCATATTACCAGAGGAACATTTTATTCTTACATAGCTTCACTTACACCTCATTTTAATCACAAACAGTTGAAGATGGTCTTTAATGTCCAAACTAATAACTTCAGATGTCTCCCAGGAAATAGCATCACTAGCACTCTCTGCTGTGAAACACACAGGAGAAAAATAAACATGATGGAAAGAAGATAAAATACAACAAAGTATGTAGTCTAATCTTATTGACAATGACAGACAGTAATGATGACGTCATTTGCCATTCCTAAGATGAACTGCTGGAAATTAGGTTTCTCTTTTCCTATCTCCAATGTATTTCTTATATTCCCACTTACAAAGACATTTAACAGCCAATGATAAACAAGTTAAAGGGATCTGAAAAGCAAGCTATGCATATACACTCAATACACTAGTACAACTTTCCTTCAACTATCTTAGTATGACAGTGTGCTATAGTGCTATAAAACTTTCTGCTGCTGAATTAAAATGACAGTAGAGTGATTTATTTTTCTTTCAGAAGTGTATGCCCACACTTGTGTGTTTGAAACTCTGCAGGATACATTTGTCCGGAAAAGCAACCAATGAAAATTGGTTATCCCATAGTACCATGGGCCCATATATAGCTATGAGTTTGCTTTGAGCTTCCTGCTGTTAACTAATGGCCTTGATTTACATTTTTCCATGCTTGTGGGGACTCCTACAAGAGAAAAGAGGGCTAATATTTTTACTTTCATCTAGAGTTTCTGCTTTTTTATCCTTTTCTGCAACACAGAAGCAGAGTGTCCAATCTGATATATTTCCTAAGAAAACCTCTTGCATTTTGGTTCTTTGATTCCTCTCCTGTCCCGAAGCAAGCAGAATTATGTCTAAAACCACCTCTGGGATACATTTAATTATTATTTTCCTATTATATGGCAGCAGTGTGGTATAAGCGTAGTGAGGCTACATGGTGTTCGTGAATGAATGAAGCTCTGACATAAGCTCGCTCACTCTTTTATTGCAAAGGCACCTTGAAGTTCAGCATTTTCTGATGTCTTTGGAAAGCTTCACTTTGTAACCTTGTTAGCATTCTTTTAAGGTAAGTTTTTGTATAGGCTTTATAATTGCAATATACTATAAGCTAAGAGTTGTCAAAAACCAGAACAACCTACAAGAGTTGAAGACAGAAGGAAAAAAACACAAACCACCCTTTCCTGAAATTTTTATCCAGTAATTTCATCTGGCTTCCACTGAAGTTAATGACACTTTTGTCGACCATGGTATGGCCCAAATACGATTAAAAATCCCCTATGTTACATTAAACAGCACACTATAGCTATTAGACTAGAATTATATTTAATAAGTGACGCACTCAATGACTAAGACATAGCAACAATTAATTGTGCAATTTAATCCTGCCTTCTTGTAATGTATGTTATGGTACAGGGTTGGTTTTGTTGGGGTTTTTTTTAATATATGGGAGTCTGTCTCCTTTAGACAATAGAATGAACAGAGCTAAGTAAATTTAACTCAACCAGGTAAAATATCACTAAGCTTTTCAATGCACTGTATTACCAGAGCACCTAGCACTTTTGAATGCATTTATTCTCACCTTATGCCAGGAAAACAGAAAAATCCCCTCTCCCTCTCCTACAGAAAAGGAACTGAGGCACAGAAAGGCTAATTTATTTGTATAAAAACTTATGTTCATTATCTGTAGTCAGCCAGGGAACTGAACCTACACCTCCCAAGACCTAGGCTGATAACCTAACTGTAGACAATACGCTGATTGGTTTGTCCTATTTGGTGTAAATGCACAGTAGGTATTATATAATAAAAATTATTATTTCCAGTCAGGAAAAGAAGCAAGTGTAGAACCATAATTTCTTCGCTCCCAGTGGACAATACTTGCAGGCAAATGGATATTCCAAGCTGAAGGGTGATTACGGTTCTCTGTGTGTCTCACCTAGACTATATAGCACGCAGAAGAAAGATGCTGACATGGGGCATCCATAAGCTCTGTAGTTTATTGCAGGATTTTGACATGTTGCCAAAACTAAATGTATAGCACAAACCAAGGACAAGAAATGGTACTTTTCAATAGCTTATAATTCATGCAATCAAAATGTTTTTTCATAAAGCCAACAAAAAGGATGCCGGGATTATCCTCCTGCCAAGTTTCAAAGGCCTGTTGCTAACCGTGGAGGCACAGAACACTTAATAGAAGATCATAAGAATTTTTTAATTTGAAAGAATTCAGTAATGTTTGTGTGGAAGCTGTTGGTACTGCCTCTGCTATAATTATATGTTGCACACATACACAGAGATAATTTTTTTCGAAGCCAAATATGACTGACTCACAACAAACCTGAAGTGCTATACTTCCCTACAATCCATTACATACAGGTGAATTTCAGGTTGGCTGGCTGCATTATCGTGGGAAAGCAATACTGAAGCAACTGTACATCTTTGTGCATTGATGCTTGTTTGCTCATAAGAATGCAACAATTGTAGCTGGGGGAAAAAAAAAGGATTAAAGCTAGGATAAAGTCTAATTTGAGGCCATCCAACATTGCAGTTTATTCTAAATAACAGGTTTGAGGGTTTGGAAGTTCAGTGAGGTATTTTCTTGTTCCAGGTCTCTGTCACAATGTCTGGGGCAGTGACTGGCTGTCACACAAAGACAAAACAAAATTATTGCAGGAAATGCTTGAATACAAAGATCAAACAACAAAGGAAGTGGCTGCAGAGGCCAGAGGAGCTTGTAGCTGAGCTGTTTTCTCTTGTTCTAGCTGTCTTGGTGGTTGAATGTAGAACTGAAATACCAGACCAGCCAGAGGTGCTTTGGTTTTGGGTTTTTTTGCAGAAGGAACAATATTCACCTGATTAATCCAAGGAGGCACAATCTGCATCTTATTTGCCAACAACACTGCATAATAAGAGAGACCTATCTATAAATAGGCATATACTATTGAAAATAGATGTTGTAAGGGGTCCTATTCCCCTGAGACCCTACGCCCCTAAAGACAGGTGTCTTTACCCTAACAGAAGATTATGCGATCAGGAAGGAGTTCAAGCCAAGGTGTGGGAATACCTGACATTAGCAAATAGGTTCTTTCCCTGCTTCTCATGGCCCCATTTTTTAATCTTACATCTTTGAGCTGGTTATACCAGCAAAGGGCAAAACCACAGCTTTCCACACAGATGATGACAGGTATATGATACTGCTGCTGAAGAGAGCAGTAAGCAGGTATACAGTCCAATCAGAAGTCAACATAGTACAGTTCAATATGGAATAACTTCTCTATGCTAAGGAGCAAAATTTTTAGTTCCCTATTGTTCAGTTCTAAAGCCAGTTGCTATTTTTCATTATACCTTTTAAGTATCAAAGATTCCCACGGAAATATATGGAAGTTGCTAACTATTTGGATGGCTATGAAACAGCACAGCTCAAACAAAAGCCACCATCCTCTGCAGCTTGTTAAACAGCAACTTTTCCCATTACTCACTACTTTCATCCACCCATCCTTCTGGGTGAGGAGAGATAAATATAGCTCAGCTAGCATTAATTCTGCATCATCTGGAGACATTACTAGGAAAAGAACACGCACACACATGATGCAAGAGGGAAGAGCTGAAAGCTGAAAGTTACAGAGGTACCGTCTCCACAAGCAACATATTGCCAATTAATATAGAGAGATATATGTAAACCTGACAACAACAAGAAACAGGTTTTACACTTCTTGAAAATGAGAGAAAATGCATGAGAAATCAAGGTGGTTTAGTTAAATTTGACTCTTCTTGACTCTTCCTGCTGGTGACTTTAGTGTTTTACTCCCCTCTTCCACTCTTCTTGCATGCAAATATACTAACTTGGAAAACATTCAAATCCAATAACATGCATAATCCCATTTCCTAGGAAAGATGAAGCAGAAAGAGTGCCTAATTGTAGCTTGTAGATTCTATAGTACCTGCTGGTCCTCCAAGACATTTTTGTCCTAAGTTCTCCAGTCCTGCATCTAGCACAATTCAGTCACACAATGTTCATTTCTTCAAGAACTAGAAAATCACGTGTAAGCTAGTGGAAGAACGAAGGAGCCCAGTGTAGTTGGTAAGGTATTTTCTGCAGGAACCGCTCTTTAACAAGAAAATGGCATTACTGTGAACAGGAAATACAGAGAAAAAATTCCAACTTGTGGGTCAAGCAGTCCTGTGATATTAGGATTAGATTCATTACAACTTCCCAAATACTATCCCAAATACTATCCCACTCCTTTCCAAAAACCTGTTCTTCTAGACCCTTCTCACTATCCAGGTGGGAAAGTGAAAAGAAGGAAAGAAGCTGAGCCAATGTAATGCTTCATTCATTGCGAACAGAGTGGTACTCCATAAGCTGTACATTATGTTTTAGTCTCCAAGCCATCTGTCCAAATAACAAAAAAAAAAATATTTTTATAAGCCTCCTTTTGGTGAGAAACACAAAAGAAATAGCAGACTAAAAACAAAGAGACTTCCTGTTTATACTGCAGAGATTATTAGAGACAGACCAATGCTAAACTTAAGGAAATTCTTGTCTTAATTTTGGAATCCAACTTTGATTCCATACATATAAAAGTATCCGAAAATGTGCTGATATTTGGCCATCATACTGGGGTCTTTTTCCACAATCACAAGAGAACAGTTCAGAGCTTCAGATTAATAATTGTTGTTCTCAAGTAAAGATGAAGATGGACTGTTAACAATATAGTATAAAGCTTTCCATGCTTAGGTTTCTTGCTGGAATCCCAGACAGATAAGTAAAGCTACTATCAGCTGATGGTGTTGGATAACAAATATGACTAATTAGGAACAAACTATTTCAGTTCCAGCAGAGAGATGTCCACATTACAAAATCAGCATAGAAACAGATACCAGAGTTGGCATATTTGCAAAAGAAGGCAATGATTGAATGGACATAGAGAATAAAACAGCTTTAAACTCTCCCAGGCTTTGTCTCCAGTGCAGAACTGTGATAGCATGAGTCACACCGCGAATGGTGAAAGGTCTTCAATTTCAAAGTTGACAGTGTAGCATATTTCAATACCATTAATTTGCCAAAACAAAAAAACACCACAGGGTTCTGGTTTGGGATTTCTTTCTAATAATGGTTATACCGGTGTATCTGAGTGACATAATAGTTCACATGATTATGCAGTGAGTTTAGACTACTGTGCTACATTTGGGTCACTTACTGAAGATTCTGTACCTTGTTAAGAAAAGGCTGGGTGAATTCTGTAATAAAAAGTGAAGGCTAAAAGAGGTCTAGTCATGGATGATGCTGTGTTTTTAAAATTAAGTCACAGCAATATTACAAAATGCTTCATACCAAGCCAAAGAAAAAAGGTTCAGAAGTCTAAAATATTATTATTCATAAAACTTTTGCAAATTAATTGTTTTCCTCTCACTCTGAGAAAAAAAAACTTTGTTTATTTTTGGTGGAGTAACTCAATTTTTGTGACAGAACCCAGCAAAAAGGAAGCTGTCATAACAAATATCATCATGGATCAGGACTACAGGACAGAGGAATAAAACACAGCTTTGCAAATTGAGCTCTTAAAGATCTGGCAGTAACCAACAAAAACTGCTTTATTCTCAGCTCAAAACTCTTGAGAAATACGGACAGTTAATTCTCACGATGAAGGGATAGAAATATCCAGATTAGCCAGCCAAGTTTCGAGCATTTTTTCCCAGTTTGTCAGCTGTCTTCCCTACTAAGACAAGAAGAAAAAGAAAGAAACAATCATTAGGCTGTACTTTATAAGAAAGTTCTGTTTGTAAATAGTTTTCAAAGCACTACTAACCAGTAAGAGAATCTGCAAAATTTTACAGCCTGAGAACCATGTGTTGAAGATGAGGTTATGCAGTAGCAGTCATGGATGGCTGTAAGCAGTGTCTGTTGGCTTGTTTAACCTTATGTCAATCCATTAACCACCTATTAAAATATTAATTGATAATTTACTAAGCTTTTTAGGAATTAAAACTTCATTTTGTTCTCTTGAGAACACACACTCTGGTTCACATGCTACTGGTGATACACAGCCAGGAAAGGTTTTACCTAGCCTTCTGGCTCTCTGGCACCTCAGACACAGCACTGAAGCCATGAAATCTCAAAATGCGGTTTCACATCCACTTCAGATGCAGAAGCCTGGATACAGCAAGCAGAGCCTCTTGTGGAAAATCCTGACTACCTTGGACCTTATGGCTAACTTGGATACCTTTCCCCTCTTTCTTTGATCTTACATTCAGTACAAATCTGACTTAAAAAGATTGGGTTGAAAAAACTTTAAACTCTTCATGAAGTGAAGAAAAAAAACTCTAGTGAAATAACCTCAAAGATGCAGCAGCATGGAGAGTATTTCTGCTTATTCCACATGATAAATCACATGAAAAGATAGCAAGTTATTAAATTCAGTTCTTCCCTACTGTTAATTTTTCATAATGAAAAAATGCATATGTTAATGAAGCTACAGAACTGTCCACACTGTCACAAACAGAAAGAAGTTCTAATTAGAAGATAACCACAGGTCTGAAAATCTTTTGTTACCTGAAAAGTTTGAGGGCATCTGTTCTATAGTACTAATTAAAAATTGTTCTGTTTAAGCAGAAAAGCAAAGACCAAAACATTCATGAACAACTAAACAGGTAAGTGAGCAAAAAGAAGACTTGACAAGTCCACTGAAAGATTTTAGCAATTCTATTTTAAGCTTAATGACGGCTTACATGAATATATATATTTTCATCAGGCCTATAAACTGAAATATTGAAAATATTATTTTCAAAGTTTTATCTACAGGAGATGTTATTAGTGATCATCTTCTCCCTCTAGTGAATGGAAATGCATGTTAATTCCCTTCTACTTTTACTGTTTCAAATTGTATTCACTGTACAGTATTATAATTTGTCTTTCAGTGGAAAGATTATAAGTAAATGTGTTTGTACAAGTTGTTCATAATGATCAGTTCTTAGTGTTATTTATACTGTTTTTTTTTAAATATAAAGTAAGTCATACCTAACATTTCTAAAGTGTCATTCACCTGCAAATTTCATTACATTTTACATATAACAATCAATTAAGCCCTACTATACCCATCTCAATTAGGCATTAATATACCAATTTTACAGTTAGTTACACTGAGGATAGCTTGAAAGGTTAGCTGTCTTGCTAATACCGCTCAGGAATGGGGATAAAACCCAAGAATGACAATCACTTCTCTGTGTGTAATGAAAAATGAAAAGCCTTTTCCCTCTTGCAGAATGGAAAATACAAAAATAAAAGGCAAAATTAATGGACAAAAGTTTGGGCTCTTACAGAACTTTTACCTTTTCTTGTCAAACAAAAATATTGCTTTACAAACAAAAATATTGCTTTACAAACTTCTTGGAAAGAGATGAATACATATGATCAAGAGATTTCTTAAGAAGTTCCACAGGCTGTGGTCCTGTAGACCAAAGAAAAAACATTGGCATAGAAGTATAGTCAGAGAATCACAGAATCATTAAGACTGGAAAAGACCTGTAAGATCATCAAGTCCAACCATGAACCCAACACCACCATGCCCACTAAACCATGTCCCCCAAGGCCATGTCCACATGTTTTTTGAACACCTCCAGTGATGGTGACTCCACGTCCTCCCTGGGCAGACTGTTCCAGTGCTTCACCACTCTCTCAGTAAAGAAATTTTCCCTAATATCCAGCCTGAACCTCCCCTGGCACAACTTGGGGCCATTTCCTCTTGTCCTATCACATGTCACTTGGGAGAAGAGACCAACACCCACCTCTCTGCAACCCCCTTTCAGGTAGTTGTAGAGAGCGATAAGGTCTCCCCTCAGCCTCCTCTTCTCCAGACTGAACCACCCCAGTTCCCTCAGCTGCTCCTCATAAGACTTGTGCTCCAGACCCCTCACCAGCTTCGTCACCCTTCTCTGGACATGCTCCAGCACCTCAATGTCCTTCTTGTAGTGAGGGGCCCAACACTGAACACAGTATTCGAGGTGCGGCCTCACCAGCACCGAGTACAGGGGTGTGATCACTTCCCTGCTCCTGCTGGCCACACTATTTCTGATACAGGCCAGGATGCCGTTGGTCTTCTTGGCCACCTGGGCACACTGCTGGCTCATATTCAGCTGGCTGTCAACCAGCACCCCCAGGTCCTTTTCTGCCAGGCAGTCCATACTGATGTTGCCTCTCCCCACCTCCCAAGCCAGACTAAGCATCTTGAACTGAACAGAACTTCAGCTTTGTACAACTTGGAGAGGTTTTTTTCAGCTGGCTACCTTAGAGGAGGTCCAGGCCACTTTATGCTTGTTTGAACAGGAAATGAAGGTATCAAAGTAACATAACCATATAGTATCCCATCACATTAATTCCATCAAACTTGCCCATCTAATGCCACTAGAAAATAATTTTATTTCAATTTTCTATACTGATTTTAATACACAGAATAGAAAAAGGTCATCCTGTTTATTCTGTTTCTGAGGTACTACAGTCTGTCACTGATTACAAAACGGTAAAGCAATGTGTTTCCAGGTGGACATCCTAAATGTAACCCGTATTAGTAACCATAACTGGGTAATTTTTCTGTGTGCTTTCAGTACTGATATCTAGAATTCAAAATTTACTGATTTAGAAATGCATTTTTATTGTTACCTTAAATTACAATCCTTTATTGCTTCTAGTCCTCTAACTTGATACAGAAACCACTACAGGTGTCTCATTTTGTATCAGACTTCTGCATGTTCTGTATGGGTGAAGAAAAAATATGCTACTGTGCTATATTGTGCTATCTTGGTTTTATACTACCACTCCTCTCAGAGGGGTCAGTGACAAATTACGGTCCCTTGGTGTTCACTCTGTTGCAGATTTTGCACCAAATGAGGCAGGGATCACAAAGAGATGACACCGTTTGATCTTCATGTTCTATCATCATCAAGACTGTCATCATGTCCATGAACCAAACAGACACAACCAACATTATAGAGGCAACCTCCATTCTGGTACTTCATTTTTTTTCATGCCTGACCCAGCATGCTTAATACTTTGATTTAGAGTCACTATGATTGTCATTGAGGTTCTGAGCCAGATACCTAGAGTACATCTATAACGTCCCTGTATCAGGGAGAAAACCCTAGCTCCAAGTCCTATTTATGTAGATGGGCTGATCTCCAAACTGGCTCCACAACTGTCCCTTACCAGGTCCAGCCACGGGCCATTCTAGTACTCTGCATATATTGTAATCACTTAATCAATGCTTTGTGTCTAATGTGACCTCTCAGGTATGCTCTGTAAAAGCAATCTGACCCAATATATCAGTTAATTAATTAGTGACAGTTCCCAGTGTTCCAGAAACCTGTTAGAGGACACCGAGAGGATGGCCGTAATGCTGTGGTGTCTGGCAGCCCCAGCTCCTTCAAGAGGAAAAATCAGTATGGCATGGGGGAAGTCTGTAACACCAGTTTTCTGCCCCTGCATAGTCTGTATCAGCTAGAGGTTCCTCAGGTCATGCAGACTGTCATCCACCCAATACAATGCTCCCACCTGGCTCTTTTAATTGCCTGAACGAGAAGAGACACCAACCTATGGTCTTGCTGGCCTACACTATAGAAGTGAAGAACAATGTCCAGTTACACTTAGAAGCTTTATTTTGGGATAGATGAGCACCCTCTTTTCCCGAGTGAATTCCAGCAAAGGAATTCCACTTCTACCATACCCCAAAACCTAGAAATGAGGCTGCATTATGTCCAGAAACTACACACCAGGAAAAAGCAATCGGTGATCTTCCCACCTGAGTGAATGGACCATCCATGTTACTGAAGGGGCTGCAGGAATGTGCTGAGGCTTATGTTTTCCAAGTTAGGGTGGCAGCATCAGAAGAGAAACATGATCTTATGCCTTAGTGAGCCAGCAATATGACTGATACACAAAGCTGAGGGGAAAGCATCAGAGGGATGCTAGAGAGAAGGAAGAATCTGTGAGAGCCCATGTAATCTCAGTAACCTGAATTTTTGTCACCTGTGGTTGTTATGTCCAGAAATACATGAGAGGAATAGACAGGATTTATCTTCCTAGCCTGTGTGGCACCACTTTGAAAATGGTGCTATGAAATTTGATACAGGTGGGGAAGGTGCTAGTGGGAATGCAAATGTGAACAGCCGCATGCAAATGGTTGTCAGAGTGAGCTTCGGTTGTGAGCATACTGTGCACTAGTGATGACACGTGCAAAATACTGCTTGCTGAGATTGTATGCCCTGCCCTTGGCTGCTAGCGAGCTAGGATGTGTCACTGTTGGTGTATAGGCAAATACAGTAGTCGATACTATGCAAGCAATGAGCGAAGTCTGCAAAACTGTTGCTTAAAGAGGTCATTTTTTCCTCATGATTGTGGGTGATATGGAATGAAGGGATTCTGGAAACCATTTCTGGCCTTTGAGCACAAAGTTTCTGCAACGGACACCTCCTGCTTGGTTGTCCACTGCCATATAGCATACATTCCCTAGAAGCTGCTCATGTTCTCCTTCCTTCCCCAACTTCGAACACGTATAATAAAATCAGGGCACTTACCCAAGCTGGTCTCTTGTCTCGTCCTGGAATTCCTGCCCCACTGCTACCCTGGAGATGTGAGACAGGCAGAAAACAGCACCTTCTCCTTTTCTCCCCAGAGGACTGTGGAGGCTCAGCTTCTACACTCACCCAGCCTTGCACGGAGATCAGGCCCTAAACTGAAAAGTTAAGGAATCCAGATGGCTCTGCAGTGGTCTTCAGGTCAGAAATCCAGTGCAGCTCAGCATAATGTAGATACTTACACAGAGCTACCCAAGTGGTCTACTGACATCCTTGTCTTTTAAGTAGGTGGCTTTCAAGGTTTGTCCTTCAAGTTGCTTGTCTCTGTGGTCAGAACCAGCCATGTCGAGGTGCCACCAAGTCACTTCTTATGTGCTACTGAGAAACTTTTCCTCAGCATAGGCCTGGGCTATCTCCAGCAGGCCCAACCTCCTCAGGTCTCATTTCTTACCTGTGTGCCCTTACGAGATCATAGTTTTGTTTATTTGTTGGTTGAAAGTAAGTCAGAAGGCTAAAAAATTAAAGGCTCCATTGCAGTCAGACAGATTTCTATAACCTGGTATGAGACATAAAATTTGTGGTGCATGTCTGATGGCACTCAGGGGACTTATGAATCTACAAGGCCTTCCAGATATAATTGGTATACCTTACATGGGTGGAGGAAATGAAACCCAGTATGGGTCTATATTGTCCCAGTGCAGCAGCCAATGAAGTGAACTGCCTGTTAAATCGGTCCCAAACTTTCCCTTAGCAAGAAGGAAATTATTTGTTCCAGACTGAAGCCTAAAAGTGAACAGTGTACACAACTGGGGCACCAAAGCCTGAGAGCATCTTAAACTGCCTTTGATAGGCTTGGCACACCTCAAAGTCATGGTAGAAGCTGAAGAAAAGCTTTTACCTGTCCCCAGCGTGATAGTTCAGCCTCGACCAGAGCAGTCACACCAGGTTCAGCACCACTGCAGCCCACAATGTGCCTAAGCTATGTTCCCTCCTTCACTTGATGTATTTGCTCTCTCCGTCAATCTCTGCCATCTCCCCCCATTGTTAGGGGAAACCCACTTATCGTTAAGGTTTCTCTCCAACTCCTTGGCACCTCACAAGCCACACACAGGGGTGAAGGGAGGGCCCCTTTACTTTGTAACCAAGAAAAACTGTGATCTGTTTTACTGTTTGACTTGAAGCAAGCAAAAGAGCTAAACTGTTTTTAAACGTTTGTATAATGCAAGACACTTTCAGTGTTTCAGGTGGAATAAAAGCACTCAAGTTAGTTCACCAATTTGCATAAGTAAAGTCATTTAAGTTATGCTAAAAAGGTGTTATGACCAAAATGTTATTATTAGAAACCAACACCCTGAAAACACTAACTACTGAAAAATGTTTTTGCTACTTTTATAAATTATCCAAACATTGTTCCTCATCCATTACTGACAATAATATCTAAGTGACATGCATTATGCATTAAATATTTTCATAATCTTTCAGAACTATTTGTATTAAACAGTGATAGCAGATATTCACTTAAGATTTAAAAATGTTAAAGTTGATAGTATACAGTACCTATCAGAATATCATAGATTAGATTGTGGTGGATATCTTCAGGCAATTTTATTTTATATGGAATGGAAGGGTGGAAGACTAAGCATTTTTAATCCAAAAAAACTCTGCTCACGATTTGACCTAAACTGATAAAACCCAAGAAGTTCATATCTAAACTTGTCACTTAAAGGTGAACTAAAAATCTTCACCAGTAAAGAGCAAAGATTCAAAATAAGCCACATAGTATATGAGCAGAGGTAAAAAATTCAAATAACTTTACATTTAGAAAATGAAACATGGAGCCAGTAGCCACTGGCTACTCTATCAAAGATGTTACCACACTCTGGCTGTTAGGTAATCTGTGAGGTGAATTAGTGGGCATCTCTATGGCAGAAGTCCAGTCACGCAACTGGTATTTTTGCAGAATCAACAGAGAGGATATGAATGAACTGTTCTCTAATTATTCTGGCAAGGCAGAGGAGGACATTCTGCACTTCATTCTCTGGTGTCATCAGTTTGACGTCTTTATAACTGTTAAATTAATTTTTCTGTACTTCAGAAGTCTGTTTCAGTTCTTAATCTTATAAAGATGAAATTCACCCTGCCTTACAAGGTCTTAGAAAGTCCCCAGTGCAACAGATCCATTGATATCCTAGTGCCCACGCTGAGGACACGTAACTTGAGAAATCTGTGGGTGCTACAGATCGTTTTTTTCCCTGGGACACTTTATAATATTCCACAAGAAAGCATGCCTAGGCCTTCCAGGAAGCCGTAAGGGCACTAGTGATAAACATTTGATGTATCCAGAGACATGCAGCCAAGACTCTGTAAAAGATACCAAGCCATCTTTAGCCCAACACTTCTCCAAGAGGTAATACTTTTTTTGTGTGTGTATATACTACAAACATAAATATACCCTACCCTGGGTTGGGTATTTTGGCATTCCATGATTATTTACTGTTCACTGTAAAAATGTTATTGCTTTCATTACTCCAGAATAAATATATAAATAGAACTACAATTCTGCCACAGGGAAGAACCGTATTTCCTTTCAACTTCTCGGTTACACCAGGTTGCTCACCCAGAACCTGATTGAACTAATCTTGTCCTTTGCTACTGCATGTAACAGGGATTTTCACGCCATCCAAGTCACAGAAATTTCAAATGTCGGCCCAAGAAATCAAGGACAACTTACCTCCACATCCACAACTGAGCCCCATGGAAACTTTTTCTCATTGTCTTTGTTACACAAATGATTTTAAGAGGCATATTGAAAGAAGCAGGCAAGTCTGGCCAAGAATAGCTTTTACCTCCACTGTAAAGAGCCCATTACAGATCCAGAGTTGTTTATATGAGTGCTGTAATTAGAAATATACCCTTTTAAAAATCCTATCTACTCTACGTATTTTTCATGATTAATGACGAAGAATGGCATCAGGTTCTTATTTTTCCTCCTTTGGTTTATTAATATTACTAACAATAACAGATATAAATGGATGCCAACAGTGCAGGGAAAGTGAAGCATCTTTTTAAATTGGGTTGTAATGTTTACTGTCTTTCTTAGATGTTATCATTTGGGTCCAACCATTCCTCTTTCTTATTAACATACTTTGATATTAAATATCTATAATATATATGAAGGCATCCTACTTATATTTGTTTTTTCCCATTGAGATCATGATAAAAATGTGGGAATGAGACAATGGGTGATTACTGAACCAAAACAGCTGCTTACCACAGTCCAATTCACTCATGTAGAAGTAAATGAGAAAATTTTGCCTTTTAGTCCACGGAGAAAAGATGCAAGCCCTAACTGAAGTATCCACAACACTATTACATTATCTCTGTCTTAGAGCTATTCAACCGAAGAATACTCTTATACAGTGTTAATAAATTACATTTCAAAAATGGTGGTTTGCTAATTGATTTCACCCTTGTATATTAATAACATTCAAACAAGACTACAAAGCTATATAATAATACCATTTGTACCTTTGTCATACTAGCATGGAGATTATTCATGATTTCAAGGTCACAGGTAAAAAAACCATATTGTATAAATCTAAAGAAAACAACAAGAACACTAACTTGAAATATTATAGAAACATGTGGCAACTACTGATTCAAAGGACCATCATTCCATGCATATGTTGCATTACATAATTTCATGAATTTAGAAATTGGTGGAGGAATGAGAAACCTTGAAGCATGTTTGTTTCTGGTCACCAAGTAATGCAAAACATAGAACTTGCAGCAGCACCAGCATATTTAATTCCGACAAGAGAGCACGGCACCCTAAACGGGAATTACATGATCCTCTTGATTTGACTGTGCTATTATACGGCAAGACACACTGCATAATGTTGGAGCTTTTCTGTAGGGAATGTGATACTAAGTTCTTATATTTTCATGCCATGGTAATGCATTAAAGCATTTACTATCTTATCCTCATTAAAACTCTTTGTAATTGATAACTGTAATTGATAATACCAGGACCCCATTTTACAGATACAAAGCCACACAAAAAAGTTGCACACTGTTAATGGTAAGTAAACCTGGAAATGGAACGTAAGTGTTGCTAACTTTGTCTAGTCTCTGCTCTTCTGTGGCCACAATTTAGTGAGTTTACTCGAACAGACTGCTTATTTACTCTAAGGACTTGTGACCTTGGCCAAGCTCCTGGTGCCTTTAATCTCTACTCCTGACACTAAAGGTAGTACATTTATCAGAGTTGGGAGTACCTGAATGAAGCCGGTCAGGAAAAAACCCTTCACATTCGTATGCTTCCACCTACTTTGTCATCCATTGAGGCTATAAACTTTCTGTGAATGAAAGCCATAACTACGGTGGCATCCACTGAGGCCAAGCCAGCTGCTACTGTAAGAATCGTGCAGGGGCTGGGGGTGATGCCGCCCAAAGCTGGGCAGACTACTACGGTAGCTACTCATGCTAAGCAAGCGTCCTCTTCCTCAGCAGTGAGTGTGCCCGTCACAGTGCATACCTGATTCTGTGAAACAGAAAAAGAAGAAAGTAATATGTTTTTAATGGGAAAGAAATTACATAAAGGGTACCTCTCTGCAGGTATACAATTAGATGAAGTAGGATGTGTGCTTAGTTGTTTCTTGTTCCTAGTCTGCTTCAAATCCTTTAACATTTCAGGGAACAGGCAGCCTTCGCAAGAGGACTGGGTTTAGTTCCCTTAGAAATGTGTCTTCATTGAGACAGATAATTCTCACAGGAAAACTTTCACAATGCAAATTTTACTTTTTTATTTTTGTTGATTTCCATACAACTCATATTCCAAAAATTTGCTGGAGGAAACAGCAAATATGCAAAAACCACACGAGAAAGTACATTGAATTTTGAACAGCAAGTTTTCATTGTTCAGCCCTTCTTCAGGTATTGAGAACAGTGACCAAGAAGAAATGTTGCTACAGACACTTTTTTCACTAATGCCTTCTGACTTTTTTTTTTAAACGCAAGGAAGTTTGTAAGCAGAGTTTGTATCATCACTTCATAAGTAACCCTCTTCCTTTTGACATCTTGTAGGATTTAAAATTTATCATGTGATTTATTTTTTTTCCTCTCAGTTTACTGGTGGCTCATGCATTTTGTCTCACTAGACCACAGGGTGGGAGTGGCTATGTGCACACTTTTAAGCTAAACTTACATTTCCTAATATTTGGCACATTTTCTTCCTCTCCTTTTCTTTCTTTACCTCCAGGTAAGCCACATAGCACAACAGTGAGCAAAGAGGTGAGATTCCGGTTGAAATGATGTAATGCTGAAAATTAAATTTACACACAAGTGTTCAGAGTCTGGGTCATAGCTGGGTCACTCCTCTGAGTGGGAGGCAATCCAGCAAGGAGCACTGGATAATGATTTCTCTATGCTGAGGCCCCTTTTATGAAATATAGCACAAAGCTCTACCTTGATATCTGAATCTAATCTGATTCAATGTGTGTAACTATTGGGATTGGTTGTGTGGCAGTAAGGGGTTATATTATTTTGTTGCATGCTGTACTATGTCTCCTTTTCCTTTCAACCTACTAGCACCCAGAAATAAGCTTTTCAGTAACTGAACCCTTACCGAGAGATAGTGGTTTAGATAAGGGCTGGCTGGCTGAGGCTTTTGACAGAATACAGCATATTGTTTAGAGTTGGGGGGGGGGGGGGATTTTATTTTTTTCTTGTTTCTTGAACAAAGAAAGGAGTTTGTCTTGGTTGTTTCTACATGGTCACCTATGGCCAAGAGTATTCTTTCTCAGCTGTATTTATCCACTGTGCTCATTTGCACCCAGGTATAGCTATCACACACTCCTTCATAACCTTGAGATAAGCTTTCCATAATGGCTTCTGAGTGGTTTCCATCTTGAGATGGTAGGAAGTGCCTGCAGAACACCTCTGCCCACATACAGGCCTTCACAGGAGGCACAGGCTCATCTAAGCCATTCCAGCTGGTGGGATAGGCTTTGCAAAACACCTGCGAGTCTTAAAAACACAATTACATCATAAGGTGAAACAACCTGTACCATTTCTTTCTGCTGTGCCAGTCCTCGGTCTCTTGCATATTGCATTGCCAATGATTTTGCACTCTACCTGCAAGGTTTCCTGCTGCCTCATGACAATTCTGCAGTCAGCCACAGGCTGACAACCACGGCACCAAGAGAGCGGCTGTCAGGGCCATTTTGCATGAAACACACGCAGCTCCTACCCAGCAAAGCCCTAATGTGTTGATTTACAGAGTCCTCTTGGCTGACATGGGAAAATGAGTCTGGTCATGGTTGATTTAACATTTTATGGGCAAAGAGTCAGCCTGCTATAGTAAGTTTGGACTACTGCAAACATTTTACACATTTACACACAAGTCCATGGGAAAAAATATTTAAGATACTAAGTGGGTTTGATGCTCACATCGCTTGAGCTCTGTCGAAAATAACATACGTTTCAATTAAATAAATACAAAGGTGTACGTTACAGGCCAGACCCTCAGGCTGAGTTAGCGGCTCCCGGTCTGCGGGCATACACGCCCAAGGCAGGAGGAACTCACTCAAAGCGCGGGGCAGGCTGCGGTGCCCGAGGCTCACCGCACGCCGCGAAGAGGCACGGGCCCACGCCGGCGAGCCCCACCCGCCAGGTGCCAGCCCCACCGCGGGCACCGACCCGCTCCACTACTTTCCGCGGTACTTACTGGGGGGGTCGGGCACGTCTCCCCTTCCCTCTCGGCTACCGCGGCTCCCCCCGGCCCGGCAGCGGGGGGCGGGCGCAGCTGGCGGGCGGAGCGGAGACGGGCGGCTCCGCCCGCCCCGGCGGAAGTGTCGGCGGCCGCGGGGCTGCCCGGCGGCTCTGGGCGGCGGCACCGGCACCGCGGGCTGCGCCGTGTCCTCTTGCAGGCGTTGCTGCTTAGGCCTCCCCGCCGAGAGGGTGGGATGGTTTTCCCCGTAATTAACTAAAACAAATCAGCAGCGGAGCGGCCGCCTAATCCGCGCTACCGCTGGTCGGTGTGACTGAACCGAGCCCGCCGCCTAAGTCGGCAGGTAACGTCGCGCCGTGCCCGGCAGGGAGGGCAGCTCCGCCGCCGGGACGGCGACCGCCGCCTGCCCCGCGCTGCCGGCGGGCGCCGGGCAGCGGGCGGCCGGCGGGGGGGCGCGGTCCCGGCGGGGAGAGGCGGTGGGTTTCTCTGCCCGCGGCGGCTTCCCGGGAGCAGCTCGAGGCAAACGCCGCGAGAGACGGGCTCGTCTCCGGCCGCCGCGAAGGGGCGAGGGCGAGAGCGGCAGGGAGCCGCGGCGACACGGCGCCGGGAACGCGCAGCCCCGGCGGGCGCCTGGCCGCCCTGCCCGGCCTCGGGGCGGCGGAGCCCCCTCTCATCAGCCCCCGCTCCCGCTCGGAGACCGGCGCTCCCTCCGAGAAGAGAGCTGCTGGACGGAAAATAAATTCCGTAAAAAAAATAACGCCTGTCAAATTTACCTCCGGCTAGTTCGTCGCCCGAAAGGGGGGGGGGGGGGGGGGGGGGGCGAAAGCGCGTATGCTTGCGTGGGGGTGCCAGGAGAAAGATGAGTGTTTCTTTCATTAACCTAATGGTAATTGCAAAAAGACTCCCTTTTTGTCAGCTTCACCTAATCAAAACCGAGTACCTGTATGTGGCACTGACAAAATCAGTAAAACTTCACCTTCGACTTTATTGATCTGAACAGACAGGCAGAGTTTTCTATGGTGTTCAATTTAGGGAATTAAAAAAAATCACTCCGCTAACAGCATTTGGTACATTTCTAACCCATATGTCACCTCAGTGCTTTAAATAATTATATTTGCATGCAGGGAGTGATTCATAAATATGTCAGGATTGTGAAATATAGGCAGGCATTTCAAACTTTCTATTTAAAAAACATGAATTATGGCCACGAAAAATGTGTTCCCATTTAAGGGTGATACGAAGTATTTGGTGTCTAGTACGGAGGCCCATCCATCATATAGACAATAAAGAGAGTTTTTGCCTGACGTTGGAAATTTATGGTTGCCCTTCTCTGCCCTAATAACTCAAGCATTGTGTCAGCCTGTGACAGCCTTTGCAGAAAAACAGCAACCCTGTTATCAATCAAAAAGCCCTTTTACATTTTTAGCAAAACTCTGATCATCCAGACACCCTTTTAATGTATATATTACATCATTATAGATCATTCTGCACTTTTACTGCAACTCAACAAAATGATCCATCACTTCAGGACAGTCCTGATGAACGCTGATGTAAATTATTTGCACGTCGCTAGTACAGTACAAAATGAAAAATGTACTTTAGGTGGAATTAATTTTAGGGTGTAAAAAGCTAAAGATGAAAGCAGTGGGGATTAGAGGAGACCTAAATGCATCATTAGGGATGACTGAAAACAAGCTAATAGTTATTAAAATTAAGATTATTTTAACCTTTTTCGGATCGTAGACCTAGACTATTTCAAGAAGATAGCTGAGATATATTGCATGCTTCCCGCTGCCCCTACCCCCCGCCCAAACGTAGCTGTCTTGTAATTGCGTCAAGGATTATTGTTCATTTGTCTTTTGGGTGTTTAGATAAGGTTAATTATTGGGGTTCCAATATCTTTTCCAGCCATATCCTTAAAACTTTCCCTCATATCTCAAAAGAGGTTATTCCTCACGCTGCTGAAGACGCATCTGGTTGATCCCCACAGTTTCCATAACAAAGTTGTCAATAAACACACTCCACATTTGGGTTCCAAGTGATGAAGCTAAAGATCGCCTCCATTTGTGTGCCGTAGTTAATTTCTGAAGAATTACTGTAACCAAATATGTGCTTAGTTGGTATAATTCTCCCCCGTAGCCTCCAGGCTTTCGCAGAAGATAAACACAGAGATGCCTTTATGATTGCTGACATTCAATATTCAGACCAAGGTGTTACAGAAGCTAAAAGACTCTTTTCTCACTCTTAAAATCCAGGCAGCAAATACCAGTTCGAGTACGTACGTACGAATTAGGAAACGCCGCTTTGGGCTCGATCATTTTAATCGTAGTATATTTAATAACATGAAATGGCACTAAAAACCTCCATGCACTTAGCAGGAAACATACCCAGCCTTTCCCGTGTCATCACACTCGTTTGACTTGCTCTCTCCCTCGCCCTCTAGAAAGTTACCTTAAGGCTTATTTAAAATAAAAGCTGTTTGCATAAGAAACATCTTAAACGTAATAGAGGACAGATTTGGAAAAGAGCTGTTGGTAAAAGGATTTCAACATGGGAGTAAAAATTTTCACACTCATGCATGAAACAACGTCAATAGGGGAATCCATCAAAGGACTTAAAAGAGAAAGGTTTTTTTTTTTATTAGGTGCATTAATCTCTTCCTTATCTCAGCGTAACAAAAGGAACAAAATTAGGCAAACTCCTTCGAAAACACTTTAGGAGAAGGTGTATTTCCGAAAGCAGTAAGCAAACAAACAAACTAGTGATATTCTGCTCATTTAGTAAAAATACCACTGACGACTAAAATTCACGTTCGCTTAAACGTGACTATTATTTTGAAGATGGCTCTAAAATTATCACCGCTTATAAAACGATTACCTACATCTCATGCAGAGTAAAATATATATTGCTTTTGCATATTAGGAAAGTAATTACAATCATAAGGGTAAATATTTTCAAGTACTATGCAAAGAAGGGAGAGGTTTGGAAATCTTACTTTCTGTTGGCAAGCATTCAAACTATTTGCTTTATTAACATTCTGGAAGAAATACCCCACACCTCTGCCGGATACCTGGGCAGATTCATCACCTATTAGCTGAGCACATGCAGTCTCGTACTTTAACAACAACAACATAAAAAAAAAAAAAAAAAAAAAAAAGAACGGGAAAAAAAAAATAGTGCCTCTCCCCAAACGTACGAATTCGTGGTGCGGTATTTCTGATAACCCATCACATTTCTTACCCGAAGTACTATCATTCTGGGGGGGGGGGGGGGGGGGGGGGGGGGGGGGGGAGATGCACCGTTTACAAAAATCTATTGCAACGCATATCTTAATAAAAGCCTTGGGGTAGATAGTGAAACGCAAGCACTACCAAAGCAAATAAATTTGGCGCACAGGACGGACAGACAGGTAGCTGAATTGCGTTACGCGTGGAAATACAGCCCAGACAGAACTCAGCAACTACGTTTCTGTTAATTAAAAGCTTAACCTTGTTCTAAACGGTAGAAAAGAGAGGGGGTGGAAAGAAAAAAAAAAAAAAAACTAAAGGGCCTGTAGGGTGGTTGCTGTTCAGTTTAAAAGACTAAACGCCCTTTTCCAACATGATCTACAGAAGCTGACACTTAAATGGCAAGAGAGCAAGCTCGCAGAGCAGGCACGCTGGTGCCGAGGTTTCTGCAGTTCCCTCTCCCGAGGGAAAAATAGTCAGTCCGGGTTTTTTGGGTGATCCTGACCAGGGTTTGCAGCTCGCCAGCCTGACCTGTCAAGCGGATTATTTTAGAGGGAGATTAATAGGGGAGGCGGGCTGCAATAATAATCGTTTTGTTTGATGTGACAACTTTGATAGGCGTTGATTTACTTACAAACTGATAGGCTTTTAATTGAGCGCCTCCATCCAGCTTGAGATGAAAGGAAAACCGCATTGAAAAGCTGCCCGAGTGCCCTCGAGCCTCAATACTGATTAGCCATCTCGACAGTGAATAGTTCAAGGCATTTTCAAACTTTTTTTCCTCTCTCGCTCTCCTCTCCTCCTCAAATATCTGCCAGCCCACTCCTTTTTAAGAGAAAATAAATCATTTCCATTGTGTGCAAATAAAATCGACTTGACATGCTTGCCAATAGCTGGTAGGTAAAGGAAAGTGTGGACTGGCACTTGTTAATTAATTCCTCCTTTGCTCTCCTTTTTTTTAAAGCTACAATTTTCCTTTGTAAGAGGAAGAAGACGGGCTCCAACCCTTAGGTTTGGGTTTGGTTTTTTTAGAAAGGAGAATGAAAGCAGCAGCCACCAAAACTTCAACAAGACTACACAAGTAAATGCCAAACAGCAAACCGCCTGCACGGACTCATTAAACAAGGATCCCTCGCGAAGGTAACGAGCACGACGGAATCCATCTTCTTCGGCTCAAGAGAGGAAAGGAGACCGCAGCAGCCAAAACAAAAACTACGCACCGCTTTCAAGCTGCAGCCCGGCCGCCCGCCCGATCCTACGCGTGTGCACCCTAACTCCGAGACCCTCGCTGGGAACCGTTTGCTGCGTGCATTAAGCGCAGCGCATAAGCTCTCATAGCTCAGAAATGCTTTGGAGGGGGCAAAGGGGAGGGGATGTCTTGGGGCTGATTTTTTTACAAGCTTCTACATAAAAAGTTTACGGTACTGAGTGTGATTTAAATCTCATTTCAAAGGCTGAGCGGGGAAAAAAAAAAAAAGCTGCCCTCTGAAGTTACTAATTAAATTACCCTCTGATGCTTCTACTTCAGCCAGGAAGATCGGGGTTCGTGCTGTTCCCCCTCTCCTTTCCCTCGCTTTTCCCGTCGGTGCGCTGCCTGTTTTACACATGTACCGGTGTCGCCTTTGCTTCCCTGGCTTACAAGTAAAACAACCCCTTCCCGAAATCACCCTCACCTCCACAAGAAAAGAGAGAGGGAAGGGAAAATGGGGAGGGGGGAGCCTTCCCACAGCTGACTCTACCTTAAGACAATTAATCTTTAGTCCTTCACCCTGGGAGGCAGGATAAATACAACGAGAAAACAGATAGGAGTCTCCCCGGTCCTGTAAGGAAAACAGCTGTTCCAAGCACTTTAATGCAAATGAACACAAATGAAGGTTTCAGCTTTTTTTTTTTTTTTTTCTTCCAGAGTTTTACTGCACTCCATTTATCAATTGGACTTGACAACAAAAGAAAGAACTGGGGGAAAACCTGGGGCAGATTCAAGTCACTTCCACTCTATATAAAGGAAGGGGGGGAGTTCCTTAAGTGCAAGTTGTGGGTCTTGTCAGTCCTATTGCAATATCGTTTTTTATGCAAGATTTCTTTCTCTACCCCCCCAACCTTTTAATTTTGACGGTCTTGTAAGATGACCGCGGTGATTGCAAAATGAAAGTACGTTTATGACTTTCCGCCGAAAAGTTCTGGCAATAAGCCCTGTGTTTTCAGAGAAAATATAGAAATTTAAAAGTTTGTTAGAATTAATTGTATCTTTATAGAAGCTAGAGGAGTTCCGCGTATTTACCCTACTCTATACACTGTATTAAAAGAGTAAAGTGGTTTTAATAAAAGACAGCAGATACACTTACTTGACTGCAGGATTTAAAGGATACCGCTTAACGGGGGCGGGGGATATAGCTAGGAAAACCTGCCTTATGTCTACCTCGTAAGAAGAGAAGATCATTAAAGTCTCTCTGACACATCTGTTTAGGGACTGGGGGAGATCGGTGTTTCAAGGGAAGAAAAAGGACTTGGTTCAGCAGATATAAACGCGAGAAAGTGAAAGTCCTTCCTCTCACCCACCCCTTCCAGGATCAGCGCCTGTTCTGGTCAGAGTCCAGGTCAGGAATTGGACGCGACCCCTAAAGCACTTGCCTTGTTCTTCACTTGTCAAACGTGTTTTATCTCTAAGTGACCTTTTTGTTAATGTTGTAGATTGTGTGGGCCACCATGTCAGATCCGGAAACAAAAGTAAAAGATTGATTAACACATTTTGCCTGTGAAAAAATGTTATGGGATGAGGAGGTGGGGGGACAGTGAGATGCAAAGTACAAAGAGAAAAGAGAAAGCCAATCCAGGGAGCGACAGAAGGGCTGCGGACTCTGCTCGGGGCATCCTCCGGCACGGTAAAACCGAGGTTGAGGGCAGAGGACTCGGTAAGCTTCGGGAGCGCACACACAAAGCAGGATGTATATAACGCCCGGGTGGATACCGTGTGCATACCCACGAGGTTATCAACGCAGCCCAGCTGAAATCAAACACACAAATGGCGAACCGATACTCCCGCTAAAGCGAGGGGCCGCCTCCGCAGGGCCCCGGTGCCGGCGACTGGGCCAGCCCGGCGGGCGCAGGGACGAAGGGCTCTTCTTCGAAGAGGACGAGGAGGGAAGGGGGAAGAAGAGCCCAGCTGCCCTTCCCTTCCCTTCCCGGCCCCGCGCCGCGCTGCTCTGCGCGGACGCGAACACAAATCGAGTTTACTCAAAGGATTTATTCCGCAAATTGAATGGCTTTTTCTCCCGAGGAGCCCGTCTCTCCCTCTGTTTTCCTTCCTCCCTCTCTCTCTCTCTCTTTCCCCCTTCAAGTCACACCAGGCTTGTAATCAGCAACAAAAGCTGACATAAATCAAGGGCGGATTGACAGGGGCTGACAAATAACTGATTGATTGCGGTTGGGGAGCACTGACAATTGACGGCGGGGCGGAGAGACCCGAAAGGCGGCGGCAGGCGGTGCGTGACAGCCCCGCGTGTGACGACCGGCCTCCCCCAATCCCGCCGCGCTCCCCGCGCCGCCGCAAGCCGCGCCGCAGAGCCGCGGCTCCCTCCCGCCGCGGGCGGCGACGTGCAGACCGACGCTCTGCAGGTTCTCGTCCGAGCCTACCCCCGCGTTGTGAGGCGGCAGGGGGGGGTAAAAGCGCCCTGCGCCCATCTTCGGGGCCTGGAAGGGACGCGGCGCGGCGGAGACCACGAGGCTGCCCAGCGGGCTTGCCCCGGGGCGGGGGGCGCGGGCTGGGCCTGTAAGCGCCGGGCGCGGCGGCCGACGGCGGCAGGCCGTGTTCGGGGCGGTGTGCGTGCGGCGGGGTCGCGCTGGGGGGGAGAGGAGGGCGGCAGGGCCGGCGGAACCCCTGGCTCGGTCCCCCTGTCAGGCGCCGCGCCCCTAGCCCCACGGCCGCCCGCGCTACCGCCGGGGTATCCGCGGCGGCTGCGGAGGAAGAAAAACGTTCGCAGCGCGTGATGTGAAACACAGAATTAACGCCCAGCCCGTCCTAGGAGCGAAAACAAGGAAGGAGGGGAGGGGAGAGGGAAGGCGGACGAGAAAGGGAAGGGGGGGGGGGGGGGGGAGAGCGAGAGACCATTAAAAACAGCGAAAAAAAAGCCCCAGAAAAGGGAACGTCACATCCCCTTGACCCTCCAATCACCTCGGGGTCCCATTTGATTGGAAGGCGGCAAAGGCTTTAATCTCAGACTAATTCAGCTGCTTTTGAAGTGAGTTTCTTTGCCAGATCCCGGGCTGGATGGGCAGCGGCTCGCATCACAGCTGAGCGGCGGAGGCGAGCGCTCCGCTCCGCACCGCGCCAGCCGGGGGAGCCGAGAGCGGCCGAGGGGGACAGCGGCACACGCTCGCAGCCCCCACCCCCGCCCCCCGCACAGCCCAAGGATTACTCGGCTTTTTTTCCTCCTCTTTCTCTCCGGCCGGCTCCCCCTTTCCCTCCCCCTCCCCACCCACGCCCTCCCCGCCAGAGAGAGCCACGGGACATTTTATGTTTGTTTTCCTGCTCGGGGGGCGTGTGGCTTTTTTCCCTCCTCGCCCGCAGAAAGCGAGCGAGCGTTTCCGAGTGCGAGCGGCGCCACTTGCCCCAGTTTTCATGCGAGGTTTTGGGTCATGATCACATCGCCCTCGCTTTCTGCTATAAGAAGTAGTAAGCGCAGCAGCAGCCTCAGCGAGCCCGGAGGCAGCCCCCGCCGCAGCCGCAGCGCCGCCGACCTCGCCGGGCCGAACGGGCACGCTGGGAATAACGGCAGCAGCGCCGCCGCCGCCAAGCCCTGCTTCCACGCCGTCCCCCCCTCGGACCCGCTACGCCAAGCCAACCGCCTTCCCATCAAAGTCTTGAAAATGCTCACGGCGCGGACTGGACACATTTTACACCCCGAATACCTGCAGCCTTTACCCTCCACGCCCGTCAGCCCCATCGAGGTAAGGACCTCGGAGCCGGCCCGGCCCGCCAGCTCTCGCTCCCCTCCCTGCCCGGGCGCTCGCTGCGCATGGCGGCTCCGCCAGCCTCCCTCGGCACTGTCCTGCGCTTCGAAATGCACTTACACCAGGAAAC
Organism: Gavia stellata; assembly: GCF_030936135.1. Lineage (NCBI taxonomy): Eukaryota > Metazoa > Chordata > Aves > Gaviiformes > Gaviidae > Gavia > Gavia stellata. The sequence goes on from NC_082602.1 coordinate 16,341,691, forward strand.
GGGCTTTTGATCTAGAGTTAGTGCGAGGAACCGCTCGTGGCTGTTGTTTCCATATTTACTGGGATATTTTCTAATTCCTGTTTAAATGAACTTTTTTTTTTCTTTGTAGCTTTTTTTTTTTTTTTTGAGAGGAGGGGTGAGTGGAAGGAAACGACCCGCTCTGGGGTCACAGTCCGGCCACGCAACTAAGCAGCGCTCCGAGTGCCAAACAACCTTGCTTTTGGAGGGAGCGTTTGGGGGGGGGGGGGGGCGCGGAGAGGGACAGGCTCAAGCGTGGGTGCGGCAGGATAACTATTTCAGCTCCCCGACCGTTCCCTTTCAAGTACCGGCACGCGTTTGTACTTCGGGGGCCCTATTCGTCCCTTTTCTCCTCTGTCGAGGTTGTCGGTCCCCCTCAGCGTAGCTCGCTGTTTGAGGGACCGAAACTCGAAACGGAGCGGGTGGTGGGAAGGGTGTGTCCGTGGGAATGAATGATTTCATTATGGTCTCTGCGGAGCGAGGACACCTCTCTCGCCCGGAGCCCGGGCTAACTCGGGCTCTCTTTATAAATAGCGTCAGCAGTCAGGGCGCAGAAGTGCTGCAGTCGCTATAGTTCGAGGGCGGGTTCGTGCGCCTGCACGGCCGGAGCGGCGGGGAGGCAAACGCCGAGCTCCGCGCTGCCCGGGCCGCTGCCCCCGCCGCCGGGGAAGCAGCAGGCGCTGAAGGCAGCCGCGATGGGCTCGCAGGGATACGAAAATCCCCAGCCCTTTTGAAAGGCTTTGTGGAAAATGGTGCGTGCAGGGGAGGGGGCTGGCAGGCTGATGAATGCGCACAAAATTGTTCATTACTTCCAGGCTGTTCCTCTGCGAAAATGTACGGGACGAGTGTCCTAGGTTTCCCCCGGGGGTTTTCTTGGACCCCGATTAAACCTTTGTCTTTATGTGTCCTTCTGATTTCCGCAGCTGGATGCGAAGAAGAGTCCCCTGGCCCTTTTGGCACAAACTTGCTCGCAGATAGGGAAGCCGGACCCGTCCCCTTCCTCCAAACTCTCCTCGGTCACCTCCAATGGCTCCGGAGGCGACAAGGACTCCAAGTCGGGCCCCCTGAAGCTCAGCGACATCGGCGTGGAGGACAAGTCGAGCTTCAAGCCGTACTCCAAGCCGGGCGCGGAGAAGAAGGAGCCGGGGGCGGCGGGCTGCGCGGGCGCCCCCGCCGCGGGGGTCGCGGCCGGGGAGAAGTCGGGATTCCGGGTGCCGAGCGCCACCTGCCAGCCGTTCACCCCAAGGACAGGCAGCCCCAACTCCAGCGCCTCCGCCTGCTCGCCGGGGCTGCTGCCGGCCGAGGGCAAAGGCGGGGAGGACAAGAAGGACTCGGAGGGCTGCGGAAAGAGCGGCGGCTCCGGCTCGGAGGGAGGACCGGGCACCACCAGCATCAGCCACAGCCGGATTAGCGTGAGCTGTGCCGGGATTAACGTGGAGGTCAACCAGCACCAGGAGAGCACGCCGGGCTCCAAGCCCATCGCCTCGGACTCCGCCTCCTCCTGCAGCAGCACCACCGCCACCTCCTCCACCTCCGTCCTGGGCTCCGGCCTCGTGGCCCCCGTCTCCCCTTACAAGCCGGGCCAGACCGTCTTCCCCCTGCCCCCGGCCAGCATGAGCTACCCGGGGACCCTGGCTGGAGCCTACGCCGGCTACCCGCCCCAGTTCCTGCCGCACGGAGTGGCGCTGGACCCCACCAAATCCTCCAGCCTGGTGGGGGCCCAGCTGGCCGCCGCCAGCAGCCTGGGCTGCAGCAAGCCGGCGGGGTCGAGCCCGCTGGCGGGCGCGTCGCCCCCGTCGGTGATGACGGCGAGCCTGTGCCGAGACCCGTACTGCCTGAGCTACCACTGCGCCAGCCACCTGGCAGGCGCTGCCGGCGCCTCCTGCGCCCACGACCAGGCCCTCAAGTCCGGATACCCCCTCGTCTACCCCACCCACCCTTTGCACAGCGTCCACTCCTCGCTGACCGGCGCCACGCCGCCCTCGCTGGCCGGCCACCCTTTGTACCCCTACGGCTTCATGCTCCCCAACGACCCCCAGCCACACATCTGCAACTGGGTGTCGGCCAACGGACCCTGCGACAAGCGCTTTGCCACCTCGGAGGAGTTGCTTAGCCACTTGCGGACCCATACTGCCTTCCCGGGCACCGATAAACTCCTCTCCAGCTACCCCAGCTCCTCGTCGCTGGCCAGCGCGGCGGCCGCGGCCATGGCGTGCCACATGCACATCCCCACGACGGGCGCCCCGGGCAGCCCGGGCACGCTGGCCCTGCGCAGCCCGCACCATGCGCTGGGACTCGGCAGCCGCTACCACCCCTACTCCAAGAGCCCCCTGCCCACCCCCGGGGCCCCCGTGCCCGTGCCCGCCGCCACCGGACCCTACTACTCCCCTTACGCACTCTACGGGCAGAGACTCACCACAGCCTCGGCCCTGGGGTACCAGTGAGCACAGGCAGCGGGGCTTTGACACACAACACAACACAGAGTCTAGCGGTGAGGGAAGGAAGCCCTGCGAAACTTTATAAAAGTTGGAAAGAAAAAAAAAATCTGACTTTTTATAAAATAGTGTTCATTTGAGGACTGGATCCATGAGCACTGTATTTATTTATGTTAGCTTCAAGCGGGACAACGAATCATAAAGTGCATTACTTAACTGAGCTCAATAGGTAAAAGTGGAACACCCATTGTAGAATATAAATAAAAAGATAGAGGTCTTCTCTTTAATGTTACTTTAAAATTGCTATGATTGTATTGTACGTTCTTATTTAATGTCTCATTGAAACAAAAAAATTTACATGCATGTTTGTTACTGAAAAACAACTCGCAATTTGTCAGTTATAATTTCAAATTGCAATTATTTTTAAGGTGTATACCCTTGAAAGAGAATTGGTATTTTTTTGTATGTATTCTGGAAGAAAAACAAAAACAATTCTATTCCAAAAACCTCATTTGCCTTATTTTGTTCTTTAAAAGGAACACTTAACTATTTTTAATTTTTAAGTCCACCCTGTAAAAAGGGTTAAGTAAGGTTTACGTCATGTACTAAAATAGACAATGTATCGCTTTAAAGATTAAAATTCCGTATATTTGATGTATTAAAAGGTTTTACTTTTTTTTTTTTTTTAAATACACTTCGATTCTGTTATAAAAACCCGGGTAGGTCTTGGATGGAGGCAACTGCTAATTTCTCCTTAAGCATTTATTCAATTTTAATTAAAAATAAAAAAACCCCAAAAGTTTTTTTATTGTAACCCCAGGGCTCTCTTAAAAAAAAAAATATCAGACTAGAATATTTTTTTTTTCCCTTCAGTAAAATTCGTAGGCACGAAATAGGAAAACTGAGAATCGGTTAAATCTCTTTCACTTTCCTAAGGAAGATTAACTTTTTTAAAAAAATGTTTTTACTGTGAAAACCTGTTTTTACAACAGTGTCGATTAAAAGACTTCGTTCTTTAGAAAAAAACCGGGGAAGGCAGGACTTATTTGTAAAAGAATACGAAGATTATCTGAAAGCTTTTTTTTTTTTTTTACAGTGTTATGCATAACTATTCGCCTCTTCTTCTAAATGAGAAGTTTCAGAAGCAATTAGGGAAGCGCTGTTTGATCTCATCCAGTTATTCTCAGTTTCTTTCTTCAGTTCGTACCGCAGCACAAATGATCATCACGATAAAAAAAAAAATATCGGACTGCTCTGAGAACTGCTTTTCTTTTTAAAAAGGAAGGGAAGGGGGGAAAAGAGAAGTCCATCCATTATCTGGTCCGAGTTTACTCTTTGCTGAAGCGCAGTGCCAAACTCGACGTGATGCCGAGAGGGGCTGCCCCTGCCTGTGCCGCGTCTCTGCCTGCCCGGCCCGGGCTTCCCAGCGCCCGGGGCCACCGCCCGTCTCCGGCTCATCGTCCTGCACTCAGGTAGGAGCGGGGGCTGCGACGGAAAAGCTAGAGCAGCTACCGAAATCGCGGAACAAACCGCTGCCGCCGAGATAGACGGAAGAGAGATACCCCAGCCCGTAAAGGCAATACCAGCCACAGGCTTTGCTCCCGCGGTCTGCCAGGCACTTGCAGGGAGCGGCTCAGGCGGAGCCGAGTACCTGCCGTCCCTCGCACAGCCCCTCTCCCCCCGCTGCGGGCTGCCCTCGCCCCGGCCCCGGCGCGACGCGCTGGCAGGGGGAAAAGTTGCAAGCGGCGACTTTCCTTGACAAATCACCGGGTTTTCTCCCTCGTTCTGTATCCCCCACAATATAATTACTGTTCAAAGTTTCCCGTGGTGCCCAGATGCTAATTAGTCTAATACATTTACTCCAGATAATTAGTGGAAGTTAGCGTTAATGTGCGAAGGAGAGAAAAGCAGCAAGCTAATGAATCTCCAGCACTCGCCCGGCCGTCCCGGCACGGCGCGCCTGCCGGGGCCGGGCCGGGGCCGAGACTGAGGCTGAGGCCGTGCCCGGGATGCACACGGGGACGCCCGGTGCTGGGCCGCGCTGCGGCTCTTTTGGGACGCTCATCCGAAGCGGGACGGGAAATGCTTTGTGCTTTAACCAAATGTATTTTTTTCCCCCTTAAATGGGAAGGGGGCCATTGCGTATCTCTGCTTAGGGAATGTAAAATGAGCTCTCGTTATGAACTGATGAGTTAGAGAAAAGGAGGGGAGGGCAGTGCTGTTAACTGCACCAAGTAAACTTTAATAAGACGATAGGAAGCGGATACAAACACGGCAAGTAATCGAAAGAAGGGCTTTGCGGGTCGGGGGTGATGGTGGTGGAGGATTCATCCAGCGAGTCCGAAAAGGGCAGAACAAGCTGGCAACTCGCAACCCTCTCCCCACGCCGTACACTCCCCGCCCTCTCCCGCAGCCCGGCTGCCGTGCGCTGGCAGGGCAGCCCGGCCAGGCTGCCCTCCCCGCTTCGCTATTTTAACCACCCTTAATTTGAGGAAAATTACATTTCAGGCTCCATCTGGGCGTGCAAGCAACTATTACAGAGCTGCCGCGATTAAAAAACACCACCGCCGCACACACTCCTCTTCTGTTCACGTATTTTACAATTACAGATTTCTAACAGCTGCAGCTCGGACTTCGCTCGCTAAAACCCATCAGCAATCAGGTGTTGCAGGGGCTATTTTAAAAAGAGCACGAGAGGGATTTCTGTGTCCTGGAGCCTTAGCTGCAGTTTTGCGGATTTCTGCTCTGAAAAAGTTATGTACCTAGAAATTTCTGATGCAAGTGATGAAATGAACACTTAACGTTATTACTACTGTTTTGCTCAGATACTGTCCCCGAGATTAATGAAGAATTAAAATAGCTTATTTTATATGTAGAGTGGTGGTAAGGAGGTCTCTCTTCCAGGCTTGTTAAGTATTTGACCTGGCAAGTGTCACCTAGGATTTTGATATTAATCTAGGAAATTTGCTTTTTTTTCTAATAGAGATTGACTTACGGACATTAATGTTTTTACCTAGGACTGCATTTGTTATTTTTCCTGCCCTGTTCTTACTAACTGGATGGGTTGTGGAGTTGACAGCAGCCGCTGGTCCATGCCGCCGAACTAAAATAATTTCACAGTGAAAAACCAGCTCGAAAGGACAAGCAACAGAAGGGCAAAACCCATCAAACCCCGAAACTCTGATCAATCTGACCGGAGTCAGGCATACATTAGTTTAAATTAAACAGTTTCATCTTTCTCACAAATCTTTTTTGAACATTAAAGATAAACTCATGTAATATTTAAATCAGCTCTTGTCAGATGCTAAGCGCAACTGAAGAACCAAAATAAAAATTAATGCATTTCCATCCCCTCTCAAAGGCTTACTCTGGATGCCACTTCGACAAAATACTTCTGATAAGCAACGCTTAGAAAAGAAGGGTTCTGTTTATCTTATCTATGGGGAAATGTAATTAAGCTAGTTTTATGAAACAATAAAACACCAGACTCCACAGACAGCAAAAGGAGTTTCTGTAATATATCGGAGCCTATATGGGCATATGTATCTCGGCTTACGCATACAAGTCCACACCAAGCACACACATATACGTTTGCTTGCCTGATTTTAGAGTGCGAAACGTATGCTAGAGCTAAAACACAGTGATGCCTTTATAACGGGAAGATTTCCCTCAGCGATAAGAGGCTCCATTTTCTAAGACAGAAAAGTCACCCGCTGCCTATCCACCACCTTTGAAGCTACCCTCGACGCAGCCAGCAAGGTACGCGCAATGCGGTGGCTGGGGCTGACCCTCTTCTCCCTGATCTGAGGTTTGTAATGAACTGCCCACATCTACAATAGAAATCACCCAGGCAAGTGGAGTCCTGAAAAGCCCAGGCTTTCCAAAACAAAAGTAAATGTGCATTCCTATTCTGTAAAAACATCGATCAAACTTCATTCTTTCATATTTAGAAAAGACGGCGAGAAATGCTGCCTTGCTTTAATACTGTTGGCTCTCACCGCAGGCTTTCAGCAGAGCGCTGTTTAGGTTTTTTTGTTTACTTGTTTTTTTGTTTTGTGAGGGGTTTTTTGTGGGTTTTTTTTATTTTTAAAGGAACGAATCTAAAGTTGGAAAATCGCTGGAGTTAAACACCAAATCTCCTTTGCATCCAGATTTTGGGTATAAATTTCGGACACTTCTAACCCCAAACTGAGACCCACACCCCAGGATTCTCTCTGCACCGCGAAGCGCAGCCCGCACTGCTTCGCGAACAGACCTACGGCAGGCAAGCGATCAGTCCTGATCGGAGGTGTCTAATCCCTGCTAAATCTCTCTCTCAGCTCAGTCCTAGGAAATTTGGGGCAGATTGCTTTTTTTTTTTAAAGGTAAAATGTTTTTGCGATGAAGCATAAAGGTGTCAAAAGAAAAAAGACGTATGCTCCCACCTCTTTGGAGGTGGAATGCTTTGGCAGCAGAGACGGGGCTGAAATTTGAGCAGATTATACGTTTGAGCTTGTGCATAAATGCGAAAAAAGACTGTCCTAATGCTGGGTATTTCTCCATCAAGATCAACCAGGTGCTGCTGCTGCAAAAATCCCACCTCCGGCCGCTTGTTCTGTGCGTGTGTGTGCGCGCACAGCGATGCACAGACTTTGTTCTCTCTTCATGTCTGAAATGCATCAACCGCTCCCCGCTCCCAGCCACCCTGTCCCCTATGTGAAAAAAGTAAATCCGTTCAGGCTTTGGATATTGTAAGAAGCCTTGTGTGTATTTTTTTTTTTTTTAAATCTTCAAATGAATTAAAGACAGCCTGACAATGCTGTCATCTGTCTTCAACGTCACATCAAGGCAAGAAATAATGATAACAGAGCAGCAGAAAGACGCCCACTGAAACCTGGAGGATATATATACACATATATATACACACATATATGCCTTGAAACAGTTTGAAAGAGAACAAAATTAGATTACCGTTCTTAGGCTATCGTGGTAAGAACGTGTGGGGTGTGTTGGGTTTTTTTGTAACTGCTTTATCTTCCTGCTTTATTTTGTGAAGCGCGTGCTCCTTGATCCAAACCACTTCTGTGGGATGGGGTAAGACGACGAGCAGGCACATTCCTTGCTCCTAAGCTACTACGACCAATGGAAACACAAAAATATCTCCCCTCCCCCTCCATCGTTTCAAGTTCTCGTTCCAGTTAATAATACACATTACTGCGCTCCTGAAGCGCAGGCCAGAGCGTGGCACGTTTTACGTGGAGACCCACGCGGGGACTTTGTGCCGAGCAGCTCAGTTCCCCAGGAGCAAAGAGGAGGCTTCTTCCCTTTGTCTCTGCGGCCCTGCGAGGTTTTGTTCGGGCTCCCGCCCGCCAGGCGGCGCTGCCGCGCCCCGCGGCGGAGGCGAAGGGCCGCTCCGGCGCGGGGTGCCGCTGCGGCGGGAGCGGCCGCTCCCTCGGAGGCCGCCGGGCTCGGCGCCCTGCTGCCCCCGCGCCCAGGCCTCGGCGGCCAGCCGCGCACCGCCTTCGCCGGCATCCGGCGTGCCAGTCCCGAACCCGATAAAAATCGCCTGTGTGGGGCAGAGACAATCTCTGATCTAATCCGAAGGAAGTATTGCAGTACAAATGGATTTAGCCAGATAAAAACAGATAGGCCGGACTAAACAAAAACCGTGGTGGTGTGTGTTGGTGTTTTTTTTAAATCACGCTTGTAATCTCATTCACTCTGAAGGGTAAATAAATTGCAGTTGTATGAAAAACAATTGGTGCTACATGTGTTCATAACAGATGGGATCTTATCACAGTTTAACTGTAATAAATTCTGACTTCTGGAAATTGTAATCTTTACTCATGTTAGAATGTCTCGTTTCCACTGTAATAGTAGGGCTACAAACTTCCGAGAGCAAGCAGGAAAGTTTTCGGTGCTAGCGTTGCTCAAGAGCCGGGGCATGCTCCCGCAGTCTCTTTACAATCGCGGCTCTCCCAAAGTTGCTGTGAAAAGGCGTCTGAAAATCGTAAGGGAGAGAAAACCCTGGCGCACAGGGAGACAAACAGCTGATCCTTGACCCGTTGGGTAACGTTATTTACTGAGGCCGGTGATAATAGCCCTTAAAATACATGCGGAAAAACTAAGAATGAGCGCTCTGCGTGGAGAAGCCCCGGCAAATGACAGATCACACTTTGCTTTGCGAAGAGGAGAGAGAATGTCAGAAGAAGAAAGCCAGCCCCCGAGGAAGCCGAGACCAAACTTTAGATTAATCCTCCTGCGCTTCAGATCACAAAATTAAAAAATAAATTTGAATAACCACTGAAAGGATAAAATTATAACAATAAATTGTCCATATTCGCTGAGGCTGCGGGACTAATTATTTTCACCATCTCGGCTTCCCATTGCTGTTTATCAAGTCGCAGGATAAATGCTTGTAAATCCATTACATTTCCATAAATCCTTTCGCCGCTTTCTTTTTGGCCAATGCTTTTGCAACATTAATTGATTTTATGGCACTTTCTGAAGTCACTGTATATTAAACTCAAGCGAGTTTGCTCTGAAAGCGTTGTTTTTTTCCATCGTCATATGAAACCCGTGAACGGGAATTACTGAAGCTACCGCAGACTCTAGTCTCTTTTCTTCCCCCTGCTGTGATCCTGATGGCAAATGGGATCTGCAAATTACAAGTTTCTAATAATCTACACTGTTACAGAAAACAGCCCCTTTTATCGGTGGTGAAAAATTAGCCTAAATCCAAACACCACGTTTCCCCACTGTTTTTAAACGGGGGGAGGAGGCATGAAATGCTACTGGGCGATAGAGGTCAAACAGACTAAGAAACTCTGTGCGAGTCATTTACGTTACTGGATGGACAGCAGTTATTTTTAGGAAAGGCTTTTCGATGTATAACTAGAAGTTCAATACAATTTAGAAGCGAGTACACGGGCTCCGGGATCCTCAAACCCTTCTCCCTTTTTCCTCAATCACCTTAAGAAAACTGGACCCAACCAGCCTTAAACTGATTAATGATTTCTCACTTCATATCGGCTAATTTCCAGCTCCTTTACCTGTCACGCTAGCCCCGTGATCATTACTTAAACGCGTTACAAGCTGAGGCTTATGTTTAGAGCGCTCTCCCTCCGCCCCACTCCACCCGCAGGCGCCGGGCTGCGCAGCCCAAGCCCTGGGCAGCAAGCCCCCTCCCCGTGGCGGGGGGGGCAGGCGCTCCCCGAGCGGCGAGGTGCGCCTTCACACAGCCATTTGCAACCCGCCACCACCAGACCAACTAGTCAGCGTCCTCTCTGCCGGCGGTTTCCTACGGGTTCACTTCGAGGTACTTCAGTGACGCAAGAGTCTCGTAAAACGAATAGGGGTAATTACTGTAGATCACAGAAGACATGCAGAACTGACTATTTTCGGTAGGACGACAGAATGCCGGTAATTATGAACCTATCCTTCGTGTTACAGGTTCAGCGTTTGCACCCAATCCCTGGCTGCCCAGCCTTCTTACTCATGTACGCTGCTACCCACTAAGATGTTTTGCAAAGGCAACCGCATCAGTTGCTAGTAATGCCGTCATTATTTATACTGGGGGGAGGAGGGGAAGAAAGCCCGAGAGCTGCGCCCTGCCTGCGTCTAACGCTTGCGGGGCGGCGGGCGGGCAGCCCGGGCGCAGGGCAGGGCTCATGGCCCGGGGCGTGCCCGGTCCCCCTCCCGCGCCGGGGCCAGCCCCCGGGACCCTGCCGCGGCCTCTCGGCATGGCCCTCAGGGCGCTTTGCCTCTTGGCTGAGACGGGGTCTGAGAGAAAGGCCGGGGCATATCCCTGCTCCCTGCCTTCCTTCCCGGTGGGACGTCACAGGGCAGCGCTGCACCTGGGCGCCCTGGCCCCAGCAGCAGTCACCTCGGGCCCTGACAGCAGGACCAGGCAGGGAAAGGCCTTCCCATTGTGGCAAGGCCAGGAGGAGGACCTTCAGCCACTCAGCTTTTTCGAGGCAGAGCCCCTGTTTGGTAAAGGCCACCACTGCAGTTCATCCACCGCCATGGCTTCAGAGGGGTCGGTTCAGCCAGGACTGGGACAGACAGCCCAGGTGTGAGGCCTCACACTGTGCACGAGGGAAGCGATCCCACTCCTAACACCCTTTCAGCCATCACAAGACCTAAAACTGCAGCTGCAATATAACATTTTAGTTTCACTGAAGTTAGTAAGCATCGGCCCAGAGTCTCGGACAATCTACCTTACAGTTGCAGGGAAGTGTCTCCCCTCTTGTACAATTCACAGCCCTTAATGCTCTCATCATGGAGATATTTTTTTTCCTTGTAGGAAAAAATCAACTGCTGCCATTCTCTACAGTGCTTTTTCTCCATGCTTGAAGTACTTGTCCTGAGGCAGAGGAATACGTATCAATTCCCAGATCCGAAAGGTTTCAAACCCACAATTCTCATTTCTTATTAGGGCTCCTAATCACTGGGCTATCCTAATGTGGGAAAAAATCTCCACACCCCCCTTTGAAGGCATTTCACTTTGCATAAAACCGCACCAGGCCAGAGAGAGAAAGAGAAGGAAGGAACAAGACTATTAGTCTGCTGGTTATGGTGCTTGCCAAAGCCCAGAGCTCAGGTCTCCCAGTCAGTACTCAGATTTAATCATGTTCCCACCTACTGTCTCTTTACCCAAGAAAAAGCTTTAAAACATTCTGCACAAAAAAAAGTAACACTTTCAACATCCCCTTTCCACCCTAGATAGTAATTAGACGAGTCTACTCAGGTGGAATAGGAAAAGATACAGATCTGTAGCCTCCAGGTTATTAGATAAATAGCTATCTGAATAGCTATTGGTGACCTTCGAGTCACCATTTTTTAAAAGAAAGTAGAAGCCACCACAGCATGTTAGGCAACAGCAAGCTTTGCCTGACAAGGCCTTAGTAGAAAGGCAAAATTTCCCACAAAATTTCCCACTGCATGCATCGATTATACAGCAAAGAAAAACTGGTTCTTGTAGTAGAGTTTCTGGCTGTGCAAGTAAAAATGTATCTGCTCTTTGGTCTGTATTTTTGTTACTCTGTCCCACCCTACATGAGGCCACTGGTGACCATCTCCTCTAAGCACACACACATGCAGTCCCGCTGCTGCTCACCCTGCCTATATCAGGCTCGTACAGAAATTCACTGATGGAGACCAAAACAAAGCCAGTCAAAAAATCTTACTTGTCCCTACATGTGTTCTTACAACAAGATTTCAAGTTCATTTTATCAACTTTTTAAAAGTAAATAACTGTATAGACAGTTTCCATCATTAAATACTTGAGCTCCTGAGTCTGAGAACATTGACAAGATGATTTTTTTTTTGTCCTACATCCTCCCCACCCCTCCAATTCCCCTCCCTTTGCAAGACTACAATTTCCTTAAATATATATTGCACCAGCAGGCCCAGGGAATGTGTTCCAGATAAAACAGATGAGTAGAAATAAGTACTTTTTTAGAAGGATCAGCTGCTAAATACATTCCAGTAGAGGTGTCAGACAGATTTTATGAAGAGAGCTAATCACATTTATAATTATGGTCTTCAGGCTGACTTTATGGACTTAGGGTAAAATGTTATGCTTGATCAAAAGCAGATATCCTACATACATCAATAGGTTTATAAAAAGATTGAGAAAGGGATTTAGACCAGATGGAACAACTAATTTTTCTAGTTTAACTCTATCATTTGGTTGAGAAACAAATGGTTGTTGATGTATCTACAAGTCATATACTGACAAATTCTCCGAGAAAACTGGCTACCCAAAGTGCCACAATCTTGTTCTAGAGTTAAATAAGTTGGAAAAGTGTTATAGCAGGTCTTACCTCCTCAGTGGACAGTCAACACTTCTTATATTATTTTAAAACTTAGCTATTTCTAAAGTGACTGAGTTACACTGGTACAGTTTCCTGCATGTTGATATTATTAAAGTAAGTAAAAATACTGGTAAACTCTACCACTACCAACAGATGATACCAGTATAGTTTATCCCTATTAGAAAGGTACTTGTGAATCACAGCTGCATATATACCAAGTCACAGGTTATGAAAAAAGCTAACACTGTAAGGGAAAAATATTTATTCCAACTACAACACTTAAACTTGTATAAACATAGTGTTCCACATGGTTAATTGTTTGCTGGTTAATGGGACTGTGTCAGTTTACATTTATACTTAAGCTATTAAACTTGCACACACCCTAAGTTCACAATCTAGTGTGAAATTCTAGTCAGCCTGAAATCAGCAGAAGTTTTCTAGCAATCCTAAGGCAGGCAGGACTTCTCCTGGGACAAAAAAAAGCCCTACATCTTACAAATTCTAATTCCCTATAAATAAGAACTAAATACATGCAACACAGTTGTACAATTCATGACAGTTTGGGAAGGGGCTTGGGAGTACCTTGGAGAAAACTATGGGAATTTTTGTTTTCTGTCTGTGATGAGAAGGTTCAGATGACAAAGTCTGAAGAGAACCCATGAAAGGTATGTCAGTAGTAAATAGGTAAAGAAAGAAAACATTGAACACATGTACTTTTATGTGCTACACAAAACAGGACAGAGTAGGTTTTGGCCATTGTATCACAGACAGTCAACTTTGAGCTGATGCCTTTCAGGGTAATAAGAGCATGAGGAGTTTAGTCAGCACATCTGTCTTATCAGTCACGTCTCATGTTTTACTCAAGAAATTGCTGCATTTCAGTGATGGGAAAGATGTGTGCATTTTTACCTTGTATATATTATTTACACTGAAAAGACTTGTTGAGGTCTTTTCCCAAGAAAATAGAATAATAATTTTAAAATTAACAAAAAAATTTTGATTTAAATTAATAAGAAAATAAAGGAAAATGAAAGGTACTACATTAAAAGAATTTTTTTTTTTTTTTTTTTTTTTTTACACAGTGCACCTCTGAAAATATTTACCTGTGTTCTGATAGCTAATCATCTTGGATGAAGCAAATGCAATAATTTAGTTCCATTGCTCAATAATTTACCTCAGTTTTTGTATGCATAGATACACAGACTAGTTTACACACTAACTGGAGTACTAGCAGAATGAGGTAGTGAGCTTTGCGTCTTCATCTTTAAAACAATTATTGCATAACCATGTTATTTCATCATCTATTAAATGTTAAACTCATTTGTGCAACATTATCCTCGTCTTTTTGTTGTGGACATTAAAATGAGGACAGGCATATTTCTGTGAAATCTTTTGATGTATTTTGTAATAGTTCAATTCTAGAAAAAAAAGTATTGTGAGCTTTAGAACAGATAAAAGGAAACTATGCTGTCCACACCCCCATCACAAGCTGTCCTTAGGAATGCAAGTACATACAATTCTGGAAGCGTAATAATCGTCATCTTGCTCATTACCTGGGACCTCCAGGGCTAAATCACAAACCTTTACACCTCATGTTAAATATGCTAGCAAGCAGCTGTAGCATACTCATATCCGCTGTTGGCCAGATGCAGACACAGAGTGGGAGGCATAGCACAGTGAACAGTGGGCTACATATGCATACCTACTCAAAGCAAGTTAAAGGTTGGCTAGAGACTAATCCATTTTATAGGTTAAGAAATTGATTTTCAGAGCAGCTGAACTACAGGTGCTCAAGTCTCTTAAAAAAAGTCAGCTTAACTCTGGTGGTACTATTAGCAGGGTTCACTACAGTATAGGAAAGCATGGGAAACATTATCTTTGATTCTGCCATTCCCTAAGTCGGGTCCATAGTGTGCAGTGTGACACAGGTATTTTTTTCCTGGAGTGGTGGCTAAGGGCATTTATTTATAACTACAAAACTTGGGACAGAAAGGACTACAAACTTTATCTATAGCAGTAACATCCAATTTTCAGATGCCATGTACAACGCACTCTAATCAAATTCTCATCAGAGCAATAAGAGGTGATAAGATGCTTTATATTCTATTACTGATAAGTAATGAGAATATTAGAAATAAGCGAGTTGTAGAAGTCAGCTCTGGATCAAGTCAGACAAAACAGATTGAAGTTAAACAGGAGAACAAATGAAGTAGGTCTCTAAACTTTCAGTTTCAGAAGGGAAAACTCCGGTGTTGTCAGCTGGACTGAGGAGCTAATAGATTGAATAGGGAGCAAAGTCTTACAAATACTTCACATCAAGAATGTTAAAATGATCAAGAACCTATATTCCAAACACAGGAAAAAAAACCAACCCAGAAGGTGCTCCAGGCCTAACTGGATGCACTATCACCTCAAGGAACACGTTACATGCGGAAAAAGAAACAAAAGTAACATGGGGGCAAACCCCCTTTTCTTTGCTAATCAGTCCTTATCTTAGAAGCATAGGGGTGAAGTAAGAGTTACCAAAAGAGGAGATGTGTTAGGCTTTGCAAAGGATATTGAAATGGATGAAAGTATTTTTTTCAGTTAAATAAACCAAATGAAAGAAAGGAATGCAGTAGATATGAAGGATAACACAGGCATGTTCCCAACCTCAAATGGATATGTTGCATAATTTAAATAAGAAGGGCAATACTGAGCATGGGGTGAAAGGGAAATAGCTAATAGGAATTATGTTAGAGAATGAAAATCAGGTAAAGTAGAAAGAAAATCCAATCTGATACAGCTCTAAATTCTACGAGTCTAGTTAATCTCCACTCCCAACTCAGAACTCTAGAATGTGAGACCACAACAGTAGCAAGGACTTTCTGTGAAACTTAACCAAAACAAAATTGGCACAAAATGAATAAAGACTATTTTAAGAAGGGAAATATGATGTCTGAGATTGATATGTTTATCATTCTGATTCCAGTAACAGCCAAAACTTTGCAACGACAAGTTGAAAGTAACAAGGCACAGAAAATAAAAAATATTTAGAAGATATAGTCCAGAATTATTCAAAGCAGATCACAACACACTAAATAACTTTCTCCAATTTAAAAAAAAAAATGACAACCCAAATCCTAGTATTCGGGGCTAAAAAAGCATCATTGATGTCATTTCTCTACATTAATAAGAAGTCTCTGCTAAAATACAGGATCTATGGATCACCAGGGTAAGCCAACTGGTGTAACTTCCAACAGAGACAAGGAAAAGTAATAGCATTGTGTAAAGCACTGGGAAGAGCTCACCGGAAATACTGCATACGGTCTAGTCACCTGCATTCGAGATATTAACTGGAACTAGAGCAGGTAGAAGGGAAGGACTACTAGGAAGATCAAGGCAATGGAAAGCCTGTTTTATGAAACGAGATTAAACAAGCTTGATTTGTTTAGTCTGCTATAACAAAAGCTGAGAGAAGATAGGATTGCTGTCTAACTGTGTTAGTCAAAAAGCTATGAGGTAAAAAAAGGACTATTTAATTTAAAAAAGAATTTTGGCACAAGACCAAATGGACTTCAGCTGGCCATGAATAAACTAAGTTTGAAATTAGAAGATGATTCTTAACCAACAGAGCACTGGTGATGAACCTTTCTGATAACTGGTCCAGACTTTTTTTTGTTTGGTGGGGTTTTGGGTGTTGTTGGTTTTGGTTTTTTGGTGTTTTTTTTTTTTTTTTTTAAGTTTATCGTGGTAGCTCATTGTTTTTGACTCTATCCCAAGTCAGGACCAACAGCAAATGGCTCACCAGCAACACTGTAAAACAATCACGTTCTGTAACAGCCATCCTCTGGGACCAGTGGGAATAAACCACACAACTGTTGTTAAGATGGAGTACAACACACTTAAAAAAAAGAATTACCTGACACGACGGCTGCAACAGGGAGGGGAGAACTCAATAGCCCAGCAAGTGCCTTCCTGTTCTAAAGCCTTGCGATGGAGGAGTTGGTAGACAAGATTAAATCTACCACCATTAAACAATTAAGTAACATTTTTGTGATAGACAGAACTATGCGATACTAATGGCTGGGTAAACAATAGTCTAAAACCCCTGCATTTTTCCTTCTAATACTTAAGAAGCCCCAGTTTGTTTTTTAACAACAGAAGTAAAAAAAAAAAATAAAAAAAATCACAAAACCACTAGTTAGAACCAACCACATTACACAGAGCTACAGAGCTTCCTTCTGAAAAGGAAAGCCATCCTGACAAACTATTACTTTTTCCTGTGGAAAACAAGTTATTAGCAAAATCCATTAAATCTTAATTCAAACAAATCAACTTTTATATTTCTGAAGAAAATAATCCTGCCAAAAAATAATTCCTCCTTAAAATGAAATACCATACTGCAAGATACATAAGTAGCAAACAACCTAAAGGCTACTTTGATATCAAACATAAAATCTTCTCTTTTCAACAAAAATAGCTTTTTATACAGAAAGTTTACTTTCAATAGCAAAGGGAATAACATTAGAACCAAAAAAGACTTAAGTAGATGACGATTTGTGAAAGGATTTTTCTTGTTGTATACTTTAAAAAGGTCTGAAAGAAGTTAATGTGACAACAAAAATTCCTCAGAGAAAAAAAAAGTAATCTAATTTCTGCTTAGTCACTGACCTCTTTGCAGTCCTCACAGGTGCTCCCTACTCCTCTTGTGCACGGCCCTCCCCACAGGGCCATGCAGCCCGCGGCCAAGGTTTCAGGGAGAGCAGAGCCAGGCCCGCACCAATGCAGCTGCAGCTCAGCACCTGCTCCTTACTATCCATCTTTCTGGTAGCAGAAAATGGCTCCTGCTCCTGCTTCTGCTTTCCCAGGCAACCAAATGCTGAACTACCTGCACCAAAGCCTCCTGGCAGCCATTCTTTCCCTTTTAAAGACGAGCCCGGTGTGACAAGGGTTGATTTTTCCCAGGTGAGCAAGTTGAAACACACAGTTTCTCTCAATTTGCCCAATTAGCGTTACTCCGTGCCCCAGTCTGGGGATGGATGCGGGTGGCCTAGAAGATTTCTGTGAGGTGGCTGTAAAGTCTGGGAGACACCTGCAGTGGCTGCGCCTGAGGCGTTTTACACCTCAGGCTGGGTTTCCTCTCACAAGTAACTGGCAAGGGGGACATGCAAATCCTCCCGCTCTCCAGCAGCCATGGTTGACTCCACAAGTGCCTTTGGGCCCCCACCGCTGAGGAGCTGAGGCAGTGGTGTGACTCCTGAGAGGAGGCACCGGGGAACCTTCTAGAACCCCTGGGGGGTCAGGGGCGCTGCCGGTGGGACACGGGGCTGCAGGCCCCGGTGGAGAAAGCCTGCCTGGCCCCGCTGGGTGAGGCAGCTGGTCTAACTGCCAGCGGCCTCTGTCAGCCCTGTGCAGGCTGCCTCAGATGAGACGTGTGGCTGCAGGAGTTGTTTCAGCTTTGCTTTTACAGCCAATGCATGTGGGAATGGGCATTTTATGTGATAAATAAGGTGCTGCCGACATGACAGCCCTGAGGAAAACCCCAGGTCTAAACGTCCCATGTGCTGGCTAGTCCCCTGGCTCCAGCCACCTGAGGAACCCTGTGTTCATTAGGATGAAGGCAGGGTGCTTTGGATTGCACCCATGCTGAGTATCCCTCTTACACAAATGAGAGACAACCAGGCCTTAGTAATGACTCTTTTCCCAGGCAGTTTTTACCTTAAATACTCTGGAGCTGATGCTCTCTGAAATTAATACTGAGCTTGTGCAAGCAGAGTAGACGCAAGTATGGGTGGCATCATTCCTGTATATATATTTTATTGCGTCATAGATCAGAATAGCCAATAATTGGTAAGGCTGATGATACATATTTAAAGAACAAAAACATATCCAAAATGGAGGAATTATCTTGTTCACTGATCCTATTTCAGAAATCTAGAATGACTTCCCCGGCAAGAAAACTAATCAGTCTTGGGCTTGTGTGCTTCTGAAAAATGTTATCACTGAATGTTTGTGTAATGCCTGATATCTATAGTCTGCTGTGACGTTAATCAGGGATGTGGACTCCTGCCCACAGCATGTAAACTGTAAATGTAATAATAGTACTGACCCCTTCGTTCCAGTTTGCTGGGGGAAGCATCGGGACTGGGGACATAATTGTAGTAGGAAAAAAAGCAGATCAATTTTTATGGGCTCTTCAGGAGTTGCTCTCTGCTGAGAATGCAGCTGGGGCAAGTTCATGTTAAACATGCCTGAGCAGCCAGCACCACATAATTTCTTATGGACTAGAAAGTAGCCATTTGGTGGTGGCAACTTTTAGGCGCAATTGAATTAACAGATATACTTGTTTATTCAGAGAAAGATGCTAATAAGGCCATTCAGTCTGTACCTGAATTGTTAAACCCCGTATTAGAGAAGAATATTAAAGTGGAGGTATAAAAACTACACAAAGCAGAAATGAACAATTTTAACTACATATTAAGAGTTCATACTGGTATTTTAAACCACGAGCATCAGGTCCCAGTTGTAAACATTCATTAATCTTGTGTCTTCCTTGAAATGTATGGCTTGCTATTTTACTTTTCTAAAAAGTAACCACAGCTAAAATTGGTAACAGAGATAAATGATAGAAATGTAACAGTGGAAGTTCTGGGGCTTGACATTAATGTTTTATTAAGGCTTTGAGACAGCACTCATGACAGAACTAGGCAAACATAGGTAACAAACACAAATACTTAGACCATGTGAAAAAAGGAAAGCCTTTATGGTTAAAAGGTCTAATGTGGTTTTTTTTTTACTGAACTGGAACAAAGAAAATTTTTTTTTCCCAAAAGAAAAAAAACTTTGCTTTCTTCTGCTGGACTTTTATATAAAGTTGATGGAGCATTGTCACACTCAAAACCTCTCCCTTTTGTCTATTCAGCAAACAAGGAAAGAAAAAAGGTTTTCCTTCTCTCTATAGTACTTATTAGTTTGCTAATAACATTGAACATAAAATATGAAGGATATGCAGTTCATAAAACCTCCAAAGGACACAAGAAATAGGTTAATAAGGGTGGAGGCTTGTAAGATCTATGCTTATTCTGCAAACAAATGTAATATTTTCGGATCTGTCAGCTGCATTTAGTAACAGAGATACAGTTTTCCTGTAAATGCAAGCAGGGAAAGACTGACGATTTATCTGCATACAGAGTTGTGCTGATTTGACTAAAGGCTTGACTGCATGTGGAATTATTCAAGAATAAAAGCAGCATTCTTACTGAGTAACTTCTTGTGCAGACATGCTTGTTCTAGAATACAAACTAGAATAAGGTAATCATGTTATGTGATAAGCTTCTATATGTTGAATATTTTTGTAGGGCTGCTACCATTAAATTCACACCCTGCCTCAGCCTGAAATAATTTTCAAGTACAATAATATCTTAAGCTTGAATTTTTAAAGACCTCTTCATTCAAAATTCTGGGAATCCCTTCAAGGATTTTTTTTTTTTTCAGTTGAAACTAATTTGTCTTAGTTTGATTGAGAACAGATTTTAAATACATGAAATCACTGTAGATTTCCTGTATTTTCCTTATAAATTTAATGTAATCCAGAGTCTTACCTGAGCTCAAGCCTCTGAAATCTGGATTTATGTGTGGCTTGAACCCATGTCCTCTCATTCTGGGGACATACTGACTTGACAGTCTTCCAGTGTCAGTTCCACAGTACCCTAGGGTGAAGATTTCTGGCCCTTCTGTTTACTTATTCCCACATTCCTTCTCTGTATAAGATACTGCATCTTCCAGCTGTCTGTGCATGAGCAGTCTCTGGTCAGATGTCTATGAACAGCTAGGAGGATGGAGAATCACCTGCAAGTTATGACTGCCTTCTGGTGTGAATAGTGCACATATATGGATGAATAGGAGGGACATCCACAATTGGGCTGTGTATGAAAGCTTGCACAAGAAACAGCAAAAGAGGTGATAGAATAAATGATTAGCCTTTGGCTTGAGAGAACTAAAAATTTCAGCATCAAATCCTGCGTAAGAAAGAGACCAAAGCAGTTACGAAAATTATCTCTTTCCTTCCTCTGTTGAACGGACTAAGAATGTCCTACCTTCTCCTTTCTCACTCCTCAATCAGCATGGAAATTGCAGTCTCACAAGCAAAGTCTTTAACAGCACAGTGTGCGTTTTAGGACAAAAGGAATGGTCCTAGGCAGAACTAGGGAATAATAGGTTGCAGAGGGAGAAATGGGAAGAAGAGGGAGTCATAGGACTCAGAATATTGAGCAAACAGGAAGGTCCGGGACACAACACTGAGGGTCTGCTCAGGCAAGAGGTAGAGAAGAAGCCACAAAGAGCTTTAGTTGGTGAGAAGTTGTCATCATTACTATTGTTCTAGACCAATTGCTCTATACATTGGAGAATTTTCCAGATTGTGACTCGCAGAGTTGTTGTTTATGGTGTATCATGCTTTGAAATGCCTTAACTTCATTGAGGGATGAAGGCATGCTACTTCCTCAGCACCACTCTTCTTCCATCATAACCTCTAGCCCACCAAGTTAGAGTGGGCCCAGATGGCTTCAAAGCAAAGTAAATGTTTTTAAAATCAGCTAATTATTTGTAGGTATACTTGAATTGGTTACTAAAAAAAAGGAAAAAAATCAAAGCTGGAATTATAGGAGACATGAGTACATACTTCTTCAGGCACTTTCACTGTATAACTTTCTTTTACTGCTATACTGTTAAAAATAGTTTTACTAGTGCTAGCTTTATGGCATAGTTTATGCTGTGTCACAGTGGATTAAATTAAAGATTAAATTCACAAGTTCCTTAGTCACAACCGTCTTCGGCCACTGGTCTTTCCCCTTTCAGAAGGGAAAAATGGAGACACTGTGGTTAGTAAAATATAGACATAATTTTAATGTTTGTCCACTGCTGATTGTTAATGCTTGAGAATTTTCTAAACAAGAAAACCTCAAGACAGCTGGAGATTCTGTGCAGGTCAAGCATGGCCTGTTTTGTAGAGTCCTCTCCTATAACTAATCTGCTAAGCAGACAGCAGCAATGGAAAATCCTTTTAGTATAGGTGCTGTCCAGCTATAGAATTGCAAAACCTTAGGTCTAGGGATTAGCATCATTTTAGGAATGATAGAGGGAAGCCTGTATCCAAGGCTTCGCTAATCTGCAAAAGTAGTAATGTGTCAGCCTTTTAGTCTGATCCCCTTGTGCAACAGTGAGGCCTGACAATTTTTTGGTTTTAGGTGTCTTAAGTCTACAATAATTACTGGTTTGTCTGTGAGTTAGTAAACTGGCCTGAAACATCTTTTGAAAAAGTGAATGATCAGAGATGAAATAAAGACATATTAATTATGTAAAATTATCAACTTTTGGCCTTGCAAGCTGCTTAGTGAAGAAGGAAAGGCTTTTTTTTGTCTTTCCAATGATAAAAAATACTTGTTCGTTCCTTGCTTTGGTAGGACTTTTTACCTTAGATAGGACTGAGACAAACACCCAGATTACTGGAGAGCAGATAGGGAATCAACAGGGAAACCTTTCTTGGACGACCTATGGCAAGAAATTAATAAAGACATGTAATGCAGATTGAACCAGCATCCCTCATTCAGTGAGGAACTGAAAAGTGTAAAAGAGAGAGAGAAGTGAGAAAACAGGGATGAAACTGCACCCCTTTGTTCTCTGATGCTGAGCCAGAGATGAAGGAGCAGAACTGACGGCAGTTATAGGATTACCCTACTGTCCCACTAACTTCAATTGCTGAACCCTGCTTTAACATACATGAGTACCTGTCAATAGTCCTTCACACTCACAGCCGTGCAGTGATTGACAAGTGAGGAACAAGTCCATGAACTTGTGCAGCGAACAGCTATTCCTGGTTCTTACTAATTCCTGTGCAACCACTCAGCTCTCCACTACCGCTACCAGAGAGACTGTGTTGCCTGGTATTAATGTTCCTTTAACACATACCTTTCCAATTTTGTTATTTACTACTGGCAGAAGGGATTCTTGTAATGGTTTTCATTACAGTATTTGGTATTTCAATACTTTTTTATTTGTTAATAAATTGGTTTAATGGCAAAATATGTTAAGGTGTAAGTGCTTGGGGAAAAAGGAAGGGTCATGAAGTTATATCAGAAAACTTCCGTAATGTTCCAACTATTTTATAATTTTAAAAAAACCCAACAGTAAATAAACAGTACGCTACAACAGCACACTCCATTCCTTCGTTATTCCTTCACAAAGGTTACCACTCATCGTGGAGACAGGGCACACAGTCCCAAAAGGATTACACTTCCTTTTTTTCCGGTGGTGGCAGATGCTTTCTTCTTGTTGGTACTGGCCCTTGAGCCTTTTCTCAGTAGTAATTTTCACTCCGCATTTAATTTTCAGCTATACAGATGCAGCACACCAAAATAACATAAAAATCAGTGGGCACTTCAGCATCCTAGCAGCATCATTGGCAGCACCATTTTTCTTTCAAAGACACCCTCTATTACTGTTCTGCAACTGTGTAGTTAAGCTTCCTGCTGTATGCTCTCAGTAGACTTGATTCTGTAAAACAAGGGCAAGACACACTGTTATTCATCTTGTCCAGATAAATAAAAAAGTTAGCCTAAGAACACTGAGACTTCATGTTGAATGGTACTCTGTGCCTTTGTAGTCAAACAAGACCTGCATAATAATTAAATAACACCTTTTAGGTATCACATATACAAATGCTATTGATGGAGATAATGGACTTAACAAAGCTGGCACAGTCTCATATTTACTACTTCAGATATGTTAAAAACATTCTCAGTTTGTGGATATATCGCATTATTAGCTGCTTCACAAACTTCACTGACACATCAGTAATGTTTGCCTTTTAACACCAAAGTGGTTAGTTAAACACAGAAGTCAAGACAACCAAATTCTGCATAGCAAAAATGTGACTTTATATATATAAAAAAATATATATAAAACTTTGAAAGAAAATTTAGTTCTGAATATGTGTTCCATGAATTGAAAACTGGAACAACATTTTTCCATTAAAAATTGTCCTCAAATAAGATTGAGATTCGGTTTATTTCTGTTTTGGTCAGCAAAACTTAGGTCAATTCAAAACAAAATATAATAAAATCCCTTAAATCTGAAAGATTTCCATACTAACAATAACCTCTAATAATAGTTGCATTCTTTTGGGAGAAATAACTGGTACGTTAACTGGAACCATTTGAGCAGTATAGTGTCTGCTTGGCACTTAGGTTTGCAGTAGAGGTGCAGTACTTCTATATGTCCAAGAGGCAAAAATGACTATTCCACACTATTCCAGATTGCAGTTAGACTTTGTCTGTAGTGAAACATGCCTATTAAGGCCAAGTCCCAACTCAGCTGTGTGATTTTTAACTCATCACAAAGCTGCTTAGGCTAAACTTCTCTTTTCTTAGAATTATTTTTTAAAGAAAGACTAAAAGAAAATGGGATGTTTATGTTAAAACTCTGGTTATTCTAGAAAAATAATTGTGAGACATAAATCCTCTGCTCATGAAACAAGTACAATACTAATAGGAGCTTCCTTCACTGGATGGGCTTCTTAATGAGATTCCCAAACTAAAAGACCACCAACATCACTGGAAGTCACTCCCTGACTACAGCAGAGTAAGGATTGGTCTATGGGTCCTATCTGAGATATTGTTTTGGTAAGATAAAACCTTTTGCACTACTGCCAGGAAGCCACAAGTGCAGCTGCTCCAACAGGGAATGTGGAGCCAAGGGCAATGCCACAGTCACCAGGGCAGGGTCCCTGGCTGTCCCAGTGAGAAAGAAGGGCAGGACCATAGATAGCAGCTGGTGTTCAACCAAGAGTTCAGACCATTAGACAAGTTTGTGGTGATGAGGCAGGTCCAAGGTCAAGATGGCAGTCTATCTGCAGGTCAGGATCAGACCCAGTGAGTGTAACTGATGTCGTGATCTCTGAGCACGTCCATGGTGACCAGGTAAGGCCAAAGCTGTCATCCCATGGGTTGGGCTCAGGATCAGTGGGGGTCCATGGCCAGGCTGGAGAACTGGCATTCCTATGGTCTAGCTCAGGCAGGGAGTGAGGGAGCTCTGGGGCCTGTGGGCAGGGGTTGGAGGAGACTCTGGGTGAAGCTGGTGAGGGCCGTTAAGGCCCATTAGAGCTGTGAGGGCCCTGACAGCTAGAGTAGAGTGCTATCACCAACACATGTCTTGTGGGCCATTTGAAACTCATTAGGTGTTAAGAACTTTTAACTTCTGATGTTTGATAACTTCCTAGAGATGAAACAGTCATTCCGGAGTTGTCATGTTCCCTGGAAATAGCGTTAGAGTACAGTTTTATCACTTCTGCATATTAGTTAAATCTGACATACTACTTCCACTCGAAACCAAGTCATTTCACCTGTGAAAGAGAAGTGGAAAATGCAAATTGCTATTCTGTAGAGGTGGATGTGTAATTCTGAGTATGTCCAGAACTCTAAATTTAAGAAAATCATCCCAGGGGCATCTCTTCAGTAAAGTTTCACTGCAACAAAAAAATGTCAAGTCTTAACTTTCAGACTGAAACTTTTTATTCCTTTCATATACAACAAGCTTACTGACTGACATGTATGGGCAATTATCTGAAGATAATGATTAGTCTTACTGCAGAAGTGTGTGAATTTTATGCTATTCAGAGAGTCTCTGGACCCCTTCTAAAGGTTATTCACTAAAGGAAAATGAGAGTATTTAACAGGCTTTCTACTTATAGTGAATTTTAAATGCAGTTAATATTGGCTTATTTTGTGTAAATAAACAAGAACTGAGAAATCTAAGGCTAGGTAGAGGTCAGATTTTGTCATTTAGGGTCTGTTCCTAAAAGGCCTCTTCTCTCAAATAGTACTTAATACAGAATGCACAAAAATGAAAGTTTTAGTCAATTAAGTTTGTTTAAATGACATTATGGGAGATAAGCCCAAATTGTTTCAGAAAGTGTTATCTTAGTGTTCAGAGACCTTGTACTTAGGCAGTCAGCCAGCATCTATCACCATGGATTCACAACAATCAAGGCCTTGACAAGTTTTATGTCTAAAGAAAACCAGTTAGTCAATTAACAGTTAAAGACTTCAAAATATCTTTTTGTTAGTATGTCACTAATTCAAAAGATAAAAGACTAAGCAAATCTTTTCAATAGTTTTCTGTTCTTTTCTCCAAATCTTCTGAGGAGGAAGAATGACAAAAAAAAATTCAACCACAAATCCTGGTAGAACACATAATAGTTAACTAGTAGCCAATCATTTTAGAGTAACTCTTCCATTAGCAATCGGTACATTTCCTCTAAAACAGAAGGAAACTTTCAATAGATTTTATGGTTTCAGACCTGAGTCTTTTCTTTAATTGGATGTCACCATTTAATTTTGAATTAAATAGTTTTTCTTTTATTGCATTCTGATACATGCCAGCTTTGACAGAGAAAGCAAGCAACATAATGCTCACACGGCACATTAAGAGCCACACTCGGTTGTGGCTTTGCACTTCAGAGACCCTGAATTCTACAAAATTTGTTCATTAAAAGGCTTGACTACAGAAGTCTCTGTGTTAGAGGTAATGCAATAATTGAAGGAGGCACAACTGCTTTTTGCAAAACCTATTTTTGAACTCTATGAAGGGACAAAATAACAAATTGTCTGCCCCATTTTCTCTTCATATTCTTTACCTAGCTAACTCAAACATAGCTGCACTTAATGCAGGAGCTCCTCGATGAAATTCTGTGGCTCTGGTAATACAGAAAATCAGACTGCATCATCATAGAGATTTTTCTCATCCTGAAATCTAACAAGATATCTTTTAGGAATCTTTCTTCAGAATACACGTGGTTCTGATTCCTAAAGCTGCTCAGAACTCACTGCTGTAAGTGCCATCAAGCAGCCTCTAAATACTATAATGAGGCTCACAATGGACATAAGTAAGTACATGCACACACACTGCCTTGGAGATTTTCTTTGCTTACAACTTTGACCCTCCTTAGCAGCCATTTGGATGCCTTCTAGAACAGCCAAGGATTTATGATGTGCCAATTCCTTAAGAACCTCTTAAAGAAAATTTGGTCCCAGTACATGCCTGCTCAACTCTGTTGACATCAGCAAGTTTGTGAAAGAACATAAAATTGTTTGCTGGAAGCAAATTCAGTGATTTCTCTTAGTGGCCTAACTTTGTGAAAATATCCCTATTAGGATTAGCGGTCAAACAGAAAACTGTACTAATACATTGCTGGACTCAGGTTTCTATCTGGAATTCCGCAATCCCGTTGTTGTAAGTTCTCATGAGCAGTGCTGTCTTCCAAAATATCACAGTTTTCTTGGTACGCAAGAGCTCCAGCTATGTAGATGACCCGGAATATACAACTCAGATCTTCAAATGCAGTGGGTGTAATATCTGCAGACCTTGCCTTGAGTTTAAGAATATTCTATGTAGAAGGATAAGATCCAAAGCCAGACAAAAACTGTATTCTCCCGCCTGAGTTTCAACACCAGTCTGGAAAATTCTTTGGCCTAAAGCTGCCCAGGATCCTTCTACTGTAGACCACAGGTTTTTTTAATTATTATTTTCAGATTAGCTTGCTTTCTTTATCAGTGAACAGACCTGCAGCTAAACCAATTCTCCTGTTACAAAATATTGCATAGGTTTTCCCTTCTTCCACTCAGAGATTCAACTTCTGTCCTTTAATTGCATCCATCTGAATAATTTTAAACCCCTCTTTTACTTCTTTCTGTCCTATTTCAATTATTGTCATACTCGAAGGCACCTGCAGAGAAGAAACCGTCAACTTTCTGAATGTATAAATTGTTTATTCAGGGTTCAGTCACGAAGATCAAATAGTCTCTTCACTCCTACCATGGTAGCAGCTTTATCAGTAAGGTAGGCACATATGCATTACACAGTGCCACCATTTTCAGAAAAACAACCTCAAAGCATCCGCCAGAATTCATTAGTTGTATTTAAATAGATTCGCCAAACATCACGGAGTCTAAGGAATGGTATAGGGCAGATTGGGGACAGCTTGTAAGGGAACTAAGAAATTATATGTCCTTAGTACTTTTGTTCTTGTTAGTATGAATAGTGGTTACTAAAGTCCATGGAGATGACTTCAGCTATTCAGGTTAAAGGTCTCTCTACAAAACTACCATTATTCCATCAACCTGGCTGATAGCCTCGTCACCTCATAGTCCTAGAAAGGGATTTTCTTCTATGCATAAATTACATTAAATTAACCATCACTGGCAGGTGGGTGGTGAAATTATGTATTTTTAGTGAAGCCAGCAGTTGGGATTTTCGAAGGCATTCTTCTTTTTGTTTCAAGAGGAATATCAGTGAAAGAATGTGCCCCCTGAAAAATTCTGCCTTTGCATTTTCTTTTTGGCTAGAAACCAAATCGCTGTCAAAAGGTGCAGCTCATCAAGAGAGTAAGCCTTTGTTTTGTTTAATTTCAAAGTTATAAAACATAAAACTGTGAAACTGTGGTAATAACATTTCAGCCAACTTAAGCAGGGATGCCATATATTACCAAACGTTTCCTGAAGCAATGAAGATTCGAAGTGTGGTTTCCTCTTTTTGCCTTTTCTTTTTGACCCAGCAGTTAAATTTTTTTTGTGAGAAATAAACTTATCCATCCATTTATTTTCAAGGATATATTTTCATTAACTCAGGTCTAGAGCTATTTGGAAAACAGAAGAAAATGTTTATCACTGTTTTACTTTGATTAGTTGAAATGTTGCTGGAAATATCAACATTTCAACATGTGAAACTTTTCATTAACTTTACCAATGTCAACAAGGACTGTCTCTGCAAAAAGTCAAAGGTGGTAGATCTATGCCCAGCAGCCACAATATATTGGAAAACTAAATCAACTCAGTAAATCTGTCCCCAAACCACCAGACAGAATTCAGTTGCAAGCATTAGAGTTGTCCCCTCTTTCCAAATCCACAGCATGAACTCTCCTGAAAGAATCCACTTTCCAGAATGTTTCGTGCATCAGCCATTGAAAACAAACAAACAAGAAAAAACCCAGGCTTTTGAAAATGTCTCAGGTTGGGTGACCTGAATAGCCAAGTCATGAATCATTGGTAAAAAACCTTGAACGTGGTCATTGCTGCGACACATTTGGAAATCCATGGATACTCTAGGCCCGACCTAGAATATCATTCAGGTACGTGTATATGACTATACACGAGTATAGTTCCTCTTGGGGTTCCCACTTTTTAATCTGCCAACTGAAATGTTTTGAGGTGGAGAGTGAAGTTTTGCTAGGTAAAAGCTAAGGGAAAAAAAAGTTCACAAATCCACTATAAAGTTCACATTTGACCATATTATAACCCAGCAGAATTCACATGTAAAGTAACTTGAGATGTTTCCATGAAATCCACTGGGAACAAACATGGGGGGTTTTAAGAAAAAGGAAGGAGAAAGAACTAAAAGAAATTGTATTCTATTACAATAAGACATGCAACCTCAGCTAATTACTTAAGCATGCTCTTCAAATTTGTAAAAACTTTCATTAAAATTAAGCACATGAACCAAGACTTAATCAATTGTAGTTACCAAATTCAGCCAGTGGTAAGCCACAAGCTCTGAAAGGCCCCATTTGACTGATAAATGTAACATTTTTTTCATTCATACAATCAAAGTAGCAGTATCATTTTATGGGAAATGTGAAAAAATTATTACAACAAAAAGTCACTCTCGCTCCCAAGGTGAGAGCTTGGCCTTGGTCCTCCTCTCACTGGGACTGCAAGCATGGTTTCACAGGTACCTCTGATTTACATGGTATGAGAGCTAAGTGGGCTCTTTTGTATACCAAATTTTAGCACACAGCAATCTCTGATGGCTGATTACCACCCTCCCTCTCTCCTTCCTCCTTTATAACTGGGTTTATAATGAAAACGTTGACACAGCCTTAACTATGACAACATTAGCATTTGCCATTAAAATTAAGAGATTCTTTTTTTCTTTGTAATTTACATGCGTATGCTCTTCCCAGTGCAGTAGTTACAGATGATATAGCTTGTAACATATACTACCCCTAAACAACAAATACATTCTTTTCAGAGTACGTCTCTGATAAATTTTATTTAAATGTAAAAGGTAATAGGCAGAAAATGTAGTTTGCTTACAAGTTTCCTTTATGGTTGTTTGACTGTCACTTTTCTGCAGATTTATGATGATCATTCTTGCAACAAAAACGTTTACTTCACTGTCTAAATAATAAGGTAATTTGTTACAGCTAATTACTCAAGTTCTTCCTTAATCTCAATTAAAAGATTCAGGCTGATTTTCTACGTTTCTGCAGCAGTATGTTCCAGAATATCTTGTTAATGTATTCCCAATCACATATTTGTTAAGGAATGCATGGTCCGTGCAAAACTGAAATGCTAAAATACATAGCTGCAATCTTAAACAATGATTTATTGTGACATGGGATGTGGGACATTTCCACAGCTTTTGTGATTGCAGTAATGAAGCTGTAAACCAAATAGCATGAAATGAAGCAAGGCCTTACAATTTAATCAGCTCGTAAACAGATCTACTGCATCAAGCAAATGACATTATTATCCATCCGAAGTAAATCATGCTAATCTCAGGAGATAAAATCAACATCATTAATGGTCACATGTCATATTCATCAACACTAAACCATCCCTTTTGACAGATTAATCCTAACTACAGCTCCCACGATGTATGGTAATAGGGCTTGTAGCATACATTTCATTCAGCAGTAAGGCTAACCAGCACTCTTAGTCTGCTATTACAAATAATTTTTTTATTGATTTACATATTTTAAAATGCATTTAAGGTGAGGTACCATTAAAAATCCTGTCACTATCACATATTTCTTCCTCACATTCTCAGCCTGTATTAATAGAAACTAGAAACTAAACACTATATGCCATATAAATACTTTCTTTACCACGCTGTTAGTGGTAATTAAAGATTTCTGCCTGTGTTTTTCATTCAACAATGAAAATATGTGTCCTTTTCTATAGGGTTTAAAGAACTATTGATAGCATTATTCTAATATCTCATTTGTAGTGTAGGAGTGCATAGTGCCCCTGGTCATGGATCAGGGCTCCATTGAGCCAAGTAGGATCCTGAAGACTTTATTATCCATTATCCCATAATTAATACAACATGAAAAACAAAGTTGCATTTATGATATTCGCTCTTCATTGCAGTTTATTGTGTCCTGCAGACTGGTTGTGTATTTCTGCTCAGACTCCAGCTCCTGCATATTGCGTATTTGTTCCAAACACAAAATATATTTATTTATCATGGAACTGACCCTGTATGAATGCTTTTGAAAAGTGTCCACTATTCAAAGTGTCACTTTCCTTGAACAGGCACTGAATTATATTGACAGGCACATTATCAAGAGCTGCTGACTGACAGAATGAATGACTGCGGCTACATGCCGCATTGCCAGTCATCGACTGAGTGGGTGCAAAAATTATCTACAACCTTTGTAGATCTAAAGGACTCTGAACTAAGGCTAGAAAAGAAGATATATGCAAGTGATTTACTAGCGCAGCATTTATCAACTTAGTACAAACATCTCAACTATTACCCAAACTACTTCACTAATGTAGTAATTCATTAATGGTTTATTCTCTCTCCTGAAACTATTTTTTTAACATTCCTTTTATGCAATTATGAATGTAATGTTATTTAATATGTGTTTACGTTTCACCAGGGAAAAGTTTGGGGTAATAATTTTAAAAGCAACCACTGCCTCCTGCGTTTGTTTTTCAGCCAGTGTGGGTTAAGATGCATCTTAGTAAGATTGTAAGGGTAAGGCAAAAACAATGTTAGAGACTGCCTGTTGCTGATGCATAGCAATCAGTAAGTTTGGTTAAGAGAGAAGGCAGAATACTTCCTGGGCTGTGCTGGGACTTTAGGAAAACAGTAAACTAACCACAAAAGCATTTCATTTATTTGTCAAAATAATTTATTGGCTGGACTTATTTTTGATTGACATAATGGCAGCTTGAAGAAGTAGACCACAAAGATGTACTTTTTGTAAAAATCACATCTATTGACTAGAATAAAAATCGCTAATAAAATGTTTCAATAAGTGCATTAATTTAAAAACCTCAAAGTACTAATGTCAAATTTACTGGAATCCACTGACCTTTAAAGAGCTTTTAAAGATTTTATGACTTCGATTGTCACATTACTTACCAAGAATCCTTAAGAATCTGTTTTTTCTATCTATAGTGTGTTTTTAATGTCGGAGTCGTGAAGACTTTCCCTTTTCTGTCACTGTAATTTTTACTCTCAGTACTCCCATACTTGAAGCCTTACATAACAAGTTATTTAATCTTTGACAGTCTGCAGACATCTGTGGAGCTCATCAGTAATGGTGGTTAGAGGACTAAAAGAATCACTGGTGAGAAAGAACAAAAAAATCCATCTTTCACATAGGATTTTGTGCTACTGCATAATGTCTTAGTGAGATCATGGTGTCATTGAGCTAGTCCTCCTCCAAACCTGTGTCCTAGTACCTCCTAGATGTGTCTACTTTTACAAAGGTTTACTAGAAAAAGCCAAGATGAAAGTAATCTGTCCTTGAAGGGGTATGGTTTAGGCAAGCAAAAGAAACAAAGCTGTTTCTCAAGTAATACTAGCAAAACTGACAATGGGACTTCTTGGTGGTGTAAGTGCATAGAAAGTGGAAGTTTTGCCACCACAGCTGTGGTGGAATGAAGTAAAGGGGAAAAATAGTCTCTGATATAGCTGTGCTACCAAAATTTTCCCATGTAGACCAAGTCCTTGTAAGAAACCGCACTTGTGCAAAAATAATTGTGATCTAAAAAGACAGAGGATGGATTGTCTCACTTTTATCCACAAGAAATGAAGGAACAAAAACACACAGTGGGCAAAAGACAGCAGGAGTGCCTCTAATAGCTCACTTTTATGCCTGTTAGGGATATGGTTTAGGATAAAGACCACCATTAAAAGGATAAGGACAGTCCCACGGGACTAACTGATAATTAAGAGTAAAATTATGTATTATTTTTATTCCTATTATTTGGTCCTCCCAGAAAACAAGTTTTAATAAATATATGATAGAAAACCTCTTTCAGAATTTTGTATAACTTATTTAGCAGTGGGACTCACATAAGAGCCGCTACTGTAGTACTAAAATACCACATCATCTTAACATTTTTTAGCAGAAGACTTATTAAAAATACCATGAACTAATGATAATATTACAGAGAACTTGTTAATCCATTTGTTTCACTTTTGAAATACAGCTGTAATAGGAAGCTGTGCTTGTTTTTAATAAGTCCTGATAATATTCTATCAGTTTAAAGAGCTACACATTGAACTCATACAGATAATTGGTTCAGTCTCAAAATGATAAAACATGTTAAGATATAAAGAACATTTCATTCCTTAAAAATGAAAAGAAGACATAATTTAAAATACCGTGCTTTGGTTGCATGCACAAGATTCCTATAATCAATCATTCAAAATAAACTACACTATTTAGGAGTATTTGAAAGGAGCCAAGCTGAAAACCTGCTTCAAAAAACCCGTAAAAGAAGGTTAAGAATAGAAAGCATCTTAATTTTTATGCATATATGTTGTTTGCTGTTTTATATTTAGCGCAACGTAATAAATCAATCTACTAAGCAACATACTGCAAACCAAAGTCTTAATACTAGTAACGTTGCTAGTTACAAGCTAATAATATTACCTGAAGAAATGCACAAGTGATTACTGAGGAAATGACCATTAAATAGTTGAGAAAAATAAAGCCAACTAGAAGATGCGAGGTACCCAACACTGGTATACGAGGCTGGATTCTCCTGTGTATGAATGTATGCTGAAGGATATTCAAAGCAATATACAATGGAGTTATCATTTTACTACCATGATGCACTGGTGAAAATGATGGTGGAATATGCAGTGCTGGACATTCAGGCCCTAAATTTCTCTCCAGTATGCTGTCAATTTGAATTTGGCTCAGGTTTGTAATAACTAGTGAAAAAAATTCATTACTTTCTCACTTGTTAACCAGCGTGGAATAAGTTGTTGGTTATTGCATTGTAGCTGTAAGGTTGTATTTGAAATCTAGAATACTTTTAAAAGTCAGTGTAAAGGATACAGGTTGAAGTAGTAATTAGACTATATGAAGAGTTTATATTATTATAAAAAAGCACTAAGAAGCTATGGGAATTAACATAAGCTAGATATGCAGAGTTCAATCTGTAACATCAATAATACAGTGAAAAAACAGCAGAATATGCCTCAAACACATATTTAGTGGCATGGTAGCATTAGCTCAATAATGGTACCGAGGCAACAGAGACCTTATGAACACAGCAAAAAACTCCTGACAGCTGTTTTTCCTTTTGGCTATTTGGCACATAAAGTATATTAGGTATGTGCACCTATGCCGTGACAAATTCTTGTCTGCTTTATGATCCACATCACTTCTTCGAAGCAGCTTTTCCTGATGAGTAATCTACATTGCCACTGTTTGCGTCACGTAGAAGAAAACCCTAATGTTGTAGCTGACACCTTCATTTTCATCCCAGCTGACTGTGGAGCTTGTAATTTAGAGAGACAAAAGGTTATTAGGCAAGGGGAGCAGTACCGGATGTGCAAACTCAAATCTAAGGAAATGAGAAAACACTTTTTTATACTCACTATATATAAACATACAAAATACATGTAGCTCATGAGTGAGCAAAATTAGCCTCTCTCATTTGCTCATCTGCAAACTTAACAGTGATATAAGCACAGACTTCAACATACAGTCTTTCAGCTTTAATTTTCTCATGTTGAAAAAGAAGGAAATCCAGACTGAAGAGAAGTGAAAATACACTCTTTGCTAAACCTGTATTATAAAACCATATAAAACTACACAAAAGTTTGTTATTGCACTCTTGGCTTGAAAGTTTCCTTTCAAAGTTTTCTTTCTCCTACAAAGTAGTTGGAGATACAACCTGCAAGCACATGGATCCTTGCAGTTAATTTAAGGCACACTGAAGACAATACAAGCTAGAACAAAACTCACGTTTTTTGTAGTTTTAGCCAACTTTTGCCATAGGATGAATTAGTTGAATTTTTATTTTAGAATATGAATTTTGAATTTTTATTTTAGAAAAATCACTTAGAAAAGGCCTCCCTATGCTCCTTTGTTATCTTCCTTTTTTTCCTTCCTTCTGAATTCCATTTCTTATTCCAGAGGAAAAAAATAAATCAGTATTATTGTATCTTCATACACGAAGAAGATGATCAAAGCACACACATGATGACCCATTTCTTAGCTGTTGACAGTGGAGTTGGAAAATACTGGAAACACTTTTTTAATTCTGTTTGGGTTATAAGAGGGTCTTTAACACACAAACTTGAAAAGACTGATTGGCTTCAATGGATTAGCCATAGCTATCTTAAAAACACTTCTGAGCTTATATGGACAATTCCCTAGCTCTTCATTTTAATGTGAATTTCTACTCTGAAAAGCAATCACTAAAGCAACACCTCTGTCCTCAAATAAGTTTTATTTATGCTTGCAATGCACGCTCCTTTTAGTAGCTCAGTTAACTTTTGGTTCTCTGTAATACTCAAAGGAAGACTGAGTATTCAGTGTCCAAGATCATGAGTGCATTCTTAACTGAATCCCAGTGGGAAGATCAGATAGCATCTGGCCTTTATGAATCAACATAGGGTGGCTGCTGGGAAGGAAAGGATAGTCCTTTGTTCCCATGTACTTTTACATGGGAACAATCATAATATACCTAGTGATACACAGAAGTGATGATTCATTAAATGACATCTGAGCTCTTGGAAGTCCTTGGGAAAGAGTGCCTGAGCCACCAGAGTCAATTCTTCATGAAGTTCCTGAGGTAGCACAACTCCTCTGCACCCCTTCCCATCCCCTGCCAAGGAGGCATTGAACTTCTGTGGGATCATCCAGCCTATGACCCAACCAGAAACAGTCCAGTCTGGCTTGCAGATGCTAGTGCATTTAACTTTGGTTGGGATAGAGAGAAGTCCTCCTTTTGTAAATGGAAAACATTTTGACTAAAAGCTGCCAAATTGTAGCAAGTAGTGAAGTCCACAAGGCTTTTTTCAGTGTCATTTAGTAGAGGGAAAGAAAAAAGCCTTCAGGGAGAGTGTATGAGTCATGGGATTGGGTTTCCAGAGGGCTTTTTGGGATTCTTTTAGACCAAGAGTTTTCTAACACTGTCAGAGCAGGGGCTGTGTGAAACTCAGCAATTTTGACTGTCATGCTATTTTTCAGTTCCAGCTTTCATCACTTTGTGCCTTTTGGGTCTAACTTTGCCTCCACTTAAGTGGTTGTCAATGTAGAATAAATCACATGAAGAATACTTAGGGCCATGCTCTTTGCCCAGCCCACATAATAGAGGAAGGAGCTAAATCCTCAGAAATAAAGGGGTATACTCTCATCCTCAGTATGGCTATTGAAATCCTGGAGAACTAACTGGTAAGCTGAAGATGAGAAATAGTTGTTTTCTCTAGCATGTACTCCATTCAAATCTGTGAGGACTTGCAGCCCTCTGCTGCTTTTTAGAATAGCAGGAAAAAAATCTGCTGTGTCTTTTGAGTACAATGCATGAGTAGAAGAGAGTAAAAATGAATGTATTGCACAATGCATGAGCAGCTTCAGTACAAATTAATATATTGTGATGGGTTTAGGGGACAGAGGGGTGTCCAGAGTTGGACCTGGAACAGTCAAGCCAGTGATTCATGGCTTTCAGTAGTGAGGCCAATGATTCTTGAATTCCAGCCTCTGCAACTGTGCCTTACCATTCATTCTTTTTCAGATGCAAAATATTGCAGACATTCTTTCTCTAAGGGACATATGCTAAAGGACATTGGGACTAGCTAACAAACTGGAAATTGAAGCACTGCTTCTTTACATTTTAGAGGAGGAGATAAACTGGGCTCTTGATGTACATTTTTAAAGAAAAAAAAAAAGTGGTCTGATTCTAACTTAGACTCTTGCATAGAAAGCTCATGTAAGTCTGAAGACTCTACAGACGAGCCAGCTTCACCATAGGAAAAGCTTATTTTGTTATTATTAGCAGCCTGAGGTGCGCTGATTATTTTACTCCTGGTATTTTGCCATCTCTTTTAACATGCATTGCCACAAAATGACTCATGAGAAGGGGTTTTTGAATGGAGCTCAGTCATTTTGGCACAGGTTCCAACTCTGATCATAGGGAAACCATTTACTTTTCCAATTACGTGGTCAAGGCACAACCCCAAGTACTACAGAGTCTTCCCCTCCCATGTTAACCTAGCAGGAATGGCCAACTAATAAACAGAGGAAAGTAAGTGTTTGGTGAACTTTATAGTCAGAAACTGTACACAACAGTCTTCAGGCAGTCAATTTCCCTTCATTATTTGCATGCTGCTCTTGAAGACTCTTCATGGAATCAGTTTTCAGAAATGTATTTCAACAGCAATACCACAGATATAAAAATTATAATTCCTCTTCAACAGTTAACGTTAGAAGTGACATGTAACTGACCTGTCAGCTCTGATCCTTCATCTGGTGGGGGTTTAAATCAACTCTCTAGTGGAAAACAATCTGATGTAAAGTTGAGCTAGACCTTAGCTAGACAAATCTCATTAAAGCACAAACCTTAAACAAACGCAAGGCTTTACTGTCACCTACACGCTTGTTCTGCCTATCTAATCCACACGATGGTCTGTTGACCATGAACTCTTCTCCCCTGTGGGAACTGAGAGTGATCTCCTTCACACTTCCTCACTTCAAAACATCGCTTTCCTCTCCTCTTTCCCCCTTAATTTCTCTCTCTGATCATAGAAATCCTCTCAGTAACTCTTACTCAACACTGGAAAGCATTCCAGCATTTCAGTGTATCACAGATCCTCACATCCGGTACTGTTTACAGGACTGTATCCCACAGTCAGGCAGTACTTGGCTAATCCCCGAGTCACTGAAGTCAGAAGAGATTTTGCCACAGACAATAATGAGCATAGGATGAGGCCCATGCAGCAAATTTTGTATTACATCCAGGTGTATTTTTATGTAAAAGGTATTTTTCACTTAACGTAAATGACAGGGCTTCAGTATCCAATGGGTATATTCTTTTAACTCTGCTCTGTGCAAAAAGCTTTTTCATTTACTATACTTTTGGTTCAAGTGCACAAAATGAAGTGGGTAGTTAAAAACAGACAAGTAATGTACCTGATGATTTACCATATTTTATTTACATTATTATATAGCTATTAGATGTAATATTGTCTGCTCCTGTCACTCTCTGAAATGTGTTTGATGATTCAGGGAATAAATAAAACCCGGGGTTAGCAAATAAATGAGAGCAGAATTGGCAGCACACCAAGTCTGCTTTACTTGACTGAGAGAGAGATGTGTTACATGGCCTGTTTGTTTGAATTATGCCAAAAGCTGAGATACACCAGGTGTTGTAGACCATGGAGTAGAGCCCTTAAAATGTTTGCAAAAACCAGATTTCTGTTCACTGGTTTGCCAGAATACAAAAATCAGAAGGTTTACACTGAGAAGTCGAAAGAATGGGACTCTGTGCTACTATTTTCTTATAATTTTTATTAATTAACGTTACAGAAATGTCACATATGTACTAACAGTGACTATCCAGTCCCTATGTGTCTGTCTCTATGATGGAATCTGTAGTATATGTAATTATGTAAAACTATTTTAATGATTATCCTAGTGATTCTGAAATACCATAAGACAGTTCTTTAATACTGATCAAACCATGCTATCTTTATTCAACTAAACTTCCCTTAAGTTCAGTAAATGGGAGCTGGGTCTGAGAGATTTAATCTGTCAAGGTTTTTCCCCCCACTACCTCTTTCATCAGAGATGGTTAGAGGGAGTGGGTTAAAACCAAGGAGATCCCGAGCTGTTCTTTCAGAATGGGTATGGAAGTACACAGCTCAAAGAGACCTTAGTAAAGAGGATCTAGCACAAATGATACTTAAAATTGTTAACTTTTGCTTATGATCATACTGAGGATGTGTTCAGGCATTCACTGCAGAGGTGGCTGGGCCACCAGCTTTGTGCTGGCCACCAGCTGTTTGTGCTGCTCTCCACAGCTTCCTGCAGAGCCAGCAAAGTGGGGCAGATGACTGATCCTCACCCACTTCATTGCAAAGCCAGCCAAGGCAGTTCAACCTACCATGGAAGACTGTTTGAAGTAATCCACTTAACTTTGTACTGCTGTGGGGGCAATAAACTTTGGCAGGGGAAGAGGCAAAACCAGCAGGAGTTTTGTCTTAAGCTAGTAAAGCAGTTTGTGTAGTGAACATCAGCCTGAATCAGGTTCAAAACTTGCAGAGAGAGAGATGGGGGAAGAGAGAAAGAAAGGGGCGCAGGAGAGACAAGGAGGATGGGGGGGAAGAAAGAAACAGGGAGAGAGAGAAGCAGAGAGAGACTACTCGTTCTCCCTTTAACTCTATGATATGTTACCAGCCCTCCGAGCAAAACATATCTGTCTACCAACAAAATAAAGGCTAATGCATGTGAGGATTCTTTAAGTTTCACCCAGTCATTTATTTGTTTTAGTGATTTTCTCCCCTGCCTTGAATAGAAAAAGATTACTTTTTAAAAACCAACTGCAGCAGTGGTGACATGAGTTATCTTCCAACCAAAGTACATTGTCTAGGATTCAGTTATCTCTGAGACTGCCTTTTTCTCTGTATCTTCTAGTAGTTATAACTTACAACTGCCTGGAGTGCTTTTATTGTCTGGTTCAAACATCTTGATGGACAAAACATTCCTACTGACTCTCTCTGGAACTCTCTCTCTCTTGAAGTCTGCCAAAGCCTGAGCTTCAGCGTGCATAAAACACACTGCAAGTAAAGTCTGCTTAATCTCACTTTGCATTTAGCAAGAGGATATTGGGATAGTCCCAAAAAAATGCTGAGAGATTTGTGTTGATCTAATGAAGATAATAATGCCATGCTTAAATGGAAGCATGTACATGTGTACACTGGTTAGTGTGGCAGAGTTGGGATAAATAAAGAAAGGAGACCCCTAGGATAAATTCCTAATTCCAGCAAAGTCAGAAGTAAAACTGCAACTGACTGTAGTAGGACCAGCATTTTCTCTCTGGTTTTTTTTGGCACTGTAGTTTTTCCATTAGCATATCTGTATGTGACCAGTTCTTTGTCTGTATAAGAGACATGGACATTACTGTTGTACAAAGAAATACACACATTTTTTAATATAACTGTCCTCAAAAGTTTCTTGACAAGAAAGTCAAGAATCCACTCATTCTCCATTAATATGAGCACAAATATTAGAACATGGGATGGATTATATGTATGAAAATAAACTACTGCTAATCTCATTGCCGGATGTTTTTAAAAACATTTTTTATGCTCTTGCAAGCAAAATAGACTCAATAGGTCTGATCTGCCAAGGTATTACTCCATTTGTATGTCAGTGCAACTCCATTGATTTTTGTGCTATTATGGCAGTGTAAAAATGAAATAACACAGTGTTGAATCAAACCTATTCAAAGACTGACTGATGGTCCTGTTCAGAAATCAGATGAATTAAGAAAAGCAAAATATGTTGAGAGGAGGTGATGTTCCAGCTGTGCTGTAGTGGGAGGAAGGATCACACGCTACAACAAATAAGCTGGTTTCAGTGATAAAACACATGTATCACAGTGGAGAAATGATGTGAAATGCCAGGACTATATACAGTTCATTTAAAAGCCTCATGATTGTCTAAAAATAGCTTCTAGCTTGTGTTTTTCCTCTTTGAGAACTACACCGATCCTCAATTCTGCATCTCTATTTCTTCACAGAATAAAGTTTGCTAAGTATGGGTTGCACAGGCAGTAAGATTTGTTGCTTTGGGACTTGGGACAAAATCTAATTTTAGTAGGCTCTATGCTTCTGCTTACAGTGGTGAGGCAGAATATCAAATGAGCTGTTTAGCTGTGTTAGAGCCACACATTTGCACTGGTTACAAGGTTCATTTTCATAATTCTTTAAATGACTGGCCTTCACCCTAACATGAAAGCAAGCCTTATTCCATTAAGCCCTCAGTTCACCCAAGTTACTAAAAAATGGGCCCTCTGTATATTCTGAAGTTTAGTTCACATTAGCCAGCTGGTTGGTTAGGGTAATTTAAACCAAAACAAGACTATTGCTTTTCTCTAAATAGGTGCTGTAGGCCACAATATGTTGTGGGCTTAAACTGCGTTATATCACTTTAAGACATAAGTCTCAAATGTGAGAAAAAATGCATGTGATAAAATAAGACCAACATTGTTTTTGACCTAGTTTGAACAAAGGTGCAGAAAATCAATGAGCCCTGGAGCAGGCTGAATGCTTTGTTAGCCTTCTACTACAACATTATATACTACATGCAAATAATGGCACAATTTTAATGCTACTATTCATGTCAAGCGATTTCTTTGAATCTATATTTTATATTTTACAGATCTTGAACAGTAACATTTTTCTTTTTAGTGCAAAGTTGCTCAAGGTTCACTGGAGACTCTTTTAAATTGCTGCTTTCAGAAAAATAACAATGTAAAATGACATTATGATGTATAGCACCCTTCTGAAGACTTGAACTAGTGCAGCAGCAAGCCAGTAAAACCTCTGGGAATGAAGCAATCTCCAGAACACTATTGTCCAATTGTCCTAACTGGATATTTTTTAATTAGTTGCAATTAATTTCAAGTGACAGCACACTGAAATATCAAATCAGAAAGCACAGAAAAACACACTGAAATTTGGAAATAATTGTTACATAGTTTCTCTACTACAGAAGATAACTGGATCTGAATATTACCTGCCTTAATCTATATAATTTTTCATTAATTTGTTCCTATAATAAAGATGAGACATGCAATGATGTTGCTAAGGTAGTGAGAGCTTTAGCACTTAGCCAGCTAACATGCATCAGGCTAACAAGTAGTCCGTACTCTTTTCCTATTGGAGAGATCAGTATCTATCAACTCTTAACAGTTGTTTCTGTTATGGCTAAAATGGTTTAGGATTATGGAGACAACAGGAAACAAATTACCTACATTTTTGTCCCATCCTGTCCCAAGGGGTTGGTTATTCCTGCAGGGGACTCAAAAAGACCCAAGCTGAGACACAGTCCTTATCAGTAGATTTCAAGAGAAACTTAGTTTTACCCTCTGTGAAGGTATGTTAGAAATCCTGCATTTGTCAGTGCTAGAGGCATCTGAACAGAGGAATTTTGCTACCGAGACCTGAAAAGGTACCTATGACCACCCAAGTCTCCAGGCAACGCTAGCTTTGCAGCAGTTACCCTATCCCTGGTTACCCTATCCCTGGCTGCCCTGGCATGAGTAACCTGTACCCGATTCAGCATGGCTTGAGGGTGAGGAACTGCTGGATCTTCTCATTTCTGATCAGTGCAGTTAGAACATTAGAGAGTTCACACAGAGGTTTGCTGTATCCTAAGGCTAGAAGAAATACATACCAGAGAAGTGGCTGTCTTTCCTTCTATGTCTCCTTAGCACCATCAGTTGGCACCAATGTGCCTTAGAGATAGAGACAGAAGTGCTATAGATCATATGTATCACAGCACAGATAGGTCACTGAATTTAGAATACTGAATTATGCTGTTAAATGTTTCGATTTTGTAGATATTGTCAGGCCATATCTATGACATTAAAATGCTAGATCATCTAATCTTGACACCACTAAAGGAAAAATATGTCTATGAGGTTAAATGGGGCCAAATTTTCAATAAAGTTATTTTAATGACAAGATATACCTCTATAATTCAAAGTGCAAAACAAATGTTCTCAAGTGAACTTAATATTCATGATAGAAGCTAAATCATCGTCTGTAGAAACTAAAATCCTAGACTGACAACACGATAGACAGGAGAAGACACAGTGCTCACTGTTCTGTGTGCCAGTGCCCTTCCATCACAGCCAAAAGGTAAGAAGTGCTCTAAGGAGCTGGTGTGTGCCCATTCAGTCTTTAATAACTGCACTGAACTTGCCCAAAGGAGATTGGGTAGTATCGCGAGGTACTTGTTCCCTTCTCTGCCAGCTCCTCTGCATGTGAACTAAAATAACTAACTTGCTTCACAAACCAATTTTCAGATGACAACTACTGATAAAGTCAAACCAGTTACATACAGCAGAGGGGTGCTGTAATGTGGTCTTTGTGTAATCTCTCTTACAAAAACGGTATTATTTTGTCTCTCTGTAATTACTTTGCAATTTCATGTATTTTTACTCATCATTTTTTGACAATTTGGGAATTTGATCATGAAGATGACTGAGTTAGGGGGACTGGGAACTGTCTGAAATAATAATAATACTTTTCTGAGCATTAACATATTCGTGTGATAGGTGGGTCAGTCAGCCATATTCTTTTCAGAAAAATACAGCTGGAGGAGCAGTTATAGTTTCACCATCATTTGCCAAAAAAATGCAAAATAGGAACCTGTGTAATTCTCAGAAAGAAACTTGTACACCCTCAAACAAGGCCTCTGTTATTGAATCACGTTTGTATGCTGAGAATATTTAATTAGCCTTATGAAGGAATCTACTGATTATCAAACGATTTCATGCTGGCAAATATGATAACTGAAAATACAAAAAGACTTCCATGAAGATCAACTTCTTATTATATCCTCTATCTATCTAAAACACTTTACCTTCTCAGCTGAAAATGTCTCTATTTGTTCATGTAACAAAAGCAAAATGTGTGGAATGATTGAATAAAGTTAGCTCATGCATTTTTAAATATGATTTACTCAAAGCAACTCAATGGTTCTGTCTTATTTAGAGCCCCTGAAGATCAAGTTTATTTTATTACAGCATCCTGCTCCTCCACCTGCAATCAGAGCTTCCACTAGGCAGGCTGCAGCAGGCACACACGGCAAGAGGCAGTCTCCTGGGACCTTAGGCTACGAGTAGGCAAGACTTACAAATGATAAAGTAAAAATCAAAAACACAGCAAAGTGAAGCCTCAGTACAGAAGTCCTATGAAAAGCCAGGATCTGATCCAGAATAAAATTCTGGTATTTTGGTACCCTATGCAGGGTCCTTATTACTGGACAAATTGATCTTTAATGAGAAACTAGACAGAATTGGACTAGGCTTCTTTTTACAGCACAACCTATCTAATTTCTGCTGCCTCAAAACGTCAAAAATGGTTTAATTTCTTTCTTTCTTTTAATACTTTCAAGGTCCTTTTTCCCTTAGAGGGACAGAATCTATCTATAGCTGAGAACCAATGCAAACTGCAAAAGGACTGAGGACTATCTATCATTAGAATGCAACTTATACATTCACAGCAAGACAGAGGGGAAAAAATGCAGAACTATTTCTTTTTCGTAATGTACACGTACATGATTTTCTTATTATACACTAGATCACCCCAAATTACAGATATGTTAGTAGAAAAGATAACATAACCTGCCTGTACTTCTACGTGCTGGCTAGTGCACGGGTTTATTTTTTTGTGGGTTTCTTTTTTTTCTCCTTTTTAGTTACTTGGCTTAATTAACAAGATTCAAAATAATAACATGACCTTTGATGCTGTTCCGTGATTCACTACATTCAAGAGCATCTATTTTTGTTTGTATAATATCACAGCATAAATGGTGTCATCTTTTAACAGTGTGACAGGAGCTTAATTCCTGGTGCCTATGAATCAGGTCAAGAGCTCTGTTGATGACAGTGAGTTAGAGATTTGCAGTAGACCAGGCAAACTATAAAAACCTATGGTAGGGATTATGCGTTATCAAGATGTGCTGAGCTGGCACATGCTGCTAAGTCTGCGGTCAGCATTATCCAGAGGGAAGCTACAGTGCCACAGCTGCACAGCACTCTATTACTACCAGTTAGCATCAGAGCGAGTATCAGCAATGGAAAGACTTTAAAAAGGTTTGAAGGCAGGAGGATAAAGAAAGGAAATCAGGAGGAAAATGCATGACAAACAGTAATGTCTCCAGGACTGGCAACTTGTAAATCCAAAGGTTGCTAGCAAACAAACTGTATGTTCAGCACTTTAAAAAAACCATTCAAGGAAATAACGTCAACATCAAA
Organism: Gavia stellata; assembly: GCF_030936135.1. Classification (NCBI taxonomy): domain Eukaryota; kingdom Metazoa; phylum Chordata; class Aves; order Gaviiformes; family Gaviidae; genus Gavia; species Gavia stellata. The sequence goes on from NC_082602.1 coordinate 16,386,004, forward strand.
TTGAAAGCCTTCTATTCCCTCGCTCTGGCAGGAAGCATGAGGAAAGCAATAACTGTGGGAGGTTGCAGTTTTTCATGCAGTGATTCTTTGTTCATTGCACATATCAACTGATTATTTGCAATAGAGGAATGTGCCAGGTAGGAAAAGGGTTTCCTGTTCTGTCATGCTTTTCCTTGAACTCTGTTCAGTTATTTCTTGATTTTTAATATATATATATAAAAACACATTGCTTATGGCTCTAGGTATGCTTGCATCAATAAAAGCATAGGGGCAAAAGAGCTTTTCTAAATCACTGGCTCTTCACAGACTAAAATGGAGTTCACCAATGCATATAGCTAAAGGTTATGCCTAAGTTTTACTTGCTCCAAATTGATTACCTATCCCAAATAAGAGTCAGTTTGAGAAAGGTATATTTAACAATGTTTTGCCATGCTTCCAGCAGTTTTCAGCCCTCCTCACTGCAATATGGATGGGATTTACTGATGTCTTATATGTTCAGTTATTTAACTTTTCATCTAGGTGATGGGCCCTTAGGACAGACTAAGAAAACCAGGGCCACTATGACAACTTTTGGGTTTCTCTAGATGCACTTTTCTGCACAGAATTTGGAATAGAATAAGAAGCTGGGGTTATGACATTTATTCCTACAATGAGTTGGCCATCACAGCTTGCAGTCTGAGTCACCCATGTTTTTCTTTCAATGGCCTGTGCAGAAACATTGATATTATTGAAAAAGGTACAGAAAGCCACAAGAACATACTGGTTTTGCCAGAGGAAAATAAAAATGTAGTCATACTTCTTCAGAACAGAGAGAACATTTGCCCCATCAGCAATCATCTTCAGGAACTTCCCCCCATCCATCCAAATTCCATTTTATCTGAATTGAGGTTGGTCCAGTTTGCCTTTTAGCCTCCCACGTGATCTGGTTCTACAAGAGCAAAGAGATTAAAATTTCTGGTGTGATAGGAGAGAAAGACAGCTGAGTGCCATCTGCACATTAATAAGTCCACTTACGGTCTCAAATGTTCTCACATACATATCAAATAAAAGATCTGTGCAGAATGGCATCCTGTAGAGTTTCCCATAACAAAGAACCTACTAAAAAAGTCATCGCATAATATTCTTTAAGATTTATTGGAAGGAAAAGAATTGACTCAGCAAAGATCAACCATACCATTCCTACCAGATACCCAGGCAAGCCAAGAACATCTTGTAATTAATCGTACAAAAAAAGCAATTGAGATACACAACCGTTATGCATTTTGGTCCAAAATGAGCAAAGTATACATGACTTCCTGAAATAATTAAATGAACAGCATACATTTGTGCCTTTCAGCAAAAGCCCTTCTTCCTCAATTTCCAAGTTTGATCTCTGTCACGCTTAGCACAAGATTGATACGAGGCAGCTGTACCAGCTGTTACCCATTGCAGGAGATGGATTTTTGAAATGTGTCCTGATGACCTGCTAGAGGTAACCCATGTCTTACCCTTCTATAGAAAAGTGCTGAACCACTGCCTTTTTTTCAGCCACAATGGGCAACTGCTATCTTTCTGTCTGTAGAAAAAAAGTAACTGATAGGTATCTCCAAATTCCATATATAAGAAGGAAAAAAAATACCCAACAACTTTGCTATATATGTCTCCCCTAAAAAACACTCCCACTTTCTCAGAATCTGCCTGTTAATTTTTAATATTATGATCTGCAAAGTACACTGAAAATTACCTACCACATGGAAAAGTGGGATATATACATGTCTGCAAGCAAGATGCACACTGACCTGCCAGCAGTGATTCCAGTATCCAGGAAATTATTAGTAGAAGACCGCCATATAGCAAACGGTTTTATTTACCCCTTTCCAACTTTTTCAACATGCAGGAGCTCCTTGAACTCAATGGCTACTAAACCAAAGGCCATGTCAAACACAGGCACTCCATGAACAGACTTTTGGTTTCCCCCCAGTTTAAACAGCAATGCTACTATTGATGTACTGGGCTGTGCCCAAGTCAGCACTCGTACTGAACAGCAAGGTTAGTCCTCGCAGATGATCATTACTGGCTATGAATAGACAATAGGTTACTATTATTAGATTGAGCTATGCCATAAGAGATGTAGTACTTTCCTTGAGATAGCCTAAGCAGAAAAAATTCAGTAAGCCATGCTTCTGTTAAAATTTCCTGTTTTCAAGCTATGAATGAATGGTGGGCAGATGTTTTCTGATGCAAAGCAAGTACCCATTCTAGGATACAATGAATTCTGTAGTAGGAATGTGATTTTTTTAGATTTGAATAACTGATTTATGTTGGTGACCTGGAAGGCATTATAATACATGGCAGAAAAGAGAACTAACTCATCAACAGCACAATGAACATATGACACTTCAGATACTAATAATGGCACTATGTAAGTGACGTAAAATGATTTTTCATGAAATACAAGATTTTTTTAAACCGTTACTTACCAAAGTCATTGCAGTTAGTAAGTCTTAAGGAAGAGATTTGAAATCCTACAATTTGGTGGCACCACATGGGTGGGAAAGCGGGAGGGAGTGGATTTTAAGACCAGGCACTTCAAAGTTGACTAAGAAATAGCAGTAGGCTCTATATACGAGACATAAGTAATCATTTAGTTTTGAAAGCTTTACTGTGCCGTCCTTACACATCATATTAGACCCTACAATTACAGGGGACATACTGTTTTTCACCCTTGGGACACACACACTTGATCATGAAGTGCATGCTTCAAAAACAACCACACAGTTTGGTTCTGCTCACTGTGCAACATATAACCTACATCCCACATCCCCTTCACACCTTTTGTGCCCAAAGAGCCACACAGCCTTATTTTGGTTCCTTTGCCACATACACCATGAAGCATTCTATTTATTCCATAAAACTACTGCCCTATTCAGAGCACAGGTTGGATGCTGTGCCCAGGACAGTGTAGTCAATGAACCTAGTGTGTGGTAAGATTCTTACCTCATCTCTTCCACTAGTTAAAACATGTGAAAAAAGCAGTTATGGCTAAAACCACTGAATGCTACTGCAAAGAATTGGAGCTTATCTTTCTTCTGCCAAAGAATTTTTATATGATGCTGAACAAGCCACTTTAGCAAGACTTTAGAGGGAGTCACCAGCTGTGTTATTCCTTAAGCTTCAAGTGATCAACCTGAAACACTGGCCAATTCAAACTGTACTTGGTACTGACTGAAGCTTCACTTTGAACTTTGGATCCTCTTTGTAAAAAGCCAGATGCTGAGGGAAATCAAAGCCGCAGATGTCTCAACATAGACACCTTGGAAAATTCTACCTTTTTTTTTTTGGCCATGCCTGAACTCTGTGTGTATAAAATAAGAAAACAAATGAGAAAGGTGAAAAAGATCATTCAGTGATAGTTTTGAAATAGAGTCTGTGGCCATACAGCGAATGTAAAATTGTAACAGGTAAACAAATGTCTTTCTTGCTGATTAGCAAGAGTCTGATGGAAGGATCACAGAAAGAACTAACCATAGCACACAGTTTTGGGTTGTTGGGGGAGGAGAGAAGAGCATTTTAGGTGTTCTGTTTCCTGAAAAGTAGTTGCTTTACAGAAACAACTCCTAGCTAGAAAGTATGGAGAAGTATAGAGAAGTCCTAAGGAGGTAGGAGCTCCCAACCAACCTTCTGTATTCTGTCATGGCACTTTTTGATTCAAGACCTTAAGCTGGTTTAGTACTAGTCAATTAATGGTTAAACTTGGTCTTGCAAAGATATTTCATTGTTTGTGGAAGGTATCTGTGTAAGGAGAGAGGGGAATCAAGGTTGACAGTGATAATGTGTGTTACCCACCAAGTAAAAGCAATGATCAGCTTCTCATGGGGCAGATATTTTGTGATTCTGAGCTGTAGCGTCACACTGCGATACAGCTAACTCACACAAACAGTAGTCACACCTGGCTGCTATGCTGGGAATGGTTTGTGGAGAGGAGCAGAACAGGCCCGGCCTCTCTGTTTTGGGCTCTACAATTATGTATTGATAGGCTAACTGCAAACCAGCAGAATTTCTGACCTGCCAGTCAGCCAAAGGGAAAACAGAAACACAGGCAGAAGTCAGCATAAACACAGTTGCCAAGAGAGATGTGCTGCTCATACGAGAGGAGAAATATGAAGAGATCAGCCTACTTTATACCTGGAAGTGGAATATCTTTATTCTTCCCTATAACAGTTATCTGGCAGGCAGACAGAGACAGTTCAGCAGCTTCCAAACACAAAGACACCAGACTCTGAGTTCACCAGAACTCAAGTTGCGGAGAGGCAGGTTTAACTAGGACTTAGATGAGAGACTTAAATCACAAATCCAACCAGGCAGAGGAAGTGGCACTTGCAATTTGCTTGAAATTGGTTTTGAAATAAATGTCCCAGACCCACGCACCAGTGTTGGCAGAGGTTTTTAAGGCTGCAGTCCAATTGTCTTGTGATCATTACAGGTAATCTGGCATTTTGAAAAGGAGAAAGAAACGTGATTCCACACAGCCAACTAAAAAGCCCTGGCATTTAGATAGTTACTTTCTCTGCTGTTTAATTAAACATTGTATTATTTCCCATGTTAGGTCCTCAAATCTGCACGGCTGGTCCTGTTACGTTTTACTTTAGGCGTTGGGGTTTGAAGTGAAGATACCACCTTTGTAATGCAAAACATATATGTTTAGAACAGAAATGTTTTTATGCTTATGCACAAATAATGATTAAAGTTCTCCACAAGCTTTTGGAGGTTTGTAAAGACTTCCCTTTAAAACTGCTCATCTAAATAAATTTACTGATATCTATCCCTACTGTTAATGATTCATGTTTCATACCTCATATGTCTGATACATATGATATACACAAACAGCAACACAAGGCCTGCCATGTAGTTAAAGAAGTGTTAAAAATGTTTTATTCAAAATAAGTCTTGGAAAATAATCTGGATTATTTCCTTGTCATCTCATTTGCAGGAGTAGTGCTAGGCATACTGTATTTGCTACTATTTGCAGGGCTGTACTTTACTTGTAAAAAGACATTTTCTATCTGCCATTCAACAAACATCAATTTCTCACTCATTTTTATAATATATTTATCAAAAGATATCACAGAGTCTTAGTTTCCTCTCTGTGGTGCCATATTCCCTGTGCACTGGGACTTTCGCAACAGACTGTGCTTTTTCTCACAATATGAGAAAAAAAAAGAAAGAAAAAAAAAGATGTTCACTTTGGCTCATCTGCTACATTAATCACAACTGCTTGCAAAGGATTGCCTTATGACCACTACTTTAGTGTTTTGGAAAGCTTAAAAAATTTTTTTTATGCTATACAAGCATGCTTTTGGATAGCCTGTCAAGTCAATACACTAGAGCTTTGAAAGGATTTTAATCTAGTACATGCTGATTATATATCTGATACTTTACATTACATAATTACAAACAGCTTTGCTTCAACCAGATACAGGCTTCCTTCATTCCAGAAGCACAGCCACCTTCAGTTGGAAATACCAGCAGCTGTTTTTCAATTGGAGAGGACATTGCAAAATCATTTTGGTCAAAACATGAAACTGCAACATCAGGAAAATCCTCTGTTGAAACTATTTGGAAAATTCAAATGGGCACAGTGCCATATCTCCAGACTGGAACACAGCACAGTGTGAGAAATAATACAGTTTTGTCAAAATACTCAGCTGGTGTAAGTCCCTGTCACTCCACTGCTTTCAAAACAGCAATGCTGATTTACATTGTATGGTGAACTGGGCCCTCTTTCTCAGTTTAGGATCATTAGAAAGTTGGCACATCCAGCAGCACAGACACCCCTCTTCATACTACTAGGACACTGGCTCAGGGAGATGCCTGCCTCCTGCACCACAAAGCTCCTCCTTACGGTTTTTCCCCTGATGTCCGTCATCCAAATATTGATCCACTGCTTAATTCACGAAGTCTGACAAGATTGCAACTTTTGCTGGTATGACAGGGTGATTTAATTGCAATAGTTTTTTTTATAAGCTACATCAACGTTAGCTATGCATTTTGTAAAAAAAGTTTAAAAATCTCAAAGTTGTCTCTTAAGGTTAAAGGGACAACTTCTTCCTCCTCTTTCTAAAAAGGAGCAGGTAGATAAAAAATTCAATAGTTTTATCAGAGCCAAGTGAAGTTTATTACATGAGATGGGCCTGAGAGGCTTGGGATTGTAGAAGGTCTTGATATATGCCTTCCAGGAGCTTAACTAAAATGTTATTTTGTATCTGCCATAAAATACAAGAAAATATTGATGGCTTATTTTAAACTTGATGTCAGTGGGGTATAATCAGAAAAGGAGAGTATGAAACAAAACATGGAAGATCTTTCTTCCATTGCTGAAGGGAACTTGTATACCTTTATTTTTAAAGATGAAAATCTAAAGCAATGCTTATTTGGTTAACGGGGCTTCAGCTTGTGGTTTGGTTTAAACATTTTTTGCTCACTTTAGTCTTACAGGGATTGTCTGTGTGACTGTAATGTCTTTTGAAGGGACAAATTGGTGAGCACAACTATTAGCTGGGTGACATCAAAGAGCATTAATCTTTTGTTCTATAGCAAGGCCAAGACCACATTAGTGCATTTCACCCAGTCATTATTAAGACTGTAGCCCAAGGGTGTAATAAATGTTTTATGGCATGCAAACCAAGGTAATGGAATGCAAATTCCATAATACATCCATACATTTATTTTCTAATAGAGTAAATGATGATGTATTTTATCCAAGAAGAGCTGCTGAACGACAGCAGAAATTCAGAACTGAAGATAAATATAGCCCTTACTTGGTTTGGGACAGCTATGAGAAACAAGAGGAAAAAGAGGTCTGTTCTGTAAGAAATTACCCACTAAAAAAGCTTTAAGAGCCAACACTTTCATCCTATTCTTTAATGTAAATCTCTTTTTAGGAAGGTGGATGTGGTTATCTTACATTTTTATTTCTAATTTCATTTCCCTCTTTGAATACTAATGGATTATTTTGCTTATATTTGCTTTAGAAATATATGGGAACATTAATGAGTGAGATTTTATAGGTATCAGGGAAGGCATTTTTCCCAGCAGAACTTAAGTTATGCTTTATTATATTGTATTCAAAATCTGATGGATTAAGAATTATTCCTGAGGTATAGCAGTTTAACTAACCTAAATAATAATATAAATATACGTCAGCGTTCTTGCTACTTTAACCTGTCAAACTACACTATAAAGGTTCCAGTAATCACAGTGCTGGTCGACTGGATTAGTGTGTGAAACCTCTGTAAGCCATTTTATCTGCCCCTAAGAAATGTTTTCATTTCATTCTTACCTTATTTCTTGATGATGCACAGTGCTTTTGATCCCACCTAATAGACAGTTTCATGTTCATTCATTGCTGTGTTTCCCAGATAGAAATACAGTAACTGAGAGAGTAAATTGTATTACAGAGTATAGCCCAAGTACACACTTAGGACTGATAAGTAAGTTCTAAGACTATAAAAACCCTCATAACTAACTAAGGAGCATGAACAGGGAAAGGTTCTCAGTGACTGCTGCACACCAAGATCTGGATCTCGCACAGCCAGAACAATATATAACCCACACCAGAAAACAAAACTGGTTGAATTCTGTTGTCTCAATCCTTATTCTCCAGGGTCATATCTTTCTCATGTCATTCATAAGGCAAAAGGTTTGTCTATGCAGTGTAAAAGTTAATGACAGGGACAAAGCGTTCTAGCCCCTCACATAATTTTTCATTGAAGCAAGTTGTCTCGATGACCTTGGATCATCTGTAGGATCTGGTTCTGAGTCACATTCCTGACTGAAAGCATTTCTAGTCTGATTCAAAGCACAGAGGAATTATTGGAAGGATTGCCACGGACTCCACTGGTCTTTGGATCAGGCCTTTTATAGAAATATAGTATTTAATATGTCCCTACTCGTGTTTTCTATCCTTGAGTGAAAGTTTATGAAAGAATAACTCAATGGGACAAGTTCATCCTTAGTGTCACTGGAGTTACCCATAACTACATCTGGCACCTGGGAGCATCATTCTGTATATGGAAGCAGTCCCTTTACGTCTCAGTGCTCCTGATGGCTAAGGCATGCAAGCACTATTTCTGTGGTGACTGAGTATTTCCAGGTGAAGGGAAACTTTTTCTGCCAAAGGGAAAGAAAGAGAACACCAGTTTGAAGGGATCCTTGTGTAACACTGGTTCTGACTGAGAAAGCACAACTAGTTGCTATGCTGTGGTTCCTGCTGTGGTTGGCAGAATCTCACCGAGATGGTACTGCCCTTATTTAGGCTTCATGGCCCAGAAGTTCTAGCATGGAGCGATGAAAACAAAGACAGGCAAAACCAGACAGAAAATATTCTGAACAAAGCAAACTGTTGCACTTAATTTCAATGGAACAACAGAGGAAAAACCTGCTGTTCAGACACACAGCCTGGGGTGCTGCTGAATTATGACACTTTTAGCACACTGCGTAGTCAGACCTATTACTTTGCAGTAGAGAAGGAAGCCAAAATGAGGAAGAAAAGGCATACGCTGTAGTACTAACTCTTACCTAATTGTGAAAAATATGCCCCCAAGAGAAGACATGCAGTTGTTCTTAACTTTGGGAAGTGCAAGAAGGAAAGAAGAGAAGATTTTGTCTCACTGAGATATACAGGACCCACTAGTTGTCAACTATGATAACAACCTCTGAAATAACCCAGTATTAGTCTGACGTTTCTTTAGAAGTTTAGTAAGTCTAGAATCCTGCCTACATGATGTCTGTGTCCTATCTCCTAGGCAGAAAGCTCAGGGTTGATAAACTATGAGATTACCTGGAATATCTGACTGCTGTGAACTGGAGTCCTTGCTCACTGTGCTTTCAGGATTCAGGGACCTTCTTGCAGACTAGGATTGAAAGCAGCATGTTGGGTTTTATAGTACTGCACCATGGAGCTTTTGTCGAGCATCAGGGGCTACTGGAAATTTTTAGCTGCAGTGTCCTCTATGACTAGGCATGGCTTGAATTCCTCCTTATACTTTACTCATAAGAATCAAAATCATGCAGAGCAACTGCCTAATATTCTGAGTCTACAAATACTGATATAGATGCTGTACTTTATGTACTGAGCAGCTCCTTTGACTTTATTTTTCCTAAGAACAGGACCAGAACTCAACATAGTTTGTGAGTATTAGTAATTGAGGTTTGGCTTGTAAATTAAATAACTTCAGTAACAAAAAAGCTAACAGCTGTAATGAAAAGAAAATAAATAAATCAATATTCACCTAGCATTTAATATCCAAATTGAACAATTAAAATAGTCTTTGGCATGATGTAAGCACTCACTATCACAATAGAGGATTTATTGAATATCTGATATGGGTTGATGGCCTTTGAAGACAACTATTAGAAAGCACTTAAATTTACTGCCCACTTTTGTAAGATTTTTTTTTTAATGATTATTGTAAAACACGATGCTAACATAGCAGTTATAAACCTGTCTACCATATAAATTAACTAAGGGGTGCAATCTCATTGGTATATAAATAAAAACAAACTTTTTTCACTAAATCTTTTGAACATACTGTTTTGCTTTAAAAACATGAAGCAGATTGAGATAAATTCTATTGCACTAATTTTTTGGACTTGTAATTAAAAAAGGGGTGGGGAAAGCTTGGACAATACTGAAAAATAGCAAGAATCCCACTCCCAATTTATGCTGCTTTTTTTCCAACTAAGAAATTAAAATGTGACCATCTTAAGTTGTCCTTTGGTTTATGTGTATTTTACCAGGGAATTTCATTTGCAAACACTGACTATATTAATCATTACTTCATCACCTCATTCCAATGACAGTTAGCATTAACCTCTGCTAAGTGATATGCTAAACTTGCAGTTTTCTAAGTGTCAAAACTAAAATGAAGTTCAGTTATCGGTGTGCTCCACCATCCCCCCCTCGCCCCGCTTAATTCTGGGAATGAGACCTCTTTCATTTTCTATTTCTTTGTCAATGATTAAGGTGAACTTGTTCAAGTTAATGCTTAATTCTTAAGCAGATATTAAAGAGCATAACAGGTAAAAGGAAAATGCACAGAAGTCTATGCATTTCTCAAGATTGCGAGAAATTTATTCCATTTTATGCTTGAAAGCTATAGAGGTTGATAAACTTCTCTACATCATTAGTGCAAACAATTCCAGTTTGAGTTTAGATTGGGTTATTTTTACTGGTAGTGTGAATTTTAAGAAAAAAGGTAGGATAGTTATGCATAACCTACAAAACAAATGTATTATACACTCGAAGTAGCATAAATGTGTGCACATAGACTAATCTCACAAACTGTTACAGCAAGACCTAGGTTAAGGTTTGAAAAATCAGCTGTGAATTTGGGTGTTCCTTTCTGAGAGAAAAGCTGCTCAGCAGTTTCTGCTTTAAGATGTCTCCAGCTAGCCATACAGAATCATTAATAAATTATTAAAATCACAGCTACTTGTTGTAATTTCAAACCTATTGCCAGTAAAATAAATAGTAAAGGTCTTCTTACTGTTGTGGTTTGGAATGAGACTCCCGGGTACCCCTCACCCCACCCTGCAAAAAATTCATTCATGAATGTGGATCCCAGCTTAGCTGAATTGCAGCTTCCCTCATTTACCACCACAAACAATTTGCAATTTATTAGGGGCACAGCATTTACTCATATGAGTGTAGCTGCTGAAGCTAGAGGGAATAACAGTCAACAGTGTTCTTCCATGTACTGCTCCATTTTCCCTGCACTCCTCTGACCAAAACTCAGGAGCTGGCACAGTTTTTGAGGAGGTAACATGAAAGCAGAACCTTTAAGCAACAATTGAATGATCAGACTTAGGTCTACAACAGAGAAACAAATAGAGAGACAAGGGAAACAAGACTGTAGGACACCACAGATTAATTTTGTTAGCTGTTAGTGATAGCACCAATTTCCCTATTTATGATACATGTCTATGATTACAATAAGTCATCAACTGTCCATTATGGTGAGGATGGGCAAAAAGGAGAAATAATTTTGAGATAGACAGGCAAGTCAACATTTGGCTAAATGCTGAGATATTCCAGTAGTCCTAGTAATCCTGTATTCGTTCACTAATTTGGCTGAGAGCATCAGATTCCTCAGATCACAAGGTGTGAATCCTATTAATTTGATAATTGTGCAATATTTTTTAATTTATTCCAGATTTCCAATCCCAAGCACTTTAATCTCCAAAAGCTTCATTTAGTTCTGTGCAATACAGGTGGGTGAGGATGGGGTGGAGAAAAGTTCTTTTCAAGAGTCGTGTTACTACTTGAAGGGGAAGGGGAGAAGGAAGTTCTCCTACTAGAGATGGTACATGAGACTGCAGAGTGGACTTCTACATTATTCCACACTTAACTGATTTACACCCAGCATTCTGTTGAAATTTATTTCAATCCAAATTTTTGCTGCACTGATGGTTGGCTTGAGACAGAAGAGAACTAACTGATGGAAAAACACGATGAACTATTCCCGGGCCAAAGCCATGATTTTGAAGAAGCCCTTACGCACAGTCCTAAAGTAGCTGAATACAGTGACCATAAATGCAGCTGATGACATGGAAGTTAACATCCTCAAAGTTCACTTTGAAATGTGAAAGTCCCTGTATTTTGTATTACATATTTTTTATTACAAGCTCAACACAAGTAGTCCTATCATGGACTTTTTCAGAACCATAAAGACTAGATGCCTGTTTAGTGGATAAGTGTTTAGCAGAAGCTGATAAAATCACCAAAGAACAAACTAATCCAAGTTTACTTTTGGTAGAGATTCAACATTACTTCCAAGAGTTTCGTTGCCTTAAAATTTCATATGGTCTAAGAAAATACAAATTTTGGTGCATATTTCTCCACAGAAGTCAAATAACATCCCTTCCCCCCCCCCGCCTTTTTGTTGCCATTCCCTCCAGAAGAGGTGCATGCTTTCAGTTAGTAGTTTTAAAAGTTGCCAACACAATAATTGGAAGGCTGTGACTGTGGCTTGACTACAGATGAGAGAGAGATTCTGTCACCCATCATCACATCTCCTCATAATATATGTATCTTGGAAGAAGGAGCAGGATAAGCAGGCTTCTTCATGATACCAAAACATTTGTATTCATTCATTTCCTTTCTAGCTCTGGTGCACCGAGACACTGCACTGACAAATACAGGTCAAATCACAACCAATAGCGCTCTCTCTGAGCTATTTCCCTGTGTCTGGAGAAGTTACACCTAGAGAGAATTGGGTCAATATGTTTGACTGGGGAGTTCCTAAAGAAAGTGCAGGCTGTAGCAAGAAGTGATTAAAGCTATTAATTTAGCAGCATTTTCCCCTTCTGAATCGCTCATAAGCCAGTAATAAATGTGCCCACTAATAAAACTACTACCTGTTAGAAAGATGCCGTCTTGTACAGCTGACATTCTGACAAAGATGACAACTGCAAATTCCATTGTTCTCTTGCAAGAAGTCCTGAGCAAATTCCAGTCTGAGGAATTACATTGCATGTACCCCAAATTCCCCATTAAGTTTTAGCTGAAAAAAATGGCATTTTATAAAGTGAGCATTTAAGGGCTAGCTAGCTCACTGGGGACTGCATTTTGTCATTACTGTGAGAAATTACTCACTCATACACCTTCATCCCTGGAAACAATTGCTCAAGGAAGGACTTTTATCTGTGCATACATCAAAAAGTTAAGGAGTCATGTCCCAATGGAGTCAGCTGATGGCTCAGGTCCTACCTTGCAAATGATTTTCCAGAATTTCTAGAATATGCTAGGCATACAACAGATGAAACAGGCATTCAGCACTTTTATCATTCTCCCTGAATGGAGCGAGACCGTTCAGTGACTTTACAGGAACAGAGTCACTAAGCACTTTGGGGGCAATAGCAATGAGATGAGTCCCCGCATGGTTTGAAGTTGTTGTTGCCAGTGCAACAAGAGTTTCAAACATCTCTGTTTTACAGGCTGATTTCAACATCTGCTTTCCATTAATACCCACACACAGAAAACTAGAGGGAGTAAAAAGGATAAAGGATTTTTTACTAGCATAATGAGGGTTTAATCTTAGCATGCAACTGCCATGGAAATTGGTGCCTCAGCATCCTCTAGGAGCGTTCAGACCTGCAGACTTTACCCATTGCTGTATCTGATTTGCCAGTCTGCATCCCTGATCTTTTTCATGCTGTCGCCCCAAGAGCTCTGTCCATAGCAGCACTTTTATGTTTGATCCTGACTTTCTGGAAACCCTCACTTTCATATATGGAATTAGATTCACTTCTGAGCTCAGGACCAGCAGCACATAGACTTTGTATTGATCTTGAACAGGAATTAAATCTGTTTTATAAAAGATGGCTAAGTTCACTAAGTGAAGGAGCCTTGATCTGGGCAGAGCATTGTAAGTTCTCACTACAAAGGATCCAATTTCCTCAGGAAAGACTGATCAGAAGAATCTGGAAACAACCTACCCAGACTTAAGTCTGATGCGATAGCTCTGTAAGGGAAGGCTATGTAGTTAGAAAAATCTGGATAGTGCTAAGTTCTCATTTTGTTTTTTTTTCAAGTGTATGTTTGTTGTCATTTGTTTGCAGTGAGCAAAAAGCACTTTTTGGCTTCAAGCTGTGAGTAAGTTTTTCAGTGACTGATCAAATTAGCTATGATTATCCTCTCATTTTTTAAACAGACTTCTGAAAGGCTCAACCTTAATCCTTAAACACTGAAGGATATATTTGGGTGGGGGTCACTGTCCCGTTTTATAGGGGTTTTTTTGACCAGAACAAACCTATAGCATTGATTTGTTTCTAGAGCATATTTGCTTTCTAGCCCATGCAAAAGTATTTTTCCCCTACAGATAAAACATGAATTGTAAAGAAGGATATACTTATCTTTACATGCCCCAGTAGCCAATCACGGTACTTACAAACAAGAGGAAAGGTTACTTTAAAAATGTGTTCCTAATCATAAATAGGAACTTATTTCTTCAGGTGAGTGGTAGGTCTGAGAAACTTTACTATTTTGGTGAGCTACTGTAGGCCTTACAATACAGGTTCTTGCAAATTTGTACTTCAGATTTAGTATCTCTAAATTTTGCAGCATCAGTGACCCACAATCACCAATTGTCCTCCAATCCCACTCTTCAGATGTCCGTCATGACTGTTCTCAATTGATAAATATGTATAGCTAGCTGCAAATGTTGTTTCATTTGCAAAAGAAAGATTTGCAAGTAAGGAGAAACTGGAAAAAATTAATATTAATAAACTGCACAGGAAGAGAAAATGAGAAATACTATATGGCTCAGATCCATGAGAAGAGCAGGGCATCAATTTGTAATGGGCAAATAATTCATAACAAGTAACATATTCAATACATTTCATCTCTTTTTTTATTCTAGCAAATTGCACACCAGCAGATAGTGATTTTCTCTAATTTAGTCATAATTCATATCTTCCAACTAAGTACTTTCTGCAAAGAGTTATTGGTCTTAGATAGTTTGTTGCAAGGTATTCCATAGTAGAAGATAAGAACTGGGTTTAGAGCAATTTTGATTGCAAACTTTAGGTAATTTTATGTCCCCTGACTAGACAGGTGTAACTCTTGAGATTCAGTTTTCTGATCTAAATTCTCCCATTTATAGGCTTCTTGACTTTCAAGAAATATTCCCAAATATTCTGCTACTACAAACTGCCCTGCTAGAAAGCTCATTGCCTTGAGTAACTCTAGAAGGTGACTAGAAAAGTAGCAAAAAACCACAAGCAAAATCAAAGTGTCTGAAAAAAAATTGAATTGATACTTAACAGTGAGTCACAGCACCCTTAAAGTATGTAATGGAGTAGCATTTATCAAGAGCGTCAAGACAGACTGGGGTCAATGCATTCAGTAACTTTCTACATTAGCTAGTAAAAGAGATGGGCAAAAGACTGGTCCTTTCTTTTATGTGTGAGTGAAAACACACATGCACGAGTGGGGAAAAAGGTTTGCTTTTGTATTCTCCTTTCCACTATTATGGACCATTCAGATTTTTTCTGCAGCGATGTGGCTTACTTGAGGTTACCAAAAAATAAACAGAAAATCAGAACCATAATGAAAATACATAGCTGAGAGAAACATCTGTATTTCTATGGAGACTTGAATGTCAAAGGAGGTATGGTATCTTTATGTAAAGAAGGTCCTGTCTTTTCTGGACTAATAAACACTCCTTTTTCATTAAAAGAAATAAAAATCTCTGCCCTATTCTATTCACTTGCCGTATTCACTCACAGAATTATGAGGCAGGATGGCTAGAGTGACCACTTCAGATATATGCACTGCTCTAGACACCTCTTTGCAATGCTGACTCTGAAGCTTCTGCGAGGGACAAGACACCATGACTGAGTCCTCATCCTGTGGCACTTTGGGGGAAGCACCTGAGAGGAGAAGGATAATCTTGTGCACAATAGCAATGACATTTTCACAGCTATGTGTGTGTGTATTCAGACTCCAGAACTGTTTAACTGATGCTGCATTCACACGTGTGAAAGTGTGGGAGAATTGTTTTATTTCACAATGGAAAGAGCGGGTAATTTTTAGCTCTTAAAGGGAGCCCTTTCTTTGTGAAGTAGGCTGAGGGGAAGAGCCACAGAGACATCTTCCCGCAGAGCTCAGGCACTGCTCGAGGAAGTAATGTGCAGTGACTTTAGCCTGGCTCCAGCTGTAATGTCAGGCATACATCTCTACGCTTACTTGCAATGCCGCTGAGAGGGAACTCTTTCCAGCATGACACAGTAGTCTACTCCACTGAAAGCATTTATCTTAAGAGTTGCACATTTTTAAGTGCTGTTGCTCATTTTTAAATTAGAGTTCTCGTTTTGATGGGCAACAGAAGAATGTGCATGCCTTCAACAAACACGCATCACAGAAGTCTATACAAAAGATCATGCGAGCTCTGACAGGCCCAGGTGGAGGCTCATGAATACACTGGATATCAAACCTCAGTCTCAATTACAGTGTGTATGAAAGATTGGTATCAAAATTCAGACAGCTTTGTCATTTATTAATGAAATATCTTACTAAGGGCTTGTTGGCTCAGATCTATTTTGCTCTCTTCAGTTCTTTGCTTTTGGTTAATGAATATACTGTTGAACTCACGAGTGTCTTTCCAGCAAGAGCAATACTTTTACTTAGGCTCTCAAGGACCGCAATAGCATTCTCAGCCAGAGTGAGAAAAAAGTTTTTTTAATCAAAGTAAAAAGTTGATAAATAGGGCAGAACTGCTCCTCTTAAATGTCTGTATCAGTGTTGCTATCTCTAGAGCCAGTCCTGTCTTAAGGCCCAATCTTTTGCATTTCCTTCAGTTACCATGGTCTTAATCTCAGAGATGTCTTATTCATAATTCTGTCACAGTACCTCACAGTACCTCATCAAGTATGTTCAAGTTGTCCCTAACCTCACTGGCAGGTGTTCTAACATCTCTCAGCCATATCCCGCAGGTGCTATGAGTCATGCGAGCTTATTCAAAAAGTGAAATACCTGTGGGAATTTCCCCAGGAAGGTAGACCCACCATGAACACTGCAATACTATTAAACACACTTGAACACTTTTGGGCAGACTGAAAGACACAATGAGTAGCTATTTTTCTGTAAAAGTTGTCTTACAACAATGCCATCTGTCCAACACTCCATATACTTTTATATGTATGCTTAGCATAACATGTAACCGTTTTTTCTTCATTTCCTACCCAGACTGACCATGTGGTGCCAAAGCAGTAGAATAAGAGGAAGGTCATTGGGGAAAGCGCAGTTAAGCTCAGAAATATCTTAACCCAGGTTTTATGAAGGTAGTAAGTATAATACTGAAGAATGAAATTTTGTTTTGTTAAGAGTTCTGTAGGCAAAACTGATTCTGCTGCCCACAGATAAAGAACAGTAGTGTTTGTTTTGACCTCGTTGCTGGGAGCAACAACATTCCATGCTGTGGCAAAAGAAGAGTGGGTTGCATGGGAAGACTTTTCCCCCCCCTTTCTCTCAGACCGTGAAATAGAAGTGGAGGTCTAGGATGTGGGAAGATTTGGGGAACCTAGCAGAAAAACTCCTTTCCTCCCTTACCTTTCCTTTCCACCACTTCCCTAACTAGCCTTTTACCCACCACCTCATTCCAATTTGCTGGGACCTGATTTTGTAGGACTTTGTGCTACAGTACAAGTGCAGGTAGTGCTAGCCTAGACTCCGATGGCTCTGGTCTGGCTGGTGAAGTGTATGTGATCTGCTACCCCAGTTCACTGCCCTCAACGCCAACTCTGCTCAAAGATTTTTCCTTCATTCTAGGATGCTGGTTAAAGCCAGCCCTTTGTTCCAAAGCTATGCAGCAGTAATAGGGTATTTTTAATACAAATACTGAAGAAAGATGACAAGACTTAGACTACCACTTACATTAATCACATCAATGATATTTTGGTTTGACTTTCATGCCATTTTTAGAGGGACCTCTCGAAACACATGGAATTCTGGGCTGACTCTACTTTCTAACGTATTGCTTCTGTTCCATGCCTTGATTTTTGCAACCTGCCTTTCGAGTTAAGGTAAGCTTTTCAGATTCAGATAATCTCTCTGACTTATCACAAAGGCCCCTACGCCTTGTAATGTGTTGTTCACCAAGACACACTTTGTCTCAAAGGGAGAATTAATATAATATGATGTCCTTCAAAGACAGTTTCAAGGAACAATGGGAAGAGAGCAAGATGCTGAACATAGTAAAAATTATTTTTTTTTTATTAGAGATACTTTCCTGTCATGGAATGTGTAGTCTGGTAGCTAGTTTGCACCTGTAGTTAAACTAATACAGCTCTTCTCAATCTGTTAAACTATTTATCTTTTTTTTACCTCTCATTTTTTTTCCATTGGAATCACCTCCATTTCCAAATACCATTAAAAACTGATGGACCTAAATTTTCCTATGCTTACTTGGACATGTTTCAAATGTTTTATGAATAAATTAAGTTCCCCACACATGAAGTCCCATTGCTTAAGAAATCTCAGTGTACTGCTGGAAACAATCCTGGCTGGATGGGAAGATGAAACCGATTATTTAATAGAAGTTTTCCAACTCTCCCAGTTTTTTACCCTGTGGTCACAATGCTTTGAATTGGACAACTTCAGAAGTTTAGTGGAGTTTCTCCTATTTATATCAAGGCTAAATCTAGCTCTGCAACAAGAAAGCAGTTTGTTGTTCATGAGCAATACCTTTTGACTTTTAAAGCCTAGTCAAGATACCCTTCGAACAAGGCTTCAAGAGGCAATGGAAGGTATATAAAAGAATTGGAATAAATGGAAGAACAGTAATGTTCCAAAATTGGAGCCAAAAGATATATTTTTCTAGTCTTTATTGAAGCAAAATTCACCTTGATATAAATGACAGGTTTGCTTGGTTAGAGACAAGCTGACAGGCCTATGCATGGAAATGAACAATCAACAGTTCCAATATTTAAGGGTGTCTTTTCACCACAAAGACAGCTTAGAAACCATATTTATCATTTGACACACATAAAAAGGAAGGGTTTATGGACAATTCTGTAAGAACAAACACTCATTATTGAGTTAGTTAGTAAATAATAATGATAACAGCATCAGACTGGTGATTGCTGTCAATGAGTAACGAGCTTATGCCCTTTGTTTATTTATTATTAGATTTTCTGTGCTCATCAGAAATTGAGTGTAGCTTTGTTCACTACATATATCTTCATATTGCAATCAATATAATGGTACACTTTTCATAGACATCAGACTTTAATATTAATTTGTTCTTATTTATACACCACAAAAAGACACAGAACATCTTCACTTCTATGATAAAGCCTTCATTCAAAATAAAGTATGGTTGTATCATCACTGGGGTTAAGAAGATTTTATGTTTACTACTCAAAAGATTAATGGGTCACTCAAGCATTTACATTCTCATACATTTTTATGACAGTGCTATGAAGTAAATTTGATGTATGTTCAGAAGAGAATGATAGGTTTAAATGTCTACCAGCTGCTCTTTTGAATTTCAGCAATGTTTTAAGTGTTGCCACCATCTAGCACTTCCACTGCTCACTGCAATTTACTGTTTGCCTGCATTAATTATTCGTATTTGCACAGGAAGACAAAAGGGAAAGAATTAGGTGCAGCGTAGAAACAGTTTTACTTCCTTCAAGCCACCTAAATCTAATCAATCTTATAGTAAGCATGCTGGGGAAAAAACCAACACTTTTCAGAGCGTTTATTGAAAGATTTCAGTGAAAAAGCATCTTAGGCACAGAAGCTGCGTGCACAAATACACACCCATTCCTGGATCTAGTTTGAAGATTATTCCACGTTTTGAAATGCATTTGATGTCCTCTATATCGCAAAACCAGTTTTGATGAGTAAACAACCCGGAGGGGGGCTGATTTTAGCAAAACAGGACATTGAAATTGCAAGGGGTTGGGAGTGGCAGTAGCAGCAGGAAGTTCTGGTCTTTTAGCTCCAATCAACTGAAACAGCTTCAAATGCTGCTGTAGTCTTTTCCTATGTGAAGTACACAACGCTAAATGTAATGTACTTCGTACACTTCACTCAAGACAAGGCTGTTTAACACAGCAGGGAAACACGGTTCTCAAATCACCCCCTACTATGAACCAGGGCCAGCACAGGGGCAATTAAATAAGAAAGATCAGAATATCATTATAGGCAAGAATCAGCTGTGTTAAGGGACAGGGTAGTCATCACCAGGGACCACATAGATCTGCTTCCACATGCCTTTGCAACTCCTCATTCCATATATAGCACCAGTTTTTTCATGAATACCTGTAGACTATAGCAGTCCTCACAGCAAATACAGCAGGAGTCGATATAGCAGGGAGCTGGGGGTGCTGTATGTAGCCCTTCTCTAGCATGGTTTGTGTCTCATACAGAGACTTAGTTCTACAATGAAGTTGCATGTATGTGACCACACATTCCCATTTGTCCCCATTTTGAAGAGGGCTTAGTTCACACCCCTGAGTCAGGGTTTCACAACTGCCTCGTTATGTGAATTAGAAAAAAGACGACTATGCTGAATTCCAAAAGCAGCCAATAAATCTTTCAGAAGCCTAATTTTATTTCAGGAATGGTGCCTCAGGCAAGACTTGTGTGGCTTAGAAAGGAGAATGTTTAAAACATTAGCAGAAGTTCTGTAAACCTGGTTTACCCAGTTTCTGCCCTCTGTGTTACACTATTCTGAAGACACTCAAAGCTTAAAAGCTCCGTAATAGCTTAATAGAAAGAATACCCTGTCCCTTACAGGAGACACAGGCTGTTGTTAAGTCTAAGGTTATCATTGCAACACATTTAATTCATAGTCAACTTCATGACTGCCTGGAGGAATATAACATGGAATCTAGTCAAAGGAGGACTCTGTTAGAGCTCTGAAGTTACAAGGCAGAGGTTTATCACCCATCCTACCATCACTTTCCAGTCATGCAGACAACACAATCCTGGTAAATACCAACTATGCACCTTACTGGGTTGGTCCTAACCTTCCTAAACAATGTTTTCACTATTCCTAGCCACATTACTCGGTGACCTCCTCTAGTACAGTTTGCAGAAATGAAATTGTAACAATTAGTCTTCGTCCCTGGCACCACATAGCCCCTCCAATCCCTCAGTGCCTTTCCTACCATTAGACATCCACAACAAGAATCCCGTGCCTTCTGCAGAGGCAATCTATGACTAGATATCATGTTCCAGTGCAAGGCACTTTGCCATACAGGAAGTAAAGCAGAAAAATCACTTGCTAGCTCCACAGCAAGTCTTGCTACTTTGGAGAGGCTAGAAAGATAGCATCCCAGAATCAAAGGCGGGGGGGGTGGGGGGCGGAACGGGACCTACAACACACCCCCGAGATTATTTTTCTTACTATGGAAACTAAAGGATGGGGGAAAGCAGACAGTTTATTTACCGTTCTCTAAGTGATGTGCATCTGAGAAGACTCTCAGCCCTCCTACATTAGCAGCAATGCAAAAATCTATAAAATTTGAAGAAAGAACAAAAGGAGAAAATGTCTTTTGAACTTTTAGATGCCTCAGAGAAGTGAGGCCAGCTGACTCAGGCATGCAGAGCAAAGTAACTCAGAACTACAAAACAGAAGTAACACAATAGAGCTGCCCATCCCTAATCTGGATGCTGGCTAAGCAATGCTTTGAAATAATCCACAGACTGTAGAAAGACAAAAGAAGATGCAGAAAAAGTTTATACATGTCTAGTACAGATAAGTTGACTTCTTAAGACATTTTAAGTAAAGAGTACAAAAATTTGATCATTCAAATTATTGGTCATTATCTAAACTCATTGTACCTTGTTTCTCTGTGCCTGAGGTTACTGCTGTGTACAGTGAGGCTCATAATAGTTTTCCACTTTTCTCATATATTGATGAATGATTTTAAAGCATTTATTTGGACTGAAGGAGATGTGTCAGTAGAAATACAAATTCTTAAATTATTTAGTATGTGGTATTATGTCTAAGGAATAACTCAGCCCAGTAAGAAAACCTGGACAATCTGAACTTCCCTAAGTTGGTAAAAATGCTCAAATCAATCTTTTCCCCACAAATATCTTCCAGAATAGATTAATTTCCATAATGAAGTATTAAATAATTGTAAGTTAGGTTAACATTAAGTTCCATTAACAGGTCACTTTTGAACAAAAAAGTTCCTCAAGTTCATTTTCATTTCCAGTGTCAAATACAGACTTTTTTTCTACTTAAACCCTTGTTATGCAGAAAACTTTCCCTCAAATTATTTTTTTTAAATATATTAAAAACCTAATCGCAAATTTATGATTATATTATTTCTATTCAGTAAATCAGAAGCAGTCTCTTATTATTATAATGATATTGCCTAGCATTATTTTCTTCTGTACATAGATTAGTTGCCCGATTTCTCCAAACATACTTCATTATGACTAATAAAAACCCCAGATAAATAAGTGTAAATACACAAATTAGGACAAATAGAATGTTATTAATGTTACTTTAATTTATACTCCCAAGAAAACCTATAGTAAGGTATAAATTTACTTGCTGAAGAAAATAAATTAAAAGATAATTAAAGTCTAATTAAAATTACACTCTGATGTACAGCTGCAAGGATGAGCAATTCTGGCTAGAGCATCATTAACCATGTACGTTAGCATTTGTTTGTACTTATAGCTAGGCATGAATTTATTTAAAAAAAACCCCAAAGATCTCATTTCAGCACCCAAGCACATGCTTAGTCCCCCTAAAGATGGTGTATTTAAGTTGCTCAATAGCAATGGATTATCCATATGCTTAAAATCAAGCCTGAGTAAGTGCTTTGCTGAATTTAAGTCAAAATGACACTTAGTCACAGGCTTAGTTTGTGCATCTGTGCTAGTGGGGGGGAAAAAGACGTGGAACCAGAGTGCCTCATCTTTCATAACTCCATATCAGGGGTGTGAATTTTGTGTCAGTCCTTGAACTCCTGGAGCAGAAGTGTGAGGACTTAGCTCTAGAAAGTGGACAGACACAGCAAGACCATGGCTCGCCCACTGCTTGACGGCCAGCAGAGCTAGACGAACAGGCATGCACTTAAAAGCAGAGGTTGGATCAAGATGTAAAGCATAGCACACTGATATCATAGTCTCAGCACTCTGCATGCAAACACATACGTAGTGCCTGCAACTGATATCATACCATGCACAGCTGCAATTCTTTGTGCATTACTTTGCAAGAGCATACAACAGCTAAACCAGCATGCCAATTACCTACATAAAACAAATATGCAAAGTGAAATGTGTATTTGCATATATGCAAGATCAAAAATATGGCATCATACAATTTTTTTGAGCCACATAATAAGTCACTGAAGAGCCATGAGTAGAGGGTAGGAGTCCTTCTAGATATACCACCATCACAATCGCTCTCATCTACTTGATAGGAAGCTGTACAAATAGGGATTGCACATGTGTGTTCATTTTAATGTCCTCAGAAACTACTGACAGTCCTTTTATCCCACAGCATCCTAGCAAACTTGACTAGACCAAATAGCTCGGTTGCGGATCTTCTCCCTTCATTACCCCACAAGCATATTTCTGTGGTACCATGTTTCATAGTACCCTGACGTTTGCAAAGACAATTGGCAGATCAGTTAAGAGACAGCAAGTACTTGCCTCTGTAAGCATAGAGAAGGAGTGAATGAGTAAGCATGTACTCTTCCCCTCTTTGTGGGGTTGAAACGGTATTTCCAAAACACATGAAATGAAATTCACTAATTTCTACATCCAAAGCAACCTCTTGATGACTCTGAGTAGCTGGAGCAAACAATCTAAATTGTAAGAAACCTGTAGCCATGTTTTGGATTGCTCTGAAGTTTGTACCATGTTTTGCAACTGCCAAGCGAAGACCAAGTGGATCTAAAATCCAGCAAGTCAATGATTCGGTTTTACATTCGCTTCCCTAGGCCGATATGATGCAAATATACTAAACAGTCTAGAATTACTCACTAAATTTCATGCATTTCTGAATAGTCTTTATAGCATTAGAAACCAAAGTAACTCAGTCTAGTTACAAAGAGTTCTTTGGTGTCAGCAGCTATTTATATGCTTATGTTTTCACCACTATCTACACAAACCATTTTCAATTACAAGAACAGACAGCATTCATTTTGGCCTTTGGCTCTCTTTTTATCACACCTTACTGACTATCTTGACCTGCCTTTGGACTAACAGGACCATACTCTCAAATTTTTTCACTTTGGGAAAGGCCTCTCTTTTGTAGCTTATGGAAGAAACATCATGGGACAAAATACAAAGCACTCTAGACTCAAGGCTTCAGCTCTCATACTGTGGTTAGCATTAAAGCCTGGATTATACAGCTAGAAAATTTACAAAGAGGCATCTCCGACTGTCTTGAATTATTTCTTATGAAGAAGGAACATCTACATTACAGTCCTTTCTAAAAGGCCTCACAGGAAAGGAATAATTATAGAGGTCTCTAGACAAGCATTTAAAAAAATCCTACTGTACTTCCATTGAAGTTAATGATAAAAAAAGCTGTTGACCTCAGGAGCATAAGACTTTAATGTTTGTAAACAACACATAACTGTAGGAAGTTATACAACATAATTGATGCCATTTTTCCTTTAAAATTGATCTCATGGAATTAAATCTGTCCACACTGTGTTTTAAGGAAAACTCTTCCATGGTCGGTTCTTCCCACTGTACTATATTTTATTTAATTTCTAGTCCAGTCAGCAGCCAAAAAGGTCTAGGGTCTGCCCAAACATTTAGATGTTTCAGGCAAGAAAGAGTTCAGCACCCACAAAGTCTGCTTTATCCTCTCCTCCCAGTTAAGGTTATTCTGATTGGCAAAGCTAGTTCATCAAGATTATAACACAAGAAAGTTGTTCAGAGCACACATACTGTGAAATACTAATAAAAAAGGCACAGACAGAGCTAACGCAAGGAACATGGAGCAGATGCATCAAGTGCATGAGGAGAATGCCTTTGGTGGGAAAGGGCTATCTGAAAGATGCCACTGCTGTCCGGTCCTTTGGAGACTCAGGGCCACAGCCTGGCCCCTGCTCTTCACATCTTATACCATTAATTTGCTGAGCTCACTTCAACAATATACCTGGCCGTAAAAGAAAAACTCGAGCAGTCCCAGCGTAGACCCTCACGTCTAGGAGGGGGAAAGGCCAATGCAGGCTGCACTCAGCAATGCTGTGCTTCCTCTGGAGGGCTGGGGGCAACACCAGCAGCTGTCAAGGCCCTTGCACAACCCTGCGTTTGGAAGTGGCTCAGAGCACTTTGAAAGCCATGACTTTGATGACCTTTCTCTCTTGGGAAGCAGAGGGAGCTTGGGCCTTAAACTTTTATTTTAATTCTTATTCCTGACAGGCGAAAGCATTTTCTTTAAGTTGCCTTGAAGAAAAATGAAAAGAAAGGAGAGCAGAGACAAACATTTCTAGAATTATTTGTTAATATTTTTTGGCAGCTGTACATATACTACTCTCTTGCTGTGACCATAATCGAAGCCTAATGTTGCTCCCAAGGAATGCTGTGGCAGTATTCCCACTGACTGCACTGTGAGCGGATCTGGGGCCTTTGTTTGGTCAAAGCTGTTCCAGATGGAGTCCAGAGGATTCCCACGCGGCATTCCAGTTGTAAAGAATGACTCTGCCCTTCCTTCCAAAAGGAGTTTTCTGGCTCCAGATATGGTTGACCTGTTGGGACCAATAGTGGAAATGACCCACGGCCATTGCGCAGTATGACCCCTTCAGAGAAAAGGGTAATGCTGTGTTTTATTAGCTGCATACCTGTCTAATCAATGTTAAGATGGTTACATTTGGTGTAATTCAGTTTAGCGTTGTATATATTGAAAGGGTTTCAGCTGGTCATAGGAATGTAGCTACTCCTGGGATAGAAATATAATTACAGTACACCAGCGGGACAGATTTGTAAGGATGTGAACACATACATCCCAGTACCGGTATATCTACCCACATGAAACCATACCAGGAGTGTAATGCAGGAAAAATGTAAGCTACCCCAAAAGGAAATCTGACAATCACAAAAAGAAAAATTCTTTAGTTCTCCAGTGAGGTTTCCCTGGGATCTTTAATGGTGAAAAATTGGTTAGAAACTTAAATTTGCATCTCACTTCATAAAGTACTGATATTGTCCATCATTATTAGTGAACTATTAGCCTAGCAGTAATTTCTGTGACCAACTGAAGTGAGCCTAGTTCTCAGAGGACAGATACACAGGAAGACCAAGCTCTTTGGTATTTTCAATTTCAAAAAATCACTGGTCACCTCTGAAAATTTAGGCTGCTATCATCATTATGTATTACTTCTAAACAAAACTTTCTCTCCCTTGACTTTGTTAGTAACTCATTGCTGACCTATGGCTCTAACTCTGTAAGCAAACTGATACTTGTTCATGCAAGTAGGACTTCTAAGCAAAGACTGCGAATTTAGGCCAGTAGAAAAATAAGCAGTCTCCCCCAAGTTACCACAGTACGCAGCTTGATTTTTTTGTTCCAAAATGTTTGATTTGACAATACCATAAAGCGTTGCCAAGGTCTCAATTCAGATGAGAAGATTCACCAAATCATGCATAGCAGTTTTTCAAATCCATACTTATTCAGAAACTTCCAGTATAAGAAATTAAACTTTCTCCTCCTTTATGTTATGTGGCTGAGCCCGTGCAGGCTAACAGCCAAGCATCCTGATTAGTATTCTAGCATGAAACACTACGACACCAGTGAAGAATACATCGAGACAAGGCACCTGCATGCTTAGATGGAAGATTTGTGATTTCTCAAGTGGGATGGGTGCTGTTACAGCACACGGATACCTTTGGTACACAATATAATCACCAGCTTAAGAATTTGTTTCATAAATCAAGGTTTTCTTGTCTTTCTGGTCAATTTAGCCTTAGAAATGAGATAGAATTCAAACACAAAAGGACATACAAACAGTCTGTTAACATTTTCTAAGAACTGTTATGCTAAAATGTAACTCTTTAGTCAAATTTCATTAAGGCATGCATTGAGAAACAAAGGAGCATACCAAGCAAATTATTCAGGCAGTCCTGTAATACATCTAAGATTCTTATCTGTTGAATCAACAGTCCGAGAAAAACAGAAGTTCTGACCAATTGTTTTGCTTTCCCCTCCACACAATTACTACACCTGGGCTTTACTTTTTTTTTTTGAACAACTGTAGATGTACCTGTTTGCCAGAGGTGCCTCATTGGCTCAGCTGTGTTACAAGACTACAAAATACATACAAGTTTACAAAAGTTGACAGAAAGAAGGGATGGTAGGGTGGGGAACAATTTTTTTTTTTTTTTTTAAAAATACAGTATTATTCACTGAAACAAGCTTGTTTCTTATTATCTTGGGAGACATGGATTAAAAACAAACCCAACAATATTCTCCTGTAAGGTTCTGAAGCAAATAGCCTTCCTTTGACATTACCAGACACTGAACTGGGCTTTGAGTTTATATTAATATGAGTGAAGCTGGTGATTGTCTCCAAGATGACACACTAGTGAAAAAGACTTTGTAACCAAGAAGCAGAAACAACTATAATGCCTTATAGGCTTCCAAAACCTGTCCAACAGTTTTGCCTTTGCTAATGCACATTTCAATCTGATAAATGATAGGCAAGGAGCAGAAAAAGCACACATGATAAGGTATGTGATGCTTTGTGTTCAGCAGGCAAATTTGTATGACATTTTCTCCCTTCCGTTTTCTCAGTGAGTGAGTGAAAGCTTGCGCATGTTTGTCAGACCGGCCCTCCATTAAATGTCTCTTCATGGAAATAAGGGGATATTTATGCACAGTGACTAATGAATGGATGCATTCCAGCATCTGCTATTGTGTATTTCCTGTAAAGTCATTTATTATTCTATCTAACAAACAGAGTGTTCTTGGGTTGATGCTTAAGATTAATGAGGCATTTACTCCTATTCAAGAAACAAGTTCAGAAGACACATTTTCTCCCATTCAGCTGTGCTGATAGTTTAATTAATGCCATTAATACATATAACTCACCAAAAACTGTTTTATGGTAACACTGAGGAAAGTTGGCAAAGCAAGGAAATTTCAGAGGTAAAGCTACAGCATAACTCTTCTCTTTGTTTCCAGGTAGTACAGGATTCTCCAGACAGTGGGTGATCTTACAGACTACACGAGTAACAAAACCCCAAGATGTAATGAGCTGAGGTAATGACAGAATATCAGTCTTAACTCACTGCTTGTGTGGGCTTAGTCAAATCCTTAATGTGATTTCATTACAATTTTTTTTTTGTGTGGATGTGTGTCATATTTTTTCCCCCCAGTATTACAAAGAGAGGAAAAGAAAGAAAATGCCCTCCCATTGAAATGTATGAGTTGATACAACAGACCATAACCAGTGCTATGGTCTATGGCTTAAAGATATATTAGGGCAACTTTTCAAAATGTGTTCCAGGAGGAAGGTAATGGCTCTTTCAGTGCTCCTAGGTTTTTTTTTTTTTTGCTGAAGTTTCTGCATGGGGCCTTTTTTGTTAGGGATGCATGAACACATTTTGCCTAATTGCCAGACCCACTCAGGCTAGCATGGAAAGCTTGGTGTGAACTGGAATGTCACTGGGTTCATATTTCAAAAAAAGAGAACTGGAAAGCAGGGAGTGAGCATGGGAGTATGCAAATGGGGGGAGGGGGTGGCTAGGAACCACAAATACAATGAAAAGGTGGCACTTAACAGGGCTTCCCAACCCTTCTCCCAGGAGGAAACAACATATCAAAATAAAGGTATACTACTCAGGCACCAAAACACAGGCCTTCTCACTCTGAAGTCTTATCTAGAGATATCTTTTCAACCATAGTCTTATGATTGAAGTCCCTGCCATCACCCAAAGTGACAGATCTGATGGTCCCCATAGACTCCTGGATCCCAGAATAAGCACAAGACGTAAAACAGCTCGGAGACATCATTCTTACTGAATTAGAACAGTGGTCCAAGGACAAAATCCATTGGTGATCCAGACAAATAAACACAACAACGTACAGCCATGTTACAGGTATAGACAGCTGCATGCTGAGCTTCTGGAGACAGAACTCTGATTTAATTTGTTTGCGCATCCCAATTATAATTTTTCTCTCTTCACTTTCACTGGTTTTATCTCAAAGACTCATAACAGGAAAAGAAACCAAAACAACAGCAAAAAAAGCCCCAAACCAAACAGACCTTCACCATTAGTTTGACTCTGCAAACAGGGGAGATAAGCAAATCAAAGCACAACTGGAACTGCTTATATAGGAGCAATAGATCTCAGTGGGTCTAGGCTACTGGCAGTGCTGTGCAGTACTATGTCACCACACAGCTTTACTACTCGAGCTAACTACTGCTAGAAACCACCTCTAATCTGTAGCAGACAACTCCAGGCACAGGGATGGATGCAGAGTTTGGTATAGTGCCTGCTAAAACACGGAACTCCTGGACAGTTGAACAGAGAAAGGCCCATTAGCTGCTCTCAGTGTTACTGTAATTCCTGAAGTAAAATAACAAAGCCCATCGAAGCCAATACGATAACCAAGAGGCTTTGAGAGATATGCTTAGGTCCTCAAGAAATCTTTCTAAAACCTGTCCCACAAAGAAACAGTTTTTCTGGAAAAATGGTCAATTATACTGGAAATAAAGTAGTTAATAAAAGGAGACTATATGAACATCTTTGTTACTTATAAAATCACCTCCTCTCCTCAACTGTCCAAACCAGAAGCTCTAAATGGCTGCAATATCATAATAATTTTCTCAGCCTGAAATGGTGATGCTATCAACAGGTGTAGGGACACACTATGGACCAGCAAGGAGTAAGACCTGCTAGAGATGTGCATCAGTCATACAGATTGCACCTTCAGACCCCCCCAAAAGAAAAATTAGAGTAAGAAAGATACAGGAAGCAGAACTGCCTTCACAGAAAATGTTTCCACAAACATATTTAGTTATTTTAGATGTTTATCCCTTTATTGTGGGAGTAATACAGATTATCTGCACATAGAAAACAAAACAGAATAAAGCATAATGCATAATCTAATTCTCAGTGTCACTTAAGAGAACAAACTTCTAAATTTAAATTTACTACTCCGAATTGTTTGGAAGAAGTTTGATCAATAGCCTCAAGAAAGTATTTTTTTTCCTACAAGGGTTTCCTAGTGCTTAGCCTGTGGCTGTTAGCATTAGATTTCAAGACACACTGTACTAAACTGTATTAGGCATGTGAAAGGACTTTCATTCCTCATTAGCTGCGCATAAGAAAGGATTGTAACGTTTAAAAAGAACTAAGCGGCTTTGTAAAAAATTCAAACTTCCCTTTAACAAAAATCATACTTGTTAAAACTTTTTTTTATTCCCAGTTGAACTATGCTTCAACTCAAAGCAAATAAAGTCATCAGTTGACTCCATTCTATTAAAGGACAGCATTAAAAAAAAAAAAGTCCAACGGGTCCTTGAACAGTGGTCCCTTGTCTGTCACATCAAGACATGGCTTATACTTCACACACTATTGACCATGAAAAGCAATCTTGCGACTTTTGAAGCCCTATCACAAAAAAAGAAGCGAGAGAAAACTTTTCTTGAAATGTCGAGGATGGGGGGCTGACTGCTCTCATCTCCTATGATTAATGACTTGTGGCCTTATTGTGTAGAGACTGCTAATTAGCTTCAGACTGATTAAGGCTGCAGAATGCAAAATTGAGCTCGATAAACCTGGACAGCCCCCACTCCCCACCCCAAACAAGCCTGATGTAGAAACTCTGGCATATAGTTTCTTGATAAAAAACAGTGAACACATTCTCACTAGGAACTAATGTAATCCCAAGTGACTCTGGGCTTCACCTTGCTAGAAGCTTGAACTGTAGTATTTTTCTGTACAATACAATAATTATTTTTCAGTCCTATTCAAGTTCCCTGCTTTTTGTCTAAAAACTTGCTTGGCACCTTTAGTAAACCGACATCATACTAGCAAATCTTATTCGAGACCCATTTAAAATTTAGTTTAAAAGCAAAACAAAAGCGCAAGTGGATACTTTTAATCTTTTGTTATCCACTAATTAACAAACGAGAGCTAGTTAATAATGTTTCTAAATAGTTGCACACAGCCTTCTTGAATGCTCTTTACAGATGCATTAAAAAAAGAGAGCAGAAAAATAGCAACTTCTAAATTGTTATTGCCCAGCATTTTGACCACTTGCTTTACTAAAATACATCCCAAACCTTTCATTTGGTAAAAATTGCTTGCCATAGCTATAGAGGTGGAATGCTAGTACACAGATGGTTTCAAACTCTTCTGCCCCGACCCTCCCCCTCCTCCTCCTCTCCCCCCAGTGTTGGATTATATCTACTTGTTAAGTTCATCTTCGCATGGAAAAGCATTACGTTCCACTAACACAGAAAGGTTGCAAATACTTATGCCAGATTTTTCACACTAACCTCATCAAACTGATGCACTACAACATAAGGCTGATTAGCTTAATAACTGATTACTTGTCCTCTGGGCACCAGCAACCAAAATTAAAAACTTTAGCAGCTCATATAACAAAGTAATATGAGCTTGCTTTTTCAGAGACCTACAGTTCCAAGAGGGATGAAAAAAATCTTTACATTTCCAGAACAGCCCTGAAGAGGGAAACTTTCTTGGTTTTGGTGGGATGGATTGAAATGCTGATAATTTCCCCTCTACTGAATAATACCTAGATAAAGAGACCATTTAAATGTCTATGCACAAAGGATAAGTTAACCAGATTACCTTAGTGGAATTATTTTTAATTTCAAACATATACCAGTCTGAATGCCTTCAACACATCAGCTGTTTAAATTCAAGAGGCTTGCTATTGTGCTCTGTATTTCCCAGAGCATCCTTCACCTGTGCCACCCCAGCCAAGAGTAGCACTGATTACTCACTTGCATTGCTTTACACCCACAAGGCACCTGTACACCAGATACTCCATGTCGTGTAGCGAAAAGACAGTCATACCTCAAAGGAGCAAGTTCCAGTATTGCAAAAATACTTCCCCATAAGTTACCACTATGAGTAACTGTAGCAGGTGTTGCCAATGGGTGGGTTTGTAGGGGTGGTGCTAAATTTATAATGAAAAGCAATTTATAATGAAAGTCATTGGAAATAGTAACTTAAGATAACATGAGATGACTGCAATAGGCAATGCAAGTAGAAGGGCATCATCCACAGCATCTTTCAAGTCCCCAAGAAGAAGCCTAAGTATATGCCTATCCTTGAAGCATGCAAGCAATGCCTCTGAAGTCAGTAGTAATCAGGTTTTTAAGTACTTCTGAGCCTACGCATTCATTTTCACTTTAACTATACAGCATATATACTGTGTGGTGTAAACACTAATAGACCAAATTCAGCACTGCTGAAAGGTAGCACAGTTCCTCCAACATCAATAGATCGATGTCTTACTCAAGACCTGGAATTTAACTTCATGTTTATAAGCATTTTTCCATGCCTTACCCTGTTTCTTTTTTGCCTTGTTTCGCTTTCAGCAAGGGTCTTTGTAGTGTCATAACTCACAATCTTTCTAGTCAGACTTTGTTTGTAAAACCTTTATTGTTCCAGAACAATGGAGTTGTGACCTGTTTGAAGGCAGGATTGCAATCAGGGCCCCCTCTGTACTTTCTCAGGGTGCACTTTCTGATGGAGTGAATAGACCATGCAACCCTATTGATGTCAGCCAGGAGGGGAAAAATAGGCTCCCCCAATAAATCTAAACGTAAATCTTCTTGCCCTATCTCACCATCTGTATAAATTCACCTAAAGCACAAAATTAATAAGCAGAAGAAGTATCCCCAAGCCCAGAAGGCTAAAATACTGCTCCCAGACAAAAATGGATTTGGTTTATACTCATGGCAGTTTCAGGGAATTCACAGTCATAGAAAACAACAGGTGGAAACATAGCTTGGGCCAAGACAAAGTGAATGAGATTGACCCTAACATCATGAATATGCTTCACCCTTGTGTGTCAGTTCCCTCCTATTAAGTTCCGCAGGGAGAGGTTTGTGGCTTCTGATGCTTTCTTAACTTTATTCCAGGACTCTTAGGGCAATTATTTCAGTGAATTTTCATAGGAAAGCGAGTGATTTTTGAAACCACAACTTTCTTCTGCACTCTGAGTAATGACTCATGCAATTTGATTTACATGATCAAAGCGCACATCAAACACATTGTCCTAATACCTGAGTGGCATTTGGGGCCTTAGCTGGTAGCAAGCAACTCAATTCCATTGAAGTCAATGAGCCATGCCGGCTTACACCAGCTGTGGAATTGACCCTTCTGCCTTAGTTTGGCCCTTTTGCCTTTTATATAAGATAGTGCTGTTTTTTTCATGCAAGTGGAAATCACAGTTGTCACATTTTTTTCCTTATCTGTAGGCACCCTCAAGCATCTTCTGCTAATTTTCAGCCCGGTACTTATCAAAGCTGCTCTCACAGACACATATATAATTAAGAGAGAGAAGTGAATCATCAAGTGACAGCAGAAGTAGTATCACCTCCTTTTCCTTCACTTGGCCATTACACACACATTTTGTAGTGCAAGTTCTGCAGGGCAGAGCACATACTGTTTTGCCTCTATGATTCCACCCGCAGGTGTGATACTGACTGTATCAGATATCCAATCAACTGGAATCAACTATACATACAACTGTAATACAACCAATGCTACTAACATTAATTTTTCCCACCCATCTTCTCTAATCCATTTGATTATTTCATTCCCCCTCGCCCTGAGCTCCCACCCTGATGTTCCATTTTCTACACCTTCTTTGCGTGCTGAGGGCCACTACAGCCCTAACCATTTTAATCACCGAAGACTGTGGGGCTACCAGAGGCCTTTATATCTATCTAGATGTGCCTTGGTGGCTAACAGAGCAGATGAAAGCTTTACTGTATTAATGGAAAGACATTTAACCAAATAGATAAGTTAATGCAAAATATTTATTAGCATATTGAAACATTATCTAGCACTGGGTAATTTTCAGGCAATAAAGGAAATACAGCATCCCCCAATGAAATGTATACCTTTTGCAAGTAGAGATCTGCTCAGTGCAATTCATCTTCTGAATTCACTGAACCACAACATAAAATAATTAGTGCTGAGTATATACTTAATTTACTCAGTTTCTTTGTGAGTATTTAACACTATAATGAGATAAGCAAAAGCATACATCTAACACCTTTGACCTTTGCTATTCATATTCTGAAAAAGTGGAAAAAACAACTTCAGAAGTCTTAAATTGTTTAGATTTCATCTTCTTCAGTACATAAAATATGTCTGCAAACAGGTGTTTCTCTCATTTATGCATTATGGAAAAATCCTATGAAGTTATTTACGTTAATATCTATACACTGATCAAATTAATATAAAAAGTACTCAAAGCTACAATTTAAGCTTTACTACTATACATATATATACACACATGCACGTAGTACACACACATATATGTAGACACACATTTCCCTTTCTAAATCTTACAGGCCTTGGCTAAAGCACTGTTGCTAGGAAAAACAAATTAAACTGTTTTAAATTTATTAGCTGGCTACAGAGTTTAAATTTAATTCATACCAAATAACTGTGCAAGTGAATGTAGGCCCCTTTCTGGGGAAAGGAAGGTCTTAGATCATTTAAGACCCAATTCTGTCCCCAAGGCAAATAGAAAAACTTCTATCGGCTCCAGACCTTAAATGACCTTCAGATCAGGTTTAGCAGATGAATGCTGGGAATACAATACTTTTTGTGAAGCTGAACACTCCCAGCAGAGTGGGCTCAGTCTCTTCTGGAATACCACCAATGACTTTGGTTTTCTAATTTTGCCTCCAATATCACAGAACAATTATACACACAAGGTAAGTATTAGCAGTGAAACAGCCACAACTTTTTTGCCTTATTTGAAAATGCCACATTCTGTAGTTCTGGTTTTGGAGGTCAGGTAAGGATTGCCTAGAACAGGTTGAGGATGGTTATGTCCCTTTCAAAATATACTTCTTCTAGTCACTGGTCAGTAGCACTTTCCCTCATTCAGATTTACCATGAGTTTTGTACATATGTTTAAGAAAATGAAGAAAGACAGTCAAAGAACAGAGAACTTGCTGCAGAGCAGAGAAATAAAGGGTTTTCCTTAACTTCATTGGATGAAGCCTTCAGATAACACCACCTAGGTATAATTCCAAGCAATTAAAACAACATGTGCATTCAATATAAATCTTCATTATCATTCAGGAAAGAAGAAAACAAACAAGCTAGAGCAAGCACCAAAGCAAGCAAACAAACTGAACCTCTAACTTAATTGCTTAAATGTTTGTGGGAAAACTGAAAGTACTTCAGAGCAGGGGCTACCTTTTTGTCCAGTGTCAATACAGCTTCTAGCACAGCAGGGGTCCAGTTTGTGACCAAGTCTTTCAAACACTACTGTGTTGAGCAACAACAGCACAAATCCAGTTTAAGTTAAATTATTTCTAAATTTGAATTATTACTTACATTTTTGAGCATTCACTCAATTCTGACAGCAATAGAATTCTTCTATAATGTCTTCCATCTGAGCAGAGCATATCAAAGTGCTTTGCAACAAGAAATTACTGTTTAAAATGTGGAAAAAAATCAAAATAAATATTTAATTGTTACAGTGGAAGGCAAAGGATCCCATCTCAGTCAAGCCCTGCTAGAAGGGAAACATTACTGTAAATGCATCAGAACCAAAACGTGACAATAACCTATTTCATAAAACAGATCTGTTGAAATCAATGCATATTCATCACATAACCTTATATAGCAAATTCTAGGCAACTTTTTTAATATTCCTGCTTAGAAAACACTTGAATGCAAAATGATTTTTCAGGTAGCATTAGTAAATTTGCACACTTATTGCTAATACAAGCTATTAACATCGTATCAGCATTCTTTGATCTATATCAACTGATTTGGTCATATCTACTCAATGGCTAATTACTCCTAATGACATAAAAACAAAGGAGGAAAAAAAAAACCCTATGAAGCAAACACTTACCTTAGACAGTCTCAACAGAAAAGTAGGATAGTGATCAAACAGAGCTCCTTATGTGTGAGACACACACAAGGGACCAGCCTAAGAGGTGAAGCAAGGCAGGGGAATCCACTGCTGTTCCTGTAGGACCTGTGAAGATAAATGGGAGTTGTCCATCCAGCAAATTTCATGAAGAATTCATTCATTTCACGGTGTTGAAGATACAAGAAAAAATTTGAGGAAGCTAAAAAGAGCTCTGCTACAATATCCCTCCCCTCACTCACCTCTAGATAGCCAAACCTATTCACAACATCCACAATCTATTCATTTAGCAGCACTGAAGTTATTCAGCAACTCACAGAAGAATGTATAAAAATCTAATTACATATATTTTTAAATCCCACTTCTAGTACACTAGAATAACTTTGCTTCACTCTAGCATAAAGCACTTTATGAGGTACCATAAAGCAACCCTACCATACACAGGCAATGCCTTTGCTCCTCAGTATTAAGCAAAATACTCTGTTAATCCACCTCACTGCTTTTATAGTCTGGCAATTGGTTCAGCAGCTGAGTATGACCACCAAATCAATTCAGGTGTCCTCATTAGTGCCTTCATTCACTTTGGCTATGGGTTGTACGCTGATTGCCTGGGCACTGAAGGGGTGGCAACAACTCCCAGCTGCCATTGCTTCCCATTAGCAGGGGGCCTGTGGAAGACTTGTAAGGACAACTAGCTTTCAGGGGACGCTGCAGTACCATAGGAGAGGGTGGGGTGGTCAGAGGTACAGTTGGCCAGGCATTGCCATTTCTACTAAGACACTGGGTAGAAAGTTAATTGTGGTAATTGAGAAGTGAAAATGCTCATCTCTATGTGAGAGTTTGTGTGTCCCAAGCACAGCACATCAGTCAGGTAGCTCAGAAGTCAGAAGTAGCAACCCAAGAGATCAGAGCGTAGAGGTGCTAGAGGAGGGCACATGGGAAGAGAATTAGAGGACAGATTTGGGGACATGAAGACCTGTGGTGACAAGCCAAAAAACTACATTCAGGTTATGCATCTGCTTGACAAATGGAAAATACTGAAAATAGATTGTCTGAATATTGTGTAATAGGTCTAATTACTGGAGATCTACAAAGATTGTACTAGGGGCAAACAGTTTAGCATCAGGGATAATTATAGGTCCAACAATGAGACCATCATAATCTACAGACATTTTTGAGGCAATATGTTTTGTTCGACCAGTTTAATAAAGTAGGTGTAAGGGCAGCAGGCTTTTGAGCATACAAACTCTTGCTTGATGGCAGAAAGGACATAAAAGTCAGTAGCAGGGGAAAACCTGGCTTAGTATTTTAGTTATGATGCAGAAAATTTTGGAGAAATAAATTTCTTATTGCACAATATAAACCAACTCTCCCGAGCTAGGTCATAACTGATTAAGGGATATCCAGAGCTTCTATTTCCACTTAGCAACTAGGAAATTAACTTTATTTTCAACTATTTATTGTGAAGCTACCTAAACCAAAACCACTAAGTATATATTAGATGCTGTATAAAAATTAGTGCTCTGGGACTTGGGGGGAAATCACCAGTACTTAAAGTCAGTAATTGAAATTATTAATAATAGCGAAAATAATATATCCATTCTCCAAGCAAGCCATCATAATGCTTAATAATTGATTGTAATTGCCTGTAATAAATACTAATGAATTCATGTATAAAGTAATGTAGCTTTATATGTTTATTCACTTTCCTAAGAAATGTTCGTGTTTGTGTTATGTCAACAATTTATTTATTATTAGTTTCAACATTTCTTAATAAAAAACAGTTGTTTCACATAAATACCAAAGCAATCTTCAGAGCACATCTGTGTCCCCAGCAAGCACTCAGGCTGGCTTGTAAGTCCTTTTACCATCTGTGAGCCTGCACGTGGAGAGTGCACCAGCCAGCTGAATGTCCCAGAGCAGACTGAGCTGGCCTGCAGGGACCTTGCCCTAACCTGGGGCTTACCAGCATCCAGTTTATTTCCAGAGCCCAACATTTCCACCGGGAAGAGATTCAGCCCCTTGACAGAGAGAAAAGCATCCCTCCAGCCCAAAGACACTGAGTTAAGCAGCTCTGAATAATTTCTCCCACCCCTATACAGTTTCCTACCTTTCCTGAAGTCTGCCCATATACTGCTTCTACTGCATCATCTTCTAAGACAGCATTTCTCTTCTTCCATTAACTCTGCTAGGACTGCAAATATTTATGACAGCTTTTTCTATTCAGCTGTTTGATTCATCTATGAGGGTTATTGGGCCCTCCATTAACCTCTTCTGTGCCACGTGGGATGCATAACTCCTGCTGCACTTGTGTTCCTGACGTGGAGCATTTCTCGGCAAGCGTAGCAGCAATAACCAGGGCACTGCCCTCTGTGGAGCTCCAGGAATGTGATTGCAGGCAGTTTCTGCAGGGTGAGGGGACACAAACCTCCTGCCTGTCGTGGGTTCAAAGCTAATGGTGAGACCAGCTGTTAACCATTTCACTGCTCATGCTGTGAGGAAGACATTGCCCTATATAAGAAACATGAACCTGCAATCCCAGATCAGTATGCTAACGTGATCATCGCCATCCTGCCTAGTGCCTGGGGTGGAATCAGGACTGAACCAGGTGTTGCCACTGTAGTCATAAAAGATCACATCTTCTACAGTGCTAGCAGGGGTGGTGTGAGGCATGTGGTAAATAGGCCACATCAAAAATATCTCCTTATAAACCTGTGGCACCTGGGTCCCCACTCCTGTCTCCTAGGGTTCCCTCAGAAGGCCCAAACTGCACCTTTGCTGCACAGTGGTCTGCATGCCCTTGGGTATGCCACTGTTATGACCAGCTGACAACGCCTTTCTGGTACTGCTTTGTTTAATTCACCTCCCAGCTGTTCATCCTCATGACTCATGCCATCAGCACCAAAGCCTCATAGCAAACAGAACGGAAGGAAGGGGATTCACTCCGTCCTTCTAAGGTTCATGAGTGCTGGCATGCCTTTTTTATTCCTCTCAACTTGAAATCCTGGGAACAACCAGTCCCTGCATGCTTTCTCAGGCACCTCCATGATGTTTGACTCTAGCTAGTTGTCCTTTCATTTAGAGGGAATTATGGATCTGGCTTAGAAGTAAAAGAACCAGCAGACACAGTATAGGTTGTTGTGGGTCAAGGAGTAGACCCTACTTCAGCCCAAAGTACAAAAATAAAATGAGAACTTGTGAGGGCGCCATTAACTGACCTGTTCTTGATGCTCAGCAAAAGACAAAAAAGTCCTGGGACGGCAGTAGCTAGACCTTTTGATTCATCTCAAAAGCAGTGTAAAAAGAGCTGGATATTATCCTAGTGCTTCCCCTGCTGTCTTAAAAAGGCAGGTATTGATACACCCACCAAGACAGCATGAAGAGTTGCAAAATTTGGCCCCCCTAGGTGCCTCTGGGGATATTGCAGTGCAGCTGTTACTAAAGGGAGGAAGCTGTCCCTCAGGGAGTTCAGACCTGGGGCAAATTTTTACAAACGTAAGGCTGCCATTCTGCTCACACCTTTGCTGTAAATGTGAATCTCTACAGTATGAGGTTAAGAGCTGGACTCTGTGGCTGACTCATCTGGCAGACACAGAGCTCCTGTGGGCTGTGCCGAGAGAGAAACACAAGGAGTAAAGTGATTAGATTGTCTTGTAGGTTGAGAGCCAGTTTTGGTGGAGTGTTAATCTCCAAGAGTATCATTACCAAAGTCACTTCTTAATGTAGCAGTTCAAGAGATAGCCTCTGTCTTAGGACCCGAGGCTAACCTATCTGATGTCACACTACAAGTAGAGCAGGTGCTGGGTTTGCAATGTATATTTGATGTCTAGTGTTGAAAAGTGAATTGATTGAAATGCTGTCAGGCTGCATTTTGAATGATTGCACTACTAATGTCACCTAAAGGCATCTTGATGGACATTCTGCCATACACAGAATACAGTAGGCTGGAAATCATCATTTGCAAATCATCACCTTTGAAAGTACAACTACCAATTCAGCTGAAAAAAAAAAAGAATTGGAAACATGTTGAAGAAACATTAACCTGAGGAAGTGAGCAAATCAGAAACACCAAATATTTAGGCTCATGTATTTCTCATTATGGGAATTTTCAGCCTACTGTATTTCTTTTGGGGTGTTGCATTTCAAAACCTATATTTTGTTTCATAATATACTTCTACCACAGGAAATCTAATCAGGTTGTCTTCTAACTCTTTACTGGTATTCATCTGTATGGCACTTCGGGGCTTTGTTCATTTATGAAAGTAGTTTTACAAAATCTGTCACTGTGTATGAACATAACAAAATCAGTAGTAGAACACTGGCATATTTTTGAAAGGATATGGGGATTTAGCTAAATAATTGTCATTGAGATTAACAAGAACTTGGTGTTTAAATTCTATAGTTGATCATATAAATCACAGTTCTGAGCTATATTTCCTTGCCCCTGACACCAACCTGGCTTAGAGTTAGTCTTTTATTAACACTCATGTCACAGAATAGAAGTGAGCAAGATTTCCTTATTTCCAGTGGCTATTATTCTCCATAAAAGTAGAATTCTGTGACTAATTTTACATCAATCTGGAGATTAATTTTAGCAATGTGGTAAAACCATTGGCTAATAAGTGGTCTCAGAACCAACACTCCAGAAAAAGGAAGAGGCGGGACTAAGGAAACATCAGTATTTCACCACAGTCATCTGCTTTTGTCAGCTTATATTAGCTAGTCACAAATAATACCGAGGCCTTTCTTCAAGTTCTCTTCTATCAAATTTTCTAAGAAATTTGGTGTGAATTTACTTTGAGTATATGCTTCTAAAAACCAATAACAACAATAGAAACTGGGATACAGGCTAGATGTTCATTTCATTTAGAAATACTGGCTTTTTTTTTCAGATACCAGTGTATTTATATATAACCCCAAAGAAATTATGCTCTCCTTCAGGATTTCAGAACACAGCCTCTCATCTAGAAGAACATTTCAAATTCTATATAAATTTCGGACTGCATCAGGGAAACTCCACCCCTTCCACTAACAAACAGGGACAGGGAGGCCATTTTGAATTTGCACAAAACCGCAAAGCGTTCTGTGCCTAAATAAAACAAAAAGATTACATATTGAAGAAGTAACTGCTTATACAGGTGCAAAACCAAGTAGAATTGGTAATGGAATTGTCCCCAGCCCCTTGAAAAGCCATGCTCATGGGCCTGAGAAGAAGTCTTCAACTTTGGTGCAAGAGCCCTGAGCAGAGTTGTACCAAGTGTAGCTGTGAGATGTTCAAGCAGACCCTGTTTTTCTTGAGCAGGGAACATGGGACGGGGCCACAGAGGGGCCAGACCCTAAGGAAAGGAAGGCTGGCCGGGAGCTCTCCTGCTGCATAGCATACTTACTGATCTTGAATCCTAAAAAAGGCCACCCATCAGGAAGCAGCAAGAGCAGGGCTTCTCCAAAGAGAGAACAAGCTGGGAAATGAGGGTAACCTGAATGCAGCCCCACATTGTCTGAACAGGACTGGGCTTGGCAGTTGTGATGGGGTCCATCGACAGTCCCAGACAAGGTGAGGTAAATAGTCAGGTGCAGGATCCTCCCAGGGAGCCCAGCTGGGAGAGGAGGCTGGAGATGGGTCTGTGACACAGGTCTAAGGTCCACTCAAAGACACAGGGTAGGAGACAAAGCTACCTTGCGGGGCAGGTCTGAAGTCACCCCAGAAAACCTGTCAGCAAGCCAGGGCAGCAGATGGATCATAGAATCACTAAGGTTGGAAAAGACCTGTAAGATCATCAAGTCCAACCATCAACCCAACACCACCATGCCCACTAAACCATGTCCCGCAATGCCACGTCCACACGTTCCTTGAACACCTCCAGTGACGGTGACTCCACCACTTCTCTGGGCAGCCTGTTCCAGGATGGCACAGGAACACCTATAACTTGGCTTAGGGGACAGCTGAGTGCCCAAGGCTGAGCTAAAATAGGGCTCCTGGACCTGCAAGCAAGGGTTGTGGGTGGGGGTCCCAGGTGAGCCTTGCCAGAGCCATTAAGGCCAGTCAGGGCACTGACACGACCCAACCTATACTTTGGAAGGAGATGGAGTCTATAGCCCTGTTTAAGCAAGAAATGCTGCTGCTTACCAAAGACCTAGGTTTTACCTTTCAATAAAAATACACACCCACTCTTACGCTGACAGGCTGGCTTCCGGCCAACAAAAGATCAGGTGTTTCTTCAGCACCAGGTATCATCTCCCACACAGGCATGTGTTGGGGCAAAAAAAGTTCTGCCCAAAAGGTGATGGGTAGTCTTTCCTCTTACTTGTCTGCTGGGTAAACTGAAAAAAGCCATTTAATGAAGAAAAGTTTAAATATATAAATATGTATATAAGAAATAGACAAAAAAAACCACCCAGGTTTACATTTTTCAGTTCCTCTCACTAAATTAAGCCTTAAACAATCAGCTCCTATTAAAAATTGGGGAAAAGTCTTTCATGAGTAAATGGTAGCCTCGTTAGCTTGTGTGTCAGCTTAAATGTAAACAAAATTAATGGCTTCTAAAGGAATCTTTCAATATTTAGAAACTAGCTGGCTGCCTGATTACCGAGAATTTGTATGCACATTCTTTTCTTTCACTGATCTGCTCTTTCAACATCAGGAATGGTAACACTGTGAGAACTGTTTACCCAAGATCAGCGTGGTTCAAGTGTTACTTAGGATCTCAGTTAGGATTTCTCGGTTTTTAAATGTTTAGTCCTTGGGGGGAAGTGAAAATGACAGCAGGAAGAACCTGGAGGTACTAAGCACTGCTGAAGCTGGCACTTGATGACAGGAGGGGAATGAACACACCAGGCACTACATTTTATGATGCAGCAAACAGGGAAGTTTGTATTAGATTGTATCAACTTTTGCTGTGCCTTGAGCACATCTGAAAGGAAAGAAACTGATGAAAGTTACAGGGTACAAAAGCGAGAAGAGTGCATGGAGGACAGGAAGTTAGAAATATGTGTAAAATGGAAATAAACATTTGAAGGAAAAAATAAAAAAAGAGGAGACTTGTCACTCCTCTCGTGAGAACTATTGTAAGTGATGGTTTTGCAGTTCAGACGGGAAAGAGCACGTTCCTTCCTCCCTTGCCAGAGGGGGTCACTGTGCCCAGGGGGGAATGGCTTTGGTGCCTGATGATCTAAGCCTCAGTTCAGAAGGATGAACAGAGTAATTTTCTCAGAAGTAAGGCAGGCAACCAAGGAGGGTAGAGTGTGTGGAGATAGCGTGCAAAAGCCATCTTTGGATGGCCTAGGATTTTAGAAGGGCATCCACCACATGGGTAAGCGATCGTCTCACAAGAAATGCTAGGAGCCATGGATTCTTGTTTTCAGACCTACATGGGCATACTGATTTGAAACACGAGTACAAGCACACAGCTCTGAGCACTAATGCAGAGTTTGGATGCATGGAAACGGGCAAACATCTTGCTGACCCTGCTTTAGGTAACCTTCTTCCAAACCTGTATATATGTTCCATGAGGTCAAGGTCCTGCCCTCCTGGGCAGTGTTACTGAGTGCAGATCATGGACCTGTATTTCCTAGCCCCATCACTTGCCATCAGTCAAAGTTACAGCAGGGTGGTAATCCACTGCAGAACAGAAAGGCTGTAATACACTCTTCCAGGAAGACAAGTGCTTTATGAGACTTGCATATAGCTATAGCATAGCCATCCATCCCTCCGTTTGGAAACAAGTTGGCTTAGTCAGGATTCAACAACAAAAGACAGTTTGCTCTCCCTTTCAGGTGTGTTATCCTCCTCCTCAGTGGGTCAAAGTCCTCTTCCCAAGCTGCAGTCATTCTCGGGAAATGCTACCAAGGGAAGAGCAATGTCTGCCTTTCCTGTGTTACTTTCACGATAAAATTGTAAAGCTGTGACACTCTGAGCAGGCCACAAATTCCACAGGCCAAACTGTAAACACTGCAGGAATTCAAGGTCCTTGACATTTCACGGAAAGCAAAACCGTGAGACCGAGGAAAACAAGCTAAAGGCTAAGTTAAGATATGTCTACCAGCTCCTAAGAAGGATCAGTTCAAATAAGGAACTGCAGTCGCAATTTCCTGCTTGATTGTCAGTTTCTTCCAGTGAAGAAATAGTCTGCTACTGGCCC
Source organism: Gavia stellata (assembly GCF_030936135.1). Lineage (NCBI taxonomy): Eukaryota > Metazoa > Chordata > Aves > Gaviiformes > Gaviidae > Gavia > Gavia stellata. The sequence continues at coordinate 16,429,724 of NC_082602.1, forward strand.
TTGTCAGGAACAAATTACTTTCCCTTCACTGCCAACTCAGCTCCACACGCCCTGCGCAGAAGAGAAGCAACACTGCAAAAAGCCAGTTTTCCCCAGAGGATACAAACTACACAGAGTGGTAATCTGAACAGATCGTTTTTAAAACGTAACTTACTCCTCTATACTGCTCTCAGTAAGCACAGGGTAAGTGGGAGTTTTGTCCTAAATGAATGGAAAAAAAATTCCCATGCAACTTTTTGGGTAGGAATTGTCATCAATGAAAATTTTTAATCCCATGAGAGCAAGCTCCAAGGAGGGCTAAGACAGAATCTAAACCCAACCATAAAAGAAATGTGGTGAAAGCGTCTTGGTATTTTAACTTGTATTTTTTGTAATTAAAATGAATTACAAAGAAAAACGTTTTAAGGCATACTAATTTAAGTCTTCCAATTCGTTTGCTTTTAGTGTGGGCAAGATACAACGAGCAAAACACAGGCATTCTGCTCAGGACTTCCTCACCTTATCCTTTCAAAAAATGTTTTGGGTACGAGAAAAAGGGAAAAGTGTCAACAAAGAGGGTCCAAAGTGCAGGCTACTCACACTGGAGGACCATTCAAAGTTTATTCTATGGCACAATCCAAAAGTCCTTATTGAGCAGTTAACATCAATAGTAGTTTTGCTGAGGAAGGCATGTCCTTGGGAGTTTGGGATTTTGACCTTAAGAAAGAGTTTTAAAAAACTGAGAATAAAATCACTAAAGCAATGATGCAAGCTCTAAATTCATTCTATTATAAAAAAGATTTTCCTCTTCAAATGTAAATACCCTAGTTACTCGATTAGGAGGTGTAATTTGGTGCCTTGCTTTTCTTTACCAGGATTTGTTCAGCCTAAATGAACACTTATAACTTTACTGTATCTATCACACTTTAGTAAGTGCAGATTTGGACAACTGTTGCCTGTTTACTCAAGTTTCTGGACTTGTTCTCTCCTAGGCAGAGAGTAACTCGATCCATGCATCCTGTTGATTCTTTCAATGTCTAAAATTAGCACTGTGCACGCACGCTTCCTCTACCTGGTGGCGTGCTCCCCAGCAGAACCGGGGGCAGGCACTCACGCACATGCTGGGTGCAACAAAGGCCCAACTGTTGCTTTTCTGACAGGAGAAACCCGAGATTTTTACCTTTTACTTTATGTACAAGGAAGAGGTCCCACCCCACTCTCACATTCGGCACCTATGACAAGCAGTATTTTGTTCAGCTAAATGCTGAAAATGGTAACATGGTTTCTGAGCACAAGTGGTGGCATCCATCCTGACATATGATCGCCAGTACCCGTGACTCTGACAAGTCCAGGTGTGGTAGAAATTACATGGCAGTCACGGGACTGCACAGTTGGAAAGGTTAAAGAGACTCCCATAGCCTCTCATTCCTCTGCCCCTCTGCTCATCCGTTCTCGCAAGGATCTCTTGGGACTCTCCTGCTAGAAAAATGTTTGTCAGAAAGCGGAAGGCAACCCAATGGGAAACATCAGTGAACCTGTGTTTACTTTATTTAGAAACGACACCCCATCCCTGTCCCCTGGGGCAAACCTTCTTTTCTAGACATGACCTCAGAGATGTGCTACACGCAGCCTGTACAATTTATCACCACGCTGCCTATAATTAGGTTTGTTAACATACAGCCTAGTGCAGTCTTGTTGACTGGGAACTTAATCAAGTTACTATTGAGTTCTTGTATGCATTGCTTCGGGTGACTGTTTTACTTGTAGAATTATAGCTGCGACCAACGTAAGGAAATTAGCTCTGGACACAAGTTTTTTTACTTTTTTCCCCCTACATGTGAAAATATTTAGCAAACAGTGACAATGATGGAAAACAGTAGGAAACAAAATGTTCTACATTAGTATAAAACATGAAAAATGCAGCAAGGACCCTCAGTGGTACAACATGTGTTATGCTGGCTGGCAGTCCATTAGGCTTGATAGACATTTCACTTACCTAAGTCAAATATAACAGTCTAGTATTCATTAATATAAGAAGGGGGTTGTGGAATCAAGCCTACCATCTGGTTAGAACGACAGAATAATCTACAACTCATGATTAGGTCTAAGGAGTGGAATTTCACTTTAATCTTTTTCATTGCTCGAAATTTCCATCTGCGCAGTACGGCACATCATTTTTCTTCAAGACAAATGTGCTGTTTTTCATGTTCCAAAATTAGATCAGAAGAAAACGATTAATCATGTCATGGCCTGGGAAAGGAAACAAAGCCCTGATATTTCTCTCTCTCTCACTAGCTCTGGCTGTTTGCAAGGTCCTTTCTTTCCCTGCCTTGATTTTCATCACAACTTTCAGAGATTCACATCGTGATGGGCTAGTAACGTTCAGGAAATGGGAATCTGAAATACAGACACGGCTTTGATTTGCATAGCTGTTTTTATTTTCCCCTTGCATCTCCCCACCCCCAGTTTGCCACTTCATCTTTTCCTCTTCTCTTTCTCCACCCCCTACCATGTGCCCCCTGGCACAGGACGACAGATGGTGACCTGTTTGCATGTGACACCGTAACCGAATCTAAACTCAAGGAAACAAGTCACCGGGCTGCAAATTAGTGAGACCACACAACTGTCAGGTGGCAGTCCCCTTTGACAGTTGTAGGCCATTATAGGAACATTGATGTTTTCGCAGTGTGACAAAAAGGAATCCTTTTTGCAGCAGACCTGTCTGTCAGCTGGCTCTCAAGTCATAACAAATCCCTGGCACTCAGCTGAGGCTGAACATTCGCAGCGTCAGGAGGATGATAAATGACCTGCAGGGCTTTGAAGTGCCTTGGCAGTTCAGATGGGTCCGCAGTGCTGACAGAGAAATATACACAACAGCGTAACCAATAATGAGAACATTAAACATTCCTGCTTTGTGACAGGCTGACAGAAAAACCCAGCCTCACATCAATCATCTTTGGAGATATAACCTTGACAATTAGCCCCCTCTCTGATACTCAGAGTAACTTCCCCCCCTCTCCCCCTTTTCCCCCCTCGGTTGTTTTTTTTTTTTTTTTTCCCTTTTGCCTGGCTTATCTTCCCTGATCTTTTTTCTGGTATGGCAGAAAGGGAAAAAACAGCACAAGAAAAAAAAGCCCACATCAAAAAAGATCTTTTCCTTTTCCTCCATGCAAAAATAAAATATGCCAGGACAAAGTTTATTTGATGGACTTCCACCTATTTCCCTTTAGGAGAAAGGAATATATTTTTTGCCCTATCTACCAAAGCATCTGTCACTACAAATACTCCTAGCAGAATTTTGTTTACATTTTATGCTTATTTTGTTCCTTAGCTTTTTTTTTCTTTCCCCAACTCTTACATTCATATCAGTGCACTTTGTTGTCAAGCATCGTTTCCACTTGTAAGAGTGAGATGATTAAGCATGTGACTGTCCCCTTGTTACTGTATTCCAGGATCATTCAATAAAACAGATAGAATCTCAGCTTCTACCCATAATCTTGCTTTTTCTTCTTTTTTGTATGTGCCTGTGCACTGGTTTGCCATTTTAAAAATCCTTTCACAGAGCAAAAATAATCTTCAAAGGACAAGTGAAAGGTGCAGCTAATCTTCCTGAAAACTAAACACTTAAACACCCCTCTGGAATCGTTCTCACTGAAGAGCTGGGGTGCATCCTGATCTCATGGACGCTCTCTCTGCTTACAGGGAATTCCTTTTGCTTTACCTAGCATGGGATCGGCAGAAATTCCTCCTGATACACACGGCTGACTTCTTGCCATGGCTCTCCTGCTGGCTGAGAGGTTCAGGCGGTGGGGTCAATGGGAGTGGTCTGTGCTCTGTAAGAGGTGAATTAGGCTCCTGGGTGCTTTCTGCACTCCTTCCTGGTGGCCTCGAGTCTCCCAAGTCACTAGTCCAACCCCACACAGAGGTTTCAAAAGAGCCTAAGCACCCTTATGAAATAGCCTCAATCACAAGTGAGGTTCAAAAAGGTGTTTGTTCCAGAGGTTTTAATCTGGAGGAATGCTAATAAAGTAAAAAAAACCCCTTCTTGTCATTGAAATTAGTGGCAAATCCTCTAAGGTGCACTGTGCTCAGGTCTCTGTCTCCCTGTTCCTGAAGGTATTTCTATTTTGCTTATGCAATGACAAACATGCACTCTTGCTCTCATTGAGTACACCACAGCTCAAATACTTTGATGTGAAGTTAGGGTAGTGAAACAGATTTACACACAACCAAGCACTTGTAAATTAAAAAAAGCTGGGTTTCTAACCCTGAAGTAAAGCCTGTCCCCAAGGCCTGTTTTCCTACGCATACTTTAAGGTCCCTCTGCAATGCTGGTGTAGTGGAAAAAAGATGAAAAGGAGAAAAAACCCAAGGCCTTCAACCTTCAATGCAGTTATAGAAGACCCAGCTACAGACCCAGATGACGCTGCCGAAATAATGTATTCCAGAGTCTGTCAGCTGAGTCCTGCTGCTGTCAAAGTATGTCCCGTGCACGTGGCCACAGCTGTTAACTTCACTATTAGAAGAGGTCAGCGTGAAGGAGAAAAGAAAGGTATTAGAAAGATGATCAACAGTAAGTGGCAAAAACTGTTCAGCAGTTGGATAGCCTCATTTGTACTCTGATTATATTATTCTGACAAAAAGACAAACCATGCAGTGCCCATTTCATAAAACAGCAATGGAAGATTGTCCTCTGCAGGACTGTGAGGAGCCATTTCACTCTCGGGTAAGTACTTTTAAGAGACCAGGCTGACAATGCTGCAAATAGAAAACTTCTCTTTGCCTTCATTATACCTGCCTAGTGGCTACTGACCTCTGTGTCTTACAGCACACTGAAAACATACTGTGTTACCACATTGCATACCCTTCCTGGAGGGACTGCAGTCAGACGCGGTGATTGCTAAGTCCTGCTCAGGCTTTGGAAAGCCCAGGTGCGGTAGTGCTTGCGCAGTGCAAGCTGAGGCTCCAGCAGAGCCAGGCAGCTAAGGACTGTGCATTCAACAGCAAGAGTGTTCTCTCTCTTTCCTCTACGTCTGAGACTGGTGTCTTGTGACAAAGGGACATCAGTCTTTGGCTTCTCTGCTGAGAGAATGAAAAGTTAATTCACACCACTGATTTCCCAAAGACAGATTCCTTAACTCATTAAAACTACTGCTCTGCTTGTTAGGAGTCTGTCTCACAGCCAGAAGACTTTTTCTCACCATGATGGCTGTTACAAAGAGAAGGGCACTCTCAGCCTGCACACCGTGTGATCTCTCACGTGCTTGATTTCAGTCTTGTTTCACATACCTTCAAAGAAATGGCCATACCCCACTTTTTAAATTCCAGTGTGTATCAGTTCCAGGTCTGCCAGACAGGCTCGATAATACCATCCCCCCTGCAGACAGGAACACGGAGGGGAGAGCCAGACATGCATGAGACACTCACAGAGCTCCGTTCCCCTCACAGGCTCTGGTCAAAGCAGGTATGATTTTCAGCCCATGAACACACTCCCATATGATGCTTTATGGCCTATCCTACAGCATCATCAGTAACTGTGTTTGGGTACTAGCTGCTGCTGATTGAATCTATAAAGGATCTTTAAAAGATAAATGTGCAGAGTAAATGAACACTTTCCTCCCAGCAGCCTTCTTCCCTTCCACCTGCTTACCTGCAGAAGAGGACAGGCTGCTTTCAATACTTTTCAGTGAGGAGAGGGATGAAAAACTCCCCCTTTACCACTGGCAAGGACCAGGCAACGAGCCCCATGTCTTTTGCAATGAATGTTGCAGTTTATCTTGTAGAAAACCATGGCTTTAGGAGTTGATGGATGCATTCAGATCCCACCCTAACAGGACTGTCAGCAGAAAGGGATGAAAGGCCTATGCCATATGCTGAGATGATAGAGGTAGAATGTAACGATCCCACTTGTTTTCTTCTGATCATGTTGGAGGGCTGAGCAAACATCTGGCATGCCCAAAGATTTGAGAGGCCCCAAAACTGGACTGAGGCGTAAACCACTAGTCATCACAAAGGCTAAAGAAAGGAGGAGTCTGGAGAAGCTATTTGGCTCCTCTGCCATATCAGGCAGCCATCATTTGTGTTGTCTATTTGATGAAATCTTTAAGAACCAAATCGTGCTGGAATTGTATGATACTAATCAAATCTCCTGGGCCATAATTCTCACTCTGACATTTTATTTGGCTCACAGCCTTGAGTTAATCACCACTCCCTGCCTCAGTTTCCTCACAAACAGGAATGGATGCATTCAAATTACACTCACCTGAAAGACATGCTGTAAAATTTAATTAAGCCCTGAAAAGCACGCTGCGATTGTGAGATGAAAAGGTGCCATTAAAGGCTTCTAGTATTATATTTCACTAAGACTCTCAGAAATATTTTGGATAGAGTTAAAGAGAGAAAATAAAAGGGGAATAAATCATAAACATTGCAGAATAAATGCTGCCCGCCCCTTCTTATCTGTAACTCACAAGGCATATAGATTACATCTAAACAATCCTTTGTATGAAAAACTGTCCATACATTTGCACGCAAGATGTAAGGACAATACTGGTTTTATATGAAAGGGAATATACATGTTTCCTTGCACACCCTCAGTGAAGTTAAAAGGGTTAATAAAATATAAGTTGAGATCAAAAGAAATCTGAGGTGACATTTTGGCCTTGAGGCCTTCTCTTGGCTGTGGGAAAACAGAACGAGGCTGCTCTGCAACCTACAAGCTGAAGTACAATTAGTGGTGTTTTCAGACTGCATGTTTTTTTCTAGGTTAAATCTGTATAGATGTGAGCATACGCAGTGAAAGCACCGTGAATTTAGTTTTTCCAGTGGAGAATTACTAAGTGTTAAAGATAGAGACGACCTGAGAAAATTCAAAGTTATGTAATTAGAAGATTATACCCACCCAGATCAGAACCAGATAAAACATTAAAATCATCATTGTAAAATGCTCTCAGAAGGGAAGGGCTTGGTGCATGTGCGTGCAGCTGCAGTGTCATGCACACATCCTGAGGACAACTGGAGGCAGTTGGCCTTTCATCTTTTGACTCAAGACCTCCCCAAGACCTATGCATTACAGCATGAAGAACCACACACTCTATCAAACATCGTTATTTACATAACACATGGCAGGGAGTGGTTATAGAATAAATCAATACTTTGTGATATTTGTTACAAGCCACATGGCACAGCTGAGCATTTCTAAGGACTTACCCAAGGTCTGGCTTAAAGGAGCTTGTTACAGCTATATTAAAATTGCCTAATAAGTGAGGTTCCCAGAGAACTGCACTGAGCCTTTTTTTTTTTCTTCACTGGACTGTAGCCTAGGGAGGGCAGGGCTTTCGTTTACCAATGAGCTCCTGATCTGACCCTCTCCAACACAGACTCCTTTTCTGTGTAAATTACACACTGATCTCCTTTCCCCGCTGCCTGCCTCTCAATAAAACTGATTCCTAAGCATAGCTGTGATTATAGCTGTGGACGATTGCTCTAGATTCAGTAGTATACCTCTTAAAAAAAAAACAAACAACCAAACCTATTTGTTCACTACTGAGACTCTGCCTGTTCAGACCTCTGTTTGGAGACAGCAGTGTGGTTTCCCAGTGGGACAGTGATACAGTCTTCCCTTAGGTCCCTAGGCTAGGAGGTTTATGTGAAAGTGGAACTTCCAGAGGACGACTAAAGCGTAGGTACCTATCTTTCTTTATCAAGTATATGAAGAGCCTAGACACCTAGCTTACACACACAGGCTAGATGCCTGAAGTTTGACTATGTGAATGCTGAATAGCTTGCACAAAAATCTTTGGGCATCATGACAAGCTTTTGCAGAAACAGCACCATTTTGGTTTAAATACTCTCTGACCATCGCTTTCCTGCAGTCTTGGAAATTAGACGTTGGTTTAAAAACACAATCAGAGAACCCAGCTAGCCTTTCCAGTTTCATTCTGCCAAAGCATATTCATTAAAATCTCTGGTTTGGTGAAGACTATGTTTAGAACACTAACAATGCTTAAAATACAATGTTATCAGTTCCAAACACCAGAACAGCTGAATGCGTGACAACACTCAATAAGCTGCAAATTCACTGGGACAAAGCCCACAGTTTCACTTTGTGTTTGCTCAGCACCTAGCACCTGGTTCACGATTAGGCCTAATAACGTGTCTAAAATACAAAGTGGCAGTAATTGAGAAATATGATCCATTATACTGGGGATATAACTATCAAATAATAATCTAAAAGCCACTAAATAAAAATTCCTCTCAGAACGCAAGAGACAACTTGTGTTGTGTAAAAAGAAAAACAGTAAACAAAATATGTCATTATGTTCTTTCTTCTGTAGTAACAATGTAGGTAATCACAAAAAGTAAGGAAGAGCAGATAATTCATAAAGACATGCCAACCCAGTAAGGAATCTCCACTGAAGTCAAGCAAGGACAGGAAAAAATAACCTGCAAGAACCATGAGGTTGCACGAAGAACTAACAAAAAGGTTGCATAAGGAACTTGCCAGACAAACTCTTACTAAACTGCTGAACAGCTAAATTAAAAAAACCCCATAAATCAATGTACGATACATTACATGTTAGTAAATAATTTAATGGCAAATCACCTGAAATATTCAACTATGTTTGGTTAGATGCTACCATAAAACTGGGTCTAAAAACTTTGAAAATTCAGCCTTTTCTTTATTCTGCTGCTCAGAGTTCATACATTAGTCATTTGCTGCCTCAGCTACATCAACATATCTTTTCATTTTTGGCCTTACAGCTTTCTTACTCCCTTTGTTTCAATGGCCGTTTCAAATATTTTTCTCTTTTCATGCTCTTCCTTCTCAGGTCCTTGGTTTCCACTTACTATAAATCAACTTCAAAACACCATTTTACAGCACCACAAAACACTGCCCTTAAACCTCTTTCTTTACTACTTCTTTCAGTATTCCTGCTCCTCCAAAGAACTGTCAGGCTTGTATGGACTATCTGAGTCTTCTTCTCCTACTGTAGTCTTTATGTTTTCACCTATGACATGAAGTATGTTTGTGACAGCCTTGAATTCATTTTTGCTAGAGGCTTCCCATAGAAGACTCACACGTTCTATTGTACAACCATGCCCCCACTCCCTATTTATGCTATTTCATACCTTTGAGATGTCTGTAGACTAAGTCTTTCAGAGCAAAGAAAGCTTTAATTGACGTCAGCAATTTCTATTGAGTAATCTTATGCACGTCCACAGTGTCATATACACTAGCCATACACAACCGCCCCAAGAATAAATGATTTGAGGGAGCTGCCCCTTGAGAAATTTACAGAGATTGTGTCAAACTCAAGATTTTAATATTTCAGTAATATTTTAAAACCACTGATCAGGTGATATAAAAAGCTGATACAATAATTAAATTTGCATATGATACTAAATTAGGAAGTGTTGCAAACATAAGTGAAGACAGAGAAATAACACAGAGGACCTGAGAAAGCTTAGAAATAAGAGCGGGAAATAACAAAATGAAATTCATCCGGGAAACTTGCAAAAGTACAGTACATCTGGGGGAAATATTTCAAAATTAAATACCAAAAGTAATCCGATCTTGTGGTTCAAGGTGTAAACTGATTGCCACAGCTGAAATAATCCTCTCAACCCTCCTGCTCAGCAACATATAACTGGCAAGGTACATTATGAAGGGTTTTGAAAGATCAGGCACAAGTTATTTTTGGAGGCAGGATGCCTGTCTCTTACAGAAAATCCTCTGCGACATCTATATTCAGAGAAACAGGCAGATTCATTGAGAGCATGTTCCCACTCTTGGGCAAGCAAAATACTTGCTTACCTCCCCCCTTCCTTGCCCAACAGTTACCTCCACCCCCCCCCCCCCCCCCGTTCGTATGCTTACTGACAATTCAGCACAGACCCGTGACACAGTGGCAGTGGTACTAACGTGTTAGAACAAGTTGAAAAGAGCAGGGGAAGGGGATGCCAGGCTAGTTAGAGGGTGAATTATCTGGGCCTTTAGAATTCCTGACCTCTGAGAAACTGCGTCAGCTACTTTTCACTCTCAGCAGCCACAGGGACTGCTATACCAGACAAGCAGTAATGTTGTCAGAAACAGAGATACTCAGTTGATGTCAGTCGGGGTTTTTCTGCTGACTTCAAAGAGAATAGCAAATTTAATGTGAGTTTGCAGTGAAATAGGATATCGAAATGCTTCAGCGCAGCTTAGTTTTCCATCCTGAGGCTCGCCACAATCAGGAACTAGAGAAGAGATGAGGCTTTGTACGGCACTGATAAAACCACAGCAAATATATCACAAAGCTTTGGCCCTTGAATGCCATCAACTCATAGAGAAGCTGGAAGGAGTTGAATGGAAATCAATAACAATGAAGGATCGCAGACAGATGGACTTTGAAGAAAGTCACTATCTTCTTTTGTTACACATAAAACAAAAGACAAGAAATGTCATTAGAATAAATAAATTCATTATATCTCTATAGCGAATCAGTTTCTCTCTCAGCTTCATAGCACAGCTTCTGCTTAGGAATTAGCTTCCTACATCAGATTTAAATAAACAGCACATATATCCTTACACATTCCCTGCCCTGTTCTTCCTAGATAAACAATCTGAACAGGAATGAAATTAGAGACTGAGTCATTGGTTTCACCACTGTTTCAGATCTGGTCATTGTTTAACTCTGCCGCCCACCCCCCCCCCCCCCCCCCACCCACCCCCAACGTGTTCAGTTGATTCAATTTATTATGAAATTCCAGAGGTGCAAACGGCTGGACAATAGCTCAAAGAGTCTTTGCAGCTGGATTACCTCACATCAATGAAGTGTGGTATGGTTCCACACAGGCCAAGAACAGGATTTCAGAGAAATTAAATTGAGATTTAATATCTTTTCAGAAGGATTTGCTGTACCACAAAGAACAAATCATACATTTTTTTTCAAGAATTTTTGAGTCAAGTTAAGTTGACAGCCTTTACTTCCATCTGATCGGTCTGGAGCAAGTAGTCTCCTGCGGTGCAGCTATCCTCAAAAAGTCATACTGAAACATGTGAAATGTCCATTCCCTCCTGGTCTCACAGAAATTAGTTTTCTGAGGGTATTTCTGATAGCAAATGGAAGGAAACAAAAAAGAAAAGAACTATTTTTCTGAATAATCTCATTATAACTGTTGTCAGCTTGTCACACTGGAGTGGGTTGAAAGGTCCAAGGAAAATATGTTAACGGGACTAAAAACATCTAATGAAGAGACTGTTAACATGTAGGTACCGGGGGATAAGGACGATCTCTAGTTAAGGACAATACTTGGACTTTAGGCAATCTGTGGTCTGTTCCTCACTGTGCCACGTGTTTCCTATACAAACCCAAACAAATGGCTTTATATGTACCTTAATTCCAGGTCAGTAAAGCTAGTACTTTCTCAGCCATGCCTATTCATGCTGCAAGCTATGTAGGTGTACAGTGTATCTCACAATAGGGGACAGATTTTGAACAGAGGAGAGAAGGTATTTCCAAAGCAGGTAATACTATTACAGGCAACTGGCACTATCACACTTCCTTAAGCATGTATGTCTACAAAATCTTCTCCAACCAGAAGAGGGAGAAGATCTGTGGTTTGCAATCTCTGGACCAACAATTCATTATGAATCACTTTGGGTGGGCTGAGCTTGCACTTAATCATCAAAACCTATGCAGAGGTTATGGGTAGCACCATGCACAGTCAAATAGCTTTGGCTTTCCATGGTGTGTAGGTTTTCCAGCAGTCACGAACCCCCACCCTCCACAAGCTCTTTATAGTATATAAGAAGGTTGGGCACGAAGATGGAAATGCAATCGTGATATAATGGAGGGTGGTGCCTGATACTATCGGGTCTTTTAATATTAGTCTCATTGCTGCGGGGTCTGAGCACTTCCAGCTCAAGATGGATGCTCGCATCATCCAAATGTCTGATAGAGAGACCTGCAGGCAAAGTTGTGGTTATGAAACTTGAGATGAGCAGATCTTCTATCTGTATAATGAGCTAATTAAAAATTAATTTAAACATAGTCTGTATAAAGTGCTGAAGCATACGATGTGGGGTTAAATCCTATGCTGGATTTGACAACCCACAGCTGCTACTGCATATTCGGGGGGTTTGGACAAAATTATATGCTCCTTCTGCCAGACTCCAATGAGAATTTTCCCTCACTGAGCACTTCAGGATCTGATTCCAGGATGCAGACTGGATGGTTAGTCCATGTGATTATGTGCAGAGATAAGAACTCAGATCTAGAGGTCATTTGGCTGTGTTTGCACAACCACGATGTTTCTTAGACCAAGCAATGTTCTACAAAGCGAGCATGGATACATCCACTGTCCTTCCCTGCCATTCCTGGTTCCAGACTTTCTTCATGCTGAGCCAGCTTGTGTGTCTCAGCACTTTTAGTGTTGATGTATCCATAAATGGGATGAAAATATCTGTATCAGTAATAAGCACAAAAAGGTATTTTGCCTGCAAGGCATGTAGGCCTCTGGGAACCATGTGGAAAGCTGAAAGGCAAGCTCTGATTGCATTCCTCTGCCAATGAGTCTCAACTGGGACACAGAGATATATGAGGTGTCAGGAGCTGAGAAAGCAGAAATCAGAGCGGTAGGAGTGCATTCAGGAAGCCATGAAAGAGAAAGACCTCCTACAATTCTTGCTTTCTTCTTGGACAGCTACCTGCCACAAGCCGTAATTGAGCCCTGCCCCTAATCAGGTGCTAATTATTGTACTGCAGAGACATTGGGACTAGTGTATGTATGTATGTTGGTAGTTTGTTTACTGTATTAGTAAATAAAACATTTTCCTTCTTGCTTAATAAGTATGTTAATTAATCATACATAGATATAGCCTAGAAACACAATTAGGTAAGAATTAGCATGGCCACACTTACTTTTGTGGTGTTACCAGGTACAGAATCACTATGACTCTTGATAGGAATAGCCTCAAACAGTCTGAGCAGAACAGAACAGCAATCATGAAATAACACCCTACTTACTCGGAAAAAATCTTGCAAATTCAAGAAGTTTTCTCAAACAGCAGGAACACATTTGGCCTTTACTCACCACCTTTATCCTACCAGTGTTCCTAAAGCAGGAAAGGCACAGAGGTGCCAGGGTTCTCTCTGTGTTGCAGTGGAGGAGTCCAGGGATGGCGATCCTCTTGGATTAAGAAAGAGAACCATGAACCACAGGTACCCTATCTGGCTGAGACACACAATATTTAATTTGAGAAAAAGCCTTCCATTATTCCCTTAAAAACTCAGTAGTAAAAAATCAGCATAGAATAAACCCATGTTTAATTCACTGATTCTAGCCAGCTACTGTATGTTGCTCATTGGATTCTCATGGGAGTTCACAAGAGGCTAGTTGCTTCCCATAAAAGGGCACATCTGTATGTTTCATCAGTAGTAGTGTCAGCATGTTATTTTTGTTCTGTGCTACCTACAATGACTTTTCATAAGATGTCAAAATCTTTTTTTCTTTTTCCAGTGTACTTGCATATACATCCAGGATGAAGACCATAATCATCAATTACAGCTCTATGTCCCAATAGGACATTCCATAGAAAGGCCAGAGTTCATCTGCACAAGATATGGGATCTCTTGTGGGCTCTTCAAGACCTCTTTATGAAATGAAGAACAAATTTCCAAAAGAGATAAGTAACACCAGAAACCTTAGCATTTTTTGCTCTATGTACATAGTGCGTCTCTTTAACCTTGCTTGCTCTGCCATAAAACAGAATGACACGTAGATGATATTAGAGAGATGACCATAGTACAAGAACATATACAGAGCAGAATATTTAAGAAGAAATTGGATAAAACATTCCTCCCCAACCCTTCCCTACTGTACACATGCCAAAGATTTCATAGTCCTGACAATGAGCTTAACATTTACCAGACAAGACTTGATTGATGCTTTCCCTGTTGGAGCTGGTCAAATTTGTAATGATTGCCTGTTACAAAAGGAAGAGAAGCAATACATTTACTGCTGAGCATAGAAATGTAAGTTAGAAAAAAAAAAACCTCTTCATCATAAGAAGGAAGCAATACTCTCATGTCCTGTACCTCTCACTTCGGATGTCTCTTTTGCATGATTTTCCCTTATCACATGCATTGATTGGTGCTTTGTACAGCCCACTCTTTAATCTTTAGCAATTATTCCATGAAAATAGGATTTAAAGGATGACAAAATACACACTAAGCCTATTCCTTCCTGCCAATTTTATACACAGAGAAATTTTAGTCAAAAAATTTTGAAGACCCAAATTCTCTGACTGAATTTTTACACAATGCTGAACAACAAATTCCCCAGGAGCTGTCTGGAGTTCTCTTGCAGTCCAAACTGTTCAACATGGAGGCTTATGGCAACAGTTTGCCACAAAGAATGAGCAGAGCAAGGTTCCCATGGCAGTTTACTCAACTCATGCTTGAACAGTGTTGAAAATCCACAGTTCAATTGCCACAAATAGAGTTTTCCCCATATTCTTTTTTTTCAGCTTCATCTGAAAGGGAGGAGTAAAATTATCTCACAGCAGCTTTCTTTTTAGGCTGTGGTTAGATACTTGGAGAGCAGTTGAATCTTGTGTAGGGCCCATGCAACAAGGTTGAGACGTTTGAGGTAGAACTTGATCAAAGACTTTTGATTTTTATGTCTTTCTCAGGCTCTTCTGACATGCCCTTTCAACCACACCTATTTTCAAATTAAACTCCTGCTTAGAAATACTCTTTCAATGTATCTTTTCAGAACATACCCCTGTATGTGATGGATCCAAAGCACACAATGCCAACAACAGTCTTTTAGTTTCCATTTGCAGCAGCACCAACCTCGTATATTGGGAATGTAAAACAGCAGCAGTACTTACAGGGAAGACTTTAACTGTTTCAGTGGATGGAGTTAAAAAAGGTGTCTTTTTATGTTGCATGTTTCTGTACACATTAAGTATGTCTATATGTTTCTTCTTTTTTTCTCACCTGCTGAAGAAGCCATCTAACAAACTGAAGCCTAAACAGAAAGAGCATAGATGCAGCTACAGTAAGGATGAGATTTCATGGTCAGCTTCATCTAGTTGAACTTTGAAATGCTACTGAACGGGACAGACCTTCCTTTCCACCACCTCTCCTGTCTCTCCTCCACACTTGGTGACAGCACGTGTAGTTGCATGCCTCACTCATGCAACTGATCTGCAGTCAGCCAGATCCACTCCCCGGTGCAGCTGCCTGCACAGCTGGATGAGCACTGCTCCTGACACAACAGCAAGGAAAGGGGACAAACACTCACCCTTTCACCACCTTTACAGCAGTTTAGAAATGGATTAGCCATGGCTGATACAAAACTACACCCAAGTATCACCCCTTTTTGATGATGGCAGGAAACAACAGATTCCCATGTTATTTGCTGCACAACAACAAATGACATTACTGATAAAGAATAAGCATTTGGGATACCTGCCTTTATGATAACCATGGTCATTGTTAATACAAATGGAAACAGATATGTCAGGCAAATGTTTGTTTCAAGAGATAAGACAATGCATGGAAAAATTAAACAAAGTGAAATGAAACTCTAAGAGAATGTTTTGTGGACAGAAAACTGGAAGGCTTGAACATTCATTTTTCATTAATTTCTCATCTTCATCTCAGAGAATACTACTTCCAAAACTATATTTAATATTGGTGTCATGCTAATTAGTACTACATGAAAAGCTGGCTTAGGAAGCAGATCTAAACCAAATGGTGGAAAAGGCAATATACTAGTGGCTTCAGCAGGATTTGCATGAAGCCTTTAATATTTGTTTCTTCCTATTATCCATCTCCCATTCTCTGCTAAACTCACAAGGAAGACTAGAAAAACTTCAAGAAGTGTAAAAAGAAAAGTTTAGGGACTATAGAATGAATAGTTCAAAACCAACTTTTTTTTTTTAAAAAACAGAAATTCTTACTATTGAGGAAAAAGAGTAATTAAATCCATATCAGAGACAGAATTAAATAATAGGAGAAAAAGGGACAGATTCTTCTACAGCAGTTAGCACTATCCATTATCAGTGCCAAGATAACAGATTAGGTAGATCACTACTCCGATCCTGAATGACGACTTCTATCCAAGTCACTGCCCTTCACATCACCACCAGTGGCACGGTGCCTCAAGCGTTGATCCTGCAAGACAGCAGGGTACAGACACCAGCGCTCTGTTCTGCAGCAGGGTACACAACAGCAGCTCCCGCGGCCATCAGGAGGAGCTGCGTGGATACCTATTTCCAGGAAGAGTGGGGTGAGAGCACTTGGAATGCAACTACTGAAAGTTCAAGTCAACAGGTCTGGAAACTTGGCAAAGACAACGCAGACAAGTAACTCAAGGTTTGCAGGGCACCTCAGTGACTAGTATAAATCAGATGATTACTGCTCAGTTCAAGGGAATCTGCCAATACATGACAGATGAGCACCCGCTGCTTTACAATGCTCCTCTGAATCTTGGTATCTGAACCGCTTGGATCTCATCCAGCTTTCTAGTGCTTCCTCCTGGCTGAGAAGAAGGTGAAAACAGTGCAAAACGTTCTGCCATTCTCAGTGCAAAGGAAAATAATATCACACTTGATAATGAAAGTTGATCCTCCATTTTCACACAACAGCAAAGACAGGAAGAGGAGCTATACAAAAGAATAACGAACTTCTTCCCCTTCTTTCACATCCCTGCCCTCTAAGTGCTTTCCTGCTGCTGACAGAAATGAAAGTCAGGCCTAGATGAACCCAGCGGAGATACCCAGAGGCACCAGAGCAGTGCTGGGCCCCTCCCAATGCCACACCGCAGTTCAAAGCCTTGAAAGGCTGCAGAACTCCCACCGTGCTGCAGTTCAGCTTCCCACCCAAGGAGCTGTATACCTAGCAGCGTACTCTCTTCTCAGCATGTCCCTATTATGGCAATAGGTCCATATCTTCTCTGCCTTCTACCTTCTTCACATACTGTTCTCATTGTGCACAAATAATCATCTCTGCTCCTCCTGCCCATTGTACCTCCAACTGCAGGTCAGTGCCAGCCAAAGCTCTTTATTTGCTGAGCTTTAGTGACTGCTTCTGCCCCAGCTCCCCCTTTTCCATGTGCTTACTTTGATAGCTGCCTTTCTACACAAGAAGTTTGTCTTGAGGATTTTTGAGACAATGGACCCTGTAGTAAATGGGAGCCTTGATAATGCCAGAGAGATCAGATGTCGTGCCTTGAGATGCAATGTCACTCCATGCATGCTGTGCACACACAGGTCACCAGCATAACATATGCATTGATGTGCCCTGTGCTGGAGCTGGCAAAATTACTTTCCTGCGTATGCACAGTAGCTTTTTTCCTAGCAGCCACTGCCACCAGTGTTGAAAAAGCACCCAGCTGATGTGAAATAATGGAGAAAGCTTTTCTGTGAGCTTTTCATATGAAGTGTGAGACTTTACTGGGCAGTTACAGAGGACATCTGGCAACTCCTTCACTGGCTGATGGGATTTGGAGATGTCTCCACACTGGCACTGCAATAGACTGCTTAGTCTTGGACCTTGCAGTCTTCAGGCCTACTGATCAAAATAAGTATGAAATAAAGAGGTAAAATACAAATGAAACAAAGAGGTCAAAAGCAAACCAAACCTTTTCAAAACATTGGATTTCATCCAAGTTTAGGAAAAAGTTCATTCCTCAGCAGAGTAAGGACTCAAATACCCAGACTGTTGATTTAGCCAATATATTGACGACAGCAAAAGATGGCTCCTAGTTGCAAGACCTGGCTCTATTAATACCAGCAGCCAAAACAATTGAAATTGTCAAGCATCTGGTTCAGCCTGTTACAGAAAGTCAGGCAGGACCCAAACTCTGGATAGATATTTGAATTTTACTGTATTTCAGGGCTGATGGTGAGAGGGTTCATATACGGAGTTCTAGGCTTCCTCTGGTGTATCTTCAGTAAAACTATCACAGTTCTCTAACCCCATCACTTTCCCAAGATGCTGCTGTGGTGTGTGCTAAAGGGCTGGGAGGACAAAGGAGTGGAGGAGGAAGTTCCTCATTCTTCCCTATTGCCCTTCTTCCTGTTTTCATGCCTGCGTATTCAGAGGATTGTCTTTCCACAAGCAAACAACGAGAGACAAGCTCACCCCAAATATATATTCTCTCATGTTTCAAGCACTTGCTCTCTGTTCTTGCTGAATGTTTAGTTACAGCATGAAAAATGGATATGTGGAATGAAGACATTTCCCCTTTGACTAGCACATTTGCAGAAGGTATGTCAAGGATCTGAGGCAAGGGGTATAGGCAAGCTTTCAAGAAAGTTTTTCCCCCCCTTCTCCTTTGCTTGCTTATTGGAAGAGCAATAAATATCAAGCAGACAGGCCCTTCTCACAGTTACAAAGCCTACCTGTAACTGAGCTGGATAATTAGCAGCCTTGAAGATGATATATGACTTTCATTACCCTTTGGGACTGGAGACTAAATGAGGACAGAGCTAATTGCCGTGCAAAGCAGTTTGGCATGAATGAGAAAAATGCAGGCGCTGTCTCCTGCCAAAAAAGGGCCCTATTGCTGCTCTGATCTCATGGCTGGTTTTTGCCGCAGGAGTTCACTTGGTGTCCATAAATCATGGTCTGCTTACAGCTGAAACTGCACTGAGTCATCAACATGCAATAAGCTGAGTGACAGATTCCAGCCTGACTACATTAGAACTTCAAACTTAGTCCTCCCCCCCGCAACACTACCCATACTTAACAGAAAATTAAACCCAGACTACACAGACATGAAGGCTGTGAGAAACACAAGGCTTGTTTACTTGACAATAGTTTTTCAAGACTGATGTTTCCAGGAAATAGCATCATGCACTTTGAAAGGGAGAGGGCCGCAAGTACTGAATTTATGAAATGACACACTGCTATAGCATTTGGTTTGTCCTTCCTCATATAATTGCTGATTAAAATGTATTACCCTCCTTTAATGATCTAAAGTGGCACTTTGTCATCTTAGTTCTTATGGAGACAGATTTAGTCAGCTATCTGAGAAAATATTTTGCTGCTCTGGCCTAAAATTAGGCCAGAAGAACCTGAAATGTGATTGCAAGTCTGCTTCCAAAGTGACCTGAGGCACATTAACATCCATACTGTACCCTTAAGAAGTGTGGGCTTCTGGGGAATCTAAACCATCAGTGTAAAAGAGAGTCCTTGAAGATACTCTTTTCCTCTCCCTGTTCCGTTTTACAGAAAATTTTTTGCTTTTCCCTAAAGGTACCTTAGGTCTATTTTTTTTTAATGGAAGAGATTGTGCTGAATTTGCAATATGGTATCCTGTCAGATCCTAATCAATTAGCCCACATCAGTTCAGTATAAGGCAGATACCAATTTAACTTACAGAGCTAAGCCTTCTGATTTTCTCTAAGGGCAGTCACATAATTCATTCTTTGTAGTGCCAAATTATATTTGACATTTAATTTAAAACTCAAGGTACCATAATGCAAAATCTCACTAAAAATAACGGTGATAAAGCAGAGGAACATTTCATTTGACAGTAAGGATTTTTTCAGCTTATTTATGCACCCAAATTTGCCCCCTCCCCCAACTTTCAAAGCCCCAAACTCACCAGTGCTGGTTATGCAGGCAATCACTTTCAGGTGATTTTAGCCTCTACAGGTGCTTGCATACAGTAAAGGGGCACTTGAAGGTGAAGCAAGACAGCTGTCTGCTGCTCACCTTTCGGTGGGTGAGCTCTCCTCTCCCTGATGACACATGAGCTCAAAGACATTTCATGTGTTATTACCACTGTAGCTAGTAGAAAGAAATATTTGAATAGAGTGGCTGGGCTAACTGGAATAGTTATGTGTGGACTGGGGAAGGGAGAATCAGCCTGAAAAGGTTGAGTTTTTCGCTTTTAGAAGACCCAACACAAAAAACCCCCAACAAAACCAGCTTCATTCACCATTCTCTGTCATGTAGTAACTCCCTTTGCGGCCACCTGGCACAATGCAAGTCTGTTGGTTCATGAAGCATGTCCAGACTTGGACAATACAACTTCATGCATAGATATTAATAAAAAGACTGAGATTTCCTCCTTTCTTGAAACATGCAATGCACTGCTAAACCATGGGGACTTCTAGCCATGGGCTCAGTCAGCACTTGCAGTGGATGAACAGTCAAACTCTAATAAAACCACTAATTGGAAAAAACGTGCAGCCATCTCTGTCAAGGTGAGTTGCTTGTAGGGACTAACTATTCCTGCTGGTAGTGTGCAAAACACTAAGAAGCCAGTGACTTGCCTGGCTAATCCAGAGCAGCTTTATGAGAAGAGAAAGTAATGGATAACAGTATGCTCTGCTTTGTTGAGACAATACCATATAGCAATAAGGAAAGTCCATTGGTAGTGCAATCCTCCTGAGAGTGACTCAACTTTTGTCCTGTCAAAAAACAGCTACTACTTTGCAATAAAAAGAAGCAAATGTCTAATGTTCCCATCCTTTATGTGCCAGATTAGCTCTTGGGGGGAAAAAAGTCATCACCGGTCGCAACTTGCTTCTCAACATAAGATGAATGACTCTAATTCTGGGATGTTAGGTCTTACCATGGATTTCAGTCCCTCATTGAGATGAATACAGTCCAGGGCTGAACTCTGGTATTTTTGGAGTGAGTCCGTAGGCCTCAGGTTAGGCATACTTTCTTTATTTCACATTTGCATGTAGGTGCATGCATATGCTACTGGGAGTTAATTTCAAAATCTTGCCCATTTGCCCTTGTAAACAGATCCATTTCTTTTAGTACTTGCTATATGCTCCGAATTTATTTTATAGAATACACAGGGTATTATCTGGGGTATGAAATGTGGACAAGAAATAAAGTTGCTATGTACCTGGGTGAGAGAGTACATTATCAACATACTTGGAAATGAAAGACGCTATATTTGATGTTGATGCAGTCTGCCTATGTGACAGGTTTACATTGGTGAAACAATTGTGATGGCATAAGACTGCTGTAAGATTTTTCTACATTCCATCAAATTTCATTGTGGAATATAAAAACACAAACTCAAAAACTTCTGGAAAAGCAACGCTTCAGCATCATATAACACCGAGGGCTCCTTTCTATGGTATGTATCCTGTAATTCAGCTCTTCCAAACTTCCTGAGCTGAGACTGTATCAGGACCTTTGTTTTCAGTAGTAAGGATTTTGTTTTTTAATTACAAGGACAAGCGTCCCCTTCATAATTGCTTTCTTAATCTAATTATACTTTGTATTTTATGACATCCTGTGGCAAAGAGTTCCACAGTTTATTAATGGGTTTTTTTTATGTAGAAAAGCACTTCCATTTGTTTAAGCACTATTGCAATTCTAAGAAATAGAGAATAAGCATTCCCTATTACTTCTTCATACAATTTAAGGTTCTACCAAGAGGAATTATGCAGCGCTCAGACCTCTTTTCTAAGCGCATTCTACTTGGCCTCTTCTCATATGGAAACCTTTCCAGAAATTGGCTCAATGGTGTTACCTTTTTTTAAGTGTTCTATATAGGGTCCTTTTGAGTCAAGGACAAGAAATACATATAATTTTAAAAATGTGAACCTGTTACAGATTCTTATCATACACTTCATACTCAGTATTGTCCCAGAATTTTTTGAAATTGTGAATCTGTGTAGGTATGCAGAAGTGAAAAAAGCCTATAACTGCTCACCAATTTAACAGCAGTATTTTGGCACACAAAAATACACGTGCACAAAACCTTCAGAGCATTTCCATCAACTAAAGATTTTGCACCAAATTCTTGAGAAATTTCAGCTCAGCAAATATTTTTTTCAGAATAGTTTGAATGTTTTCAAAAAGGAAATTATGAAAGTACTAATGTGACTGTATTACTCTAAGAAAGCTGGATTAGCTAAAAGGCTATTTTAGTAGCCTGTTTATATCACTAAGTTTTTACTGTTGCAGAGACAGAAGCTTTAAAAATAACAAGTAGTTTAAAACAGTAGTAAAAAGTACACAGTGAGTAAGTAATAGCCAGATTGGAAAACTGACATTTTGTACCACGAAGAATCTTTAAATGTAAGTGAAGGGATAAATGCATTGACTGAGGTTTCAGACCCCCAGACACTTAAGCTGGTTCCAAGCGCTGAGAACTTAATCACTTTCACTGAAAAATAGATAAATAAGGAAATAAAAGTCTAACTTTAAATTTATCCATTCTTATGGATAAATAAGCCTTATCCCGAATCTCTTTTCATATATAAGATTTATCATATTGTTTTGCAAGGGGTGTATCAAATACAGGGAACTGGCTCAGAGTCCTTGCATTCAGTAAGGAAGCTGCTTTTTAATTACACTGTGCAAAAACATTAGCGATAAAAACCCCTTATAAATAAAACCAGAAAACTAAATCATAGGATAGGAAGCCATAAGGACTGGAATGCAGAGAGAGAGATTGAAAGAGAGAGAGGATACAAATGATCTCATGACACTTAAACAGTCTAATTTCTGGAGAAAATTCTACTTCAATTTACAGTGATGTAAAGAAGGCTCAGAAATTAGCTTGTTTACTCCTAATTTAAAATACTGCCAGCCAAATGGATTACGTTTTTTGAATCCTTTATGATACGGGATTCTACAATTAATAGCCCAGACACATTTGTCACCATCCTTAATCACGGATATTTGTGCAAACATTTCAGCAAGATCTATTCTGCTCCAATTTAAACTCATTTAAATCCTGCTCAGCTCTGTTGTGGAATAACTCTCCACATAATTTAAACCTGTGTGTGACCACAATTCTGGGTCCTTATCGTGTCTGTATTGAGAAGCATCTTCCTAAGCACAAGCAGCAATCACTTTGAATTCCCTGGCTAGTCTGTCCATCCAACCTGAGGTTTTGTAGTACTTCATGTTTCCTTGTCACTGTTTGATCAGAATATTTCTGGGATTCCAGGTTAATTAGCACCACAATATTCCAAGTACTGTAAGAAGCTACAACCCACTTTTCAAATGGGATAAGCAGGGGTTGCTGCTACTCCGAATGCAATAAAAATCAATCCCTTAGCCAAAAACAGTGAAGTCTAAATTGACATCTAACAAAATATAAAAAAAAAAAAAGGAAAAAATATTACTCTCACTTTATAGTTTAGGAAACAAAAGCTGAGAAAGAACAAATGTTTTGCCCAAGATTGCCAAGACTGGGCAAAACAAAGACAAAAATTGAATCCAGATTTCTTCAGAATCATTAAGGATCCTGTATCGCAAAATTATTTTGCTCAGTGAATGAATGGTAATCATAGTCTGACCAGCAGCCTACTGAATTCAACAGGAAGAGCTCTTGCTATTTTCAAAGGGGATTTTGATCAGAGTCCATTGGGTTACTCAGTGAATGTAGCTAAAAGAAACCTGCAGCTAGAATAAAGCTGAAGACATAGAACAGCAGACTAGATTTTTTTTTTTTTTTAAGGCATCTCTAATTCAATGGCCATGAATAATATAATATTCACGGAGTCCCATCTGGTGTTCAGTTCTGTGTATAAAAATACTTTGCATTGTTGGTCCAATAATTCCGACTAAAACTGGTAAAGTGATACACAGGCCCTTGAAAACAAGTAGTGGGATAAAAAAATAACAAACTGAATAAAGGAGAAAAAATAAGCTTGCTTTAGCCTGAAGGGAATAAAATTGAAGCCTTTTAACCTTACACATAAGTTCCACACCACTGCTTTTTAAAATCAGTTGAAAATCATTTAAAATCAAATTGATTTTGGCTTTTACATTCAGATGCACTTCAGCTTTTCACTTACTCGCCTATACATGTCTTCAGCCAACCTGTGTTTAAAATGGGTTGAAAATCAGTTTGTATGTTCACATGCTTATTGGAATTTTCTCATTTCCATTTCACTCAGAGCCAATCACGATCAGATTAACTTGCTGGGGAATATGTCAAGAGGCTGATTTCATGGATGTTTTAGCAAAGAAATGGTTCCTAATGTAGTGAAACATTTTTTGCTTAAAACACATTGTCTGTTGCCCATTTTGTGTCAATAAATGGGAAGACAGATAATCACAACTGTTCATATTTATTCTGAAAAGCTCTCTTCTCCATCATGTGTAGACCCATAATCAATCATGAAAGAACTGTAAAATCACAAGAAAACATTTCCTAGTTTACATCTGTTTCTCTCCATTAACAAAATCTGGAATATCTGCAGCTTTCCATGTATGGAGTGGTAAGGAAGCTCCTGAACTGGACACTCCTCTGTTCACCTGCTGCCATCCAACTGTGGTTCATTTGGATTGGATAACTGCTATCTGAATTGACATTTAGTCATGCAGTCTGAAAGCAAGTATGCTGAAATGATGCAACATAACATGCTATCAAGGCTGTAATAGGACGTAGAACACCTGGCATTGACTTGGATAGAAAGGATAAAACACTATGAATTGCTTTGTTTTCAACATTCTCTTCCCCATATCCCTCACATGTCCACTTTTACTTAATTTGTCACTGATGCTTTAAGGAGAGAGGAATGGCATAGCAGAAGAACAGGAAAATGTGAAACAGATGCCCAGGTTCTATTACTGCCTCTGTTGGTGACTGGGTAAGCTGTTTATAGCATTGTATCAAGTTCATTGATTTAGATGGCTCGGTTTTAGGTTTCCAAACTGAGAAGGTGTACACAGTCTGCTTTTGACTGTGAGTCAGTACTTCAACACTCATCTTCAAAGAAGAGTTAGAATGAGTCTACAAGTAAGGTGGTAAATGTCTCAAGCTGTGCATCTAAAAACTGAACACTTGCAATTAAATGATATCAGGAAAATATTGCCTGTAAGCTTGCAGTGAGTCAATTTACTTGCCTGTAAATGAGAAATTAAAAATGCATCACAAGGAGAGATGTTGTAGGTTCAAACAATGCTTTAAAAGCCTCTGCAAATCTCAAATGAGAAGTCAAAAATCCATGTGCAAATACTACATTTCAGAGATGATGAGTGGGAATGGAGTGGGAGGTTTTATAAACTGATAATATCAAGGATCTGAAAGAGATTAAACTATTTAACTATTCAGCAGTGAAAAGAAGTCAAGAAGGATCACTACAGACAAGGAATGGAAAGACAATGTAGAAACTGACTTGTGCAGGCTGACATCCTGCTTCAAAGAGTATTAGCACTAGATAGTGGTTACAAAATTATAAGTCTTTAAAAACAAGTCTGATCTAATAAATATTTACTAAATTGTATAAGAATTGCCTGGCATCAAGCTATAAATATTAAATAGCAATGTAAATATTAAAAGAATGAAGGTTTTTCAAATAATCAATTTAAGATTATAAGAATTTTTGGATTAAACATAAAAAATAATAAAAAAAAATCTCTGAGAGTCAAACAAAAACCCTGACGGTTAGATTCCAAAAGAACAATCCACTCAGAGTTCCTTTCATGTGCCAACAACTATTATTTATATTGTTTATGCACTTTCATCATGACAGCCCTAACACTGAGCAGAGCAGATAGTCTAACAGTTACCACATTAGAAAAAAAGCTCTCAGAAGGTAAATAAAGTGAAGTGAGGCTATATTTTTGGATCTTGGGAAACATAAGGCCATTCTGATATTCTGTTTATATTGATTATTTTATATTGTTTAATGAATTTCTGTACTCTCTCTACAAAATAAATGTTGGCTCAACGAATAGAGCCTGCATTTAAAGGAACCACCCTATTAAAACTGGTTTTGTTTGTGCTTGGAGAATCAGAACTGTTCCAGGCAGTTGTTTCAGATTTTACTTGAAAGCTCCCATTCCATTAGTATGACATTGTTTCTGAGAAAAAGCTTAACCATAGTATCTTTCCCCTTTAAAAGGTAATGACACCATCTAAGCAAAAATAACAGTGAGGGAAAAAAAAAGACCCCCATTATAGCAAACTGTGGTATTAATGAAATTCTGTTTGTATTAGAATTTTCTTTCAACCCTGGTCTTCCTGTTCAGGGGGATAGTGTCAACCTGTCAAACTTTTAATCAAGAGC
Organism: Gavia stellata; assembly: GCF_030936135.1. Lineage (NCBI taxonomy): Eukaryota > Metazoa > Chordata > Aves > Gaviiformes > Gaviidae > Gavia > Gavia stellata. The sequence continues at coordinate 16,455,708 of NC_082602.1, forward strand.
AGTTCATTGATGCTTCCATTATGTCAAAAAGCCTCACCTAGGTGACTTCAAGGGGAGACAGCAGGTCTGACTTTCTCAACATTCGAGACTATGAATTTTTCATTTCTCACCCCCAACTTTTAATTTCTAGTATATGTATAGACACAATGTAGTTTTTTCATTGCAGCAAATCTATAATTAGTGTAGCTTTTCAATCAAGTTGTAAAGCCAAGAGAATAAAAAAAGAGGTAAACACATGAAAGAGTACTTTCTTAATTTTTAAGTTGGTAAAAAGGGGCTAGTTAGAGGGCTGAAATCTGAGTGTTCAAGAGAGCTTTTACACGACAGCTACTTCAGCCAAAATTTCACAATACCGCATCATGATTCACAATCTAGAATATCCCTAGAAATTATTTTACTGAGGTGCTGCATTTGCAGACATACTGATATTAATGATATAATTCAGCCTACTAAAGAATCCTCACTCTATTGCACAGAACTCAAATTTGGAGCCAGATGCTGACCTCCTGCGGTAGCTGCTTTCCAGCAATTGGCAACAATGAAATGGACAAAAAGTCGGTTTAACCAAGTACCTGTACCTTCATGCTCTGTTCGGAGAATGCTGGATTTGAAAAAAAATAAATAAAAACACCCAACGTGGCAGCTTTACAATGCCTTCCTCTACAGCATATCACTTACTACTCTGCTACAAGTGAAGTTACAAGAGAACTGTGACTAGGAACATATCTCTCTCTCCCTGATCCCAGGGAACTGAAACGATTTCTTGAGAGTGTTAAGAAGGTGACGGTAACTGAGAGCAGCCTTAAGACAGTTCTGATTTCCATCCCAATATTGGCATGGTATATAGTTGACCCAGTGTGAAAGTCGGAAAGATTTTCATACCCTGGGCTGCAGACAGAAGACAAGTCCTAAAGAAAAGTCCAGTTCTCTTAGCTTCTCAATTTAGTCCTGCAAGAATTTTACTGAATTCCTATTATAGAGTTTCTGTTTCTATAGTTTCTACCATAATCAAGAACAAAGCCATCTTTTTGCATTCACAGTAATATCCATTATTTATCAGTTAGATGTACGGTGAGATGAGTTTTGACTGAAAATACTGTGTTGCTTCATGTTCAGGAAGTGAAGCCAGGGAGAATTATGATATCCTGAAGGTATGGTTAAAGGAGTCTCCAGATCTTGGGTTTTTAAATAAGTTTGCAAAGGCATATTAATGGGGAGTGTACCACATAATCCATCTAAATCATTTACTCTTCACTATTCTGCCAAAGGAAAGATTCTCATCCAGTTTGGTGGGTTTTGTTGGGTTTTTTTAAACATATCATGTATAATTAGAAGACGACTATATGGGTCATTTATAAAGCCAGACAACAAGACCAGAACTCTAGCAATGTGAAGTGACCAGCTAATTACAACACTGGTTTAAATTATGTTCCTAGGTATTACTTGTTCTTTCCAAAATGGGTTGGATATCTGTACTATTTATTCAGCCCCAAAGACCAATTCACTCTTGCAAATATATTGCACGTTTAAAATGTAGCAAGGTTTAAATCATCCAAGCTTATTGTTTTAACTTCCAGTATGTCATTATTCTACTTAATGGTTTGCACATTGTTTTACACAAGTACAATGTAATTTTGTTGTACGATACAAAAAAAAAAATAAAATCCATGTCCCATTTGCTTCCAAAAGAGATGAGAAGTGATGGGATAGGAGACCTAAACTACAGGGGTGTTTTGCCTATAGACAGGAAAAGCTCAAGGTTGTTCAACATATGCTTAATTGGGAAGATACATACTCAGAGTATTAGCAACATATACACATCTGAATTAGTCCACCCCTCAAGATTGGATTGGCAGAAATATAAAGAAACTGGGCCAGCCCATTGTAGTCAAATGGAATGTTGACAGCTTTAACTGGGCCAAGCGAAGGCCCTAATTTAGGCCCTGTGTCTTCTGCACTGGAGCAGGTTTTAGGGCTGGGGATCACAGCTTTGAGAGACCCATCTGGGGGGTAAAGTACTAAATGTGCCAGGTGGTCCCTTAAAATGCACAGGAACTGAAGGTGGAGCCTGCAGTCTCTGACACAGCTTCCTTCTCCCCCTGGGGAACCTCAACTGGCAGCACCTGGGGGTCAAGAACCATGCAGGAGTGATTTATTTCATGATCTCTAGGACTGTAGGTGCCACTGGCCGGAGAGATGGAAACAATAGTTCCCACAATGAGAGGAAAGCATTCTGATGGATTGCCCCCACAAAGTGTAGGTATTTGCCTTTAGCATTAGGAGCTTTACTAGGAATTAAAAAATATAATTTCAAATTGTTCTTTTGAGTGCAATACAAAAATTGCTTTTTCACGACAATATTTTTACCAAATATTTCCACAAAGCATATCCAGTGTAACAGAAGCACTGCATCTGCAAAGCTATTTAAGGATGGGTACTTCCCAAGTGCCCTCAGTTGCTCCTGTTCTACTTGCCTTGACCTGTTGCGTCACGTTACGTGATATCAAACCGCCATCACGTTCCATTTTAGAAGTGATTACGCTTCATTGGTGGGCAAAGTTGCTGCTTGTTGAGTGTTTATGAGGTTTGATTAATTAGTGCTTATGAAGCGCTTTGAAATTCTTGCATGAATGATGTTACAGAAACACTGAATATTGCTGTTGCTATACAGGCAGGTACATGATTAAAGATTTGATGTTGCAAGGTGTGGCTGGGCCTTACCTTCTCTTTGGGAAAATGTTCTGGTTTCCTCCGAATTCCCTCTGGCAAGCTAGTTCAGTCTTCCAACCAAACCAAACCAAAACACTTCAATCTTTCTAGGGTAGGGAAAAATAATAAAAAAAAAATTAGATGAAGAGTATTTCTGAGAATTCATTGCCTGTTTAGGATATTGCACCTCTAGGTGGTCTGATAAACTTCAAGGGCACCTTGGTGATTAAGTTCATTCTCAGACTAACTCAATTTCCTTCAACTCTTTTTTTTTTTTTATTTTTTTTTTAAATCAACTAGAGCTCTTTTAATTGCTTTCTCCTCTAGGTATTTTACATAGACACCTGACTGCCTGTTAAAGTATCTTCCTAAAGCATCCTTATCTGTGATATCCTCTCTTTGACTGGAGAGACCCACCTGTCCCCCCCCAGTCTCTGCCACCCCCACGAAGCTGTTACACATTGTGTCCCTTTCCACCATTTCTGACTGTGAACCCGACAGCTCCCATCTGCTCTGGGAATTACAACTCCCCACAGGCGATTCATTCTTGGCCAGGGCAGGAAGCTGCAGGGCTAAGCCCACAACCAGCCTTAAAAGGCCCAAGCTGAAGATAATTATTGCACAGACTTACCTGTTTAAAGATTTCTCCAACTTACTCATCGCCCCATACTTGGCTGTGGCTGTTACCACGCTGTTGTGGCCCTTCAAGGGCATGCTGCTTCGTAAAGCGAAGGCCAGGATTCCTCTGTCCAACGCACAGGTGCCCGGTGCCATTTGAGAGGCCCTAAGGCATCCAGGACATCTGCACGGGAATAGCAGATATGACGCAGGACCTAAAGCAGACTGACACTCCACCAGGGTAGCAAAGGGATGCCAGGCAGTCTACTCCGTAATAGCTAAAACAATACCAGATGCCAATGACAAAGGTACCAAGCTCTCTTCATACTGTTCAACTTCCCTATTTTCTGTTATTTTTGAGAGCACTCAAAAGGATCAGTCACATTGATCCTCTGTGTTGATCACACACTTCACATCCTTTTTGTTTTGCTTACATTAGCCTAACAGACTATGATCCCCTGGTGCTATCTTTGATTCCAATCACAGCATGGTGTCTCCAGTTTCATTTTTCCTGCTTGTTCTACTCATTTCACATCCTGCACCCAGTAACAACTTTTTTGCTGTTACTTTTTGTAATAAATTCATGGCTAATTTCATACATACCTTCCTGCATATAGAAACCTCTGGGGTTTAGGTCCTTTGTGCTTGCTTACTTTCCTAAGAACTGTAAAGAAAAAAAAAAAAAAAAATCAATTGTTTTTGCCCCAGGCTTTAGTAGACATGCTTACCTAGACTGCAAGGCTAGTGTCTGAGTACATTTCTCTATTTAAACCATGGGAGCATTTAGCATTTATAAGGTTCAAAATAGCCAGGCCAAACACCCTTATTATTTACCTAACACTGCCATCAGTTTCTTGGCTGCCATCAAGGCTAATGCTGTCTTCCTATTCTGTTGTATATTTTCAGGGACATAAATCTTACGCAGAAGTTTTTAAAGGCACCAAAATGCTCAAATGCTTAAGTGAAGAGGATCAGGAGCCTTTCACTTGGTCCCAGTGAGTGAGGTATAGCACATCTCAAAATCTGTGCCTTCAGTTTTCTGATCATTGTTCTTGTCTGTGCACCTTCCAAAAACTGGGTTAGTAACCTACTGTGGCCATAAAGTTTCTTTCATTAGAAATTAACAAGTCTGTTCTGACCTTTTCCCAGGGCTGGTCTGGGATTTCATGAGGCGTTTCTTGTCAATCACTATATTCTTGCTTGCAGTGTTCCATGTATAGTTTCAACTAGGTATTCATGCCTGGCCTGTAGATACATTTCCTGGCTCATCTCAGGCATGTCTCTATCCCCAGGTGTGAAATATGTATCCACTGCATGATCTCAGCTCTTAAATCTTCTAGGATTACTGTCCAGTTCCATTTAAAACAAAATCCATGTGGTTCTTCATTCACTTCCTAGTGTGGCTACGGGAGGGCACAACCTCCTGTGGCACTTTCTGCTTTCTCTCTGGCTGACCATGGGTTGCAAATTGCTTTACTGCCTGTCACACACCATGCTGTTCCATTGGACTGCCTTGAACGAGTCAGTAGTAACTTTTCACCTCATTGTTTCCCCTTTCTGCATATACCAGGACTCCATCAGTAAATGCTGCGGTCTGTATCTTTACACCAGAGCTGTCTCTACTCCCCTTTCTCAGGCACCCCCACATCAGCGCTTTAGGCGCTCTGCAAGCGTGTAATGCTTTAGGGACTTCTGCTCCACTTTCAATTTTCTTTTCTAAATGCCTTTTTTTTCTAATCTTTGAGCATTTTCACAAGATTCCACATCGTTTTGAGTGGTTAAGAAAAGTCCAATGTGATAGAGCCATAGTTAGGCTCACTTTCAGTTTGCCTTCATTCAGCCTAATGTTTTGTCTCCAGCACCCACCTAGAAAAGTTATCACAGGTAAATATCATGATCTTCATTGCCTATTATTTGACATCTCTTTCCTGCAATAAAGATGTCCTCAGCTACAATGTTGGTGGCTGGAGGCACAGTATTCAGTTAATATCAAATATGTTGGATTTGGAGCTGACACTGATAAGCATTTGTGCTCATCAATACCTGCTAGAAGGTGTGGCAAAGGTTGTCAGGCAGCTAAATAGCTCTTCCTCTTCAGCATGCCACAGTAATTGATTCCCTGATTTCCTCCTTAAGTCCTTAACTACCTACTCCATCACAACAGGATACATCCACACAGAAAATAATCTACACAAAAAGGACACAGATGGGAGTGGACAGAATGAAGGTGTACACCTGGCCCAAACCAGGTGATTACTCCTACTTTGCCAATTAAAATCACATTGCCATTTTTGCTAGTTTAACAATAAGCATCTATTTCACATTCAGTTCATTGTTTCAGAGCAGATGTGTTCATTCTTACTTTTTAAACAATGTCACCTTTCCTTCAACGTGGGCTTAGGTTAATAAACTGTACATCAAGCATGGCCTAAAAGCTGGCTTTGCAGGATGGTAACTGATGAGGGAATTGCTTTTAATTACTGTACAAGTGAGCAGATAAAAATCGCAGCCCTAATAATCAGCTCCAGAAACTGACAGCAGCAAAGTCTCACATTTCAAATGTGGATTATTTTTTCTTTCAGCATTCGGCTACAGAAGGCAAATGTTAGTGGTTGGATCATCTTCTGTAAGCAAGCCAAAGTTATGTGTAACATTTTTGGATGTTAATAGGACACAGTTCTGGCAGAACAGAAATAAGGGTAACATTAAAGATTAGAGCAAGCTTGGAAAGGAAGAAAAGTGCTTTTCTCAATCCAGACTTTCAGAAGAACAATCATCTCACCTACATCTGCTGCTAGAACTTTTCAAGTCCAAGGACAGCAAAAGCAAATAACTTGCACAGTTATCAGGAGTCAGAGAGAACATGAGGCTTCCCAGATTGCCTTCAAAACCAGCAGCATTTGGCCCATTACCATCCACACCAGGCTAATGTATTTTTAATAGTTCACCTCCTAAAGAGATACTGCAGGCCATGAGATGCAAATTAGCCAGCCAGAATTGAGCGAGTTTGTCCTATGAAAAAATTCACGGGAGGATGAAATAAATGAAAGCAGGATTACAAACTGGGTTTGGTGCTTTGGTGAGAGGAGAAAAATGTGCTCATGAAGCCCAGTAAAACTTTCTTTTCCTGGTTTATTAGGTGTTTGCAAAAAAGTCTCAGTTGCAAAGTATGACATGTTCTTTTTCTGAAGACTCATCTACAGCACAGAGGCTCTGATAAATCAGCTGCTTTCTTTTTTAGCCAACTATGCAGCGTATGGGAAGCTGAGGCTTGTATTGTGGCTTTGTTAAAACATTAGATGTTGCCTGAAAGCTGCCATGTGAACTCCATTTTGAATGTATTTCAATGCACGTTTTTACAATAGGAAAAATAAACACTTAGCAGCTCAGGAAACTAGAATCTAAAATACTGTAGACATGGATTTGTTTATTTGTTGCTTTCCTGCTATAGATCAGCCTGTTGGGATACCTCCTTCATGTAAATATTTAAGATCTACAACAAAACAATTCTGATAGAAAAAAAAATTAAACTCTGAAAAGGAGAGAGGAAAAGGAGGATGCAGAGTTTTATTTATTGAAAAAACCACGGATGTGGCTCTCTTTGGGTCTATCAAGTGTATTCTTTGATGAAAAGGAGAAATATTCTGATTGTAAAGGTGTAACATGTAGTGAATGGCACTTAGCTCCTTGAAACCACATGTTCTATAGATTCAAAGTTACCATATTCCTTTTCGGGTTTTTTTATGGGGCAATAATTTTAGCTCTCAAAAGTCCACATGAAAAACTGAAAATCTAGGATTTGAGAACTAGAGAAGTTCAGAATAGTAGTCATCTGGAAGTCTCCTCTTTTCATGTCGGTAAAGTATAATGTTACTTCACGCCATTTGGCTGCAAATGTAAATTACACCTTTTTTCAGTTGTTAGGACAGGATAGAAAACCACATAATTCTAATGAGTCATAAATGTTTCACCATTTTTTTCTTCATTTAATTCATATGGTGCCAACACCTGTGAAAACAATCAGCATCATAGCTGTGTGCTCTACTTAAATTTGCTTTAGGGTATGCTTGAGTAAAAGCTTTTATATCTCATTTCTCTACATTATTAACAACATGATGCCCTGAATCATTCTATAATTTAAGTATGCTCATTTCATTCTCAGCTATTTTATTAGAACTAGAAAAGATGCTTAAAGACTATGACAGTCTTAAAACAGACACACACACACACCCATTCTTGATTCTTACTGTAACAAAATATCTATAACAAGATCTTCACATTATTTTTTATGTGCTTTGGCAGTTTTGCACCTTGAATTATGAATCTAAACTGTTAGTACAAGAGCCATACTACAAAGCTTTCTCCCAAAAGGCTTTGCAACTATTGCTCTAAGGTGAGTTCATTTCATGAGAGCGGCATCTGCACTGAACTGAATTTTAAGCTATTGCCAAAGGAAAACACATCTTGTTTTCCAATGGGAAGAGAGCAGTGGTTAGAAGCCTAGTTCTGGAATCACTAGATGGTGCCAGAGAGGAATACACATTGGTAACACTGCAGTCTTGCTTTAGTTATAGCTAGGCAATAGGGCAGTTATGTTAATCTACAGCAGAAGCGCACCAGCTAAAAGGTAGGATTTTCAAGAATACTAGGGGTGAGATTTACAAACACACTTCAGCATCTGAAGAAACAATGTAGTGACTGGAGGATACAGAAAAGAGCCTAAATCATATTGACTTTCAGTGGTCATCAGGCCTCTGACCACCTTAGGAATCCTTGGCAACTCCACCTGGCGTCTGTGTAGCCCTAAATGACTTCAAACAAAGCAATTTGCAAAGAGCTTTTACCTACAATATTAGAACATAAGGGAAGGAGGTACTGAGCTCTCCCTACATTTTAATGGGATTGTGGCTCAAACTTCCTCTATAAAATTCCCCATCTAACCCCATGCAACTTAATAAATATAGATGAGTGAGCATAGTGCATTAAGCTGGAAGGTGTAGAGACCATGATAGTTCCCAAAGAGATCCTTTCCCAAAATGTGTCCAAAATGTACATTCCAGTGTTAAACAGCATGTTACAAGTAACCATCCAGGGCCAATTTGTGATCAGGAAGCAGTCCAAAGCTCAGCTGATAAATGCTTTGAGCAAAATGTTTGCAGTTGTAATTCATTGCAATAACTTCCATTGTAATCCAGAGGTGGGGACACACTCCAAGTAGCTTAAACTAGCTAGCTCAAATACTGAGAGCAGTGTAGGCTTCAACGGGGTCTTGGGTAAGGACTCAAACTGCCACAGCCAAGCAACTTAAGCCAACTAAGTTAGTTAATTTCAAGTTTCTGAACTGCAGCCTTCTCTCTGCACTGAAGCACAGTTCCTGCCTGCATACGTGAGGACAACATGAGCTGACCACTCCCTTCCGTGTCTACAGAATTTCAACACTGACTTTGAGGTGATTAAAAATAAGTGATCTGATAGTCATTTCAAATGTGGTTATTCCAGTAACCTGTACATTTTTACATGGTATGTCACATTAAAAAGAGGAAAAAAAAAAAAAAAGAGGTCTACCCTCAGTTTCTTAACGGATAAGAATCTATGCCTGTGATGACACACCAATGCCCTTAGAGGCGGTTTGCACAAAAGATACCAAGAAGCACTAGTTGGAGGATGAACTTTCCTTTTTCTTTGCTTCTCTTCAGACTTCTTGTTGAGAGGTCTTCCACACAGATGTGGGACTTTGGGGAAGTGAGGGGGGAAGCATGGAAAGCAATCCCACTCACAGAACACCTATGGGTATATCTATTCATTTACAACAGTACACACCAGACCCAGCGTCATTCAGTGCCAGACTGGAACACACAGCAATGTGACTAGATGATGATGAATCTCATCCAATCCCATCTCTGCATATTTCAATGCCCTCCATTTGCTGGGACCAAAAACCCCACTGCTTCTTCCAATTTCACCTCTTTCTAACCTTCTTCCTCTTGGCGTAGCAGATCTTGCTTTGAAAGCCTAAATGAAAATCCTTGTGATTTAGACAGAAACTATCGTCACCTTTATAAGAAAGAGGTTGTCCTTGCAGAATCCATTCAAAAGGCCACTCAGCTTAGCAGGGCTGTGCTTGCTTCATGTTGTTTAATTCTCAGTAGTTTACTCAGCTGAAGGTCTGTTTGATTTGAATTGCTGCTAGGATGTTCAGAAAACATGAAAGAAATATATTTTAAAAATTCACTAAAATTATCCTCTATGTTCTTGAAGACATCCATACTTCCTGACCAATACAGTACCCATGAGATGCAGCATTTTCCATGGTGCCATCCATGAATTCTTAACTTTGAAATGGAACAAGAAGGGAGTATTTATACTGGCTGTAACTTAATTTAATTAAATGAGTTAAAATACAAAAGTTCTCTCAAGCTAGGAGGTCCTGAAGCAAATAACTGAAGAGAATGAGCTTTACCTTTCTTCCTCAACAAAACCAATATCTGTTATTGAAATGCTCAACTAAAAATCAGATTTTTTACTTATGGGAATACTCATTTTCCTGACTGTAAGCTGCAAATCTTTCTTAGTTTCAGTTCTTCCACTGTGAAGGCAGCTTCTGTGCTAGGAACTTTAGGAGGACAGTCTTGAAATGTTATTAATGAGAACTTACTGTATACTTCATATGTGATGTAGGTGCACTCTGCCTCCTAATGGAAGTCGCATGTGTTTTTCCCCCAAGTATGCACTGGTAAGTAATGACCCATCATCAGGCAGTGACTGATGACAATTGATCATATGGCCATCTACAGCAGCAAGAAATTAGAGTAATCTCTCAAGAGAATAATCAGTGAACAATTTTCCAGGGTCACTACTAGCAAAGAAGCTTGCTGAAGAAGAAAACAGACTCAGTCTTCACTCTGGATTTTCTTTTCTTTCCTGGATTTCATTTAATACACAAGGTTTACATTTGTTTTTAGAAAATTTTATGAGGAAGACTGAAATGTTAAGGGGATTAAGGAATGGGAGACAATCTTTCACCTCCAAGTCTTCAGTTCAAATCCGGCTTTGGTTAGTAATGAACAAGAAGTATTTACCATTGCTGTTCAGTGTCTATGCAAAATGGATTGGTGGTTCTGGCTCACTTCCTAGCAATAAATGTGCATGCCACAACTGGCAACTCCATTGCCATTCTCAGCAGACAGAGCCAAGAATTAAATGAAGCATGGGAAGCAAAGTTACCTCTCCCCTACTACAGGCCAGGGTGGAGGCACATTGGCAGGAGAAGCCTTCTCTGCTTCTGCCTGAGCAGGGCTGTGCCACAGTCGAGCACAAAGACATCAGTATCGCAGACTGTCAAACTAGCACCTTTTTCAGGAACTGAATTTACTAATTTTCTTAAAAATAAAAAAAATAAAAAAAATTCAGATGCTGTCTAGTGTGGGGCAGATTGGTGACTCAGACTGGGCCATGTTCTTCTTTATGCTAAAGTATAGATTATCCTGCCGTTATAAAGAGATTGAAACTTGATGTAAATGCAATGGATTCCCACTACATAAGGCTTCTTTGTCCTGCTAGGGACATGGCCCTAGGACAAAAAAAAAAAAAAAAAAAAAAAAAAATCAGGACCTTTTTCTTCCCAGCAATCACATGACAGATCATTTCTCAGTCTAGGAGATTTTGACTCACTGACACCAGAAGCCACTAGACCAGGAAGTTTGTTTTTCCTTATACCATAAACTTAGTAACTCTACTGAAATAAATGGAGTCAACCGCCCACACAGAACAACATAAAAGGTAGCAGAGCATGCTCCATTCTTCATCTGGCCAATACTGGAAAGAAAAAGTGACTAACTTAAATTATAAAATGCTGTTCTGAGAGCATCAGCACCACCAACAGGAAGGGCACCCAACATCCTTGCACATGATTACAGCAAGAAAAGAATGCAACCTAGGCCTTTAGCCTTGGCGTGATTTTACCACTGAACAGTGCTGAATGAAAAATGCATGAAATTTATTCTAAAAATAGCAAGATGGGTCAAGAGAATAATGATCTTGGTCTACGCAGCTAGGTGAATTTATGATGATGCCATCTTTTATATTTCATCGGATATTCACTATGGACCCTAAAATTTCCATGGGTTTGAACGCTTTATTTATCCATATTTTATTACCACTGTAAACATAATTATCACAGCATCTTCATGCTGAAAGTGATTGATAGATTTTGTTACTTGCTTGTCAAGATGCTCATGTTCACTGCATTCAGCCATCACACCAACCCAGAGACTGATGACTGTGCTAGCCTATTAATAAAAGTCTATTACAGTACATTGATGCTACTTCTCTCAAAAAATATTAACGCAAGCCCTGAGGCAAGAGGCATATTTTTAACTTGCAACAATATACAATGGGGCCTATTTCATTACTATTATTAACCCTTTTACATTTTACTCAGACTGTCTATTCTTAGCCATAAAGAACAATCACAAAGTCTTCTCACTTGTTATTTTCCATTGTTTTAAAAAGATGTTGTTCACCCAGCCCAAGATTTCAAAAGCAATTGGTGATTTTCAGTACCTTTACTTGAGGCTGATGAAATTGAGACAATATAAAGTGCAGACAATTTTATGAAATGCTGAGTAGCAACCTTTCAAAAATAAAAGAATCACAAGTTGACAACTCAGAAACTGAAGGACTCAAGAGCAGTCAATGATTGTGAAGATCTCGTCTGTTAGAGTTCAGCTGGCAGCAGACAATGGCTGAAAGATATTTCTCCAAATAATATGAGATAGCAAAGCAAAATAATAAATAAAAACCCCAAAAACCTTGAACATGCTCAGAGTCCTAAATGCAATATGCTGGCAAAAGTGTTTTTTCTGGTTATCAAGCAGAACAGTGTATTTTTCTATAAATGCTCCTCTAGGATGAACTTGTTGCCTTCTGTCACTGGAGTTTTGGCTTGATTCAAAGATATTCAAACTGAAATGTGTTGATCCTGCTAAAGAAGCCGAATTATTAACAGTTAAGATACTTTTGATACTTCAAGATATGGGGGAAAAGAAATCAGCCTGCAAGTGAGGAAAACAACAAATGGATAAAAGATACTGATCTTTTAATACCAACCAACTTTTTTTTAAGCAGAACTCGAATAAGCCTATAATAGTAGAACTTCTATAGTGACTTAACAGTATTTTAAAAAGACAAACCCAGAAAACAATAAATCTTCTGACTCTGTCCAACAAAATGCTTACAAAGCATTTAACTTTAAGCATGGGAGCAATACCTTTTAGTTTTCTTTGGTGAAGATACTTATCTTGCAGCAGTTAAGCATGTGCTTAATTGTTTCACCGTGTGTCAATAACCTTATAAAAACCTACAAGGTTTTTATATGAAACATCAGTTCTTTTGTTGTCAAAATACATTCAATTTCCAGAAAATCTAGGTTCAGCAATCACAATCTGAATTACTATGCTTAGACCCTCAGCCTGCAGAAATCACTGGCGCTCCACTGACTTTAACTGAGCCTACAACCCCTTGAAGATACAGCCCCAGGACCCCAAACAGTGCTGTTAGTCCTAACAGCTCTCAAAGGCTGAAGACTTGGAGCTCAGTCAGAGAGGTTGTGCTGGATTTAGTGGTAATGGCTTAAGAGGTTACCTCTCCCAGCTGTCTGCAGTGGTCCCCCACCAGAAGCTGAAACAGAGCCATCAGAAAGCAACATGGTCCAGCCCTCATCCATACAGCTCAGAGCCAGCACACTTATTTTAACTGCCAATGGTCTGCAAACTATGACAGTTGATAAATTGGCACTTGCTTGCATCTGCTGCTTCCACTAGTAGGGTGGAAGACCATAGCAAAGTGGCAGGGTAGACATTAAGGGTGGTAACTCCTTCGTCCACCCCAACAAAATTAATAGCACTCGTTTGCCAGAGCCCTAATCTGCTCAGAGTGGAATGATATGTTGAAAGAAGCAACTCCATGTAACTTCATTTGGGGGGGAATGGAGAGAGAGGATTTTCCACATTTCATGAGGCAGTGAATGGGAAAGAAGTAGTGTATATACAGTACCCCTTGTAATTTTAATTCACATTGCCCCCTCTCAGTGAATAAATCTTGTTAAACCTTATCCTCTCGGAGACCATCTGGTTGAAAACTATTCAGGAAACGTCACCATTGGTACAAGAACTTAAATCTCACCATAAATCTCAGCATGTCAAAGCCAAGCATGCATGCCTTAAAGAAACTCTGCAGCTGTGACTCGCTCAGAGTTGCAGACATGTGTGTGCAAACGGTGCCTCCCAAGAAACACATTGCTATACTTTGGTAACTCTTAAAAACAAATGAAAGCAAACTCAGGGATTTTCTTATTTTCAGATAGCTTTGACATTTTTTCATATAAAAGGAACAAAATACTTTAATAAAAGCTACGTAAAATTTACTACCCTATTAGAACTGTGCTGGCTCAAATTATCTCCACCCTTGTCCTTATCTTTCTCTGATTACTTCTCCCTCTCTTCTAAAGTACATGTGCTAATGTGGCAAGCTATGCTCAAAATCAGAAATCATAATTACTTTGCTCTGTAATCTGATTGTCTGTACAGTTAGACACCTGCCTTCCTGGCAAATTTCTTTATGGTAACAGGGCATGAGCAGGTTGGCCTTTTAAATGCCAGATACGGTCAAAACAGCTTTGATTTAAGCTCAGTGAGAATATTACTCTTATCTAACAGCATATATTCTCCCCTCTCTCCACCTCAAACCTAGTATAATTGTTTTTACAGAAAAGCATTTAATATTTAATTCACTGATTTCAAAATATGGCAAAACATAAGGCAAAACTTACGAGGCAATCCATCCAGTACGTGAAAAAATAGAAAAGTAACTAGGAGAATTAATCTAGGCTCGATGCTTTGACCAAAACATTTTTGGGTATGAACGCAGATTTGGTGAAACATAAGGTTCTGCAAGTTTGCTTCATTTTCACTCACTTTTTTCCATAAAGGAACAAACCCCAAAATATTTGAAAAGGACTGAGATGATTCATGTTTGGTAATTTAAAAAAAAAGATTTCTAAAAAAATTCAAAAGGAGCTTGTTTGGAAACATTTTTCAAGTAAGAAAAAAAAACTTTTAAAACATAGGTAACTCCCAAGCACAGAATTTCATTTTCATTTAAGCAAAATATTTTACTTGACCGAAACTGAAATTTTTTCAGTTTTCTGAATTCTGAAAATTTTTCACCTTAGAACTGCCAGACAACTTAACTATCAGCTGCTTTCACGCAATAAAAGTAACTTAGGAGCCTGGGAATGGATTGATTAGATGTGCTAGGTGGAAACAAATTTCATTGGGCCAAGCAATAGGATATTTCTGATAAATATCAACATACCGCAACTGATGACCAGAGCTTTCTCCAATAGCTGCGAAGGTTTCATGATGAGTCAGCTAGGATCACTGGACCTCACTCTTGAGTTCAATACAGGTGATCCTGGTTTATTTTTGCAAGAAACTCCAGTTCTGTGAAGCTGCATAACACCACTGCAAAGCATCTCAGCTACCATCACAACAGCAGACATGACACTGGTTTGCTAATACAGGTTCTTGCTTGACTATCTACCAAAAAAAAAAGAGGAGATCAATCACCCTTAGCAGTAATAGGTGCTATCCAGACGTGCAATGACTGCCCTGGTGGCTCCCTGCAAAGTAATCCATCCTTTCCCCACAAGTGCAGAGGTACTTACTACTAAGAATTATCAACCTCCCACTGGAGGAGCAATGTTGTTTGGGCCTCAGTAAATAGGCTTCAGCATATGGTTGTCTAAGAACCATAGAATGAACCAGTCATATCCCCCATAAAAGAAACATTTGCTAGCTCAGCATGAAAGATGATCAGTAATGTTTTGTTGTCATGCAAGGTATATTTTTTCTTCTTTTTAAAGCTATATCCCATGCTGGGCTCTAATTCCTCCCACATGACTTGCTACACCAAACTGGGGAGGTAAATTAGGAAGGGGTACTGGTTTAGTCTGCCTGCATAGTCAACGGATGGAGACACATGGGCTGAATTGCTCTCTGGAGGTGCATATCACTTCCCAGCATCAACGGGGGAGCCTCAGGTGATTAGGAACTAACTTAGGTGCCTCAGTTATATTCTTGAAGTCAGGTGGCTCTAATCCAGGAGCAACTGTGCTTCTCCTGTCCTAAACTGGCACATGCTGTTGCTACACGTTGCAAAACAAATGGCAAATACTAATAGTTTTGGTGGAAATTATAACAGTTAGTACAACAGTTAGTGCTTTGTATCTAAACCTAGGATATTATTATTAAAGAAATCAAGACTGTTTTGTATGTCCTTTAACTTCACTCCTTCAGCTATGCAGTGCTGCATAACTGGACGTATTGTGTGAGATGATTTTCGCTTTTCATGGAAGCTTCACCCAGAGCTAGCCACTACTGGAAGCAAGACAGCAAATCTGCCAAGCCAACTTGCTGCTCCGGTACAGTAAATCAGTTGTTCCTACTGCAAGTAGCATATATATTGGTTTTTTTTCAATGCACAGTACAAGGAAAGGATGACTCAAGCTGAGTTTCACAGGTGAAGTTCAGATGAGTTCAGATCTATTCAAGCCCTCTCAACATTCCCATATGCTTGACTCAAGTCCAAACATTTAATTGTCAGCTCCAAACAAAAACTTCCAATGAAGAAGCAGAGGAGGGGCTTGTGAACTCTGCTTTCCAGCACTAAGGACTTGAATACTTTTGTTTTTTATAATCTGTCATTTGTACTTTTTCATACTAAAGGTGACAGTCTAATTCACATATGACCAACACCCATAAATCATGTTGGGGGGAGGAAATATTCATAAATCCATATCAAACAGCACCCAAATTATGACAAATGACATGGCAGTCATAAAATTGCACAAGCACAACTCACCAAGTCATTAATTTCATGGCCGTGGAAAATAAACAGACACATTTTTTTCGCAGCCCTAATAAATTTTAAAAAACTCAAAGAATGGTCCATCTGCTTCGAATAATTTTTAATTTCCTATTCTGTCTCGTTCCCATTAGCTATTCCACTGAGATATTTGCTAAATTCTTTCATTTGCCTCCTCCCATCTGTATTCAATTACTCTATTCCCAAATAGAGTTAGTTTTTCTTTCTCCTAAGCGCAGTACAAAATATCCCCACCTGTACCTTAAAGCAAATGTTATGTGTGTTTTATTATCTGTTAGACTCTATGAGTCATTCTAACTCGATTGCCTGTGCTGAAAGACTTGGAGGGCAATCTGATTTTGATGTTTTCTGGCTTTGGTGAAAAACACCTGCCTGATTCTCATAGCTAATCTATTAACTTGGTAAATGCCTCAACAGATGTTCTAGAATCAGCTAGGGATCAGGGTCTGTCCTCGTGACAGCGTCCGCTTGTAAGCTTGAAATATTTAAATGTTCAGAGATCAGAGGCCAATGATGTGTTTTGGGTACAAGCTTTCACTAAATCATATTTTTTCAGTCGGTCCCTGGAGTGCAATCCACATACAATAAGTGGCTGGAGCTCTCTGACTGAGCAGGCCAACAATACAGGCCTCCTTGAACTTTGAAGGGACATGAATTTCAAGGCAGGATTGGCTTCTTTTATTGAAAAATGGAACAAATTTTAGACTGCGCTGAAGCTGTTCCCTTTTAAGCTGCACGTCTTTTTTCCAGTTCCTTTTCTTTCTTCCTAATGAAACCCATTAAGAAAGTATAAGCCTTGGCTTTCAGACATGCCTTTCCAAGGATAACTTAATGTCTCTGAGGAACCTGTTCTAAGCCGTCATTCTCTGTTTGGGTCAGCACTGCTCTGCATGATTCACTTACTGTGTGCCTGATCCTCCACTTTGTTACATTGGTTTTAAGCCAGGCTTGCTCCACTGACTCTAAGCCATTTCACTCTATAATAGCCCCCGAGGCTGCACAGACTGGCTGGGATCACTGGAGCAGAGCAATCCCTTGAGAAAGCTTTACTCCTCCCATGGGAAGGGTGGGATAGATGCATGACATCAGTGTCAAGCCCATGTGAATTCCCATTTTGCAGGTTAAGGCAGTTTTCTATCCAGCTAGCACCTCCAGAGCAACAGAAATGAGAAAAGAAAGTCTTACAACATCAAAAACCCCATGGCCACTGCTGCCTCCCCTCTGTTTTCAGAAATGGCCCCTTGTCAATCAAAGCTGGACCTGAGAGGCTAAAAACGTTTATTACTTTTGTGAACTTTTTTATCATCTTGATTCTTGTAAGAAATAATCAGGCTTAGTAATAAAATGTCCCAAATGATTCAATTTAAAATGGCTGCAAGCTTCACTACAAAAGTTTTCTCAATGAGATCACATGAAAGGCAGAACAACTAGAAACCAGGACACCTTTCTCTGACCTTCATTCACCACCTGACTCTGGTCACTTCAGACCCTTTGTTTACCTCCACTTCTTAATCTGCTAAATGGGCTTTATTAATACAAACTTACTTCACTGTTTTGAAGCTTAACTAGTTAACGTTTGTAAAGTGTTTTGAGATCAATACAGTGTTAATAGTAATGTATTCAAAATCTCATCTCTGCTGCTATTTGCTCTTGGAGGCTTGACAAGAAGGCTTTAACTGTCCCATGTCTTCAACAATCCTCATCAGAAGCAGCTCTACTGTTAGAGCGTTTATATGAGTGATCAGCAGATGGAGTTGGAGGAGTGAGAAGGGAAATGACTGATTCATACAGTTATTACTGTTACACATGCTGCTTTCTAGAAGAAAAAACAGAAAACATGAAGGGAGGATTGATAACAAATACTTAAGCATTTAAAAGAAGACACTGAACGTACAGAGAACTGCTTATGCATTATCTTAAGTTATTACATTTTTCAAAAGCACCCTTTTGGTATAGCCATCTTGTTAGCCTTCAAGCCTGATGAGTTGAAGAAAGGTTCTAAATGTGAGATGAAGCAGAAGAAAGAGAAGAAAGGGTCACGGGAAATGGTGTTCCCATCTGAGGATTTATGGCAAGAAGCCTCATTAAGGAGGAAAAGGAGATTTTCTGTCCGTAAACAAATGTGGAAGAATTGACCATCGCTTACCTACTAGGAATAGTTTCTTCCTTCAGTTTTCAGGCTGTATCTCTGCTGAAATCAAATCTACTCTTCTCCTGTCACTGAGAGATTAAAAAATGGAACTGGTTCCTGGAAAAATACAACAACAAAGTTTGATTTTTAAAGTATAATGCCTACAAAATTATTTTTATAAATTAAGCAGATATGTATACTCACGCTTCACTTCTTGGCTATTTTGACACTTTCAGAGTAGTATCTTTTTCAAAAAAATAGTAAGATACAACGGGCCACGTCCTGGTCCAGTCCTGCTAGCACAAATGACACCTTGACCTGAAGAACTAGCTAGGGACTGTGCTGGCAAGATAGAATGTCTGGAAAAGAGAGAGACAATAAAGCCAATTTTAACCCACGTGCCCCTGTTCACGTAGAAAATCTGACACCAGAGGTAGAAGTGGTATGATCAGTGCGTGTTCTACAGGAACAAAACATGACAAATACAAACTTTTTCTTATAGCCTGCGCAACCTGGAGAGGATCTCCAGACTCAAGCATGGTTGCATGCGTACACTTCTCTTCCACAAAGATTAAGATTTTGGTTCAGGATTCTCTCTAACCTAGAACATTTTAAAACCTTTTGTCTGTATTCTACACATCTTTTCTTCATTAAACATTTTAAAAAAGCTACCTTTCAGATTAACACAAGAAAGAGAATAAATTTTTCATACCAGATATATGCAGCTCCATTGATGCAAGCTGTGTTGCATTCGTACATCCTTTGGTACAAAAAGAGATGCGTAAGTTATAAACCAAGAATAATTAAATACGATGTTATTATAACTGTCCGCAGCAGAGGGTGCTAAGATTAAAGAGAACTGACCATAGAGTTAACATCTGGGGCAATGGGAGCAGATTTACAGCAAAGCAGGAGATGGAGGTTTGTTGACTAGTGGAGTAATAAAGACATTGGTTGACTCTTCATGAATGCTACCTCCATCGCTTTTTTCTGAAATTCAGGCTTTTCATAAGAAAGGAGGTACAACATCAGAGCAGAAAAATGATGCGTGGTTTCTTGCACCGGTAAGTTTTCTCAGAAATTGAATTTAACACACATACTAATAAAAACAAATCAGATCAAACAAAACAAGCAGACAGCGAGTGTTCTCCTATAGTCTGCCCTTTTTTCCCCTTGGAAGTCTTTTAATTAGTCTCAAGAAGATAGATTTATCTCATGCCAAAAGCAGCTTTAAGTAAGTAAGAGTGGAAAATTCAGAAATACTTCTACCAGTGAAACTGGCTGTTACTTCAATGAAAATGAGGTATCTGACTGATAGCTTAGCTTCTATTGTGTTTCAGTGAAAATGCATCCTTGAATTTAGAGCTGTGTAACAACATTATTACATTAAGCTTGTTATTTGAAAACAGACAAAATGCTCCAAAAATATTATGTTACCAGACACATGTTTGGATTTATCTCTTCAGAGATGACTGAACATGTCATTAAGTCCCCCCTCCCTATACCTACCTACCCACCAATTCTCACAGACTGTTAAGTTTGCTTGTGGAGCAGGGTGAAGAAAAAGAATGGAAGAGGCAAGAGGTGGAATACCAACAGCTCTGAAGTATGTGTCCAAGGGCCTGGAAAGCTCACAAGTTTGAAAAGGGATTACCAAGTCTTTAGCTAGTGAGTCAAGCTGAACTCAGAGCAGGAGCAAGCAAAAATTTTTACCTTCTGATGAAATGCCCTCTTTGATTCTCTGCACTTCACTCACACCTCTGCAGAAGGCATGCATCTCTCCCATTGAGTCCAGGAGCAGCAACTGGGGTTCTCTCTTTGAAACACCTTGGAAACTGTCATGCTCATCATCAGCTCTCTGACCTACAAGACCTGAACAGAAATCGGACAAAGGTCAGAGGAGGGAGTAACTTTGTAACTGGAGTCACAGTGACGAACTTGACTAATTTTAAGATGGAGCTGGAGAAGTTCACCTGTGACAGCAGACATGATGTCCATTCCAGATCCACATTTCTGTGTGAAATAACTAAATTGCTTTTTAACCTGTAACAGTGAAAGGCTATGAACTGGGAGGACAAAACACCTTCTCCCTGCTTGCCATGGATGTGCCTCTCCAGGTCAGGACCCCACCACACAAACCCAGCAGTGCAGGTAAAACTTTTACAGCTACTATCCATGCAGTCCCCATGCTGCGACTTTTCACCAACAGTAAGTTCAATGCAAATATCAAACAAACAACTGGTAAAATTAGTTTGTTTTATGAAATAAAAACAAAAAAACTTTTTACAGGAATCAGAAATCCAGGGTGGTTTTCTGCTTGCTAGCTTTCACATCAGGGGAACTCCTAATTGACTCCAGAGTGAGTAGAAATCAGACTTGGGGAGAGAACAGATGGTTCAACAGTTACGCTTAAAAGCACAGGATACTCATACTGGGGAAAGGAAGAAGGGAGAGGTGAAGGCTGAAAGAGAGCCTTGCAGAAGAAAGCCCACGTACACTGTGGCTGGCAACTTGCTGGGAATCCAGGCTTTGACCATCAAAGAACTGAGGCGGCTCCCCACAGACATCTACTTGTTTCAGTGGAAGTTAGGAGGCTAATCAGTTGTTGGGCTCATCAGCATTTTGCAGTATTTGAACTTTATCACTTTGGTATAACCTAACACCTTTGTGCCTCAAGTCCCAGGTTCAAATCTTGTGGCAAGATGAAAGGAATCTAGTTACTGATGAAAAGCCAAAAAGAAAAGCACAGTAATGCTCAAGTGGAGCATACACACAAGTCCTCAAGACAGAATTCCTGTTATGACTGGCATCATAACACTGATATTCATTTAGCTACTATTCAACTATAAGTTCTTTTTTTCTTATTTTCCCCTCCAAGTTACCACTCTCACTAGGCACAAGTACTCACTGATGAGTGAAGACAAGTAGTAAATAAAATGCAATGAAAGTTATTTTACATCTCCTTTCATCCCCTCTATGCAGCTCCCTCAACCTTAAAATTTAAGGGAATAAAGACCAGGTTTTCTATGCAGATGATGAAAAGAATATGCATTGAACGTCAATTCTGTAGGACAGAAAAGAAAAGATTGAAAGAAAGAAACCCATAAAAGTAAACGCACCACATTCTTTCACCCTCTACCCCAACAAATCCAATTAAACTTGCCAAGACATACACATATGCTGTCAATCATTCCAGATCCTATCCACCCTATCAATATTTCAGCAGTATTTCACTCTCTTACTTTCCAGGACTATGCACACTCCACACAGCATGCGCTCATTGTTCCCTATGCTCCTTCCTTGCCCCTTTTAATCAGTCACAACAAGCCACATTAATTTCTTTCCTGCACCTTATGCGACACCAAGCTAGCTGGTTAGCTAGCACAGCAGAGATTTTTGTGCTCCATTGATGGTTTGTGCGTTGTTAGGTTTTTTTTTTTTAAAAAGTAGGAAAATGAAGGAGGCAAAATGGGGCTGTTCACGTACAGAAGGACACTGGCACTGAGGAATTGTGTTCATGCTTATAAAATAGTATTGCTTGTTGAGAAATACTGCTTTCCTATTGTGGTGGCCTCATTTTAAAGAGCACAAGGAAAATGGACTAAAAATTTTAGAAAATTTCTGGTAACATATGAGATCCAGAAGTCCCCCAGAGACCTTATGTAGCCAGCATGGGTGTTCTCAAAGCCTGGCCTAGACATGACACCATTATCAAAATAACTTCAGTAATTTGGACTTCGGTTTCTGTGCAGGCTGTAAGGTTCTGATTTCAGAACAGAACTAAATCTCTGTAATAGGAAAGGGAGATGCATGATGGTGTTTTCATTCTGTGTATCTTGTGCAGGACTAAGGGTGCTCTCAGGCTGCCCTTGAGCCATGGACATACACAGTAACTCATTTTCAAAGGTGAGGCTTATTTCGGGCACAGCCATATCTTGTGCCAGTATAATAATAGGTCTGTCAGCTTTCTCTTCAAATTGTCTCTTGACGTCACCAAGGGAAATGTATAGAAACCTAATCTCATTGAGGATTTCACTAACTGTTGGGCTGCCTTTACTGACATTACAGGCAGTGACCTAAAGTGGCTCCAAAAGAATGACTGGGCTTTCAAGCAGGCAGTAGCTATTTCAGCTGAGCAATCTGTCGATATGAATTTTACCCTTTTCCAGTGTTCCCCTGTCCTGAACTGCTCCACTGCTGAATGGATTCCCAACTTGAAGGTGAGCTCCTGCTGAGCGTTCCTATTCCATCCCTATGATATTTTTCTTTTTTTCTGAAAAGCCTAAAGAGCTGCCATCACAGCCTAATGTCCATACAAGATGACTGGAGTGCACAAATGAAATAGCACAAAGATACACATGCTGGTGACCACTATGTGTGCTGGCACAGCCACCAGCCAATAGACACCAGCTGTGCAACTTGATATATCCAGCTCTGAATAGGTATGACTAGATTCTGGTTATCAGCCTGTACTCTCCCTCAAATCCAAACAGAAACTGGAAAAGGTTAAGCCTTTTCTTTTCTCTCTTTTACAAAGAGGACTTTTATCTTTCTGGAATAATAGACTCTCACCTGCTGAGCTCCAATTTATGGGCCTAATAGTGCTCTTCAGTCTTCAAAGTCCCACCTTCTGTCCTCAAATACACTCCTAAAAAGCATCTCTCAACATGACTGCCCTAACCCCCAAAGAAATTTCAAGCTCTCTCTGCACAAAGTGTGAATTCTAAGATTATAAAGCTTCTCATGTGATCAGTAAAAAATTCAGCGAAAAGGACTCATGGGTTAAATGCAGCTTTTAGACGGAATTAATTTAAACATTAACTTCAGCTTCAGTTTTATTAAATTATCAGGGAATACTGAACTTCTAGTAGCAGGAGGGAGTTCATCTGGATAGCATAACTTCATCTCCCATCACGGTGAGAACTGACAAGCGCACTGCCTTGGAGGATCTTGTTCTGCTTCCTCATGCTGAGACCTATCACACAGTCCTCTGGGGTCTAGGGGAAAACCTGGTTGATCATGTCTTGAAAGAGCAGGAAAAGCCAACTACATGTAGAACACTACAGCTTCCTCAGACAACAGACATCCTGCTAGTCATTTGAGAGTGAGCTGAATTAAAAGGACCTGCATAGACAGACAGGCTTGTTATTCAGATAGTTGTCTACCTCTTTTTAGTGTTCTCACTGGGGATCTACACTTTGGAGAGCCCCAATCCCTCATCTAAAAGGGGCTTTCTCCAGTTTAGAGCTTCTTTGAAGCAAAGCTCCCCAAAAACATGAAGGGAGCTGTGTAATCTTGGATCCAAGGTAAAAAAGGAAAAACCTCACTCTGCAAAGTTCTGGCTTTAATATAGAACTCAAAGTTTAGAAAAGCAACATCCCTGGGGATGTGCTGTCCAGAAAGTGTTTCTTCCCTGAGCCTCTCGGTGTTTTCAACTTTCTTAACTCTTTGAGAAACTTTCCTGCAAAAGGCAGAAATCAAGACTTTGAAGGGACAGAGGAAGAAAAGGTGAAAAAGAGAAAAGCAGGTGAGCATTGCTCCCCTGGGCAATTAACTATCCTGTAAATAATTAGCATTTACTCCCATTTGTAACAAGGTTACCTGCCAATATAAACACTGCTTTCTGTGAATAGCCCAGCTAGGAAGAATCAAAGCCAAAGGGAACTTCTGAATAAGTCACAACCAGCATTGGCCATAGAGCACCTGTAAAATATTGACTGCAACATGACCTGTTTCCTATATTTGGTAAACAACATATAATGTCCACATAAATTGGGATATGACTTTATAACTGAAAAGAAGTCACAGTTGTGCAGGCATGCAGCCTGCATGCTGGCTCACTTATCTCTGGTAACATGAACTCAGCTGACTTGGGGATTGCCTGGAGGCCTCCAGGGCACTAGCAAACATGGCATCAAATGACTCCAGCACAGCCTTTTCAGAGAAAGAGGTTTGACACAGAATAATGCTGTGAGTCACCCAGTAGATGGGTTTACGTGCAGTGTTTGTGGGCAACAAGTGCTGAAGAGCATTCAAGAATGTAGCTGGCAAGGTGCTGACATGTGATTCTAATAAGGAAATTACAGTTTTTCTCAGTCATGCTTTTGGTAAGGGGTCACTTGATGCAATGTGTGGAATTTCTTTGGAGTGCTGCATCTTGTGCACTGTTCTTGGGAACACAATGGGCAAAGCTCCCAGAGTATGATTAATTAGAATAGCTACCACCTGTTTATCTGTGTATTTATCTGATGGTAGAAACCATGTGTACACACATAGCAATTCTGACCTTAATTTATAACCAGGTTGCCTGCTTTCTACTGCACTAGTGATCTTAACAGGTAAAAATCACAGCTGAAAGGAGTAAGGCTCCCTCTGTTTATCCTGGAAAGGAACATGAGCATGGAAGCACTCAGCAGGACAGACCTGGCCTTGCAGGAATCTTGCATTCTAATATTTGTCATAACACCTGCTCATGGTGTGTGGAGAGAGCAAGGCAACAAAAAACGGGTGCTTAAAACCAGCACCCTGAACAGGGAGCAAATTAAGCTTGCCAACAAGGAGTTCAGAGAAGACTATGTCTTCTGACTTCCCATTCCTCTTTGCGATTCAGATAGATATCTTCCCAGACCTTTACTTTAGTAGCTGCCATTTAAAACTCACAGCGTTGAGCATGAAGCTTGGAATTACAATCCCATTTTTCAGAAACTAGGAAGGGCTGCGGTCTTTTCCAACACATTCTAGAAGAGTACGTGCTCCCTTTTAATCCAGCAGCCTAGGTTTTAGGTCCTACCTTGAACCTGTCTTCTGAGAAAGCCTATTGGTGTTAGTCTAGTGAATGAGCACATGAACACTTAATCTGAGAGTCTGGGTGGGCTTAGATACAAGCAAGGCCCTGAATGGGTCAGCAATCTCAACATCAAGCAGCTCTTTCTGTCCTTTGCAGGGGCTTTGACAACATTAACATCAATGGTTTTTATGTGTCTTCAGGGCTGGGTGACAGCCAAATGGGTTTTTGAGAATCTAAACAGTTTGTTACTTTGACCACTTGGTGGAATTGCCTTGTCCTCCTTTCATTTCGTCTTCCCCAATGAGCTTCAGAAGCTACCATCCTTTCCATGACTCTCTTACTTCTTTGTGCACTTATCTTGTAACCAGTCTGCTATGTTGTAGGTGCCATTTTGAAGCTTTGATCTTAATTGGCATCACTACTAGGTACATGCTTCATGTGCTCCTAGGTCAAAAGAGGGGACGATCCTTTCACAGACATATTCTGATTGTTTTGCCTGCTCCATCACACCACTCACTACCTGAACCCCCCATCCTCACTTGTGCAATTTATAGCAGTCAGAATATGAGCAACACCTGCATGTCTTATGGGGAAGCAGCCAGCTTCCCCTTACTGCTCATGGACTTGGAATGAATGGGGCAATGTATTCCTCTCCCAATTATTTTATCAAATTGAAACTGATTTCTGACACAGCACCTGGACAAGCTGCCATTTATCAAATGAACAAAAACTCCCGATGAATGAACCATTCTCTCTCTTCCTTCCATTTACTGATGCTGTTGTTGCAATTTAGGTGCAATTAGCAGAGTGCGCTTCCTGGTAAATCATGATGGCCTACTTCATCAGATTTTGGTTTTGTAAGTCACTTACCCCTGAGCAGGAAACTATTCCAAATTTGTGATCATCAGTTGAGATGTGGGGAAAGACTTTGATGTGTTTCTGAAGCTCAACTTTGGAGAAAAATGAATACATATTCCCTTGTGCTACAAGGGCTGTCCCTGGCAATGCTGTGGATTCACTGCTCTTAACCTGAGAACTAACTAGTGCATTTTTAGAAATGAAGCAAAACAATAAAATTTGGATCCAAAGGTTCTCAGTGTTAAAAGGTTTGGGCACATTTGGTCCACTAGAAAAAAAGAGGCTTGAAAAGATTGCTTAGGTTAGTGGGATGAGGCTTCACAGCCAGACTTTCAAGGCATTCCAGTACCAGGTGTTACAGATTGATTTTCAGAAGCTGGAGGTTTTTAGGATCTAGGATTCATATTTGCCAAAGATAATAATTTCAGACTTGAACGTAACTTTGTATTTTCCCTACAGGAGCATGTGTGGACATGGAGCAGGATTGGAATGGTTCATTCAAAAGATGGCAGCCAGATGCAGTCTGTGTCTGACCTTTGCATTAGGTAGGTATTCAGATCAAATGGGTAGTTTCAGAGCTGTCTCTGGCTGGCTCCCTTTCCACAGGTTAACTGATTTTTCAAGAAGGTGTTCTGGAAAAGATTAATTTGAATCCATGTGTGTTGCTACTATCATGTTATGAAAGGCATCTAGAGAAAAAGCCTCCAAATGAGGGACATGCAGCCACCAGTCAAGAGGTTGATATGCCTAAGTACCAGTCTCTAGCACAATGTTTTCTGTCAGCTTCCCAATTTAATGGTTTGTTTTACTTAAAAACACACAACCCTCCCTGCCATCCCCACCAATCCAACCACTGAATTATTTGGAAAGACCTAGGCTGGTGTTCCGTGTCAGGGATGACACCTGCGCCCTGAATGTCGACACGTAGCAATAAAAATACGTATCTTGTAGAGATACCACATTTTATTTTAGTTATTTTTAAAAATGCATGCACACAGTTTCCTATGATGAAAGATGGTAAAGCAAGATCCAATAAAGGAATCAACACAAACCAGGAAACAGAGACTTACCAAACAACTTGACGCAACAGTAAAGCAGCCAACAGCACTAAAGTCATGTCTTCATGCTAAATTTGCTCCAAGTACTCAGAGTGCTTGTTCCAACATTTTCATGCAGACCTACTGAACAGACAGCACTAATATTCTTCCATTAGCAAGACAAACAAGTCCATGTGATGGGAAAACCTTCCCCTCCTAACTCCTCCCCAAAATGTCTACTGACAAGGACAAGACTGTGCTAGTAAACCTCCTGTGGAGCTCTGGAGGGCTCCTTGCAAAAGGCTATGGGATTGCCCTTGATGGAAAGGAGGAAAACCTGATGTTATTTACTCACCCTAAGAACAAGTTCTCACAAATGAGATTTGAAGGCTAACAGGCTAATGGCCTTTGAACAATCCACTTTTCAGAATTAGGTGCAGTTTACATGCCAACAGAGGCTGGGGACTGAATCAGGAACAGCATGGCTGAGAGCTGCCACATGGCCCCTGCATCCACACAATGGGTGTGAACTGCAGTGAGTGCTATAAATGGGTGCTCTGCTCCACTGAATCTCTTCCATGAGTGTTTTATGTCATACTGGGGGAAAGGACTTCTGTTGTGCTGTGCAGACACAAACTTTTTGGAGGATACAGAGACTCTTTTGCAGGCCAATAAAAAATAAGTTCAATGGTTTACTTGTTCAGGTTGCATCTAGGCAATCAACAGGCTCCTACCTAGATTGATGGGAGTGGGTTTTTCTTCTTGCCCCTAAAGAATTCACTTTCTTGACCCAAAACAAAAAAATTTAAAAAATAAAATAAAATCATGCTAACAAGATCCATCTTGGATCTTGGGATCCATCTGCATACTACATTTCAGATGACCTCAACTTCATAACCTCTAGATAGCAAGTCAACTTGGTAGTAGTCATTCATTTGAGCAGTTACACAAAGCCATTCTGGCCATAAGGTGCTGGGATTTATCACAGAGGAAAAGGTTTAAGGCTGTCCTGAACTAAAAGAAACCAAGTCTCAGTTTCTGAAACAGTATTGTGTTCCCAGGCTGTAACAATAACCGTTTTTACTGCTGGGTGAATCAGCCTTTCAGATTTGTAATTTATAACTGCAGCATGAAAAACTGTGTGTGAAATGGAGTTAAATTTAGATCTGAAACAAAGGGTGCCCCACAGAAGAGAGGGACAGCTGAAACATACATTGGACACCTATGGAGAGGTAGAGCAATCTTTTGATCAGGCCAAAGAGGCAGGACTGAGGGGAGCCGGGTTCCAATTCCAGCACATTTCCTATAGGATACTGAACAAATGACCTCCCTTCTTTCTGTTTTTATTTTCCCAGTGGTGTCACAGCACGGCTGTGACAAGACCACTTGGGAAGACATAAAGATCCTGAAATGAAGGACAATATATGAAGAGCAAGATATTGCTCTTTCAACAGTTGCAGATGAGCCCAACTCCAAATGCTTCTTGCACAAAAACTCACACGGACGTTGTTTCTTTTCATAAGCAATATATTTTAAGCCTGTTTCATCATAGATCAAAACCGTTAATTAGACCTGCTAATGACATTGACACTTCTGTCAGAGTTAAAACATGCTGGAGTTTGGCCCTGTCTCCTGGATACAGTCAGCAGGTCTCAGAGTTTTTATTTTCACAGTGCTCGCTCACATATATACCAATGTGAGCTGCTAGTTTAGTTAACACTTCATGCACTATTATCAGAAATATTTTAGCTGATAAGGTTATAAATTCCAAATGAAGCTACAAATTTCAGGTATAAATTGTGACTTTTATGGCTTTACATGATACACAGATGCTAATACTGGGTTTACCATTTCCTTCTTCTGATTTAAATATGAATCCCTTTACAAAGCTCCGCCTGAGTGAAACCTCTCCTAATGCTATTTTTTGACTTGTGTGAAGTAAAGAAATGGTTGGTTTCCCACTTAAGAACCACAGCTGTGCAGTTTTGTGGGTGAGGGCAGTGCCCTGCAACCAGATACGAAAACTGTGCATAACAACAAAATTTTAGCCAATTAAAGCCACTTTTCAACAGTTGCCTAGCAAAGAGGTGGAGGGGAGGGGAAAGGAAGAGTATTCAAATTCCAGCCAATCCCTGCCATACCACACCGCACAATTTTGTTGTCTGTCCTGAAACACCCATTAGGACTGTTCCTGAGTTGTGAGTGAAATCACTGTATGAGAAAGTCATAAACATCACACTGAAGTACCTCAGCCTTACAGAATACTCCAAAACAGAAGACACCAAAGACACCCATCACATTTCCTAAATATTTAGATCACATATATTAAAAGAGATGATGGACCCTGTAACCTCACACTTTTCTTAATTAGGAAAGAAAAGTTGAAATTTTGTTTTAAAAAAAAATGTATTGTTACTTCTCTGCCAAGAGCAAGGAGAATACTGCAAGACTTTGAAGGAAGTAACCCGAGGTCAGGTGTATTTCGTATTACTTGTTTGTTCTCTTAAGAACAAACCACACACATATCCATCCTGGGACAAAGGCAGACTCAAACAGCATTTAGGCAATATTCTCTTCCAGAAGTCACTGCAGACATACACAATGCTCGGTTCTTGGGATGTGATTATATCCTTACAGTAGTCTTCATCAAAGCACTGAAAAAATTCTTTGTTAACTCCCTTAGGACTTCTACATAATGTGAAGTAACATAGTACATGCTTATTTCAAGTTGAAAAACCAACACATTCAGAAAATCAATTTTCAGACTACAGTAAAGAAGCATCATGTGAAAACACATGCCACAAACATGCCTTTCTATTGCAAAGGTAAGATCATTGTGACATAAGAGTAACATGGCTAACCTGACCTATTAATTTGAAAAGGGACTCAAAATGCTAGCAGCAGGAAAGCCAGCTTTTTGAGACATGGTCTTTAAAACCCAAATAACCACACTAAATTCTAACTTTCCTTCTATAACATCAAAATATTCAAGTTAATGTATCATAATGTATAAACACAACATTAAAACATGCACAAAAAGGAAAAATAATCAGGAAAAAGTCAAAATTTCAACTGCAAAATTGACTCTTCACTATGACATGTCCTATATATATTTAGCCAGACAACAGAGAACAGAAATTCCATCTGAACAAATTTTTGTAGAAGAATGAACTTCACCATTCTCCAAATTCTGAACAAGTTAAATTTCTCAACCTTAATACTGCTTTATAAAGAAAGTTATGGAGAAAGATAATGATGTTGCCAGAAGGCAGTGAACGGGTTAGCTGTTTTGAACATTATGCGTGTTATGCAGTCAGATACTACCTATTCATCCCCAGCATGAATTATGTCACCAAGTTTGTGACCTAGCATGAATTATGTCACCAAGTTTGTGAGCTAAACATGTGTTGTTGCTAAGCAATACCCCGTTACAAGATGTCCTGTAATCCATACCATTTGCTATTTTACTAGAGGCGGGCCATGGTCAGTTTGCTAATATGATAACCATGCTCCCATACTGAGCAATGAAACTCGTATTTGGTGAGTTCAGATCTTGTGAAATAAATTGCTAGAATCCTTTCTCTAAAAATAAGAAAAAATAAAATGGAGTTCAGCTCTTCTGTCAGCAACAGATCTTAATATCTTCTTCTCCTTGGCATAAGTCCACCCAGCGTTGATAGCATGCACCTGGGCCCTTTGTTATACACAACAACTTTTCATGCTGTAAAGAATATTATTTTTGAAGGAGGGGAGAAGAAAAACTGATCTTCCTTCTTGCAAAGAAAGACTTGAGAAGGTAATCAAATTGCTAGAGCTGAGCAGATCAGGCAGAGAGGCTCTTTACATATGTATAAATTCTTGGATTTATTCTTGGCTTTAAGCGATCAGTCCTGTTTGACATATACCTCAGCAGCCAAAAGCCTATACTCTGATGCAGAATGGAGTGATCATCCCAGACAGAAATGGGTCATGTCTGGGGAAAAGAACAAAAAAATATGGTTTCCTGAGCCACTCAAGAATACCCAGATCACCTCTGCAAGCTTGCAGGCTGACAGGACACATGAGCAAGTAAAAAAATGCAGCAAAAGATCTGTTAAAACATCAGGTCTTGATGGGTTTTATCACAGAACTTGATCTGTTTTCTTCTTTGTTCCTCCTCTCAGGGATGCTTGGAGCATGGTCTGTCCACAGTTCATTGCTGTAATGCATAGGGACTGGAGAACAACTGCAGAGTCAGACCAAGGCCTGACTTAGCTCCTTATGCAGTTCTCTGACAAGGGACAATAGCGTATGCCTCGCGAAGAGCATAACCTCAAGACAAGCACCGGCACACATGCACGCACATACATATTAAAAAAACCCCAACTATAAACCATAGTATATTCTCTCAACCTGTAGCACAGTGAGTTTCAAGGGATTTCTTAAGCCAGAAGACTACTTTGCCTTGCACACCTTTGCAGACCATTCTTATACGAGCTTCTCTCATGGCCATGTAGGGGCAACCAGTCCAGAGAGAGCCACAACATCTCACAGCAGCAAGATCCACAGTGTAACTACACCCATGAGAAAGGGAGGAGGAAAGAAGGGCAAGCTGTTGCCCTAAATGACTGCAAAATCATCAAAACCCGTCTGCCTGACAACTGCTAGAATCTGAAGGACTTCATTCCTACAGGGAGTTTAGATCTCTACACAACAGAAACTCCCTCCCAACCAAGAAGGGAGGTGTGGGGGGGAATCCCTCCAGCAACCTGGGAAGGTCTGACAACCTCAAAAACCAAAGAAGGCTTCCTTTATGTCCATCGTGACAAGAGCTATCGAGAAGTGCAGGTAACTTGGAGGTAGCACTACCAAAAAGTTGAAATCAGCTACTCCCGGGGCACTTCACAGAGGTGGTGGAAAAGGGCAGTTCTAAATGGTGCAAAGGAACACAAGGGACAGAAAGGAGTGTGTGGGCACAAAAGCTTGTAGAAAGCAGATATAGCACTAGACAGAGCAGCACAGATGCCGCTGTCCTGCTCAGGCACCATCAGAGCAGTATGCCAAAGCAAAAAACAGCACCTCTTTCAAAGGCATGTAAGCTCACCCAGTACAAATGTTAAAAATCAAGAACAGAAACCATACTGAGGCTGAGAATTTTTTTTTTTTAAATCTTAATTATCCTTAATTACTGTTGCAATAACAATATTCAAATGGCAACCATGGCTATTGCCCATGCCTTACGTGTGCCCTGAGCAATTCTCAGGAACCAAGTAGGTTTTTTTAGCATGTGATTTGAGGGTGATGAAATGCCCTGATGGTTAAGTGACACATGGTATAGGGATGACCATTTGAAGCATCACCTGAAAACATTTCTCTCCTTAGGTCCTGGCTCTGCAACTCTAACATTGAATCACACCATCAGTAAGAGTCTCTACTCACAGAAGAGCCACCTAGTGAGATTAATGCCTGTACAGGAACCTGAGCTGGTTGAAAGCCCCTTTCTAAGACTTAAAAATTTGCTTGTGATGCACTTAAAGATAATCTTCCTGTCATTTCTATAGGTAGCATATCAAGTCCTGCCCTTAAATACCTAGTCTATGTGCAACTCAAGTCAATGCAAACTGCAGGTGATCTATCTCTTCCTAACATACATTCCAAAGAATTTGGTTCATCCCATGTAATACATAGAGAGGACCAACTTGTTTCATACTTTAGAGACCTCCTTTTCCTCCTAAAATGAACAAACTACTGTTACAATACTGTATCAAATGGTAATGCCCAGTCTCAGACTGCACACCAACAGCATTTATTTTCATTTCTCTGGGATGTAGCGTGGCAAGAGCTGTGGATTTGATAAACACCTTCAGAACATGTCATGGAATTGCTCCTTTTGATCTAAAACGTGAAAACCAAGCATCAGTCAACATAAAGTAAATGTGATATAGCATAGAGCAGAATAATGATTCTAGCACACATGGTATTGTGAGAAATGATTTTCTGTAACAGCCAAGCATGACAATGAACAGAAGACAAATGAATTTCCTGCACTGCCTCGGTAAGGGTTGCCTATCCTGTAAAGACTTATATAGAACAAACTGACAAGATCACCTGGAATTACCTAATCTGATCGGCATTAGATGTGACAGATAAAACATCTGCTTAAAGAAAATAAAATGTTCTTATCCATGACTCAGAAACTGACCAAAACCAGATCAAATAGTGGGAAACTTTCCTCAAAAAAAATTTAACAAATCTTGCAAAGATTTCTCAAACAATTTATGGTAGTGCAGAGACATGGACCTCATCATATTTTCTATTCTATCGATGAGCATGCCACAGTTAATTTAAATGTTCTAGTTGTGTGATAGGTAGAAAAAGGATTAGTGGGTAATTTTGAAACTAAAATCATCTGGAAGAGAAATAGGTGAAATGGGAGGTATTCAGAATAGTATCTGTCAAGAAAAAAAGTTCACTGTTGATCCATCAGGAGGAAAGGTACTTTAAGTGTCATTGTCTTGTTCTCTTTGTCTGAAAACAAAGTTTGTATCAATGGATTTTAAAATGCCATTTTAAATTTGGAAACAAATTGTCCTCCACAGAACTTAACATTATTGATTTCAGTACCTGGTGGTTGTAAACAGCAGAAAAATAACACATATATGCATAGGAGAAAATTTGAATTTTGAGTGAGATGAGATGCTCATTGATGAGATTCCTCTGAAACATTCATTATTGTCAGTAAAACTTCCCAGACTAACCCCAAACTCATGAACCTTCCCAAAATATACAGATTATATCTTGAATCATCTTTGTTATGGAAGTCTGAATATCTCCTTCTCTTTCAGAATTTGTTGCCTGTATCCTAAAATGTTATAAGAGGTTGCTTCAATTTAGGTGAGAGAAGAGCAGAAATTTTTAAGCTGTGCATGCAGACAGGAGATTTAGAGGGAGAGGACAGAGCGGTGCATGGGGAGCGGGCTGGCTGGAAAGAGTTGAGAGCCGAGATGGAGGATCACTCGGGTGATAAGGGTGACGTGGTAGATGATGG
This sequence comes from Gavia stellata, assembly GCF_030936135.1. NCBI lineage: Eukaryota > Metazoa > Chordata > Aves > Gaviiformes > Gaviidae > Gavia > Gavia stellata. The sequence goes on from NC_082602.1 coordinate 16,489,820, forward strand.
GAAGGTGCTCCAATTAGGGTGTGGGTGTAAGTGACAGCATCGGGGTGATGAGAGGAAAATGACTATACCAGAGATGCTTGAAATCAACTGGAAGGGAAAAGTCAGTCAGTCAGAACAATGCTCATTATACAGGTTTTGCAGGCACAGGGACTTCATTTTTCTAGCTGGGTACAGCAGGCACAGCATTCAGGCGGTTGAAGCATATCTTCCATGGGAGGCTGCATGAGAAGCCGGGGGCCTGCATAGACACAAGTTGCCTGAATCCCCTCCAGCTGCAAGCCTGGGAGTCTGTCGAGATAAACGCAAACCACAGTTCTGCCTCCTGTACAATGGTTATAGTTTGGGAAGCAGCATGATTGCAGCAACACTCGGACATCTGCTCCAGTTGCCTCAAAAATCAGCTCTGAGTAATTTAACCAGAATATGCTAATGTGAATCTAGCAGCTCCCTTCTTGTTAAAAATAACAAAACTAATAATGTCCTCTGCTTACTTAAGGACATATCTTGAAGCTTTTACTCTTAGTGAGCTATCGCCTTCACCAGGACTATTAGGTACAACTCGGCTGTGATACAAGCACCCTTTAACCAGGGCCTCCTTCAGACAGCGGGCTCCTTTCATCCACAAGCATGGCTACAGCCCCACAGAAACACAAACTGAAACATCTCTGTAACTGTGGATCATTGGCTTCTCATGAGATACAGCTGTTCCAGGGGTTCCTCACTGCAATAGGGCATGGGGACTTTTTCAAAGGCTCATCACCTTACTGCCTAACAAAAGATTTCCGACTGGCAACCCCATCCAACAGAACTCCCTGGGGTGTTCTGGATTACTTATACTCATTCCCAGAGATATCCCCAGCTAGAGCTAGAAAGATGCAGCTAAATCAACTTATAAGAGAGCAAACCCACAATTGCATTGGATATGCAAAAATTTCCTCGGGGAAACGGCACTGGTTGTTTCAACACAAGTTTTACATGCCACCTATAATCAACGGAAGAGACCAGTCTCTAGAAAGGGTGATTTAGAAGAGAAGGATCATTTAGATGCTTTAAGTTTCTCCTCTGGAAAAAATTCTCTCTCTCTCCATTGACTGTATAAGGAGCCTGGAGAAGCCAGCGAATGAAAGCACAACAGCAGACTCTCTCCTCAGAAGACACTCTCCCAGGTATCAGAAACATCATGATGACAATTTGCCCAAAGAGAGCGATCTCAGCAGGCAGACCAAAATCTGAACAATAATTATGCTTAACTTTTTCCAATCATCTCCCTGAAATTTGTTAACAGCAAAAGAAAGTATACAAATGAGTTTATACATTGAACTTCTCGGTAAATAACATGCAGAGAGAGGAGGGAACCTGGATTAAATTATTAAGAATAATGAAAATTCTTTTTGGGTAAATCCAAAAGGAAAATGTATGCTCTGTTCCACTTGGGAGGATCTGCTTCTTGTCACATATGGCATGAGTTTGCCAGGGCACTTCTTTACTTTTGTAACAAAATAGCTTTGTGAATATCCTGGTCTCCAAAGGCAGACATGAAGAGGAACTAAGAATCCGTCAGTTCAGAGATTGACCCATCTGATCAAACCCATACACTTCTCTTCAGCAGGAGAAAAGTGTTGTTGCTGCGTTGTCTCAGGCCCTGTACATCAACCCTAATCTTCCTCCTGTTTCATCTTACCCTGTATTTTTAGTCTGGACAGATCATTCTCTTGTACTTGAAGATTCACACACTCTCGTGCAACTGTTTTATTTCACCCCTCGCTCAGCAAGCCGTGCAACAAAAGCCAGAGAAGAAGAGTGAGCTCTGTGTACTGTCAGTGCTACATAGTTCTGACTATTATTTCCGCTTGATGGCTTTGGTTTTATCCAAGGATTATTCAGTTTAGGAATAATGGGAGATTTACATGCTTGCACACAGGTCAAATGACAGTCAGAATGCACATGTGTTGTAATTTCTTCACCTGCAAATTATTCCTGGTGACTGTTATTTTAAAGCTTCCCTAACTGGCAATGGCAGAAATTACTGTTTGAATCCTCCTGTTTGCAGATGGATGCTGACGTCCTCCTGGTGTTCCAGCGGGATATTGCTTAGCCCCTGTTTGTACTTTGATATTGAATGATAAATTGTTTCAAATAATATCAGATTAGTTTTTCTAAAGAGCAATTCTTAAATATGCTGAATAGGTCACTAAAACTTGCTGGAAAAATAAAAAATTTTAACTAGCTATTTCTTAAACCGAGACTGTTACTGTGCTATTTTGAGTTCTAGAGAAACTCAAGCAAATGAACACCAACTATAATGCCTTCCCCTCTGACCACAGGAACAACAACAAATGCTTTGCCATTATTCCTAGTATTCCTAAAGGTTTCGGTAATCATTTGGAGATATTAAAAAAGGAAATAAACAGAGAGCTATGCTGATTTTACTCCATAAAAAAACAAAATATAAACAATGTGAATTTCACCACCTGTCCTGTAACAAAGCAGTGAAAGAAATGACAGTTTGGCAGCTTCGGAGGAGTTACTGTGACTGGCTGAAATACAGCTGTGAATTCTAAATGTAAATAATGAGAAGACAACATAGGAAAAAACCACTGCCTTATTGATCGAGTTATTAATTTTTAATGATGACGTACACATAGAAAGGCTAACGAAGCTTACTGGAACCTAATTTCAAATTTGTTTAAGTTTACTAAGACCATATACTACTACCCAGACAACAATGAAAGTATGCAAAGGATTCTCCATCACTTTTTGGGTCTTTGGGATTGAGTATCTCCTTAAAGATATTCAGTCACATGCGATCAATCCTAGTGCCCGCAACACCAACAAAATTCTCTAGCATGGGTTACACAGGGGTAAAAAATTAAAACAGTAGAGTGGTCTCTTCCACCTCCTTAACATGTAGCAATGGGTGTGTGGGGAGAGGAGAGAAAATGGGTGATAATTCCAAAATGGGGTTCCTAAATGCACCTAGCAGAAGCAACAGGGTAGTGGGCACTCCCGCTCCATCAGCTGCACACCAGCAGGGAGCAAGCCCTCAGCTCACGTCAGGATCTCGCCACTTTGTCCTCCCTGAGCAAAGTATTTTGGTCATAGCATAAAGGTAGGTCTCATCTCTGGAATCCCTCCCTCAGCTCTTAAACCCTTCTGAGACTTCCTAGGGATGCAGAACACACGCTGAGAGCGCTTTAAAACAGAGGCCTATTCAGTGACTGTAATAGATCAGATGGCTCTTTTGTTTGCTTGATTTTAACAAAGAGCAGCTCCATCATAAATCTTCACTTCAAATTTGATTGCTTTATAATATATCATACTGTGATGTAACTGGCATCTGCACTTGGCTCTTATTAGATGATGCCATATGGTACAATTAGAAGTGGAGACAGAGAGTGCCATTTAAGTAAGTTAAACTTCATTCATCTATGATTAAACTGTCCTCATTCATCTGCATGCATGCAGGATCCTAATTTAACCTCAGAAGAGATTCCCATTTGATGCTGCGTATGTCTTTTGTATTTTTGAAACCCTAAATCATTAAGCTGGACTACTATTATAATTTGTGTAAGTTGTTAGTTTGTTTTCTTACTAACATGGTTTCGCAGTCTATCGCAGGGTTAGCCGGATCGGGACGTTGTGTGCAGTTTCCAATACGTCATGTTCTCAAAGCAAGCAAGGGCTCATTTACACATTGCTTGCCTCCCACTGGGAGATCTACACAATTGAATTAAACTTTGTCTTGTGATACTCACATTCTAGCTATGGCACAAAATAAATCTGCAGGTTATCAATAAAGGATTTTTAATTGGCAAGACTGTTTTATTTATTCATGGGAAGATAAGTGAGTCCTAGTATGCCTTCTTTCCCAGAAGGTTAGGGGGTTGCACACAACTCACAAATCTTTCTTGATAATCCTTTACTTGAACCAGAAATTATATTATGCTTTTGTTCTTTCATGCCTAAAACTGACCAAGCGGGCAATGATTTATTAAGCTAGAGTCTTGAGTCTCCTGCCACACAACCCACTTAGTCACAGTAATGGCTATGAAACAGATCATGCATTCTAAGATAGGCTATAATTTGTGTTAAAGAAACTTGTCTGCTTCAATTACCAAATTTAATTTGCAAAGCCCTATAAAAGGTTATGAAGTAAAAAGAAACAAAGCAGCTAAATTTTAGGTTGTAATGTTATGTGTTACACATGCACACAGAGTAGAAGAGAAAATAAGAATTTGGAATGGACCCAAAAGATAAAAACCAAATGCTTTCACATAACTAAACATTAAGCAGACCCTTGCAAATACATTGCATTCCAGTCTACAGTTCTGCATCCTGAGTCTCTGTTTACAAATAATCGGAGACAAAGGCAGTCATATGCTTTTATACACTTCCTCAGTAAAAGACTGAAATTGGAACCCGCATACAGAAGATGCATTTCTTGAAGGACCAACTCTGGGTTGTAAACAAAGTACCATGCATTTTTAGATACTGATTAAGCACATCTTAAATTCGAATTTTAGTCTTGTTGATTTCAACTTACATCCAAGGTTATATATATTACAGAGTAATTTAAGTTGGTGTTTAAAAACTGTCTTTTCAGAGAATGCACCAGAAAAAAAAAGTCTTCACTGTTTTCAAATAAATGTAGTTTCTCCAACTACTCAAAATTATTTGGAATACACCAATTCATTAAAAATCACTTTAGTGATATATCTAGAAAAGATTGAGGCAACCTTAATGCTACTTTTCATAGGTTAACAAACTAATCTTTTGCTTTGAAACAACGGATAATAGAAGATATTATCTATTACGACCATTGCAGTAGATTCCACCAGGTACTTATTATAGAGAAGAAAAGAGATGGGAAGAGGCACTTTTGGAAGTTTCTGCAAATATCACAATAGCTTTATGATTTTTCTTTTCCCGTGTAAATGTGCAGTTAGGAGGAGGGAATGTTAACTGGGAGGAAACAAATGGAAAGGCAGAAAGACAGAGTGAAAGAACAGAACGGATCAAAGCGGAAGATGCAAGGGACAGGCACAGCTGAGGTGCAGATGGCGAGGAGAAAGCTCAGCGAGTTTGTAGCTAGCGAGGCTGGCACTGGACAGAAACAGGCTCAGAGTTAAAGCCCCAGCCAGAAGCTAACATCCTCATAACGAGGGGACGCTTGCCAGACTAACTTGGCTCATTTTAAGTGTGAAGGGGCCACTTACTTCCTGCCACTGAAATCGATTAATTTTCATCAAATGATTTCAATAGCCAGAATCAAGACTCTCCATCCAAGTTTAATCTTACAGAACATTTGATTGTTCAGGAGAACAAGAGAACTAGATTTAAGTCTCAGTCACACATGTATCAGGCTGACAGGTCAGGTGGGAATTTCTTTAATTTGCAACTTTGCGGTTTCAATATGTGTCTGAGAACAGGGAGATGCGGTACATTTCCGCCCATGCCCACAAGCTCCTTTTGTGATAACTCCAAACAAACCACTTCAATTACCTCTATTTCAGCTTGTTCTGCAAAACAAGTACCGTAATATTTGGTCACTCTGAAGGCACTGCGAAGGTACGCTAGAGTTTGCAACACAAATTTTGATCCCCGGACTGCAGCTGTTACTTGTTGAAATTATTATGTAGCAATTGATTCAGACCTAGAAAGTTTCTATAAGAAAATTGAGAGGCTGCCGAACCATTTTAGTCACCTTTGAAATATTTGTGAGTGATAGATATAGATTTATTCTAAATGGAGAAAGATGAAGGAAAGGAAGAGGTAGGAGATGAGGCAGCTGTGATCACAGCCTAACACACAGCCCTGCACGCTTCACTGACTGGTATTACTCGTAGGTGACAAAGCCCACAGGACGATACGCACAAAGACACAGGCTTGAACACAGACATATATACCTGCACCCACTTAACAGCTACACACTTAAAATAGACATTCTTTTCCTATTTTATTTGTATTCATCTCCACTGCTCATTCAGCACTCTGAACTGAGGTATAGTTTCAATATATTTTATAGTAGCTACTTTTTAGAAATTGCTCTGCATTCTTGACAACACATTATTTCAAAGCGGCACTCTAGAATGCAGAGATTCCTGGGTGAGATTAAATGTTTTTGCCAAGAAAGAAAATTGCTCTGAATTTTAGACCCAGTAATCTTGCTTCTTTTAATGATTGATGAGAGATCAGTATTGAAACCTTCAAGTGAGTCAGCAGTGCATGCGGCACAGATCAAGCGTTGCAAGTGCAGAAAAACATGCACCAGAAAAATGGTCTTGAGACTTCCCATTAAAATATACCCCCTTGCACCTGGAGAAGAGAGGCACAAAGCAGTCACCCAAGGCTTTTCATAAAGTGTTTCTATCACAAGAATTACAACAATGAAAAGATACTGTTATTAAAAGATATAAACAAAGAAGAGGTAAATTATTGTGTCTAGTGAAATTAGTGCATGAAGTCCTCTAGAGTCTCTACTATTTAAAGTCTTTGCATTGTAATAGCACAGATATTACTAACTATCTTCAGCTGGCCAACCTGTGAGAGAAACTCCTGTAATAAAATAGTGCAGAAAAGTTTCAGATAAAGATGATGTTATATCATCCAAGGGCTCAATGTGACAGAATTCTGACCCACATATGCAACTAGCAGGTCTATTCAGGGGGTGTTTGTGTCAGGAACTGCAATATAGGGTACTATATTTGTAAATATGGCGGGTTTTTGCAAATATGATGCCAACAAGACTATGTAAAAATGGCTGCTTTTCACAGGAACAAAGTAGTCTACGTGCAAAAAAAGGCAAGGACCTTTACTAGCCATTAGCTTTCACTTTTGTCTTTGTTTCTGTTTATTTTCCTTATAGAAACCATATCAAATAAAGGGAAAAAAATCCCCATAAATAGACAACATGAATGTCAGTGAACAAACAGCTGTAGTTATTTAGACAATATTTTAAAGTAATAAAATATTGCAGAAATAAGAATCCATTTTTAATCATAAAAATCCAGGCTAAATTTTTTTTACAGGGAATTATGCTGCCGTTTTTATGAAGGTCTCTTTGAGTTGGTCAGAACATTTTTTGATGCTGAAAAGGACATAATTTGCACTGTACAAGTTTTTCCCTGACAACCTATTGCATGGCAGGTCAACCAAAGACAAATTGTTTATTTCAAGCTCTACCCACAGTTGACTGCTGAATGCTGGTCTCACAGGATCTTGTGGAGGGAAAATGCTCATTTCCCTAAACATACAAGGCACCCACACAAGTTAGTGTGGGGCCAACTTTCCACTGAAATTGTTCCATAAAAGTTAATGCTATTTAAACTAACTATTGAAGTGAGAAAATGGACATGCTTGTTGACTGGTTGTTAGGAATTACTCTAGAGATTTTACACAAGCGTGTCTGCAAATCATGTTACCCTTAAAATCTATTCACTGTCATCTTAAGCCAGTACCAAAATACTTTGTAAAAGATGGAGGTTCTGACAGAATGGTTAGAGAAGCCCAGGCAAATACATGATAGGAAATGATGACTGAATACTAGCTGGGACAAATGGGCATGCATGGGTAGAGATGGCAAAGTTAAAGGTGTTCAAAAATGGGAGCAGTCCTAAGCAACAGCAAAGGCTGGAGCCCCGACTCTCTATCTGCTTGGTCCTATTATTTGCTAGGTGTCTGTTGAAGTTGGAAAAGCTACATTCATTTACACTTGCTACTGATTTGGTAGCATAGGTTTAGAAAGGGGTTGAATGCATAAGAAAACAGAGCCATGCAAACATAACCTGTCAGATATCATGAGATGGGCTTTCTAGTTCTACCTTGGAAAACATTTTTTTTTGCCTTGCTATAATGCTCCCAGACTGCAAAGGCAAAAAAAAAGTTTTCAGCCACCTGGAACTTTTGCTTTGGGTGATCAAAGAAACTTTCTCAGACATTTGCAGGAGAAGCAGTTAAGAGCGCACACGGAAGACATTATTAGGGGACACTTGACCAATTGTCCAAGACAGAACACACACAGTGGAGAGCCCTTTGGTCTCTGGAACCCAGCATAAATGAACAGCAGAAACAACAGAACCTGAATGGTGCTGATCAGTTCTGATGCATGAAGAGTTCCCAAAGTCAAAGGTAACTTTTTTCATAATAATTAACTGTTTAGACAATGCTGGTTTATCCAGAGGAATGGGAGGAGCAGGGGTGAAAAGGAGTCGGATGGCAAAGGGAAAAAAAACCCAGACTACAGAAGATAAGAAAACTGAATTGTAAAAAAACCAAAAAACAAAACAACAAAAAAAACCCCAAATGAACAAAAAACCCACATGATGATATTACAGGGAAAAGTAAGCTTAATGACACTGCAGATTATGAACCATAGAGATCCCTGAGCTTGGCTCTGGAAGTGCATGTAGTACCGCACTCCCCAGCTAGCCTTGGAAACAGCACAAAGCATAATCTCTGCGCTCACAACAGTTCACCCACAGCCTGGGTAGTCTGGACATGGCTTAGAGTTATTTACATGTATAAATTGCCAGAAAAATATTTATGGCAGGGAAGTTTATACTGAATCTTGGACAAGGTCACTTTTACTATCAGCTATTGGTTGACACCCTAGAGTATTTGCTTTGCAACCAACACACAAATGGTCTTTTTAATCTCCATAGCAACCAGGAAGGCATCCAAATGCCTGGCATCCTACTCCAGTCTGCAGAATGGGGTAGGTTCTCTGCCTTGGCTGAAAACCTTGTGAACCTGCTTTGGCTTACCTTGGCTAAGGGTTAAGTATCTGGGAGGACTAAAATCTTCCCACCAACATGCTTAAAAGATGCATAGATTTAAGTTTACATAATGGCTTTTGTGGTGTGCAGCCCAAGGATGCAATTTTTTGCTTTCCTTTATCTCTCGCAAGCCCTCGCCAGACCTTGCCTCAGGCTTCTATGCTGCAGGAACAGCATAACTGTGACTTAAGAATCGTCTTCTTTCTTTAGCTGATATAGACTCAGTGCAACTTTGGCATACTTCAGAGATGGTGCGAACAGCACATTTTCACTTCAGGTCTACGTATCCAAAGTGCTTGCTGCCTGCTCCTCTCACCCTCCTCAGACGTGCTCCAGCAGGGACATGGTAGCCAGTACTGAGCTCCTTTCAATTATGTTTTTTCCAGTCTCCCTGCACCCAACTCACTACAATTTCTTTCACGTCCAGTTGTCAGGTATTTATGATCCTGCCAACAAGCAATTGCAGCTCATCGATAGCCCAAAACCATCAGCAAAATACATGAGTGGCAGACTTGTAAGAACTGAACTTCAAGGTCAACACCCCTTTACTTCCCTATTAAAATCAAGTAGAGAAGTATCTGTGAGACTTACTTATGCTGCTGATAATTTTTCTGCTTTCAAAACATTTCACTCTTCAGTTCAGAGTTTATGCTGCTTCCATTTCATTCCCAGAGTGAATGTAAACTCAACAAATTCTGCTACTTTTTCAGCAGTTTTCTAGCTCTTCTACTATTCTTTCTGAAATACAGTACAGCTGTCAGCAACCAGCACAAATAGGTCATGAGCAGAAATGGGATGGCTCTAAATCGCCTAGACTGTACAACTCCTACTGTGGTACTTTGTGAGCTTTCAAGGGTTTTTTGTGTGTTTTTTTTTTTTTAAATTTTTGCAGTTCTTAGTGAAGAACCTGTTTGGAGTTTGTATGTGGATCTTTCACCTACAAAATCTGTTCTGTAAAACAGTTTTGAATGTAGATACATCAATTTTACTCTGGTTTTTTGGGTTGTTTTGGTTTGGGTTTTGGTTTTTGTTTTTTGTTTTGTTTTTCCTAAGCAAGGAGGTGCTCAAGTGTCCTGAACATCAACACTCTTCCACTCTCCTACTACAACATAAACCTCCAGGCTCCATTCAGCAAACTGCGTCGTAGTGTTACTCAGTAACTGGCTGAGGAGGGTCAAGTGAAACAGCCATCCAAGGCAATACAACTCTGATATCATGGTTTAGGATTGTTGGGTGGGTTGCCTTCCCCCCCCCCCAAATACTTGAACCATAAAACCTGCCCTGTTGGTAGTTCTGCTTCTGCATCTTCAGTAACAGCTTATAGCATTCATGAATTTTCAGTGCTACAACTTGGCTTGCATTTAGGTTTTTCAGGCAAAATACTTCGAATGCAAAGCTTTGACAGGGATCAGACTGTTAGATTTTTGGAAGTGTAATTACCAGGACACAGTTAGCATTGGGACTCACGATAGTCACCAGTACCACAGCAGTTATCACTGAAGGATCACAAAGCACATGACAAACCACCATTAGGTATCATAGCACCTTTAAGATTTAGGCAAAAGGTGTAAGGAGACAACCATTAATAATGTGCAAGAATACTTCAAATAGTTTCAGGATAGGGAAGGATACCTCTGCATACATCACACTTGGGCTCAGAGTTGAGCTGATTTCACTCTTTTGCCTTTGTTCATCAAGATCCAACAGAAGTGACAAACCAGAGAGGAGATCAGCTCAGAGGGTAACAGGAAACTGATACAGATAAGCAGGCTGTATGTTTTAACAGCCAGTTAATTCTTGGGATACCCAGAACCATTTAACATAATTTTAAGAAACCTTTATTTGGCTATGCCACTCTATAGAAAATACAGAGAAAGGGAAGGTGGGAATGTATTATGGCATTTTGAGTAGCATTTTTCAAGCATTTCCTTTAAACACTTTTTAGCATTAAATAAAACTACGCAGTTAAAATGTCACGAGCAGAAATGGGATAAATGTAAATCTCCTAGACCATACAGTTTCTGCTGTAGGCCTTTTTAAGTTGGAAGGGTTTTGGGGGGGAGGGGGATGCTATAACAGCAAAGGAAAAGAAACAGAGAAAAACAAGGAAGGAGAAAAATGCTGGAAATTTAGCTACAGTACAGATGAAACAGAAAGAACAAGTCTCTGGGTACCTCATGTAAAGGTCTAGCAACAGCCTTTTTCACATAAGCCTGTTTTCGTCTAGTCTACTTTTTAGGAAAGTATCCTTCTGGAGGGAAAACGCGCCAGACTTGTCTCCCAGGTCTTCAGACGTGGGTACGAAGACAGGCAGGCCCGCTCCCCTGGGAAAGGAGTCTGAGGATTGCATGGTCCTGATACTGCCTTGCCCACCAGTAGTCAGCAGACACAACTTTCCCTCTTGCTTTCTTTCCTTTTATTTTATTGTCATATTGCCATTTTTTGTCATACTTGCAGGGGAACAAGGAAGACGGAACACTGTAAACAGTCTAATTTTTACCTAGCTAACATTATCCCTGGATGATTCCTGCTGCCTTCCCCTCCCAAGACAGGTGCTGGAGTTGATACTGAAACTTTCAAAATTAAGGTTCATTTGTATTAGCTACCTTCAAAAGGCCTCGACAATAACTTACTCTAAATCAAGCTTTGATGTATTATAGGTTGCTACGTTTGAATTAAACGTTCCCCAGTAATACGCTGCTATTGTTTAAGTGAACAATTATGTGCAGATTCATCCCTGCCTCAGTGGAGACTCAGTCGTGTACTAACACTTAACTCTAAATAGGTCTCTGCAAGCATAATTATCTAGACTGGTTAGAATATCCATTATATACCACCATTTTTGGAGTTCTGAAAAAGCAAACTGAAGATTTTAAAGATAAAGGTAATTGACTAAGAGAAGAATGATCACTATACCTTCCAACATCCTCTACATAAAAGAGGCATCATCCCAATACACAAAAAGGGTTAACTGTACAGTTATTAGACATCACTAGACTTTCAGCCAAATGCTTTTTAAGTGCGACAATGTAGAATGTTTTATTACAAAAAGGGAATGCCCTACAAAAATCTGAGAAAGGATCTGGAGGTTCCAGAAAATATCCAGAATTACAGATAACAGTATCTATAATGCTATTGCATTGTTTGCCATTACTGATGCTATTTGGTTCCCTGCTACCAGCTGGTTTTCTTTTGGGCCTCTCATCCTGATAACACAATACAAATCCTAACAGTTACCCAGTTATGTAACCGATGTTAAATGATGTAGCTAAACTTTACCAGCATGAAGTATAATTTGGGGTGAAAGCAAGTGGTGTCAGAGAGAGACTCCACCGCAAAGACCAAAGCAGAATTTCTATGGGAGAAAACTCCACAAGAAAGCAAGAGAGATGTTCAAGACTATCTACCTTGCAAAACGGCACAGTTCTCAACAGGTATAAACAAAGCCTGAGTTGCTAGGGATACACCAACCCCCAGGAGCTACAAACCAGCAACATGAGGAAAAAATACCAGTTTATTATATTTTTCACTTTTAACAATAACAGAATATATACTTATTAGTTTTTGATTGTATAAGTGGTGCAGAAGTTGCAGTCAAGCTGACATCCTGACAGAAGGTAATACAAACATACTGAAAAATACCATCTAATCACAGTAAAATAAATGTCGCATTTCTGTCACCCTGTACAATCATTTCCATGTTAACTGTTTTAAAACTGTATTTGGATCCAGTACTGCATAACAGTTGGGCACGGGATGCAACCCCAAAGAAGAAATCTTATAAAATTTAACACAAGATAGTAATATTCAGGGAATGCGCATACCAAAATTCTTCTAAGTCTACTTCCACATAAAAGGTTGCAAGTGCAGTTCTATTGTCCAAACTCAGTGCTGGGAATAGAGGATACCAACAGATATAGAAAATGGCTGCTTCTTCTATTTAGCTTTTTTCTTTTTTCTTTTTTTTTTTATATGAAGTATCAACATAGAAGAGAAATGAGATTGGAGTATAAAAGGGGAGCTTGAAAATGAGACGTTTACCATCTGAAACCTCTATCCCTCTGATATTTTCCAACACCATGGGGGAATACAAGGCCTGAACCAGTGAGATGCTGAGTGGCCTTAGCTTCTGCAAATACTGGAAGGATTGAAGGATGCTCAGCCTTCAGTAGGAGGAGCTCAAAACCCAATGGGACCTAACCCCCACCATGCATGCGGTATATTCCTGAGCTGTGACTGGCTGCGGATGTGTCCTGAACAGAGTGTTCTCGTCCCAGCAGTAACAAATATCAGATGTGAGGCAGGATTATACAGCTTCAAAACAGAGCATGCTCTGTTGCCCTCCAGAATGTTAGCCACATCTTTGGGGGTTTTTTTATTCACATAACTGCACAAGTCTCTCAAATTCGGCTTCTACTTGTATGAGTCTATGAAGAATTTTGCACAAGAGGGCCTGCACACATCCTGGATCACTACAGAAGGTCCATACTAACTACTTCTGACATGGAGTCACTGCAAGTTGTAGAAAGTCAAAGACCTGATTCTGCTTCCAATTATAACCATCCAATACCCACTGTCTCTAGAGCATCACTTTGCCCTAAGGTTTATTTATGAGAGCATGTCTGATTGTGTGAGCAAAGTGTTTAATTCTGTATGGTAAGCAGATCAGAAGGATAAAAGTATAAAGCATGAGAAACTTGCTGAGTGCAAGCCTGACTTACTCAACCCCTCTCCTCCAGAAGAACTTCCTCCATACTCAAGCAAAAAAAAGACCAGCAATAGTATTTAAAAGGGAGGGGTGGGGGGAGAAGTTTTGCTAGCTGAAGGAGGTATGCCACCTCAAGAAGAGCAACTGCAACAACCAGCTGAAGTGATTTCAGAATCTAGTTACTTACAGAGAGCCTCTTCGGGTGCTGACGCTATATTTCCAAGGTGATGAAAAAGAATCCTTACAAGGGTATTTAGAAAGAGCATTCAAATTGCACATGGTTGGAGTTAGTATCCACAGACTTAATTTATTATGACATTATAGCAATTTGGCATAAAATAACACCCAACACTATCATTTGTCTTAATATTTACCCTTCCAGCAGTACTGGAGGAATGAAATTAAATGGGTCCAGTTTTTTGATGTTTACAATACACTTGAAAGCACTGGAGTGCTTTTCACTTTCAAAAGAAGTGATGCACACCATTCCTGAGGAATGCAAGTGTGCTGTCACATGGCGGCACTAGCACAGCGATACATCTGAAATGAAAATTAGAGGCCAGAATAACCAGAGGCAGAATGTAATTTTGGGGGATTCTTTCATCCACTGCAGTTCTGGCACTTAAAAGAAAATGTTTTGGTACCAAAGGCTTTGGCAATGCCATCACTGATAAAAGTCAAATCACCTTATCCAATACTTGACTGGCTAATCGATAATCCTAGCCAGAAAGGGTTTGGATTACTACCCCCACTTTGTTTTTGCTTTCATCTTTACTTCTAAAATTGAAATCCAGGAGCTCTTTGGAGAAGACAATTTCATTCTGACAGATAAAAAGAACATGATGTTTCTCTGTCAGGGTTGGTGGATTAAAGATAATATTAGGAGCATCTCTGCACATAGAGCAACCCACTAAGACAGAAATCTGCATCCATACGTTGTTGTTACGGAAAATTATGGCAACACATCACAGAATCATTACGGTTGGAAAAGACCTGTAAGATCATCAAGTCCAACCATCAACATCACTGTGGAAAATCAAATATTGATGGAAAAAATGCATCTTTTGTCTTCAGAATGCAAGTCATCTAAAATCAGAGGAGGGAGATGCACTGTCCTGCTATCTTCAAGGCCCAAAGCAGTACCAACGTACACACACTCACATACAAATACGTGGAAGGCATAGCTATCATGCATTTAGCCCTGATCTCTTGTGTAGTAAATTTCACCATACAGAGAAATACACATATTTTGAAGAAAAAATTGCTTACAACATACCTAACAGGTAAAGCAGTCTTTTGCAAGTCAACATCAGGTGAAAGATATAATCTTCTATCACAAGAACGTCGCTTTTTTTTGTAATGACTTAGAAGGCATTTCAAAGGTCGACACACTTAAAATTTCAGATTAGGACCTGCTAAGACTTGGTATACAAAGTTGGTCTCTGGTCTCAGAATTACCAATTTGTTTCTTAATACACAGATACCCTGACTTGTCCACTGGGATAGCAGGCAGCCAGAAAGCAAGGACAAGGGTGGGTTTACATTTGTGATCTTACTCTGTTTTTTACTGGTAGGAGTTTAGTCTTCGGGATGTTCTGTCACCCTTGGTGGAAAAAGGGAGTGGTTCACTGGTATTCACAAGAACGGTAGGTGCCATCCAAAGGCCATAGCACTCTGCTCTTTTTTTTTTAATTTATTTTAATCACCAGGAATTTTAATTGAGAGTACATTCATTAATAGGAGCAATATCTACCCTGGAGGATGGCTGCTATTCTACAGAAACAGGCAGGGAAATTCAGAGGGTGAGGTCAAAGAAGCCAAGGCTAAAAGGAGGAAGAACTACCTCCTCAGTGAAGAGAACAGTACTCTTGCTTCACTTTTACTTTCTTACAGAGAAAAGACACAAACCACTAATTATTAATGAATGAAGGGGCAGGGTAGCAACTGTGCTTTCTGAAAGCCCTGAATTATTTTAATGTACTACATCTGGGGCTTCTTCCCTCTTCTCCTTCCTGCAGTACTTTCTGAACCATCACTTCAAAGGCTGTTGCGCAGCTTATGTCATAAACATCATTTTCTCCTGCCCTCAGGACACCGTCAATCCCAGGGAACATACACCAGTGTGCTGTTGTCAGGGACACAGATGGTTGAAATCTCCATATAGATTCCACTGAATAGTTTTAATGTGGGATGAAGTAACCTAGCCCAGAATGAACTACATGTAAATGAGAAAACAAAGAACAATCCTTTCCGTGAAGATTCAAGTAGCACCTGATATTCAAGAACAATAATCTTAAGTCACAAGAAGCACCTTCCTCCAGTGGATCCATCTGGGATGGGAGCACTCAAAAAGTATCGAATCAATGCCAGAAATCTTAAGGAGATGCTGTGTATGAAAAACTGAGGAGGGTTTTAGGAGGGCCACAGGACTGATACCTGCTGTTTGGTCTATGCAATTTATTCTGGCAATGACAATAAGACGCTTGAAAAGGTGCAGAGCTGGGCTCAAGCACAAGCTAAAGTCTACAGTGTCACAGAGGACTGAACATACAATGTGCATCTTCTTATACCAGCTGCCTTTCCTACAGGAGGGCAGCTTTAAACCCTTCCCTCCTCCTACACACTAGGATCTTTGTCCTTTTTATGTCATCATTAACCTAACTAAACAGTTATTTCTCCTGTCTTTGGTAACTCTGGAATACAAATGAAAGCCAGAGGGAGAGAGATGTAAGTAAGAGCCAGCAGACATATGTAGAGTGAAACCAAGAGGAAGCAGAGAAGATAGGAGGGGAAGCCAAATGACACAGATGCAGTACCCACCTACAGCAATTGCACATGATCATAATTAAACTTCAAAAAAGAAAGGCGTGAGAGAGGTACTGGTAGGAGAGCCAAATGCTGCCAATAGAAAAATCTGCGCTCATCACTTGGAAGAATTTAAGAGAAAGGTGAGGTCAATGCTACAGGGACCTACAAGCATGACCCCTATCTACCTTTCTCCAAGGAGACAAAGGAGCATGCTAAGATGAAGATGGATTTCCCTTATAAAGCAAATGCTGTAGATGTGTTAAGTATAGAAAGGACAGAAAGGCAAGTTGCAGAGAGAGTGCATACAAGCACACACCAAGCAGCAGCATCAGATTACATTTATAGGGCGTGGATGATGCTGACACAGGGAACTCTGGAAGGGAAACATGAATAACTTCGATAGCTAATTCTTAATTTAACTCAGTGACTTAATGAGAGGAAGAAAAATGACACAGAAGGGAAAAACAATGGGACAAAGAGGAATGGCTCAAATCCCTTATACAGACAGACTATTAACTTAGCAGGAAGCTAAATACCATCCGTGCTGGAGACAGAACCTCACTGCTGTTGCTCCTACTTCCAATTATTGTATAAATCCTCTCTTTACATTAGTGGTCCCACAGAAACACCAGCGGACTTGTCATAGATGTGGTCCATTCATCTGTTCCACATGAAGTTATACAGCAAACAAAACTTCTTTGGCTGAGTGGCATCACAAAGAACAGTAGACCACAAACAACAGTGGAGTTGAATAAGAAACATAGAAATATTTGTATTGAAAACACAATCTGTGGATAAATTATACACTCTATAATACATACAGTGTTGTGACTAGAGACAGGCACAGATGCGAGATATACACAGATGGGCCAGGTCTCCTACTGTAGTAAGTTACACTACAGCATTTTATACCCTAAGGATATGACTTTCACCTTTTTACTTCAATATTTAGGGAACTCAAATCACAGCCAGCTAGCGGGGCTCCAGCACCCCGCCATGCCAGCAGGACACGGCTCGCCAGCTGCGGTCAGAGAACAAATGCACGGTGCCATAGCTGCACTGACACAGCTACGTCCTGAATGGTAAGCGTCCCTCTAGGCATGGGATATTTAAGTGCAAGCTTCCTTTGCAGGAAAGACACACTGATTTATGAATGGCAGGGACCGCAACACAACCCTATCCTCCCAGAAGCAGGATAGAACCTTTGATACTTTACACAATTTTAAACCGCATACACTTTCCAACTATCACTGCATTTGGTTTGATCTCATTCTTGCTTTTTGAGTTTTCAGCATGGTCATTCACTGTGTTAAACAATCCAGACATAAGCTTCCAACACCACACAGGCACTTTTTGTTCAGATGAGCTGCAAACTTTGGAGCCAGGCTCATCTGGCCACATAAACCCACATCCAAGATCAAGTCTGTCTCCCGCCTCCCTGATTATCTACAATGGCATCCCTAATAAGTGCTCAAAACTCTCTTGGCTTGAGCAGCGCCACAATCCAGGAAGACCTTTAGACAGAGGAATAGCAAAAGACAAATATTCATCTAAGTTTCATCCTAAAAAGGCGTGACCTGGCAGGAATGGTCTGAGAGTGTAACCAGCTAAATCCAGCTAGACACAGAATAACAACAACAGGTTTGTCTGGAATATCCATTAATTAAAAACCCGTTAATAATCATGGCCCACCATACTTTCCTGACATTGTGCTGCCTTATGCTCCAAGTCACTCATTTAGATCCACATCTGTTGATCTGCTGGTATGCCCTAAATATCAATTTGAAACCATCAGATCCAGAGCCTCTTAGCAATTATGGTCCACAATCATTATAATTTATCTTTCTTAGTTTGCATAGCACCTTTGTAGTAAAATGCTTTCTAGAGAAGAGGCATTTCTGGATGGAAAGAGAACCAGCATGCTATCTGATATTTATGACTAAAAGTTAATACAAATTAAACCCCCAAACAAATAAAAACAAAACCATATGAAACCACAAAATAAGACCAAGAAAATCAAAACCAACTTTACATGACTTCAGAAAGAATATAATTCAGAAACAGACTACAGCAAATAAACAAAATGTGAGTATATAAAAAAATTGTATGTAGATAATGATTATTTCAGCTTTGTCACATTTTATTTCAGAGCCACTGCACATCTGTGGATGATGTTCCATGCCACGTTTGGTGATACTAAGGCACAGAAAAGTCCAAGGTCAAACATCAAAATTCATGGCAGCATTGCTTCACCATGTCTCACCATATCCTCAAATCTGTTAAACCAAACCCTGAAATCCTAGTATGATTTCACATACAAAATTTCAGACTAAGTTCAATATCGTCTCAGAAAGATTTGAATCCCAAATCAACAAGAGAGAATCTTAAAGGAAACAAGGCAAGTAATGAAAAGAGAACAATAAGGCTTTACGTATGTTTGTGTCCTTACCCTGAAACACTCACAATCAATTTCTATATGAACTGTATGTCTAGGTAGAGCACCTTAACTATTTAGCGAATTATTTTATAGTGACATGAACAATACCTCCCACATATATATTAATTCTGGTACATAAACTGGGTATACTAGTTGTATATGTGTACATACTAATTGTATACAACAAAATTAGTTTTGGTAGCAGAGTTAGTAACAGAGTTGCAGTGCTTGGAAACAGCTTGTCACACTTGTCAAAATTTGCTGGGAGGTGTCAATGGTCTATTTACTTGCCAATTTGCCCTGGGAACTCAGTTATCTGTAAATCAGCAGAGCACTTTTGGCTTCCATAGTTCTTGCTGATTTATAGCTGACCTCTTTACACAACATTGAAAAAACCCCAAAACCCAAAGCAAGGCACATGAGATCATTATTTAGGTTTCTACATCAGCACTCAGAGACAGGACACACCAGTTTTACAGCTACTTCTGCAAATTGAATTATGCCATATTGTGTGCTCACCCCTACATGCTATACAAAGTGGGGTCCTATGGAGGAAAAATGGCACTTTACAATTGTAAGCAGATTGGTAATGCCTTAAAAGCAACATACGAAAGGAAACAATTAAGATAAGAAGCCTCTTTCCTCACACAGCTCATCTACTTTGCAGCACAGATAGGACAGACTCCAGAAGCTAGGACAACTTCCTAGCACTGCAAGAGAAGATATGCACTGAGTGCAGGGATCAATGCAGTCTGCAATTAATACTGCTACTCCTAGTACTGTGTGGTGTCAGAGCAGGACCAGGACTGCAGAAGGCCTCAGTGCAGATGCTGCTTTGACTTTCCCCCAGTATCTTTCGGAGGTCCACAGCTGAGAGAAGGGGGATGCCAATTTTCAAATAGTCTTTTTTTAGAAATGGAAAAGAAAAAATAAGAAGCACTTCTCCAGCTAATGAATTTTCTTCTCAGTAAGTTTCAACTGTTGGCTGCAAAAATTCACAACATTAGTGCAAACGTTAAAAAAAGCCAACAAAAAAAAAAAACTTCTCTTCCGATGCAAGCTTGCATTAAGTCCGATATTACACAAATCAGATGTAGATGTACTTATTCTAGAGCAGTATTTAAAAACCTGAAAGATATCAATGCAAAGCAGGTATTTCACACTGAAGCTCTTGCACATCCAGAATACTTTGTGGATTTCTCTGTTCTACCATAAGCCATAGTGTCTCTTTAAGCTCACTACTTCTCACAATAAAATTTATTTGCAAAAATATGTGACAAGGCAAATTGTACTAAGTAAGTAGCACTAATCCTTAGTGACATTAAGCAAATTGCATCAGAAACTGGAGAGGAGAACTTGAAAGCTTTAAGTTTTACAACTAACTCAAAACCTGCAGCAGCTGAAGTAGTAACAGTCAAGAGAGCTTTTGTTTTCATTTATGAGGGAGGAACGTTTATTCTTTTGATTTGGAGGTGCTGAATGGAGAAAATTAGATTCCTTTTTCCTCAAAGCATCTTTGCCGCTCCACTGGTAGACAGAAATCTACTGGACTCTAGGAAATGTTTAATCTGCTTTTTTGGAAGATGGGTAGATGTGACGGCTGGTAGCAAGTTGGACAAATCCTAAACTACTGTAAATCTACACAGTTCCATTGATTTTATTAGAATTGGGTGTACAGAATAACTCGTCCTATACAGTTTCTCAGTAGAAAGTCCTGAGTACATATTCTGCTAGAAGTGGTCCACAGTAAACGCTGACCTCACTAAAAAGCATCAGGATCCCTATATTGCTCCTGAGGGCTAATGGAAACAAGCAATCACCACTTAACATGCTTCTCATATTTTTGCAGCTAAAATGTCAACTGTGTCCTTTAAATCAGTAAGAAGTAAAGTTATTAACCAACCTGAACTGAAATAAGTAGTGAAATGATTTACATGAAAGCTGTTCCAGGCACAAATTTGTGAATAAATAGGGGCTGTTTAAAAGAAGAAAAAAAAAGTAGTCTTCTGTTTTCTTCACTGCTGGCCACATGCTATCAAGATGTGATCAAGGTGCATTGTAGCTGGCTGTCTCCAAGCAAATTACAGTAGGGGCTTTAGGGTCCTACTTACAGCTGACATGTAACTCCATCAATCACATTTGTTTTCATCTTAAATTACTGAAATCCCAAGATGCTTTATGGTTCACCATACTTCACACACCTCTGCTCCCCTTTTCTAAAATTTCTTCAGTAGTAGAATATACATGAGGAAGAAAAAAGTTTAATCTATATTGGTTTAAATGCGTAGCTTGTCAAAACAAGTTTTTCTTCCAGCTGACATTGAACTTTGTAATTATTCCTGAATGTTGTGTTTTAGAGACCATCTCCACGCTAATTTTATGGAGATCATGTTTTCTACATCCTGACTGCATGCCTGCCTCTCTCTGAATAAACAGGAATATTGTGGAATTAAAAGACATGTCCCTCCCCCCCTTCACCTTCCTTCCCTCGCATTTTTTATTCAGATATTTTAGCCCTCAGTTTTGTGGAGGTAAACTGCCATTTGACTTTGAGGAGCAAACCGTCAAGAATAAGGACAGAAGAACAAGGTGAAACACTCATGCACATCCTGAGTTTGACAACCTCGCTCTGCAACTGCACTATAGTACGCAGCCCAGATACGAGCTTTAAGTGAAGCAAGGGTTCAGGGAGAAGGGAAATCTTCCCATCTATAAAGATCTTTGGCATCCCTTTCCTTCCACCCCAAGCACAAACACCTGAAAGAGCAATTTACAGAATAGCCCTGCGGATAAATCACTCACCAAGGAAGTTAGAGACCAGGGTTCAAATCCACACCTTAATCCCAGGAGACTGTTCTGCTTACCAGGCTGTAGAAGTGTCTTAAGTGGGACCATACCTCCTCCTGACAGTATACTACTATGCAGCCAAACACACAAGAGGTGGCAAGACAACAAAGCATGTTATAGGCTAGTGTCCAGGGCGCACACCTGAGTGGGACAGAAGAGGGTGAAGCATGAGTGTAAATTAAAACAATTGACAAAATTGCAAAGATTTGGCTCCTGCAAATAAGACCTAAATCTTGATGCAGAGTTTATTACAGAGTACATACCAAGTCTGCTTATGTTCAGTACACACATAACTATGGCTAGGCACAAAAAAGTAAAAAATTCAAAATGAATATACCTTTTTTTTAAAAAAAGGATCTGAGATGTCTCTGTGATTGAAGGTACGTTATGAGTGCGTAATTCAAGGTGAAAGACAGAAGGATAACACTGGGCTGCAAATTATTGAATATGTTGTGAAGGATGCTCTCAGAAAACCCAAATATACCAAGAAAAGTATCATCTCGTGTATAATTCTGATTAGAAGCCATCATCCCCGTGCTACAGGGCTGCAACTACAGCTTTTGTGATATCTGCGTTAGTCAAGCAGGCAAAAGGTCACCAATTAGAGTGCTCCTAGTATAATATTCAGATTTAATATTGCAAAATTAACATTCTTAAAGGCTAAGCAAGATAAGCTGATTACAGTAAATGGCTTTCCCTCTTGCACATTTGTAGAGAGAATGAAGAGAAGTCACACCAGAAGAGGGAAGAGGTGATTTACAGAAGAGACTGCAGGCTGGCTGGAAAGAAGAGCAGAAATACATGTGAACTATTTTCTGCAACAGCACAGTCTTCTCTCGATTTAGAGCTACCTTTTGTGTCAAGCTGGGAAGAAAGGGTCCACAAGGTATCAATACATCAGCATTTTGTTCTCTTCATGACCTTTCAGAGGTGAGCCCATCTACCCAACTAGGCAATTTCCCCTCTCCCCTCACATTCCCCAAGAGGCAGCTGTTGGGATAATCACCTCCTTCAAGATCCTGGAGACTCAGAAAACACAAATAATACACTAGGCCAGCAGTTCAGCACTCTCCTTCAATTACTAATATACGTAAGTCAGGAGAAGCAGGCAATAAAATATCCACTTTAAGGTAGACTTTAAGAGGCAGAAAAAACAAACCCACACATACACCCTCCTCTCCCCCACCACATAAAAGTACAAATTTGTTCTCCCTCTACCTTCCTCAAAACATCATCTAGCAAAGAAAACTTTTAAAAAGGAACAAAACATATATTCCTTCTTAGACTCTCCTGTATCAGAAGGGAAATTTATCATTCTGTGTGCCTCAGCAATATTTTCTGCTTCAGCCTATATGCTTTCAAATTCCCTTCCAAACATAAAAGCAAAGCATCGATGAAAAGAAAATTGATGTCCCACAAGCAAGAGCTCTTGCAGTGATTACAACCAAACAGCAATTGGCATGAACAGAGCCAACATTTAATACCATTTTAAGGTATAATTAAAAAAGAGAGCTGCTCAGAAAGGGCTCTTTACTGTAAAATATGGCAGGTACACACTACAAATACTCCACCAGCTTCTTCCCATGCATCGGAAGCCTAAAAACCTTCAGATGAAAATGTATGGTGGGTCTGCAGAAGCCCTTTACAATAACACTTAGGGGCCTTTCAGCACATAATAGACTTTGGCACCCTGCTCTCCCTGTCATTAAGGGTGGCACCGGGAAGATTTAGGGCTGGAGTTTGCCTCCTCCCTATCTCACAGAGCAAGTACTATAAAAGGTTGGGGTACTTCCACTCCATGTCTGGTCACAGTCTGATTTAGGGGCATTTGATAGGAGGAAAATAAAAACAGATTTGTTGTTAGATGCCTTGTCTCCTGTTGTAGAGCTTGAGTAATACTGCAGTTTAAAAGGAGCTGTGGAGCAGAAGGGAAAACCAGAGTAGTTTAGCAGCGGGGCATGGTAACTGCAGAGATATGAGCTATTTCACCAAATGAAATAGGAACTTCATTGCCAGGAATTTACCAGTGCAAAACAGGGAAGTATTCAGTTGTCTGGGGTTTGGTATGGTTCTTTACTTATACAAGAGCCAGCTGCAGCTGGAACTGAATCCAATTTTCCCTGCAAAGCCTAGGATCTAAGTATAATCTCAATGCGTGTGAGTACCTGACTGCGCAACTAGTAAAAACACAGCCAACTGTCAAGAGTGAAGGTGTGTAATAACGTATTGGATAGGATACTCAGTAAGATGTGCCCACACATCTGATGGCTGGGTCTAAACGCTGAACTGACAACCCCCTCAGGCACACCAAGTCCTCTTTTCTTCTTTCAGGACAAACATATTAATTTCAAGGTGTAGAAGCCAGGAATGGCTTTCGCAGTGTAGAAAAGCCCTTTATACAACATATGAAGGCCTTTCAGCTTTGGCACCGAGCTCTCCCAGTCATCACGGGTGGCACCCAAAAGATTTAGAATTGTCTCCATCTTTCACAGGGACCGCAGAAAATCTGTAGTTAATTAGCGGCTTCAGTCTCTCAAAACCATTTGCTCCAACTGGCCTGCAAGAGAAAAAATTTCCAACTCATCTCTAACCCTTCAAACACAAATAACGTGGTTTTCTATGCTAGAAGCCCAAGGAAAAACTTACCACTGGCAACTGTGGTGTTAAGAGAGGCACAAAGCAGGACAGTTGCATCACAGAATTGCTGGAGGATAACTGTAAGGTGGAATTTCAACACCTAAGAGAAAACTAACTTCCTGCGGAACAGCAAATTAAAATGCCACATACTAAAATCCTCGATCTCTTTTGGCTAGGGTTTATTCTGCAAAATTACATAGGATTTTTAAAAATAAAATTATTTTGTTTGATGTGCAGTCACATGCTTTCTGCCCAGTTTCACTGAAGACCTACGGGAAAAGATCCTTTTAAAATCCCTCTTCACTCTGTTCAGGCTGGGTAACTCTCCTCCCAAGGAACTGACAGCTTTAGTAGCCTCTCAGTTTAGAAATGTGTCGCAAACCCTTTTTTCTGGAAAGTTCCGAAGGAAATCTATATACAGCCCGCAGGAGCAGAGATGGCAATCTCTCATACTTCTTTTACTCCCAACCAGATGTCTAAGAGCCATACTAATGCAGCCATTCTTGCACAATCTCAACCAAACTCTTGACACTTCCAAAACTCAGCACATTCCTCCTCACAAAGCACATAGAGTGGTACCCCAGTTTATTCGTTCTACTTACTAGCCAGCATTTTGGGTCATCAGATAAAACTGGGTCAAGGGAATATTCTAAAAGTAAATCCAGTTCTTGTTGGAAAAACAGCAACATGTGACTTAGCATTTTACTGTCTTACGAAACATCAAAATCTAGGCTGTAAACAACAAGATGGACACTACCATCTCGCAGTCTGGTGCACATATCAATTGAAAACATATGAGAAAAACATCTACAAGAAACAACTACGTATAGAAACAAATGCTGCAATAATCTCAGCTAAAGAATAAACCCAGTTGTTTCAACGTACCAGGCCTAAAAAATTATTTAGCCACAAGAGGGAGACAAATATACGGATAGACAGTATTTCACACTACATTCAGCTTTCACTGGGAGAAAGTTTTATCAAAAACATAGATGTGGTCAAGAGGTACAATTTTCACTTTGATGTCATAAATTAATTTCCCATGAATTAAACCTAACGGATTCCTGATCTAGTGAAATTCAAATCCAAGCCAGGATAGCTGCATTGATGCTTGCAGTAACAACATGACATTTCTTTACATATGCCAATTCCAGCACAGTAACAGAATATCAAGACCAGAGAGGAACTTCAATTTTCATTTTAAGCATCTTTTCTAGAAGATAGATAGATCTTGTTGCTGTGATGAAACAGTTTGGCCACTAAAAAAAAAAATAATCAAACTTCTCTGAAAAATCAGGGTTAAACAGAGTTCAGAGCATTCTCAAGATACACTTTTATAACATCTATAAGCCTATCATATCTTATAAATTAATGGCAGATACAGCACATTCTAATTATACCACTCATGTCTATATCATTTAAGTAATAGCTCTAAAGGGTGGATTAAAATGATAAAAATCTAAGGAATGGCTGCAAATAATTGTGTGAGGTGCTACACCTCACAGGTTTACAACCTTCTGTACAATATCACCCTCTGCTGGGCATCAGTGAGGAGAATTTGCATGGCAGCATCTTAAGAGATTCCCACAATGCACCAGGGGCAGAACAAGACTGGTGATGCCTTATGTGATTGAAGCACATCATCTGATGCATGATTTAGAGCATTTAAGCTGCAAGATTTCATTTCGCAGCATGCACTGATCAACTGACTTGATGGAACAAAATGGCAAAAGTACATTCAATGTGTGGTAAATAAAATAATCCAGGCATCTGGTCTTAGAAGGCTCTGCTTCCCCCTGACCTGCTACAGCTGACTCTGAAAGCCCAAAGAGACCTATACAGCCAAAATTAGGCCCAAATTGCTTTTTTCTTTCAAATCTTAAGGTAAAAAAAGTTATTTTAAAGAGAGGAACTGTTTGGAAAAGATCCATTTCACAAACCTATGAAAACAACAGAGAACTTAATCCTTACTTCATGTAATTCATATAAGCTGGTATTTGCAATATCAGGCTACCCAGTACCACAGTTTGAAGTTGCACATCTGGCATTTGGTTTGTAAAACCACTGCAGCAATACAGCAAAACCCATAAGAAAGTCCAATATTGTAAAAGGGAGAGAATTGAAACTATTACCTTATGCACGTTTCACAGGTGGACCAGTATTTAGAGCTAATATTACAGAATGTCACTCCATGGATTAATTCACTTCACATTAAGAGGAACATGCATTCATGCTATATGATACAGGAGGCTAAGCAAGGGCAGGCTGCAAATCCCGTGCTGTTGGGATGAGCCTGACAGTGGGAGGTGGGAGGAGGCAGCTGTCACCTGCCCAGTGCCTCACCGACTAAAGCTGTCCCTAAAGCAAGCCAGAGTCCCCCCAGGCAACGCCATGTCTTTAGCTAGTTGTAGCGACTTCCTATGAGACCATTTAGCAGTCTAGAGTAGCTAAAAGGCAGCGTGATTCACTCACAGCTCATTCTTCCCACGTCTCTGTGTGGGCTTTAACCACTGGGGAAATCACCTTTACACCAGGCACGGTTCCACTAGCTCTCCAGCCCCAACGTTTCCCTGGAGGCAGGCCTCGATTGGAGCCCTTATCTTCATCATTTGCTCATTTTATTTTAAAATTTTGCATTCTGGCACAGGACCAATAACGCCAGGAGCTGCTGCATTTAACTGATTTTAGAAAGAACCATCCCATTATATGATTCCATTCCAAGCAAATCCATACAGGCTGCAATTTTCCCTGACTTCAGTGCACATTGGAGACAGCACGTGAAGATGTGCTACAGATTGCCAACCTCTCCAGAACTCCAAACTGCTATGGATTTAAGGCACACTGCACTGTGAAAACCAGGTGCTGTAATATCCCCAAACGTTTAGATGCCCAAGAGAGATAACGCAATTGAACTTCTTTTTTGTTTCATGTATATAAACAGTAAGTTTAGATTTTTTTTTTTTATTTCATTAAAAGATTAATATGGACTATATCCCATAGCAACACTTAGAAAAACATGAAATGATGAATGCCACTAGAAAGAAACATATACAACTTTCTAGACAAGTCTAGATTTCAAATTTTTTTTAAGTTCAGGCAATCAAGACTATTTGTGGACTTTTTTTTAATCCACTGTGAATGGGAGACACGCAGGTCAAACATTTTATGAACTGGCTTTCAAATTAAGACTGTATTTACTGATTCAGGTTAAATGAGCATAAATCAAGCTCATATTGAAATCAAAGAGATGATCTCAGTTTGTATCATGAATTTAAAAATGCATCTGTAAAAAACCCCAAAACAAGCACTCGCAGACGCATGTATAAATTGATCCAAAGCGTGAGAAAAATACACATGCTCTCTTTAAACCTCTTGCAGGCAGACAGATAGGACAGAACACGAACAATTAATTTGCCAAAGATGAATGAGCACAGTTTTAAGCTAATGCTTATTTTCTTTTTTCTCAATAAGTCTGTTTAATGTTCGAGAAAAGTGATTCTTTATTACTGCCGTATGGATCAAGGTCTAAGAAACTCTGTTTGTCTAACAACAGACTGAATACAAAATAACCATCACCATTATATAACCCTTTATTGTGCAAGGAACCTCACTGGTGCTAGAGAGGTGGCTCACATGCACAAGGGTGGCAGAATCAGGACCACACAATTTTCCTGATGAGCCAAACGTTATCCCCAGTCTACAGATTTTCTTTCCAGGCTGCAGAGAAGTCAGTAACTTCTGTAGTGTGAACTGTGGAGCAAACCCCTGCATCAAAGTATTGTAAGTGAACCGAATTTGCCTGTGTTTGAATTCCCAGTGAACAGCACAACCCATCTCCGCCTAGAAGAAACTAAGCCAACAGCAGCACCAATCTCAGTTTTATTCAAAACCACAAGTCATGCCTTGAGGATATAAATTTATCCCCTCCCTTTCCCATCAACACACACATTTTGCCACTTGCCTTGGGAAGCATGTTATTTAAAAAAAATTCATTTCCCCCTTGGATACATTTTTATATTGTATACTAAATTATGCATTTAAAATCAAATAAAAAGAATTTACTGCCTTCAGATTACTGCACACATCAGAAAGCTCTCTGTTTCTAAATTTTGGAAGAATTTTCCACCTTCCCACCCAAGCCAAGCAAACATGTAGTGTTGTTACAGCTGAAGCAGTGGGGGAAAAAAGACAAAAATATTTTTCATCTTAGAAAGCTGTGCTTCAAGTAGTAAGGAGGAAAAGAGCACATCTCGGAAAAGTACTGCTCAATGCCTCCAAGAGGAAAAGGGAACTTTAATTTTGAGGGCATATCTGTAAAGTTCACAGCTTAGGTCAGTCTCAGATAATAATCCTCTGATCCTCTCCTAAACAATGTGAAACTTAGAGTCTGATTAATTGGCAGCCTAATGCAAAAGTTTATCTTGCAGCATTTCACTCCTTTCGGTCATGGTTCTCCTTGTTGGCAGGAAATGAAGAAGTTAAACAATACACAGAGACAGTTCAGACATGGCAAATGTTATTCTAGGGTTTTGTTTTGAGGAAGGCAGAGGATGGGCGTGAGGTGACTTTTTTTGGTATTAACACAGACTGAAACCTACACACCACAGCAAACATTTGCAAAACCTGAAAATGTAAACTATAAGCACCCCAGTTCTTATTTAGAGACTTAAATAGAAGCACTCTGATATCCTGAGATGACTTCCTGCCCCATCCCCTTTACCTGGAGTAGCAATTGCTCAAGTCTTCCAAAAATAAGGAGACTTAGATGCTTAAGTATAATTTTATGACATTAACTGCAGGTAGTCATATATGGACAAGTTTAACTTGAGTTTCTATAAGGAGCAACTGCAGTCTGTGTCAGTCTCTAAGACAAGGTTTGTTCTTCAACTTACACAAAAGAAATTGATAAACTAAGGTAAATAGGATAATAAGCAGGCAAAGACAGACTTAACTATAAACTAGATTTTTTCTCCATGAACTACAGTTAAATGAGAAACCTCAGCTGAACAGAGATAGAGACCCACTGTGCAAACACTGCTGAAATTCTCCTGTGGAACTCGATCAACTGAAGTGAGACCTGCTGCCCTGCTATTCGTGATGCCTCCATGCTTGCCAGTGGATGGTAGCTACAACTGAAGAGAAGTTATGAATGAGAATAGCAAAGAAATGGGAGACAGAGGCTCAGGAGCATTCTTGGCTAGAGAAAGCAAAAGACCAAGTCAAAGCAGAGCCGACGATACACTGAAGAAAGGACAGTGGTTTAGGACACAGAGGTACATACATGTAGATAATGGTGCCTGGCAGAACAGCTGCGAAGAAGAGGCAATATAAGGAGGAAATAAAAAAATTGTAAAGGAACCAGCATAATATAGACCCAAAGATGGTCTAGGAGTAGAGAGATGAACATGGTGCAGGTCAAGAGGCAGATAAACAAGCCTGCCAGGCAAGAGAAGGAAGTTTGGCATCAGCTATATGTAGTGCCCCAAAAGAGAAAGACTTCCAACTGAGAAAGCCAAGGACAGAGCACAAACACCTCAGCTTAACCAGTAACTAATTTTAGGGGTTTTTTTTTTTCTTTATTTTTAACAAGCTGGGGAGTGTTACAGAAAAGAGACTACTAAATGCAGTATCATCCTATTTTTCCTCTATATGCAGAGATAGCGCCTCTCTTCCCTTCTGCAAACTTTGCAAGCAGACAAGTTCAGGTGGCAGGGAAGATGACATTTGGAACAGCTGGAACCCAGCAGCAGGCTACAGCATATTTATTGGAAAGCTTTGGTTGTACCTGAACCATCAGGAAGGGTTTATCCAAAACCTTCACATAACTCTGCCACTTCCTTACCCTTACGCTTCAACTAGACAGAACATGTGTTGGATACTGTCACTGAAATAGGTTTAACATTCCTACAGTCTTCCCCAGCTTTAAACTCCAGGCCTCTAGGTTACACGTAAAGGATACCATCATAATTTAACTCAGCTCATGGACACTGAAACAGGTCAAACATTTGTCAACTGCCTTTAAACGTCTTTTAAAATATTTCCAGAACATCTAAATAAGCCCCCAGAGAAGCATGAACAAATAGTCAGAGTCTGCTAAAGAGAAGCGGAAGGATTGCTGTCTCCCAAAAGGGGATAGTCAAGACATCTGTTGAACACTATTTTTTTTTTTTTTCCTTTCCTAAGGTAATTGTTGACACAATCCCATGGTCCCACTTATGCTTTCAACTGGAAAACTAGAATTTGGATAGCATCATAATTCATTGTTGGACCTTTCCACCCCTGAGTTAGATGAGTAATTAACACAGCTCCTGGGACTGTGGTTGGACTCCTTGGCACTGCACGTTTGGTTGAACTGGAAATCTCTGTAGCCTGTAGCAAGGAAAGTAATTCCCTTATGAGGCTCAATGTAGCGTGGCTACCAGATACAAGGCAGGCAGTGGATTTGTACCATTGGTGGTGGTGAGTGGGAAGACCACTAGTTCACTAGACTGCACAGGTCTCTTAAGATAATGAGCTTTGCCATGGTCATGTCTGCTACAGCTCCAGATTCGGTGTTCTGGATATGACAAGGACATGACAGATGCAGATGGGGGGGGGGGGGGGGGGCAGGCCTACAACAGTGGGGACATACCATTACAGGTGGCATAAATCTCAGAACAAAGCTGATCAGGAAGAGCGTATCTTTTCCCATGTCCCACTTGTGCTGAAAACAACAAATTTAGCATTTCTACCTCAGACGAACTGCTGCTTTCTGTGAAGACAGCAGTTGTTTTTCTGCACCCAAGATAAAAATTATGTGTGTTCCCCTCCTGTCAGTGAATTTAACGATAGTAACAATTGCCACATCAGTGAAACAGGAGATGTAATTTTTCTGCTCTGGCAGAAAAGCTTTGCACAACCTTCCCTCTAGACCTAGTGAAAGAGTAGTTCTCTCCCTTCCCCAGCACTCAGCCACACTATGGGATTGCACAGAAAAAACAGACAGCACAGAAATAATGGTGGAGTTTGGACTTCAGATCTCCAAGCAGCTGATTTGAGCAAACAAATTCCTTTCAGGCAGGCCATGGTACAGGTGCCTCAAAGTCACATATGAATGAACCTGCTTCTCATGTTATCTGTGTAAAAAGCTATCCCAAACATCTTCACTAAGAAATAAGGACCTAGCTGATGCAACCTTTGAATTTCAAATAAACTCACAGACCTCATTCAATGGAGCCTATATTCTTATCCATTTCCTCCCACTGAAGTCAATGGAAGTCCTGTGATCAGCTTCAGCAGGACCAGGATTTGACACCAGCTAAGAAACATAGCCCCTGAGTTAGAGGAGTTTTATTTAAAACCTGATGCTAAGCATGCAAGTAAAATACCAAAATGCTCAAATATTTGTGAACATTTGTGACAACGCGTCAGCTTGTCTTCTAGAGATTCTGTCAAGTTAAAATTGCTGCTGCACTGTAGATGGGGGAAAATCTAGCCTCATGCCAGCAGGTAATCACCAAAAATGAGTACTTCTAAAGTAAACAAAGAACCACCCAAAAACTTCCCTGGTGTAGTGCATTCATGGTCAATAAAATAATTAAAAATGTGCTCTAGATTTACATCTTGTAAACGCCTTGTGCACTCATGAAAATCAGGATCTAGCCTTTGGTGGCTAGCTGCATCCTGCAACGGATCCTGGAGCAAACAAACACGTGCTCCATTTAGCCTGCAAAGACAGTACAGTGAAGACTGTATTGAAAACATTCTGCTGCTTGGTGAGCTGTCAAATTCAGTTCCGACCAGCAAAATGCATCTTGGGTGACTTCCGTTGTGTGAAAGTACTTCTATGCATGGTGGGAGATTATCTTTAAAGGCTGTCCAGCTTTGAACTGTGTGACAAAAAACACATTGGTGCTAATTCAAGAGAATGAGCTGATTGTCGGTAAGAAATGACCAACATTTAACACTAAATGTTGCATATATGGAACACAAATTGATACTTCCATATTTGTTTCTGTCCTCGTTCTCCCAACTGCTCCCTAATGACATGTAGTCAAGTGTTAGATTTTGATTTGCATGTTTCACATGAATCATTAATGCAACAATACAGAACATAATGTCATTCCCACCAAAGCCACATTATGTTCCTGGAGATGGAGTGTGCCCACATAATGCTTATACAAGGAAAATCTTATACAGAAGAACGAACACATGCGCATGCTTGCTTGGCTTTCACAAGCTGCTGTGGGCAAAGGCCCCTCATGCTTGTTTGCATTTACCTATTTGCATTTGGGTTTTTGTGGGGTTTTTTTTTGTTTGTTTAGGTTTTTTGTTCCCTCCCCCCATCCCACCCCCAACAGCTTGTCTACAGTAACATTTGTTTTGATTTTTTATTTTTTTTTTAAGAGTTGTGGGATGTTAAATGGACTGGCTTAAAGTAAGTGGAGCTGGTAAGTGTTAGGTGATCTCTACAAGATCGTTGCCATGTGGATCACAGATTGTAGGTTTTTGTCTCAAAAGATGTTGACGCATGCTGGCACAACTGAGCTAACACTTCACAACATATCCCCAAGCACCAGCTGGTCCTAGCTTTTAAGACAGACCTGCACATATTTTCTACATATCTCATTTCCCAAACTCATTGCTAATGCTACAAATAAGACTACTCCACTAGCCAGGAAGGCCAACCAACTGGTCAAGAAGATAATTTACAGTTAATGTAAACCTACTCAGCAGGATTACCAGCACATTTATACACTTACAAGCATTCATGAGTGGCATATGATGCTAATGGACATTAAAAGGAAGGCTGCATGATGAATGACTGTAATTAATGATTAAAGCATTACACAACACATTTCTCTGGGAGTGCCATGTTAGTGTCACTAAGTTAAGATCCGTCAACCTGCAGCTCGAGGTCTCGGGTTGCAAATCACTATTAGAAAAATAAAGGTATTTTTACCCTTGTGCTTTTACTCTTGTAACCACATGCAGGAATATTAATACAAGAATGAGGACATCTCCAGTTTGATAAACATGTATTAAATAGGTGCATGGGGGGCATGCACGCACCCCCTTTTCTGAAAGCTTTAGCATTTCCTAGCTACTAACAAATCCTACTTTCCCCCTCCATTTAAAAGTGCTCCATTAAGGCACTGTTTGCATCAGTAATTTTTCTTAATAACCAAGTAGGCTAGCTTACCAGGACAGAGAGAGATCCTGTTTGCCCTGCTCTTGCCCATGGTTCTATATTATGGTAGAATCGGTGAGAGAAAAAAAATTTTTAAAAAGTTTTTAAAATTAAAGATTCCCTGACCACCATTTTCTGTCAGGAAAGGGAACAATTTTCATGTTGTATAAATGTACACACAGCATGCACAATCTTTCCCTGGAAGGAAGGCAGTGACAGAGCACACTGTGGTCCGGTCATTGTTAAGCCAGTGAGAGGCATTAGTTACAAATACATCAGAGCACTAACAGTGAGTGTGACACTAATGTCTGGACACTGAAGCAGCTGAGGATGACTCAGCTTACCCTCTGAGCAGGTCTGGGGGACTGGACACAACACCAAGGAGGTGGCTGCTGCCTTGTGATGTTGCAGTACCCAATGCCAGGACAAGCTGCGGTCATGCATGGCTCCAGCTGCCGCTCACTCAGACATCAGTTGCTCCAGCTTAACGCACTGCTGTCCACCCAGCCTGTTACTGGCCCTGGAGAAGAGTCAGCAAAGGAGACCAACATGCCTATGTCTCAGCCAACCCCCTTTAGCATCTGCTATCTTAGCCCAAACACATGGTGATCAGTGCTTGAATTTAGTGATATCAATTGCCAACTAGAACGGCTAACACATAGGTATAAGTGACAGCCTGTCAAAACTGCTGTGGGGGCAAGAACCCTCAAGCAGGGGAACGGGGTGGACAGATAGACACAGTAACACCTTTAACTGCAGCAAAAAGATGAGCTAGAAACTGGTCTGTCAGACTCCTTGCTTGACGTAAGTTCTCTGGGTGGTGACTAATGGTCTGTGTAACAAAACTGAGGTGTGTGGGGGTTTTTTGTTGTGTGTTTTTTGTTTTGGTTTTTTTTTCTTATGCAGGTTCAGTCTCATCACAGCTGCAAGCCTTAATAGAACTATCTCCTGAGATTTTTAAATCACATCTATCCAACCTGTTTCTAGGAGGATTAGATAGCATGGTGCTGAAGAGGCAAGCACATGCAAGATGCAGGTCAGCATTAGAGCTTCCTAATGTGGTAAAGATGTGAGCCAGTCTTACAGGAATCAGTTCTTAGCCTGAGAAATTTATTTTCCCAGTCTCCTGTGCTAACCAGACAGACTCACTACTTCAACTTAGTATCTACTGGAACGATGCTGCCTCTGCTAATCTGACTAAAGCTAACTTTTATAGCAAGAGATGCAGGTACTGGAAGAGTTGCCGTGGTGCTGCAATCAAAGTTATTCCCTGTATTAAATTTCCTTTTAAAATAATAAAAAAGTTAATTTAAAACTCATACAAATTCAGAGAACACCACTATTTGCAGCTGGAAAGGATAAAAGACGCATATAAATTTCCACAGCTATATGGTCAATCAGGTTCATTTCATCAACCGTCTATAGCCTGAACATATTTTTCCATTCTCAGTACAAACACAGCACAACATTTTCAGAGCATGAGAAGGAGTCAGTTAGAAAAGAATGAGAAACCTGAAGTGATCACTTGATCCTCATAAATGCCACTAAAGCTGATTTCAGATGTGGGCCTTTGTCTTCCTAATCCAAATAATTCCTTTAATTGAAACTACAGAAGTTGTCTTTTTCAGCTAGGAAATGCTAGTTCTTCACTCAAAGTGACTAAAAGGCTTTTTTCTCAGCCTGGAAAGTAGGTAGGGTTCGCACAGAGCACACTAGCTAAAGGACCAAGAAAGGGCAATGATCAAACAAACTTACATGAAATCAGACACTTCATTTTCACATGTTGAAAAGCAGAGAAAATGCTGTGAAGTCTATAAGGAAAGAAAAAGGAAAAAAAAGTGGGGATTTCTCCTTCCACATTATTTTCCAGGGAATTAAAACTGGAAAACTAGAGGTGATGAGTTGTTACGAAGAAGTGAAGAGGAATTATGCCTAACAGTCACATTCTAGTTAAAAGAAAAGCAGAGGACAATTAGGAGTCACAGGTTCTGGGTTCTGTTTTATGCTCAGCTAGTGACATTGAATAACACTTGGGGCCTGATTCAAGAGAATAAACCCATATGGTGCCACTGAAGGACACACTTAACGTCAGTGGGACTTCCACATGGGATCGTTAATCATTTTAGGGCCAGACCTAGCAATCCAAGAAACCATGATAAATCTGATGGTTTGCAAACACCATATAAAGGTTAAAAAAAATTAAAATAAAATCCACCATTTCCAGATAAAAGCCACTCAAGTCCAACAGTAGTAATCCTTATTTCTGATTTCCAAAAGAAACCTAGCACATGGTGCTATATGCTTTCCCAAAGAACATCACTTTGTCCTGGAGCAGCAGCAGCACCACAACAATGGCAGCACTGTCTGTGTGCCAGGACACCAGCCAAAGGGTGACTGTAGGACTGAGATTTTTTTTTTTTTAAAAGATATTTGTAGTGGTATCTTTAAGAGATGGTTCTCTAAAGAGTCTTTCCAATTATTTCTGCATCCCAAAAATAGCTGGAAAGAGACCTGAAGGATGAAGGCTGACAGACTTCCACTTCTAAGAAGCCAGGCCACAATCCACCTGCTTCAGGATATTTGATCATGAGCTAATTGCAGCCTGGTGCTTGTAGGGCCCAGCTGATGATACCCAACAGACTGTATTTGTTTTACATGAATAAATGAATTAAGTCTTCAGAGACAGAGAAGTCAATGAATGTCCACGGTAATGAGTGTACCAACACCACTTTTAAAAGAAAAGTCAGAAAAAGAATGAGCTAGTTTAAAATGAAAATACAGTTGTTCCCATCCACAAACAGAAGGACAGACAGATTGCAGATGCTTAAGAAGTTACAATGATACAAATACCAATATATTACATTAAAAGTACCCAGATATCAGCTGTACAACCAAAGATGAAGCTCAGTTTTACATGTTTCAGTAGCACTACTCTAGATCTCAGCTGGTATAACAGACCAGAATCTGACCTGCTGCCATTAAACTTCACGAAGCAATACTTGTTGACTTTTTTGCAAGCAGAAATAGAATGCCAATAGAATGTTTTCCATGTACATCATTGTAAAGTGAAGTATTTTTCATCAAGAAAACTTTAGAAGTTCAGCAAGCACAGCAGTGTGAGCCCAACTTTAAGAACAGAAGAGTCCAGGCATCAAAGTGAGGTTGAGAAAAAGGAAATGGGTAATGAGTACTCTATCTCCACCTACAAAATTAACAGAGATTGCAGGACCATAACTCATAAAGCCCTTATGAAAAGATCTTCCACTATTTAGTGCTCAGGCTCTTTCTTGGTGGTCTCTTCTTGCTCAGTTTTCCATCAGCTAGAGTAGACATAGTTGGTCATGTTAACTGGGTGAGTACAAGTGATTACACCTTTTCAGCCTTTGAAGCACCAACACGCAAAGTAAGTAGTGCAGTTCAAATGATTAACACTGCTTTTCCATTCCTACTGTGATAAGCATTTACGTATGTAACAAGTTTGTTATTAAAAGCTATAATTATTTTAGTTGATATACACACACATTAAACTAAGACTGTTCTCATCTCAGAGCTACTGTATGAGACTACATGCAAACTGGCAGGCATGGCACATCAAGCACAACCAAGTCACCTGTTGGATTTCCCTTACAACTTCATAGTTTTAAAACAAAAAAGTCATCAGTAGCTAAGAAAAGGAAGGCAAAATGTCTGACACTTGAAAACAAGGTCCTTTCTTGGACAGCCAGTGCTACACATACGAACCTAGTGACATTTAGACTTGTCAAAACTGGCTTTGTGCAACAAGGCACTCACAGGCAACTTCAAGCAGACAGAGGCTATTTTGTTTACATCTAGAGATGTGAAGTTAGCCATATAGTCATGCTCAGGAGATTCTTAACTACTCTGCTGACTACCATTGAAGATACTTTTGAGCTTTTTTTTTTTCAGAGTATTTGCTCACTAAACTCTGATCTAAAGAGGAGACAGTCCATCTCCCATCACCAGCATAGGAATTGCCAATGGACAGAATACAAGCTGGATGACCAAAAGTTTCTATAATGAATTTACAGGCTTCTACAGACTTTTCTTCTATCAAAGAAAGTTTAAATGCTTCAACTATTCATCAGCGTTTCCAATCCTAATGAAACTAGGAGAACAATGAAGAAGGCACAACAGAATACTTTCTCCTGTTTTGTCTTTGACCCAGAATACATATGTCACCTTGTGCTTTTGGTTGGTAAGGTAATTAGCTGAATGCTTGAGACTTGCAAATAATTTGGTGACACTCCTTAAAGAGGAAGGAGTCAGGCACAAGAAACCTGTGCTACCCAGTGAGTGTTACTAGTAACACACCTTAAACATTAGTCTTTTCTTCAGATGCAAGTAGTTTAACCCAACCCTAATTATAGTAAAAATTAAAGAATAGCATCAACACAAACAGTTTGGATACTCTTTCTTAAAAGAAAAAAACCACAACATTAAGAAAAAGTAGAACAACTATACACACTTCAAAAAGGTATTATGTTAATGTCTACCCCATTAACTACCTCTGATTTTTTGTTTTAGATATGTTAATATTATTCCTTTCTTACAGAACAGGGAGGACTGAAGTGACAAGACTGTGATTTGAATATCTTAAATGAGTGAACTTGTACTGCATCAATAAGGTCATGATACAGGTCACTAGCAACATCATTTTCACTAGGCTGGCAATAAGATCTCAGATTTGACATATGACTTCACTGTCACAAGATGTTAATTATCCCCACTGAGGTAATATGCAGGCAAACACAGAGAAGTGCACATTCTCTTTTGATTTATTAGAAACCGTATTAATTTACAAGAATAAACACAGAACTCATTAATTTCAAATAATGCAATTTAGCTACACTGAATTACACCTGTCCCTTAGCTCCACCACAGAACAGAAAGGCATCAGGTGTAATAAAAACCTGAAAAGGATTAAAAAACTGAGTCAGGCCAGGGACTATTGCCTTTTTTTGTTTAACACAGGCATTGTCTATTACAAGCAATTTTCTGAAGGCTATTGCTCTTGCATAATATGCTGTATGAACATGCAGAGGGTGGGGTCCCAACAGCCCAATTCTTTTAATTCACTGAAGTGGAAACAGTCAAGAACAAATGGAAAGCAGAGATCAATTGCTCCCACTGGCGATGTCACCAATTATGAATTTTGTGGAATTAAAATGAATTTACCATCTTGGCTGTGTTATTATGGTTACATTGTGTAACATTATGAAAAGCACATTCATCTCATATATAAGATTAGCTGAAATAAATGTATGATTTTTCTCCTTTTGAAATACTGTACATGGTAATGATACTTGAGCTGTTCTAGCAAGATGTCTCAGGCTCACTTTTTAACTAGTCACAAAGCAGCTGCCAGCAGTATTGGGAAGCAAATGCAACAAAAAAGGAAAAATTCATTTAGCCACACATCAGCAACATATGGTACAATCTCTGATAGCCACTGAGGAATCTGACAGCCCCATTCTCCCACACTAGTCTGCCTCCAAAGGTGAATTGCCTTGCCTTCAGAGGGGTTGCTTCCAATATATAGCAATAGAAGAAAGAACAAGAACGCGGTCTTCAACTTCAAAAGCAGGCTATGTAACTCGGTGATCTAAGTATCAAGTAAGCAGCACCATCCTATAGAGAGCAAGTGTCCAAATGGGAAAAGCAAACATTTTGTTATTCTTTATCCAACCAAGTTCATTGTCTAATGTCATATAGTAACAACCAGACCATGAGTGACTGCAGCTGAGGGCTAGACACATGGCAATCTCCATTATATAGCAAGGGCTTACAGACTAGGGGGTAAGGAGTAACCTTTTTAACCATTCCAAGGAAATTCAACAGTACTTATTCACCACAGCTTCTAGACAGCTCCAAAGTAATTTTGTCTTTTGGGTTTGTGCAAAGACAAATGCTTCTTATAGACAACTGACACTCCAAAGTTGCCAAGTTTGAGTCTGGAAACAAAACAATGAGAAAATAAATATTTAAGTACATTTAACAAGATTTGTGAATGGAAGTCAGAAAACGCATGTGACTATTTTGCAAGCTAATGTGGAAAAAAGGCTTACCTGCACCACTAGCTCCTAGCAGGGAAACGATTGCTATGGCACACGGCAAGCAGTTTAATCCACAAGGGTCTCTCTCTTACATTATGTTGA
Organism: Gavia stellata; assembly: GCF_030936135.1. NCBI lineage: Eukaryota > Metazoa > Chordata > Aves > Gaviiformes > Gaviidae > Gavia > Gavia stellata. The sequence continues at coordinate 16,529,376 of NC_082602.1, forward strand.
TGCCAGGCACATACTAGACTTATTAAGGAATAGCATTACAAAGGGAATAGGAACTGGGAGAGACAAAAGGAGGAAATAAAAGCTCTACAAAACTTTAGATTCAAACAGGAACTAAAACTCCTAATAGCATGGGGGAAGGAAGGCAATTTCAACAGATCAGAAGGAAGAAGCTTTTACGTGGTAGAAAAAGAGGTTGCACGGGGCAAGACATTGGAGAGGGAACCTACGTGATCAGGACAACACTGCACAACACCACTTTGCACGGCCTGGACTGCGAAGAAAAGCACATAGGATTTGGTTAGAAAAAATGGCTTTTGTCCAGTGCGCTAAGACAGCACTGATCCACAGCACTTAAATGGAAGTGACTGTACTATCTGCTGAAGTATCAGAGTTCAGTAAATTATTTTAGATATACTACATTGATGGGCACCTAGCAGCACTCAAAAATCTGCTTCCCATAATGGCATTTCATTCTACCAGGTAAAGTACAGATAGTGGTGCTCAAATACAGTTATAGCTAGTATTTCAGCAAAAATGACAGGTAAGCCACAAAAAGGAATGTTTCAGCTTGGTTCACATCTACCTTAAGATCTGCATGTTTGGTTGGACTCTTTCACTCCACAGTTTAAGGACAGAAGTCTTCTGTGAGACAGGCTTTTTTGCAAGACTGAGGTTCCCCTTTCAACTTTTATTCTTATTATTTATATTGCCGTAAGAATGGAGAATCAAACTCTATCAAGCTAAACACATGCTGCGACAGCATTCTAGCCAAGAGCTGAAAATCTTTATACAGCAATTACACAAGGAGTGGAAAGAAAGATGATGAAATATATGTCAAGAGACAAAATAACTTGTTCAGGGTCCAAATCAAAAGAACCAGGGAAACAATTGTGCAGCCTATAACCCACGTCTGTGCTACCTTCTGCTTCTAAACTGAAGTCAGGAATATCTCTGAAGAAATACAGAACTGTGCAAAGAAATTATGTGAAATTTTCCTAATCTGGATCAACCAGACATACTGCTAATAATAATATTCTTAAGGAACTGAGAATAATTGTCAGTTGAGTATAAATATGAACTGCCCTCTCCTGGACAGAACTGGAACACTCAGATATCTCATTAACCCAATTTCACATCTATACACTCCAGAAAACATTAACACTATTTTAAGCACCTGGAAATTCTTTGGGGGTGGACACTGAATTCTCTGAATAGCATCCAAAATTATAGGTGTGCCTACGTGAAACCCAATGTCAGGGTTCATGCTCTCTCTAATCTGATTCAAGACATTGTCAGGCAATAGCCATCAGGTTCATGGTAATACACAATAATGGTTTTTTGAGCTATAAACTTCAAGTAGGTGATGGACTATCACAAATCTAAGACTTACTGAAGCTTGGAACAGCAACAACACCCCCCCACCCTGCAACACAAACCCCAACCAAATACACGCACACTGCTGCCACTTCTAGCAAAATAGGGGGGACAAAAATTTTGGGAAAACCCTGCTACATAACACCTAGCTCTCCTTTGTTTTCCCAATAGCAGTATTGTACAAAACAATTAAGAAGGCTACACAAAGCATATTCAGAAACATCCTGCAACAAGGCCAAATCCAGCAAGCTGCTGAGTAAATACCTCCCACAAGGTGCCGAGTGCCCCTGACTCCTGCTTGAAGTTATATTGCAGAAGCCTTGACACATTCGGACGCGTGGAGGACACCCATTATTTTAGCCATTAGAACGGAAGCCTGATTGATAAAAGGCACCCACAGGGGCAGTAGAAGATGGCTGCAGTCTGCACAGTGACATAGGAAGGTCAGAGGGAGGTAGTGGGACTACACTATGCCAGATTTAAAAAATAAATACCCCTTTCCCCCTCCTAGAGCTTTGCAAATGACCTACGTATAATTTTGTCAAATAGTTTCTGTGGTTATACGGGCAACACAATAGTTGTGACAGCAGCCCTGAGTGGGACAGGGCGGTGGGGGGGGAAGCAAATGTGCAACAGAGATAGCTTGCTTCTTCCAATATACGGTTCCTGAGCTCACAGCAGCCAAATTTTGTACTTGGGACCACAATAACAGCTTTCTTTTTGCTACATTTTAAAAATACTAAGCAGCTTCCATCAATTAAGAAGTTTAACACAAAAATACCCTATTACACCCTATTAGCACCATATAGTTCACCAGATGTATGGAGTGAAAGAAGCATCACATTTCCACCAGTTAGTAAACATACCTAGAGATATATTTTTCATTGTGGTTTAAGAGGGTGAAGACGGGTAAATTACAGAAACAATCCTATAATATACATTTTCTGCCTAGAAAACCTAGTTTCAGAGTCAGTATTTCTAGAAATGTAAGTACTGAAACTGCACTTTAGTTGTCAGTAAATTCATTATCACATTAAATAGGTCTAAATTATTAAACCTTAATGATGTAGGTTCTCAAAATGCGTTGGGCTTTACTTTCCCACACAGAATCAATGTTAAACATTAGCAGTATAAATTAAGTAATACTTTACCATGGCATGCTGCTGCTTTGAATTGAGTTACCCTAGGAAGATGTATATTCATGGCTACAGGCTCTCTTTGGCCTCCTAGCGAGGATGATATAGTTTATTGTAACAAATGAGCAGCCGACCTGTAATGACTTAAATGACGTATACATTTTTGCCAGTGAAAATGTACCAGTGAGGACCTTTCTGCTTAAGGGAATGAGAAGAAAACAGGAGCATGTACTATAAACATAATTTCCATGAAAGCCTCGGGGAGCATCTCCCTTTACACAGGTTAGAAGCATGGCGTATATCACAAAACATTTTAGGATAGTTAAATTAATAGAATATAGACTCAGGCAAATTTGAGAAGGACAATTTTTTTAAAAAAGTACTTTGCCTTTAATCCTGCGCTGCTTTTTTTGTGGCCTTCAATCTGAACTGTGCAGAAGACAAGTTAGTAGACTATACAGTCATTATCTTGATGCAATTTATGGGTCCTTAAAAGAGGAAAGTATTTATATTGCAAAGTCGTCATAACTATTGTCACATATTATTGCTGGGCTTCAATTTCTTCTGTTGCTATTTCTTATACACACCCGGAGGGCTTTAAAATTGCAATGAGTAGTTTATCTGATAGTCTAAAGGTTACAGCAGCCCACATTTTGCAGTGATATTTGAATTAGACAAAGCAAGGTAAAATATACATCTTATATTGCTTTTCCAGGATGCCTAAAATCAGACTGAATAGCCATGGATGCTAGCTTGTCAAAGTCGTCAACAACTATCACCAACACACACCAATAGGTTGAGAAGAACAAATTAAAGACTGTGATAATCCAGGCCATTTGCTACAGGATTCCCTTGACTGAGCTGCCATACCCAAAGACTGTCTCACCTCATTCACAAGTGCAAAATGAATGCTGATTCTTCCCAGATACAGAATAAGAGACTACTGAACCAAAAAAAAAGAGGTATGTGATAAACCTAGAGGTGAGAGACAGCACAGTCAGCGTGACAGAGAGACGCTTTCTCTTCCACTGCTTGAAATACTAGGAAGTAAAAGAAATATTTCCTCTAACCATACGAAGTATAAAAGACAAATCACCAGAGACAGATGACAAAGACTTAGGCCTCGCCCAGGAGGTGAAGAGAAGAGAAAGGAGGAGACAAACTTACTAATGTTAGCAGTGTGGTACAATCCCACAAATGGCATGTGGAGATCCAGATGTCTCCTACCTCTGACAATACTCAAATGATCCAACTTTCTCTCACATTTTGGTAACAATTACACAATGACTTTTTCAAGAAAATCTTGCTAAGCAACATCTTTCGACACCAAAATGCCAGCTTATCTCCTACATCCCTGTCAGGGTGAAGAATAGATAGATACACAGGGCCAGTTCCATCCCTATTCCATTCAAGGACAGGACCACCAATGCCAGCTGGACCAGTCTGAGCATAAAGAGGATCACACCACTACTTTACAGTGGTATGCAGTGCTCTTTGCTGCTGCTGGGTTTGCATGTGGGATGGACTTTTGCATATAAGACTGCTATTCCTAGCTGCATTCAAGTATGTAAATAGAAAAGATACACCCCAGCTGTCGTGGGAGAGCAAAACACTATTAACATAGTGCAGCAAGTTAGGCACAGTGGTGTAAGTCAAAACAACCACACACGCAAAAAAAAACACGCCAAAAAACAACCCACCAACCAAAAAAACCCCTAAAAACCCATCAAAAACCACCAACCTAAAACCCAGGAAGGTCTGGGAAGGCAAAAGGAAGATAAAACTGCATTTTCAGCTACCATCTAAAACATTTTTACCTCCCCAGCAAAAACATGTATTTGCATTCACATATGCTGAAAGTACTTACGGGTAGCCAATATTCCACAAGTGTGAATCAACGCCTTTAGTCATTTCACACCTGGTTTCCCTTTTTCTATCCATTCTCAAACATACAAATGCAGCTGATACTTAGAAGTAAGGATACAAGACTTGACCTTAGCTGTCATCCATATTAGATAGTTGATAACACATTTAAAAAAACCAACCCACCCAACAAAAATGTTACTGTGTCACTGGTGAGTTTTGCTCAGTTTTCCTTCATGCTTCAGTTTTCCTAATATGCAAAACTTCAGATTCACCTTTTGTTTTGTAAAAGGTTCATTTTGACTGAAGATCCATTTTCACACATTTTATTGCTCTAAAAGTAAGCAGTTCCTAGAAAGCTGACAGTAAAACATGGAACTAGTTCCAACAGTCTTATCCTGTTTGCAATAAAAAAATTACACTTTATGGTATCCCTAACTGACTTTTAAGGACTCAGATTTACAAGTCTCCTTTGAAAAGTTTGATTAGGTAGGGATGCTGGCTTATGAGAAGAGGGCCATTAACTCTGAAAACTAAGGTATCCATGGTATACATCAAGTATATCCAGAAATGCTTCCACAATACTGCCCGTTCATATCTGCACCTCTGCTAGGGTATCTCCTATAAATTATCATGTAATAGTTTCAGCTTGAGCTGAGTGCTTTCTCATTCACGTATCATCAGAAATTGTTTGAATTAAAGGCTGCTTTCAGTAACACTTGTCCTAAAGACAAGTCCTTGTCCTTGACAGGACAAGAGGAAATGGCCTCAAGTTGCGCCAGGGGAGGTTCAGGCTGGATATTAGGAAAAATTTCTTTACTGAGACAGTGGTGAAGCACTGGAACAGGCTGCCCAGGGAGGTGGTGGAGTCACCATCACTGGAGGTGTTCAAGGAACGTGTGGACATGGCATTGTGGGACATGGTTTAGTGGGCATGGTGGTGTTGGGTTGATGGATGGACTTGATGATCTTACAGGTCTTTTCCAACCTTCTGTGTGATTCTGTCTGTGTGAAATTGGCTTAACAGAATTATGAATCAATCTACTTCTACATTAAAATACTTTCTCAAAAAGAAAAGAAAATTGTACGTCGCTTTAAGAGCCTTCTACTAACAACTAATGTATGTTGTACCAAAACCACAGCTTGAGCTGTAGAAACTACCATAGTAGTAAATTGTGGTCAGTAAGATGCAAAATAAAACTAAACCTGGATTTCCATTTAAATAGTATGCTTACAGCTAGAATTATTTGTATTTGTGCATTTCCTCTTGGGTTTCATTCCTGACACAGGGGATCTTTAGCTCCTGTAACCCTACTGCTGCATTTTTATGCAACAGCAATTCAGGTACACACTATAGTTTAGAGCACATTTCTTCCCCATGGGAATGAGTTTTTCACTCACATAACTAAGTACAGAGAGTGCTATTGCCAGCAAAGTAGTAATAAAGCCCTTGCTTGACTCATTTGGTACAACTTCTCGTTGGTTAAAACCCAGCTCTCAAGTCTATCTGTTCCACTTGTTTAGTAAACCCAGAAAATGAAGCAAATTGTTTCCCTGCTCCTTCTATCTGAACACTATTCAGAGGACCACAGAAAGGGTCTGTTTCCAGTTTCGTATTAAAACTGCTCCATCAGTGCCAGCACCATGACAAGTAACAGCAGAATTAGACTGTGCATCTCTTCAGTGTTTTTAGGTACCATAGCAACATACCAACAGTGTGATTGTGCCTGGGTTTGAAGGTGTAATGTTACCAACTATTTACACAACTTCTAATAAACAACAGCTTTGTGTTTCCTGTAAAAAGGAAGTTAACCTAAAGAATGAAAAAGGGGTTTAATCTACCTGTAAAGAACACCAAAGGCTCCAAAACTTTGTCATGGTGAGGCTGCATCTCAACAAAGAATGCACGTGTGTGCCACTGAGAGGCATAAATTCAGAATAAACAAGAACTAAACAGGCCAGATGTTGGGCCACCAATCCCTAACACTACCATCATCCCCATGCCACCTATTCCAGAGAAATGAAACAATAAGTCCAAATTCAAACCATTTACATGTAACAATATTCTTTACTTCTGCAACGGCCATCTCTCCAGCGTAAAGCCAGGATCCTTTTATACGCAAACAAAACCATAAAGAGTGTATTGATGTCAACCAATTGACCACCACACACCTCAGGAAACAGTGGGTTCAGAAAGAGGTACTCCAGAAACGTCAGGGCAACCACAGTAAGAGGCTCCAGTCACTGCACACCGACCACCCTGCCGGTGGGCACCCCAGGGAATGAGACACTGACAGGAGGACAGTGAAACATCCGAGACACAGCCCTTACACTGCTCACAGTCTGGATGAATTCATTGTACACACAGAAGCTGAGCTGCTGTAGCGCAGACACAAATGAGAGCAATATAATGCCCAAGCATAAAAAAAGGTCTCAGAGCTGAACACGGGGAGGTTTGGATAGCTGAGCATTTCAGACTGGGAAATGTGAATGACATGATGGGCCAGATAAACAAATGCAAAACCTCCAAACCTGTTTGTCATTGCATCACTACATTACAGTGTATTTCAGTGTTCCCACTTTCAACTGTCCAAAACCAGACACTTACAGAAATTACAGTATTAAAATGAATATTTCATCCTTTTTTAAAATAAAGTTTAATGTTTGGTGCGACTCCATCTGTCTGCTTTTTTTAACAGACTTTTCATTATGTGGCTATAGGGGAAGTTCCAGATCTTAACAGAAGATGGAGAAAGTATAAGTCTATTAACATAGTCATTACTACTGGTTCCTACTCTGAATCCCACCATTATATGCAAGGTGCAGTGCTAAACTGTGGCAGTTTTTTTAGGTTACTTAGAGCCAAGCACAATCTCATTAGGGACCTCTTCAAAGATCAGCTCCTCTGAAAGCAAAATGAAATTATCCTGTATGTTCTGGCTACTCGCAGCAGCACCTTTACATTATGTATGGTTCTTGATTGCTCTTAGTGTGGGCAAATTGCAAAGCACGCTATTAGGGATTTTCACTTTTATGCGAAGTATGGGAATTTATTGCTGGTTTTATGCTAACACATAGGTGTTCTGAGTATTTATAACATATTGTTGCATTTGTTATTAATAGAGCAGCATACTGGGGAGGCAGTAAGAATCAATAAAACACACTCACATCTGCATTTATAGTATTTAAAAACAAGATAGAACATACATAGTCCACAGGGTTTACTTGGGGAGATGTGTTGCCTGAATAATTTCATCACTCTAGCTTGGGCAAGGGGGGGTTGGATAACTGGTATAATTAGAATACGATGATGAAAATAAAAGAAATTGAGGAGCAGTATTTTCTATGGGCTGGAAAATGCTAAGACTGGAAGCAAAAACCCCAAGTTCTGCCCCATATCATTTATATGCCATGGGCCAATTTTTAAGAGCCTTTAACTGCCTAAAGACAGTACCTTGTGGGATTCCCAAGGGAACCTCACCCTCAACCACCTTGAACTTCTCTCTACTCATGAAATAAAAGGTAGCTACACCACAGACTGAAGCCACAAGCAGTTTGAGGAGCTCTAAGAGGCAATACATTTCAAGCAGATCTAATGTAAGACCCTCAGCAGGTGCAGAACACCATTCCTAGGCAGCCTGTGTAAGGTGCATAGCTATGGGAGTGTTTAAGTGGAGAGAAGGATGTATGAACCCACTGTTCTGACTAGCTCTGAATTTTCCCTATTTCCACACCAAATTTCCCTTTTATTACCTACAGGCATCTCCCAATACCTGTGCTCCACCTATTCTGATAAGGCCAGAATTGGCCTCTCCTAAGGTTTGTGTCTACCAGCAACTCCACACCATCAACAGGACAGAGACCACTGCCTGCACTTCTTGCTGGGCTGCCCATCCTCACATTTCCTACCAAACCGCCACACATCCCTCCTGCGTGCAGCATTCATGCCCACGCTTTCTACATTCTGGCAAGGCAAAGCAGTCACAAGGCAGCACCGTTTACTCCATGCTTTTTGCAGGCTTCCAACTCTCATTGGGAGAGGGGCTCAGCAAACCTAAGCACCATGCAAGTGGCAGAATCTGCCAAAGGACTGCTCACAAATTTGCACACCAGCAGCCACCAGGGAGTACAAGGGGGTTTTGCATATTCTGCCTAAAGTCATTTTGATGGATGAAAGGTGGGTAGGTAGGGCAGAGAGCTGAGGAAAAGAGAAGGTAAAGGCGTATGATATTCTGTCTCTACCCAAGTAAAGTAGACTGCTGCTATGCCACACAGTTGTGTCTGGTTCCTCCCTCATGTCTCAACTTCTTACTCTGCACAAAAGCTTATTTCCACATTTGGTCCTCCCATTTCTCTAATCCCTTGTGAAGGGCACTTTACAAAACTCCTACCCCTGTTTGCTCTCTGGACCCATCCTGCAGCCCTCCAGTGTTCTTGGCTCTATTTCTAGAAGAGGTACATTAACATGTTTTATTTCAGATGCACAGGTAATTTCTATCCTCATGCACCTGCTGGAGTGTACATGGCCTAAGGACTTCAGTTATTTGCATCACTAGTTCCTGCAGACTAATAAAATTATTTACTAAGAATTAACAAAAGGAGAAGAATATGGTACCAAGAAAGCACACTCATGCCTAACTGGCTGTACAGGGTCTAATTTACATGGCTTTTAGCTGCTAAGGTGTTGGTAGAAGTCAACAGCTCTAGACCTGAAAACCTGGGAAGATAGGTATAGCACAGTAACTAGAGGACCAATAATTCAGTCCCTTTGATTAGACAAATTCATATTTGTGGGTGTGGTGGCAAACACAGTATATGTTACAGTCAACTCCTTGAGAGACATTTCCCTTAGTGCCTTTTTTTGGCATGGAGACGTATCACTTCCTGTGGGTGCCAGATTGGTTTCAAGCATTTGTGGATGGAAACGCTAAACTATGCAGATAAATTTCAAAAGATGAATGAGCATCTGCACTCCAGTATAATTTATATGCAATAATACATGTTATTTATACACTCTGAAGGCTCTGTGAGCCAAAACATCACCATTTTGTCTGTTATCCGAATGTATAAATAAGACATAGGATTGTAGAGAAATTATATTGGAGTGCAAAGGCTCATTTATCTTTTGAAATTTACTTGCATACCCTTTACACTAGGAAAAATAACACCATCCAGAATTTACACAGAAATAAAATCAATCAGATGAAAGGCTCTACATAATTTGAGTGTGTTACCATAACACTTTAAGTAAATTCAGCCTTTTTCAAATTCATTAACCCCTACCATAAACTAAAAAAAGTTGAAACTACCCATATGTAGAAAACATGATGCAAAGGCAGATCAAGTTAGCTGAAAACTAAGAACTGCTCTCGCAAGAGGCCCACATTTTGATTTTTCTTACACCAAGGTAACAGCCATGAGTTGAAAGTTTATATTCTAGCTTTGCACAGATTGAAGTGACAGCGTAATCTACATTATGGAAAGAAACACTTGTTCAAGCTTTAACAATCTTTAAAGGCTCTAGCACATGTAAATTGAAATACCATCCCTAACTCCATAGCTAATCTCCACTATGCGTAACTAACTCCTGCTTAGGAAGAACCTACATAATATGCTTGTTTATTACCAGTAATTACAAATTCACTCTTAAGACAACCGATTAGAATTTACATCCTTCAGTTACAGGATTTGGAAGAAAACATTTCAAAAACACTTTCCCAATCTTTTTTTATACCAACTTCAATTTTTCTTTAAAATAATAAATCTGATGGCGGAAGGTCAGATTCCTCTGTCCTCTTCATAACCACTGCCCTGTTCCTTTTTACATGGCCTAGTCTTTTAATGCATCACTGACTATGGTTTCTGTTTCATGTTCAGAGCAGATCCACAGTTTTAATGACTCAGGTAGGGTTGTAGGCTTTCATACCAGCTGAGAATCCACATCAAAACCTGTCCTACAGCTATTCCTGCTTCTCCTTTCTGGCTTGTCTCTTGTGGATGAAACACACACTGCTCTTGTAAATTCATACTGAAACACCTTCTAAAGGCTTCCACATATCTCAGTTTTTCAGTATTAAAAAAAGCATTTAGTACATCCTACAGGAGAGTTCAGATTCTATGACAAAACCACCAAAACGCACATGTCAGAAAACCTAATCCAAAGCCACTGAGGTTAAAGGAGACATTTAACTCCAGATATCAACAACTAAACAAATAGTTATGCTTCATTCTCCCTAAATTGCTCTCTCTCTTTACACTTTTTAGCCTTGGATTTGTCACACCCGAACTTAATTGCACCATCGCCTTTAATGCGGAAACAGCAGTGGGATTTCTTACTTCCATAAGCAAAGATTTGCTAAGCTATTTGAAACTGAAAAAATAGACCAAATCCCACGTGAAAATTATAGTTTTTAGATTACTTTTCTCTTTAAAAGTTAAACAAAAAAAAAAGGAGAAACTACTCTGGGTGAAAAAAAGAACCAAATCAACCAGAATACTTCCTAAAAAGATTCTTCTTGTTATTTCCACTATACAGACACATCGAACTTCTGCACCAAGCAAAGAATCGGAGAAGGATAAATCAAAAGAACTCAAGACTCCCTTAGATAGTCTGGAAAAACACTTTTTCAACAGAGCCAATTTTGAAGGAGTCAAAACTAGAATCTAGGTTTGCTGTTTCTCCAGTCACAAATATAATTGCTGGTTATATTTTCTTCTATGTGATGCCATCCTTCAGACACCAGTTCTGGTCTGGTTAAATACAGTATGGCATGCTAAAACTTCTGCTGCAATCTTCACAAATAAATAACTGATGTTTAAGTGCACTGTGGGATGAAAGCTTTATAGATCCAGAAACATTTCTCATCTGCTCAGTTTTGCAGCACATACCTGTTTAAGGCCTTCTGGCAACATCATATGCAGCCGCAGTCAGAGAGTTCCCAATCCACCAGCCTACCCCCTGTATCTTTCTTTTTCTGCAGATGCTGTAATCTTCCCCCTCCCCCCCCTTCCACTATGCACATTCCTAGTACCAAACAGCAGAACCGAAGCTTGATAAAGTGACAACAAAACATAAAGCATTTCTGAAAGTCTAAACAGCCAGAAGCAAATGTAATCACAACATTTCTACACCTGTGGTTGGAAGGCAGTACATAAATACAGGAGTACCTCATTTAAACTACTGAATTGAGCTTGGTATCCAGGTCTGGGCAAGCTGTTTTCTGAGGATGATTTTTCCACACACACCCCCCAACACAGAACAACATCATCTACAAGTTCACAACTAGTATTTTAGATGTTTCTTTTGCACTAGAAAATTAGAAAAAATAAAAATAATGCATCTGATGCAGCTTAAAAGCAGTAGCCTGTGTCACATGGTGCTGTTTCTCCTCTTTGAGTGGGTGGTTCCTAACCCAGCTGCGCCAGAACCAGCTCCGCTAACAATTCCAGCAGGCAAATGCATACAGTCCCACGCACCACTAGTGATGTCCTCTCTTAGCTGACTTACCATAGGAAACCATAGAAGAAGTTTTGACTCTCAGAAAAGAAACATGAAATAGGATAGACATAAGATGGACAGAACTATAGTACCATGTTTTTTAAGAGATTGATAAAATGAGATGCCAAGCCAGAGTTACACAATGTATCAGTAACAGAGCAGAATCAGCTTAGAGTCTCCTGGAAAATATCTCAGTGCCATGAAGAAACAAGCTGCTAAGATGTCTCCTGTAGACCACTATGAGGCCATACCACACTATCAAGTTCTGCTGGGAATATGCAAACACTAAAACCTCCTACAACCTATCAGTTGTAAGGAGAAAAACACAAAAATAAGTTAACACAGGAAAATCAGCTTCATAGATACCACCAGAGCAGATTGTAGCTCTTAAATATGCCAGCTTGAAAAAAGCTGCCCAACTTCCATTCGTGAGTGCTGTCCTCCCCAGGCTGAAAGAGGGCAGATAACTGTCAGCAGAGAGTTAAGGCGATCCCAGTTGGCACAAATGCATTATCCAGCATTTCCTAGCTAGAGGCCATTCAAGCATACCACGGAAACAGCTTCTTTTGCCCTCCCCTCCCTGAGCAAGCCAGCATTTTTTTTGGATTAGATATCAACCTAGGTCAAGCAATGAAATTTAAAATGGAACTGCTTCTCTGGGTGCTTGCTGAGACAGATCAGGCGACCTCTTGAACATATCTTTCTAATACATGTCAAGACTGTAGCACCTAGTCCTGACACTCCAACCAGGAATCCGTGGAATGAGGCTCCTGCCACCACTCAGATGTCCAAACAAACTGGACAAGACACCCCAGGTAAATGACACAGAGCCAGGTAGGTTTGGTTAGGATCAGAGGTGGAAGGAAGGAAGAAGTCCTTTTTAGCAAGATGAACACACAGGATAGCTTTTGCATAGATATCTCATGAAAAGCGAGCACAGCAGAGGTGCAAAGGTCATACTAACATTTACAAAGGCTGTTTTGTCTTAATTGTTCTTTTTTAAATTTGGGAAAAGGGCGTTGGTTGGGGTTTTTTCATCTGTTTGGTCTTACACACACCCATGAGAAGCGATAGAAAAATGTATATAGCTCCTCTTAGAAATACACACAATTGCCAGTCCTGTCAGGAATTATCTCTATAGTTTTGCAATAGCTATGAAAAGATTACTGCCTGCATTTCAGTTCGGAAGGTGAAAGCGGCAGCAAGACTCCAATCCAGCAAACCCATCACTTATTGTATTTATTGAATCATCTAGGGACTTCCAGTGTGGGAACACTAGGAGCATACAGTCAGTATCGACGATCCCCCTAAGCGCTACCATTTAGATAAGCACGTACTTAAAAGATAATACATGCTGAATTGGATCAGTGACTTCTTGTCAATCTACTTCAGTCACCCACACATGCCTTTGCCTCTTATTTCCAAACCTGGGAAGACGACTACACGCTTAGTATGGAGACACAAGTCCTTTTTCTGGAACAGTGCGTGCACAGCTGAGCACCCACTAAGGTCACCGCACCGTCACAACCTCCAGGCATGGTTACAAGACAGGTATGTCTGTGGAAAGCTAGACTTAAACTAATCTGAGAACAAACTTGTTTTAGCCATGCAGGGGCTAATTTACTCTGGTTTGCAAGCAGGTTTCACATCCAACGCCAAGCTTAGCACTGCTGTGGTTAGATTACAAACGCTTCAGCTAGCTGCTTTGAAGCCAGCTCATGCAAGTAGCTCTTTATCAACAGCTCTCAGACAGCCCTCCTTCTCCAGCAGCCACCTCACACCCCCTCGCTTTGACAAGTACTTCACTACAGAGAGGGGACATTGCTCAGGAGCTCATGGGAGCACACTGAAGGAATGCGCTAATGAAACGACAGCTCAGATAGCCCAGCGGGTGGAAGATGAAGATCCACTGACCCAGCTTCACCCAGGGAAGGTGCAGACAAAGCGGACAGCAGAGATGATGCTTCCAGCAGCCTGTGACACCACAGCAGGACACATTCTGGCAATCCTGGATCCTTCCCATCTCTGCTGCCCACGCAGTTTGCCCTTTCCCAGGCCAGAGCATCCCCAGCACAGCCCCAGACTTGCCCACCATCCTCCAATGCACTGGCACTGCCAATCCCCACCGCCCTTTCCTCCCTTGCCAAAAGCAACCCACATCCCAACCCTCCCCCACTTTGAGGATGCTTTCATTTGATTATAAACTCTTTTGGGCAAAGATGATCTTTTATTATGTGTTGGTACAGTGCCCAGAAAAATGGGGTTCTGATCTCAAGGCACTACTGTAATATAAATAACAAAAATTCACTACTACCAGTCTTCAGTAACTCCAGGAGTTTCACTGGGAGATGGTGAGTCATGCTAATGTGCCTTTCTACAGCACAGAAATAAATCATTTTTGCACATTCCAGTATTTTGGGGAGACGGAGGAGAAGGAGAGAGGAAATGCAAAATTAATCTAAAACACGTTTGATTCTTTAAATTTATAATAAATCCAAATGATTTACCAGAACATAAAATTCTTACATGCAGAGTCAAGGACAATATTCTATTCATGTGCAAGAGTCATTTATTCATTTATAATTAGATAAAATGAACTGCAATTTTTTAAGAAAAAATTTGCATGTGGCAACAGTAATGTATTACAAAAGGGTGGCACTTTGTTACATCCATTTGTTAGTCAGGACACTGGAGCTGCAATTTAATAGACAAGAAATAAGTACAGTAGAGGAAGGGAAAAAATTAAATTCCGCGTGATCAGCAAGGTTTCGAACAATCGCTAGCCAACTGAAGTGGGTGCCATATCTATAAGTCATTTTGTTTTATAGGCCATTAGGATCTCCTGAGAGAGGCTGCATGGAGACCGCTGCTTTTTGTTGAAATTAAAATGTCAGAGAAAAAGAAATAGAACAAAACAGGGAATCTGCAATTAATTACAAGGCCATAAAAATTCAATAATCAGGAGGCAGTGCTGCTGTAGGCACAGCGGTATCTGATTCAGGCTAACAGGAATGGAATACATTAATCTTTTCAAATTAGTTTTTTAATCTGACGGGGATATATAGTGACGTGTTCTTTTACTGTTTGAGCAGAGCTGCTGTCTAATATATAATGCTGAGTGTCTGGAATTAGGACATCTATAGCCATTTTGTGACTACAACATTTTCACGGCATTTATTCAACCCTATCTGTACACCTGTCCTACAGTAATCAGGCAAAACATGTTCAAAGTTCACATCCTAGATGTTGCTTATGAAAAAGAATTAACATGGTGGGACTAAGACAAAATAGCAGGTCCCCAAACAAGTTTGCCACAAGGCTCCTTAAAATGACAGTCTCCTCTTCAGGATATATCACGAGGCTTTGAAACTGGGTTCCCATTACTTGTCTGCATTGAGTTCTCCTCTTTTTTCCAAAGATGACCTGCAAAACAACTGTCTTTGTGCTTCCACATTTTGCAAGCTTTAGTGAAGTCCTGAGAGTTTCACAGATCAGGGGCATTTCTTACTTTTCCCTTTAAATATCAATGACATTCACCACGAGAAGAACAGGTCTGAGGAATGCTTCACCACTCTACTTGGTAACACTTTTAAAAGGACCCCAAATGCATGCTACAGATTCTTACGTGTTACTTAAACACTCAGGAGATAGATGGATGAATGTTGGACACCGGTTATCTAAAGCATGTGTTCAGCCTCAGGGTTAGAAGGATATTTGACACTGCTCTTTTTTTCAAACAAATCTTTTTCTCTCCTTTGCTAGGCTTTACTCTCTAATTTTACTGAAATTACATTCATTACATTTTCACTTATCACTGGAAATGGCCAGCAGAGAGACTTTCCTAGTGAATGAAAAACCAGGAGTCTATCCCCTCTTCCTCCACCTGTCCAAATATCTCTTTCTTTTTAAAATTACATAAAAAACCTGAAAGACTGCTTCTACATCTTTTTTTCATATGATACATGGGAAAAAAGGCACACAAACACCTCTTTTTGACTTGTTTGTAGATCACTTTGCATGTTTTACAAGAAGAGTCTTTTTACATAGATCCAACTCTAACTTTACACTATTGAAAGCAGCAATATGATTATCAAAGCCTACTGGCTCAAGGCTTTCCTGTAGGTGGGTAAAATCACTGCCATCCTGTTTGCCCTGGGTGCACTGGCACACTCATTTTGCTCCATTTGAGATTTCAATTCTGTAAGAACACATCCCAAGGGAAAAAAACCTCCCCCAGTGAATATTAAATGTCTAAGCTCAGGTTTGAATTAAGACTTTATACCTTTGGCTAATTCCATTTTTAGTTTACAGATTCTTATTTTCAATCAAATTCCAGCGCACTCACTTGAAAAGCCATTTTTCAATTCTTTACAGTGCCTGGATGTAGAGTAACATCATTTATGCATTCATTGCTTTTTCCTGCAAGGCAGAATAAATAGCTATAGATGTATCCTTTTCATGGATCCTTCAAAAGGATAAATAATATATTGGTGTGGGTGTAGATAAGAGAAAGCAAGAGGGAGTGAGAGAGCAAGTAAGCAAGACCTAATATTTCCAGACAGGCTTTGCAGGTTAAAAGAAATAGTAGCTCCATTTAGGAAACATATTCCAAGCATGGGAAAGGGTAGGAAAAGCTTCTTGCAATAGACATTCGTCATTTTCTATAGGTCACTTTTCTTTTAAATCACGATGACAGCAGAACTCTACCTTCTGTGATTAGTTTATCTAACACCCTTTTCCTATAAGCGTATCTCTCAAACATATGCACATGAGCACATCCACACTTAATGACAATGGAGGGTACAAACTTACCTCCACTGAGGTAATCAACTATTATCAATATACCTGCAGGAAGAATCTCCCCCTGGATGTCCATAATGAATTGATCTGTCCTAGCTGTCTACTACCCCTCGGTACTTAAAGAACAAACACGCTTTAGTAGTTTCGATGTCAAGACACACATATTCTCACGTCATAATCTTCCACATAAAATTCCTCTCATCAGAATGGGTCCCAAGATGCAGTTTCCTGACTATGGAAGCCATGTGTAGTGATAATATACCCATGACAATGTTTGAACACAGCATCTATTCCACATAACAACATGTTAGTCCACAACAACTTGGACAGGGAAGAGAAGAACACTGCACATCCCAGAAATTTCAGGGAGAATTCAGGAAGATGTAATTTCCTGAGTTGAAGTACAGCCGCCACACTGTGGTGCTCACCTCAACTACAGTTACGTTGTCCGGGCCAGGGAGAATTAGCTCTCATTCTCCCATCCTAAATGCGGCCTCATCAGGCAAGAGATGAAACCAGAGCCAGGAAAATTGGCTTAAAATGAATACATTAAAACATTTTCCTGTTCATAAAGTGTTATCAGCATATTGAACAGAATATTATTTCCATAAATGTTAATGGCTCAAAATTATTTGTAGTATCATCATTGCAAGTTGCCCACCACAAGTGTTGAATACTCAGAAGAAACTGGGTCTCCCCATTCATTCAGATTACTTTTCAATCATAACTAGACAAGCATATGCAATTGGAGTGATGCCAAATTTTAAATGCTTTCAAGTATACTACTACTGTTATTTCAACTAAAAAAAGCATGCACAGATTTATCACAGAAGGGGCCTGAACACAATAGAAATTAATTTGTTTAAAAATTTGAAAAAGAACTTAAAAAACCCAAACTTTCTGCATAATTGTCCAGCTCTGTTTGAGACAGCATGACTTTGTCTACACTACACCCTGACAGTTTTGAACAGCTTCACATCTGTGCAGCTCTATTTGAAGTCAGCAATGCTAGCAGCACTAAAAGTCAGGCCAGTAGCATTTAAATAGCAGAGATACCAAGCCCTAAAGTGAATAAAGCTTGAAAGACAGTGGCTGTAAGCTGTGTCAGCATCCTTACGCCTCTGCTACTACTGAAGTTGCATCAGTGACAGCAACTGGGACAGTGTTTTAAAAAAAGTCTAGCTTACATACAGCATCTGCAAGAAAGCATAGAACGGTTTCCCTGGCCTTTTTTTCTACTGTCCAGACTCTGAGGATAAACAGATGTCTCTTGAAACATGTCCTATTGGTAAGAGACAGCAGCTTTAAATTCATTTAGGACAATGACACATTCCAGGGTAAATATTCATTGTGACTTATGGGGAAATTAACCGTGCAGCTCTGATTAGCAATAATAAAGAGACAGACAGCCAATATCTACAACTCACAATGAATATTAAACATACACCATCCTTTCTTGCAGTTCCTATATTTTAACAGAAAAAAACACATCCTAAAAACCGGGAAAAGGGAAAAAATAATACTTTGCAGTTATCTTGTATTCTGTTCAGCTGAGAAAGAAAACACTAAGTGTTTAAACCTTGCTATATCCATAAGACTTACTATATTTATATACAGATGGTAACCTGAGCCATCTGTTACATCAGAAGAAAAACCTATGAGTTTGGAAGTCTAGACAGTCTTCCAGTTGGAAGACACATATGCCTGGTGTTATCACGAGATTTCTTTTTTTTTTTAACAACAGTCTTCAAAATAATGTATATATTCACAATAAGATAATGAAATAAGATATCAAAAAATAGAATATTATTACAAGTTGATAAGACAATAAGGTATTGAAATTATGCTTAACCAACCTGGAAGCCTTCCACAACAAGAAGGCTAGCTCAGTGGATGCAGGAAGAGCAGTGTATTTTGTTTCCTGACTTTTGCAAGATTTCTGACACTGTGTGCCATAACATCCTCATAGACAAACTGAAGAAGAGCTAGATAAATTGGCAGTGAGGTAGACTGAAATCTGGCTGAACTGCCAGGCTCGAAGGGTTGTGACCCATGCATGAAGTCCAGCTGGCGACCAGCCACTGATGGTGTAACCCCAGAGGTCGATACTGGCACCAGTACTGTCTAACATATTCATTAATGACCTGGATGACAGGACAGAATGCACCCTCAGCAAGTTTGCTGACAATAAACTGGGAGGAGTGGTTGACACATGAGATCATCAAGCAGCCATTCAGAGGGACCTTGACAGGCTGAAGAGATCAGTCAATGAGAATCCCATCAAGTTCAACAAAGGGAGCTGAGAAGTCCTGCACCTGGAGAGGAATAACCCCGTGTACCATGGTGATCTAGGGGTCAATCAGCTGGAAAGCAGCTTTACAAAAATGGACCCCTAGGTTGTCCAGTTGGCAGACAAATCGACCATAAGCCAGTAATGTGTCCTTGCAGCAAAGGCCGGCAGCACCCTAGGCTGCATTAGAAATACAATTACCAGCAGATCAAAGGAGGTGATTATTTCCCTATACTCAACACTGGTGAGACACATCTGGAGTGCTGTGCCCAGTGCTGAGCTCCCCAGTAGGAGGGCGGAGGGAAGGAGGGAAGACACTGACAGACTAGAGCAAGTCCAGCAAAAGGCCACAAAGCGATTACAGGACTGGAGCACTTGCCATACAAGGAAAAGCTGAGAGCTGGGACTGTTCAGCCTAGAGAAGAGGAGGCTCAGGGAGATCTTATTCATGTACATGACAGAAGTGAGCAAAGATGACAGAGCCAAACTCTGCAGTATTCAGTGAAAGGACAAGAGACACCAGGCACAAATTGAAATACAGTATATTCCATTTAATCATTAAGAAATCCTTTTCACTGTAAGGGTAATTAAACACTACAAAAGGCTGTGTAAAGAGATAATGAACTCTTCATCCTTGGAGTTACTCAAAACCTGACTGGACATGATCCTGAGCAACCTGCTCTAGCTGACCATGGTTTGAGCTGGGAGATCCTTTCCAACCTCAACTACTTTGGGTTTCTGTGAATAATTCTTAGTATGCACGTATCGTAAGGATGACTATTCACACTGTGATATCCAATACAGGGCCCAGCCATGATTGCAAGGTGAACATTAATATGTATATGTTGCAGGGTGGGGAGGGGAAACAGGGGAAAAATAAAAGTCTCTTTCTTCAAGACACTGCTCAGCTTCTCTTAAAAAATTGTATGTCTAATAAATCAGTCCTCTGCTCTGATAATCTCAAAGGAGCACAAATAGGCAACAAATTATCTTTCCTCAGCATCCTCTGCAGTATGAAGACATATACTTTAGTCTCCAGTCTATTAACAATATGGATTCAATTCCAGCATTCCCTGGACATTCAGGTATCTGGAAATTGCATTGCATCTTCTAGACAGGTATCCTGCTGCATCAGAAAAGCAGTCCATTCTCACCATATGCCCACCTCTATGTAATGTCTCCTACGTAAGTACTCATTTTGTATGAGAGTAACAAAAACGTGTGCTTTTAACATGCATAGTCTCACTTACTCTTTTGATGTGCCATCATTAATTCTTTCAGTAGGCAAATGGAAGAAAGCTAAGCAGGCCAGAAGTCAGGCTTTGCAAATCAGTGGGGAAAAGAGAAGGGGAATACCAGTGAAGATAGAATTCAGACTTGCTGGGATAGGAGGAAACACTCAGAAAAACAGCTGAAAGAAACCCAACTCATGTGAACTATGCAGAAAGGCCAACTATACACACTATGTAAGAATATGCTATATAAGCCTAGTTCTCCCAAAGTGCTGATGTTCTGGGCATCCAACTGCAGCCTGCAGATACAAGGAACCTCAAAATCCCATGACTAGAGAGAAGAAGAAAAAAAAAAAAAGAAAAACCAAGACAAAGGTTGAGCAAGAAGTAAGCAGCTAAAGGTGCTGAATGATAACACGAGACATGCAAGCCCAGACCCATGAGAAATGCAGGATTGAGCTGAGGCTGGAAGGAAAAAGGAATAAAAGGGAATAGAGTGCTCCAATACCTGCATGACTCTCAGAAGACAGCTCTGCCCAGCAAGGCAGTCATCAGGTGTAATTTTTACACTCTGCTCAAATCCCGAAACCTTGTAAAAGAACATTAGCTTCAGCCTACTGAAAATTAGTTTAAAATGCAGGTCATGTTTTGGCATCTTGTATTGACACAGTATGCCCTGTCTATCTGTTTTACTCTCACATGTGCAAGAGCAACACCAACCTTTCAACAATACACCAAAATAACAGATGGCACAGGAAAAAGAAGCCAAAAAATGCAACATGGGACCTTATTCTGACTGGCTTGCAGTGTCAAGAGATAGAGTAGTAAAAGCACATCATTTATGAAAAAAAAGATTTGGTTGTGTGAGCCAGGAGACTTGATGATTTAATAGAAAGTTTGTGACTAATCTATTGTCCTTTGAGCCTTTTCTAGGCTACCACTAAATCTTTGGAGTCCTAAAGATTCTCAAGACACCTTGCCTGCCATTCTGTACCCTCACCAGCTAAGCTTCATGTGCAACACCCTCCAGAAAGCTGCTGAGAGTTACACCAATCTCTGCAATATCATTGTAAGCCCAGAACTGCCAGTGTTAAAATGTTCCCAACTGCAAAAACTGACAATCACATGGGGAGAGTGAAAGCTCTGGGTCCTGTCCTAGTCCTCTTCTGCATAGGTGTGTCTGTGGTTTGGCTGGAAGCACTTGCAAGACAGTATGAATTAAGTGATTCAAATGTTTTAAATTAAAATTTTATGTCTAGAAACTGAACAAGTCCCCTACATGCTTCATTATTTAGCCATTTATGCCATATCTAACAAAAAAGGAATCCCTTATGCATTTCATAGCTTCTTTCTTTTGGCTCTGGTAGTAAGAGAAGGCTGCTGTTTCAATTCAGCAGCCTGGATCAACAACACACCATTTCTGTGCAGCATTACCTTGATGCCATACCTACTAGAACCGCAGGGAAAAATCACATTGATTTCACATGAAACAGCATAGTGACTCAGCACTCCAACCACAACATCCATATTTCCTAAAGGGCAATGTAGCATTCAAAAGAATGAATTTAAATGATTTAGAATACAAAGAGGTATAAAGGATGAAGGCAGTGTTTCTCAGTCTTCTCAGACTGGTGAGCCTGCTTTGTCAAGCAAGCCAAAATGTTAAGATTGCCTTAACTCTAATAGTAAAGCTAAGAGTAAAAATTATAGCCATGAAAACACTCCTACACATGCAAAATTTATTTGTATGTTTCAAGAAGCTGACAGAATATTTGGCCTTTAGAAGTAATGAAGCAAGAACAAGATTTTCTTTATACTAAGCTGAACTCAAGTTTTCAATGCTTTGAGAACCTCAGACATCTTTTTTGAAAGATACCACTTCCCCACTAATAACAGCAAACTGCCAACTGAGAGACAGCATGCTTTGATATAACGCCTCTGAGAATCAAGCAAAAAACGGGGTTCAATTCTCAGCTTAGCCGCACATTGCAGCCTTGGCTCTGGGAAGTCACTTAGCATACCTGCACTTCAATTCTTCATCCTGAAAAGAAAGATATTATTTTACTTTGCTGTGTGTGTCAAATGGCTGAACATCCATTGATGACTTTGACATTTTAAAGACCAAGATGAGTCATGTACATATTTAGATACAAGAGGGAAAATCTTTGACTATTTAGATATAATTTCTCTAGGATATTCACACTGGGATTCAATTTACTCCTAGATTTTACATTTATTAATTGCCAAATACTTATGCCATTGAATTCTACTGGCAGAAATGGACAGGGAAAGTTTCCTATGTAATTCATTGCAGAAGTTCTTTCAGTACTCATAGGAGTTCACAAATTGTATGCTCCTCTACTCAATAACTCTTTTTGCATTTCTGATCCAGAAGCCAAATACACATTATTAAAGCAAATATGTTTGAGTAGCAAGTAAACAATGAGGAAATGGCAAAGATCTGCATGTATAGACTACAAATACAGTGAGATGGATCCAAATCAAGTTAGTCACTAAGATTCATTTTTACTGTTTCCCACTCCTTTTGGATGATGGTCACCACTAAGATAATGTTATGTCTCTGATGCTCACCCGCACCCCTATGTTAGCATCAGAGCACCTCATTAATGGAACGATACCGATAAATTGGAAGGAGATCAGGTATAAGCTGCAGAATGATTAAGAAACTAGAGGGACTGGATTTGTAGGGAAAGATTAAAAAGACTGCAATACAAATAACTGTTATGGAAGATGGGGGGGCAGGAATATGATTAGGGTCTACAAATATCTGATGGGTATAAGCATCAGGAAGGCAGAATTATTTAGTTTAATAAAAGGTAGCGTGACAAGGAGTAATGAGATTAACAGAGACCATTTAGCACAAGCATCAGGAAGAAGCTTCCAGAGTGAGAACTGACTGGCAGCTGGAAGGCTGTGGTAGCTGCAACACTTGGTAACTCACAAAGCAATGAACAGGCTGGGCTCAGAGAAGGCTCCATGCCACAGCTGGATATATAACGCTTTCCTCTGCCTGTTCAGGCCTGTACTAGGCAAGCTCAAACACTCAACATGGGCACTCGCAGCCACTGTTATAAGAATGCTACAGCACCTTATTTTATGCCCAGTCACTCCTACATTATTCTCCTGCTAGCTACCCATGGAGAACAAGCCTCATCACGTGGGGTGTTTAGAAATAGATTGGACAAGCATTAGAAACTGTACCACAGGGGACTGGCCCCAGGGGACCGATTAGATGACCTCATGCAATTTTTTATTCTTCTCTCTAATTTATGCAGACTGATGAATACTCAGCCTTTACTGAAGCTTCATCAAGGTTGCAATGATTGCAATAACCATGATTTGATACAACAGTTTCTTCCAAATTAGATGGCTAATACAGTCTTTGCCTCATTCCTGCCTTCCTCCCCCCATCTTTAATTAACTCCTCTGTTCGGTGGCTCAGGAATGCATGTAATCCCACCTGGAAGGGTTTTTTTCCTAATCCTCCATGACAGGACTCACAGCATGATGATATGGACTCTAAAGACAGATGACTCAGTGCAACTAGAGAAGCATGCAGCAGACTTACTACAAAAACCTACCACATTCTGCTCTGTAGCAACTATGAGTTGAGGACCATAATTTTTTGTTGGTGAGGGTTTTTTTGGTTTTTTGTTTTTCTTTTTTTACACCAGCATCCAACTGACTTCTGAGTTCACTAAAGAAACAGGTCAGGAACTGTCCGGTTGTGTAGGATTAACAGCAGTCAGGTGGACTACATTAAAGGCACTAACTACTTTACGTTTTAGGGCTCATAATCTGAACTGCCATCTTCTGTACACTGAATGCCTGAGCCTCATGAGGAATCCTACTAACTCCAGCCACAACAATCAGGCTTTCAGAAAAGCTGTAGCAATAATATGAAACAGCATAGAAAGTAAAGTAATGTGAATTCCAGTCTGGTTGCTATCAGCGAAATTCACTCATAATTTTTTCCTGCAATGATTTTGAGAAACAAGAAACTAATTTAAGTTAAAAACAAACAGAAATAGTCATACTGTAGAACCACAAGAGCCTGGTAAAGAAAAAAAATGAAAATCAGAGTGGAAGGAAACTATCTTCAGACTACAAGGGAGTGTTCACAGATAGGTGAATCACAGGGGAAAAAATCTAAAAACTGAGGTATTGAAAGTGACCTTGAATAGTTTAAGCTAAGTATCTTAGAAAACACCTAAATTATTCAAAAAATACAGAATTCCACATAAAGCAGTATATGTACCTATATACACATACATATAAATATTTGGTCAGGTGTATAAAAGGATCAGACTTAAGGAGTTTTTAACATATTGTAGAACAGTAAATCTCACTGCCCATTTGTAACGATCTCTTCTTGTCCCACTGAAATATGTCTTTCCCGATTTACAACATGTGATGTAAAAGGTGAAAAGTAGCTAATCAGTTGATAAAATAATCAATTCTAGGAAAATTATGTCAAGCAATTGTAAAGATGATATATTGGGGAGCAAACTTTTCTTCTGATGTGTGTGTATATATGTGTGTGTAGACATACACACACTCTATTTCTAAATACAAATATACTTTATACTGTTCTCATTGACAGCATTTACTTGCAGCCACAAATCCGTGTAGTTCTATTGCACAGTATTTTTCAAAAGCGATGTGTGATTTGAAGTGCCCACCTTTGGGACCCCCTTACTCTTTTGGGTTCAGACTTTTCAGGACATCATCCATACACAGTGAAAAATCAGGTTTCTTCCTGTTGAGGCGTCTTAAGGTAGGCATCGATAGTTATGTATACCATGCCTTTGGTCTCCATCAACACAGTATCCAGGTAATTAGCTTTTCCATCAGGAAATAGGTCACGTCTATACCACAAAGCAGCATAGCTACTCAATATAGCTTTCAACTTAGACTGGCTACTGGAGTTAGTATAGCCATTCCATTGTAGAGCATCACAAAGCGTTCATTCTGATTTCCCTGTACCGCTTGCTTCTGGTGCATGACCAAGCTCTGATATGCCCTTACTACACTGCAGCATCTTCTATGTAACTATAGATGAAAGAAGTGCCACCCACAGTGGCTGTTTGGATATTTATTTTTTTTTAGCCTAAAGAAATGTACACTACCGTCAAAAGAAAACTATCAGATCCCGATTTAAGAGTTGCTCTTCGTTATTATCAGCAAAAGAGCCTGTTTTAAAACAATATGATAAGTTAGATGAAAGAGAGACTTGAAGAAGATGACTGTAAACAATGTTAAAGTCTAGCAATTTGCATTTTAAATGTTAATTAAAAACAAACGACCCAGGAACAATTTTTCATAAGAAACAAATCCAATAAAAAGTTCTCAATTAACGGAGAGTAGGTGATTAGCAAGATGGAGCCTGCTGAACCTTAAGCACTAAACTGGGTATCAAAACATACTATTAAATTAAACGAAGACTGTAGGTGAACAAATAAAAAAATCCCACTATACAGTAAGTTTCAGGAATCCAAAACACATTCATTACAAGCAATAAAGGAAATCGCATAACATTCCTAAACAAGTGATGTTGAAAAAAAGTCAGAAATGACAGAGTATATTTCCCTAGCTTATTCAAATGATTGACTAAACAGTGAGAATCACTAGTTCTAGATTTAATATTGTGCTGTACCTAGAATAATAGCAGGTTGGGGTTTGGGGTTTTTTTGGAGGTTGGTTTGGAAGTAGGGGGGCGTTGTTACTTTTAAGGTACTTTTTGGACAATTCTCCAACTGTTCCCTAAGAGCTACCTCAGAACCATTGTGTCACTAGTTAAATAAGAAACATGCAAAATTTAATCTGAAGTTTTGAGTATTCAAATTATGTCACATTTGGACTGCTGTCATCCTTATCTGCAACCTGTTAGAAACACCACTCTTAGGAGTTTTATTACAGCAAAAAGCAGTGTGTAGTAACATGCTTTCAAATTGGCAGGACTCTAAATGAATGATCTCAGGAAAGTCAGTCGACTTTCCTTTTTCCCCAAGAAAACATTGGATGAAAAGCAAGACGGCTAAATATACACACCACACCAAATCAAATTTCCTGACATTAGAGCCAAGCATGATGACTGATCTCATTCATCAAAGGATTTGGAATTCATTCACAGTGACTCTCACCATGTCTGAAAGATGATGGCAGCTTCCTAGTAGAAGCTCAAAGGCTTCAGCGTAGAAGGCAGACAGACAGTGATAAGAGGCTTCAGGGTGCAGGAGGAAGCTATGATACAACCTGACTGTTTTTGATTTGGTATAAAAGGAGGATTATTTTAGCACAGAATTTCACAATTCAATATCTGCCCATTAAAAGATACAACAAAGCAATTTCAATTCATTATACAGATACAGAAAGTCAAGGTAACTATTAAAAAATTTGAACTGCTATAGATAAATATATAGAGAAAATATAGCTGCCAATGAAAACAACCATTCTCATCTATACTCTGCTGCCGTCTATTGCAAAAGCAAAATTTCCTCAGAAGGTGATGCTGAGCTGTGTCATCAGTGGTTCAAAGGAGGGTCTTACTTCCAACATCAGAAGAAATAAATTTGATTGAGTCTCATTTATGAAAAGGATATGGATTTCATGAGCAGAATAATTAATATTTCTTTCTTTTCCATTTGCCCAGCTATCCACATAATCTACTAAATTTAAAGAAACAAAAACTGTAAAAGGAAAATGACTGACAGAAGCATGTCAGCTTCACGTTTTAGCATGAGAAATAGTGAAACCATTACAGATCTAATACTGACAACCATGAAGAATGTAGCAAAACAAATGAATTCCACTAAATCTCCCAAAATAAAACTTTTCTTAAAGATTACAGATAAAGATGACAACAGCACTAAGCAAGATACATCCTACTTGGATAGTCAAAAATCCCCAGATTTAATAAGAGTTCATCACAAGAAGCCATCAAAAAGATAAACCATAAAACATATACACACAAGAGAGGTGTTTTAAAGGGATAGAAGTGGGAGAACGGGAAAGGGAGAATGCAATAGTTCAGTAAACAAAAATGTGTCTGAACTATTGGGATTTTTTGAATGTTTTCTTTCTTCTCCACTCTTATTTAAGCGGCTGAGATGGGTTACTCACACAAGTGAGAGTAGAATGCATCACATGGGACAACATAAATACATGATTTAAAAGTCAGATAAAGATAAAATAGCCATCTCGCAGACAGGAAAAGAAATCCAGTGACTCCAGAGTTACTCTAGATTTGCAGCAGAGTGAAGCTTAGATTAGAATCCACCCTTTAGTATATTGGCTGTTCAGGCATAAATCTACCTGAACAGAAAAATATTTATCTTCAGGAAACCATGGAGCAGTCCTGAAAACCATGGGTGTATTTTTAAAGCTCTATGCAGGATATGAGCAACATTGCTTCCTTTAATGATTTGCCATGTCGGTCTGCTCTGCAAAGTTACTGTAAAAATGCCATTGTGAGGTTCCACCTTTCATGTCTTTCAATAACTTTAGATCAAATGTAAACAAATTTACAAAGACAAGAAAAATATTTTTTTCTCCGAGCCACCAGCTCTGAAAACTCACCCCAAGCTGAATTTGCTCTCCATCTCCAACCCCCTCCTTATCACTAAAGAAGGTCCCACAGAGCAAGCCAGGTCTCTCCAGTACATTCCCATTGTCTCCTCTGGGTTTACACAGGTGAAAAATATCCATTACAGGAACATACTAAGCTGTTCAACTGAGGCATACAAGGAACCCAATCTAGCTACCACCTGTCCCCGACCCCATTAACTTATATTCAAAAATACTTCAATGTATGTCACTGAGAAACAATTGCTTTACTTGCCAGTTTGAGTCGAAAACCAGACTAACTTGACAAAGTGGTTTTTTGGTATATTTTGATGACACTGGAATTGATTAGAGAAGAATGTTTCAAGTGAGTTTGCAGAGGAGAGAACTTAGAGAGGAAGATATTTTTTGCTGCTAGCAAATTGTATATTCCTACATGAACCCAAACCAAGCAATATTTCTGCACCTATCTTCATTTATTTGTGTGGTACATGAACTGTCCCAAGATAAAATTTTCCTGAGCAGTACAATTTATAACACACAAACACAGAAAACGTCTCCTGGGAAATCCAGGGGTGTGGGGGGGAAATCCTCCCTTAATTCTAAATACAAGGTCATCCAGTGATGATGCTGTTGACAGCAGTATATTATGAATGCAACTTGACTTATAACTTGTGTTATAAGATAAAGAGTTATGAATCAGAAGATGAGCTGCAGGGTGTAAAAAAATCTGGAAGCAATTGCTTGGTTTGACACAATTCTACTGTATCTTAAAATATGTAGAATTCCCTGGGTTCCTGTAGAGGAAAAATCTTAAAGGATTAAGAAGTAGTGTCAGAGACAACACTATTTGTTCAAATTTATTTTCTTTTTAACTTATTTAGCCATTCAGGTTTAACATCTCAAAAAATAACTCATTACTCCTGCGAAGTACTGTCAATATGATAAATGAGAACAGAAAGATGAGAGCATGGAAAACTAGTATGAAAGTACATAGCTTGTATAACATGGGCTTTATCAGTAGTGAGAAAAAATTTTCAGGAACCGAAATTAGTTAAAACTTTCCTGCTAGTCCTGCGACTTTATAATCCTCCTCAGGAAGGCAATTTATTTATAAGGAAGAAACAGAGGGCCTTGTCTCATAGCTTTGTCCAGTTAGATCCATCTTCTAGCTTCTCAGTAGTGTGATATTACAGCTAATGTTGATGAGGGAATGAAATACTTTCAAATATGATAAAGACCTTCAGTCAAATAGGTCTTTACTTGCATGACAAACATGAACAGTTGAGCAATGAAGCATACTGTATCATTTTTGTGCCAATGTGAATAATACAGCATCAGAGATACAGTTAGAAATACCAACAAGAAACTTTAAATAAGAAAGGAAAAGGTGGCTTTCTAGTTTGAGTGCAGATATTTCTCAGCAGCCAAACATCGCTGTTTCTCATCCAAAATATTTGGAAATGAGATACAGCAATCAAATGCTAAGCACAGGTTCCCCAGACTAATTATCCCAGACAACCTGACATCCAACCAGACTATGAATTTCACTGCAACAGGGGCCAATACGGAATTTCACAATAAAACTAGTTGTTCTTTCACAGACATTAATGTAGGTTCTACAAAAGTGTCTAAGGTAGTATTTAAGATGTGCAGACAGCTGTGAGTCATTACACTAGATAATTTAGTAGGATGTTAATTAATAATGGGTCATCATTCATTTTTTTATTGGCAAGAAGCCAATATTGCTCAATGTTCCTGGGAGGCTGATGTTTTTCTTTCATTAAACAATGCATGCTGGTGCAAAGCTGTAAAATAGATGGTGACTGACCTAATGCTACAGGACAAGGTAATGCAAACAAACTTTGGTATTCTTGCCAAGCATAAATATTTTTATTCTAGGGGTTGACTTTGTACAGAATGCTGGCCGTATAATAAATTCAACTTCAGGACATTACTATTTGAATGAAACCCAAATCTACTGTTTGCATTGGAAGATTCTAATGAGACCAGTCATCTAAATGGATAGGATTCAGAGCTAAGACCCAGGAAAAACATTACTTTTGGTTAAAAGCCATGTCATAATTGGGAGTTCCAACCAAATCAACCAAAAACTAGTTGAAAGAAAGATGCTTTACACTATCCAGTGACCTGAAAAGTATCAATAATCAGCTACACCATAATGACTGGAACATTGACAGTGGTTCCTGTGATCTAGAGTAACATCCATCAGTTCACATGTACACAAGAAAAAGCTTCTGGTAAGTGTCACTAGCATTATTTTTGCAACAGCTGTTAAAAAACCCTCACACAGGGAACCAAATAGTCACCTACTGAATGGTCTATTTGACTTCTGTGGAAACTGGGCCCGAGTAAAGCCTACAGGAAGAAACACACAGTGTTGCAATGAATGGAATGAGCAGAGAAAACAAAGTAAAATTTTGGAGAACCTTGGCAGAGGGTTTCCAAAGAATAAGAAGGAATTGGAAGTTGAACATGCAAGTCCCCTTTTACTGACTTTGAAGTGTTATCCCTTAAGCAAACAACAATGACCTAGATAGGACTCCAAACATGATACACATTAATACTGGAGAAACTCAGGATCTCACAATCCATCCTAGATGGAAAAGTAACTTTGATTTGACAACTTTAGCAAAGGGTAACTAAACTGAGACAAAGAAGTCAAGATCTTTTTCATGTGACAAAGAATGGATGATTTCCAAGGTGCCAAATTCCTGAGTAATTCTGTTCATCAGAAAGTATTTTGAGAAACCACTAGCAGAACCTGGTACTATTTTTGTATTACCTCCCCCCTTCACACACCTTTTACATGTACTTGGAGTTTTAAACTTTAACATTGCTCTCCTGAGACCCTTAAAAAAAATGGCAAGAATTTCTCAAACATGAAAAAAGTGGGGAGTGGGGAATAGGCAGTGCAAAAGATTCCTTGCCTGTTTTGCTCATCTGGTCTTCTAAATTCTCAATGTCATTTAACTGATTGTTTCTGAGCTCAAGTAGGACCCACTCTCAAATAAATGGAAGTAATCTGCAATATTAATTGTTGGAGCCAGACAAACTGTTCATTATGCAAACCTCACAGTTGCATCAATTCTTAACAGTAACTGTCCTTTATTAAAATTCTGGTCTGTTTATGGTTTACGAAGTAATTTCAACTTTGAAGCATCTGAAATTAAAGTTACTCATACTATTTCAGAACAGCTTAGTTAATTGACTACATAAAGAAATTGATGCATTATATTTTTTAATCAAGACCAAAAATAATCTTAAGTTCCCACTAGTAGGGCCTTTTGTACAGGAGCATAAAGAGGCTTAAATTTGTGCACAGAGAACAAACTACAAAGGAGACCTTCAAGCCACAGACAATCTTGCCTGAAGACACTAGCAGGGAGACCTCAGTCTTATGCTGCAATTCTGTGACTTGTTGTTTCTTGTCTTTCAAGCAGGGAAACCTCTGCTTCCTCCACTGTCATGGTTTGAACATTGTCTAAACACAACTGTAAAACATGAAACAATTCTATTCTCATTAATTATAGCTTGAAGAGGATTATACTTATCTGTCCCAGTGAAAAAATATAGCATGACCCAGAGAATATTTACATTAGAAATTAGATGCTGGGTACAAAGCAACTCTCTTCTAAATCAGTATTTCAAATCAAATTCAATACATTACAGATGAAGATTCATTGCCATCATCATCTAGGGGCTTTTCAGTGCTTTTCCTGAAATGCATTCATAGTCTTGAACACAAAAATTCAGCAATTCACAATTAGACTCAGATAAAAGATTTTAACTAGAGAGGAAAAAAGATTTTCAGATGGCACATATAATTGTGTCAACAACACAACCTTCTGCAATATCAATTTTGATGATGGAATATTTAAATGGAATATTTAATTTACCTTCTTGGGTTTGGCTGTCAGACTGTATTTCATTCTGACTTTTAATTTTGTATTGCATTTCATTACAATATTGGCATATATAATTTTATGTGATGTTGGAATGTTCCAAGATAAAAGCATTCTGACATCTCTAAAATGAAGTATTTCTGACTTTTCATGTCATATTTAATTTTACACCCAATGAGGGAAGAAAAAAAGTTTCAGAATATCACAGCTACTTTCTGGGACAGCAAATTTATTTCTCAGCTAGACACATCCACAAAGAATAGTTTGACTGCATTAGCTCGCTAGTTCCTGATGCATAAGCATCCACAGAAGAAACATACCACTATCTCCATGCCCTAGTGACAAAATCCAGAATCAGGGACCTGGAAATGAAATTACATTCTACTTCTTTCCAGTGAGGGTTTGAAGTATTATGAAGTATTTGCGTCATTTTGGATCTGTTCTGTGACTAGAGAGGATTTTGGTCTCGACCACCTTTCTCCAACAGGAAAATTTGTTTTAAGAGCATAAGGGAAGAAACAGCCTTCCAGGCAGAACATGTTGGGAGCAGCGTATTACAATTTTGTCAGCTGAGGAAATTAAAACCTTCTCTATGCTTTTGTTGAAACCAGTGCCCAGTGCATGTCTTCCAGCCTTCAGTGAAGGCAGCCTTTGACGTGATAACACAACTGTTCTATTAGGGCTCACAAATGCATTTCAAAAATACATTTGAATGAGATACAGTGGTACATGTGGTGACCACCATTTTCCCTACTGAAATTAGGGAGCACCAGAAAAAAAAAAGGCCACACAAAAAAACCAGAACTTCTCAGTCTCACTAGTATTTCATAGTCTCATGAAGCCAAGACTCCTCAGAAAGGAAATACTCAGATAACACACCCTCACGAGCAGGCTGATAAATGACTCTCTCAGATGACTAACCTCCTCAATATTACTGGCATGTTCAATTTCAAAGTCAAGAGAAAACGAGCTTTTTCCAAACCTGTTATTGAGAGGCTCCTGCCTGGAAATATATATTCAGACGTTGTTGCAGACTACTGTCACGGAAAGGCAACAACATTGTCCAGTTGCCAGCTGAAGTGTGTTTTATGAAAACTGAAATTCAATTTCAATGCTATCAGCTACAGTACATTGATGGCATTGATGATACTTCCCTTGATCCACAAGTCTGTGGATCACCTTCCTGGGGACACAGTGGCATAGGCTGTGCGAGACAGTAGGAGTGTCACTGTCTACTGAAGGAACCTCCTTAGATTCATGATCAGTCAGATAACCAACTAAGCTGTCTTAAAGATAAACAAATCACTTCTCCGAAGTCCCACACCATACAACTTTGTGTGGATGAATACGCATCTTCATTTAGTGGCCACAGCTTTGCAAGGAAGCTTAACAGCTATTGACCTAATGAAATGGCCACCTTTTTGACACAGGGCTCTTTACAAAGCAAGAGGAGGATGCAAAGGATAAAAGCCACCTACAGTAACAAATCAAAGAGAAGCAACTGGAACAACTATCTTAACCCAGAGTCTGTTATTTTGTATTTGCAAGTTCCGTGTGTTAAACTCGGCAAATTGCTGCTGCTTCTCCTTAAGCTCACATGTCATTACTGATGAACCACAGTATTTTCCTTTTGCCCCAAAATTCTGTCATGCACAGAAATGTTTTCCCCGACCCACTTTGCTGCTGCTACTTAGACTCTTTTAGACAAGAAGCACATTAGGCATCAGTGCCATTACCTTAAGCCAACAACTCTGAAGTGCAGTCAACAGCTTTTTTTTTAATTATTTGGATAATTTAAAAAATCCAACCTGTTGTCATTCCATGAACTAGCAGGTGGTTGAAGGCAAATACGAGTTCAAGACCCCTGGAAGAGTTAGAGGAAACTATTCCACTTGGTGGCAGCAGTGGTCTAAAATACAATGAAGTTCCATGTTCCAAAACATCAAGTCACACCTTCTTCAAATTCATCATACAGACAGAGAAGTCTTCCTTTCCTCGATAACCTCCTATACTTCAGTTTATCTTTTAAACATTAACGAAGTTGATATCTCTCTGCTTTGTTCCGCTGTGATTTTGAACTTCATTACAGGATTGGAAACAACTTCCAATAAAAAAAAATAGTCAAAGCAGCTTCCTTTTTCAGCAAGGTTGGCATAAACACAAAAAATATGCTAAACAGGAGTCTCCAAGAGGGAAATTACTTTGTTATCCAGTGTATCCACTGCATTGCTCTAAACTAAACCAAGGAGAAGAACATGGAAAAAATGTCACCTTCTCACAGTGTTCAGTGGATTAGCGTTCCAGCAAGAGAAGAGACACTGACATTGGGATGTATCATCATATGGCTTTTGATGTCAGCTCCTGGATGACTAATGTTACAGACCAAATTCTTGTCCCTAAAGCAAATACTGGGTATAAAAAACTATGCCCAGGGATTCCTCTCTGTCAACAGGAAAAGCATACTGCCAAACTCCATGACACTAACAAAACCGCTCCATGATAGCTATAGCAGTTCTCCATAGCACTCTATGTTCCCTCCAAGATACACATCACTTAAAAGTAATTCACACAGCTGCAGACTAGTGCAGCACCTTGATTTTTTCCTCACTCAAAAAAAAAGACAAATTATTCCACGCACAGAGCCTATGCACAAGTAATCTGCCTTTCTCATTGTGGTTCCCTCTTTGCTTTACTAGAGTTTTTTTGAAATTAAGTTTCTATGCTGAAAACTGCATACAGAAACTAAAGGCTCTCCCCACTTCTTTTAATTGTATCATCTCTGGTGGGTGAGCTGGCTCTAGGAATTTGCTGCCCTAAGCAAACTAGGAAACAGTAGCATTCCCAACTCAGCTGCTTGCGCACTACAGTCACTGAGCATTTCTCTGCTCTAGGCAACCACCTGCTGCTCCAAATGCATGCCAGTGCCATCTGCCCCTTGGATGAGAAAATACACAGCCCTTGCAAGAACCTCTGGCAACTTACACCAGAGAGCTATTGCCTATGGTCTCCCAGTCACAAGACAGGATGGGGAAGGGGCAACAACTTATTAGGGCTGGGAATTATTAATATTTGGCTATTAGACAAGAAATCCCCTAGAAACTGCTCTGCAGTCTTAAATGACTTGAAGCAATCAAATCGCATAAGCAAGGCTTTCCTACACAGACTTGAAGCATGAGACAAAGGAAGGGGACAGCTGGAGGAAAGGTGCTTAAACCCAGAGTTAGCCTGGGCAATTGACTACTCTTACAATTGTGGCCCTTACACTTTATCTTCCCTGGAATACCTTCCACCTCCTTTTTGTCAAACTTGCTCCTTGCATTTTAACTTCAGTTAGGTCATCTTTATCCTCTGAAACACTTTATTAACAAATAACACAAGTCAGTTACCTTGAACTGAAACAGAGCTCTTTGCTCCTGAAAATATAAGCACCTACAACTCGAGCTGAAGAGCAAGGCTTTCTGACCTGGTGGCTGCTGGCATTTTTGTGGATAAACACAGAGGAGAAGCCATAACATCTGTATGCCAGAGGATGGATGCAAATTAACACAGCAAGATGATACATACACATGCAAGTGGTAAAACATTGATGAAGCAGCAGTGGTTTTCTATGCAACTGTGAAGACCTCCAGACCAAGAGGATCTTCATCATGTTCTCCTGGAATTGCTGCAACAACTGCTGACAATTACTAAGAGACTTTAAAAGTGGAACTTTTCCCTAATTTGTAACACAAGAACATCCCTATTCTCAATTACATCCCTGCATTTAATTTACATACAGAAGGATTTTTTGTTGTTTGGGTTTGTTTGTTTAGAATGTGCAAATCTGGTAAAAACTTCAGTTGTATTGATTACTTTTCAGTTCAGGGGTGCAGAAGAAGAGATCTTTTAAGATTTTAGTAAGTAGTTTAAAGCTCATTTTCCCTTTTCCCTTCATACTGGTTTGTTTGAAAAAGTAAAATCCATTTGTTACCCCCCAATTTATCATCAAAATGAGCCTGACATTAATTGCATTCTGTTATTACAAGCGGAGGTCATATGTGCCTTTCTTAATAGAGTTTGCAGCTCTTATTTTTATAGATATTCCATGTGGGCTAAATAACATTAAGAAAGCTAAGGTCAAAGCCCAGTCATTTCAAAGGAATAAAGGGAAAGATTTACAAGACATCTGGTGAGAACAGTTTATAAGGGGAAGCAAGGCTTTTCTTCCGAGATTACACCAATTGAAGCCTAAATTGGGGAAGAAATCCCAAAGGAAGACACACTCCACTTGGTAAATCAATACCGCTCATAGATACAACTGATTTGATCCTGAATTTTAAATGGGTGGTAGCATCTCACACTCCAGGAAGCTTCCCTACAAATACTGAGTTTTCATTTCCATAAAGCACCTTTGGGATTTCCCCCCGCTTCAGGCTTTACAACAAAAAGTCAGATGTCCTGTTCAGGGGTGACCACTTTTAGGTCACCCCAGCTGTTTGTCACCAACCCACACCTGCCCTCACAGATATATTCTCTCAGGTCTGCTGGCATAATTGCTTATGAAATAGTTTCCTAAACCACTTCAAACAAAAATATTTGCCTGGGTTAAACTTTTTGTTTTTCTAAGCTGACTGAGTTTAACCACATTAAATTACATGACCAGTTATGGCAGTTGACCAGAGGGAATGATCCCCATGGCAAGCAGCCAGGGACAAGGAGGGCCATAGGGCAGTAACCTGTCAACCTAGTATAGCCAAAGCCATAAGAGCACTAACCAAAGACTGATCTTGTTATATCAACATCTATTTCTACTACCATAAAGCAAAAACACTTTTTTTTTAAATAATACTTATCATCATTAAAAATGTTTTCTTGCTTTTAGCATGCTACCTAGAGTTTTGCTCACACAAGCTATTGATTGCTTGCCTACCCATACCGTGCAGGTATTGGCTTGAATTAAGGCAAGAGCTTAGCACATCACCTAACCTCAGATTGCAAGTGAAGTCAATGAGACCTAATCTGTGGTTCCACCTTACAAAGAGGTTTTGGGCAGTTTTGTTTCTGTAAAGGCAGAGCAGCCCACTCACCCAGCTCACAGCACTTACCCCTCAAGCAGCGGGGCTGAGGAGTGGCTCCACCTCATTTTTTTGTAGCAGCAACCCTGGCTTAAGCAACTTGCCCTCACATCTGCACCACATTAGCAGGACTGCTCAGTCTGTTCAGCAGCCTGGAAGGGGAGCTGATCCAGCTCAACCACCATACCTGCCCTGGGGTCAGAGTGGGTGTTTCTCAGCTGGATCTATTAACCCAGCTCAAGCAGCCCTACTGCTGATCATGAAACTACCGCTGAGGTTGCACTGAACCATGGGTGCAGCAGAATAAGGGACATGGGGCTGAAAAAGCAATAAATCAGCATTGCCACTAAATTTTGTATTGTGTAAACACAACCTGGACATACACAGAGGCCTTTTATGAGTCATTGTGTCTGCCCATATATATTTTCTTGGGTAACACACACCATCGGTTAAGAGTTACTCTACAAGTACAAGAACACCTTTGTAAAAAGCATTTCTCTTGAGCATTCCCCAGGCTATCTGTGCACCTCAGAAGGCAGTTTATATAATCCTATACCCACCTTGGGCTGCAAGATCACAGTGAAAGAGAGATCGTGTTGTTACACCTCCAGGCCCCGCCCGGGCCAAATGCCAAAAGGTAGCAGTAGATTTAATATTGTAGGTATCTGCGCCAGAGATACCAAGCTCTCAACACAGAGTGAGACAGTCATCAAGTGGTGATAAGTTTCAGTGACTGCTAAATCCGAGCTTAATTTAAATTTGCACACTAACCTGGTTAGGTCTATCCAGCTGCTGTTTGCTTTCTTTGCTACCCAGCGTTTCACACTGACCGCCAAATCCCCCTCCCTGGGGGAGGTAGCATGGCTGGCTGGGGCCCTGCTAACCCATCTAGAGACAGCCACCAGCACTCAGCCTCTCACCTCTGTGTACTCTACCCCACGAGCTCTAGTACTGCCTGCAAATGCATTAGCAATGCTCTCTTCTACAGGTTACATGGCAGAACAGACGCTAGGTGTCAGGATGATAAATGGCTTGATTTTGGCAATCCTAAAATACAGTGAGAGTGAGCTAGGGATGAGGGCAGCATATAGCAAACTATACAGCCCAGAAAAAAACCTAGTCTATAAACAGGGAGTTCCAAACTTTGTACTAATTCTTATTAAAATGTTAATAAAAAACAATCCTCTGAAATGCAGAAGTCAATGTACAACTGCTCAAAAGCCTGCACAATAAATTTGTATATAGCTGCAGACAGCATTTCAACATTGTTTGGGTGGAATTTAGTTTTTTTTGAAAAGGCATTCCATTACTTTGCCTTATGTGAGAGGTATAATGTTAAGGCCCTCTCCAATCAGACCTTTGCCCCTTAGCAAACTTAGGGTCCTCCTGCAGTTTCACCACAGTTCTCTATTAAAACATGTCATAGTGCCTTCATTTTCTTCTCAAAAGTGACACTATAGAGATGGGAAAAGAAAAACAAGAACAAACCAAAACCAAAGCCAATCCTGGTCTGCATGTCACAGAAGGAGAAAGAAAAGCAAAGGTGTTCTAATTTGCTAGTTTTTTCCTTTTGTCTTCTTCCTCCTATTTGCTTTTAAAGTGTAATCAGTTAGTCCCTCTTCTCCCTCTCATATCCAACAACTCCTCTTTAGTTTCACAGAATCACTAAGGCTGGAAAAGACCTGTAAGATCATCAAGTCCAACCATCAACCCAGCACCACCATGCCCACTAAACCATGTCCCGAAGTGCCACATCCATGTGTTCCTTGAACACCTCCAGGGTGACTCCACCACCTCCCTGGGCAGCCTGTTCCAGTGCTTCACCACTCTCTCAGTAAGGAAATTTTCCCTAATATCCAGCCTAAGCCTCCCCTGGCGCAACTTGAGGCCATTTCCTCTAGTCCTGTCACTAGTCACTTGGGAGAAGAGACCAGCACCCACCTCTCTGCAACCCCCTTTCAGGTAGTTGTAGAGAGCGATAAGGTCTCTCCTCAGCCTCCTCTTCTGCAGACTGAACAGCCCCAGTTCCCTCAGCCACTCCTCATAAGACTTGTGCTCCAGACCCCTCACCAGCTTCGTCACCCTTCTCTGGACATGCTCCAGCACCTCAATGTCCTTCTTGTAGTGAGGGGCCCAGAGAATTCTGCTGGGAATCCTGCTGAAACTTTGCTTTGGGCAAGGCTAAAAACTGCTGATACTAGTCCTTCTCAATGACTGCAAGATCTGGCTTCAACAGGGTCCATACATCATCTGCTTTAATTACCATACATTTTGATCAGTCTCCCTCTATTGCTCTACCCCAGGTTGTTCCACTGGCTTCATACACATACCGATGCTAAAGATATGGTGGACAACCCGCTTTTTCCTCCACTCAGTGACCTATTCAACTATTATGAATAAAATGCATTGCCTGGATCCTTTCCTTTTAGCACTCATTTCAGCCCTGTCCCCAAATATCTATTTAAAGACTATAATCTATTATTTTGCATGGCTTCAAGTTAGCACTGAAACTGTACATGGCCAGCTGAAATATCTGTAGCCTGTAGGTTTGCCTCAGGCTAAACCATCTCCTGTACTAGTAGTCAAAGCAAGTACTTCTCATTTATTAAATATGTGTTGCATTCACATACCTCTGGCAGCTGCTGTGGCTAACTGCATAAAAGATAAACTACAGTCAACCCACTTGGCTGAGGCTCAAATCAGACTTTCAGCTCCCACCCCAAAAAACAGGTTAGAGAGAAACCTGAGTTTAGATTTTTTTGACTGGACCATCTGAAATTGTTCAGAAGTATCAGCTAGAAATCTGGACTTTGAAAAAGCAGGGATTCTAAGGTAATACAAACAGCCCCAAGTTCACAGATCTTTGGGACAGAGATCTCAGTCCAGTCCTGTATCTAAAACCGGAGGATAATCAGAACAAATACAGTAAGGTCATGAAAAAAGCTTAGCCTCTGGGCCCATGTCTAATTTAGACATTTGGATTTAAAGACTACTGTGGATATGGCAAGGTCCTTTCCACAACTATAGGGATTATCGTATTCAGCATGAGAGAAGACACTGTGTTGCGTATCAGTTACCCAAGTATTACTGTTCAGCACATCAGTATTCCTCAACAGAACTGTTACAATATAGAAACAACACATCAGATTTGTAAGCAAACAGCCAGAACATTTCTAAGTCTCGTTCAGGAGAGGACACCATTAACCATACAGCTTTACCACAGTGTCATCCTGGGGATTTCAAGAAAGCTACTCACAGGCTGAAAGCCAGACAGACACAGGACCAAACCTGAGAAGGTCTCGCAGCCCTCTTTCTGGAGGGGGTGTGCTGGGAGCCAGCATTGACTCAAGACTTAGCTAGTTTTTCCCCACTTGGTCCCTTCCAAATTCAGTGGCTTCTAGCTTACACAGAGCCAGTATTCTAGTATTCCCCCTGCTATGGCTGGAAGATAGAAATACATTTAACTTCCTCCTCAGAATTTATTCCCAATGCCCCCATTTCTGCTATAGTGCTTCTCATGCTAAGCCTTTAGGAACAGGTAGAGATATTCCTTCCTTGTCAGGAGGCTACTCTCTCTAGGACTATTTGTTCTGACAATAAAGCCCTAAATTGTTTTTAGAACCTTCTCCAAAACCCCAGCAACTTTATAAAGTATGCAAGGGCAGAAGCCAACCAGTCCTAAATTGCATAGGTTTGAAGAGATAATCACTACATTAACAGTCTGCACGGTCTCAGGCAGAAGTATTGGGAATGACCTCAGGATGCTCCCAGAGCAGAACATTTATACCTACACACCTTCTTGTCACAGGGTCTTGTTTCTGTGCAAGAAATTGTTCTAAAAAACAAAAAACCAAAATGCCACACCCACAACAAAAAACCCACAAACCAATCAAAAAAACCCCAAACCTCCATTGGTAAAATTTCTACAGCCTTCCTGTGTAACCCATTTCAGCATTCAGCTATCCTCAGCTGGGAAGGTCTCTCAGCACCTCAGCTAATTTTTAAGAGAACACCATTATTTTGATTTACCAGGTCAAGAAGCCTAGTAACATAATGCTGGAAAAAGCCTCAAACTTAACATTTCAGTTCAACATTTCCAAAATAAGTAGTTTTTTGAAAATGCTGAGGTGCACATTTTGTAGAATAGACACCCAGAGATCCTGTGGGAACAAGACCTGCTTGCAGGAGCCAAGGATCTGGTCCTTAGCTCTAGGGGAAAAAATAAAATAAAAATTCTTGGTGTTAATTCAAGTGTAGTTTGTCATGAATAAGATACAGAGAGACCAATGATACCCCTGCAAGAAAAACAAAAGGCAAAGATAAAGCTTGAGGGAAAATTAACTGATTAATTTCAAAGCAGAAAATACTTATCTTCTGATAGCTCTGCAACAGTAACTTTTCCCCTGTTGTCCAGGATGACTAATATACTACAGATACTATATTTTATCTGATGGATACAGACTAAGTACAGTGAGAGCTACTCATCGCAGTATTATTGAAGCAGTGTATGCTGATAAGCCTTGAGATGGTCTTTTTCTGAAGCTCACGCAAATCAGAAATCAGCTTACTCATTAAAAAAAAATCAGTCTTAAATAATTGCATACAGAAATATTATGCATAAACTAGTTTGTGATAAGCTGAAATTTTACCAATATACTTGCTGACACAATCTGGTTTCATGTCATGCAAGTCAGAGTCAGAATTAGAACAACATCTTTGATATGTCAAGAAACTACAGCTGCATTGTGTCATTTTCTTTAACCGTGTCTATACTTAAAATTTTTGATCTCAGAGACAGTAATTCAGAAGCGGGTTTCTGCAGTTCTTATATTTTCTTCAGCCTATGTAATTTTCCTTTAAAAGAGTGGGTTTATAGCCAAGATCCTAGGCTAGCACCTGGATTCATTTCTCAGCTCTGCAGCAGAATTCCTGGGGGGTCTTTGCCAGTCATTTAACCTTTTTTAAGCCAGGCTCTCAATTACTTCTGTATCTGTCAGCTCAATTTCTCTGTCTCTGAAGAGCAGCGATAGTACTTATCACATCTTGCTTTTGCTTGCCTCACCAGATGGCAAACTTTTTGAGCAAGGACTGATTCCTAACATATGTCAGTACAGTGCGTGGCACACTGAGGTCCTGGGTCGGTAGCCAAAATAAACAGAATAACCCAACCTCCTTCCCCCCACAACATTACTTGATTATATATTACGATTTTTTTGCAGCCTCGTTTTCTTCTTCTATTGTCTTCCAGGATCATTTTATGTGAAAGGCAGCAGTAATCCTACAGCAAAACAGAGGGAAGGCATCATGCATCAAGCACCGAACTCCAGTCCACCTCCCTGTGGTGTCTGCAAACCAGGTTGTTGTGTGGATCCAGCAGAGGAAACCCCACTCAGCATAACAGAGTCAACATCTATGTTCCAGAAGAATCAAGTGCAGAAATAGTTTTTGCACCAAAGCCAGCTCAGGACCATCAATTTTGAGGGATTTTAAAAGATGACCCACCTGGGTCTTCTGCATGAAAGCAGAACATATTTTCTAACCCCAATAGAGCAGATATGACATCCCAGAAGGTGATCAAGGTATGCCAGAGGTGGAAGATCCTCTACTTATTCATACCCTTCCCTCACTACTGGCCACCATGGCAGAACTGTACATTACACTTCAGTTAGCAAAAGTCACTTGATTCTGTACAATAACAGCCTGGGATGCACAAGAGGTAAGACAAGATGACTTAAGTATCCCCTTCTAGCTTTATTCTCTGGTTTAGACCACAAAAGAAATAGGCTAATGATATTTAGCCTAATATGAACTTCTGGCTACTGAAAGACAAAGGATTTTCTATGGATGCTGCTCCTCTCCACCACACAGCAGTGGAGTTACACAGCTCTGGCTTGTTGCAGACTATTCCTGACAAAGCAGCTTGATTTGAGGGCTCAGGCATACCTGAGATATCTGAGCATCTATTTAACCAACAGTTTCTGAAGACAACCACACATCTGCTCTACTCAGTTCTTCCCAAGAGGGTCAGTCTACACTTTTCATCTCCAATTCTTACTGTTCCTTGGACCCACACAGTCTTTCAGGAGATCAAGCCCTTGCCTTTCAGCACTATGATTACATTATCTGACTATAAAAAGACTTAAAAAAAAGTGAAGTATATAAAAGCATGGCCTCTTTACCAAGTGAGACACTTGACTCTTTTCACCAAATTCATAAAAATCCAGTCACTTGAATTTTGAATGCCACAACTCTAGATTCCATATTGATCTGGCAAGTGTACAGAGATACAGAGAGAAGGAGGTTGTCTGAACTCTCCTGAAAACAAGTCCCTAATTTTCATTCAAACACTAGCTTTCAAACAAATACTACACTATATCCACAATAGAAATCAAAGTTAACCTCCACTTCCAATGGATATTCCACTGTTAAGATGTGGAATTCTTATTTAGCAAAAGTATGCCCAGCTAACACACAAAAAAATAAAAATATCTTTCCAAAGATCCCACCAAGACACAATAGGAATCAGAGACAAAAGCCTTCGGCAGGCACACAAATTCTAAGAATGAGCTAAAATACCTGTTAAATTTTACAATCTAATATTGCAAGAATTCATAAAAATATATAAAAAGTTACCATGTAATTTTGCCAAGATCATTTTCTGTGAACTTCTGCTTTTTCCTCATGCACAAGTCTCTGCAGTTATTTTTCTAATTTTTTTTTGCTTTTATCAGAAATTAATATGGCTCATCAGAGCAGCTTTAGTGTGATGGTTCTGTGCTAACATAATACCCCATGTATAATAATTTACATTAAATCTTTTAGCTAAATACATATTGTTCCCATCAGTGAACAAACAGCCTATCCAAACATCCAGATAATTTGTTTTAACAACATGTTACTGTTCTTGGGTAATGCAACAAAGCAGGCAATCACAGATGAGCGAGCAATATGCCAATAAAATTGAAAGAAATAAATTAGTATCATGGTAACACATGTGTCTTCACAATTAATAAATTCCACTCCATCAGTCTGTGATTTAATTATGCATTATGTATAGGGCTACCATGAATCATTCATGTATTCTGTTAACTAAATGGCTAGATGCAAAGCTTATGATGAGAATATTTACATGAAAACATAACTGTTCATGAAGAGTAGGATACAAAGTGACCCTAAAATAATTTTTAATTCCTAGGGTGTTTTTTTGGAGAGGACAAGGGTTTTGTTTGGTTGGGTTTTTTAAAAAAAGTTGCTCTGTTTAGGGTTTCTTGGGTGGATTTTTTGTTTTGTTTTTTTGGGGGTTTTGTTTTTTTTAATTAAAAGGATGAACATTTTGGCCAGATGAAATAGCTTTCCGTACACTTCAGCTGTAATGAAGTGCATTTTTACTACAATAGTCCACAGCTAAGTGTACTAAGCAATTCCTTAACATGCTCCTTTTCAGGAAATCCAGCTCTGTCCATTGTCTGCCAACAGAGCCCTAAATGAGGTTGCTGAAAGTGAGGAGACCACAAAGACAGATCTTATTCTCCTCACACTCTGTTGCTCCTTTCTGTCAAGAACCATCTCCATCAGGACTTCCCGTCTCCCGGTGGGACTGACAGGGCTACAGATTAAGACGTAATGCTTCTTACAGAGGAGAAACACACATATAACAGGAGCAGAACACCACGTAGTAAGTCAGGACTATAACGACTTGTATCTATTGTGGCGTAAAAGAATAATACTTGGTCATTCTCTGCATGGAGGAATTATTCACTCCCTTACTCTCAGGCCTAACAAAGGGGACACTTATCCTTTCACAGTGTCTGCTTTAAAGATCACTGAAGCTAAGAGTATTTTGATCAACCTTAGTGAGTTACAGATGAAACTCAGCAACAAACACTGAGACAGGGAGGCGTAACTGTTCAGGGCTTGCTGCCTGCCACTAAGACAAAAGGTATCTGAAATCACAGCAAAATTCAATGGAATCAGGCATTATGAGAGGCAAGAAATCCTTGCAAAGGCAAAATAGGAGCAGGGGGTCCCCTTCCATACATTCTTTACAGCAGATTTTGATCTAGTGTTATTAAGCTCAAACTTCAGAACAATTATATGAAGACCCAAGACGGTCTTGTTCCAGAAGCTACTTAATACAATTCTAGTATCTCCCTTTAGGATATATTTATGAATAAGGCATGGGCAAATATTTCTGATATTTCAGTCATATGATAGAGACTTGGATATTTCT
This sequence comes from Gavia stellata, assembly GCF_030936135.1. Taxonomy (NCBI): domain Eukaryota; kingdom Metazoa; phylum Chordata; class Aves; order Gaviiformes; family Gaviidae; genus Gavia; species Gavia stellata. The sequence continues at coordinate 16,574,363 of NC_082602.1, forward strand.
AGATGCCTTTTGAAAGTTTATCCAGAATTGATCCTCTCATTTTCAGTGAGTTTCCCTAAATCTTACAAGAAAGTGCTGCAACTCCATCGCTTCTTGGCTGAGGTTGATAGAATGAGAAGCTTTTGAGCCCTTTGTGTTAAACTCTGCACTAAAATGCCCTGAGTGACCGTTACCTCTGCGTTTAAGCATGAACTAAGGAGAGAATTTGGCTGCAGCTAAATTTGGATTTGTTGACCTCTATCTGTCCAGAAATACTGAAAAGGTATTACCAAAGGCATCCTGCACTAAGTTACAAAGTAGAAATATACAGTCTGCTCTGACTCTCCACTCAAGCAGTTTTATCTGAAACATGCTGTTTTAGAAGAACATGCCAGATTTTTTATACAGTACATTGCATAAGCAGTCTGCAGCACGTCCTAATACAGAACTCTGCCATCTTTATGGCTGCAGAACTGCTTGCAAGGTAAACACTCTCCCACATGTCTCCAGGGAGGTGGTAGCAAGGGACCACTTCCCCTCCCACCACAGAAGCAGCTTCTCTTTCCTGATACTTCTGAAGCTCTACAGCTTCCCACGCAGACCTCTGCTGCTGCTGGAGGCAGAGGAACTGAACGTCCCTCACTCTTCCACTGCTGACTTCCTCACTAAGTGCACTGCCAGCAAAAGCTCAGTGGACTTGTCCCAGTTACAGCCAGCTAACTAGTAGCCAGCTAACTGGCTGGTTAGCCAGCTAACTACAGCCAGCTAAGCTAACTTGAGCCTACAGAGGCACTACAGAAGATAAAGCAGAAGACCATTCACCAGTTACTGTTCCTGTGTTTTCTGTACTGGAGCTGGTTAAAATTGTGTGGGGATTCCTCCAGCTGAAAGGAATTCTTGGGTAACCATCCTCCATTGCCACCCACAACATATCAGTGTGGCAGGTAGTGCTGTGGCCACTTCATGAAGCTTTCTGCCTAACACAAATTAAAGACATCAAAAGGGCGTGTATGTTCACATTTACAGTATAGACTCTGGCTCATTGCTTGTTTAAATGGGGGATGGGACCTGCATGTGTTTTTTTAGAGTTGCAGAGCTAGTCTCAGATGATAGTAATAATGTCAACTGTCTAACTGCTGCAAAGAGCCTGGAGGATCAGAAGCAATTTTATACTCCTAGAAAGAAGCAATTGCTTTGAGAGAGGGAGTGAAGAATGTAGCTGTTATCAACAGGATACATACTTGGGGATTTAGGGATTATCTAGTGCCTGGTTCTAGGAAACCCTAAGGTTAAATCCAGTTTGAGCTCTTCAGAGTATGAGGAATGCAGGCAGTATCTTTCCTTCAACAGCCTGGTCCTTGAAGAAACAAAGCCTGAGCTCACCACCAGAAGGTTCCTGCCAGTATCTCTGGAAACACACAAGCCACCAGACCCAATGCAGGATTTGTGAGTCAGAACAACTTTGGAATATCTGGAAAGAATTTTAAAAAGCAGCCTATGCACTACGGGGACACAATAACTAGAAGGAGGAAAGTGCTGGAGTGACTGCAGAGCTCAGTTTGTGTCAACAGTCAGCAGTGCTGAGAGTACCCAAGTTAAGAACTTGTTTAGCTGACAAGGAAATCCAAAGATGAGGTCAGTTCATAGGCATATACAGTTTTGTTATTTTCAATCTACTTCTCTCTGCTGGTACTGTTTATCTGGGATAATTAAATCCATGTGTTTTCAGCAAGCTATTTCTGCCACTGCCTTTTGAAAGCCACTGCCTTTTGAAAGCCTAGATCGTGGAATCCTTTCCAGGCACTGTAAGAGAGACCAAATCTATCTGGGCCTGCAGTAGACAGCGTCTCCCTGCCAAACAGAAATGCTGAGTACTCAAGCAGTACATCACAAAAACAGAGTGAAAACTGCAGCTGAACAGCTCTAAGGACAGACACAGAACTGGAAAAGGCAAAGTTTTCTCCCAAAAGAGAGTGAGCATCTAGACCACATACACATCCAAACCAATAAGACCAGCTGCAATTGGGGAGCATCCAACTCATTTCAACCAGTTTCTACTGCACTGTTAAAAAGGCAAAGAACCTAGTGACATTTTTACAGGATGCAACAGAAAACCTTGTTTGGTTCTATAGACAATCAATGCAAGATCCTGACGGAGCAGAAGAAACAGAATGAACTGTCCCTTGTGAAGTCAGCCAGCTTTCTTCACATTACCATCGCCATCACAGATGTTAGCTTACCCTTCAGCTCCATGTACCATACTCATTCCTAGATAAAGGGGGGATGGGGAGGGCAGCAGTAAATTTAAGAACGTTTTATGCCTATGCCCTCCTTGTTCTAATTTTGCACTTTCTCTCCATCACCACTTTTGTTTAATACTGTTGCAATTATCACTTATGATTACTCTTACCCACAGTGGAAAGCTGCAGTCAGAGTTTCTTGCTGGAGGGGATGTTGTACTTCGTACAGTGTAAAAAATTTGTAATGCATGCTGACATGCAATACAAGTGTCAGAGGAGGGTATCAAAAAATGAGATATCTGGACTCCTTTGGGCAACAGGGTAAAGTACAGATGGATAGACCAGCTGATCCAGGCTTTCTGCTTCATCTGGACCCACGAAGCTTTGTGTGTTTTTTTGAACATTGCCATTTTGTAGCCCATATACAAGAGGATCAGATTTTCATCCCCCATTTTAAGGTGTTGACATGTTTTACTCACCATAACTAAAGCTAAGAATAAGACAAAAACTTTCAAGATTAAGTATAATTTCAGCAGTCCCTAGGTTCAAGCATGAGGAAAATGGCAACACCTGGGTTACAGGGAAGCTTAAAAGCCAGTGAAGGTGTCAAAGAAAAAGTGCACACAAGGCAGAGCTCTTACTATGCACCTAAAAAATTTCTCCCTTGTTACTAAGAATAAATGTAGTTTTTGCCCAGCAGCTACAGGAACTTAGGAAAATTGTCTTAAAAGGAAGATATAACAGATATGCTCTACAGAAAGTGGTTTATGCTACCTACCATTGGGAATAAAAGTTGCCTGCAGTGTGCTCATGCTCCGTACTACCTCATTGTGCAATTTCAGTCTTATCCAAATATTTAAATAAAATGTTTTAATACATAGATATTTCTAAACAGCTTTGGACCATTTCCCTTCTGTGCACTGAAGCACAGGAAATTTTTTTTCTAGACCAGCTGAAAGACTCAGTAGATAAATCCTAGGGAAAATGTCTGTAGTTGTACCAGTTCAGAAGCATGGGATCTCCAGCTTCCTGGGATGCCTTGAAGCATAAGAGCAATGTGTCTGAGCTTATTAAAGAAGTGAAAACGTAGGAAGAGGCTTGACAGTTTTCTGGCTGGACCTAGCCTATGTGTATTATGCCAAGTCTGTTCTAGAAAATCACTTTAGTAAAAGGCTTCTTTATGTTTCTGAACTAGTTTAGTTTTATGAAATATTAAAGACCAGCCGTCAAAAGGGAACATGTCAGTACGAACATTCCTCTCTCATACAGAAACATCCCACAGTTAAGTGACATGACATTAATGTCACATTCTTACCCTATTCCTTTGCCATTACTGCCTGCTGCCTGGGCCTTTGGAGAAGTCACAGCCTGGTTTTGAGCATCCATTGTTTCCTGGACCTTTGCATAACACAGAGGAGAGGTGGATGCAGATTAGGCCAAGTTTTCCAGCAAGAGTAAATTGTTTCAGCTGATGAGAGCTATGAAATGTGAGACACTCCACTTGTCCTGAAACACATTGGGGGACCAAGCAACACACTGACAGATGAAATTTAACTTGCATGAATTTAAACTAATGTATACTGGCAAAACAATCAGCTTCTTGTATACACTGATGAGTTGCAAATATGGAGGCCTCTCAGAGGAATAAAGGCAGAGGAGTCAACCTGAAAAATCACAGTAAAATTGCCTGCCCTTTTCCTACCCAGAAAAGTTTCTGAAGCAGACAGCTTCACTCTTTCTTGGCTCTGTTTAGCAAAGCTTAGAAACTACCCACAAACAGAGAAAAGACTTCTAAACCAAGCTGTCATCCAAAGTACCTAGCTCAATCTTCCCTCTGGAAACATAGGCAAGAAATCAAGACAATTGAAAGCAGATCTGTGAAAGTGAGTGGAATCAAGAAGAGGCTGCACATTATTTTTGTCTGTTATAGAGCAGTCTGTGCTCTCTGCCACCACACAAGGGCACAAGCAGGGGCTCAAACTATATCCTTTACTTCCAGTGCATTTTTCATGCAACGATTGAAAAACAATCACCTCCTTTACACAGGCTGTTAGCACAAGCACTGCTCCCTTTCAGCACCACAGCCATTCTTGTTACCATAGGCAGGGCTAAAGACTAAGGAGATGATCCTCCTCTCGTGCTTGCTGAAGTAGCAGGCAAGCAAAACATTTCTTGAAAAATAGTTAAAAAAAGGCACCACACAACTAGATATAACTTAGTGTTTCCCAAACCAGAGCACAAGCAGAAGGTTGGAAAGGGATAATGATGTGTTAGAGGTACACCATGTCATGAAGCAAGGGAACAAAAAAAACGAGAAAAAAAAAAAGAGAGGAGCTTCAAGCAGCAGAGCCTATGTGGGAGGGTAAGGAAGCAAAAGATCATGGGGAGCACTGGTCAAGGGACAGGCAGAAGGCATGTTTGCTACACAGACACACTGTCCACACAGCAGGACCTCACTTTGCCTCTCTGTCTCCCCACTTCCCATTTCTCTGTACATGTTCCCTCCCCTCAGGCTAGAAACTCTGTTATTGTGTGTTTATATAGCGTCTTGTAGAAGAGAGCCTCATCACCCACAAACTTGGTCCAGCAATTGCTGAAGGGAACTATGTATCAAGCACCTCAACCAGCCAACTATTTAACACTTGCACAAATATTATATCTATGACAGATGTTCAGTGGGAATAGGAAGAAGGGCCAACTTCCCTTCTTTGTAAGCAGCCTCAGCCTGGAAAGTTTGAGTTACCCTCTGCAAAACTCTTCTAAACAGAGTAACTTACAGCAGAAATGTTCACTAATGACATTAATGACAGATAATGCAACGATGATTACACTGACGCATTCTTTTGAATTAGAGCAACATACAGGACTAGAAGCAAATTTCAGAGATGTAAATCAATGTGGCATTAGAGACTTCCAGTGTATTAAGAAACTAAAATCTATTAAAAATAATTCAAATATGGTACACAGGGGATTTGTCATTTAAAAAGGACAGTTTCCACAAAGCAGCATTCATACAAACCACGTTATCACACACTCACAAAGCAGAAGCCAGCATCTTCCTCTCTAGATTGGACATCACCAGCATCCACTACATCTAGAAGTGGCTGCCAGTTTTATAATTAATCTGTGCTGATGGATCTATTAATTGGAGCAGATTACATTGCTTGAGCACTGTAAGTCACAATGCTTTAACAATACCAATACAAAGTAGTCAATGTTTCAAATGACCTCATGCCACAGCCATTTCTTTTGGAAAAAAAGGCCTCCACAAAGTGAAATCCCTGCACCTTTCTCCCTTTCCTTTCATTGCAGTCTCCTATCGTAAGGAAAGATCAAGCTGAGGGCAGATGTGGGAAAAAGTCATTTGCTATGCTGGTAAATGTTAGAGGCAAACACTGTACTGTCAGTTGCATTGGAATTTTTTGTGTAGCAATAAGATTTCCCTGCTACACCAAAAATAAATCCGTCCATCCAATTACCAGCAAATTATCAACCGTTAACTTCATTAGTGAACAGTAATTTTTTTCCTATCCCACAGGGGGAAGGAAGCTAGAAAAATCCTACCCCTGCCCGACTTCAGCGCAGTTACAGGACAGTTGTTTGCAAGTCATGACACATAACATGCCCAGAGTGAGTTCCCTGGTCACCACATTGGAGTGGCTTTGGAAGTAAGACAAATTCATGGAAACCTGTGATGGCAAAACAAGCTCTGCAAGGAGTAACCCTCCTTGAGTCATATATACATACAGCATCTCTTGTGGCTGCACTGATGCAGGTTTCTTATGTCACCCTGCAGAAATATCATTTCTGCATCAGACAGCTGACCTGAGAACATGGCTCCCCTGCAATGCAAAAAGATGCTCTGACTTCCAACATACACTTGGGCTGCTCTCAACAGCTCAGAAAGTGGAAGGGTTAGTTGGGGCAAGCTTGTAGCTTTAATTCCAAGTGTTTTACCTTCAAGGACTTCATGAACAGCTAACCCCTATCTGTTGCCTGGGGAAAGCAGATATTAACTACAGGCTAAGCAGAGAGATTGAAACCAACCTTTACACAAGTTTCCATTAATTCCAGGCGCTTCAGTTTTGCATGCCTGTTAAGAGTTGATGTTTTGTCATACACAAGGGAGCTTTTGGTCCTACAAAACGCAGAGGCACCAGCCTGCATATTCTTGATTGCCACCTACTGGCATTCTACATATTAGACCAAGGCTTACAGATATGCACATAATAGAAACTAGACAGCTTCAGGAAATCTTTGCTTAAGTGCTCAGGGTAAATACTTTTCTAAGTCCTAGCTTCTCTTAAGTGCTGTGCAACAAAAACAACAAAGATAAAGAAAAAACAGCCTCATAAAGCCACTACTTGATGACTGATCTAAAAGATTATAAAATCAGAAACTTGGCTTTAGAAAGAATATAAAGATGCCCCTATGGGTTTTATCCTACCAATGATTACGTCATTAACAAAAAGTCCATCTTCTTGCTCTACTGCATTAGAAATTTGAAACTATCAGGCTTTAGTCTGACTTGGAGCTCACTTAATGATCTGCAACACAAAGAGGTAGAATAAACAGCACCTAAGACTTTCTGTAGCACTTTTCACCAGCAGATCAGAGTACCAGGACAAGTCTCCTCCTGCACTGGGACGGCTCCTTGAGAAGGGTTTGTATACCAATATTTCCCTTTGGATCTTAAAGGAAATCAGAATCCTCGACCCCATTCACCAGACACAGAATTGGACACGAGAAATGGGAACGGTTTACCCCAGGCTACCTGGCAAACCAGAGAAATGACCACAACAGAATGCAGGTCTCTTCTGATCACTCAACCACAGGACATGTCCCAAACCAGAATCGAAGCTCTCTTCCCAGCAGAATGACTTCACCAGCAATGGAGCCAGCCTTGTAGGACATCTAGAAGTAACTGCGCTTTGTTAGGACACAACCTTACAAGACTGTCATTACAATCAGCTTTAAGAAGCCACCACTAGCTTTTCAGAGCCCAAAACTGACTGCTCACTGTCCTGCACATTACATCTATTCAGACAACTGGTCTCTCCTTTCATTCCACTGCAGCAGTGCTGAATGCTAACAAGGCAACACATAAAGCTGCTCAAAACATAAGGAACAAAGCAGGATTCTCCAGGTTTTGCAGTCCATTAAAACTATGCTTTCTGAAGAGGTCTTTTACGCAATGCTAGAGGGACAAGTAAGAGCATATTAAAACCATACCAGGTTCATAGTTCTGCTATGAAACCATGAGAAAATAGAAAATACATTCACATCAGAATCACACGGAAAACAAAAATCGAAGTCAAAAGAGTGCAGATACACAAGATGAAAACTAAGGATTTTTTCTTTCTTTTAATGAATCAAGACAGTGAAAGTTTCACACAGTTAAGTAGTAAAAAAAAAAAGCCTCTATATTGAGCCATTCATCAAAAAAACTTCAACATGGCCTATGAACTGAAGTCCCAATTAGTAGGTTCCTCCTAACATTACTGTTCAGCCTTAGTGCTCAAATTCAAGTACTGCTACTTATTCACCTCAATACAAACTAAGAACTTAAATAGCAGCATATGATATTCATAGCTCCACACCCTGCAGAAGCCACCAGGATTTGTAAGTTTGAACTGGATTAATGTGTGATCGAGGTTTCAAAATCAAGTGTGGTCCTTTATGGAAAAGAACAACATACTGTGAGATTTGTGTAACCATAGGGTGTCCAGTTCTCCCAGTAGCATTTTGAATTCGTATAGGTTTTAGTAGATATGCCAGTTTTTTCATATCTAGCATACTTAAGGGTTTCTTTGCCTTTTTTTTTTTAAATCAATTATTTGCTGGTAACAACTAGTGATGCCTGGCAGAATTCCTAGGAAGAACAAATCTTTATTTTTTTAATTTGTTAATGAGCCAAGTAAATCAAGAAACAATACTTCAAAAACATTTTTCACACTTGAAATCTACAAATTCTCTTCAGCAAAAGCCCTGACATATGAGACAATAGTTTCCTGAACACTGCATCAAGACCAAAACCAAAAATACTGCACCATTAGACACACCCCCTTACAAGCTACCTCATTCAAACTCATAAACCAGCATTTGATTCTATGAAAGTGAGAAACTGAAAATATTCTCTCAGTATTGATTTTTTGCCAAACCTCTGCTCTCTACCTGAAAGATTAATATTTTTATTTGAGGGGGAACAACAAGAAAGAACAAAAAGTTCCATCGCAGCACAGTACTTTTCTTCTTTAAGTTATGATCCAACTACACTTTGAATGACAGCAACCTCCAACAGAAGGGTGCTTAAAAGCAATAGGCCACATTACAAAATTCTAGTAGCTACGCTGGCTATCTGGGGCTTACTGATGACATTCACATTGCCTACCAGAGAGAACACAGATCGGCACCTTTATCAAGTCACTGGGCTGAAAGCAAACTTACCATAGATAGGATTAAGACATGAACATTACATTCAGACCCAGACTTCCCAAAGTTGAGAGCAATTTCATCCAGGCTTTGCAATCAGTTCTTCAGAAGAAAGAAAATAAATCATGACTTATTTTCTCCACTTTTATTATTTTCCTGCCAACTTCTCTGTAATCTCACAAGATGCCCTGCATTACGTAACTGTCCAAGTCATTCTTCCTTGTCTGTCTTTTCCCAGCAAATCAGATAAACTGATCAATCAAACTTCAAAGGTCAAATTTATCTTTGGTACTCAATATTAGCCAACTTATTTTCTAAGTCTGAAGGTTGCAGCGTATGCTTACACACATTCTATATCTAAAAACTAACTATGGTTGATGTTGGGAGGACAGGCTCCACTAAATGCTCTCCTAGTAGGACTGAGAAACAGACTTCAATGTTACACTCACCCCACACAACACTTCTTTAAATACAGTTAAATAACAATGCAGAGAGGTTATCCTCTATACTGAGGTATACACATTTAGGCTAAAACCAGAAGTTAGTCATGCAAGAAAATATTAAACTTCTTATGCAACTATTCTGGAGTGAGAAGCATGGGGGCCTCCCGTGAGACACAGAAGACAGTATTTACATACAATTGCCTTAACTGCAACACTTTTGAAGTTTAGCTAACAGAGAAAACCACAAAGCCAGACACAGTAAAGGATTCAAAGCTATGACTCACTTTTACCTCATTAGCTTCCCAATAAAGATTTTGAGAGACAACAGAATATAACTACTTTAATAAGATATTATGCAAGCAGCTGAATGACACTGCAGTGCACAATTAACAATAGATTCCCCACCTACCTCCTTATTTCATATTCAGACAGGGGGTCCCCATTTTACAGAGACAGTCTTGATAATGGCAAAAGACAGAACTAAACAGAGCATAAGGAATGTACTCCCAGATGACAGTGGGGAAACCAACAGTGAAGAAATTAAAAGGCCTCAACTTCTTTCAGCTGCTAAGGGATATGTGTCACTCCAGACTTTCAGCTTTCAACAAGAGAAATGTCATACAACCAGAGTTAGAAGTTAAGGTGTTAGGATCAGATCATCTCATGACCACTCTGACTTTAGCGTGGTTATATCAAAGGTAGGTATGACCCAGCTTCACACCTGGCTATTTCAGAATAAGGCTTCATGAAAACCAAGCAACAAGATACAGCTCCACTTGTGCAAGCACTGGTTGTATTCCTCCAATACCACTCTTGACTATGACTACTCATAGGACACTCCTCCTCCACAAATGCTTCCCTTTTTCTAGGCTACCATTCAGTTATTCCAGAAACACAGATCCTATCTAGCTTCTGATTAAAACATCATAATGAAGATGCAGACAGCTGGAAAAAGTGTTGTACACAGCTGCATTTTACTGTATATCTGCAGTATCCACTGATCTAATACCAGCCATCCTGTTATCTGACCACAGTGCAGGCAAAATCAAACCTGTACTGCTAAAGGGGTGAGGAATTTCACAAGGGGCCCAGGCTCTAGAAAGCTCTTCTGAGGTACCTGTATATACATATATGTTACACAAACACTCTCACTGAGCCTGGCCTCCAGGCAGCTCTAAAAGTATCCAGACCCCAGATGTGTTTATCAGACAATTACAACATGCTCTGTGAGCTGGGAAGTGGAGAGGACAAGTTTCTCAAGTCCTTCTGCTGTGCTATAGGTAGAGGCCCTCAGGAAAAGCCAAGAAAACATTCCCTGCCCCAAAGTCCTTAAATGCATCAAGGCAGGACAAACAAAAGGTTAGGGGAAAACCAGTAACACTATTCACATTCCTGAGTACAGGAAACTGAGACAAAAGGTTACAGTCACACCAGAATCCTTTGGCAGCCTGAACAGATTGATATCAGGTCTCCCAAGTCCTACAGCAGTGCTTCTCTTCTGAGAGGTAAAGTCAGGCAAGCATCTGAACCCTGCTAAGCTCCAAACTACACAGCTAATATCATAATCAGAACAACAACAAATCTGAACTCAGAGACAAGCAGTTTCCTCCCCTCTGCATTACTATTAAATGAAGCAGGAAGGACTTGTGTGCACACATGGATCTGTATATGTCGTACACCCAAGTGGGTTATGGATTCCTTTCTAGTGATTGCTTATAGGTTTTTCTAGAGAGGAAGGAATATTAAAAAGTCAAACTTCCGGAACGAAGACTCTCACACTGTCTGGAGAAGTAGAGGAACCTGTGACAGGCCAGCTTCTTAATCTAAAAGATCCCACATTGGCAACTGACAGTCCTTTCAATGGAGAAGCACCTGAGTACTTAATAACAGAGAATTAACGATCTGACAATAGGCAAGGTACTTGCTCAGGCATTAGTAAGGAAACAGAGTGACACCTTACATGAAAAGCTACTTGAATGCCATTTAAACTTGTCAAATTGCAGAAAATAGAGCTGCAAATTGACAAAATCAAGGTTATTCATTATGTGAACTAATGTGTAATTTTCTTAAATTGCATCCACTTTACACAAGTTAAAACAAGAGATATTCTCTGCCTGTAATATTAATGCATGGGAACTATCTTGGACAAGGCAAACTACCCAGTACCACCAAGAATTGCTGTAACACATTCCGAGATCCTACACCTAGAGGACACCAAACCAATCACGCTCTCTGACCTCCTATCAAAAACACAGATCATACCATTCCCCCTAAATGAATTCCCTGCTTCAACTAGAGCACACTGTCAAGAGAGGATGAAATTGCCAGCAAAGAAGAATCCATGACAATCCTTAGTAAAACACTCCAGTGATTAGTTACCCTCATTCATAGCTCTTCCTTCTAACCTAAATTTGTCCAGCTGCAACTTCCAGCTAGCAGGAATCACAATACACTTGTCAGCTAGATGGAGAAACATTTCTCGTCCTTATATACATACATATAGACTGGTCAAGGCACCTTTAAACCCCTGCTCAGTAAAACAGATTTTGCTCTCAGAGCATGTCACTAAAGGACATGTTTTTCAGACCTTTTAATCATTCTGACACATTGCCTCTGATCCTCCTCCAATTTATCAGCATCCCTCTAGCACTGTTGAAACGAGACACAAGCATACTATCACAAAAGCATTGCACCAGTGACAAAGGCATTACCTCCTGACTCTCATTTAACAATCCCTTGTTTTCACATCCGAAGACCTCACTAATCCTTGCAGTAACTTGGGAACTGGTTATTCAGCAGGTGCCCCAAGTCCCTCTCAGAGTCCTCCCCTTCCCTGAAGGGTCTCCCACTCTGCAAGAATGAACTCTTTAGTTCCTAGATACCAAATTTAACTTTTGGCCCAATTAGGAGGCTCTCCACATTTGCTTGCTTACATTCTCTTATATGGGGTACTACTGGCTTGGAAACCTAGTATCACAGAATACCATCCTCCTTGTTGACACAAGACAGGGGACTATATCTGCAGACTTCAATCACTAATGATCTGGGATTTTCTTCCCCATTCACCTATTTAAAAAAATATTAAACAACATAGAGCTAGGAACCAAATGCTGCAGGACCTTACTAGAAACACACCTGTTCAGCAATGATTCCTTGTTAACCATCATATTTAGAGACCTGTCACAGCTGACCAGTTGGCAATGCCATTAGTGTGTGCCATGCTAATTCTGTATCACTTTTTTCCCCAAAATATCCTGTGGTAGCAAGTCAACTGCCTTAGAGATGTCTAGAGTACTTCCTTTAATCAACTAAATTTATCAAAAAAGAGATATCAGGTTAGTTTGACAGGATCTACTTTCCATAAACCTATCTTGACTGACATTAATTATATTAGTCTTTTTAACTCTTTGCTACTCAAATCCCTTTATCAGCTATTTCATTATTTTGCCCAGGATCAACATCAAGTTGACAGGGCTATAATTACAGGATTTGTCTTGTTTACCCTTTTTGTGCATTGGCACAACATTAGGTTTCTTCCAGGCTTCTGGAACCTCCCCACAGATCCAGGAATGAGCATCAGTGTGCCAGAGCGAGGGACATGCCATCGTTTACAAACTGCTTACGGATGCATGGGGCAAATTTGCTCCAGTACCTAATTACCTGGGACAGGATGTGCATCAAGCATTTCACTAAAGCACAACTAAGCCAGGAGCAAACACTGAGAAGGGACAAGTGCTAGATGGTAGGTGCCTCAATCTAGCACAATTTCAGCTACTTAAGTTACCACAAACAGCATTTCAAGACTCCTTTGAGAAGGAAAGCCTCTGCAGCTGCCCCAACCTGTCCATCCAACAGAAGCAGGGAGAGGACCCCTGAATGCTGCCCTGCTTTGTGTAGTTTGATCAGAGACTGCAAATCAGAACAGCTGTGAGAACTGAGCACAAGTGACCACATTTGGGAGGGTGGTAACAACAACTCATTACCATGAGAGGAGACACCTCTTTGCTTGAGCCTTCCAGCACGGACCCTAATTGAATTCAACACTGAACTCTCAAAGTCAGGAGATAGGGAAGCTTAGAGATGTCAGCAAAATCTAACTCTTAATGAAAAAAAGATTAGACAAGTGGAAACCAGGCCAAGAAGAGGCTAGAGGGCCTAGATGGAAGCGATAGCTGATGTAAAAGATGGGGACACGTCAAAGAGTAACAGAGGCATTGCAGAAGGGCAATAAGGCAACAGAGGACAAAGAAGCAGTTCACATGGAGAAGATGGTGGAGGAGGAAGAAATTAAATTGACGGTACCACTGCAAAGCCAGATGTAATTGCATGAAATCATGTTTGAACAATCCCCTCTCAGCCTGCTTCAGTCAGTTTTCACAGCCTTTGCTCAGTGCTGTCAAGCTCCATACCACTGCACAGAGAGTAACAAATATTACAGGCAGTGAGAAAATGAAACAGGGAACTTTCAGGACCGAAACCTGGATCTCCTTACCACTCACTGCAGTCATGCAACTGCAGCTGCCCTGCTCTCCAGCACTATAATACAACCCGTGTTGACATTAGGCAGAGCCAGGACTCTTGGCTCTGACAAAAATGGTAGACAACAAAAGTCTTGTTGGCAGAGGTGCTGCAGGTAAAGTTTATTATTTGCCTCCTGACACAAGCAGCATGGTGTTGTGTTGTTCTGAAGAGGGGAAGTCACAGAAGACAACAACCCAAGAAACTTCATAATTTTAAAGAACCACTGTCACTCTTAAAAGCAACCTTGGGCTTTAAGGGTATAGAAGATACATGGGAGATGGGGGCTGTGTGTTTCCAATCTTACCCCACTACATTGCTCAAATTAATTTTGGTAGGAAAAGGAGAAGGGGAGGAATGAAGTTTCTGACTCAGAAAAAGAGCAGGATCCTGAGCAATGATGCAGTATAGTGAAGAACAGAACAGAGCTGCATTTTGAAAGTACAAGGATAACCATAGTTAATGCCAGCAACCTGACAGCACAAGACTTCAGCTGCAAGGGTGACAATACTGGCAAGGGAATGCTAGTTGTGCCTCACTTTCATGGTAACAGACCCAGGCAAAAAAAAAATGTATTATCAATTTACTAGGTGTAGTAAAACTTTATTGCGCTATGTTCAAAGCATATTTGCCTGTATGTAAAACAATATCGAACCCGTTGCAGAGCTGGCCAAATTGGCTGGCAGCTCAGAAGAGGTGGCATAGCTGACAGCAACCAAACTAAAATGTTGGGACAAAAATCAAACTGACAATGTCCCTTTAAGAGAACAAGCATAACCAAACAGGTCTATTTTTAAACCACTGTTGCAGAAAGCTCCTGCCATTTCTGACACTGTTACCAGCAGCCAAGACAGCATCTGTGGCAGTAATTTCATGGAGACAGCATAGCAGGAGGGTGCTCCTCTACCTCTCTCTCCACCCTTGTCTCAGGAAAAGAGCAGTAAAAAGATTTTAATGAATTTTGTTCCCAAAAAAACTCAAAGCAAAGCAACCAGAGTATGGTGCATTCATCAAATGGAACAACAATAGCCATGGCTGTGCACGGTCAGTGCTCTGATCTTTCAGGTGGTGTTGCTATTATTAGTCAGACCACTTGTGGCTCTAGAATATCAAAGAGGGAGAGATACAGCAACTCATCAGTATCCGTAAGAAATGGATGTGATGAAGTCTACAGCCAGAGCCATAAGGTAGCAGACTTCTATTCCTAGGACAGATTGGTCTTCAGAGGGCCTTTCCATCTCTCCTCCACCCAAACAAAATTCATTCCTTTTTCAGAAAATCTGTTAGGCATTGGGGGGGGGGGGGGGGGGGGGGGGCGGGGAGGGGGACAGGGGGAACAACTTTTGATTATCATGTGAAGAAACAACACCATTCGTTGCAGAATGATTTAAAAGACATCACGATTTTTTTATTTTCTTACACAGCATTTGTTTAGGACTTCTGTGGTCATTCCTATAAAATATTAAGAAACACAAGTCTGAAGAGGAGATGTAGAACACCTAGACAAGAGACTCATTTTAAAATACTTGAGCCCATATTAGACTTAGAGGAAAAAACCTACAAATCATATAGTAGGAAGTATGTTTCATCTTCCACTTCTACCAATTCACTAAAGCAACATTGTGGTGAAGTGTCAGTTGACCTAGCTGATTCATAAGTAAAAATCCAAGGAAGGCTGTAGTTTTAGATTAGTAAATTCTTGTTGACATGGCTCTTAAAATAGGACTTGCTCATTTGCAGCCTATATTTTCACAAAACAGGGAAACAGCTGCTAATTAACAGCAGCAATTCTGAGAGCCAAGTAGTTGCACCCAATATTGGCAACATTTTAGGTTTTCACACCAGGGAATACAGCATTAACTCAGGTCAAGCTATCTCTGCAATTCTTAAGACTTCCTTCCCATTGCAGAACACGATTTAATAGAGACATAACCTCCTCAACATCTTCCCCTTCTCCCATTAACAAACCTCTAACATCCCTGTGGCACCTCGAGCAATTGCTTGCACAGCTAAGCGCACTAGCAGAGAGGCATTTAAATGGTTTCAGCTGTCTTTCATGCAGTTTTCAACACCATGTGATCAGCAAACACTCTATAGACCACAGCAATCCACAAATTGTAACTTCATTATCTATGGCAAAAATTGGATGTTTACATGGATGGCAACAGTGTAGCATAGACCTCGTAAAGCATCCTCTTCTAGCCTTAAAAAGCATAATTTCCAGAGCAGAAAGTGCTCCCTTCTTCATTAGCATCAAAATGTCGCTAATGGTGCCACTAGACATCAAGCAGCATCCTTTTGAGAATCTGGCATATTCTTCACTCTCCCAGCTTTCAGATGAATACAGTATTCAGCTGAATAGCTTTTTCAACAAATGACATGTCACAGCCTTGACACAAAAATACTTGCACCTTGTCAATCATTCACTCACCATCAAGTTCAAATGCTCTTCTTCACAGACATGAATTTGATCTGCACTGCAGTTAAGAATGTTAAATATGGACTCTCAGAGGAGAAGATGAGTGCAAGTAAAGGTACAAAGCAAATGTGGCAAATCAGAGAAAATACCGTGCCATTTGTACAGTAAATAGGCAACTCAACTTCTGTAGCATGTGGAAATTTAGGCATACAGAACAACAAAAGCTGAGTGTTAGATGACAAGAACAGAAATGTAAGCTGATATGGATGGTCTCCAATTTTAAACTGGCGACCTAAAGGTCCCAGCCCAAAGGTTAGCTACTGTTTTATCTATCAAGGTTGTTATACTGCAACCATCACTATAATATAACACAGCCAGTCAGGTCCTTTATTGCCAGAGAGAAATCCATGTGTCATTTCCAACACCCCAGTTATTTCTTTGATAGATGTGTAAAACAAAGCACTATTGTGCACAGCAAGTTGCCTGTACTAGCCAAGGCATCATTCATCACTCCATTCAAACCAATTTGATCTGAACTGAAATGCTGGTAAAAATTAAATATAGCCACTCTGGAATTATTCAGACAAAATAATAGTAATTACTAACTTTTGTACTTAACCTCTCTAGGTCCATGTCACGAAAATAACTCAAATATCTTAATGATGCCTGCGAGAAAAGAGCAGAAGCCAACTAAAGGCCTAGTCTGGGATTTCTGAAAGGTCCAAAGGAATTAAATTCAAAAGAGCTAGATGCTTAATACCTGCAGCTCACTTCAGAAATAGCAATCTAAGATGCCTGGGATGACAAAGAAAGTAGTCTCTACAGAATCCAGATGCTAGCAGAATTGGTAATAATGCAAGATACAAGCTATAAGAAAGGTCTTGTTCAGTATTACACTCTTACTGCTTTTCAGAGTCATTTTAGAGAGTCATCTTGGCCTCATTCTCCCCTCCTACCTCTTTTCCCCCCTCCCCCAGAGGGCTTTCCACTGAATGGTATGGTATTTCACAATTACATTTTTAATAGAGAACTACATTTAATCAAGAAGCCCATTTCCCAGCATAGCACTGCTTTGACACGATGTGTTTAACCAGCCTGTTCCCAGACTTTTGCCAGTCCTCCCAAACCCAGAGAAGCCACTTTAACCATCTGCGCATGCTATCTTTCATGGATACCTTGCTGGGCCACAACTGAGTTTTTTCCAGGTATGTCTCACTTTACAGTTAAGGATTTGGATATATTACTCCTCTCATTTAACATTCTGTTTACTTGCTGTTATGTTGATGCCTACCATCCTAGGCAGTGAAAGATTACACAAACCTGTCAGTATACATCATCTAAGCTGATACTCAGCAGTTCTGAGGTTATTGATTCTTGTAGATTTTAATGTCCCATTGAACAACCCTATTTAATTAACTCAATTCAATGCCACTCATTCATTACTTTGAGCTCTTAACTTCCACGTGCTAGGTTAGCTGGGTTTCTTTCTCTTCAGTTTTCTATTCAACTCTCTTTCATGGATCAGACAACTCTATACTGTATTTGCAGTCAAAGACCTCAGGGAATCAAGTCAAGAGCAGCAACCTTCAATAAAGACGAGTTTCTCCATTAAAGCAGGATCCACTCAATCACTCTTTGAACCAAGGTGCTGCAGCTTCAATGAGAACAGCTCCAGTGCAGGTCATTCCCAAGACTCTAGGCAATGGATACCTGGCACACCAGGACACAAAATCTTGATTAAATGACACATTGGGAGATTGCCTCTATATTCGGTCACAGCAGATACAGATAAAGCAGCCTGCTCTTATGCCCCTCTCTTTTGGTGTTTTGATGCTTTTTCAAGCTATTTTTGGAAGCCTCTTTTCACAGTGGTCTGTATGTACAAGGCTTCTTCCCCCTTTACTGTGGCAGTGCAACACAATTGTATTTCCCCTTTTAAACCATTTTATCTAAGGAGGTCTCTTGGAAATGAACACTGGCATGGAGAAGAGAAGGAATGTAATAGCAAGTCCTCAAGCTCTTAAAGCAATGTATTTTTCCCCTGGTTCTAAATGATTTTATTACATCTCAGATTTTCATCACATTACCTCAAATGGCAGGAACTGGCCCACCACTCTCTTTCATAGCATTGCCATTACTGCAAAGCAGCATCTCTTTTAATGGTGCCAGGGTTAGTAGCTCCAGACAGAAAAAAGGGATTATTGTAGGGTGCCCATTTACCCACTGCTACCTCATTTCATCAGCCATTTATCAACACATTCTTCATTTGGAGAAATAAAATCAATAGTAGGTGGAGCTCTTTCAGTGCATTTAACTTCCCTGGCTTGATACAGGTGGTAACACAGCTGAGATCAAACATTTTCATCTTTCCTCCAGAGCCAGCTTGGCTGCAGACTAGCTGCTTCTCAATTAGAGACTGCAATATTTCTGGCAAGGGTTAAGCATGCTTTCTACAGCTGGGATTTGCCTGGCTGTTGCTTTCTTACTTAAAGAACATTCACTTTCTTCTTACTAGCTCATTCACCTTTTACCCAAGGTCCATAAGAGAAAGGCCTAGCTCAAGTTATGTATGAGTGAGACACAAATCTATGGAAAGCTTTAAGCAGGTAAGGAGATCAAGATATTAGAACACTGATGCTGTCTTACAGTTTATAAACCCTGTCACACACTGCAATAAACATTTCTCTGTTAGTTTCCTACAAAAGAAGGGTTATAACTGCATTGTGAACAAAGCCCGAGGAAACTTTAGAAGATCTCCCGGTTTGTTGCCAAGTCATTTCTGCTCCCTGAACATCTTTACTCCAAGTTGGGACAACAACAGTTGCCCAATGACAACTGCCTGGCACAGAAAATTTTACCAAGTTTAATTTCTTGGGATATACATGAGGACAACAGAAAAGGAGTACCATCATTCTAGTGCTTCACAGGGAGAAAGAGGTACTGTCATAGCTTGTTCCACTTTCAGAAATCTTTACCTACCCCTCTCGGGGTTTTATGTTTAATATGTAAGGTAAATACAAATTAGCTATCCTATCTCTAGAAGGATTAGAGATCCTGGAATCAAAATGTTAGTAATGACTCATGGTCACACGGCACCAAAAATGAGATCTCTGTTATGGCTGGCAAGACTCACCAAGAATGGCTGAAACAGAATCAAAACCTGAAGAGAAGTCACACCAGCACAAAATGTTTCTTTTCGACAGGACCGAGAATTTTAGAACGTAAACCAAGGAACAAGGAAGCACAACTAGATGTTCCTACCATTGCCATAAATTCCCCACGATAGCTTTAACGACACTTATTACTTTGTGATTTTAATATCGTAGTAGAATACTTCAGATCTTTACCTGTCTCCACACCTGGTGCCTCTCTACATCCCCTGCAGGGTTCACAGGATGACAGTATACCACTCTTAGTTCATCTAAACTTCTATACATTTCAGTCAAAGTGTTATTATTTGCTTCAGTTGGTCAGTCTGCAGTTTTTCAGTGCTTCACAAGTAATCATTCAAAATAACTAGGATGCCTGGCTTTCAAGTTTAAAGCCAAATGACTTGTAGTCTCACTCCTCATACAAAGGTCAGTAACATTTGGTTGACAGATAACATACTGATTTACATATACTTATATATGTGTTTAAAACACTTTGTACTGGAGACTTTTTTCCCCCATATTCAGACTAACTTCTCATCCAGTAATGTACACGTTGTGTTTTGCACTTTACGAATTTCTAGTACGCATGTAACTCGATAAATCAGCACTTATAAATCACCCACAGCCTCTGTGTTGCATCCATCTTCCCACTCCCTGCCCTGAAATGCTTTGTCAGAAAAGGCTTGAGCTATTTGTTCTGCAGGTGCATGGAGATCAATATTAAACACATGGTAGTTTAGTCTGCAGTGACTAATACTAGCTTTGCTTCACCAGTCATTCAGAGAGTGCAGTTACCTAGGTGAGATTTCCAAAGCACTCAGCACTGACCAAAGTCTGCAGAATAACTCTTGTTGAAACCCAGCATACAGGTCCTCCCTTAAGCACTGATTATACTGGCTATGGCCCACAACGTTCCTTAAAGTTTAGTATGTAGGACCACACTAAAAAAGATGGCAGATTGTTCAGAACAAGCTGTTGGGTTATGGCTAACAGTGCTTTCACCTGCTGAAACCCACAAACCTTGGCTATCCCTGGCACATCCTGCCACACCAATACTATGTAAAAATGTGTCTGTCAGCTTCATCTCTAATCTTTCCCACAGGAAAAAATGGGTACCCAGGACTCTCACTTCACTACCCTTCACTGATATTCAATGCAAAGTGGAGTCAAATATTTCTACATATTTTAGGCTGCACCTTGCCTGAGACTCAAGGAAGTACAATCATGGAACTGTATAAAAGAAAGGAAAACCACACACCACAGACCAGGCAGAAGCAGCCACAACTTCACATAAGCTGTTTCTGTCTCCAAAAGCAATCCTGATGTTAATTGCATCAACATTTCCTCTTACCAAAGAGCCAGGAAATGGCTTTGCTGCTGAAGTATCACGTGATTTTAGGCAAGGTATCGTCATAAGTTGATGAAAAGCAAAGAGCTGGAATGTGATGGAAAAAACGGATAATTAGTCATCTTGGAAGGGATGCCAATAAACACCACCAAGGAGGCAACAGTGTTTCAACCACAGGTTTCACAGCTTAGTATATAGTCCCAGAGTAGATACGGGAGGACAGCAAACTGATGCAGGGGTCCTAACACAATCAGAGACCATAACTGACGATTCAGATCAAGGAAGCTGACAGCACACACAAAAAAAAGGAACTGACAAAACCAGTGTCATTGTACGTTACCTGCCCAGCCTGGCTGCGTGGGCAGGCAATAAAAATAATTCACACAGCAAAGTTAGCTGTCAAGGGTGACGGTATGCCTATCAACGACGGTCATGACATACCACAGACAAACAAAGCCCTTCACAGCTTTGAACTGACAGACGAACCAAGCACAAGAATTATTTCCTTCACCACTGGAACGCAGCCTCCTCGGGAGCAAAGCACTGAAGCGGTTTAATAGCAAAAATTTAACTGTGTGCTGCAGCTAGTCTAAAGGAAACTGCAAAGATAGGTGAACTTAAGGAAACAGTCTATAGCTGGAAAATAGCCAGGTACTGGAGATAACCTCAGCTGCACACAGTGATGAGAAGTAATATCATTTGTTAATGGCCACATGTGACTGAAGTCCTTGCCTTAGAAACTCACCGTAAGCCACAGCACAGTGCCGAGACACCTAGAACCCCACCAGTTAAAAAAGACGCAGAAGAACAAGTCACATACTAAATCATCACCCCACCTCCTGCGGCACCCAAGGTTTCTGCATCCAAGTGCTCACCCAAGCATCCTCAAGATCTCATTGGTCACAATCTGAGTGTGGCTTTCAGAAGGGAGTTACAGGGAGGCTCCAGACTGCCATGACAGGAGACAAGACTTTTATATGCAGTCGCTAGGTGCTGTGACTACTCTGTCAGACTAGATCCTCACTCTGTACCAAGGGCACCTTTTTGCATTCCCCACCAATGAAATATGCGAGCTATTACCTTTGCATACTGCCTTCATGTTCCAGCTGCTTTAGGAACAAGACAATAGTCCACAGAGAATGCCTCTCTGCTCTTTCCTCTTGTTCTTTTGCATACCCTTGAGCTGCACCGCTCTCAGCCAAATGCGAAAGAAACCAGGCTTTCATCCTCCACGGCAGAACTCTACCCTACAGGGAAACACATCAAAACTGCCAGTCTCACAAGCACACGACGATTTACTGAGAAATCACACTGTCCTCTCACTCACCCACCCCTCAATAGATGAGCAACTTCACCACATGAGTGTCAGCCTTCAGAACGAAATGCAAAAGCCTGCAGCCAAAGCAACAGCTGCCACAGCTGATTTAGCCATTGGTAAAAAAAGAAAGTGAGGGAAAGAAGAGAAGACTGAAACTCTGTAGTCTCTGCTGTTATTTGTATTACAGAAGGCCTTGATCAGCACTGTTACAGATACAGTACCTATATACACTAGCAGTCTAGTTCAGGATAAAGTCCCAATACAGGAGTCAGGCAGGAGAATTACCGATTCTGTTTCTACAAACCCATTCAGTGACCACTTGACATGACTAAGGTCACAAAAGGAAAAATCGGGGTTCATATCTCCTCTTCTCTGACACTGATCAGCCCCAGACCAGGGAATAAAGGGCTATTTGAGTGCAAGAGCTAAAGCAGCCCAAAAGGAACCTTTAAGAAGGAAATCCAGTGGACAAGCCTTGAAACTGCAGTTGTCAAAACGGTAATTCAAACTTTCAAGGTAATGCTCCTAAGCTGCTCCCAGGCCCTGAACTGGCTCCATTATCTGTACAGAATGGTGCAGTGTAGGTGAAAACACAAACACCGGACCCACAGCACACATCCAGACCAGGCAATCCAGCAGCTCTTGTCCCTCTTGTGAACTTCACTTCTCCTAAGCCTTCAGCAGAAAGCTCTACACAAGATCTCAAGCCCCAAGTTGTAGTGTTTTTTTGGTGGGTGTTTTTTTGTTAGTTTGTTTTCCTCCTGATGGAGCTTAATTTCCGCTCATGGATGATCCAAGGTGGAGACAAAGGAAGCACTGAGGGGAGCTATAAGCCTTTCGGCTACTCCATTAGCACTAGCTATGTGCTCTTATATCCCAAGTTGCTGCCGAAGCCACGTGACTTCACAGCCCTCTCCGCTTTGAAGGATGCGTTTGCCCTGCCCTCCAAGCATATCTGTGTTTGTACTACCACGGTAACTAATGGCTCCAACCAGATGAGGACTCCATCTTACCAAATGCAGCACACATGCATAATAAGAAACAGCTCCTGGCCCCAAAAGTGGTCCTAATTTAAAACAAGGTGCAATGAGGGCAATGAACCAAATACAGAGGACAAGGTAAGAGGATAGAAAAGCCATTACATGAACAGGTGTTTTCATTGACTGTCTCCACTCCCCTCCTGTTTTTCACAGAGCTTAGCTGCCTACAACCAACACACCATAAAGACTGAAACCACAAATTGGGGTTTGAGGCTTTTTTTGGTCCAGAAGAGGGCAGAAATGTAGCATAAAGCTATCCTAATCCAGGGAAATTCAGCTGTTCCAATGCACTTTCAAGCAAGCAATTACAACTGATAGGGTCATTTCTCTAGAGGAGTGTTAGGGGAGGCAGGGATTTAAATGCTGCTCTGAATTTTACAACAGGTGAAGGTACTTATCTACCCTGACCTGGCCCTGCTTTTTATGACTGACTTATTCCATTCTCAGATGCCTAAAAAGGACAAGAGAGAAGAAGAGAAAGTGCAGGAGTATCCCTCTTCTTACCCCTACCTGCAGCAAAGACAATGTTTAATTTATAGCATGCCCACTACACACACCCCTCCGCAGCTTGTATCACTCAGACTCCATACCAGAAGGGCATGACATTTCCTCCAGATTGCAGTATGCCCATTCATTTTCAGATACCAGTGCTGCTGCTTAGGATGACTACTACTGCACACCAGGAAATTACAGAAAAAAAAACCACACCACCCATGTGCCAAGAGAAAAGGAGACACACATGCCAAGCTCTTTTCCGAGAAGATTATGCTAGAAAACTGGGCAGTGAGCTGAAAGGATAACTTCAGATGAATAGACTCATATGCAGCCCATGTACTTAACCTGTATGCCAACAAGCAATATAGTACAGTTCATCCCATCTGATTGTAGAAGGGTGGGAGTTGGAAGCTTTGCACTGCCAAAACGCCAGCCACTAGCCAAAAGGTACATTTGGTTGCTTGTCAGTGCAGCAGATGTGAAATGGGCATCCTTTCCCTTCTCTGACCTCCTCAAGGACAGCAAAAGCAGCTCCAGAGAAGGAAATGAGAGGCCAGCAAAAGTAACTGATTTTCTCAAAGTTCCACTTTTTGGCCCTATTCCCACATCATGTTTTTCCACCAGAAATTTGTCAAGAATATATAATCCCCTTAATATTTATCTCTTGCATAGGAAAATCCAGGGAGCTGAGCACATTCAGATTAAATAATAAAAAGAGAGACAGTTATCAATAGCAGCAAAGAGGGTTTGTACTGACAGGATTAAGAGCAAACGAGAACACTGAACACATAGGACTGAGACACCACAGAACCCCGAGCCCATATGAAATCTCTCAGATTCCTCTTACAAATACTCACTGCACCTTGAAGCACTAAAACATGTAATGGGGTATCCCAAACCTGGAGGCACATTCTTTAAATTCAATGGTCTTTTAATTACTGGGGAGGGAACTTGCTCCACCTGGCCATGCATTATGGAGGAAAAGTACTGTGACCATAACTACTGAAGGAGATGGCAGGAAGGAAGAAGCTGGAGAGAAATAGGGTGCAAACAGGCAACAGAGAAATCTGTATGTAACAATTCTATCCTTAAATGAGATTCCTCTTAATAAAAATACAACAAAAGCATGATCTTGCTGCTTAACACAACAGTAAAATATCTGCCCAATCCTACTATTCTATAAAACAGTAAAAAGAGGGAGTTAGTTGCAAGAGCTATTAGATTCCATGCAAAACAGAAGCAGTAGAGATGTGAGCAGATGTACAGAGGAGAGGCTTCACAGAGTTACCACCCTGAAAGAGGAAAGGACACTTGCTTCTTGGTATGCTCACCACCTTCTAGAAACTCAATCAAAAACTGATGAGCCAAAGATATTCAGTTTGGGCCTTAACAAATTATAAAATTTTTTACACCTGCCTGCTAGAGAGTGCTCCTGTATTACATATCATTTTAAGCAAGTTGACTAGATAAGTCCACCAGTGATAAGATTTTAAAAAGTTACTTATTTAATCAGCCATTGTAATTTCAAATCAGAAACTGCATTTAAAGCCACTGGAACACCGCAGTTATTAAAAGTGGGATTTATTTATAGAACTGTTCTTAACTACATATTTACTTAATAAAATATGAAAATATTAAATTTTATGTGTTATTAATAAACTTATTATAACAGTTAACCCAAGCAGATTTCTAACTTCTAACACTAATCCATAGCCTTCTCAGAGGATACCTCTCCTTCCCCATTCACAGGAATTTACAGGGACCAGCCTCCTATTCTTAAAGTCAGGCTGTAAGAGGAATATTCAAAAAGGTTAACAGGAATGACCAATGTTTTAACCTGCTCTATCTAATCAGAATAATAAGAACTTTAACAACATGCTCAATTTAGACACAACTCCCTTTGTAAAAACAAAAAAGACAAACTCAGGACCAAGTTTTTATGTTATCCTGGTACATCCAGTTGACCAACACTGAATAGTACTGGCAGAGAACGGCAGAATTTTACCTTAGTAAGGCTGCAATACAGTAATAAAGATCAGATGGAAACATCTATATACATAGAACACACTTCCATCTACAAAAAACCACCAACACCTCCAGGCTGGAAATGCCAGGAGGCACTAGGAACCAGTTGTCTTAATGACTATATTGTTATTGTGTTCACTCATTTGCTTTCATATAAATATCTGAGAGACTTCCCAAGTATTCCTGAAGTGAATTAACAATAGTCTTAGTATGTTGCATTTCCCTTTCCAGCCTAGGGAAGATGCAAGGTGATAATGTGTCGCAGTTACACATGCACACACCCCCACACGTGCAAAGCAAGCAAGAGCTAAAAGATGAGGTTTTACACTGATAGCAGAGAAATGCACGTCTTTCTCCCGTAACAGCTGAAGATGCATAGCCTTCCATCTGTTCTGCCAGTAGTTCCTCTACCTGCTGTCTCTATACAGAAGTAGAACTCAAAAAACACCCCCAATTCCTGAAACTCAGTCTCTTAAAATGATACTTCAGTAATTAATGCCTACGCGTTCTCCAAGCTTCCAAAATTCACGAATGCTCCAGTCATTCACTCCATGCAGTATGAGACATTTACAACTCTGACACCTACATCTGACCTAGTAATACAGAGTCAGAGAGAAACAGGCATTTACAGAACACA
The DNA here is from genome assembly GCF_030936135.1 of Gavia stellata. Classification (NCBI taxonomy): domain Eukaryota; kingdom Metazoa; phylum Chordata; class Aves; order Gaviiformes; family Gaviidae; genus Gavia; species Gavia stellata. The sequence continues at coordinate 16,600,409 of NC_082602.1, forward strand.
ATTCACTCATCTTTGGAGATTTTTGGACATCTACCTTGATATGATCTGTGCCCCCGAAATACCTGTTTCTCTCCACCGATCACAAATGAGAGTTGAATTTGAACCCCCTTAAACTCAGGTTTACAGAACACTTCTTCAGAGACAAATGGTAGTTGAAGCAAAGATACAAAATTAATAATTTCTTAGCTGGTACCAGAAGTACACTTGCAAATAACATTAAGAAGTCCCGCACTAATTTCTCAACTCAATTTACTTGTCACAGTTGCACAGACTTTGGGTTCAGCTCAGAGCCAAAGACAAATATATCCCTTTGCTGTCCTGCACACAGAAATTTTTTTGCATTTCCCATGAACAAGTCAAGTGTCCATTCCTCATTTTCAGGCCCTCCTCTGACTGAGTTTGACCTGAGGATCAAACACAGTTCACTGCTTCAGTATCTATTCTCATAGTGCAGGCTTGAAAAACCAATAGCCCTTTTTTCTTTGCCCTAGAGAGTATCTCATGAACAATTCATTTTTGGTCATTCTGAGTCACATCCAGGATTTTTTTCCCCACCACCACCCACTGTGTTACATTAGAATAGACAAAAAGGGAACCAAGCTCTATAGTCTAAATGGCTTTTGCAGTCTCAGAAGGAAGGGTGTGTTGCGAGATGAGGGAGGGACAAGTAACCGCTACAACCAACAGATCATACGCAGTCATAACCAACTAATGATGAAAGTTGACATTTTGCTTTTACAAACATCTAGGAGGAACTGAACAATGCTGATGCTGTGCACTGACTTAACAGACAGTTAAATTCCTTTATAATGGCAGAAAGTAGTAAGAGGAAGCAGGATTTTTTACCTCCATCTTCCTACCATTACCATTTGTATTGCTCAGGTTCTGATTTGCACTGGGGATACTTACAACACTTCACTCAGAGAAACTACTGTCCCTTAGAAAGGATTCTCAAAGAATAATTTTGCTACCTCATGGGTTCAAGGCTCTAAAAAAGTGTTACCCTCAGGAAAACAGAAGTGAAAGATGACTTGTTGTAGTACTACCAAACACTAGAAAGAAGCAGTTTTGTTTGAGTTTGATGTACTTTAGAGAACAAAACAGAACAATATATGGCATCATCCTGCAACACCAGCAAGCAGTAGTCTTTACCAGGGACTCAGGAACACCCGACACGTGCTTAGTTAAATGTCTTATGTGTATTAATGCCTAACAGAAGCTCTTGGCATCCTCTGAGTGGAGCCAAAGCTCCCACGGCTCCAGAGAATCCCCAGGTACTCCTGGATTCCCACACTTTATCAGACTCAGCAGGGTGATGAGAGCTGTCCTCCAATGCCTGCACACCTTATAGCCTTATAGCTTTCTCCTTCACCTCACATGCATGGCCTCAGACAAAAAGATAAACCTTCTTTCAAAGCATGTAGATTGCTTCTCTTTTTCTCCTACTTTACTTCATCTGTCCATTAAGAACAGACCAGTTGTCACCTTTATGCTTTAAGACAGGAATAGGTCAGATCCAACAGACTAGGGACAGGCTTTCAAGCATAGCTAATATTTGGGTCTGCAAGTTTATTTTCGCACTGGAAGACCTACTACCACTTGTAAGGATGTCCCAACAGAGAAACCCATGGAAAAGGTAAAGAATTGGGAAGGAGCGGTCAGCCTTACATTTCCTAGGATTATTATGGGACACACAAGACTCAGTCCATTATGCTGCTTGTCCTTTTTAAGTCCAAGCTGATTGCACAATAAACACCAAGTCCACATTTCATGCCTTATTTTAGGTATACAACAACTCTATGGGTGCATAAACATCGAGAAGCTAAACAGTCCATGAAAGACACTGCAGTTAGGCTGGAAGAGTTACTAAAACCCATTTGGTCAGAGAAACTGTCTCTGCCTTGGAACCAGACAAACAGCTTTGATTTTCCAAAAGGCATTTCATCAGGAAGGTGTATGGCACACAGTAATTACCTATGTTCCCAAAAGCAGGGAGACAGACGACCAGCTGCATACCTATCCTCCTCCTGGCCTAGCTCCCAAGCACTCTGGCATTTTCCACTGTTGCCTACATGAATTAGACAGAAGACAAAGGCAAACTGCATTAAGGTTTCTGCCAGTTGGGTAGCGCTTCGGGTTTTAAGGACCACAGCCTAGGATTCAGTTACAACAGTTACTGTTTACAACATGCTACAAATACCCTGTTAAGAAACATAAAGGCTCTCTAACTGCAGAGCTACTCTGTACTGTGAAATATGTCAGCAGGGCTTTGCCAGGGTACAGAGATGTTAAGTATTCTGCATGTCCTTGAAATCCAAATGTTCGTGCCACAAAGTCTGACTAGCCTCTCACACACACTCCCTGGATAAGAAATTGAAGGTGACTAGATTAATTTCTACCTTTCTGTATTTTTTTTTTATTTCAAATCAAAATAGTGTGTTCACTGTTCTGCATCATTACCTTCTGTCCTTATAACACAGGATATGTGAAAATCCAGAGGCAAATAAGGGCAACTTCTCTTCAGTGATATGATGGGACCAAAACTTCAATTTACCTTCTCCAAGTTACCTGTTACCTCTGAAGCCTCATTCAGAAAAATACTTGCCTCTTTCTGAGGGAAGAACGGTTACAATAACAAGCAGCTGCTGACTCAATTGCCCATTACAGCTGCTCCCATTTTCACAAGGGACTATACTATGTCAAGTATTCCTTTGCCTAGCAGAGTCTTTACTGACATCATGCAAGTACAGTGTAATTTATTTCAGATAAAGGAGATCAAGAGTAAAGCTCCCAGGAAAGAGCACAGCATGATTGTGTTTCCCCTCTGTGGCAAAACGCAGCAACTTCAAGAACAAAATGGCACCAGAAACCATCTTAAAAAACACAAAGGTATATGGGGGGAAGAAGAGGAAAAAAAGAAAAAAAAGACTAAAAGATTAGCAGTTCTACAGCTGTACTTGTTACCCAAACAGATACAAAGAATAAGGGACTACCTGCAAAAGAAGTGCAACAGGGAATGTAAGGTGCAAAGGACTACAGGGAACATGAAGTGCAAAGGAAAAACTGTGAAGTAAATTTCTCCCCGACATTTGTTCAAAGAGCATGGCAAATTCAGAAACGGATTCCATCGCAATTGTGCAATGTAACCCGAAAGAGCCAACTGTTGTCCAGGGATATTTATGATGCTTTATACAGGGAGGCTATTATCCCTTGGAATGGACTACAGAAGAATCATTTTGCTACTTCACAGGTCCAAGGCTCTAAAAATCTGTGCTACGTTTAGGAGAGTAAAAGTGAAGTATGCAGAAGTGATCAAAGGAGAACAGGCTGGTTTTATAGCCTGCAGGGGAAACAACTGATCATATATTCTTCCTATGACAAACAACTGAGAAAGTAATTGAGAGCCTAGCAGAAACCAATGTTGTTACCTCAGCATTATTGATTTTAGGCAGACATCTTAATCTAACACATGACAAAACTTTGGTCATTGCAGTAAGATATAGCTTTCAAGGAAAAATGATATTTGTAAAGGTAGTTTATGGTTCAGTTAGAGATTCTTATGAAGTCAAGCCCAGGCTATAAAGGAATGGAAAGAAAGGGACTTCTTAAAAACAAAATGGATAGAAAGTTCGATTAAAAAGTGAAAATATGATTCAAGTATACTAAAGCAGAATGATCTTCTGATCTTCAAAATACTAAAAGGAAGCAGTAAAAACATAACCTTAAAATACTATATACTAAGAAAGCCTTATTCTTATCAAAGGGATGACTAGCACTGAGAAATTCACAGTTCACCTGTTAGGGGTTCTTTAAAAAAATTCTTACCAAATTCAACAGAAATTTTCCAACTGTTTATATCAAAAGGAGCTGAGGTTATTTAGAATATTTATATATATATAACAAAATTAAGCTAGAACAGGATAAGAAGATAAAAGTCTATATAGCCCTTTGTTAACATTCACACTCAAAGAAACACAACAGTAAAGAAAGAAAAACTATTAATACCAAAGAACAAAATAATATAAATTGTAACAATCTTCTTAAAAATATATGTAGAGAGAAAAAAAAGTGAGTTCAGTTCATGGCAATTACTGAGAGTACATCTTCAATTAAAAAAAAAAGTCTATTTAAAAAAATAGAGGGAGCATTACACACAATTAAAAAATTCTTTCCTACCTTCCCTCTGTTTCCTCCTACAAGCAATCTGCCCTTTGCAATATCAGGCACTGCTCTCTGCACCTCTCACTCTCCTCTGTTTCCTGGGGGTATCTGAGCCCCTCCCCCTTGTGCCTTTTCAGCCTGAAGAGGGTAATACACCACACGTGGAGTTTCAGGTGATGACACTAACTGGGCTCTCTCTCCAGCAGATGTATTTTACCTACTAAGTCCAGTACCGCCTTCTTCACATCTGCATCATATTAGCAAACCGCAGTTGACTAATATAGATAGTCCCTTCTCTGTTCTTCCCAACTGACAAACAGTCTACTAGGAATTCTTGATTTCAAGTCCCAAAGTGAATAGCCTGGCATGGTTTTCACATGCTTGTGACAAATTCTTACTTCTGAAATGACAATCTGACCTACAGCTCTCTAGGAACCAGATCTAGCGAGATGACCATCCATCGTTCTTTAATATGCTTGGGGCAGACTATCTAAGATCACCCCAATCCTGGACCTCTCCTGCTGTCACGCTGTTGCTTTTGTGCACTGCAAACTCCAGGATAAATGCCTTTAAGGGAAGGAAAAAAACACTGGGCTTCCAAAACTAGCCTTCATTTTTGGCGTCCGTTCACACAGCTGGTATGCCCCAACCCTGGAAGTGTTCAAGGCCAGGTTGGACAGGGCTTTGAGCAACCTGGTCTAGTGGAAGGTGCCCCTGCCCATGGCAGGGGGGTTGGAACTAGTTGATCTTTAAGGTCCCTTCCAACCCAAACCATTCTATGATTCATTCTATGAAACAAATCTAGTCTGCTGGCCTTTGACACACATTTCTTCAGATATCAAAAAAAAAGAGGCAAAAGATAATGGCATGGGAGATCCTGGTTAATGAGGTGTCACAGCTATGGTTGATTTGTTCACCAGTTCTTTCATTTTGTTATATGTATCAGAGTGATAAGGAGCAAAATTTCTCACATTTTGTTTATGCACTACACAGTTTAAGGCTGAAATGGAGCAGCATCTTGAGACTTACAGCAGGTTTTATAAGTAAAATAGAACGCTCCATTCAAGTTGTGCCTATTTCCATCACATGGGCACCATTTGCAGGAGCAAATTAATACCAAGCTTTATTCCTCAGTAGCAAGCACCCATCACACCAGTCTCCACACAGTTGTTCCAAGTGTGAGGCTGGGCCACGACCTGGAAGAAGATCATTCAGAACAGTCTGTCACCTTTTTTGAGAACTTCAACGTGCCTCTGAACCACATCCTTCAATGACAAACTCTCTTTGTTAGGAGAACTGCTTCTATCATTGGATCTGTCAAGCTGAGCCGCTGAACGAGCTATTTTACTGTGTCTCCCCAGTCAAGTTCAATTTGAGTTTTACAGTCCTTGATACTTGTGGGATATTTTCATAGAAGCCATTAACTTACTTTGCACTGGGAATTATGCTGCTTGGCAGGGGCTATCTCTCCTCACGATACCTGCATGTCCAAAGTTGAACCTAGTCTTGTAATGAGGTGGCAAAAAGTAGTCATATATATTCAAAATGTTGGCCTGTAAGCCAGTAAGGCCTGAAAATATTTACCAATATGTCAAAATGCTTCTAGCTGAAAACCATTTCTAAACCATTCGCTGTTTGCAAGTTTAACGGCTTAAGGCTTATGGGCTCATGAATCACCAGCTTTCTTAGCAGCAGCATTTGAAATGTTGATACCTTAGCCTTGAAATAGATGTGAAGGTACCACAGCCTTTACAAGCTGTTATCGAAAGACATACTTTAAAAGCTCTCACAGAAGACTGAATGCGATAGAAGTAGCTGAGCAGGATGAAAGTAACCGAACCAACTTAGTTAAAGTCATTGTTCATGTCTGTGTTCCACTTTAGTGATTACCCTCCAGTTGGACAATGAATCATATTAAAGAAAGCTTTGATACTTACAGTTTGTCTGATAAAAAATCCAGATGACTTTAGAAGCAATGATGAGTATTTGGGAAACTATTAGTCTTATTTCAAATTACTGAATTCAACTATCAGAAGAAAATTTTGGAGAGCAATTCCATTTATCACAGATAAAAAAGAAGATTGTACCATTCTTACAATCCCAAGATTTTCAGTTGAGAAGATGTATGAACATTCATGGCAAAAAAATTGCTACAACAGATACATGTGGAATGAGTATCTCTAAGGTCAAGGAGGTTATGCCAGTAAATGGCAAACACTGCATTACAGAACTATAAAATGAAATGTTAAGTGTGCACTATACTAGAGAGATAACAGGGATGGAACAGACAAATACAATAGCAAAACCAACTGGAAGTAAAAAGAAATCTCAATTGTGAATAAAAAAATAGTAATTCCATATACAGTCCTCAAAAATACTCCACCATCAATGGATTTATCTAGATCTTGCAAGGGGATATGCACTGTGGAGTGTAAAATTATAAAATGAATACATGTTCTGTATAGACAGACAGATGAATGAACACATAATATGGTAAATAAATTCTGTTTGTTTTAACAAAGAGATCATCAAAATCCATTTAAATAAATAAATAAATAAATAAATAAATACAATAGAATGCTTATGGGTTTGTTTATCTGTGAATAGCTTAAAAGGTATGGGAATTCATGTTCTTCCTGTTTTTTCTGAGTAACCGGCCCCATCTATACATACATTCATCCACCATGTCGATGCGGACAACTTGAAGATCTGCCTCTTCACTTCTATCTCCTTGCAGCCAGATTAAAATCCCAATCTGTTTCAAACACCTCCCTGAGGATGGCTATGATTAGGTCAGCCTCAGCTCTCCAACCTTCCTCCTCCATCAATATAGATAAAAATGACCATTTTGCCTATCACTCAACTCCTAACTCTTCATTTTCAACTGTCATGTCTCTCCAGGCCCTCACATTCAACCATACAAAAACAATCAGAAAGATTTTGACGTATTTCCAAGTTTATTTCTGTATGTTCATCTTCACAACTAAAAACTTCTGTCCAAGCTCTCATCACCTGGATTACTGCAACTTCTTTCCCCAGCTCTAATCTCATTCAAATCCCATTCATCCAGAATGCCATCTCAGTCAGCATTTTCAGCAATTAGTCTGACCACGTGAATGCATGAATACATTCTTCTTTGGTTCCTCTTTGTATTTGGGCTTTCACACATTTTGCCTCTTATCTGAGGTAAACTTCTAAATAGCTCCAAACCTCATTTTCCTTCCTCCTGAATTCTCCTGAAAACTTATCTGCTCTGATTTATCCTGAGAAACTTGACAATTAGGGTACTGCTAAGCACACCGATCAATACAATCCAACTCCTTCTTACACTTCCTGCCCATGACCATCTTTTTACATTCATATTGTAAACTTTTGTGGGCAAAGACCCCTGTCTCCTCTTTTTTCAGCTGTACCTAAGCTCCAACACATGCCTACTTTACTCGCTGAACTAAATAGAGGTAGTATTTACACTTGCTTCTCAACATTTTATGCAAATGTTGCCATGTTTTAGAGGACCGTGTGACTGCTATCCTCACTGTAAACAAAGGAGAACAATGTGTAGGTAACCAAGATTTGAAGTAAGCACCATTTAAATTATGCTTGAAGCCGCACCAGCAACATTCCAGCCTGAGTGAAGCAGACACAACATGCAGCTCCACTGAATTCTTTCCAATGTTATAGGCCAGTATAGCTTCAACAAATGTATAGGGGTTACTTCCAGTGACTTGCGCTGTTCAACCATGCCTATATACACTTCCTTCAGGCTGTCTGTGGTGTACAATGATTTTCCACCACAGAGTGAATATGATTTTCAAAAGAGTCGTTTATACCCACCTTGGTCTAGTAAAACCATTCTAGCTGCCACTAGGGTTTAGTACGCATGTTGCAAATATGACTAGTAAAACCACATCAGCAGCAACTATGGTTTAGTGCATATGTTGCAGGTAGACTTTCAATTGGATGACAGTGGCTGAGCCACCCACAGATTTTACTTCTTTATAGTGCAGCAGCAAGACAACCAAAGTGGTTACATATTGCTCTTTACCACCACCTTGGAGCAGACCACAGAACACCACCAACGTCCTGGAAGGCACAGCTTGCCAGAATACATGGCTGCGCTCAGGTAGCTGACACATTTAAGAGTGAAGAGGGGAAGAAAAACAAAAACAACAAAGAAAAAAATTTAAGGTATGAGGACAGTGGAAGGGAACAGCTTATTAAACTCACGGCAAGTCATTTAGCATTTTACACTGGTGCCTCAGTAACTAGGCACTACTGGTCTATCTAAAATTAGCTGCAAATGAAAGGCGGAAACCCAGAAGTGAGATGATGGCCTTATCAGTAGGCTCATTTCTATAATAAGTCTACACAGCTAGGTGACACCAAGGTGGATGGTGTGCAACATTCCCACATACAAAAACACTCCCAGAAAGAAGGTTTCAGTAGAAGAACAGACTATTGCAGGTATCAATTACCCAGTGACTGTGAAGTCATGGATAGATTATCAATATGAATAAAGTGAGGATTTGCACTCCCTGAGGTCAACCACTGACTAGCCAGTCTGAATCCTGTCTGTCCTATTCCTTATGTTTCACAAAAGCCGTTGTGTTTTGGCTCCAGTCTGAAGATGCTGCCAAAACCCTCCTACCCTTTCAGGAATGCAGTTCCAGGGAGAAGGCACTCTGAGGCACAGCAAATATGCCTACTGACTACAACACTGGGAACAATCCTGATCTCCTGTGAAATCTGTGCAACTTGATTGACCTTACAGATATAGGGAGCAGTGGAGTTTGTATCCAAGCCCACTTCACACACAGTTTTTATCTCTAGGTAGCCTTCACCTTACTCAGCACACATAGTAGGCAGAAATCTACCAAAGTGTTTAAATGCTCAAGTAACCACAGCACACTGCAAGCATACGTCTAATTAATCTGATTAATCAAAGTTTCCTGTTCAGTAATATATCACAGAGCTATGTAAAATGAAAACTGCAATGGCTCAAGGGAAAGCAGCTGTCTCCTTTCTACTTAATTGGAAGACTTTAACGCTTTTGCCTCTCTAAGAAAGTGTTTTATCTTGACTTAGATATCTGTAAACCAACTTCCTTATCTAAAGGAAACAATACACTGTCCAATACACCGATATAGTAAAACACCTTCTGACACTGCCACCACAGGTAAGTTATTACTGCATAAGAACTTTGGACAAAAAAAAAAAAGTTTCAGACACATGTTTTAGCAACTCTGTTCACCAATTCTGTTGGCGATTTCAGAAACTTGAACTTTCCAGAGAGCTTCAAGTGAGGCAGCTCGTCTAGTTGACAGTCGAGAGGCCAACACACCATTGGAAGCTTACAAATTTGGAGTGTTTCATGAAAAAGACGGCGTATCCCACAGTTACTCTCTCTCCTGCTGCAGTTGTAGAGAATAATCACTAGATGGAGCTGCACAGTCACAAATCTGATTTATGGCCGCTAGAAGAGTTTGTTGTCTCCTACAGTTCTGTTTGGCCAAAACCTGACACATTTCAGCGCTTCCTGCTAACTCATCTTCTGAAAAATGGGATGAAATGCTTTCATTTACAAAAGCAAAATGTACACAGAGAAAGTGATGAGATACTGAATGGAAAAAAAAAAAGAAACCAACACTCACAGCTTTCAAAATCAAATAAATTTTAAAAGTTAACTGAAAGATATTTTATCTGCCAAGACAGATCAGATGTCTTGCTTTGTTCTGCAAGTCAGAAAGCACAGCAGACTTCTTAGTGCTTGACATGATTAGCTGCTGCAAAAGAAATACAAGAACTCTGAGCTCTTGAGCCTCTGTAAATAAAGTCTAGCGCACGCTAAAAATGCAGTGATAGGCAAACCCATTTCCCATAAATGCCCTGGTGATATACTTAATCCTGCACTTAAGATGTACTTACAAAAGAATCTTTTTCTGCTAACTGCATTGACACTCTACAGTTTTGCTAGCACAGGAACATAGTTGAAAAGTTATCATCCTAACCTACCGGCACACAATTCATCTGGCTTTCTAGAGATTAACTGTGTGCCAAAAGGGAAGTTTTACGTGCTTTCATCCTACGTCTGTTGAGGCCAAGTTACAACCCACTCTATGCCTGCATATTCCTGGTCTGTGTGCAACGTTGCTAATTTCATCTCCTGTAGAGTGACAAAATGATAGATCTTCACATCTTGCTTGGGTTTTGCAAACTCCAGATATTGCCAACACTTCATAAAATAAAAAACAAATCCCTAGCCCACCTCCAAAAGGCACTGCAGGGTCCTTTCAGCACCTATCTATGTAATGAAACAAAAGCAGAGAAAAGGTTTTTTTAGACTGATTTCTAAGAAAAGAAAATGGCACAGTCACTATTGGTTTATGTATCAATTCCCTCAGCGACAGATCAGGCCAGGGAGCAGATCCCTAAAAAACCAGCCTATCAAAAAGTGGCAGGGCACTGCTGCACCTCACCTGGAAGGTGCTGCAGAAGGGGGCTGAAACTGCAGCAGGGGAAACCAGGCCCCATTCCCCCTCTCATGGAGGATCTTACTTGATCCTTTTCACCTGGAAACTTGCAGTTCTTTTGGGTACGGGACTGAAGTCCCACAATCTCATGTGCTTTTCGATAAGGAACCTGCTCGCACCTCAGCTGCAAAAACCACCATGCTAGGGAAGGAGAGAGAGCGTTTCCAGGGCTAATGGAAGGCGCAAGCCTCTCATGAGGACATTTCTCTTAAGAGCTCCACCATCGGGGCCCATTACCAGTTCACACAACATCTGGGTGTGTTTTAAAGGGAAAACTGCAGTGAAGGCATACCAGAACCAGCCTCCGAGGAGGTGGCAGCACAAACCCCAGGTGCTGCTTTTGTCACTTTACAGGAAGATGCGCATTTCCCGTGGGATGCCCGTCCTCCCGCCAGCTCAGCCCAGCATCGGACACCTCGGGGCGCGGGTGGTGTAAAAGCCACCGAAATAAACCAAAGCGCCGGCTCCAGGAGGACACGCCGGGGGGGCAGCGGCGGACACCCGCGCACCGCACCGCACCGCACCGCTGGGTGGAGGAGGAGGAGGAGAAGGAGGAGGAGACGGAGGCGGTGGCAGCAGCCGCCCAGGGCCGCCCCGGGCCGCCCCGCCCCGCCGTCCCGCCCCGCGTGTGACCGGCCCGGGCCGCGCGGCTCGCACCCTCCGCGCCGCTGCCGGCCCCGAAATGCCCTTTTTCAGCGTGCCCAAAGAAGTGGCCGTCGGGACGGTGATGCTGGGGGTCGCCTTTGCCACAGGGATGCTTGCAGGTAGGCGGCGCCTCCCGCGCACGCACACGGAGGGGGTGAGGGCTGCGCCCTCCCCTTGTTCCCAGCGGGGCCGGGACGGGGACTGCGGCGCCCGGGCAGGTCCCCCGCGGGCGGGCGGGAGCCCGCGGATGCGGGCGAGGCCCAGCGGCCGTCGGGGGAGCATCGCCCTCGGCGCTGGGCTGCCCTGCGGGCCGGGATTTCGCTGAGCCGCGGCGGTAAACACGCTGATGCTATTACAGCCCAAGCCGCTGCCTGTAATCCAGCTACTGCAGCGTGAGGCCGGGGAGCCGGCGGGGTCGGGGCCAAGGTCCCAGCAAAGGCGAGGGCATGCTCCCCGCCCGGCCCCTGCCTGCATTTATTTGGGCAGCCAGAAAACGCCGCGGTGGTGTCCCGGTCACAGCTTTCTCTTCTGGTAACGGTTTCGCTTCCATTCCCCGGGCTCAGAGGAAGTTCGAGCCCACGGTCAGGCTGGGGAAGGAGGCTGGTGTTGGGTTTGTAACGCAGCCGCGCTTACTTACTTACCCTTTGAGTTCAGGCAAGTTGCTGAAATAATCTACACCTTGGTGTGATCATCTGTAAAATAGAGCCATTAACAGAAAATAAAATAAAAACCTCGAAATGAAAGTGTTGTTTAATAGCAAACAACGACCAGGAGATGTGGAACTGAAATTTTTTTTATTATTTCTTTAAAATATTTGCCCCATTTGGTAAAAGAAGCATTGGGCATCATAGCTGAGATCAGTTCTGTATTTAAGTAGACAGTCACTAGTCCTTAAACGTCAGCTTTCAGCACCTACTTTTTTTGCACACGGGCTTGACACTAAACAAGCCCTTGAGCAATGCCAGATTTCCCCGGGCTATAGGGCAGCACGCCGTCATTAGGAGAGCACAGGGCTTGAGAAGATGCATCAGCTGAGGGCCCTAAAGACCAGCAGCCTCTATCCATCTGCAAAACAAGGTCCCCAGACTGAGAAAATAGTGTGCCTCATTCATGCCTCTTTCCTTACACTTGCCCTTTTGAGTTTTGATGTGGTTACTTGTCCTGTAAGAATATGACAGCTTGTAACCTTCACAGTGGCCACTGAACAACACAATACCCAAGTCTTTCCCTTTCAGCCTTTGCAGACTTGGGCTGGACATCTTAGAGATTAAAAAAAGGGAAGGAAAAAAAAATATAGATATAGTCCACTGAGCTGTTCAGCTATGTTGCATTTTCCTTTTTCAATGGATTTTTCAGAGCAAAGAACTCTTTAACCTTTAGTAATACTTAAGTGCTTGCTTTATTTAAGCACATAATAACTGAAAAAGATAAAAGTTCTTATTATTCCTGATTTTTTTTTTTTTTTTTTTTTTTTTTTTGTAGGTAAAAGGTACCCTTCTTTAGTTTTTGGGACACCCAAATCATCCAAGAGTATTATTGGGAAAAGCAGTCCTCTCTGGCAATACATACTGGATCACTCTTTGCGGGAACATCCAATGCTGAAGAAGCTGCGACTGGTCAGTGTTTTATCCCCCAGCGCAGGTTTTCTGTTCAGTGCCGTTACTGTTCTACTAGGACCTTTTGGTATTGCCCACACCTTGTCCTGACCTGCTGACTCTTTGTGATATTCCTTCCTCCATCTTATTCGCATACACACTAGAATTTGTTTTGACTTGGTAATACCCAGGCTTTTCAATGTTCAGGGCTATCTTAAATGAGTATTTAATAGTATTGGCATATGTTTTAGATATGTCTTTTTATCCATGGCTCCCAAGCCCATGTGTTTGGGCTGCACTTGATTTTGACTTGAACAGATGACTTCTGTTCATTTTAGTTGGCATATAAGGAAACCGTAGCTCAGGGAGGTGATGTCTTCCAGCAGGCCTCAGAACAGACCTTCTGATTCAGGATTGAGTCATTTCAAATGAGACAAACTACTCCTCTATGAAAGCCATTAAATGTTAAGTACTGGAGCTGCTTGGCTGGAATGAGCCATAGAGGAAGAAAGGAAATGAGAGGACAATCCTTTCCCTTCGACCACCGCAGCACAGCCCTGCTTCTCCTGCTGCCCCCTCCTCCTCAGTGCCCGGGGCCCTCCCACCCCAGCACGGGCACAGCTCCTCCAGCTCTGCTCTGTGTAGCCAGAACCACGTGGTCTGACCTTTGGCAACAGACTTTAACCTAGCAGTTCATAAAACCATCCTACATGTCTTGGAGGAGTAAGGGCATAAGCACAAAAGTTATAATTTTAAAAAAAAAAGTGCATCTGTTTATGTAAATACACAGAAATAAAGAACTTTCACAGTCAAAGTTCCTCTATGGTTCTTCATCAGTTAAAACTATTGCTGAGTTTGCCGCAGCTGTGGTAACTTTGGGGCATATTACTACTTTGAATGATTAGGCACTGCTTATGACACACACCCTGCCCTCCTTAGTTACTGTTAAATTCAAACCCATTTCTGGCTCACAGATGGAGCACCAAGCCATCTAAAGTGAGAAAGGTAGGAGTATCTGTTTTTCCTGGAGTTTTTCTGGGCTTTTTCCCTAGGATACTGTTTTGGAAGCTTTGGATTTTGTTTGTTGTGATGTGGGGTTTTTTTCCTCACTTTCTAGCTCACTGCTGATCATCCCTGGAGTAAAATGATGGTGTCCTGTGACCAGGCTCAGCTTATGGCAAATTTGGTCAAACTCATTAAAGCCAAGAAAGTTCTTGAAATAGGTAAGAGTGTCACTTTGTCCTCTCTGTAGTAGAATAAAGCTCCTGGCTGTGCTTCTCCAAATACAGCCATGTTTACATGAGATAAGATATCTAAACATAGAAAAGCACTGCATACCTGTCTCGGCAAACAGGTGGGCAAACTACAGTGTGAAAAGCAGTGTCTAATTTGCACTTACTTGCCACTTTGTCTATCTATGCATTCAGTAATTCTGGCATCAGCATGGATGTCTCATCAACTCTGAAGCAATCTGAAAAAATAAGATCAACAGATCACTTGGGTCTCCAGCTGTTGCAGGACAAGGTGTATTCTTTCTTTCCTGTATCAGTTTCTTGCCAGAAGGAAATGTTTTGCTGCACAGGCCCTGCATCCAATCCACTTTCCTTGATGGACCTTGATGTTAGCAAGATGTCCCAAAGCCAGACTGATGCTGAGCAGTCAGGTGTGGCTTCCCACCATCTTCATTCTTGGCCTGGCTGTTATGATGCCCCGGTATTTTGCTGCTGGTCCAGTCCCTTTGGCTGAGGATTTAGCTCCACTTTTGAATAAGGGTGTTCCTCAGAGATGCAGGACCAGACTCTGCCCTGTGCGTCCAGGAGACTTTTTGAAAAAGCCAACATTAAGCTTTGCTAAATGATTGATTTAGAAAAAAAAAATTCCTCCCAACCCACCATTACATTAAAATAGAGGGGAAAACTTTTTGTGTCCATTAACAAATTGCCATCCTTGACTCCTTCGGGGTTTTTATTCCTGAAAGGAGCCCTGTAGTTCGCTATTTAACTTTTTTTTTCCCCCCCCACAATATGGTAAGCGTTGATGACTCTTAAGTTTTTTTCTAGGTGTTTTCACAGGTTACAATACCTTGAACATGGCACTTGTCCTGCCAGATAATGGCAGAGTTATTGCCTGTGATATAAATGAGGACTATGTCAAAATTGGAAAGCCACTATGGAAGGAGGTAAGCAGCATCTCTTCTGTTAAGTATCTGAGACAGCTGCGTTTGCATGTCAAGGGATTTTGGTATCTTAGACTTGCATATTCACACACAAGCATTCATATCATTAAAGGAGACTGAGACAGTTTAATTTGGAAAGACAAATAAGTGCTGTCTAGAACCTAGAAATAGGAAAAAAATATGAACAGCAGTCACTCCCTGAGTGCAACCTACTAACAGGTTATTTCTTGACCACTTTCATCAACTCTTTGTTCTTTTTCATTCTAGGCAGGAGTAGAGCATAAAATTGACCTGCGGATTAAGCCCGCAATTCAAACACTTGGTAAGTAACGTAAAATATGTTTTTTTCCCCTTCCCTAGAATTAGAAGATGGATGTAACAGTGATGACATCTATGACCAAATATGCTTGTGGATGTGATCCCTTTGCTAACAGTGAGACAGCTTCTCTTATATTTAAAAAAAAAAAAAACAAACCACAAACCAGAAAACTTTACAACTTCAGAAGTTCACAGTTTTCCTACATGCTAGCAGAGAAGAAGAAAATGCTTGTCCTGTGTAGTGGGCTGTACTGGTCACTCACCTATCCTGTCCATTGCCTTGTTTAATCTATGAAGTACTATTGTCAGCTGCTTCTGGGAAAGCTGATTAAAACAGATTAATTAGACAAAGCCCAATTTCTCTTATCCATTGTCCATTCTAAGAAAGCATTTCTTTGTTATAGACAGGAAGACTTTTCTGAAAGGTCTGAGGTGCAGAAAAAATACGGAAGCCAATATAAAACTTAAGGTATAACAGTTGAATTGTGTCCAGAGGAGTTCAAATTTAGGACGTGCCAAAAGCACACAAGGCCATTAGAAAGGCAATGCAAGAAAAGAGAAGATGTGGGGCAGAGGGAATGTTAATAAATATTCTGAAAATACAAGAAATTTGCTAGGAATGGAGGAGGCGGAAGGTTTCTAGCAAAGGTGTTTGATGGATCCACAGATCCATCCATAACCTTGTATTACTTCCAAATTCATCCAATCCTTTCTAAAGAGACAAATATTAGCAGTCTGCTAGGACGCACTGTACCTGAAGTCTGATGGACAGTTTTGTCTAGGCAATGCTTCAGACATAAAGATCCTCTGTTGGCAAGAGGGTAAGGGCAGGTGAGAGGGGTGGCTGAGAACCTTAGGAAGGCAGCAGTCAGCGCCTCCGCAACTGGCGCTTTGGAGTTCTCAGTCAAGAAGTCCATTTAGGAGAACTTAAAACTGAATTCTACTTGCCTTGGCCCAGAGAGGAACTACTTACAGCAATCTTTTGCTGTGATAAAAGTCTCTGACAGGGTTTGTTCATGACCTGTATCATGGCATTTGATCATCAACAAGGTATTAGCATTCAGGACTTGTTCATAAATGTGAGAAAAATCCTAATCCACTTAAGAAAACACTTCTCCTCAGTCAGCTCAAAAAATAGCTGAAGGTATGGAGTATGTCCAGATTCAAACTGCTTGACTTGTTTTTACGGCACCTTTCAGCAGTCCAAGCTGTATCCTGCAGGTGTAGAACTACTCCATGAACTTCCAAGTAGGCAGAACCAGTAACTGAGTGTTTTATGGCATATATCACGTCTAGATCGGTTTCTGTTGGATAAGCTTTTCTAGTAATTAGCTGTAGAGGAATAGGCTGCCTGGTCAAGGCACCAAAAACATTATTTAATGAGAACTTTGACACAAATGAACAACTTCCTCCTACACAGTGTTAACCAGGGTGTAATGACTCACTTTGTTGCTCATCTAGATGAACTGTTGGCCAGTGGAGAAGCGGAAACCTTTGACTTTGCTTTCATTGATGCGGATAAAGAAAGCTGCAACGAGTACTATGAAAAATGTTTGCGCCTCATAAAGAAAGGGGGAATAATAGCTATTGATAATGTAAGTATTGCAGTTGTAGTGGTAGTAGCACAGGGAGTTACTGCTTTTGCCTCTGGGAAAGGAAAAACAAAAGTCACAGTGGGATTCTAGTAATGTGATTTCTGACCTGCAACTTGGTTGCCAATTGCAACATGCTTGTTCCATGTTATACAAAGGAGGCTTTTAAAATTCAACAGAAATTCCTAAAGTAAGCTATATGGAACACTAATAAAAGCAAGGAATAAAAACCTATAGAAGTAAGAAGTAATGTGTTAAGTTTATGTTAGTACATAAACAGCCTGTGATAATAGAAACTAATCAATTTTTTTGTAGTTCATTACAGAGAATGCTCTGTGTTATTCTGATTTGTCTTGTAGTGCATTTTCTACTATGTACAGTACTTAAGCAAGATCAAAGGTAGCACTTGTAATCAGTAACTACTAATAAGTTATCGATTAATAAATTTTACTAGAAACTAAGAACAACGTTAAACTTCAGGCACCTTCAGGCTTATGGTGGCAGCTGAACAGGGGCTTTTAAAAATACCTATGTTTAATCACATTTTTTTTTATTTTGGCTTCTAAGTTGCAGTAGAAGTACCATTAGCCAATTCTGTGGACTCCCAATCCCACTTACTGATGAGAGCTCCATGTCAGAGACCACTAGAAATCTGAAACACAATAAATAATACCAATTTCTAGAAAATATGTAGGACCTTTTCCAAAGCTTCCTTTGTGGTCCAAGGAACATATTGGAACAAATGAGGTGCATGTCATTTCTTTTTTCAATAGGTCCTTTGGAGTGGAAGGGTGCTAAAACCAAGAAAGGATGACTTGGCAACCCAGAGCATCCACCACCTCAATGAGAAGCTTCTCAGAGATGCACGAGTCAATATCAGCATGCTCCCAATGGGGGATGGAGTCACATTAGCATTCAAGTTGTAACTGGAGGAAGCCCAGCAGATGGGATACAACAAGTAGCATCAAATCACCAGGAAAAATGCAGGTGGAGCAGAATCAAAAATGGTTATTTAACTTATATCTCCACAGGACAGCATAGGCTGGGAAAGTAGACTTTAGGAGCAGTAGGATCCTAAGGGCAGTTAAGTTGGGAAGAGAGACTTATTTTGAGATCTACTATAGTTTCTTATTTTAATTGTAATAAAACAAGTAAATTTACATGAAGTTGTCCTTGTAAGACAGTGGTTGAAAAAAATCTCCCTCTGTAGAAAAACTAAGTTCCAAATGAGTCAATAGAACAAAGTCATTTTCTGTCCTAAAAGAGGCTACTGAGTAGCAGAATAATCAGTCCTACCATCAAAAGGAAAAGACGTGGAGTTTACTAACGTTAAAAGCCATAATAGAAAAATGGTTTTTTAATGAAATGTACATGACATCAAGGAGATTGCTAGCTTTCTCAAACCAATTATATTGAAGGTCACTGGTAATCCTTGAAGAGTACTACATAAGAAGCCTCAAACATACACCATCTGGGGGGGGGGGAAGTTGTCTTTAAAAGCATGTCAAAGGACAAACAGGATTTCCAACACAGAGCACTCCCTAAAACCTTTGTGTGCAAGGACTGTACTGGGGGACAAAGATTTCAAGTCTCAAAATCGTTAGAACTGGCTACTCGGCTCATATTTTTGAAATTTCAACTGGGTGGCTTGGGTTCTGATAAGGGGCAGACGTTCAGGGCACAGGTCTTACCTGTCTCAGACACTTGTGGTAGTATACTGCAGTGGAAGAGTATTGAAGAAAGGAAGCGCTGCCTGATGGTTTCAGAGTGGGGCTATGAGTGAGGAGATCTCAATTCTATTTCTGTCACTTCCACTTAAAACCCTGATTCAGCAGAGCATGTCAGGACATGCTTAACTACTTTGCTGAATTGAGGACTGGCTGCTGTAAAGCAAAATCTGTGCCTAGGAGAAGGCTGGGACAAGGTGCACATGGCCCTTAAATGAGATTTTAAATAGGGTGTAAAGCTTGCCCAATTTCTTTTACTGGGTACAGTTTTACCCACAGAGCTTCAAACCTCCATGTGCCTCAATTTTCTTATCTGCATAAAAGAAATAACACCTTACCAAAGTCTTAATGACTATAATAGCTCTCAGATGGTAAAGGAATATACAAGATCCTTATGCGTTTGCATGCAAAGCTTCTGGCCATGTTCTACATTACCATTTTACTTTTTAAGTAGATAACAAAAAATTGTAAGGGTTACAAACACAAGATGGGACACTTCAACAGCTGGGGTATCCTCTCAAATATTCCTGCTTTCACAGGTTGTAGGCTGATAATCACAAGCAAGATACAAGCTGTTAAGAATACATACCCTGGCCTAAAAGTACCATGATGGCCTTTCCCAAACACGCAGAAGTCATTGGAAGATTGATCACAGACTCTGTAACTGTTTTGCTATTAATTTCCAAGTTCACAGAATCACAGAATCACTACGGTTGGAAAAGACCTGTAAGATCATCAAGTCCAACCTGAGAAAAAAAAAAAAAAAACCACACACACACCACACAACAACAACAAACCACAACACACCAAAAACCAACCCACCCAACACCACACAGCATCATGTCCATCAAGCTACATCCCACAATGCCACATCCACACACTTCTTGAATACCTCCAGGGAGGGTGACTCTACCACCTCCCCGGGCAGCCTATTCCAATGTTTCACTACTCTCTCAGTAAAGAACTTTTTCCTAATATCCAGCCTGAACCTCCCCTGGCGCAACTTGAGGCCATTTCCTCTAGTCCTGTCACTAGTCACTTGGGAGAAGAGACCAGCACCCACCTCTCTGCAACCCCCTTTCAGGTAGTTGTTGCGAGCAATAAGGTCTCCCCTCAGCCTCCTCTTCTCCAGGCTAAACAACCCCAGCTCCCTCAGCCGCCTCTCATAAGACTTGTGTTCCAGACCCCTCACCAGCTTCGTCGCCCTTCTCTGGACTAAATTGCAAGAATCCTCTCAGGAAAGCCAAGCCAAAAATGGGCAAGCACCATGAGTATTTTGGCAAGAAACTGTCAAATAACAGTTCAGCAACATTCAAAACCAGATACAAACAATCATAGTTCATGAATTCAAAAACTCTTTCTCCTTGAATGGTGGGAACGGGCAAAGTCCCCGTCACCTATGCTAAAGGAAGACCAATTGAGTGCCTGAGGCTGAAGCTGCATGCAGCGGGCTAGCATTTTGCCTCTGCTTTGGACTCTGCTCCATTTTAAATATGCAGAGCATAACGTGAGCATTTAATCAAACCTGTCTCCATCCTGATCACGTAATTACCATTAGAAAGAATAGCAATGTGTCCCTAAACTATAGATTGATGAGCCATCTGTAAGCTGAAACAAAGAGCAGAAGGAAGCTTAATTGAATCAAATATTTAGAATACATTACACTCTATCTTGTAGTTACTCAGAAGCTGGCCCTCTCTTCAGGCTTCTGTCCTGCACGTCTGGAATTCATCACCACTAGCTGCATTTAATCCTTCAACTTTAGTATAAAGTGACTGCTGATAATACATAATTATGGTCTAATGCAAGTGGTGAATCAGCTTTGAGGAATTTGTGGGGACAATGGGAATTTAGGCTTTCATTAGGCAAGAGTGGACCACACAGTAATGCAGCACAAGCCTTTGTCTCTCTCTAATGGCGAGATCACGTATGGGAGCTTATGGGTCTGTTCACTGCTCCCAGGTAACACACCTGCCTGAGCTACTGCTCATACTGTAGAGGCTCAGGATTTTCCACCCCTAAAGAGGAGCTGACCTGGGGGCACAGCTGTTGCCCAAACCCTACCACCCAGCTGTTTGCGCAACGCTGGCATCTCTTCTAGTTGCAAGTGTTGACCGCACAGAGAGGCCAACACAGGTGACAAACGTACAGTTGGGACTTGCTCAGAAGCAAATGGGGATGAAGGATAGTGCATTAATAAAAAGAAAAAAAGAAAACTCCCCCTAATGCAATAACTCCCAGAAGCCACCATGAGAATGAAAGCATATAGTCTTAGCTGCTGGTCAGGTATCTCAGTCCTGGCTCCGAAGATACCACATTCAAAACAGTGTGGTGTGATATTTGGATAGGTGACAGAGAAAGGAACAGAATATTGTTTCAGAGCAGACTTTGCATCCCTGTTAGGTAGTTAAATGAGCAGATGACACTCTCTCAGCAGTGCTGCCATGCTCCCCTTTTTTACTGGCCCTCTCCCATACACCCGGAGGAAAGATAGCAAGAGCTTGGAGTTATCTACAGCATGGAAAACACTCAGGACTCAGACTGGGTGCTCAGAAATCTAGAAAGAGGGCTGTGTCCAAAAAGAAACAACTCACTGTCCAAGGGTAGACACAGGAGTTCCTGAATGCTTAAGGCTCACTTCCGCATTTTCAACACTGCAGCTTTTGATCCCGCTGGGGCATGCGGGGGACAAAGCAGGAAACATCATCAGTCTCTCACATTGCTGCAGGCCTAAAGGAAAACTGGGCTGCTGGGTGTAGTGTAACTTAGAGGCATTTGTTTGAACCTCTGGCACTGCCGTCCCTCCTCCTTTTAACAAACTCATGAAGTGTTTTTAATCTGTTTTAATTTAGCCACGTGACACATGGACAGCGCTTTCTGTGAATTGCTGCTCCTGCAGGACAATTAGCAAGCTTTTTGTGAGAAAGCCCTTAGGATACAGGGAAAGGAACATGAATCTAAACCTCATCCAAATCCTCTCCTTTGAAGCATGATCAGCTCCCTACATTCCCCAGAAACCTTGCAGCTTAGACCTGAGGCACACACTGTATCTCAGGCACTGCACTCTTGATATTTGGGTGGCAACAGCAGCAAGTGCCATAACTTGCAGCTGGCTCCCTTTTGACGATGTAGTAGGACAGTTAGCTGCATCCCTGCTTGTGTTCTCTTTATCACTTGAAGAAATCCATCCTAAATGGCCACAACAGGGGTAAACAAGCTAAGAGGTCAGCGCTGTTTTGAGAGACTGTTCTCCCTACTAGTTGAGATGAGTCCAGCTGGGTTTTATCTAACCTATCTACTGAAACTGCACAGGCCTCCTCCATCCCTGGCACTACCCTTGCACTACCATGAGGAACATGACCGTGCTGAGCAGCTCCATCCGTTCTTCCAAACAATGGGCATGCCAACACATTCGGATAACCTATGAGCTCTCCGTGCACAAGAGATCTGGACCCATCTCTGTGTGTTTTGCAGCATGTTTGATTTTACTGCTCATTTCATTTTCACGGGAGCGGCAGCACTGTCACATGCCTCCCAGAATGAAAATGTGCAAAGCCATAAATAAAACAAGAAGGGTCTTTTGGGGAGGGATTTCTGATGAGATCCCAAACATGAAATACTGCACAGAGAATGACAAAGCCGATTCTTCCCTCTTTGCACACCTAAGAGCTGCAAATGAGCATTTCCTGCCACAGTGAGCATTGAAGTTTCTTCAGAGAATCTTAAAGGTAGTAATTTTTTTCTTTTTCCTCATCCATGAGGTGCTCTGCTCTCAGGTCTGCCCAGCCCTGCCCCAGGGCAGTGGTGTTTCACTGCTGCTGCATGTTGTGCCTGGTGATTTGCGCTGGGAATGAAAGGCTCTGCGCGGGTATAAAGCATTACCTCTGCATAATTCTAATCACACACAAATTGGTCTCATGCATTTGCAGCTACTCATGGTTTCTAAGTCACCTGCTTTATAATAATAATTTTAAAAGCAAGGTTTTGAAAAAGGAAATGAACAAACATAAAACCTGTAAAAGAGCGAAATTAATGTGGAATTTCAGACAAGTTATTTATCTTCCTTTTTGGCTCAGTGCAATACTGTAGGGATAAGCACATAACTAGCTGCTTTAATATTTATTCCTATTATAGGAAAAGTAAACATTGCTGATAAGTCACTGCTTTCCAGGATTAGATTTCATATTTTAGAGACTGCTTTAAATTAATGCAGAAGCAAACATTATCTTTTCTTCTTATTCATATATTTCCCTAATGAGTTCGAAGCAAATTGTGCCTACTTATATTTTATGATTTTAAATAATTAAAACATTTTATGGAGGCAACTAAAATTCTCCCCAGAGTTAGCAGAAAGATTATTGATTGAACAGATCTCAAGCTACAAGGAAAAAATTATTATTTAGTTTAAAGGCTCATAATTTTTCTCCTATTCACCTACTGAAAAACCAAGAGACTGTGCATTTTTACAGCAACCTTTTGAGTTATGCTGGGGTAAGGACTTTTTGACATTGTGAAATTAGATTTGCAGAAGATAGATAGAGAGTGTTATTGCTGCTGTCACAAGTAAATACAATGCCTAACTACTGCATACACACACGACAACACAATGGTCATTACCCAGGATAAAGACTGGCTGTACATACACAACACCAAGAATTTGAATCAAATCCACAAATGCAAAACATCAACAGAAGTCGTCCACTCTCAGGGGAGGACTGGTTCACAGGACACCCAGGCTCTACCGGTCATGTTGCATGGCATCGCCACGAGTCCATAGGGTTACAGCCCAGATGTTACTGCCCTGTAACACAACCCCCAGCAACGGCAAGGGGGTTTCTACCAGCATGAGAACAAAAACAAACCAACCAACCAAATCACAACAACAAAAAAGAAACAAAAACAAAAGAAACAAATGCAATTTAAAACAGATGCAAAGAAACCTGTAGAAGAGAAATGGATGCTTGCAAATCTAAATGGAAATAAAAAAATAGTAACAGCTGGAGGTAAAATTTAGGCTTATTTGTAAAGAACCTCATGTTTGTCCATGATGTCACTTGTATCTTCTAATGTTGCTTCCTAACAAAACACATGTTAGAAGTTTATATTTAAAGGTAAGCAAAACATGTAGCTCCTTGGCCTAGCTTAAAAAAAAAAAGGAGAAATTACAGAACTTAGGCAAATATATAAAAATACAAAATGCTGACTTTAAGCATTATTGTTTACCCTGCAGGTCCTACCCTTTTCCTTATAACTGCTAAACTCACACAGGCTGTGGCTCACAACACTTAATGCTTATTTAATTTCTCCATTAGGCACGTGTGTTTTGTATTTGCCTCCTACCAGTCAACATTGCTGATGTCTGCTACAGGTCAAAACCTGGAAGGCAGGAGCAGCAGTAACAGCGGCAACCAGCAGAAGTAGGAAGTTTCATCAGATGGCGACAGACACCTTTGAATCCAGGAAGGGACAGGGATGGGGCAGTGAGACCTCCACACTGCTCTGTGTGGAGGGACCCACGTTTGCCTCCACCTCTGGCGAGGTCCAGCTCCACAGACAGAGGTGAGAAAGGGTCCCTCAGGTGCCTTCACCCACAGCTTTCACCCAGCTACCGATGTCTCCTCAGCCTCCCGGGCACACCAGCAGGGTATTGGTGTGCCATTTCTGCGGTGTCACCTTCAACATCCTCTAGCCATCTATATGTCAGCTGCTAAAAAACGCTCTCCCAAGACACTTAATCTGTCTTTTCAATGTAAAGTAATTAGTGGGGTCCTTCCAAAGCAGAAAGCCACAGTTAATTATGCAACTACTGTGCCGTCATACCATAATATCAAAGAGATTAATACAACCTGAAAGAAATTGCAGGGCCCTCCTTGGTTTCCTTTGCATGGCAGAGCTAGATTATATTCCAGTGAGCCTCAAAGACATCCCCAGTGCAGAGGAGCATTAATTCACTGTCAAAGTGCAATTACAAAATGATACTCACGAGGTCAAACTCCTGACAAAATGATTCCTGTACAAAAAGCTGCAGTTTCTCCACAGATGTGTAAAGCCAGCTTCCCATAGCTGTTGTGGATTTTAGGCATGGTCATTTCCTAGGAACTATTCCAACCAACAGGCAGCAGTCCCTCTCCTCAGGTTAGGAGAACCATCAAGATGGAGCCAGTAAGGTGTCCTGCTGAGGGCCTGGGCCACAGTACCAAACCTGAGCTCCCTTGGCCCCCAAAGACTGCTGTGTGGGATCAGACCTATCCTCATAATCCGAGACTGATCCAAGTTATCACTGAAGACTAACTTGAAAGAGACAAAAGCACAGACACATTTAATCAACACCCAGAGATTTGGGGCCCCAAAATTCCTTCTGGTGTTACAGAAAGGGTCCCAGGTGCCACCAAGCCCGTCACTATCCCCTCTGTCATGCAACTTCGGTTACTTTGATCGGTCTTAACAAGCTTTCCTTTCTTGATTTTCAACATAGTCACTCACATACCAGATATTGAGTGACGGCCTTTAGCTCAGGCTTAACTTCAAGTGTATATTTAAACTTCCAGACATGGACTGTGGTAAACTCTTAATGAAAACTTCAGACTTGCAGCTAGGGTCTGCCTGTTGACCTTAGGAACCATGTATGGTCACCTCCGCAAACTGCGTTAAAGGCACATACATGATTAAGGCTGCAGAACTAAGCACTCAGAAGGTTACAAAAGACTAATTAAATTTGCACAAGCAATCTTAATTTTGACCATCCCTATTACATACAGGCATTATAATAGAGATTTTAATTTTATGATCAAGCATTTCTGCATTCTCCCTCTTATGTGGTCCTTTCTGTCCTTATTAGGTCTCATTTTACTTCTTTTGCCTTCAGGCTAATAAACTGAGAACCTATAAACAGGAAAATAGCTGGTTTTAGGCAGCCTGTGCCAGTACAGGATTCCTAGGTCTCAGAAGGGCCAAGCAGCCTTGTGCTGTGGTCACGTTTCTCCAGCAGAAGTAGAAGAAATCAGGGAATCACCAGCATAAGTTATAACTGCCTTTTCTGTGTTTAATTATGTTTTCTTTTGGCTTTGTGTTTATCTTACTTCATCTCCACGAAAGAAAATTGGACTGTAACAGCTACAGCAACACCAAATCATTTCAGCTAACTCAGTGTACTTTTCCTCCAAAGGATCAAAGGCTATCAAGTAGAAGGGAAGAAACACAGAAGAGAGGTAAGAACAGGTTTTCCTATGCAACAGGAAAGTTATCTCTGTGAAAGGAAAGTATTAAAATTAAAGCCTTTCTTTTCCTGGAATATTTACATTTTGAATGCTTCTCCACTTCTCTTCCTTGCTGCTAACCAGGCTGAGGTCTTTGTGCTTGAAACCCTGCCCCTCAGGTACCCATTTGCTGCTGTGCAGGCAGCTCAGCTCACACAGCCAAGGCAGGCCCGTACCCATTTGCAACGAATGCCAACACAGCCACACTCTGCAGCGCGGCCAGCGTGCAGTAGCCACGTGTGCCCCAGTCCCGCCAAACTAAGCACATGTCTTACAGTGACACACCATATTTTTAATTCAAGAAATCCTGGACAGAAATATGAGAGCAATCTCATTTCAGGAAGAAGAAACTGGATTAGCTTAACACAAAAGCTTTGCAAGGCAGTGGGCTCATGCTTCCTGCAGAGCACTGCTATCTGTTCTCGGCAGTAAGTGATGTTTTGCCAAACACAGAGGGAACCAAGAGTAACCACCTAACTCTCTGTCATTCCTCTTAGGATGGGGGTGTGCTGTGAGTTAGGAGTATCTGTGCCTCTGGGAGAGGCTACTGCGAATGACTGCGGTGGGCCTGTGTGGTACACCTCTCTGCTACAGCTTCCCACAAAAGAAAAAGAAATGGTAGAAGATGGGACTTCGAGCCAGACTGTTTAGACAGCCCACGAGAGGGAGAAATTTTGAAGCAGAAGGTGGGTTAGTTGGGTTGTGCTGGCTTGGCAGGGAGACCTACCAAGACTCCAACACTTATGCGTGCTCACAAACTTGCCTTATGACAGGTATGATAAAGTTAAACCAGGTGAGCTTCAGGCTATATGAGTGGGCTGTAAACAATTTCAATGGCATGCTGATGTACCCTAAATGCAGAGAGGACCTTTGCTACAAAGCATTAGGTCTCACCTGAAAGCCTACCAGTCTTGCACCAGGACTGAACACTCTACCAGATTTTCCAAGGAACTTGAAAAAAAGTAAACCAAAAATAAAGTATTTCCTCAAACACAGTGGACGGAGATCAGTCTTCTGTTAACAGAGGCTGCAATACAAGCCTACATCCATGCTAAATTACCGAATCCTGAAGAGGTATTTGTGAATTGCAGTTTACTTAAAAACATTTCATACAACGTTGATTCCTGACACACCGGAGACACCCATTCACACTCACCTGGTGCCACCTCTGCCAGCGAAGACTCCGCAGCTGACAGTGGGGAGGGCCACCACCTCCACTTGCCACATCCATGGGGATGTCCGTCAGAGCTGGTCCCATTCAGCCCAACTGATGAACCTTCCAGGTGCAGCAGCCTGCATCCAAACACTACTACAGCGAATGCCACTACACCCTCCTCCGCTACGGGCAGGCTTTTGTCCAGGCTAAAGGACACACATCAAGCACAACCAAGAAAAGGCAGAAACACTCCTTGCCCTGATCTCCAAAGCACATGCTGCCAGTTAAAGAAGTGAAAATGGTACTCAGCAAAGTAGCAAGGAAAAAATTCACTGTAAGTGTAAATTTGGCCTAGGCCCAGGCCCAGCCCTCTGCACCAGGGCAGCTGGCAGCGCTCCCACTCCTCCCGCCCCCCAGCAGCTGAGGGTCTCAACATACCTGGCAAAGAGGTGTTTGCATGCTTTGCCAGGGCAGGGGAACGAGGCCCCAGAGACCAACACGGGTGCCCAAAGAGGGGAGCAGGGCAAGGTGAGGCACCCTCCAGGAGCAGGCGGTGGGGAGTCTAGGGTAGCAGTGCTGGCCACGCGATTCACCACCTAGCACCGTGGACACACTAGTCTTCTGGGTTTTTTCCCAAGAAAAAGACATTTTGTACACTCATGAACAAAATATCCCAGACAAAAGTTGTCTCCCCTCCCCACCCTCAACTGAAATATCCCGCACAAGAGCTTTTTAACAGCCCCTCTGTGTGGAGGGGTTGGTGGTACAGCTGGTCCTCGCAGCAGCACTGACCACCCTGTGACCGCTCCTGGCGGGAGGCCGCTGCCCCACGGCACCAGGAGCTCAAGCAACCGAAAGGGTACGCGTGCTTCACCACAGCGTCCCCACGGGACAGGCCCTGAGCAGACTGCCTGGGCTCTCTTCCCTGTCCCCATGCTCCAATTGCTTGATTGGGACTTAAATTAATTGCAAAGATGGGGGAAGAGTTCGTGAGCTACCTACTTTGTGGCAGTGCAAGGTCCCTGGGCTGTGGCCGTATGCCCACGCTGCTGGCATGCCACCTGGCCACCACAGGGCTGGTCCAGCCCCGCCACGGTGCTGGGTGCCACCAGATGTGGGAAGATCATGAGCCAGGCAACATTTTGAACGCTTCCCCTTTGCCTTCTGTTTTTTGGCAGCTGGTTTGCCCTGTCCTCCTGTCAGCAAGCACTTCCCAAAGCTGAGGGTGGCCACAACACCTCTCTGGAAATCAAGAGATCTTGAGCCATTTGGAAGTTTCTAGAAAAGTATTTTCAAGTCAGGAGCAGAACAGCAGTCAGGGAGATAACCTGCTTCGTTAACTGATTTTGTTAATTTTGCACCCAGGAACAAGCTGCCAGCAGTCCAATGTAGAGAACAGGACCAACTGCTCCTTCAGAAGTCAACGTGCACTGTCCGGGTCTCTCGGACACGGGGCTGGAGGACATCCAAGTGCCAAGCGTACACAGGGGGTTTCCCCCTCTAATTCTGTATCTTCAGCTCAGCATCAGGCTTAGGCTTACTGCAGTTATTTTCCCGCTGATTTCTCCCAGTCGGTGAGCTAAGGCAAGGTACCTGAGGAACACCCAAGGAAGCCGCTCTTCCAGAGGTCATCCCGCGGGGTTCCCCAGAGAGGGCTCAGAGGACACCGGCGGCCACCAGATGGCGACGTTGGTCCGTGGCCGGCCGGGCGGGAGCGGCCCCAGAGCCCCGGTCGGGCCTGTCTGCGGGGACGAGCACACCCCTTCTGGCTCCTACCGTGGCAATTACCGGCTTGGGTCACTACGAATGGTAAACTACAATAATGCTTTTCCAGCAGCTGCAAGGGCAAGTGTCTCAGTCACATCTATGCAGAAGAGAATACCCCTCCCCACACCCCTTACCCAGACAACAGCCAAGCCCTAAACGCAGCATAGCAAAACTTCTGATTTCTTAAATGAAGAAGTTATGTGTGCCTAATAAAGATTCAGTTAAGGTGTGTTTTTAATACCACCACCATGGATCAATAAAATACTCAAGGTCAATGCTCATTGACGCTGAGCACCTGCAACTGACTCGCACTAGCACACCCAAACCGACCTCCGTGAAGCACACCAAGTAAGGTGAGTGTGATTTTTATAACATCCATTTAATATTTTAATGCTCACAGGAGCACACACAAAGTAAACAAAAAAGGTACTGAGTTGCTAACAACGCAAAATCATTGAAGAGAGTCATTACTTCAGCATTAGGATCTTCCCCCATGGATCCAGGACAAAGAACATCCCATGAAAACACCCACAAATCCTTGAAAGATTTCTGATGTGTGCGCTACTGTCGACCAGCGGTGATTGTACTGCAAGTATTGCTGTGGTGTTGGTTTCAGCAGAAAATTCTCATTTAAAAAACACATGCTGTAGTAAAGGTCAAATGTTTGGAGCTGAAACAGTCTGACTGCTTGCCATCTTTATCGGTCTATCACCGCTTTTCCCAACACCAGTAGATAAATATGAGTGTAGATACAAACCAAATCTCAGTGTGTAACACCCCACATTTCGCCTAATAGCATTTTTATAAGTTTTAATTGCATATTACTTTTCAGAAATTGCTGTGCAAAAAGAAGTTTGCCTCTTTCTACATGAGCATCAGTATCAAACGCGGCAGCTAAAGTAGAAGCTGCTGTACATTAGGCTCACAAAAATTAATTCAGTTGTTTATTGCTTTCTATTTGACCCAGCAGCACGTGGAAAGACAGACACAAAAGGAAACTGAAAGGCAGGCCCAGGAACAATCATGAGAAGGGAAACATCACCAAAATACAATGAATGCACACTACAATAACTGATGATATAATTTGTGGTTTTATTCCTATTTCTGATCAGGAACAGAAATATTCCACTGCAAAGGGAAACTGACAAACACAATAAAACTGCTTGCAACAAACGTAGCCCTTTCATGCCACATAACAACCCAACCAGCTTTTTTCTTTGGGTTTTCCTTTCTGCCAGTTCACAGGAAGCATTTGTATCTGCCATTAAGACACTGCTGCCACAGGTGCGACCCAGTATTTG
Source organism: Gavia stellata (assembly GCF_030936135.1). Classification (NCBI taxonomy): domain Eukaryota; kingdom Metazoa; phylum Chordata; class Aves; order Gaviiformes; family Gaviidae; genus Gavia; species Gavia stellata. The sequence goes on from NC_082602.1 coordinate 16,630,633, forward strand.
TCATCATTAGTGGCTTACCTTGCATAGAATTGCTTGTGTCTTTGCTGACTGGTATGATAAGGAAACAAGGACCTTTGACATAAGCAGAGCTCAATCATCCGTGTGTGGGCTGTCTTCCGTTTGCTCAGTTCTACTTGCTATGGAAGTGCAATCACCGTACATTTAAATGCATCTTTGTGCCTGGTAGACAGACTATTGCAGTAATAAGCCAAACACCAGAACAGGACATTAGTGGGCAGTAAGCACACTATTGCTAGCTGTCTTTATCCCAGCAATAACCAAGGGAAAGGTAAAAACCTGTGCCCCAGTGCTTGGGGTTGAAAGGTTTCCATGCTCATTCCAAAATAGTTCCAAACAAATTTCCTGGTTTTGAATGACTGCAGTGCCCAAAAGGCAGGTTTAAGAATACACCACACCAAGCTGAACCACGTGGAGAGTGCAAGGTTAATTGAAACAACCTGGAGAATTTCTACAGCACAGCAAGAACATAAACATTCAAGTCACTCCAACAGTAACTTGCAAAATCCAGGGTGTCCTAATCTCATGTGAAAGGATTTTTATTTATGAAAGTGCGATTAAGTCTCCTTACAATATGCACATAGACAACCCCTAGTCTAGCCGTATGAGGCAGGAATGCAATGCTACAGTTCACACGAAGATGCATAACCATGCTCAGGTCACTGGTTATCTCAAGTGTTTTTATTTTATTCAGAATGACACCTGAGGAAAGGCTGGCTAGCACTGAAAGTTATCATTACGGCTTTTCACATGTTCTAGCAAAATGGAGCTATTTACACTACTGACAACTCCTTACCACAGAACTCCAATTACACCACCAGCTTCTGTAACACACTTGAAAAGAAAGTTTGAAAGCCATTTTGATAAGCCTCACTTGAGAGATGTCAAGAGATTGAGCATGAAAAGGAATTTCAGTGTCTAAGTAGTGATTTATGACAGAAAATTTTAGGAAAACTCACATTTTCACAGTTGTCTTAACTACTGCACAGCCCTTTCATTTCTCCAGTTGCCTATCAGCATTATAACAAATGAAACTACTCAAGGTTTAAAGGCTGAGGACTAGCAAAGTGATGCACAGGAAAACAGAGTAAAATGAGTAGGTTCAAGCTTTCCATTACCAATTTGTACGAAGAGTTGAAGAGAAACTCCGCAACATCTGCTTTTATTTCACTTGCCCATTTCGTGACCTCAGGAAAAACAGTTAGAAGTGAGCAGATAGCGAAGAAGAGGGACAGAGCAGTTGTTTCTAAAAAAAACGCGCACACCACCAAAACAAAACACCACCACCAGAAAAAAAAAGTGTCAGACCACTAACAGCCCTATCAAAAGCTTCCAAAAACTGAGAAACATCAGTGTTGCAGCCATGCTGGCTTAAGGATGCAAACAAGGCATCATTCATAAGCAAAAGACAGAGTCCTTTATTTGTCCAGGTGCTACAGCTGGACAGTGCATACAGGCACACAGCTTCCCCCCCCTCCCCCCCCAAAGAAGCCTGGACACACTTTGTGAGGCACCAAAGACAGTTACACTAAGAAGAGAACCCGTACTAAAATTTGAACATCTGGCCGCACGGTCTCTAGCTTTAAGTGGTCTAGCACATAAAACCACTTCAAACTAAAAGTACAGTTTACAAACATTAACATACAATAAGAGAGCAACAAATTGCACCTTATATGCTGCTTTCATCACCAAGTGGTGGAAGTGCTCCTCAGAAAAGGGCATTTAGTGACAACAGTAGTAAAGGCACTCCAAAGCACAAATGCTGCCAAACCTTCTCTTTGTCATGTACAAAACCCAGTAAAATACACTAGCAAGCCTGCTCACAAGCCTGAGCTGGAAGCTTAAGCTCTGCTCTATCTTCTGCAAAGAAGGTGGTTCAGCTATTCAACAGCTAAATCCTAAACACAGGCAGTTTACAACAGAGTACTTAACTCGAGAATTTTGAGTATGAGGGCAACAATGCAGGATGGAACAAGATCTCAAGCAAATCACTAGGACTTTTATGGGGGTTAAGTCTAATTCAGCATGAACCAAACACAGCTTACAAACCAGAGATAGTATCAAGATACCCTTTTCAGCTATGAGACTGTAAGAAGTAGGCTCCAGGCACTCCTCTGAACTCAATAAATCCCCATTCTTAAATTAAAGCACTGTAACTGCATGTGTTTAATATATTCCACACTAAAACCATTCACAGCTAGTTATGTTTGACCTTAAAGGGGTGTTACGTTCACAGACCAAATATCCCTCATACATCTATTCTCTCTTAATTCTACCCTGGAAAAACATGAGTTTTTCCATTATTATGCATGTTTCTGGACTTAAAACGGGTATCTGCCAAGATTTATTAGTCAAAGGGAAAGCAAAATCGGATGCATCTTCCTCTGTCTCCATTTAAAATTAAGCCTTTATTTCAGTCATTTTAAGCAGAAACCTCTCACAGCAGTTGGGATAAGCAGGCTGTCATACCATTACACTGTTACATTCAGTTGCAGAGATACATCTCACTTCATACAAATATAAGCAAAAGGTGTGTTTGTGGTGAGGTTTTTCACCCCTTGGGCAAAAGCATCAAGGAACAGTTCTTAAATGTCTCAGTGGGCCAAGTACATCGTTCTGCACTCTTTGCATAAGGAAGCCAACTGGTAATGCAGTAAATCTTGCCCATGGAACACAGGGGGAATTAAACCGTTGTGTCATGACAAATCTTACCTGACAGAAAAGCACATTCAACTTGCTTGAGGAATCCAACTGTTCAGTGAAAACCATCTATATTCAGTGTTGTCATAGGTGGGGTGGGGGTCCTTAATTGCACAAAGTTATAGAGCACTACTTCTTGGATTATTGAAAGTCAAAAGTTAAAACTTAACTGAGCACTACCCTCATATCTTAACTCTTAAAATATCTGAGGCACAAGTATGTGTGTGTACTTGTTTTATTCATAATTTTTCTTGGGATACCAAATGTATTTCTACTTCAGGTGATTTAACAAAATTGTTGACCTCATTTCAAAACATCCACTGATCCATTTTTCATTCAATGGCAATATCGAATGTTAAAAGGAACATAAAAACAAACATGCACACAATTGTACAGTTTTCATAAATGTCTATTTCATTATTTGTGGGTAGCGCATTAAACAGTTAAATACATTTAAATAATGTTTAAGTGACTGCACTAATGCAGAATTTTAACTAGATGGGTAACCAATTTAACTAGAAACCAGCTAACAAGTAACTGTCTAAATACTTCAAATACAGCTCTTGTTCTAGGTCATCCTTCTTGGGAAAAAAAGCCTGCTGGTCACATTGGAAATACATTTTAAGGCCAAATTCTTCTGATACCCCTTCTCTGCAGCAGTTTCTTCGTTTTTTTAAGCCTCCAATTCCAGGCCAAGACCAAGTTTATGGCCACCAGCATTGATGCTCTTTCCATCTATCAGGGCAGACAGTGTAAGTTTCACACCTGTAAGATTTTTAAACAGCATGTTTACAACATACATTCAGAGCAGCTTTCATGCAACTCAACTTCAGTCATTACAAGTCTCAGTTGTAGCTCTTTTTCTATTTCATTACTTTCCTCTAAAGATTTCTACAGAAGAACCCATTTACCCATGAAATCTATTGAAACCTAGATGCTTTTTGTAAATACCATATTATAAAGTGGATACACAAAGTCTCTAATTGGTAAGTACACAATAGCTCTCCTTTTCTAGATTAAGGTGTGCAAAGGAGGCAGAAAATTATGCATAGGAAGACAGACACTTGTAACAAGGAAGGGATGGAATGAAACTACGATTTTCATTGGTTTTCAAATAAGGAACTAACCAATGGTAATACAGCATTAACAGGTGTTTTCATATTCAAGCAGAACAAGTTACATTCTAGAGGTTTTCTTACTAAATATGAAGAGTAGGAAGGGTGTTCTTTTGACAATTAATCATTATTTCAAGACCTGTTATCATTCAATATGGTATGACTGGAGAAAGCAATGCTAAAAAAGACTGCTTTGCACAGCCTAAAGGTAAGCTATCAAACACAATACAGTCCACTCCTAAACAAATCAATGAGGAATATGATGCAAAAATACCATTGGATACAATGGAATTTGTATTGTTTAGATAAAGGTTTGACGCACAACATAAGCTACTGTAAAACATCTACTTTGCCTTCAAGACAAAGTTGTTCTGAATATAAATGCATAGATATCAAAGATTTTCTTTGTGATGCATAAAAGATATGTATCTGATGTAATTCATGTGATAACCCTTACCTGGCCTCAGGGTCTGGGTGTAACCCACTCCAACTAGACTAGAATTGTTCACTTTTGCCTGAAAAAAAAAACACCAAGACAAAAGCAACTGAAATATTGTAACTGATCAGTTCCTTGTTACCATTCAGAAGTTACAGTAACTATGGCAACACTGCCATTATCAACTTAACCAAATTTTACTTTTTCTTTCAATATCTCTGGGCTTACTGGATTCTCTTCCCAGCTATGCCCTTGCCCTGAAACTTGCAGCTAAAGTAGTAACATACTTAAGAGCATACAATGTAAAGGCAGGGAGAACTGTTACTGGAACATAGTTTGGCAGGTGAACTTCCCCACTCCCCTCTTTTCAGAAGGCCATAGCAATTTAGCACCAGTCTCACAAAACACTTCAGAAGAATCCTCCATGTTCATATCATTACAAAAGAATTAGTATCCTGCAGGTCCAATCAGTCAAGCAGCAAACATTTCGTAATACCATCATAAACAATATGTGTAAATGTGTTATCTCACTTTGCATCACTTCCTCTACAGGATGATTCCAACAAGCCAGGTTCAATTCTAACTTTATAACATACAGAAAACTTCTCTTCATATTGCCTTTTTAGCCAGTATCACCAGAGTTCTTACCATGATAAGATGACAGAGCTCCCCAAAAACAGGTTTTAAAAGAAATTCTGCAAACTTACAGAACGAGACATGAAGGGTTTGTGTTTTTTTTTTTTTAATAAATACATTAAGTCCTCTAGAGTAGCAAAACATTTGACAGTCAGATTCTAAAACAGACTTTGCTGTATGCAACATTACAGAATTTAAATACCGCTGGTTTAATTATAACTGCCTGGATTGTAAGAGTAATTCCTACCAGACTTCCTGACCTATTACCTTCTTTTGTACCAATAACACACAGATTCGCAGAAACTGAAATACACTGTGCTTAGCATAACCCTTTTGGTTAGAGCCATACTTACAGAGATAGAAGCAGTGGAATCCAACTTGTATTTAGCCGCAATGCCAAAGCGAGTGCTGTTGCTACCTGCTGTCCAAGCCAGGTTTACAGCAGTTTCAAGATTGTCACTCACTTTCTGGTAAATTGACCCACCAAATTCTGAACCATCATTGCTGCACAAATTAAGAAAAAAGTTACTCTCCTATATTTACACAATCCCAACATTTTTTAACTACTTCAAATTTTTATTCAAATAAGAATTCCAGAAGTCTGAGTTGTTTCACATTTTTTGACAGGAAAAGGGGAGATGAACAAAGGCTTCGGGCAAAACTAAACTGCAATAATTCATGGGAAAAAAAATGAAAAAAGGTATTTCAGAGTGCTACAGCTAATTCTCACACTAATGTCAAACTAAGTACTTGAATGTAATTCCAGATTGCATCCTTAAAAAACTAACAGATAAATGTTAATAGTTAGGAAACAGGCACTCTGAATTCTATGATTACTGAATACATATGATATTCCTAAAAAATTAGATGACCTTTTTAAAAATCTGTCACAATGTTTGACATTAGTAAATTGAAATGGCATTCTTACAGCTCAGACTATAAAGTGTTTTGTAGCTTCCTCCCATGCACCTCAACTTCCATAAACCCGGACAGACACAATCCCCATCCTCCCCCTCCAAAAGGCCTAACTTCTACTCAAAAATCAAGTTACTTCCTAACTAAACACACTATAACAATGCCAATTTTTGTTAACTTAGATTGAAAACACCGTGTTCTTCAGAGCGAGCTGATCAAAACCTGCTGAAGAACACTTAACATCTAAAGGCAGGAAGTCTGAAGAAAATTCATAAACAAGATGTCTTACACTTGTTTAGTTACACTTTAAGTGTTTCACGCACTCTTCATCCTGGACAGGCAACAAGATGAACCTACTCAAAAAGTCCAAAAGCAAAGCTCTAATCTTGCTCCAGAAACTACTACTGGCCTACTTAAACAGTGCAACGCTAATTACTATCTCTAACAAATCTTCTGCCCTTAAATTATAGTCAGATACAATTCAATACAATGGGAAAGGTGGAAAAAGCATTATGATCAGCTCTGCGTAACTGAACTACTGCACTTCCAATTTGGATGTACTTCAGTATTTGGTAAGCTGTAGTATATATTATGCTGTAAGTGCTAACAAGCCACAGGTATTTACTGTTTTGAAAAGAGAGATACGAAGTAACATTTATCATTTATTTAGAGTTTCCTAGTGAAAAATGCACTTCACTTAATGGCCTTGCAAGCACCTCTTGGTATTTCAAGCATTTATATTCTGACTAGAAGGAAAGGTAGAGAAAGCCTGCTTCTGTCTATCTGGACACCATGTTCAGTACTTACACATTAGTGTGCAGTTGGAAGTCTCCAGTCTTGTAACCCACAGAGAAGTTATTTCTTGTCAATTTTGATTTGGCACTATCAAAAGTCATCTGATAACCAGCAAGCCAGCCTTCATAACCAAAGACAGCTGAACCATGGATTGCAGGTCCAGCAAAATCAAAGTCAACATCACAACCTAGGTTTAGGCATTCACGTTTATAAGCTGACTTAATTTTACCACTTTTCTTTCTGAAACAGAGAAACAGTTATCTTAAGACAAGTCTTGATCTTCCTCAACGAACTGCCGAATTCGAGCCATATGACTCTACACAACGTTTCTAAATGCCATGCACATGCATCCTCTAGACTGGGCCAAAGCACAGCTAGCCCATCAAGAAAGCACAGGGCTACTGCAAACAGGCATTTTGTGATGAATGTAGAGGCACTGTCATGCCTCCTGCTATCTTCCAAGTATTTCTATCGCAGAAAATAAGCAAAGCGGGCTGTTGTGAAATGGCCAATACTAACCCCATAGAATCAGATGAGATGCTAAAGAGCCAAAGCCTTTAGCATTGGGATTTGCCAATTTGGATCAATAGCAAACCATACAAACATCTCTGTCAATACAACAGACCAGATGAACATTTACTGACCATGGGTGTTGTTACTGCCCTAAACAACGTAAAAAGATTAACAATTCTTACCCTGTATTTGGTGAGAAAGTTGTATCAAATGTCAACTTCAAGCCTTTGGCAATCTAATTGAACGGGGAGAAGATAAGATAAAGCTATAAATTCAGTTCTGCTAGTTAGGTAAAAGCAATAAATACTCTCCTAATCTATTACCTGATCTTCAATTGCAATTTCTGTTCCCAGAGTGTTATCTGTGTTCCATTTTTCTGTGAAAGTCAGCCCATACTCAGCCCACTTGTATTTGGTCTCCAAGCTCCCATTCACTTTTCCAGTGTCTGTGTTCGATGAACCAGATGTTGTGAATTCCTAAAAAGGACAGCATCCATGTTAAACAGAAGATACATGTGATCCTGAAAGCATTACACAGTGCCAAAAGAGAAAATACTTTTCTTCAGCAAACACTAAGGCCTTGTTGTTCTATGCAACAAGTTTAACAAACATTGGACAACTTGCGGGGGGAGAAGGGGGAACGACACAGACAAGAACTAGATGATTCATGCCCACATGGAGGCCTCCCCCCACTCCCCATCTCAACTGCAGTGTTTCTGCCACTATTACAAAATGTACAGGTTTGCAACATAACTCAGAAGCAAGACAGTAGTTACTGTAAGTTTTCTCCTTAAAAGCAGAAACAAGTTCTTGAAATGTAAGGTTAAGTCTGATACTCCTAATGAGCAAATTAAAAATCAAACCAGAGGCAAGAACACTATAAGGCACATCATGCAACTCCAGTAAAATTATTTAAGGATCACATATGTATTTTCATTATTCCAGTCAACCACCTCCAAAGATAAATAATGTACTACTGTAAAATGTCATAGAATGTCACCATTTTTCAGATTGGGGGTGGGGTGGGTGGTGGTTTGGTTTTTTTTCTTTGTTTTGGTTTTTTTTGTTGCTTTTTAAGAGAGTTCTCAGTCTAACCAATGCACCAGCCTTTCACACAAGCCATAGGCACACGTTTTTACTCACATTATAAAATTCCTATTCCCCTGACACTTTGGTTTAATGGAATAAACACAGGAATAACATTCATGCTTGAATTGTGAGCTAAGGCAACAGTCTGATTTAATGCTTCTAGTAGAGTTTTACTTGGAATTTTTGAAAGCATTTAGAAGTTAGCAATATCACTCCTATCTCCTTACTAAACTAAGTAGTTCCTGATGTCTCTCACTATTTGGATTCTCACGAAGAACGGAATGAATAGTTTCTGTGTACCACTGTTCAGAAACTAAAAGGCAATACACCTAGTAGAAGTGGAAGTCTGGTTTGCAAATATATGTCAAGGAGCTCCTTCCACTGAAATATTATTGTCACTATGGTTTAAAAAGCTTATCATTTCAACTTTTTAAAACATATAGATAAAAATTTTGATCTCTTACTTCCTCCATGCAAAGTATTATTTTCAAATCGACTCCTCACACTCACCTCCCCAAGAAGGAAACATGGATTTAAGATTACAAGTCCTTAAGCACCCATATTCTCACACTCCAAGGCCTACTGCACATCACAAGCATGCATGAGACTGTTCTTTAATGGTGGCTGGTCAATTTCAACCACAGCCAAGACATTTACTTGTATTATGTTAGTGAACCACTAAACCATCCACACAGCTGCATAATTCTAGTAAGGTCTGTTTCTTTGCAAATGACAGGGACTACACAACTTCAAGTCCAAATACATTCAGCTTTAACGTCTTGCTTTGTGCTACCCCTACGACTGCACAGGGTACATGTGACTGCAGCCATTTGTGGTAATAGCTTCAGGAGCAGCAAATTATTACATTATCTCTTATCTCTGCTTTAAAACATCTGCAGTACATATATGCCAGCACTTTCTCCTCCTGGGAAGGACAGCTTATAACTGGTAAGAGATTCACATGAAGGCTTGGATTTTTCAGAGAGTTTTACCAGTATTACTGGCAGTCCTCGAAAGAAGTGAGCTAAAATAAGAACAACTACATCTATAACAGGGCTCTTGCAAACTGTGTTGCGATACAGACTTCTAGAAAAAACACAGCATATAACGCATGCACCTTATTTCTAACAGCCAGTTACACTGTTAAAGCTTCCAGTTATGGGGAAGGGTGGGGCAGGTGGGGATCTACCTTTGTATCTTGCAAAGTCTGCTCTAGAAATAGATAAAAGTTACAAGAGGCACTGCTTGCATGATCAAGACATCTTGCATGGAACATTATTGCAACACTTTAGTACCTTTAAAGAGGAGCCAAAGACTCAACATGCTAATTCACTGCCAACTACTTCACACAAGCATCAAGATGCCAGAAATCTCCACCAAATACAGACAGTATCATAAGGTACTTTAGAAATAAATTCTGTGTACTACGATTCATGTATTAAAATACTTCAAAAAAAATGCATCAGCTATTTGTTCACCTTCAGATATAAGACAAGGGACAACCAATAAACCTTATTATTTTACTAAGATTACTAAACAGTGCAATACCTCTGTTACATTCAGAATAAAGTCAGATCTTTAGGGGCTTCTGAAATTATTTTATACCAAAAGTTTATCATACATATAACCTATAAACTACTTAACAGCACTTGGAAGGTGTCCTTTCTAATTAAATATCAGAACATATCCTGAAAAAAATATAATGAATAAAAAAAAAGGTACTTAAACTCACCACTCCGCTTGCAGATTTTGTTTTCACATCCAGTTTCACCAAGCCAAAACCTTAGCAAACAGAAGTCAAAGTTACACCAGTAGGCTTTAACTAAGACCATGCACATTTTTCAAGATGCTGGTTTTCCAAGCAGTCTTAGAAGTGCACCACACATATACATATATAAAAACAACCATAGACTGACTACAGTAACACTCAAACTTTAGATGCCACAGCGGGTAGAAGAGGCCACTCTAGAACAAGCCAGGAGTTCTGTTCTATCATCACTACACAGAAAGTGGGGAGTAGTCTCTCAGTTGTACACTGTACATTTAACTACCAAATGGGGACTACCAAGAGTAAATTCAGTGACAGACAAAAAGCATTCTTTTCTGTTCCTGGGATGGCATCAGCTTTATAGTCAATACCATTGGAACAACTATCCCAATGCATAAAATTCGTCTCTCAGCACCAAAAAGAAATATCTCAAAGTAAAAAACTGTGAAAGTGAAGTCACTGGGAAATGCACATCCACTGGAACAGTAATATAAGTAGGTTTTATAGTAATGCCAATTCACGTTGTTACCCTTAGAGCTGAGCGACAGTCTTGGTGAAAAAGCCCCCACATGCATTCCCAAAGACCAGAAAGAAACAGCACTATAATGAAGCAGAAATTAATTATGCAACTGCCTGGTATTAAAGCATTTTAAAATGTTGAAGGATTCTTTATCCCGATAGATATTCCCCTTCTATTCCAAAAATGGCTATAATGTTACAGTGGTATATATCCCTTTCTATATCAACAGATGTTGTGGTACAGGCAGATTGGTAAACAAAGTGTACTCCTAAGTTAAATTACACTTGACACTTACATTCCTGCATACTTGTACACCCTTGATGTTTATGTGGCTAAAGCAGTAAGATTTAACAGACTTCACATCAAAACAGCCCACAAAATCCTCCAATGATCTGATAGTTGGCAGTAATGATATAAAAATAACACACATCCCCCCTCCCCAGAAACCCAGGCATTTGAGCACTCAATTTTACATACAGGTTTAAAAAGGCAATTCATTGCTGCACCACAAACACCAGGTTTTATAAAAGATACCATTCTTACCATATCCTTTATTGAAGATATCTCTGGCAGATTTGCCAAGGTCTACATATGATGGAGGAATCGCCATTGGAGCTGAAAGGTAATAGGCTAATTAATAGTGAACATTTTACCATTGCGCGCACACCAAAAATGCTACCACAACTCTTTAAAGATACTCTTTAAGGCAGATACCTATATGAAGGCAGTTGACAGACAGATGGCTCAAACAATTACAGTATTCTGTGAAACACCTACAGATTTTCAGTGATGGTCACTGTGAAGACTGAACGTTTTCCTGGCTTAGGTAATCTGCTTGTAGATAAGAGGCATTACAAGCCCACACAGTTCTTAATTTTTCAAGTAGATTTCTCCATACATCTTTAATTACCAGAAATCAACTAATAGGTCACATTTCCAGAGTTGGCAGTTACCAACAAAAACCAGGAAACTGGAAATTTGAAAAACTATAATGCAGACAGTTATTTCCTGAAGTTCCACAAAGTCAAATTTGACAGATGCTTATGAAAATTACCGGAAAGGACCTAGAAAGTTTTATTTTCAAAATGTAAAAAGAGTGCATATCTGGTTTACAACATCATTTGCCCCATATTTTAAATGGAAGACATACAATTTAAAAAGCAATGTCTAATGCCATTAACTAGCAATCAATCTGATAAAATTTCTTCTTCCTTATAACATATAAGAGTTCAAGTTTGGGGGGTTGTCTTGTTAGTTTAAAACAAACAAGTGGTAGGGATTCTGGGTCAGTGAGAAAGGGACTTTTAAAGAGAGCTTTTCTCAGACAGGGAGCCTCTGGCAATCTCACTATTAAAGAACCTGTCATTCAAGACTAGCTATGACCCAGCCTCCCTGGCCCAATGGATAGATACCAGCCTAAGGTCTCACACAGGCCTGTATGGTTCTCCTCCCTGTGAAGATACACTCTACCTGTACCTTCCTTCGGTGACTGTTTTCCCATGATTTCAATAGCAAAAGGCCACTGTTACAAAGGCACTGTGTTTTAAAATACAGAAGACAGAGTATATTTCAAAGAGTTAATAACTCCCCCCATGCTGTGGAAGGGGGCGGGGGGGGGGGGGGGCGGGGAGAAGAACAATGAAACTAACTACATAAGCATCATAAAAAGGCTAAACACAAGCAAACAAAGATCTTCTCTTATCTTTTCAAACTGATTGGTCACATTTGTTTTGCAGAGAAAGTCAGATTAACATAATTGACTGTTTACCTTGTTCTTGTGTTGGGTGGGGTTTTTTGTTGGGTTTTTTTTTTGCTTAATTAAATGAAAAATATCTTCAGAACCCAAAAAATAACAAGGGCAGTACTCTCACATTAACTTTCAACTGAAAGCAAAATAGGTTACTTTAATTTTTACAGAACTTTTAACCAGTATTCAAATTTTCAACACCTGGCTGTAGAATTGCTTATCTTCTGCAGATTTTGGCAAAATCGTAAGTGTATTCAATAATACAGGATCATAGCAACCTTTTTTTTTTTAATCTCTAAAAAGTTTCTTTCCATCTTTTCATGGTCTTATCTACATAAAGGGAAAACTTACGTGGAACACCTGATTCAGAAATATTTCCTTTAGGGCACCATTCCAATAAACAGACTGTTGTTTCACAATAGTATCCACATTAAAAAAAAAAACCCACACCCTAATTACACCTGCCATATACAGCCTAATTGCATGAACTGCTGCTATTTAAAAAAAAACAAAAAACGTATTTTAGCAAGCAATAGTAAGGCACAAGACTGTTTCTTATCTTTCTACAATTTCTAGTGCAGTTTTCCAGAGTACCTTACTCCACCTCCCTAAGCCATAAGAGGGTGACTTCAACCTCCTCTGAGCAAAAACATTTACATTCACAATTTAACAAAAAAAAAAATTTAAAAAAACTTCTTTAGTATGGAGTTATAAACTCTACAACCAAGTCACAATAGCAAGACATCCATCACTTTCTCAAGAACATAAAACAAGTCCATTTTTCCATAGAGTTAAAGTAAACTGTGTCTTAAAAAAAAAAAAGACATGAAAACTACTTGAAGCATTTGAAGCTTAAGAAGGCTCAGCCCACGTTCAAGTCCATAATAAATAAGTCTCAAGAAAAAATTCTGTAGGAGAACAGATACTAATCCCAGTGACAAGACATTAAATGGTTCCTATTATTTATTCAATAAAAAGAAGCAGGTGGTAGACCAAATTATGAGAAAGTGTGCGAACACTGCTCTTTCCCCTCTAAATTTTTGCTGTACAGCAACTGTACAATTCATAAGCAGTTTAAAATAATTTAGAGAAGGTTTAGCTATGTATTTTTCCTTTAATGAATAGATCTCACTTCTAACTAGCATCTTCAGAAGAATAGTTATTTCTAGGTTTGAGGTTTTATACTAGCCTTTAGCACAGATGTGCTTTTACAGTGTAAATAAATGAGTTTTGCGCTTTTGTTTTCAATGTTTCCAACCTGACTAGACAACCATTACAGACAAGAAATTTATGCTAAGCAGTAATGTCCTGACAAGTTAACAAACGTATCTGTGTCTAAATTCAAAGGATTACTACAGTAAAAAGGATGTTGCCGGTTATCTGGCCTAGTTAAGCACCTTCCCCATTGCAAGAAAACCAACCAGTATTTATCAGACACTCCAGCCTACAGATGCAAGTTTTGTGATAAAAAGTTAAAACAGACAACAACTGTCACACTGCTGTTGTAATCCTACACTAACAGGGATGGAAGAGGACAAAAGGGGAAACCAAGAGGTAATTTTGGGTATACTAAATACCTGATAAGCCAGTGCCATCATCAGAATGCTCTTTAAATGAAAACAGGGCAAAAAAAAAAAAATCATTCTTGTGTCCTCCAATGTTGGCAAATTAACTAGGTTTGCAAATTCTTATAATCAAAAGTGATTTTCTTTAACACTATTTTGAAGTGTCTTTCATTTAGAAACTATTAATCAGAAGTGACTGAAGTATAAGTACCATTTAACAACAAGAGGTTTGTTGTGAAAGCAACTATCAGCTAATCTTACTCCTCATTTCAAAAACACAGAATCTACTTGAATCAAGTGGGAGCTCCACCCTAACCTCTGTTTCATGCCACCCTAAAAAAGAAAGTTTAATTAATCTATTACTCAAAAGCCACAAACATGCTTTCTTCTTCTGTAAAAAGAAAAAAAAATCATCCCAAGAACAGAAAAAGTGTATTAATGTTATCAGAATGATTACATCAGAGTTTTCTTTCGAGGTAATATTTCAAAACTCTCTCACACCCTACAATTAAAGGAATACCAAGGACTTCTATAAAAACTTCTAACAATTTTAATATCTCAGGACATTGAAGATCAGGCTAGAAGCTGGATCAAGCTATAATAAAAAAACTTAAGTACTCGTACAATTTATAAAAAATGGCAATAACTACACTGAAATTGTATTCCGGTTCTGTTATGAACATCAACAGAGAAATTGGTATTATTCAAAAAATACTTTGTTAAAATACACTGGACACACCACTGACCTTTAGACTTACACTGCTTCTAAGGCTTAAAAAAAAACAAACAAACCCCAAAACACCAAACCACCTCATTACCCGTGCTTCAACTCTCTCCCTACTTACATGCTAGTCTAGTAGCCATAGCTAGACCAATTTAGAGACTCTACAGAGGAGGGAAGGAAAATTAAACATCTGAAAGTGAACTACGTGCTCAGAAATCGAAAGCAGAGGTAAAGCAGACCATCCCAGAAGAGAAGGACACCGCGAGGGAAAAGGGGGATGCGAAAAGCCAGGCCGGGACACGTGGGGAGGCGGCACACCCTTCCAGGGAAGGGCCCGGGCGGCGGCGCCCAGCGCCAGGTCCTTCCGCCGCGCCCAGGCCCGCCGCTCCCGCCAGGCCCACCGCCAGGGCGAGCGGCGCCCGCTGCCGCGGCAAGGTGAACTCCTCCACGCGGCCATCTTGGGCATCCCGGCCTGACCCCCTCCCGCGCGCCCGCCGCGCCACCCCTTATGTAACCACGGGCCGGCCCGGCCCCGCAGGCCGAGAAGGACGCGGCGCCTGCGGAGGCCACGGGGCGAGGCGGAGGAGGGCGACCCGTGCGGAGAAACCCTCCCTCCCTCCCTCCCTCCCCACCCCCACCGCCCCGCCGTTAGCCTGGGCGCTGGGGAAGGCGCCCCCGGCCCCACCGACCCCGAGCGGCCCCCAGCCCCGCTCGCCATCCCTCCGCCCGCTCGCACACGGGCGAGCCCCGCCCGCCTCCCCGGCTCGCGCGGGGCCGGTCGCGGCCCGGGCCGGCACCTGACTAGCGCGGGAGGGCGGCGGGGCCGGGCAGAGCGGGGCCGGGGGTGCGGGCGGGTCTCGCCGTGAGGAGGCCGCGCTGCTGCAGCCGCTGGCACTGGAGGGCGAAGTGAAGGAGACACCGATCCGCCCGCCCGCCGCCGCCACGCAGGACCCCAACGAGTCGGGGCCGCCCCGCCCGCCGCCTCCCCCGGCCGCCGCACCGCGCTGTCGCCCCCTTGCCCCCCCCGGCCACCGCACGGCGCCGCCGCCCGGGGCCCAGAGCCGGGGGGCGGCGGGAGACGCCGCGCCCCCGAGCGAGGAGCCGGGGGAGGGGAACATCGCGGCCCGACAGGCGCTCGGAGGGGCAGCCCCGACAGCGGAGAGGGGTCCTGCGGGCGGGCGGGGCCTACAGTGGCGGGCGGGGCCGCCCGGCGGCGGAGGGCGGTGGCGAGCGCGCCAGGCGCCCGCGGGGCGGGAGGGCAAAGCCTCCTGTGGCGCAGCGGGCGGGGCGGCCGCGCGGGCTGCGGCGGTGCTCGGTTGCCGTTCTTGAGGGGAGCGGAGCTGGGGAGTGACACAAAGGGCCAGGGGAGCCCAGCGCCGCCCGGGGGGACGGCGAGGCAGAGGGCGCCGCAGGTACCGGCTCCTCAGCAGGCCTGTGGCGGCCACACCCCAGGAGCATTTCTCCGTAGGAGAGTTTAAGTAATTCTTCTCCACAGGGGGATGGGAGGCTGAAGTGCCTACAGGAGGATCTGCGCCCAGGGCCACTGCCCTTCCCGAGAAACTACTCGTCTTCCTTTTAGGGCCCACCTGCCTCCAGTCTTGGCACACGATCTTGTGAAGTCCTTCGCCTAGGAACAGCCATGGGCGCCAGCTCTGCAGCCGGCCAAAGTGGTGCCGGTGGGGTTTGCCCAGAGAGCACTTGTTGGAGGCAGCCCTTGCTCCTCACAGCGCCCGAGACCCCTTCGCCACGATGGCCAGCCCTTGCAGAGCACGGGAGTGATGACACACTGCCCAACAGCCCTCCGCTGGGATGCTCGCCTTCGCTTTCCCACTTCGCACAGCTCTTTGAAACTCTGAACATGTCACACCTAACATGCTCTCCTGTTGCTACTCCAAAACCCAGAGACACAACACCCAGTAGCACGGCTGTCCCATAGCTGATCTGACAGCTTGTACTCCATCTAAACAAGGTTTGCTATCTCTTTCAGACAAGGGCCACAGTCTCTCCAATTGCCTAAGCTCCATTTTTACCTTCCAGTCACCTCCCGCCAGAAGACCCCCACACCATAGGACAGCATATCTCAGGTCAAGCGAAGCAATAACCCTCAGAAAGCTTTATTAGATAGCGCTGTCCTGATCATAAATAAGACCTCTTGGAGAAAACAGTCAAATGACTGTTCTGCAGCAGCCATTGCTCAACGCTGCAGCAGGAATCACTGAATCACCAATGCAGACCATTGCTAGGCCAAGGAACTGCAGGGTAGGCATTTTTGAAATTCATAGTTTTCCCCTGCTTACTTGGATTATGACATGATCAAAATTCCTCAAGAAAGTAAAAATAATTTACAAATACAAATTATATTTGCATAGTATGAAAAATATATATTGTCATTCAACACTACTAATTTACCAGAACACATGGTACAACAGTAGTTTTCCAGGCTACTAGAAACAGAGCAGATTAGCAGCAAGGCTCAACATAATGCCAGTCAGCACCTGGTAGTTATATCAAAAGATAAGCAACTGATTTTTTTTTTTTTTTTTTTTAATCTAAGTCCAATACTTTCACATCAGAAGACCTAACAGGTTAGTATGTTTCATTTTGTTGTTTTTGAATAAGACAGCTTGGCATTCCACAGAGGGGTATGTGTTGATGAATCAAGAAGGAAAACCACATGCCGAGAGAATAAATAGCAATAAGAAAAGAAAATTAGTGTATCTTTTTGTGCACAGGAACATACATTAGGAATAAATAGAGATCTGATTAAGTAAAAATAGATTGTGGCATAAGTTGTTCATTATTTAAAGATGTGCATTTATTATTCATACCCATAGTATAAATCCATTCTGAATAAGATTTCAGTTACTTACACGAGACATCAGCATTTTGCCTTTTTTTTTTTTCCCCAAGATTAATATTTTAGTCATGGTTCAGCTTTATTTTTAGCAAACCAGGAAAGTAATTACTGCCCCACCCTGAGCAAAAAAAAAAAAAAGGCAATGAATCACTTGCTTTGTGAAACAAAGCAGAGACATAACCTGAGACTGACAACAGCACACAAACTCCTCTGCATTAACGTTCCAGGCTTCTGTAGCGACAGCCTCTGCCTGCCAGTGTTTTTTACTCTCACTCTCCCGATTCCTCACTACTTGTACAGCCATGCCTTATTTGTCATAGCGTATCTACTAAAGCTCAGAGCAGCATTCCTTCAGGCCTGCAATGGCAAGGCATCTAAATTATTCTGGACCTTTCTTCTTAGCATTCTCCTCATACCGTTCAGTGCACACACCTCCTGTGCAGGTGCGCTCACTGTAAATGGGCTGGTTTCCCATTGAAACTAAGCAGCTCTCGGGTTTTGTGCCACTTGCAGTGTAACTGTTACCACTTTGTATGAATACAGCCATGCTTACGCATAACTGACATCACAGAGTCAAGTTTTACTAGTGCCACTTGGAAAAAGAACCCCACACATCACTACATTAGTTTACTACAAGAACATGCCATTTGAACAGAAACTCTGCTTATCTCTCCATATGTTATAATCACAATTACTTAAGTAATGTATGTGACCAACAAAAAGAGTGAAAGCAGCTACAGTGCATATCGGTGTCCAAACAGCTTAGATAAGTTCACTTCTAACACAAGCCTGAAGTCATTGCTGGCTCTCCCCTCCAGATACAGATCTTCAAGTTGAAGATTCGGTGGAGAAGAAACCTTAGCAAAAGTCTAGCAATGAGCTACTAAGTAAATTAGGACTCCTCATTCTGAAACAAGTTGACCTAAGGGATATAGCAAAGATTATGCAAGTATAACCAGCAGGGAAAGGGTGGAAAATAGTGGAAGCTAGCAGGAAACAAGTTCAGAACAAGCAAAGCAAAAGGTTTTTTCCACCAAAGGAAAAAAATACTGATGCCGTTCAGCAGAATTACCTGCCATAAGAAGCTAAATGTTTATATGGGCTCCAGGGGAAACCAGACAGGTTTGTGGAAGAGAAATCCAGTGAGGATTACTAGTTATTAATCCATTCAACCATTACATATGGCTGTATGGCCTCTTTGGAGTCAGAAAATCCCTGAGCTGCAAATGGAGGTATCATTTAAGCTTACTCTGTTCTTACACTCCTTTTATCAGGCATGTGTTGCTTAAATCATTGCTTAATTCATCGTCTCAGAGGCAGGAATATTAGGCTAGCTACACCTTTTGTTCAATACCATACAACTGTCCTTATGCAAACCAGACATCTGGAAAGCCTTAAGAGGGCAACCAGAAGAGGCCCATACTGCCAAGAGCCTTTAGACTGGCAGATTTAATGCCTTTTAATTTTTTTTCCTCCAAGAAGTTTTAAGTAGCCTTCTTTCAGTTTAGCTTAAACAATTAGGAGGAAGTTTAACTTAAACCAGTGTCCAAGATACACTTAAAACAACAGGTCCGTATAGAAGCCAACACATTTGAATCCTCTGATACATGTACATATGCAGATAATTCCTTAGCTCAGAGAAACACCAACAAATATTAGCCTGCAATTTTAGAGCTGAGAAGGCAAACAAAAAGCAAATTTGAGAAAGCCATCAAGGGAACCAACTTGTTTGCAGGGCCTGCTAAGGCTAATAGAGACACAGATCACCTTGCAGCTATATAGCTAATGAAAGCTGATTGCCCACAGCTCTACAGCCAAAGCAAACTAAAAATCCAATCCTTGTTGTTATGGCCTGTGGAGACACTGCACACTCTTCTAGTACACGTTCAATGCTAAAGCACACTATTCCCAAATAAACAGTAAGAGGGATGTGGAAAAGGTTCTCTTAAAGAGCAAGGAGAAACGGAAATGAAAACCAACCCACGCAGAAGAGCCTGCACTTATTCCTTCTTCTGGATTTATCTTTGGTTGATTGTAAATTCTTTTCCTTCCTTTTTCTTTCTGTTGCAGTTTCCATTGCCTCAGGATTTTTTTTTTAACCTCTGTAGCTCAAGGAATAATCAACTTTTCAACAAAGCTAACTACTACCTGATAGATTTAGAAACCCTCAGGTTTCCCAACACTCTGAAATAAGTAAATTAATAGGCTTCATTCTTTGGAGGAGATACCTCCTGGAAAGGGAGGGGCAATCAAGTAATCAAATGCTGATTTGTAAGCAAAACACAACCATTCATGTAAAACTCACTGAGAAACTCAGAGAGATATGCCCAGTGTTCCTGAATCACTTAGGTGGAGCAACAGGTTTGAGGGAGTGGTGCAACAGTTCTCACCTGAAGAAAATATGAGAACGATGACTCCTTTCTGCTGTATTGTTGACATTTCTGCTCATGGTGCAGCCTGTAGCACCATGTGTCAGATAGATGCATGGCACTTAGTTTTAGAGGTTACAAGTTTTTCATAAGAAGTTGAATGAGGATTACATGCCTCAGAAAACTCAGTGCATTTTACACCAAAGAAATTGGATCGCAGAGCATCAGGCCTCCAAGACTTTACTCACCTAGCTGAAAACAATTTGGTTGCCTCCATGAAACTGATTGCTTCTCTTGTTGTAAAGCTTGACCTGGTGAGGGACAGAGGTGCACAGGATGCTGAACAATGTTTTTATGGCCACGTCTCTCACTGAAGCCACTCCAGGGTTAAGCCTAAATTCTGTAAGTAACACCATGAAGGTGGGGGGGAACAAAGAAAAGCTAAGCCATGGAGGAAGAGGAACACCGGAGGGCTGTGCTCAAGCCATTGCAAGTTATGTACTCTGTTCAGAAGTGCTAACAGGGGGCTTGGGGAGGGGGCATGGACAAGTTTGTCCCCAAGCAAATCCTTCCCTGAGGAAAAAAGTGCATCCCTGGTATCACATCCTTTTACATTATTTATAGGGTGTCATTATGCTCAGAGTATTCTGAGGATGGTCTTTACTGTAAACTGCTCTAGATGTGTAGCTCCAGACCTGAAAGCATCTCTACAGTAACAGCACATGTTGTTGGCCATTTGATTTTTGAGGGACTAAGTTTTCTTCTTCAACAAATAAACAATGTAAAAATCTTAATAATATTTGCTGTCATTCCAGCCTGCACTTCAATCAATTTCTCCCTGAAGGGAAGTCTTTCTTAAGGTCACCTCTCTTTCTAGGGTGCCTGTTTGTAGCAGGCTTTACAAACATAGCAAGTGATGGGAGGCCATTTGAGATGGTCAAGCTGCAGAGGTTTCAGGCTGCTGTAACCTGAGCTCCTGCCCCAAATGGCCTCGGACTTCGAGGAAGCTGCAGCCGGGGACAGGCTGGCTGAGCTCTGACATGGGTGCGTGCCTTGGCTGCCAGAGGCCGACCCTCTGGGTGGGTAAGGCAGGTTGACTCCGGGTAGGGCCCCGCTGTGGGACACGGGTCTTTAAACAAGTGGAAAACAGCAGAATTTTGGAAGCAGACGTGTTAGGGGTAGGTCGGTGGTGCTGAGCGACAGGACGAGGCTGAGCGGGTCAGCAGGGCCCCGCACTGTGCTGCGGCAGTTGCCTTTTGGTTCTGGGTGCACCGTTAGCTGCAGTGGGTGGATGCGATGCCCGCGACCCTTGAGCGAGCTTGGGACCAGCCATTGCCCGCCCTTAAGGAGTGTGGAGTGCCTTCAGTTTTATCCTATAGGCACACAGGAATAAAGTGGCTGCTGTACACATCTGCCCTGTTCTTCACTCCCAGCAGTCAAGATGCTTCGCCAAACAATTAATTCCCTGGCTGCTGCCTTTCAGGAGCACAGGCAGTGGAGGGCAGGCTTTCCCAGCTGGCTGAGCACGGCCAGGTCGGGTTGTAGGAGGGAAACTGAGCTATAGATGCTGAGCTAGAGCCCAGAGTTTCACAAAAGTGTGTGTGGGGGGGGGGTGTTTGTGCCACTGGTTGTAAAAGCAAACTGACATCCTGTATTGCACCAAGTGCTTGTCAGTAGCTTCTGCACCACACGGCAGCACATCCCATAGGGAAACAGGCAACGTTGACCTAAAACCAATTGATCCGTGAACAGCTAGAGTTTCACCGGAGCAATCTGACACAGCTGGTTATCTGGGAGGAGAGGCTTATCTTGATAGGAAAACCTGTTATAAAACCTATAAGAAGTGATTTATCTACAGATCCACTTTGACAGCTCTCATGCTAACAAATACAAAAGTAGTGAATGAATTACCTTTTCCACTTCTGTGATTTCCTTGGAAAACTGTGTAGACCACACCCTCATGTGGCACGGACATCTGCGAAGTGAGCAACCTTTGCCAACATACGTGAATTCTCCAGTCCTTCAAGGGTTTGCATTTTCATCTGAATATAAGGTATTATAACACAAAAAAAAAGACCTGCAGGGTAATCTACTCTCTCTCTATGGCAGATTTTTCCTCTTTCACAGAAATTTGACTATGTATATGTACGATCATGTCCTAGTTAGTTGCCAGGTGATCAGTGCAGGTCTCAGTGCAGCAGAGCTGATGATAGTGATTCTTATAATTAGGTTTGCCTAACAACCCCCAGTAAAATGTTATATTTTAGTAATACATTATTTCATTGACTCCTTTTTATTTACTCAGAGTGGAGGTTCTAGTTCAGAAATTTGTGTCAGCCTGAATGTTTTTTCAAAAGTTTTGATTAAAATGTTCCATGCTTTATAAGGGAAAAATGCTGTTTACCCAATTGAAATAGTTCTTATAATGGTTTAATTGAGAAGGCTCTGTGCTTTTCATGTTGAAACTGGTATTTCAGACATCACATGGAAGGACTGCCCTTTTGCTGTATGGTAAAACTCACCCATTCCATCTATAAACTTCAGAAAGATCTCCCATGGTACAATTTGGCAATTGATTTCTCCAAAGGGTGTATTGATGGAGCATGCTTAATCTCTGCACTTAATGTAATTGGTCTAAGCCATCTCCCAGGAGCAACTGTGCATGCTTCATCCCACAGCTGAAGAAGTGGGGTGAGATTTCTTATATGATTCTAACTCTGTATTGTAAACCTCACTGTGATTCTGAGCAGAATGGAAAGTCCCTACAGGTAACCATTCAGGAGCATAAGAACCTCGAATGCCTCCTATGTCGAGAAGCAAAGAACAGAAAAGGGTATAGAAACAAAAGGCAAGACAGACGGAAGCACGAGTAAGTACTAACAGAGGGGGATAATGAATTGTGACAGGAACAAGGGCAAAGGTGTCTATTGACAAGAATGAAGAAATCGGGGCTTTACTGCAGATTTACCTCCAGCAATTAATTTCACTTCTCTTTAAGACTCTTTGCCCTTCTGCAAAAAGGGAGTAATGATATGACCTCTTTTGTAAAGCCCAGCATAAAGTGAATGTTGAAAAAAATTGTCCTGCTTTCCAACCATTACATAACTACAAGTTTGGGTTTTTTTCAATGTCACATTGAAATACTTGCACACCCAGGTTTAAAAGTAACAGAGCATGTAATAGAAAGATGGGTAAGATATTGCTCTAAAGAGGCAATATTATTTGCATACAACCAAACCACTGGGAGAAATCATGGACTGTTCTAAATAAAACTAAACAACTTCTTAGCTGTCCCCTTTTCTTTCTGTTTGGAAGGAAGATGTGTCTAGGCATACATATTTCATACCCTGAGAACACATTCACCACATTCTTAGAATTCAGGCATTTAAAAAATTTCTCCTACACTATGGTTTGGAGAGACATTTGTCTGGCACTGCTGCATATTTCCCAGTGCTTATAACACAAACGCTGAGCAATTTCTAGAATAACGAAGTGTTAAGATAAATTTTAGGTCATCCAGGAGTTCAAGCATAACAGAGGATGGACATACAGACATGCTGCTTTATTAGAGCCAGAAAGAGCTCCATCTCTCTGAGCTGGGAGTAGGGAGCACTGGTGGTGTTCCTGGGGTGGTAAGCTAACACGGATAATCTGGACATTCATAAGCACGTGCCACATAAAGGCTGATCCTTGGATCTTGTCACTGTTCCTCCTCATTTTCACTGCAGATTCCACTATAGTAAAACAATAAATAAAACAAGGGTAACCTCTTAAAGGTTTTTACCAAAATAGAGGACCCCATCTTTTACACCTGATGATACTTTGGTTTAAATATGCACACGACTACTTTGGGTTAAATATTCACAAGCATAAAGTGAAAATTGACATTTACTCAGCATATGCTTCACGTAGGCTTTGCCCAAGCACCCAGAAAAAGCAATTTTATCATATAAATGGCTATGATCAAAGAGCATAAAGCTTAGCACATTCTAAGATTTAAAAAGGGCAAATTTTGCAAATTTGTATTTTCCTGGAGGAACAGGAAGAAATAATTTTTATATGGGTGTCTGTATATAAATACGTTTTCAAAACTAACCTAGACAGTATGCATCCACCTAGGAAAAATATCAAGAACTATTCTAATGACCACAGTGTTATTGTCTGTGTGGCCTAGAAGGCTAAATGGGCATTAACTTTGTTTCAAAATGTTATCTTGCATTAGCTAGATATATCACATGTGACATAAAACTAAGTATGAGCAATCATTGCTAAAAATGACTGGCTTTCGGATACATTGGATGCAGACTTGAAATGCCTGTGTTGGAGAAAATGGCCGGTATGTGTTTGCAGATGGGCTCACAGGTGCAAGTTGTGGAAAAATTCAATGTCACTCGCTTCATCAGTGTCAGTTACAACTGGACCCAAAGATAAATCTTTAGAACAAAGACCTGCAAGTAATGACCCACAAAATACATATTTCTTAAAAATAACATCACTGATGACTGACAATCAAACACACCTCTGTCACTTGATGGGTGTTCACAGCAGGACACAGGCCAACAGTTCAATTAACCCAGCAACAGATTAAGGAAGTCATAAACATTAAGAGGCTGGCTAGGACATATATAGAAAAATAGCACATGGGTCATTGATCATAAGGAGTGATCACAAGGAAAGAGTCCTTTCAGAGAGAGAAGTGAGCCTCTGCTCCATTTTTGTCATGTAGAGATAAGTTTTCTAGAAGGATTTTTTTCAGACCCAGAAGGAAAGTCTCCATTCTTCCATGTAACTCACATGATTCAAGCAGAAAATATAACCTTAAGAAATAGAATATTACATAGAACTACAATTCAGTATATTTTAATACACATTTAAACACCACATTTCCAACTGCATTTTGATTAAAACTGAGGTACACACCACATATTTTAAGTTTTTGCATGCAGTAAAAAAATTTGCCTTGAAACAATTTGAAATTTTTACTGAAATAACTTCCCCCATTCTAGAAAATTATTGGAACATATTTTAAACCATGTTGGTTTATACTGCTTGTCTACAAATGTATTATCAAGGTGAACATCAACAGCTTAGTAATGCTTCCTAAGTGACACTGAGGTTGGAGTATCACAGTCCTCCACTATGTCCAGGGTTCCTCTTGTGTGATGCCACACACTTTTCTCTGACAGGAACCATGAAATTGAGAAATGGAAATGTTTTTGATGCTTCAATTACTAGATATCTGACTCGGTGCATTTCAGAAGTTCACAAAACGAGAACCTTTCCTTTCTGTTGTGTGTTTGCACTAAATCTGGATTCTCATGTGTCTTTTGTTTTCAGTCCCATGTGCCAAACTGCCTTAAGTTACCCCACCCCAAGTATCCCTGTGGAGAGGATTAGAAAAAAAGTCTCTTATTTTACTTCACCACTTCCATTCTTCTTGAAGGCAGCCTTGGATATTCAACCAAACCAGAATAATTACAGTTCTGTCGGGCTTGAACTGTGGTGCCTTCTTTATCGGTACAGTCTTTCTCTATTTCTCCCTGGTAATAAGGATAAAATTTCAAGTTTTTTATGAATGAAATAGAAAGTTACTAATTCGAATAACCTAGGTATATGGCTACAAATGTAATATATTCGTTCCTTCAGAGACTAAAAAAAAAAAAAAGATTATGCTGTACCAAGGTTGCAAGTAATAGCTGTAATAGAGATTTAGCTATGCAGGAAGTCTCATGGTTGGTGTTTGCAATCCTGCATTTCCAGTATTATTAAATCAGTAGGTACCTAAAAGCCATCCTTCAATATGTTAAATTCATCCACTAAGATTAGATATTCATAAGAGAAGGCTGTAATGAGATCAGGAGGTAATCATATATACTATACACTACACTAAAAAAGAAGTTACAGAATGACAAAGATGGTAAGATGCTTGTACATGGAGATCTCTCTTCTGTTTGGCCACAGGAAATTGGTCCATCAAGCAGCAGCCTCAGCTTGATGACATCATCATCCAGGGTTATGGTATCACTGAAAATTCACCCAGCAGCAGTAAACTGAAACATCTACACTTTGGAAATGTGAACTCCATCCAACAAGAAGTTAATGTTTTTTTCAAACTCTTTTAAGCTAGAAAGGGCAGAATAATCAAACCCTGTGAAATCCAAGCTTTTTGATAGTATCTCAGGGTGGGAAAAAGCAGTAACAAAACACAAAACAAAAATCCTAAGATAAAGATGACTCTTGCATTAATACAACTGCAGTTTCAGGCTCTATACTGACCAACACAGTCCAGGATGACTGATTCAGTGATACAATGGACTTCTGAACTTTGTTCCATTATATGGCTGTTAACATTTGTTCAGTACTACAGCATAAGATTAACTGCACTATGTGCCAAATACGGCATGGGTCATGTTGTGTACAAGTTCACCCCATCGTGGGGCATCTCAGCTGAGCTGTGGTCCTTCTGTGAGGGATACATTCTGTCTCTAGGCTTTCATGTTTCCAGCACCATTTTCAATATACTCGACAGCTTTCTTCTGACACAGGCTGCGGGTAAAGTAGCGTGAAGTGATGCTGTAGATGCTTTCTGATGCATCTGCCTCCCTGCCTTTTCTCTGCAGTATACAATATGCCAAGCCATACACAGCGTTGCCTTCTCCGTGCTTCTACGACCGGCATTGCTGGCAGCTCTTAAGGTTTTTGTGAGCTGGCTAATGTAGACTGCCAGATGCGTGGGACCAAGAGCAATTGTGTACATGTTGGTTTTCTCTATTTCTTTTTTTGGTTTTTTTTGTAGTTTTGCTAAGCTGTTCATTGCAGGCACAAACAGGCAGTTTTACTAGCAGTGTGTTTATTTTCTTTGACTGCAGTTCTGATTTCTTACTGCTCAGAGAATTTATATATAGGAAACTATGATTTGAAGATACTTTAGCTGTTTTAAATAAGCTCTCTGAGAAGCCAGATGCAGTATAAGTTTGTCTGATTAAGCCCATTGCAATCTTTGGTATGCCTGGGACTACTACTGTACTTTCATTTTCCAGGGGGATGAATTTCAGATGTGCTTTGAAATCCTCTGAGCAGGATACAGATGTTCAAGTGACAAAAGCCAGTGCTTAGTAATGTTAATGCACAAGCATATTTTTTGTGGCAGGATCTTGGCACTCCAGCTGTTATTCCGATCTGTGAGCCGGCTGCTTGCCATTAGCCACTCCACGCAGAAGAAAAGGCCTTCCAAAAATCTTTCACCTTTGGCCTGTACTCAAGCAGCAAAAAGGATGTTGCAGCATATAAGGCTTGTGCCAGAAGGGATCTTCAGCCTAACAGAGAACATGATTCTGAGTTTTTTACCATTAGATTCCCCATCGGACCATCCTGGAAGACTCAGCAGTCCTGTCAGCCACACCACATCTTTGGTTTCTATATCTAAATAGGGTGTTAGTCCTCGGTTACCCTGCCTGTGTTTGTAGCTAGCTGACAAATTACTTTACGCCTAGCAGAGATCTGGCAAAACAGTATCTCGGGGATGATGATTAGAAGACAGATAATGCGGCACAAGCTTTTTAAGACTTCTGTGGTTGAGGGCAAAAAAGGAAGAAAAGGGATCAAGAAAATATGGATATGAATCCAGTCAACTTCAGCCCTTTCTTCCCTGCAGTTGGGAACATTAACGTACAGAAATCCTTAGATAAAACTAAATTCCTCTTAGTGATCTGAAAAGGAGAAAACTTTGAGAACACTACATTTCACTCAACATTAAATGTTTAAGAAAGCACACTTGATTAAGGAACCCAAACTACCTTTATTCTGCTTCTGATAAATGCCCTCAGAAACACCAATGAGTTTGTCAGTGCACTCTCATTAAGCTCCCTCTTTTCTTACCAAGGGAGGTAAGAAAGTCTCCTTCCTAAGCTAGCATCTTTCTTACCTGTCTCAGGATGAATTCTCACCGTTCTTCCAGTTAGATTGGAGTTTTGGATACCAGGGATCTGCATCCCAACCCCCTACTGCCCCAGGATCCAACTGGGTTTACATTCCCACATCTTACACATCTGGAGACTGGGGACAAATGCTCCCTCTTAAAAGCTGAAACAAATAATGATATTGAAAAAATATACATGCGTTTAGTCTTATGTGGGGGATTTCTTAAGATCATGTCAAAGAGCTGAGCTGGTTTCCTCAGGGTTCCTTAGTCTTTGTGTAACTCTAGGTATAAAGTCTTCCTGCATCTGATGTGGTAGCATTTATTAGCATTGGATTAGTTGTCATTGGACTTTGAACAGCCAGACGGGATGTGAATACGTACACCAGGTAGCCAAAGGTAAGCTCAGGCTACTGTCTTCACATGGATAATGTGCTCACCACACCAGGTGCTGGTAGGGAAGATCCTGCGACTTACTTTCATTCTTCAGTGATCTGGACTATTCTATCATTCCTTGCTAGTTCCCCCATGCCGTAGGAAAAGCGGAGGGGGCATTTGTGCATGTAAGTAGTATGTGGAAAATCAAGGGCAAATGAATAGCCATCAGATGATATAATCTACATTCTCACTGAAAAGCCAAAGTGAAAATGACACAAGTTGTGAACCATCCATCAACCACGTCAGCTAGCGCAGGTTGAATTTAACTCAGATGCATTTGGCGGCAGTAGAGATAATGCCTGAGTCGGAGCCTGACTATGGGTTTAGCTACTGGTGTAACTCTGTCTTGTGGGCAGCTATTCCTGGAATAAAATAAGTTACTTCTGGCATATGAACCCCAATCCACTCCCGGTCAGCATGCACAGCACAGCAGTGGAGCGGTGCTGCTGTAACCCGGTTACGCCATCACACCAGCCCGTCCCTGCTTTGACAATGAGTCTGAAGCAGCACTGGGACAGAGATGGCACCCGAGTGGTCTTTCGCATTGCCAGCTGGCCAGAAGCAGACACCAGCCTTCTGCTAAGGCTCCAGTTTGCAACTACTGCAACCAACAGCTTGGAGAAACAGCCTGATGCAGAGAAAACCAGAACAACTAAACAGAAGACCACCTTTGTGAAGGAGTCACTCCAGAACGGCCAGAGGCCTTCAGCGAGGCCTGCGTTCAGCAGGGCCCATTGCAAACCACTCTCCCTCTTCCTCTCCTCTCGCTTATTTAATGCAGCCTGCAGTAGAGCAAACGCTTTTCTAGGTATTTCCAGCCTCCTGACTGACAGCTTGCGATTGTCACATGAGGGGTTATTACACCCCTTGGCATTAGCCAGGGGGACTATATTTAGCAGGCAGGACAGAAACGGAGGTAGAGCTTTCGGCTCAGTGCGCCACAACCCTCTGTTACTCACAGATTCGGTCACTTTTCGGCACTCTCATTAAAGCATTTGGCTAGCAAACTCTGCTTTCCTCTTCAGAAACACCGGTATCCCCCGGTAATATACTGGAGTACTGTTTTATCCTGGGGTGGGGAGCAGGAGAGCACACCTTGCACAGAGTCATTCATCAGGGCAGCGTTAACTGAGGGGACATCCCCGAGAGTCAAGTTAGAATCTTGCAGGAGAAAGCAAAGCTTGCTAAGATACACTGAAAACTACCAAGAAGCAAAATAAGGGCTGCAAGAATCTAGGCCTAATTTGGGCATCAACTACAATTTAGTTTGGCCTGAGCCTGATCTGGTGCAAAATAACATTTGCAGTTCTACAGAAGCTGGAGCTAGTACTTTGTTTTTATTGCCTTCTCTCTCCATAACTTTGGTTCATGTTTCTAGGTCAAACTGCCACTTCGTGCAAACAATTCAAGCATGCTTCCGAAGGCCTCTTGGAGCACAGCGCTGCCACAACCCTGCTCCTCAGGCAGGACCTACTCTCCTCTGCTTTCCACCATAACGCAGAGCACAGCTTGTGCTTACCTTGGAGCACAGGAGGATGGGGAGAACATCACTCACCTCATTTCTGGCAGAAGCATACACAAAATAGTTTTTGTGATGTGTAACAGTTTTTCTGCGTGTGTAAACAATAGCCATATCAGGTTGTTGTCCTGTACATATTCAGTATTACAAGCCTCCTCCCAACATAAAAAAACCCAACCACCGAGGAATCTTCTAAAAAATGTCCCTAGGATACGGAAGTCTTAACTTCTTAGCTTTGCCAAAAAAACCCCACAAAACCCTAACATCATGCAATAATTTGAATCCAAAAACTTAAGTTCTGGAGGGGGCCTTTGTGTTAAGACTTGTAAAGAAGCTACAAAAGCCAGCAAAATTGTGGGCTACAGTTTTATCAGCCCCTTTCAGTGCTTCCAATCATACACCAGAGAGATTCCTTAGTGGACACAGTCACCGCTTGAGTATTTTTTGGTAATCTCCCCAAGCTTCATTCTCCACTTTCCTTCACAGTATTTGTGAAATTAATTGCTTTTCCCTACATTTAGTAAAGACCCTTCTCAGCACTACAGTAAGAATAGCAAACTTGTTGCCTGCTGCTGTCTCCTCTTCCTCTCTGTCCCTTTCTTTTTACGGCTGTTGCCTCCAAGTATAGTATTTGAGACTCCACCAGGGATCAAGAGACACAGATTTAGTTTTGAAGACTTCATCTAGCAGAGTGAGGGGAAAAAATTAATTACTTTTTAAATTTAATTTTGCTTCTTTGAAAATAAGCTTTCCCTATCTCCTCTCAAATTGCTCCTTTTTGCAGTGGTATGCTAAAGATTAGAGCTTGAAAAGATCCTTTTGAGAAACTAGTGACACTGTTAGAAAAAAAAACCTGTCACCAAATTGGCTGTCAATATTGTACACAAGTCAAATGACTACTATGAACAGTCCAGTGAGTACATATCCTAGTATCAAACTTCAGTACAGTTTTGATGGCAACAGCAATTATTTTAGTATTTGGCAGCTGAATTTGTCATGAATTAGTGCCAAAATAAAAAGCAAACCAGTCATAGGTAGCTGCAGACTTAAGACCGTAGCTGTACCCTTTAATTACTACCTCACCCAGAAGCGTTCTCCCTCCAGAAATAGTTTTAAGTTTATGCACTTACTTAGAATGGATTCACATAGTATGTGCCAACTATATTTTGTTAGCGTTACTGATGTCCATACTGGAGGAAGAGTTCATAACACCAATCTTATTCTCACACCTATGCTTCAAGAAATCAATTTCAGTTAGTCTAAAGGTAGTTGTGAAAATATGCTCAGTCTTTCTGAACTACTTTGACAGCTCTATGAAAGGCCAAGATTAACAATTTTGAGTGATGAACAGTAAATGAGACTGGCACCTGCACATATAATAGAAAAGAATAAACTACTTCCTTGCAGTCAACAAGTTCACTAAAGAGAGAGATAGGATACAGTGATATACTTAAGCAGTCTGCAGTTACTAAAGGTATTTTGCATGTCATTCAATAAATCAGGAGAGTAGTTTCTGTTTTGTACCAGATTTCCTTATGAGAGTTTTGAAAATAAATCTGAACAAAATGATCCGAGAAGGACAATCTGAGGTTGATTATCCCCAAATTCTACCCAAGAAGAGTGTAGGCTAGTGAGAGGTGTTTCACCTGCATTTTAACACCAAATTTAAGCCTATCTACATAGATCCTGGTTTATTTCTTCTGCTTACAGATAACACCAACTATTTCTCTTTCTAGCTCTGGTTGTAGGAGTAACACAGAGAAGGGAAAGTTATTGTGGAGGGGAAAGATTTTTTTATTCAAAGTTCACATCTCTAAGCTGTATTGTAACATATTCTGGGAAGCAGGCAGCTATTTTCCCTGGAAGTTTTCCCAATCTGTATTTACAACGCACAAAGCACATGCTTGTTTAAAGTTGCTTCGAACACAATCTACTGCTTTCCAGAATATTAGACCAAAGGCCATAGTAAGTACTCTAACAACTGGTACACTGAAGCTTATTGCTTTTGCTTCTTCTGCCTTATAATTTTTTTTTTTTTGAGACATGTATTGCCACACCCATTTTCCTTTTTGAATCTGGTCTTTAAAAACTGATTGAAAAGAAAAAAAAAAATCACACTCAGGAAGGGCTATATATTCAGGATTCTTTCTCTAAATTATCAGGTTGATCAACATTTTATAATTCAGAGGGAGGTAAATGAAAAACTTGTCAACAGTTCAGCATGTTAAATTTACCTGGCTCGCTCTAATGAGAGAATGTTTTACCTGGATTATGGTCAAAAATATATTTCAAAATTGCCATTTACAAGTATGAACTTACAACTCCAGGGCACGCAGCATACCTGGTATACTGTTCAAGTTTTTCCATAGGAATGAGTGCACATCCTTTCACATACCACATGACTGAAATCAGTGACTGGAAGTAATAACAGGCCTAACATACAAACCCATTAGGAGAGTATGTAAAAGTTTCAGTAGTTAACCTTACTCTTCCACAGTTTTCTGAGTTTTAATACTGACTGTTGATTTACTGTAACAGTATTCACCATCATACCTAGAGACATCAAAGTTACTTCAGCTGAACAAAGTCTTTGAACGCCCTCGTCATACTGAACAGAGATCTTACAAGACGGAATGCATTTTCTAACTTTTTAAAAACAAAAATATTTAAGCCATTTGCAAAAACAATTTACAACTGCCAAAAACATCAGGTACACCGATATATGCATTATGCAGCATGCATTTTCACACCAGGAAAACAGAGCTTTGGGGGAAAAAAAAAAACCAACCCTCTAAAACCTAGATTACTCAGGTATACTTCTATGGTAACAACACTAACAGAGATAACGAGTCATCATTTTACCTAAGAATTACACAAAACATTTGTCATCTTTCAAATATTTTATTTTAGTACTCTTAAATATGTTTTAATACAACAAAGATATAAAACAATATATTAATTCAATCTGAGTTTAGAATCAAAACAATATTTACTTATTTACAGTACTCACTTTAAACTTCACTGGCATACCTTCTAGCCATTAGGTAATACTATTTTCTCTGTCGGAACAAAATTGAAGTAACTGTTCAGTGTGAAAAGCCATGTTTCTACATCCTTATTATGTTAAGTACCATGTACAATGCAGTTTGTCATTTCTCACATTTGACAAATTTATCATATTTGACAAACTGAATTGAAAAAGCAAAACTAAGTTACAGTTAGTCTTTCTAACTACGCAGTCACTGGGCTAATAGCTCAGGTTATTGTGCTCCACATTTATCATCTTAATTTGTTACACACCTGTTACAAACTGGCTTTAAAAATGTGCATGTCAATGAATTATGTACATAATACTCACTGCAAATTTCTTAAGATACAAACAGTCAGTATGCAGGATACCACTATATGGTAAGTTCAGTGTTCACAATAATATAGTGTTATAGGGGTTGTGAGGGGTTTTTTGGTGTTTTTCTTCATATAATGAACAAGACATCAGTAGGTTCACTCCAAAGGACTTTTTTTTCCCCAGAAATACTGTTTCAATTAGAATAGTGACAACGTCAAAGATACATCAGAAATAGTAATCTGTATGAATCACCAGTGGTCTATCAATTAACCCTTGATTGATATAAAGTCTACATACACAAAACAATTCAGAGGGTAAGCTGGCTCACTGCTAGGACTTCTGCCAAACATACTTCCATCCTGCCAAGATGATGATGGTTTCTGTAGTTACAGGCCAAGTTTCTATAGAAGTATCCTAGATTATTCAAAAACCCCAGAAAAATCAATATTGTCTGTGTATTACTGCAAATTCTCCCCAGCTCTTCAGTAGAAACTCCATGGGCAGGATGAAAAACTATCACAGTCGTTATAGGCTACTTTTGTTATACTGCAGGTCCACAAAACCTGCTTTTTTTTCCCCCCTAAGATATCTGCTATTTCTTCAAATGCATATTTAATGATTAAGACTCAGCTCCACAATAGTTTTGGTGCTTGAAAACCTAGTGGGCTTCCATACATCAAAAAACTAGCTAAATAGTCATGAACAACTGTAGCACTAAAGTATGCAAGGACTGCTTAAAAAAACCCAAGGAGATGTTAACTGTTGCAAAAGACTTGTACGGATGTCCAAGTTCAACCCTTCCCTCTTTCCCTTTAATACTCTTTGGCACTACATGGGACACAGCCATACAGAAAAGAAGATTATAGGAACCTGTGCTTTTATCCTCATTGAAGGGTTTCAATACTTCTCAATAACCTTATTTAACTTGCTTGCATCAAAAAATAACTTTTTTTCTTTTCAAATAATTTAACTGACTCTTGCTTCTTAAAGCAGCTAACTATCAAGGTTTTATTTTGATGCTTTTTTTTTTTTTTTAAACAGATTTATTCTCTCAGAACCCAGTTAAGTAATAATTTCTTTGAAATTCTACTAGAATGTTTTCTTCTATAGTAGATTGGGGGGGGTGGGGGGGAGAAATCAGGGAAAACCAAAAAGAAAGTGACATTACCTATTCCCCTTACTGTAGCAGTATATCACACTCAGCATGCACTTGGCCTTATCCAAGAAAACACTTAAACTAAAATGGTAATCCTCACTGAAGTCAGGAGTATTTAGTGATTTGCTTAAAGTTAAGCATATAATTGCTTCATCACAGGCAGTATACTTACAGTATCCAATTCTTGCTAGTGTTGGACATTTAACTAGTTCAGGACTATCTACATTTCTGTACCAACACTTTGCATGTTATCTTGTTTGCCAGAGGGCATGAAGATAATTAGTATATATGGAAGCTTTCTATATCATTATTCAAGAACAGTTGGAGAAACCGTGCTTCAAGATCCTTCCATAAGCTTTTGTCAGTGTAGTCAGAATTTGCTAAAAAATACATCTACGGAAGTCTAATTTCTGTATGCAGGTGTAATGTCATAAAACCACTAGTTTAAGGGATCTTCCAGAAAGGAAAAACTAAAGGTAAGAAGTAGTTTAGGAACGCTATTATAAGAAGCTGTGTCATAAGGTACAACAAAAAAAAAAAAAGGAAGGGAGAATGCCTATGTGTCTATCACTTTCAGGTATGTGCATATATATCCCCAAACTGATAATAATACGGAAGAGCTCAAGACTATTTTCAAGTCTCAAATATTACTAGATTTGC
Source organism: Gavia stellata (assembly GCF_030936135.1). Lineage (NCBI taxonomy): Eukaryota > Metazoa > Chordata > Aves > Gaviiformes > Gaviidae > Gavia > Gavia stellata. The sequence continues at coordinate 16,665,436 of NC_082602.1, forward strand.
TAAGCTACCAAAAAAATTTGGCCCTCCCCTTCTTTTTTATACCCAGAATTATTCAGTTAAGACTTTTCTACTTGATTAGTTTGTGCACTTTGTAGTACTAAACTAATGTTGTTAGACACTTCCTGACATTATGCAGTAATTCATTCATTACTCTGTTTTCAGATTATGTGTGCGCTGCCACAGAAGATGACTTTGCACAAAATAGGTACAGCAAGTTAAAGGTCAGCAAAAAGACTGGTGCATGTACATAAGGGAGAAGGACAACCCTGAATGTACTTAGCATTAAATCCAAGGCCCAAAGATACCCTGCTGCCTTTACTTAAGAGTGCTTGTCGGCAGCAGAGAAGCAGCAAAATGCTTTTAAAACACTGACTCTTTAAAAAGGAGGTACAGAATTTTAAGCCTGTCAGTTACTCGCAACTTGTTTCCATCTAATTAACAATAAAGCTTACATTACCAACTTTACAGACTGACCTGTGCTCTTTTGTATGAGATCGGATTTTTCTATCTTCTATCAATTTCAAGCCTTCCTCTTGCACATTTATAGACAGACAAAATGAACTTCCAAAATAGAAAAGGACAATTATCCTGACAATATTTTAACCTGCTTCAATGCTCACAAAACCAACCTCTGTATATTACATCTTGACTCAGATATACAGCATCAAGGGAAACAGCACAAAAGAACAAACTTTCCTTTAAAAAACACTGATAGGCAATGCTGATTTAAAACATAGGTTTACTTAACAGAATTTGAAAAATTAAATTAGAGCAAAGAGAGAAGCCTTATGTTTCAAAGTATATGAACTTCATTTAAAAAAAGTAGTATTGAAATGATAGCTTTACTTTATGTAAACATTGTTACACTGGGCTGTACTCAAAAATTCTTCTGCATGTCTTAAGTTGCAAAATAATTTTTCCATTTAGACACAGCTGTGCCAGTTAGCACTGCCATGGTTCTTTTCAGAATCAACAGCTTTGCAGTTTAGTTGCTTACCTCTCCACATGTTTTAACTCAGAATACAATCCTACACATACTGAGAACAGATGCTTTCCTATAGTTTAAAAAACAGCATCCATAACTGTGTGTGCATTGCAACGGCAAATATAAATTAGCAAATAGAGCTCTTTGATTATAGTCTCAAGAGGAATGTTCAAATTGCCTTTCTGAAATCAGAAAGAACAGCAAATTAAAAGTCTTTAAATCTTTCAGATTATTTTCTCCTTTTTTTCCGTAAGTGTAAGCATACTCCCCCAATTTGGATGGCAAGAGCCATTAGGCTGCGGGTGATTAAACAATACAGTATTCTACCTGCAATTTTGCTAAAAAATTGGAATGTTACAAATACAAAAGTCTGCAGAATAGTACAATGTATGTGTGCTCAATACAGTTGGCAGAGATACTCTAAGATGCGCAATTCCTCTGTGGAATAGGAGCTAAATTAAGTTACAAAAGTAATACACTACAAAGAGCTGAAGATAGTCAAGTTAGTACAATCCAGGTTTATAAAAGGAACACAATATAGAGAGGAGTAGCCCACAGTAGGGTACAAGCCTCCAAATACAAAACCACCTTGCAAAATTCCAAAGGGATTCTTTTCCATGCAAACCTAAGTACACTGTGGCCATTAAGTTGGCTTGTACGAAGCTGGAAATGCTTCATGTAATTTTCCAAGTCTGACTTACACTACCTTTTGCACATACCACCGATTCTGAAATGGCAATAACCAAATTAAAAGGTGTATACCATTTTTATGATTTGCACCTTTTACCTATGAATTTTCATTTAGCATAAATCTAATTTCAAGTCTCTACAGCCAGCGTTAGTATTGTCCCCTTACAAACCACTGCGTAAGAGATCACCAACTGTGTGAGCCTTGCTTACACATTATGGACTCGGAGTGTTGGTTTGGGGTTTTTGGAGGTGTTTTGTTGTGGGTTTGTTGTTTTTTTTTAAACGACTAAAAGTCAACTGCTTATGGTACTTTTATGTTTCAGTGTAGCAAAAGAGCAACTTAAATTAAGAACTAGTCTCTTTTCATACTTTGTAAAAGAACATATACTGTGTGTGTTTATATATATATAAACAAATATACTGTGCATATATATCCAGAGATATTCACCATATTGTTGACACCAGAGTGCTAAAACATACATCAATATGAGCACTATTTCCAATACTCACTATTATTACTTTTCCTGAAAGAGTTACTACATGCATTTTCCCCATCCATTTATGGGACAGTAAGATATATGGAGATAACTGTTCTGGTTTTCCAATGTTAAAGAGCTGTTCCTACAAAAAGCATGCACAGGTTTGGGTATAAAGCAATTAAAACCACACAAGTTATTTTGTGGCTTTAAACTCACTAAAGCTAAATTAACTTTACTTTCAGTGGATGTAGCATTTACTTTAACTCATTTATTTAAACACAAAAGGGAAAACTTCCAAGTGCTAGAACAACCATATAGACAACTGATAGACTAGACTAAATAAGCTCTCATTAAAAAAACCATCATCACTGCATAGCCACAATGCAGACTTTCATTTTTGGCAACCTGTACGCAGACCATTTATACTGTCAAATAACAAGTCTTAAAGTATAATTGACAGTTAAGAGACCCTTTTAGCAAGGAGCTATACTGCTTTCCTTATTATGACACAGTACTCCTCAATCTTCCAGTATAGAGTTTGTGTTGAAAATTACATTTATGACTGTTTTAAAAGAAAGTCTTCATGAAGTTCTGATTTTTCAGTCAGTATATGTAAAGGCTGGCATGTCAGGCAATGGAGATTATTTGGACCTGTAAAGGGTATAATATATTCAGTACAAGCACATATTTGAGGTTAAAGTTACTTAAACATTCACATAGAACCTTACCAAGGATAACAGTATTCTGGTTCATATTCATGGTTCATTGATAGCCTTTACCAGTTCCTGCATTTTTTTCTATTTTAGCAACAAGAAAATAAAACACATTCCTGTGAAGTATGGGAACCCCATTTTATGGCTAAGAATCTAAGAAACAAGACAAGGAGGAGGAGATCACGGAGGGAAAAGTGTTACTTTACATGCCCCCTCAGCTAGCCTTGTAGGATCTTAGTCATAACGCTTCATAAAAATCTGAAGTGTCCCTCAGGCTCTTCAGCCAATCAATCTTTTCAGTATAGTAGGTTTTGAAAAGGGCCAGCAATACTCATTGGGAACAGTACCATTAACATTGCATTCAAAAAAAGAAAACATTGGAAACCAGATCCTTGCTCTCCTACTCTGTTGATATGCTCTAGTATTAGCCAACGTATGGTAATACAAAAAGAGTCTTGTAGTGATGTAAAAGGCAATGAAGACATCAATAGAATAATGTTCATGTGCAGCCAAAATGAAGAAGATTCCAAAGAGATTCAGGACCCAGGACAAGGTGTGCAAGAAGTTCCAGCTCCTTGGCGTATCTAGGAGAAAACAGAAAGTGACTAACCTTGAATGTCTCAAAAATCTGGGTCATTACAAAATCCAGGCCTAGACATTGCAAATTTTTATACAGATTTTTCATCCAAAAATGTGATGAAGTTATTGTCTTCATCTGGAAATATTGTTTAAATCTACAGGTCCAATAAATCCAATGAAAACAACCACACAACTTATAAATGCCTATCACTTCATGACTTCTTTTACAAATGCAGCTATTATATGTTTCTGGATTAACAGAGCATCCTAAAATGGTTTAGGACCATGCAAAGCAGAATTTTTTGTTCAACTAACTTCTTTTAATGAAAATCATGCCTTTTCCATGTAATAAGAAGGGGAAAAACGTCATAAAGCATACATTACTGTTATCACTCCATTGTAGGTAAACTCAAACTAATTATCTTCGCTTGCTATATAATGTATCAAATTACACTTTGTATTTACAGAAGAGCAGTATTTTTTCATATATTCTCACTCATTACAAGGTTTGGTATTTTGGCTTTATGGATTATATTAAACGTACAGCCACCCAGCCGGGTATTTTGTCTGATAGGGGTCAGTGGCAGATACCTAGGGAAGTGTATAGGAACAGACAATCATAAATATCTTCCCTGGTATTCTGCCAGTAGCAAGCTAGAAAGTCTTTCTAATTTTCTTGGCTCACGTGTTCTTTCAAATGTGCCCTATTCATCCTTCCATTAATGTAGGTGGTGCTGCTCCTTTCCTGTCTGCAAGTGAACTGTCATGAACCTGAGAAAGAGCACAGCAACCTGAATTTGTATTTGTTTGCTTAAATGTTACACTCTGAACTTTTTGAGGAGGTCAAGCAGCAGATATTCTTAATACTTAGGGACATTTAAGTATTTACACTCTGTACTTACATTCTGTGACAAAGAAGTTGAGCATGGTCAGGACAACAGTGTGGCCACTGAACATATAATCTCCACACGTATGTACTCCAGTCAGAGTCATTCCAAAGCCACTCCATATTGCAAATGCCCGCTGGAGTTTTGCCCAAACATTGCCATACAACTAAAAGACAGTGACATTAACCTTTAGTAAGCTCCAACCCCACTGCCAGAACAGTATGTCCTTAAAGTGAGCTGTATAGCACCATGTATGTTTAATAACATTTATCATGTCTGGTCTTCTATTAAAATGCAGGTTAGCACATCTTTGAATTTTATTGTGGCAGTGAGTCACATTAGTAACTACAATTACTAATTGTATTCATCAAACCTCTGATGAATACTGGAATTTAGAGCAAGTATTTTGTTGCAAGTGATTTACATACAGAGTCTGAAACCTTTTTTTGAATGTATTCAACCTCCCAATGTGTCATTGTCAAGCTTCCAATATATTCAGCTCAAACCTCTTCTAACTAAAAGTTAGGATAAAACCATAAAATCCCATGTTCTATGGAATATTCCTTATTAGAAGTGGTAAAATAAAAATAGGGGTGGGTTTTTTTTCCAAACCATGCATCCAACAAGGCAAAGAAGCGATTACTCCACTTTCAGCCTTTCGTTATTAAGTCAGTATCTTAAGTGCACCCTTCTCTGATGTATTCTCTTCGGTTTACATTGTGAAATATTCTGAACACCCTTCCCCAAGCAACTATCTGTTCTCCAAAGTGGCAAGTGCTTCTAAGACCCCTAAGGATGCCTGCCTACATAATGGCAACTAATGAAGGGGTGTGGAAGGGAATAGGGGAGAAACAACACTGATCTTACAAACACACATCTAACATTATGGTCACAACAATCTTAAATAAAATTTAAGAAAATCAAAAAACTAAAAAAGTAAACAGGAAAAATAATTTAAAAGATTTTAAGTTTTCACCTTTCCAGTACACTGCAAGTGCTGGCCTGGCACAGAGAGTGAGGTAACAAACATTGTAATGCAACGTAATAAGAATACTGTCCCCATGAGGCTGCACAGCCTTCGCAGAAGTATAGATCTGGAAAAAATACATAGGAACTGATTGCAAGAATCCTAATATACTGTATTTTTAAATCAGGAAAAGTTATGATAAAACATTTCCCCCCACCCCAACTTAATCCCATGAAGTCCCTTCACCATTGCTGCAAGTTTCACAGCAGAAATTATTTTTTTTTAAAGTAGTACTGTAAAGGTATGGTTCCACATGACAGGGCGAGACACTGCAGCAAGCTTACTGTCACCAAAAGGTACAACCCCACTCCTCTGCAACTACACTTGTACTAGGCTTTGGCACTCAGGCCTTCTGTTGGCAAACTGGTAAAAAATCAACAAACCCATGAAAATTTAACTTACTGATGCACACAAAAGGGTTTTCTACCCTTCAGTGACAGCAAGCTGCTAGGGTGGCTCAGTCATCCCATGGAATTTCATTCTCATAGGATTTTATTATTTATACACAAAATTGTTACAGTATGAGAGTATATACTGACAACTCGTAAGTTCTGAAGGAAATTACATGTAAATCTGGTAGAAAAGTAAATTCAGATTACGCCTTTGTAAGATTCACAAGTCACCATTCTTGATTAAATCCTCCCTAATCCATTTTAAACAGGGACATATTAGAAGCTTACAAGTTTCTTAGTAAATGGAAAGCCTTAAACAATCATCATTAATTCTTGTTACAGTCCTTTCTCTGAATCAAAGTACCAGTTAATTTGAATTTTATATACTGTACCTGTGTTTGTGAAGCAGAAGAACCAACAGCCAAATGTAGCAAAGAATTACGCCACATACTTCAGTCATAGCAAAAGCCCATGGTATCCTAGGGACGCTAAAAAAAAGGATGAAGCAAGAAAGTTAACTTACAATACAAAGGCTTAATTTTTCTTTCTAGCCTCAGTATTTAGAATAAAGGCATATAAAGTTCTAACTAAAAAACTAACTTGCATTAATCTGACCACAGTTTAAACTACAACCAAAAACTATTTTGTTAGACTGAATTAAATAGAACTTGAATTTCATTATTATAAAGGAGACAATGTAATTAAAAATTATTTTCAGCAGACATTTACACAGAATTCACTAAGTCAAAGAAAATCTCTAGTATGCTCTCTTAATTTACAGGTGTGATTTACTAACAGGATGTGTTCCTCTACCATTGTTTCCCAACAACCTTTTTCATTCCGACACAAACTTGCATCATGTCAATTATGCTGCTTATGCTTGTAAGAATGCCATGTCAACACAATTAATGAAATGCTGCAAATCTTAAAATCCTAAATACTTGTAATGAAGCAGAACTGCACAGAAAAGTGTTAGGAAAACTAAAAAGTGTTTTCAAAGTTAGATTTCAATGATAATCACTATATGCAAACCTTTTAGCCTTGCTTGTCAAAAAATTTAAGACTTTCTTGCACACATATAGTACCTATAACAATTTCCACTCTGCAATTTCACCAAAATACAGATCGACAGATTTCAAGAGAGGCTGCTCCTCGTAGTTTTGTGTTCCCCTTGATACAAAGGAGTAGCAGAGCGCTGCTCAAATGCTATCTGCGTAATAATCCCCTGGCATTGTTTTGTGAGCTGCTGCTTTCTGACCTCCCCCATCCTCCTGCCCACTGAATACCATGGTAGTGCGCTGGGAACAAAATCCAGTAACGTCATAGCTCCCGTGCTCTCTTCCTATCTGCTGGATGTGGTCCATCCTTGCTGAGTTTTACCTAAATTTATGGGGGATCCTGCACACTTACTCAAAAGATTAGACCCCTACTGACCTCACAAAAACCATTAATGAAAATAGAAATTACTGGCAGGAATAAGGAGACCACAAAGACTGAAATCTTGAACAGTTTATCTTGTCTTTTAAAACTCTCTAGGCAGTAAGTTCTCTATGGTGCAAGTACATTTGCTCAAAGGGAGCTTTTATCCCCCATTAAATCTCTACTCACTGAGTAGAATTTCACCTTTGCTACTGTGTCTCTCTTCTGCCTGAAGTGGAATATTTTCTTTAAAAAACAAGCAGGTGCCTTGTAAGTCATGACAGTGTTTTAGTACACAGACACTCTATGTTTAAAGAAGATGCTGGTCTATTCAGTCTGCTTCAGAGTTTCCCTAAACCATCTTCAACAAGTTGACAGTGGGGAGACAGCATAAATACAGTATCAATGCTATTCCCTTTCAACTTCCTTATTCACTGGCAGACCAAAATATTCCTTCATCAAATTTTTTTCTATATCAAGACATGTTAAGCTTCATAGCAGCATCTGGATTTGAGAAAAAGCATATGGCTGCTTATCTATGCCAGCTGACCATCACCCTTTTTACTAGAATGAGAGGATGGACAAATTAATTCCTGTGTTGTGATTAGGTAAAAATGTAGATTTAAATATATAACAACAGCTCAATTTATTTTCCCCTGAGAAGACTAAATCTCTGCATCTAACTGATGCACATTTCAACCTTAGTGGAAGGGTTTACTACACTGTAATTACTATTTTGTAGAGGCATCTTCAAGAGCATATGAAACTTTGAGAATGAAGAAAAGACAGCCTATACTTTAACCATCAAGTTACTGGTTTGTTTTAAAAGAAAATTTCTTACCTATCTAGAAATATGTCTGGTAGAGGTGGATATGTTTGCATGTCAGGTACACGCTCATGTACTATAACCATAACGAATGATGTAAAGCCAAACACTATGAAGACATACACACAACTTAAAACCGTCTTCCAATACTCTGGGTCCAGTCTTCGGGTAGAGTGTTTGTTTTTTCCATTTGCATATTGATACTGATCACCATTCAGGTCAGTAATTGGTCCATCACAGTCCCGAGGTACTTCACCATTACAAAACCAATCTGTACCCTGTAGCGACCCAACACTTGCGCATGCTGTGCCAACATGACTATCGCTGTTGTAACCCAGCTCTTCTAGGACATCAATATGTTGCTTCTGTAGTTTGCGTATGGACAACATTAGCCTTTTGATATCCCCCAGGACTTTGATTTCTAAAGGAGGGGAGCGTAAATCATACTCAGTAAGTGTCAGCAGTGTAATTCCATCCAGCCTGTGTCTATTGCACAGAACATCCACATATTCGCAGAAGCCTTCTTCCTTCAGCCACTTGGCCACGTTCTTGGTAGTCCAACGTCGAATGCAAAGCTGGTTATTGCCTGCCATCATCCTTCTCTATCCGCCAATAAAATTGACCTGTTACATATTGGAGAAAGAGACAAGACCTGAATGTTTAATGAAGATTACTGAAATGTCAGTGTATTTTGTGTGATTTTAGATGCTTAATTAGCCAAAGGCTTTTTATATAAGAGCCAGCTAAAAACCAGACATATAATTTATTAGGTAAGTAATAGAAAAATGCTTTTTAAAATGTTTTTTATTCAAGCAAAACTAAATTAAGATTATCTCACTTGTTCCTAAAAAGAAATTTAAAGCTACCAAGAAGTAGAATATTTCCTAGATGTACCCAGTCTACTTTTATTCTTTTGTCAAGAAAAAAAAAAAAAATTACACTAGGCAAGGAAAAAGAACGATTACTCTGTTTAAGTACCAGCTTAATGGTTAGTCTTTTCCACTGTCTGCAGTTCATAAACTAAGCAAGAAAGTATAGGCAGCAACCATGTAAAACTGAATTAAAGTTAAAGTAATATATTGCACGTTCAGTACATTCCACTGTTTTAAAATATATACTAAAGCTTTGGTGGCATGACATTTCCCACCCACCCTCCCAAGTAAACCTAAGACTAGGTATCTACAATAATATTGACCTGAGGCATCTTAGTTATACATTGATGGTGCAGCCATCACATTTCTATCATTGTTTGATCTCAGTAATTAAGATATATGCTTATTATATTGCGAATCCTTTAAAATATTCAGCTTTCAAAATAACATTACTAGAAATTAAGCATTAGCTTTAATTCTAAAGCATCTTCAAAAGCGATGTGGTAATAGATAACATAATAACACTCCAAAATGCGAAAAGATGTATTCTCTTCATACAGATTTCTCAATAATTGTTTTCTTGACTCAAGAATATTGTTTGAAGGAAGGCAAGACATCTCAGCAACATTTTAGTTACATGGAGGTGACAATTCACCAGAACAACTTAGTACAGCCACCAGAAAAAAAATTAACCACAGAATGTTACCTGGAATACATGAAAAAAACTTTGAAAGGCTACCAGTGATGTAAAAGTAATAAAAAGCTTATCCAATATTTAAGAACCACAGGAGTACAGAATGGATTTGTGCATAATTTATATTTGGTGGCTTATGTACAGCTACCATCTAAGAAACAGCTATAATTTTACAGCTCTTTTGTACTTGAAAAAACAATCTAATTAACTAGAATGTTTCAATCATGCCAACCAAATCTCAGAAAATACAAGACAGTACAATACACTAGTGCCACATACATCATTCAAGGTTTTCAGAATGAAAGCAAGGAAAGTCTATTTAATCTATTATTTAGTTTGTGTATATAGCAAACAGGTACTCAAACCCATAATGAATACTCAACATAAAGTTTTACATCGTTTTCAGGGGCACAGCTCTTCCACAAACAGAAGGTCTGTCCTTCTCACTTCTCTTTAAAGGAGGTACTATACCTATTGTTAGAAGTAGCTTTTATCATAATTATTGGATGCAACTTTTTCTTCCAGATTACATCTAATAAGAGCACACATTATTTTTTTCTACATCAGAGAAGATTCAATTTGTCCAACAAGATTTCTCAGCAGTACAAAAGAAATAGTTTAGAAGAAAAATGAATGCACAAATCAAAGTTGCCCTTCTAAAAGAATTAAGGGAGTGGTACTTCTGAAAATACTTCCTCTGGAGTTGACTGTATGTTAACAACATGTACTTAATGCATAGTTTTAACTTCTCAAAACTCCATATACAGTCAATATGTATATAAGCTTTAATCCCTTGGTTTAAGTAGTTGCCAAAACATCCACTACTAAAATACCTGTATTTACTATACTCATACTCTTCCTTCTCCACATAAAAGGGGGTATTTGCTCATTTCTATGTTATCTTACTCTTTTTTAAAGTCTTGCTCAAAACAACTGTAACAACTACGTTGCTCACACAGCTATTAACAAAAGAAATTATGACATTTCATTTATAATTAACGATCAATTAATTGGCCTTTTCTGTACTACATATTTTTATCTTACTCCAGTAAAACAAACAAACTTGAGTTGCTTATCAGGACTTCCAGCTTTCCTTACTCAGAAATACAGATGAAATACTGAAAAAAATTGCTCATCACAGTGTTTTTTATAACACTGTAATCATGACAAGTTTTCTAAAAGCAGTGAATTTCGACTCACCAAAAATACACTCAACTTACTGATTTGTCTTCTAACCAAAGCAACTTCTGAGGGCAAAGGCTGGAAACTTTCCCTAACCTATGAGAATTCTGTTCATTTGTCACAAGTCAAGTAGTCTAATACCAGCCTAGTGTTTCTTCATCTGGCATCGCAGGAATAAAAATCAACCCTTACATTACATGTAATAAAAGTGACCTTACAACACTGAGTAAGCACACCCATCAAAGGTCACTGCTGAATGGGCTGGACCTGGGAGAAAGTCTACATTAACCTTATGATGCACCTGATAGGACTTGCTGCTATTTTTCAATGCCATCACAGCCAAGACACTTAACCAACTGGAAAAGACAAAGAAATCAACAAAAGAAACAAGCACTTACACAAAACACAAACCATTCCACACAGTTGGTAGCTAATTTCGTTGCAACAGCAACAGTTGAGTTTTTGATGACAAGGCAATTTCTTTAAACTCGGAAGCTGCCTTCTCCTTCAGACTACTCATTTAGTGCCACTTTTGTAGTTTAAAGGGTAAAAAGCACTTTCCCTAATAATCTTAGCACCTGGAATGCAATACAGATCTCCATGCCCAACTGCTCCTGTTAATTTTTGAAGCTTAAGAGTGCTACATAACATTTCCAAGACTACCAGCCTGCAATGCAAAACTCAGTAGTGTAGCAGAAGAGACCAAGTCACCTGTACTTGCTTCTGAAAGAAAACAGCACTGGTAACTACTTTGCCTTCTACATTAATGGTTTTATTGCTGAAACCAAATAATGGATAACATTATTTAATAATGAATAACACGCATGAGTAACACAGAGCAAGCATAGACTTAAGCGTCAGAGGGCAAAATACGCTTTTCCCCTGACATCAGCAATGTCTGTAGCTAGCTACTTGATTACTTTCCTGCTACTGTGACTTTATATTTAGTCAACTCATCATCAGTATGTATCATGTGTCCCGTTTCCCTTTTTCCTTCCCCAGCCTTTCAATTAACAGCACAAAAACAACTGAGTATGAACTTCATGCGCATGTGTATAAGTATTTTTTTTAAAAGATAAATACTACTTTATGAGCCATAAACATTTCTACAATTTGGTTAGGGCATTTTAAAAAATGAGATGCCTCTAAGAGGCTGAGTATACCCTTAGCACAGTATTTTTCCTAAATGTATATTTAAATATGGAAAATTAATCTCTCTCAAAATGATTATCCACAATTCTATCATGCTTTCCTCTACTGAATTACTGCAAGTCAACCATTAAGTCCCTAACTCTCCTAGCATGCAGACTTGGAGGCAATATACTGAGGTAAAAATGTAGAAAGTTGAATATGATTATCACTACTCTAGCCAAAGAAAAGTAGCATTAATACCACACTAACATTAGGCTGCAATCTTGTTACGAAAACAAAACTTGCTTACACCAGAATCACAGCTGAAGGGTTAAATAAGATCCTAGTGATGTCCACGGCAGTTAGCAGAAAGCTGACTGCATTTGTTTATTCCAGACACACATGCAGAACTCTGCCAACACCATTACTGCTTCACCACCTGCCCTCATGTGCCTGGGAGAGCCCATGCTTCTCCTTGCTGTCATGCTTCTTGATGTTTTTCTCCAGCTAGGTTCAATTCTCACCATCCTTGAGAGGAATTTTAGGAAAGACACTGAAGAACTATCGGATCTCAAGTGATTTAACTTATGTTTCTCTGTGGAAGGTTTCAAGCTCAAGATTGAATATAGGCAATTCCAACTCAGCCCCTCCTTCACCGGGTCCGCTGGCCTAGGAGCACGACTTCTCACACCTCAGGGGAAAAGTTTTTCTGTACAACGGCTGCTGGTTCACAATGTGGACAAGACCCAGGTTTGAGGCCTTGGCTTCCCAGCACAAAAGCTCCATACGCAAAAACATGCGCTGAGCCACCCTGCAATAATAAGGCTACTGTCACATACCAACTTAGTACTGCTGTGCCGGAAAATGAACTTACAGCACTGCCTTGTTACACATCAAAAGCCTCGGATACTCTGCTGACTTGCATCAGAAGCTTGTCACTTGCTCTTCCTGAAAACTCTAAATTCTTCAGTGCTTATTTAAAGCAAATAGCACCAAAGGTTTCATTGCCATATACTACACAGTGACTTAATCCTTACCTTCTAAATGCCACCGTATATACTACAATATCTTGTAAACAACAGGAGAATAAGAACACTTGCAGAAATAATACATGATTTTTCAAGGGTTTTTTAATACAATAGCTACCATGCTATATATAAAACTGATTAAACACAGCAAAATGCCCACTGTGAGACTGAAAAATTGGGTCAGTATTTTCCTGAAGCAAGCATACAATAACTTCAAATGCAGAAATATTCCGGTAAAAATTGCATTCAGCTTTACTTCGTGACTTTGCTATCAGAATTGTTTCATAAAGATTTATAGTAAGTGAGATTATCAGCAGTATTTTAACCTTACTCAAAGGTCTTTGGGCTATTTACGAAGGTAAGATAAGAAATTTCATAAAGTAACAGTTGTTTAGTTTACTGTATGTCTTAGGTTTTAAACCACCAAGGAAGATGTGTTTTTCAAGAATTATTCATTGAAATGTTGCATTGTGGAAAATATTGAACCGATACTGTAAAATCAAAGATTAGGAGAGTCTTTCTGTTGGAACACCTCCATGCAAAACTGACAGCAGCTACTACAGAAAGTCCTGAAAGCTAAACATACTTGTCTTAAGAACCACTACATGCAGTTACATATTGCAGCAAGCCGAACAGAATACATACTGCTCCCTGACTTTTACACCTCATTAAACCAAATGGGTTGTACTATACTCAAGTGAACATTAAGAGCGGCTCAACTCCTAATCTGCTAACAAAACATTTTTTTATCCTACCACCATAATTCAAGGCACACACAAGTGATTTTTAAACAACTGATCAAGTACTCCACCACTTATCTTAGGATGTAATTCACAGTATTTAATTAATATTTGTACAAGATCTTGAACATTTCATATGCTAAATGTCAAGTGTCAAGGATTTTTTCCTCCAACTTCAAGAAATAGTACATCCATCTCGTAACAGAATGTTTGCTGCTCTTTATCCTTACACAACTTCGCAGTAAAACAATTCAGGTTTGCTTTCCCCCTTTTATTTCTTTCTTTTCTTCCCACACCCTCACCTTTGGATGGAAATCAGGGAAGACATGTACAAACTCTCCACCCAAATTAATACCAGAACAATATCTGAAGTGAAGTCATGTTTGTTCTTACTCTCCACAATCATTTACAACCTGATCTTTCTGGTCGAGTGAAAATCTAGGAGCCTTCCTCATTTTAGATGCATTAAAATAAATAAGATAAAAAACTTTTTAAAGTTATGTGATTATCAAATACACATTTATAATGTAATATGGTTTATGGCTATTAACCAGCTTAGTGGGCTGCAAAACTGAGCTCTCTGCAAAGAAAAGTGATAGTATAGAGCCTGAAAGATTGCAACTCCTAGGCCAACCTGTGTTTTCAATCGTATACTACCAAAAAAAAAACCCAACCAGCCAGCAAAAAGATCACATAGAATAGCAAACAAGATAATTTAAAATTCTTGCTCTTTACAAATCTACAGAACGTTTCCTTCACATCTAAGTAGCGCTTTTGCAACAAAAACTTACGAAACTTCCCAAAAAATTTCCTTCCACAGGGTATAAAAACCACTTTGCCCCAATCCTGCAAGCTAATTCCACCTTTTTTCTATATCACAGAAGGCAAAAGGAAGAACAAGACCATAGGCATTTCCTTACCTCTGATATCCAGCAAGAGGCACCCCCTACCAAATATGAGGAGCATTTAAATGCCAGGAAATGTCTTGCTGAGTTCTTGCCACTCCAGAGCACAGCATGATCAGCTGCTCTGTGGAGATGGCGCACACACACCGTGTCCAGCGGCACGAGGGAGCTCTGTGGAGATGGAGCACACTTAGAGCAAGTGGAATCTTCCATCAAGTCATCTTACAACGCAGAACGTCTGTCAGGTTTTTATAAAATGAATTTTGCAAACTGAAGCATCAAATACAAAACCACGAGACCACTTCAACTCCAGTTACAAACCAATAAATACGTGAACATTAAAACTGCCTCTCATTTGCCTCTTCTTCCATTAACTTACAGAGCTGAAAAAAAATCTACCCTTTTGAAGTATTATTTTTAAAGAACAGCAATCAGCAATCATTAAGTGAATAGTCTGAGAGGCACTAGCAATGTAGATTTGAGAGGCTGAGTGAATAACAGCTCCTGCAGTTTCAACTTTCTAAATACGCTCAAGCCTTAAACTCTCACAAAAATCTGTCTTACACAGGCAGACTCCTCCATTTAATCCTGAAACTCGAACAGCACGCATGCAAACCAGTAACAGCACTTCTCCATGCTGCCTTGCTAATTATCAAATCCTACATGCCCAAAAACTTTTTTACTCAGAACTAAATACTTTGCCCTCAGAAAACCCACCGGTTTTACACCACTGGCAGAGAAAACAGTAAGATAGCTGAGTATCTGTTTTGACCTGGTACGACTGTTTTGACGTCTAACTGCAGGACTGACACAAAGCACAAGGACTCGGCATCACTGCTAGAAACGATCCGTTTCCCGTGAAGGCTGCCACAGGAACGAGAAACCAAAAGATTTCCCTCTCCTGCCAGACCCGCTATACGGAAGCACAGTGCAGCACGCCTGCCGCACACCCGGTATTTCACCCACTCTGCCTCAGCACACCGCGATCCTGCCGCCTCCCCGACAAACACGCTCACACCCTGCCTGCTAGTGAGGCTTTTTTCCTCCTTGATCATCGCTGAAGTAGAGAATTTACGAAGTTCAGAACGAAATCGACACACCCAGGCACAAAAACTAAAATAACTCCATCCTCCCCACGGCACACGAAATGGCACGAGCGAGAAGCACCCATCATTTTTAGTCTCCGAGCAGACTGGTTTCCTCAAAAGCTGGCACCGAAACCCCGGCGGTGCGCCGCCCGGAGCCTGCCAGCCACCGGGGTGACGGCCCGACCTCAAGCGAGGTGTCCACGAAAGACACGCGCGTTAATTACGGTGGAGCGGATTTCAGTGCCAACAGACAACACAAGAGGCTTTCCCGCCCTCCTGCCGCAGTTGAAGCCGTTCTCCTCCAACGCAGCCGCTGGAGTGAAGCAGCCCGTTCCATCCCGAGACCCGCGGAGCCCGCCCGCAGCCCGGGGCGCAGGCAGGCCGCCCCCGGCCCCGCCGCGGCAGGGGCAGCGCCCGGGGACCCGGCCGCTCGGCGGCGGGCTGCCAAAGCCGGGGCGGCGCTCCACGTCCCCGGCCGGCAGCGAGCGGCCCCTGCGGCCCCGGGCACCGCGCTCCGCTGCGGGGCGACGCACGACCCCCACGGGGAAGAGGGAAGGAGGGGAGGGGAGGGGAAGGGAAGGCCCCCCCACCCCGCACCGCCTCACCTGCCGCCGCGGCAGCAGCACTAAGTGGCGGCGCCGCAGCGCCCGGCCCCGGGGCGACGGCGACAGCGGCGGCTCCTTCGCGCCCTCCCTCTCTCCAGCGGCGCCGGCGGCAGCGACCACCACCACCCCATCACCCGGCCGGAAGTGGCGGCCGGCAGCGCCAGCGCCTCGCGGCCGGCGGAAGGGGCGGGGGCAGTTTCCGGAAGGGGCCGCGGCGGCGGGAGCCGGGTGTGTCCTCGCTGCGGTGCTGCGGGGCCCCAGCTTCCCGCTGCTTCTGGTCTCGGCCGCCGTTGGGGTGACTGCGGCGGGCGGGGGGCGCGGCCCAGGGCGCCGCCTCAGCCTTGCGGCGTGGCAGGGAGGGCCCAGTAACAGCGGCCCGGAGCACCGGCCGGCTGGCTGTGGGCGGCGGGCCCCAGCCGGGCTGTTACCGCGGGCTCAAAGGCCTGCAGGGTTGCTACCTGCTGACTTCGGCTTCGTGGGCCTTGGGGCAGCTTTCCACCCCGGTGCCCCTTAGTTAACCACCCCACTGGGTCCAGCCTGTACAACACGCACATGGCTCATTGGGCAGCCTTGGCCCTGGGTTCGTGGGAATGAAAGTCTTAAATACATGGAAGTATAGTCACAACTCCGTTGAGCTGTGTAAGAAATTCAAAACTCATAGGTGGTTGGTGGCATATTTTTTAGAGGTCATAAAATCAGAAATGACTGAATCTTCCATAATCCCAACAGCTGAAGGGAGAAGCAAGGGTGTCTTGCTTTTCTAACGGTATCGTGCTTTTTTAACTGAAGAAGAACAGAACGTGCTTACAGCAGGGTGCGAGTATAAAACCAGTTTTGGAAGATAATGTAGTATATTTTGTTCCAGTAGGATCTTTCTAGCCATCGTTGGGAAGTACCTTAGTACAGCCTGGAAGTAAGAAAGAGGTGGAAGTTTCTGACCACACTGAATAGAATTTTCCTTGATTTTTTTAATGAGAAATTAATTAACACATTGAGTGACCCTGCAATCATTTAAAGGCCCGCTAGCATTGTCATGAAAATATCCCATCCTTTATTTAAAGGCATATGTCAGGAGTAAACAGTAGAGAAAACTTGCAGGACCCTCATACTGTCAATTTTCGTATCAAGCAATCGTTACAAAAGAGTTCTCTTCAGATGCGCCATTTTTTGCACCGTTACTCTTTCCTGATGTCTGTAGAAAAAATAAATCTGAAAACTGGCAGCTGGCTGACAGCACTCAGTCGTTTATCCAAGGTGTTCCAAAGCACAGATGTGAACAGCACAGATGACTTATGAAAGCTTCAACAAGGCACCGTAACTTCAGGAGCTCCATAACCCATAAATAATACAAACAGAGGGGATAAAAGGAGACAGATGAATTAGAAACAAAAGACTCCAGAAATAAATTTATTTTGTGTATCAGCTGACTGTGGTAGCGGCCAGCCCTTTGCAGCAGCATAATGCAGTCTGAAGAACATTCAGAATTTGCTTTGTTGATGATGTAATTACTATGAGGTCCAAGACAAGCCTAAGTTGTAGCTTCAGCTGAAGTAAAAGCAGGTGCCAATGTAGCTCCATTAAGTTAATGACATTAGCCTTTTCAGAGAATTTGGCCTAGTATTCTTTCTTCACAAAGAAAAAAAAAAAGGATCTTTTGCAATCCTTACATGCATCCTTGCATATAAAGGTACAGTGACATGAGGAAATTTTGCGTTTCAAAATGCTTCAAAGCTACGTTGAACAATCTAATGCAAATGTTCACGATTGTACAATCTCAATTGTAATGGGCTATATACATTTAAAATAGATAGAATATTGGATATTCTTAACCGAAACAAGCTGTAAGAACTTCTGCTTATTGCCACATGCTCTGATACTGGTTCAAAGGTGTTTATTTCTAAGCAGTCTGTTCAATCCTGCTTTTATTTTTTACACCAAATGTTGTGTAGTTTCCCAAATAAGTTGCTGAAGTTGGAGGGAATGTTCCACTTTCTTTGCCAGTTTAGCAGCCTCTGTAAACAGTGTAGGAATTAAGTGCAATTTCAGACTTCGCAATGTTCCCCTTCTTTACCTTTACATGCACTAGATGAAAAACTGACAAGTCTAAATTCATCAGTGACAAACAGTAGAACACATACATGTGAATCTGAAAAAAAAAACAAACAAAAAAAATATCAGTCTTCCTGTTAATAATGAACCTGTTAATAAAGCTGGTTTAAAGTCAAGGTAACTTTGCTTACTCCAGGTCCGCATAGTCATGTTCAAAATAACTAGCAGTTATCTGACAAGGAAAACAAAATCATAGGAGAGCCAGGCAATTTAGTTAAACAAGATTTTGTGCTTCTCTACTACATGCATTCTTTGCTTTTTCTGCCATCAATTTTTCTTCACCAACTGCCAGTCAGTCACAACTTTCTGCACACTTCCAGGTGCCAAGTTGGTACAATTTACAATACATTGCTGTATTTGCTTGTATCTGAAAGCCTGGTTTAAGCTAGAAGTGTAAAAATAAGTAAAAACTGAAATGAAAAACTGCTGCAAAAGTAACTGTAGCAGGCTACAGGGCTGGCTTATCACAGAATAGGTCACTGTGTCAGTATCTTAAGCATACTCCTGGAGCTAACTCGCCTTTCGGGATCTCATTCTTAGCCTTTTCATGGGAGGTGCCAGGAAAGCGCTGCTTTGTTCAGAGTGTGGCTTTGTTGTGTGTTTTTTTTAGCATAAACATGCACTAGAGTCCTCCAGCTCACCAGATTGCAGGAAGGAAGCAAAAACGAAAGCAGAAGTTTCCTTACCCTGTTTCCCTACACTGTTTATAGTAAGACCAGCAATCCACCTACAAACAACTTCCCAAATTCAGTCTCCAGACTTTAGAAGTCCCGGCTGGAAAATGAGCCGTAATTATATATACATGTGAATCCAGGACTATCTGAAGTTCACAGGCCCCAACATATATTATATCAGCAATAGATTTCTATGCAGTGAACCCCTGGCCAAGAGTCACATCTGCAGTAAAAGCGGAGAAGACAGAACCTGGCCGTGCGTCGCTGGAGATAGCCCTGTGCAGGGCTATGGGGGCTGCTGGGCTGGTTTGCAGCCGCGATTTGGCAACCTCAGCACTGGAGAAAGCCTCTACCTGTCAGTTTCTATCTGAAATTATCGCTGCTAATGGCATTTTTCTGCTCTGTCTAGTTTCATCACCTAACAAATATTTTTAAAATTATCAAATTACCTTGTGCAAGAAAGTGATAAAGAGCACAATTTAAAACTTGTAACGCTTGAATGAAAGTAGACGTGTAATAGCTGCTTAGCCACTACACTTCAAAGCTGAAAACTACTTCTCTCTTACTAACATTTGATGTTCTTTAAAAGAGTGAATTATCTAAATAGTTTGTGCTTTATTTAACAGAAATTTCCAATAAACCTCATTCCGTCACTTTGAGTTATGTCACTTCATGCCATGTGACATGAATGTCTTGATGTAAGTTTGACAGGCAGTGCCAATGCTGACATGTCAGTCTGAGAAGTTACGACAAATGATATGTTATGGATATTTTTAAAACTACTGCAGATTGCAAAGAAAAAACATCATTAAAATGTGTAATTACACTGGGTGCGTCTTTAGATTGAAAACAATTTATTCAATTCACATAGTTATATTGATTCAATGTTCAGGCTGACGCTTAATCAAAAAAAAAGAAAGGAAATTTATATTGAAATTTCCCAACTAGCTCTAGTTACAATCTATTAGATAGCAAAGGAAAATGAGATGTGTTAATGTTTTGCTTTGTTTTTTTTTTAAACACTCTGTCATTAAGTAATACTGATAGCATTTAAGGATTTGAAATAATCAATCTATCTCAAATAAATCTCAAGACTGTACGCAGGAAAGAAAGGCCCCAGCTGAACAGAGAATTAATGGCTTATGAAAATTCTCCTCCAGCAAAGAATACAACGTGGCAAGGGGGGGGGGGGGCAGGAATCTTTCAGTAGAAGTGCTAATTGATCTAAATCATGCTTTTTTCTTTTTGGGGGTTTTGGGGTGGGTTTTTTTGGTAATCTCATTTTTGGACATATCAGGTCCTGCCTTATAATTTTTTTGTAATCTCTGTACTTCAGTTGAAGCACACTTAGATCAGTCATGTGTGATCTTTCAAGCATGAATTTTATCTTCAAATTTCTTAACTTCCATAATGGAAGAAAAAGGGACTGAATGCCTAAGAACTAAGCAAATTAGTGAAACATAATTATTTTTCCAAGGCAGAAAATGAACTTATGAGAGATGAAAAAAAAAAGAAAGAAAGAAAAAACGAGAAAGAAAGAAAAAAAAAAGTAAACTCCATGTGCTAATCAGACAAAATCGTTCCATATGTTAAAAATACATTACTGTTGTAGAACACCAGAAAACTCTGTCTCACTTAGTATTGACCTAAATGTACCAGAGTTCAATTAGTTCCATTCTTCTTCAATAGCTAATCATCCCGAAAATCAAATCCCGAAAACAGGCTGATGAGTGAAACGAGTAGATCTTTTGCAGTTGGAGATGACTGTATCTATAGAATCACCGCTAGCTGAACTTCCAGGCTGTAACATTTTCACTATAAAAACTTTCTTCTTTCAGGATATGTGAAAGGAGTTTTATTTTGGCCCAGTTTTCACTAGAGAGATGGAAGGGTGACACAGACACAGCATCAGTTAGTACTGATAGGAGTATTTTCAACAGAAGAGCCTCAACGAATGTCCTGTTTTCGACCGCTGCACATTTTCCTGGTAATGCCATGTTGCATGCTACTAGAGCACTCCATGGCAGTTTACACTGTTGCCACCCAATGCGTTATTAGCCAGGGAATGTTTGATTTAGGTTATTGCACCAAGTACTACACACAAAGTAATCACAAAGGCATAGTCCACTGATTAAAAGGATGCCTTCTGTTGGGTGTTCCAAAATTAATCGTGCATTAATTCCAGCTGAAACAGCAGCTATTTTAATATCATATATAACTGCACACAGATGTTTGGCTTAGAGCTGCCCACCATCCCAACAGTCAGGAGAATGTCCAAATTCTTGGAATGTCAAAAAGTCCCTACTTCACAGAAAGCTGATTTTGTCTCTATTCAGTGAGACCATATATCAGTTTGTTGCTTTTCACATCCATCCTTAGTAGCTTTAAAAGGGCCAGGAAAGTAAAGCTGTGGAGAGCCAAACCCATCGGGACAAAAGGTTACACCTGGAAGGAATGTCCTGCTAAATTTGAGGGCAAAGCTAAGCTCATGCTTTCCATAGTGTTTTAGCATTTGCATTCAGGCTACTTTTATACAAACTAAAACACAACAATTTTTCACAAAGTCAGAGAATCATGGCCTTTCCCTGAATGTTACAACAAGGACAAAATAAGGTGCTCCAGGAGCAAGGAGGTGATAGAACAAAGCCTTCAGCTTCACTTAGGAGAGTTAGCACTTCCACTGAGAAGGATTTCCAGCTTCCTGGGAGTTTAATGTCAAGGTACATCTCAGTAGAGGAGGGCCTGACTGTCCTGGATTGCCCCACAGACCTGATGGCTAAATCCTGTGTAAACACATGGAAGGAGAGGTATATTCTGAGACATCTGAGCCCAGTGCCGTGGGCAGAATGGCAGGCAAGGGAGGACACGGAGCAGGAAGAGATGGACTTGTTCTCTCTAGTGAGGTTACGTCTTGTGAGTTACTGCCTAACGGAGGTGGTCTGAACGCCAGATTTCTGCCTCCTGTCTGTTTCAAAGACAGCTCCTGGCAAAAAAAGTCAGTAACACAGCTTTACCAAAGTCATGTTTACAGACTATTAAATGTTTAGAAGATGCTAGGTGTGGAAGGCCAGAGTTTGAAGCAAATGGACGTATGCCATACAAATGTTGGAGACACACAGGGCTTGGAGATCATTCTTCTGGAGTTCATATTTTTCTGCTCAAAAGCTTTCATGCCACCGATGAACTCTGAATTCTTAGTCAGTGCATTTGAGGTAGAGGCCAATAAAAGTTTTACAGCTGAAAAGGGCCAGATTTAAACATGAGTGTCACATTTCTGACAGAACTTGATTGGCAACAAAAGGGCTGGAGGACTGGGCTTACATTTAAAAAAAACCTGCTAGTAAAGTCTCAGCTTGAGCCTCCACCCAGAAACCTGAGAAAAGTAAACTAAATTAAACAGCTTCACCTGCTCAGCCAGTTGGTTTTCCTTATTCATGAGCACAAATCAATCAGCTTAAAAAGCACTAGTTTACCAAAGGAAAAAAGAGCAAAACAGAAAAACAAGGTAGCATATTAAAGACACATACATAGTGCTTTAACCATTTCTGTAGTTCTCGCCTCTGCTGGATCTGGCCAGCTGGTTGCTTCACTCACAACAGAGCCTGGCTGCATGTCCCATTGCCCCCTCTAAATAAGCACTGCAGCTTGCAGTTTCTCTTATTTCACCTTTTAGGGCAGAACATATATGGCAATGGGAACTAACAGTCTCTTTGTACACAGGAGGCTCTTAAACAGTTTATTCTCTAAATCCACAGAATTTTAACAATTTCTGCTTCATGAAAGACTCTGAACAAAGTCACTTTTTTTTTTTTCTTGCATATAACTTTTGCCCTCTGATGCTGGAAACTATTGCGTTGTATTAGGGTGATCTCTCACCCTGAGTACTCCTAAGCGTAGTTAATTAGTCCAGACTTTAATACCTGGCTTCAAACGGCTCTCCATGATATGTCTCTTGATAAAATAAAATAAAGCAAACCCTCTCTGCATCATAGTAAATCAATGTCTGTGGAATAAAGTTGGTTCAGACCTGACCAAGGGTTCTTTCCATTCATTGCCCTTTTTCTACAAGGAATAATACCAGCAGCAATCTTCCCCTCTTGGGTCACCTTCTCTTCTGGACTCCTTTGGTAGAACTGTGCTCTGCGTGTCAGCTGCCAGGCTTACAAAGAGCATCAGCATTTCATGTGTTTTGCCCTGTAGCTCCATCACTGACAGCTTTGCAGCCCCCTGCCAGGAGTCACACATCCTGCAGACCAGAAGCACAAGGCACTGCTGTACTTGAGAGGACCCACTAATACAATTTGACGTCGTGGGTCTCCAACATGTGGCTTACCAGACCTTCCTATATAAACTAACTCAGTGGCTTACAAGTTTTACCTGACAACCATTATACTCACATTCTTTGTTCTCTTTTCAACAGAGGGAGGTATCAGACAATATGTGGCAGGTGTATTGTATTGACACATTGATGAAAGCAGTGACTGGAATAGAAAAGATTAAACGTATAATGTACAGTTAGGCTCAGATGATTTTACTTGGTGAAAAAACAGTAGCTTCAAGAAATACATTTCTCTAGATTACTGGTGTTTAACCTCCTGGTGACCATGCCAATAGGACCTGCTGGTGCCTTTCTGACCCTTTCGCAGCTATGTTTTTAAGCACCTCAAAGTAACTGGGGGACAGCTCTTACTGGGAGATAGTTGCCATTCCTCTTGCACTGGACAGGTTTCTGTTTTTCCTTTATTGGGCCTTTAAGCGCTTGTGATGAACAGCCAGATCTTGCTGACTGCCACTGTTGTGTCAAGGACACTGCTGAAGGCAGTCACCGCTGTGTCTTGGTGGGCGTCCTGCGGGCAGGGGGCTGCTGCCGCACGTGGCTGACACCCCTGGCACCGAGGCTGCTGTGTGGCAGAGCAGTGCCGCTCTGGGGACAAGCCCCAGGGAGCTGACTGGAACCAGTAAGGAACCAGAAAGGCCCAGTTCAGCAATGCATCTGTTTCAACTGGCTGTGTCTGTCAGGGCAATGTCCAGGAGAGTGGCCAGCCCTGGGGAGGGATTCGGGTGACGCTGCAGTGCAGGCGTGGCGTGGCTCCGCAGCGGGAGCTGCTGCCCAACACCTGCCCCAGCCCATCTCCCAGCCTTCCCCGTGACCACCCCGGGGGCTGGCAGCACCCCAGCACACAGCGCCGTGCCTCTGGCTGGTGGGAGCGGGGTTCCCTGGCTCTCGGCATGGCTGGGGCAGAGGTGCTGGGCCACCACGGACCCGAAGATGCTGGGGCATGCATGGGGGATGTCCCCTCCCTTAAAGAAATCGAGCAGCTCCTGAACACTGGGCGGCCCTCTTGCAACCACGTTGATGAAGTATGGCCTAATCTCTTCTTAGGAGACCTGTGAGTACAGCTTTACTGACCCACCTCTGCCATACGTTCTGTCTGTTAGTATGCCTCATAGGTGCAGCTTTAGACAGCTAATAATTTTGCTAATTGATGTCATTTACACTGCAGACAGCACGGTTTCCGAGATAAAATTATGACTAAGCTGGTACTTGCTTTTTGGTTAGCCCTTAGAAGCAATGCACGGACTGACGCTCCAGCAAATGGCTTGGGAGATGCAATCGCAGAGCTTCTCCTGCTCCATGAATATCTCTGTACCCATCTCAATTTGTTTGTCTTTGTCTTTTTCTTAGAGTAACAGCTCACAACAGATTTGTTTTGTGGAAGATGGGTGTGACTCATGTTTTAAATGCTGCCCACAGCACAGCATACAGCCATGGAGGCCAGGACTTCTATGGAGCAACCATTGATTACTATGGTGTACCAGCCCATGACCTCCCAAGCTTTGATATAAGCCAGTTCTTTTTCTCTGCGGCACAATTTATCCACAACGCCTTGAACACGCCAGGAGGTACACAATTATCATGGTCTCATTCTTATGTGAGTTGGCAGCCTCTCGTAACAGGTCAGCTCCACAAGCTCGGTAGTGGACAAGTCAATCCATGGTCTCTTGCCAGCTGCTGGTCACCTGCACGGTGGGTGGCGGGAGGAGGGAGCACAGGGTACGTGTGTGTAGCTCTAAATAAGTCCCAAACGGTTGATGTGAGAAAAAGGATGAACAGTGCAGGAGAGAGACTGGGGCAGAGAGGAGAGGAGGCAGAGTAGAGAGAAAAATATCTGGAAGGAAAGGCTGGTTCAAAAAGGGAGAAGCAAAAACGTACATTTAGAATGGACATCCTCTCTTGAGACACTCTTATGGCAACTGTATTTGTAAGAACAGATGAATAAAGACACAAAAGTCCTGATTTCTACAGCCACCAACCACGAGAAGAGGCTCATATATTGCAGATGAGCTTCTTGTGTGAACAGGGCCTGCAGGGCTGTGCCCCCGAGGAAAAGATTTATCTGTACCCAGGGAGATTTATAGCGTGTTGCATAAGAGACTGACTGTCTTGGCACTGGTGCAATAAAAGACTAATTAACCTGTATGACATAAAAGACCATTTCTTAGCATGAGTAAACTGGCATTCATGGAGCTGTCTCAGACTGCATCACAAGTTCTGCCTTCAAAAGAGAATTACAGTCACGGCAAATTGCCTTATTATGCAATGGTACTAGGCCAGTAATTTTTCTTGGTGGCTCATGTGTTAGTGCCATCCTTGCAGGCCAGAAGATTTTAGCATTCTTCTTCACCTAAGTAAGCCCCTCTGAAACCAATGGGTCTTATTTTCCTCTTGCTCGCAACAGAACAACTTCATTACTTCAACAGGGTTTTCTTTGATTTACCAGTGTTTCTGACATCAGGTTGGGATCTCATGGCATTTCTCATACAAGTGAGTGTAACAATTGCAAATTAGACTTAATTGTTAGCAGTTCATGTGATCTATCAGAACGGTAAGAAATACATCCTGTTTGCTGTATTACTCTGACCAAGCTGGAGAACGCAGAAGGGGTTTGCTTTCCCTTTATATTAAACTTCATCGACTGTACTGCTTCTCTTCTATGGTTATAATTTATTTTTTTAATTGTTTTTAACCAGCTAAAATTTTGGTACATTGTGCAGTTGGAGTAAGCAGGTCAGCTTCCCTAGTCCTAGCATATCTCATGATACATCACCACCTCCCATTGGTTGAAGCTATCAAAACAGTGAAGGAACATCGATGGATTTCACCCAATCGTGGCTTTCTGAAACACCTGCGAAATTTGGAGGTTAAGCTACGGCAAAAGAAGGACTGCTGAAAGGGCAAACCCATTTACATTCACTTTTCTGAGTTTCAGCCTTCATAGCCATTGCGCATATACAGCTTCCTATGATCAATGTATGTTGGAAAAATGAAGAAAATTATGCATCAAAGAAAAAAGTCAACAGAACTGTAAATGGATTCATTCTGATAGCTCAGTTCCTCCAAGACCAGCACAGCCAACATCAGCACTGTAAGCACTGTGTGCTGCAGAGCTGTGCTGCCTAGCGTGGTGGTGCTACCAGATGACTCCACTGCAGTGGTTAAGATGGACCGAGTTTATTCCTGGTTTGTGCTAATGCCAGAGGCAAGTTCAACAATTGCATCTAGCTGCACAGCATGTTTGAGCCCCCTTTACTTGGGAGCGTGACATAACCAGCTTCCTCGGTTTGGTTACAGTTTTCACGTGCGTGCTCTCAAAAGCTTTTTGTGTTCCAGGCCTGGTGATGTGGCAAGGGCAATTTCTTAAGAGCCCAGGCACTGCTACAGAAACATTCCTCTTTCACTGGTCTGCTAAATATTGCAGTGCTACAGAAAGCTGTGACAGCCTGAAGACCCACACCAGCAGAATAAACTTCTGTGGAGCTCTCTCTAAAGTCTTTGGGTCAGCAAACCCACAAAGCTTTTCTTGTGTAAATATGTTTTCAGCAAGATAATGTATATTATGTAGTATATTGGGGACATTAAAAAAAGATGTCAGATCTTCAAAGCATTTTGTAAGCTTGAACTCATTAGTTCACTTTCCCTCCAAATTATCCCAAATCAGTTCTGTGTAAGTGACTTTGAATCATCTCTGGTTTAAACTAGGTAGGAACTTAGCTAGCTTACATTGATGGCTAGGCTTAATTGATACAAATTAGTTTTAAGCTGTTTTGAGGATGTCACTTTTCCTGTCACCAGTTAATTGGTACTTAAACCAATGTGATTTTTAATACAGAAACAGCATTTGAAATTCATGCTACCACTCTGCCTGAAAATTAGCATGTTACCTTGTGGTGAACCATGAAGCGATAATCAAATCTATTTTTGCCCTTTGCTACTGGTTTGATTTATTGATTAGCTGACCTTATAAGCCTTCCCTGCCAGATTAAGTAAATACATTTCTGCTTGCTTGTTTGCATTTGAAGCATCAGTTCTGATAATTTTCCTCTCTGCGGGAAGAGACTTGCAAGGTTATTACTAGACTTAAGTAGTGGTGACTTGTGAGTTGAACCTCTTCCTTCCCAGACCCCCTATCTTCCTTAATTCTTGGAGAGGTTATGACATGAATGCTGATTCTGCCTAGCACTTACGAGAATGTAGAAATCCCTCCCTGTTTCAGTGGAACAAATGCTTTGCAAAATAAGCATCTTTAAGATCCTTTCAGAGGTCTATTCGACTGCTGTTCAGATTCTCCTAAATCTTGCCAAAGCGCTCCACTGACGAGAGAAAGAGAAGACATTATAGTGTAAAAAGATCAAATAGAAAATCACATTTGAAACCCAATAGTGCTAGGATAATCTTTATACCTCACAAAGCAGCAGAGTGGTGAAGGAGGAGCTGGGTTTGCTTTGAAGTTCTCCATTAGAGTTAATAGGGATTTATATGAGTTAATATTTCATTACAATTTATATTTCATTCACATTACAGTAGATTTTAGTCTAGAAACCTTTTGAAGACATGGCATTGAAAAATCTGAAATTCATGTGAGTGAAATAATGCATCTTAATGGCTTTAGGCTGGGCAAAATTAGACACATGTGAGCAAGATTAATGGAACCTCCCATCAGGATAATACTTTGCATGTCCCTGAACAGATGTCCCACAAAGCCACAGCTGTGAAAGCTGCTCCTATTGTAAATTAGTACCTGCTCTCAGAGATACTGCTCATCCTGGGAGAGTATTGTTTCACCAGGGCTAGAGAAGAGAAAAGTACAGAGCGAAGCTCAGTCAGTATGGCATCCATGCCACCAACAACATGGTAGTGATCTTACACAGCGAGACTTACTTACCCCAGTGGAGGGAGTGAATTAGTTAGAAACTCTTTTCAAGGGCACTGGCAAATCACAGAAGTGTTTTTAATCTGTGGAGTTAGTGTTGCCTATATTTCTTGCCTGTCTGTATTGCTCCCTTCCTTATATACAGTTTAACTTTGGCTCCAGGTCTGCTCAGGGAAAAAGATTCCAGTCAACATAAGCAAAAGCAGTAGAATTAGTCCTGTAACTTCTTAAAACAGAAAACACTGTCTGCTGTGACGTGCTAGGAGGAAAAGAGACCTTCTCACCTGTCACTTAAACTACCCATAGTTCAGGTTGTGATGTGACGTGACATTAGTACTTCACTGTTTTCCACTGTCAGTGAGAAAACTTGTATTTCAAATACTGGTTTGGCAAGTTGGACTAGGGAATCAAAACAAAAGAAAAATACTGCCTCACCAGTGGCACTTTGTTCAGAAAACGCACATCTGTCAACAGGGTCTACACAACCTGGGAGACTAAAGGCACTGAATGTTAACTGAGGGAAGGACCCATGCTGAAAGATACTTAAGTACCTAAAGGTAAGCTGGGTACCTGCTGAGCTGGCCAGAGCACCTGGGCTCATGCAGCGGTGCCTGTGTACCCTCCCAGGAGCCCTCAGGAGCTGTCAGTCCTGGACACCCACCCTGACCAGGAGCCGATTACCTTCCATCTCCTCTGGAACAAACAGACACACAGGCCGTCCTGCCCCAGGCTTGCCTTATCATGAGGTCTTTCCTCAATATGTTCTTAATTCCTTTATCCCTTTTCAACTTTTGTTTTAGTGTTTAGCTGAAGAATGCATCTGACAAAGCCCACAGCAGAGTGCATATGGTTCAGGAGTGAGCTTCTCCCGTGGGAAAGCACTATGCCAGAAAGAAGAGTTAGACCTCCTCTGAAGAGGATCTGAAAACCAGCTTCTTGTTCTTTTGAGAGCAATTTTCATCTAGATCCAATTCCTGAGCCACCTTACCAAGTGGGTCATGAGGGCTAGTGCCATCTCAGCAAAGGCTGTGAGTGTGTGTCTGTCAGCAGAGAGCACAGTGAAAGGGACTGTCCCAGCTACAGCTGTGGCAGAGTTAAATCTGCTTAAAGTAATCACAAAACCACAGTGTCACCTGAAGGGAGCCATGTAAAATTCCAGTGGAAACTTCCCTTGATTTTATTTTCCAGTACAAGAACCGAGGGCATCAGATGAAGCCGGCAGAAGCCAGGTCTGAAACAAGAGGGCGTTTAGGTGAGCTGTGTAACGCTTTGCCACAGGATGCTGCAGGCATAGGTAAAAGCCTATAAATGTTCAAGGGGTGACTGGAAAATTTTATGGGACAGAAATCTATTCAGGGTTACCAAATACTTAGAAACTCCATCCAGATCTGGAAGTCATGAGCTCCAGCCAGCTGGAAGCTGGGAGAGTGTTAGAAAGCAATATAATTCATGCTTGTGTGTTCTTATTTTCTGTAGGCATCCACTTACAGCCACAGTCAGGCGCAGGATAGTGGGCTCGATGGACCTTTGGTAAGGCCCAGGACAGCTGCTCTCATGGTCTTTATTTTGAACTCACCCCTAAGATAATCTGTCCCCTCTTTCCTGGTAGCTTATTATTAGAACTGGGTCACATGAGGCATTTGGGACTGCATCTCAGTTGTGTTGACCGACATTTCTTTCACAGGGAAAGCTCTATGCTGGCAGGCACATCAATATAGCTTACGTGGGGAGGGCAGTAGCGTTTTCTTTGCATAAGATTCGCTTAATGCAGAATTTTCATTTTTGTGGCTGCTCCCCGTGCCATCAGGGATGTAATGCTGAGCTAATCCGGGGAGGCGTCAAGGCGCGTGCTGTATTTAGAGACAGCCACCTGCTTGGGAACATCAAGCAGCAGCAAAGAGCACACATCAGCAAAAAAAACCCCTGTGGATTCTGCAGCAGCGGCCTCCAGCTGGCTCTCCCCTGCCTAAACCTACGTTTGGTCACCAAAGGGGTCAGCGCCTGAAGACAGTCAGACCCCGTCAGCCCAGGAATGCTCTGAGCCCGGCACTCCCTCTGCCCAGGAACTGCCAGATATTTTGGAGAGCTGCAAGGTGGAATTAAATCACGTGGGTGAAGAGTGGCCTAATCTCTACATAGGCAATATGTAAGTGTTATTTGAGGCTGAGCTGTTCTGAAGGGCTGGGGAATACAGTACTTGTTAACATATGCTGTCCAACTACTTTATTTAGTAAGCGTTGTTAAACTTCCTTGCCTTAAAACAGGCTTAAGATTAGCATAGAAGAAAGCAAAAGGACTATCCACTAAAGAAAGGACCTACAGAGCAGAATAAAATTAATTAAAAAGAGAATAAGACTATTGTTTTGCATTATTTTATAATTATTCAACATATAGATTTTATAAATGCTGCAACATTTACCATATAAAGCACAAGAGAGACTCATGATCCTGGGTAGCCTTAAAATGGAACTATGATTGTTTTTTACCTTTTTCAGTTTCATTTTAACTAGAATGGAAATTTTCACATAAAAAAAGTATTCTGATTTTTGCTGTTTGTATGACAACTTGATTTGCAGTTGAAATTTCTGACAAAAAAAATACTGATATTCTTAATGACAGCAGACTTCACTGTTTATTTCTCAAATTTGTGTGGATGGTTGTTTCACTCTGGAGCATGGAAAAAGCATGCAGTCATCTGCACTCAACACGCCTAGTGCCCAATGTTATGCCAAAACAAGTTCTTCCCACCAGCAGCAGGTTGCAAACTTGTTGAAATATCTGGAAATTACAATTACAATAATTCCTAAATGAGAGAAGCAGGAGGAACTAATGATCCTTTGGCTAATTGTCTGTTGATTACAGCTAAAAGTGGGCATTCTTTTAGCTGTGAAAAAGCAAGGCCTAAAAATGAGCTAGATGACGTTGGGGAAATAATCAGGATTTACAAAACTTGGTTTTACAAATTGCAGCCTGCTTCCTAATCTCACCGCATTTCTAACCAGGAGCGTGACACCCTACAGATGAGCCCTATGCACAAAGGGTGGCTGCCCGCTGGTGGGCACCCAGAAACACGGTTGTCCTGGTCTGGCCCCAGCTGTGGAAAGACAGAAGCCAGCACAACATGCAGTACTTCCCTGAACTTCTCCCTTGGTGACGAGAGTGGGAAACCAACCTTTGCCTTTCCAGTTAAACATCGTACTATACTTGGAAATTAACTTTTTTACTTTATTAGAACCATTTGGAGAAATAAGGATTTGCAGAATTGAGCCCAACAGGTAGTAAAAGCAAAGATCTAAGACTATAAAAATCACTGAAATGGTATTGTCTTAACACCATCATTTGATTTCAGACATTCTTCTAAGAGCAGTTTTAATACCTCCTTTTAATGCCTGTGGGTATATGTGCTCCATATTATTCTTGCATGTTTATTTTCAATCACATTCTGTCTCTTGGGGAAAAAAAAAGAATGGTGGGAAAAAATGTATAGATAACAACAGTGTGTACATGCAGAAAGGAAAAGATGAACTTTGAGAACATTCAGCTAACAGGAATAAAAATGTAAGGAGGTTTGTTTGCTAATGCAACAGCTGATTGCTAATATTGAGCTTAAATACAGAGTTACAGCCTGAAATCAGTGAAACTGGAACTTTATCAAGTGCTATAGATGGAATTTTCTTTATTCTGCCAACATCAATAAGACAAATGTGAACAACACCTGAGAATAAGGTTTCATGGGATCTTCCTGAGGTGGCAATGGGGAATAGAGAGAGTATTTGCATTTAGAGCCCAACCCAATACTCATCAAAGTCAATAAACAGAGGATGGTTCTGTTACTGAGCAAACCCGTGCCAGCATCAGGACTTGTGCCAGAGCTAAAATAACCCGAAGCAGTAACCATAAATTGTCACTGCTTGTTTCTGTGGTACCAGTTATGTGCAGTTTCTGAGGAGCTACTTGGAAATCAAAGATCAATCTAGAAATAATGCTATATTCTATCAGAAATATTTCTCCTTATGACTTTATCAGAAATTTGATGGCCAGCCTCTTTAAACAAGTTAAATATCTCTCATAAAATAAAGTAGGGATGGCTAACTTTACATGTTGTCTTTCATCCTGGAGGACTTTGAAGTGGTCAACAAGCTGATTATTAAATATTTGTCTGGCTATCAGCCATTGCTGATATGCAAGGCCAGGGCCAAGACCCTTTGGGTTGAAAGGTAAAATATTTTTTTGAAGTGCTACATAATAAGCAGCTGAGGGCACAGGATGCAAAATATCCTGCAGAAATCAAACTTCATGCTGATCTTAAGCAGGCAGGCTTATCAACTGGAGTTTAGCCAGATTAGCAAGGCTAATACCACTCCAGCAAAGAAATATTGTACAGTTACAGGCTGAGGCAAAATGGTTACAGGCTATGCTAAAACCCGAGTGTGTTCTTTCAGCATACATATTTCAAGTCCAACTATAGGAGGACCAGAGCTACCTCCCAAAGTGATTTTTTTTTACGGTGTTTGGGCCAGTAATTCCCAATGCCTTTGTAGTCAACTGGAGCCTGTAACACCTGTTAAATCTACAGGAAGCTACAGGCAGGAAGCTGTCTTTGCAGAAGTTAAATAAATTGGAATTCTGCATTTTCCACATATATTTTGAATATATTCGGAAATCACAACCTTTTATCTTTCTTTTACTACCTTACCCTTTCTTAGAAAACATGTCTCGAAGTGTGGTGGGCACTGGGCTTTACAGACAGGAATACATTACAAGGCAACAAGATACCTTGAGTTGCTTTTTGTCATGAGCTTTCGTACATGATTCTCCTCCAAAGCTCCATAGCCCATAACAAGGAAGACCTGAAGAGGCTTGGTGTCACCCATGCACTGAATGCAGTACATTTTGCATGGGGAAGCAAAGGAGACCAAACTTTCTATGGCCAGGAAATGCATTATTATGGAATACCTGCAGAGGACTTGATCGACTTTCATCTTGGTGCACATTTCTGTAGCGCCTCTAAGTGCATTCACAAGACCAAATGGAGAGTGCCTCTCCTGGTGGTAAACCACTGCTCTTACGCAGCACTTTCATTAAGCGATCACAAATTGCTTTAGCAGCATTGACTAAACCTCAATCAACCGCTTGAGTAAGCTTAATTATCCACTTACAGACATTGTCTCCCTTGGCAGGTGGGAGGACAGCAGGATCCTGAAAGATTAGGAGTAACCAACAAAACTATGTCCAAATCAGTAGCAAGGATCACCCGTGGTCTACTGGTAATCATCAGAGTGTATCTTCTGTAGCAGGAGAGAAAAAAAAAAGCAATTATAAAAGGGAACGATGCTGTATTTTAGTGAGTGGGGAGAAAGTTCTGAGTTCTCAGTCAGAAACCACTGATTTTTTAAGTTTTTCTGTATTGATTCATCAGAATACACAACACAAAAATTGTTACTTTCTGGTTTGAGAATCAGCCAAAAGCTGCAAGGAGCTATCGTAGAGACATGCCAACTGGCCATTTACAAAGCCTAATGCCATGTGTTTTCCTCTCTTTCTGGACTCAGATCTCTAGTAACAAAAAGTGGTTCTTGATTTATGAAAGGGATGAATGTAATACCCTGGAGGCTACTTTATCTCAGCTGCTGTAAATTGGATCTCTCGGAGATGAGATGCAAGTGAGGCAGAAGTACAAACTTATGCAATCTGTGACCATGGCACTATTCCGTGCAGCCTGGAACAGCACTTACATGTATTCATTTCTATTTTGAAGGGAAAATCTTTGTTCCCTGTATTCTTAGAAAAAGCAGATCTGCTTCCCTTGTGCTGGCTTACCTTATGATCTTCTGCCACTTTCGTCTAGGCAACGCTATCCAAAGAGTTATCCAGTAGCGAGCAATTTCATCAAGCTGCAGGATTTACGTATTGAACTGAGATACAGTATACACCTATGTAAACTCCAAACTCTTATGAAATTAAAAAAAGATCAAAGTGACAGGGAGAAACGTCAGACAGACAATCTGAATATGAGATAAAGATGAAAGGAACGTGACCTAAAGCTTTGGCATCAAACCTATCTTTCCTCTCTGTTTAGGGGGTAGAAGGTTTCTGAATTTCGTATGCTCATCACTCCTCAGTCATTTGGTTAGATGGAGGCAACAAATGTGCTAGATGATACTCCTCTAGGATACGTTCCCTGTTTGTTGTCCATTCCGCTCATTAAAACTCATAAAACAACTCCAAGAGAAAATAGGCTCCTGTTTAAAGTTAAAGCTCTTAAGGATATCCCTGGATATAAAAAGATTCTAACCTGTTTTCACAGAATCACACAGAATCACAGAATCACTAGGGTTGGAAAAGAACTGTAAGATCATCAAGACCAACCATCAACCCAACACCACCGTGCCCACTAAACCATGTCCCACAATGCCACGTCCACACGTTCCTTGAACAACTCCAGTGATGGTGACTCCACCACCTCCCTGGGCAGCCTCTTCCAGTGCTCCACCACTCTCTCAGTAACAACCTGGCACAACTTGAGGCCATTTCCTCTTGTCCTGTCGCTTGTCACTTGGGAGAAGAGACCAACACCCACCTCTCTGCAACCTCCTTTCAGGTAGTTGTAGAGAACGATAAGGTCTCCCCTCAGCCTCCTCTTCTCCAGGCTAAACAATCCCAGTTCCCTCAGCTGCTCCTCATCAGACTTGTGCTCCAGACCCCTCACCAGTTTCGTCGCCCTTCTCTGGACACGCTCCAGCACCTCAATGTCCTTCTTGTAGTGAGGGGCCCAAAACTGAACACAGCATTCGAGGTGCGGCCTCACCAGCGCCGAGTACAGTGGCACGATCACCTCCCTGCTCCTGCTGGCCACACTGTTTCTGATACAGGCCAGGATGCCATTGGCCTTCTTGGCCACCTGGGCACACTGCTGGCTCATATTCAGCCGGCTGTTGACCAACACCCGCAGGTCCTTTTCTGTGGGGCAGCTTTCCAGCCACTCATCCCCAAGTCTGTAGCGTTGCATGAGGTTGTTGTGACCCAAGTGCAGGACCCGGCACTTGGCCTTGTTGAACCTCATACAGTTGGCCTCAGCCCATCCATCCAGCCTGTCCAGAGCCTTCCTACCCTCAAGCAGATCAACACTCCCGCCCAACTTGCTGTCGTCTGCAAACTTGCTGAGGGAGCACTCAATCCCCTCGTCCAGATCATCGACAAATATATTAAACAAGACCGGCCCCAAAACTGAGCCCTGGGGGACTCCGCTTGTGACCGGCTGCCAACTGGATTTGACTCCATTCACCACAACTCTCGGGGCTCGGCCGTCCAGACAGTTTTTTACCAGTGAAGAGTGCACCTGTCTAAGCCACGAGCCGCCAGCTTCTCCAGGAGAATACTTTTGCTGCATTGGGATCAGCAAATGAAAAGGGAGAGAAATGTTGTAGTCCAACACATATAAGAAGTCACCCAGATGGGGAACAGAATTTTCCCACCCTGATGACAATAGACGCTCAATGGCCGGGGACTTTCCAGAGGTACCTTCCTCCCACCATGCCTTCTCCCCAGCTCTATCTTAGCTTTACGGAGCTGACATTTACAGCAAATGTCATAAATCTTCAGCCATAAATTAGACTTCTTTTCATGCTCAGAATTCCCCATTCCCACCAAAATTCTTTTTACACAAACATTACTGTGTCTCTAGCACTAGTGAACACAGAAAGAGCCAAGTTCTTTAATTTTACAGGAGTATTTCATAAAGGAACTGGTCTTTCAACCCTACTCTGCTTGCTCAGAAGACAGGTTTCTCCCAGTACCCTGTCTTCTGTCCATGTCTCACAAAGGAATGGGGACTGCAAAGATAAAATACTAATCAGACTTTTGAAATAACTACCCAAATTGGCCGGCTAAGCTAGACGACCCTGGGGTAGTTCCCCTCTTAGAGCAGGTCCTGGCAAACAAATTGTAGGTTTAGACTGAAGTCCTAGGCATGCAGAGGTAAAATACCTGGGGGAAGTTGCTGGTGGCAATTCCAGCATCTCAGCAGAACGATGTAGCATTTGCCCAGAGCTCATTTGCCACACACATGCATTTCTGTACAAGATTACGCAGTGCAACATTGGAACAC
The DNA here is from genome assembly GCF_030936135.1 of Gavia stellata. Lineage (NCBI taxonomy): Eukaryota > Metazoa > Chordata > Aves > Gaviiformes > Gaviidae > Gavia > Gavia stellata. Next base: position 16,701,780 of record NC_082602.1, read on the forward strand.
CAATATTGGGGCCAAATTAATCCTTGGGGAAACTCCCACCAAAAAACAGTGGTGCAACCCAGGGCTGAATTCACCCTCCTATTTCCAAAAAGAGAAGTCTGCCAAGGACGGTATGGCCTAAGAGGCACACAGAGCTGGCAGGCTTTCAAGTGTCAAAATAGAACCAGCATCGCCGGCTGCATGCATCCCGTGCTTTGCAGGCGAGACGCAGACAAGAAAAACAATCAAGTTGTCTGGTGGAAAAAGCGACTTCCAAGGATCATTCCAGCCACGGTGTAATTGTGATCAATCCGCCTTGGCAAGTATCAGCTTTCCATGTGTGTTTCGCCTAACGCAGGCTGCCTGTGGAGAGCAGCTCGGGCAGGCTGATGCATGCTTGTTATCGCCGGTGTAAATATCTCTGCCTTGTGTTATTGTGGCACAAAGCAGCTGGACCATTTGAAAATCATTTAAAAAGCACTATAAAATTAGGGCTCCAGTGCTCTTATTTTATGACTTCCGTGAACAGCCATTGCCTAGAGAGAAATTATCCTCTTTATTTTCAAGGCTAAAGGTTCTTTTAACATTCATCAAAATCAAAGTGCACCCTTGATAACACATTGAGCTGTTACTTATCTAGTACAGACTCTTTACCTTCTGCATAATATCACATTTGAGATCTCAGTTCTTCATATACAACTCATTTCATTGTGTCTGCTGTTGTTTTCACCAAGTGAATTTGCATAGTTTCAGGAGAGGCTGGCTGATGCCCTGAAACATATTCTTTCCATAATTCCAAATTTTTTTTTGATTTCTAGAACAATAGCCTGGAGTGTTTTTGTTACTGATCCTTCTATAAAAATGGTCAATTACCTCTTCTGGCAATGGATTTGCACAGACCCATTAAGCACTGTAAGCGAAAGATTTTGAAGGGCATAAATATTACTTAGGTGCATAACCTGATAGACTCCCCTTTCTGCCTTTGAAAAATCTCTCCCCTATATACATAAAAAAAAGGCTTTGATAATTTTCTTTTTTTCCATTCTTGTTTTCACAGACACCTTCTTTACCAAACTCAGGAAAACAGTGAGTGAACCAAAGCAGTATGACAAAATGCAAACAGTAAAAAGGGAAAGCCATTCTTTTTAGAAATAAAAAGAAGCGCAGCTGTATCTACCATACTTAAAGTTCAGATCTGAAGGGCTTAGGAAGAGACACTGCATGAAATTCTCAGCCACAGAAGTTGCGAGTGGGGAATGGTGAGGCCTTGCACATCCTCTGTCCTGCAGCTCATGCCTCAGGTTTCTGTAAGAGACTGGTCATATCCAGGCATCAAGTACGGACTGAAGATAAACATTTAAGAAGTCATAACCTTAGCGCTGTTTCATGGTTCCCTCTTTGGCCAGGATTTTGTCTTTATTTTCTCTAGGGGTACAGGCTGCATTCTTATGCCAAAAGGTGGCATGCTTTCAGATCTCTGCAAGGTGGGCTGGTTGGTGCTAATAGATCCTGCTGTGAAAGCATGTGTAGGCACGTAGAGGAGCTGTAAAGTCAAGATGCAGCATCCTGCCTGGAGGAGATTTAACTGGCCAGAAGGCAGTCTGCGTGTGTGCAAAGAGAGCCTCATCACCATGCCAGCACCTCTGCTAGCAGAGGGAGTTTGACTTTTTAACCATAGAGGTCTTGCCTGTCGTCACCCAGTTTGTGATTCATCAACAGAATGCTTAAACTAACAGAGGGATGAGATTGAGTTATTTGGTAATTACAATTTTTTATGACCCTAGGAAGGCAGAAAACAGGACAGGCATGATCAGCAGACCCTAGCAGAGTCTGGTGTCACCACGGACGAAGAAAGTGGGACAGGAATTTAGTAAGTCAGGACAAGAAAGCACCTCAGCTCTATGGCACGTTTTTCTGTTCCAATAGTCAGCAAGTCAGTAACCACCTTCCTCTGTCTGATGGTCCCAGAAATAGAGAAAAGGACCCCACTGAGCTGACCTAGCTCTGGGCTCCTGCATTTCAGACCAGATTGATCTTTCTGGGTTAGGACCGACCTACCCAATCTCAGCCCTTACTTGTGGCAATGGTCAAGAGTAAGTGGCAGGAGAAGAGCGGAGTTCAGTGTAGCCCTCTCAAGACCTGATCTGGCACCACAACCGCGATTATGTCACCTGTGCAGGAGCTTACTCCCGTCTGAGGTGACCTGCGCGTATGCTTGTTCCCTCTCAGGTATATACACCTTGCTCAATAGAACAGAAATAGAAAACTCAGGTATATACCTCTCACCCAGTAGAACAGAAATAGAAAATCCCTTCTACCCAGAGCTTTCAAATTCCTGGATAGCCCTGAATTTGCCTTTGTTCTGGGGATAAACTACCTGTGCTGAATGGTTTCTCACTATTGTCTTCACTAAAAAAAGATAACAAATTGATATTTGAAGTTAATGCTTCAGTGCTGAAAGGGCAGGATTTTCCTTTCAAGCATGGAAGGGGAACAGACGTCTACAGAGTGTTCTTTCCCCCGTACGCACATACCCACTAAAACCTCAACGTGTAAAGGGTATGTGCTTGCTCACCTCATGTCCACAGCAGGATTAAGCCTACCCTGGAGCTGCTTTGACCTAGATGATCAGTTGCTGGAAGCCTGGCAAAAGGACCCAAGTTGTAGGATATCCTGGACAAGGCAGATTCAAAGTCATTTTGTGCTCTGTTAAACCTATTCATTTTCAGGAAAGCTTAATCTACTTCTGAATAGCAGGTGGGACCACGTAACTCAGAGGTGGGCAGCTAACGGGCAAAAGAAAGCTCCTGGATGCTGGCAATACTCTTGCGGTGTTGCCAGCAGCCGCAGAGCTTCCATCACTCGCTTTCCTCACAAGATGAAGCTGATTCTGCTGCTAACCGCAGAACCAAGCTGGGAACGAAGTCATTTTGCCAAAAAAAGCAATATAAGAAACAATACCTTAAAAAGCCAAGTAAGATCAGAATCCGGAGGGGGAAGGTGTGAGGGCACTGGGGTCTGTGTTGGCATCATCTCATGGGGCGAGGGTGTTCCAGCCCAGGCGATGGGCATCCGTATCATCAGTTGTTTTTCCTCATTGTCACAACAGTTGGAAGTTGCTTTGTACATTTTTCTCTTGCTTCTTCCCTCTTGATCCCTTGTCATCCTCCTCCTCGCTGCCACTGTGAAATGAATCTCGGTTCAGTGACAAATGTACTCCCAGCCTGGGAGGCAGATGCTGGGTGTTTGGTGCCCATGTTAGATAATTTGATATTTAGTAACGCATATTGTGGACACCTCATCCATAAGACAGGTGCAAAAGGTGCCAAGGCAGGTCAGACCTGAAGGTCTGGCTAGTCCATCATTCTCCATCAGCCCAGAGCAGAGTCTGGGGGAAGACAGCGTAAGAAACAGGACAACTGTAGAGTGATTCTTCCCCTGTGTATTTTTCAGCTCTTGGCCTTCAATAGATTGGCTACTTCCTAAACCTCATAATGATTTAATTACTGCAGGCTGGACAGAAGGGCTGCTCCTAGTACAACACTCCCTGATTGCCTCCCCCCCGCGATGCTGCCCCCCAGCAAGCACCCTGCCTCCGGCATCAGTTAGCTCAGGCTGTGGGGAACAGAAGAGAAGGAAGGGCGAAGGAAGGGCGAAGGAGAGCCGGGCCAGCTGGCGCCCGGGGGGGGCTCGGGGGGCCGCTGCCGCGGGGTTTCCAGCATGACCGCCGGGGCCGCGAGGCTTTGCCCCCTCCTCGGACGAGCCGCGAAGGCTCACGGCAGACGCGAGCCAAAGGCGAGCCGGAGCCCGCCCCACCTCACGCTTCCCCTCGGCTGCGGCAGCCGGCGCGGTGTCGCGGGGACACCTGGCGGGGAGAGGCGGCGCGGCCGCGGCCGGGACCGGGACAGGGACCGGGGCCGGGACCGACACCGGGACTGGGACAGAGACCGGGGCCGGGGCCCCACCGCCGGAGCCCCCCAGGGTCTGCGCAGGGCTGCCGTTCGGAAATAACTCCTAGCCTTGAATAAGCGCCTGGTAATTTTCACTCATGCCCCGTAACCTTCGCAAGTTTTCTTCAGCTTTCTTTTGTCTTTTAAAAGGATGCAAGGGAAGCATCGCTCTGGATGGGGAGGAGGAGTAACACCTTTGGTTAACTCAAAGCCCCCAGCCGGTCTGATTGCACTTTCCAAACCAATTTCCGTTCTTGTCGAGGGTTTATTTCCTTTAAGAAAAGTATTTGAACTGAAAGCAGCTGGGGAGAGAGCACGAACAGCACGGACTCCTCCCTCTAAGCCCTCTTTTGAAGCCCCGCCAGCTCCTGAGAAAGGCTCAGTCCTGGCAGTGGAAATGTCCCCTCTGTCAGACCCATGTGACTGAAGGGTCAGTTTTCCCCTGGAGAACAGGCAGGAGAGATGCTGTCTGAGGTGACCACCACCGCTAGCCCACCGCCCACTCCAGCAGCTCAGTACAACAGGTTGTTGGCGCTCAGGCACGTTCTCCCACCCGGCATCTGCCCCTCGCGCCTCCCTCTCTCCCTGGAGGCTGGAGGAGGGGATGTTTGCAGTATCTTGGCTCTTTTCCTATTATGACTGGAGGAACTGGGAAAGGGAAGATAAACACATTTGGAAAGAGAGAGAATAAAAGACAAAAAGAAGTACCCTGCTTTTTACTTCGGGTGATTGCATTATGTCCTCGACTGGTTTGTGCAACCAGATTTTGCCAGTGGAGCAAAACCAGGCCAAACTGCACTGTGCGTAGGAAAAGTGAGCACTGTTACAGGCTTCTCTTATACAGAAAACCTGCATGGAAAAGGATACAGTGTAAATCATTTTGATGTATACACTCAGGTCAATACCAATTTAATTCATCCAGTATGTTTCACTTTTTTCTTCCATCCAACCAGTGCAAGTTTCTTGTATATCAGTAACAGCTCCCTTTAAATGCCAGTCATGACTATACTGTGCATTTTTAAATCATTCAAGATTGCTTTCTTCTGCCATCTTCTGGCAATATGAAAAATCACAGCGTTTCAGTAACAGCAGTGTTGCTGTGCTGGTCTAAGGCAAGGTTGTCAGCAAAGGCAGTCTATAATTAGATCAGTTGGCATAATTGGAAAAAAATATAGGCCTTCTTGCATATTTGAAAGCTTGCCTAACTATTCCAGCTCTACCAGTTGATCTAGTAGCAGTGGTTCAGTGGTTATCCCAGAGTAAAATGACTGTTTTGTAGACCTTGTGTTTCTTGAATGCCTGTAACAGCCAAGGAGAGTTGCATAACATGTGAAGCTTTATCATTTTATAACAGGACTTCATCAAGTGTAGCCTAAATATTTTGAAGAGTCTTTTTTGCCGGTTTTGCTCTCTGGTCTTCATAGCTCCGTGACAAAAGACATCTTTGTTTCCTATGAAACCGCAGGAAGATCTTGTCTGATAGGCATGTAAAGATTTTCCTTCTACTGCAGCAACTATTTCTGTCTGATCTCTCCATGTAAACACCACAAATCATGCCAAAACACCTTGCATTATTTGCTTAATTTTAAAACAAGACATTTTCAGTATTTTGTTAAAAATGTATGTAAGATTTATATAAGACTAAATTTTGGTTCCTGGGGGTTTTTTTCCCCCATTTTCCTGCAATCACACAGAGGTCCTTTGTAAATGACTAATTGTGATCCCCACTCTTCCGTCACAATAGCTTTTCCAAAATAGTTGTGCTAAAAATATGACAATGATATATGATAATTAAAAAAAGAAAAAATCCAAAAGGAGAAAATGCCAATATTTTCCCTTAAAATAAAGTAAAAAATCACAGCCAGTAAGAAAAACTATTCACAAAATTCCAGCCTGCAAAGAGAACATAAATAAAAGCTGTTCAAACCTTTGTTCGTTTTCACCAGCACCAGCAAAAATGACTGCTTGGGATGGCAGGCATTGGAGAGAAGGAATGTTAATGCTATTTATAGCTCACGGGTGGCTCCCATTACCATTGTACCTGAGAAGCTCGCAGGCCTTAATGTATTCCTGCTCACAGCAACTTTCCCAAGCAAAGGACAGCCTTCCCAGGGCTGTGCTGGAGGCACTGAGGCTTGCTTTGGGAAAATGGGCTGTTACATTTGCAGCCTGTTCCCAAACTGTCTGTTACAAACCGCCTCCAGCAGGCACAACCTCCAGCAAGGGTACACCCCTCCCCGCTACCTGTGCTTGACTCACCCCTCCTGGGAGCCATGAGGCTGCTGCTTTGCTGGAGGCTCTTCCTCCCTCCATCACTCTACCAGCTTTGGCATCAATCTACAGTCCATGCCAAGCCTCAGCAGGAAACAGCATCAGAAAAACAACAGCATAAAACCTGACAAGATGAAGGCAAAAGGACCCTCCAAAAACTTGCTGGCACATAGCAACCCTTGCTCCTGACCAGCTGCAAGACTCAGGCGGCATCAACATGGTACCTGGGGAGTGGGGCAGCACTGCGCAGCCAGCTCCTCGCAGAGACAGCACAGCAGGGCCTGGTGGGGGGAAACTCCTTCCCACCAGCCAGCAAATAGCAAGACACGCTCTCCCAGTGACCCTGGGACTGGACATTCCATACAGCAGCAAGCGTGTCCCCCCTGCCGTTGGCCCCTCATCCATCGCATCCCGGAGAGGTGGCTGCACATGCTGCTTTACCCATACCCCCTGACTAGGCAGCCCCTGGTTCACTTTGGTTTACCTGGTACCCCCATACCAGGGAGGAACAACAGGAAGACCACCCCCAGTTTTATGTCTTCAAATTCAAGATAAGAAATTAGGAGCAAATACTCATCAAACACATAATCAAAAGTTTGCAAGAGAAAGTAAACCCCAGTTCTAGGTCTTAATATCACCTCTTAGTTGTTCTCATGCACCTCTTCAGTGGTCAATTCCTTTGTGACAGACAATCACCCTACTTAAAAGATGACTTAATCAAAAAACAAATCATGATTTTCAAGTCAGCAATTAAATCTAAAGAAAAAAACTCTGGCCCAACAAAGCTGAGAGTGTCCCTTGAAAGCTCTACGACGTGCCTGAAAACACTTAAGTGCCAAAATAGATCTTCCACTGTAGAATTTTGAAGTCTTTTTGCTCTTGAGTCCACTGCAAAGAGTCTGTACAGCTTTGTCAACCTTAGAAAAAGGTGCCTTTTTCGTACGTACCCTTTCAAGCAAGGCAAGGCAAGGAGAGCACTTCACTGCTTGCATAAAAAGTGCAGGGAGAGACAGACAGCTCAAAGATAGCCCTGCCGAAGGACTGAGGAATATCAAAACCCCTTTACTCGTGCCTTCAAATATTCTGAAATCTTGCAAGCTTGACAGCATTGTCAATTTTGTATTGACAGCAGCAGTCAGACAAAAATAATTTGAGGAGTAAATCAAGGAGATCCACCTCCCCCCCGCCTTTAATCCACAGTCACATAAATCCATACTGCCTGCAGAAGGGCAAGTGCTTTGGAGCCCCTTTTAATAGCAATATATTAACATCCTTGTTTGACTTTCCTGAAGCTTGCAAGACATTTTTTTTCACCCTCTCTGAGAGTCTGGTCTCTTTGACATCAATTGTATCAGAACGACCCATAACTTACATCTATCGACAGCCTGTGACACTGATGAAATCTCAGCACAGCACTGGCTGTGACAGCACTCACTGAACTGTTACCAATATCAAGGTCACTTTGTTTTTCTTGCTCTTGCTGGAGCTCCTCTGCCCTCAGGGCACAGGCTGCCCAAGGAAGCTTTCTGTCTAAGCTCCTCACAAGCCACAGCCTCTCTGCTCCATTACTGGCATTATATAAGATTAGAGTGAAGTTTCTACTATTAGAAGCAGTTAGCTGCATGGTGACTGTGTGCTCTCCTGATTATAGCATATAGCACAGTTATGGCTGCTGGCAGCAGGACTTAAAACTACAGCTATTTCAATTTGGGGAGAAGCATGAATGTAGTCGAGATGTGTCAAGAAAAACCGTAGTTTTTGAGGTTTTTTAATTCCTAGCAGTGGTACCCTGGACAGGAGTGCCCCAGAAGAGAATTAAAGGGGAAAGCACCACCCTCGGCTTGACAGATATCCACAGCCGAGTCGGAAATTATGGTGGGAGCCTGTGGAGGGCAGCGCTGTCTTGCTGGGGATGGTGCATTGAATAGCTCAGAGATGCCAGCTGCTAAGGTAATACTTCTTTTTTTATCTCCTTTGAATCTGAAAGCTGCAGATGTAAAAGCTGTCGTCCTGCCACAGCTATGGCGTGTCACCACAAGCAGGACTCCCCGTTTTTCCATCTGCCGCCCCCATTCTCCAAGCACCCTTTCCTGCAGGATTAGCTCCAGGCATGGGCAGGTGCCTCTTCCTCGGCTGAGTGGCTCTTAAACAGGAGGCCTGGGGGAGGCAGGCTGGGGCTGGGGGGCTGGAGGCAGCACGGAGGTTCTCCCCCCTTGGAAAGATACGTTCTTGGGAAAACATGTGCAGATCAGTTACACTGCAAAGGAAAGGAAATGCTCTCCAGCACTTCCATGAGGTTGCAATAACATCCTCTCCCCAAAAACCAGCAGGGCACAGATGAAGCTCCCCCACTAGCCTGAATCCTGCTGGCAGGGCCATGACCCCGGTTCCGCGAGCTCTGCCCCTCCTGGGGGCTTGCCTTGTCCAAGGACAGCGGTGGCTATGTGACCTGGGATAAGGCTGCTGGAAGGGAGCTGTGTGAGAGCAAGCAGTGGGAGGCTTCGCTGGGGCTCCCCACCTCACCCAGGAGCCCATCTGAGCTGAGACACTTGGGCTACATCTCCACCTGCACCACCTCACAGCTCCACTCGTGCCTGGCCAGGCATCCCCTTGACTTCCCACTTCACCTGGGACCTGCCTCACCGCCGTGGGCTCTCCTGGCTCTCCGAATGCCTGGCTGAGGCTGGTGACCCTCACGTGCCCTGCCCTTTGACTGCTCCCACTCCTGAAACAGCCTCGCGTGTCCCTGCCACCCCCAGGTGCTCCCAGCTCCCGTGGGGCTGTCTCTGCCCTGCAGCAGTCCCTCCAGTCCCACGGGCAGCCCTGTGCAGGGACCTGAAGGCTTACAGAGGAAGAAGCCTTTTGCTCTCCTGCCCAGCTCAGGCTCCTCGCAAGCAGAAGTTGGTACCTTCCAGCTCAGTTTGGAGGAGTCGGAGGGCCCCATCATAAATGCGCCAGGCCGGATGCGAACGGAGGTGTCAGGAGGGAGACCAAGCAATGAAGAGGTGTGAAGACTCAGATTTTCTCCCACCCAGTAAAACACGGCTGCCGGCGTAGGGCATCTGCGAGCCGAGCTGAGCTGAGGGGGTAGCCGTGGAGGAGGCTTGCAGGGCTGCTCCCGCTCCTTCCCGATGCTGCGGTTAAAGAGAGGGCTGTGTTTTCCAGAGCCCTCGATCTGGCATCTTTCCCAGGTAGTAAATTCTCTTAAAAACTGAACCAAACAGAGCTTTAATTGTACATTCTGCTTTTCTCTTCACTCCGGAATAATGGCAATGGTATTAATACAGTGCTGCATTGAACACATACCCGCACTGAGGCTGAGGGACCGATTCTGCTTTCCATTATTCAGGAGCGCTGCCTCTGGTGAGGCAGATCAGGGTTTAAACAGCAAGCAGGAGCAATGAACTTCTACTGTTCCCCACTGTTTGAGTGTGGGCAAAATAAAAGGCCATAATATATGATGCAGTCAGCCAAGAAAGCAATATTGCTCTGCCATGTGCGCGGTCTACACCGAGACGAGTCCAGGATCTCATTTCTAAATTCCCATAGGTGCCTCATTTAAACCATCAGCCATAACCTGCTTCTCATTTTCAATACCACTTGGTATTAGAGCTGCAGTGAACTGCTGGTGAGAGATTCTAATTCCTGCAAACAAGCCCCTGTAGGCTTGCAAGGAAAACAGAGAGTTCCCCTCTCGGTTGCCTGCTAGGTTCCCATCTGGCTGTTTTAACTTTGCTATTGCTTTTAAATGTGCCTGTTCCTGCACACGAGGCTTTCAGCTCTACCTCAAGAGACTCCTGGGTTCTCTTAGTATCAGATTCTGGCCAAAATGTAGAGACACAGATTGGGTCGTCTTAACAAAAAGGAAGATCAGATTTCACATTACAGTATCTGAAAGATTAATTCCACTTACATGATCATTTCCCTGTGAACCACACTTCTTTCCATCTGGATTTTTCCATCAGGAGGACAAAGAGCCGTAGTGTTAAGCACTACCTGAGAGAAAAGAGGAAGGAGTGTAAAAGATGGTTGTAGAGATGCTTGCTCAGAGAAAAGAGAAGAAAAATAGAGTAGAGAGCAATTTCAAATGCATTGAGAGGTGGCTTTGTTGTTCTTTTTTTCCACATGAATTATATTCTGATCTCATGCTTTGGTATTTTGAACCATTTAGTTTGTCTGGTTTTGATTCAGGGAATTTAGGTTATTTGGCTGCAGGAGCTTTCTGTATCATGTTATTGTTATCTAGTGTTTGTGTTATTGTAGTAACCACAGGTCCAGCCAAAATCAGTGCCCTGCTGTGCCCGCCCGAGGCTAGCAATAATCTCATGTAAGACCTTGTTATTGAAAGACACCTGTCCCCATCCGGGTTACCGTCATAACCACAAGCAGAACTGTGCCAGCTAGGAAGGTGCTAGCAAAAGGGATAGAGGAAAGATGACTTGGGGCCCAACTAATGCCCTGCCACAGACTCCTCTTGGGTCTTCAGAGAATCATTTGATCTCTACAGCTCAGTTCAGTCTTTAGGACAAAAGGTAACAACCACGGCAAAATGGCAAAGAGGCTTTCTCCCTGTTGCAGAAATGCAAATGAGGGCTAGGTGAGTAAGTGGTTGCTCAGTTTGTGTTCATTTTTAGTTAAACAAAACATGTTTTTCTCAACTAGGAACAAGCCACTTCATCTTGTTTTAATATTTTAAAAGATTTTATGCAATGCTAAAGTGAAATTCCAAACAAAAGTAACTTTGACTAGAAAAATGGAAATGGTGATTTTTTTGGAAATAACAAAATGAACTATTACAACTCTACAATACTGGCAGTTTGCGTTTTTTCCAGCACTTTGCCGAGTTTTCTTTGACTGGAATTTGCAAATGCAACACAAATCTGTTAAATGCTTTAGCCAATTCAAGTCAGTGGGGGTGGTGTTTTTTTTTCTTTTCTTTGCCAGAAAAATCTTCAGTGGAAAACGGCAATTGTTTCCAGTGTAGAAAAAGGAAAAAAAAAAAAAAAAAAGCCTTGCAGACTGCAGTACTCAAGTGGCTGGATAATATCAGGGAGGTACAAAGCTCAGCTAGGTTGTTGTAGACGAGGTCCTGGAATGACCAAGTCCCTTGGCAACTGCACCCAGCCGCGTGCAAACAGCGGCGTCACCCGCCGCCCTTCCGGGGCGCTCCCTGCGGCTCGGCAGTGCCCGGTGCTCTGCCTCCGGGGCGCCTCTCCCGGCCGCCCCCCAAGTCCAAGCCTCTGCGACTCGGGCTCCACAGCTCAGATGCGCCGGCAAGCAGGCCCCGGCCATTTGGGGTGTGCCCCCGTGCTCTGGGTGTCTGGGAGCTGATGCTCAATGACAGAACAGTTTTAAAACTTGTGCTACCTTGTATTCTCCCAGGGAAGCAAGGAGGTTAATACATCTGGATTGCCCTTAAAATCGCTATCCAGTCTCAAATGTCTCCTATAGGAAGAAGGCGCTTTTTTTTGTTGCTGTTGTTTTGTTTTTAACCAGGAAAACAAAATGGGAGAGAAAGAAAGATAGAAAGAATCTAAGGAGATTGTCTTTAGGTGTTTCCAGGCTACAGTTTAAAAGAAAAGTAACCCTATCCAACTTGCATGGTCTAGATCTCTGCAGAAAACATTATTGACCTTGTAAGGCAGAAAATTTTTTTCCCAGTTACAGGAGCTCCTGCCCTCCTGCAGTCACTGGCTGTCTCCAACTAGAGCAGCTTCTGGGAGCCACCCAGAGGGAGAAGCTTAGAGAAATGTAATCAGTGGCAGTGCTTTTGCTAGCTTTGCAGTATCTCAAAGTAGAAGGGGTGGGGGGAAACCCTCAGCAAAGTCCCTGGCCTTCAATTAAAAAATGCGTATTACTTTGCTCATTAGTCCAATCATCTGGTATAGCTATTTCCAAGCTTACCCCGAAGGCCCCGCAGAGCAATTCAATTTCAAGGCCAGCGCAGCGCAGGATGGAGCGGTGTGCTTGGGAGGAGCTCTGCTTCATGTTGACGCGAGGAGCTCGCTTGTCTGGCATTAGTCATGTGAAGCAAACGATGTTGACATATTTTTTGGAAAGAGGATCACTGTATGAAAGGGAGCTCTGTTGCAAAGCACCTCCCTGGCTGCAAAGGCTGGAGTCGCCTGCTAAGTTTCACCGGCACCAAAACGACTCCGTTCTCGGAGAACCTCCTCAAAGTCAGGTCTTGAACAAGAGGCCTCGCAATGTAATTCTCTCTGCTAATCATCTCTATCCCTCTCTCTGCTAATCGTTTCCATTACTGTAACTAGCTGACAGGCTACAACAGAAGTTTAAAGCAGTGGGGGCTAGGAGAACTGAAAGTTTAGTATCCATCTGGTTACCTCCACAACTTCAGCCTTTGAACATCTGCAGTGATTGAGAGTCAGCCACGCTCCTTGAAAATGAGCCTGTGGTCTTATGAATCTCCTGATGTAGAAGCTGTATTATCTTTTTCTTGATTTCCTTTTACTGCTTCAGCTTAACCTTCTGTGTCGGTGAAAGTACAAACAGGTCATCATGACAATGCTGGCAGTAGCTCTTGAGCACAGTGCATAGCTTTCACAAGGCAGTAAAACTTGTAGGGCGATGCACAATATTTTTTTCTGTGCTATTCTTCATGCTAATCTGCGCTGGGATTGCACAACATACTCTTTTACCAAAGCTCTTGGTGTTACGTTATCTGCCCTGAAAAATTCGTAGGCTTTTATCCCTATACTCCTCTCTACTTCCCTGCAGTTCTTTTTCTTCATCATTAAAAGTAAAACCAGTCAGCTTTTTTTCCATCTCTCCCATCATTTTTATTGTGCTTTTCATATTTTGCTTATTAAGTAGTTACCCTAGGGAGACTTCCTTTTTATTGGAACATGCAAAAAGCTATAACTGCTCTTAATGTTTGTGGGGGGGAGGAGGGAGATGGGGGCAGGGGAAGCAAATTTAGGCTGAGGTCACAGAAATATATATGTGGTGTGTTCCATAATATGCCTTGCATCATCTCTACTTCTTTTTCCATAAGCAACAAGGTATTCTCCCTTGCTTTCTGCTTATTCCCCGAATCAGCCTACACTGTTAAAAATAACGTACCTGGATGTTTGGACAAAGTTGTGGTTGTTGCTTTAGGAGCAACATCCATCTGGCTGCTGCTGTTGTGTGGCAGGGGACAGACTAGATGACTTCCAAAGGCGTTAGAGTGAAAGCTGATGCCACAACAGAATAAACACCAGCCACCTCACTTTGGGAAGAGTTCTGGTGTGGCTCCCACATTGATTATGGCTTTAATACCAACAAGCAACCAAACAAATCTCATCAATGATGTTCTCTGGTGCTGAGAACAGCAATTCAGGATAATGAGATCCTAGCAGAAGAAATGCTCCTGAAGTCTCAGAGAAGGGACTGCTTGGATATCTTTGAGCTCTTGCACTCAGCTGAGCTCTGCATCAGGCTGAACTGGCTGGCCCGAGCTTTCTTGGGTCTAAACCAGCAAACAACATTGCAAAATGGATGCCCATATTCCACTGCAGGATCTGTGAGGGAGCCAGTCCTAGATGGGATTCTCAACAGGACAACAAAGCCAGAATTTACAGCTCTATAATTTCCCAAAATTCAGATGCTTTTTTTTCTCACATCCCAGGTAAGTACCCTACCCCTCAGATGAGAGAAACAGCCTCTCTCTGGAGACAAATAGCTATCACATTATTTATACAAAATGGAACAGCTCCCAGAGGAGAGAATGAGACAGACAGACACAAGTATACCAGTGTAGCTGAGTGTTCAGGGGTACTCACCTGAGAGATAGAAAAAACTAGTTCAAATTCTCTCAATTTCTATTTATAAATGTACATATATATAGATATGTATATATGCATGTGAAAATCCATTCATATGTATACATGCATGTATATGCATGTGTATACGTGTGTTTACATCCCTATAAATGAAAGAAAATTGTACGCACATACATTTTATATACGTATACACATACACCATATGCATATGTCTTACATACACATCCTAAGATTTCTACCTTGGCCCTAGAAGCTTTGTAAGTATAAGTCAGTCCAATGATTCATTCTTTCAAAAACTTCCAGTTTTAACTAACCAGAACCAAGTGTGCACAAACACTTTGGTAACTCTCCAACATCAAGTACTGGAGCTTTCCTGCATACACTCATCAGCACTACAGTAACAGAAATAATACCTGCACCTACAAGGTTCAGCCAGTGCTGCGTTCGGGTGGCACAGGATGTTCTTTTTCAACAGCGTTACTTGACAAGAAATTAAATCATACCGTCTTATGCTGCTGCTTTCTCAGGGGACGAATTACATGCCTGTAGAGTCCTACCACAGAGTCAGTCCTGCTCTCTGGATGCTTTTAGCAACACCTGCAGGCCCTGCTGCACACACTAGTTATAATAATGTAATGCTATTTGGAAGGTAATGAATAGGACTACTTTCTAGGGAATATTATTTCTGTATGAAAATTTCCTCTTAATTCATTTCAGAAAAGCTGTCTCTGATATAGCCCCAGTGCGTGCAAGAGAGGAGCAAGATGCCTCACACCAGAGACTCTTCACCTCCGACTAGCAGTGCAGGGAGCAGAGCCTCCTATGAAACACCAGCGCTATCAGACCTCCAGAGGCTCTTTTGGTTCAGAGGAGGGTCTGATAATCATGTGGACCAAGTCTGGCCAAATATTTACCTGGGAGATGCGTAAGAACATATAGTCCTATCATTTAGCTGTTATTGGTCCCTGGGAGGAGGAGGAGGAAGGGGTGTGATACACTGGGGAGCAGCTTTTGGGTCTGCAGGAACGTTTTTGCGATACAGGCTTCCGAAACTGATAACATAGGAGTTTGGATGTAATGAAAAACATGACATACAAAATGGTGACTTACTCACAGTGTGTCTGAGTTGGGTTTGCTATATTCTGTGAACCACAGTGGATTGGGCAGAGCAAGAATTATTTGTATTCTAGACAAAAGTCCTTAAAGAACCCATCCCAAATTGGTGTCCTCTCTGAGATGCGTTATCTGCCCTGGAAACTGCTCTAAGGCAGCAGATGAGCACAGTAGCCCTCACACTCAAATAGGAGTAGCAGGATCAAGAGCCAGGTGGAGGAGGACCCAAATGAATTATACGGTAGGGCTTTTGCCAGTCCAAATTCAAACTTTCTTTCAAAGATGGTAAAACTGAAAATATCAAACAGGAATTTTCACGCAAATACCTTACTCTTATGACCACTTCTATTTATTGCTATTTTCTTCTATTTGGATTACTGCACATTACATAGATCATCAGCTCATTTTTCCCAACTTCTCCTCCTCATGAATACAGCAGTTAAGGATCACAGTTTCGTGGAATAACTTCAGTCCCAGTTTATGGTGGGAAGTGGGGAGAACCTGGCTGGTGAGCATGATGCAGCTGCTTCATGTTCGAACCAGGAATGAGGTGCTGCTGCATCTGTGTGGGTTCTCGCCCTTGCGACCCACGCACGCTATGAATGTGAGATTAGCTCTAGAACTTGCTAAACAACTATTTAAAGGGAAATCTTGATCGCTTTATACAATAAGCCGTGTTCCCGGGGATTAACTGCTGGGAGGCATTTGCTTAACTAACAGTATCCCAGCAGCAAGTCTGTGCTCTTGCTGCCTCCACAACACCGTATCACATTTTTCATGCACAAAGCACTATGGGCTTCTCAAAATTTGCTACTCTGTAAGCAAGCTGCAGTTCCTGCATCCTTCCCTAGCGGGAGCAGGCACTAACTTTAAACCATGCTATTTTAGCAGAATGTTAGGAGTGTTGCCAGTGAGCCCTTCACGTCTTTCAACAGGTGGGCTGCTAGGAGCAAAACTACTCTTCAAAGCCTCAACATTACTCATATCCTTAATGCAGCAGATGGGCCATATAGCATCAACACAGGAGCCAAATATTACGAAGATCTGCAAATAGAGTACTACGGAGTAGAAGCATTTGATGATCCTGCCTTTGATTTAAGTATCTTCTTCTACGATGCTGCCAATTTCATAGGCAAAGCCTTAAACACTTCAGGAGGTAAGAGGGAGGCAAAGAGAAGCTTTAGGAGGAAGTTTCAACATGAGCCAAATGGCTTCTCCTTGCAGTAACAGGCAGCCAGCAAAGCTCAGATTCAGCATATGGTTCGAGAAGGCACACGCAGAACTGCCGCGCAGAGGATGGGAGAAGGGCGCCCATGCCACGCGCTGCAGAGAAGACGGTCAAGGCCAGGTCCCCCGGGGCTGGGGAAGGCTGGCTGCCCCAAGCCCAGCACGGTGGGAGGAAGGGCCAACTCCAGGAGCAGAGCAAGAGGGAAGGGCAGAGGTTAGGGCACTGCAGGTGCTCCCCCATGGGCGCATCCTGAGGAACCGGCAGGATCCGCACCTCGCACCCCTCACGCACCAGCACGGGCTCCAGCCCGGCGATCCTGCCTGGCATACCGCAGCCCTGCTCCCACTCCCGATGCACTCAGCTGGGAGCAGTGGCACTTCAGCGCTGGCTTAAATGCTTCACATGCTTAAGTGCTTCGCAGAATTGGAGCTTTATTCAGACTGTCTATTAAGCTAGAGAAGCAGCAGAAGTTAATGAACTAAGTCAAAAACTACGAGCCTGACCCACAGCCTGCTGAATTCTTGTCAGCAGAGTTTGGATTATGGCCTAGTTATCATAATTTCCATTTGTTCCAGAGTTTGCTCCGACTCTGACTGGCTGCGAGATCTGCTGCTTTCACTGGAGTGCTTTATTAAATCCCCAGTTATAGCTCACACTGGGCTGCTGAGATACAGTAAATTATGAGTCCATTTTTACAGGCAGACTATCCTACAGAGTTTATGGGACTTGTCAGTGATCACAGTCAGGACCGGGCCAAAATTTTCTGCCAAAACTGGGTTTTTTTCCACAGAAAATTATACTAACAAGTTTAGTCACAGAAAGCTTCTCCTTCACAGAAAATTTCAACTATTTTAATCTGAGGCCTAAGTTAGATGCATGCGGTCAGTATGAAATACCACCTTGCCTGAGATGTATGGCATGGTGTCATGCTAACCCTCCCTGAAAACCTGAGTATCTACTAATTGTCTCCTTTGTTTCCCAACTTGTTTCTA
Organism: Gavia stellata; assembly: GCF_030936135.1. Taxonomy (NCBI): domain Eukaryota; kingdom Metazoa; phylum Chordata; class Aves; order Gaviiformes; family Gaviidae; genus Gavia; species Gavia stellata. The sequence goes on from NC_082602.1 coordinate 16,719,097, forward strand.
GTAGTTTTTGTCCTTCCGGGTGTCTTTCTCACTTTAGAAATGCTAAAGCCCACTCACCTTGCTGTGCCTCTTTTTTTCTGCAGGTAAGGTGTTTGTTCATTGTGCCATGGGGGTGAGCCGCTCTGCATCTTTAGTGCTTGCCTTTTTAATGATCCATGAAAACATGACACTCGTGGATGCTCTGAAAACAGTGAGTGCTCACAGAGACATCTGCCCAAATTCAGGGTTCCTCAGCCAGCTCCGGGACTTGGACATTAAACTAAATGAAGAGAGGAAAGGAACCAGAGCATCTGCTACCAAAGAGCGATAGGAGAGTACTGCTGAAAGAGAGAGAGAACAAAATACTGAGTTTCCTGTATCTCTTAAAATGAATTGCATTTGTAAACTAAGGATGCAAGTTTATGATACACCAGAATGCATGCTATTACTAAAAGTAGATTTTACTTGATCTTTCCATTTTGCAAAGCCCTCCTAGATTATACTTATGAATAACCCATTCATTGTATATTGTATCCTTCACTCTCCACCTTAAAACATTGCTCTCTGCTGGTTTAAAAAAAAAAAAAAAGATATCAGGTTCCACTTCAGAAATAGCTGTGTTTCAGCAACTAGTGAAGCTCATATCACTTTATGAAGTGTTAGGCTATTTGAGGTGAAAGATGCCATATTATTTATGCTACAATAACGCTTAGAAGTTTTCCTATGAACCAGCCCCTCACCCCTTTGCTCCCTGTATCTAAAATGGTTTGTATTTTGAGACTTGAATCTGGCACTGGTTAGTTCTTGCTTTTACAACTGGTGGAGCCCCTGAGTTGGGGGTAAGAGGCTGTTTAAAGGCAGAGCAGCTGGGAAACAACACAAGCCACTCTTGAAGAAATTATTCGAGGTCTCTCATAGTGTTTTCCCTTTGACTGTTCATCAGATGGTCTTTTTTTTCTTCCGTGAAAATACCTTTGTTTGAGAGGGCATTCAAATGTTGTTCATCTTCCCTAGTAAAATTCATCCAGGAGATGCTGTGGAAAATGCTCCTGAAGAGGAAGGTGGGTTCCCAGCTGAGGCTCCAAACAGCTGCGTGGGCAGTGGGAGTGGGTGCAGGAAAGCATTTGACAACAAAGTTCAACGTATCCCAAATTAGTCTGACAGTTCAACATTATAAAACTTGGGATTTTCTTTCTCAAAAATAAAGGTCATGAACATTGCAACATCGTGTTCTGTGGCATTTGCTTTTGTGAGGGGACTCAAGTGAAAACTGAAGGGACACAGGAACGGCAATGGAGGTGCTGACAAGCATCAGGCTTTCATCTCTGTGTCTCTGGGCCACCATAAGAGCACTCAATAGCTACTGTCATCCGATGGATCAGTGCTGCCTGGAAACTATGTGAAGCACATCTGGCTCTCGGTTCCCAGCGGACAAACATTCACAGCACAAAGCCAGCTCGGGGATGGCAGTTGTTTGCATTCCTAGTACCAAAGTCAGGAATGCAAAGGCATGAATACTCCCCACCATGTGAGCTGGCCGCTCAAGAACAGCACAGCAACAAGGGAAAACATTCCTTACCATTCCCAGTGCTGTCTACAAGGCAGATTTCTGCCTTCAGGACAGACAACTCAGGACCTCATGCTCTTTGGCGATACCTACATCTGCCATGTGGGCCAGGCTATAGGATCGAGAAGACAAAGCAGAGCGTTTGGGCACTGAGGACCTGACCCTCACGCCGAGGCCGTCTCAGAGGGTTTTGCTTTGGACTAACCCTGTGAGTGGGATATCCCTGAGCAGCGGGAGAGCAGTGCTGGAGTGCTTCTTTGCGTTAGTTCCCTGCATAAGGAAGCCTGCTCACGAGCTCCAGGGCTGCTCTGCAAGGTCAACAAAAACACAGCAAGTAGGAACGGTCAGCTTAGAAGTATGTTTCAGACCTGAACCAAAATTTAATATGCATGTCTCAGTTACCAACTAAGAAATCAACAAACTGAATTCAACTTAGAGAACAAGTGGGGGAAAACCCCCCGGTGGATCCGGCTATAGCGATGCCCCCAGCCCCAGGCACAAGAACCACGTTTCCTTATACATCCCACCTGTAGGAAAACCCTCCTCGCCTTCGGCAGCAGCAGGACCGCGGCCAGCCAGGCTTTTCCGGCTGCAGGGCGAAGGCCACGGCTGAAGATGCACTCGCTGGGGGTGCAGAATACCTGCAAATTAAACGCATTGCATACGATAAAAACTTCCCGCGTTTTTGAACTCCGGGTTGGTGCAGCTGGAAAAGCTGCATCTTACTGTAGTGACAGATTACTGTAAACACTGCAGACTACCTCACAGACCGTAACGTCTCACGCCGCGATCTAACACACGCGGTTCCCCCCCAAAAGACCTGGCGCACGGCGCACCCCCAGCCCGGGCCGCCGCCTCCTGCCAGCCGCGGCACCGGGTGGCGCCGCCAGGTGGCGCCGTCGGCCCGGCGCGGGCGGCGCCCCGGCCGGCAGGACCCGCGGCGGGGCGGGGGGGGGCCCGGCGGAGCCCCCCGAGCCTCAGCCCCGTATCGGCCCTTTTGTTCCGCATTGGGGCCAAACCCGAGGGAAACGGAGCAGCCGGTGCGGGGGGTTGTGCTTGGGAGCGCGCCCGCTGTGGCGCGCCCCGTGCCGCCCGGGGGGTCGGGCGCAGCCCACCCACGCTCCCCCCGCCGAGATAGAGCCCAGAGGACCGCGGGGTACAGCTCGACACCCCCCAACACGCGTGCCAGGGGTAACCCCATCCCCACAGGGCTGGGGTCAGACCCAAGCGCCCACTGACGCCTGCTGCAAGGACGAACCCCAACTGCCCACCAACATGGGTGGGCCGGGGGGGAGCCCAGTCACCTCCCCGGTACTTCCATCTGGGGTAAACCGCAACTGCCCCGCCAACAGGCAGACGTGGCATAAAAACAGCTATCTGGGGTAAAGCCCAACCACCCGCCCGCCATTCACGTCTCCAGCGCAAATCCCAGTATCGCCACCCGCATTGGCGTGCCCAGCGTAAACCAGCGCGGCCCCAGCACGGCCGGCTGGGTCACATCTGCTTACACCACATCTGCTTGCACCACATCTGCTTGCACCACATCTGCTTGCACCACCCGACCATCGGCCTCTCGAAACTCAGCCTCCTGCTGCTCCTGCCCTCCAGTTGCCTCGCTCTGGCTGATGCTTGCAGGTCCAAAGAGGGTAGGGGATTATGGTTTATAATTAACAGAATTAAAAATAGACTTTGAATAAGCTGAACACAGAGAGGGTAGAAAGCTGTTGTGCAACTGGCACATTAGGAGGAAACTAAGTGGTACTATTCAAACAAAGGTAATCCAGGACACCGCAGCGCGGGAGCTTTGACTACCAGGCAAGTACTTTTAAACTTGTTTACAAACCAAGCCCCAGTGAACTCAATACATGCACTGAGCAGCATGAACTTAACCACAGCCAGCTCTGCAAGCAGCGAGGCAACTGCAGGGCTAGGCCAGATTGCCGTCTCTGACATTGTACTCGGAAACTCTAATATTTGTGAAATTCTAGTTTGCTTTCCAGCTGGATTCCCAGGCTGAGGATCTCTCACTAAAAAAGATGCTTAAATTTGAGGGGTTTGGGTTTTTAAATACCAATCTGGCTTGTATTTAAATTTCTTACAGATCTATCTTTAAGATAATAGCCATGAAACACTGTATCTGGGTTTCCTTCTTCTCAGCTGATGTTCACAAGTCATTCCAGGGAAGGGAGAAACTGGTCAGCCAGTTACACTGGAGAAAATGTGAAACAGACCATGAATAAAATGCTGTGCAATTCAAAAACAAAACCTGGGGGGAAAAAAAAGAAAGATTAAGAAGTTTGAGAGCGGGGGGGGGGGGGGGGGGGGAATTTTTTTTTTGCCTTTTTTAAAATACTAACTCTTTATATTTGGGGGCTTCTATGGATTATTTATAACTAGGGTAGACTTTTCAGACAGAAATGGGATTTTTTTAATATCGCAAGCCTTCCCCAGAACATTTTTATTGAGGAAATATGTTTGCATGGCTATGGAAGCCATCGGGCTGCTTGGAGTAAAAGAGTACAGAAAGAGAAGACTGGGTTAAATTAATTCCTGCTAAATACCTACCAGCAGACTTGCTGTCTATATGGGGAGTTGGAGACAGAATTGTACCAGGGTAAAAGCGATACTGTGTCTATTTATAGCACTGCCTTCAACACCGTAGGAATTCAAAGGAAAACTCCAACTCAGCACACAGTCTTCTCATCATCTGCTTCTGTCAAGATTAAATCGGGGCTGAGATCATCCCCTTCCCTTGCAAATCCCTTCTAGGAAGGATCTGCTCCTTTCTGCAAGTCAGGAACTACCAAGGTACAAACCACTCCAGAGCTCTCATGGTCTGGGCTCTGGGAGCCCTCACCCAGCCAAATGTCACCTTTTTCCTCTTGGTAGTCAGAGGAAGGGGAGAAAAAGAGCCTCACAAGCCTCAGCACTTTAGCAGGAAAGACCAAATGGGTTTCACCTGCTCTGCACCCCTGCTCCCCGTACTGCCCCCAGCCTTCTCCTTACACCAGATGCTCTGGGGCACTTGCAAACAAAAGGGTAGCGTAGCTCCAGCACGCTCCCAGTGCCAGGCAGCAGGGAGGGGAAGAGGAACAGGGTCCTGGTACTCGGTCATGGTCATGCATGGTGTCACTTACTGAGATGAGGCCCTTACCCTACAGGGGTATGTGCCCTGCTCGCCACTGCAGGGCCTTCCATCTCTGGGAAGGAACATGCTCCAGTAGGTGTGCGGGGCACCTATTTATCAGTAGAAATTATCTCTGATGTTAAGACCACAAATGAGAGCAGCCTTGGAAAAGGTATTAGCAAAAACCTGACTGCCACTCTAAAAATAAGGCAGGCTCCTGGAGTTCCTTAGCTCCACTCTTTTAGGATCATGGTGCCTCAGATCTTTCCTTCTCATCTTCCACCTTCCAGTTTCTCTTTAATAAGAGCTGCTCTTTCGTTCTTCACAAAGCACCACCTACTCTGCTTTCTCGGTGCTCCTCTTTTGTACTTACGTTATCAAGCTGTCTGCTAGGTGGGGAGCAGAAGGTGCAGGACTTGGTGCTGCCTTTGAGGTACAGGTAATTATTATGTGCATCTGTTATTGTGGTTGCTGCCTCAACAGGTGGAAAACATGCTGTTCTCTGATAGATTTGCAGCACTCTGTGCTCCTGCCTTGTCTTTTCTCTAAAGCCAGTCGTGTGGTGTTCCTAAAATAATAAACACAGCCTCACTGCTGCCACAAAAACCCCTGGTAAATATATTTTTATGGGAATGAAATATTAAAGGATTTGAACAGTTATTCACTGAAAGCAAAATATGAGCAGTAAGGTTGGGTAAAGATTCAAAGGCTGGTTTGCTTCCTTTCCCTGGGGCACATCAAGGCTGTACTGTTTGCACTTTAGAGATGGATAGTGGGGAATTACTTAACCCAAAATGATGGAAACAATTCAGACTATAATAATATAGCATGAGAGTTTCTCACATTACATCTATTCCCCATACTGCTGGCTATATTCTGCTGTCAGATTCACGTGCATTGGATTCTGGAGGAACTGTATTCAAAGCCAAAATGCATTTCATTGTCTTTCTGAAGTCTCTGTACAGTTTAGTTGCTAAATCCTGAGCTCAAGGACTGGGGACAAAGCTTGTCTAAACATTTCCCGGTGTCTGTCTCTGAAATTCCCATCTGCTGTGTTTTATTTTGAATTTCATGTTCCTACTTTCCTAAAAACACAAAGCAGAAACACACGTTTCCTCTGCCCAGGAGTGCAGGAATCACCAAATTTCCCAGCAGGTTCTCTCACAACATACGATGGATCCAAGTTTGTCTAAAAATGCTACAAGCCCTTTGTGTAATAGAAAGGGAGGAGACCAAAAACGTGGGCCAAGTTTCTGAGTGTTAAGAACACCCCCCACTACCCAAAGGGACTCCATATCCTGTTTCCTCTCCCAAAAATTTCACCTGGCTTTGGGTTTCATTAGGAGAAATACACATTGTTCGAGTCCAGGCTCTAAGTCTTTGGTTCATGGTTCCTGCTGACACTGCAGAGACTACAAGAGCCACGAAAGCGGAGTCTGACCTGGGGGCTTCAAATTTACTACAATAGCAGAGCAAATTAAATGGAGAGCACATTAAGCGGGTTGGGAGATTGTTGTTGACCAACAAATCTTCATTAAATTCCCACACCAAGCTGTGCTGCACCTCCGATGAAACTGATTATTGTGTCTCCATCTGTTTCAACTATTTCTCCACCAGGCTTAAAAGAAATTCAGACTTTCTTTAGGTCTACTTAGAAATAAAACACAGTATTAATCCACCTTGCCCCAGGTATGCACCTAGTTTGGAGGTGCTGGTGCATCGTTCAAATAGCCAGGTTCTACTCTCTTCACCACCAGTTCTTTACTGCCCTGGTTTTTGCTAGCTCTTTTATTTACTGCCAGTGTCTCACAGAGACTTTGTTCACTGTTTTGTGGTGACTTTCTGGATTAGTGGTTTGCATTACCAAATACAAGGTCTGAGATCAGTTCCTGGCACTGCTCTCCACACCTTTCCACTCAAGAGCCACCAGAATGAACCCCAAGAGTTCACACGACTCGCACCACCCCACAGCAAAGCCTGTGCTCAGCATAACATCAGCTTTCACAGGATTAAGAGTAAAGCCCTTTCCTGATATTCATGACTGAAGGGAAGCTGCCACAACTGGTGCCTCTGACAGCCTTCCCCGCAGGCCACTACTAGAAATAGAGCTCCACAGGTAAAACCCAGGTGCCAAGCTACTCTGCTTTATGGCCTTTCAAAACACTCTGCCCAATTTAGACCAAACAGAGAAAGGTCTGAAGAAGAAGTGCAAGAAAAGCAAGGGGAATTAAACAGCAGTACTGAGAGTTACATAGCTTTAGCATCTACAGTGTACCTGCAGAGCAGGATCTTCTACCACAGGCTATCCTTGCCTTAAGGTAAGACGAGAAACAATTATTAGCTATTTATCTTCTGAATACAAGGTAAGAAACAAAAGGTACATGCAGATACACCATGAATGAGGGAGTTAGTCTTTAGCATCATTCTTCGCCAGATAACATTTATGGTGGCCAAACTACGTGTTGGCCACGGAGATTGGCCGTACCCCATCCTGTGTTGTCCTCAGAGTCAGACAACCCTTGCAAAACATGGATGGGACTCAACCTTTTCTGCATCAAAGAGAAGGCATCAATTATTTAGGTTTATGCAGCAGCACCTCAGCATGCAGGCTGTTACTTCCTCACAGCACTTGGGCACTGAAAGGCAACCTCCCCTTCACAAAGGCGCCTGTTGTGTCCCAGGCAAGACTGAAGAGCGCAACCACAGCAGCTGCCTTCTGATGGGATCTGAATTATTTTTTGCTAGTGGTTAATTGGCTTCCAGCTCTAGAAGAAAATTAGTTCTGTTCTTTTTGTACCAGGTGATCTATGACATTTGGGGGCACATATTTTTAACTGCTAGTTTGTTTTAGGAGTATGGTAAGAGTTAACCTAAAGGACAAATGACTAGAAATACCTGTAATCCCAAGAGCTAACACAAATGGTGGGAAATTCTAGACCTCAAATCAGCTGTGCTACAGAATATGATGAGTTCCTATTTTTTTTTTCCTTTCAGCAGAATTAATAGCAAGATTTTACAATGAGGAGAAAGCAATTTGCTTAGCTGACTTGGGATTTCATCTCCTTCCATTGCATCTCTTAGACTATACACTCATCAGCAAGCAAGTCTCAGCTCGGTTCAGTCTCAGTCTGACCTCTGTACTAACTTGATTTATTGTTTTTAGTTCTCAAATAGTATATTAAATTATACCCCAAAGGGTCTGATTAGAACTGGCCAGTATTTTCATGATTTATAATGGGCATCTGGATCTGCATGGGTAGCATATGTGTTATGTCACTGCTATAGGAGGAGTCTGTATTGGTCCATACCAGTGTGCTCCAAGACAAAAGCGTGTCAAATTCCAATAAGCTTTAGTTCACAAACCTGATTTAACAGGTGGCCAAGCTTGCACTGGGACTGACCGTAGTTCTCATGGTGGGAGTAAAACAAAACAGCTGGATTGCTTCTAGCCATTGCATTATGAGAGGATTTCCATTCCTTTCTCTTGTTCTATTTCTATCTCACAGAGCTTAAGAAGGTGTTAATCCTTCCCAGTTCTGTCGCCAGAAACCTGGGCAACAGGAGCTTGCTATCAGCTCTGTGGTTTATCTTTCTGCCAGAAGATACTGGTGAGAAACACAGGCTACTGGAACTAGCCTTCCAAACCTGTCTGAGTCCTGCCATGGCTATCACATCATTGCTAGAAAATCTCAGATCAGAGAGGCTGGAATGAGAGAAAGAAAGATGAAGAAACACTTAGAAAGACAATGCAGTTGTTCTTAAGTCTTAAGGTCACTGCATTTAATAAGGGATCATGCTCTTTTTTTTTAGGGTTATCTCTAAGAACAACTTTGCAAGCACGGAAAGACAGGTATCAGGAGCACAGCATGGTGATATAGGGTTTCTGTGTTCTTGGTTTGATTTTGCATGTTCCGAATTCTGTTTTGAACACCAAAGCCAAAATCTGCTGAAGCATTCCTAGGAAACCTTGACCGCCAGCATAGAAGTCCACACTTGATCATGACTTTCACCTCATAACGTAAGCTGCCTTTGACTCATTAGAAGTGGGCGCAGCTTTTAACCCGAATTAAATCCAAGGGTGACTCCTTACCCTGGTTCAGCTATCACTACAAGTGTTAGGCAGCACTCTGCCCCTAGGTTGCCTCCCAGCTCAGACTTGTGGAGAGATGTAGAAAAAATCATCCAACTTAACTTTACCATCTCCACCTGTGCAGTATGAACAGCAGTGTCTTCCTCCCAGACTCACTGTAATAACAACTATAAAATGCATTCCAGTGCTCAAGAAACACCAGGGAACCAGCCGCTTACCTCCTGCTGTTTCCCGTCTTCCTTCCTAGCGGGTTGCTCAGCCCTCCTGCTGTGCCAGTGTAGGGATATGTGCCTGCTGTCTCCTGTCAGTTGGGTAGCATAGAGCTGTCTTCGTGGTGCTGGTAGAGGCCATGGGGCAAGAACAAAAAGCAGTGAAGCTGTCAAAGCTCCCAAACAGAACAAACCCAAAAAAGAGCAATATATTGTTTTTGAGATAGAAGAATATACCAGAGCGAGTCACAGGGGAAAGGGCTTTGCATTGTGCCATCCTTTTAGTTAAATCCTTGGGGAAAAACCCATTCATTAGTAATGGGATTCTTTGAATTCTGAAGCCTGATGTTTCCAGCACTGGGCTGGAGGACACTGCTATATTAGTTATTGTTAAAGCAGCCTCATCCACCTTCAGATGGGGCCTGCTGAACTCTGGTGGGGACACAGGACACCAGCCTCAGGGACCCTATTACAGCTGGGGTTCTGTGCAAGGCACGGTGCCAGACATCCTTGGCCTCTGAACAGTTATTGCTGAAGCAAGAAACAAACATGGCTTCTGCCTCAGACCATTTTGGAGGTGACCTGGGAAAATTAGATCAGGCTAGATTAAGAGTATGCAACACAGAGTAAGCCTGAAGAGTAAAGCCACAGCTGAGAGACTGGAAACAACACCCAAGTGACACTTTGTCTTTCTTTCACGAAGCTAGATGCAGTGTGCCCCAGCAACCTGTCTGTGGCTTTCTCGTGTTCAGCTGGAATTGGGATGTCTGAATCGACACCCCTTACAAAGTAGACAGTATGCAAAAGAGTGTAGCAGTTGGGCTGCTTGGCAGCTGCAGTTTCACCCCAACAGCCACCGAGAGGGAGCAGAGAATGTACCCTGCGGCGTACAGCACTAACAGGCTCTGCCTCCCACACAGCGACAGCGCTGAGGTTGAAATGCATCACTGCAAATGTGAGCCTCCAGTCCACTGGATCTGCTTCAGAGAAATAGATTCAGCACATTTCAGGCAATCTGTGAATAAACCCAAGCTTGTACCTCTTGCAGGGTCATGCTGTACTAACATCATCCAGTAATGAGAGCACCACACGCTCTCTGCAACTGCAGGCTGCAAATATGGGTAGAGCATTACTACAAGTCATAGAAAAGCGACTAGGGTTTGTGGTGTTCAGGGAGGGTGAAGGCTTTGGAGTGGTTGTACCAAAACACAGTGTCAGCCAGACAGCCCAGCTGGTTACTGGCAGCTCCAAGAGGAAATCGAAGTGGCACACATTACTCCTGATTTACAGCAACCTGCATCAACTTCCCAGCCTCTCTTTCAGAAATGTTTCATCCTTCGAGTTTTTCAGTGATCTTCTGAGGGTGCTTCCAGAAGATAAAACAGAGTTTACCCATTCAGAGTATACCAGCTTTCATCTTGCACAAGTCATTGCTGGAGGCAATAGAGATAAAGCATGTAACAACCCTTGTGTACAGGAGAAGAGCCAGCCATACACAGGAAGAACTGAATTTTAGGCAAGCTTGTCTTCAAGTGGGAGCACAGGGATAGCAAGAGTGTCTCATGAACGTAGCATGTCCAAGAGCTGTTTAGCGCTACAATTCTGTAGATTGGGATTTTTGGTTTCCCAAGAGGGAGTGAAAAATATCAGCAAGGGAGGAGGGAGTTACAGACTGTTAGAAACTATCATCGGTCGAGTCTGATGGCTGAAGTCCATTGCAGAAGAAACTAGCAGTGATGTTGGATCTAGGAGCAGTCGCCTGGCAGGGAGCTGGAGAGACTCTCAAATACAGGTGTGCTGTTGCAATGACAAATAGCATGGAGATGCAGTAGGTGCATTTTGGACCAGCTACTGTCTTTGGGTCTGATTCTCTACCAGATCAGGTTGGGTTAATGGGTGTAAGGATGTACTGGACAGCTGAGAACACAGGAGTACCAAGGGGCTCCAGAGGGCCCAATTTTGCAGCTGAACTTCTGTGCTTACAGCCAAAAGCCCTGCATCTTTGCTGGGACTAGGGCTGGAGGGGAACTGACTTTCCTTTGCTTGCTTGCCAAGAGCCGAGTTCAGGTCCTTAGAGCTCTACAGTGCTCTCGCTCCAGCTGATGACTTCATGAACACCTAGAGTCGGGAGGAACACAGCTCCCTGCACAGCTTTAAACGTTTGTGTTTCCCTGCATATGCTGATGACATCATTGCCACCTGAGGGCCTGAACTCTGGTCTTGGCAGGTAAAAGCCTTTTGGGTCACCTTACATTGGGGTTCTTGCTCTCGATGCATATTTATGTAACGATTGCTAGATGGCTGTAATTAAATGACTGTAAAGCACCACCTAAAATGCACTAGTAATAAATTCTTAATAGCTGATGCTATAACAAGCGGTTACAAAAAAATATATCGTAACATGCAGATTGTTAACAGTGTCTGGGCCTGTTTAATGCACAGCTTTAAATAGTTACAATGCACACTATTAAAATGGCATGTAAAATTTGTAACTAGTAAATAAAAGGTCCAATTCAGCAACAAAATATACCCAGGCTTCAGTGGTGAAGAAGCCACAGAAAAGCTGGACGAGCTATCTCCTCTTACCTCTGCAATCCTTCTGGTGGTGCTACTTATCAGCCGTGGGTTCTGTAAAGCATACTCCATGTGCCCACTCCTGCCTGATGCAGACTCTGCCCCTGCTTCTGTTCTGACTCAGAAACATGGTTAGGATCCCATTTATATTACAAAAATGCGACTGTGTCCAGAAAACCCTTGGGTTTGCATTCCATGAGGAAGGGGTGGGTCAGGAAAAATCCATTTAGCTGCCCATATTTTTCACTTCTCTCTCATCCAGTCAAAGCTGCAGTGTGGGCAGCATCTCTACAGAGATGATTTCCCGTGGCTAAAGAATAAAATAAATAGACATGCAAGACCCAGAAAAATCAGCAAAATCAGAAAGTGGCCAGGTTTTTGGCCATTTGGCACAACGTTGCTGCGCATGAAAGGATGGCTGCTTCTGTCTACCCACTGTCAGGAACCACACACATGGTTGGTAAATACAAATGTACTAACCAGCTGATGACAAGAGAGTATTTTATACTACAGTTACAGACAAGAGCGAGGCCACCCTGCCTTGGGGCCTGCATGCTGATGTACATCCTGAAACAGTCAAGACCATAGGGTCTGAGCCCTGCTGGCTGGCCCACAGACTTGCTATGAAAAAATTAGACATTTTTGAGGCTTCTGAGGCCTGGCAACCCATAACATCAGTGGAAGCTGTGGCAAAATCAGCATATTTGAGAACCAGGATGGGCTGATTAATTTCTTCCTTACATTTGAGTTGCGCTTTGCATCAGAAATGTCCCTGCTGATTTCCCTGGATGTCACATGGAGGAAAGTTCTACATGGACAGAGGAGAGGTGTCACGATCCCTCTCCAGTTAGGATAGAAAATTTGGTACCAACGCAATACTGAGGGGAAAAAACCCCAATCAGATGCTTTCCTCTTCCTTGTGCTGCTCAAAGCTGTCCAATACAGAGATTAATTTAGCTAGTCTGCTCCTCAACATAGGCTCTGCGTGGTCTGTTTAGAGCGAGGCCATCTAAATGGATTTTGCCAAGTCACACCAAGTGGGTGCCTTACCCTAAACATATAGTGGGTTAAAGTTGTGGGTCTGGAAGCCTCTACTAAATTTGGAAGTGCTGTTCAGATTACATCCTCCAGCTGCTGGAGGGATTTTCTTACAAACAGTTGGCTACTGAAATACCTCGTGCCTCCCTGGAAACCGCCTCTATCTCAGCTTTCAAGTCCAGCCAGCCCTACCTCAGTCATCGCTGTATTTGATTCATACCATCTATATCCTGTAGCGCTTCTAGTAATTGATAAATTACAGCTCCAGCAAGACTATCGGGTTAAACACCAAGGAAGAAAGAACGATGACAGTAATATTTGTCATTTGTGTGGAAATGTAGCAACACAAAACCCTCTCTCAAACATATGTTATCTTGGAGGAATCTTTCCTAGGGATAGGCTTTCGGAGAAATGTTTATGACTTTTGAATACACGATAGACATGAACTTGACACGACCTACTTTGGCCAAGCCCTGGGCTTCAGCCTGGTCTTTTACCACCACAAATAAAACAGTCTACTTGAAGTGCAGTCAGACTGATATCTTCACTGAGATGACAAGGTTACTGCGCGTACCAGCTTGAGAAAAAACAGGATGTAGAGCACTTTGTTCTTAGGATTTAAAAATTGAGAAATATTTTTACTAAAGCCAGAGGAAAATGGCTATGTTCTACCCATACACAAGAGCCAATACAATGCCTGGGATGATTAAAATATTCATTATATCATTGAAATGAGAGCACTGACATCCTTATATTGTACTCAGATCCATCCTTTATCTTGGCACTGGAAAATGCAAGGAAAAGCAGAGGATATAGAGGCTTTCTGCTAAACATCCTAGACACAAGAGTTGATTTTTCCTCCAGACTTCCCACAACATCATGCCGCAGGGTTTCATGTCGCCCCATCTCAGCCTTCACAGCATCCTCTCAGCTTGATCTGGTACCAATGTAATGCCAAATTGTCAAATTACACTGACTTTTGAGTTTGTTCTTATTTAATTAAATACTATGGTGTTGGAGAAATTGGATAAAAGGTGGCACGTTTCCAAGGACTGAGACACCTGTCAAGGGATACATGTCTCTAAAGGCCCTCTCCTCAGCACAGCACTGAACAGCACTAACTGTGGTAAGGATAAAGCTGTAGTCACTGAATTAACTGAAAAACAACCCAGGCATCCACAGTATATGCAGTCCACAGGGGCATTCACTGCTGGGAAGAGAGGAAGCCTAAACATTCAGGAAGGAGAGGCTCTCTGTGAGCTCTCACAGGACCACTTTCCTTTCTTCCTGGGATATTCCACAGATAAGAAACTGTTGACCTGGCCACTCTCATAGCCCAACCGCAGCAAAGTCACTAATGGATTTCCATCAGCCCCCCAGAAAGGGGGCTAGAGATGCAGGCCTGGCATGGTGACACATACAGCCTGTGTCATACTCTAGGTCACTCTAGATGATCAGGATGACCTTCTGCTCTGCAATAGGCCTCTTTGATTGCAATTCTCCTGCTAGTCATAATTAAGGAAATTCTATTACACAGTTCAGATACAATTACAGTTGTAGTACAAACCAATTCAAAATTAATCTAAATAGAATGGTAAAATTTGTCTTACGTGATTGAATAATTACTGCAATACAACTCCAGTAGGACAAAGATCAGGAACATTTCATATGAATATGGTTCAGAAACGGGCACTTTAAAATTGTACTGCTCATTTGTACAACACATCACAGAAACAGATCCACTGTAAAAAGCGAATATAGAGGAATTGAGCTGAGAATCATTAAAAACATATTTTTAAAATGAAGAACCACATTATTACATATAATCAGTTTCCTTTCACACTAGCTTGTTTTAATCTACTCATGCTCCTTATAAAACATTACACAAAATTTTAATCATAGCATTGTTTTCTTTAAATAAGTGTATTTCAGTAAATGACACTTGCATGTGTAAATTTAGTGAGTTAAAATGTTAGACTGACGCTAAAATTGAGCAGTCATTTATTCAGAAAAAAATTGCCTTGTTTTCCTGTCTGTAAATTTTCTATGGAAAGCTATTATTTTTTTCAGTGTATTCATTATTCAACATATTAGTTGAACAGTCCTACAGAGAATTCTCTGCTTTTGAATCATTCCCAGCCTGTTAGTTCCAATTATTTCACATTTGAAATTTGAACCCCAGTCCTTCATTTTTATTGGACATAGAGTTTACGCGAACTGATGCTGTTCTCCAGTTGAACAAATGTGACCAGAATGCAGATGGAACAAGTAAGTTTTGTACACAGCGTCAGCAGTCCATGTCTGTGTTTCAACAGGAGTAAATTCTTTAGCTGTAATACAAGAACAATGTGAGCACAAGCATAAGTCATCTTAGGATAATTCTGAAGAAGCACACCCATCTTATAAAGACCATTATTCCACAACTTTCAATATCCACGTAGCACACACTACCTTCTTTCGCCAAGCCTACGCAGTTATGTTCCCTTCTAGAAAGACAGCTTAAAAAAAAAAAAAAATCTCTGAAGGACCACTTTTCCTAAGGTGTGCTATATTTCAGAATTGTCCATCCAGCTGTTACAGGGATGGAGTTATGGACCTGGAAAGCACAGCGCCCAGAAGAGCCGCGTGATTGAGTTGCCGCCTGTCCCTCCCCATCTTAATGACAGCCTCAACGCCACAACGCTACCAGGACTTTTGGGCAGTGCCCTGTAATTCTTCACTCCCTTGAGGCTTAGGAAAGCAAGGCTGACAGCAGCCTTCAGTCTTCTGAGGCTAGGTAATATGAAAATCAAAGTATATATACAGTGGAGAAGGCAAGATGAAGGGATAACAGGCAGTAGTAAATAAGAAAAAAACAAAACAGTTGAAAGCAACTTTATAGGGAGCGAGAAGTGCCCTAGAGTGGTCATTAGCCACACTGCAAGGAATGAGGTACATCAAAAAGGGGAACATTTGCTGCAGATATTATGAGGTGGGAAGGATTGGAGGAGGCTGTTATTCTTGGAAGTATTTAATGAACTGGCAGACGGCCCTGTGGTCAGGACACAGGAAATGCAAGTCCCATTTCTGCTGCAGACCTCCTGTGTGGGCTCAGAGAAGTCACGCTGGTGTCTGAGATCACCAGCGGGAGCCAGGCAGACCTGGCGCAGTGGGCACTGGGGTGGCCAGCGTCAAAGAAGCTATCAAAATCGATGGGGGACATCCGTTCCAGTGGGGGGATTCCCCCATGCCTCATCTTGCATAAAGCCATCCAAAATGGGCAAGAACATCTGCTTTTGTTTTCACAGTAAAAGCTGACACTGGAGGAGATATGCACATTTGAGAGGGGAGCGCATTCCCCAGTGGAGCTCTTTGTAATACAAACAATACAAGACCATCCTGGGAACATCACTATTTGATGAAAACTTACTGCATTCAAGAGGACAAGGCTGCCTGTGAAGGTGGCAGAAGAAGGTGTACCGACAGAAGAGAGGGCCCCTCTTGGCAGCTGGGTGGCAAGGCAAATCACCCAAGTGCATGGCAGAACGGTGGCTTCTAGTCAATGTTCAGTGGCCTAACACCGACACAGTCACTGCTTTCCTCCTTCATTTCTGTGGACAGTTCAGGGACTTAGTTGCTCCATTTCTCCTTCAGCAAAACAGTGGATTAATATAAAGGTGCAACGAGCTCCCAAAGCAGGCTAGTCTTCAGGCTGTCTCTCTGTCTTTGTGCATGCAAAGACAAATGTTTTTAAACAAAATTACACCAAAATGTGAACTTAGGGCTAGTACCTTGATGGGAAACTAGGAAAACCTTTCACCACTTAGCATTTGGAAATAAATTGTCAATGGAGGTGCTTGAACATGAATGCAACCTATTTGTAAATGGGACAGCAGTTCAGCAGAAAGATGGAAGGTTTCAGGTTTTCTGTCCTGGACTCTTCTACCCCAAACCACCCCTCAAATCCTTTAGGCAAAAGACATTCAGCAGTCAGTGACAGAGCAAGACTTTGACTCATTGGCTACAACTTCATCCATGTCCTAGACAGATGCTTCTGTTCTAAAGCTGCCTGAGTTGACAGAGTTCCCAATATCTCTGTAGTGCAGATCCTTGACTAATTTTTAGAACATAGAAAAAAAAATATATATTTTTAATAATTTCTTAAAACGTAAGTCTCGTAAAAATAGTTTCTATTGCCCTCTTCAAAAATCCTCCCAACAGTTCAACTCTATAGCTAACACAAGGAACCACTATTTCAAAAGAAACGTATCACATGGGAACAGAGTAATTCCAGACATAAATTGATGCCTAAAAAACCTGTTTCTCCTTGTAATTAAAGTTCTTACCTTAAGATTCAAAATGGGACAGTTCTTGGAGGGGGCAGAGAAGAGAGGAATGCAAATGAAACAACCTATTAAAAAAAAATATTAATGCTCATATGAATGGCAGCTGGAATGACTATAACTTACTCATGCAGATTCTTTCTACCATGGACATTTTTCATCTGGACAACAAGTATGGCTGGCAACTACCATCAGAAAGAACCAATATACTCCTTACAGAGTTTCCCCTGTTGAAGCTGACAATTAAGAGTTAACCAGTGAATAGATTTTGCATGACCAATTCTGTTCAGCTCAGCTCAGTTTGTTGAGCAAATTATAAAAGACAGATCAGATAAATTATATATAAGCAAGTCTTAGTTACATGGTTAAAGGAAAAGCTCAGCATACCAAATTAGCAACCTGTTTATATACCCACTGAGTAGCTACATTTACACAAAACATTTTCTGTAGCATTACCTCTTTCCATTCGAAAGCAGAACTCTTGCGCTGGCATATCGAGGACCGATCTGTTTCACTGCAGTAGTAATAGTGCCTAGAATCCCAAATAGGAAGTGGGAAAGTTCATACTACTATGAAAAAACCTTTAAAAATATAATCATGAAGTTTTAATCGACTGTTTGACGTACCTAGAAAGAAGGGTTGAGTAGTCAGGTTACAATAAGCCTGCTGAGGCACTGAGCCTACTAGTTTCAAAAAGCTGTAGCTTCCAATCTGCCATAATAATGTAAAACTTGATTTAAGAAGCGTAGGCTTCAAAAACCACAATATGGGACTATGGGAGCCACTGGACTGTTGTTCAGATTGCAACAGTATTCCCAAGTTCAGTCATGGCCTCTGCTGTGCTAAGTATATAAACACATGATAAAAAGACAATCTCTGCCCCAAAGAGCTTACTGCTGTAACCGTGGGCAAGCTTTGTGAGGGGGTAAGGGAGGGTGAGGAGAGGGCGACCTCAGAAACATCTCTGGCTGGTGGTGAACGTCTGCCCTCCACCTTTTAGGATGGCCTGGGACTCCCTGTGCAGCGGGGACTTACTGCGCCCCAAGATCAGAAGCGCCTCAAGCCGGACGCCTGGCAGCCCGAGCAGTGCCGAACCACCGTCCCTGGAGGAGCTGCGGCGCCTGCTCTGGACACGCACACACCCCCCGGGGCACGTGGATGAAGTCTGGCCAAACCTTTACGTGGGAGACCTGTGAGAGAGAGGGAAGGGCTGAAAGTGTTAACACAATTCTTAGCCCCCACCCTGTAACCCTTGAAGTCATCTAGTCTCTTTTTAAAAAAAGAGAGCTGGGCACTAATTTAGTGCCTCACAGTAAGTCTAAGTGTTGAGGAAGGCTGAACTGTGCTTAGGATGCTGTAGCACAGAGACAAGGCATCCTAAGTATCCCAAAAGAATATTCCCCCTCTTGATTTATCCTTCTGCATTAGTACAGGAGTCCCACACTGCAACAGCCTGGTGGGGCCGTGGCATTGGTACTGCAGGCAGTCACGCCAGAGCCAGGTAAAACCGGGTCAGCCTTGAGTTCTACTCGCATTGCCAGATGGCATCAGTCCCCTGAATTGATGGATGCTCAGCAGAGGTGACTTGGTGAGAATGCAAACCAGAAAACTTGTGGCTTGTGCAGAAATATCATCACCACCACCTTTTTATCTTTTGTCAGTTGAGAAGAACCTAAACTGATGTTTGGGGGGAAAAAAATGCAGAAAACATAAAAGTCAGTTTCTTAATGAGCCATTTCTGCCTTGAAGCATTTTGGTGGACACCTTGTACCTGATCAACCTGTCAGAAAATAGCCACTACAACTTCATGCAGTTTTAACAAACTGCGCCATCAGAAGCACGTTCTACCCTGCATTGTCACGCAGCAGGCAAATATAACCCCCCTGTCCTTCTTCCAGGTACATCGCTCGTGACAAAGAGCAGCTGAGCCGAATGGGCATCTCCCATGTTGTGAATGCCGCTGCCGGGCGATTTCACATCAACACCGGACCCAAGTTCTACAAAGATCTGCCCGTGGATTACTACGGAGTAGAAGCAGAGGACAACCCAAACTTTGATCTCAGCATTTACTTCTACCCAGTTGCTCAATACATAAAAGCAGCACTGAATTCCCCAAGAGGTAACTAGATCAGCTGTGCATGTTGCATACCTTCTGCAAAGAAGCCAAGTAGGGTAAGTTATCAAATAGTATTTGGCATAAACCAACCACCTGCAGATGTGGTTAAGAATGGAGATACCCAAACCAAGGAGCAGCACACCTGCCTCCTGAACTCCCGCAGCGAGGGGGAGTTCCCCTGTTC
The DNA here is from genome assembly GCF_030936135.1 of Gavia stellata. NCBI lineage: Eukaryota > Metazoa > Chordata > Aves > Gaviiformes > Gaviidae > Gavia > Gavia stellata. Next base: position 16,738,303 of record NC_082602.1, read on the forward strand.
CCCTGAAACAGGGAAGGATGCACTGAACAGGCTTTCAAAGGAGTTTTCCCTATGCCTAGTGCTATTCATTAGCAAAAGACTAAATAGCAAGTATCCCTTATTACCTATAGGAACACACTGACCTGGGAGGAGGCACACACCCTTGATCTTTTCAAATTAGTGACAGGGTTTAAAATAAAAGCTGGGATGGGGTAAAAAGACAAGGGCAAGCATCATATTTGGGCAAGAAGTATCAGCTATAATGCTACAATCTGTGCAAGTGCTACAAACACAGGATAGGGAAGAACTTGCTGGGAAGCAATTCTGCAGAAGAGAACCTGAGCAACACCACCAGCCAGGAGGTAATGCCATGCTGTTGCTAGGAGTATACCCTTGAAATAGAAAGATAACCCGCAAAATCCTTGGACTTGCTAAACCCAGGCCAGGTACAATGCCAGAGGCCTGGGGCTAGTGGGAGATCATTAAGGACAAACCTTCACAAAAGCAAGTCTCCACTGCGCCACAAAACTGTACAGATACCCACTCAAAAGTAAGTGATTTATTAGGAGATCAGTTATACACTCAGCAAATTGTTTTGCTTGCATCATGGTGAGCTTTAATATCAATGAGGATCCGAAAATACTAACTACCCAGCTTAATCATAGGCAGTTAGTAGAGCTAATCTACACCATACAATCTAGGAAAGGGAGACACAGTAACTGATAATAGTGCACCTCCATGCTAGATACCTCAGCATTTACTGCTGTTTGGAGGGCTAGTTCCATCCTGCTAGAAAGTATTTGCCTTTGTGAAATTGAGGGCTGCGTTTGGATTTCAAAACCACCAACATATTCGGGGAATTTGGATCTGCACCTATTTCTATTACAGCATATGCTATTTGCAATTCAAGTCGTTATTGGTGGTGTTCCAGAGAAAGGTAAGATCCAAAATCTTTTCATAAGCATGTAAAAGAAATAGTTCCAAATCAATTTACAAAAGACAGAAAACAACAGATGAATTGTGGAATTGTGGTGGCCACAAAAGCAAACAAAACCAGTGCTTTGCAAGATGCATGCCCAAATACTGAAAGTTATGAATGCAGAACAAGTTGGGGCTCAAGGAAAACACAATGAACGCATCATGTCTAGAGTGCATATTTATCCCTACTCCCATGCTTTTAGATATTGCTTTACTGAACTCCATATGGAAGCAGGGTTCTGGGAATGGAGACAAGGTGAAACGCAATCATATACAGTCCAGCTGTTGCTGACATTCTTCATTTTAAGGAAAGTGCAACAGTTTAGAAAATATATAAACAAGATGTTCTGGAAGCATAATTTCCTGAGGTACAGAAATTTAGCAGCTAAATACCCATGACCTGTGCAGGGATGAGACAGGGAGGGGATTGTTACTCACATCATTTAGAAGAAGAGAAAAAATGGCATTTATTATAAGCAGTGATGCTGAACAAAAAAATTATACCAGGTGACAAGAGGCCTGTTCGTATTAAACTCAGGATGTAACAAGGTACTTCTGTTTGATTGAGAAGTCATTTAAGACTGCTGCTTTACTATTACAAGCAAATTCAACTTTTTTTTTAATGGAATGGAATTATCTTTTTCACCTGGGAGGATAAGTCAAAGTTAAGACTATATGAGGCACAAACATATTTAAAACTATGAACCAAATACTCATTAGAATTAAGTAAGAACTGTTACTCCCATCATGCTTGAAGAACAATTCCGGTGCTTTACACCAGAAATCAGCATGGTCAGATTTATTCCAGATTTCTACCTTAGCTGAACAGAATACGTCTTTGGTGATGTAAGGAATTTATTTTTAAGGCAGTTTCTTCAAATCCAGATGCCAGAGCATGAGTGAAAGGAAGCAGGGGAGCGTGCACTCACATACTCCTCATTGGGAGCTATTCCTGTCACAGTGATCAATGGCTGCATCACACCCTGAGTGACTACCTTCATCATCTTCGTCGTACAGATTAAGAAATACAGGCACTACTATTGCAGCCATACCATATAAGCATTATTTTATGAACTCTGCTTCCTTGGCTGCCTTTCCTTCAGCACAGCCCACGTAACAGAGCTGTTTGGGAAGGCTTAGCCAGGAGCAAGCAGATGCACAATCTGCCCCCTTCTCTGCAAGGAGAAACACGGTGTCAGGGAAGTACTGGCCTTCTCCCTCAAGCTCGTGGGGCCACACCTTGAATAGCAATCTAGCCCCTTTGCATGGCCACCTGTAAAATTTGTATTTTTCTGGAGTGCAGCTAAACCGAAGCGTCAATCAGCAGGGTTTGGTAAAGTCTAGCAGAAGAGGGAAGGAAAGAGAACTTGAGAGCACAGATGAAAGCATGCCATGAAAACTATTAAATTAACACCGTGCAGAGTGAAAGATTCCCAAGTAGAGAGCTTCTCCTTTTATTGACCTCTGAACACATTTAAAACAGGCAGGTTAAAAATCACCCATTAACTTCCTGAAATGGCAAACCCTCTGAATAGCATTTCCCTTCTTCCACTTCACTGGAGCAAATGAAAAGCTAGGCTCCCTCTCCTGCCACCGCCTTCTTGGTGGTGGTTATGAAAGAAGCTTAACTTAGGAGAAAAGGGTCCTTTCTCTTGATTCTGCTGTAGGTGCCTTACGTACATCAGTTTCACCTCCCACTCTCCAGCAGATGACAGCCCTTACCTGTTCCAGGAGGCGTGGGAAGAAGGGACATGCCACCATTTAAAGCTCTCCATAGGCTTTTTAGTGTTTTCAGCTGTGACAAAATAGAGACTTGATTAGCCAAGAAATAGACAATTGATTCTGCACCTGGCTACAGGACAGTGGCTAAAACGTAACAGGAGATGAGAAAACCATGGTGGAATGGGAAGAGCCCCTGGGGTCCACTAGCCCAGCTGAGCTCTGCTCCTGGTGAGCAGCATAATTCTGCTGGATTCAATGGAGCGAGGGCAGCTGGGGCATTCACTCCGGGTGACAGTCTGGAGCCTGGTCTTAAGCCAAACTGAATCCATCCTGCAAGAAAGCAAGGGCTAGTTCAGGACATTTAGCTCAGTTAATGATGAGTAGCAGAAGGACAATAAGATATTATGTGTTTTAATTACTAATTTGTTCAACAACATTGAATTTCCCAACTTGATTTTGGCCAACAAAGTTGAATGTGCAAACTTTATCCCTAGTGCAAACCCTTTGATGTCAGTAGAGTTACAGCAGGCATGAGCTGGTAATATCCATAATCCGTTGTTAAAAACCAAGTGTTATTGTTCTGCACAAATCCCAGCCAGATGACAGTTATTGTCTGCCTCTGCAAAAAGTAGCTTGAGTTGTGCGGTGCAACATTTCAAATAAGGATTGCAAGATTTAATAATGCCAGAAGCTAAGTGCCACCACTTCTCCTCAGTTAATCCCATTATTCCTAAGGGATCCTGTTACACGCTCAGAGAGAAGGTTGCAACACGGCCCTCTAATGTGGGATCAGTCCAACTTCTCTTTGCACTGTATGTTAAAACAAATGGGAGCGGGGAAGGCAGATTTGGAGGATGTCAGCTTGGGGCATGGATTCTGTAGTAGAGAAGATCTGGTTATAGCCCCCTTGCCCACCCCGTGACAGGGGCATGCACCACGACTGCCTCGGTGAAGGCTGCGGTCCAGCAGCCAGCTGGAAATCTGAGCCTTGGTGCTGGGACGGTGCATCTCGGCTGCTGCAACGCGCTGTTATCAAGACCACTGCAGTCAGCCCACATGGTGCAGACATGCTTCAGGTACTGTTTAAATGCAGTATATCAAGGTGGGTTCAGAGTGTCACTTTAACCCATTTACAGCTACTGCTAAGAGACAAGGGTCCAAGCCTGTAAACAGAACCAAATAGCAACACAATTGTTTCCTGACTCAAGTTTAACATTCAATTTGTTTGCTACAAATAATCACATAGTAAATTCAAATCTGCTTTCATTAGAGCAATTTTACGTTAATTAAATGATTTCACATGACTGATTTATCTGCAACAAACAGTCATTTTATTGTCACTGTACCAGCATTTATCATAACCTCTGTGCATGGTGAAACAAAGGCTAACAATGTGGAATAGATATTGCACATGTAAAAGAGATAATATACCTGCATCCTCATGGCAACAAGATTATTAGAGAGCCATGCAGATTAGATCCAAAGTCAATAGTTGGGGCTTGTCCAGTTTTTTGCTGAGACACCTTCTAAAGCTAGTTACTGATCTAGGAGGACTCTTGAAGTGCAGATAAGCCAGAGAAGCAGGGAAGAAAATTCAGTGTGTTCTTACTCGCCACCTCCTCCTCTCAGACACAGAGTTAGGTATAAAATGCTAGAGAGCCAGCCTGTACACGCGGGAGTCTGGAATTTATTCTGCTTTCTGTGCCCCCAACAAAAACACATCAGGCAATGTTTAACGGCAGCATCCATACTGGTGCTCTGCTCGGTCTTCAGTTCCAGACTGCAGGTGGGACTGAGCATTTTCCAAAGCAGAAGGCTCCATATGGGTGGAAAAAAAGTGGACCCAAGAACAATTTTACAGAAATTCGGTTCAGAACAGCAAGTCTCCTGTCCCCCATCCAATTTTTGGCCAAATTTAGACTGAATTTCAAAGTATTTAGTGATTCAAAAAATCAAAACCAACATCAAAGCCATCTCTTTTTGGCTGTTTTTTGTTTGTTTTTTCCCCCTCCTGGTGCAGTTCAAACCATAAATAGAAATTCTTTTTCTTTTAGTTGTAGAGGGCTAGCAGCTTAGAATTTTTCAGACCAAAAAAAAAAAAATCCCCCCAAAAAAGGTGTCCTGGTTCCAAGAAAATTTTTCAGAGCATGTTGTTCCTTGGCTTCTGTTATCTGGGGTATGCATTAGGGTGAGTAGGATTTCCCCAGTCCCTGCCACTACACTGCAGTTAGGCCTACTGCAAACTACTGAAGCATGGATTTTCCAGAGGCCTTTTGGACTTAGCCCTATTTGCAGTATTTCTTGAAGAGAAATTGTGCTCCTGACTCCTTTATGTTCCTCTGAAAATATCAGACCTGGGTTATCTGGGTCTGAAGTGCCTCCTCTGGGGAGGATAATACAGCGTACATATCCCACAAGGTTGGTGTGAAGGCTAATGGTAGTGCAGTACGTTGAAAAAAATGTCTAGTGAAAATTCAAATTAGCATTATCTTTTAGCAGGGGTGCAAAGCATTTTTCCATATTCCCATAAAAAGTAGGACTTCACTTCCAAGAATCCCCATGGAGTTAATGGAATTGACAGACAGATGTAATTTAACTTGAATAATGGCATCAGTATCTCAATAAATTCCGTGAAGCTGTATCTGAATGGGAAAACACAAATAGTAATCACTTGACCTTCTAATTCTGCAAAATTGACATTACGTTGGAAAAACCTCTTCCTTCCCCCAAAGGTTTCGATGCAGAGTCCAAGTCTGCTGTCACTAGAGCTGTTTTCACCGCTTCCTTGGAGACTATATTTGTCCCTTTATTTCTGCTGAAGACACGTCTATCCTTAGGGCTGAGCTCAGATTTCTCATGCCGGGATAACGAAAGGTGGCTGTGTCACACACATTGTGGAATTCAACACTTCTCTCAACCTGCTGGCCAGAGCAGGTTTTTACAACACATGCTCGCGCTCTCCGAGCATGTGGCTATGCCATCATCATTAGTCAGAACTGGAACGGTTGCTAAATAAATACTCTGTCACAAACAAAATGGGATTTAAGATGAAAAGCTGTGCACAAAGTACCCAGAATTAACACCCGGGGAGATGGAGGCAATCAGTCTGAGGTTTTTGGCTGGATGTAGGCTCATCATCCAACAAGGATATTTTTGTCTCGTTCCCTGGTAATAGAGAAATTAAGATGCTGTAAGCACAAACAAAACAAGGAACTAGGAAAAGCTGTCCATTCTTTCTACCCCTCCTCACATTTTACAGAGAAGCAGCATCTGAGGTACTTTATTCCATCTCCAAAGGAAAAAAAAGCAACATGGGATTGTTTTTACTGATTTTCATCTTTTTCTAGATATAAATGGTATTGTTGTTAAATTGCATTTTTGTAGAACTATACAACTAGTAAACAGGAGACCACAAATGTGACAGTCTAAAAAAATTAAAATTAAAAAAACCGCAGAAAATATTTCATTTCAAACTTATGAATATTTCCAGTGAAGAAGTGTTCCGAAATTTTCATGCTAAAAATACAACATCTTTTTAGCTGCCTTAATGGGAGATAGAGCGGTCCATTAGGTGGTCAGAAGTTCAAATTCAATTCTAACCACTGGTTACTTCAGTAATGCCCAATTGCTGAGCCATGGTCTCTGTGAAAAACTAGATCTGACTACAGCAAAGGACAAGAGAGTTTGAAAAATTTCAGGCATGGCTATAATTGAGTAGAACAACAGAACATTTTTTTCCAATTAAAATTTTCTCATCAAATCATACCATTTTTGTGAAAGTTGAAGCATTTTATAATATTTACAAGATGTACGTTTTCAGAGTCCAGAATGAGCTCTTGCGCACATCCAGAGGGAAAGGACTACAAACTTGAATTTTTCCATCTGAAAGCAACCCTTCTGACAAAGTTTCCTTTAATTTCACATAAGACCATTTAAAAAAAAGAAAGTGTTTATCTCCTTCCAGCATGGGGCAAAGACACACGTTAAAAACCTGGGAAGCAGTCATGATACAGAATTGCCTTTCTCTGGCTGCTTCCATTAGTGATCACAGCGGGGGAACTGAAAGCAGAACAGAGGGGAGGAGGAGCTACACTCCTGGATCCCTGGAAGGTCTTTCCTGAGGCTCGCTTACCGCGACATGGGAGGACTCACAAAGTTGTTCTTCATGAACTCTTGAAGATGCATACCTCACATTGAAATCTCTGGGGAACTCAAAACATTTCATAAACCATTTTTCTAATGATCACCCAACACAGAGGGAAGACGAAGGCATTAGGGAAGAACAGTGACTATAGATGTACAGGGTAGGCTATAGAAATAAAAAAACATAAGTAAGCTAGTGCAAATAGCACGTACAAACAGGCTCCTGTTCTTACTGGTAACACCCATTTTCCAACACACTTCCAACAAGGTCTGAGCAGCAGTCAGCACCTTCAGAAAGCGTTACTGCCCTAAGCAAAGAAGAAAAAGGGGCTTGTGGAAAACCAGGAGCCTTCTTGTAATAACAGTGAGCACGCCTGAGCCTTGCACATTTGAAGTCTCAAGTTTCCAAGCCCTCTGGTAGTAAGCAACCCACCAAGGCTTCTTCCCATAGCATAGCCTTCAAGTATGAAGAATTGAAGCTTTGCCAGCGAGTACATCACTCCCAAAATCATGTGTGAGCAAGCAGGGACACCATGGACAACAAGCTGGGCAGGAGAGCTAAGGGCATGCCATCAGGCTGACAGCTAAGCCCAAAGAAGCGCAAATCATGGAGCCTGCAATACAATTATGAATTTTCTGTCCCCAGCCATTAAAAACCCCATTGCTCCCCAACCAGCACTGCACCAGGTCTGCTCTGCAGAGCCGAGCACACCTGCTTGCTCAGCCCCAGTATCAGCACCACTTCCATCTCTGCTCCAGCACAATAAACCGCACCATTTGGCCTCCTGGCATAATTGCATTTCTCTCTCCTTTTTTTTCTAGGCAAAGTACTAGTTCACTGTGCAATGGGAATCAGCCGATCTGCAACTCTCGTCCTTGCTTTCTTAATGATCTGTGAAGATATGTCCCTTGCTGACGCAATTCAGACTGTACGCTCACACAGAGGGATCTGCCCCAACTCCGGCTTCCTCAAGCAGCTTTGGGAGTTGGACCTCCAGTTAGGAAGAGGGAACGGCAGAGGAGCAGAGGTCTGCTAGTGCCAAGGGGGCACGTCTCCTGGCACCAGACCAAGAGATGCTGCCCTTACTGAAGACAGTGCAAGGATGCTGTCAGGACTGCCCTGTAGCTGCACTGAGAAACGCCTTGGGAAATGGCTGAGCACAAGCAACTTGGTAGGAGTTCAGTATGTATATTTTGGGTAAGCCCACTAATGGAAAGAAAATGAAATAAAGAAGGATTCAAACTGGCAGTTTTGCCCACCTGGACCTGTTTGTTTAACTACCTGTTGGGCAGGGCATAGGGAGCAGTTGGATTTTCATGCAGAATTAAAAGGCAACACAGTCAACTTGAAAGAAGACTTTTTACTTGCTTATAACTGCATTTATGTGGCAAGGGGGAAAACGGCTAAACTAGTAAAAAGAAAAAGAAACCATGAGGTTTTTAAGCAAATCTTTAACATTTCACATTCAGCTGGCATAGGGCGAGACTTCAGGTTTTGCAAGCTGACATGCTCCTTTAGTCTGACATGGTGACACTAGTTGGGATCCAACTCAGACCTTGGGCTCTCTTTATTACAAGCCACAGAGGCTCTTGCTGGGACCCTCACAAGTCCTTTCAGCTTCAAATCTATGGCAAATACTCGGAACTTGAAATGACCATTAAATCTGCATGAGCCGATAGTGGAGGTCCCAGCCAGACACCGCACCCTGGGGCACGGCTATCAACAGCCGCACTGCTGGTCAGAGGGAAGGAAGGTGTTCCCTCGCACACGTAAGGCAAGGGGCACACTCAGGGCACACTGCCCGCTGATGCACTGTGGGGTGGCAGCAGTGCCAGACAGAAACGTCCTCCTCTCGACTCGCAATCCAGTGCCCCAAATCACATTCCCTAAATTTCCCTGTTTTAACAGAAACCCAGAACCTAGTGTCATCGTGTCAGAGCAAAAATGAGCAATGCTTCTAATAAATCCAAAGCAGCAGCTCTGCATTTCGATTACTCTTTTACGCCCAATTGGCCACATTTAATCTTGTGAAGAACTCGAAGCAGATATTTGCTTCAGTGCAATTACAGCCACATACAGAACATTGGCAAATGCAAACAATATAGAATTTCCACTTGACGGCAGATTAATTTGGTGTGATGTTTTCCCTTGAGAGGTCTTAAAGGCTTGCAGTTCTGAAAATACCCTGCAGTTTGTATTTATAGCACTATGGATGTTGAATAGAAAGAGAGAAGCATATACTCATTCTGAACTGAAGTTTCTTTTGCCTCCACACATTAAAAAAAATTGACTGAACATAGCACACTTCCACTGCATTTCTCATAATGCAATATGGAAACATGATTTCCCTGCAGAACCGACAGAGAAATTCAGGTGGTATTTCCACTTTTATAAACATAGTAAGTATAACACAAGCAATGCTACAAACTAATTTCCTCTCAGGGAACAGAGAGATGGGTCTTTCCTCCAGAAAGCGTCCCGTCCTTTGAGACTGGAGTAAGCAGCTAGAAGGGAGGTCATAGCTAATGATGGAAAGAATCAGTGAAGTTATAGCTTTCACAGACCTCTTACTGGCTGCCACAGCAAGGAAATTAGATTTCAGTGAGTATGGTGGCTGGACCACTCCTGGCACTTGGGTCACCTCCACCTTGGTCTGTCTGGGGATCCTTTTTTATTGCAGACCATGCTGAAGCTGTTTTGTGAGTAGTCTTTTCAGTTGCCGTACTAACCACTCCCTTCAAGTCTCTGTAACTCAGCCTATGCCAAGCCAAAAGGCACTACATTAAAGCACAAGGGGCATATGAAATACAACAGTCCAAAATCTCCACGCATTGAGCCCATCAGGACAGGTCATAATTCCCAGCAAGTTGCACATCTGGAAACATCTGTGGTTGCAGGGCAGAATTTAAAATGAACAACGTCTCAGAGTGACTGAGCCTAAATTTACCCCAGCTGAGGCCTGTTAGCCATTGTGGGACTATTTCAGCTGGCCAGGGACAGCCATAGATTCCCCTGCCATGCATGACTTGCAGCTGGGAGCAGTAAGTCTGGCTGGAGCTGCAGCCTGCCAGGAAAGCCAGGGCACTGGCAAAGCAGGACTGCTGGCTGGATGTCACTGTTACAGGTGGATAGTGGAAGCTTCCTCTTCTCTCTGGAAAAAAAAAAAAAAAAAAAACAACCAAAAAAAAACCAGTGAAGAACAAGAGGTCAAAACAGCAGCCCAAAGACAATGAAGTAGCTATCCAACCCCAGGACATAAAATTCCCTTTCTAGAAGAGCCTGGGCTGGTTCCAACACTGCATTGCTGGGAAGTTCAGACGGTGCGAGGCAGGTTCCCCCATCTCCTTGCAGTTTCTCCACCCTCCAGCAGATGACAGTACATGAGGCCACCATTACCTTCCCTCAGTTATGCAAGGGCTGCAGTACCATGAAGGTGGCCTGGCAGGGGCTCAGGTGCAGGCTCAGTAGTTGGTGACAATTAAGCAGTCCTAATCTCTGACCCATGTGTTGCACACCGAGGTGGCTTATTGCCCCTGTGCTTAGTTAAGCAAAAGTCTCTTAAAATTACAGCTAGAATCAAGACAAAGGAAATGAAAACAACGTTGGGGGTGGTTCCAGGTATATCTTGTGCTACAATTTCCAGATCCAGAGTTGCTGGCTCTTTGCAAGCTGCCAGCTCAGCCCAAGCAACAAGGAATCGCTTGTTTCCACCCCAGCCATCCTTGCTAACAACAAGGCATTCGGTCCCGGCAAGCAGCAGTCGATTTTGCCACTGCTGAGTCAGGCAGAACGAGGCCCCTCTCAGTCCCCTGCAGGTGTCCTGCCTCTGCAGTGCCAGCTGTAAGCACGCTTGCCCAGTCCCCTAGCTAAACATTACCTGCCAAAAGCAATGTCAATTGGGACTGCAGGCAGGGTGGAAGTGATCAGAACAGCAGACTCTGACACATTAATGGACAGAGCAGCATTGATGCTACCATCTTTTCCATGCCTACTTCTTACCCAGCGCAGAGCAAACATTGAGGTTTATTTACCAGCACCTCTCCATTCTGCGTGCTTATGAAGGAGCAACCTCCAGCATTGTGGTGGAGCTGGTGTGCTGCCCACACAGCAAGCCTGCGAGGGAGGATGGGCGTCCTAGCCCCTTTTCACAGACAAGGCACCTGGAATTTCCCTGAGCTGCAGCAGCATGTCTGGGGAAAAGCACAATGGGATTGCGCTCCAGCCTCCAGAATTGGCACGAAAGCATGAGAATAGTTTTCTCACATAAGATATCTTGCCTTCACCAGCTTTTCCTCCCAGACTTTCAGCAATGATAAATACAGAGAATATTGCTGTGGGCATGTCTGCACTGCGTTATTTATCCTTTGGATTTGCACTTAGGGTTTTATTTGTAAAAGGAAAGTGGGACCATAAATCTGCTCTGCAAAGAGCCAAGGGAAGAGAGAACAGAAATTTTCAACAAGTTGCACAGAAGGAGATGCTGCCAAGGACAGGTTTCCCATGGAAAGAAATGCCAGCCAGGATATTGCCCAGGTACACACCACATGTAGTGACAACAGCTAAAAGTGTCTGCTTTTTTCTTGCAGGTGCATTAATTCATGCCTCCTTGCACAGGTAGCTTTGGGGTTGTTACAGTAAGGATGGCCCTCTTATGGGACCTTTTTAAGTCATAGCTTTTGCCCTTTTTCTCTTACAAAAAAAAAAAAATCTGAACTGGGACCAGAATAGGCCACAAAGCTAAAAAACTAAGTGTGACCAAGACTAACTTGTCAGGGTTGAGTAACAAGCCACTGGACACGCTTAACTTGACCACATTCCAGAGTAACCATTTTGTTCATGGCCTTCAGTGTACACACAAGTGGTCTTTGGGTACAGCACCTTAAGTAACACGCAGCACCTGTAGGCAAGTGTCCTGGTTTCCTACTGGGATAGAGTTAATTTTCTTCCTAGTAGCTGGTATAGTACTGTGTTTTGGATTTAGGATGAGAATAATGTTGATAACACACTGATGTTTTAGCTGTTGCTGAGCAGTGCTTATACTCGGTCAAGGACTTTTCAGCTTCTCACACTGCCCTGCCAGCAAGGAGGCTGGGGGTGCACAAGAAGCTGGGAGGGGACACAGGCAGGACAGCTGACCCAAACTGGCCAAAGGGATATTCCATACCATATGGCGTCGTGCTGAACAAAAAAACCAAACCCCAAACTGGGGGGAATTGGGGAGGGCGGCCGTGGCCGCTGCTTGGGAACTGGCTGGGCATCAGTCAGAGGGTGGTGAGCAATTGCATTGTGCATCACTTGTTTTGTGTATTCTTTTATCATTATTATTATTTTCTTCCATTTCTGTCCTATTTAATTGTTTTTATCTCAACCCACAAGTTTTACCTTTTTTCCAATTCTCTTCCCCATCCCACTAGGGGGGGAGTGAGCGAGTGGCTGTGTGGTGCTTAGTTGCCAGCTGGGGTTAAACCAGGACAGCAAGGATGGAGCCAGGCAGTCTAACAGGCAGATCCCCTGGTTCTGCGTTATACTGGCCTGTTCCACTTTAACCAGTGGCTCCCACTTCTGCTTTAACTTCGTCACTGCCTACCAAGACCAGGTGACTTTCTTCTGCATAACCCTGTTGTCTAGATCAGATCTGCCCAGCTCCTGCCAGCCCCTCCAGAATTGCAAAGCACTGTCAAGTCCACTTGCCAGACGTTATCCTCCTCCCGTTATTTTTCATGTCTTGTGTTTTCCTGATAACAAGGCTGAGCTATGTGTTACTGTGGAGAGGGGCTTCAAAAATAGCTTGTGCTTTGCAAATTTACTTCATAGTCTGAGGTTCAAAGAGTATATGCAGCTCCTGAAGCCAAGTCAAACAGGAATCTAGGGCCTGCGAAGCTTTCAACAGTTAAGTTTTCTTTAGGCTACAATTATTTTGCTTAGAAACTAGACCCTTGATCTGTTGCAGAAGACTGCAATTTAATAAAGTCAAACAGTTTGCTCTTTGCAATGTAGTCTTTGTAGTACAAGTATCATTGAGTTATACCGCTCCCCCTCACCGCTGCCTCCTGGAACCTCATCTGTTTATATACAGAGAGCACTCTCAGGAAGCACTCCTAAAAATACCCAGCAGTGTTAGCTGAGGATCTGTCTCTCTTCCTCCTGGTTCTGCCTCCATAACATCCTTCTGCTGCCTTCATGCTCAACAACCTCAGCTGTTCAAGCAACCTTATTCCCGTTTCACCCTCTAAAAAATTGTTCTTTTCCTTCCTCCTCTGCCAGTAGCCATTGTCCACCCGGTCACAGAGCGCCTTCCATGATGTTGCCATGCCATGTCCCATCTAGTGTTTTCTCACTTGGTCACTAAGTTACAGTGAAGCTTACATTGTCTTTATCAAATCCTTGACTATACCTACATGGCTCTGCCCGCTTTTCAGACAATAAGATGCCACCAAGTCAGGGCAAAAATAGTATCAGAAAAAGAATAACATCTTTTATTACTGTCTAAAGGGGCATTTGAAGACTGCAAAACATGATGCAGTACTTTCCACAGGCTAACTTTTAAAACCACTCTCAGGGAAGTTACCGTGGAGACAAAGCATCTCCCAATGGAAATAACATTGCAAATAAAAATATTTTCATAGTAGTACAAACAGAAAATCTGCACAGTAAAAACACAGCCAGCTGACAAAACCAGCAGTTATTAAACTTCAGGTAAAATTTAAAAGCAGGTTTGGGACTCAGCTCACCCTTCTGATCTGTCTGTTGCCCAAGATGTGGGCAGAGCCTCCCCTCACGCAAAATACCACTTGTCAAGGGATAGGGTCTTCCAGTTGCTGCAGTCTGATCCTGCTTGTTGCCAACAGTTCTCATGACCACAAAGATCTTGAGTGCATTCAGCGGGCACCCAGCACACAAGATTCATAGCAGCACAAAGGATCTTTGATCCCTCAGGCTGTCCACATATCACCAATTGATGCAAATGTTTCTCTTATCTAGGTGTTCAGCAGACAGACCCTGAAAATGAAAGCTCAACAACTCTGCCACTGTTGCTCAGTAGTAGACAAGATCCACCCTTGTGGCTATTCCCAGCGTAAAACTCTTCCCAAAGACAGTCGCTGCTCTACAAGCCCCTTTCTATGAAAACAAAGCATCTAATTAATCTAATTCCTCCTAATTCAATAATAATTGTAATTCATCAATTCATCTAATATTTAATATCAGCAATGAGATATTCACAAATATTTACAATCAAAATCATTCACCAAAGGCCTTAAAATCACTTTCGGAGGACCAACAGTTTTTAGACAAAAATTCCAAAAACCTGAGGAGCACAGAACTGTAAGAAGTGAGACACCGATAACTTTTCCACTAAAAACGTTTAGGTTGCTTACAATAAATCAATCAATCAGTGCTTTACAAAAACCCCACCCACCATTGGAAAACCCTCAGCCAGCAAAGGGCAAGCAAGGAATTATTTGCTCAGTTCTGGTGACAATTGGCTGTTACTAGACTTATTCTGACACATTGTTTTGGAGAACATCTGTTTCCACTCTGACTCCTTTAACTTTCAGATGTGAAAAACAAAAGCATATTTTCATGCCATGTCTCCCATCTTCAGTTGGCAACAGTTGCGTGATTATGAAGTTATTGTTATGCTGGATGATCTGTTTGTCAGTTTATATTTTCCTATCATATCTATTTTTAACTGCTCATTAGTATTACTCGGAGCCTCTCCCATAAATCTTAAACATTTATAGCACATCTCGACAATTCATCAAATGGAGCCAACCTCCAAGGAAAGGAAACCCAAACCACTTCCCCCTGCTCAGCTGAATGAGATTCAGACCCTTGTCTTTTAAACTTCAAACTCAACATTTTCCCATCTGCTCTTTATACACAACAGCCTTTTTGCTCTGCACTAATATTTTATTCTCCATTCATAACTTTTTACTTTCCTCCAGAGGGTTCCTGATGCTTTTAGTCTGCTGGACTCATAGAAGACTTGGATTTTGGAGGGTTCCCCCCCCCCCCCCCGCCCCTGCCCACTCCATTGAAGGGGAAAAATAATCATTCAGCAATGAATGGCCACTTTTCATTACTCATTCACAACAGGGACACAGCAGGATCCCAGGGCTGGACTCAAAGATACTTTTCTTTGCCATTCTCACAAGAGGAAAACAGCATTTTATCAGGGACTATTCAAACTGGGATATTTGGAAAATTAAATTTACTTTTTACTCTCTGTTCTATTCATTGACTTCCATTTCTAATCCTCTGTGCATGCATGTATAACTATCAATCAGCTGCACAATTTTTGTAGCTATGACCATGCCTGGAGATACCAGTGCATGTGATTTGGTCAGGTTTACCCTCGCAGGGAACATTTCTACAGGGTTCAAACTATAATGGCCAATAACAAGATGATTTCAAGAAACAACCACCAGAAGATGTTACCTGGCCAAGAGTTTTGCACAAGAAAAATCTCCACTCATGAAGAAATGCCATCTCCTGCCAGGCAGTGCTTGGCTGCTGGGAGAGGCTGTGCAGCAGCAGCTCCTGGCTGGTGGGACCAAATACTGCCACGGGCCAGGGGAGATTGCTCTCCTCCTCCTCCTCCTCAGCTCTCCTGGGGAAATCCCACAGCCTTGCACACCCTGCACATTTGAAGGCTAAGCAACTATTAATTATCTGTATGTAATTAGCTGATACCTGACTGGAACACACAACTGATTAAAAAAATCGGACTGACCATCTTTTGCATTTCCTATATATTTGAGTTAATTGAAGGAGACTTCATATAACAAGAAATGAAAACAGTACCAAGGAAAACAGTCCTGGCACGCACATTAGTCTTACAGAGTGGCTTTAATTTAAACAGCTGCTCTCATCAGGCAGTCTATTGCTTTTTAGGGAGGTAGGGAGTGCTGGGGAGAAGGCAGTAACAGAAAGGAATATTTAGATTTTTACAACCAAAGTTGCTTTCCATCAATTCACACAATTCTTCAGTTCACCTGATGTCTTCTCCTACTGTCATCTTTCATAGAAAAAAAACCCCCACAAACAAAACAAACCCCAAGCAGTTTAGATTCAGTTACACCTCCATGTGGTTACACCCTGATTTTAAGATCACAATAAACTCCAGGAAGTCCCACAGTTTCTAACCCATCCTGCTTTGCACCACAGACATATGTCAACTTACCTGCATCTCTGCTATCCCAGATCCTTTTGGTCAGATGTTAAATATCAGTGCCATAGCAGTCTGTCTGGCCATCCATCCAAAAGCATTTCAAGAGATGAATACTAATATATCTTTTTCAGGCTAGTCGTGTTGAGAACAGTCATCCCAATGCTCAGAAATGCCTGCCTGCCAATAAAGTTGCTGGCTTGCTAAAAAATAAAATAGTAAGTTTTGGGTTACTTGGAAAAAAAGTCATGGGAGGCTAAGAATTCTGTATATTCTAGTAGTTATCCCATATAACATACTGCAAGAGCACTTCTGGAGTGCTGTGATTGTACTGGCAGAATATTGCACCATGGAATATCAGCTCACAATGTGGAACAGACATTTTGGAAAAAAAGCAACCCATGCAGGCACAATGACTCACGGAGATGAGAGATTACAGCAGCAAACCCAAGCAAGTCAAAGAAAGCACCATCATATCAGGATCCTCTACCCACCCTAACCACTTCTCCCATGAAAAGTAGTATGCCAAATCCCTTACAATTCTTTCAAATTGAAACATAAAATTAAACTGAAGATTGACACAAACTACAAGGTTCAAATCTTATCCAGATTTCCCTTAGCACTAGACACTTACAGACCTGGGATCTTAAAGTTTATTATGGTAATAGCAACCTTGGATCCAGAATCACAGCTAGACTCAGACACACATACAAATCACCCCTTTATCTACCTAAGCAAAAACTGTATTTCTGCCAGCCCCAGATGTTCAGAACTCCTGTATCACATCCCCCCACTTTCCCATTGTGAGACTGTCTTTATAAAGCATGGGATTTTATTATTATTTGTCTTAAGGTTCATTGTTTTCATGATTTTCTTGACAAGGGCAATAAACTTATATTCCTCCTCCTCTCCCCTGCCAAGGAAAGCTGAGATTCTCTGGTAGATTTAGGAGTGCGTACCATGTTATGAGACATGGAAAAAGCTATGAGAGCTAGAGTACTGCCACCTGGTACACCACAGCCATGTCCTAGGGCTAAAGCAGCTGGGAGCACATGCTGTTCATTTACTTGGCTATGCCTTAAAATGAGTAGTGCCAGAGAAGGATGTATACATATATATTAGGGCATCATCAACAGCCATGACATTGGGACATTAACAAATCTCTTCACTCACCAGCAGCTCCAAGCCCTGCTCTGTTAGCTTTGGGAAGGAACAGCCCTTTGTGAGCCGTCAGTCACGCTGAGATGACTACTCAAACCGAGATGATTCCCACCAGAAAGTGGAAATTTGACCAGGCCCTGTGTTATCACATACAAACTGATGGAACAAATCTGTGTCTCAATTTGAAAGGAATCATTTAGTAACGGAGCCATAACCAATCAATTTTTTTATTTTCTTATTTATTTTTATTTTAAACATCTGGAAAGACCATATAACAACACAATTTATATAAGGCTTTAGTTTTTCGAAGGAAGATTTAGCTACGTTAGCCCATAAGATGCGCGAATGCACGATTTTGAAGCTATCCTTTTACAGTGCTGTATACACAGATGAGAGTTCGGCTGTAAAAGCAGGGAGAAAGTCACATGTCATTAAAAAGGTTATAGGATGAACCACTGCATAGTCCAAAGGAATCCATCTGTAACAATGAAAACAACATTATTTGGTTTAGTAACTAATGGTATAAATATTCCATAGCATCAAGACACACAACTCGGAAACAGAAGACACTTGCAATCCACACTTAACACTAGCGGGATGCAAGAGACAGGGCAGGTCCCACGAGACAGCTGGGACCACGAGCTTGCAGCAGGCTGGAGTGCCGGGCAGCCTGGCGTGTGCCAAGCCACCATCCCCTGGTGCTTGCCTCTAGACCTTCCTCAGGTGCTATTATTGCTCACCCCCACGGGGACAGAGGGATGCTTCAGCCCCGAGCACAACAGTTGCATGACTGCAGGGTGGCTAAAGAGAGAGAGAAGGGGACAAGACACAGCGGGGACCATGGGAGAACAGGCGCCCCAAGTCGCCCCAGTGAGCCACTGCTCATCTCGTCCAAAGGCCTGAACTCCCCCCAGAGCACAGTGATGCTTCACACAGGTTGTTTCTCACAAACATTAATATGGGCTTGAGGTTTTCACTGTCCTGTCATGGCTGCCCGAAGGATTTAGAGTTCAGGCTGAAGACTTTTCGTAATCTCTGCCACAGCAGCATAGCAGGGCTCTGGAGACACCGACGGTATTTATAGCAGCCTGAAAATTGTACCTCTTCTCACCAAGCTGAATGCTACAGCTAATTGAGAGAAGACTGTCATATACCATCAGCTAAAATTTACTGCTGGTCCTCAAGATCAGGTTGTTCTAACTGCATTGACAGAAGTGTCTAAAGGGAGGTCATCTTCGTTTCTAAATTTTCCCTGTAGGAACAAGAGTTTCTTCTGCATCTGCACTGCTAGGTTTCTATTTATAGATTTGAACCCTGTGATGTAATCTTCCTTTTTGTTTCCAAGGAAACAGTATTTGATGTATTCTACTTTCAAGATTTTCTTCCTTTACGTTCACCCCCCCAGCCCCCACTCTCTCCCTCCCTTTTTAAAGAGATAAGTCAATAGGTAAAACCTGTACTTACTTATCTCTGGTGTGCAGCATAGTTCTCTCTCTCTAAAACCAGGCTTATTCATATCACTAAAAAATTCAAGACATTTCAAAAATATGCTTAGCAGTAATTTAGGGCACTGTTTATACATATTACTTTTCTGATAGTAAATGAGCTATAATTGCAATAGGCAGCAACTCCTGTTGATAGCTCAATTTTCTCACACACTTCAGTTCTGCATCTCAGCCCCAAACCCTCTTTTCCTGGAAACATTTTTTAAGATCCTCTCACTGATCACCCATCCAGCTAGCCCACGTTTTACTGCTCAAGCCGGGGCTCCTGATGGCCAGTCCTGTGCTCTGGCACTCCCTTTCTGGTGGCAGGGCATCTCCTGACACCTCTCTACATGCTCCTCTCCGGCACAGGGTGGTTTTCTCAGGTCTGTTGTGACTGAGTTCATTTTCATTCACATGAAAATCCTCTACGTGAATGTTCTTTTAAAACAATTGGCTGTCACTTCATCGTCTGTAAATTAAGAAAATGCAGGGGATTGAATCCATAATTCATACTGAAATCAGCATCTGCAACAGCTGGAATAAAGTGTGTTGAATGGGTTCTTAGAGAAATGCAAGCGCTGTGGAGTCTTAATGGAAAAGCAATGGGTCAGGCTAAAAGCTTTCCTTAAAATCCACAGTGCTAGTGTGTTTATATGGATGGGTTGAAAGGTGTGGGAAAGACTGGCTGGTTTCAAAAGAAGAGGCTGTTTTAACACTGCATAAAGATTAAGAGTAGCTATGTTCATAAACGCAGTTGATCAATTCTGACTGGGGAACACGCACTCATTTGTTACTCCCCTGCCTTGTGCCTCAGCGATATAAAACAATAAATGAGCTGGACTGATGAACTTCTGCTCTACGTACAATGAAGTTACAGCCAGAACTTTTTTTAGGACTACTCCTTTTGGAACATAAAAGGGTAGGTAAAATCCCAACCTAAATGGAGAGATGTGGACCAAGAACACTCAATAAGAGTTAGTGTGGTGAAGGGGAGAAAAGGTGATAAAGCACATACTGGAAATACAGGCAGCAAATATTACAAATTTTACGCTATCAAAGAAACTATCAAAGTGAACAAGGAAGTTATCTGCAGTCAGCATCTTCCATTTTGGGTCATACAGGTTGAAGACAGACATCCATCAATTCCTGTGTCAGCTCCAAAAAAGGCCAGGCTCTTTTTTGAGGTATCTGATCTTGATTCAGAAGCTCTAAGTCATTCCACAAAATCTCTGACTTGGCAACAGAAAGGGACATGGGATGGGAAGATTTATATGATCTAGACCTCTGCCAACATCTCTGGATCCTTTTCAAAAATTCATCACAATTTTTTTTCTCAAAACCCTAAAATAAGGGTTTCCCACAGTGCATTCCTACTGGAAGCTGCTCCAGGAAGCCACTTCTCTCCTCCTGCCACCTCAAAAGCATTCATAGTCAGTTTTGTCCCAGACAATCACAGTTTTTATCAAGCCTTCACATCTCCCAGTCCAACCATGGCTTAATGACTTGACAACGCTGTCTCCTTCCTAGTGGTTACTCAGTCTCTTGAAGAACCTCAGTAAAAATCACATTTGACAGGAAAGGGAACAGTAGCAAGATTCAAGTGTTTCTCACTAAGTTTTGTTAGTTTATTTCTGAAGCAAAACATTTCTGGTAGCTAAAATGCAGAGCACATTTCATGGTCTGGCAATGCATTGCTTTAGAGATTGTGGTCCTGTAAAGAAAGAGCTTTATCAAGTTTGTTTGCTTCTCAAAGACACTCCTTGACACTGGACAGGTCCAATTGGATCTCAGTAAATCAAATGCCTATTTGATGTCAGTGAAAATAAGATGTAACTGCTGTTTTGCTCAAGGTTGTCAGAAAGCTTTTCAGTAATCACTTTCAGCCAGAATAGATGCTCAATTGTTCTTCTTTCCTGCTGCAAGGGGGAAAAAACAGCAGCTTGCTCTTCCTCAGTAATTCCCTCATATTTTATTTTTAATCTCTTAAGCAAATTACAAGTGAAGACCTTTGATGTATGCGCCAGCCAAACTCATTCATTTCTCAGTACTTGCTGGACTAGAGAGGATCTCCCATTCTTATGCATGTGGATGATAATAACAACTTCAAAGACCCCAGTCATGTGTTAGCTTCCCCTGATTTCCTTTCTAGGAATGCGTTTCGTGGGCCAACACCAGTTAAGACCCATAAACAGCTCCACTTGAATGCCATCTATTAAGGCAGTCTTGCTATCTCTCATAGTGTAACAACTTTATTTCTACTTTCACAGAACTACTTGGTCTGGCTTTTGTATTTTTCCTGAAATGGAGTACCTCATTTCCAACATTTACGGTGTTCTCAGCTTAAAAGACTCTGGAACCTGATCAAACTTGGAGCAGAAAGCCATTAAAAGGCACTTGCCCTGAGGTGGCATGGAGCATTCCTGGTGGATTATGAGGCATTGTTTTGCTGTTGTGGGGTTTTATGACATCAAGTGTACTTGATTACTTCTTGGAGGACGGTAGGTTGTAGCCATATGGTACCACAGGACCAGATGTTCCGAGTATGGCAGGACAGCTGCACCTGAGCAATGGTTGGGCAAACTTCCCCCAAGCTGGCTCAGGAAAAATGAAAAGGGGACACATTTCAAACCACTTAATGTTATAATTTATAGTTATTATCATTATTTAGTCTGTTGAACTCATTGTCAGAACACTTGGAGGCAAAGAGCATAGAAGAGTTAAAGAGAATATCGGATAGTCACATAAGAAAAACCACCACCAGAGACAATTTACATTGGAAGAAAAGAAATAGTTTCAGAAAAGCTGTAAAACTTCATGCTTCAGGCTTCCAGCCAAGCTTTATTGAAGGAGGTGGAGTGGGGAGATTAAACAGATTTTCTGTGGGGCAGAAAATTTATCCCCTAAGTGGGGAGCACAGATTTCATGAACTTTCCTTTAAGGCATTTGTTACTGACCACAGTCAGCAGTACAGACACTGGACTAATGGCACCAGCACGGCAACTCTGGTGTTTCTCCATCTGCACTGCCAGTGAGCCAGAAGCCTGTACCAAGAGGACAGCAAACATCAATCCAGTTTCTGGCTCTCAGCTCTATTTAAGTCTAGATTTGGCACTCAGGATATGATGAGATTACTCTGACCTGAAACCTGCTCTCAGCATGTCTGGACAAAACTTTCTGATCAGAGTTACATACCAAGTATCTATTATTTTGGTTTATTTTTCTAAACATGCTATGCTTAGGGAATAGGTTGGACCACACGTCTCTGGAATCTCTGCAGCAACATGTTATTAAGGCTATAGAGAAGAAGAAAAAAACCCAGCCTTCTTATCCCAATGAACAATAAGAGTAGAAATAGACTGTGGTAGTTTCCCAACTTGTCATCAAGAGAATTTAAGTGCAAACCTGTGTGTGATACTGTGGTATGTTAGGGACAAAAACACCTTGAATTTTGACAATGTCATTTTCCTTGTAGGGAAGTTTAAATTCTATGAATGATTGGAGATGCCAAATTTTTGGACCTCAGGAGCACATCAGGATGCCCTGCACAGCACAGAACAAAGTACTCACTGGTTAACACTCTCTCTCTCTCCGTAGGTTTTCTCTGGTAGGTGGCTCTTCTTGCAGGGCTTCCTCTTAGCACCGATGGAGAAACAGGAGGGTAAGCAGTTTGGGGTCCCAGGCCTTCCTATTCCCAGCATTCTTCGGTAAAGGGAGGTTACAAGGAAGCCCTCATCCCGTATTTTCCACATTACTGTGCCTTGGGATTTATACTCCACTTGAACACAAATCTCCCAGAACATTTTTTCTGCTGACAGCGAGAGAAAAAACAGAACAGTGAACAAAACTCCTTTCAGAGCCCAGGCCCCAGCCTCCCTCGACAAGCCCAGGGAAGGCCAGGGAACCTCATTCAGGACTGGGGTCCTTCCTTCCTTCCTAGCCCCCAGGAGCTTGCTTCATCCCTAGCCTCAAATACTGTCTTATAAACACAGCCACTGCTGCTGGGCTATTAGCCCTGTCAGAGATGTAGCAAGAGACGCACCAGCCAGTAAATTTGACTCCTACCAGGTCAAATCCAAGTTACCCTCCTGACAATACTGCCTAAAAAGCTCATAAAACAGTATTTCTACCTGTTATACTACTTGGACAAACAACATCAACTGCTATCCACAAGAACACTTGCTTATTGACTAAAAAACACAACACAAAAAGTAATGTACCATGAGTTTATAATTTCTGACAGAACTTTCAGTTCCCCCTATTTTCAGAATTTCAGAAATACTCCTAATATGTTGACTTAAAACATTCAGACACTGAAATCCTTGCCTTATGAAGCAAAGCTGCCCCTTTGATTTGACTTGCAGAATGGTCTCACGATTCAACATAATTCTGATTCCCCTGCTGATAGAAGCTAGCACAACCGACATCTAGCTGAAATACAGTAATGAACAACAACAGAAAATGCTTATTAAAGAATCAAATAAAACTCTGAATACATCAATCAAAAACAAGCATACCACCAATATTTTCTGGTAATCCTTAGCTAGGAGACAAAGAGAGAAGAACAAACTCAAGCTCAAATGGCAGGTTACGTAGGGCAGTAACTGTCCTTTTTGTGTTACGGGTCTGCAACGCCTGCCTCAGCAAAGCCCCAACCCCTGATGGGGGCCATTAAGCAAAACTTCGGTATAAAGAGAAATTAAACAAGTAACACCCAGCTAGATACTCATGCACGCAAGGTATTGTCAAATAAGTTTATGTAGCGCTGCTTAAACACCAGTTGACTTCAGCAAGAATCAAGGGCAGGCAGCATTTTGCGAGGATGGTGCAGTCACTTAAAACATTTCTCTCTATCTGCAGTAATCAAAACAAGTTATAGCCAGGCTACAGCTATATGTCTAGTTTGAAGACTGCTGTCTGTGCAAGAGAGAACCATCTGGATTTACTTTACGCTTAACTTTAAAATATGTATATAAGGTTTCTTAACTTTTGCCAAACAACTGGAAATGTAATGGTTTCTGCATGCTGTTAGCATCTCAGTACAGCTGCAAATGTCCATTAGGGCAATCTTATATAATTATATACTTATTCTTCCCATGCAATTGTTAAAAACCCAGCTTTTCCAAATAATAGCATATTTTGTAGCAAAGAGGAAATCTTCCAGTCCACCAGGTTGGAATGGGGGAGGGAAGTCTTCTAAAGCAGAACTTTACTCAAAGCTTTTATTTTAAACTAACATAAAAATTTCAAGCCTTAGAAAACAGAGTGTCAGATTTTCCCAACTGTACATCTAGTGTGGTCTGGCCAGAAATCTATCATTTCTCTCCCTTCTCCTTTTCTTCACCCAGTATTTGTGGAAGAAATTCAGTCGTCCTAAGTTTTTGGGGTTTTTTTTTCTTTGTTTTCTTTTTTAAAAAAGCTTTTGGTTTCCCCCCTTTCCCCTGAATGGGACTTGAGCTCTCATCCTTCCCACAGCACCATACTCTGAGCCAGAGAAACCCCCACCTATGGAGCTGGTGGGTGGCATTTTTTTGGCCACAGTCTTGCTCATTCTGCATGGGTGTCATCCTTTTTCCTACGTAAGCCTTTATCTCTTCTATCTAGAACATCAGCTCTCAGTGCTAGGAATTGCCTCTTACCATTTATCTGAACAGTGTCTGGCACTGTTCTTGGTTGGCCCTTTGACACTTTCAGAATACACATGAAAAATAAAGAGATAATGAATTTTTCCCAGGGTCACGTTATGGGGCTGGTGCAGTTGCCTTGCTAAGACAGGTAAGTGGGGCCACTGGGTGACCACACGCCAGAGCCGACCACCAACAGCAGGGACCTGCAGGCTGAACAAGAGCCCGCTGAATGCATGCAAGGCTCCAGGAAGGGGGAGTGATCTGCATGTTCAAAGCACCGTCATCAGCTTAGCCAAGATTTTCAGAAATGGCCAATAACATGGCAAACATCTGCTTTTAGGAGCCTAAAGACAACTATTCAACTTTCCAGAGGGCAGGTGCTTACCTCTTCCAAAATAAAAGCCTTCCTGCTGTGTTTCCCATGTGTCCAGGCTCCAATGCCCTCTAAGTCCTTGGCCACTCTCGAAACATCTCAGCAGCTAGTATTTTTTACTTAACAGAAGCAAAACTAATGGAAACACACACAACTGGTCCCAAAAATAGAACATTTTTCCAGGAGGTGAACGATCCCTCCCTACATTTTCTTGGGACCCTACAGAGAGAGGGGCACAAGGGCTTGTATTGTTTAGACAGCCAGGCAGACAAACAAATACTTCTGTTACAGCTTAATATTCCCGGAACTCAAAATGCCAGCCTGAAAAAACAATACCACAAAACATTGTCATGCCATCGATCTGACATCAGAAAGACAACCTTGGGGAGTGACAGCCCAAGAGAAGCAACAGACCACTGCCCATCCCCACGCTGTGCCACCCGGGGTGCACAGACCTTCCATCGCACACCTCACATAGCCTCCTCTCGCCAGCACGGCCGGTCTGTTGTATCATCTTACCCATATTCCCCCATACTGGCTCGCCTGCAGGGATAAAAATAAAACAACCGCTGCTAGTTTCTGTTACATGGGGCCTGTATCTCCTCCTCCACAAAGTTTCTCTGTTATCAGTATAGAATTAATTTGCACAACAACCTTCCAAGGTAACTTAGAAGGCACAGCAGGTTTCTAACATCTAAGCTCTTTCTCATTCTAAGAGTGACTATCTGAATAATTGACAGGGAGGAGCCTGGCTGCTCTGTAATACAGAAACTTGGCTAGAGAGATGCTGTTAGCATGAAACAGCAGCAGATCCAATGCCCAGAACTTGAACTGAAACTGTTTGTTATTACTTCACATCTGTACTGCAGTATTAGCCACGGGCCATGACCAAGTCTGGTCCTGGTCCTTCTGGGATGAACTTTTATCTTTTAAACAGACAGGGGATGACAAAGGTGGTCGGAAGGATTTGAAGTAACATTAAAAATAACTGACATATTCAGGAACTTGTGTCCCACTGAAAATTAACGGCACCTACCGTGGGACTTGGATACTTTGGAAAAAACACTTGGGCAACCTGAAACTTTGGTTAGGCACAGGCATTTGCAGTCACAGAAGACTGCTTCTGTTCTTGCAAGAAGAAGAGATGAAAAAAGTTCCACAGTGGGTATACATCAACAACTGGCTGCTTTTTGCATGCACTGGGGTGAGAGTAGGGAGTATTGTGAGCCAGAAAGATAAGCAAGCAGTGCATACAGGTCTGCTCAGAGAGATCATTTCCAAGATGGTCATCTCAACAGAAGGGGCCAGGAGGCCCCAAAAGACAGGTGCAGAGACCAATGGGCTACTTCCCAGTACCATGTGCTTGTCCTGACTGGTGTCTTTGCCTCCTTCCCCCACTCCCAGGCAGAAGGCAGTGGATCTGAAGAATTTCCCCGAGAAATAACCGATACTGACGTGACAGCGGGAGCTTCTTATGTCATTGCAAACCTGACTCCAGCAGCACCGAAATCTCATTACTCCTAATGAAGTTGTCTGAGTTGGCAACACTAAGGAATGGTTTGCCACAGAACAAACACTTGGGGAGAGGATATTCTGTACCAGCTCCTTGCACGTGATCGCTGATCCCTCTAACAGACAGCCCTGTGGGCCATGAAGGTCACCGCTCTCACAGTGGACAAAATGCTGGAGTGGAAGAGGTGTGGCTCTGACACTGGGGAACCCAGATTTGATCTTTGATGAATCTGGCCGAGGCTCAATACAGAAAGTTTTAGACTTTCTACAATAGGAAGGCATGGAGCTTTTCAGGAAAACTTTTTAGGAAAGTTTTTCAAAGCTTGGGGAGCGTACCTCTGCTTCTTTTTGGCAAGCTGTGCCCATGTCACCGGAGCTGAGCAGGGCTGAGCACCACATCACTTTCTCAGCAGAGAAAGGCATTTCAGAAGTCAGATGGATACTGAGAGTGGCAGCGCTGGAGAAAACCAAGACAGTAGGTAGGGGAAGGTGGCTTTCTGGTGGTACGCATGCAAGAAATGAGGATCTTGCTGGGACGCCACCTCTATCATTGCCCGTTGTGCCAGTGCCGAATCACTCGTGCACAGCATGACAGAAGATAGCAGTGCAATGCTTCTAACCCACATAGCATCGGGCTTGATGAGGGGATAAGAAGATAAAAGATGAGTTTTGGTTTATTATAGTTGACACGCAGGCATCACATTATCTTAGTCATACTGAGGCTAGGTAGCTAAATTGCCAGGTTTAATGTTTCAGATCACATCAGGGAATAGTTTTACCAGCAGATGTAAAGATCGTCCTTTCGAGTGGGTAGCACTCAAGGTCAGAGTCAGCAAATCCTCCTCTAAAAATAGACTCTAGTTGCAAAGTTGGTAAGATTTCTTTTGTCGTTCTGCTGCACTTCACAGGACCCAGCTACCTAGAGCAACCACCTAAGCTTACAGGTAAGGCTAAGCCATATACATGTTCTGCTGTATTTCTTGTGCTCCTTTTCTTCCTTTTGTAACCTAGGTTAGTAAACCAGGGAGAGGACTGAGAGCTGGCAAACTTTCTAAGGCAACTGATAACTTCATAAACTTGCTGCAGAGAAAAAAAAGCTTAAAACTATTGCAGAGTCAAAGAGGTTTTGAAAGTATAATTCATAATTTTTAAAAAACCTGATTGGTCATGTTACAGAAATGACTTTATAAAATGGGAAATGAGGTGCTAAAACTGTATTTATCTTGGAGATAATTTAAATTTTAAAAAAGTTAGGAATAAAAATACAACTTTTCAAGCTTTTGTAACATCTGTTCCAGAATATTTTGCTTATTCTTTAATAATTGCTCCACCCTCCAGTCAAATCCAACTTTTCCAACTGAATTACAATTCTCTCAGATGATGCTGTGTTTTAAGTTTCTTTAGGCACCCTCATAATATTTAATGAAATCTCAGCTTAATCTGTTTTAAATTAACCAGTTCAGTCAACAATAAAGAATGAGGGCAAAATAAGTTTTTAAAAAGTCATCAGTGGCTTAGAAACTCATTGAAATAGCTGGTTAGTTTTGAATATTCACAGCAGGAGGGTCTAGAAAATAATTGCACAGAGGCTATGATTCTTCTGGTTTTAAACTGTTTAAAAACGAATGCATTGGATGAACTATTTTACAGCCCTTGAACACTTCAGGCATAAGAATGCAGGGGTAAAATAAAGGAACTGAAGTAAATGACAGTTTTTGGTGAAGACTAGGACAGGAATAAGGAACATAGGATTGTGTTATTCTTCACTTAAGTATACCACAGGTACCCCAGGGATTTCCAGTTTTGGATGTACAACACTTTGCCTAATTCTTTTAGAGAAAGATTTTTTGAAGGACTTACTCCTCCTCCCTCTCAAGAAGTATTTGTACAAAATTTATTTTTTTGGTCTAGTGTTAGGGAAAAAAAAAAACCACCCAAGGAACCTTCGCAGCACCATACTCATTGCAGTACCCTGAGACGCAGCAAGCACCAGGTTACACAGGAGAGCGCATAGCTCTTCGTGGCTATTGCTGGCGTTTGGAGTCTGAGTAAAATGTCATGGGGATGGCATATCAGGGAGCACCATTTTAAATTCATTTAGTTAAATCACCTGACAAAGCAAGCTTTTGTTACTGTATCTAACCAACTCTCAGCTCAACTGATGTACTTGAAAAGCTTAGAAACCAAAGCACTGTTTACCCTCCTCCCAAGTGCAAACACTGCGCTCCAGACAGCATGTGCCTTGGCTTCTGCAAGGAGAACTTTCCAGTTTATAAAACAGCCCTCTGCTTAGTCATACTCGAAAAGGGTAAGTACTTTTTCACCCTGAAGGGAGGTATGTACCTGGCATGCTGGCTGGAAATAGAAGAACAAAACATTTCTTAAGAATTCCGGAACTTGCTCAATAGATCCTCCCTCACTGTTTGTGAAGACCCTCAGTCATTAGATCTGACTTTTGTCTGCCTTCAGCACCGAGAGAGTGCTTACCTGGAGAGAGGTTACTAAGCTGGATTCAATCCTTTTGCACATTTTTTCAAAAGTGTACGAGAACTGGTATTCTCCATCCTTACCTTCTCTCAGGAACTTCCCTTTCACATACACACTTGTTACAGATGCTGTTTCTCCATGAAGGTCTTATCTAAGGTAGTTATTAAACTGAAAGAAATAAGTAAATAGGAAAAGCATTATTTTTGCAGTTGTCTGGAAGCCAAGAAGTTGTCAGGTTTGGACCCCTGGAAGATAGATGTCCTCTGATTTCAGTGGCGTTGAATTCCACCTGATAAATGAAAACATTCAAATAAGTCAGCTCTCCATACAACACCAGAAAAGAAAATGGGAATAATTTCTCAGTAACAATCACTTCATGCATGAAAATGATTTCTTAATCATAATTACAGGGGTTTTTTTCCCACTTTATTGTTCTTCTTTCAAATTTAGTGTTCATGGAAGTAGATAAATTCAGTCCCCGGACTTGAGGGTCAAACCACCAACTAATTTCAAGGGCACCACGTTTATCTCCGATTGCATTGGTGTGGGCATAAGGTCTATTGGAAATGTCATTACTTCTGTAGACTTCTCATGAAAGGCCCAGAGCTGACAGATAGATAGTCTGCTTTGGTTATTTTTCTTTCCCTCCCTTAGCATCTTGAAAAAAAAAAAAAAAAAACAAAAACCCCAAACCTTAAGATATCACAGCTCCACTCCTTTTTCAGCGTGTTATGAGGAAAGAGGTAGGAAGCAAAATCTGAAAGCATCAAAACAGGAACAGGAACAAAATCTGCCTCCACGTTTACGAACAGGTTATCTATTTAGGTGCTTGCTGGATGCTGAAAACCTTTAATTCCCAGCTAAACCAGAAGCATTTGCAATTGCTTGGTATTTGCAGGGAGAAGTAGCTTTTAGACAATTCTCTGAGTACAAAACCAATGCCAGTACACTTGTGTACACCAAATTAAATTTAATAAATCCAGCATCAAAAGCCCCACTAGCACAGGCAACTGATGTCATATGGGCTGGGAGAACTCCCAAGGGCAGGAAACACGGATGGTAAAGAATTTAAACTATTCTGTTGTATAAATACGGACTGAAGCAGGCATTAAGGCAAGGAAGCCCTGCGCCCTATGTCAGGCAGGGCAGAACAACTAACAGGATTACAGTTGTTCCTTCTGAAAGAAAGGGAGAGGAAAATTGTCTTCTGTCTCCATTTTTCTTCCCACCTCTCATTTGCTTAGCCTCTCTCATTGCATGTTTGTAGAGCACACCAAAACCATTGGGCTCTGACCTTCTTGGGGATCTATAGCTTCAGGCACACAAACACAGCTACAAATTGGCAGCCAGAGTATATACGCTTGTGGCAACAACAGTGATGGAGGAACCCCCCTGGGTCAGGGAGGGGTGCAGAAAAGAATGGGAGAGTGTAAATAGGCCCTTGCAAAGGACAAAGGCAAATGCAATCCTTTTCTGTTCATGTCTGCCTTTTTTTTTTTTTTTTTTAAAAAATCTCTACAGCTGACTTGGATCTTAACTCCCAGGCATAAATCTTGCCAAATTGTTTGGCATCTTTATACACAGCACTAAGGCTTGCACAGCACGTTGAGCCAAAAATATTAAGAAATGTAGTATTTTGTTATGTAGCTAATGACTTATAGCTTTCAGTCTCAAAGTACTCAGAAACTCCCACCACATCTGGAAAACCAGCATTAGAAATGTACACACCACCACCGAAGCTCTGATGTTCACCTCTAGATATGAACCTCAGTTTTTTTCCCCCTCTGTGGGATTACCAAACTGTAGAGCTCGTGACCGACATTTCCAAAAGCATTAACTAACCCCCTACAAATTTTGGGGTAAGCGAGGCACATGTCTCCAGTTGAACAAATTTGAAAATGGGCCACTATGTTCTGTGACTTCCCAGGGCTTTCCTGGAAATTTTGGGTTAATTTGATTAGTTTAAGGGACTCAGAACAAGGTGCAAAAAGGAAGTCTTTCACTGCCATATCACTGCTCCAGCCACTAGACTGTGTTCACCCTCTGAATTAAACAGCAGATAGACTGGCAGGTTTTCCCTTTTTCCCCTTACACTTTATTTCCTCCCTCCCTGTTTTGTTAAAAATAAAATAAAAAAGCTAAAGAGCTCTATAAGAAATTCCATTTGGCAGCTGTAGAGTGGATAGTGAACATAAAGAAGAGATTCCTTTGCTGTGCCTAATGCATGCTGCTTATCCAAATTAGCCACACAATTACTTCTATAAACGCAAAAGTAGTTTAATGTTTTTTTCTAGTGCACAGCACTCAAGAATGACTTAAAATGCAGTGTAATTTGCCACAGTGTATGTCCTGAAGTGGATCACTAATGAAAAGAGGATTAACTCTCCATTATTCTGAATTACCATTTTGTGAAATCACTAACAATATTTTCATTTATATACATATAACCCAAGGGGGAGAAATATTCCAGCCATCCATGTGATTAACAAATAAAATTCATTAGATAACATGCACTTTGGTCTTATTTATGAAGAGAAATATTAGGGTAGAAAAATGCAGATGACTGAATTTTTATCATCCTTGTTCTGATAATACACTTAAGTCCATGACAGCATAATTGGTAAGCACTAGCAGTTCAGAGTTATAGTCACATGCTGGATTAAGAAACAGAACCTGCAGGATGTCAGGCTTGGCAGACAAAAATCTCACAGGCTTGAGCATCAGACCCTGGACCCACTGAAGTGGACCTGGCCCTTGGCTGCTCACCAGCCACTGCAGGGTGGGTGCAGAGAGGGAATGGGAAGGTCTCAGCAGCTCACACAGCCTGGCCTCAGCACAGCGCAGCAGAGAGCAAGAGAGGAGCTGTGGCTTGGGCACGGGGGAAGAGTGGGACAACCTGCAGATAGCCCTGCCTCACTGAAAGGGAACTCCAGGACCCAGAGGCAGGGCTCCATTCCTCACTACGCCCCAAAGCTGGGCTCATCGTCTCTGGGACGACAGCAGTTCCCATTAGCTAACTCTCCTTTTCGTCCCTCCCCCATGAAATAAGAAGGGCTCTCCTGTGCTGGAGCAGCACTTCCAGGAGCAAGCAGGGTGAGGAGTCCCTTATGCAAAGGGCACAAGGACCATCTCTACTCCAGAGGACTTTCACATTCAAGGTTGTGTGTCCTCAGCACAGTATGGTGCCATGAAGTGACTGCCAAGCTGGTACAGGAAAGCTGCACTGGCACATCATTCAGCCCGCACTAACTGGTCTATCCAGCAAAGCATTTTAGCCCAAATGAAGCACTGCAAGGGGTGGGAGACTGCTCCAATGAGCCTGTGCAGGGGTAACCCTATAATCTGTCTGCCTTCCAACTGCAGTGGGTGAACACCCTGCAAGGGATAGTCTCCCCTCCCCAGAGGTCTGCAAAAGAAATCTGAGCTTTCCCTGCCTGGGCTTGTGCTAGACAGTCATCCTTATATAGACAGTCATGCTTATATCCACAACAGCATTAAAAGAACAACCACAAAAAAAAAACCAAAACAAAACAAAACCCAAAACCAACAACCAATCCACTCCATTTGGTGTACACGGAACAGTCAGTAAGAGATGAGGCTAGATATCTTTGGCTCCTGAAAAGACAAGCCTTTCTGTCCTTCTCCCCCCAACCAAATGCTTCATAGCAATTAATTCCAGAGCTCAAGTAGCAAACCAGCCCCTTTTTCCCCCTTCCCCTCCTCCTAGTTAAACTCTGTTACTTCTTACTTAGTCTAGAGTCAAATCTGAAATACATGTTTTATTAGAGGAATTTCAACTGATGCTTTCCTGTGCTCTAATTCAATTTAAAAATCCCCGCAGCAGATAACATTGGCAAGGCATAAAAGAACATAGCTTACTTGAAAGTTCAGGGACCATATGGCTTCCCAGGACAGACAGAAACGAGTATTTCTCAGCAGAGGTCTAACTTTGAGTGCTAACTAAGCTTCAAGCTGAGATGGTGTTACAGTACCACAAACGATCATTTGCAGATTTAATTGCCCTGGTATGAGTTCTGCAGTCTACAAGCAGGCCTATTGGTGCAATAAACCAATTCACTGTAGCCATTGAACATGATTACTGATTACATTGTTTTCTCTTCTTCCCTTTGTTTCCTCCCCCTTCCATTTTATGGAGCCATGAATAAAAGCACAGTCAGTCCTTCAGCATCAAGGCAACAGGCTCTCAAATTAAGATAATTCCTTACTAGACAAATAGCAGTTCTTACCAAATTCTAGGTGACACCCTATTCACTCCCAAAGTCAGACTGTATTAGTTTTGTATCTCTGACAATCTAACATTATCTACACTGTTGAGTCTGTGCGTAGAATTAGCATAATTCTGGCACGGGAAGCAAAAAGGCTCTCCTGGGGAATGGCTACTGGGGGCACAGAGATGGGACTTGGTGCTACTCAGAGGCATGCAAGACCAAGCCCAAGGTAAATTTGCTAGAAGCTGGAATTCTCAGAGCCCTTTACAAATCTCAACAGAGGACTACTTAGCTAGACATCATCATCATGTTTTAGGAAGCTTGGCTGAAAGATAGATCCCCTTGCCAGTGAAAGCGAGCCAATTTTTGAACAAAGGTGTACGTGTGCCAAACAAAAAACGACTCCACAATCTTGCCTAGCTTTGGACTAGGAAAACACGAATCATTTGGCTTTTTCAAGTTTTGCAGAGAAACAGAACATGACAGGCACAAAAGAGCCTGAACTGAGGAAACAAACCCCATGGGTACGTGGGATGTCAGTGAAAAATGGTCATCCTGCTTGCAGGAGAGCTCTACAACAGCTGCACGAAGGCACTAGCCAGATTTTTGTAAATAAAAGGACACAAATGTCACCAGCGGCCAACACAAATTTGTGGGAGCCACTATAGGATTTGTTGCCTGCAAGAAAGGTGGATTTTTGGCAGTCTGTACTCACACACTTCATAAGATCAAGCCCAAGTCCACCTCTTCTTGTTACAAGTCTCCTACAGAAGTGCAAGGTTCAACTTCTCCCTTCAAGGGGATGGGAGACAGTAGCAACTGCTGCCCTTAGACATCAGGCAGTGCAGCAGGGGAAACAAGACAGACCCAGCAGGGAAATGGAGCAGACAAGAAAGTCTGCAGCAGAAGGCTGGCAACGTGGAAAAAAGGGAAACTTGTGTTCAGAGGACAAGAGGGGAAGATGGTTAAGTGACAACTGGCAACAGGGTAAACAGGAGATCAGGCATGTGACCAGCCCCAGATTCTAGTTCCCAGAGGTTTGCTGTAGCGTAATGATCAGCTGCATGAGCGGTTTTAACTTTCTGCTGACAACTCGCAGAACAAAACGTGCTTTGCCTTCAGAAATGCGCAAATCCACAGATGAAAACCAAAGGAGACATTACAACACCCATGTCCCTCACAATAATCCTTCTCTGACATTGTGCCTGGATCTATGACATGAGTATTTGTCTGGTAGTGTGCAGAGTTTCCAGTGCTGTTAATTTGGACTGAAAAGCTCTCATGTACACCTTTATCACTTATCAATCACTCCCTTGTTTCTTCTTCTTTACTGAAAATACATGGATGTAGCATACCTTAGTTCTTCCCCCACAAAAATTTCTTCAAGTAATTGAAAAATTAAAATAAAAAATAATCTGAAAACCCCTTGACCTAAATACACCCAACACTGTGTGTGGGGATACCAGCTGACTTCTCTGACAGGACAGTGCAGTGCCACACCTGAGCCTAAGGAGCACAGCACTGCGCTCTTGCAGCTGTACTGCACCTGCAGCAGTCAGTACAGTTGCTGCTGGTGCAAGGGTTTCTGTATCATGTATTGCGCTGGGCTTTTACCTGAGATACTTCAGCTGCATGGATGCAAAAAACACACCTGTCCAAGAAACAAGAATATTCTTGCAAATATATAACTAACCCGCTGTGTCCTGAGGCAGTGTCTTCACAAAGGAATGGATGAGGGAGGCATTGAGACTCAAGTTAGTTTCCGGCCTTTAACTTCACTCACCAGCTCTGTGAAAACTTTAGGCTGCCTTCTGAGCTCCTGCTGCTCGTGGGGTCAGTGCCCAGCTCCTAAGTAAAACATAGCCTTGGGGAAGCAGGGGAGGAGGTAGATCACCTAACTGGGCTGTAACTGTTGACTCCACAGCTGAGGGAAGCAAACTCTACAGGGGAAAGTCTAAATCAGGACAGCAGCTGAGGAAGTCACAGCAAGCTGGAGAGAATCTGGAGCTTCAAGAAACGTGTAAAGCTGACACCAAAGGATTCAATACTAGCAGATAGCTCAAACACACATGACATTAAGGCTGTCAGTTCTGAGCGACACAGCTCTGATGACATGGCCAGGCAAAGGGTCTTGTTTTTGGCAACAGTAATGATACTCTGATTTTAGCTACTGGATAACATTGCTCCCTTCTATACTATATGTTCATCAGTGTTTCTTCCTACCCACTTGGCATGTATGCATTTAGGTTAAAAAAAAAAAAAAAAAGAGTGAACCTGAAAAGATGGAAGTCCTTGAGCCCATCCTGGCTAAAAAAATATTTTGTCAGTCAGTTAGTGGTGCCACAAAAAGGCAAACTCCCGTTGCTGGAAACAGCCTGCGAGGTTCAGTGTGCAGGGCTGCATTAAGATCTTGAAAGAGTAGAACAGGTACACCCAGTGTTTGCCTGAATGGACACATTTAATCTCTCAAGTTGCTGAAAAATCACATAAAAGGAGAAGCCTTTAGGAGATTGACAATTAATGATAAAGAAACATCTTAAATTTCCCCCATCCAGTTCCCCTAGGTTCTCTAGATCCCTTGGATCAGGCTGCTAGACCTACCAAATTCTTACCAGTGGATTTTCTAGGAAACAAATTCCCAGTGGAGACCGAACTTCTGTGATCACAAACCTTTGGCTTTTGTTCCTGTTGCTGGTAA
This sequence comes from Gavia stellata, assembly GCF_030936135.1. Lineage (NCBI taxonomy): Eukaryota > Metazoa > Chordata > Aves > Gaviiformes > Gaviidae > Gavia > Gavia stellata. Next base: position 16,773,866 of record NC_082602.1, read on the forward strand.
GCTCGTCCAACAAAGTGTTTCTCGCCTAATTCCAGGGAAGTGGAAATGCAGGTGCGAATCTGTGTCTGGCACAGAGCAGGTACATCCATCTCACACCATGTCCAATCACACCTGGTCAGTGCTGCTCCCGGTGTCCCACAACCGGAGCAGAACTCACTTGCTTTGTGCTTAACATTCTGTTTTGGTTGCATTCCAGTTTCTTGCACATCCTGAGCACTCTACTCCATGGACAAGATGTCATCAGCAGGTTTGAACGCTGGGAGGAAAAATGCATACACAGCAATCAAAGTAGATCCTGATGAGGATTACTGTACCCCAGGTGCATTTGAATTGGAGCGACTCTTCTGGAAAGGATGTCCGAAGTACACTCATGTCAATGAAGTTTGGCCCAACCTTTACATAGGAGATGAGTAAGTGTGTACATAGTACCTCTACATAGCAGATGAGTAAGCGTACATAGTACATCTCTTCTACATAGGAGATGACTAAGCTGTACCAAGTACAGCTCACCAACAGAGCAGGGTGTTTCTTTCCTCCTCCTACCCATTCGCTAGTATTTAGCGGTGATGATGTGATTTGATGAGCTACTGACAGATGCCAGAGTTCAACAGAGCAATCGGAGCCTGCCATGGCCCTTACAGATATAGGCACGCAGTGTTGGTTGCTGCTACTTCAAGAAAGCACTGGGTAAGCGCAGCGGGTTCTACCGTTAAAGACTGTAGGAGCAGTTGTGGCACCAGCATAGGCTGCAGAGGTTGAAGCTAGTCACGATCTATTTTTAAATATCTCATTTCAAGGAGTAGTTTGTCATTTATCTCTGACAAAGTCCTGCCACAGTTACACTGACAGAAGAGCGTGGCCTAGATGCGTAGGACCATGGCTTAGGTTTGTTTAAGCCTAAAATGTAATTCTTGAAAAGTGACTGAAGAGACAGCTCAACCTGCAGTTGTATTTCTGCATTTCCAAGCCTGTGCTTGTGTACATGGAGTACTCTGCATTTCCAAATTGCTCAAGAGATTAAAACAAATAGAACCCTGTGGAAAGCAAAAGCTGTAGAGATGTGTCTCACTGATCAGACCAAGTGTGATTTGGGGAAAAAACCAAACCAACAAAACAGACTTACCTCTGCTGAGCACAGGACTAAGCTAGAAACAGCCCATTCTGGCAAGCAGAGATGACTGCTGCAGCAGGGAGACATGCCATCAGAAAATCCCCCAACCCAAACCCTAAGCAGAGCAAAGGAGCTTTTCTTACCCCTTAGGCATTATTGGTCCCCTTCCCATTTTCCTCTACGCCCTGCTCTAACATGATATTTCTTTTACATCATCACTGTAAGGCACAAGCAGGAGCCCCACTGGCTCCAAAGTTCTCAATAATTTTTTTAAAAGGTCCTAAAATTCATCTGTTGCCAGCTTATAAAAGAGGAAAGATATACAGCCTTGAAAGTTACAAGACTCCTAATATCATTGACCAATTACTTCTGTGGCACCAGAGGCAACAGAAAGACACACAAGCATTCTGGGCTTTAACCAAGCTGGGGCTCCCACTTTTAGAGACAGAAAAAAAAAAAAGCCATGGGCCTGGCCAAATGACTTAGCAAGAAGGAAAAGGGGGTTGAGTTGTCCTCTCCCCATCCTACCCTGCCCCTCTTGTTAGATATTTCTAACTCAAGATTCAGTGTAAAGAACCATCTCTTCCAGCATTTATTTCCTACCTCCTCGTTCAAATTCACCAGCAGAATTATTCTGAATTAAGCCATTAGAATAATTTCCCTTTTATGTCTGTGATGAAGCTACAGCTCTGCCCTCTGAGCAAAGCGATCTAGCAAGACAACAGGTCTTTGGACAGTCAGTCTCTAAGCCCAGGACACCAGCCACTCATTCTCATGTAATCGTTCCTGTAGCAGTGACTTGTTACACCTCGTATTTAACAAATGCCAGGAGGTGTGACTCTCAATACAATACACACCTGCACTCTGTACAAACTAACCAGAGGAAGAGAAAAACAAGCTTCCTGAGAGATAGTTAGAGCTACACCCACTTATGCTGGGCAGTTTTTTGTTTCTGCAGGGGACGGGTCTTAAGTCAGGAGGAAAAGCAATGGTGCTTCAAGGGGAAACAAGTCTCCCACATGACTGGGGCAAAAGAATGACAAAGCCAACTGAGAAGGAAAAAGAAGTGGGGAGCACAGGGCAGAGGGTGAACAGAAGTAAGACTTCATCAGAAAATGAGACTCCCTGCAAGAGAGTGACTATTGTCAGCCGGATAAGGGCAAACTTGACATCCAGCATCAGAAAATCTGAGACGAGAACTGGTCTGCAGGCAAGATGCAGCTTTCATTACCAGAACTAAAATTTGATTTGACACAGGCAAAGTCCAGGGACCTCTGTATCTTTGCTTGGCCAGCTCCACATCTTACTTCTGACCAACAGCTTCCCCTTTCAGTGTGGCAGGGTTTTTTGTATTGTTTTATTTTAAGATCTTGCTGTAGCACTGGTCGCCAAAGAGCTGCCATGGAGACATGAACAGATGTTGGGTGTATTTGCATCCTTACCCATGCTAAATTAAGGTTGATCTTGAAAGAATTTAGTGGAGCTCATCAACAAAATCAAGTGAACACACACATGCAGGGTTTATCCTCAGAGCCTTCACATCTGTGCTTCATTCCTGCCTCCTGCATTTACAAGGTTAACAGGACTTGTGACTGCTTATGGAAATGCTAATTAATTACCCTGACTACGTAACCACATCTTTTTTCTAATGCAATACAGGCTATCAAGGAGCCCTGTGAGGCCACTCAATCCTTTTGTTACAAGGCTTTGCTGCAGATGTTGCCCAGAGGCAATGAAATCTCCATGAGCCTGTCAGGCCCAGAATAATCAAAGCCTCAAAATATAACATGCTGTGTTCAGCTCCAATTGAAATTTTCCTCCAGCAAGTTCCAAGGACTTTTAAAGACCAGACACTGGAACTTGTAGGAGACAGCCCAGTGATAGGAATAAAACATGCTTTGCCAAGATTTTGATTCATCTGCTACCAGGATTAGTCCTTGCATGTATACTCATCACATCCAGGAGCCTTCTAAAGGGATAGAAAGCAGCTTTGTCTTGCTCCTTTCTAACACTGGTCACCAGGTTGCTTGCATGGGCAGTTTTACTGGCCAACCTGCTTGGCTCACCACAATCACATGGAAAACCTCTGCCAGTTACGTAGCTTGTAGTTTCTTCTTGTGGCTCTTCAGCGATTGCCTTATTACCCAAGATGATGTTCATGGTTCCACATTTCTGAATTTCAAAGAATATTTTAGCTGAAGACAAAGGCCTCCCAAGATTTTGTTTTCCTCTTAACCATCCTCTAGCTCTCATTAGGATTTAAGGCCTGATCACAGTTTCAGGTCTTTCTATGTTCTCAAACTACTCCCAGAGGAAAAGAAGTCTTCTGGACTCTAATTCCTTACAGGTTAAATATGAAAAATATTTTTCTGGATATACAGCTCAACTGAGCTTGCACTTCAAGAAAGCTATGGTCTGTGTTTGTCCAGTAGAGCCCCAGGGCTTATGGTCTTGTGAACTAACACACATAAGTTTCAAGATGACACATAAGTAACTCAAACCTACATACTAGAGTGTATGATAATTAAAATATATAACTAAACTTTAAATATATCCTTAACTAAAACTCATTCTCTCCTCTTCACCTTCTCCAGAAAAACAATACAGTATGGCTTTTTCCAAGTGACTAAGTAGAAAGACAGTTTATACTGATCTAGAAGAAAACAGATGGGACTTACTTAGGGTAGCAAATAGTTACCTCCCACTGCTTAGCATTATGAATTCCTAGGATCTACATCAGTATTAATCATACAAAAATAGGAGTGTATGCAGATTTAGATTATAACAACACTCTTGAGGACATAGTTTCAACTCTGTTAGTGTGAGAATCTGCCAATTGTAACAGCAGTTTAACAATCCAGAAAATCAGATCTGTAATGCTGGACCATAAACCTCTTAAAGCAGCAACGGTTTCCAAGGCAAGTAACATGTCCCCACACAACAACGTCTCTGTCTGTAGGTGATTTCTAACACTTGGTGAGTGACTGGTCAAGACCAGTAACTGACTGACTACACCACATGTGTTTGATGCCTTTACTGTATAGAAAGCAGAGAGGTATTTCCTGTATCTAGGTTGTATCATCTACAACAACAACATCCACCATTTTGGACTAGAGGAAAATGGACTACTAAATCTTTTTCTACCACATATTATGAAGATCCTGTTCAGTATTTTCAGTGGTACCTAAAAATTCTTTTAATTCACACTGAACAGGAGGTATCCACAGAAATGGAGCAACACCTCAGAAGGAAAAGGGGATACAACGCTACACTATCTCTATTTTCCCTCAGTGCTGGAGCTACCAAAGGAAATTGGGTCAGTATTATTGGAAATTCTCAACATCTCTCCTCAGGAGGGAGAACTGCCAGATTTTAAGAAAGTGTCAGTATTGCCTATATTCAGGAAGCTTCTTTCTGACACTGACCATCTGGTACATTATCATCCTGCATCAAGCTTTCCTTCAGAGTTTAAGAAAATGGGAAAGTTTGAGAGAGACAATTCCTCTTCTAGTAACACATTGCCTCAGATTTCCTTCTGTTTTGTCAATCTGGGTCATGTCAATCTGTGGCTTTAACAATCTATACTGAAACATGTTTGCATTGCTCAACCTTCACATGAAGCTTAAGAGACTTGGCTCTACTTAGAGCTTCTAAGCATACCAGTCGTCTGGATGACCAGTACTAGCTATAAGGTACTGACTTACCTATGGAGGAAGCTGCTCTGTCCACAGCCTCACGAGGTGTTTCAGAGGATTACTTCCTTCAGATGCACTTGGGTTTTCATCATGAGCCGCCTTCTCTTTCCTTTGTTAGCTGCTTTTAATATACTCAATACTTGATGTGGAGGAGCAGGCTGCAGTGCCTGCAAATTGTTTTTTCCCCCTCTCTTCCAACTCCATTGGTTTGGGCATCTTCCTGATGAAAGCAGCTGGGACTAGAGGTCATTATGACAGTATTTTTGAAAAGAGAGAGAAGGGATTTGGTACACTGGAGACAGCAACTTGAAAGGAAGAGTTTTCTTTCACGTTCTAACTAAACATTGCTGCTTCCAGAAAAAGGCAGAGTTGGCTACAACGCTTGCTTTTAATCCTATGAAACTTAGCTTTCAAACAGACAGCAGGCATAGTTAGTCTTGGACAAGCCCTTTACTTGTCCTTGCACAACCCAAGAGATATAAATAGTCTTTTGGGAACCATTGGAAAATAGATGACATTTTTGTTTAGGTCAGTTCTCCCTCTTGGTGATAGTCTGTTATTATCAATATATCCTACGTGAAAGTGATTTTATCTCCAATTTTCACCATTTAAGTGGCATTCCCATATCAAAGTACTCCCCCTTGCCTCAGAACTTTAAAAACATGTTTATGAGTCCATCTGTCCTACAGTAAATGCAGGGTCTGATTCAGCAAAGCACTGAGCTTTTGCTTGCTTAACATGCTTTGCTATAGAGAGAAGGACTTTTGGGTATGCTTAACTTTTAGCATATGTTTATGTGCTCTGAATTGAAGAGCTGATGAGTTTTTACATGGGACCAATCTGCCCAGTTCATCTCTTATTAAACTGAATTATACTGAAATTTTCACTGTTATCTCCCAGTGCCACACTTCACCTTCTCTGCATAGGAACACTTTCAAGGCAGACACTGGAGACCACAGTTGCACTGTGTAAAAGGAAATCAAGTGCTAATAGCACAGATGGTGGAGATACACAAAATGAAAACAATTGCAAGAGTAGTCAAATGCTTATGGCTTCACCTACACTGGCATTTGTAGCAAACTCTTCTTTACAATGGCTACTTAAAATTCAACCACAAAAATAATTAATAAATAATTAATTGCAATTTATTGGGAAACAGCAGCACCCAAAGACAGAAAAAGAGGACTATTGTTAGCTTGACTATTAAACTCTGGTAGTGAGCCAATTGGAAGGGAAAAAAAATCTGTGCCATTTCTAGCTGAAAGTGAGTTAGAAATAGAGTTATAAATCCTCCAGTAAGGTATACGATTCATGTACCCCTAAATGATCCTATGCTATTAGTCACCTCAACCAATTGGCTATTTGCAGATATTTATGCTTGATTTATTCCCTCCTTTCATCTAAAATACTGATACCTCAGGAATGGTAAAAACTGCAAGGAAGACCAAAAGCTTTCCCCCCTTGGGACGTAACCAGGAGTATCATGCATGATGAAACAGCAAGAATTGGGCTCTGATTAAAGTAAACAGATAATGAGGGATGCTTCCACAACATCTACACCACAGATTCAGCTGAGGTTGGAAAACAAGCCAGTCCTTCATACAAAGCTGGAGTTCACTGATGGCGAAAGCCAGTCCAAGCAAACACGTCAAGGGGCACAGTAACGTTTCCATTTACAAGCATATGGATCCCCCTGTATGAGGGCTTAACAGCCTGTTTCTTGCTCTCTATTAACTGGCAATCAACATGCTGCAGACCCAGCATGACCTCAAGTTTAACTGCCTGTATTATGACAATCTCAGCACAGGCCATCCCTGCCCAATAGAATTTATGATCAATGGGCAAGGTAAAAAGACAGCTGATGGGAGTGAAAAAGCAGACAAACCGGGATCATTGTGGCAAGTGGTGGTCCAACTGGGCAGTCTGCCTAGCTTTTGGGGAAAGGCTTTACAAGAAAAAAAATGAGGAAAGTTTTTGAAAGAACAGTAGAGATACCTTTTATGAAAACATAATTATCAAGTGCAAGACTGGGGGGATGGAGAGAAAGGGCTTAAGTGCTTCCTGACCTCCATATCAAGTTTGAAACCAAGCACTCTTGCTCTTGAAAAAGACTATGTGTTACTTCAGCTTTCTTCAGAAGATGCAGATTCTAAAGCCCAAGGCAGGCACCTCTTGCAGTCCAGTGAACCCTACTTTGTATTGCACAGTAACTGTTTCCTCAGATCTCTACACAACATTATGTATTAGATGCAGATCACAAGCCACATACCCACAGGACCCACACTGACCATGCTCCACTTAGCCAAGGCTAATATTTTAGTTCTTGCTTCAAATAACAGGTTCTACACAACCTACACACAGCACAGTTTGAGTATCTATTCCAGTGAAAATGTGGAGATCTTAACAAATTTGAGTGCTCAACACTAAGCATTAATTTTTCTAGATTAGCAATGTCAGTAGAAAGAAGAAAATGTGCATCCATATTATAAAGAAAAAGATCATACTGGGCAAGGTTACATTCAGTCCAAAAGGATACTGCTGAATCAGTTTACATATCAAGTGTAATTAAAAAGCAGGTAACATTTTAAAATCAGCCTATTCCAAGCATTGAGGAAAATAGCACAAATTCTTCAGTGCCAAAAACAGTGGAGTAGATAACCCTCTAGGCATTTCCTTGGTACATTTATAATTTACTTGAAAAATAAGAGATTTCACAGAAGATGATTTAGTTACATCTGAGCATTTATGATGGGCTTTTTGCAACAGCATTCAAGGTTGATTCATTGCTGCTTCTCACTCCCTTTCCAGCCCAAGCCATGGGAAACACAGTGAGCTAACAGAGTAACAATGTGCATATTCCCAAATTCCAACAGGCCAAGGGCCAGACAATGCTAATGCAAATTGTGATGCAAAATGACCACTTAACTGCCTTGTCTTTAATTGATTAAATAAAAAGGAGGAGGATTAATTCCATTCTGGGCCCCAAATTCACAGTATGCAGCTACAGGCAAGACTGGGAGGTGGAGGGGGAAGTTCCCAGGAGCTTGGCCAGACTGAGCCGACTGATTATGCAGTTAGTGAAAGACAGTATCCCTTCTTTCTGAATGCCTATTGAAAGATTGGGGCCACTGAACACTTAAAAATGAGATCCTAAGACACAGGACAAGACTAAGTGCAACTCTCAGAAACAAATGCATTAGATGCACCCACTGTGTCAAAAGGCAATCTCCCGAGAACCTAATCAAGGAAACAGGAAAATTGGATTTCAGATGAATGTAAGTATCAAATGTTAATGATTGTCATGCGACCTATTGTTTGACATTGTCCTTGCTTGGAACAACTTAATAATTTAATTCAAATGCTATTTATTAGCCTGAGCAGTGCCTGCAGAAACCAAACTTTGGTAGTATCTACTGTCCATCAAAAACTTTGCTTTTCCACTGACCCTAACTACACTGCAGTGCTACTTGCTATTCAGCATGTAAGTCTCCACTTGCAGGGGTTCTAGGTGAGCACAGATCTCTGACCTGAAACCATCAGTCTTCCATGGTTTGTTGGATACATTTGGGCTAAGTCTGGTGAATGGAAAATGTGTTTTCTCTATCCTAGCATCAGGGAGGCAAAACAAAACAGACTTAATTTGAAAGCAGAATCTGTAGGTCACCTCAGGCATATCAAAATTAAGAGCAGTATATTCACTGCACCTTTACTCTTTGGCCAGGACATTTAATCTGTTTAAGTACTGGCCATCCTTATAGTCCAGAACTGAAGTGCCTTTGCTGGCAAAGTGTATAGAGCATATCCATGTGAAGAGAATCCTAAGGCATGAGTCTTCTAAAAGGAAGGAAAAAAAGAGAAACATCTTTCTAGTCAATGACTGCAACAAGAATACAAACGGAAGGAGTGAGCATTATTTAACCTGAGGTGAAGGTAACAAGTCCCAGCACTAGCAGCAAAATCCTGCTGCTTCTTTGTCCTCCAGAGTCTACTGAGCTTAGGCAGACATCACCACACTAACTGGAGTTTTTATTTATTTTTTAAATCATCGCATAGGGGACTTACAACATCATTCCACAGCAAAAATGCCAGCAGGGTCAAGACATTATCATTCCTGACCAGAAAGGAATTTCCTGCAGGGAGAAAGGTCTACTCGGAACAGCCAATTACCATGAGCGTAATTTAAATCAGAAAGAGCATAGGCAAGACCTTCAGTGTCCATATCTCAGTTAAATGCTCTAATCACTAGGTTCTTGACTGCTTAAAGGGGGATTTTGACTTTGACAGAGGCTGGGAAGGTAGAGTCAACTTCAAGCCGTTCTGAGCTGTCACGACCAGAATTATGAAACACAACACGTAGCCCACCACAACATCCTGTATGACAGCAGCTGCATTTACACATTGAAATATTCAGGAAACATTCATGGAGAGAGGTATTTTTGGTTGGAAAAAGCTGTTTCACATCATGCACTAATTCATTTATGGCAGCAGTAGTTATGTGAAAATATATTAACAGAATAAAGCCTATGCCATTTTTTGCAAGAAGTTCAGTAGTCTTCCTAGGCAATAATGAAACTTGACAGCTTTTCCAGAACAAAACTTTCCAACTTTAAAAGCTTTCTGTAATGGAACAAAAAAGTTTTTACATGGCCACAAACTCTGCACTTTTTAAGGAATTTCAGTCCGCTGGCAAGCACTTAGGAGTGGGTATTGGGCACATAAAAATCTAGGATTTCCTCTCCTATCTGACTTCACTTGTCCAAGGGAAAAGAGGACAAGAATATATTAGAATATTGGGCTAAATATGACTTTCAGCTTTCACTGAAGGCTAATATCCCATTTCCATACGTAGTTCTTTCTGCTTTAGACCTCTGGTTTAACCAAACATGACAGTAAAAGAAAACCTGATAGGCAGTTGTGACCACAGAAGGGTGATTTTTAAAATTATTTTTATTTTTAAAATAGAAATGGAGAAAAACTCAGTAACTTATTTTAGGGATGAAGAGCTTCTTTTTGAAGCCCAAATGATCTTACTGCTCACATATCACTGACTCTTTTATTAGTTCTGCAATACCAACTGATGGGGCAGAAGGAAAAAGCAGCATTCACGGGTCCTATTTCAAGTTCTGCCACTGCTTTGCTTTTATGACTTCAAATAATTAATTCTATTTCTTTCTGCATCTCAAGTTTCTTCTTGTACAAGATGGATAGAAGCCAGTACTGCCTCTATTACAAAGGTGCCAGGAAAATAAGTTCATTTTTAAGGTACTCAAAGGACCTGGGAGAGATAGTTATGAACTCCAGAAGGATCATTCACTCTGAATGACAGTATCTTAAGATCTTTACAATGGTAAATGATGCATTTTTAAAGCATTATCAGTTTCATTAACATTTAGAACATAGCAAATCAGAGATTTTTTTTTTTTTCCCTCCTGGCTTGCTGGATAAGAAGCTTCTTCACTTACATGCCAGCTCTTGTTTTAACAGGAAAACTGCGTTAGATCGCTACAGCCTTCAGAAGGCAGGCTTCACCCACATCCTCAATGCAGCCCATGGTCAGCGGAATGTGGACACAGGACCAGAATATTACCACGACATGACTGTGGAGTACCATGGAGTGGAAGCAGACGATCTCCCCACTTTCAAGCTCAGCCAGTTCTTTTATTCCGCTTCTAAATTCATTGATAATGCGCTTCAGGATGAAAGAAGTAAGGAGGGTGCTGAAAATGGTTAAAAACAGTACAGTATTTACTCCATCTGATTATAAGCCTAGTTCCACGGCATCCAACTTTGTGGGAATGAAACAAGTCCAATACAGTTTAATAGAGAATATAAAACTAGTAGCAGGGAACTAGTTTAAAAGAAGGTAGTGATGTAACTAGGACCTTTCTCACTGCAGAGCTCCTACCAAACCAAGAGCCCCTTACCAAGCACTTTGATAAAAGTCCACATGACAGCTTGCATTAAGGTCTCCTGTCTGATAGAGGTTTTTTGTTGTTGTTTTGACTCCTTCATAAACACATCAGAGACAATCAGACAATGCATAAGTTCCATGAATTAGCTGTCTCTTCCTCCAACTATTCCCTGTTAAGAAAGGTTTAATGAATATTGGTTGCATAGTGGTGGGAATGGAACACGAGGGCTCTGCAGAGATTGCAGGCTGTTACTCCACAGCTTCATGCTCTGCAGCATTAGATTCACTCTACAAATATAAAAACCACCTTCCTACCTGGCCATCAGATCTACCCCAAGCTACAACAGATTTATCTCTCTGCCATCTTCCAAGCGGCAGGGGACCGAAACAACTCTGACAGCAGAGATCTAGAAACATTTCATTAAAGCCTTTGTAATTTCTCAGCTTGATTACTACAATTCATTATTTGCTGACCTCTAGCAGTGTTCTATCAGAACTTTACACTGATGTGAAGTGCTACAGCCTAGGCCTCACATTGGCTTTCAATATTACTCTTACTCCTTCCCCCCCCATGCTTTTTTTTTTTTTTTTTTTTAAAATCTCTACAGGGTGTTTTACCAGAAACCAGCTGAGAAACTTAAGACTTTTCTGCTGACCTACAAAGACCTTAATATCAGAGGGTCACATATCAAGTGTCTAGCCTCGTGTCAGATTCTGTTCTTGGCTCTTTAGCTCAGCTGTAGCCAGCTAATACCTGGCTTGCCCCCAATAGCCAGCCAGGTCTTTACAATTGTATCCTTTCAGCAAGTACAGTCTACAGCAACAGTCCCTTCCCTTGTTCAGGGGAAAGTCTTGAAAGCAGTTCAGTTTTAAAAAATCAAAGCCCTAATAGCAGGAGAAACTGCTTCAGGAGCTTACTTGCTTGTGAAGAAAGGTACCCGGCATTTCAAAAAAGTATGTCTGAAGCACTGCCTTTGGGAATGAGTGAATAACTAACATGCACCTGTGTCTAGCTGTGGCTGGAGGCCAGAGGTCAGTATCAGACTGGAGTAGCTGAAATAAGAAATGCAGACTTCCTCACTTCCATCACCCTCCTGTTCTTGTAACACCTTTGTCTACTGCATGGAGGTAAAGAAACAAGTGCAAGGGAAGCAGCAAAGGCTAGACAAAAAACTTGCATCCCAATAAATACTGAGGCAGGGAAGGATGGGGGGGAGGGTGGAGTATCAATCTTTTTGTTTCATAACCACAACAAAGCCCAGGAAGTTCTGAGACAGTATCAAGCACCAGTCCAGCACTGAAACAAGACCAAAGAATGACTGGATGAACTATGAAATAAACAAACAAAAAAAATCTGCACTTAAGTAGGTACTAGCAACTGCAATAATTTCTGTAGCTGTGCACTGCCTGCTACATTTACGTGTTTTTTAAACAAGATAGCTAGGATCTTTTCTGATGAAGACCAATAAAACGAAGAATTACTGTTACACTCATGAAGAAAAAGAGCAAGCTCTTAACTTTCTCATGAGGGAAAAGAACACTAAACTTACATCTCCTATCCCAGCCAAAGATATGCATAAAGGCACATATGCATGGCCCACGAAGAGTATGAGGTTGAATGCATGACAATAGCTTTCCAACACAAATTTACAGAACAACAGAATGACTCCAGAAACTAGACTAGACTGATGTCTCTTACACTTACAGGAGAAAAGACTAGAGACAAGTAACTAGTGCCCTCCTCAACAACATAAATGCGTTATTTGTGAATACCCATCTAGTGTAGAAAGGTGCTATGTATTTCAAGTGCCTTAATGAAAGGACTATTGGCGTGCATCTTCCTGACAAATAGCATCCAGATTCCTAAACAGGATTTTATAGTAAGTAACCAAGTATGTATCTCTAGTGGCAGTAACATGGGACTTCAGTATATGGTGCTAAATACTTCTGATCAGTAACTCATTTGCTACTTGGCATTAGAATTGAGCAAATGCAAGAGAGGAAAAAGGGGAAAAAGTAGTTTTGACTTTTGTGACCAGAATGTATGTGTTAATGAATTTGCTTTGGCTGTATCACATTGTTTGAGGTGCGACCTTCAGCGAGCCAAGTGATCAAATTCATTGAACTAATGTCTCCATACAATGCTGTTCGCTGGGAAGCTGCTCGATAATCAGTTGTTGAAACAAGTTGTCAGGCAAATGAAGAAGCCTCTCTCTTTCTGCAACAGGCCAGAAAGCTTGGCAATTTGGATGCTGTCAAAACACAGTCCTAACGCAGTAATTCTGACTTAACCTTCAAAATCTTTGTGATGGTAAAGAAACTCCCTGATCAGAGCAGTATTTGCAGACTTTAAGCATGGGCAGATGGACTTAAGAACAGTGAAAACAGCTCAGTTATAAGAGTAAATTTTAGAGGCAAGGGCAAACTGTTCACAATTATGCGTGCTATCATTCAAGTGTGCATAAAGATTTCCCAAAACATGCAATTCAGACCCTAGGACAGCTTAAAGTTTATACCAGCGAGGCCTGATTAACCTGAAAGGCAGACATTATTTTAAGCAGTTTTTAAGTTCCCTTCTGTGCTACAGATTTAGTACTCATTCCCTTGGTGTCTTAGTTCCTCAGAATGTAAAGCACAGGGGAATATAATTTTCTTTTCATGTGAAGATGTCATGAGAAAAAATATACTGAAGACTGAGATGATAAAAGCAATGTGAGAAGAAACATGAGACAGATACAAAGACCCAAGGCCTTTGACCAAAGACACCTCAACATTCATCACTTCATCTGACTCTGGAAAGGGAGTGCTGCGTCTAGACAGATTTTCAAGAAACACAAGCCCAAGTCAAGTGGCCAAAATAGTTCAGGGACCTGTCACCACTCAGCAGACCTCTGGCTCTGTGCACTGGTATTTTATATTCAGCCACACCTTGAAGGATATAAGTGGTCAGAATCAAAGACTGCAAAAGCAGACTCCCTTTGGGGGAAAGAGGGTTCAGATTGGTCCTTATGTCAGAACTGAAGAGACTACAAACTAGTACAGAAGGGACGGGGCCCTGCGTTTTGCTATAACAGGCAGTCAGATCTTGAATATTCACACACAAGAAAGAACAGGCTTCATTTTCCTACAATCAGAAGGCATTTCAGAAAATTGTACGGTCATTTTTTGCCTTTGTTAATACAATATAGAACTGTATATTTTCTCCTAGATCCCCTACATTTGCCACCCACACAAAACAAAGCCTTCCTTGTCCTATCACTTCTTTTATCACATCAACAGCAACCCATTTACAAAGTGGGAAACTAAAGTGAAGCATGAAGGGCTGAACAAATGAGAGTTTTCATCCATTTCAAATATTTGCAGCAGTAATAGAAGGGATTATCATTTTCCAGAACAGGAAGAGGCACTTTTAGTTATCAGAGAGACTGGAATTTTGCCAAGATGCCTCTAAGACTATCTGCTGGGATTAGGATGCAGACTATAACCATTAATCCTCTAGTGTTGGCAGTTCTTGATATTATACAGCAATGCTACTTGTGCCAAGACATCCTATTGTGCCTGGAAGCAAAGGAGTTAATCGGCAGGAGTCAAGGCTTTGCACCCAACACTTCTCACTAGGCATAGCTAACAGAAATAAATTATTATTGGCCCTGATAGGATTTTTTTTTTCCGGGGGCAATTCAGCTTAGCAGGGTGTTAGAGACAGTGCTCCAAATCTACTTCCTTCAGCAGTTCAACCTTTTGTGAGACCCCTTTAAGGGCTTTGAATAATTTTTTGAAATCTTTGGAAGTGTTTCAAAACCTGTCAATCAGACCTGAACCCACTTACTGTTCTTTTCCTCCACCTCCCCCAGACGCAGCAAATGGGGAAGGTGCCACTTTGGCTTACATCCTTGCTAGTACCTGAAGCCAAGGACTTTCTGCCTCTGGAAGTCTGAAGTTAAACCAAGCAATGTCACGAAACTAAATCTTGAGGCAAATTTATTTAGAGATGAGAATTATTAGCAGACACTCTGCATTCACTGTATACAAGACACGCCACTACTGCAAGGAGATGATCATATAAAATAGAGAGGTGGTAGTGGTAGGGAAACGTTACTTTCATTCAAAATGATAGGGTAAGGGCGACTAGCCAGAGATTTCTAAAGAAGCTTTTCTACAGTTTAAGAGGTGGTTTCTTTCTATCCCCTGGTTATATGCCTACTATGGCTCTTCTTATCCTCTGCCCTCAAAAATATCACTGAGCCTTAAAAAGCCTTGTTAGCTATATTTTACAAATGAAATATTTGGGCATGAAGTGATGCAATCTAAATCTTGAAGGACACTATTGTCAGAACAACAAAAAATAAATCAAATTCAGTTAGCTTTTGTGCCTAGCTGGTACAACTGAGAAAGGCACCTCTGTGCACCCCATTTATCCTCATGGAAGATGGTTTGACAGCATACCAAACTCTCCCCTACATGCTTGTGCTTTAGTCATTATGCCCTAACACAGAATTACACACACACTGCTTTTGAGACATGCAAGATTAGGCTGCAGCAGAGCTTCCTATGTTACTTAATGCAAGGCTGCAGCCCCCAGGCCTTCTTTGCAACCTTTGTTCACAAATAAATTCAGAGATACCTGGTTTAGGATTAAATGGGTAATCTCCAATGTAGATGGTGTTCAGTTACTACAGTAAGATTTACAGCCTCAGCTTCCCCACCTGTAAAAAGATGGGCCTTACAAAAGTGCTGGTAAGGGTAGTCTAACCACCAGAGCAGAGGCACTACAGAAACCTTCCCTGTCAAAAAAAGAAATTACCCAGTGTGACCTCTGCATCATCTATCTTTGTTTCCACAGACAAGGTTTTGGTTCACTGTGCTATGGGTCGCAGCCGGTCAGCCACATTGGTCTTGGCTTACCTGATGATTTACAAGAACATGACAGTGGTGGATGCCATTGAGCAAGTATCAAGACACCGATGCATCCTGCCAAACCGGGGCTTCTTGAAGCAGCTGAGAGAACTGGACATAGCGTTGGCGCTGCAGAGGAGGAACACCAAAAACAGCCTACCATCTGATGATGACGAGAACAGCACCATGATCTAGTATCGTTTCTGGCAGGGTTGTGCTACTGGAAAGAAACTCCATAGAAGGAGGGGAGCGGAAGGTGTAGTTAATTACACAGTCACAAGGATCATTTGTTATTTGGAAGAAAAAACAAAGTAATTTCAAATGCTGTCAAGATGAGAAAAAAGGGAAGCCAAATTTAAAACCCATCTTCTTAGAATGTTCCAGCCTTACCAGAATTCTTTGCGACATCAACAAGTAAGTTTTACCCTCTGTAAAAAAAGCTTTTACAGCACAAAAGCAGGCACAACTTAAAAGAAAACCCTCTTCTAGCTGACTACCCTGAAAATCCTGATCCTAACCCAAGCACACGGCCTTTAAAAGAGCGGAGCTAGGCATTCCTGAAGAAATGTTCCAGGAAAAATACCGGAGATGGTAGCAGCACAGATGAATTGCTTAGTCCCAGAGTCCTGAAGGATTTTGCAGGAGTTTGCTTTTTTGTGCTGTTTCTGGCATCTCCATTTCTTCTTTCACAGTAATAATCTAGGGCAGCACAGCATTTCGAGAGCCTCCAGATGAGGATCACCTACCCAGTCTTCACAATGGACTCTGTAGCAGACCATGCAAACTAGAAACAAAGCAAGACCCTTGAGAAGATCAAATGCATAAGCAGATACAACAGACAACAATTCAAGGAGATACATACACATGACATTTTAGCACAGTTTCAGTTTTAACTTGTTTTTCCTAAATGCTTCAACTGCCTGAGTTTTAAAAGGTCCTATACATACAGTATCCAAGTCCATTTACTAGATCCAAGTCCATTTACTAGTCCATAAAAAAAAAAAACAGGCTAAGAAAATTATGTGTTGTGACTTGGAAAAACTAACAGCTAGAACAATAAACAAGAAAAATAGGATGTCCTTTACATTGCTAAGAGGAAGTTCAACACTGAACTTGTGCAGCCCTAATAACCCCCTAAATAATCATGGATTATAACCAGTTTTAATGAGATTTTAGTTTTGATTAAAAAGGCAAGAGACACAGGTGAAACCTTTAAAAAATATCTCACAGTGACCTGACTAACCAGGAGAAAGCTGCTGCTGTGCTTCCAGACATCACTGTTTCTATTTACCACTGCCCAATGTTTCCTTCTATCTCAGCTTTAGTCACCTTAATACATTATTGTGCTCCAATACAGTCGGTAATAATCTTATTTGTTGACAGAAGTAGTCCAAATACACAAATGGGGACACTAGATCTACTTTTCTGCCTAAACTTACTTAATTTACTCTATTTGATACAAATTATCAGTAACTGTGTTTTGACACAATGAGAATTTTGTCACATCAGCAGTATTTGATAGTCTTAAAATATACTGTAGAGGAGGATCACAATTAAGCCACGTTTACCTTTTTTGCATCTGCAAAAAGGTCAAGTCATCACTCTCCCTACTGGAATTTTGCCTAATTCAACATATCAGGTAAGAGCTATTTACCACCTCAATGCCCGAGAGGAACAACCTAGCCACCAACAGCACAGGAGAGTTATCTTGGTCTTTACCAGCTGACAACGATTTTGTAACTTCAGTGCAGTATGGACTGTAGAAGTCTCGGATACTTTAAAAAAAAGAACACAGGGCAGAAATGTGCCACTAAGAACAGCGAGTATATGCTACAAACTAAGCAGAGTTGAGCACAACTTTAAACCATTTCTTGTAGATGTTAACAGCTCTTTACAGGCTTAGCATCTCTAGTGTGAAGGCTTCCCTATTCCTTCACTACCTTTTGGGGCCCAAAGCCCAGTAAATCATCCATCTCCGAACAGTAACTGTAGCCAAGGCTGCAGGCACCCATAATGCAATGCTTTTGACCTCCCATTTGTATGTCTATATAATAAACACCTTATTTTCAAATTCTCAGACACAGCAGAACACAATAAACACAGCTAGACTACTGTTAAAAAACAAATTAGACATCACAATGTGAACAATATTCATGGTAGAGATACACAAACTCTGGGACTACAGCAAATTAAGTATCCCTACACCTGGATTAGAAAAAACAGAAATAAAAAGGAAACTCAAAGGAAGTCACTTCACACTTCAAAAATAAATGAGCAGTCACAATGTGGGTTTAAAGAGTCAAAAAATTTTTGGAAGGGGTCCCTCAAATCTTTCCATCTACTTCCATAGACCTTCAAATACACCTTTTCAGAGCACCTGGTCTAGTGGAAAGTGTCCCTGCCCATGGCAGGGGGGTTGGAACTAAATGATCTTTAAGGTCCCTTCCAACCCAAACCATTCTATGCTGCTATGATTCTCACCGTCTACTGCAACTTAATTCACAACTCGGACATGCAACAGCTCTTCCAGCTTTCTAACCTATATGCACAGTGTGTTTCTTAGCATTAGCCTTGCAGACAGGAATTCTGTACCAAATGATCTACTAAAATACAACAAATATCTAACAGGATTCCCCTCAGTCAAGTTACAGGTTGTATCCTGCATAACACCTTGATGACTGCTGTAACTGGAAGAGGATTTGTAGCTGATTTACATGCAGAATTGTATTCTAACAAGGTTTTCTGGGGCCTGAGATGGGTGTTTCTCTTGCAGTCTGAGACTTGTGCAAATACACAGGAAAAACTTTAATCTCCTGAGGCCCAGCTGCTTTTGGTGGAGACCGACAAAACTTTTGAACAGCAGCCTCCCAACTACTGACAGAAAGCAAAATACCAGAACTCTTCAGTAGTTCCCACTCATTTTGTTCTGCATAGCAGATTAGGAAATTGGCACATGGCAACACTGACATTGCAATAGAAGAATGTATCGACAATTTTCAAAGGACAGGAGTCCAAGCTACTCAGAAACTAGGAGCTGCTATTCTTGCATGGAGATGAAAAACAGTACAAAACTGATTTCTCAAGAAGGAAATCAATAGAACCCCATATTCCAGTTTCTACAAATACTACTTGAAGGCCTTAAACACTGCTTAAATAAGCTTGTTTATTCTTATTTAGTAGATGGGGGAAAAAACCTACCAAGAACTTAAATTACTCAACTAAAGTTATGATAAAGCCAAAACTGTAATCCTACCTTGTGCCTTCTTACAAGTCCCTCCCTACTCCACAAAGCCCAAAACAACAGCTTTTGATCAATGCATACCCCAGAGCTTCACTATGGAAGAACTGACCTATATTATTACTACATAGGTCATAAACAATGCTGAAAATACATAGCTGTAATACAGAGAAGTATTAAAGTAAAGGGAAGAGGAGGAAAAAGTCACAGGTCTTTACTACATTGGTCAGTTCGCTTGCTCCTATAGGTGTCAGTCTCTACAGAACAGGCTATAACAGCATCACCCTCAGCACTGCAGATAATCGCTAGGCCCATTCTTTTTATTTACCACACTGTATATAAATGGAGTTTGTTTCCATCAACTACCCTGCCTGATGGACAGCTTATAAAACTAAAACACATAAAGAGTGATCTAACATGGAAGTTTTATACATTTAGAAGTCCTCTGTTTCTGCTTATATCACGCAGCTTCTTACAAAGTCAAAAATCAGTTATATTTTGTCCACTGCTGGGAAATCAGGTAGCCAGAGTGAGACAACACTTACCATTCCTATCTTTGCTAAAGGGCTAGAGTGCCGGTCTCAGGAGTACTGTGATTTGGCAGCTTCCAGGTGAAGTAGGTTCTGCTTCAAAGTCAAGTATCTTCCCTAGAACCAGGTCTTGCCCGAAGCACTCTGCTGGTACAGCTATGCTAACTGAGCAATTCTGAAGTCAAGACAGTTATTTACTTTCCCGCTTTTTTCCCTACCATTCTCCCAGAATCAATGAGACTAAATCAGAAAAAGCAAAGTTCTGGAACATGTAGCTTCCACAAAGTAGGCAACCCTTTCAAGTTGCTAACTAGCTAACTAACAAGTGTTAGCAGCACTGACTTCACCTACAAGCCAGATCTGCAAGCCACATATATGCAGAATGAAACAATTTTATTTCCTTCTTGCAAATCACTAGTGGTATGAGGCACCCTATTTGTGAAACCAAAGACTAAGTTTGCACGGGCAGGGAAACCTCCTGCATTTCAGAAGACTCATCTACTGCAACTCTGTAAAGAATTATTTTGAGATACTAAAAGAAAGAACTAATTCTCAGCTGGGACAGCATAGAGCACAGTCAAAACTGACACTGCAATGGGCACACAATACATAGAACAGGTAGATCTGTCAAGGAAAAGACAGACGCCTTATAAAACATAAGTTTTAATGCATTAATGCAATTCACAGCTGAATAGTCATTATCGGGAAAGATGTAGGACAGCCATTTGTCCTCCTGAAAGGAACTCAATTCTGAAATAAAAAAAAAATATTTGAAACTTGCCTGTTGTGGACACACAGTGCATTATTTTCCACCCAATTTTTAATCTATGTATTGCAAATACAGAATTTTAGCAATATGCTGGAGTCAGGGTGCTCTGTTTTAGGTTAGCACATACTGAAATGGCAAGAAGGTCTGATTTGCCTGTACATTACGGGCTTGGAAACCTGAAACTGAACAGCAGTGGATAAAAACCCAGGTGCCTTTTTCACTCACTGTAAAAACATACAAAAAAAAATAATCACAAAACATAGTGCTAGTTTGAGATGCAATTATGCAACAAAGATACAAGGTCCTAGTTATACACACTTAAAGGCTGCACATTAACTGTGTTGAGTTCACCTTCCCTTTTCCTAAGCATAAAAAAGGTGACTAGTGACTTTGTGAAGCCAAAAGACACATATAGTTTAAGTACTCTGAATACCCTCTGCCTTCAAAAAACAAATTTGAGTGTAAGTGCATGAACAAAGATCTTTGTTGTATTGTGCTCTCCTTATCAAGCATTCTGAACTCCTAAAATACAAGTTACTCCAAATTACCATTTGACCAGCAATTTTAGCTCCCATTCAGAGCCACTGGTTTAGACTACTGCCCCATCATATTAAAACTGAACAGGTTATGCACATAAATCTGTAGTTTCAACTTCTTGATTTGGCAACACCACACACTTTAAGGGTTTTATTTAAAGAAATACACATTTCTCTCACTTTTGAGCATATAAAATATCATCTATAAAGCTGCTTTATACACTGGAATGGGGACATACAGAGTTTTCAATCAAGATGACCAGTCCTTTCACCTTAGCTAGCAACCTTCCTGCAGTGTTAGTGGGCTAGAAGGGGGATTCAGTGGCAACATTCGCATTAGAAGCATTTTGAACAATTCTTACAAGGATTTTTTTTCTGGTGCAGCTTCACACACACCTAATTTAAACTTGGTCCATTCACAAGCTCCATGTATAGACAGCCTTCTTGATTTTTACAGACCTTAAATTGCTATATTAGAAGTGTTCACATATGTGCATGTATGTGTGCGCACATATACATGCATATACACAGAACTCAGAAGTTCAACACAAGATTTGCATTGTCTTGTAATCCAGCAACGATGACAAAGAGATTACAATTCTATCATTAAGATACAGTCCAAATATCATGTCTGTTACTATCATATACCCTTTTACATATATATTAACACTTTCTGTAGGAAAGAAGTTTCATACATTAAATATTGACAACCTTGTAGTGTATTAAATACATATTTATTCAATATTTTATTAAGATTATTAAAAAAATAATCTTAGATACTCTTTATTTTCACAAGGTGTATGCAATTATGATGAGTAATCTACACTTAGACTCTAACAGCCTAATCCAAACCCCACCAACTTTAATGGGCTTTAGATCAAGCATGTGAGAGCACTGTAACAAACACTGTTTTAGGAGGTAATTCCCATGCAACATCAAACTATGACAAGACACAAGAGGCTAAAAATGGCTCATCATAATTTATTTTATGTTAAAATGTACAGCTTGGGGGAGGGAGTTGTTTTTTGCAGTTTTTATTTTTGTTTCTCGGGTGGTTTTTTGTGGGTTTTTTTTTTTTAAGTGACTGACTAAAAAGATAACAGATAAATACAAGAGTGTCACTGGGTCCTATTTTTACATGTATTAAGCCTCTTTTGTTCGGGCCTTACAGTCACTCTGTACAGGTACAAAGGCTACAAAAAAGGAAGCAATATAAACAGACACAAATAACTTTTGCCTTTTTACATGCGATCCGTAAGCTTAGTTTGAGCTATTCACACGCTACTGCTCTATTTTTTCCCTTAAAAAATAACTCCAATATTTTATAAAGATAGAAAAATCTACAGATGGAATGAAAATGTAAAGTTAGAGGCATTTCCATAAAATAGCAACTTTACACCAAATTCACTACTTTTTTTTCAAATCCTGCCAAGTATTTAGACATATATGAAAATGTTTCAAAACTTGACAAATAAACACTGAGATGTTTCAATCAACAAAAAAACATAACAGTATTTATAAAACAGAAAGCTGCCTTTTTTTCCTACCCCAGCCCCAGGGAAACTGGTCACAAAAATGGAAAAGAGTCTCAGCTTTACACTAAACATACAGCAATAAAACCCCTTGAACTAACCAAAATGTGAATAGCTTTTGCAGCTTCTTTTATTATTTTTTACAAGTTTTATAATTAACAAAAATATAGTTCTGTTTTTTTTACCCCTCAAACCAGGGTAACCTAATCAAGGCAAAAAAATTAAGAAATGGCTTACTGTTAAGCACAACACTTGTACAGTACTACAAAATGCACTGTCACTAACAAAGACATTAGCGGCATGCGGAAGTGTCACCTTCAGAAACAAAATAATACAATAAAAGAACTGCTAAAAGGCATTTACATGTGGGGAAAGGAGAGAGAAAAAGCTCACGATCCAGTACTGTCTGATAGTTTTGGAGTCTATTTATCCACATTTTTAATGGGAGCAGGCACATAAAATGGCTCTGAACCATCAGCTGCTGTGTAATTGCAGTTCATAGAAAGAGTTCTTCCTTTCCAGAGAACTTCAAGCTCAATGAAATAAACAAAAATGGAAAACTGCCTAATTCCCCCCAAAGAAAACAGAAGAAAAGTTAAACCCCACAAAGCTAAAAAAGACCAAACAAAAAACAAAACAAGAAATAAAAAAAAAGGAAAAATTTGTATAAGGCTTTCTGCTGCATACAGCTTTTAAATGGTGCCAACAAATGTTTTGCATTCACACCAATTGCTGGTTTTGAAATCGTACTCTCCAAAAGGTATTTGTGCAGATCAATCCAATATGCCAGTTTGGTAGTCTGTCTCTCCAAAGGGCCTACCTTCTCATGTAAGATCCATTAAGAGACTGTTTAGACATGCCTGTATTCATGTAACCATGATGCCCCGGAGGAGTGTACATCATGTTACTGTGGGGTGCTGTCTGCATTGGTTGCTGTGCATATGGCTGAGTTCCCATCATTCCCATCTGCATCTGCATAGGGTACTGGGGTGTTTGATTCATATACCCATGATTACTGTGATACCCACTATTCATCATCGGCTGGGACATACTATAACCATTCATAGCATTAAGAGTATTCATATTCATGTTCACTGAATTGACATTATAAGCTGGGGCTGGCATCAAATTTACACTCATGTTCATACCACGCTGCATTGTTAAGGTCCGCGTAGGCCCTTGCATGGCCACAGTCTGTGAAGCACGCCCATAAATTTGTGGCTGATGGGCTGCAGCAGCAGGTGGCAGAGATGTGGATTTGGTTCTTACAGAAACATGACCTTTGCTGGCCATCTGAGTCTGCAGTCTTTGGGTGTGGGATATTCCAATATTCGATGAAGTCATATTACGCTGCAAAAGGGGAGGTGGCAAATTCATGGGAGGAGGAGTAAGGTTGGGGGGAGGGGTCATGGTAGCCTGTGCTTGGGGTCCTCCAGGAACAGCATGTGGAGACTGAGAAAGCTGAACAAGCCCTGTATTACTTAAAGGGGTGGACAAAGAGGCACTGTTTGCATAGGAAGTTACAGCAGCTGAATGGCTGTAAGGCAAAGAATGATCCATAAGCGTATTAGTTAACTGTTGCAGTTTGGCAAGGCTGAAGGTGGCAGATGGCTGTGAGTAATGCCCCGGCCCAAATTCAGTCTGCCCCATTCTTTCATATAATCCAATGTTGGCATTGCCAGTCTCGGGGATTTCAGTTAACTGCATAGGTGGCGTAAAATTAGCGGCCATGCTGCACTGGGATAACTGTTGGTTGCTGCTTGGAGGCCTTTCAACAACACAACCTTGGGGAGATTTTACATTACAAGTGGGAGGAGAATTGATGTTTGTTTGTTGCATC
This sequence comes from Gavia stellata, assembly GCF_030936135.1. NCBI lineage: Eukaryota > Metazoa > Chordata > Aves > Gaviiformes > Gaviidae > Gavia > Gavia stellata. The sequence goes on from NC_082602.1 coordinate 16,797,924, forward strand.
ATACTACAGCTTCCATTAATGTTAGACATCTGTTGTGTCACTGCACAGCTACTCTGTGTTAGGTTACTAGATGTAAGGCTACTGTATGAGCAACTGTTTTGCGAAGAGTTGTTTCCACAGATACTACTACCCATTGTAGAATCGTAACTGCTTGGGTTTTCATAGTTTTCTGTTGTGCTCTCAATGCTCCCTAAGTCACTAAACCCACTATCCACAACTTGCTGCGAATGATCAGAAACTGAGGGAACATCCATCATTGGGCTGGTCTCCATATTCTGTAGAGACGGCACAGAAATGGCACTTTGATCTGGGCTGATCTGAGCATAGCTGTTCTCTAAAGGAGCAACATTTGGACTATTAACAGAACGAACTGACTGGCTGGGATGAGAGTGCACAGATGAAACCGGGCTACTGTGGTCAGACTGCTGACAATCATCCAGTGTGGTCATTTGGGGACTTTGGTCATTATGGGCATAGTTTTGCAAACTTCTACAGGCCTCTTGAGTCTCTGCACAGTCCTGAAACGTATCTTCGTGTTCACTTGCTTCTTGGGTTAGAGACTGTACCGCTTGAACTGTCTCTGAATCAATCTCCATGGTTTCAGTACTCTCTCCCTTGAAATCGGAATGTAATTCTTCACCAGCTTTTTGGTCCAGGTTATCTGTATGATCATCATCAGATTCAGGCACCGGGTCTGAATCTGTAGCAAGTTCTTTCTGGTCACTTTCACACTCATCAGCTGCAAGGTCAACACCACAATCCATTAAGTCCTCTTGATTTGAATTACCAGTTTGAACATTTACGTCTAAAAAAGATTGCTGTGTTTCCAGCATTTCTTTGAAAGCTTCACCAGGCAATTCCTCCTTCTCCACTTCGGTTGAACCCATGTGGCTATCGTCTTCATCATCTGCATCATGATCTTCATTGTGAGAAGGTTCTTCATCCTCCTCCTCCTCCTCCTCCTCCTCCTGATCGTCCAAATGCACGGACTCCTCTTTTTGCAGAAACACCTCTTCTGCTTTGTCTTTTTCTTGATCTTTTGAATTGATTCCACTACCTTCTTCTACATTCCTTTCTTCCCCAGCTTTCATCATATCATTTTCTTGTTTTTCAAACAGTTCACTGGGTGGATGCAGAGGTTCAGGTTCTACCTCTTTTACCTCATGATCATCTGGTGGTGCTAATACTTCAACAGGCTCTTTAATCACTTCCTCCGTAACAGCAGGAACTGAGCAGGGCTTTTCTTCAGCTACTTCCTTTTGTTCCTCCACCAGCACCTGATAGTCAGGCTCCATAGGAGTCTCGGGTGGAGTATACAAATTAAGCTTAAAGCCAGGTTTTCTTTCTTTGCTTTGCCTCCATTTAGATGGACCGCGCTTAACTCCTTTGGGCCAACCCTGCTTACTCATTAAAGGTTCAAGATTGTCTTTAGTGCTTTCTTCCAATACAGCTACATCCTCTGTATTATCTTTGGGAGGCAATAAATAGAGACAAAAGAAAAGTCTTAGCTTGCATAAACTAATCAGTATTTTCAAACATAAACCCAAAAGTAATTTATAAACTCAAAATGTATTAAGAAACTCTGGAACAAGAGTTATAAACAGATCTCAAACCACAATAGAATGACATAATACCTACAGCACAAACATATTTACACAGATATGTAAAGTTCTTCTTGTTGGTGGCCTTTTAACAGTGACCATCAGAAACACCATTTATACACTAGAAGAATCCCAGAGATTTAAATCACAAGACATGTAAACTAAAGCAAAAATACTGTCCAAATATTTGATTATCAACCTTTTGTTTTTAGAATAGAGGTATGCCATCACTTTATATAGACATTGATCTAACGCATTTTTTTTTCCTTTCCCCCAGTAATAACATGAGAGTCTGGAGTTTCCTGTTTGACCATTCTGGAGGACAAGCCATAGTATGCATATAAACATGCTTTGGTACCAACACTGAAAAAATGGTGGTCCATTCTATTATCTTCTCATGGGCAGTATATCATGACACAGCTCACAATACATGACAAAAGCCAAAAGGTAATTGAAATTAAACACAGAGTGCACCAGAACACTAAGTTAATCCATTGACTATAAAAAAATGACTCAAACACATTCACTCGTCTCCTCTTCTCTCTCCCCAGATACCACTTACATATACACCAGGAAAAGGGAGAAGTCTCAAGATATAACATACTGCACTTGGGAGTGTAAAGGCTTCAGCGATACTCCTTTGCCAAGTTCTGCCTCTCACTGTAGTGTTATAACACTCCTATAGTCAATTAATGTGATGACATGGTCCATGGACAAATACAGAATATCAGTCTAGTTAAAGCAGTGCAAGCCTGACCACTGGGACATAGCTGGAACACTCTGAATTTGCTACTATTAGTTTAATTAATTTCTGTTGAGAAGCAGGAAAAAGCAGTAATAGTCTAATGTATCTGTGCAATCTTGATCGCCTAGATTAAGACTTCCCATGCAATTATGAAAACACTAAAATAGTACCCACTGGCTTCTTAGAGAAAATATATAGACCTGAGAATCCAGTCATTCATTCTGGAATTAAAATTAATAAGTGTATTTGAGAGCCAAGAGGTCAAGGAATGAATATATGTTTAGAATAGCTCATTAGTAGTTTCACTACCCATCCATTAGCTTTTCTGCCAGGAAATATCCTTGAAATCAAACTAGATAAGAAGCTTTGAAAGAACACAGTTAAAATTATCCCTCTATTTTTTGGGGAAAAAAACAGGGACCCCAGTGCTGAGGACATACTGTGTCCCAGAAACAACAAACATTTCATTGAATTACCAACAATGCTGAATAGAAAGATATTTGTGTAAATCAAATCTTACTTCTTGCTTGTATCCTTTACCAAGGATACAAAAACACTATTAGACAGTATTCCAGTGATACCCTTGCTCTGCTGAGTATGAAATGCCCTGTTGCAGGGACATAAAAGTTGGTTTTGGCAACATGACAAGGACTGCAGTGCTTCAGACTGGAAAACATTTGTTCTCTGAACACAAAAAATGGATTATAATATTAATGGGTCAGGAATACAGAAGAAGTAAACACAAAGTAAAAACAAAAAAAATCTGAAGCCAACACTGAATTCTAATAAACTACATGAGATTAATGGCTCTAGTAGCACCTCTAAGCAGAAAGCATTATTAAGATTGTAAGATTTTAAGACCAAAATGGCTAAATATATCTAGTTAAAAATTTCCAGATTTATGACAAAAATAAACACTTCCTTTGAAGGCCACCCGACAAATTAATTTTGTCAAGATACAAGAACATTTTCAGCTTACTTGTACAACTGTCATCACTCCTGTAACGACGAGTATCTTTCTCCTCCTTGTTCTGCTCTTCGTCCTTCTCCTGTTTCTGCTGCCCAGGTTGATACTCAAAGGCTTTTCTAATCACAGGCTTCAAGTCATCATCTTCCCCATCCATCTCACAGGTAGGTTCCAGCTGTGGCATGGGACGTTCTTCATCTGAGTTATCAAATGGCTCATTCAACACCTCTGTTGTTTCTGAAATTGTCTCTGTTGTAACACTGCTATTAATCCTTCTGCGTTTACGGCCCCTTTTCTTTTTCAGTATGAAAGGTCTCTGAAAAATAATTACACAAATATAACTCTTCCTACATTCCTGTTTGTTAGCTGACTCCAGACATAAATAAATACAGTAAAGTTTATAATAATCTATTTACTAATTCAAAAAAATACCTTACATTGCATCAAATTCAAAAGTAGACAGAATCTAAAGTAAAATGTCTAAACAGTTAAAATAGGTATGTATTTATACATGCACAAAAACCTTTCTGTAGGTGAAAATTAAGACTAGAATTTTCTTCATCTTGTAGTGACTCTTACTTTCTTCTGTCAAATAACATTCATAGCAGTATTACATAAATTGTACTTACACATTTTTCCTCTGTAGATTCATAAATTCCCCAATAACCTTCACAAGTATCAAAGTTTATTCTTCTACATTTCTGGTTTCTGCTATTTTAGAAATAAGTATGTATATAGAAAAATAGATAACAGCAAAGGAAGTGCACCTCAAGCTTCACATGGGTCTCAACAATACACTCAAAGAATTCTACAGTTGGCTGCTATAATAAAAAAACCTGTTCAGCAGTTTATATATCTATTATTATGCATTCTCACAGATTTATAGTTACTTCTAAGTTTGCTTATCTAAAGTATAAACAAAGGGACACTCAAATTCCCTAATTCTCACCAGAGACACCTAAATACATATGCTAAGGTGAGTGCTTTAAAGTTTTGGGATGCTTAGTTTACTAATTTAAACCACTCAAATAGTTGATTTTTCAATGGAATTAAGAATTATGTAAACACTGCAGTAATCAGAATTTAACATTTACATCTCTTGGAAATTAGAAGAATATGGGTAAAAAAAAACCCTTTTGTTTTAACAGCATTTGCTTTTGAGAAACAGTATTCCCCTTTAAAGGAGTTCCTATACTAAAAACAATAAAAAGACAAGCCACACAAGCTGGACTCCATCTTAAAATGAAAAAAGGAAGAACCGTTAAAACATTGAACCAATACCAATGCCAAACAGCAGAGGGCAATCACTAGTTTAAAAAAATTAACAGGAAATCCTGTTTTTTTTGTCTCACTAGCATTTTACAGTTGTGTGAAAAATCCAAAAAGATAAAAAATTGGACGGAGAGGAAAAAACAGAAGACGGGAGTTTTTCAGCATCCAAACAATACGGAAAAGATTAAAACAGTCTATTAAATGGTCGTAAAAACCCAGATTGTTATTTTGATGATAACGATTTGATTGAAATCAGAGATGAATGACTTTAAACCAAACCTCTGAAGTAACACACCTTTCTTTTGATGGCCAGTGACTGTGGCTTTGTCAGCCGGGGAGGCGAACTTTGTTGATTCTCATCCCCACCATCCTCCTCGCTGCTTTCCTTAGATTGCTCTGTGGATTGCCCTCGCTCCCCCACCACTGCCACACTTTCTGGAGATCGCAAATATTTATTTTTAGATTGTACTTTTGCAGGTGATTGCCTACTATTAGTTCTCGTGGAGAATATTTCTTGCTCTTCCTTTTCCCAGCAGCTAGCTTGTTCCATCAGACGCTCAGCCTGAAGGGTTGAGGTTAAAATAACGGGTCACTGCAACAGCATTTACTTAGCCATATCCTTTACGTTCAGATAAAGAGTTACAATAAGTCAACCCTGATTAGCACTGCTGGCTAACCTAGCAACAACATTTCAGCTGAATCATCTAGTAGCTCCTTTACAACAGTTAGGATAACAAACCAAAGAAGATTGCATTTCATGGGATATTTAGCACTATTAATGATGCAGCGAATTGATTTAAGTACTTTAGCACTACATTACATGCCCACTGACATGGATCACTTTGAGCAAGTTCATAACACAAAGAATCGATTGACACTGCAGCCCCTGAGCTCTGCACCAAAATTGATCTGATTACATGCTCTTCTACTACCTCAAGAGTGATAAATACAGCTTCATGACAAGTTTTCATATTCATCCCCCCAAAGTTACCATGTCTTGCTGCACAGCTTCCAAAAATTGTGCATTACAATAATATCAATATCCTCTATCATTAAGCAGCGGTCAAAGTTAAAACTGCTCTATTTAAGACAGCCTAACGTTGAATATTCAAAGTGATGAAATCCAAAGGAAGGGAAATTCAGAATAAGAAGTTTCAGCTATTACCTCCTTTTCTGCTTCCCTCTCTTCTTCAGAAACTGCAGCATTAGAAACTAACAAAGGAGTCCATCTCAAGCTTTCAGGATCTACTTCATTGATACGTGGATTCGCTTTCAGTTTCTCCATATGACTTGAAATCAGCTTTTCCCTTCTAATAATTACAAATCTACAATCCAATAAACAGCAATTTATTTTATGAAGTGATCACCTGAAACAACCTTCCTACAGTTTAAATCTTTTCGCACAATAACCTGTGAAAATAGATGGGTAAATAAATGGATACATCAAACTAAAAGTATCAGCTGACACACACAGATAACACGCTTACATTACTGACTGTTTACTAAGAGGAAGTGAGGAAAAAACAGTTTATGAAGTGAGAGCTCAATACTAAACATCACTAGGTCAACAGAGAGGAAAGCAAAGGTTTTATAGTTGACTACTCTAAATCCATGCAAGAGGTTTAGTGTTGGCACTTCAGTCACTGCCAGAACAATTTCCAATTTTAGTATGACATACAAGCATAAATAGAAAATGCTGTGGATCATCAAGTAAAGCATGAGAAAGTTGTTAATTTCACAACTGAAGATGGCAGCTAACTGGACAAGAAATCAAGTTAGAAACATAGGTTTTCTAATGAAGCATAAAAATGTACCTTTGTCCTATGCTGATGCAGTAGAAAACTACTTTTGATATGCTACTTCCTTTCATAGTAAAAAGCACGTAAAGACTAACATAATAGCACAGTATGCTAATATACTAGCACATATCCCGAAGTCCCTTGTTACAAAGAACTATACAGTTTTAAACAACAAAAAAATATGTTGGTTTTTTTAGCAAGGACTTCAAATGCTGTAAAATTCAGGTAGGTTAAGTGACAACATTGTTTTTCACTGAGAGAATGCTTTAAAAAAATAATCAGATCCAAGTGAACCCTTTTCACTGAATTGTGACAAACTTCTACTTCACTTCATGTAAGAAAATTTAACAAAATGTAGGAAATCATAAGAAGCCTTAGCTGATTCCCAAGGTAAGTGGCTGGCAGGAATTTCAAAGATGTGGTTTCTTTTCCTGGCTCAGCCACTGACCTTCTGGATACCTTTAGCTAAGTCAGTTCATGTCCCTGTCTAAGCTTTACTACCTGTGAAAAATGACTAACTGACCTTGTTCATAAAGCATTTTGAATTTTATAGATGAAAAAAAGTTATTTTCTAACTGGGTGTCAGTATTCAAGGCCTGTAACAACTTGTGACAGGGCAGAAGCTGCATATGTACAAGTAATGAGTACATACTTGGTTCTCCCTTAAAATGCATTTGTCCCATCAGGTTGTCCATAAGTAAGTACCCCAGAAAGTTGAGGTTTTGATGCAATGACAGCACTCCTGTTACTACTCTCATTACACCATCCTGTAAGCCAATCTCCTTTTGAAGACTTCCATTCTTAGTAGTTCAAAACTTGTTAGTTTTGAATACTAATGTTAGTGCACATAAAAGTTATTGAGGCTGAGCTGTTCCTGATAGCAATTTTATTTTTTGGTAACCCACTGTTTGTAAGGCAGTTTTGCTTAATTATAAAGTTTCTATGATTGGAATATCCAGAAAGAATTAAGAAGCTCTTCAAAAACACTAATACCATCCAAAGTCATTTAAGGCATTTTATGAAAAAAAGATCCCAAACAACAAAAACAATCCACTTAAAATCTAAAATATCAGTCAAGATCATTAAGAAAAGATATTCACAAAACAGGAACTAACCTTCCCAGTACACTAACTTTCAACATGGATCATAACATTAAATAGAAACTTTAAAAAGTCATTTGCATTCCCCAGTACCTTGGGCAGAAGGACTTAATGTAATGCTGTTCTGATCCCATGGCTTGTGTGAATTCAGTAATGATTGAAAAAGGGGGTGCGGAGAGAGAGAGACTGCCACCCACAAATCCAAATTTTTCCCTCATTGGTATTCAAAGCAAGGTATTTGCAAAGCAAGAGTCGGGAATTGTACTTACAGAAGATGATACTGAATGAAACAAAATTCTTCACTGAAAATGTTTCAAGCTGGCCACGCCCTTCTAATAACCATTAACATGAAAGAGGATCCAAAGAAATCACCATTTGTTTAGGGCAAAAAACTCTTTATGTAAGACCCCATTAACAAGACCCAGCTGTACTGACTTCTTCAGCAAGATGGTTATCATTCACTTTTAAGTCAGAATTTTACATAGACATTTTTCACATCAACTGTTTTGTAAGCAGAGAAAGTGAATGTTTTGTCTCAGTATTTTTCAATTTTTTTTTTTTTTTTTTTTTAAAAAGATTCACTGACCTATCTTCTCTTTTATCTATCATGCTGTGTTGCTGCAGGGTTGTAGCAATATCATGTGGACACATTCCAGTAGCTCGACTCATTCCTTTGATGCTGATTTGTTTTTCATGGTGGCAGTTAAGGTATTCTAATACAACACTTTTCCAGTAAGCCAAATATGAGAGACGACCCAGATCAGACAAGGGCTTTTCAGGGGATCCTGCTTGACCCTCTCTTCTAGAAAGTAAATAGCCTAGAAGGAAAAGAAACAGAATACCTTATGGAGATAACAAAACTAAAAAATTTTAACTACCCTGTAAGAAAGTTGGTATTAATAGAAAGAACAGCATGACTGATTACATTATTCGTAACTCTTGCAATTAAAGAAATCCTATTCACAAAAAAGATTGGTTTTCATCCTTATAGTGACATAGAAAAATATTAAATCCTTGTAAGAGACTCAGATCTTATGTCATGAGAATAAAACATTAACCAAAACCCCCCTTCTAATCATAAGGCAAGGAGGAAAGAAAAAGCCAACACGTTTCAGAACAGGTCTCATCATACACGATCTCATTTAGAACTACAACTGTCTGGCCTTTTGAGAAACTTTTACACCTGAGTTACATCACTGAAGCCAAGAATTTTCAGAAGAATCTCAAGACGAACTGTCATGGTAATATCAGTTAAGTCAGTTTTCTTCCAGAAGCCCCAGGTGACATAAGTTTTTGATTAAAGTTAGTTGCTGTATTTCAGAGGTGACATATAATTCACAAGTTGAATTAATAGGAGAAATACGTAGAAGAAATAATTAAAAAATTATATCCCTTAATTCATATATAAGAACATTCACATAATTCCAGTTTGCAGTCTTCAAGACAGTAACCGATCAGCTATTATACAATACACCACCATCATTTTATATTCTATATATGTTGTAAGTCCTTTTTAAGTCTCTTCAGCTTTAAGAAGCTTTTAGAATTTAACGTAGAACACACCTGCTTCAAGATAACAGAAGAAGTCTGGTATTTGCCACCATTAAAACTAATTCAGGAGAAAAAAAATAACACAATTAATAAAATACATCCTTTCACAGTAATTCATCCCTCCATGATTCATATTCTGCACTGTGACTTTACAAACACTACCAAAACACGGGCCTTAAACACCAGGCTTACAAAATGCTTAGTCCACCATAAGCATGGACATCATGCTTATGGAATTACGTTATTCAAAGTCATTTGGTATCCACCAACATACATGATTCTTTTGCCTTCCAATATTCCTAAACACTTTTTTTTTTTTGAGGTTGGAATTGCTCCTATTTTTCAAAGATTGCTTTAAAACATATCTAGTACAGCCATGTCACTTTTGCTAAACAAATACTCCTGACTTCTTCACAAAGTTTCCCCTCATCAAGTTAGCCATAAATTAAAAACACATGATTAACATCCAGCTTTGAGGGAAGCAGTGGCTGTTTCCTTATTTTGCTGTATGCTCTACCATATACAAACTGTACACACACATCTATTTTTTTATATATATATATAAAAACATGAAATGCACACATACATATATGTATATTTATTCAGTTGGAAACAATGGTCTTCCCTTTTTCAGGGGCAATACAAAATGTCCACAACAGAATTTAGAAAATACATATGCACTGGTCATCATGCTCTAACCTCCAGTTTGCATAAAAATGTTTACACAGAGAAGCAGACATCCTACTAAATTCTAAGTGATCAGTAACAAACATAGATACTGAAATAAGTAGTGTACCCTTCATATTTATTACCATGATTTATGATAAAAATGCCACAGCTTCAGGAGGAATACCATCCCATATCTGCCTACTTCTACATAGCACACAGACACCAACATAAAGCCTGCCTACGTCTGCATGGTACCACTGGAAACTCAGCAAGTAAATTTATTCCATTTTACAGAAGAAACACTACCTTAAAACTGAAGAAAAGGAAAGTGTTTTAACATTTGAAGTTGCAGCATATTAAATTTTTTTATAACTAGATGATACATATTAGTACTACATGTAACTGCTGTTGACAGGAAAAGCCAAACTTCAAATTCAAAACGAGATTGCATCTTGAATACTTTGAAGGTAAAGAATTGTTGTTTTATTACCAACTGCACAAAAGGAGACCTATAGCATATAGCCTATTCTGCATAGTTTTAGACAAAGCTTCACCTGTACCACAAAAGAATTTTGGATCAGCTTGTTTACAACATATAAAGACAAGTTTTATACTAAGACACCATTGCCTATAGAAAAACATGCAAAACAGCAGCAGTACAAGTAGTTATAGAAGTCTCAACATAGGAAAAGAGAGGGAGAATAACCTAGATTTTTAAAATAAATCCATGAGGAGAACTTACAGTCTCTTCAAGTACCTTTAGAGTTTAACCTACCAACCTCACATTGAAGAAAACTTGGGCACTAATAGGAAGTGTTTGCAAGACCTGGATTTCATTCTTGTATTTCACTATACCTCAAAATTACTTTGACAAGAACTTTATTCCTCTGTTTTCCTCATACATCACAGGGCTGTAACTATACTTTCTTGGTAAACATCTCATGAGGCTTAGTAAGAAACCACTATCAAGAGTTTAGAACCATTAATTAGGCAACCATAATTAGCTTTACAGTTTTACTAGAATATCCTTGCTCATCAGATCCTTCCAATGGCTGGGGACTTTGAAACTAGTTCTTAGTGGTTATTTTCACATATTTTCACTCTACATTAAAGCAGTGAAACTTCACCTGCATAGCAATAATATCTGTTGGTATTCTTCTCCTGCCATTCTACAAAATAACCTATGCTTATCCAAAATACTAACATTCTATAGGATCAAAAATATAAATCAGAGGTAACAGTCTCAGTTACGTGTAGCAAGCACTGAATGGAGAGTTTCTCTGAACAGATTCTGTGATTTGAATGACATCTATTAAATTAAACTTACCAAAGAGACGCCAAATAATTGATCTAAGTTGCAGGTAAATAAAAAACAATGATCTTGGTAGCTCGTGTATCTATCCTGAAGCATCTGAAATGAGTACAATATGCCCCTGTTAAACAGATACCCCCAGTGTCATTGCGTCTACCTAATCTTAATAACGGATAGCCTCAAAGTGGAAACCTGAAAGAACTTTCTTAAACTACAACCTCTGATATGAGCCTATGAACAACAGCAACATTCAGAGGACAAAATATAGCTCCTCCCACCCACCCCCCAACAGTCAGACTGTATGTTACACAAAAAAACCCCACAACAAAATATAAGACCTAATCTAGAAGAACAACGAGTTGTCTATTTTATCTTCTGGGCATATGAGTGATAGTATCACAAAATTAAACAGCCAAAATGCCATTAATGATTTTTATGTCTTGCCTTATCTCTAGCCTTCATAGTGAAGCAACATGCCACATGTGATTTACAGCCTTTGATTTTCGTCATGCAACCCTCCCCAGAACCACTAAGGTTTTATCTTATTCAAGATTTAAAGCAATTAGAAGAAATTCGATCCAAGAAAGGGAAAGTTAGTGTAAGATACATAGATTTTATACCTTCAACATAAATTTAGGAGATAATCAGACATTAAAACATACATTTAAAGAAATTAACTTAAGCAGTATCTTGTAGTTTCAATCTACAACATTCCTAATATGTAACTCCCCTGAAATAACTTCAGCAGAGCCCACAACTCACTTATGTGAAAACAATAACTTTAACACATCTGTGTCAGTCTCCAGAAACTTTCAGTTAGTTAACTACTGATTTTGGTATGCTCAGTTCTGTCTCTTAAAACAAATTAAACAGTGTGAGATCAAAGGTCCAGCTTGATAGTACCCTGTTCTGACAGTGGCCAACAGAAAAATCCAAGGGACGAACTACAACAGGCAACCATCTTGTGAAACTCACATGCAAACAGGATTAGGCTGTCTCTGTCCAAACAAATGGAACCTGCCAGATGTGTATCATCCCCACACTTTTTGGCATTTTCTAAGAACTTGGTAAGATTTGTAAAGTATCACTGTCTTTTGCAAGCAGCACAGAGTCCATCTTCATCCTCCGTTCACCTATGTGTTCACTAGTACTAGTCTTTATTGTCATGTCCACTAATACACCTGGTACTGATGTGAGGTGAACTGACTTGCATCTCCCTAGCTCCCTCCTGAAAGTCTTCTAAAAATCGGGATCGTATCAGCCCTCTTTCAGTCCTACAGTGTGAAAGCAGTTTTACGCATACTTCAAGTTACAAAATGCCATAAGCAGCTATTTCGTTACTAAGTCTCTTATCTCCAGATCCCCAAGACACATCCTTCTTTCCCTGTCACACACACTTCCAAACTTCACTACCTTAGCCTTCTCATATTAAGCATAAATCACTCCAGTTTTAAATAAGGCAGATACAATTTAGCTGGAGACAGCTGAATTGAATTTTATTGTCTATTGAAGAAATACAGACTTGTCCCTTTGATTTTAACATGGTAGCAAAGGTAGGCTAGCCCTCAAAGGTGTAATAAGACAGAGATGAAGATTACATAGAGGCCAGTGGCATAGGAAGAAGCAGCAAAGACAGACACTAAACAATTGAACTGGTATACTGAGAAAGATCAAGTGAACAAACTAAAATTTACAGAAGGAAGTCAAATGAAGTCTGAAGATATTAAGGACCCTCCTGCAATCTGTGTGCTCTCTATACATGCTTCATATTCTATAGCAACAAACATATAAATTTATTATTTCATTTCTGATGAATGGTCAAAGAAAAGAGACCTAGCTAAAAAAGTTCCGTTTCTTTGAGTACTTTTAAGACTGACCACAATCATTACAAAGCCATTAGGTTTTCAAGTAAGTTAAGTAATTTAACTTGATTCAAGTAAACCACAAAACCAAAAACCCCAGTCTTGTCCTCCCTTCCCTCCAGCCCATTTGCAACCTGGATGTAGGTGTTTGAATTACACTTGTTTGTGTGCACCCAAGAGAGCATGGCCACACTGTGCCTCAGTTACACACAGAAGTAGTTAAACTGTGGTATGCATATTGGACAGGGTTGAATGAACACTTCATTAGTGTTTTCCTATTCACCTGAGAAGCAAGAGAACTTAGCTAATGTAAAGGTTTTGAACAAGTATTTTTGATGTAATTATATTTACTATTTCTGTTTTTAAAAAGCTCATAACCTGGAACAATCTAGAAATGCTCTATTTTATATTAAATACAAAGATTACTTTGTTTAGCTTAAGAGTAAGCAATAGTCGGTTGGTTAGCATCCACACTGTGGAAAATAAAGAATTGTAGCAAAGCAGGCTCTAAGGAAGTGAAATAGAGGGCTATATTTGGCTTGTAAAGTAAGTTTATTAGTCCTCTTTTTATGAAAGTATGACAACATCTCTTGCAATCTCCAATGGGCAATACAACTGTACATTTTAGTGAAAATTCAACATAGTCAGAATACAATCCACCCACAGCATCCTGAGGCACTATCAATGCAATCTACTCTGGAAGATGCCACCAGCTGAATCTCTAGTACCATTTCCTGTGTTCTAATATCCACATGCTCCCTTAATAGAGCATCTGACAGATCAACTTCACCACACGCAACAGACACTGTGCCATACGCAATGGACACTGTGCTGATCTAACACAATTCCCCTGCCCCTTGAACTTCACTGCTTACAGGTAGGCAGGTTCTTTGAGAACAGTGCCACAAAGAGAGGCACTTCACTCTTGTGAGAGCATTATGTATGATGTTTAACTATTGTTCTGAACACATCCTTCACCTCATTGCGTCACATTGCAATGCACTGCATCGTCTTCAGCAGAAACAGATAAAAATCAGCAAGAATGTGCCTAAATGGCAAATAGAGTACTGAATTTTATTCTGTAAATAATAAAATATAAGTACTTAGAAAGTACTTAGAAATCACAGTTCCTTTCTCCTATTCTACTAGCAACAAACCCAAGTATTTGTTTTTCACTTATGCAGGTTAAAAACTGAAACAGAGTCTTCAAAGTGGACTCCGAGGATAGGGGTTCATGAGTCCTATAGGATAGATTTTTTGTTCGCTACAAAAAGCTGGAAAGAATAGTTTACACTGAAAAGTTTGAAAGAAATTTATCTGAGAGTCTATGATGTAGTAAACAGATTTATGTATCAATCACATAACACACTGGAGATAAAAGACAGTTCTGATTTTATTTAAGAAGTCATATTCAATATTACTTTCTAGGAAGTCAATAATATTAATCTCTCTGAATAAGAATGTTACAAACACCAGTGAAGATAGTCTGTTATGTTCTTGTAACTGAGACAGAACTCAGTTTACAAAAAAATAAAATGACAAACATCTTAAAATTAGGATGTGTATTGCCTGAGTATTCCAGAGTCCTCATCTTGGATCATCCTAGCTGTTCCAGAAAACACAACTCTTCACTCAAATTTGGTAATTCAGACTTAGATCTTCACCTTTTTTTTTTTTAAATCATCCCCAGATTAGATTGGCTTTAACATTAAAGAAAAGCTGCAGTCAAACGGCAGAACGGCACTGGTGGTAGTTTAATGCAAGAAAAGCAGCAGAGCTTTGCTTCACTGCAAACACTTGTTACAGAGAAATGTTTACATCCTGTTTCATCCCTCCACATTCACAGAATTATTAATAAACATAACACACAAAGCTCTTGAATAGAAGCAACTCTTACAGAGCACAAGAACAGTACAGAAAATGCAACGTAGCAGAAGTCCCTAGATTAGAATAACTCCTAAGAGTCTTTCACCAGTAACCCTGCCACTATAATCTATTGGACTTTGAACAGCAGTGGATTTGGCAAATAGGAAATCTTTATTCTGTTCAGCAAGGTTTCATCAAGACATCTTCCTTTCGTGCTTTTTAGGCTATCACCTTCCATGCTTCCTAGTAAAATTGCTTGATCATCATCATGGTACTTCGCTTCAAAGAGGAAAATTTCTATTGTGAATCTTTACATCATTTACATGGAAGAAAAAGACTCTCCACCTTTTAGTAAAACACAAAAGCAAACTTAAACGCTTCCAAACTTGCTCAAGCCTCGCCTGCATAGAAAGCCCATTTTAAAAACAGGTTTCAACTCACAAACAGGAATGACATAGCTTAGAACAACTGTCAGGTTGTCAGCTCTCAGAGAGTCATGAAACAGCTACTGAGCTGCTACAACATACAGCATATCATAATAAGGTAAACTGTCACCAGCTTCAGTTTGCCTACAAGACATGTCATCTGTATATACTGGTATTCAGCAGCTGAGTTGTAAATGGCTTAACTGCCTGTGAATCAAGGACAAGACAGACAACAAAGACAGAAGCACTGTTGCCATTCTAAGAGACATGCTTGCTCTCCAGCTGTGCACTAAGGCCACCGCAATCAAATTAATCTGAAGAGCTACACAGAATTGCTGTCAATGCACAACTAAACTCCATTTTACCCCTCTAAATCTGTTCAGCTATACTAGCAATAGTAGTACATCACTGACCCTATAAATAAGCTTGAAGAAAGCTGCCAGTGTTGAGTACCACATCAAGCCCAGTTCTAAATGCACCTATGCAACACAGCACTTAAATGACAGCCTGCTGACAGCACTTTACTTCCAAACTTCCCGAAATCTACTTCCAAAGTAAGTTCTCCTACCATGAGCTAATCTAATGATAATAGCAGAAGTTTCAGAAGACAGCATATGTAGAATTACCTGTAGACAAAATTTATGCAGATCCAGAAGCAACTTAGCATTTGTTATGTGACTTATACCAAGTCAAATGGTCGATCTTTGTAATATCATGATGATACAAATCCATTTATTTCACTCATTGCTGTAGTTGTCCATTCTTCCTTGTCTTTTTTGAAGATGCATGTAACACTTGCCACCTTTCAGTTACTGAGGATGTTCCCAAATTGCCATGTCTTCTCAAAGACGATAGGGAGAGGTCTCACAATCGTGTCAGCCAGTTCCTTGGGTCCTAAGAGTCTGTATATGTCCTTTTTACTTAAGTACTCTGTAACTTGATCTTTCTCTACCATGAA
Organism: Gavia stellata; assembly: GCF_030936135.1. NCBI lineage: Eukaryota > Metazoa > Chordata > Aves > Gaviiformes > Gaviidae > Gavia > Gavia stellata. Next base: position 16,814,051 of record NC_082602.1, read on the forward strand.
AGGCATCTCTCTCTGCCTCTTAAATTCTGCCACACCTAAGAACAGGCCCTATCAGTGAAAGCCAAAGCAGAGAAAGTGTGGAGTTCCTGAGGTCCCCACTGCACCCCCATGTTGTCACACAACGCCTACTCCACTCAGCAGCAGGGCCATGCTCTGCTTACTCTTCCTTTGGCTGTCCACATATTTAAGAGCTCTCCTGTTGCCCTCCACATCCCTCAATTTCAACTCCAACCAAGCTTTGGCTTAATTCCATTCCTGCACATGTAAGAATATCAGTACCTTTCGTAGACTTCATTTTTGCTCAAGTCAGGCGCTGTTCCTGCAGCCTAACAGGCTTACTGTCATGCCTGCTATTTTCATGAACATGCTCCTTTGCCCTTCACAGCAGCCTCTTACAGGACACCACTTACCAGTTCTCTAAACAAGGTAAAATTTAAAAAAAAAAAAAAAAAAAAAAAAAAAAAAAAAAAAAAATTAAAAAAAATCTTAGTGTGCTAGTTGCCCTCCTCACTTCACTCAGGATCTGAAACCCTACTATCTCATGGCCACTACAGCCTGGGCTGCCACTGACTATTACCTCCCTGATCAATTCCTCTTTATTTGCGAGTAGCCGATCCAGCAAAGCATTTGCCCTAGCTGGTCCTTCCAAAATCTGTGTCAAAATATTGTCCCAAACACCCTGCAGAAATCCGCTGAATTGCTTGTATGCTGCTGTGCTGCCCATCCAGCAGAATGTTTCAAGTAGTCTTTGAGAACAAGGGCCTTCCACTAGCAGATGTCATCCAGTTGCTTGGAAGGTTCACCCTCTTCCTTTTTTAATCAGGCTGTCTATAACAAATGCCCACCACAGTATTCATGACTGCTGCCCTATCCTCTGATTCTGAGGCATACAAACTTGACAGGCCTACCACCCATCCCATAGCAGAGCTCCATGCTTCCAAGTCATTTCTTTGTGTAGAGCACAGCCTTCCCTCCTTGGCTTCCCTGACTGTCCGTCCTGAAGAGACTGTTACCCATCTATTGCAGCAGTGAAATATTCTGAGCTACCCCACTGCATCTCTGTAACCCCAATGAGGTTACAGCTCTATGACAGAGTACAGTCTTCTAATTCCTCCTTTTTGTCTTCAAGACTTGAGAAATTGGAATAATGGGATCTCAAACACAGTGCGAGAGGGCCCCCTTCCCCTACTCAACCCAATCACATTGTCTGTTGCAAACCCCACTCTCCAAAAAGCCCAAGACCTGGATGGCTACTTATTCCCCTAGAAGTTCTGTCCAAGTTAAGTTGCTGACGTGCCACTGTGGCCATTCCAACTGGTGCCTGTGACACATCACCATCATGGTTGTGCCAACTCCAAACAGCTCTCTGGACTCTCAGGACACCCCATTATTGGCCAACTGTTCCATTAAACTGACAGGTTTGCACATCTTGGTCATTGGTGCTATCCATGTGTTTGTTAAATAAGAAGCTGGACACAAGCCTATTCCACCTCGCTTCAAGACGTCCTACTTGACAAGCAATTTCACCTGCTGTCCTTTGGTTCCCAAACATAGTTCAATCACCTTCTGAACTAAGGATCCATCAACGTGCTCCCTCCTTCTATGCTGTGGTCCAAAATGCTCATACTGTATTAGGAACCAAATTAGTTGTACACAAACTTATTTCTCCTTAACCACTATCACACAGCTCTAAAATGCAGTATCTTGTTCCATTTCCTACCATTTAGTCTGAATGTCGCTCAGTACAAGACACTAATACAAATATTCTCTCATATTTTACAGTGTACTCAGTCTACAGCAAAGGTCACTGCATTTGTATATTTTTCTACTGTTACGAAAAAGTGAAAAAATACTTTAAACAAGTACGGGTCTCCATGGAGTGTTAAGATAGACAATTATAAGAAACTTCACCAAGAAGCAAATATATTCTCCTATTATTTAGGATTCATCTTGGAGAGCACATCTATGACCTTGTATCCAGACAAAGGTTGAGTAAGGTTCAAGACTTTTGTGTTTTCTATATTAACATTGTAGATGTATTTCTGCCCATTTTAAACACCATTCTCCTATCAGGAAGTATTATCTCTAGCATGAATATGCCCTCTAAACTATATATACACACAGCTGTTTAAATACCAGATGACAAAGTCACAGGTATTTCAACTATACATAATAAATAGGAACATTTGGTCCTTAAATGCATGGTGCACCTCTGCACCAGCTGTACAGATTAACTGCAATTGCAAATTAGAGCAACAATACATGCAATTAAGCATTTGGATCATATCAGTTATGCACCTCATCATGTTATGCACTTAAGCAGTCAGCAATGAAGTCCACTGACATAGTCTATCTGCCAGTGAAGTCAGATCAAAAACATCACCACTCACCAGAACTGCTGGAGGGCAGCAAAGGCATAGGAACAGTGTACTCATGTCATGAAAATGGGAGTCAAATAGGAGCAGGTTGCTTGGATCATAAAAACAGATTCTAGTTTACTGATCTTTCCCCAATTTTAGACTGAATGTAGCCTTCACAGCAGAAGTCCATTTAGAAACATACACACTCCATCAGCAAAATGAGAAATTAATGCTACGCTAGCATTCTGGATGTCAGTCTGATTTATAAGGTTAATAGCTTTTCCTCATGCATTGTACAACTTAAACTTGTCAATCTCAGGTTCATAGTTATGCATGCACATCACAATTACACATATAAACGTTTACATATGCTTCCACACACAGCAAAGGTATCCCAACACCACTGAAGTAACTCTAATACAGAAGACAGAATCGAGTTACTTATGAAAGCTTTCCAGATACACATGTTAAAGATGCCAATGCACTGCTGAAAACCCTGAGCAGACAAGAGAGCCACAATGAAATCAAACTACTGCCAGAAGTTGGAAACAGCTTGAGATCTACTTCTCAGAGTCCCCAAGTCATAAAACAGAACCTTTCTGAAAGTCATAAGCAACAGTTTGTGCTCAAAAGATTGCCCTTATGTAATCAGCACTGTTCAGCTCCTATTTATGTTTTGTTGATATTTGTGTCAGAAGAAAACATACTCATGAGAATCTATCCAGAACAAAAGAAGCAACCAGTGAACCATTTGCCCTTGCATGTTCTGAGTTCTTCTCAGTCTCTTTAAAGGCCAGCCCCCACAAATGAATTATCAGACTTGGGGACAGATGGAATCAAGCACTTTTCCATTAAACTGTGCTTTGTTTGAAACATAACCAAGTAAAACAACTCCTTTAATACGGAAAGGAAGAACTCTTAAGTTTTCATGCTATGTTCTGTATCAAACCAGAGATCTGAAATAACAGCAAGTGCTAGTAACTGTTTTTATAATACACCAGTATCTAAAGTTAAGATTTCCCTCAAACCACCATTTCAAGTTATCCTAAAAAACTTCCTTTTGTCTTACAAAACATCAAATACTTTGTTTTGAAATTATATGAACAAGCTGTGAAGACACAGGTTCAAAAGGGTTAGTTGGAAAAATAGCTGAGTAATCAGACAAGACAGCTCAATGTAGTTAGGTCAGCTCAGCACTCCAAGTTCGGAGGTATGACCATGAGTGGAAGGCAGATAATAAGTAAGGTGAAAGTGTGAGCTTATTAAGACTTAAGATTCTTAAAACTGTAATTCATGTTACTGTTTTTTCCACAACTATTCTGTGTGCCTCTGAACTGTTCTTATCTATGTCAACAGCAGAAAGGTCAAAGATAGAGAACTTTAAATGGGTGTTAGTACCCTCCTTGAAAGCACTTTTGAGGCAGCTTCAAAGGACCCTAACGCCAAGATCCACACAAACATTATAAAAAAAAACAGACTAGCTGTAACTTGAGATACTTAGATCAGTGAACAACCTGCTACATTCTCTTTTCTTCTTTGTTTGGTTAAAGAAAAGCTTTCTTCATGATGAACAGAGTAAGCCAAAGATTCTTTCGTTATTGTTACAAGAAATAATGCCAGCTCTCATTCCTCTCCACATCCTCAAGTAAACTCAACACAGGGGGCCCAAAACCTTTAGTTCCTTTACAGAAAGCTTCACAGAAGAGGTTAGGGCTAAACAAATGCCCTTCATGAAGGGAAAGGTAAAGATGACTGCATTACAGTCAGACCAACAAAAGGCACTCTTTGAGTGAATTAATTGGCTAACACTTATTTTACCTGTGCCAGTTGCCAATAAACCCCTTGAGTGGAGGTTCTGTGTACAAAGTGGACTACTTACAAGCAGAGTGAAAGCACAAGCAAGAGAAAAGGAATTGAAGTACCCTTAAAAGCAAAACTTGCATCCACAGAGCGCATCAGTCCTGACTACCAATTGGATGACTAAATTTGTCAGTACATTAAGTAGTTTAGAAGATCATTAACAAGGCTGGACTGTTCTCGATTTTATAAGCAATCTTGAAGTTATTATTTAAATTTACATTTTTTTAATAATTAAGTAACACTGAACAGTAAATTGTTTACACAACTGTAACTGTTGAATAAATTTCCTTTAAGAACTGCATTACCTTCTGGTGTTTAATGTTGACAGCACATGAATACCATTGTTAAAAATATATCAAATGTGCTCACTGGAAAATACTACCTGTTTGCCTACTTATAGGCTCTACATACTTTTACAAGGCTCAATTAACAAGACCAGAACATGGACCTAGGTGGCTATGCCTAATATAACAAGTAAACTGAATATGCCTGGAACCTTTACATGGCACTAAGGCCAACCAGCACAGACAGATGGCATCCATACCATTAAGCTCTGACTCTCAGCTAGAGTGTTAACCTGGCTCTTAATTCTTCCAGATTCACGGCTCAGGGAAATTGTTATCACACTTGGGAAGTGACAGATGCCCTGGACCAAAGCTGTATCAGGGATGGTTTTAACAGTTTTAGAGTAGATAACCAAGTTCCAGAGCCCAAGAGCTTTTCGTATCACTGTTTTATTCATACCTACAAAAAATAGCCTAGTAGTACTAAGGAACATGAACAAAAGCAAAATGGGGAGTCAGTACTGAGAAGTCAAAAGGCACATCTAGGAAATCACTGCAAATACTGTATTTGCTCAGTTAAGTGGTCACGACACATGTACTTTGTAAGACACAACAAAAGACGCAAACTGCGTTTTTGTCTTACATGAGCAGCAAAACATCATTGTTGTTCATTTGCTCTACTAAAGCATGCTATAGAACAAGGAATTAACCAAGTAAGATTTAGAAGAATGAACGAACAGATGAAAGAGGTTATTAGATAATCTCATCGTGATACCTAGTTAGCCAGTAGATACAGAAACTGCATGACCAAAAAAGCACATGGTATCTACCAAGCACTGAACACAAAAATCCATCTATTACAGCACACTTCGAAAAGCTAAGCCCAAGACATGGCAATCTGCTAAGGTTCTCATTGAAGTGAGATCCCTCACTATGCCTCAACAACAGGGCTACAGGCTACAAAATACCCAACTTTGTCCACTGACTTGCTGCAACAGAACTACACTCTGCAGTCAAAAGTAGAAATTCCTGATCATTAGAGATGCACTACTTAATTAAAATCTGTTTTCAGTGACCAGGCTTCAGCAGATGGCTTCTCCTGTTCACTAATACCATGTGAAGACAGCTTTGTCCAACAAACATTTGTTTTCATTGTTACCTTGCTTTCATTGTACCATTGTTACCATGTTTGGCCTTGCCTTTTAGCTGTTTTCAATGCTATCTGAAATAAAGATCATCTTCAGTTAAAACAGTCTTTGCTTCTGTATCTGAAGTGACATGCCTGATTTCTTTTGCAGTTCTGATAAATGCACAGTGTCTTGAAGCTATATAAAAGCGATGCCAAGGAATCCCAAGAGGCTGATTTTCTTGGAATAATCTTAAGTCAACAAAGCTTGATTCAAAATCCATCTTTATTCCCTCCTCATCTAAATCTCAGCTTGACAGAATGTTCCTTATTAGCTACTTAGGAGCGGCCAAACTCATGCCTTCAGGTCAGCAACATAATCAATCATCAAGAAAAGAATATAAAATAAGCAGCAGCATTCAGGCTCCCTCACAAATTCACAGCTCCCACAGACAGACACTTCCAACTCCCTCTTAAAGAAAAAGAGGAAAAGAAGCAGGTAATTCAACCTTTCCTTTGGACACACCAACAAAAATGACCAGAAGATTGACACAGTGTTCTGTATTTGAGTACACGACAGTCAGTCAGTAGTAAAAATGCCCAGAATGATTCAATATGGGCTGCCACAGGTAATAAATGACACAGGCTTGTTTTATACAGATGCTCAAATATGTTGTGACGACTTCGTAATCATACTTTGAGAACACATTTTTCCAATAAAGCCTATTAAAAAAAAAATCCTGTTCCTCTCCACCCTCAGCCTCTCATTCTCACCCTCCATTGTTTGCCACACCCTCAGCAGTAAAAGAACAGTTCTTTCGGGATTGTAATGAAGGAAAGGGAACGCTGAAATGCTCTTTGTTAAAATAAATTTTATCTTAAAAAATATATGGTCCCACTTCATCCCCATCTCAGTTCTGTTTACAGAGCATAGCTAAGTATAACTGTAAACAGCTTTTTTTTTTTAAAGTGTGTTTATTCCTAGATTGTATTTCTGCTATATTTCAGTATTTGCTACAGCAAACTGTAAACATCTTAACACCAAACTGCAAAAGAACAGTGTAAGGGTGTTTATAGAAAGAGTTCATCATTCCACAGCGATCCTCTTTATTTAAGTGTTATTTCCACTTCATATCCATATTTGATTAAAGTAATTATACATTAAAAAAACATTCCTTCTGATTTTCTTGAGTTAGTTTTTCCAAAATATTACTTTCTGGCCAATGCATTATTTCCCATGATCAGGTTAAGGGATTTAGACTATCAATTCTATATAAACACATACCAAAGAAGTAGATCCAACCACTTACAGCCCACTGCAGCTTGAGTCTAGCTCTAAACAGCAGGCAGTATCAGAAGTAGTTCCATAAGCATACCAGAACTTGCATGCCACACATGTGAACACACTTCCTCTGATCTCTCCTAACAGATTTGCTCCACTACAGCATCCACCTTTACTTTTTTCCAGTCTGCTTTGTCTTCCAAAAGTTAATTTATGAATTAGTATAAAGAACAGAAGTTTTCTCAGTTCAGGTTCTGTGTCTTGTTTCCAGCTGAATACAAAGTTTTAAATCAGTTACTCCCTCTCAACCTGTTACTACAAGGCAAGTCTATGCAGCTACTTAAAACAACACAAGCTAAGGCTACACAGCAAAAGAAACTGTGTGAATTCATCATAATGAAGAAAACTGTATGTTTCCTCATTACTTCTGCCTTCTTTTGCCCTTTTAGTGCTTCTATTAAAGTCTGTCATTGTGTTCACGTAATCTTGAAAAGAAAAAACACCATTTCCATACTGTAATGGCTTTGCTTATTTGCCTCATTCCAGCTTCCTACCAAAAAATGAAAGCCCTTCAGTAAAGAAAATTTGTCACCTTTTCCAAGGCTCTTCTCTTTACTGATATAATACTTTCTCAGAGCCATGGTAAAAACCTCAAGCAGCATTTTTACTCTATTCCACCACTAAATTTCAACACAGTTCTTGTATTTTAAAAAAGTTACTAATCTTCAAAAGAGGGATGACATTTTCTTAAATGCTAGTATCATCCATCAGCCATATGTTGCCCTAAATGACAGGCCACATGTTAGTCCATTACTAGCTTCAAGTTTTGTTCAACTTGGATTTTTTTGGATGACTGCACAAACCTGATACTTCACAAAAAGTCATTGCTTTTCAGGTTTCCACAGAGGAGTAACCTAATTTGCTGTTAAAGCAAAAAACCTAGAAACACTATAGCAGGAACCAGAGAGAAAGCGAGTTATGAAATCAATCTTTTGGCACAGCAGCTTTTCCAAACCTTCTTAATATACCAAGCACCACAAAACCAGTGTGGAAGATGGAACTAGAAGAGCAGCTCACTGTCCAAACTGCAACTAGCCATGAAAAACTCAACCCTGACTCCTTCTGAAGACACTGCAAAAACCTAAGACGTAGTAATGGACATGAGTAAGAAAACTAGGCCCAAGATTGTCCAAAAGAAATTCTTATTTTCAATCAAAAATAAGCTTTTGTCTGTATCAGAAGACAGAGCTTTGGAAGTATTGGAGCCATGACGATGTTTGAAATCACTGGTTGATCCTACAAGAGAAAATGCTGTTTGAATTGAGTATATTCAGAAACAAGCAGTTTTATTTTTGAACAATATTCATGTTTTTCTTCAAGTTTAGCAGAAACCAAAACTCTTCCCTTTCACAGAAAAACTGATTTTACAGGCCAGACCACCTCTTTACCAAATTTGTAGGGAGAACAAAATTGCATTGAAGACGAGAAGAAAATGTCATACTTTTCACAATCTCCTTAAATTGTGCCTGAAGACTATCCTAGGTTTCATGCAATGCAGTTTTTTCAGCTGGTTTCAAAACTGTCCCAAAACTGCTGGCAATAAGAAATAAACCCACTGTCAATACAGGTCTGTTACGTGTCGATGCTTGTGGGACAGCTTTTGTGCCTCAAGTAATTCCTTGGACTCAATCCACTATTCTTACCACTTCTGCATGACTGAGCCATAAGCAATTAAGATCTTCCACATTTGCATAGAGAGATGCAGATCTCCTGAAACAAGTGCAAACTGGAAAGAATTCAAGAATGCACTTCACAAAGACGTTAATCCTTTCTTTGCCATCACTGTCCCTTACTTCCCAATGAAAGTGCATACAGTATCATTATGTGATCTGGGTGTAACAAACACCTTGGAGGATATCTGTCCTTACTCCCCACCCACTTTTAGCCCAGAGTATTTCACTGATTCAGCTTTTGTGCACAAAAGCCCCTACACAGTTGCATGTGGACAAGTGATTGAAGGAATTTGCAGTGGAGAAGACAGGACTAGAAGTGAGATCCAAGAAACAGGCTGTAGTTCCAGATCTTCAGTCAAGTTTTTCAAAGCTGTAAACAGCAAATGAACACTCCACCCCACCAAATCTTGTTCACAGGCCTTTGCTGAGACATTTGCTACTGAGAAGCAATATAGGCTAGTGAATATTGCCACTAATCTAACTGACTGAGCAAAAAAGGGAAACTCTCTCTGTTACCAATTTATAAATATCAGTACTGATCTCCTTTATCAATTGCTCTGATGCTTACTCATTAAAAGTATTCAGGAGGAAAGACATAACTTTTCATAAACAGTTAATTTTCCCTTTACTTGTAGAGCCAATTTCTTGTTCCTCTCATCCCCTGGAAACTTGCCTTCCCTGGTGTTACACATTAGCTGTTGCACAAGTGCTGCTACTGCTGGTACTCTGCTGCTTCTGCAAATCAGGACTTGAAGATTTACTCACCTGTTTGAATGGAACAAGAAGAAAGATATTTGACCAAGGAACAGATACCAGATTTGGGGAAATGCGCTAACAAGGACATTTAACAGAGCCACTTTTCCTACACCAGAATACAACTCCTCAAGTGATATAAATTCTGTTTGTTTCTTCCACTGCCAGGCTTGAATTGTCTTTCCCTTTCATGGTGTCCTCAGAAAAAAAACTGAGCTACGCATGCCAGAAGGGAATCAGGGGTTAGTTCAAGCTAATGGAAAAGAAAGCCATTAGAAGTTGCACGCAATAAATGATACAACAGGTCAAAAATTCAGCACCAACTTTCCCAAACATACAGACAAGTGAAACAAAGAACCCCACACACCCAAAACAAAACAAAGAACATGTGTAGCCCAAACAGAAACCCAGCATCATTAAAACAGGTTTCCTCTCTCAGGTAAGAATAATTTTTTCACAATGAACAGATAAACCAAATGAAAAGAAGGAATTCTGAAGGGGAGGAAGGAACTGCTACAATCAATTGGACCAGAAACACCCTTCAAGATAAACAACAAAAGGCTATCAAGGCTTTGCTCCTCAGCATTAGCAAAAAGTTAAGTTGGAAAAAAAAAAAAAAAAAAATCAATGGTCAGACAATAAATACACATTCTTCTTTTAGCAAAATAAAATAATTTATTTTCCCTTGCAAGTTAATAGGATGACCACATAGACTCATCTGTAAAGATTAAATTAGTTCAAGACAAAAGAATGCATCACAATCTGAACAAACAAACGCATTTCACTTACCGAAAAAGCAGCAAATTCTGTACCACAAACTACATTTTCACCAGACTGCTGACAAAGCACAAGTTGCATAGTGCCTTAGGGCTGCATTCTTTTCAGCCTTTCTAGCTGTCAGATGTCAAGATACATACAAAGTAATGTAAGCAGTCAACTGCTTGCACACAGTTCTTGAAACCTTCCCTTTTGTGGTTTGTAACTATCATTTTCTGAAAATTACTTGCTCGGTTACATTTTTATCATTTTAGTCTGAAAACTGTCCTGGTTACTATTACAAAAAAAGACAAGTACCAGTGACTGCTTCACAGAATTCAAAATAAAGCAGGTTAGATGTGTTACCCACATGACAAATGAAAACTTAACATTCAGAGCATAAGATTAATCTTCCAGTAACTTTATGAGAACATGACAATCTAGATGGTTACTGGCAAAAAATGTTTTAAACTATTAAAAACTTGCTCTGTTCAAGTTCAGAATAACTGGGGTTTTGCTATATCCCATCTTCTCAGGCCAGTTAGAGCAACTTATTCTCAGGAGACCACAAGTGAACAGAAAGGGTGAAGTACAAAGATGATGGTAGTCAGTCAATTACAATATAGGAGGTAGAAACACAAATAAATTTCCACAAAAAAGTAAATAATTGATTTTGAGGTTTTTTTGTGTGAAGACAGATTTTGGACTCGCTAATCCAGACAAGGGTCTTGGCTGCCCCATTTAATAGCATTCAGCCTCCATCCTGCAAAAGGATATAAATACAACCCAGAAAAACAAGCCTTGAAGTTTTACTTCCCTTTCTACACCTAGGGAAAAACAGCCACAAGCAGTTCTCTCACTACCTTCCATTTAGGTTGTACCTCACTCTCACTACAGAGCCAGACTTTCTCAGTCACATCTTCGTTCTTCCTTCTGTCGGAAACTGAGACAGATTTGAGAACTGAGTCCGATTCCCAGTCAGTTATGGGAACCTCTGTCCAGAAAACAAAGGGAAAACACTGTGGTTTAGTACTGAAAGACTGACTGTGTGCTCACAAAGTGGGCATTCTCTCAGCTACAGCAGAAGCTAAAGCTAGTCCATGGAATATGCCCAGCATGCATCCAGCTGTAGCCTATACCTGTGATATGAACATGTCTCCAGAGAGGAAAGGCATAAGAATAGCCCCAGATAAGCTTCAAGCTAAGGATATCATTAGGTCATGTTGCAAGTCATCACAAAAATCCTAATGATTCAAACAATCCAATATGCTTCCAGATTTTTCCAGAAGGACAAGCGGAACAGAACGCCCTATTGATTTTTCCAGATTAAGTAGCACATGGCACAGTAACAGAGAGAGCACAGGTCGAGAGAGACACAGCATATCCATATCCAAACCTTCTGTGGAATCCACAGGTTTCATAGCCATGCCATCAGTTTTGTGGACATAACTATTGCAAACTCAACCAGAATAATGTTTGTTGAGAGTACTTTTTTTTGAAAGACACCAGAGTAAAAACCAAAGTAAAAGCCTAGAAGTACTTACCAGTTGTGCCCAGTAAGAGTTCCTCATCTCCTTTTGCACGAAGAGATACTAAACCTAAAATAGGGCTAATTTCTACCTAAGTATAAGCTTAAAGTTCACTCCGCAGTTGCAGACATACGCGCTACGTCTCATTGCCTTTCCTAAAAGGTTGCAGAAGGCATGCAACGGAACAGCTGTTGTGTTCCGCTCCAGTGATGGCTACATTTCAATGGTGGATTACAGTGGTCCAGAACCATCCTTACCTAACTCACAGGGGTATAGTGAAGACTGTTTATAAAGCCATACAATGATGAGAAATACAAAGTATCTTTATGAACTCTCATGTAGTCATGCCGGGTAGAACGCTACAAGACACAGAACTTTAAAACTCTACAGTTACAAACCATTGTATTTGTCCTGCTGTTATACTGCAATGTATTTTTATTTGCATTTTAATGTTCTTGCATACATCTCTAGGGCAAGAATCCTATTATCTTAACTATCTCTATTGTCATGTAATTGTTCAGTGCTTTAAAAACCGTAAGTAATAATGAAAACTAATCACATGCAATGTACACTAATTCCTCTGTCTAAATTACAGTAGAAAGTTGGATTCAGTAGTACTAAGGACACTTAACTGAGAAGTTTCTTTAGATGATTTTGTTTGGAGTTTCATTGTAGATTAAAGATTCAGGAAATAATAAATCTGTATTTAAATAAGTGTGCCTGAAGCTTTCTAACAGGTCAGACAACTCAGCAAAATAAAGCAGCAAATACATATACAACCATGAGCACCTACGCCTTTTTTAGTAAAAATTTCCACTCAGGAAACTATGAGCTTTAAGACAAAAACCAAAATACATTCCTTCTATGTAGGAATTCTTCAGCTAAAACAGTTCTTTAGCTAAAAGATGATATAAGTTAGAAATATTAGAATGTAGAGAATGCCTCGGACTAACACCTTCTTAGCTTTAATCACAAATAATTGCCTGTTCTTATACTAATGAGCAAGGCAAAATGGAAAGTAATTTAGACAATTCATTCAGGGTAATAGCTCTGTGAACTAATATTACTGCTGAGAGATTCATTCTCAATTTCCTTGAGTACAACAGCAGAGCAGCAGTAAGTTTTTCACTTCAGGGAGCTTTTCTATCCTATGTAAACATAAACAGAAATCCCATTATCTATTGATAAAAACAACAAAGCAAGGTAAATAAAGTTTCATACATTAACAAGTTCTTATACCAGCCATCAGCTCCCTGGATCACAAATTTAAATAAAACACTTCACTTACTGAAATCAATGAGAAACCTTCCAAATCCTTGCCTTTGGTATTGGGGCATGATCATTATGCAGGAGACATTGTACTTCTGCTGGCAAAGCTTTTCCTGTGGGAAGGAGAAACAGATCAAGTATGTCAAAGCACTGCTGAAGTGGGCAATTGCCTGCACCTGCCACTGTCCTTGTAAAATATCCCAATAAGGTGAACAGATGCATGGGGTCAGTACCAAAGTCAAATAATTCCACATTAATATTTAATTCTAAGAAGGAAGTATCAAACATACCCTTCAAAATATTTTTATTAGTTAACTACTCAGCATCTTAAAGATTAAATACATTGTCTAAACAGCATAATGAAGTTTAAGTGCTATAAAGGAGGACAGGAGGAAGAAGGAAATATTTTCATGCTCCACTGACCATTCTGTCAAGGATATAAAAGTGGAAAATAATATCCATGGTGAAGTTCATTTTGTGCAATTGCTACACTAAATGCCTGCTCATTTCCATCTTTATTTTGTCTACTGTCTCTGAATGAATATGGGACTGGGGTGGAGGGGAGGAACCCCATACCCACAGAACTAGGAAGTCTTACTTGAAGGATACTAACTTCTTCAAAGCAGAATGCTTTCCACCTGAATCCAAATTAAGGCAGAATGCTCAGAAGCCAGAGCTCTTTCAGATGGAATGAAGTCATATAACATACAGGCAATGGAGGCAAATATTATTCTGATTGTTTAAGACAACAGAAGAAAGAATCTAAACTAGGAAGCTGTTCTAACAATGTAAGGTTATAGGTTCTTTCAGATCTATTGATAAAATGGAAAAGCCTTGAAGCCTTGTTACCTTTAAAAGATGACACACAAAAAACCCCCCAAAATCAGCACTAGGTAGTTTTGAGGGAGACCAAATAAATCAACCAAAATTATCCCGGTCAGCAAAACTGACAAGAAGTTGTGGAAAGCACATGGATAGTTTAAGACACCACCTATCACTTCAGCCTCCACACATAAGATATCACCAGACCAGTGATGACACTGACACGATCCTATGCCAGTATGTTGGTTTGCAAACATTTCTTCAGCTGTGAGAGCAGATACCCATGCCATATTTCACAAGGTTTCTTAGTTTCTATGGTATGGTGAAGTATTTCCTCTGTACAGGCTTCCCAAACTCTTAACACCGCTGCTAGTACAAAGTTCAAATCCTGGCAACGTATTTGTAATAAGGGAAGAAAAGCCAGAGTATTTCTGCCAGCAAGTGCACACACATGTTTTTTTTAAAAAAAAAAGCTGGGACGGGAGGAGGGTGGGGAGGAGCAGGATGACACACATGCAATTCAGTTAATAATTTCAGTACTTCAGTGGAATTTGAGATCAAGTTTTTTTTCCTTAGTTTTGGTAGCTAAAACATTTGTGATCATCAGATGTGACAAACAGACCGGCCAAAACCAACAGGGGTGAAGCGGGGAAAGAAAAATGCATCCTTGCTGAAAGAAGGAACAAACATCAAGAGACACTCATCTTAACACTTGCAGTACCTTAAATAAATCTACTAGAAATACTTGCCTATATCAGAGTTGACATGTTTGTATGCCACAAAAACTTCCAACTGACATAAGAGACAGGGCAAATTACGCCTACACATCTCACCGTTACTTTAATCCCAGAAAGGAATTGGTCAGACCCCCAGGAGATAACTATAACATGCAGGTACTCCGACATGATTTTTAAACTTCTTTAAAATATCTTCATAAAAATCACTTCTTAAAGAAAAAAAATTATATACTGAGGGAGGTGGTGATACTAGGGGCAAGAAATACTGAATTTCTGAGTAACTAGACCAATTCCTCACATTTCTTATGGATAAATTGACTGATGGAAGCTTCTCCTGTTGCAGACACATCTAATTATACTTCACCATTATTTTTGGTCACCTTTATCAAGACAGTCCACGTAAGTACTATTTTTTTTCTACAGCAGCCATTTGTTGCTTTAAAATTCAAAGCAAACCCACAACCAATAAAAAGACATCCACTCTAAAGAAGGCATCCACCATAAAGTTAGGCACTGCATTCTTACACTCAGTGCAATGAGTAACTGCATTAGATCAGACCGTATGCAAGAGATGAACACAGCTGGTCATTTATGTCTAAACAGCCAGCTTGAACTGCCAGCCGTAAACCCATGAAAACAGATCAACATTCCCAATACCTAGCACTTCCAGAATTTAAGACTTGGTATACTATTGCAAAAATGATAGGGGGAGGAAAAAGATTTAATTTTCAACTGAAACCACAACACATTCTGGGGAAAAAAAAAACAACACCCACCCCCCCCCCCCGCCCCCAAACCAAAATGAAAAAACACACAAACAAAAAAACCCCAATGCGTGTGGCTGAATGGACATAAAATTTCTCAGTTTGCATCAGTCTTTGAGACAAGAAAGTATGAGTGTAGTTGAGACAATACATATTCTAGTTGAGATTTATAGAGAAGATTTCAACCTTCTGAATTGTTTTTCTTTGCTGTTGGCACAAATATTAAGGAGAGCGGGAAATTACAAATATCAAAGAAAAAAGAACAAACAAGACACTTTTTTTTTTTACCTTAGAGAAATATCCAACTAAATGGCAGCCTTTCTCATCATTTTTTGTAAGGACATAGAAGAGGAATGGTTCAACATCATAATACAAGGTTTTGTGGTCCAGAAAGAGCTTAGCTAACAAACAAAGATTCTGACAATAAATTTTGCTCACATTTCCATCAACCTAGAAAGCAAGACAGATGCAGTTATTTTCAATGCCACCAACACATGAGGACGAAACAACTTCTTGAATCAATCATATCCTAGAAAGAAACATGAACAAGATGGTGTTACAGAAAAAAACCACGTTACGGTTCAGAAGAGAAATGCCCCAGCTTCTTGTTAAGTAAGAATTCTCCAGTTAGTACTAATTACTTCACATTTTTAAGTATCCTCCGAGGATCCCGATTTATTAAACAAAGTAACTTCACCTTTTAATTGTTCAAGTGAGACTTACCTCTTTCATTTCATTCCTGGAATGAAAATGAGTGACTGGCAGACAACAGAAATGCACTAGTTAAAACTACATTTAGTTAAAACTACATTAAACTGTGGTTTGCTAGAAGGTAGGGGTGCACAACAATAAAAAAAAAATAAAACCAAAACAATGAGGTGTATTACATTGAATCGTTAAGGTGTAAGGCCAATGAATGAGTTGCCAATTACATATCAATCACAGCAATGTTTTAGATAAATTAGACAAGACAAAATTTCTATGCTAGACTAAAATACTATTGAGCAAGGTAAGTAAATTTTCAGGCTAGGTACAACAGTTACTCTAGGTATGTTAGGAGTGTAAAAGAGTCAAGCTGTGACTCAGACAGCTACAGAAAAACCAGACACAGACACAGATTTCCTAGATCAATTAGTTACTCCCTGAAAGGGATGGCTCAGTCAAATGTAACAGCATTTTTGAAATAATCTTCTTAATGGAAAGGTTCACTTGTACTGATGTTCTTTGATAAAGTCACTCGTTGTATTTCATTCACAGAGACAGCCAAATGGTATGCACACCACACTGAACAAGAAGCCATATTCTATTCTAATTCATTTTTAGTAAGAATCCTAGTTACAAATACAAGTAAAACCCAACCTTTTGGATATATTTTGGGATTTCAAGGAGACTTTGGTAGTATAGTTGCATTATATGGATTAAAGAAAAAACATTTAATGGACAGCTACCACTCGAGAGCCTATCAAATACATTAAGCTCTCATACAACTCACTCCATTTGACCAGATACTTTTTATTCCTTTTCACACTTATTAGCAAGTGTGCAAATAAAATGCAAACATTAACCAAGTAGAAATCATCACTGGGTAAGCTATAAGCCTGAAACCCCAAATTATGTAAGCTATCTTTTTCAGTAAGAACATTTGTACAGAAATGTAAAAAATTCCTTAAATTCCAGACAAACACAGCTTGTTCATCAGTTTTAAATGCGACGGAAAAAAAAAAAAAAAGAGGAACTGCAACTTCAAAAGCAAGCATCTGACAAGTGTTTCTTGCATGCAGCATAGTAGCAAACTATGTCAAAGTCTTCCCTGAAATCTGTCAAAGTCATGCTATGGGAAGAGGTACATAAATCTTAAATGCCAAACCCATTTCTATTTCTTTCAAAAACAGAAAGAATGAAGGAAACCACAAACCCTTCATTCTATGAAGCAGAAAATAGGTGCACAGAATTGCTGAAAGTATCTGTGAGGACGGACATCAACTGCTGTGTAAGCCTCTACAGTTAGAGTAACAACCAACATTAACCTTGAAAATAAAAAAACCGCTTTATTTCAGAAGTCTTAACATAAGTACTTATTGAAGCACCTAAAATACAGAAAGGGAATAAAAGCAGTGGAGAAAGAGTCGGGACATTGCTTTCACATGCACCTTGTTTTCCATATGCTTTTTGTGTCAATCGCTCACCCACCCCCTCTTTCTCCGAGCTGTATTGTACTTCATTTTAAGAAGTTTTTTATTCACATGTTGGCAGTAGCTAATGAAAATAAACAGAAAAGCAGGATTTGCCTATTGTATGCTGCACAGCTCTTAACACCTGCTAATTAATAAAATGTAAATTTTTTTGGACTGACTAGAACAATTTTATTTCTTGATAGGAAAAGAGTTAAGTCTGTTTACAGCTTAAGTGTTTTGCTAGCAGATCTACAATCTTCAAAAAAACCTGCCCAAGTCAGGAAGGAAGCAATCTTGATGCAGATTGCTATTTTTTTTTTTAAATAGCACAAAAACAAACAAGCGAACCAAATTTTAAGATCTTGTTCTAATTTAAGCAAGGATTTCAAGACTGTGTCTACCATTGTTTGAATAGATAATTGCAATTACCAAGCACGACAGACATTTATACAATATGAAAACACAAGTTTCAAGTAGAATCTATGATACCTGCAATTAAAAAGAAGTTATCAATACACACATCTAAATACTGCTGTTGATAAACATCCTCAAAAGAAGTCTTAGTAACCCCGGCAGTCTCTTCTGTTAATGCAATCAGTAACAACTCTTGAAACACAGGAATGTGGAGGTTAATGCATAGCTTTAGTAACTGCAGGCATGCTATTTGAAACACTGAATTCTCTTGTCCAGGATATCCTTAAAACCCCAAACTTTAACGGAAGTCATCTCCCAGAGAGTAATTTAGATTATAAAAGAATGCATATCCACAAGCTCAACTCTGGACTTTCTAAATTAAAGGCAGTGTGTTCTGGCCAAAGTTGGACTGAACCTCCGTAACCCAACCAGAATGTTTCAGGGCAAATTTCTCAAACATCCAAAAGGAAGGTAAAAGCACTTAGTAGCTACATTTGGTTTTTTAGAGCAATACACAAGAAACTGCTTTGCTTGCTTTTATACACTGGAAGCATCTACATTATGATTAGTGTTCTCCCTATACCCAAGACACTCAAATACCCAGAGATGAGTAAGTGCAAGAGGTACTTTTGCTGAGAAGGGAAAGGCAATCCAGTCAAAGAGCTTCCATTGCAGTCCCCATCTAAGATGCATGCTACACAAAATATCTTAAGATGTTGGGTAATGCATGAAGTGCAAATAAAGAAAGTAAGAATTATGAGAGAACATGGCAGGGTGGAAACAGGACAGGGAAGATGGACTTGTTTTTGCAGTACAAGAAGAATTTCCAAGGAAGTATTTAAGAATGTTAAAGTTTTCACTAGTTCTACAACTGGTCTGTAATGTCTACAAATGAGTTGGCTTTCAGAAATTTTGATTTTTATACACCTACCTCAAATACTGAAAGGTCCTTTCTTCTGTAGATTTCATTGGCTGGAGGGTGAAACCAGCCACATTTCTTTGAGTGCCTTAACAAAATGTTTTTACTTTTCATGTATTTAAGACAGAATTCACACAGGTAAAGCTTTGGTAATCTGTATGAAAATTAGAAAGATATTTTGTACAAAAAAATTGTTAAATTCTGCAAACAAAAAAGTCACCACAAAGTAAAAGGCCCTCCCCTTTCAAATATAAGGTACTATGACTAAATGCTGCTTAAGTTAAAATAAATGAGATCACATTAGAGTGAATTATTAAACATACACATCAGCCATTACAAAAGGAAGATAAGAAACAATAAGATTCAGTCAATCCCAATGAGCCTAATTCAGTAGAGTTGGACTGTGGTCAGCTGTTTTGTGGTCCAGCTTCTGGCAGATCCCAATTACTTCCCCCTTCCCACATTCCACCTAAGCTTTTGCTGTGGTCTCTATCAAAGTAGGCACACTGGAGTCATACCTCAAATTTTATGCTTCTTCCAATAAAGACAAAGGAGGCAACACAGCAGAATATGGGGAATCTCCTTCCCTTTAATTTTCCTTATTTTCTACATGGGGAAGGCTAGGAGATTATTTTTTTTTTCCACTGCCTTCAAAATACTTGGGGGGGAAAGCAAACTGTAGTAGGACTGTACCCCCTGACCTCCACCTAAACTGCCACTTTACTTGAACACAGAAGCCCATCCAAATAGTTTGCATGTAGGCAAAATGTCTCCCTTCCACACACCTCCACCACACAGGCAACATAGACTATTGTACTCCTCCGGGAAGGATTCAGTTCAGACTACATACAAGTAACCCACATGCCCCATTTAAGACAATGCTGACAAGTGTTTTAAATACCAGAAACTGCTCCTTACAGTGAATTTACCTTCATTTTTAAATTATTGAGGCAGTGGAAGACTGCTGCAGACATTAATTAGTCTACAAAGTCTTAGAGCAGAGGACAATGTTTATCTGCTCTGAAGCTACTGGCACATCCTGGGATCACGTTGGGATCATGGCCATGGTTTACACTACTCCAGTATTCTAAGAAAGTTTATCAACAACATAAAAAGTAGTTTGAACTGTTTGTTCCATGATGTAGTCCCACTGCGCTTAGAGCCAAGAACCACACTGCCTCCTAGAGATGCCATCCCACTCTTGCCTCATACTAATAATTATCCATCATTATGCCTCTACCTGGGATTAATTTACTTGATGGAACAGGTAGCTCTCTCTTTCAGAAGATGATATAAATTGAGGGAATAAAAAAGAAAATTAAATAAAATATTAACACTATAAAAGCAGCAGTATAAGAGGAAATAGAAATGCTCTCTACACTTTTTTTAGCCCTTGCTTTTTGTATTACCAATTCACTATATATCCCTCATTCCCACCATGCAAAGATGACTGTATCTAGGAACGAGAAGGATGGTGAGAAAAGGTAGTTTATAATAACGCTATGCAAAGGCATTTTGGAACAGACCATATAACTGGGTTGCTTGCTATAGTAGTAAAGCTTGATAAACATACAGTTCTGAAAATATCTATGTGTGCCACAGATCCAATGGATTCATCAATCATTTATTTTCAGCACATGCAAAATCAGCAGAGATCTGCTGAGTACACATACTAGTTCATGCTCTCTGCCTGACTTCTGGCAAAGGTGGCCAGAAGTGAGACATTGTTGCCACAACTTGCTCACTTTGACTTTATTTATCTAGTATGTTCAAACTTCTCCCTTGTCCCTAGAAAAAGGCAGTTAACAAGTTCTGCATGACAAACAAGATTAATTGCTCTAAATGGCCAGAAGTTGGACATACGTGGTTGTAACATTTTACAAAACAAAACAAAAAACCAAACAAAAACAAAAAAAACCCCAAGCAAAACCACACCAATACACACTGCAAGATTATGTTTACGCAGACCTAGAAATCAGTCTTTGTAATGCATCTTTGATTAGAACTAGTTAAAAAAAAAAAGACAAGACAAATCCTTGTTCGCACTTAGAATTACAAAAGCATATTTACTTTTAAAAGTTATAAATTATAAAAAATTACAAAAAGGTAAGAAAATAAATTACAATTATCACATTAGTAAAAAATCCAACAATGTATGACAATCTTGACAACTCGCTACCTTGCATATTCCTGTGGGTAAGGTGAAGAGTACCAGGTCTGGATCTCATATTTTCCAAACTCAATCACTGAAGGGTATCGCCCACTTGTTTCACCAGTGTTTTTACACCCAATTTTCTGTCAGGTGTAATAAAAGCAAAAAATTAGTTATAAAAAAAGTAAAAGGAAAGTTAGCTTTACAGCATCAATTTCACCCACTGAGGGGGTGAGGAACCTGAAGTATTGAAATCAGTTGCTTAAGTTCTTCCAACCTGGACAGACAGAGGCCAGAGTCTGCAAACAGCCAAATATAAACAGTGAAAATGTCTTTCAAGGTGCCAAGCAACTAAACATGAAGTGAGCAGTGCTTACAAGTAAGTGCATACAAATAGATGGTGCATGGCCCAGCCAAGTAAGAGGCACACTGCCTCAGTTCTCTTCTCCTGCAGCATCTAGTGCGAGGACTTCTCTACAGTTCTGGTTCAAACTCAAAGTTGTCCTTTTGTCAAAACAATGAGGGAGAAGGCATCAGCAGAACCTTTCCAGAGCCCTTGGAATTTACATCATTACAGTCAACAGTATACTAACACACACTAATCTCAGCTATCATATTGAAGTTGAGCCATTCAGAAAATGACTGCTAGACTCCAAAGTGCTGGCAAAATACACAAAAGGAAGAAAGGTGGTGGTGGGGAAGAAAGTCATCACCATGCCACAAATTTTAGAAATCTTACCACCTGACATTGTTGGACTGCATATGAAAGACAAAGAAAGGAAGAGGTGGAAACCATTTCCACAAGCAAATGGAAGTACAAACTAATAATGAAGTTGAATCTTTAAACTCGGTTTGAGTTTGTTGGTTAACACACTCTGAATTAAGACTACAAAAATGTCACTGCATTGACCCATAGCATGTAATGTCAGTTCTTGTATCCTAAACCTGAAAAAAAATAAGTGACTTCCATTACTGAAAAAAGTACAAGACATACTCATTTATAATGCAATTTTATAAAAAGCAACAGTTGAAATATTACATGCACCTCCCTTCTGACCCAGGTTCTTAAAGACACTGGTTGCTCATTTCACAGACACAGAACAGTAGAAGTCTGTTTTGCTATAGGAAGATTCAGCTGCTATGTCCAAGCTTTAGATTACCACTACATAACTTAAAGAAGAAGATTAACACCACCTGGTATAAACAGTTTTAGGTCAGATTCACAGAACCACAGAATCACTACGGTTGGAAAAGACCTGTAAGATCATCAAGTCACCACCACCATGCCCACTAAACCATGTCCCCCAAGGCCACGTCCACACGTTCCTTGAACGCCTCCAGTGAGGGTGACTCCACCACTTCCCCAGGCAGCTTATTCCAGTGTCTCACCACTCTCTCAGTAAAGAGATTTTTCCTAATATCCAGCCTGAACCTCCCCTGGAGCAACTTGAGGCCATTTCCTCTTGTCCTATCACATGTCACTTGGGAGAAGAGACCAGCACCCACCTCTCTGCAACCCTCTTTCAGGTAATTGTAGAGAGCAATAAGGTCTCCCCTCAGCCTCCTCTTCTCCAGGCTAAACAATCCCAGCTCCCTCAGCCGCTCCTCAGAAGACTTGTGCTCCAGACCCTTCACCAGCTTCGTCGCCCTTCTCTGCACACCCTCCAGCACCTCAATGTCCTTCTTGGAGTGAGGGGCCCAACACTGAACACAGTCTTCGAGGTGCGGCCTCACCAGAGCCGAGTACAGGGGCACGATCACCTCCCTGCTCCTGCTGGCCACACTATTTCTGATACAAGCCAGGATGCTATTGGCCTTCATGGCCACCTAGGCACACTGCTGGCTCATATTCAGCCGGCTGTTGACCAACACCCCCAGGTCCTTTTCTGCAGGGCAGCTTTCCAGCCACTCATCCCCAAGTCTGTAGCGTTGCATGGGGTTGTTGTGACCCAAGTGCAGGACCCGGCACTTGGCCTTGTTGAACCTCATACAATTGGCCTTGGCCTGTCCAGATCCCTCTGCAGAGCCTTCCTACCCTCGAGCAGATCAACACTCCCGCCCAACTTGCTGTTGTCTGCAAACTTGCTGAGGGAGCACTCAATCGCCTCATCTAGATCATCGACAAATATATGAAACAAGACCGGCCTCAAAACTGAGCCCTGGGGGACTCCGCTTGTGACCAGCCACCCACTGGATTTGACTCCATTCACCAAGACTCTCTGGGCTCGGCCATCCACCCAGTTTTTTACCCAGCGAAGAGTGCACCTGTCTAAACTACGAGCCACCAGCTTCTCCAGGAGAATACTATGGGAGAAGACAGTGTCGAAGGCTTTACTGAAGTCCAGGTAGACAACATCCACAGCCTTTCCCTCATCCACTAGGCAGGTCACCTGGTCATAGAAGGAGATCAGGTTGGTCAAGCAGGACCTGCCTTTCATGAACCCGTGCTGGCTGGGCCTGATCCCTTGGTTGTCCTGCAAGTGCCCTGTGAGCGCCCTCTAGAACAACCTCTCCATAATCTTCCCTGGCACCGAGGTCAGGCTGACAGGCCTGTAGTTCCCTGGATCCTCCTTCCAGCCCTTCTTGTAGATGGGCGTCATGCTGGCTCAGGTACTTTCACTGCTAGATAAAGTCTATAGTACTTAAACTCAAAAAGTGTGTTAAATCATTGGGTAAAACAAAGTTACGAACTCACTACACCCAGTTTCCTACAAAACAGTATTTGCTAGGACAGACTTAACTTTTCACAGTGGTTGCTTTATCCGCAGAGGAAAATCATCAGGTACATTCTTATTGACCAACATCCTCTCAGTCCTGACCAGGATGTCAGCTGTGCTCAATCTCTATGCTTAATCAGTGGTAGTCCTGTGTCCAAAATGCTCCAGTATATCTTTCAAATATCTATCTCAAGTGTCACTTATCATCTGACCCATTCCAGTGTGATGCCTTGCATCCTATCTAGGAGAATGTAAGTGTATATATGGTGTCTCCCACATTAAATTCACAGCAGGCACAACATACCAGATAAAAAGTAGTATATTAAAAATGAAGATGAGTAGACACATGAAAATGAACTGAGTTTTTATTTACAGAAATAACTACATTTTATGCAACATGATTCTTACCTCCAGGGAAAGTTCTCGAGCCTGCTTAAATACTTCCAAATCCTCCTGTGTAACAGTGTCCTTGCTTCCCACCAGAAATACATCCGTATTTTCTTGTTTGATGCTTAGTTTGATTTCAGTATCTGTTATTTAAAACCAGCAAAAAGTTTATTCACAGACATGAAGGTTACACGTGCCTTACCAAAATGATACTCCTACATAGGATTGTAGCAACTATGGCTGTTGTGACTTCCCATTTTAACTAAATTTGGGATTACTAAGTAACAGAAATGAAACCTTCCCCCCTTCTTGTTTTATAGTTTGCTGTTGCATGAGCTGTTTTTGCACTTGCTTGTCTGCCTGTATAAGCCTTTACAGTCCAGTTCTACTGAATTAGTTTTGAACCTCATGAAATGTAGTATATTCTATCACTAGAACTATGCTACCTGATAAATTCCAGTATACTCTACAAGGCAAAAATAAAAATTAGAGAAAAAAGTTGCCCTTAAAAGCTGGAGACCAATGCTAAGCTAAATCTACATTCAAACATATTTTTTCTTAAATAAAAGTAATTATAAAAAAGGTAGTTCACAGCAGTACAGATCAAGTGTTGTGGAGACTGTAGCAGGATGGAATTGTTCATGAAAAAGCAATGGAGCAGAAGGAAATGAATTGAAATGCCCACCATTATAAGCACTGACAGCACACAATCATGATGACAGCTCTACTGCCAGAGAAAAGGAAGTAGCATGAAAAGTGGCTACTCATGCGGTACTACACAGCCATAAGCAACATTATGAAGGCATTTGGGGCTCCTAGTGTCACTACAGATGCAAAAAATAAAGAGGTGGTGTGATATTAGTCAGGAAAAAAAAACCCAACAAAAAACCCCCCACACACATTTTGGAGATTTAGTCAGCATTAGATAAAAGGTCAAAGTTTCGTTGCTTTTGTATGAAAGTGAAGTAAGAACAAGAGAAATAGCTAAGACCTATGTGACAATATAAGAATTTTGGTTTTGGACGGGACGCAGGTTTGGTTGGCGCTTTGACCTTTGCTTACCATCATTCTGAACAGGTTTAATCCTTCCGTCTGCCAAGCTCCCCTTCCCTGGTGAGGGGGTCCCCATCTGAGGGGTCACTTTATACTTTAATCTGCTTAGAATTCTGTGCTTTTTAAGGAAAGTTGTTCTCTTGAGGTGAGCAATTGCTTTAAAAGCATGTCCTCTAGACACACCCCATCCAGAGGTACAGGCATGAGAAATAAACCTACTTCTAACCTCTTTCTTTCCATAGAAATGGCTATTAGATTTTGATGTGGAAGGTAATTCTGGTTTATGATGCAAATGCTTGGGTGGTGCATAGCTTGGGTGTCCCTTTTTTCGAGACTGTCCCTGAGTGGCATAGATATGAGAGAGTCCATCAAAGAGTCCCTTTAGCTGACTGTTATTAGGAAGGCTGCTAAAGGAGGGTACGCTTGACTGACTGGAAGAACTCTGGGGAGAGTTAGAAGAAGTGGAAGTGCTGGATTTTTGCGAACTGGGGCTCTGACCAGAGATGGGGGTTGGGGGTAGAAGTGAAGAAGGTGGAGGTTTTAGCTTTTGTGTGGTACCTGTAGCCAACACAAGAGAAGTGCATGACTGTTTCTGAGAGACCTTTTTCCTTGGACGATAGTGCTTTGAAAAGTCTATTATTTCACCTCGTGATCTGCGACCATCAGGTGATGGTGTAAAGAACTTAGTAAGGCCATCAATGAGCCCTTTGGTTTTCTTGTTAACTTTAAGTGTAGAGGCAGATATGTAGGTGGAGGTGGTGGTGATTTTGGTGGTGGCACCAGGCCGAGTGGGGTCTGTAACAGGCAATCTGCTGCTTGAATCCTTCACAGATGCAGCATGACCAGATGAAGGTGTGGTACAGACTTTAGTCTTTTGACCCCTACCAGGTGACCCCCTTCCTGTGAATGCATTCACGGATCCTTCATCACTGGTTACAGACCTATGCAAAAATTCGGAAAATAAAAATCAGCATTAAAAATCTGTAACTACTGCCAAATAGTGCTACAGTTTATACAGGTTACTTATGCCACTGTACACTTTGGAAATACATTTCACACTATAACATCCAACTATTTTTCCTTTTTCTTTTTGTTCCCCTCCCCCCCTTCTTTAAAAGATAGTCCACAGAACATACAAATAGAAGCAGCTGCAATAAACAAGATCTCCCAAGTAGACAGCCTCCCCACCACAAAAGTGTGGTTCTTTGGAGAAAAATGTCAATGCACTGTGTCTGAGTACCATAACTGCTCTATCATCACAGAGTTTATCGTACACACAAACAAAATGCAAATGTTGTGTTAATAAATTACTGCATATCAAAACACTTAACTTCAGACCATTTGCTTAAGCTGTAGACAAAGTCTATTAGTCCTTTAAAGCAATACAGTCAGTTTTCAAGAAACTGCTATTTTTCCACACTCTCATTGGATTATGTATGTCAACACTAGTAGTAAAAATTACCACCAAAGACTTAAAAGCAAAATGAAGTAGTTCATGAAGAGCATTAGAACAAAACCGAAGAAAGAGACTCTGTTTTCTTTAGAAATTGTAACAGTAGCAAAAACAAAAATAGCAAAGGAGAAGAAAGAGCAAAACTGTAAGACCAAGTGGTATTTGTAGAAAAGCCATAAACCAATCAGGCCTAACATGGAAGGTGTTAAGAAGAAAGAGTGGTGAATGTCACTTAAATGCTAGGAAGAAAAACAGCATGCTGAAAGCCAACATTTGTGACAGCAGAAGTACAGGTTTAGCTGGTCTCTAATGACTGAAGAGAGGAGCAACACTGAAGGATACGCTGAAGAGTAGTATATTTTAAGTATATAGAAACAGAACGTCTACAAATATTTGCAATAGAAGAAATAGGTATCAGGAGGCACGATCAAATTGCAAATCCAAACAAAGCTATACAGTTGCATCAAATGCTTCCATTCCCTTTTCCATCCTGATCTTTGAAGTTAGCTTATTTACTTTGCAGCGGAAAGTTTTCTTCCACAGATTTTGCCTTCTTAATTGAGATGCTGAAGTAATTAATTCCAACAGGTCACTTCTAATTAGAGGCTGAACAGCCTGGGGCTACCATCTGGTGTACTGAACTCCAAGGGCTCACCAGTTTAAGAACTAGCCCCTTTTCCACTTACACATCCTTAAATTTGGTTAGCTCCTAAGACGCAACAAAACCAAAAACTTTTAAAGTGTTTTGAATCCTTTGGTGCCATAAGCTTATGTCCATCACAAGATCTATTCTCACTACCAGATGTAATAATCACCATCAGTGCCAGAGGCTAACACACACCTGGTTTTAGTTAATCCTACACAGTAATTTGTGTGTGAAGGGCTTCCTACAGATGGTCAACAGGCAAAAAATTATTCCAGTACTACTGGACGTATTTTCTTTCTACTACACAAAAAGAACTAAGTGACATTATCTAACCTTCCTGTATTTCATGTGACCACAGACTTATGTACGACACTGTCATCTTCCGTACCCAATGATCATTTTTAAATAGGATTCCATGAGGAAGAGGTTCTTCTCTTATCCCATCTCCTGATCACTATATTTCCAAAACAAGATTACTTTGGTTTTTTTAATATATTTATATTTGACACAGAAGTAATAGAAATGTGCCCACAGTACTGCAAATATTTATTATACAAAGAACCCCATCAAGCCCTACTCTAACATGCTCATGTGGCTCACATGCCACAAAGAAAAGAAAGTCTTCATAAAAATATTCATAATCATTATCCAATGCTAAGAGAACTTCTGCATCCTTTAGCACAACATTTATTTTACAAGTTGCAGCTCAGAATCCCCTTAGCAAAATGTAACAGTAAAACTCTCACAACCTTTACAACCTTCCTTTTACATGTATGAGGAAGGAGGAGAAGCAGAATTACTGTGTCAGACAGAAATTCCTGCTAAATCCACTGTGGGAACCCAAATCAGGGAGATGTTTTTAGACAAGTAAGATGGCAGTACTGTATTAGAACCCCTACCTCCAGTTGAAGGATTAGGACTTTTCAAAGGGGTAAAAAGCAGAAGTGTAGCTAGAGATATAGGGAATATTTTTATTATGCACACACAATGATATATAGGAATTTCAATTAAAACACTGGAAGTTGTATGGCTACTTCAATGACCTGCAAATTCCTAAGTTATTTAGTCAAGAGAAGTAAAAGAATGTTTCACCCACTCTTCCTTTAACAGCATGCTCTCATGAGCCACTAGATCTTTTACTTTCATGTAGAGCCACACTTCATTCTTCTCCTGTACTACCTTCCTAGAGCAACATACAATGAACTTTAGGACAAGGACCAGAAAGACAAGACAAGAGATCCTGGCAGAGAGGGGAAGAGAATATAGCAAGCTGCACAGCAGCAAGTACATCAACTTGGCTAGTGTGCTGTACTCTAGTACCATGAGTATATTTTTTTTCATTCTATTTTTACATGTTAGCTCCACTGGCTCCAGAAATCCTTATTTTGCAAAATGCAAAGTTTTACAGCAGCTACCATGCAATTCTGAAGAGTATCAAACAGGTGTTTAGACTACAGAGAAAAATGGTTGGGTATCAGCCACGTGACAGAACGAGTAGTAGATAGAGCCAGAAAGCTTTTCAGTTGCTGAGTTGACATGGCCAAACAGATAGTTAAATACGAGGGGAAGAAAGGCGTATGTGGATAGGAACATGTGATGGAGGGCAACATGCTACTAGAGTTAACCCAGAATCTGTTCCTGTTTTAACACTCAGTGTAATGCCAACTCAGCATTTGAACGCTACTTATACAATCCTCCAACCAAGCCTTAAAATGTCCAACTACAGTGTTCCCTGGAAAAACAGATGCCAGAAGAATTACAGTGCTCTCTTCTTTTAGATAAACACATTCCTGAGAAGCAAGAGGAATTGCAACCTCCTTCCCTAGTAACCAGTGGCAGCTTAACAGCAGAATTCAAGTAACAATTTTTTCCAGAGTACCACTGAAACCAGAACTTCCATAGTACTTGCATAGTTTGCTTTTTGGAATGGATTTTGTGAACTGATAGTAACTAATAAAGTCATTTTTATACAACTTTTGAACAGGTCTTTGAGCAGAACAGTCTCCTGAAGTTGGATATAAGTAACTCCCTGTTATCCACTTAGTACAGATTCTGTATGTACTTCAGTTATTTGAAGTTACATTTAAAGAGATAGCTGTGGTATATGTTATCACACAGTCTTTTATTTGCATTTTCTATAGGTACAAGTTTTGTTAAAAAATTATGGTATCTAGAAAAGTACGTTACAGGAATTTTTTTCATCACCTTCTGACATGACACAAAAAGCACCCACTAAAATGAAGAAGTTACTGGCCACTGGGCTGAAAGGCATATAGTAGAATACTCTTCACCTCCTTTGCCCAACTTGAAATACAGTTTAAAACTGTAGTTGAACCTGCATCAACTCTTATCTGACTACATTCTCAGAAACATTAAAAAAATTCAAGAGAAACCTACAACATTCGTTGCTTTAGTTTATTTTTCGGTCGTCCAATAGGTTTTGCATATCGTCGCCTTATTTGGGCAGCTTTCTCATGAAGTAGCTTTCTCCCTTTCTTCTTTGGTCTACAGACCTGGCAAATCCACATCCCTACATAAAGGAAAAAAAGTTTAATTGTACACAGTTTATTTAATCTGTACTGCAGGTGTCTACCAAGATAAACGCCAAGTACGCGAAGTCAACAAATTATCTTATGAACAGGACATAGGTAAGGGGAAGTGGACAGAGAGAAGTAATCCACTTCTACACATACTTTGAAATTTTGGAAAGCAAAGTGCTCATGGAAATGGGAAAAAAAAAGAGGCAACAAGTATCACAGAAAGAGATTGTGAGCAAGTGTGTTTTTAGAAGAATTTCTGTTCTAGCTTGTCCCTCCTTATACTACCTAGATCTTTCTTCAGACACAATTAAGATGAGGAAAAAAAATTACATGTGCATTACAAAGCAATCTAGGCTAGACTGCACTAAAGAAAAATACTACATCACACATAGGTATGTTTGTTTCAATATACAACAACTTGAATTTGACATCCTTTTAACAATAGATGACCATGTCTGAACACTTATTTATTATAGGTTAGGCTAGCATTTTGGGAAAAAAAAAAGCTGGAAAAAGTCTTTAGTGTAACTTTAAGACTAAATAGGGAAAGCCATAAAGATGCGAGAGCAGAAGTGAGAGTTGCTACCAGAAATCTAGAGATTAGAGACCTGAAGACACAGGTGTTTTGTTTGTCTGTTTTTTAAATTACTCTTACAAAAGGCATGAAGAAGCAGGCTCTTTCACCTGCTCTAAGGATTTCTTTGTTAGTATACATACTCCAAACATTTTAACAGCCTTTGTAAAACTTGACCTTCAATAAATTGGCCAACAACTCAATACACAGTGAATTCATCTGGTCAACTGACCACAAACCTTTACTATTTTCCTGAGAAAAAAAAAATTCAAGTAAAGAAAAGTAAAGTATTGGCTTTGACATGATGGAAATTATACTGTTCACCAGTGCAAAAATAATTAGCATGCTCAAGAGCTTTTGGTCACTTAATATTAGAAAAGACTGTGAATGAAAGTATTTTCATTGAAAGGATTTTTATTATCACCTTTTGGCATTCGGGAAAGTGGTGGGTCACAGCACTCCATGTGGAACCCTCTATCACAGGAGTCGCAAAAAAGCATGTTATCCTGAAGGGGGGCGGCGGGGGAGGAAGAGGAAGAGGAAAAAAAGACTTAATACAGCATTGCTTGAAGTTGTACATCAGTGATTTGTATTTGCACATGTGCTAAGTATAGAGCTACGGTAAACAAAGAAAAGTCAGATAATACTCAACAGTCTAACTTACTGCATTTTTGCCTTGGATCCTACATGCACTGCATGTCTTGCATTCAATACACTGCCATCTTAAGGCCTTCACATTTGTTGTTAACTCAGGACAGAATTTCAAGCATGATGGATGTCCTAAAAAAACCAAAATATTTAAAGCTTGAGATTTAAGATTGGTAAAACTCTTAAGTTCAACAGGATGTAGCCAGCACCACCAGAACCCTGCAAACACCAGCTGTTTTCAGAACTTTGCAACACATTATTTAACTCACCTACTTCATACAAAGATACACAATAACTGCCAAACTCATTTATGAAGAGAGGTAGAAAGTGAACTTCTACTGTAACTGACACCTGTGAAAGGTCTACACAAGCGCCCGAAATTGAATTTTTATTTTCACTAGGTTATTTCCATAGCATATTAAACTGCCATTGGTTCTGAAAAAAGTATTTTTACGAACTTGACCCCACTCCCCTTTCATAGCAGTGCAACATAAACAGAGGAAGTCTTTAGATAAAACTGTATTAGTTATTTTTCTAAATATACTAAGTATCTACCAGAGAAACTTAATAGTCAAACTACATGTATTCTTCATTTCAACTTATTACTTAATTAAATACAAAAGGACAATTTCAGAGCAGTAAGAAGGAAAAAAAAAAAATGAAGTAGGCAATTGGCACAAGAAAAGCTTACTGCAAAGGAAGATGTAAAACTGGGGGGAGGACACTGCGGGAGGAGTAGCTGAACTACTGCTTCCCATGAAACTATATTTTATTCCCTAGCGGGACCATCCTCTTTTCATGGTAGCCTAGAAGGCCTACATGGCTTTTCCAATTAATACAAGACATCAGACAACTGAACACATACAACACCTTAGCCAATACTGGCAGTGACTTTTCATGTCTTCAACAACCTTAGAGTGTACCCTTAATCCAGAAAAGATTGCACGACTAAATAGGAAGGGATAAGCCTTCCCAGGGACACACTTCTTGCCAGTATTATATTCAGAGACTATCAATAACATCAACCCACAAATTGTCAGAGAGATAAGAATCCCTGATGCCATGCTGCACTTATAGATCGCTGCAGTGATGCGATGCACATGACGATGCTTTCTTCTCACTGTCAGAGTCGGGATACGTGCTTTTTCCCAGGTAACAGTCTAGTCATGGTGATTCAGACTTTCTCCATCCGCTGTTTCTCAGTCCAAGACTGAGCTAAACCAGCACAAATAAGAATACAGGCTAATCATGAGCATTTGATATTTTCATCTTGTAATGGACTGAGGCATGAATGGCAAAGATGACTGATGGAATGAAAAAGCCACTTTAATGAGTGCAAATTTCAGATTTTATTTCCTTCTATTGTATGTACCCAAGGCTTAATCCACTTTTTGTTAGACTTTAAAAGACAACTTAAATTGTGTAAATATAGCATATTCTCAAAATAAAAAGCAGGAATATAATCTATTAGTAAAGAACAATCAATAATAAATTCAAAGAGTAGTTTCAAAACCAAAAGATATTGAAAAAGCACTGCCATTTGATTCTTACCATACAGTTTAAGATACATTAACAAATTTTTGTGGTTAAAACCAAGTATGCACTTAAAGTGACTATTTTTCTTGAAAGTGACAAATATATTCTGTAACTGCATAGTTGAGTTCAATGCTACCCTGTTCCCTTCAATAAAGCTTAACAAGTGCTTCATTTAAAAAAATCTGCTAAGAAGTAAGAAAAAAGCTCCCTAGAGTGGCTGATATTAATAATCAATATCACAGAAAGACCTGTTTCATCAACCATGACTTAACAACTATATTAACACATTAAAGTGTAATCATAAACCAATTACATCCATATAAGTACATTTGATTCCAGTTATCTACCCTGCATAAAAGTGATTTACTTCAAGGAGCAAGTAAGTTGTGGTTTAAATTCTTGATTTTAACTTTGCTTTAAGTAAATAACTGAGAAGTATAAACATAAATGTCCACTCTCACTGGTTCGTAACTGTGCACAGATTAGGTGTAACAGGGTTACTTTATTTCTCTGTTATCTACCAACTAAAATATCTCTCATTCAAGCAATTACACAGCTTAATCTATTTGTTAACATCCTTAAGTGTTAGATTTTACTATCTATCTGACAAAAATTCAAGAAAAAATCCATTTGTATTAAATACGAAGATTCTGCCTGCAACTCCAAATCCTTGAGCCACAAATAACTAGAGGCTGGAAGAGCACAAGTGGGAATCATCACTACGCATTTACCATGTTCTTTTACTGTCTTTCCTGGGTGTGCACTTAGCAGAGCCAGCACAGAAATTTTCATATTTTGAAGTACCATATGATATTGTTCTTTAATAGCTGATACTACTTACACTCTTCATTTTGGACACAGATTGACACAGTGAAAAATATAACAGTAACAAGTAGAGGGTAATGCCTACCAGACATGAAGTGGTAATCAACACAGGTTTCACTTTTAAAAAGGGACTCTGTTTAAGTACTTTCATAGTTTAACAAATTTCTGTAGTCAGTTGAACCAAGTCACTGGGACCTTCAGTGATTTTACAGCTAGTTTATTTACATTTGGAAGAGCTGAAGAGGGAAAGCATGTTTCTGGCTTCAAAACCCACAGTAGATCAGCTCTAACTGATCTAAACTGAAATAGAGAACATACTATCTTCACCATATCCAGAAGCTGATACATCTGCCAAGAGGGTTTCAACACTTGATCAATCTCCAGTTTGAAGTGTTTCAGAGGTAGTTTCTACTCGTTCAATCACTTGACTTTCTTCTAAACCTCAGCAGCATCGATATTTTCATGCAGCACATAAGTTTAACAGATTACTGGAAATTCAGACCTTTGAAAGCTGGCCATTTCCACCAGGAATACATATAGGCTTACTTTAAAATAAAGCTATTAAAAATTAAAGGCTTTAAAATCCATTATTATCCATCCCAGTTAGAAAAGGTTAAGATTTGCAATACATTGATGTGGCAGAAATAGGTGAGATCAGGAAGTTAAAACAGAACGTCTCACTCCTTTGAGACTGAAGACAATGCCTTTAACCTGCCCACTTTTGTTTTCTTGTTGCAAATTTCGGCCTTGTTTATTCTTCAAAGGATTTGACAAAACAAATAGTCTTTTAGAAGAACAAGCATTGTATCAGTGACAAGAATTATGTACAGTGCTAAATTAGATATGCTAATATCTCCAGTTATTTTTAACTTTTAAACAAATGTTGGGAACTAATGTGTAAGATAATTTAAAAAAAAAACCCTTGTGTTTGATTACCTTTTAGGAAGAAAGCATTATTATTTAGGGTGACTTTGGCTATAAGCAGAGAGGATCAGTGCACCTCTCTTGGGCATGTAGTAGGTTTTTCCACCTGCAGGTTTCTTAGCAGTTCATTTTATCCAACTAGTCAACATCCTCCCACAGACAGCAATAATAAGACAATTCCCATATTCCCTTATTCTTAAAGCGTACCCTAAATCTCCTTTATAAAGCAATCTCTGCACAGTCCTTTCCAAACATTTTCTGTCCCTACTCCTCTTGACCTGACTTTGATGTCTTTGTTGTTCTGCTCTCCGGCCTCCCTTACCCATCTTCGATCAGTAACCCTCTTGCCTTCTCAGCTTAACATACTATTTGTTTCAAAGGACAGTACCCACAGGTATTCTACTTCTAACTATTTTTTCCCCCCTTTTTTAAAGTATTTATTATAGTTGCCCAGTAACTCAGCTTTTTTTCCTCCTCTTACTAAGACTTCAACTCCCTTTTAAAATATGTCAGCAGCAGCTGTTTAATTGCTTCTGGGAAGCAACTGGGAAAACAGAAGTAGAGTTCAATTCCAGTTTCAAGTCTATAGATTTTTCAAAATCAAAAAGATAGGGAAAAAAGCGGGAAGGAGGAAAAAAGAGCAATGTTTGCTTTTGTAATAGGGTTTGTTTTCTCACATCTGACATCCCTCATCTTACTCCTTTAGACAATGCCCTGTACAAAGTGACATAGCAGGGCATTTCATTTCCACTGTCCTAATACATTATCCTTCCAAATACCACAAAATAAGAGTAAAATCAATGAAACGTGCAGATATCCAGATAGTTTCTGCTTTCAGAACACAGAAACATTACCTGAAAAGACACAAGCAACTGACACAAAAACATAAAGGAAAGCAGACATGCCAGCAGTGGGCACTGCAATTTAATCTCTGATCAACTGAACTATTTGCTTGCTGTGCGCAACATGCAATTTCTTTTATGTTTGTTAGACAGCAAAACTTTGAGATACACTGCAATGTGCAAAATTACAGATCCAATTACAATGAACCTCCACTTGAGTGAAGTTTTGTTACTTATAAATTGCACTGAGATTGGTTTTTATTTTAGTTAGGCATCAGTAGCTAAAGTTTAACCATCCAGCAATCTGATTGGCAGTCTCAACATTTCATTCTTTGTATCTGATACATCTGAGGAACTAATTAAATAATTTAGTCTTAATGAGGCAGAGAGTATGTATCAGTGTTAATTCAAAAGGAAGCTGATCCATGAAAGTCAAGACTTCCAGTTCTAAAGCGTCTTAGACCTACCAGGGGATTATTACACAACAGAACAGTAGCTGATATCTAAGCTCACCTGATTAATATAAACTCCATGTACCAGAGTCTAACCAAGCACACATCCTATTACGTTTCCAAACATTAGAATACAGATTTGAAAAAACAGAAAACCTGTAAACCATTAAAGGAAGACAATTTAAAAAACTATGGGGTTTGGTTTTGCGTACTAGGGTAAAAAAGCCACTTCCTTACTTCACTATTCATTAATTTACTTAAATATACTGAAAAAATACACTGGCTAAACCGCAAAGAATCTGTCTGGGGTGACAGACTCGGAGGCACACAATCAAAAGCATATCCTGATAAACTGGAAACCCATTTTTTATCCATACTGTTTTGGTTTTACTCCAGTACTTATGCAGCTATCACAGTATCCAAGACAGACTATCTTCAGCACACCTACAAAATGATGATACACATGGACTCTGAATTCAAGGACACCAAAACAATACTTTCACTTCCAGCCTTCTCAAAAGCAGTGCTGGTGTACGCAGACCCTACCGCTTCTCTACTCATTTCCCTCCTGAGCACTTCTCTCTTCTTCATTCTGGCATAGCTCTGCAGTGAACTGGACTGGGGAACAGATCAAACTTGCTGTCTTTCAGCTACATTTGTTCCTCAATACAGTTTGTATGCAACCAGGTGCCAGCACAAAGGGGTAGCACCAAGCAGTTGGATGTTGCAGCCTGTGACTTTAAGCAGCACTGCTATATTGTCTTTGAGCTGGGATGGGATGGTCTACTTTGCAAAGCTTTACCAAAAGTACTTCCCAATGCAGCTGTAAGCTTACGGGAGCAAAAGTTTTTTTACTGGCACAGCTAAACAAAAGCAGTCCACTCAAACTATACTGGCCAAATAACTCCTCTTCCAGCATAAAGCTATTTTCCACAGGGGATTTTTTCAGAATAGCTAAACTGCTCAGAGGATTTGCACATCCAGAACTCCACAGTTGCGCCAGAAAAAGCTTTATGACATAGAGTTGCTAAAGAGATTTGCCCAGGTTTATTAGCCAAATCCCTCTGCGAGTCAGGAATAACCTAGGCCAAGAACACATTTGGTATCATCCATACACAAGCACTGCACAAAGCAATAGTGTGCTACAGTATTTTGTTTTCAAAATTAACCCAGTTGCTCACTTCAAGGGAAGCACCTGCATTCAGAACAGCCACATGGAGTCTGCTAGAGCTGCTGCAACACACAGGAGTAAGGTACCAATGATCAGCGGAGAATCACTATCTTGTGCCTGACAAGTAACAGGTGCCAAACAGCTTTAGTATGTTATTTGAAATATTATTCAAATTCCCACTTGGGTTACCAAAATTTTTATAAAAAAATGAATTGCATACACAAGTTACGCAACAGCAAAGACTGCTACACATTCTTTATTATTATGATTATTCCTCCGCTTCCGAAATGTTGCAAATCTGTGCAAGCAAGATTCTTGATCATCATTTGATGTCACAATGCAAAACTGAGTTTTCAGATCAAACATAGATCCCAAGCAATAACAGATTTCCTGTATTTTACAAATGTGGTTTCCATATTAATTTACTCAGCATATCTATACTTTTGGCATAAAGATTAATTCAAACCTCTCAGTTATCCAGATGACAAAATTTTAGTAAAAAAAAAATTATGCCTCTTCCACTCCCTGCTTTGTTTCGGTTCTCAATCTATGTCCAAAGAGAGGATAACATTCAGAAGTTTAAAATATTTTTAATACCTTAAAAACAGAATTAAACATAAACATTCCTAGTATTTGTAAATTCAGCCAACTTACCACTGCTGCCACAGTCTGCACAAGACAACAGCTCTTCTGGTTTTTTTTCACGATTTGATTCTTTCGTTCCCAAACAAAAGCTACATATCGGGATGGGATCAGCTCGTGGCTAGATTTAAAAATAAACAGACAGAGTTAGCTAGCAAAAAACCCAAACCACCTCAGTGGTCTTGTCTTTCAATTTTACCTGACATTTTGTTGTATCACGTATTAATTACCAAGACAAACGTCCATTTTATTAACTTTGGAATAACAAAGTTTATTACCTTAACATGTTATTTCACGAATGTTAAGTTGTCCTATAATAAGCAACCTTGTGTACTAACCCATGTAAACTTCTCCAATACAAGACTAGTGTTAACAAAAATGAGGAAAAATTAGAACTTAGGACACTATTCTTGAACACACAATTTCAACTCCAGAACACAATCACTTCAGATGTAATAGTACTCAAAGATTAAGACACAAACTGTTCTTTAGTACAGATTAATATAGTACCTTTCCACAAGAAAAATCAGGAACTTTTACAAAACCTCTCAAATTTAAGACATACTTTATTACTTTTCCATCCAATACAACTCACACCCCCCTGTGAAACCATGTTAGGTTAAAAACACTGGATTCAACAGATCAACAGTTATCCACTCCAGTATGAGGAGTCCTATCAGCTATGATACACAATTGGAATAAAAAACCCCATGCAAATCTTCCAATGTCTGGAAGCAATGCACAGAACTCTTCAGAGAACCACTGAAGAATTGATACAAATTTACTTCCCGATCTTCCTACTCTGCTACGTAACAAACTATCAGAGATTAAACACCCCAAAACACTTTCTGTAGTAAGTTTTAGAGCTTTAATGAAACTACCTACCTGCATCACCCAAAATATTAATGTATTAATTAATGCCTACATAGAAGTATCTGTAAACAGACCTGTAACAAATAAAATGAAGTGCAACTATTTCTCAAGTGGGATACTCAAATAATAAGAGTACCTTCCCAGACTGGCTTCTAGCAGCTACTGTCACAACAATTAAAAAAATTAAGATAAATTCTTCTGCAAATTCATAGTTTCCAGATTTAGCTAAGCAATGCTGTTAGTTTTTTTGATATCAAAGTAATTATTTGTAGGTTTCACCTTCAAATTTTACATTTCCACTCTATGCCACAATACTTGGAAAGCTGACATGCTATCTTCACTTGACCTATGAATCTTTATTCCATTACAGTTCTGGGAAGTGCGGAATGCTTGTTTTTACAGGTATTCTTGAGAAGGCATCAGTTCCATGTAGATATGCCCTTATATCTCAACTCAATAATACAGAAATACTGAAACTACATTTATATTATTGAGCTTTAGGATCACCTTAAATCAAGCAGCAGATTCCAAAGAATACTGACACCAGCAAGGTAAAGTTGTTCTACCCAGCCAAGAGGAACACACATATCCTTACCCTAGCCTACAACCACTTCCATATAAACATACCCTGAGGCACAGTACTTCTTCTGAAAGCTTAGTACTCAGAAAGTCTGCTCACTGTTCAAGTCTTCACAATCCAGTTATTGGAATATCGACATATTTGTATACCCCAAAGAATATACATAAAAGAAGACCACAGCCAAAGACTTTTCGTAAGTATGGAGATGTCTGTTCTCTTCCATAAACTACAAAAGGGAACTGCACTATTACTTTCTTATAACTAATAGTAAGACTAAGGACTGCAGATGATGTTAGTTCCTAAGACCTCCATTATGCGTTACATGGATAGCTGAAATATTAAATTACTACCTGGACAAAAATGATTGTTGAAGTTATAAACCTGGCAGATTTCCAAGTAAGTGATGCTTCAAGAATTTTTTTTAAAATTTATTTATATTCTTTGTCAGTTCTGGCAGGATGGCATTGAACGAAATCAGTAATTCTATAGGTGGGAAGGGATATACCAATTAGCTACAGAATTTTTCACTTGCAAGTTAAAAACAACGCCTATACAAATAAAAGAAAATGAGTTAGTTACTATTCTTGCCAGAAAGATATCATAATTCAACAAATCTGTCCCATTTAAACAGACTTATTTGGAGCAAAATGACATTAACAAAAAAATACATAAACTGCACCAATAATCAGCAGCAGAAAAATGGTTCAGTGCTATCCAAACACAACAACTGTTCACTTGTAGCATCTTGCGGACATTTCTTAACTGCTACTTAAAGTTTAGTACAGATAATCTAAAAAAAGAAAGATAATATTCTTTTAGTGGAATCCAGTAAAAATCTCCTCTTGGCAACCATACCATTCTCCTTCCCTTTGACATAACAGTGCTTTAGCCATTTCAGAAAGGCTCGCTCTGATAAATAATTTACAAAACATTACAGGTCCACAACCTCATTTATCTTTCCAAGTTTTTTTTTTTCTTGCTCTAGGAAAAGACATGGCCATTAGCCAACATTAATTTACTTTCTTATTTCACCACCACCCCCCTTTTTTTTGTTTTTAACTGAAGGTAAAATAAAGGACAAAGGTTGTTGGCAGTTCAGGATACAAAGTCTGATGTTCCCATACCAAACCTAGTAATAGAGACCTTGCAAATCCTATCACTTCACACACAAGTTTTCAAGAAACTTATAGGCTCCAGTATAGATTTTGAAGCCATTTACATTAATTGTATTACTGGGTCTGATCTTTGAGCTACTGAAAGTTAAGAATACACACATTCTTGTCAGTACGGTAAACAAAATGTAGTTTCATATTGCTTTAGCTTGCACAGCCAAAGAGAAACTATATTCATATTGGTATTATTACTTCTGGCTCACAACTGCCTCAATTAGAATAAACTATTTGGGCTTTGGGTTGGGGTTTTTTTGACTGGGTCAGAATATAATCTGAACAGAAATACATCTCCTACCTGTATGTAGTTTCTCTTCTAAAAATATAGCAATCAAGTATCATTGTTTTTCAGAAGATAACGATTAGTCACCAGGAAGGTTAATTCCGTTTCATGTCTTACAGCAACTAGTATGGCCAGTTATTCAACACTGCAGTATTTTACACTAGATGAACCAGTAATATTTTTCTTGTTTTTCAACCTCAGTTTAAAAGGAAAATAAACTTTTTCACCTAATATTTAAGAACCACATTAATAATTGTGTTACAAAAACTTTTAAGATTATGGTGTCTGCTCTGTCACTGAAAATAGGTCTGAATAACACTTATCCAGTAACATACTATTATTTCTTCAGAGCTAATAAGCTGAGAAGAATTTTTCATTCCTTAAATTTTGGGAACAAGGTAAAT
The DNA here is from genome assembly GCF_030936135.1 of Gavia stellata. Taxonomy (NCBI): domain Eukaryota; kingdom Metazoa; phylum Chordata; class Aves; order Gaviiformes; family Gaviidae; genus Gavia; species Gavia stellata. The sequence continues at coordinate 16,854,704 of NC_082602.1, forward strand.
TACAACTTTCACAAGGGTTTAGTGTTCTAGGTCACTAGAAATTGCACATCCAAATTTAAATGCTGCCCTGTTAAAATAACTGTATTTCCAACTGACTGCAGTAGGGGCAAATTTGCAGAAAATTCATACCTTAAGCCAACATGCAGTTGCGTTCAGAAACGGAAGCTTCACAAAAAGCAGTTTAGCAATAGGATTTTTTTTTTTTTAAATATATTATACACCACAGAGCAATAACGGACCATCAACTCAGTACCTGTAAACAGGCTGGCTTTTTATTTTACTTTCCAATTAGAAATTGAGTAATACTTACTTAAGCATCATACATCCAACTGTCACAGTCAATCAATCCTTTAAAACATCATACATCCAACCACTGCAGTCCATCAATCTTCTAAATAGCGTTAAAAAACCAAGTACCATATCATGATATTTTTACTCTCATCAGTAATTTTGGCTCAGAAACCCTTGTGATCCACACACTGCGATCATCTGCCCAAGTTTAAATTCCTAGTTTCCTACAATAAGTAGGAAAGAAAGGATTATGTTGTAAAATACAGTATATACATTTCTCAAATATATACAAATTTTAAACAGACTGTATGGCTTTACACTGACAAATTAATTATTAGAGTTTGGTAGGAGATACCTATTTATCCAGCTACACATACAGTACAAACGTTAAACCACGCATTCTTTTTAACGTTCACAATAGCAAGTCTTAAATGTATCCCCCCCCGTCCCTTCAGGCAAAAATGCAGAGGTGAAATTATTCCTATAAACAACCACTGACTACAGCTGATCAGAACACTGTCATAAAAGCTGTATGAACAAGAAGAGCTATGCAGGTACATTTTCAAGAGACTGGCTTACTAAAAAGAGTATCACAGATTCTTTAGCAGGCCCCAGTCAGTGTCTCTGCTTTAGGCATTATATAAACCCTTGCTCTGATCTCGTAAATGCACCACCTTCCTAAAAAAGGCACTAAGAAGATGAAGTAAGGTCTGCAGCTCAGTTATTCCCAATAAAAATTTGGTATAACATATATACTATGGGGTTTTTTTGTGTGCTGCATAAGAGACTTCACAAACAAACCAAAACTATCAGAACAAGTATCACGTTCAAGTGCCCGCCATTAAGTGTCTAGAGAGGAAGATTGAAGACCATCAAATGGTCAAGTTTCAAAGTGACTGCCTTTCATCAGGAGGACAATGCAAACCCAGTAATGATTTCATCTCAGTGTGCCTACATATCCCCAACCTAAGTGATGGGAGAAGGAAGATTTCTGAGCTGTTAGCCCACCATGCAAAGCAGGAATGCATGTGTGCTGGTTTTGGCTGGGATAGAGTTAATTTTCTTCAGAGTAGCTAGTATGTGACTATTGAATTTGTGCTGAAAACAGTGTTGATAATACAGGGATGTTTTTGTTATTGCTGAGCAGTCTTAAACAGAGTCAAGGCCTTTTCTGCTTCTCACACCACTCCACCAGTGAGTAGGCTGGGGGGAGCACAAGAAGCTGGGAGAAGACACAACTGGGACAGCTAACCCCAACTGACCAAAGGGATATTTTATACCATATGACATCACGCTCAGCATATAAAGCTGGGTGGGGGAAGAAGAAGGAAGCGGGGGACATTCAGAGTTATGGTGTTTGTCTTCCCAAGTAACCCTTATGCATGATGGAGTCCTGCTTTCCTGGAGATGGCCAAACACCTGCCTGCTGATGGGAATGAATTCCTTGTTTTGCTTTGCTTGCGTGCTCAGCTTTTGCTTTACGTATTAAACTGTCTTTATCTCAACCCATGAGTTTTCTCACTCTTACTCTTGCGATTCTCTCCCACATCCCACTGGGGGGGAGTGAGTAAGCAGCTGTGTGGCGCTTAGTTGCTGGCTGGGGTTAAACCATGACAGCAGAACAAATCATTAGGATCTAGGTAGGGGTGGAGAGGGCAAGGGGAGACTAAGTCAGTGCAGCAGGTGAGGTGGAGAAGGATAGCATCACAGCTCATCCTCTTGCATGCATTTGATACAGGGTAGAAAAAGGAAGGAAGAGCAACCACCAAAGAAGAGAGAAAATGCATGAGTGACATCATTTACCATAAAGAATCTAAAATATCATCCAACTTTAACATCTGGCAGAGCAGAAAGAACAGGGAATTAAAGAGCAGAGATTAGTGTTTTCAGATTTGGGTTACTGCAGTAATTAGAAAAAAACCCCAAAAACACGGGCTACCCAAGGAATACTGTGAGGTTTTCAGGCCTAAGAAGGATGCTAGCCCCATGTCCACAGACTGGCAAGGGCTCAATTATAGTGCTGAAGATGTCAGTGGCGCATTAGATGCTACTGCAACCTTAGCTTAAGAGGTTCAGGTTCCTCCCGCACACCCCAATCTTAATTTTAGAATAAGTACACCTCCAAAATGTAGTTTCATAACATTTATCATTTTAAACCCATTTTAGACAATAATTGTGATTATCCTAATACTTAAGACCTCTTTCACTAAAAGTTATACGAATGTGCGTACACTAAATTTTGATTATAGCTTCATCATATCAGTCACTTCAGAAAACAACCAGAAAAACCATGCTTAGTATGTTTCTGCTACAGATAAAGACTAAAAATAATGCAGAACACTGGTTTTGGTGACTTCAGGAAGTGTTTTGCAATTGATTTAAAAAAAAAAACCAGAACAAAACAACACCAACAAACAAAAATCATGAGTTTCAACTATTTAGTATAGTTCCCAGGTTCTGAAACATTAAGGACCCACTATCCTTATTGCTTTCTCAGTCTTCACATATAGTGCAAACCCTGATATTGGCCCACACAATCATACCAATTTAGAAATACCAACATACTGTTAGCATTTAGTTAAACTAGTGCAGTTCCCATATTTAAGCAAAGACTTAGAAGTCATTTATGCAACCAGTAAATTAGTTTGTTTATTTTAATGTATCACAGCTATCTATTCTGAGAAACTAACAGGCTTTGCCACTGCATAAAATGAATCCTTGGTAAAAATTCAGCTGGACTTCTGTTAGCTTATGCCGGAATTTGTCTCAAAACTCTGGCCCAAAATACCAATTTTTTTCCTACTGTAGTTTTTGTGCTTGTGCAATTTACATGCTCATCTGACTACACTTATAATTCCCATGAAATTCTTAAAGCATTTAGCATGTTTAACATCCTGCCCCCTTAAAAGTCACATTGTTAAGGCCTGAACAGTCTTATTTTTGAGTATGCAAAGTTACCCACAACTATAAATCCCACTGAAAGCAAGGAGATTACTATTTGCATTGCTATAGCACTCTGAAGCTTTAAACAGATTGTCTGAAAACTGTTAGGCATTAGCTGTGTACACAGAATTACGGTTTTAAGTGCCAGTCTCATTCAATGTTATACACACATTAAAAGAAATGAAAAGTTTCACACACACTCCCAAGAAATTTAAGTTTGAACAGTAAACCAAAAACCTCAACTGCTCACATCTGTAACTGTCTCAATGCCTTCTCAGAAACACTCCAACATCATCCGACATCCTGCTGGAAGACACATCCTTATGCATGATACACAAATACTAGATCTCTATTATCCTATGAACAGAAACAGCGTGCAAGTAATTTCAGGGTTAACAGGATAGACAGGCAAATTTTATTGAAAAGGGAACAGTAAGAGTTTTCACTCTTCATACCTCCCTAAAACTCAATCCTTTAAATCCATCTTGAAGTCTTAAGAGCCTAACATATTTCTGCTACTCACCATGTACCCTATCACAAAAAGGATGCACATAAGCCTTAAAACAATTACCTATCATTATAATCCTCATCATGACCTCAACTTCTGTTCCATCAACCACAACGCCATCCGTTGTGTTTGACAACATGTAGTTAAAAAAACCCCAACACATCATCCACATCAGTAGTATGTAACTGTTTTGAGAATCTCACCTTTAAGTACACTTCTAGTATTCATTCAGAGGTAAACTTAATTACCTAAGTATCTAGCTTTCTACAATCCTGCTCATCACTTGCTTCTTATTTTCACATTTTCTTCATATATCTGTTTCTTCATATGCTTAGGAGATTTACAAACTTTTTGGCATGGAATCCATTGTTTTTAATGACATGTACATACAGTTGTTTGAATGGGATTGCATCTAACTCCAAAATCTACCTGTTACTGCAATGCAACTAGGATGAAGCAGATGACACATGCAATCATAAGCAGGTAAGCAGTGGCATAATTCACAGGTCACGATGCCATGGGCATGTCAATTTTTACATTCTTTGGGGAAAAGTATTGCTTTTAAAGCAGATTAGATAAACTCCAGTATGAAGAACACACACTTCATTGCCATAATACTATGTTTACTCAGATGTTTGTATATATGCGTATTTTTATTCATAACTTATTACCGAAGCCATCCTACATAAATGTGTATAATATGTTTGCAGCGTGGCACAGGATAATTATTAGTTGTCTTGATGCTAACTGCTCAGGGAAAATGTTTAATTGCATATTAAATTGATCATATGCATATTTTATTTAGTTTACTCTTTGGGGCAAGTTTACTGTCAGCACTATCTAGATTTGAGTAGTGCTATACTAAATACAGAAGTAGGGCTTTAGGAAACTGAGCTAGTGTTTGAAATGCAATTTTAAATAAAACAAGTAGAGCCCTGGTTCTACTTCAAGATGAAGCAGCTGAATTTCTGCACAAAGTCAAGAAATAACCTGCCTAGTTGCCTCGCATACCTAAAGGGAAAAAAATTAGGACGAAAGCAAAACAATAAAGGCTGCAAATTCCAGAACCTGATATGGGATTACAAAAGAAGGATTTCTTTACATTTCTTCCACTGATGTGATTATGAAATGGAAGCTTTAAATAGGGAGCACTATGTTTTGGTTTTGTTGTGCGTGTTTTGTTTTTTTTAAAAAAGGATTTAGTTTTAACACATGCATATAACTTGACATCCTTCCTGCTCGAACAATTACTTTAAGAGCAGATGCAATACAAGTAATGTCACTGTAAATAACACAGTCACTTCTCTTACTGAGGCCCAAGTAGTAGAGAACCAACATTGCTAAACACCTATATTCCTACAGGTAACAAGTGACAGCAGCTAGGCCATTGACCTTTCTGCTGCTGAGTCACTGGTTCTTCTCTAGTAAAAACACTGGCACTAAGATACTACTCTACCAGGTGAGCTACAGAGCAATACAAGTAAAAAACTATTTTTCATTTATTTAGTTATTTTAAAATGAAGTCATTCCTAGTCTCCTTTCTGAAGGGGGAGAAAGCTGGACAAATAGCTGATTAAATGCTAACAGCTTCATTCCCTGCCCTCCTGCCCCGCCCCCCAAACAGGAACTGAACTTTATTCCTGAGAAAAGAAAAGCACTTTATTCAACAGCCAAGTCACTGAAATCTCTTGCAGGCATTTACCTTACAAGCCATCGCTCAAGACACAATGCCATTGAAAATCTGTCAGATCCGTAAAGTACATACGGCGTATTTTATACAAGACCTAGGAGAATAGCAGTTTTTCACTTGATCAAGTGCTGAAATCCATGGCAGAGGGATAATAAAGGTGAATAGGCAAAGTAACCCTACTCCCCAAGAAGTTACCCAAGAGACTGGCATTTCAAACAAATTCAGATTGCTCTATTAGTCCCTGCTTTTATTGATTTAATATATATATAGATAATGTTCAATATTGACATACTGTAAAGAAATTAACCCCCCCAAATAAAAAAGTAATTTTGTAATTGAAAACGCAGATCACTGTAGTTCATTTTACAAATACAGTAAAATTATCTCCATTAGAATATAACAAAGCACTGTTAACTAGCCATGCTATGTAAACCAGAGCTCAAACAGCTCAGAAAAAAAACAGTAAATATTTCACAGAAGACCAGCTCTTCTTAGAAAGGTTTCCAAGTAGGCCTATTAAATAAAGTTAAATGAAAGTCTCTTGAAAGAAACGGGCTTGAGATTTGCCTTCAACTATTACATTTAAGCTGGAAAAAAAAATAAAATTGCAGCAATTTGTATTGTATGGCTTCTGGAAACAAATCTAGTCAGGCTCTCAAACCCTGGCTTTAATCTATCTTCTACATTATTTCAAAGTCTATACAGTCAAACAAAACCCATGAAGTCCAAGAGGCCATTCTCTGTCCTACCAGTAATATTAAATTGCCATACTACTCAGGGAAAGTGTACGAGTCCTAGAATCAGAATTTGTGTAACAGAAAAAAGGATAGGAGAAGGGTCATAGCAAAGTTCATTCAGCCAGCAGCTTGCTTACTGTAACTGTGAGGGATTTTTAAACAGTACTTCAAGGTGGTTATGCTCTGCCCTAAAAAAGGCAACTGTATTGCTGATAGCCTACAGAAGGCAGTAAGAAACTTCCACTCCAATAAAAAGGCATAACTGAAAGAAAGAATATTAAAAATTTATCAGTTAGCAAATCAATCTAATAATACTATTGGATCATGCCCAAGTTTGAAATTGAAGTCTTCTAGCATCAACCCCTTTCCATCACTTGATAGGATTATTTAACACAACAGGAAGCTGTTCCTATTCACTTCCATTCAGTAACAGAACTAAAGAATGAAACAACCTGTACCTACAACAACATCACCCACAGTTGAAGGCCACTGCCCATTAAAACAAAAGTCTTATCTGTAATACTTAAACTATTTCCACTGCACGTTTTCTTGTGCACTGCAACTACAAAAACACTTTCTTTGATCTAATGCCAAATGAGTGCAGAGCATGGTCGGGACAAGACAGACTGATAAACTCATGTAAGACATACTGGATGAATCCACTTCATGAGAAAAATTTTCTGTGCAGAGATTTTTCCCTTGCCTCTTCCTTCACATACAGGAGAAAAAGTGATATCCCAATGGAAACAGAGAAGCAGCATGACAAGAGCTACCCGGTATAACTCACTGAACAGCCTTTAGGACTAGATTAACCTGTAAGGCCAAGGGACAAGTAAACAAGTAGGTCAATTTTTCACTCCATGTACTCACTGTTGAGCTGTTTTAGCACTAGCAGATAAATACAACAAAATTCTGACCTTGATCTCTTGCAAGGAAGCCTGCAATTCTGATCCCTACAGACTCTACATGTTTTAGGCTCCCTTGTAGGCTAGTGTGAGAAAATTCTCCCTTAACCAGTCAGAAGTAGCAAGTAGACAGTGGATCCTGAGACACAAGCAAGGAGATTGGCTATACCACTACTTCTTAACAGTTTAAATCAAAGGATTATTTACAGCTCTTGTCCTTTGGTTGCTTAACTCCCCAGTATTTATTTTAAATGCTTGCTATAAGCATAGATGCTTAGTTGTATAAGAAAGAATGCCATCAAGTTAGTGAAAACAAGAAATTACATATGGAGGTTTTTAACAGCAAAGCTAATTTAAATAATTAATAACATTTAGGATGAGCACAGTACCTCCTTCAGTTTTGCAAAAAGCAAGCATTTGTAAAATATCAAGTGATGCAAATCAGAATTTTTAAAGTGTGTCGAAAAGGTTTTGAAAACTACTTGTCTAAAACACAGATCACTTCAGTAATAGCCTTAAAGAATTCTATATAAGCCAACCCACAGAAGAGGCCCTTTCTCCCTCCCTCTCTACTTTGATGCTTACAATATAACCTAAAAGCCTTCAGAACTAACAAGAAGTCTTGCTAACCAAGTCAACATCTGAAAGATTCAACGTCAACATCTGAAAGATTCAACGTCAACATCTGAAAGATTCAACGTCAACATCTGAAAGATTCAACGTCAACATCTGAAAGATTCAACGTCAACATCTGAAAGATTCAACGTCAACATCTGAAAGATTCAACGTCAACATCTGAAAGATTCAACGTCAACATCTGAAAGATTCAACGTCAACATCTGAAAGATTCAACGTCAACACCTTGGCATTTTTGGAACATAATTTAACTGTGCTGGACAGATGTCTTGAAAACAAAGACCTCAAAAAACACAGAACAAAACACAACACCCCCCTGCAGCATAATTTGTACAGGAAGTCCTCTCCAGACTTAAAATTCTGGTTGAGATCTTGACTCCACTGCCATCTGAGCCGTGCCACTGATGTCTATGCAGTTCGGATATAACATATCATTCTCCCACTTTTTAACTTCTTGCAATTTTTTCTTTGAATATGCCATTTAAAGGGTGCTCAGCTTTAAGCAAACAGCTATAAATTTTACTATTTGGGAAATAAGACATACTTGCAGCCCAAACTACTTTCCTTTAAAGTTTATTTGAACCCAAATGTGAGGTTTGCATTAACTGACCAATAAAAAAGACATACATTTCACATTCCAAATGTAATCAGGTAATGTATATAATAGTTAATACAAAGCACTCTGAAGTTAATTGATCTGACCAGAGTGCCTTCTACCACTGCCAAATAAATGAAAAGTATGATCTAGTTATTCCACACACACCAAAATAGTTTCATGATAGGCTAATTAATCATGAATATAACTTTTCAGACATTACATAATTTCACACAGACTTGCTTGTAGCTCCTGCCAAAGAAAATAACAATTTGTATGAGAAATAAATCTACACTTGAAGAGAGATGACAGTGACAAAACATGATGAGAGGAAGAAAAAGAGAGGGGAAACGAAGGGTAAAGTATTTATGTTGCACAAAAACCCCTGTATAATTTTATTACTCAAAACATAGCAAAGCTTAAAAGCCAAAATACATGAATCAAGCGAAGCCAGAAACTGAAAATAACTTTTTGCTCTAATCTTTCTTATGTTTTTATAATGACAGACTATTTCTTGAAATGATGTTTGATAGAACTTCAGAAACACAAACCTAAATCAAGCAACTTATTCTGTGACACTTCTGACACCTTCTAAATAACAGCGGGTTTATTTCTCATTTGGGATAGATCTAGTAGTGCTCAGATCAAGCACTGATCATTTTTGTTTTTCAGCCAAACAGTCTCAGATTTACATTTCCAACCTGCCAATAAATTAATATGTGATTAATTCAAATTTTATGTTAAACACATATACAAAGAAAGCCAGACATAAAGAAAGCCAAAAATCCATTTTTCCTGGTAACGTATTTTTAATCCCCCTTGTAGGCCCCTCTGATGGCCCAGGCACTCCCCAAATGGCCAAGGCACTCTAACTGATAAAATAATGACCATAAAGGCAGACAGATGAGTTGGAGGGGAGGAGGGGGAGGAGGTGGGGCAGGAAGGAGGAAGGGGAGAAGGGCGAAAATCAAACTGATATTCTAGAAGCATTAATTTCAACTCCTCCAAGGGTTTACAGCAGCTACCTAATTACCTAAGTCACAACATAGACATATAAATATGGGACTCTGCTCCATGATGCACAAAAACCACACAATGTACATCTATGAAACAGCTACGTATTAATACACACATTTATACAGTGATCAGTTTGCTTTCCTCCATTGAAAAGGGGAGAGGGGGGTGGTGGAAGAGGGCATGTTTCCAGTCATTTAGGACATCCGTAAAGGTGTTATATTTCTACTACTCTTATATTCAGTATCTCCGATTATGCAGTGAGAACACCACCATTCTTTGGTGCTGGCGGGGTGACTTGAAGGCTGCACACATAATGTGCCAGGTTCCGATGCACTGCAGCAGCAATTCCACAATTTGTTCACTGAGTGAGTTGAGAGCAGGCAGAATGGACAAGCACTTTTGCATCACAACAAATATTATTTTCTTAACAGACAGAACACTTAAAATGTTACTGGCCACTCAGTACAGATTTCAGTTAATGTAGACTGAGTTTGTTTAGCCAGAAAACAAACTGCACACTAAGGAACAAAGTAATGCATTCTGAAGAGGATTTTCCTTGAAAGACAAGTCGAGTTGTGAGTGGTTTATGACATTGGCTTACACAGTCTATTCCTCTTAAAATGCTTTTAAAGTTTCATTATACTTGAGAAAACTAATTTGCACTTGTACAACATCTGCAAGATAATAGTTATCACTGCTGCTATTTGGCAAAATTAACGAGCTTGTGGTAACAGGAGGTTTCTTAGCAATTTCTCTGCTACATACTAAATTCTTCAGGACAGCAACTCCTTTCCTTCTGATAGGGAAATTTTCTGAGTTGTAGTTCTGCTGCTACCGACTACTAAACCCAACTCTCCTCTCTTCCTTCCACCTCCTGTCCATCAGTGAATCAATAAGAATACAGTTAAAACGCACTCAGGAAGAACACTACTACAGTCTCTCAAGTTTCTGCTTTTGTAGTGGGGGTAACAGTCCCTCCTCTCCTGGTGACAGCAGAGTAAAAAAACTTATCCCCCCACCCCCAACAAAACCCACCTCACCCTGGAAGAGTCAGGAATTTCTACTGTTAGGAAAAAAAAAAAGCTCTCAAAAGGTCTCTCTTCAAATCCCGTATCAGTGACAGCCCACACAACCTGCAGATTTAAATTGCAATGATATAATTAAAAGGTATATAATGATTCTGCATTCATATGAGCACAATTATAAGTTTAACAGTTATTCACTGAAGTAAAGTTTATTCTTCAAAGTATGCTGGAAAAGACTGATGAAAACTGATAACTCTGTTACATATTATACGCCATATCACTTGCCACATTAAAAAAATAAGGCAAATGGCATACCAGAAGCCACCAGCAGAGAAAACAGCAGCTGTAAGCCAAATTTGCTGTTAATATCATGATTCTGTAAGTGCTTCTAACATCTCTCTCCCAGAAGCTCAGGGGAAAGAAGTTGCACTGTAACATCCCCCCAAAAAATCAACATTAATTATGAGATCTTTCATGCATTCACAATATGAAATGTTGCCTTATGCATGATAGGGAAAAGGAAGAATGGATACAACTAGGTATGTTTTCCTAAATACTCAGTTTTAAACACAAAAACATTTAAGGTCTGGAAAATTTAGACTAAAAATGCATAAATTTCTGCTTTAAGATCTGCATCTCTTCAAAATAAAAAAAAAACAAACCACAAAAACCCCACACACCACTGATAAAGAAAACACCATCTACTCTTTCAGAACACCTACAGGTAATAGCCACAAGCACAGAAAGAAGTAGAAAAGTTAGGACATCTGGCAAACTCTTTTTTGTTACTTTTTTGTTACTTTTTTCACATCTTGTCATCTTCTCCATTACAACTGCAGGAGAAAAGATATTGCAAGAGTCCTTTTCTACATTCTAAGACTTCTGTTTCCTGGGAAAAAAATGCTGTTCTGCCCATAATCATAGCTAATCACGCAGTACAGTCACTACTCTAGCACTACGTTCTAGGGAAAAAAAAAAAAAAAAAAAAAAAAAATCAAGACCTTCACTAAGGCGTCTGCCCTCCTCATCAGAATTTGCATAATCTGCTGACACAGCGTCCTCTAGAGCATCTGCACTGCCTGGGGAGGGAAAGGTGGAGTGGAAGTAGGATGGAATATTGAAGCCATCAGCTAAGGGAAAAGGTATTTCCCATACAAATCCATACAGCCTCCTGAAACCATTATCTCCTAAGTTCACTGTCTTTTCCCCAGCACACCTCTGTTGAATCATCTCTGTAAGGAAGTACAAAGAACTTCTATGGCATGTCCAGAGAAGACTGAGACAAATTCACATTCTAAAACCTTGAAATCTCTGAATTCAAACAGAAATAAGAATCATATACAACCTACCAGCAAACGGATCACAATGGTACCACCTGACAGAGTTGCATAAGATGTCAGAGCCATAGTTGCAACTTTTGTTTATACAGGGACATAAATTTATTACTGCAGTAGTTAATCTCCCAACCCCCCACTTAACTGTATTTCCACTACAATACCAAACAATGTACCAGGGCATTTTACAGCTTTCTCAACATCCCATTTAATTGAAAGCATCTGAATTAAGCTACAAACAGCTGCTGGAATACTAATTCAATGAAGAGATTCAGCTTCTGGTTTGGACCTGTTTGGATAATCAGCTTTGGATAGCTGACTATAGTATCACTGTTTAAAAAAAAAAAACACACACAAAACCACAAAACCCTGTGAAGTCTGTGTATATCGTTTTGCCTCCTTAACAGTTTTTAATCCTACATCTTTCCCAGTAGTTCCTCACTTGTAGCTCTGCAAAAGGAACAGCATGCCAGAGCTGCAAAGTCTTACCACTGCTGTCTAAGCACCAGTAATCTAATCACAAATCAAAAGTTACAATACTTAACAATGCTAGAAATAAAACAGCTGAACAAATTCTGTGAATGTGCAGGCTTAACTTATACCAAATTGATCTAATGTAATGTTACTCTAAATTCCCCAACTACGTACTACAAATTGTGTTGGAGCAAGAAAATATACAACATGGGCAACAGAACTGGTTTATATCCAAATTAGCAGGGAGGCAGAGGGGAGAGGAGAAACGTTTACACAGGTACATACACTTAAATTCTGTATGCAAGAAAAGTAAGGAGGCAACTGATGCAACCAGGTCCTGTTGCAATATCATCACAATTTTGATACTGAGGACAACAACTACAGCCAAACACTTAAAGTGATTTGCCACTTCTTGTGATCAGATAATAATGTACTTAATTGAGAAGCTAGAAGTGTATAAAGCAAGATTGAAGGATAAATGTAAAACAAGATCAGCAAATGATCATGCTTTAGTAGTAAATTCAAGGATAATTAACGTTTGGGGGGGGGGGTGTGCATGCGGAGGGGGAGTTTCCCTGTCAACATTATAAAACAGGAATAGTATTGAAATCACTTTCGCCTCTTTAAAGCTTAGTAGCTTCATACAGAAATTAATGGTACTAAGTGTATTGCAAAAGTAAGGAGGATTCAACTTAACACAAATACAACTCTCCCCAAACACGCCACTAATAAAATGACAAGATGCATCTCTTGGATGCATCTTTAAGTAACAGTTTAAAGCGAAGAACCTCTTAATAAGTAGCTATCATTGCCTTTTGTTTCTTTATTACTTATTTTACTTAAAAGGCATATTGGTCAGGAAGCAATGCAAGACTAATAGTAAAAGTATGTTTTTAATACAAAATTGTATTATTATTAGGATGGGATATTTTTGAAAACAGATAAATAATCTTTGTATGACACAAAGAAACAGATGGTGTCAGATGTGAAAATATGGGACCAAGTTAATATGTACCCTGATCCTGGATACAAGCACTGCAGTAAAACCTATGACCTGTCTCACTTATAGTCAATTGTCTAAAAATTGAATGCAAGAGTAACTGTAAGGCAGATTTTTATGCAAAAGTGCTCCAAGAACCCCAATAAATGCACAGTATATTAGACAATATTACTTTCATTCAGCTCTTTTCTAGACCTATTTCTCACCCCAATTTTACTTTACTGTCAAAGCCAAGTTGTTCTTTTTCGTAAATGAAACATTTTAAAAGTTTAAATTAAAGCATTGAGATTATAAGCCTATTAGGAAAAGCAATAGATAGTTGACCAATTTCTTTGGTCTGGTCATCCCTACTGGTAGCTACATTCAGTAGGATAAAAGGAGCAATGATATGCAGATACAGAACACAATCATCTTACGCAACTAAACCAGGCGAGTGCTCATGTCTGTAACTCCTAAATTACGGCATCAACTTCATCGCTTGCCAGAAGTTACTGGCATAGTCCAGCTAATGAAATTCAAATCCCCTTTTCCAGCTGCCAACAGAAACAGATACGACCAGCATCTGCTTCACTAGCCCACTGGACTACAATTTTGCATGCTGCAGTTCGTGGTCTCCCCTCTTCCTCCCTACCCTCTGTATCCATAAGAGGAGCCTGGTAGGTTTTGGTGTACACTCAGTTTTACTATACTAACATCTGGAGTGACTCCAGTTTTTCCCTAGTTTTGCTGGATGTATCAGAGTAACTGCCTTCTGACAATATATGCAGGAGCACATATTATATTACGAAGTCACCTGCTTTCCAAATAAGCCATTGAAATAAAATGTAATCAAACCATTTTCAACTGCTCAGATCAAAAACCTCTTCCCCAACTTTTAGCTTGTGCATTGAGCATTGTGATAGCTTCCCTTCAGTTGCACTGTAATAGCTATCAGATCTCCTGCACTAAGGACCATTTGAATGTTTGAAGAAACCAGGTCCAAGTTGGGATAAAAAAATTCTTCACCAGTTGTGTAGGTTTATCTTTAACATGACCTGCTCAAAGTAAGTTACAATGCTGAAAATCCAAGGCTGCAACATTCTTGTAGGAGAGAGTTTGTGCTTGTTGTATCTTGAAGCAACCCCTACCCACAGATAAACAACAACAAAAAAATATGCCACCACTAGTTGACTAATTTGTTTGAAGACTATATTGTGTGAGGTGGGTTTTTTGTTTGTTTTTTTCTTTTTTTTAAAACCACAGATTATAAATAAGTTTTCTTCAAAGTTACTTCACTATCTCTAAATCTCATGCACGTAGACAATTCAAGCACTTCAGAGACTAATCTTTTAGGGGTATGGGAAAGGCAAAAGTAGATGGGGAAGAAGGATGGATTTCAGCATTTTTGAAAGCCTGACCTGCAGTCTGTTCTGCCAATATAATTTCTTAATGTAAATTACAGTTCACACATTTATTTGGAGAAGGCTCTGTGGACCACACTGAACAAAGAAATTAAGATCTCCACGTAGGATCTTTGCATGCTGTCTTTATAGAAGTGTGTGCAACTGTATAGCTTTATGGACGTAGAAATTAAGTACAGAGTGCAAGGAACAGAAAGCCCCTTAATCCTACCCCCTAGTACCACAACCCTATAAACTGGTAAGCTGTAGTGGTAACAAGGAGTCATGAGGATAGTGTTGCACGCACAACCTTTTGAGGTGCTGTCACTCCTCATGAAGCTAAATCATGTTGGATCCCAAGTTGAACAAGCACCAGCAACACTCAGGTAGCCAGGAATGTAGAGATGCAGCCATTCACCACCACTGCTGCCAAAACATAGGCTAAGCAATAAAACAGTGGCATTTAGTCCTCCCCTCAACTGACATTTATCAAATACTGGCTGGGGAAGAGAGCCCTCCCATCCCAAATTCAAGATGCCTGTCCCATTCCTCGAGTGAGCCATGTAAGAAGCATCTACCCCAAAGAAAAAGATTAGAGTGCAAAAGTCAAAGCAGACTTAAATCCCAGAAAACATTAACACCAGCAATGCCATCTCAATCATCCATTTTAGCCTGATAATATCTGAGAATCGGGAGATCAAGTGTTGGAAGAGTCAGCTCAAAGTTAATATTCCACCCCCCAATGTCCCAAGATTCTTCATTTCAGAAAAAATGAAATGAAAAAAGTTAACTTCACAAAGAAAAAGTAACATGATTCAGATAGCTTTAGATGTAACAGGGGGATGAGATGGGGACTGGGAGATGGGACTCAAACATGAATTAACTGACAGAGGCTGTTAAGACATACATATGTTGTTTCAGAGCAGCTCAGCGCCAAACATAACCACCAATCAGACAGCAAAATACTGGAAGAGTAAGCCCCCACCTTGCATCACCAGTGAAGATATCAGCATCACCTACAGTGCCCCAGACTAGAGAGACACACAGAGAACCACTATTTTGGGAATTAGAGAGAAGAGACATATGTCCTTTTATCACATTTACATCTGTTGTACAGAAAGATGTTTCATATTTATTAGTTGCATTTAATTTAGTGTAGATCTATATAATAAAGCATCTATTTTTGAAGTATCATTAGCCTATTATTAGCTACACAAAAAACTAGTATTGGATTCCCCCCATGCCACGTCCCCCCAGCAGTATTTCACTTGATACTCATTCATCGCCAGGATTATCATATAACTACCAGTTTAAAGCTGGATCAATGTTTTTTCACTTCACTGAACAACCCAATCAATAGCAACAAGGACATTCTGCTGTCAAAAGCAAACTGCTGCTCATGCTGCTAGTTCCCCCTGGGCTTGGTGTTACAGAACCATGTTAGATAGATCCTACCATGCAGCACTCAATGTGACACTGATCACTCTGTAGGCACAGTGCAGGGTATTGATACCAAGTATACAGCTAAATCAACACAGCTAATTGCTTGCACCTTCAGAAAATAAAGCTGTAGTCATGACAAACAAGTTGTAAAATTATTTGCACCTCCTACTAAGGAAACTAACCTAGCCTGAGTCCTGGTTTGATTACACAAGCATGTATTTATTTTTCAGGAAGGGAAAGCAAATGGATAAGCTTACACCAAAATAATGCAAGTGCATTTCTCTAATCAGTACTACATAAGTAAGTTTTCAAACTTTTCATCCCAACCACTGGAAAGCATACCACTCGTTTTACAACTCTCCAACTTCTGGAGAGCTCTGCAAATCAAAAATATCACTGCATACTTTTCAGACAAGAATCATGTTTTGTACTTACATTACACAAGTTCTACGAGGACGGGGGAGTTGTATATACAAGAGATTGCAGGGGTAATCTTTTAAGAATACATGCCAAACTGTAACCAAAGCAAAATCCACTCACTGGGCTGTCTATTTTGTATTCAGTCTAACTGTAGCAAAAAAAAAAAAAAAAAAAAAAAAAAAAAAAAAAAAAAAAAAAAAAAAAGAGCACCTTACATTTGACTCCTGGATCATCTTATTTAATAAAATCAAGCAATTCCTAGCTTTGTTGCATCTTCCATTAAGGTACACAAACAGGAAAATGTGTTTCTTGAAACCAATTTTGTGTAATGGGATCAGGATGGGAGAAAAGGACAGAAAGGGCAGAGACATCACACCGAAGAAATTACAGTATTTTTCCTTACTATGTCTGGCTATCCTAGCAGGCTAATTCCGCAGCCTATGCTAAGGGACAGAATATGCAGATCCTTCGTTTAAACAAGATGATGAAATCTGCATCTGTTGCTATAAAAGAAAAACAACACTCAGACTTCCTGTTTTATTTTAGGCTATGAAATATCCCTTAAACCCATGAGATTTTGAAAGTATTTAGTTTCATAATAACAAAGTTAGTTTAATCGAGAGTTTTGGACCTTTATGAACAGTTCATTTCCCAGAACAACACATCTAGTGCAATCTGGCTTCTGACTGGATTACCTATCTTGTATTTCCTCCACTACCTCTTGATCTCCAAGTTATCTATATCCCTCACATCCCCAATATTCCTCCTCCTCTCTACTTAGCCTGGGTCTCCAGCTTACCAAGATGGAACATATGCCACATCTAATCTAGTATCATATATGAATTGTTTAGCTGACTACCACCTCTACCATTATCTGAAATACCAACGACAAAGATGTAGATAGAGCTGTCCCTCCTTTTCCTTCAGCAATAATGCTTCCAAAGGCATCTCCCTGTCGCTCTCAATCTCTGTAAAACATACTTGCCATTTTCGGTTGAGTACAAGCTAACTGTTTGAAACTGGCCATTAAGTTAAACTTTACTGAGGGAAGGTCAGCAAAGTACATCTGACTGACATTGACTGCAGTTGCAGCGTAATGCAACTTTTTTTTTCTTTTAATGTAGGAAAGCAGAAAGTAAACCAGCAAGCAGGTAACCTTGCCAAATGTACCATTTTTCCCCTCACGGAAATTTTAGCTCTAATACTTTTTCTTCTCCCGTACATTGGGCCAGCCTCATCTCTACTGATTCCAGCAGTACATATCCAAGATAGGTATTTTTCAGAAGAAACTAGCACTGTTGAAAGATGCATAGAAACTAGAGACTTCCCATCCAAACAAAACCTGTAAATCTGCTACAACACTAGAATTGTTTTGTTCTGTTTTCCTGCCTAGTTTTACTGGGCTGCATTTTAAAACAACCTTACACAAGTCAAAACTTGGACACCTTCTCCTCAGGCTCCGCTACACCCAGAATTAGCAAGCTGTCAACTTTTAAATGTAGTTAATCTAGCTTTTAATAACCACAGGATTAAGAACATTCTTGCTAATAGCAGCATTCATATACTACAAAGGCATGTAAAGAACTTTTAATAAAACATTTAATAACTTAAACAGTGTTGCATCTTCGTGACCTATGAGCCTGTTTTGAGACAGTGAAGCCTGTGTTCCCCCTTTTGTTATAGTCAAAAAGATAACTAGTAACAAGCAGTCTGAAAACCCATCAGACACTCGTTTAAAAAAGATAAATTACATCTTGAGAGCAGTCTGTTCTATTGGTTTGGGATTGGGCAAAGCGGGGTGGTGGTTCAATCACATCCAAATCAAGTAAGCCTGAATTCAAGCCTCTCTCCTTGTATTAGTGAAATGAATAGCTACAGAATACATCTCCCAAAAGTGCATCCTACCTCTACATCTTGGGTCTAAGAAGCAGCCACACCTGTCCCCATGAGTCAAGCAGCAATTAACAGGCAGCCACCTGCAAGGCTCCAGGTCCTACCAAGAAAATGATACAACAGAAGAAACCTGCCAGCTTGATATGGTATCACACTGTAACAGCCCTTGGAAAAGGACTATATATTTTTCGCATGTAAAACAAGTACAGTACATGAAGCTTCCTCAAATGTGTTTATCAGATGGCTTCAGACACATTCTAAGAAATCAAAACCGGGTTGACTTGTGTTAAAGGGCAACAACTTCATATATTTCCTACGCTACAGGAAATCAATAGCCCAGACTCTGCTGAAACTCACAAGACCATGAAATTACCCTGATTAAGTCTAATATGGACACCTGTTCGTGAAGAACTGGACTGAGACTCCCTGTCATTTACACAAGCCTGCAAGTAGCCAAGAAAACCTCCCATAGTAAAGGGCCTGAACCATATTTCAAATAGTCACCTGAAGGTGAAAAGCATCATGTCAGCCTTCTACAGTAAAACCAACCAACAATAAACTGCCAAAATGCTGTCAGCTAACGTTTCAACAGCCAAAGCAGAATCTGAAGAAGATCCACAAAAACACAGACTGAAATTGAAGCCAAAGTGTTGCCAGAGGTTCCCAATACTAACACAGAGTTGACAGCCGCTTCCTATCACTGTTGTCCTTACACTCATGCTATAGTTTTAGTAGAAATGCAAGCTTTAGAAGAAGCAGGCTACTACACAAAACAACGGTGATGACAGATCACAGAAGCAAACTCAAGACTGACAAATCATTATCAAGCTCTCAAACCACAGAAGCAGTTAAAATCCCTGAACACAAGGTGTCAAGCAAGTAACTATTAGATGAAAAAACACTTATTTTAGAATTTGTTTTCCTTTCCTCACCCACGTCAGTCAAAGACCACCCACGACTAGCTGTGCTTCAGTGAAGTTTAGCAGAACTCTGAACAGCTATTTCCTTCTAATGCCTTTGAAAAAACTGATGATTGAAGACATCACAGTGTGCTGGATCCACTCTGGGGCATCAGTCAGTATTAGCGCCATTCTTTATAATGCATGGTCAAGTTTACCCTGATCCATTGCTCGATTCTAGAACAGAAGTGTTGAATGCATGCATCCATATATATCATGTTTATCAACTGCCTCCTAGAAAAATGAAGAGAGCTGTAATGTAATGTCTTACATCAAAGCAAATTCCATTACATTAAAACTGCAATTATCTTCGTGAACTTGAGAATGAAAGTCACGTTTTGCTAGAGTGAGAAAAAGGGGTTTTGATGAATTATTATTTTGTTTGGCATTGTGAGGCACGTTTGTTACAACATGTGGTAGCTTCCTGTGAGTATATGCAGTCCTTGCCAATATGTACTTTCAAATTATATTAACATTCTTCAGCAACAACCATATGATGTTTTATAATAACACTGTAGCATAATTAAGTGTGGCTATATTTCAGAATGAAAATTATTGCAAGTTAATTCTGATTTTACTTTTGTTATTTAAACTATGTAGCCTCTGACATTATTAACAAACATGGTTAATCTAGGGAAGCAAGACAGTCAAATAAACTGTCAAATAGCAGATCTGATGGCAAATCTGAACAGCAGCAGAGTTCTGCCCAGTCAATCTTTAATAAGTCTGACAGCGTTATTAAGCCTTTGAATATACACACAGAACTAGAGAGATATGGATCCTGATGATGTAACCACCTAAATTTCTTTACTTCAACTTCTTCCATTTTTCTTAACTGGCAGTCCCTTGTCATTCATCTCCTATTCTTCCTTCTCTATCTAAACCTTAAGTTTTCTCTAGATAATGCTCAACCTATACCTACAATCCACCTCCAGTTTTACTCAGACTGCCCATAGACAGATTTATTTATTATTTTTTTAAAGTCATTTGAGAACATTATTCGATATACCTTAAAAATAAACAAGCAAAACTCTGTGGAAGTGTAAGCAAAGCAGAAAACATGGGCGGGGGAAAACCCATGTACATGCATACTACAGAGTATTTCTCCATGTTTGACCTAAATGTTGCTGTAGAATTTGAACTGACATATAGGTCCAATTCCTTTGAAAAAATGAGACCAGAAAAAAGACCAAGTTTTTAGTATATGCAAATCATATTTAGTAGCACACGATAGACAATTTTATATCTCTCATTTCATTCCTAGCTCAGTGATTAAATTTAATGAGTGAGAACAACTCCTGTGTCTCAGGACTTCTCTCTCTCAATATTACATAGCCTGATTCATTTAGATCCCAGATACCACGCTGAAACCTACTTTAATGCTCACTGATTATTTTTCTTCTACTCCATTGCCACCTCTTTTCACAAAATCTTAGCTAATACAGTGACACTTGTTCACAAACATTCAAGCACTTGTTTCCTGGGTCCCACTGTTTTGAGAAACATACCAAAGTTCAGAAACTGTTTTGCAGGCACAAGCAGGAAGAAAAGAAAGCACTCCATTTGCCTTAAATTGATGCAAGGTCTGCTGACTTTACTGAGGCCAAACCAACATATACCACTTGAGAAATAGCTTCCTAACCCTAAGAAAAGTTCTGGCAAGAGATGAGCTACAGTACAGTGATTGCCAGGGACCTGTCATGAGAGAATGCTGAAAGACATTTGAAGAAAGTAGGTATCTTCTGGAATCTCTTCTTTAACTATAATCTAGGACTAGCAACTATCATACAAAAACTTCTTTTGCTATTTATTTCATTTTTATTACTTCATCTGATTAAAATCTTTTTAAGAGCAGATAGGAAATTTTTCCACTACAATAAAAAGCAATCCTAGCCAAGAAAGGATTTCCCCATTAGCCGCACTATCTCCACAAAGACAGCAGCCTTATTAAATTACAACTGTTTGAACAAGGTCAAGCACTCAGGGTTTAATTCAAAGTGTTTCCAGGTATAATGCTGTCAGGTCAACTTAAACAAGCCAACAGAGGCTTTGAGCTTGATTAAATATTAAAACAGAATCTTTCACATCTGTTTTTACCCAAGGATGAAATTACTGTACATCACTTCAACCAGCTCATTAATACACTAAACACATCTTGCCTCAAAAGGTTACAGGAATATCAATGCTTTCAGAGTGCCTGCAGTGAAACCTACACAACTCAGCTAGAAGTGAGGTCATTGCATACTTTAGCAGCATGTCAATATTTCTTTATAAATGTGAGAGGTAATCAGTTAGACTTAGATACATTTTAAATTAAAAGATGGGAGCCTCCAGTGAAGCTAAATCAGTTGCCTTTGATCTGAACCTTTTAATCACACATCTCATTTTCTTTGATAGATAACTTGATAACAGACATGGAACAGAAAGTTTGATCCAACAGTAATTATTTTTAAAACTGGAGGGCTGTCATGTTCAACTAGAAATCTGCTTTTAAAGAAGATTTGCACAACACAATTTTTAATTGAAACATATAAAGGTCTATCAGGATCATCTATTTCAACACCTATCATTTCTAATGATACTTTGATGCCATGTTAGGGTATGGGAGAAGAGAATGCATTTCAGGATACAACTTCTTTGACAATGATAAATACACTGTATTAACTACACCACATGGCATCTGCTGCCCTTTAAAACACAACCAAAAAAATAGCTACTCCTCCAGCATTATCTTTGCATGAGACAGGAGACATTAGTCAAATCATGTTTCCTGACTGCAATCCATAAAATGCACAGAGACAAATGAAAGTCATCTATTTAGAGCAACAGATGTACAAGACGGGACTTGAAAAGGACGTAACTGAAAAGGGTTTTGTGTCTAAGCTATGCTTATCCCAAATGAGAAAGTGGTCTGTAAATTTGTATACACTGAAATTGAACCCAAACATCTTATCACTTGTAAAATAAAATAAATTAAAAAAACCCCAACTAGTCAATTTGCCACAAAACATTCAAACTTACTATGCAGTTTTAACAGCACTTTCTTAGGGTAGGGGAGGGGGAAAACACTGCTTGAATACAGGTGTTCTTACATAATAAATAGGAGAAACTCACTAAAAACACTTCTGAAAGCCCTAGCATCTATTCCAGGAGTCAGAGCTATACATTTTTAGCACTGGTAGTTAATAAGGCATGCGACAATTTGCTTAAGACAAAAATCAAATTCCAACACAACACAGTCTTCTACCACCCACTAATTTACACTTGAATAATATAATCAACTAGACCAAACTATGCTTAATGTAAAGTCAATAAATTCCTTTTTGGCTGTTGACACAAAAACCTCCTGGGAATTAAACACTTGAGGAAATTAATCATTATAACACTCTGGCTCAATGCACATCTATATTGAAATAATTTGGTCTTTAATTCACTTTATTTGTAGCTGGGTTTCAAGCAGTAAATTTGATAGAAGCAGGCCTCATTAAACCAATCCAGTTTGAACTGCTTTTCATTAAGCTTGGTGTATTTGAACAAAGTCAAAAAAGATTCATTTCCTGTAAAATAATTGTGCATTATAAAGTAACCCAAACAAACCAAGACCATTAATACATAATACAATAAAGGCATTTACATTTGATCTGAGCAAAAGCCAACATTAATGATCTACTTGCTTTCAATACATTTTCCTGAGGCACAGGAATACTCTTTTCTTACTGACCACAAAAACTCACACTGACAAATAGCAAGAACACCACCAAAATAAAGTGTCTAGAAGCCTGGGCTATTATGACAACCTCCCAGCTTCCTGTTTTAAGAGTTGTGTTTCATTCTTCTAGCACAGATGTGGTTTAGCATTGCGGCTTCCAGACTTAGTTGGCTTGGAAATCAACAGCAGCAACAGGTGGCTTGTGCAAAGCTAGTTTGGGAGACATCACATCCATAGGTTGGGGAAACTTGTGCAGAGTCACCTGACTGCACAGAAGTGACAAATCCAGCTAAGAACTATACCAACTGTCCCCTCTACATGAATTCATAAGCAGCAGCAAACCTGAAAAAGGTGGCAGCAATCACAGCTCCATACATAGCTGCCAAGACACACTGAAGAGTTCAGCAGTCTGGGCATGTCTCCAGTCTCTTCTGGGGCAGGGCACGATCGTCACTTCATATTATTACATGAGCCCTGATGCCTGCATAATACAGTATGAAAACTTCTGACAAAACAGACATACTTACACTAAAAGTGTGCTTAAAGACTTGTGCAGTAATTCAAGAGCAGAATGTCAATCACTTCCACACATAATTACCTTTCTACCCTGTTCTAGTTTAAAAGACAAGACAGGCAGTAGACTTTATTCAAAGGGACTGCTTGCTCTCAGGTAGGCAGTCAAAGAAAATCCTAGATGATATGAGTAAACTGATATATCCAGTGAAGATGCGTATTTTCTCGAAGTGCACACATATCATCTACTTCAGATAGGATAAATCTTTGATGTGATTTCAAGAGGTGGAGAAGTTCACACGTTAAGTTTTTATCTTCCCAAGAAAATGCTGCGTCCTGTCCCACCTCCCCTGCTTTCACTATGCATAGTTTATGCCTCCACGTCCTCTCTTTCGGAAACAAACATGCATCCATGTAATTTCAGGCCTTAATATGAGATACAGTACAATACCTACACCTCAACTGAGGTGTAAATAGCAGTCGCATGTTAGACCAGGGTGGGAAGGAAGAGGGGGATAACCTAGCATGAAACACAACAGTATTCTTAGCCATGAAAAAAAGCAAAAATCCCCACTCACCCTGAGTCCTTATGAAAAAGATTTTCCCATTCTTCAAAACAAACTACGACCATCAAAAGCTATTTTGTCACTCTACTTTCAAACCAATCACAGTTACTATTACACGCAGGCAATGAAACTACTCTGCGTGATAAAATACAGGACAAGATGCAGGACACAAGTAACAGAGAGAAGTGCTAGAAAACATGCCAGTGGGCAGAATCCCCTCAAAAGTACATTCTGATCCTTGCAGCTTTACAGCATGGTTTTCATCAGGAATAGTCTGAAAAGCAGTTTACACAATACAAACTGCTTCTTTACAGCCTGAAGGCAGAGACACCACCCTCCAGCCTTGCTACTCCCTTCTTGCACTAGTAACTAGAACAGAAAAGGTCATTGGCTCCTCCATGCCATTTGCATGTCAGTAGCAACAGCACTAAATATGGGGAATGTAGAGTTCTGATTCTTACGAACATAGCACACAGAAGACACTTGATGAAGGCTGGCTGTCAACAAGCCAGGATGGCAGGAGAAAAGTCTTCTGGCAGCAGATTAAGTTTGAAATTTAAGGCACTTAAGATGGACCAGAAAACCAAGGACCAGCTCTGCAAGGAATATAAAATCTCTCAAGGCTTAGTTTTTCAATAGGGAAAATTCAGTAAATGCAAAGCTTTATTGCATAAAATGAATTTGAAGGTGAAGGAAAAGCAGCGGTCGGTAAGCTGATAATCAGAGCTGGTTACTTACGATCTTGACATGTTATCTAAAGATTTCAGTGAAGCATCACAGGTAGGTACTGAGACAATCACAACTCAAAGTTCTCAGAGAGCATGCACAGAGCATCAGCTAATACTCTATCACTTTAACCAGCAGAATACTCAAGGTGTTCCAGGTAACCACGTAACTTCAGAAATCACAAATACTAGACCAAAAGAAAGAGGGAAGGACATAACAAGTTTGTCTTCCTCATAACCTTTAACCCTCCATAAAGCTTAGTCTGGTATACTTTTGTGGCTCCGAGTTCTGAATTGGGATTCAAGTACCTAGAAATCCTTGCCCACCTCCAAAACCAGACATCGTAACAGGGTTATTTAAGTGATGTTCAAGTGACTACCACTTATTCCATAAACAAGCACTAAGGAAGTGTGATAGTGCAAAGACCATTCCTTAAGTTCTTATGACAAAAAAGAAGAATCCATAATCACCTGAATGGCTGTCCTACTGAGTTTCTTCCACCCCTCACATGACTGTCATAAAATTATCTCACAAGTGAGGAACACACTGATACTACAGGTTCCAGGACAATTTTGCTAGTGGTTTCAGAAGGCCATCAAACAATATGTCAGTAATAAAAGCTTGGTTTATTGCAGTGGGACATGGTGCCATGCCATTTGTTACAGCAACCCTGCACCTTTTGGCCCAAGCACCTGCAGCTGGCTGCAGCTATCACCAAGTTACTCAACTAACTTGAACAGACAAGTGAAAAACATGAACACTGCTGAATGGCTGACAGTACCTGCAGAAAGGAAGCTGATCTCAATGATAAATGTCACCATTACAAAGTTAACAGTACACAGTATTTTCTTCTTTCACCTTTTTTTCACTCCCTGTAGTCTTCTGTTTTTTCCTTCCATCCTCACTGATCTTGCACCCTATTTTTCTATTTTTAAAATCAAAATCCGTCAGTCTTCACAAGATGACAAGGTTGGTAAATCACCATAAATGAGGGTGATGCAAGTAAAACATTTATGTATATACATGTACATTTGTGTATGAATATGAGATATGTGTAAAAATAGAGTACCCCAAAGCACAAAGTAATCACTTCTCAGAAGAAAAAAAATAATTCTCTTCCCTGGAAGCCATTTAAAACAGTTATTTGCATCAATTCCTGAATCACTACTGCTAAGCAGCATTAGAATGTAAAAATCACACTCCTACAGTTTTCTCCTCTTGAGATTTACAGTTAAATTATAAGAAAAATACTTCCTGGTTAAATTGGACAGATAATGCAATACAGCTTTTATCAAACCAATAAATATGTTATAATACACAAGCCTCTGGCCCTAAGATACTTCCTTCTTCAGGTGTTGGCAGTTTATAAATTAGCTCATTTGTAGCATAGAAAAAGCTTCATAATTAGTACCTAGTTTATCATTAAAACCTTGCATTTACTATATGATGTCACAGACTAATGAGTCTGGCTCTCATTTATACACTCAATTATTTTCTGGCATCTCAGTACAGTCGATCCCATTATTTCCTATATAATTGACCAACTTCAACAGCTCCACTTCTTCTCTTGTACATACAGAACACATTGCACAAGATGGAATTATTTTTAGAGTGATAACTATGATCCCACGTAATGTACAGTTTAAGTTTGACAAGGCTTAAGATGCTTTGCCCTGCAGTCAGCAAAAGTTTTATTTAAAAAGCACTGTATAATAATTAGATTTAAACCACAGAATTACTTAAAGTACCACACTCATTGACTGGTAGAGCTTTTACTGCAATAGATTAGACTCATTATTTAGAGACTGAAAAGCAGCTCAAGATTCATTTATCTCCAGTACTAGAAAATAATACATTTACTTCTGATTGCAGCAGTGTATAAGACATGCAGATGGAAGTTCTGCAGGTCCAGCCATGCCAGAAACACTCCTGGACTAGCAGTCAGCAGGAAGTGTCCTAGCTGACTCAAATCTCAATTAGTGACCAACATGCTAAATCCTCCTAAATCCTTCTGGGTAAACCTGGAATGCATGTTCTCAGAATTTCTCCTACCCAAACAGCTTGAAATGGCAACCCCCTGTAGTATAGACATGGAAGACAACGGACAATTCAATAGGTATTTAATTTCAAATAGCCATGAGAAATCCTAAGACGTTTTCATCTACTTCTGCGAAATCTGTATCTCCAGGAACAAGAAGGTCTGAGAAAATACCTGTATCTTGTTTTGCATAAAAGGTCTGGAAGTCTGAAAGCCTAGAAGCCCTTTCTTATTGGCCCTCAACAGATGTCATATATGGTCTTCAATGAATCAAAGGAGAAAGCAGTAGTAGAAAAGAAAGATAGGATTCAACAGCCTACAACTGTACTGTATAGTACCCTTTATCCCTACAAAGCAAAAAAGCAATGAGGAAAGCAGGCTTTTCAAAATCTAACAGTTTGTATACTGCTGTGCATACACACAGAAGGCAACTTTCATAGGAAAGGAATATTCTCCCCCCCCTCACTTCTACCCTTCATTTTATAGCATGATAGTAAGTAACACTCCTTTTATGGTTTCTTTGCATCTTGCTTGGAATTTGAAGAACAACACCTGTTATCAACATAATACAGCTTTTTGTTACGGACTTTTAGCGTTTTGTTAATACTGTTTTCATATCAGGTATATTCATGATGGCTTGGAATTTCAGAGAATTTAAAGTATTTTATTTTGTATTACTAGGAACAATAACAAAATAATATAACAAAGAGTAACAAAGCTGCCTTCTGTTAAGAGGCAAAAGACTCTGCCTTTTAGTTTGTTGCCCTTTTAACATGCGTCACTTGTCAACCCCGACATCCAGCACAGAAAAGCCTGCTAGCACTCAGGACATTTTCCTCCAGAGAGAACATATTTTACCAAGGATAACACACTAGCCAAATGTCTCCAGAAGTTTTCACAGGTAGGTGCCCATCAGTACTGATGACAGTTGAAAAGTTGTCTCAAGCATCTGCTGGTATGGTTGTATTGTCTGTTCAAATGAAGCTATATAATCCATGGGGAAAGGGAAAAGAGAGAAGGAGGGAAGATTCCACCTCAAAACCTGTACACTGCACTTAAGTTTTGATTTGGCATTCCTGTTTTACACCATTAAAGAGATTTCATGTTTTCACCCCATAAAAGAATGGCGATACTTAAGGTCACTATGGATCTTGCACATTAAAATCTGTACTGACCAAATCCAGGAAGTCTTCAAAAATCAAGGCAAACACCTCACCCAATTCTACAGGATGGCCACATGATACAACAGCACAGCAGTACAACAGGTCTGTAGCACAGCATTCTTTTCTTCTGGCCCAATGTTTTATCATTTATCTATCAACTATCAATGTTATCAATTACGACACATATATGTGTTCATCTGCTACAAATACAAAAGCAAACCAACAGCAAAGCCTTACAGCAAAAGAACAGTATTTTAACTATATGGCATTACAATCTCAGTATGCTCTAACTTTTGACAAAGAAACTGACAGTTGTGGTAGAATGCCAGGCACAAACCAGGAAGTTTTCAGCACTCCATTAGAGAGATTTGAATAT
This sequence comes from Gavia stellata, assembly GCF_030936135.1. Lineage (NCBI taxonomy): Eukaryota > Metazoa > Chordata > Aves > Gaviiformes > Gaviidae > Gavia > Gavia stellata. The sequence continues at coordinate 16,883,044 of NC_082602.1, forward strand.
TTGTGTTCCAGTCACAAATTCAAACAAGACAACTGCAAGAAAAATGTATTCTTTAGACATGGATAAGGCTGCTAGTGAGACTAGTCTTATAATCAGTGACCACAAAATGAATTCCAAGTTAGTTACCAGCATACATTAGTTAAGATCATGTACAGATAAAGGTGAGGGTAACAGCCTGGTCCTCTATAAGAAAACATTACTTTATAACTTGTTATACCCTGGAGAAGAGTTAGGAACTTCTTAAATCAAGTAAATTATTTCAGACGTTAAACAGAAAAAAAAATACAGTACTACAGAAGTGCTTCTGCAGGATAAATCAGGCTACTCAATTCTGAGTAATGTTCTGTTAACAAAATTCCATTTTTTTTATTTTTTGCAGAACAGCTCTCTCCTACAATCTAGGTAAAAGCTTTTCCATCCTCAAATAAAAACATCTGTATGACACCTCTCTCAAGACAATCTTCTCCCAGGTCAGAATAGTTAAGCATTAGGCTCTAAAAAAAACCAACCCACCAAACAACACAAAAAACCCCTTATCTTCACTGCAGTCATTTGGTCTTTTGATTCTACTCTAATGGATTATTTAACTTAGTCACAATTTAATCCTGTGTTATAACTCATGATCAAAGAAAGATTATTTTAATCCAGCTATAAAAGCTTGAGCTCTTGAGCTAACACACAAGATAGCCCTATTCTAAAGCTTCACCTGTGCTACTACCACTGCACACCCTGCAGCACAACATACCATAGACAGGACTTCTCAGTCCCTTCCCAAGCCTTTGGAAACTTAAACCCTGCCTTAAGCCTGCATTTTCTAGTCAATTCTACGCTAGTCAAGAAACACATACATTGTTGTCAGGGCCTCAAGCCAGCTATTTTTTTAAGCTGTGTGAACTGATGCTGGAAGGCAGGTAGGTGGGTGGGAGAAGCTAGTGCCAGTGAAATAGAAAGGCGAAAAAGAAATACTTTTTTTCCCCCCTCCTTCAGCAGATGAACAGTCCAACACTTACCATATACGTTTCCCATTTCCCCAAATTATTTTAAGCTAAGTATTAAAATAGTCAACTCTGCAAAAGAACCTAATAAAGATTATGACATGACAGGAAACAGTATGAACGATACTGTGTCCTGTACCACAATGGTAAACTCACATCATAGTTGGCTTTTCCCTTCCCCTAATTAGGAGCAGTGAAACCACAAAACCCATGTTAAGATCTTATCGGTTAAGGTCCGCTCATGGGAGGAGTTCAGGAACAGCTGTACCAAGAAATTAACACTGCTCAGCTTGAAGTTTCTGAACTAGCCACAAATTTAGAAGATGAAAAATGAAATCTGTCCATCTTGACACAATATTTGGCCTCGTCTATTACTTCTGCTATTTATATTAGTGACTTCTTAATTAGCACTCTGGAGAAGCATTCAAATTGACTACAAAAGTAACAAAAACCAACAGTATACTGTTTTCACTGATGCTGATAACACCTCAGAAGTATAGAGTCTGAATACAAACTGGTAATTTGGGCAAAAGAACCCTGAGAATTTAGCTAATTTGTACAAAGTGTGAACAGGTTTTATATAAATTATATGTTACTTCCTCCCACTTGCATAACAGGACACTTAGTACCTCCATGGAAGCTGCTAATCAAGTATTTACTACAGCTTCTCCCTCAAGCTCTACACTGGTGAGGCTAAACAACAAACACCAATCTCAAAAAATGTCTTCAATGCACTTCTACGAAGTCAGCATAAAAAGCATTTTTTAAAAACAAACCAAAACCCTCCTATGTTTTGCTATTGTTTTCACCAAGTGGGTTATCTATTCTAGATTATGACGCTCTTTGAAAAGCCCAAAAAGTACTTGGAACCCCACACCTAGGAAACAAAAAGCCAGGCATACAGCATAAATACCAAACCTCTCCTCTGTGATAATAACCACAAAGGGAATAGGTGCTGACAGCAAGTATAAGATGTATCAAATAAATCTGTGATGGAATTTAATAGATCTACTATGAAAAATATTTCTGTAGACTAAGTATTTATTGTTTTGTGAATGCAAATGAGTTAAAACTGCAAATAAAATATAAACATTACTTTCTTGTAGTACTACTTTAAAAACTCTTTGCAAAGCTGGTATTTTTATTTCGATTTAAAAGTCAACATATCAACAGACTACGGGAGAACCAATGCACATTCATATAGCTCTTTACAAGCAACAGCTGCTGTCTTAGTTTGAAACGCAGTTCTAAGTTATGCTTCCCTGTTGCTGTTTTGCTTGTATCAAAACATTTGTTATTGTACCTCTGCTACTATCGGCCCAAATTAAGAATTTAATTACCCTCGCTTACTGGTTTTATAGTCTAACAGCCTGTTTTCAATAAAGAGTGATATAATAAGGTAATATACAATATTCCCTGTAATATACAATACCTCCTTCTGGTGAAATTCCCTCCAAGAAAATTGTTTAAATTTAATATTAATAAGTCAGGGGGTTTTTTTCCTCCAACTGTCACATTTTGCAATATTTTATTTAAATATTTTAAAAAGCTACCCAAAAGCAAGCACCCTTCACTACACGACTTAAAGATCTGAGATTAATGGAACTGCTAGATCACACAACTGAGTAAAACTTCCCAAGTTGTAACAAGTATGCACAATGCTTATCTGTGCTATTTTTGGCCACGTTATAGCACCACCAATAAACAACAGTGCTGTGACCAAGGCTGTGCCATAAACTGTCGTTTTTAACTCTGGTATTAGAAGCTGGTACTTTTGAAGTTATCATACAGCCTGCATATCTTCATACTTGTCTCCAATGAGGCCACAGTCCCTCACAACTGAAAGATACCACTGCATGAGCTATTATATTTTGGTCTGGTTTGCCTGAAGAAAGCATTAATAATCAGTTTACCTTAGTCACCCAATATATTTTAGGAAAGGTTGCTAAGAGATTAAAGACTTGATTTTCATACATACTATTATGCAATAGTCAGTTTTAACATTGGGGCAATCACACAGATTCTAAGCAGACCATTTCTTAAAGCTATTTCTCTATAACAGTATCTCAGATTTTTATACCCTATGAACAGGATTAACTTTCAAAACATGAACCAGATCATGAAGGAACCTGTTAGATACTTAACAGAAGTGGAGAGGAATTCTTGGAAGTGTACTGGAGTTAGACGTAAGCATTTCAGTAAGCTGGAAGGGGAGGAAAAAGCAGCCTATAAAAAAATTCTACTAGGTACAAGTAAAGAGCGATTTCTTCAGTCTGAGAAGCTATTTCAAACATTTATGATGGAATGTATTCCACTTAAGTGTTAACACTGTATTCAGAAATGGAAACCAATTTGATTATTAGGGCAAAAATATATTGGGGATAATCAAACAAATATGAAGCCGCTTCCTTTTTTTGATAATTTCAAAGATGTATCATTTGACTATGGTATTTTTACAGCAGGGAAAACATTTCAGCCTCCAGGCTTCCTGCAAAGATTTCTTCAGAATATGATATGCCCATCTTACTATAGTTTTATGTAACAAATAAAATTAATTCACCTTAAAAAAAGATTAATTTCTAAATTCTATACTTCAAATACTGATTTTTAATCAGCTTTTTCATTATAATCCTGACATCAAAATAGACTTTCTAGTTTTTGAACAATGTAGTTTCAACAGAAACAGCCCAACAGTAACTCTTGAAACTGCACAGAAGATAGGCAGCAGTCTAATCAGCACATATGATTTGCATTGAGGGTTGGAAGGAAATGTAAGAACCCATTAAAACATTATATACTTGGTAAGAAAATAAACATAAACCCCCCACACTTTCAAGAATTAAGTCAAAGTTACACTTAAGCAGGGCAGGAAAGATGAACCTAAACTGATCTCAGAAATACCTTCTCCTGTAAGGTCCATTAGACAGTGATCCTTAAACATAGACCCTTAAAACTCTTAGCCTTCCTCTCTACCTCTTACCCTGGAAAAGAGGTACTGTAATACCAAACACTGTTACTTCTAATCTATTTCTAAATCCAGCTGAGAGGACCATAATGCCTTGAGAAAGCAGCTCTCTAGAAGATCCCTTAAGTCCTCAATCCATTACTATGTTACAGAAGAGAGTATATTACCCCATTCTATGCAGCACAGTATACAAGGATACCCCTTTATATACAGCTGCTATAACAATACTTATTGTAGTTACATTCTACCCATTGTATTTCTGAAAAACCCCACCTTTCAGATCCTTACAAAATAGAACTTTCTTGGACAAAACCTTGCTGCTCTGAAAACCTTAATTGTTTTTTAAAGTCTGTAAACACTGTCTAACAATCCAGAAGTGTTTTTGCTTTCTGCAGTCCAAATAATTTCAGCTTTATCTGGGGAAGGCTCCAATTCCTTCCCCAATCCCTTTCCAAAATCATTCTAGAAACTAAATATTTTATTTAAATCTTGAAAATAGTCTTTAATAAAAGCAACTGAAGTGAAAACCTAATTCTGCTGAATAATTTGTTTTCAAAAGGGTGGGGAAACAAGTTTATAAATAAGTTTTAACATGACAGTGAACTACCACCTTTAAATATACCCGCCAGTAGATGAGATGCACACTCACAAGTGTCATGCAAAATAGATCAACAGATGTATTTATGAACTTTATAATTATCAGATTGCTTAAACTGTTTTTGAGGCAAGTCTCATCAATAAACTAGGACCAGTTTTAAGTGATATTTGCCACATAAGCTAGTATCAAATTGGAATTCAAGTGGGGGGAAAAACCAAACCAAAACACAACCCAAAACTAGTAATACAAAAAGCAGGCAGCAACAAGAGTTACTTCCCTTTGCACCACTTTAAAAAAGCCAGAGGGAGAAAAATAGGAGGGAGGAAAAAACAATGGCTCTTTGCAATCTCTCTTTCTGACCTACTTCCAAAGTTTTAAAATATCAATGAGCATGTGGTGACAACAAAATTGGAAAATACAGTTTATTCAAAATATTGACAATACTGTCTTATTGGATTGCCCTGATTACTAACACACTGAAGGTAGCATTAAATAAAAAAGTTCTTCCAGTGGTCCAATGCTCAGTACCTGTAACAGGACTAAATACCCTTTAGCATAATCTTTGTAGTCACTAAATCCAGAATTCAACAGTAGAGCAGCTGCTCAGTGCCTGGTCTGCAGAATTCAATGAATGACAAAAGGTTACCTTAATTCAATGAGATAATCAGCACACATTTACCCACAATCAAGAGTTTTCCAACCATCTGCAAGGCGGCAGAGCTAACTGCCTATAAAACAACTGGTAGCATGCTGACATGTCCTCACATCCCTCATGTCAATGAAAATTTATCTCTTAGCAACAGCTAAAAAGAAGCCGAACTTCCAGAAATATTTTAGATGCATCATGAGCCAACAATTTCTTCATAAGTGATTTTGACTGCTACTGATCTCCAAACAGATGTCTACTCTAATTGGTAAAATCTATTAAATACATACTTTAAAAAAAGTTGTCATGGCTTAAGAAAGCAATAACAATGGGAGTCATTATAGCTGTGCACACAAAAGACAAAAGCTAACCTTATTTAAAGCTGCTGGCCTCGCAATGATATCAGTAACAGTGAAGAAAACATGTGGTGAGGAGAGGAAAAAATTTGCTATTAAGGCTGTTTTCAGAAATTGAAAGGTAAGACACAAGTCTGCTAAAAACTAAAATAAAGATTTTTGAGATGAAAAGCGAAGTAAGAGATTCAAGGTTAAAACCACTTTACCTACTAAAACTATTTTAGGATTCCCTCCCCTGCTACACAGGGGTGAGGAAGTTACCTTTGTTCTCTTCTCCACTTAAGAGCACGAAGATAATTATATCTTAACTAACTCTAAATTAAAACACAACATTTTAAGGCATCAAGCTTTATAAGTAAATTCCACATAAAACTTCTAAGAAAAAATGAAGTTCACTTGTTTTAGCGAAACGCACTTGTAATAGCAAAATATTAAGCAAATTAGAATTTTATCACCAGACAGAGATCAGGAAAGGGAAAAAGCTTGGCCTCAGCTATATTAGTAGCTCTTCTCTAGAAATCAAATCTCTCAGAGGTCTCATCAAAATAGATCCAAACACAATATTGAGAAAGAAACAATATAAATCATTAAGATACAATTTTATGTTAGCAGATTATGGGCAGTTCTGTTTAGAACTACATACAGAAAATTAAATATGGCATGTTCACACAATGAAGCCTGAACATCCAGCTTTTTTTGTTTTCTTAGGCAGAATAGAGCTGCCAGCTGTCAAAGTAATTTTCTCAAATAAAGTAAATGCCAGCAGGTTTATAAACATAAAAACAGATAAATCAGTTTTATTTCTAGTCTAACTCTGAAAATTATCAATACCTTTTCCATAACAGGCTGAAGGTGCCTAATAAATATTCAAAACATTACTGAAGAAGGCAGAGATATCAATGAGAAAGAGAGGTACCAAACCAAACTCCAGTACATCCCTTTCCCACCACTAGTATCTTCTAGGAGACATAAAACTAAAATCTGTCAATCCTGGGCTGAATAGCAGCTGCGATTATTTCCTTAAATCCGCAGGCAGATTTGAGGTACCATCTTGAATTCAGAGCAGTATAGAAAGTTTGGAACACAGGGGAAGATTCCTCCAGTGGTTTATTATTCCAAATAAAAGACTCCTACCATCCATCTCATGTTCAGATCTGAAAAGACTTCTGAAACTCTCTACTGAAAAGCTGAAAACACGCCTGCAAGATGAGCACCTACTCACTGTTTTTTAAACACAGCGCACAAATGCGTAACGTGAAAACAACTGCCCATCACCACATAAATTCCAAGTGGCAAAGCCCAGAACAGAACTCACGTTTTCAGATTCCCAGGTCTTAAATAAGTTTTCAATGAATGTAAAGCTGGAGAACTAGCTAAAGCCAGGATTTTTTTTTCTTTTCAATATTCTTTTTTTAAACAGCTACTGCATTCCATGTTTTATCCAGGATAAAGTATCTTTGACTTTTAATCGTGACAGAGTAAAGTTAAATGCATAGATGTAAAGAGAAGGAATTGCTTGACTGCAATGGAAGCTGTCACCTTTACAAAAGTACTAGTTGAAAATTTGTTTTAAGAACATATAGAACCATTAATAGACATAAGTACCAATAATTTCCTTCCTCAAGATTATGGCAGACAAGCATGTCAAGCCACCCAACAAGAGGAATTCTTTAAAATGGCCAGAGAAGAGCAAGTCACTGGTTTCTGAGACAGTGTGGGCTCCAATACTTTTTGATGTAGTTAAACATACACATAAACATACAACATAACACACAAGCATAGCAACAGACTATTCTGTATGCACATAGCATGTGCTGCTATCTAATTTGAGAATCTACCCTGTGCTTGGTTTTCTCTAGTCATTTCTTTACTGACTTACCTATAATTTTTTAGACCTTCAGAAAACATCTGTAACATCTGAATGAAAGCTTGCTTTGCTAAATCAGCAGAATGTGTGCCAAACATGTCAAAGTAAATACATTTTCCAGTATTAAAGCAGCATTAATATTCATAAAACAGCATTAACAAGTTTTCAGTGAGATTCAGTTTTCACAACTAGATAAAGAGGGAAGGGAAGAAAGCTGGACAGTTCAAGGCAGAGCAAGCATATTCAGATTAGAAAATACCATGTTTATGTATAACCCCATTGTTTATTACATAAATCTCCATGTGTATATTTATAAACTGACTGATAACCAAATACTTACTTGCAAGAGTCAATACACTGTCCCCTTCCTCTACCCCTAACATATTCTTGTTAACCTGACTCCTACAGCAAGTATACTAGCATTCAGAGGACAAAAGAGAAAAAACAAAGTAGGAAATGAAAGCTGAGTATCTTAAATTCGCAACAGAAGGGAAGGATACAGCAGCCTTTATACACTTAGAACTTGTTAATTAACTACTATTAAGTTCAGTGATTATAATGGAAGATTACTTTGGTCTTGAGAATTTTTTTAGGCTCAAACACTGCCTTTTTCACCACTGTATTTAACTGTATTTTTGTAACCCCTTTGCTAACTGCTGCTCATTATCCACTAATCTTAAGCACTTTAGAGAATTCCACAGTACTTTCAAGTTAGGCATCACTCACATTTTTACAGGTCAATATAAAGGACAACAGTTCTCCAAGCAGCTCCAGATAAGGTATCCACACAACATAATGGTGGAACTTAAATAAAGCCAAGCAGGCTTCAGACCCAGCCTCCTGGGTCTGGCATATAAAGCTAAAAGTTCAGCAACTTTAAGTTCTTATTTTTCCACATTTCAGGAGGTGCCAAGAAAGCAGAAATCAGTGTGTTCACTACTCTTAAAGCAACACACACAAAACGCACTTATGAAAGAAACTTTAACAACAAAAACCAAAAATAAACACACCGAGTTCTCCAGCAATGGTTTTCCCAGGTGAAGTTTCCATCCCTCTTAAAACTTCTTTAGTTTACACTTTGGTTATTTGATGCAGCTGTCTGCAAATCTTTAGCATCACAGTCTTGCATAAAGAAACTATACTTTCTCTTAGCCAACAGCTAGAAGAAGCAGACAAACTTTCAATTCAAGTTGAAATAGAATACTCTAGGCTGGGACAGACCTCTGGAGCATGTACCCCAGCCTACTGCTCAACACAAGACCAGACTTAAGGGTTCCCCTCAGGTTGCTCAGGACCTTGCCTAGTCAAGCTCTGACCACCTCTGAGGATGGAGATTCCACAGCCACTCCGAGCCCTTGTTCCATGTCTCTCCATCCTCACTGTAAAGAATTTTCTCCTTCATCTATCTGGAATTTCCCTTGCTGCTACTTGTGCCAGTCACCTCTCATCCTTTTGCCATCTGAGAAATAGCAGTCTCCATCTTCATTATAATGACCCAATAGATAATGCTGAAAGAGGTGCTTTAACACAACAGTCCCACACAAAGACAAAAAAAAAAAAAAATCTACACATCTGATAATTTTACCTTGACTACACTCCTTTCAACTGTGACTTGTAACTACTTATTAGTTAAGAACTCAATGTCTGAAACACAGGTGCCACCGACATTTGTCTCTTATTGAGCCAAATGTAAACACTGCTAGTTAATGTTGCCATGGATACGTGGACATTACATACAAATTAATTCCTAAAACTACAGTCAGTCATTTTCACCATTTTGGAAAAAACAGAGCTGTGAAATTGAAGCCAACTTCAAAACACCACTGGTGATGAAATTAAATGCTGAAGAGCATGTGGAAAAAGGTGTGGCAAACTTATCACAGCTTATGCTAGCTCACACTTCTATTAAGGATTCTTCCCAGATGAGGAAACATCAACCATGCCTGCCAGACAACTTTGCTGAGATCATACACAGCTTTTCTCCTGTGCCAGAGTCCTGCTTGCAATTAAAAACAGTATTCTCAAGCCTACTCCATCTAGTGCTGCATAAGTTGGTAACTGATGGGCTGTACCACCACAACCACAAGGGGAGATAAATGGGACTCTCTGTCGCTCTAGAGACAAAACACTTGAGAAAGCAGAAATTCCTGTACATGTGTATCTATTACTGCAGAGACAAGACACAAGAGTTGACAATTTACAAGTCTGCAGTTTCCCTCCCCTCAAGGACTTTTTCTTTACGCAACATCTTCTCCACAGCACAATCTGAAGTCACAATAATCTGCACAAACCTAGAACTAAATGCAGCAGCCTTGGAGTTGCCTACACAGACATCCCTTTAACAGTTCACACCATTCACATTGTAAGAAGGCTGTCTGTGCCTGCAAATTTGAAACTACAAGCCCTTCTGCAAGAACCTGGAGAGGAAAAAAAAACCCATGGAAAAAATCTAGGTGACACCAGTTAGTTTCCCTCAATGAGAAGGGATATAAGCAGAGAGGGGAAAAGACCAACAACAACAACAAGTGATTTGGCAACCAAAGGAAATCATACTAGTTAAAAATTTTTTTGTCCCTTATCAGGTAACCACAAAGGGCAGCAGTCGATCTGTCAGCTAAGTGGTGCCCGATTTGATGTACATCATCCTCAAAATTCCACAGCCACAGTCTGAGCCCTAATAATGTTGTTCCTAGTACAGAACAGCAACTCCCTCCATTTGGTTCCAGAAAGTCCTAGTGTCCTGACTTGAAACAGGCCCCCACAATTATAGGAACTATGCGTCTGTCCTTATACCCAGGCAAATATAGTCCTGAATATAAAGAATAGAGTTGCCCTTTGAAAGAAGATGCTAGCAGGACCATAAATGGATTCCAAGTTGTAAAGAAGACTTTTATACCAATTGAGTAATTACTTTCTCAATGCTAGCTTGAAATTCTTTCAAAAGTGACAGTCTTTTGCCATTTCCAACCACCAAACTGGAAAACTACGGTTGCTTAGCAGTTGATCTACATGTGGGGATCTTTCCTGAGGAAAAAAAAAAATAATCTGTCAAAAAATAGTAGACAAGCTCAAGTGCAAGTTATCAATGTTTTTCCTCACCTGTTTTATGACAAAGTTCCTGCAACAAAAAGAAAGAACATTGACTTGTTATCACATTTCAACTCCCACAGAAAAAACACCCAAGAGTCAAGACTATCATTCTTATTGAACATAGAAGAGGAAAGATAGGTAAGAATATGGCACTGAGAAAATATGCAAGCTAGTTCTCCTTATATCTGAGGCAGACTTCCAGTATTTCTATAGTCTAGAAGGAATCTTCACAAAGGAGATATCCATGTACTGAGTAGTTAAAGAAAATCTGGGAGGAAAAATGCAAAGAGTAAAACCTCTAACTGTAGTTTAGGACTCAAATGTCACTCCCAGTTAAGACAGAAGAGTTCACAGAAAATAGTATGGCTGAACAAACACAAACAGAACTGCTGGAACTACACAGGATTTCTTTAACTGACTGCTGTCACTTTCAATACAGAACTCACTGCAGTACATCACACCAATTAATTTTGAAGAGAAACTACCAAGAGATTCAAATTGTAGCAAGCCTTAGGATTAAATAGTTTGCAGCATAAGGTTTGGAATCACTCCTTGCAGTAAACAAGAATCATTAGCACACCATGCGGAACTATGTTCCAAAATACCCAGCTTGGGGAAAAAAGGATGAGTAGGGTCTTCCCTGATGGTTCTACAGGAAACTGTGAACAGGTTACCTGTTTGCAGAAATTAAGTCACTGGCATCAGAAATTTGAACCCAACCTCCCCCCCCACCCCCGGCCCACCTTATGAAGGAGAACACCAATCTAACAAAAACTGCTATTTCCTAATCTCCCTCCCAGCATACAAATTCAAGAAAACTTTTACAGGCATGCTTCTTGGCTTGATCCAAATGTGCTGAATCGTAACACACAAAAAAGACCTAACATATATCTATCTACAGTGGTATGAGCTGCTTCTCCACGATATGGAATGACAAGATTGTTCCACTTCAGTTTTAAATTCTCAAAAGATGGGCTAAGTCATTCTTCAATTTCTGGTAAGCTCCAGTATCTGAAGTATGAATAGGATCTATTTGTAAGTGTTCACTTGGCTTATGCATGGAGTTGGTACTTCTAGCATTTCAGAAACTACAGGGACAGCAGAGAAATGAGAGAGAGCAGCAGCACCTAGCAATCATCCCAGAACTTCAAGGACAAGAGCTACATGCACTGAGGTGCAGGCCACCCTTCCAAGAAATAAAGGTATCTTGTGAACTGTGATATTGATAAGCACAAACATGAGAGTTAGTGTTTGTCAAGTAACGCTAACATTCCTCAGTCTTTTATCACCACAAAGATGTCACGAGGGGAGAAACACAGGTTGTCTGCGAAGACAGTAGTATTTTAGGGATTGACAAAGTTCAAGCCTAGATACCATTTTTCTTTTCTTACCCCTGTCTACAGTCTCTTCAACTGCAGCACTGCAGACACTCTCTTACAGAAGCTTACCTATCACTGCATTTTTGTGCTCAGACTCACCCGCAGGAGCACAGACTCCACGTAAAGCCAGCTCCAAAGTTAGGCATTATGAATATCCCCTTATGTGTAAATCAGTAAGATACATTGTGTTGCACTTCCTTTCTGCCTAACTTTTCTGTTTCTGCTCAGTGGAAAGTCTAGAGGCCAGAGGGAATAAGGCAGAGCAAGCAAAGAAATCTCAGCCAACAGTCTCTTGTTGCCTGCCCACAGAAAGGCAGGAAGCTGAGAAACTGAGCAGGGAGGAGCCTGGATGCCAAAAAAGCAATTCTCTATAGATTGGCCGTTTGCCTGAAAGACAGAAGGAGGAACACCCAGTGTCTGCACTGGCACAAGCTACATACCAGAAAACTGAAATTCCACCGATGCCAAGTCACACTTGCAAAAGCTAAATGCACGTAGGCCAGTGAAAACAAAATTACATAGGAGATCGGAGTATGAAAAATTAATAAAACAAGTTTGGTTTTGCATGAAAGTCAGCTTAGAAAGACAAACTGAAAGTGAAAGGGGGATTAATCAAAATTTTCATGCCAAAAATCAGATGGAAACAACTATTAATACAGTTGCTGAGCTGTTCAAGAGAGTGTTCAGGAGAACCAAGAAAACACTATATGGATCAAGTCATCTCCATTTGCACTGCATCTTTTGAAGTATACTTTAAGTAGTAATTATTCTGAACATAGCAAAGATATAACCACTGAGATTATTACACATTCCCACAGTCCTCTGAAAATGTTACAATGGCCATTGCCTCTTCACCTTTTAAAGCTGGATTTATTTTTAAACATAATTTAAAAGGATAAGTAAATAAAGTGCTGTCTAAAGCCTACAAACATCTGTTTCTTCAGGTTTATAGTCACATGGCATTTTTGCTCAGGAGATGGCTAACTCCTAAGACTTAGTAGGTTTTGTGCAGTTCCCAAACTGCAGAACCTTCCTAATGCTTGTCCAAGTGACAAGGAAAACAAGGAACAACACAGTGCACACACACGAAACCACCACCAATATTGCCATTCTACAATTGACACCATTAAAGATAACATCTTTAAACATCTGTTTAAAGACTAACCATAACTTAAATACCACTTTACTGCTACATTTCCAGAAGTGCATTTTAATGCATCAAACTATTATGTTATCAGTTTTTACACTGCATTTTCTGATTAACATACTCATACCACCCTTTTCAGAAGACGCTGGGTGAGAGAAGGTGTGAAGCACAAGAGAGAAGGTATCTATGCAAGATGCTCTGAACATAAGGAAGAACACGTAAGAGCGGTTAAATTGTTAAAACTAACTGTGCATAGTGAAGTGCACAAGATCAAACTCCTGAGCAACAAATTTCCTTCTTTTTCTGCTTTCTTGTGTGTGGTTTTTGTTTTTTATTTGCAGGAAGGAAAAAAAATGTTGCAAGTCATCGTGCTAAAGGACACCACTCTTTCCAGTTTCCCTTTATTGTTAAGGCAGCTCCACCTCTGGCTGGAGGCTGGTCCTTTGACACACCAATTTAACACTTTAAAACAGGCATCTTTTGAAGTGCTTTGATTCAAGTTACCCGTTCACATCAAATAAGCATCTACCTAAATGTAACCACCAGAATATTTAGGGTAACTGGGATGTCCTTTTGAAGTGTAATTTATACTACTCATTACACTTATGATGTGCAGCCTAGACACCATATAGCTGATGACAGCTACTTACCTTCCAAGGGAATCAGTCCTTCCTATGAGTCTTGTGCTTGCATCTCTTCATACAGAAGTGAAAATGCAACCCTCCACACCCACTAGGGAATGGAAAGGGGTGGAGGAAGAGATTTAAACATTTGCGCTGCATACTTCCTCCTCCTGTAACTCGGAGTTGACAAACCTTTGCCCAAATCCAGAAGAGCCAGGATAACACTTGAAGGAAACATACCAGTTTTACACAAATGCTTCCTTCCAGGCCTATGGATAACAGGAGGAAACATGGCAATATGAGCTGTATTTCTGTAATGAACTGCAGTTATTTCTACACCTAATGAAACAAGAGGACTATATCCAGTTGCATTGGATCACCCTGTTAACACAAAGACAAGAAAAGCAGCTTCATATCATCACCAAGAGGAAAATTTAGCACTTCCAGCTCCCTGTTCCACGTAATTATTTCATCAAATGCAAAACACTCAACACCCCCATAAGGTAGTCAAGGCTCCAGGACTGCAAAACTAACTTCAGGGGCACTGCAATAGTATCTATGTTCTCAGTGCACTAGATACTCTGATCTCTGATGCTTTTTTTTTTTTGGGCGGGGGGGGTGGGGGGGCAGGGGACAGGGACGACAGGGACACAATGGGGGCAGGGGGTGAAGAGTAGAGGGTGGAGAAGGGAAAAAAACCCACACCAAACCAAAAAACCACAAAAACCCCACCCCACACAGGCAGTACTCTACCTCTTCTGATCACCTTTTACTCACTCAGTAAGAAAGGTTCAGAGTCTGCATTTGGCATTATGAGTGTGAAAGTTCAGATTGCCAAAGAGCGAGCTCTGATGCACTTCTAATGCACTACATCTTTTAACTGTCTCATCCTGATGAAATGTTAATTATGCATTAAAGAAGTCACTTCTGCAGTCATCTAAACAGACTTCTGCACATGTTCCTGTTCTTTCTGTTTTCTGTTTTCAAGGAAAGTCAACAGAAGAGATACTTGAACTTCACCTCTAATATTTAAAAAAAAAACCCAACCAAACAAAAAGAGCCACCCAAACAAAAAAGCAGCTCTAAGTTGTGGTAGCTATATAAACAGACAAAGAAACTTTAAAATACACTAATCTCTTCAAAGACTAGCCATTCCTGGGAGGTGCTAGTTGGCTACATTATATTGTATAAAATTCAATAAATAATCTTGACATGCCCCATACTGCCACTTAAATACTTCAAATAAAAATATCCTAACTGTTTTCCCGCAGTGTCGTTCTACTTACTCGTGAATTACGATCAATTTCAAATGAACATGCAGTCACATCCCAATAATAGAAACACCTATTTACAGTTATTTTCAGAACTGTCCTTTAAGTGTATTTAAAGCCATACAGCTTGAAGACCAACAAAAATCCCATATTTAAACCAAGTCTGTATATATTTGCCCAGTAACCTGTGCCACACCTAGTACAAGTAAGCAGTGCACTACACTGATATGCAACTGCTGATTCACCAACCTCACATCAAAACTATTTTTGTCAGGGAAAAGTGTATGGCGAACAATTTTTAAACAAGCAAGTCACACTGCTAATTTTGAGACACCCAAATGAAAGCTTATTTCTTGCCAAAGCACTTGCTAGAGAACAGATTTGTTTAGTTAACTTCTAAAAGACAGATTTATCCTTATACCAGTATTTTAGTATGGCAGTAACGGCTTTTTCAGCACTGTGACCCAACTAACATTCCTTGCAATGGATGCCAGTCCTAGTAGGTAACCTAACGAGAGATTTTTGTTTCCACAGAATTCATGTGAAGCATCATAGTATTAATCTACTTTGGTTGCTCAGTGCTCCAGCCATTCCGATACTCAGCTGGAGTATCTGAATTACAGAAGAATCTCTGGAAGTACTTAAACAACAGACAGTTTTATCACTACTAATAATTAATTCTTTACAGTGTATGGCTACAGCAGTAATCGCACAGTAAGCAATAATCAAAAAGGAAATTCAGAAGTGTTGAGTGTGAAGCTCCATGCATCCTTCAAATACCCAATAAGTCCTATTTGACAGAAATAGATAGATATCCACATATAAAAGCATATATTTAACATATATTTAGAGAAGCTCACAAAAATCAACCTACAGCTACCAACATTTGTAGTGTCACCTCTGACAGTTCCGCAAACAACTGTTCTTGTAGACTTCACAAAATATTTCTAACACAAGCACTTTCTACTCTGTACCCTCCAGCACTTTACAATCAGCTGAAGGAAAAGGCTGAGCGAAAACCATCATGCAGTTTCTAGGAGACACTAATGGCACCTCTACAATGGCAAAGTTGTCTGGGTTATGCCATGCCAAAAAGAACTGCCACCAAACTTTACCACTGACAAGCAAAAAAACCCAAAACCAAACCACCAACTTACAAACATTCTAAGTAACCCAATTCAAGTAGAACAGGTAGCTTTTTTTCCAGGTACACTGAAAAGTCAAAACACACTTCACCTTACCAAATGGGGAATGATCAAAGAACACCTACAGACATGTCTTTGACACTATCTTTTCATAAACAAAACACTAATTGACACCCCCTTCTCCCTCAAGGCTTAAACCCTATGAATAATTAACCTGAAAACAAGGCCCAAGTAATAGCAAAAATAAACCCAAGTAGGAAGTCCAACAGAACTGAAATAGGAAGAGGATTCTGCAGTTTAGCTCCATTTGTCACTCTGACAACTTCACTTATATTCCTAGAATAGTTACATTAACTGCAGTTCCTATTAACTGTAGTTTTAAAGCTAAGTATCTACATACAAATACCTTTAAAAATAATAATTCTAACAGTCTTAAATATCAAGAGTTCTACCAGTAGTATTTCAGATGGTTTTCAAACTACAAGAAAATCAGTACGTCCAGCGTAAAATGAAGGTAAAAGGCCACAATCAAATCACATTGCAGATTTCAGCAACACCAGTCTGCCAGGCAAGACAGAACAATCTCACACCTCGAAGAGAGGATACAGCTGTACTCTTCCCTGCTGCTCTGTTTATCTACTGAAAATCCAAAGAGCAAACTAACCAGCACAGAATGGCAGGACATTGGGAGCTAAGTAAACTTCCTTTACCAGAACTGATTCTGCATGGATCTTTGACATACATCCTCACTTATATACGTTTAAATGGGTAAATAAAGAACAAGAAGAATCATTATTTTTGCATTAGGTAAAATAACCAAACAACAACAACAATCACTTTTGCATTACTACATTTGCTCTCATTTTTCAGACCTACCTGGTCTTTTTCATGGGGTAGAAGGCTGACAGGTGGAAGAGAAGCTGGGAAAGTGCTGGAGTATTTTGGAGCTCCTTTGCTTTCCAAACTGCCATAATTCACTCTATACTGAGGTCCATCCTTCAGTAATCTCCCATTGTTCACAGCACGTTTGGCCCCCAGACGCAACCTCTGCTGAAAGGCAGGATTGTTGAATATATTTGCTAGGTCATTTTGACTTCTCAAGTACTTCTCTATGTTTTTCAGGGAGGAGCCATTTGGTTCTTGAAGCCCTTCAATTGCTCTTCTCAAGAGTTTATTCCAATCCACATTACGAAGCTCATTACAAGCTCCTCTAGATCCCTTAACAGATTTAGGAATAGTGCCAGGTTTAACAGATGAAAACCGTCCAGGATTATCTGGGTCCTTGTAGGATGCAAGGCCTTTGTTGGTAACTTTAAGAATAGAACCATCTTGAACACTAAGTTCCAACTGTTCCGAAACAGTCTTCTTATCTAATCCATGAGAAGCACAAACAGCATGACATATTCTCTCTTCAGAAGGCCTTTGCTTTTGCTTTTTAACTTTTTGTATAGCTTCAAGAATCCACTCCGTATAAAGAGGGTTGGCAAGTTTTACCATGGTTGACCAGTAATTGTTTCCAGCCAAGGGTTACCCATAGAGGTTCCTCCTTATCCTTTTAGCAGATCTTTCAGAGGTTGTTCACACCTCAAACACAAACCAAAGGATTCCACAGGCTGCTTGGATGTATCTCAAAAATATCCATCCTGAGGAGTCAGAAGAGGCAGGGAAAGATCTGCTGACAAACTTCCAATTACTTCACTGTTATAGAAAGGTAGAAAGGATTCATTCGTGATGATACCAGTACATCCTTGCAAGAAAGTTTGATGCAACCTTTAAAAAGAAAAAAGAAGAGGCAAAGAGAAAATACAGTTAATGCTGAAGTAGTAAAAAGAAACAGAATGCATTCAGATATGCATTCATGCTGTAGATACTGCAGTGTGCAGACATCTTTGCGAGATTATATGAAATGTTTGCCAATTCCCACCCCACACCAGAAAAGTCATCATAAAATCCTTCCACTTCTCATAACATTCAGTGGATTCAGTTTTCCTAAATTCCATCACCCCAACACTTAATCTGCTACTGACTTGTTGGACAATTTCCATTCAGATCTGAAAATATTCTCTAAAACTGCCTACAAATCTTTTCCAGACCCACTGATATAGGAAAATTACTATCTGCATGGATTATACATGCATTAAAAAAACACCACCAAAAAACAATCCTCAACCAATAAAAGTCCAATTACTAACCACTGCCATTTCTTACAGTACAGTGTCTGTAAGTGCCATGCCATATGTTGATTATACAACTCAAAAAACAAAAGAAAACATCAGACCTGAGTTACTAGTATTATATCCTTCATTAATACCTAGGTACCCCCTACAATACAGAAAGGAATCACAAAGGCACTTCTCATTCTAAGGTGTACAGTAAAAAGGCACACGTTTTTGATACAAACTCTTAGGAACAGAAATGAAAATGAGGTAACAGTAGGCATTTTCACATAAATACACTGTCAACATCAAGACATATGAAGAGGTCACATTGGAAAAATATGTTTTGGTGTCTTACAGTTTAACAAACAATTTTCTTTACTTATTATGGAATATCCCACTCCAATAGGAAGTTTGGTGGCTACAAAAACTTATATAAGAAACCTGAAAGAACACACTGATCGGGCGCTTGTTCATTCTGCAGGACAATATATGGAAGAAAAAAAAAAGATAAAAGCCACACAAATTAAGCTAAGACAGTAGTCACCAAATGAATAAATATATTTGAGGTACTAGTTGAAATGTGAAGAGAACTTTTGAAGACATTAACAGAATTGTATAATTACTTCAAATCAAAGGAAAATAAATAAACAGAAGAGGAAAATTTCCATTCTCAATAAATGGGTTGTCTCGTAAAGTAGAAGAGTCAACCAGTTTCACAGCAAAATCTAGAACTGAGTTAATCTGAAACTACATTTATAAAGTATGGCAAGCAGCCTATAATAACAATAATATCTATTACTACACAAGTCTTGGATCTCCTTTTTATTCATTTATTCAAGTCATCTTGCATTTCAATCATGTTTAAAACTTGAGTAAATTATAAATGGGAAAAAAACTGAATTGATGCACTAATCTAAATTATTTTCAACTTGTTAAAAAGATTCCTCTGCAACTGTGAAGAGAATGAGTACAAAAAAACCTGTTGGTCCCCTACCTTCTCCTCCCTCTACCCCCTCAAAAGTCTCTTTAAATATAAACTCCAGATCACGTTTCACACATTACTAAACCTACGTGACGGAATTAGTAACAAAAGAGCAGCTGGTTATTTGTAAATATAAAATTCTTCTATACCCAAATAGTAGAAATATTAATAAATTCATTTTATGAATTTGTCATTCTTTAGGTTTGATTGAAGCTTAAGCATTGTCAGATTTACAACTATGAAAGTTCAACTGACTGCCAGAATGAAAAGACACATGCCTGGTACAAATGCAGGGCCTGAATGTTTAATTGGCTCTCATACTGAACCCTACTGATCTACATAGATTGGATCTTCTTGCTTCCAGCCTGTACTCATGCGAGTTATATTTGATAGGAGTTCTGTTTATTTCAAGTATTTGTAGTAAAACAATAACTTGTTCTGTAAACAGACATTTTAATTTAATCCAGCTAGCAAAAGCCATTCTTTCCCTAACAGCATTGTTTATAGTCACTGTTTTCACATCACTCCAAAATAACACTGTAGCTGCAAAATGCAGACAAATATAGGGAAGAAAAAAGTTTCCATGGTACTACAAATCCTACAAATTTTCTCATAACTCTGACACTGAAAATACAATAATACAACAAAGCAGAACTCTCTAAATAGTGGAGGCTCACTCACATTGAGACTATTTTATACGCTCTGCCTACAGATTTCAAAGTTCTCTGTAGCTACATATAAAGCCCCAGATTCCTAGAAAGCTACTTTTAAGTTACTTAGTTAAGCTGTTCTACTGTGAGTCGTCATGAAGATAGTCAGTACTTAATTAAATGCCGAACACTGCATTTGCTGAGTCAGACGTACTTGCCTCGTTTTTAAACCTACTGCAGTACTGTTATATTAAATTTCATACAAGCAACCACATCACTTCCATTAAATTCCAGAACACACAGTGCAGGGTCTGTTCCAAGCACCTGGACACCAATGAGCATTTCAGTATAAATGCTGTAACTTGCGGGTTACAGGAATTTTTATTGGCCAATGACTGTGGCAAAAGGTGAGCATAAACCCATATCTTCATGTAAAGTCTGCTGCGTGGTACAGGAGTTTCACAGCAATATACATTCAGAACTACATTTTTACTTATTTACTTAAAAATCCCTATGTGTAATACAACCTCCTGCATACTAGCGCCTACTAAATCAACACTAGTTGAGTGTATCAGTGGGAGCATAGAGTTTCCAACACACGGGGTGGGATATGTCAAGAGGAAAATCAAGACATATTAAATTCACACCTTCCATCAGAATCTAAGTTCATTTTGCTTTAGGACACCATGCAAAGCTCATCCAATCCAGTTTTGGAATTGTTTTACCACAACCTAGAGCTTCTGTTATTCTGCCACTTTGATTGCATATGTACTTGAAGTGTAGCACCCTGACCTCCACAACTGATATGACAAGGTCTACCATACATAAGATTCAGAATAACTTCTTAATAACAAACATCTTTGCCAGCAATATAATTCAGCTTAGTGATCCTGGAGCTCTAAGTTAAAGAGGTCTTTCATAAATGAAGTTAAGACAGATCGATCCAAGACTGGCAATACACTTACATATACATAAACATGCTGAGTGACTGGATAAAGACAAAACAAACTGCTTTAGAAACAAATTTACAGATTCAACATAAGACAATGCATGGAAGTACAAAATGACATTCAAGTTTCTAAGTTGAAAACTTAATTTCACCAAAACCACAAAAAAGTGGTCATACATCATTTAATATATGGGTGATGCCTACCCAGATTTTGAGGAAATACTGATTTTTTAAGAGTGATTATAAATTAGTAGCAGGCACTCATGCCTATTTATTAATTTTCCTCCCCTTGTAATTAAATAACTTTTAATCAAACCCTCAACAGTACCCATCCAATCACAGATTAGATTTTCCAGACTGTTAAGTGCACAGGACCACTTCCAAGTTTTAAAGCAACAGTCGTATTTCACCTTCTATGTCGTATTTCACCTTCTATGTCGTATTTCACCTTCTATACACTATGGTATCTTAGTTTGAAAATAAGAACATTTGAGAAAGTTTGATTGCACTACATTACTGACCAAGTCTGTTAACAATTCTGCTACTGAAGAGCTGCAGAACATGAGCATTCAGAGGGTTAAGTACAATACATTACCTTTAAAATACGAAAAGCCATCTCTAGTCAAGGCTTGTCCCTTTAACTAAGTTATAAATTATCAAATACAAAGAAGTTGCTAAATTGCAGCTTGGGATTTAGAATGAATGCAAATATGTCCTTTATAAAGCACACACCTATTGTACAGCTGATTCTAATTAAAGAATGCACTGACTGAACACGTCAATCTTAGGTGTCAACAGTAATCGTATAATCCTGTAATAAGGTCTTTTTTAGACTGAACTAGTATCTGGAATTATTTCCAAGTGATCCAGATTGTGCAAACACGCTGTGTAGTGAGAAAGACAAAAAAAAATTAGCTATGCTTCCCACCCCCACCTAAGAAACAAAACTACCAGTTATTACACACACATCCAAAAGCATTTCACAAAATACAATCTAAAGTTTTGGGTTTGGTTTTTTTTTTTTTTGAGAAATTAATGAAAAATTCGCTTCGCTGTCTTAAATGTAAATGTAAACTGAGGTTAACCAAAAAAATAAATAGGAAAAAGGGGGCGGGAGGCAGTGGGGAAGAGGAGAGATGACAGGAACTTGTGCAACCTGCCGGTGACCTGTGAGACAATTTCATTCTGCTCCCTCCTACCTGCTCTGCACACACTCAGGAGAAGCAGCAGCAGGCCAGCTCTCTGCTGCAGCATCAGGGTCAGGTAAGGATTGCAGCAGAGAAGGAGGAGGAGAAGACTGCTATTGCATTCAGTAAGCTTTTTGCTATTTTTCCTTCCTCCAAGCCATTACTTAGAACTCTGCAGCTAATCAACTCTGTATTCCATCCCCATCTCAAATTAATGATGCAAAAGAGGCAAGATACTTGTTTCCCCATTGAAAATACATGCACCTACAAAGAGACAGAGAGAAAGCAGATCCTGGCAAGGACTTCCCAGCACATATGACACTCCTAAAATTACTCAGACCATGAAGCCAGCTATTGTAACATTCTTTATACAACATACAGTTTTCAATTATAACAAGGAAGGGCAATGACACTTGCACATGTTTCAAACAGGCAGATGAGGAGACATTATAGTAACTTCAAAACTATGCCAAAAGACTTGGGGGTGTGGGGAGTAGGAGTGGTACATATGAATCAAACTGATGAAGAGCTTGCACTCTGCGATACCCCACAAGCTAGTTTAAGACCATATGCTAAAAAGCAGTTCACAACATGACAGCAGCAAACACCACCAGACGAAACAGCAGCAGCACAACATGAAAACAGCAAAATCACCCAAATTCACCCTTCCCACCCTCTAGCATGGAAGTTCTGAGCATTTGATAATATGGTACTAGAGAACATCAGGGAGCATGGGAAGGTAATATTCACTGCCAGCAGTTAACCTGGGAAGAGGATTTCACCGAAAACATTTCTCCTTGGGATAGTGATTTTCAACATAAGTGGTACCTGTTTGCTTTTTGCAGAGCGCATTATTTTCAATGCTCAGTGACAGAATGCTAAGGATGAGGTCTGGGCACAGAATATACGGTGTGAACATCACTTCCAAAACGTGACTTTAGAGGCTTGAATATTCCCCTCCCTAACTTACTTAAAATTTCTGCAGTATACCCAAGCCATGGAGATTTGCAACGCCTAGTGCCTAGCACCAAGGCATTGTTGTATTTGACAGGGGCCGAGCCGGGGCTGGCTTTTGAACCCTTCAAGCCTTACTCCGGGATTTTTCATTTTAAAGGCAGAAACCCCCAGCCCGCAGGCTCTGCTCCCCGGGGCACGGCAACCCTGCAGGACAGGGCAGCCGGGAGAGGACGGCGACGGCGTGCAGCTGCACCCACCCCACGGGGGCGGCGGGCAGGCCGTGCTGGGGGAAGCGGTCGCGCCGGCCCCCCCGCCGCGCCCACGGGAGGCAGGCTGAGAGGGCCCCCCCCTCCCCGGTACCACTCACCTCCGCGGGACCGGGGCCGCGGTGGGAGGAGCCTCCTCCAGGCGCCGCAGCGGCTCCCCCTGCTGCCGGCTCTTCCCTTGCTCCCGCTGCCAGGCTGCGCCGAGGCGGCTGCCCCCGCTGCTGCGCTGCCCCCCAGCCGACGACCGCCGCGACTCCGCCTACCACCGCGGCTCGGCTCGGCTCACCTACGCCGCCATTTTGTTTCGCCCTGTTGTACTTAACGTGAATCCGACATGACACTGATTACAGCCCAATGGAGTCTCATTAAAACCTTACCTTCCCCCGCGCCCCGCCCACCGGCGCCCGCCATTGGGCCGTCCTGCGCACGCCGCTCCACGCTCACAGGCCGCGGACCAGTGTCCATCAACCGCCCACACCGGCCCTGTTCCGCCCAGCAACCAGCCGGTCTCTCCCATTGGAAGGCAGGGCGTGTCAATCATGAGGCACGCCCCTTCCCACTGCGCGCAACCCCGCCTACCTGTGAGAAAGGGCGGGATTGGAGGCTGCCATTGGCTGCCACTGCCGCCACACACCCGCACGGCCCGCCCGCCCGACACAGCCCGGCCCGCCTCATTGCTGGGCCTCGAACGCCAGCGATTGGTCACCCGCTGCAAGCGGAGGCGGGAGTTCTCGCAAGCCCGCCCTCCCGTTGGCTACCACTGCCGTCCGTCTGGTTCCCACCCACCCCCCCACACACCCCCCCCGCCCCGGCCTCGCTACCCTCCCCCACCCGCCACCGCCCCACCCGCTCCTGAAGTTTGTTCGAGAGGGTGATCGCTAGCAAGAGACACCGGCGGCGGCCGCCCGAACCAGCCCGGCAGGGCGGGCGGGCGCGCGACACACAATAATAAGCAGCCTTAAATATTGAGCGTCACGCGCGTGCCTCAGATCCTGCCACTCGCCCGGGCGGGCGAGGTGGAACAGCATGCTCCCAGCATAACCCTCCCAAGGTGCCTGGCACTGGCAGCCGCTTATCGCGCGCACACACACCCCGCACCGCGAAGGGAGGGGAGGAGGGGGTGGGAACGGGGACGGCGACAATGACTCCCAGCTCTACAGCCACATGCAGGTCCCTGCAAGTTTCGCCATGCGAAGCACAGGGACTTCTCTGTCACCCCGCCTGCGAAGGAACAATTGCCGCCTCAGAAAGACAGGGTGGGAGCATGCAACACAAAAACCTCAGCCATCCCCTGCCTCCCTCCGCCACTCCATTCCCCCTCTCCCCACCCCATCCAACCCAGCCATCACCTCCTGCTGCTGCTCCCCCTCCCCTGCAAAACGCAGAGCATTGCAACGCATTTACCAAGCACAAGTGTCTGCAAACACGTGCATCAGCCTCCAATGCAAAAGAGAAAAAAAAGTACCCAGCCTAGTGACAAGCCCCCTGCACTGAGAGAGGGGAGGGAAAGGGGGTTATTATGCCAAATTGCAGCCTGTCACCCAATGCAAAACAAAACCCATCGCATGCTCCCTATTATCCCCCACATAAACTCCTGGGAATCTAACCTCCGATGCAGGTTTCCCCCCTCTGCTTGCAATGACCTCCTTTCTCTGCCTGTGTGTGTTTCTGCAGCAGCGGTTCCTGCGGAATGTGCTGCCCCTGAAACGCGATCGCGGCTCCTCTCTCTCTCTCGCTCGCTCTCTCCTTCTCTGTCTCTCGCTCGCTCGCTCTCTCTCCTGGCTGCAACCACAGCCAGGAACACAACAACAACACAACCTCCCCCCACCCCCTTCCCCAAACACATACACACTGAAGAGACCCAGCCAGGAGAGCCAGACGAGCCGGGGAGGGGGTGGAGGGAATCCCCAGCCAGCGGATTGATTGCACCAGTTACCTTCGCTAAGCCCCTTCGCAAAAGGGGAAAAAAGAAGATGAATACAGAGAGAATACCTTGTCTCCCCTCCTCCTCCTCCGCGGGGCTCCTCTTCTCACTCCAAAATACTAAAAGGTGGACGGACAGATCAGACACAAGCGCTCAGCCCACGGCGGGGGAGGGGAACCACACGAACAATTATCATTAATTTAGAAATTAAAACAGAAACCCACCCCAAACCGCCAGCCTTCCTGATGTCGAGCGGACGCAGATTGCGAGGACTGGTGCTAAGACACAGGACCTGATAACAGCTAATTGAAAGGTTAATCTACATAGGCTGTGACAGAAGAGGTCCCTCCCCACTTTTTTATCTGCTGTTGGCAAGTGGGAAATAGAGCTCCCCCCACCTTTTTCCCTCAAAAAAAAAAAAAAGGGGGAGAGAAAGGGGTAAAAAGGCAATAAAGTTTGGGGGGAGGCGCATCCCCGCGGCGGCGGCAGGCCGCGAGCGCGGCGGCAGTTTGGGGCTGAGGGACGGGGCGCGCGGGTGGCCGTTGCGGGGCGCTTTGGGCGGGAAGGCGGCCTGAGGGGAAGTGGTCACCGCCGCGTCCCGGGGGCCCTCACGCCGTCCTCAGGGGTTTGGGTTCGGCTTTTCGTCTAATATGGGGCGATTTAAAATCTTTCGATGGAAGCACCACCACAGGCAGGCTTTGGCAAATCCTTCCTAAAGGGCTTGAACAGTTCCTCCGTCTGGAGGAAGAGGGCTGTGTTTGAGGCAACCATAATTAGTCTGAGGGATGAAAGGAGGGTGAACAAATTACAGATGTTGTCCTCCCACTGAGTTTGTTGTAAATGTAACAAGATGTTATGAGGAATATATTTTCAAGGACAAGGTGATAACACCTATGGACTTAAAACTCATTTAAACATTTTCTCCACGCTGTCTAGAGCCATACTGCCAAAGGCCACATACCATGTCAAAGTTTTAATATTACTCATGATGGTTTTCTCAGCTATGGCTAGCAAACACCACTTTTCACCGAAGTATGGCATGACAGGATACTGCAGGGTATATACCATAGGGTACCACACAAGGGAGGAAAAGGTAATTTACCTACCTGAGCATTTACTCAAGCAAGCACCAACTGGACACCTCCATCTTCCCAAATCTGAAACGTGACCCATCTCAGAGGTCTCTTAGACATCCTCTTTTTCTATGTCTTGTGGGTGACGTGTTGCGTTAGGTGCCTGTCTGCAAAGTTTTCTAAAAATACCTGATCCTGAAGAAGAAAAGATAAAGATAAAAGGAAAAAAAATCTCCATTTAGAGTGGGTGGAAAATGACCTTCTACAATAAATTAAGAAGGTCTTTCTTAGATCATGTAGTGCATGTAGACCAGCAAGCGAACAAAGTTTCCGTAATAAAATACTAAGCATTAAGGTTTAATGCAACTTTTTCAGAGTCAATTGCTGGAGATACTGTATAAGGAAGCTCTTTGGTGATGTTTTAGAGTACTGTAAAATTGAATGACCTACTTATGGAAAGCTAACAGGTGAAAATAATATTCCAGCATGTATCTATGACACCATACCTGTTGACTGAGGTTTTAGTCTTTTAACTGCCAGATGCAGCCTTTTAAACATAGAGCAGGAGATTGAAATGTGTAGTGGCTTAATATTTGCTGAAGAATCCTTCAAGGTTCATGTATTATGCAGGACTTCAAATTATTGGAAACTATATAAATCATTACAGCACAATTTGTAGAAGAGTGTCGTATTTGCAACACTATTCTGAATGTTGTGTCAACATTTCCATTATAAACTTCTTTTTTTTCCTTTCCGGGAAATTTGCAACTTGGTTAGTGGTAAAACAGAAAAACAATCTCTTGAAACTGAAACTTGGCATGGCACATCCCAGTTCAGGAAACAAAACACTGGAAAAACTCCACAATCTGTTTGGCCATTTTGAAATTACGAGTGTGCTGAAGATATAAGTAATAGCACAGAGAAAAATAATAAAAGTTTCTGGTTTAAATACTTTCATTCTTTCTTCTTAATTTAATTATTTTCCTAAAAATAAATTTTACAAGACAATATGTCATTGGGTGTTGTGTTCCAGTTTTTAACATATTCCAGAACCTTTTATTCGAAGAGAATCTCCTACGGATCTTGACATTTACAGGTGTACCTAACACTATGTAAATTGTGAAGTTAAGCACATGAACCTCTTTATACATGAATCATCCTCCAGCGAACTTAGATCCACTATCACTGTCAATTATACTATTTCCCAATATAATGACTTCAAAAGAATTGCATCATGTGAATTTAGGGCAATTCAATTTGAGGCAGTGCATGTTACACAGAGAAGCCATAAGTACCTGAAACACTTTGGGTCTAATTGAGAATGTGTTGCATGTATTTTGGTTTGTGATCTAGATAAGAAATGTTTTTCGTTTATTGTATGAAAAAAACCCATTAAAACTACATTAAAAATACCCATGGAAAAGTTATAAGCCCATCAAGAAAGTTAGTGTAAGCAATGAAATTCACACTTTAGCATGTCTTCTACTGTCAGACTTTGGGGGATTTACTGTCCCATAGCCACTGCAAAACTGGCTAAGTACAACACTTAATGCCCCTGAGCAGTAACAGGTGCCTTGATACCTACACATTGAATACACCCATTTCATCTGCTAAAAAGATGTCCCTGATATTAAAAAAGTATCTAAAATCAAAACCCCTGCCTCTCATCTGCTTTTAGGAAGAAGTACTACGGCCCAGTTCACTCTGTTCCATTAATCTCCTTGCTTTAATTATAGTTTAAAGATCCTTATTTAAAGGATATTTTTTTTTCCCCCTGTGGAAAAATATATTTGATTGCACAGCTATATTGTAGTGTATGTAGTAAGCATATCCTTCTCTCCAAAAGTCCTTAGGATTATTCTAAAAATGTATGTATGGTTGCTATTTTTGGATCACAGGTGAGAGAAAGCAAGAAGTTAAAGGCTGAACGTGGTTTGAGTTAAATTCAGTTCTCAAAAATAAAAATCTTAAAACTGCTGTTTTGTATAGCAGTGGTGTAAGACAAGCTGGAGACTACCGCTTAAATGAAGCCCAGCCGTATGCAGACCAAATTCATCAGTATACAAAAAAAGAATGCTAAGCTGGAGTTCAAACATTCATTTGAAATCAGTGAGAAAATTCTTGTGCATGAAATTACTGCCATATATAAGCATAAGAATTTCCCTGTGAGGGCTTTAATCGCGGGTGCAGTTCCATTAGAACTAGTGGGGCTGTTACATACTTAGAAACAATTATATTGTTGTCCATGTTGGTATGATGACGGATCCCTATTTATCTTTGGAGCTGCTAGGTGGTGAAGTCTTGACCCCCATCAAAGTCTGGCAAAACTTCCTATGACCTCAACAAAGCCAGGATGTTCCTTCTATTATTACCATACCTAACAACATATATGACTACAGTCACCTGGAAATTGCCTCCCCCGGCACACGCTGTTGAAAGAGGTGACCTTGGGGAGAAAAGTCGTCCTAAGAGTGTAGCGAGTTTCTTCCCACCCTCTACAGTCATCCTGAGTGTGTCCCTGCCAATTAGCTGAACACATGCATTCTTTACCTATACCACTTAGCTCACCTGCCATGGGTTCAGCAGCTTCCCTGTAACCCTAACCTTCATATTCCTTCTGGATTAGAACAGCCTTTTCTACTTTCACTTACGAGGTTTTTTTACAGCCTTTTATATTGTAATTTAATCTGAAAGATCAATCCATGTAACTAAGTCTACCCCTCTGAATACAAACAGAACGTTTCTTGGTTTATGTATGAAGATATGCATTGCTGCACACAACAAGAGCATCACTGCACAATTTAAGCATTATTAATAAATACTAATATAGATTATATGAATATATACATGCACAGATTTATACATACACAGACATACACAAAGCGAATAACCTGTGGGCATATTTTCTGATAATTTGCTGTCTCATCTATTACATTTAATAAAATTGAATAATAGTATAAAATAATCTCCTGCTGCCATGTTACTGATTTGGGGGCTTTTTAATTCCTGAAACTAACAGATTGTAAGGTAAATGCTATAACAGACTCAACTCAGGAGTTGTAATTGGCATAATACTGTAATTTGGAAATAAGTGTTTGTGGTAGATCAGCTGTCATCCCACAGGGAAGGAGACAGTGACTTTTTATAATAAATCCCACATGTTCCATTCTACTCTGGCAAATATACCACACTGCTATATCAAAGTACTTTACAATCCTCAATTAATTAGTTCCTATAAGAGCTCTGTTAGGTGAATGTGTATTATTCTTCCTGTTCTCCAACTAGAGATAAAAAGCATAGAGCAAAGTGGTTAGAAGAGGATGCCAGCTTAAGCAAAAATCTGGCCACCTGAGTTCCAAGGGCCCTGCTTTAGCCACAAGAGATCGAGTTGTGAAGTAGCTGTGCTAGTCACAGAGGAGAAACTAGTGGCCTCAATGCATATTTGGAACCTTAGCAGGAGCATGTCTTTTTGCTGCATTAACTATTATACATGCTAAAGGGCAACAGGATGAATAGAATTTAGGAGTGCAAAGGAAAAGTCTAAAAGCAAAGAAGAAAAAAAACCCAGGTGGCTCTTACACATGACAGTGTCCTATAAGATGGTGTCTTTCATACACACAGTATCTCACAATACCGCATACAGAGGTTCTATTTATGCACACGATAAAGGATTAGTAAGTGATTAATAGGTGTTTTAATAAATGTTCATCAATTGTTATGAGTCCAAGGGGTCAATAGGGTTTTTTATAACAACAGCTCATCATCGTCTGAAACACCCTACCGATGTATTTAAACACTATACACTTTACATAGAAACACCTGCTAATCCTGTGTTAAACCTCACAAATGGAATCTTAATATAAAGTGTGACTCAAAACAAATTTGCTGGAGAAAAAAGGATTAGCACCTAGGCTCCACAGTAAATTGTTAGTTATAGCTATACTGGATTTAGGTTTCTCCTTTTGCCATGTAAAACGCACTGATATGACAGGAAGCATTTTGCTGCTGTGTGCAAGAGTAGTGTTTTCTAGGCTAATCCCAGGAGGAAGGCCTGGGGTATCACAGGACTCTGTATCAACCAGCATCACTGAACTTGATGCAGCTTTGTGTTTTTATACATGTTTACGGTAATACTTTGTGAGGGTAGCTGATGAGATGAAAGATGGAATTGAAAAAGAATAAAGATCAGTTTGCTCAGAGCTAGTGAAAGCTGCCATAATCAGGGGCTGCTCAGGTCCTTCTGGCTACCGTCCTGCTGTGATTAGTTAGTCTAGGTGAAAGGGAAGGATGCTGGTGTTTGCAGGAGCCATTTTAACACCTCAGCTTGTCTTTGTGAGCTTTAAAGTAATTAACTCTCCAATCATTATCGGTTGACTTTGTCTACAGGTTTAGGTTTCCCTCCCCGGTTCCCTTTGGGGATATTGGGTTGTCACTTTATGAGAGGGGGGGATTCTTTTTAGTGTTCGCATAAAATCCCTTTCACAGCTTCCCAACAGCTTTTTGTGCTCTCCAAACTGCTGGAATACTCTCTTGCTCCCTGTTTTAATGAACATTACTTTTATAACTTTCTCCAGAGCCAACTGGACAAGAAGAGAGAGAGGAAGAAAAAGCCTCTCCAAAAAGCCTGGCATCACACTTGCTGAGCCCTTCAGATGAAAAGGCAGCCATCCTCAGAGCTTAGAAGCCAATAAAAGAGATTGCAAAGGCAGTTTTGCTAAGTAAGGTTACTTTGAGCCTCTAAAGGATCCTGACAGTCCTTAATGTAACTGAATGAATCCTCACAACTTCCAACTGTGATGTGGGTGTACTACATTCTAGTTCAGTTTTAGCCAGGGGAAAATTTCCAGACTTGAAGTTGTTGGCAGTCTTTTATTGTTCAAACGTTGCCAAGAAACATGGAGAAAAAGGGGGAGGAGAGAGCTTGACCATATTTTTGTTAATCCTATTCTCATCCTGTTTTCACTATATTTTCTAAAATCCTATTAATAAGCTGAAGAAATTGAAATGACAGGAGAGGCTGTTACTGGCCACATAGTTTGGAGACTATACTGATGCTGCCCAACCCTTGGTGTACAACAGCACTAGACAAGCAGCCAGAGCTATAAGAAATAGGACTGAAAGGCACACCCATCACATTTCAGACTCAACGGACAGTGAAAAACCTCGCTTACTGCAGAGCTGGTTGGAGCACTTCCCCTTTCAACTTCTGTTCAGCATCTCCTGGCACACCCACCTTCTCATAAAGGATGGGAGTTTGGGAAATAACCCATGTGACAAACCAGCTCTGAATTTGCTGAGCCCAGGCTTAGAAGAACCTTAGGTCTGCTCTGTATTGTTTGAAAATTGAGCAACCTCCACTCTAGTCTTTTCCTTTCACAGCTTGAACCAAGTGGAGTTTGGCTGGTCTCAAGGACCAAACTGCTATCTCCAGCTGGAGTTTTAGCTAGGTCTGTATGATGTTTTCTTTACTTTCTTTGTTGGCAGCATTAGTTCTGAGGTTCCCTTGCTAAATAAAGCTCTGACTGCACAAACAATTTATTTCAGTCACTTCCCATAGCTACCGGTACTAGAGCAACTCTACCTCTGTTAGCTAGACTAGGAGGCCTGTCAGAGTCAGGTGGCAATATACCACATCATTTCAAATACCTTTCAGAAACCTTTAGATTTGCTCAATGCTGCTTTAAAAATAGCCAGTGGTTTGCTTGTATTAGGGGTCCCAACCTGACTAACTCTGGTTGTTAAATTATTGTCACGCACAGTAGGATTTTGTATTAAATATCCTTTGGGAAGGAAAATTTGAGTGAAAAGGGATTTGGGGGGCTGGAGAGACTTGTTTTTCTGTGTCAGGTAATATGAGAAAGTGAACTACTGTGTAACTAGGACGAGCTAAGGTAATAATATATCAGCGCTGGAAACACGAAGTATCTTCTTAATACACATTGAACTACACAGACTGTCTCCTCAGTGGTACATAGGATAGGTAGCTGGTGATTTATCAAGATGCCAGGGAAGGAGTTGCATTATCCAGCATAATGAAGTCCTTTGTTTATTTCATAAAAAAAAAAATAAAGAAGGAAGTTCTACCTCTCAGCTGATGGCAGGACCTGGGCAGGCAGTGAGATTGTCAGAATTGTTTCCTTAGCACTGGCCAGAACCCCCCTGTTATCCTGATATTATTCCCCTTTGTTATTCGATATCCCACAGTGCCAGCTAAGTCAGGAGTTGTCACACTCCTCACTGGTGCAGCAGGATACAAAATAGCTGGGGGCGGGGAAGAAGACTGGAATGGTTAGGAGGTGGAAGGGAAAAAGCTTTTTTTTTTTTTTTTGTGAAAACAGTAGCACCAGCTGCATCCTGCAAGTTGCTAAATTAGCCAGTCAGTTGTTTTTCTTTTAATTTTTGTGTGAATTCAAGAATAGGTTGTGGATGTCTTGGCAACTCATGAATGAGGCTCTTTATGAAAGAATTCACCTTGCAGAGGGGCTGCTGTCAGATGCACAAGCCTCTTTCCATTAATTAAGCTGCAGAACATCCCCTCTTTTTTTTTCCCCCATCTCTCTCAACGCCTGGATAATCAGACCCTGTGTCTTTCCATAACATCCACCGCTGTCTCTCTTGCACCTTACAGTATTTCACCCACTCTGTTAATTCTGGGCTGCCAGATTTTTTTTTTTTTTTTACACAGCTTATTGCTGCTAAGTGAGATATTGTGCTGCCTGAGCTGAGAACGAAGGTGAATATTCTGCTCCACTGCAACCAGTAGCACTCTATGCATTATTTTCAGGTGAAAGGTGGCCTAAGAGCAACGTTGGATATTTTCAAAATCTCAGCTGGAAGTTGATCAACTCTTACTGTCTTTTGACAGGAGCTGGGTGCTTAACTTGGATCCAGTGAGTCATCCCCTGGATTGTCACTCGCCTACATGCAAGCAGCCCCACAGAAGGTGCAGAGAACTTTCAGACCTAGAAATGACCTGCCATTAAACGTGTATAAGCTAAACTGGATCGGGTTAGGGAGTGATTACAGATGTAATTATGCCTGAACAGACGGTCTGGGGAGAGAAGGTGGGTAGTACAAAAACCTCACTCAACCCTCACCCAGCTTTGCTGTAGTCTTAAAAAGAGATGTGACTGCAACTGAACAGTCTTCAAGTTTTTAGTGGGAGTACTCATGCGTGCTATTTATGAAATTATACACCTGCTTCGGGGAATAATCCCAAATTTTAAAACCAATGAAAGGTTTCCACTGACTGATGAGCTCACTATCATACCTTAAGTGTTTGCATGTTTGGGCTTAATTTTGTAGGGCTGATTTAAAATCCCAATCATTAGGAATAGAAAAATATATATATGCTATTAAAGACAGACTTTTAAAAATGATCTGTTCATTTTCCTTCACTTCCAAGTAATGCTGAACATTAATTTCCTGAAAATTAAGCAATCTGAAGTAGAGTGCACAAAATAATTAATCTTTGGAAACTTTGGACTAAATTAAAATAATTTAAAGTTAAATAAAGAGCTCATCTGTGGCCTCAGTGCTCTTTCTGGGAAGCAAGGGATACATAAAAGAATCAAAAAGAAAGCAAATACCAAATTATCTAACAGGAAAAGAATCTACAAATATATGTAATAAATTCCCACATTACATCATAAAAATAACTTTTTCACAAATGCTGTCATTGCAAATGCCAAGACACATAGGAGACCATTCAATTAGTAGTAAAAGTGAGTAAGCAAATGAGAAATTATTTACATTTGGAAACATGCATTTTTTAATTTTGGGGCTTGCTGGCATTTTTTTTTTAGAAATTATCAAATTATCTATTATCCTACAGGTTTTCCTTATACTAAGAATTGGATGTGGTAGAATTTGAAATACCATTTACATTGTAAGCTTCTGGAGGTAGAAACTCTCTTTATGAATGCAGGCAGCATCTCAAAGAATGAGGATTCACAATAAACTCAATGTTTTTATTAGCAAATGTTGACTTTTTAATCCAACACCACAATTCGTTTAAAATTAAAACATAAACATAGTTGAATAGTTATCTGTAAATGGAGAACATTCAGCAATATAAGAAAAATAATTCCATCTTCATTAGATCCAGGAAAAGTAAGCCTGACCTTTTTTTAGTTTGTCATCTCTGAAAATCAGGCCCTGAATTTCTGTGCTTACATGTAGCCGTTTCAGGAAAGACAGTAAATAAGCTATTTTTATTTACCTTCTGCAGAGGGAATCTGTAAAAATAAATCATTACTATTTGTAAAATAGCAGTGACATCCTCACAGAGAAATTAGTAACAACATATTCCTAAAAACCGGAAACTTCCAGTAGAACATTCTTGTTCCCATCCCTTTGCCCACTGAGCCTACATGTCCTTTGTTTCTTTCAGGTTTCTCTTGTCTTTTTTTTTTTTTTTTTTTAATCTTTCCTTGGCTTCAAATCCACAGCTATCCAGAGCTCTCAGAGGCAAATAGTCTAATGGAAAATAATATGGCTGAAGAGATTAAATACAATAGTGGGCAGCAGGATCTTTTGAGTTTTAAACACATGGTACTGTCTCTAGTCTTGCTGAAAGCTCCTTGCTACAGTTTTCTTGTTTGTTAAATAGGAAAAAATATTAACCTGTCTTGGTGAAGCAGACTTAGAGCTTAGAAATGCTCCTGTCTGTATAAATGCTGGGATTATTAGAGAGAACATGTTCAGCTTGGGAGGGGGCTTCTGAACATAATGATGAACCCACTCAATTTCAATTGCTGCGTATGAGGTTTTTTCTTATTGTAACAATTAACCTCTTAGAAAAGAATTAGCACTGAGTTTACATGTTGACTCTATAGACATTGGATAATTGCTTTAAAAAGAATCATCTATAGTCCAGGAAATTACATTTCTCCTTTTGCTTCTAAAATTACAAACTTCTGACTTCCCAGCTGGTAATGCAAGCAATCAAAATCAGGTCTCTTGAGTGCAGTTGCATGACACACATGAACAACAATCTCATTTCATAAAGAATTAACCCATAGCCAGCCACGTTAACTGGCTCCAATTTCTGCCATAAAGCCCATCTGATCCAAGCGCTGTAATTCCCTTTCTGCTTAGGTAGCAACACACTGGTCAAGTAACAGCAAACCTTCTTGGAGCCCTACCCTAACAAAACTCTCTGACAGAGTGAAAGAGTTTGGAATAAAACACCGAAATGAAACTCAGAAGCTCTGGCTTTGTTTTCTGTCTTTCTTACAGACTTCCTATCAGTAACTCACTTAACCTCTCAGAGTTTCATCTTCTATCGTATAGAGACATTAATACCTCCTTTGTCTTTTTAACCTAGAGTATAAAGAAAGTGACATAACTCCCCCCCCCCCCAATGTCAGCTAAGACATCTAGGCACTACTGTGATTCTAATCAGTAACAGCATTAACCACTGTTTAAACAGGAGGGCCTACTTAAATTTGAAATTTCCTTGATTTTATCTAGTTAAAATTCTCTTTGTAATTTCTCTAATTTTTTTTTTCTTCTTTTTGAGAGAAGGTAGGAGGAAAGGAGTTACTTGGTTTGGGTTGATGATTTAGTTCTTCAAATGCTCCAAGTGCAGGGTCATAGAAAGGAAGCAAA
The DNA here is from genome assembly GCF_030936135.1 of Gavia stellata. Classification (NCBI taxonomy): domain Eukaryota; kingdom Metazoa; phylum Chordata; class Aves; order Gaviiformes; family Gaviidae; genus Gavia; species Gavia stellata. The sequence goes on from NC_082602.1 coordinate 16,918,885, forward strand.
GAACATAGATCCAAATGAGGAAAAACTGGCAAATTTAATTTCCTTTAGCAGGATCACTCCCTAAAATGTGTTCTTTAGAGCTTAGATTTAAAGACAACCTGCAAATGAAAGTCCAGAATAAATGTGGAACTCAGTTGTGCACTTCTCTAAATGAGCTATCTTAAAGTGATCTTGGTGGAGGTTCCCTCAATACCTCCCCAGCATTTCATAAAATAAACACCTTGCTGCTTTCAGGTAATTTTTGTTGATGTTCAGTCTCAATCTTTCTCTACTGGGTTTTAAGCCATTGCAACTCTAATTATAGTCCTCAATCAGTTCCTCTCCTTTATTAGTGTTTACTGCAAATGGTTATCTTGGGTAAGCAATTGCCATATTCCTCACCAGTAACCAATTAAGCAACCTGTAGCCACTTATCTTTCTGGTTTGAAATACTTTTTAGCTGAAAGATTCAAACAAACACCACCGCATTCAGTTGTGCCAAAGACTGCCATTCAAAGGGTTTTGTGCTATACTATCCAGTCTGGAGAAAGGTTATTCATACATTCAGAAGACTGACTTTGCTGGCACATGTACATGTTTGTATTTGAAATTTCTAGATTGACAACCCTTCAAAACCAATTGCCTTCTCTTGAGACAGGAACATGAACCTTTATTTCTCTTTGATTTGAGAACTGACACCACTGTGATCTCCATCATGAGTCTAGCAATATTAAGTGCATTGTTCTTTACAGGCAGGACTGACTGCTTGAGTTGAATGACTATATGTTGACCTCGGCAGAACTGCGGCAGGGTGTCTGTGTGTTTGTTTTTTAAATTCATCTCCTCCATGTTGTGGGGAAAGAAGCTTTTACACATTACATGATCCATGTGGATTTAAACAACAGTTGATTTCAGCAGCATCTTACATTTTTCAACACAGCTTTATGAACTGTTGAGGCTTAGTATGGGATTTTTTTTTTTTAGATCAAAAGAAGTGACAGGCCACAAGATGTGCAGTGAAGAAATAAAACCATCCCCCATACACACCAAGAAGCACCACTACATACCAGATTCCCCTAGACAAAGGTGTCTTTAGCATGAGTCCAGAAAATTGACACTCCAAACTGCACATATACTTCAAGACAGACGGGCGTCTGCCGGGAACAAAAGTCTGTCTTCTTCTCTCACAATGAATTACAATGGAGCACAGTAGTCATTGCAAGTTAGCGGAAAGGGAGGCTGTGTGTGATGTGCTGCTCAACTGAGGGGCGTCAGAAGAACGGAGAAAGAGCTGAAGCTGGCAGGTTCCCTAGGGCTTGTGCCCCCAGCCCGTGGTTCTGCTTCTGCTCTACCTAGTCCCCTGCTGCAATGCTGGGCAGAAGTAGCCTGTCAACTGTTCTAGGTACAAGGCTTCTCTGGTACATGGGGAGACTTATGGCTGTATTTAAGAAGGTGGAATTATTATCTCTCATTGCTAGATAGATTTAAAACCCAAAAAATACTGAAGTTCTCAGAACCACATGCATAATTTTAAAATCCCTAATGAGGGAGAATCTGAAACTCGGGAGGCCCCAAGTCCAATTCAGAGACAAATTCAAGCACTTGAGGCAGATGAGTTCCATCCGTTCATGGAAAGAAAAACAATTTTATGGTCATGGAACGGAATTGTTTCTAATTAATTAATGATCTATATTTCATAATGCTGAAGCAGGGTCTGAGACACACTAGAAAAAAACCTTCATGTGGCACATCCTAATGGTGGCAAGGGTGCTGAGTCACCATTTTAACTGTTAATAATCATCATTATTAACAAGTCTTCTTGAGTTTGTAACTCATCTCTTAATTTCATTTTCTTGTTTCTGGACACACATAATGAGTTGTTAGTATGGCATCAGGGAGCAGCAAGGGTCAGTTGGCCCCTGCGGCTCAGGAGCTGAGTGGTATCCCAGGGCTGGCAGTGAGGAAGCAGAGTAGGGTGGACCGTGACATCAGGGCCAGGTTTAACTGAAAGTCAAGCTCACCAGGCAAGTTTGTGGTGACGAGGCAGGTCTGAGGTCAAGCCTGGCAGTCGATCCGCAAGTCAGGATCTGCTTTGGGTACAGTGATGAGCAGGCAGGACCATGGTGATGAGGCAGAGCCAAAGTCAAGGTCAAGGTCAAGCTGGAAAGTTAGCCTGTGGGCTGTGGTCTGGGTAAACAGGGCCCATGGCCAGGCACAGGCATGGCTGCAGCTAAGCTAGAAACCAGCACTCCTATTAGATAGCCTAGGGTTGAGCTGAAATGGGGCTACTGGGCAGGGGTGGCAGGGAGGCCCCAGGTGAGGCTAGTCAGGGCCATTAATGTTTATATGCCCTGATATATAGATGCACTGTGTTTTCAAGTTTTCTTTATAAATAAATGCCACGAAGAGTGCCATGCATCTGCCTGCCACATAGAAGAGGACTTTAATGTTACACAAATAATAACCTGACCCTACAAACCCTTGTATATGTCATTGAGCTCTTATTACAGCCTGGGTAAGAGGATGCTGGGTGTTTGCACTGATGAGGCTATTTCATTATGATAAGCTGTACTAAGTGGGCTCAGTTTTGCATCAGTGGAGTGTATTTGCATCTTGCACTGCCAGGGAAAAGAAAACCTTCCGTATTGCAAGAATTTGCCATGCACAAAAATGCTGCTGCAAATATCTGAGTATGTGAGCAGTTCCAAAGAAGGCATTACTCTGTGAAAGTGCTGTGTTGGTGCTAGCAAGGCTAAATTAAAGGGTCTGTGATATTTTGGTTTTCTTGGATGCTCACTGGAAAACTCGTCTGTATACTTTCAGGACTTATTGCAATATCCATTGCCATTTGATTTATAAAATTGCACACGGAAAAAGAGTGGCAAATATTTTTGGCTATGAGAATTCAAACAGTCTTTTGGAAGAATCATTATTAGAACCAACCTTAAGTCCAGCCAAATATTTCCATTCTCTTTCACGTCAGTCCTTGATATATGCTTTCCTGTTGAAAGGCAGCATGGAAGAGTTGTCCATACTTCCATTCTATACAACAACACTTTTTTCCTATCAGCTGCTGATTTCTGATTTTTTTTTTTCATTTCAGATTTTTTTCCATTTCATATGTTTTGAAAATGGACAGAAGAAGCCAAAATGTATCCTATATTTTCCATTCTATGTTGCATTTTGCAGTTGTGTCTTAAAATTCTTTCATAAGTCCAACACAATCTTATTCCTAAATTAATACAATTATTTTAGGCCAGGACCTTGAAAAGCTGGCACCACATTTAAAAATCCAAGATGACAACTTCTATATTAAAAACCAAATTACTTCATAGCTATATAAAACTGTAGACACATGCTCATACATGTGTATACACACATACTTTTAGTGTAGTGATATGTTATAATGGGTTTATATATAGGCTATTAAAATAATGTAAAGTAACAAAAAAAAAAGCAGATTGCCAGTAAAAAGTGCAGTAACAAGATTAAGACCAAAATTATAATCCCCAAGTAAGTTGAGAAGAGAGTCATAACCTGAACAATTTCATTCTGCTCCTACAACATTTGTGTTCACTAATTTATCTGTGAAAGAGATTTGGGGGAGGGGGGAAAGATCCTAAGGCTCCAAGATTGTTTCTCCAACCAGATTCAGGCTGGGTCTTGTTTGATTGAAGTGGAAATGCAGCTTTTGCAACAAGTGCTGAGTCTGAACAAGAGACTCACCATGTCCATTCAAACAGCAGCTCTGACAGAGATACCAATGCGGAAGAGTCCTTTAGGGATATGTTGTGCCCTGGAATTTAAGCAGAACCTCCAATAGACACTGATAGCTCAGTACAACTGCTCATCTCTCCCTAGGCCATTCTGCAAATGGAGCTAACAGTATGGACCTTCTTCAGAGGAGTATGATGCAGTTTAGCAGGGCAGTGCTGGTGCAGAACAAAGCATTACCTCCAGGCAAGTCGGTGGGAAAGGAATTAATAAACAAGGTTACCCATTAAGTGAGAATGCAACAGTAACAAAAATGAAAGTGATTGTAAACTGTGTTAATGCATGGATAATTCATGTAGTAAATAGAACAGAAGAGAAGGAACACAAAACGTTGCTTTGGTGAATGGTGTAGAAAAACCTGTCAGCAAGAGATGTCAAATATATCCTTTGTAGCTTCACTGAGGTATTTTGCAGTGAAACAATCAAAACAAATATGCAGATCCCAATTATAGGACAAGAATCTTCTTGTAGTTTGGTGCTAGGAGTTCCCTGGCAGTTTGCTTTGTAACACTCAGTTTTTGTGTTGTGCTGGGACTGGCTGAGAGCTCAGATCCCAAGTAAGACCCCATTCTATCTGCTAGGTGAGTTTATGTAGCTCTGAGAGTACAGGAGCAGCTGTGTACCCCTGCTACATGGATGCAGTGAAGTCACTTTCCCGCTTAAACTGTGCACATACAGAAAGAGTTTGGTGTTTTTTGTTGGGTTTTTTTTTTTTTAATACTTGTTCAGCTGTAACAATGTGCTTCAATTCTGGCTGTTCAGCTTCTGTGGCTTAGTATTTGTGACTCTGCACCTTGGACTTCCCAGGTGGTCATCCATCTTACATTGTGCTTAGGGCCAGGGTCCTCTCCATCCCGTATCCACCAGAATGTTCACCAGCAGGTTCTGAGCAGCCTCATGATTTCCTCAGACTCCATAGGGTTGGAAAAACCATTTGCTGGACCACCAGGCAACAAGCAGCAGTTTTATCTGGCAAGCCTAAATCCAGAAGGGAAGATTATGGGTTTTAAAGCCATCAGGGACCTTTCCACATCACATAGCAACTTTCCAACTTATTCCTCCATGCTTCAGCAAGAGCAAACACAGAGAGAGACGACTGTCTAAGGGCCCTGAGAGCATCCCCCCCCGGCTGTTTGGCTGCCTGGGCTCAGGGCCAACTTGGAGCTAGTGCAGCTGAGAGCTGCCCCGCCTCCTTTGCTGGCCTTGGACACAGCGCTGCAGGGAGGCCTCAGCCAGGGCTGATACCACTTCCTGCGGCACCTGATTTTAATCTAAGCCCCTTCCGTTTGGTCCCCATCCGAGCTAAAGCTTCTGCTGTGCTGTAGCCATGTCTGTCCCTGGCTTTGGGCCCATTGCTCTGGACCTAGACCCTGACCTGCAACTGACTTCCAGCCTGATCTCAAACCTGCTTTATCACTGTGAACCTGCCTGGTGCTCACTGGTTGTGCCTGATCCTTGTTACCCTCACTGGACCTGCCTTGCTTGCCTCAGCTGGGGGCTGTGGGACTGGTGAGGCTCCTGCCCTGCTAGCTGTGTTACTGTGCTCAGCTCCCAGCTCACCTTCCCTTGCAGAGAGCCATCTCTTGCTGCTCCTGGACAGACTGTTCCTCTCAAAATCTCCACAGCTTTTAAAGACTGATGATCTCAGCAAAAATGTCAACCCTTTTTCCTTCACAGAACAGAAATGGTGGATTCAGACAGGAATGAAACCTACCACTTGTACTACTGAACCATGGAAGGAGCAAAATTAATAGTCTTACATTGTTTCCCCTCTCAGCGACAGGAAGACAGGGCTAGAAACTTTGGGAACTCTTTTTCTTTCTACCCAAAGTATAGAGACATGCTGGAAATAAATGCCATTCATTCAGAACTAGAAGGAAACAACTCGTGTGAGCAGTGGCACTTACAACTTTTGGAGTCCAATGGATCTTTCAGTTACGTGCCCTTCCGACCTCAGGTGCAACCTGTATCACACTGGCACCACAAAGAGTATCACCGCACCAGCAAGTGTCGTGTGACCAAAAAAATATTAAAAAATCCTCTTTGAACAGTAAGTCAGAGGGACTCCAGAGAAGCTGTGGTCAACGTGTCAGGATGCTCTTTTCTCCTTCCCCTGCCAGCCTCTCATGTCTTCCTCCCTCTGCCCCAGCTGATTTTACTGGAGGCTTGGGCCCTGCTCCTGGAAGAAGTCTTTTTGTGCCTATTGCTAAACTCCTGCAGCAGTGGCTCAGACCTTTTCCTACCACTGTGTTGTGATGCAGTCATGGTTTTACCACAACAGTGGTGTTTGCCTGCCGTGAACCCCAAAGAGTTCAACTGGCTGGCTGGCAGGCAGCATGACTGACTAAGCCTGGTTTCCTTAGGAACCCAGCCTAAAGGAGTGAGAAAGTAAGAGTATGTGTGTTCTGGTAGGCAGTGAATAATCCATTAAAACTCTTAATTAAAAATTTAAACAAGTGTCTGCTAATTACATCACCCTTCTCCTGCCCTCAAAAAGCAGCAAATGAGGATGGCTGCACACCTGCCTGTGTGTTTATTTCCTCAGGATGCTGCTCACTTGCTCAGCAACCCAAATACCAGCTCAGGTAGCAGCTGCCATTGTGAAAACATTCTGGGGAAGAGCGATGATAAATATTTTCTTTTTGGTAATGAATGGCAAAACTGTTCACAGAAATCCCGCTCACTGTTTCTGAATTTGTTGATATTTTTCATATATCAATACTGATATTATTAGTTCTCATCTGTCAGACAGGGCTATTTAATGCCAGCAATGCACACTTCTTACCAGCCACCTGAAGACCTGTGAAAAGAGAAAGAAACAGGGTAAATGGTTTAAAAGTAGGTTGTAAGGATATGAAAATTAACATGGACATTGTCTGCAAACTCAAAAACTGCAGAGAAAGGTCTGCCAAGGCCCTAGACCCTCTGGAGATTCTGTCCTGCAGGGATGGTGTGGTGCTCCACATTTCAAGCACACATGGGGTGAGGAGCCCCAGCATGGTAAAGGGACAGCTCAGATTAACTGTTGTCTGTGCAAATGAGCACTCATAGTAAATGAAACTTACTGCTCCCTCCGTAAGTTACCCTGCAGTGAATCTCCTCCAGTATATGTAGCCTCCTCAGCTGCTCTGAGTTGGCTGGGTTGCAGCCACTTGACATCAGGCCACAGCCTCTGAGTTGGGAAGGCTGTTTTATTCACTGCCTAGAGGAGTAGGATCATGTTCAACATTGCTGCTGTTATTTATTACAGTCATTAATTTGGCAGGAATTAACCAAATTCTGGCAGGTAGCGTATGTCTCTGTATATTAGCATAACTATGCTGAGCTATAGTGGGTACACTAGGTGAAAAATCAATTCCCTGATTTTTGGCTCCTGTCTAAACAGGCAGAGGCCAGAGCAGGAGGGCATGTGTGTCCACTGGAACTTATATGGTCACTCTCACCAGATGTTCATCCAATATGCTCTCCTTGAGACCTGCCTTTACACCATGGTCCTGCCACAGCTTGCTGAACCTCTTGGGAAAGGGTCCAGCTGGGATGCGGTTTTGTTTACTTGTGGGCACTTCTTAGAGCCATGCTGTTACTGCTCAAGGCCTTCTCCAACTTGACCTAGAAAAGACTCAACAGACAGTAAGAAACTCTGAACCCCTAAACCCTGACACTGTGCATCACTGACAAAGCACTACCTCAAGACTGTGAATGACCCTATGAGATTATCTTTAAAGTGATATTTTAATGCATTCACTGACTGTTTTAAAGCTTCACAGGTGATTCCTGAGATTACATACTGGAGAAGGCTTCATTATCCTCAGGGATACAGACAAGGAGACAGCTGCCCTACTGCTGAGTTTCCCCATGTTGAGGTCACATCCAAGATAGCTGGTCAGGCGACTCAGCTCAGGGGCTGCCAGAATCACTGCAAGATTTTTCATGTGCGGTGAAGCATCTGTTATTGCAGGGTAAAGAAACTAACTGGTCCTTCCTTTAAAAAAATGGCTAATTGTTAAAATCTGAGGTATATGAAGAGCTTAGGATGCCATATGGCAAACCTAGGGGCATGTGGCTCTAGTGAGAAATATTGGGCTGGGCAGGCCTGGGCTCTCGTCACGGAAGAGAGAGCCCAGATCTGAAATTCAAAAATGGGCCTGTCTTTATAGGGTGTCAGCTCCCAGTCCCAGGGCTGGGTCACTCCCTGAAATCCCGAGCTCATCTCTGCTCCTTTTGCCTTTACTTAACTTGCCAGGAGGGTGACATGAGCATCTATGTGGTTTACTGGCAGGACTCTGCTGTGTTGCGCTGCCCTGCTACGTGGGGATCATGGTAAGAGTGCTGGGAGGAGAGAGTGGTTCACGTTGAGGTGGCTGTTTGATGTGGACTCATCTGCTCCAGTAAATGACCACAGGTCACTCTCATGGGTAACGTTCACTCTGCTGACCAGGGCCAGGCTGTGCTTTCTATATTGTTTTTGCCCACCAGGAGGACTGTAGTGGTAGAGCTGTTGAGGACAGGCTGGTGCACTTACCTCGTCTATACTCTCCCACCCAGACTGGATGGCATGGATTGAAGCAGTGTGGTGGGGTGAGCAGGGGCACATAGTCACAGGGTCTGGGTTTCTGTGGGTCAGTGTCACTACCCTTCGCACTGCAATGGTGGAGGAGAAGCACGCAAGGCTTACACCAAAACCTGTTCAAGCTGGGCATGGGAGGATGTGTCCACAGCTGGGCTCCCTTGACAAAGCTCAGTTACTTTCCATTTGTGTAGAGAATGGGTGCATTTAATCCAGAAACAGTGGCAACCAAAAAGTCATTTCACTAAGTAGCATGATCATCCGCCACTTGGGAGTAGCTAGAACTATTTACAAAATGTTTTCACACTTCAGCAAGGAAGAGCCTGCATATTTCTCACTGTGGAGCAGAAGGCAATCCTATAATAATGCTTCATCTTTACCAATCATTCCAAATTATTCACATGAAAGATCCTGCTTTTTCTCTTGGACTTTAATGAAGCTCCTGTTGAACCAATTATTCACTAGCTATTCATGTATTGTCAGAAAGGAAATCACAGAAGCTTTGTCATTAGGAATAAGATTTGATTGGCAAGGCACATGGCTTTGGGGTGGGTTTTCTTCTTCCCCTTTTTTGTTTTAAAGCCATAGCTTTTAGCTGGCAATTTCCAGTGCTATAATCTGATGGAAAGTGATAAAACGCATCAGACTGCAGTACTCAAATGAGAAAACACTCCAGATTAGTAGGAATATAATTATGTTTTTCATGACATTGATTTTTTATTTTCTAACTGATAAAAGTAAACAACTGGGGGGAGGAGTGCCGAAAAACAACATTTAGACTTTAGTGAGATAATTAACTCAGCAATTAAACATATTTTGTATTCAGCATTTGTCCTCCATAGCACACAGCATATGTGACGTTTGTCCTTTATTCAAATTCTTGCTTCTCGCAATCTTTTTTGTCAGCAGGAGTGGCAGCCGGTGAGAGTCCTGTATGAAGGCCCACTTCTATGGTGCTTTACTTTTAAAGATGAATATTCACAGCTATGGTTTGGAAGGGAAGAGGCAGCCAAAAAGAATCATTAAGCTGAGCTAAATGAGCAGAATTGAGAGGCAAAAGACCTGTGCAACAGGCATTTGTGTCTGTTTCGTTTTTGCCAGTAGTGTTTGGAGGGGAAGTAAACCAAGCCCCTGGTGATCCTTACTGCTCTGTGTACTACTCAACTTTATCCAGCTGCAATATGGGGCTGCAATGTCAAATGCCCTATGCTCTGATCCCATTTGATATCACAGCATCAGGATGGGCTAGTACACTGGCAGGATATATGCAAGGAAAATTAAAGAACAGGACTTAAAGCCAATTCAAGAAAAGAGGCTAGTCCTCTAGTAGGGCTGCCTGCTGGTTCAAAAGAGTTGATTTCTCACTGCAGCATGAAACATGGGAAGAGGCATAAGCAGCAATGGATCATTAGAAATCTCACTGGCCTTTTTAGTACAGACTAGTTCTTCCATCATCAGTTCAGCAAAGAGTGAGTGAGTCTTCAGGGAAGCTGATTGTCTCAGAAGGTGTGAACTATGGTACAGGAGAGATGTCCTCCACATCACTGCCCCCTCTTCATTGCTTTTAGAAAAATGAGGTCATTAGGAAAAAGTTGCAAGTCTAGGATAAATAAAACATGCTACTTGTGACTTTGTAGGCAGGATCAAGAGGGAGAAGCAAACATTGTGTCAGGCAGAGGTGTGCAGATATGTCATGCAAAGGATGACACAGTACTTCTGCATGTCAACCCGAACGGCAAAGCTGTAGCTGATACTGTGCAAGTTAACACCCAAGCACACTACAATTTATCTTTTTAATTTTAGACAACAATATGTGAGGCTTCTTTTCAGGGCAGAACTCTGAGCCTCAGGGAAACTCAAATATCTTCCTACTCTGTGAGACTCCCATGGCCCAATTTAAGCTGCTGCTGCTGCTGCTGGGGGGTAGAAGGGCTAACTTCTGAGCTGGCATAAATTTCTATAGTAAACATACTATGACAAGTCATTCCAAATTAATTTCTTCCTTTCCCAAGCTGAATTTGCCAGGTTATGTGCTAAAATCTTGTTTCATGCTTTGTCCTGAAATACTGTGGTGCATAATAAACATCAAGCCTGAAGAGGCTGTTTTACTGCTAATTTTAGGCAATGAAATGTATCATGTACGTATTCATGATACATACAGATCACCATGTATCTGGAGCACAACCTTCCCTAAATCCAGCGTGTTCATCTTGTGAAATCTGTGGCTATTTACAGAATGCAAAAGTTGCACTGATAAATGCTTTTCACTATCAGACATAAAATGTGTTTGTTATTGTACTGACCTTGGGAGATGAATAGGAAAGTGCTTTGTCCTTACCCTGCAAGACAGCCACAGCAGCTGGCTATGCTTTAGGACAGGCCAGACTAAAATAGGTCTGCCCATGTGAGACATTGATAGAAGAACTCTGGAAATTCTGCAAGTTATCTGAGTGCCATTAATAGTCCCACCGATAGGTGATATCCCTGAAAATGAATCCTGAAGTTGCATCAATGATTTAATTTGTAATTCACTGATCCACAGATATGACAACAATCTCATCTTTGGGAAAACCTATTGTGATTGGTAATTGCCTCACCCCTTAAAAAAGCCCAGACCTGCTCTTTTTATGAAGTTAACCAGGGCAGGAGGTGGGTTTGTGGGGAAATACTTCAGGAGAGAGCTAAATCCTATAGAAACAAAAGGTTGTACAGGAAGCGCTGCCCAAGCAGCAGATGAACAACGAGGCTTTGTGCAATATCTACCACAAGGATTAATATGAAAAGGAGAGATTAGAAGAATCATCATTAACTTGCAATCCAAATAACTTTAAGAAACTGAGATCAAGGTAATTTAAACGTGAGTCATTTTGCTGATGGTTATAGACTTTGCTGCTTTACTTGCCTGTTTGTTGTTTATTTTCCCTCCTCTTGCCTTTCCGTGAAAAGTGCAATACCAACAAAGGGAAAAGGCCAGGGAAGAGCAGTCCCCCTCTCTGCTCCTGCTTTAGATGGCTAACAGCCTTAGAGTATGTAGGTCCCATCCTACCTTCTCTCTAGAGCCAGCAGAGGTGCCTGCAGAGCATTTCAGGAGCTGTTGCTCAGCTCCCTGCTCTAGCTTGTCCTCTGGAGGCATGGTCTCCAGTGGCTACACAGAGAGCCTGGAGAGCACAGCCTTCTAATCACTTACATTTGGTACTTACCATCACATAAGAACAGCCAGCAAATATACAGGGGAAAAGGGAATGTGACTATTCCCAAAGACCCAAAAAGTAGGTATGTTCAAAATAGAGCAATTTTTAAGTACAGTGAAGTGTTACTTCTAACATGAATAAGAAAAATATGTAGAATGAGAGCTGATTTTCAAGCTGACTCTATTTCTTGAAATACTCTCTCGTATGCTGTTGTTATTCCACAGTAATGCCTCTTTTAGGGCAGTATTTTACACCAATGTTAACAACTCCATGGCACCACAGACAGGGAGGCCTTCCAAGCACACAATTTCTCTCATACTCAGTTTAGGAGCTCTTCCATTTTTCTATGCATTTACGCTGCACCACTGACTTGAGATATTTGATCCAGAATAATGATAATGCTTTGCTTTTCTTCATTCCAGCCTTTACTCAATCTCCTTTACAAACATCGCAAGGGAGTAACAGGGCCTCAGGAGGCAGAAAGCCCAGCCAAAGTTTGCCTGTGAGTACCTGGCAAAGCTAGGACTAGAAGATGGATGTACTCGATCCTTCTCTCATTTGAGCAGCAGCTCAGGTCGACATGGCTCTGAACTTTGGAGATGATCTGCCTGCTAAGCTATAACACATTTATGATTTGCGGGTTTCTAGTCTGACTTGGCTTCATTTTTTAACTTTTCATTTTCTTTTTAGGGAACCAAACTGTTCACTGGGTTTGGCAGCTGACGGCTATTAACTGTCACACTCCAATAACCAAGGGATAGTTAGAACAGCATTAAATATTTGCACTGTGCAGCAAGGCTATACTTCATCTCAGTACACATGAATCCCAGGCGCTTTTCACACTGGAAGAAAACCCACCTTATTGCTATTCAAATCTATCTGTCTGTCTCTCTTCCCATAGTGTCATTACTCATGCAAGGCCTGTCAGTACCATTGACACAAAAAACCCCTCTCACTTTATGCCAACACCAGTGACACCTGAAAAAAAACAAGACACAAAAGAATTACTGCTTTGAAAAATTTTGTTTATTTGGCCTTCGTTTTCTAATAAGGTCGCTTATTCCATGTCTTTATGAAAGTGTTTCTCCTGCCCTGCAAGGGTGCATGTTTTCTCTCCAGGAACAGCTTATAGGTAATTCTATATAAAAAGTCAGTTTTGGTAACTGAGGTTTGTCCGTTTTGTATGTCCCTGGTTAAATTGTGAAGCTTTGTTTTGAGCACAGTTTTTTCCCCTCATCATCTTTACTGCCATTTTGAGTCTAATCTTTTAGGAAATATCCTACATAGGCACTCCTTGTGGCCCGCTTTTAAAAAGCAAAATTTATTTTGGCCTCTGCAGGAAGCATTTAAAGCACATAATGAATAATGTTTGACATGGGAGTCAGTTAGCAGTCATTTTAGATTAACAACACTGCTCAGAAAAAAACCTTGCAGAGGATTAGACCAAGGGAAAGATGCTTAGGCAATAACCTCTGAGCCAGTTGGTTGCTGAACTAGTCACAATAGACATAACTATCTCCAAAGGTCTTAAGTGTGAGAATTATCTCTGGGAAGAGAACAATGAGTTAGTGAGATATAAAACAATAGGCTCATGCTCTAATACAAGCAGTTAGTACCGCACATGTTCTCTTTTCATTTAATCTGCAAGACTTTCAGACAGTAGCAGTTGGTGCCCAAATTAAGACTTCCTCTCTCGCTTTGATCTTATGTAAAAACTAATGAATTGTATAATCTCCAACACCTCTGAAATCCTGCTGGTTAAAGGGAAACTATCCCTACCTTTCCCATGCCTGTCTCAATTCACTAAATGGGAGCTATATTTAACAGCAGGCCAATCACATGATCACTGAAAAGGAACAGCAGAAGGATCTGTAATCCTAATGCTCTGGAGCTGTGATTGTTATAAATCCTTTGCAGAATGATTTCCTTTAAATCCCAAACATGTCATCACACTTTTAATTAACATTCCTTTATGAAAACTCTGGATAAGACCCTTTAAATTAAAGACTGTTCCCAGACTTGTCATCTTAAAACAGTGTGCATTTCTATTGTCATTTTCATGTAGCATATTTTACTTCACTTTATAAGTAAAGCTTTTTTCCTTTCCTTTCCCCTCCTTTGCCTTCTCTGCCTTAACCCTCAAACAAGTTGTAACAGCTAGCACTATTTTTTAAGGGTAAACAAATAGTTTTAAATTAGTTCATGTACAAAAGGGAAAATTCAAATAATCAAAAGACCGGCAGTGAGTACAGGCAGAGATGTGGCTGACAGTGCCCTACTTGAATTCTTACCACCTTCATCTCTTGAGTTTTCCACCTAATTGAGCTTACCATCTTCTTTAGAGAGAGAAAGAGATTGAGAGAGGAAAGTCATCTGCCTGAAGTAACAAAGTGGATCACCTGCAGAAATGGAAACACAACCTTTATTTCCTGATTCCCAGCTCCTAATTCTTCTCAGCTATTTAGCACGCGGCTTTCTAAATACCGGGCCTATTTCCTGGCCTGTTAATCTCAGCAGCATTGCCACCCACTATGTGGTACCAAAACAAGCCTAAAATGCATGATGCTGGGCACAGGAGATGCAGTCTTATTTCCAGGAAAAGGGAAGAGTTTTATGTCAGTGAGGGTGGTATGCTTTGGCTGGTGGCTAGTGGGAAACGGATTTCCGATATTTGTTTTCCTGAAAGTAAACCAGGTAAGAACTCTGGGTTTGAATGATGGTTCACAATCAGTGACAGACTCACTTCAGTTATCCCATCTGGGATTTGAGACAGTGGCACATGTCACTGACAGACAACCCTTTAAATGACGTTTTTCAGGAAGCCCAGTTTTCTAACATGCCTCTGTGTGGAATAAGCTGGTAGAGGACCAAAGAGAAAGGAAGAATATTTGTGAGAGAGACTATTAAGGATGGCACCATTATCCATTATATAGATAAAAAACCCCTTCATCAGTGAGAAGCAGGAAAGAAATACAGATCCTGAAAAGAATCCAGAATGAAATCATCAGGCAATTTGACAGCACAAATTGAAATTATTTAGCATGGTTTGGCAATATGTTTCTAAGCATCTATATATCATCCAAGAATATCCATTGACAGATATTGAAGAAATAATGAATGGCTAAATAGAGCAGGTCAGACTGATGCCCTTCCATGAATTGGGTAGTAGTTTATTCCTCAGCTGGTCCCACTGGCTTCAAATTATGCTTTGTAGCTGACACTCAGAGTCAAATGTCAGGAGCCCAAACTCACCAAGCACGTCAGTGGAAAAGCTCAGAACAGAACCTCTGACTTGACTCTCTTGCATCCTGAATTGAAAACAAGGAATAGCCTCGAGAAAGAAAGAAAGAAAGAACCTCCCGCTATGTAATGACTACCTTCCTTTACATAGCCTCCCTTCCTTTACAGTAGTTATGCTCTCTTGTAGTTTCATTGGTACAGTAAAGAATGTTTACATATTTATAGTCTGTTTTAAATGGGCCATAATTATCTGGCCAGGACATTGATAAAGTTATTTCAAAAGGAATGGGAAGTTCCACCAATGCAGAGCAAAGGGAACAGCAAATTTAATCACTAGACCATTGGGGTTTTCCTTACTGACAGCCAAATTCATGAACTAAGTGTGGTGTGGCATATGTGACCATACAGCAGGGACTGCAACACATTCTTCCTCGGCCTGTCAGCTTTTGTTGATTAAAATACATTGCATGGATACATCAAGTTAAAGAATTAAAAATTAACCATGAGATGTAAAAAATAACATTCTTCTGATCAACCCATAAAGCCTGAAGACCATGCATACTGTAGCCTCTTTCAGTTTTGTTTGCAGTTCCATTTTCACTCCAATATAGTCATTCCTCTTCTCTCCTATGCTAGAACATGAGAAATGTAAAGTCCAAAGCTCTTTTAAGAGTAGCACCAGACAAGTCTTGTTTGCACAAAGCTGTTCATGAGTAGGTCCACAGATAAACAAGGCCTGTACATGCAACTTCTTCAGATAGAAACTATGAGCCCGAGTCCTTGGAGAACAGACCCTACTTAAGATGCAGCGCCCTGCGATGATGGAGTTCCATGGCCCCATGAGGATTTTCAGAAGTGGCTGGTTTGAAGCTCCTTGATGTACTTGCAGGGATCCCACCAGGTGATCTCTAAGCTGACAAAGTCTGTTGTCCAATGTATCAGACTGGATACTGGGCCAAACAAGGGAATTGGGATCATAGCCTTGATTTCTCCCAATGCTTTTTGCAATACACAAACTGTAATAACAACATTTAATCTCTGTGCGTCCCTTGTTCCACGATACGCAGTAAAGTGCAAAGCTTGCACTGACTTAACATTCTTTGATGAACCCTAGCCATTAATTTTTCATCTCTCCTGTGGTACAAACACCAAACTGGTGTTCCTTCCTTCCCTTCTTTACTGCTGAGATCACCCTCAAACACCCACCTAGACACTGAAATTCACGTATCAAATGTTGAGATCTAGCATGTGCTGTGGGTTAAGCACCCATTTCCTGTCCCCATTTCAGTACCACATGTGGAAGAAAGCCAGACACATACCAATACAAAACGAGGAGTTACTGTATGACAATTTTTTATTTATCAGTATCAAATTACATAGCAAAGTAATGAATGCAGTGTCAGATCACCCTTTGAATACTGTAAATACAAACAAAATCCACCATATTGCTTAATTATCCAAAGTAAATTAAAAGTTTAAAAATGTGCGTTTCAGAGATTCCGTTTGGCATATCCTGTCAATATATCCTGCATAAATATTTCTGTACCTCATTTTCACTATGTGTACCTTAATTAAATACAGCCTCTAGAAAGCTGACATGGAAGAGATAGGATCTATCTGTATCTTTACGTTCATCACCAACTCATCCATCTGCCCTGAAATCACTGAAAGTACCTATCTGCTAGCTCACCTGACAGACGAACGTGACTGACATAGAGTGGCCAGACCCTGCTCTCACATAGTGCCAGACCCAAAGCTACTAGCATCAGTGCAAGATGACAATGCATGACATCAGCTTTGCATCAGGTCCTTAAATTACTGACAAAATAGCTACTCGCTTTCATGGGAGCTGGGCTGGATCTGACGGCCAGATCTTGCACACTCAAATGTGTAAGGAAATTCTTGGGACATTTACATGGCTCTTGACGCTAGTGTGACTCCACTGGTTTACAAGGTTAAGTGACAAATAAAGTCAGGTCTGTTGATTTCACGTAAGTTGAGTAGGATTTGGCCACAGCTGGGTACAAACTAGATAGTTCAACAGAAGTATTTTAACGGTGTTAATCAGCAGTATCATTTACATGGGACTTCCTTATAAACTGTGTAAATAGAACAATTTTTCCTCATGGATGCGAGAATAAGCTTCACTTAGCACTGTTTCCAAAAGTTAAGACTACTCAGACATTGTAGTGGGATGAAAAGGAAAATGCCATAGAAATATATATTTTGTTTAGAATACAATGAACAGAAGTACAGAAGCGTTGATGCAGGTAATTGGAAAGGTGAGGAAAGGGAAGGAGGAAAAATTTAGGCAGCAATCCCATGGCAACATGGGAGTTACTCTTGATCCCTCCAATTAGCCAGTATCAGTGGAAGTCAGGCTTCTCTGGGAAGGTGCAACCTGAACGCTTGATAATTACGCTGGCTGCGTAATGTCCAGCCCGGATGCACTCGGTCACTGGCCGGTCATAGACGAGCTGTGAGAGAAAGCCTATGGAACAAAGCGGGAGAGAAAGAGAGGAAGAGAATTGTTAGATTAGTTTTTTGGAGTGTATCAGTTTGTCACAAGGCAAAGCACTGAAATACTGTCCTAACTGTATGTACACCGGTAGCCTGGCTAGTTTAAATTTAGTATTGTGCTTGAGTGACCTGCGGAGTTGGAGTGCTGCTGCTGTTATTTCTACCTGAAGTCTCCATTTGGTAGCTTCAAGTAAATGAAAGATGATGAAGACTGATCTTTATTAGTGCCCTCAAAATGATTTTACCTGAGTTCTTCCTCTCTCCTTTTCCAGAGAGAACCCCTGATTCCTCAAATGCCATTTTAACAACAAAGCAGCAGTTTTCCCTGCTGAAGAGAGCTCCTTCTGTTCATACTGGCTACAGCGCCACACAACTGTCACTCTGCAAGCTCTTCTCAAAAAAAAAGAGAAAGGCACAAAAGAAATAAACGTTATCTATATTCTCAGTTACAGGTGCTCACAATGAAAAGAAGGTGAGAAATTTTTACCTGATGAAGGAAGTTAGATTTGTTGCTCTTGATTATGGGAAATCTAACCTAAGACTTCAAACAGTGGGTACCTCTTAGCATGTTCAGATACCTACGTAACCAGCAGACCATATGGAAGGCCAAGCACCTCTCAGAATTGGGGCACCTGGTTAACTGCTTTAGCTAACAACGCCCTATCATGCATGGCTTAGAAAACCAGAAATCACTGCGAGCTGAGCACTTTGAAAACCAGAGCACCTCTTTAAATGAATATAAGCAGAGAGTCCTAAAAAGGAGATTATTCATAGATACTTGGAAAAGTTAAGTACAAGTGGCACCAGAAATTTTATGGATTGAGTCCCTCATTTCTGAAACATTTTGTCTTGGCTGAAACTATTGTGATCGAGAGCATGACAGAACTTATGGCAGAGGTGAAATATGTATTTTAAATTTGGAAGAGGTTTTCAAGATGTGAAAAGTAAAGTTAGTATCTTATAATTTAAAACTCTACTCTGTCATTCTAGAGGTAATATTTTATTCACTTTTATCCTGTTTTTAATATGTTTCAGATGTATCTCTCTTCCTCATGCAATCACAGAAGGAAAGTGAGACTTGCCCAGGAAAATCAGAATTCGAGCAAGCTGAAACATGTTCTTTTTAAAGCTTTCATCCACCATTTCAAGTTCCTGTGTCATGCTCTGACAGGCCTTGGGCCTTGACAGTCCACATCTAGTCTTGAAACCATGTCCCTCATAAGTACTACGTAGCTCATAGGTACCAATTTCTGACATACTACAAATTTTGATTCAAAGATGGTGTGTTTTGCTAGCTTGCTTTCAAATACACTTTCTCTGTTCAGCTTGGTTACTGTTGGAACAAAGACTCTACATTATATTGTGATGCTCTCATTCAACCTGTGTTCCCTTTCTAAATATTTCCTTCTGTGGCACATTAGAGCATATTTTTAGAAGATGACAAAAATATTTTAATCCTACGCAATAATGTCTGCTCCTTGAAGATTAAAAATCATGTAAAACATGAAAAATAAGGTTAGGTTAATGAAGGATAATACTGGTGAGCAAAAGACCCCGTTTTCATGAATTACCAAGCTCTATCTTGGCTTCTTGGTCATGACTGATAGTGAAAAGAAGCCTAGTTGATGTATAGTTTTCTCTAAACTGCACCGAATGGGAGAAGAGTTTGAAACTACTAAATCTATAAATCAAATACTTTTCATTGGAATAGGGAGACCATAGAAAGTAGGCATTTTAGGTGACAACTAGGAGAAAACTCATATGTTTCTGACATCAATGCTTTTCTAGAGAACTATGTATTAGCCGGAATTTCACAGATATTGACTGACACTAGCTAGGAAAAAATAACTGCTTCACCAGCAAAAGTTAAGTCCACAAGCACAAGTAGAGAAGACAGGAGTTTACAGTATACAAAGATAAGAATCTGAAACAGGAAGAAATTGTGCTGTGAGTGCTATCACTGATGGCACTCAGGGGATGACAGACAACACAACTGTGGCAGGATGGTCCAGCTGTAATAGCTGGGGAACAGTTGAGAAATTCAAACAGCATGCCTGGCAGAAATCAGACCATTTCTGAATAACGAGATGAAAATGGTCTGCTCTCCATTAAATTAACATGCATTCTTAGGAGAAACTTTCTTGGATACGTGGAGAATGTCAATCATTAAATTTAAACTGCCTGGGAGGCAGGCGCTTGCCAGTGTGCTTCTGGGTGGTTAAAACTTGAAGGCAAGTTGTAACCATATGTAAAATGAGGCTAAGACAGTCCATTTCTGACTCAGTAAGTATCTAAGATGCACTGGGCGGGCCTCCAAAGGCAAACACAAGGCTAGGTTTTGTGCAGAGCCTGAATTCAGAGAGGGGTTTATACAAGAAAGAACAACTGTCCTCTATGTTTATGATCCAGGCATCAAACATATATGAAGATGAGAAAATCCAAGGAGCAAAGGACCATAAAACATGAATTATTTTTCAATACCAACTAGACTGACTGTCATCACCTCCCAGGCTCACTGTGGTTTCAAGCTAGTATGTATCTTTTGTCTTCAGTGAAGCTACTGCTTATTTATTCTGATCTAAGTGAAAGCAGAATCAGGTGAAAAACCATCCTGTTCTAATTGGGGATAGAAATGAGAGAGCTCTGTGATTTCAGAGTGGTGGAGAAATGACATTAAGTACAGCTGTCATATATGAGATATGTAGAAACTGCAGTGGGGAGTTTGCCCTCAATCCATTCTCTTGTCTGTCGAGTTTCTCTTAAAAGGTATGTGTTTCATAGATGAAATAGAAACAGCAGTATCTGACACAATATCACATCGAATGACAATACAAACACACATATCACAAACACAGAACTACATTAGATACTAAGAATTTGCAGTTGGCAAGGCAGACCCCGAGGGAACACCAGAAAGCACTGTTGTTTGAGCAGAGAAACAGAGTTCTATCAGGTTGGCTGCCTTAGCTGCAGGATGTTCTTTTTAGTTAATGCAGTAAAAAGCAACATGGTCAGAATATAATTGAGAGTTTGCCTCTCCTCCAGTGTATAAGGTACTGTGATGCAAACCCCATGAGTCATACTCTCAAGGCATGGATTCAGATCTTCGAGTTCCAGCTGAAGAAGTTACTGCCCCATCTGTTTTTCACCACCCTTCTTTGCTGCTTTTATAACCTGATACTCTGTCAAAATGATCCAGATTAGTTTAAACAGTAAGCTATTGAATAGTAGGTCTTTGCTAACCCAGCTGATTTAAACTGAAGTGGGTTAGTGGATACTCAAACAGCTCTACCAGCGAGCAGGGCGGTGGAGGGAAGATGATAAGCAGTTGAAGGCTGTAATCTGTTTAAGGTGCCATGACTGGAAATGCAAGAAGGTAAGTGAACATGGCTTCAGACTTACTTCACACTCCTCCTACAATTTCACAGACAGAAAGGGAAGGATTGGACTCTGATCCTGTATCATGGGTCTGGGCTCACAGAACTAGATCATCCTAGCACATACTAAAGTAGCTCACCAACTATTTTAACTTTTGCCATGGCTATCATTGGAATGGAGTGCAGAAAGCAGTAGTATATTTTGGCTACCCAAGACAACCTCACTTGAAATATTGTACCAAAACAACTTCAGGCAATACTGTCTACCATCTTCTTCTAATTGCAGCTGTTCTGCGCTAGCATTTCTTCTGCTGAAGCTGTGGCTGGTGTTACATGCATTGTGTACCACCCTCTTCATACCAGAACACAAAGGCAAGAACCAAACTCAAGGCTCTCCCACTTGTCTGCCTCCTGCCCTGACATCCAAAGTGTTTATCGCTTATGGAGTAAGAGAAATGGCAGTTGCAGGATGCCTAGTAGGCCATCTTGCTGTAATTAGCCATCTCAGTAAGCCTTCAGAGTAGTCTTGGGATGCCTTTTGTCCCTCACACGCATGGACAGCCAAGTAACCACCTTGTACGTAATCATGACAAGAACTTATTTGGAACTGTGTCCAATTCATCCCACTTATTCAGCATCTTCCTAGAAAGCAAAGATAACTTTGCTTCAAAAGCTGCTTTAAACCTTAGAGTGGTACAAAATGTATTTGCATTCCCAGGTGATAGAAGTGATAATAATGCACCAATAGCTATTTTTGGCCCGTAATTATTTCTTTTCTGCTCAGTAGAGAAAAGCGCCTCTGAAATCACTTTGCTCTGAAAAGTACGCCTGAAATAATTGAGAGTTAATCTTTATTACCTCCAGCTTCCATACTATATATGCTCAAAGACAACATCTAGAATTGTTAGGTCTGCAAACAGAATGAGGGATGGAAAAGTCAAGTTGCTTTCTTCCTTTTCATGCTCACCACCAAATGAAAAGTTCTGTAAGCCAAGTGCCAGAAGTGGTGCTTGAGCCTCAAAATCCAGACCCAAACCAAGGCCATCACTGAAACCAGCTCAAATCTCTTTGGGGATGTCAGTATGTCTGAAAAGACACAGCAAGACAGTCCACTGACTGACAGAAAAGGTGTGGTCTTTACTTCGTTACTTTTAAGAGCTGAGTAGCACTTAAAAATCATTAAAGAAGAACCAAGTTCATTTTCTTGTGGGCAGCAAAATAGACATTTCAGAGGCAATTTCACCGAAATCAGTGATTTCTTTGAAAGTTTTATTTCCAGATTATCAGTGGTAATTCTGAATGAACGCCTAGTGCTAGTGCAGTTGGAGAGGAATGTTGGAGTTCAAGAGCAGAGATTTTAAAACAGTTCTGGTCTGCTTCAGTAATGGTTTAACAACACTTAAAAACAGCTCATATTGAAGCCAAATGTTTCATTTCAAATTGTACACTTGACAATTAATTTTAATGACTGTTAATTACTAATGCTGGCTGGAAATCCGTTTATAGCCTCCGACACCCAGCTCCCCCACTACTCGTCTTTCTGCAGTTTCTCTCACACTTCCAACCTTTATAAAATGCCCAAGGCAAAATTAATGTGTTTTTTTTAAATGCAAGAGAGAAAAGCCAAAAAAAAAAGCAATTATCAAATGCATTAATTATAAACAATTACAGGCTGACCCTGAGTCAGAGCCCCTCAAAACCTTTTTGCAATGTGATGTTACCAGACAATCCTCCTCTTCCAGCTGAACCCTGAAGCACCTACTATAATCCATGCTAGCCAGGCCATTCACCAGCAAAATTGTCCCAGCCACAGAAAGGATCATGAACAGCTGAGCTACCTCCTCTTTTTTGTATTTAAAGATTCTACAGCTTAATTTGTGAACTGCCTTTTTAAAAATGGTGTTATTCCCCCACGGGGGACAGTTGCAAGCACCTTTTCACACTCTTGTTCGTATACAGCATTTATCACAGTTGCTCGAACGCTCATCTATTTTTATGTGATCCCACTAGCTTTCCAGGCCAGCAGTGTGGGAAGATGCAGTTTTCAAGAAACATTACCCTAGCAATTTAAAGCCTTGTAGCTGATATGACTGAGGCTTTTATGGATGTCTTTTAGCGCTGTTGGAGTTGTTTAAGGTTGTGGTAGCACGAGTCTGGTCAGTTGTAATCAGGTGGTTAGCAACGCTGGTGCCAGGAGCCAACCAGCCAACCTAGATTTTGTAAAAGATGTTGGCATCAGATGATTCTATAATATAGTCACTGAACGACAGTACGTCAACATGCTGAGGTTTCTCCTTTTTTAATTTTGTGGCAGATGGTGGATATTACAGCCAAGAACTGTGGTAAGCCAGAGGCCCTGCCCATTGCTATCAAACCAAATGTTGGCTATTCTAAATGGAAACGTTTTCGATTAAGGGTGGGATTTGGCTTCTGTCTTCATGTATTTTGGCACTGTGGTCTGACACATTAAACTTACAATATATAAGACAAATTAAATGTAAGCATCTTCAAGTACACTATACTTCTTTCAACCTTCACGCACCTTAGCACTTTCTCTCTCAAAATATAGCGTACGAATTATTTCACACATGCACATATATGTTATTAAGTACAAATGTGTATGTGTACAAACAAGCATCTTTCCCTCTCTTTTAAAATGAAATGGCTCTGTGCTTCTGCAGAACTGTAGTGCCACGCTAATTACAAGTGAGAGAAAAGAGGTTACCAACCTTTCCAGAAAAACAGTCATTTAAGGTGTGTATCTAACAAGTGGCAATCTTACAATCTCACTGTCACGGAAAAGAACATGAGAAAACCCTTCCTGACTATACCACTGGAGGAAAGTTTTAATAAAAACTAATTAAACTACAAAAATCTCAAGTGGTTAACTGATTTTAGGGGCTAAATTTCTGGCAATTCTAATTATCCTCTTGTGGCTTCACTTAGTGTTTCACAACCATGACAGATGACAATGAAAAACTGCAGTTAAATTCATCCTCCCTGACACCATGCTAAGCACTAGCTTCTCCCTCTCCAAGTAAAATCAATACCATGTTTGAGTAAACACGTTTACAGCTTTATTAGGATGTCTCGCTTGTTCTGTAACAGCTACTTGAAGCTGTGGTAACAAATCGACTCCACTCAGTTAAACCTAGAGAGCTGAGTACGAGGCTCATCGATAAGGTTGTTATAAAAATAAACTGCAAGAGATCAGAAAGCTGGAACAAACAGCCTGGTGAATGTCAATATTTTTACTTCCAGAGAATGACAAAACCATGAGATCACAAATAAAATGTTTTGGAAGTCTATATTTGTTTAATTTATAAAATGGTCACGTGCTAAAAGCATTTCACTGTCTATGTACAACCCTCTTATACAAACTTCTTATTTTCTAATTACCAGCATGAATACTAAACCAAGCATATTTTCAAGAAAAACAGTATTGGTATTGCTGTCCCTACCCCTCGTTTTCTTTATATTTACGGACACGTTTTGAATGCATTGAATTTCTGTAAGGATCACTCAGATGGGTGTATGTCTTCCTTAGTCTGAGGTTATACAGTCGTTTATGGACACATGCAAATAATACAACTTTGCATTTACTAGACAACTATGAATAAGTAAAAGGAGTGTTTTCAGTTTAGCAGCCTTTTCCTGCAATAGAGAGGAGGTGTTGAATACAGAAAGCAAAAAAGTGTTCAGGCTCTAATGCTTTAAACCATTACGTGTGGAAAATGTTAATGAAAGATTCTTGCAAAAATATGACAATTAAAAAAACCCCCCAAAATAAAACTCCACTATGTATCTTTTATTCCATTAGGAATCAGTTACTCAAGGCTGAATAATTTTATTGAATTGCATACCTGACTACCACTGTTTGGACCTACTGGGCCAGCTCACTGCATCTCATAGAATAAGGTGTCATCGTAATTTCCAAGGCCTGTGTAGATGCTTGGGCCTGTCAGAGACTCTCTCTAAGGAAAATCAGTGGTCTTGTTTCTTTGATGCCTTTGTGCAAGCAGGAACGGTGGTTGTAACTCTAGAGTGGTTTGGTCCTGAAGGCTGTGCAATGGATGGAGAAAACACAGATCCTGATTTGAAGCCTACTGAGCTTGATGGGAGTTTTCCTATCACTGGCCTATGCCTTGACTGAGTACTGGCCACCCTTTGAGGGGGAACAGCTCAAAGCCGGAGGAGAAGCTTAAGGATTTTATACTGTGACACCTTCCACATTAATCATCCTCGGCAGACTCTTATCTATAGCCTGTTGCATATCACCTCTATTAAACTCCCCAGCTCATCTTGTTGTCCAAGAAAAGAATCATTTCAGTCTACAATATGCTCCAAGAAAGATGTGATGGAGGAAACTGATAACAAAGTTATAACTTCTGATAGTTTGGTCCTATTTTTCATTTTTAAGTCCACACGATAAACTTTGGGAAATTCCCTTTTGGATCAGAATCTGGTGGCTTTGGCTTGTCTCCAACAGCCAAAAACCAAACCCTCCAAGCTTACAAGGAACATTCAAAGGCACTGTGTATGCCAAACCAAATACAGGTATTTTCATTGGAAGCATCTTCTCTAACTATCTGAAAAAACCTGCTTTTCAGGCTGATATTTCTTTTTGTTTTTCCTAAAAACTTTTCCTAGAAGTGTTCTTCAAAAGCTAAAATTCTCTTAGCCATTTTTGAAACAGCAGAATGAAATAAGCTTTCTTTTATTAGTACCTGAGGAAGTTTTCTGAGCCTCAAAACAGATCTGTTGTATTGACATTAAATAGTGCAGATTACAACACCTACTGCTTGGGATAAGAGGAAGAGAATTTCACTAATTTAATGTAGAAATAATGAAGTTCTAAGCAAAACAAAATGGGATACTATGTACTATCCTCTATTCGGTTTTTAACATATTCAAGTATAAAAACGGTTATGTGACTGTAACTTCAGAGTTGAGATTCACATGCACAAAAGCTAGGAGATTTGAAGCTGTGTTTGCAGAGAGACCATCTCTCAGTAAGGTTTTATTTGCAGGTATACTTCCACACAATCGAGCCAGCAGTATGCAAAGAGAATCAAAAAGCAACATCCAATGCAGTGGGAATGCAGTAGCTAGACAGCCTATGAATTTTTTTACTTTTGTGGGCTGAAATAGCCTACCCTAGCATTATATTCATAATGCTCCTATTTTAATACAGTGGCATTTAATCTTTTGCCTTTTTAAATATCTGTTACAGTTCTGGATTGATACAAATCACTTACTGATCACCAATAACAGTAATGTCCCTTCAAGCAGAGTTGGAAATCAGTGTCAAACCAACCTACAAGCACTGCTACTACCACTGCTTTCAACTGGGACCATGTTTTTTCTTTTATTTCTTTTTTATTGCAATCTTGCCATCTTCCCACTTCAAGTATGAGCCTATTTCAGTGTGTGGGAAGTGAACGAATTATGGGAGACGTTACCATCCTTTTATATAATAGAAGCAAGTGAGTGGGGATCCTGCTAGCTAACACCGAAGCCTGAGAAGTACCTTTATGGTCATTCTATCAATCTCCATAGCACCACACCAAGTCATATTAGACGTGAAATAGATAACATATTTCAGTATATTTTTATATTTCATTGTTATATCTCCTGCGAATATGGCATCAGCTTAATCTGACACATGGTTTCTTAGGGGACTATATCCTGCCCTGATTCCCAGGGGAATGTTCTTGATGATCCAATCTGACTAGCGCCTCTGTCTCTACTCAGAATACATTAAAATAACACAAAAATGTTACCAACAGTCTGCGAGCAAGGTAATAATAACTCATTAAAGTAATTTCTAACCTTCCACATGAATATTTTCTTTATCATTACATGATTTTCTAACACATGACACATTAACATAAAATGAAATGTTATGAGGATAGGGATACTAGGCATGACAAAGTATTTTAAATGGTGATGATTTGCTTTGAGGCGTTAAGTCAATTTGTAATTGTCCCATAGCTATTACAGCAAAAATTGGAACTTCATAATTGGTTTTGAAAATCTATTTTTAACACAGTAGGTTTGTTTTTTAAAATGTACGCAACCTATTTGACGTTTATTTCTCACAAAGCCTGTCCAGAATGTCACTGAATTTACGGTGAGGTAAATTAGGCCTTTTAAAACCCAATTTTGCAAAATATTAATCCTCTTGCCATGTACTGAGGCTCCTTTAACGCTGACAGTGTCACTGACAGGGAAAGAGACACAGCGGCTAGAAGGATCAGGTCCTGCATCAGTCTAATTAGAAACTTCTGAGGGTTTTTAATTCCATACACTGATCCTTTTAAATGGATCTCCCACTTCTACATGTTATTTAAAAAATGACAGCAAGTATACTGATGTTGTGCCTTACATTATACATTACATGTATTTTTCTGGATTGCCTTTAAATTGTATAGGTGAAAATGTGAATTACGATATTTAGGTTACTATATTTTGACAAAAAATACACGTGTAATAAAATTAAGATGAACAGTTAGAAACCAAGAGAAGGGTAGCAATTAAAACAATTAAACCAGATTGGATCACAATTAAATTATACTTGGACAACACTTGCTACCAGTTTTAAGTATAATGCCAGCACAGAAGAGTGTATTATTTCCAAAGGAATAACTTTGAACGGAAATTGGTAAAAGGTGAAGTAGGGGATTAAAAAGAACAGAGGAATATTCCATGTTTTTCTTGAGTGGTATCTATCTTTATGTTTTTGTTTAAGTAGCTGCAATTCAAACTGTGGCAAATTTCTAAATTGTGCCAGTACTAATGTTGAAATTACTAGCGACTGGCTACACTATTGATCAGAATAATGATGTGCCTCTAGCTGAGACTGAGAAAAATCAACTAGGAACATATAATCTGGTCATTTCCTAGGTTGTAGAAGGTCAGTTACAGAGATAACGTGGCCATCTAATAGCCTAGGTTTAGATGTGATGTTTATCTGAGAGAGTTACGAATGCCATCAGAACACATGGGCAGTAAGACATAAACATGTTGACAAGTTATCCTCTAGCAAGCAAAGATTGATGCCCTATCTGCAGCTCAGCTATTACACTCATGTATGCTGTTTATAAAACAGGAGTATTAAAGATGGGCAAGATGGCCTGTCAGTCCATCCAAAATGCTGATGACATTAGGAAAGTATTTTTTTTCAAAGCTTCGTATCTCATCAGCCATGATCTCAGTAACAACAGGATTGCTCAGAGGCAATTAGTCTTCATTTATACAACATGGGTGGCTAAGAGAGTGCTGATGTCTGTTACAACATTTATCTTTACTTCAAAGAAAAGACAGAACAATTCAAAGTAGTATCCCCTTGTCTCTTCGCTCGTGCAGATAGATTCTGTAGCAAAAATCAGCCATAACAAGTTACATGCACATACATATTTAATTGATATCACCAAAAAAATACCCCTCGCTCCCAGCTGGCAAATAAAATTGCATCTCAGAGCTGTGGTGTTAGAAGGCAGTACTTCACAGCAGTGGTATTTTATCCACTGTATTTCTCTCTACCAAATCTGATTAAAAAATGATGACAACTTCCCAAGGTATCTTAAACAAGTATAAAAACCTTATACAAATTAAAGACCACTGTAAGTGGATTAAGTAGCTTCTGATATCACACTCCTGCTGTTCAGTAAGAACTGCTCCTAGTTCCTTGAACTCTTGTTTCAACAAATCTAGAATGTTTCAGGGGTGGCAAGTACTGGAGGGAGGGCAGCTCTTACAACAGACATTCACGCAGAGAAGAAAATACAACAAATAGGAGGAATATGTAATTTCTCTGCAGTGTTTTTAGTGAAAACAGATTCTTCCACAATCTTAAAGAGCCCTATAAATCCATTAAGGAACTTTCTTTCTAACATAGTCACAAGCTCACTCATAATTTGGTATTCTGACAAACCATTCAAATCACCCGTCTCTGCTGAAGGCATTATCAGATCTTTTTGGCATGTTTAGCACTCCTGGTATAGCCATATAGCAATAATCCATAAGAACTTATTTAATTTCTCACACGTGCACATGCCTCCATCCACACATTTCCTTCACATGAAATACATAAGGGACTTATTAGACAAAGTCACAAATACAGTCCATCTTTGCCCTATATCAGATTTATTGTGAGAAGATGGAATTCCCATTGTATAAACTTCCTTTTTTAATTCAGTCAGCTTCTACTCTTTAGCCACCAACACTGCCCTTTGAAGATGACTGAGGCTGGATTTTCAGAGGAGCAGGAAATGGCACCTGGGAACCTAAGTCCTATAGGATTAGAACTCATAGGACCATAGCACAATTTAGTTTGGAAGGGACCTCTGGAGGTCACTTGCTCCAGCCCCTGGCTTAAAGCAGGGCCAACTCAGATCATGTTAAATCCCACCTAGAAGATTTTTTATTTCAAAGATTCTTGCATTCCTTCCATAAATGACAGATTCTGCACAACAGCAGCATAAGAATTATTATACTGGATTCAATTTTGTTTCCATTTTTATCAATAGTATACTTGTTTAAATCCACCGGCTTCAGTCAAGGTATTCCAAAGTTATACTAGTGTGTTTGGAAAACAGAACCAGACCTTTATTAAAAAAGGTTTCTGAATCAAACTTTTCATAGTACAGAAGTAATGATGAGCAATTATTCTGTGCACTATGGGTTCTCTGCAAACCTATATTCATATTTCTTGTGCTGTGTTTTTATAAACATACGTATATGTATAATATATTCAAAGAATGTTTCACATTAAGGATAATATTTTAACATTTCAATAATGTAGAAGTATACCAAATATTACCTAGCTCTTTAAGTCAAAGCTGAATGTCAATCTATAGAAAATCATTTGCATTTACCTCATGAAAACAGGCTAGAATTTGAACAATGTGATGACCTTTACGCAAACTCTTTAGAGTTTAGACTCCAAGGTCTTTATCTAATTTGTGGAGGCATTTAGATTAAGATGGAAAAATAATGTTTAGAATTAACCTCTATATTAAAGATGAGGGAATGGCTTTATTCAGCCAGTTTGGCAAGAGAAACAGAAACAAAAGGAGGGAAGTATCGCCACTAAGCCCTGTGATCTCTAAAGAAAAGATAAGGATGCCACGAGGCACGCTCATGCAAGGACATGTATAAAAGATGACAATTCCTCTTTTGTTGCTGTCCCTGTCTTCTATCAGAGTAGTTCTCTGATAGCTGAGACGGTAGTTGGCCATCTCGTAAGACTCACGCTAGGTTTCACAAGAGTGAGAGAGAACTACTTATTCTGTAAGCATGTGCACCAAAAAAAATCTGAATGTAGCTTTCAAACTATAGGTAGCAGCTTTATGAGATTCCTTGGTACATGAAAGCTGCCAACGGGATTTTTAAATTGACAGGTGGTTTGAGCCGTTGACCTCAGCTTTGATACCGACAGAGGCAAATTGCTATCAGCTTGTATTTGGCACTGTGCAATGCCTAATGAAGAGCTCCTTCTATCCTGGGATTTCTTTTCCTTGAGAATGGTATAACATCTTTATAGCATGGTGATAAGTAATACACACTTGCTATGATCATTCTGTCACTACTTCATCATGCTACTTCAAAATGATTTGTGGTTACATTTCATACTCTAGTACTTTTCATGCAGTATACGACTAAATCATAGTAGATTACTAAATCAATATATTTATATTGACAGAACCTGAAGAAATATTGATTTTACACTTTCTGCTATTCATTTATTATGAACTCTCTACCCAGTTCTAGTGAGTAGACAGATTCTAGGGGAGAGATTTTGCAGGGAACAATGGCAGTAACTATCAGAAAAGATGCTTATTGTTTTCATCAGTTACAGTGGCAATGACAAAGGGGAGTCCAAACAGAAGGCAGACTACTCTGGCTAAAGGGAGGAGGATGGCATAAAGGAAAGCATAAGATGGTAAAACTGTCCATATTTCAAGCTGTTTATTGCCATTAAATATGCTGCTTCTTGCGTTCTACAAGCGACTGGCAGAAGTCTTGCAATCGCAAGCCCTTGTTCTTGTGGGGGACTTCAACTTACTGGAAGTCTGCCTGAAGTATAACACAGCCAAGAGGAAACAGTCCCGGAGGTTCCTGGAGTGTGTGGAAGATAACTTCCTGACGCAGCTGGTAAGGGAGCCTACCGGGGAGGTGCCCTGCTTGACCTGCTGTTTACAAACAGAGAGGGTCTGGTGGGAGAAGTGATGGTCAGAGGCCATCTTGGGCTTAGCGACCATGAAACGATAAGAGTTCTCAATTCTTGGCCAGGTAAGAAGGGAGGTCAGCAAAACCACTACAATGGACTTCCGGAGGGCAGACTTTGGCCTGTTCAGGACACTGATTGAGAGGGTCCCTTGGGAGACGGTCCTGAAGGGCAAAGGGGCCCAGGAAGGCTGGACCTTCTTCAAGAAGGAAGTCTTAAAGGCGCAGGAGCAGGCAGTCCCCATGTGCCGTAAGAAGAGCCAGCAGGGAGGACGACTGGCCTGGCTGGGACTCAGGAAAAAATGGAGAGCTTATCACCTTTGGAAGAAGGGGCAGGCAACTGAAGAAGAGTACAAGGATCTCGTTAGGTCATGCAGAGAGGGAATTAGGAAGGCAAAAGCCCAGCTAGAGCTCAATCTGGCCACAGTCATAAGGCATAACAAAAAATGTTTTTACAAATACATTAACAACAAAAAGAGAGCCAAGGAGAATCTCCATCCTTTACTGGATGCAGGGGGGAACACTGTCACCAAGGATGAGGAAAAGGCTGAGGTACTTAATGCCTTCTTTGCCTCAGTCTTTAATAGCCAGACCAGGTATCCTCAGGATTCAGTGTGAATACAGCATCCCTGGCCTGTATCAGAAATAGTGTGGCCAGCAGGAGTAGGGAGGTGATCATGCCCCTGTACTCGGCTCTGGTGAGGCCACACCTCAAATACTGTGTTCAGTGTTGGGCCCCTGACTGCAAGAAGGACATTGAGGTGTTGGAGCGTGTCCAGAGAAGGGAACGAAGCTGGTGAGGGGTCTGGAGCACAAGTCTTATGAGGAGCAGCTGAGGGAACTGGGGTTGATCAGTCTGGAGAAGAGGAGGCTGAGGGGAGACCTTATCGCTCTCTACAATTACCTGAAAGGGGGTTGCAGAGAGGTGGGTGTTGGTCTCTTCTCCCAAGTGACTAGCGACAGAACAAGAGGAAATGGCCTCCAGTTGCACCAGGGGAGGTTCAGGCTGGATATTAGGAAAAATTTCTTTACTGAGAGAGTGGTGGAGCACTGGAACAGGCTGCCCAGGGAAGTGGTGGAGTCACCATCACTGGAGGTGTTCAAGGAACGTGTGGATGTGGCATTGCGGGACATGGTTTAGTGGGCATGGTGGTGTTGGGTTGATGATTGGACTTGATGATCTTACAGGTCTTTTCTAACCATAGTGATTCTGTGTGATTATTGCAAAGGTTCAAACTGGGGCTGACTAGTAACAAATAAATGTTAATTTAACGAGTAATAGAATGTACCCCAAACTCTACAAACGAAGGCTATAATTCCATTAAAAGGCCTCTTGTGACATAAGCCATGTCAGCAAAGCTCAAGTGATTTGCAACGTTATCAGAACCCAGTGGTGGAATTGCAACTTTAATTTATGGGTATTTCAGGGATTTAAAACTGAAAAACTGTGGTACCCCTGAAATCCACAAAAGGTGCTGAGATGCTACAAAGTAAATATTTATTGCTTAAACTTCTAAAAGGTAGCAGTGTTGTTGGAAAGCAATAAAGGCAGAACTCTGTTAGTCTTGTTTAGAGAAGTGTTTTTAGCATAAGGATACCTGCAGCAATTTAAAAACCCTGTTTCTCATTCATGCATTGCACCAGCCTGAATGGCAGGTGACTTGATGCCTGCAGTAAGAGGCAAGAAATTCAGAGATATTCCTGGTGCCAACTTAATAAAAACACATTTCAACTGAAGAATGCAGTTTATTTCTTGTTGCTAGCTGTTGGAGTGAGCTAGTTCTTCTTGGAGGCCAGTGGCTTCGTGTTCAGAAATGCTGAACTAATGAATCAACTCACCGAGTTGTAAGTGCCCAGAAACTTAGTGTCTTTAAGCTTTTTCCTGACTTGAAGGTTTCAAGACCTTCAGAAGTTAGATAGGTCCTAGAAAAAAAATGCAACAGATCTCTTATTTTCCACTTTCACATGGAGAAATACATGAGGAGTGATTTGCCAAGTTGGCATAATTATTGAGAAGGAATTTCCTTACAATCTGTGAATTATACCTCTGGAAGAGAGTGCCTCTGTGAAAGACCTTTCAAAGTATGATAGAGTCTAACAAACCTGACCTCCTAATGTAAAATAAATCCTGCTTGATGGGGTTAGTTCTCATTCTATCCCACATTCCCCTCTCAGCCAAGACATTTGCTCCAACAAAACCACTGTTCAGTCATGTTAATATACCAGTCCCAGAGAAGTATGGAAAGCTTTGCCACGGGACTCTTGTTCTCTGCTGTTTGAATAAAGGAACTACGTTTCCAGGAGAGTGTATTATAACACTGAGTGCATTTTCCAGTTAAAGGATGAATTTTGAAACATTTTACTTCAAGAACACTAAAATTAAAATACTATATGTACTGTTGCCTAGGTAGTAGCAACTTGATAAAAACCTCAATCAAAGAAAGAAGCTAGAAAAACACTGACGAGAATATATGCTTCCCATTATAAAAATTCTGTCAGGACAATAACACTGCATCTGGCTCAATGCTAGAATCAACAGAAGATACATATGTTGAGTGTAGGGCTTTCTGGTAAGGAGACAATAAAGAGCTTTTCCTGTTGCAAATACGTACTTTGAAAACACATGAAAAGTGTGATATAGATAAAATACAGACATTTCCCCCAAATGAAACACAGACCAAATCAAAGCCTATCCAGTCCAGTATCTTATTTCCTACATATGGGAAGGCGAATGAAATGACTCCATGAAGAAGGGAGACCACAGTATATGAGACTAGAATCAGCTGTGTATCTAGACTGTTATGACTCCCAAATCTCCCATCTGGACTAAACTCAGGAAAATCTGTTCTCTGAGGAGAATAAACAACCAATTTATTATTTATGGAGTGACAGAGGAGAACTAAGATATCTCAGAAGCTAATGGAAGAACCACGGATATTCTAAAGCTCATGTTGCTTTGTGAGTCATAGCAGAGAGAAATATGGCGCAACAAGAACCTAAGCGCGCACACTGATACTCAGGTAAGTGTCCAACTGCAATGAGATTTCAGACAGATTTGCAACTGCTGAGCCAACTTCCATTACAGAGGGAAAGCCAGCTGTGGTCCTTTCCTTCCCTGGTATTGAGGGAGAACTGTACAATGCCATGCTACCACTGGACTGCATAGCACTTGTGGTCCATACAAAAAGCATCTGATGCCTCAGTGCTATTTGTGAGGGAACTGAGGAAAATAATATATGTCCATAAACAGTAACAGAGGACTTTTCTTAAGATTACTCCAAATACACTGAAGCTTGCTGTATCCAGACATGTTATCTCAACAGACTTAGAATGAGAAAAGTGAGTTGATCTTTTAGAAGACCTATTTTCTTTCTTTCCTTCCTTCCCAACGGAGTTTAGCATTTTCCACATCGTTTTTCCCCTTGGAGAAAGGAATCTCACAACCGATGCAAGACCAGCCTGAAAAGATATGCCTGAACTCCTTACACTGCTGGTGGAAGGTAGCAGCTTGAAATAGAGTCTGATGTGGTTTATATCAGCCTGTCCATTCAGGATGTTCTGAATAATTACTAAAGTCAATGTTTTAGCCCTTCTACAGAAAAACAGCAGCTATGGCAGTACCAGGGAAAAGGATATAATTGCAAGAGGAAAGGTTATGAGAGACCAGGCAGTTCTTAAAACCTGATTATTTAGTTGCAATAGTCTTCCTGCAGCTAAACTAGGAAAGAACAAAAGTAGGATTATTAAAAAAAAAAGTCCTGATTTCAAAATGCCTAAAATCTGAAGAACTGAGAATAAATACAACCTGAGATAAACATGGCAGACACATGATACACAGAGCACATTTATACAAGGACAAGCACTTGAAGATGATCTTACTTACGTTAGAATCACTGTTACTTACTGGTTCAAATTTAGTCTTCTTTGTGATTTAGGAACAATAGAGAGTGACAAGCATGCACTAAAAGGTGTATGAATAATATGACCTAACGTGTCTCCCTCCATTTCTGTCCTTTTTGATTCACAAAAGCAATGAGTAATAACATTCCTATTTTCAGCCAGATTTAAGCATATACTGAAAATTTACCATTGGTTTAAGTGACGTATTAAGTAAGGACGGGATTACTCACATGCTTAAGATTAAGCTTATGTTGAATACTTTCTTGAAGCAGGACACAATTCTGAAGCTTTAATTTGGTAACACACTGCTTGTTATCCCCTTCACAGCTACAAGACTGAGTCCTGCAATTCTATTTATAAAGTCTCTTTGGTAATGTTTCCAGTAAATTAGTGACTAATGGAGCTCCTTACAGCTACTACGTACTGGATATTAGAGCCTTCAGGATGCAATAGGGCATTACAGAACTACATGTATGAAGGTTACAGTGAATGACAGAACTTTTGGATTAGATTGGTTTTTGGCTTATATTGAATCATTTATTAAAACAGGCATAGACATAACATCCTCTTTTTTTCCTTAGAGCTTGTGCCAAAAAAAATAGTAAGTTTGCAAATGGATATTAAGCAATGCCAGATATTTTCTGGGTTTGTTTTAACAAATTAACCCTTTGTGTTCTTTTCTGATGTCCAAATAATTGTATTGGAAGCAGATGTTCTACCAAAATTGACACGATCAGAAGACATTATGCTCACTTATTAACATACTGTTTAATATTCACTGCAACCTGTTTTAAAGAACAACAATGTGTTAACATTTAAGCCAGGAGGGATTTCTGTACACTATATAGTACTTGATGCAGCTTGTTTATGCAACAGTCTGACAGATACAATTAATCTCATGAAAACGACCAGAGTACAGCATAATGGCATATTATTTTTAAAGTAATAGAACACACTTTCCCTTTGAAAATCAGAACTTAATTAAATCATATAACCTCAGGATGCAGAGAAAAGCTCTAAAAGAATGAAGCTCATTCTAAAGGACAGTTGAATGAAAAAATGGTAGATTTTATACAGAGAGAATTACAGGATAATGTCCAAACAAGAGAAAGAAGTAAGGAATACCTCCAACAAATGCATCTCCAGCTCCATTGGTATCCACAATTTCACTCTGATCACTCACCAACACAGGGAAAGTAGTCACTTCATTTTCTATAGTGGAAGGGGAGAATAAAACATGAGTTCTTGCAAATACGACTTTGAAAAGCACAACAAGCAATGAAAATCAAAACAATTCAAAACTGGAGCTCTGACCTTTAACACAATAATTTGGATAAAAATAGATTTGGTTTATATTTCTGTCTGTATTTACTGCATAGGGATACAGGAACACATTTGCTCAAGCTATTTGTTGTGGACATTTTCATTAATTACTTCCAGCTTAATTTCTTTTCTTTATCTCCTAATATTAAGGGCAAGAGAAAAAAAGTAAATCAGGAGGAACAACATAAAACACCTGGGCATACGGACAGTGCTTCCTATTAGTTGCAGAGAGGTGATGTAGCCTCCAGAATGGCCAGTCCAAGCTTCCAAAGTTCAGCAGAAATTGCTGCATTTTAAAAACCAAAATGCACATGAACTAACTAAAATAAAGCTATGAAATAAAAAGCAGGAACTAGTGTAAATCAAAGTGCTCTCAAATTACATCTTTTTTAAAAACATATATATGTAAGAAGCCTTGAAACGTGCCATCTGACGAGATTTGGTTTCAAGGTTTCAATGACTTCACCCTCTTCCTTAGTATTTCTTTTTAAAGAAATAATTCCTTCTCCGCAGCTCCCTGCCCTCTACTGGCACTCGTTAAACCTATTGCAATAGGTGGATACTCAGCATCTTCACCTCTAATTCACTGCCACACCACAGTTCAACATAATTACACCACTTAGGTATGATAACTTTAGAGTTCTAGGGTTATAAATTTAATATATGCCACTAATTAATCAGCTATGGCTTTCCAGGTGGTAATGTCATAATGACGTGATAAAAATATAATTACCACCTTGTCACAATACCTTGTTAAAGTGTAAATTACCCCTGTAACACAGCCAATGGAAGTTCTGCCTCTGGTAGTCAGTATGCATTAAACTGTCTCAGAGCAAACAGATTGTCCTTTGGCAGACAGCAGGAATTAAAAAAAAGGTTGGGGGGGGGGGAGAAAAGCCTGTCAACCAGTGAAAATGAAAACCATCAGAGCTGTTTTCTTTTAATTTTTGGTAAAAATAGAAATAAAATGGGAAATAGATCCCCCAGTACTGAAAGCTGGGGATGAGTAGTTTCTTCACTGTCCGGCAACAGAGCAGATCATAAAAATCACTCTTACACTGACGTAGACAGTAGCAAACAAGGAAATCTAGTTTGGGAGGCATATAAAGAATTCACAGTCTCAAATCAGGCAAGTCTGTGTATGCTGCAGAGGTACCAGAAGGATCCTGGTTTCTGTGAAATGCAGTGTATCAGCTCTACTGCTCTTCACCATCTGCTACTAAGTGAACCAGGCAGATATAATGATGCTGCCTCCAGAGGGAACCGTTGGCTGGTCCACCAGGAGGGGAGGGGAGCATTAGCAACAACCATCCATGAGAGGCAAAGGAAAAAGGGTAATGAAAAACATAAGATGAATATTCCAATTAAAGAACAGGTTTCAGTCAGTTCTCGGTGCATCCTGCTTTCTATCCTGTTAAGAAAGCTATTTAGGAACATGCTTCAATGCTGTGTTGTGCTCTTAAGATAGTCTTCAAGAGCAATGTTTTTTAGTAATTTTAACAGGATTCATTTGAATTGGAAATCAAGAAAGAGAAGTCTTACATTAAACTCTGCCAGATGAGCAGAGTGTATTCATCCATTTCATAAGAAGGTATATATGATTTACTCTAGATAATACTAAAACAATGAACAAAGTGATAACTCTGTTGAAGACACATTGTAATAAACTAACCTGCTTCCTTCCCAAGTGTGCATGGGCACACACAGATGTTCTATGTTAAATACACAGTAGACACTGGCATACGCATACAAATATATGTGTTTGGGCACAGAGAGTGAATAATGCACAGGCATTATATTTTGAATGCTTTAAATGGGGCTTGGCATCAAATAAGACTCTATTAAGCAAACTAACACAAATGAAAGTTCTCACCATCATCTTTCTCCTTTCTCTTCCTCCTCTGTCCTGATTCCTTCCCTCAGCTCCCTCTAGTACTTGCAGGTAAGTATTGCACTATGAGCTCTTATTCTATTTTTTCTGCAGTAGATGCAATTGTAAGTAACTGAATTAGTCTAAAACCCCAAACACATCAAGGAATTCAGCTGGTACGAGAACAATCTTTTTTTTTTCCCCAATCACAGCTTTCCATCTCTACCTGGGTGACACATTCTGTCTCTATAACTTTACATATTTTCAGGAGGCACAATAATCTCATATTTTGCAGTACTGGAGTTTCAGAAGCAGCTAGCATGGCTTTGGAGCACATGCTACATTATAAAGCTACTACCATCTGCACACATCCAATAGGCAAATTACCTTTCTTTAACCTTAGGAGAACTTCTACTAGCATAGTAGAGTCTACTAAACTATAGTTAACAATAATACATATTGAAAGACACAACAAAATAATACTGAGGTGTGGTTTTTTTTTTGTTTCCTTCACAATAAATGAAGTCAGTTAGAATTAAAGCTGCCATTAATTTACCTTGCTATGTCTGTGTAATAGCATAAAAATAGCTAACATCTCTCACTGATCTGTGTTTTGGAACAACTAGGCACAACAGGGTGAATTAAGATGAAGCAGAAGACTCCATTCTGAATATCCTTGCTTTTGTGACTTTAATGGTGCTTTAGCTTCATTTTTGTGTGTGATCTATTATGTTATAAAACTCCCAAATCCAACATAGCAAACATAGAGACACCTTGGCTAAGTGGTCATCACTGGTTTTGCTTTTCAAAGTCAGTTCTGATTTCATGTATCATTCTGAGCCCTTATGAAATAAAGAATAATTACAGAGGTGTTTTGAAGACCAAGTGCTGCTCCTCTGGGCATAAAATCCAGTGTTCCATTTTTAAGCAACAAGTATCTTCTATGGTAAACACCCTGGAATACAATACATTCCACTTGGATATCATTTCCTGGAAGCCCAGAACTGTGAGTGCAAATTGCAACAAGGTGACTATAATTAGGGAAGTTTTAGTAATAAGCATTAATGAAATTTGAAATTTTGGGACTTTGATTCACCTTGCTCAGTGATTTTATATTAGTGAGGAACTCAACTGTTTTAGAATGATATAGAAATAACAAAAATGAAACATTAATGTGGTGATTTCATAGGCTGAGGACAATATTCACAGATAAATCAGAATGAATCAGCTCACTGGTAAATTTAGTAACTGTTAATTTGTCGCGTTATGTACATAAAGATGTAAATCTATCTTTATTTTCCTCAGGCAAAAATATGCACTAGCACATCTAGCTTAAAATATTTTTGTAGGTAAAACAGTCTGGAGAGATAATAATTGGAGAGCAATATTAATTGAAAAAACAGCGCTCCTTCCATTCTAATACATTTAAGCTCCCAAATGCACACAAGCCTATTTCGTGATGTTAACTGAAACAATCGAACTCTGATGATAGCTACAAATACTACAGGTCTGTCTTTAAACCAAATTAGAATCACAGACTACACGTCTACTCTTAGTACAGTAATAAACACCAGCAAGCAATCATTACATCCAATTAGGCTGAGTACTTTCCTTAACTGGGTCATTTACCAGTCTCTCTTGCTCTTAAAAGTAGATTAAATGTGTAAACTTACATTTAATTACCTGTAACAGAACTCTTATGGGCAACATGTTGGAGTGTCCTTAATTTCATATTAAAATAAAAGAAAAGGAAGAAGGGAGCCCTAAAATATACACAAAAACATCTAGCTATTTCCTCAAATAAGCTTTTGATCTGTGGGCTGGTAGTGGTAGTACAGATGCTTACAAGATGGAGACACATTCATGTTTCTTTTGTGAGCTTTAACTTGTAAAAAAGGAACAACTGTGAAACAGAATTCTGTCCCATCTCCTCCCCACCTCCATCCTCTCTAATTTTCTTTAGATCGGGGGCCAAAACCAGATAAAAAGAACGGATAAAGAAAAAAGAGACAGGAAGAACTTAACAGAACATAGAAACCTGAACTCAAAACCTATAAATGTCTCTGGGCTGCTGTAAGGTAAGAAGTAATGAGGAAAGTATTTGGAACAAGCCCATGTCAGACAGGATGATTCTGAGCTCTTACCTCTTTCCAGAAGGTAAAACCCAGAAGCCTATGGGCTCTAAGTCTCTGCACCTTCTTCAGCACACTAATACATTTTTAAAAATCATTAGTATAACAACACATTCTCCTGTTTCTTCTACAGTAAAAAATGCTGTTGTTGCTGTACTTCACACAAAGATACCACACTCGATAACGGAAATCAAGTAGATACCACAATTCTCCCACCACATCAGCACAGCACTGTCCAAAGTTATAAGGCAACGTGGGGCAGGGCACTGTGCGCTGAACCCCTGGTTAGAAATCCTTGAGAGTTCCAGTGGTGATGTATTTCAAACCTGGGACTGCTGATTCAACCTGTCATTTCTAAGCAAACAGAATGAGATGCTGCATTTTCAGGCTGGGACTTTCAGATAGCTGTGCTGGATGAACACTCCAGGCCCCTGGCACTTTCTGTGTACATGTTAAGTTTGCCTTGTTTTGCATGCCAACATCTCCTCTCTCCTCCATCTAGTTCTGTGCATCGTTTGGCCTGGTGCTGTAGCCATGTAGGGCTTGTCAGAAAAATAAGGAGCTTATTTGTGCAACTCAGTGGAGTTAAATAGTATAACAAATGAGAGGCCAGTCAGCCATGTGCTTTGGGATCTTTCTAATCAAATATTTTAATAATACACAACAAATGATGCTGTATTCTAATGAATGAAATATGTAGCCAAGAAAACTTTATAACTAGTAATAGAAAAGTTGTTAAGCCTTTATTGCGATAAAAAAAAAGCTACCCCAAACAAGTTATAGAGTAGTTATCATTTATAACACATTTATATGTCTATGATATGATACAATTAATACAAATATTAATTTATTTCCATAATAAAAGATCAAAATAGTGCAATTAGGCTAAAATTCTCCTTGCAGCTTGCTAAGCAAAAGTAAGTCCTTATAGCTGCGTTGACCAGGATGCAAAGAACTGTCTTTCAGAGGCAGCTAGTTAATTTTCAGTAGAAACAGAGAAGGAATATGATTCCAAAGACTTTGATTCTTCTGTGGCTCCGTTCACGGTCCTATAGATATCTGTAGGGGAAATGGCAGTGTGCAGACCCCATTTTCCCTCTCTCCTAGGAGGTAAAGTTAATCCAAAGATGTTCAATGAGACTTGTCTTCTCTTTATAGCTCTCCTCAGACATACACATTGTCCCATTATCTAGTCAAGTGTTTTTTTATTCGGAAGTCATATTCACAGACAGCATCTAACTAAAGTGTGATTCATAGGATTAGAGTTAATAGACGAAAGAAGGTTCCTCCAAAGGAACTTGTACACTCATACACATCAGCTATTAGCAATGATGTAAAATTAAACACTATTTTTGCACCCAGCGTATATCCTCTGAACCTACGTCTGATTCTGTCTGCGCTCCTGTTAGTTCAACACCAGTCCTTTGAGATAACTCTCGATTTACACCAGCATGAGATCAGACTCAGAACTCTGTATCTAGTTACGAAAATTGTAAAAAATGTAACAGCAGCAACTAATGACTCATGAATAGCTTCTATAGGCCCAAATGTGTTTTGTTTACTTTATAGAAGGTGTGGGAGCCACTTAAACATCAGTATTTTCCTAGCACCATGAGTTGAAGCTCTACTTTATTTCTCATATTAAATAATTGTTTGTTTGCACAAGTAAACAAAATACTATGTGTGTAAAAGATGGGGAAGCAAGAGGTCAACAGAAAATACTAGTTTTGCTTCAGTTTGGTGCTAATATAACTTTTTTTTTTTTTAATATATATGCATACATATATGGAAAAACTGCCCTAAAGAACAAGCCGCTGAATTTTTCTGGCATGTGTCACAATGTTTAAGTTTTAAAATGGCAATGAACTCTGTTGAAAAAGCCTTTCCAAGCACACAAGAGCATTGCCATTTGCCCGCTAGGCACCGATTTCAGAGGGAGCTGAAACTGCACCCACTGAACTGCCAGAAAACGCACTCCTCTAACTCGGCATGGCTGCTGAAGACATAAGGTAGTGTTCAGAGCTAAATCCTTTTCCTGTGATCTCTGTCCGGACGGGGAAAGGGGTTGAGGACTCAGGAAAGGCAAAGGGTGTGAAGTCATAGGCACCAAAATTAAGGAAAGCTTCGGCAGATGTTTCACTGATACAGCACAATGACTGTCTTGGAATACTATGAAGTGCTCAGATCAAAATCAGCCCTGAAGACAGAAGAGATGGGTTACAATAAACAAAACCCATGAATTGTGTGATCCTAGTCTCTATTGAGAGCATGCTCTACTGCAGTGAGCCTAGCCACACCAGTGACAGTACAGGGTGACACAAAACCAGATCTTGCCTTGGATATTAACAAATATAAATCTCTCTTCCTGCACTGTAAATCCTACATGTATTGGTTTGGCCACTGTACATCTTATTTGATCCTTACATGTAAAAGACCAAGCCAACTCCCCCCAATTGCTATTATTTTTTGAGCTGTATATGCGAATGGGAAATACAAACAAATCTATTTCTATCCGTAAATAGGTAGCTCGAGAACGGAAAACCCTCACAAATAATGACAGTTGGAATGTCAATGTCTAATGTAAAGAACACATCACATACGTACATCCAAGTTACACCAACACATACGTTCTAGCTCATACATGCTCTTCAACCTTCTGAAACTTGGCTATGGGGACTGTGCAAAAAATGAATCACCTTTCAGCTCAGAAAGCAGACCATGCACTTCACTTACTGTTTGCACTGACCCACACAGTAGCAGGAATGCATGTATGTTTGTACTCCATTTCATGGTATTTTACAGACATATTTTAAACCACTGCCTAGCTGGGCCATCAAAACACTATCCTATGAGAGAATTTTCTGACAAATATCGACCTATAATCAGGTCAAAGCAATTCCCACCCAAAAGCTTATCAGGGCATTGGCTAAAAGAAGGAGAAAAACACATTATAATTTGATTTTGAGCAGGACAAAAACTGTATTATGCCTCACATTTTTTATACATTAAGCATATTGCCCTAGCGGGGCAAACACACCTGTCAAAACTTGCAAGCTTTCTTAGCTATACCTCAGTTTCAGAGTGGTGAACACAGAAATCACATCATTTAAATAAATGCCATGTTACATGACAGCTTTGTTTATGCTACATGATAATCTGAGAAGCATGGGTCGTCAGTGGAGGCAGAAATGGGCCCAAGGCACTTCTGTTTTACTTGAGCATCAGTAAGACTGAAAAGAGAAGGAGTGAGCATTAGGTCACTACCGAGCAGTTCTGAAGGAGCTTTTTCTTCTGGGAGAATTTATATTTAGTTTCATAAATACAATCAGTCCATCAGAATGAAAGAGACAGCCTTCCCTTGAAACATTACTAAAAATAAGTTAACGTACAGATATATATGTATTTTTCCCTAAAAAAAAAAAATTAATTGGATACTAGTTGGACATTGCTGAGGTAGGTTTACCATAGAAATTCTATAGCATTGCTTTTAAATATTCAAATTATATGCAGAAATTTTAATTTTTCATCCTTTTAACTCAGGGCTCAGATCTAGAATTTTTACAACTTTTTTTTTCTTCTCATGCTGTATTTGTAAATTCTGTGTTACCTTTAATTAAGATCTCCCTAGACTACTTATTTATTTTTGAAGAATGAAACATGCTTGCTAAATGAATTTTCTCAGGCTTTTGCAGGTTTCAAATCTATTAGAAGATGTCACTGCAGTGGAAGCGGAAATTTGTTCTAATCTCAATGGGAAAATATTCTGCTCTTAAAATGCCAGTTCAGACCAGAGCAACTCCGCTGTTTTTAATGGACTTCTTTAAGCATTATGCCAGTCTAGAAAGAGAATGAAGAAGTTTATTTTTCCCCTAAATTAGCTGCAGATAATTCCTTAGACAACTAAATAACCCAAACTATGATCTCTGCAGTATCACTTAACCAGTTTAAAAGTATTACCTAACCATTGCTGTAAGTAGGATGGTCAATCTACCACCTTTTAAATAATTTCACCACACATTTTAATGTAAATTATGCAACCCTGAATTTATACAATATTGACTACATAGTGAACAAAATTCATTTGGATACAGTTATTATAATAGCAGTTTTGACAGTTTCCAGCAAGAGCTCTTGAATCGTATGTTTGTGTAACAAGCCCTTTAAAGCATGGCAGTAGCATATAGGCACTCATAAAGGTAACACAACAGGTTTTACAGCGCACGCCCTACTGTCAGTTAAAGTAAACCCCAACGCTATAAAAGCAGGCTGCTTGACGAAACCAAAATAACTAACCCAGCAGACAAATTAAAAATTTCCAGCCTCTAGATCTGCAGAACCTTGTCAAACTCCTACCATCGCCTGTCATTCTCAGTTACTTTTCTTTAAGGTTTTATTTCTGTAGTATTAAATTGCTGAATCATTCAGTTTTAAGCTATTTCAACCTAAAAAACCAAACCAACACATTGATCTTCTTTTTAGAAGCAATAAAACATATTAAAAATCATAAAACTTTAGCTGACACATATAGCCAAGTTCAACTTAAACCTAATTTGTATTATCCTATAGGCAAGGTGACCACCAAGATATATATTAGAAGAAAAAAAAACAAACCAAAAAGGTTCCTGCTCTGACGAGATTCCAATCTGAAAACCAAGGTTGGTGAGCAAGTAAATAGATATGTATAAATAAAATGTGGACACTCTGACGATATCATGAATTATGAAAAGTTACGAAGAAAGGCAAGAAGCAGGTACTACTTTAAAAAACAGATAGATACACAGGAAAAAACTCTGGTTAGACTACAGGATGAGATAAT
Source organism: Gavia stellata (assembly GCF_030936135.1). Classification (NCBI taxonomy): domain Eukaryota; kingdom Metazoa; phylum Chordata; class Aves; order Gaviiformes; family Gaviidae; genus Gavia; species Gavia stellata. Next base: position 16,963,804 of record NC_082602.1, read on the forward strand.
TTAAACTTAAAAATGGGGAAAAAAATTGGAAAATGCTTGTTACTTGTTCCTTTTAAAATCACTTCAGTAAAAAAACATATACTTAATAGTTATTTAGACATACTGCCTGCCTTTTTGCCATCTTTTAATCTGGATTTATTTCCTCTAAGAAAAGAAATTAATACTTTCCAGTTAACATTTTTGAATAAAAACTTTCCTGTTCTTATGGAAACAAAATTAACTTCTGTAATGTTTAACTTGCCAAATTTGTACTGGTACCAAGCTTTTACTCATCTTTGCTGTTTACTGTCTTTTCGTTCATCCTCTTTCCCTCCATCCTCCTCTGTTGCCTGTTGATTCCTACCGATTGCAGAAATGACTGAGGTGTCTACTGGTGACCTGGAGGCTGATTGTAGCCAACAATCCTAGCACAATTTGGATTTTTATGCCAACAAAAACTTAGAAGGCTTCACTCTTTTTCCATACAAATACAAATCTGATCCAATAGCTGCTAGTCGGCGGCAGCAGAGGTGGGAGCAGAGGGCGCCAGGAAGGAACAAAGCTGCTTGGGAGCAGACTAACGTTTGGAGCAGGTTTTTCTGCTGAATGCACTTGTCAAACTCGACCTTTGAGCCCATACTGTTTTACTCATCCAGTCTCTTATTTCCTTCTTCTGATTTTATTCTTAAATGCCTGTACATTTTGCACGTTCAGGCTGAAATCGGAAGAGCGGTGCTTTCCTCCTGTAGCTCTAACCTTTTATGAGTAGGCCTCCAGTTCCCTGTTAACCAAAACCAGGGAACCCACCAGTGCCCCCAGACTCCAAGGAGAGGAGGGCTGTCCAGCCAAGAGTGTGCTCCAACCTTAGCCTATCCCTAGCAGTTTGGCTTTGCCTAGAAGAACCAAACGTCGTTTCTCTTTAACATCGATTTCTAACATACTTTAATTACTGTATTCATTTCCCTAAGCCATTTGAGATCACAGCTTCACATGCTCTCATCTTCTAGACCAGTGTAGTGACTACCCCAGAAGCCAACACACAATAAATATCCAGTATGAACATCTAACATGCATTCTTTTGTTCCTCCAAACATCTGTTTTGGTTGCACACACAAAGACCACTTTATGGTTTCTGCATTCTACCTTTCACAAAAATTGTCCCTTGATTTTTGAAATGTTTAAGCTGTCTAGTTAAGCAGGAAATCCAAAACCAATTTTTAGGTTTTTTGTATTTGGTTTTAGCCAAATATTAAAATGTCAGTGCAAAAAGCAGATAATTCTATTCCATGATGCACCAGAGATTAAAAGAAAATTGCATCTTTAGCACTCTACTACAGTGTTTAACTGCTCACAAATGGATATTCATGTTTTTGTAGTAATTTACAGTGTGCAATAGATATTGTAATCTAATCCACCACAACTGCATAATTTTTGACCAACTTGCTGTTGATAAATAATGCAAGTATCAGGTTATTAGATTTTTTACAATTAAGTGACTAAGAAAGCTGTTTATTGCCTTCCGTTATACCCTCTGTTAATAAGATCGTTGTTGCAGATGTTCATGTATGCTGCATTGATGTTTAATGGTGCATGATGCTCTAGGTGGTTCCCATAACCTTGCTTTGTCTACTATGAGCTGACTCAATTGATATGATAATAGAGAAAAGAGGTCTGAAACAAGCTGGGCTGTACTGGTGCAATTTGCATAACCTTTAAATTTGCCATCATTTGATAGCCAACTGCTCCTAAAAATTCTTATTCAGTTGTCAGCAACAACAATATACTGTACAAACACCATTCTGCAATTGGACAGGTGGGGAGGAAAGAGAGGACTTGCATAGTTTATTGCACTTTTATCTTCTGTCAGGAAATGTACTTATTATCAAATTTATAAAGCCAACAATTCGGAGCAGAGTTCTGCAGTTTCATTCGTGATCAATTGCTATTAGCCACAATGCCTGGCCTGGCATCTTTTCAGGTTCACAGTACAATATCACAGTGTCGGATTACAGGGGACATAAATATTTGGTTCCATAGACTCCTCTCTGATTCAGTTTTGACTGCTAATCACTGGGGCAGGGAGAGGAATCAGGATGGATTAGGAGGGCGGTGGGGGGCATAGGGTAGCAGGGTACAGCAAACAAAATCAATGTAAGCAGTCCTCCAAACTTGAAATCTGGTTTCTGACGACTCTATGTATTCTTTTTAAACAAACACTAGTATTATATCGTTCAGTACGTATAGCCAAAACCTAACAATATAAAAGTAGTTCATGTTTACTGTATTCACTAAATCTGCTGTCTGTATATAATTTAAGTCAGGTCTGATTACTTTACTGACTTTATTATTTGTAACAAAGAAAATAGCTGTGGTGAAAATAAGCCGGAGCCTGCTTTCATTCAAATGGGATCAACTACATAAACGTTATTTTTGTGGTATCCAGAGGTTTATCTCTAAACTGCCACTTCATATTCTATATTACGCTCAGGTGTGTCAAGGTCAGGTCATCGGTATATGAGTAACATGCACAGACTACTTTTCAGATATGGCATTTAAACCGCTTCCACTTTGCTTTATCTGTAAAACCTACTGTGGAAATCACTGAGCCAAACCGATCATAAAATCTCACAATTCCACTGTTAGACAATTAACCGTTTTTGAGAACTCCAATTAACCTCCCCTCCCCCCAACGTTAACTCCAGATGTTTTGTCCTCTTAAACAAAATGAATCCTAAATCCCCAAAGTCAGGTGAAGCAGGATCCATTCAAGACTCCTTTTTGTTCACTTTTTCCACTAGCCAGGATCACTGCTCTGACCCTCCTGGAGGTAAGGATTTCTCTTCCATTCAGCCACCTATTTCCCACAACTTCTATTGCCTGCAACTGGATGCTACAGCAGAGAAACTTCTAATCAAAGGGTCAGTTCTTCCAGTTAACTTTCGTCCAGGGTCACCATACATACCCACATTTTACTCTCCTTCCATTCTGTGCAATTATTTTGACTATTTGAGCAGCTGAAGATTAGAGGCCTAAAAATGTAAGTTCCATCATTTATGGCAAAAGCATGACATGGATAGCTACAATTTAAACTTTTCTACAATGTTCATTCAACTGTAATCACAAGATGGGAAATAAAATCTCTAAATTAAAGATGATAGGCTATCAGAGTCTGTAGGGCACCTTCTGAGCAGAGATTCTGCTGTTCAAACTCCTCTGTGATGATTTGTTATGAAGTGAGCTGCTGCCTAATAAAAGGCTAAAACTGCCAAAATAATGGGAAAAAAAAGATCTTCTACAGAAGATATTCTGCCTAGGTGCCAGTGGTCAAAGGGTCCAGTTCTTTATGCACCTCATTTGTAACAGACAACAAAGAAGATACCTTAAGGTAAAACGTGTTATCAAATCTTTCAGCATACATAAAGTTTGCTTTTTGTATAACCTCTAGGTAGCCTACAAAAATTGAACCAGAGATTGCAGACAAGGTACAACACACAAAAAGACACATGGATCAGGATAAACCATTAATATTCATGAATGTTTTAAGTTCTCCACGGCCATAATCGATATCCAATGAAGTTAATGAGATCTTCCATTGATTTCAAAAGACACTGGGTTGAGCCCCAGAGACGATATCACATTCTCTGCAAGCACTCCAGCTGATAACACATACTTTGATAAGTTGCTACCCTCCCATTCAGAATTTTAGCAATGAACAAAAGATGCGTTATCTTATTTCAAACTGGTTTTGCAAAATGAGCAATATACCATTACAAAACTCAAAACGGAGCATTTAATATCTTTAATTGAAGAGCAGTCAAGGCCACAGCAGTTACTTGCAATGTTAATGACAATATGAGATCCATAAGTAAGACAATCGTTATTTTTGTAAGAAGGAAATGAAAAAAAAAGCCTGAATATGTCATCCTCCCAAAAGGTTGAGACTTTGTTTTGTTTTAACTTTGAGCCTCTAGAAAGCAGTGCTTCAAACTCTTATGACTTCTAACACATCTAAGCCCATCCAATAGATTTAATCACTGACAAATAGAGTTATAAGTTCAAACTGGCCTTGACCTTGGGCAGTATGACATTATCTGAAAACCATTAATGGTCTGAAACTAAAGGAAAAGCTCATTAATAAAAGCAAAACCATACAAAGGTAAAAAAAAAAGAAAAAGGAAAAAAAGGAAGTTTTATTAAAAGTATTGATCATGACCTAGGGCACTACAGACATTGATCTATCCCACATCTCCACAGGAAAAAAAAGGTTAAGCCAACAAATTATTGATCTATTATGAAACCTGCTGAACAAGCCATACATCTAATTTCTTACAATGAAAAAAATAATCACACCAAATTAGGGTACATAGAAAATATATTTCTTAAAGATTATTGGTAAAAAATTACTATCTGATTGATTTAATAAAATAGCCACCCTTTTAGTATGATTTGAACCTAAGTGTCAGGAGGTGAGAAGTCTATGCACTGTAAACCTTTAAAGCATGGGTTTCAGATTTCAACTCATTAAACCATATGTTTTTAAGGAGAAATGGGTAGCGTCCAATACAGAATACTGCAGCAACACAGAATGCATGTAGAGAAAAGGACAATGCTGAACTTTAAACTTAAAGCATAAATTTAATGAAAAGTTTATAGGGTAATTATTTTAAACAAAACAGAATACTGTAGTTTTGGATTTTCTTCAGTTGGTTCATGAAGCCAGGAAGATATATTTAGACTGATATAGCATTGTAGCTGCAAAAACAGTTGCTGAAAAACTAAAAGTCACCAGAATTTCATGTTTGATGTACATGGAGAAGGGCAAGTGTCATTTTCAGAAAATAGGGGATAACCTTGTCAAAGCTGCATCAATTACACGTACACGTGAAAAGCACAAATTAAATTTGGAAGTCTGTCATTAGTTCCAGTGCTTCCCAAGTACTGAATGACCAATTCTGCTGTCTCACCATTCTTTTAATATAGTTCTATGATAAAATCGTTGGTTTTCAGCATATAAGATGTCAAAGAGATGGTTTCCCTTCTGACAGTATATTCATGGCTCTGTCCCCTTATTTGCTCTTTGCTTTGCAGACATAATTCTACAATGTTACCAGCTGATCCTGGACCAACTTTCCTTCCAACTTCGGAACTACAGTCTTTGTTGCTAGATGGAAGTTCAAAAGAAAACATCATGTTTTATGCCTCAGAGTGAGGCTCCATAGCAGCTTCAGCCACTATAGTTTGCAGATACTATAGTCTCATCCTTGCCTCCTTCTACTGCAAACCCTGCCTTCTGCCCTCCCATGCTGGCACTAGTACTCACCTGGACCCTGCAATGAGCTGGTTCAGAGACCTCACTACCTTTCCAGAGCAGGTTTCTGCCAGTCTGTGTGGACTGCTGAACTGGTTCACCATGCAGGCGGAGACGTGCTGGAAGGATGGGGGAAAAGTAGGGGATGGAAATGTGTGTCCTAGGATGAGTCAGTGATTTCTGATTTTTCTATCACTTTAAAACAGCCAGGGACCCAAGTCTCAGTCTCTCATGCTCTGAGGACTATGTAGCCACAGAATGAATAAGGTGAATCCTCATCCCTTCCCGGATGGCCCAGAACAGCAGGGGCCTGCCTTGGTAACCATAAGGCTTAATTACTACCATTCTTCTCAGGATTTCTGGTAGGTAGTTCTGTTGCTTCATGGTTTGAGCAAAAACAATAACATGGTGCCGATGTAATTTTTTCTGTATGAACCACCTCACAATTCACTCAGGTCACCAGTAAAATGGTACCGGTTTTAAAATACTAGAGCCATGTATACAGGAGGCATCAGAAACTTATGATAAATTAAGTCTGTGTGGATGCTCTAACTGAGGAATAATATCACAGGGAAGGGCTCATTTCTCCAAAAGAAAAAAAAATTAAACTACAGTGTACTAAGGTACTTTCTTTCCTGAACAAGAGTGTGCATTTGAGATTTAATGGCACCTGAATCTGTATCTTACTGTAAATTCATTCAACTTGGCTCTCCAGGGTCAAGCAAGACAGACCTCAAGTGATTTAAGAGGTGGCCTTATTGAAATCCCCCTGCCTAAGTCCAGTCTTGATGTTAACTGTGCCTACCTGTTATGGGGGGCATGTCTAGGCTACATATACCATTTCTGAGCCAAGCTCTTCAGTGTCCTGTGTGCCATCTTCTTGTGATACATTTAGACTCATTTGGGATAGTAAACCCAAAAGTTGAGTGTGAAGAATTGCAAAAGTGTCTCACACTAATGGGCTATAAAATTCTTTGCCAATCAATGTAAAAAAGATGCACATACAAAAAACAATTCTAGCTTTAAATACACAATGATGGGCTCTAAACCACCTATTACCACACCATAAAGAAAATTTGAAGTTACAACAGATAATTCTATGAAAATGTCAGATCAATCATCGGTGGCAGCCAGAAAAGCAAATAAAATGTTAGGAATTATTAAGAGAGGAATACAGAACAAAGGAGACAACAGAATTAAACCACTCTGTAAACTTCTCAGGCACTTGAACATTCTGGTCCCCCAGTTCACAAAGTGTATAGCAGACCTGAAAAAAGGCATAGTGAGGGGTGAGCCAGGGTGTCAGAATTATGGAGCAAACAAAGAACAAATAAACAGAATGGGAAAAGAGTCTGGAAAGAAGACTAGTGAAGGGGAGATAAACAAGAGTTCTGCAAAATCAAAAGTAACAAGACGTTGTATGTGGAATGATTATGGACTGGCCGTGCAACACAAGCAGCAGGAGACAGCCAGCAACATTCTTAAGTGGCTGAATCCAAACAAATAAGGGGAGGTATTTCTTTACATAACACACAGTCTGTGAAACTTATTATCACAAGATATTATGTATAGTAAAATCCTATTTTGGACTATTAAGCGCCAAGACAACATCTCTAGTTCAGAAATTCCCAAGCTGCAGATCGCTGGAAGCTAGGAGAGTGTAACATGGAACTATCATTATAGATTTGTTCTGGTTTTACCCTCTTTTACAAGCATCCACTACTGTACACTGTTGCAGATACCAGGTTAGACAGACCTTTGGTCTGCCTCAGTCCTGCTCCCACTCTTTCACTCTATATTGCCTCTCCAACATCATGCAATTTCTACCACCTAAGCAGTAGATTTGTATATTAACAGTTATGCCTCCAAGAATCCTTTTTAGAATTATGGTACAAAACCTGTCTTCCTAAATGTATTTGTATCCGAGAAACAAATATAGAAATTCTTCTGTGTAGGAATACTGCCTAGTCCTAAGGAATGGGATAGGGGCCCGTATTTACTGTCCTTCAACAAACATGCATTTTTCACAGCTTAAAGGAGTAATTTTTCCTCAGAATGACAGAATGTAAATTCATTGTAGTACCTGTAATTCAGGCTAGGTTTAATAAGAGGCACAGTTTTGCCTTATTACTAGCGATTATACACGAAACGGGAATTTCCCAGCTTCACTCTCAATTTCTGGGCTAAACTAGTGCATTAATACATTAGACTAGAAAAGACATCCTTTTCTTAAATCGATATGAAATCACTGCAACACACACGTTACATATATACATATATCTATTTATATATATGTGTATGCATTCTTGGAGACGTAACAGTTGATACAGTTTTAAGTCCAGTCAAGATACCAGTATCCAGGAACTTAGGTTTTAATAATGTGTTTCAGCTGTCTAATAAAATGCTCAGACCTCCTCTCCCACACAGCATGAAAGCATGAATGGTCTCAGTTACAAAAAAGATATTACCAGTTTTGCTATTCATTAATCGCTATCAACAAACATTCATTATTAATTTAGGTTTTGTGGTTTCCTAAGTCACAACTAAACTAAAAATAATTCTGTTGGGCTTTCTGGCTCATTTGTTATGCCATTAGCGGACTAAAATTTCCTTTTTTCCTGAATCCATTTTTGTTTTTTAAACTTTTCTTTCCATTTGTGAATATAAATGCATAGGGAACAGTGAAAGTGTGTAATCCTGTGAAAAAGAGTACACACTGTATTATAACCCAACTACTATTTCCCTAGGTCCAAGACACTACTTTTGTTTGCATAAACACATAGGAAGGCTGTCTGATAAAAAGAGCTAGTCAAGGTTTTCCTGTCTGGAAGGCTAAGGATGAAAGCTGTGAGGAGTAAGGAAAAAAATAACGCTTCTTCTTGCTTCTTAGAGGAGAACACACAATACTCAGTAACTTACAGAAAGAGGAGCTGCAAACAGGCCCACCATAAAATGTCAGCAGTGTCAATAGTAATAAATACTTCTATGTTTTATAGAGAGGCTTACAAGGTTACATGCTGGTCTATGATTGCAGCACAACCTGACAAAGAAAACCTACTGACCTCTGCTTAGAGTAAGTTGTATGCTTGAACATCAGTCCTTTTTATTCCCCCAAAAAGCATACAGTGTCATGCCATTAAGATTTAAGAATGGCTCTTAAAAACTCTCTAGTTTCCACAATTTTGACAACCCTTCTAAAACAAATGGTTTAAAAACTCTCCTTCTAAACTATTTAAGGTCTGACATATCCTTACAAAGTAAAAGAGGCTTCATCGTTCGTAAAAACATACTATCCATACCTTTGTTGTTATTTTCATTTAGCTCAGGTTTTGGTTCTATCCAAACACATAAACTTCAAATTTATGAACATATGTGCATATATTACCTTAAGAATGGTTGTACTGGGTGACACCAACAACTATTTAGCTCAATATCCTGTTTCAGATAACAGGTAGAGGCAAATGCCTAGTATTACTCCAACATCCAAGGCTTGGTAGGTAGGCGCTAAATTTTGGTAATGTTGCAAGTTTTATTGCGACATATTAATTTGGCTATATTGCACACACTGATTAATTTAAGGAATAGATTAAATAACAAGTAATAATAACAAGTAGAAATTCACAAAACTATTTCAGTATGTACTATGTGGTAGGTGCGCAAAGAAATTTTTAAGACGGACCTTTCTCATGCTACCACATTCGCCAGCACTGCTAATACATTTCCTGAAATATTCTCAAGTAATGTATCCCAATAACTGAAGATGTACATGGTTAGTAAGCCCTGAGGTGGCTTTAATGCTCGAATCCTTAAAAAAAAAAAACAGTATTTACCGCCGTACTCTAACAAATGAGGTTATTAGAAATGTGCCCTTAACAGAGGTGGTCTTGCAAACATTGAGGGGAAAAAAGAATGGAAAATTCTATGTTCAAGCCTGAACGTGCCAGATTTCATCATTCATAACTTGAAAAATGTTGAAGTGATTTTCTTTAAATTTGGATTGTTTTTCTTTCCTCTATTAAAGCTATAAAACAAGCCAAGTTTAAAGTTTGTAGCTTCAGCTGTTTTTGAATTATGCAAATATTTCAATATAAAAGTATGTTTTTCCATTGCTGAACTGATTTTGCTCAGACTTTCCGAAGACTTCCCTTTGGGCCAAGACCAGTCATAAAATGTATCTGACTAAAAGTAATTTGTTTAAAAATGTTATGAGCAACTCTGTAAAAGGGATAGCTTTCACAGAATTTGATTCTGACAAATGTTATAGCACACATATAGATATGACATATATGTACTTGCCAGAGCTTGTGATTTTTGGTGTTTCTTAAAAGCTCCAGCTGCTGGAATCAGGAGATTGCATGTATTCATTAACTCTCCCCACTTTCCCCCCATATGTATTTTTTGTGGTTACAGAAAAAAGTGTTGAAACATGAAATGAATGTATCCCATAAGCTCAGGAACCCCCTAAGTCAAATCCAGAATCTCAGGCCTGGGAAGAGGGATATGATGGAACAAGGCTGTGGTAGTAGGACCAGAGTCTTGATAGCCAAGTAATTCCCATTATGGACGAGGAGCTTCCGCACAAGGAATTAACCCAACACTGTTCCTCAAACAACTTTTTGTGGTAAGCAAGTCCACAGATCCTATTTTCAGTTACCAATACCCTTCCCAAACCATAATCCTCTGTACTGAAAGGTTTTGTCACAGGTGTCTCTCACAGACTACATTTTTTCAAGAGAGTTTTATCAAAATTGAGTCGTGTTGGGGACTGATGCTAGAGAAAATTACAACGCTTTTGTCAATGCTAATTCTTAGGGTCACTGAGAATATCCAATGCCTCCAAGTTCTTCAGTAAAAAGATAAAATTTGATGCCATAGAAAAATGCACCTCAGGTTGCCCAGAGAGATTGTAGACGCCCCATATCCCTGGACACATTCAAGGTCAGGCTGGCCGGGGCTTTGAGTAACCTTATCTGGTTGGAGATGTCCCTGCTCACTGCAGGGGGGTTGGACTAGATGACCTTTAAAGGTCCCCTCCAACCCAAACCATTCTATGATTCTATGACATGAAGAGGAAAGCTTCAGACAACAATCATTTGCACATGCTCTGTGGAGTCTTATTAGAAGCCGACAGTTAATTTAGTCAACATTTCATCTGCCACAGCTCCTGTGTGCCAATCCTAAACACTCCTCTCCTTCCCTATAAAACAGGCTGATCACACTCAGCTTGAATTTGAGCTTGCTTCTTCCTTGCAATTATTCCTCCTGACAGAGAACAGGAAGGAAGGGGAGAGAAAAGGGGCCTTGGGGCTGGAGTACTGTGACGGAGGAGATATGAACAGACAGTAGAAAGACCCAATGCGCGCCATGATAAAGAGAGAGAAATTTTTCCTCCGAGAACACAAATAATTCAGACAGCCAAAGAAAGTGGACTGACAAATGGGAATGGCTTACGTTGGGATTGCTGATGCAGTTATTGCTTCTCACCGTTGTCATGATCTGCTCCGGTTGCATGGATCTCTAAGTTGCTTGTCAATCCGTGCCTGAGTGTCTACAGCTCATGATCTGTTGGAGGTGAGCCACCAGTGTTTTTCGCAGGCATTAAAACAATGTTGTGTAAACTGCAGCAATTCATAAGCTGACTGAACGTCTTTATGGTATAGCTGGGCCAGATTGTTGGAGGAAGTAGATGTTTTAGCTGTCTCCATCTAAGCTCTCTCCCTCATCTATCAGAGCTATATTCACAGAACTTTTTGGTCAATCTTTCTTTCCTTTTGGTAACAAACTGCACCTTTCTGCCCTATGCTCTACTCCTCAAATACCTGTTGATACTTCCATTCTCTGGAATTTCCAGGAGTCAACAACTGTCGCCACAGTCCTGTCCACATGTAATGATGGGCTGTATTTGGCCTTCTTCATCCCACCAAAACCCCAAGAAATTCCACATCTAATTTCCAGCACATATAATTCTGTGCCCTTTCAGAATGAGCTGGCAACCTGCAACAACCCCTTTTATCCATCTTATTTCCTCTCCTTCCAGCCAGAGCTGTATCAAAGTGCATCCCCTCATTATTTCCGTTACCTGATCCCCCATTCAACCTACACATAACTCATCGAAGAGGTGCACTCCTCCTCTCATAACCCAGTCCCTCTCAACTTAGCCCCATGGCTGTCTTGCCCTCGCCAGTATGCAGAGGCTTTATCTGACAGCGGAAACGGACCTCTGTTAAGGATGTTCTCACAGCCTCAGTGTTGCCTTTCTCATCTTGCCATGTGTGGGCAGGGGGAAGGGAAAGAAGCAGGGGTGGCCATTGGCGGTGTCTCTTCACAGAGCGCAGCCCAATCCAAGCCATTCACTTCTACTCCCATGGCTCACAGTAATGCTGGAGAGCAGAGACCTTTCCGTAGGGAAAACGGAGAAGGGGAGGAGGGAAAAAAGGTAGAAAACCCACAAAGGCCAAATTCACCTTGGAGTCTTTTACTGTCACACCTGTAAGCTCCAGCTCCATCCTGCGCTCTTTCAGAGGATGTAAACAGAGATCACTGGAATATGTGATACTCCCAACAGCTGATGAAGAATGGTTAAAGGCAGCAGTACAAGGAAAGAAAGGGAGAGTAGAGTCCTTTGCCTGGATACTGATGGCCTCTGGTTGAGTCACTAGTGACAGAAACATCTTTCAACTAATAAACATGTTCTTACTATGGACAAAATATAAAGCAGAAGGTACCTACAAGCATGTCCAAATCCATAGCTGACTTTGCAAATACTATTTTAATCTAGGCACTAACATATTGAGAATAGATTGTTTTCTCAGAAGGGCAGGATAAACAACTACACAGCCTGCTTTTTAAAAAAAAAGCTATTCTTCTTCTGTGCATTAGAAAAACGAAATGAATTTTATACTGGCAACTGCTCCTAAATGCAGCAATTCTTCCAGAGATCATTTCAAAACTTTTTACACTTTCCACTGCAGGTTTCAAAGCACAACTAGACCTAACTAGTGTTGAAATAAGTGCGTTAGCAGTACTCTATGCCAATCTCTGGTATCATCATATGCTAAATTAAGGGACACATTTTCCTTCTTTCATTATTATTTTAATGTGAGGAGGTGGGAAAAAGATGATCCACACCAAAGGAAGGAAAAAGGGGAAAAACAATAACAAATTGGTATCTCTTTCAAGAACTGCCCCACAGGCCAAACATTTTTATGTTCTTAATCATTATTAAATGACTTAACATGACACACAGAGCCTGGCGAATGATTGCATCCTGACATGAGAACGAATTACAAATGAAATGAAAGATCAAGCTGTATTAGAGGACTGCCTCTGGGAAATGAAAATCTTTAATTCTCTTTTATTATTGACATTTATTTGGCTGCCATGAATAACAACATAGCAAAGAGATTCAGCTATGCTTGTGCACTGAATAGCTTATCCCACGGCTCAAAACTGCCTTAACATTTATCATGTTTGCTTTTGTAGCTGACACCATTGCATACACTCTCTATCCATCTTGCATTTATCATGCATATGAAGTGCATTCTCTAATTTAAGTTCATTTCATAGCGAACAAACAGCTAAGATTAGCAAGTGTCAGTCCTCAAATAAGCTCCCAGTTGTAAAAATATCAAAGAAGGGATTAATGGATTTGTTAACAACTCCAGTTTGAAGAATAAAATAAGTACACTGTGAAAATTAAATAAGAGCACAGGAGGGTTACATATAAGATTTAGGTTTACTACTGTTATTACTAGCTCATGTATAAAAACATTTTTATACTGCTATTTTTCAGCCAACTGTACAATACTCAAGTGGAATGCCTCCATATGGGCCATACACGTAAAGAAGTAACTTTCTGGAAGCAACGCTTTCATCATTATTCAGTGAGATAGACATACCCAACTCTCAATGACTGCTTTCTATTTCCTTTAAATCAGTTTGTAGCTAACAAAAGAAAGGAAGAAGCAAACTATTGGAGAAATCATTCAAACTGCTGCTAAGAATGATCTACATTACAGTGATGTACCTACTTAGTGCCTGGCCCTGCAGCCACAGTCTGAAGCCAATTCTGCTTTTGAGGCAAATATCATATGAGTAAGCACCAGTCCCTGAGGTGCAAAGCTTCCTCAACTTCACTTCATTTCAAAAGGAGGAATTCAGCCCTGACTTACCTTGTGAAAGAATGAACGACTAAAATGGCTTGCCACAGCACATGTTTTTAATAGCTTTATTTAGTCTAGAAGCATAGGTGGACAGAATTAAAGAGACTGTCAAAAGGTAGGCAGTCATGTTTATAATGCTTAAATCTGTGCATCGTACATCATCAATTTAGACAGCACAAACTACTTGTATCCCTGCTAGAACACCTTTTTCCCACGTACTCCTTTGAGAATAGAAGAGCAGACAGATGAGAAAAGCTAAAGTGAGACTTTCTGCTCAAAGCAAAAAAGCCTGGAAATTCACTTAGTACTGGATTTCACTTCCTCCTCTTCCCAAATGTTTAAATATACTATACTGTTGCACAGCTGTTCTCAGCAGGCATAGTGTGTTCTTGTTTGCAGCAAAGATGGCTACACAGATAAAATCTCAAGTCATAAAAATCTGAGTAAAACCAACTGGATCAATATTTTAGATCTACGTTATAAAAAAAGAACTTAAGATGTTCAGAACTAAATTCTCAGGCATTCCTGTGAAATATTAACTTCTCAAATTCAGAATCTTAAAACAATTAAAAGCATAACAGATGAAAAACAGACTAATATCAAAAAGCAAACGCTCCGACTACCATTTAACAGTTATAATTTGTAAAACCACAATTTGTAATTGATTAACTAGAATATTTACTGTGAGTGACAATGGAGATTTGAAAAATATACCTGTAGCCATTACAGTGTCATCTTTCCCCTGGGTGAAGACTACGATTCGTTGCCTTTTAGCGTTCACCTTTGGCAGGGCTTGTGTCTTCCGGGCTATCTCTTTAATGTCTTCAGTCTATTAATCGAGAGAAAGAAAATTCTTGTTACCAGCATACTAGAGTGGTGAGGGATTAGAACTTTATTAGCAGATCAAAGATTTATTTTCTTATGGTTGGGTATAAAATAGACTTTACTGTCAGTAGAGGAAGATTTTTAGAAGGAGGAATACTTCATTCTCCTAAGGGTTTACATGGTACTACGAGAACATTGTTTTTAATCTTGATAATGATAGTTCAGCTATTCCAATTGCTGCAAAACTGCAAAGCTAACAGAGGAATTACAGAGCATTTCCTAATGAGCAATTAGTGGGTTTCTTTGCTGCTGACTGGATTCTAACCTTACCTATCATAAAATTAAAAATAAAATTGGTAAGAGAATACTTTGGATAAACTCTGAGCCTGATTTTCATCCAATTTAGTCAGGTTTTACAGTACTATAATCCCTCTGATTTCAGCAGGATTACAAATACTGTTTCTCTAACTTCCCTACAGCAACTGATCTCAGCAAGTAAACCGCCTGTACCCTGCAGCCCCTCAGAAGGTGTGGGGCCCGGGTCAATACGCTCTGCGCTCCCCAGCTGGTTGCGTAATTGAGATGCAGGGAAGCGAAGGGTGAAGGCTATATTCAGTGGGGTACAGAACACCCCCGATTTTATGAAGTTAGGCTAAGCTGCAAAAATTTCCGGAATCTTTGATTTAAAGGGACTTTGTCTGTAGACCATAGTGCAGGTAGCTAGCAACAGAGAAACTGGCATACTGAACCAAAACTCTCATCCATCCAAACAGCACAACTTGTCATTAGAGTATTATCCTTCCTATTCTCATAGTTGCCCTATGATCTGAAACACAAGGATTGCAATTTCTAATTTACTCAGTTTTCAATCTAATCCAAATATAGGTATTCCTGTTATTTGTACAAGCATCAAATCCTTTTATGCGGGAAGCTTTTGTTCTCAGATTTATCTCAAGTCAGGAAGTTCTACAAATTAACTTTGGTATATGCAAACCTATTTCTTGCCATCATTTATACTTTTTTTCTTTTATTTTGTTAACATGAGAAAAAGTAAGAAAGACTGTAATTATCCTCTGTGCTACTTACCACGTCCCACTTTATTCATATCTGTGTTAAATAACCCCATAGTTTTTTCCCCAGTTTCCTCTTGTGTACGAGCAACTGTAGTGAAATACAGCTGATTTGGTGAGGGCCTAGTGTTGAATATATGAAGACATAACAATACTTTCTGCATTGTTTTGCATCCTGTTCGTTATGATTCCCAACTAATTTTTTAACACAATTACATAATGAATAGACTTAATTTATAAAGCTGTCCAGAGTGGTTTCAAGTCATTTACCAGAGTTGTTACAATTAATTTATAATATTAATAAATTGATTTTTATCTTCCAAAATCAGCATATAGTGTTATTTTGAAACCCAGGTACAGTATGTGCCGTTTTGACTGCAGCTGCTGATTTTAACAAGAGGTTGATTATTTTTCATCAGCAGGTCAGTTAAACACTTGAAGAACTTTAATCTGTATACCATTCAGTCCTGGTTACTTGCTGATTTTTTATAATCTTGTTGATCTTCAAGCACTTCACCTTTATTATGGACAGAGAATATGCCTGGGCTATATAGCCCAGGGCTACATGCCCTGGGCTATATAGCTATATAGTATCTATTTATGTGAAAATTATCTAGCTCTACTCTCAGCCTCCCTTTAATTTCTCCCCCAACTCTGGTAGTCAGTGAGCTCATTGATTTTTACACATTTGCCAAGCATGAAAATAATTTCCCCTTACTTATTAGTCTCTTTACCTCTTTTTTAAATTCTTTCATACTTTTCATTTCCATATACTACAGTCTCATTTGTGTTATTTCTTCCTTCCTCCTGCTTAGACTATTAATATAGCTTTTAGAAGGCAACGTCTTCCACCAGAGAAGAAAGAGAAGAACATTGAACCCCTCTGCGTGGACTGAGGACAGTGAACAGGGGCCATCTTATCCCTAATTCTCAAAAGGCGAGGAGTCCCTTAAAGATGCCACAGAAAAAAATTGAAATTGCTGCTCTTCTGTTTTGAAATGTCTTTTTAAGAGATTTGCAAATAGTAGGTATCAGCTGGTGGCACAAGCTGTTGAATAGGGGATGGATGGAGAATTACAGCCCTCCAGCTTGGTAATACATAGGCTTCTGAAGGTTCACCTAAATTCTGAACTATTTTAGGCCTTGATAATTAAGAGATCCGTGAACTAGAAAATGCAATAAAGCATCATGGAGATCAAAGGAAACAGGAGAGAGGTGTTTAGTTTTTGCTAAGTAGGAAGTGTCTACTAGTGACTTTATTAAGCACGTTTACAGTGGAGCAAAGCAGGCACAGAAATCAAAGAGCTTGAAGATATTTGTGCAATGTATTTACAGGCACTTGAGATTTTAAAAGGAAAATGAGGAAGTTATAATAGGAGAAAATGGCACGATCAAGAGACAATTTCTTCAGTTTAAGGAAGAATAAAGATGAACTTATATGAGGGAAAGACGATCCTGAGGAAAAAGATTAGTGAAGAATGATGGTAAAGGATGAAATAAAGTAGACAGTGAAAGAAAGTAAAAAGCACATATGTTTTCAGAAAGAATTAAATATATAATAAGCACATAACAGTAGAAGGAAGGTATTTAAGGGAAAAAAGGCAATTTTTTGAAAAGCAGAAATTTTAAAACAGAGTGGTTTGGAGACTTGCGTCTGATTGTGCAGACTTTAAAAGTAACTGAATAGCATCTTCTGTGAGAATTAACTTGGCCATTTTTACCCAAAATCACTTTCTATACTAAAATTTTTCAAAGGAATAGAATAAAATAGAGCTTATACAGTGGAAGAGCTGCAATCTCAGTGTTGAGGAGGCTTTAACTTTTCGTCATAGAATCATAGAATGGTTCGGGTTGGGAGGGACCTGCAAGATAATCCAATTCCAACCCCCCTGCCATGGGCAGGGACACCTTCCACTAGACCAGGTTGCTCAAAGCCCCGTCCAACCTGACCTTGAACACTTCCAGGGTTGGGGCATCCACAGCTTCTCTGGGCAACCTGTTCCAGTCCCTCACCACCCTCATGGTGAAGAATTTCTTCCTAATATCTAATCTAAATCAACCGTCTTCTGGTTTAAAGCCCCTTGTCCTACCGTCGTCCTTTTCCACAGTATATCTTCACCTTACCATTATGTTGTATTTTGAAGGTACAACTGTGACATTTTATAATACGTGAATATTTACAGCTTAAGACTGCAGAGGTACTACGCCCTTCATTTCATTGTCAGGCAAACATCATGAAATGTTGTCATCTCCTATTTCTGTTCAGAACATACATAGTATTTTCAAATAGATGATATGAATAATACTTGTTTTGCACTGACTTGTACTTGCACACTTATTGAGACTTTCTTATACATCCTGTATCTACAGACATGGCTGAATGGTAAGACTGTACTGGTTTGTGGTCCTAAAGCCTCTACAATGTGTCCTAAATTCACAGGATACTCACACATATCCAATTACACACTTGAATCTGATTTAACAAAGCTGACATACAAATCTCACAAAAGCATGATTTGCCTATTGATGCTGCACCTGAAAAACCTTGCACGTGGCATTCATTCCAGCAAGTAAATGGAATATACGCATGTAAAGACAGTACACCCATGACCAAATAGAAGCATGTGAAAAACTGCACACAGTTAAAACTGCTAGTCAAACTATGTCTTCTGATCTTTGCCTCTGAACAGATACACAATAGCTGGGACTACCATAGCCCTGACCTAAACGGGCATGTAGTGGACCTGTACAGTGTGCCTCATTAACTTGAAGAGCTAAATTTGGCCTAGGGTACCAAAACTCTCTAACTTGGTTCCCAAACCAATACATACTTAGGAGGGGACCTCTGCCTCGAATAGGAAAAAATATTTTGCATGGCAGCTGCTATTAACCCCTTAGATACATACTGTTCCATTCACTTCATTTTACTTTTTCGGTTGACAGACAGAATTAAACCTTAAGTTTTATGTTAAAGTAGGATTGAGTTTTCCTAATTCCTACATAGAATAAACAGCAAGTTACCATTTTGTAAAAACAAAACTTCATAAACCTTTGTCCTGGCAATTTTATTATTTGAAACATATTACAAACATCCAGTTAAAATATACTGACAACCATTCCACTACTTCAAGGGGAACCAAGTCCAAGAGCTTCCCTGGGTTAAAAACTGTGACTATTATAATGTATTACTGAGATGACTGCAACATACATTTAGGATGAAGCACTGTCTTCACAGACAGTGAATTTACTATTTATTGAATAGTTTTTAAATGTCACAGAACACGAAATTCACAAAAAAGAAAACACTGATGCACTCCAGGAAGAGACTGCATCAGAAGTAATGTTCTACTTTTGATTATTACAGGTAAGTGTTGGTCAGGAGATAAAATGAAGGAAATAATGGTCTTCAAATATTGTGATTACTTTTACAAAAATACCTTATATTTCAGCAAAGTACAATGGAAAACTAACTCTTGGTAAGGTAAAGCATAAAAATTCCTTTGAACATGGTTTCTCTTACAAAGAAAAACCAAATTTGTGTCATGGAAGTGTTTTCTCCTGCCTATGACAAGATTTTATTTCTTCAGAAGAGTTGCATTTTTTCCTGAAGTTGACTTGATCGTACTTGTTTTTTTTAAAAAAATTTTTCAGATATACTTAACTCAATCTATATTTAAAAGATGCATTTAGTCCACATAAACTGTTGAAATTACTGGAAGGCAGAAAAGGAGATGATTGAAGAAAAAAAAGCAAAAAAAAAGCTAGTCACAACTGATTCTCCATGCTAAAAGATTTCTGATGATTTTTGTTAAAAAATAATATTCCAGGCTGCAATTAAAATTCAGCTACCAGCAACTTTTCATCACTTCTATGAGAAATATCCTCTTGATTTTTGCTCTGGTGACTCCAGTCCTTTGCTTTACTCCTCTGTGTTTCACCAGTTCTCTATTCCCAATATAAATTGCAGAATCCGTTTTACAAGCTTTTGAGAGTTGCTGGAAATTTTTCTTGTTTTTAGTTGAAAGGCTAATTGAAGCTCTAAGTTTCTCCTAAGATACTTTATTAGTAGTGTGATTTTTTTTTTTTGCCTCCACAGCACAATGGGAAAACAAGACTGTGGACACTTATCAAGTTTTACACATCTCTGTCGGTAAACTTGACATGTGAGTTGTTACCAAGCAAGGGGGTAATAAGAGACAAGATCATAATCATTGTGCACTTTACTGATATGCTGTAATCAAATGTGGCAGATTTAGGATGTTCAGAAGGAACTGTGCTAGAATCTCTAAGCAAGCACTAATGGAAAGGTTAATATGATGGTAGTTAGCAGACACCAGCAAAAGCAGTTTGTCACTAGAACTGAATTTAAACCAGGCACATTCAAAGTCTTTAGCTCAAGGGGGCAATAAAAATATAGAATGGGTAGACTTAATACACTACTTCCTTTCTTTTTTCATTGTCTAGCTACCAGAGGGTACCAATAATTTGTTATGCTTCGTATTACATTTGGAGGCGTCTGTGAAATTCATTCATTTGATAGAATAAACTCAAAGTGTATTTTTATGCTAACAATACAGATTATACAAATGAAAATTGACAGTGATAAAAAGTCTTGATTTCTACAAAGCAGCCACATGAATTTGGGAAACATAAAATGAAATAGGACAACGCACAGTTTTAATATCTAAAACACTGATGGCATTGATGTACCTGCTGGTGTGTGGTTCTAAAGAAATCTAAATCGTAGAACAAAAGCTGTCAGTCTTTCCCTCTTTTTTTATATGCAACCATCCACACACGGAAGTGTCATGTTCTTAAAGCGATGCGGTTTGAATTGCGCGGCTTTTATTATTTATGCAAAATGGGTGTTGAGCAGTCAAACTCCTATCTATTCTTTTACACTGCAAACAAATCAATTAAGGTGGGTCTTATTCCAGTGAAAAAACATGTAAAAGGATTTCTGTGTGTTCAGTTCTGCAATTTAGATTTCAGTAAGATCACTTACTATCTGCAAAATTAGCACAACCACTGTCACATTAATTATAGTATTTAAAACCTGCCTATTTGAATTCAGCACTAGAGACCAATAGCTGATAGCTCTCCAGATTAAGTTATCTGAATGTAGCCAATGGGAGATACTATTCAAATAAATGCCTCAAGAAGACGAAATCAAAAGCTCTGAAAATCACTGTAAAATCAACAGTGTTTATTTCAAGAAAATAGAGGATCGTACATCTTTAGAGCACAGATAAAAACCACCAACTCGAATATGTTTTGAAGCACAAATTCCACACTAGCCCTTCTAAAAGAAGCTGTTTGTTGAAGCATGGTTTACGCTAATCAGTACCTAACAATTTTATATACAACCTTTCTAAAACTCATTTGCATAACGATAATCCGCATATGGCAGGGTTTAAGTTATTTGAGCGTTGTTATATTTCACTATTTAGTCTTGCTTCACCACTGCTTTAGCAGTGAATCCTTATGGAGTGTAATGCAGCTAATGAGGTAGCTTTTTAACTGAACAAACTGACAGGTCCCATATCTGCAGAGGCAGCTTGAAACCGTGCCCAACCTCTCGGCTTCCCAAGAGGCTTTTCAAAATTCAATAAATAACATCTGTAGGCGATGTTGGGTGCAGACCTAGCAGAGTGCGTCATAACACTGAGCTGGCAGAACAAAGAAACCATGACGACTGCCAAGTTTCCATGGCAACCGCTGCGAGGCTTGGAGAGTATAATAGCACATCAATCATTGTCCAAAAGAACTTCATTATCAGCAAGAAAAAAACCCTTTAGGATCTGTTTAGTGTGCAATTGTGGGTTAACTCACCTCAAAGCCTTGCTCTCTAGCAAAAGTGGCAGCTTCCTGAAATAATAAAAAAAGAACAGTTAATTATAAAGTGCTAGATAATGAAGAAATAACACATTTTGAAACTCATTCAGCCAGTTTTCCTTTTACACGATTATCTCAATATACCCATATACAGTTGTTCCATTCTGATAGTCGCACCAAAAGCTTCCCCCTCCTTCCCTCAAGCCCAACAGTACAATGTCAACACACTTCACAAGTTCAAATAAAGAAGGTACAATATGTTTTTTCCAGGCAAGGAAAGTTACTTCTGGAGATAGGACTTTGACAAGGAAACCAGTACTTCAAATCCAGACAAACATCCTTCAGACATATTTTTACATGAAATTGTATCATATCTCCATTTATGTATGGCACTTCATGGGATACAGGTTATCAAGCCATTTTAAAAAAAACATTTGTCATCTACAGTGCATTAAAAAACCAGGATCACAAAATGCGTTCAAACCAATCTGTGGAATCAGATGAGCATTTTAAAATACTCTGATGTCTTAATCACTGCTTTAGGCAATTTAACTATGTTCTTTTCCTGAAAGAACAGAGGAAACATCAGGGTATCAGAATGTCCTGATTTCTTATTTATATTAATTGGAGCAATTAAAATCTGTTTTGAAATAAAAGCAAGGAGACAGAAGACAATAGCAATGTTTTTTTCCCTTACTTTCTACCTTAACATTGCAAATATTGCAGAAAACCCTCAAAGACTTTATGTTTTTACTTGCATTCTTCCAGATTATCTTTGCCAAGTGAAATTAATAGAGGGATAAGTCTTGAGCCAAAATGGTGAGTTGATCCAACTAAACAAAAATAACTACCGTACTGAACCGTTTAAGTCCAGTGTCCCTACGACAGCTATTAGTGCTGCAGAAAATACATACTTGTGGACCTATATGATCTGCGAGTTTGGGGGCAATACAAGAATTCGAAGTGGGTACAATTCATTATAACAACCGTAAGTTGGGGTTAATAAAATGTGATAAGCTGAAAAGCACAACTCCTCAGGCTGCTTCACTGCAGAAACATAAGGCTGACCGGGTTAGGCTTAGCTGATGTTGACAGAAAAACTGAATCATGGTCCTGACAATTGGGTGCGGGCAAGGTTAGCCACTTTGACAATTTACTTACAATTGAATTCCTTCTTGTACATCGCACAGTCAATGACATTTGCTAGCCCGGCTGTCAAGAAGGAGTGTAGGGTTCAAAGATATCATGCAGTGTTTTCCTAAACCAGCATGTGATTAACAAAGGCTATGCTCGTATGAAAAAAGGAGCCTGCAAGCTTCCACTCTGAAGTGATGCACTTACAATGAACTGCAACACAATCAAGAAAGCCTCAAATGGCACCGGGACACAGAAAAAAACAAAAATAAGAAAAATAAGGGAGTCATAAGGGGGCAGAGAACAAGAAAAAGGACTAAAAATTACATACTGTAGCCAAATTACTTCTTTAACCTCAGGTTTTTGGTCATGCACTTGAAATCGGAAGTTACAGTGATCTGTCCTAAGGGGATTTCTTTAATGTCCCAATGCAGCAGGACATTAACATCTGTGTTAAACTATTGTTTGGCCAGGAAACTGGACACCAGTACATTCTTACATCTGTGAAATAAAAACTACTCTAGTTAAGTAGTATTTCCTTATGTGGGAGACTTTGAGAGAATTCATCTTAATTTTCCGTACTGGGGCACCCATGCATAGCACATGTGGTTTGAAAGACCGGGCCCTTCCACAAGAAAGGATAAATGATTGCACATTTGTTAAAAAGTATCTCATCTTCAGATTTTCCTGTTAGAGCGTCATCGTTTAGCCTGGTCTGCTGCCTGGCTACATGAATAATGGTAGCTAGCATACAATCATAGATTTTCCTGCAGTTGACCTCTCATCTACGGGTGTCTGAACGTGCCAAGGAACAGCAGCAATTTTAATTTTCTTCTCTCCTATCAACCAAACCTCAGAGTAACTCCTGAGCAGCTTCTTTCAGTAAGGACTGCGCCTACAGCCCCCTAAGAATCAGCCTCTCAGAATTACACCCCTTAAAGAATTAAGGCCCTTCCAGTAAAAAAGATAATAAAGCTCAAAACACACGTTTGGAGACTACACTTTGGTGTTTGCAAAATGGTGAGAAATGTGAGGCAGGCCCTGAATGCCAGGGACAGTTCAAAGTAAATTAACCAGATAAAAGCGATGAGAACCTTTTAGTATCTATTCACAATAACAGTGAGAACAGGAAACAAGCAGACCCCATCTGTGCAGCCCTAGGGCACCTCATAGTGAGCTTCACGTCTCTAATAAAGTAGTCAGGTTAAAATCTGAGTGGCTGTAACATGTGGAGACTGCTAGGGTTACAACGGCCAGCCAGGGCGTTCCCTGATGCAGGTGATAATCAGTATGATAATCACTATATTTATGGGCTTTCCATTTTATATCTGACATTGGAAATCACGAAGAAGGAGGGATTAAGGAAATAAACAACCTACACAGAAGCTTTATGGCTCCCCGGAGAATGCAGCATTTTCATTCATGCGTGACAGGCGACAACAGCAAAGCAAAACAGCGACAGAACAGAATTTTCTTAGGAGGCTTCATTTCACATCAGGAGTTCTTTCAGTTTTGATAAACTTTACACATTATTCATTTATTACTCCAACTCAGCATTTTCAGAGCTATTTTCCATTATTGTCTATAGCAGAACACCTCATTTCATAAAACCCTCTCTCCCACCTTTTTACTCTTTCATACTAAACATATTAAAAACTCATACTCCTTTTTCTGTATTATCTTTTTAGTAACCACGACAGCGAATTTATTGCTGTACCACCTAAAGTAGAAATGGGATTTGTTATTAGTTATGAAACATTATTTGGCTTGTGCAGTTCGGGGAAAAAAAAAAACCTAAGTACAGTCACACTGAAAACAAATGTGTACAGTGTTACTTAATGGGAGTAACACAATGTCACCAAAGTTAACACACACCCTCTCTTTGCACAATAGTGAGCAGTTTACACAGGAAAGCGAGATAAATTAAAGAGATAACAATAAAAAAAGACAACTTCCGTTAGTACTGGCCTTGCTGTTATGTTAGAACTCGCTTGCTAGCTGAAAACTATTTCCATTCTTGCATGTATTTTATTGCTGTTGGAGTCCCAGCATTTAGTAAATGGAGCTCTCTATAATCTACACTGGGGCTAATTGTAACAGGACTTGTTAAAATTCTGAGCCCTTTTATCACCAGCAATACAAACTATTTGTTTATAAGTAAACAGAAACATACCCTCCAAACACAGAGTTCATTAGCATCTGCATTCCTAAGAGTATTTGTTAGCCCCCTGTGTTAGAAAAATTTTACGATTATAGAGTTAAGATGGCTCAACTTCAAGAATTCTATGTTCGATTTGCCATAACACACAAAAGGCACACTATATATTAAATATTCTTGACACATCCAGATTTTTTTTTTGATGGTACCAAGGTTTTACAACTTGATCAAATTATAGCCAAAATGGTAACAACATGCATGTTGGGTTACATTTAACTCATATAGGCCAACATAAAACTCATGCAGTTGCACTGAACAGCATTTAAACCCATATATTGCTGAAATTAGCTGACAAGGACTCTTTCAGAAGCACCACCAACAGTATTATCTACAATATACATTTTAACCTTTATACAGATAAAAGGAGCACTGTAAACTAAATTTGCATTTCATTGCTGAAATCAAAGTTATCTCATAAAGAAATGATAAAACAGCAGGACAGCAATGATACCCTTGCACACTGAATGCATTTCCCGTAATTACACAAGAAAGCAAATGGAGGGGACACTGAAGCTAATCCCTCCCCTTCCATCATTCTTGGTAGAGGAAATATCTCACAGAATAACCTAAACTCACATATTACAGTACTACCCTGTGCAGCTCTCTCTAATTCTCTATTTTTCCTTGAGGGGAGAAAAAAAAATCGGATTTGATGAACTTTTTTTAATTGGGGGATTACTCGCAGGTTTTGAGGGAGTTCCTATTGTGATAAGTGAAAACTTCCTGACTTACCCCAAATAAGCCCAAAACAAGCCCTATTCACATCTTCAGGAATATCATCCTCTTCCTCTGCGTAACAAATCTGTGACTTAGTAGGTTCAGCCCAGCCCATGAATCAATGTAATCTTAAGCCCGCACGCACACATACAGCATGTGTAACTGCAGAGGAAGATCCTTGCAGTAAATCAGAGTACATAATGACAAAAAGAGATAAAAAAGCAAACTTGAGTGGACTCACTCAATAAGAAACAGTAAATGACTATGAGGACCATCCACTTAGTGTTTGCATTTGATGGAACCATTCCTACTGGTGCCAACCATGTTTGATTATAACTTGAATAGTACTTCCACCACTATACCTTACAAGACTTTTTAAACTGCTAAAATCTTATAAAAAATAAATCTTAAACATTTCCTTCCTCAGCCTCAGGCTACTGCCATTGTATGTCTGTCTTCTAAGAAGTATGTATTGTTAGTTTTCTTCCATTTACATTGTTTCCTTGAACACATTAAAGGCTACGATTATCTCCCTCAGTTAACTCCCTTTTTCTTCAGTATAATCATTTAGTACTATCAATCCCACTCACGAGTTCATCTCTAAACCTGGTATAACTTTGTGTTCTTTGTATCCTCTCTTGCTTTTCTACGGCTTGCCTTGTTAGCTCCAACAAAGTGTTAATATCAGAAATTTTCTCTAACATTAAACCCCTGTTATCTAAATGAAAAGGGTGACAACAAAGTAAAATAAGCAAATGAATATATAGGGAAGACTTTCATGCAAGTGATGCACACTGATATCTCCAACTTCATTCTGTAGAAGACTGACACAAATAATCGAAGTTGTATTATATTGGCAATCCCCTTTCTTAGAGATATGTGCTAAAGATTTCTATTTCTGAAATAGACGTTTTTAATAATGATTTCCTAAAGGACAGTATACTTGTAAAGCTTTCTAAAAGAATAACAATAAAAAAAAGGAACACAAACAAAATTTCATGTATTATTTGTCTCACTGCACTAGAGAGGCATGAAAGTCTTCTGCTTCATTATAATATAATTGAAAACACTTCAGCTTTCCTTAGGTAGGCACATTTGTCCTTCCTATCTCTCTGTCCCTTCTGTCATCTTTCCTTGTCCTTAACAAGGAGCTTGCTCATAAAATTCTCTGCTTTCAGTTTTATACCCTTAGTTTTATACACTCTATAGGTACTGAGAACCTCTGACTTCAGCAGTATCTGTTGTGCCCAGTAATTCTGAATACAGGCCCTTGAAAGATGTCTTTTGTTAAAATCTCCCTCTTTTTTTTGTCAGAAGATAAGTCATGAAGAATACTACTGTCAAGATGACCATGTGCCCTCCTTTTGGTATTTCCTTCATAAAACACTCATCACAGTGCAGGAGCTAAGCCAGGTTGTAAGGAGGGGGGCTAGTGAGCTATGCCATGCCATGTTTTCCACTCTTCCAGCTCCAGGCCAGTTTACACTAAATATGACCCTGGAAACGTGGCTTAAGGCACTGACAGGACACCGGATTTTCAGTTGCTGCCTTTGAATTATAACAAAGTTATCATACATATACCTACTAACTTCACAACACAGTTGGTAGGGTGTTCTTGTATCAAATCCAGGTATTTTATGCAGCCCGTAAACGTGCATACTTGGGGATGTGTTACATGGATGTAATGCTTCCAAATTATTTTCATTTGACAAGCACAGAAGACTAATCTTTGATTCAGTCAGTAGTGTACACCTGTTCACGTTTCAGAGAAGATCAATAAAAGCTGGTCACAGAATGGACAGACCCCGCACACAGCTTGAGAATCAACACTGAGAATCAGCAGTGTCTGAGCAAGTATCTACCCCTCGCTGGTTATTACTGAAGAAAGCACAGCTGGCACCAATTGGATGGGCAGATTATCATAAAGGAACACCGAGGTGGTTTTTTCCCTCTTTACTTTTCCCATGAGCAGTGCCAGACCCCAAAATTGCTTTTCATCATAAAGGATAACAATATCCTAAAATATTACTTCAGCTTGCTCCAGTAGTACTAAAGATACCAGTAAATATATCTACACTGCCTTCACCCAGGAGGTGAAAATATAAAAATAGTAATAGTTCAAGTGAATAATCAGAACAAGTATAAGTACCATATAGGGTTAAAGTTGTAATGTTCAGAGGGGGTTCTGGCAGAGTACCAGAGGGTTTTGTCTGAAAAAGCCTAGTGTGAAAAGAATTGAGAAAGAAATGTATTTCCTGTCCTGCTTGGGTGCACCCTGGAGCATCTGTATTACGTACAATTCATTAATATTCAAGTTATTTATTCTCCTATTCAGGTTATCACCAGAACTATAGTTCCTGCTAGAATCTTCTACAGAAAAAAAATCACCCTGAGTCAGAGCTTAATGCCATTACAGGGTCTGCAACAGCTGCAGCAGTGATATGCCTCTGAGCCATTTTGAAATTTTATGATGGATAAAGCGCTATTACTTACATCTCTACCTTACATCCTTACCTAAAGAACTGAACTCCCTATGACTCTGTATGTGTCTCTCTCCTCACATACTACAAGCATCAAATTAGTGAACCCTACTTCCTTACACCACCTCTCTACACAAATGTGTCTATCTTAAGAACAGATGCATCATGATCAGAAAAGAGGGAGAAGAAAAAATAGACCCCTTCCTTAACCATCACTGAATCAGGAGAATAAAATGAAAACAAATATTTTAAAATTAATTTAATAGCTAGAAGATAAGAGTTTTATATGCATATAAAAATGAAAGATGTGCGGGGTCTTTTGAAGTCTTGAATACTGCTCATTGGATGCTCTTAGTGTTAACTTTCTGGCTGAAGGATGACAAACAGAAATAAAAGATTGCATCATTTTCAACAAGGCCTTCTATGATTGCAACCACTCAGACTAGCCTGAAATCACTGACAAGATATTCTCATCTAGCAATTTCAGATGAAGAGAATAATCAGATACTGTGCTAGAAGTGCTGGGATTCAGCAGGACTTGTCTGTAGTCCAGCTAAAAGGTTAACACATTTTTAGCAGTGAAATTGAGTTGTTTTATATACTTTGTTTGGTATGATGTCATGTACAGCCATTTCCATTTAGAATTATAACTAAGGCCATGGTATTGGGAACCCTGTAAAGAGCAATCATTGCGTAACTCTCTTCATGGGCTAGGCTTGCACTGCTTGTTAACTCTAGCAAGAAAATAAAATTGTTCTCTGCAACCTCCAAGAATAACATGAACTTTTTAACTGATCTTAGTACTTCCCTTCCAATTAAGTTTGAACCCAGCTGACATAAAGATTCTTACTGGAGTTTGTTGTGCTATTTACTGCTAATTTGATGATGCATTACCTGTGTTCAAGATATGAATATTCAAGATACATTTTTTTTCTTGTATTTTCAGTTTTAGCTACTGCAGCTGCTTTATGGAAGGAAAAACCTAGTTCTCAGTCTGTACTAGTGGCTCTTTCTCACAACATGGTCATTGCATGGAAAAACAAAATTTAAATCTGACCACGGTTAGGTCACTGTGGTCCTGGCTGAAGAGCATGAGCTCTAATTCCAGATATAACTAAGGCACTATTTGTCACCTTGGACAAGTTGCTAATTTCTTGCACCAATTTTTTTAAACCTATAAAAGTTAGAATTTACCTGCTTCTGACCAGTAAGTGTCTGAGGATGAGTGGTTTTTTGGTATGTTTGTTCCTTTTCTAAGAGAAGTCAACCTGAACCTGAGATGGGCTAAGACAGAGCAGAGACTGAAAGAAAAGTCAAGTAATGAAATTAGAGGGATCACAAATTCCAACGTATTTTAAAGAGGTATTACAAAACCACAGAGTGGTTGAGGTTGGAAGGGGCCTCTGAAGATCATCTGGTCCAACCCGACTCCTCAAGCAGGGTCAGCTAGAGCAGGTTGCCCGGGACCATTGGGTTTTGAGTCTCTCCAAGTATGGAGATTCCACAGCCTCTCTGGGAAACCTGTCCCAGCATTTGACCACCCTCACAGTAAAGGTTTTTTCTTATGCTTAAGTGGGAATTTCCTGTAGTTGAATTTGTGCCTGTCACCTCTTGTCCTGTCACTGGACACTGCTGTGAAGAGCCTGGCTCCATCTTATTTACTAACTCTCATTAGGTATCTATATGCATTGATAAGATCACCCTGAGCCTCCTCTTCTTGAGGCTCTCTGTCTCCTCTCGTCATACGACAGATGCTCCAAACCCTCAATCATCTCTATGGCCCTTTGCTGGTATCACTCCTTGAAGTCCATGTCTTTCTTGTGCTGTGGAGCCGAGAACTGGACCCAACACTCCAGATGCATCTTGCCACTTCTGAGTCGAGGGGAAGGATCACCACCCTCTACTTGCTGGCAATGCTCTTCCTAATGCAGCCCAGGATGCTGTTGGCTTTCTTTGCTGTGAGGGTACATTGCTGGATGAAATCCATTTTTTTGCCCACCAGGACCCTGAGGTCCTTTTTTGCTAAGCTGCTTTCCACCCAGCTGGTCCCCAGCTTGTCCTGGGACCAACATTCCTCCCCAGGTACAGGACCTGCCATTTCCATTTGTTGAACTTCATGAGATTGCTGTTGGCCCATTTCTCCAGTCTGTCAAGGTCTTTAAAATTTGATATTATACTTTGCGTTAAGATAGTAGCTACTGACTCCAAGCACGGGATAAAATCCATGCCGGGGCTAGGCAGACAGGGAAAGACTTTGTCAAAGACTTGTTGATATATGCAGAAAAGTTAGATGACTTTTAGGATGGAAAAGAAACAGCTGAAGAAACCAAGCAATTAACCACAGCCATGCAGCAGGTGAGGATAGTCAGGGTCTAGAAATGCGTCAGAAAAAGCTGCTCTGACAAATAAGCAGTATCTCTCAAACTAGGAAAAACCCTTCATCCAGCTTCTGCTGGCGAAAGGACTGCTGGCATCAGTACAGCACACCAAAGACAAAGAAAACATGGAAGTCCATTAATGTCTGGACCACTGAACTTCACCTAACTATTTCACATGGTTTATAATATGCTTGGCAGCAGACATTCAAATTAACTATAACCAATTGCTTCATGCATTCAAATCACACTCATTTCATCATAATTGCTTTTTCCTTTAAAAATTGGCTTAGGTAAAAAAATCATGACTAGCCTACTGGTTGGTTTTGTTACTATGCTTTCAAACATGGAAGTGACATTTTTTCACGAAGTGGGGTTCAGAACTCCTATTACAGAAAGCAAACGATAAGCTTTCTCAGCACTCCTTTCTACTTTTAAAACGCCACTCCCTCATCAAAAAAAAGGAAAATGATAAAGAGTAAGATGCAAAAAAGAATATAAAATGATGTATGAATATGTATGAATTTCTACAGAAAAAAATTTCAAAATTATATGATTTAATTACGGAAAATTACATTCCTGCATCAAAGATCAGTAATCTTTCACCTAATACGTAACAGCGTAATTATGACAACAACTTATTTGTGAAAAGGGCATAGTTTACCAATGCATTATTACATGGGTAACTGTATGCAAACCCCTTTCTTTCAGTGTGATCATTTGCTCTACGATGCAATGGATATGTAGCAGTAATACTGATAAGAAACTGAATCCATAGTGGTTTTGTCTGTCAGGCATTTGCCTTCCCTGTTAAAGCAACTTTATGTACATATATATACACACACAACTTTCCCAAATGCATATATAGCTCATGACAAAACAAAGGTGATCTCCCTCTCTGAAACCTTCTGTATTTCAATCTTCTCCTACATGCACCCATTCTCCAAACCGTTCTTGGTTAAATCAATGGTTTTCACAAGCATTTTTATTCACTAGACATCTAACTAGTGAAAAAAGCCAACCTGCCTGCAATGGAATCACAGCCACTAAAATACCACAATTCAGCGGCACTTTCAAGTTTTCTGAGCACTTGAAGGTTATGAAGACCTGCAGCTATAGTTTGAGATACACTGGTTGCATCACCATTCATTTTAAATAGTACTGATGTATCTTTTTGTTACTATGAAGTAATTTTACCTTGTTAATATAGCTGCAATGAATTATTATCTATTATCTCTTAAAAATATAATTTGATACATTCATTAGCTATAAAATATAAAAGTACAAATATGTTTTTCTTACAGTGTAATGACTGAGGCTGTTGTACAATTTGCTGTGTACTATTGTTCTTCAGTTTGTAAATTCACACAGATAACTTTTAAAGCCAAGTTGAAAAGTAAAATTTGGACTCAAGCCACACAGAAGAGAAATGAAATATTCGGTCTATATTTGAATAAAAGAAAACTTTGAGTTTCAACTGTGCTCTTTTTACAAGAGCAGTTCTCTAAATCTCTGCCAAGCAAGGACACTCTCCTAGTGGCACCAGTTGTATATTCTAAAGGATCATGAAAATGTTTTGTTTTCAAGTTTTGAAATGTTTTCACTGTTTTAGTTTTCAAGCAATAATGCTTTATAAATTTTGTACATAAGCATACAAAAACCTCTCTGATTCCAGCATATGCACATTCTCCACATACTCCCAGACTCAAAGAACATTTTTTAATCCTCAGCTATACTTCAGAACAGTTACCGTTTTAACCTCTACTTCTGTGTCTTTAAAATGCTAAATTTATTTTAGGATTTGTCTCACAAGTATTTTTTAATTACTGAGATAACAGATTGACATATTTTAATATACATTTATATATTTGTTAACCATTACTATATCCTTAGTATTTGTTAGCATATTACAAATGAACCTGAAATTACACCTGATACATTTCTTATTACATGACAAATGTAAGACTGCAAATTATTCTGAAGCTGAAATTAGTAGTCGTAGTAATAGTAGTAGTAATTCAGTTTTGGACAGGTTATTTTTAGCTAAGTACTTGCTAAAGCCCTTCACTACAGATTTCTCACACCTCCTGAGTGCTCAGAAGTGTAAATAATCTTTTTTTCTCTGCCTCTAGCATTATATTTGTGTTTAAATATAACAGAAGTTATTTCAATCTATTTAGTTTCCTTCACACTTTCCAAGACAAAGAATTCCTGTGATTTCTTCCAAGACGCTGTGTCTCTTCCATTCTATGCAAAATTTGAAAAGAGCTGTAGGGTCAAAGTGGTGCTGTTCTTTCATTCAGATTGCATTCTGATTTGGGCTCTTGAAAATTTACTTCTTTCTCTTATATTAGGAATAAATTTTTTTGCCAAATACCAGACAACAAATGAATGGGAACATTCTAAAACAGTAGTGCTATGCTTTCAGAGCAAAAATAGTGGCAATAACAGCACACCAGATGCTGCATTGGAAGCTTTTTTAAAAGACAGCTATTTAGGGATTTAGGGAAATGAAGGAAAAAAATAGGCTAGGACCTCTGAAAAGTGGTACAAATTTGAAGAATCCTTTGGTTTGATGTTTGCTTTACCTAAAGGAGCTAGGAGGAATGCAATGCTCATATAATATAGTAAAACCTAACTATGTTATAAACAACAAGCTAGAACAGATATTCAGCAGTAGCAGACATGTATATATCTGCCTAATTCCTTGTCTCTTGTCAGATTTTTGTTATCACACACTCTCCTCTTTCAGTCCAGTTAATCAACTCTTCTGAGTTATGCTTTGAAAAGTCACATATGACATCCACCATGCCATGTTTGAAAATCACCATGCTCTAAAAGGCATTTTGACCTTAGGTTTAGACCATGAAAACAGTTTATTTGGAGTCTGGCTGGCTTACATGGTGAGCAGCAGTTTGCAGAGGATACTGTGCTAAAAGTGTCGCTTTTCAAAAACAATATTGAAGCAGTTCTTTACAAACATGGCACTTGTCCAAAGCACATATGGAACATTAAATATCGCTATAAAATTTTATGCACCAGATTTGACCAAGGTCTTGAGCTCTAATTTATATTTTCTCCATTTTGCTGGAAGACTAGCTGCATCTGACAAAGCTACTTCATAAGGACTCTGTTCTCCTAACATTTACACATCACACATCTGGACTTGGAAAGGGATTCTGAGTAAAAGAGCCAACTAATGCAGTTCTTGTTTACGTTATGTGCAATTACTCTTGTGTCATGAATCTCCCTGGGATATCAGAATGTGCTGAAGACACCCGAAGAATATGTACTTCAAATAAAAGTGCAAAAGCCTGGGTGTTTCTGTCCCTACCAACGAGCTCAGTACACATGATCATGTAAGAAAATGAATGGTATTTGTGTTTTCTAGTAATATTGCATTTCATATTTATTAATTATTTGTATGTAATTAGAGCTGCCCTCAGTGTCTGAAGATCTCTGTTTGGATTGTTTTTCTCTCACAACTCGCTCACTGCAGCCAAGGGAACTAAGTGATGGCAGTTGCAACACTCAATTCAGTTACATAAACACATCTTCCTTGCCAGATTCCCCTGCGGTGTTCCCATTTCACGAAATAAGTCTCTAACATTTAGTAATATACTGTACCAGTAAGTTTCTTTTGATGTGATAAAAAATTAGGTCCTCTGCTCCTGGCAGGAGAGCAGCATGTGTGTGAGCATCACACACATGGAATCCACCTCAGACTGGGTGGCTGCACCAGCAAGAGGACAGAGAAGAAATACAATACTTGAGTAGCTACAGAACAAAAATTGGATGTCAGATTTCAGTAGGAGAAAGACAGCCTTCATCCGGAAATTGAGGCAGATTTATTCCCAAGTCTGTTGCAGTGCCAGCAAACATGAGTGTATATTATACCTTCAACCATATACAAGATGCATGTGCTTCTGCAGTGACTGTATTTGCCAGTAATGATAAAAACCACTCTGGCCGGACTATTCCTGGAGGTGTAAATGGAGTTACACTTTTTAACATCACAGCTGGAACAAACACACTCTTGACTATGAAAGCAGTATGTGGTAAAAGTATGAAAGCAGTGGAAAGACATAGACAGAGTGACCTGAACTATCACACAGCCGATCAGCTGCAGAGAGAGGGGGCTTTCTGGACCGAGTTTCCCACCATACCTGCCCGTCAGCGTGAAGCTGACTGGTCATACTCCATTGACTTGCTGGAGCTTACCCTTACGACAGGTAAGTCGCTGTTGAAGGCTATCCGGTAAATTATATAGGGACTAGCACCTGTACATCTGTGCAAAGGTCAGAGACAATTTAAGTCTTTGGGCATGTTTATATCAGGCAGTGGAGCATCACAGAGATCTCAGAACTACCTGAGCTGGTAATGCACACAGAGACACACAGCTTAAGGTACTCCTGAAGCACAGCACTCACACCGGCAAATTGAATCGTCTAGTTTTGCAGGTTACATGTCCAGGGTCTGTTCAAATGTCTTTGAAGAGTAGACCTATGCTCTTAAAGGATTATTTGTGATTCCACTTACTGCCTAGATAAACATAAAAATACTGAGGTTTTTCTTCTGAGAAAGTAATATTGGAGAACGGAGAGAATCCAAATAAAAACTGAAGTAGTTAGAATTACTTATTAATGATTACTAATTATAACACAATGAAAAAGGCTTTTTTTGATCCTTTTACACAATTTGCAGTCAACAGGGAAGCTGTGGAAAAAAGTTTCCTTCTTCCTAATTTAAGACTTCATTTTCCTTTGGGGGTCTCTGATCAGATTTAGAGAGTCTAAGTGGTGGCACTGCTACGTAAAGCTGGAATCTGAACCACTCAGTCTCCACCTCCTGTTCAAGGACTTAGGGAGATTGGATCAAACTTCCCAGCTAAAGTAATTTCCTAACTCTTCCCTACAACTCACACAGATAAACTTAACACTTAACAGCACCATGTCTACTTCCCTACCCAGCAAAGTGAGATTCCTTCTTTATGGGAAGAATTCTGACATTGCATAATGCGAGGAAGAGGAGCTCAACCATTACATGAATGTGGATCAATTTTACTTTTGCATCTTCACATGGAATGGCTAATGGCTGGCTCCATGTGTTGATATGTTTGTTCAATAATTCATGTGCCCTGCTCCTCTTTAATTAAACACATTTTCAAAGGAAGTTAAATAGGAACATACCACTCCTGTTCCAGCATAAGATTGTCTACAAATGGACACAATACAGATCTGAGTTAAAGCTGTTGTGCTTAAAATAATGTGCTGTCTCAGTTCAGGTTAATTCTCCTGTGTAGACAATTCTTTATTAAAGGAGAATGACTGAAATGGTGGATTAAGTCTGCAGTCCAGTGAACTGCTTTTCTTCGAATATCTGTATTCACAGCTTTTATATGTATTCAGGTTATCTCACACTGTCTACATGTGAGAAAACATAACTCAGCTATAAGAAGGAGAAGTCTACATCTGTGGTAAAAGAGTTTTCACCTTTTATTTGCCCACTGTCACAAGTCACATCGGGGTAGCCTGCCACCGCCCCAGTGGTTAATGCTGATTTGGGAAATCTAGTACTTGGCTTCTCATGTCTATTGGTGTTAGTGAGCTGCATCCCAAGGGGTACAAGGTCACTACTGAAATTCTTCACAAATTTGCCATTTCTAAAGTAGAAGCAGCAGGGGAAAAACCCACCACTTTTTGTGATGCTATTTTATATAACATTAACAAGCTGTAAATAGCTAAAAGATGGCTTTGTTTATGAGCTCACACTAAAAATCAGAGAAAATGTCTTCCTGAATACTACACATTATTTTCTTGGAATATTGCATGTAAGTACCAGTATTTCACAGAAGACTAAAGGTTAAGTATATACTAGTGGAGTCTCTACTGCCAGTGAAGCCAGTGAAGCTTTTCTTTCAGCTTAGTGGCAAAGAATTTACAATACTAGGAATGCTAGCGACCTGAGATCCACTTGCACCAATTACTTTTCACCATAAAATGTTCTGTAAATCAATGTGTTACTGTTTGTTTAGAGAAGTGTGTGACACTTTCAACTTCTACTTTCAGTACTTGTGCAGAAAATAATCACAGTTCAGGTGGCATATGGGTATTCTGTATTTCAGAACGAGCAAAGAAATCTGGTGACATGGTCATTGCTATGGTAACTATACTTTTGTAGTGAACATTGAAGTAAATAGGTACATAAAACATGTGTAAGTTGTCACTACGTAAGTTACTGCTGCTCTGGAACTGCAATAATTTGCTTCCTTTAAAATCATTAAATCTAGCCATAAATACTTGGTACCTCGCAATGTCCTATTATTTCAATAGGATGACAAGGCTTCTCTTACATAATATAGTGCAAACACATGAGCAGATTGATTTATCAAGAAAGGAACTTTTTGGAGAACTAATATATCAGCCTGCAAATAGCAAAGTATGAACAGGCTTCTGGCCTGCATGAAGAAGGTTGCCATCACTGAAACTTGGTGGGATGAATGCCATGACTGGATTGTGGCTATCAGTGGCTACAGGTTGTTCAGAAGGGATAGGCGAGGAAGGAGGGGTGGAGGGGTTGCCCTCTACATCAAGAAACAGATAGATTGTGAAGAGCTGTCTCTGAAGAATAGCCATGAGCAGGTTGAAAGCTTATGGGTAAGAATTGGAGACCAAGGCAACAAAGGGAACCTTGTGGTTGGTGTCTACTACAGGCTGCCTGATCAACGGGAGCCTACTGATGAAGCCTTCTTACTCCAGCTACAGGAGGCATCATGCTTGCAGGCTCTTGTCCTGCTGGGAGACTTCAGCCACCCCGACATCTGCTGGAAAAGTAGCACAGCAAGCTGTAGGCAATCCAGGAGACTCCTGGAGCGCATTGAGGATAACTTTTTAAGCCAGGTAATAGACAGCCCTACCAGAGGGGATGTGATACTGGACCTGATTGTCACCAACACAAGTGAGCTAATAGGTGATGTCAAGATTGGAGGCAGTCTGGGCTGCAGTGATCATGCGCTGGTGGAGTTCACAGTTCTGTGGGATATGGGTCAGGTGAAGAGTAAAGACAGGTCCCTGAATTTTAGGAAAGCAAACTTCCAGCTGTTCAAGAAGCTGGCAGATCTTTAAGGATGCTTTCCATAGAGTGCAAGAGCTCTCGATCCCCAGGTGTAAGAAATCAGGAAAGGAAGGCAAGAGACCAGCATGAATGAGCTAAGACCTGCTGGTCAAACTAAAGGGCAAGCAGGAAATGCACAGGCAGTGGAAACAAGGAAGAATATAGGGAACAGAAGAATATTCTTCCTGGGAAGAACATAGGGATGCTGCCCAATTGTGTAGGGATGGGGTCAGGAAGGCCAAGGCACGGCTGGAGCTGAACTTGGCAAGGGATGTAAAGAATAATAATAAGGTCTTCTACAGGTATGTCAGCCAGAAAAGGAAGGTCAAAGAAAGCGTACCCCCTCTGATGAACACAACTGGCAAACTGGTAACAATGAACAAGGAGAAGGCCGAGGTACTCAACAACTTTTTTGCCTCAGCCTTCACCGGCAACCTCTCTTCCCACACCTCTCAAGTGGATGGACCACAAGACAGGGACTGGGGGAGCAAAGCCCCTCCCACTGTAAGAGAAGATCAGGTTCGTGACCACCTGAGGAACCTGAACATACATAAGTCTATGAGACCTGACGAGATGTATCCCACAGTCCTGAAGGAATTGGCTGATGTAGTTGCCAAGCCACTCTCCATGGTATTTGAAAAGTCATGGAAGTCAGGTGAAGTCCCTGCTGACTGGAAAAAGGGAAACATTGCACCCATTTTTAAGAAGGGTAGAAAGGAGGACCCTGGAAACTACCAACCTGTCAGTCTCACTTCTGTGCCTGGGAAGATCATGGAACAGAACCTTCTAGAAGCTATGCTGAGGCATATGGGGGACAGGGAGGTGATCTGAGACAGTCAGCACGGCTTCACCAAGGGCAGGTCTTGCCTGATCAACCTCGTGGCCTTCTGTGATGGAATGACTGCATCAGTGGACAAGGGAAAAGCTAAAGATGTCACCTATCTGGATTTCTGTAAGGCCTTTGACATGGTCACCCACAACACCCTAAACTGGAGAGATACGGATTTGATGGGTGGACTCTTTGGTGGATGAGGAATTGGTTGGATGGTCACATCCAGAGGGTAGTGCTCAAAGGCTCAATGTCCAGATGGAGATCAGTGACAAGTGGTGTCCCTCAGGGGTCCCTACTGGGACCAGTACTGTTTAATATCTTCATCAACGACATAGACAGTGGGATTGAGTGCACCCTCAGCAAGTTTGCAGACGACACCAAGCTGAGTGGTGCAGTTGACATGCCTGAGGGACAAGATGCCATCCACAAGGACCTGGACAAGCTCAAGAAGTGGGCCCATGTAAACCTCATGAGGTTCAACAAGGCCAAGTGCAAGGTCCTGCACCTGGATCAGGGCAACCCCCGGTATCAATACAGGCTGGGGGATGAAGGGATTGAGAGCAGCCCTGCGGAGAAGGACTTGGGGGTATTGGTGGATGAATAGCTGGATATGAGCCAGCGATTCATGCTCGCAGCCCAGGAAGCTAGCCGTATCCTGGGCTGCATCAAAAGAAGCATGGCCAACAGGTCAAGGGAGGTGATTCTGCCCCTCTATTCTGCTCTGGTGAGACCCCACCTGGAGTACCGCATCCAGCTCTGCAGTCCTCAGTACAGGAAAGACATGGACCTGTTGGAGCAGGTCCAGAGGAGGGCCACAAAAATGTTTAGAGGGATGAAACACTTCTCCTATGAAGAAAGGCTGAGAGAGTTGGAGATGTTCAGCCTGGAGAAGAGATGGCTCTGGGGAGACCTTATTGCTGCCTTTCAATACTTAAAGGGGGCTTATAAGAAAGATAAGGACAAGCTTTTTAGTAGGGTGTCTTACGATAGGACAAGGGGTAATGGCTTTAAACGAAAAGAAGGTAGATTTAGACTAGATACAAGGAAGAAATTTTTTACGACGAGGGTGGTGAAACTCTGGAACAGGTTGCCCAGAAAGGTGGTAGATGCCCCAGCCCTGGAAACATTCAAGGTCAGGTTGAATGGGGCTCTGAGCAACCTGATCTAGTTGAAGATGTCCCTGCTCATTGCAGGGGGGTTGGACTAGATGATCTTTGGAAGTCCCTTCCAACCCAAACTATCCTATGATTCTATGATAAGAAAACCACTCCCAGGCCCTAATGCACCAAGGCAAGGTTGAGCCATTGTGGAACATTTGAAAGGCTAAGGAAATTTCTCCATCTCTGGGAAATACAGAGCCATTTTCAGGTAGAGGGGTCCATCTGATTTTCTCAAGTCTTCCCCTCATTCTTCGTCTCCTCCTCTCCTCATATAGTTCACCAACGGCTGCAACGTGGAGTTAGTAAAGAATAGGCTGGACCCCGCCCTCCTTTAGCAAACAGCAGTAACGTGCAGGAGGAGGTTTTGGTCTCCTTTCATGCTCTGCTCTTTATCATAAAGAATGTTTGGCTTAAGGAGGTCCTCCTTTCGTCCCAGCTAAGCCATGTAACACAATTGTTAGGCCTTTCATACATAAACTTGTTTTGGAACAGTTAAGTGCAAACTTAACACATAGCTTAAGACAAGCTTCTCACACATACTCAGAGAAGGAAAGCACAGTTGTCTTCCAACCTAGACAGTGACTGTAATCCTGCTGAGCAGATTGGGACTGGTCTACCCATGGCACAAGATGAAGGCCAAGTGGACCCCTTCGGATCATTTCCTTGGGTTAGATTACACGTATGGCTTGGAAGTCTTATGTTTCTCAAAGAGAGGGGATAGTGTTTTGTGACAGCTGCTTTATATCGTTGTATCAAATGGATTAGGATGGCCACGGAGACTGGAAGGCCTACACACTTATTACTGATGAGGGAGGTACAGCTGAATAAGTCTTTCACACAACATATACCAGTGTATATCCAGTGACTGGGTGAACATCAACACATATCTTTTTAAACTAGAGAATCCAGCTGCTGCAAGAAGAAAAAAAAAGGTGCTAATTATATTTTATGAAGGAGGAGAAAGCATCCACCTTAATGTATCATTGATGTTCTGGTCATGTCTGTAACACCAATATTAAGTTCTGCTTTCACTTAAAGCAGAGATTTGACCTCTGATTACTATGAGAAATATTGTATCAAGACCTTGCATGCTTTGAAGGTACTGAGAGAGTAAAATAACTTTATTTATGAATCCATTGGCAACTAGGTCCTTTACCACAAATATCAACATTGGCTGTACCCCAAAGGATTTAACAAACATGTCTTAAGTAATCATAATTTGAAATTTGACATTCAGGCTATATTTAAAGATGAAAATTTAAACAAACTATTGATGATTGTTTTATCTAATTATATCTAGAGGGACTACTGCAGTGCAGGTAGCTCTAATACGGGATTACTAAAATGCTAGTTACCCGTCAGTCTTTGTCTAATGATTTTATAGATTGTAACAATTTAGCAGTGGGGAAGGTGCTCAAAGACTGTGTTTTGGTTTCTCACTTTTAGACTGACTATCTCAAATTACATCCTTGTTCAAAAATCATGTGGCCACACCTCCTTGGACCTTTTCTTTAAAATATCCCCCATGTATCTGCTGCCTTAGCCCCACTGCACAGAGGGAACCTGAGAGAGAAGCTACAAGTTTGAAAAGGGGGAGATCAGGAAGCAGTAAATTCCTAGGTCAACTCAGGCTGTAATGCGCAACTTCACGTTAATATATCTCTGCAAATCATCACCTTAAGAGTCTGATTCATCAGTAATGGTCTCATTTCATTGTGCTGCTCTGCTGATAGAAAAGGTACACAGGTATACGTTAACAGGTTGGTGTACTGTGGCTTTTTTTCTTATGCTCTGTTATATTTGTAAATCTGTTCTTAAGAGTCAACATCAATACAAAACGATTAAGGCTGATACTACTTGAAAGAGACGGAACTTTTGCACGGCTGTGTAATCCTTGGGTTTCTTGTTTGAAGTCCGTGTATGACACACTAAAAAAGCCCTAATGATAACAATAATTCAGGACTAAAAATTTACATCAGGTCAATATAGAGCTAAAATCGGGCTATAAACCAACAACTTCAGTATTAAGAACTGTTAAGTATGCTGTAAGAATTCTGAAATCCATAAGCATGAATATAAACTCAGGAAACTCGGGGTTAAGTGTATATCAAAAAAAATCCCATCACATTAAGATAAAAGACAGACAAGCAAGTTACTCATGCATTAACTCCTACCTGTCACAATACTATGAATGAAAACACAACATGAAAAAAGTCCAAAGTCCTGAAAACATAATTCCCAGCTAATGCAGTACCACAAACACTAAAATATTTAAGTCATAACAATGGTTATTAGATAGTTTTACTACAGGGTACCCTATCATTACTATTCTCAATAGTAGGACTGAAAAGACACCTCCCCAAGACACAGCTCTTTCATGGCTCTTTTGTGCTGACAGAGGAACAAGTTAACAAAGAGCAACCTACTTCTCAAATCTTGCAACACACAATCCCTGCTGCCGTGTTAAAGACTAATGTGACAATACAGGGAAGCCCAACCTCCTTTCCCTTTGCTGTCCTGTGTAAGACTTAGGCATAATACAGTTAATAATGACCGTGCATTCTTAGCCCACAATCTTTTACTCTGTTCTTCTAGAATTCAACAGTTGTTTTAAAACATGGGGACTGCTATTAAAAGTTGCTGGAAGTATTCATGCAGAAAGCTGAAAAGATTGACAGTGAATTTTTTTACTTATATAGCAAAGACTAATTTGTATTTTACGCTGTTTCAGCAGTCCTTGACTGTTTTCTTCAAAATCACTGGCTCAGTGGCACCATATGGAGCATGTTGAACTTAAGATACCAAGAATGTGTCCAAGATATATCTCACTCCAGTGTGTTAAAACATTCCACCCTGCAGCTGTCATTATAGGAATATAATTCATACCCTAAAGTTTAAAGAAAAACAGTGTAGCTTACTATGCTTACAAAAATACAAGATTTTTTTGGTTCCAAGTAACGGTCAGTAAATGGAGAACAGTTAATCTTAAATACTGCTTTCTTAAATATTTAAAATTTTAACTGATCATGAACTGCTTTAATTCTGCATGACATTTAAGACTGAAAACAAAAAAAAAACTTGCAAAAGAATTACTAAAAAATCTATAGTGAAGGGACTTATATATCTAGACTGAGCATAGCCCACCATTATTTTTTTCTTTTCCATTGATTGCATTTCTTCTAAAAATTGATGTACAAGATTACAGGGTGAAAACCTTAGCTACATTTTTGGTAATGGCACCGAGCAAGTGTATGATCATTGTTATGACATTTCACCTCTCTCTGGTCATTACTTATCAAGCCTTCTGTTTGTTATCTCTGTTTAAAATGTAAATTTCTCAGGACAGGACATGCCTCTTACTCTGTTTTGTACAGTGTATAGTACTCCAAACACCTTCTATAAAGTTAACTGCTGTAATAATAAGGATAGGAGATAGACAAGAAAAAAGAACACATGATGGTTTCTTAGAAAAGCTGTCTTGGGATGGACACATTACTCTAATGGTCAATTCTCAAGCTAGTAATGCAAGTTGCCTTAGAAAAGGATCCACAAAACCATTTTAACATGCCAAGCCATCATATATTCTGTACATGACATGTTTCAGAGGAAAACTATTTTAGAGAATTTAAAACTTTTATTGATACAATTTTTCATGCGCCTTTCTCTGTAAAGTCAGGAAGTTGTATGAGGCTCAGGGGAAAATGTTTTAGAAATCTTCTAAAGTTATCCCATAATAGCTTACTGATAAATGGTAAACTTGTATGTAAGGCTTAATATCCTGGAGGCCTTCAATGGCAGGCAGTAAGTTCTATGTGTCTTAGCTGGCAAGCTGGGGATCTCCCCTCTACAATATTGTCGATCTTCCATTTACAGCCATGCAAGGACCAAAGATATTGATGCAGGCCTGAATGTTGCATGCCTTTTGTCTCTAGCCAGTATATTAGGGAGGCATTTCATATTTGCAGGGAGTTTACTGGGAGCAGGAACATGGAAAGGGTTTTCAAGGGGTGGCTTATTACAGAAAGATGGCTAGTTGGGGTAGTTCAGAGCATAGAAACTGGCTCTGTTGAGAGAGAACAGTAACTACGCTCAGTAATAAGTACTACTGAAGACCTTGTTATAGTTTCCACATAGCTCAGACAGGCAACATAAGATCCATAGAAGTGTTTGTAAAATGTGGAATTAAAATGGGAAAACATTGCACAGTTATACCAAATTTAAACCCCAGGCTGTTGCTGGGTATGATGTGTTTGATTCCAGAAAAATGGAATGCAAGAAATATACAAGAAAAAAAAAGTAGTTAAGGAAATGTTATGAAAAGGTAAGCATCATAACTTGTTATGATCTTGATTTAAATTAGTAACATGGTTTGGACAGATTAGTATAGACAAAATTAGTTACATTTCAAACAGTTTGCAGGATGAGTTGGATATCTTTCAAATCTACTCTTGGGAATTTTATCTACATGAAGTGCAATTTTTCTTATTCATTATCCTGAACAAGGATTTATTGCAAGAGGTCTTATTAACAGATGAACAAAACAGTAGCACTGAAAACAGTTGTTCAATTCTAATTAGAAAACAATCCATTAGGAAACTTTCCACATGTTGCATAAATTGTAAAATGCGAGAGTTCTATTTGTCTGGCTTATCCTTTCTTGAAAGAAATAGCCTTGTTCAAGGACCACAGGACTGGCCATAATGGATCAGGTCAGCAATCTATCTCATCCAGGACCCTGTCTTTGGACAACTGCTGCAAAGAAAACTGAAGGAAACAGCAAGTTTACAGAACAGTCTGGTTTCCTTTAAACTCTCATTAAAGAGTTGGCTTTTACCCTGAAAAATAAGTGCTAAAGGATATCAACTGTGGATAGCCATATTGTCTAATTATCCAATTCTCCCCATCCACCTAACATGCAAAATCATTACTGTATCATTGAACATACAGATTTTGAAACAGGAAAATCAGGGGGTTTGCTTTGCGTTTCATTACATGAGTTACTATTCTAAAAAATGTTACCTTAAATAACAACCACAAGAAAGAATGGTCTGCATAATTTACTCCTGAATTAAGCACCTTCCTGGTGTGATAACCTTCCTTGTTGACCTATTACATACTCTTCTCTCACTCTAGATTTGTCCAAATGCCCTCGTAAGTAACCAACTTCTGTTAATTTGTGTTGCAGTATTCTATACCATGCACTTTTAAGTTC
Organism: Gavia stellata; assembly: GCF_030936135.1. Taxonomy (NCBI): domain Eukaryota; kingdom Metazoa; phylum Chordata; class Aves; order Gaviiformes; family Gaviidae; genus Gavia; species Gavia stellata. Next base: position 17,008,224 of record NC_082602.1, read on the forward strand.
CAAGTAACAAGAAAGAGAAACTCTTATTTAAGAATAGAAGAGGTGAAGGTTGGTTCAAAAGAGATAATTGACATTTAACTTCCTACAAAAACAACTCCAATGGAAGAGGTGCAAAATAAATAGGTATGCTTTGAATGAAGTCTGTTACAAGGAAGACCCCTCCTTAAAATACTTAGTATCTTTACCATAAATGAAAACATAACTTTGGAATGACTTACATTGTCAATTCCATGCCTGCTTAAAAATTGTCCCAAGAACACAGCTGAAGATGATGTTAGCACACAAAACATTTTGATCTCGATTTTAGCTGGTTCTACCTGAAATACATACATGCACCACTCATCCTGGGACACAAAGTTCTTGTTTGAAATATGAAAGAAACTAATCTGCAAGTAGAGTTAATATGGACTCCTGAAACTTATGGTTTCCATGGCGTACTCTAAATAATGGGTCCACCTCCCACCTTTAGAATAGTCATACATGTGTCCACCCACCTCTCAGGTAACGTATGTTCAGAGATGGGCTACAACTAGCCAGCATAAGGCTATGTACTTCTTCAGTTCTTTTCACCAGTTTAGATTCTAGAAGAAATGAATTTCGTTCCCCATGATGAGTTTTCTTTTTTGAGTAGTTAGATTCAGTAGTTTGACTCATTATCGTAATTCGCATATACCAAGATGCAGCTTCGTTCAAATCTGTATTTACTTTGATGTTCAAATCAGATGCATAGTGTTTGGCAACTATATGTGCAGAATTTAAATTGACTGATCTATTTATCTGAAACCAGTACCTGCCCGTCTAGTAGAAATTCCAGTGAGAAGAAAAAGACATGTTAATCATAGTTGCTCTAAAATGACACATATATTAAATATTGTGTGTGTTAAGGCCATCTGACTGCCCATCCACATAGGTCATACATATTTCAATAAAAGTTAAGGAAAAAAGTTCAGGTGAACTGATGGCGAAAGATACCTGCATTTCCATGAAATTGCAGGTTTTTTTCCAGTTGGAGGAAGGTCCTCCTTTCAGAGCAATCAGAACTGCCCCAACAACACAATTTATGGCTACAACTTGATGGTTGGACTTGATGATCTTACAGGTCTTTTCCAACCTTAGTGACTCTGTGATTCTGTGAACTTCATTTCTCATGAAAATTCCAGCTCTTTTAAAAACGAAAGAATGTTGCACAACCTGGAGAGCTCAACGGTCTGACTAGACAAGATAAAAATGCCCTGGTCTCTCAGAGGAATTCCAGAGCAGAAAGACGCTTTGTTAAAAGTGATCCTGAAGAGGACCTAATTCTGTGAGGTCTCTTACCTGCCAGGAACCAAAGATACTGCTAATAGCTTGGCCTCTCAGAGTTACAAAAATAGTATCCTTCAGAAGGACAGCCACAGAGAAAGAGAAATAAGCATGCTGTTGACTGGCACCTGCACCTGGCACCTGGCTTAGACTCAAAGGACAATAACATCAAAATGAAGAAGCAGAATTTCTCAATAAAAACAATGAGTTTCCCCTGATCCATCAATCTTCAGCATCAGAAAAACTTTAAATAAAACTCCTAATCCAGAAATTTTTGGGACATCCTCAAATAGCCTATTCAACTACCAGGGCTATAACTTGACAACAGCCGGACAGCTTGAAAAGTACCACTAAGGGCAGATTAGCTGGGGATTCCTAAGGGTCTTCCACTGAAATGTGTAGCACTTTCCCACTTGTTTTCAAGTGAGTTTCTCAAATGGTCAAGTGTTTTGCTTATTGACAAGGACAGCCCGTGGCCTTACGGAGCAGGGAGAACCAGCTGGCTCCGAGCTCTAAGACTCAGGCGAGAAGCAGATACCGACGGCTGCTTCCTTTGTAAGGGTGGTGAGGACATCCTTCTCCTTAGCTGCGATTGGGAAGAAGAAAGTTTCTGCTTGTGAAACTGCTGTCTCTGAATGAAATAACTTGAGGATTATGAATACAATTGTTTGTTGAATTTCAAATCCAGAGTAGGGGTCCCCCTCTGCACAGCTACAAACATAACCAAGAAACAGACAGATTTACATATTTCAAAATTTCTACTATCCCAGCCATTAGATTGCTACAATTCTTTCCTCTAGAGGAAAGTTCCTTCACCTGGAAACTACTTTAGCATGGAAAGCAAACTGACTCATACATGCATGTTCCCCTAATGTGTCTGCATATATTGGTGGTTTTGACATGGAATATGAGGTGTCAAATGAGGGTCTGAGGACTTAATAAGCAACATTTTGACATTGTTACTTATCACGTATGTGTCAGCAGTACTTTTACCAAAGTAAAGGTTTAGTGGATCATTTCTGTGGAGAATTAAAAAAAAAGAAAAAAAAAAAGAAAAAGTGTAATGACTAGGAAAGATGAGTTCCATGAACAAAAGAACAAAAACCTACAGCAAAGAAATTTCTCCACATTGCTTCCCTGGGAGGTCAGTATTTAAACAAATGGTATCGTAAGTCAGAATATGACCACTAAACCTCAAAATATAGCTTAAGGAGAGATTTTCATGTGGCTGCAAAATTATCACCCAAAGGCTGTTGGAAATGGGGTGGCTTATGCTTATAAATAAGGCAAGGTTTTAAAGATCAATTACTACCTTTGGGAAAACCATGGATGCTTTTATCTATCTTTCAGGTATTTTAGGTACGCTGCAACCGTATGAGGAAGGAAAAATCTTTTTGCATTGTTTACCTATACATAGCACCTTTTCAGTAGTCTTAAGGAAACACCACTGGGTTACATTTATTCCTATCATATCTACAAACAGTAGGAATCCCAGTGACAGAAGATTATATAACTAGTTGGAAAGAAGAGAGGGTTCAAATGCCTGGTTTTGCTCTTCTTTGTTGAAGAAAGTCAGAAAAATGAAACTACCTAATAGATTTGTAATCAGATGCAAAACTCTTGATGGAATACAAATATTATTTGAGCTACATAAGCAGGGTGAAGGAAGGCTTGGATAGAGAAAGATAACACGAGGTAAAAAAAAAGGTTGAAACTGTAGTTTTGGACAAAATAGTGCTATGTAGTAGTACGGAAAAATATGTTAACATAATAAGGATCCTGCCAATTCTATCCAAAACCCCCAAACGATGTTTTCAAGATTAATTAATTGTAAAACAGTTTTAAAAACAAAAATCAAAAGCCATTCTAATGCAGTTTCAACTTACTTTTGTACAACTACACGTTTGCATTTTGTATGTATTTTTCTTAAGCAGCTTCAGTATTAAAATAATTACTAAAACATTTGCACTCATACAGACTGAAAAACACATCTGCTTTTAGTCTCTGCATTTATTACATTATATTGCATATTTTCTTGAAAAATTTAGTTTAGAGCAGCCTCCAGATCTCTCCACAATACATGATCACAGGGTTTTGAACATCATCACAGACTTACTACTGGCTCCTTGACTATCCTTCCCTTTTCTTCTCTTTCAAGTACCCTTTGTTCAGACTCAAATCTATAAACACAGGAAGCATCAATACATACTCCTTAGGCAAATATAAGCTCTCTTATATAAAAATCTCTGTCCAAGAACTTTACAGCTAATACCTGCATAATAACATTCAACTAAATACCTGCAGATAAAACTATATTGAGTGGTTGCATATATAACGTAAGTCAGAATTAAAAAGGATATCACTGTACATACTATACTACAGAAATAAAATCTTTAAGTCAGACAATGTCCCCAGCTGTGTTTCTTTGCTATATTGCTTGGGAGACCATAACAGTATAGACTGGTTAGATCAGATGAAACAGAGAGGTTGTCAGGCTTTCTGTTTCAAAGTCCTCTGTACCACCATGTATTACCCTCTCATCTAGTCAGATCTAGTGATCCTGTTGCCTGGGAAAACGGGACTGGCTCAGTGATTCAACAGTAATCTAGCCTGCAGAAATTACTCTTGCTATGGACATAAAATTGCTAAATCTGACTAAAGAGGGCAGATGAGATCACATGGTAAGAGCAGGTGAGAAAGGACTGCATCAGCTCACATTTAGATGTTATCCATGGGGATAACATGGAACTGCAGCCTTCCAATTCACTGCAAGGTCTGTAATGGGGAGAATCACAGAATCACTAAGGTTGGAAAAGACCTGTAAGATCATCAAGTCCAACCAAAAAAAAAAAAACCAAAACAAACCACACCACACAACAACAACAAACCACACCACACCAAAAACCAACCCACCCAACACCACACAGCTCCATGCCCATCAAGCTACATCCCACAATGCCACATCCCAGTATATGTTGGTGTAAAAGGCTTTAGCATTATCTAACAATGCTCTGAATCAGAAACTGGCTACATCTGCCCCAAATCGGGTTTGAAATGTGGAGTCACTGAATAGACCTTAGCTGGACTAGAAAACAAAACCTTTATTGAAACCTATATATTTTACCTGCATTGTTATCTGCAAATATCTCTATGAAATTGAATTGTTCTGGATTTACACTGATTTAAAGACATTTTTGTGAACATTTCTGCCTTCATTCTACTTCTTATCAACTATATAACTAAATTTTATTCATACTCTCATTTTTGCAGCTCTTACATTATATATTTGTATTATGTATTATACATTTTTGCCCTAGTACTGATTATTGAAAATGCACATGCAGTTCACCTTTAAAAGGTTTTCAGAGACATGTATTAATATTACACTGAAAACTGAAAGCCAAATTCTGCAGGTCTTTTCCTCCAGCCAGGTGACTTTTGCCCTAATTGTATCCAGCAGCTGACAACATTTCAGGACACTAACCGAAGAAAAAAAGTTAGAACTCGATGTTGCTAGCTCCTGGCTCTGCTCTTGCTGTATGACCTTGGGCAAACAACCTCTCAGTTGTCCACCTGTAAAACAGAGACAAGACTACACACCCACCTTATTGGTTTATTCTGAGCTTTAATGTTTATGAAGTGTTATGAGACACTCTGGGAAGTGCTACAAAGTGAAAAGGGTTATCAATCATCGTCAGTAGAACACAAGCTGCTGAAACACAGTGAAATCTGCCTTCCCTCCTCACAGGACAGGTTCTGTCTTGTGCTGCGTTTTAACCAGTATTTGTAATCTTAAAAGTATCTCAACACTGTATAGCATAAGGAAGGATAAATATCCCTAAGCATTCTGAGAGCCTACCAGAAAATATTTTTAGTTTTAAGAAGCAACGCCTGTTGTAAAGTATATGCCTCTCTTCTAAATACCTGCTTGCATTCCATAACAGGAAAAAAGAAAGCCATTTTTGAGATACGATTCCTAAATTGCTTGAATAGCTAGACATTAGCTGAAAGCAGCACTAAATATCAATTTAAATACTTGGCTCTCAATTTTCCTTTCATTCATAATGTACTAGGTAAACTGTACTAAAATAATTACTTGCTTATTACTCATGAATTTCAGTGCAGCAGCTGAGACAATGTAGATAAATAAGATGATTAATTGAAACAGAATGAATCACAACAAAATATGTTGTTGTATAAGGTATGATTAACTCCACAGTGATTCATATCATTTCAGATAACAGGGCTTTTATCAAAGACGGCTGCAAGGTTGGGAAATGATTTAAAAGCATTTCATCTTAGAGAGCCACTGCAGTTCACAAGGGAGGGAAGAAAGAGGAAAAAAAAAAGTGAAGAGAGAGGGAGAAGCCGATTCAGTGTCTGCAGCTGAAATAGCCTTGGGCTGTTTCAGCATCCTTCCCACAGCACATCTTTACAACATGCCATTGACATTATCAACCTCCCTTGTGCTAGAGATCCTCTCATTTTTCAGTTGGCCACAATTTATTAGATATTCCAAAACTGCAAAAGTTAATTCTATGAATTAAGCAGCAATATTACAATGCCACAGGTTTTCTATAACTGAAAACACAACACCTGTACTGGGAAATAAGTGTCAGAATTCTACAAAGACATCAAAGGAAAATAATATTTATTTTTCCTCTATTCAAAATTACAATTTTTTAACTCCCAGGCTCCCTCCAAAGACTTTGCAGCAATCTTAAATGTAGGATTTATAAAAAGAAATTGCTATCTGTTTACTGCAGTTTAGAAAAGCAAACACCAGCAGCAGCTGACCTTAAAAACCTCTACCTGTTAAAATAGAAGAGAAGATGAGATGTCTCCTTACAAAATTTTTTCCCATGTGTATTTAATAAACTGGGTCAGAGTATCTGACTATGATTTTTAACTTAACCACAGACTCCCTGTAGGGGACTGTGCAAACCTCAGTCTCTCACTCAGCCTACAAAATGAAGATAATTACCCTCACCTGTGGGGCAAGTTTCTGAGAACTTCTGAAAGCATAACAAAAAGGAAAATATTGGCATATAAATTGAAATGCAAAACACTGACAGCCAACTTAATTTCATTTAAGATGATTAATGTTTCTGAAAACTTAATTCAAAATGAATAAAGATGTAGACGCTGAAGGTAAAGGTTGAACTCATAAGGAAGATAGCTTGCAAACAACCACTGACTGAAAATAACCTCTCAATATGAACCAGTTACAGTAAGCTAAAAAGAAAGAATCAAGGTCTCTTAAGGGCTCTTTACATAACAACATACATGCAAGTTAGCAATACAGCAAAGTGAGCCTCTTCAAGATACTCAGTTTCAAATATGATCTAGTATTTGACATTTACCAATAATTTCAAACCTTCAAAAATAATTTTAAATGCTTACTTGAAAATACTTCAAACAGAAACAACAATTTGGTGATGTCTATGGCATGACCAGCCATTGTCTGCTATGTTCCTTACTTCTTGGCCCCATCTGATACAGAAGAACAGACTGAAATATTTGTCTTCCTTTCATTATTTATTAAAAGTCAAACTGTATTTCCTTTCCTCCACACACCAAATTGTGTGCTGGTTCTGGCTTGGGTAGAGTTAAACTACGACAATCTGCCACCTGATTTTCTCCTGTCTCTTAATCGTCTCCTCAGAATCGGACAATTCACCAGTGTAAAAGCACACTCAGGTAATGTGGAAAAATATCTGCTATGTCTATAAACAGTAGCAATTACACTGGTGTAAATTCAGATCAATTCAGTTATGTCATTATGAATCCACACTAGTTTAAAAAGAATCACCATGAGGCTCATTTATCTTACAAAAGTGATTATGTCTCATTCAAGATTCTTGTGAGCTGTGGGCAGATTCCTAAACCTGCAGGTATCAATCTGGTCCCAGGTGATACTCCAGCAGAGGAAATTTGCAGGCAGGACTGAAGGTTGTCCAAAGTGTCATGTCTTAATGTAATATATCAAAGTATATGGAGTGAAAGTTGTTTACAAACATGTGTTATAGGTACCAGAAAAGGAATAGACCAATTTGTTTGGAAACTGTCCTTTAGGTGTAAAACCTAGTGTGTTGAACACAGTTTTTATGCCAGAAAACTTATCAGTATTTCCATTCACTCCCCTGGTTAAAACAAGCACAGAACTAGAGACTGACTGCAAGTTCAAAATCAGAAGCATGTTAACCACTGTTAATCAGTTTTAGATTTACTGTTTTTCCTTGCCATTAAAGAGAATTTTCCATGTCATTAAAGAAACTTGCCTTTATAAAGGCTTATAAAGGTTCTTAGAGGCTGTGCCCAAACTACGTATGTTTGTAGGGATGTTTATATTAGTATTTGATACCTCACTTGAAAACATTTTAAATTAAGGAGGCACAATGTACCATTTTGGTGTAATTGTAAGACGAAATGATGATAAGATCCGTTTGATATCTTATTGCACACAAAGGCACCCATCTTTTTAAAGCTCAGGATTCATAACTCCAGAACCACCACTACAGCTATTGTCATTGCTTTTTAAAACATAGAAGTCTTGCACGCAACCTTCTTTCTTTTCAGCACATTTACTGTCACACCAGCATCAACTTCTCAATGAGCTTGCAGAAGCATCTTGTCTTTGCAGAACTTCAGCTTACAATCCTGTAATTAATTTGTTCAGAGACTGGGTGTTTAGAAGTAACAGCTCGTTACACTAGACAAGAAGAGGATCTAATTTCCAAGAATAATTGTTACCTTAGTTTTCTTTATTATATTCGTGCTTTAGAAAAATCCACGATTTCTCTTCTACATAACCACCTCAACTTCTACTGATCACTATACACTGTATACTGCAAGCTAAATTATTTGCTTTTGGTTTTTGTGGTAAAGCAATAGATGAGGAGCTCAGCATGTCTGTAATTCTAAAGTTTCTAAAATCTAAAATTTCTCAGTGAAGTCCTGACTACATGTAGGAAGAGAACCCAGAAGATCTTTACCACATCAATACCTTAATAAATATTCCTCTGAGTCACGAATGACTGCCATATGCAGGGAAGAATCATGGGAAAGCTTTGTAGTGTCCCTTGAATTCTGAAGACCTCCACAGAAAAGAAACTGTTATCCAGCTGCATGTCCCAAAATACACAGAACGTTCTCCTCCCCAAAGTAGTTCCTTCCCTGAGGAGATGCCATTGTAACTCACATCTTTTGGGGAGACTGGAAATTGAGTTCAGATTCCTGTGCCCATTATTGACTTCGATGGGTCAAGTCCACCAGAGACACCAAGCTTTAGCCCTAACTGGGAAAGCGGAAAGAGGTCTGGGAAAGAAACATATGCCAGTTTAGGCTCCTTTACTTGCTCAGCGTAATTGCTGTGCCCGAAGCATTCCATCAGTCTATATAGAGATGTAATTTTAGAAGCTTTCACTCCTTTGACCATTCTGTTACTGAAAGTTACTTTGAGTTGTAAAATATGTATTCTAAGGTGAGCTTTTACAGACGAATTAAGCAGCAACTTGTGACAAAGCAGTTATCATCAGGAGATAATTGACCTTATTTGAGAGTTAAGCAACCTGAGGCAAAGTAGAGTGTGCTTAATCCTGGCAGGTTAATTATCCAGTGATTATGGTAGCTTGGAAGGTATTATTGCTAAGAACCATTTGCAAAATGACACTATTAAAAAAACCTTAATTTAATAAAAATTAAAAGCAATGACAATAATCAAGTTCTCCAGTCATGTATGGCTAAATAATGACTGCAGAATGGACCTAATTGGTTAGCAACAATGAACATATAATTATTCCTATTCTGAATGTTCTGTACTAAATTTATTATATGAAGTACAGTTAACAAGTATCAAAAGTCCAAGACAAGATGTTTGGCTAGTTATAAAAGGGCTTTAAATAAATGATCAAAACACCAGTGGTCACTGAACTAATGCTGAAACTGATACCTATACTGAGTTGTTATCACAGCATTCAGCGTCTCCACTGCCATTAAGGGTATGCTGGCATTTACATTCTAAACTACAACATTTATTTCAAGAGGTTTATAACTTGCCCATTTTAATTACCATCTGGCTCAAACTTGAAATAACCAATCTCCATTCAGATGTAAATTTTTAAGTACAAGATGTAATTTAAAATCACTTTGCCAATTGTTTTTAGTTTAGGAATGGCAGCAATTTGGAATTTTGCTGCTCTTAGATGTTTTTGTATTACTCAAAAAATAAACAGCTCAGTGCTTAACAATAAAATTGTATTGGTCTATAATGTGGAGTGAAGATAAATATAGGGAAGAATAAAAATTGTGGCTGAGAGTATTGTTTGCACTAATAAAGTAACAACCACAGCACTTACTATGCCTTGCTTATATATTAACTTCTGTACTTTCAGTATTTAACTAAACTAGCCAAACTGATGGAAAATGTAGCAAAAAGCAAAAGGAAATCACAGTAAATGGGCAGAAATTTGGTGTTGGCTAGCTGAAGTGGTTCATTGCCCATCAAGGCATACAAACACAAAAAAATCCTGAATGTACTTGTAGATGAAATGAATATAGGAGAAAGAAAAAAAAACACCACCAAGAAAGAAGGAAGCTACTAAAAGGCAGAACATGTCAGAATGAGCTTCTCTTGAGTTTTGCAACTTCTCTTTACCACTAACCGTATGCAGAGAGCAGAAATACTGACAATCAGAAGATACAGCAGCTACTAAAAGCTAGAAGTACACCATGCCAAGGGCGTGCTTTCAAGTCACACAGAAAAACAAGAGAATAAACCACTGCAAATAGCATTTCAACAACTCAAAAGCAGCAATGGCCAGCTTATACAGCAGAAAGCAGAGACTAAAAAATGACCAGGGTTTCAACTGATTAGTATAAGTAACAAAGCATAAGAGACTGGTACTTTGAAATGCATATATATACATATCGTACTGCAAAGTTTAAGGATGATCACTTAAGTTTAAGTAGTATCTTTTACCCTGAAAGACACCAAAATGCTTCAGAAATTATATAGAAAAAATGCAGGGAGTCTTTCAACTTTAATACACACAACAGTCCTATACAGTATTTTATGACAGCAGGTGAATAATACCATAGCAAACTGAAATGGCAGGGGAAATTAAGGTAGTCTGCATGTAATTTCTAAAGTTGGAATGTTGCCAGTATAGTGGACTGTTGCTTATAAAGTGTGCAAATATACAAAAAGTAACAACCTATGTTTTATCTTCTGAAAAACAGCACCTAATGAACCACTGTGATCTGAATTCTCCTAATAGGTCAATGGGGCAATATTTATATAAGACCAGCAGCGTTTAATCCCAGAAGTTTCTATGAAGCCATTCCACCCAAACATTGACTAGATTTGATGTTACTTAATTTGTGAAATCTGACAAGATTTTTTTGTTGAGATTATACTGTTATTAAATCAAAATATTCAGTAGCATCTTTGTTAGGACTGTATTGCGAAAGACAGAATAAAGGTATAACAGTTGGCAATAGCAGCAAAATGTCTGGAAAATACTACTTCTGTATCATTAACAATAGTTAAAAACGTTTTCCTTATCCTACTGCATCTAAAACCATTGCAATTTTCTTCATTTTAAAAATACTTTTTTTTTTTTAAATCCTAGGTCTGTAACAATGCTAGCTCCCAATGTGGACATGTGGACAATAGCGTAAATACTGACTTGTGTGGTGCAACTCCCTGTGTCACAATCAGGAATAACCACTGACAGAATTAAGTCACTTTTCTGTAATTTTCCTGTACTAATGTAGTTATCTTGAGAGACAAGCCCACACTTCATTTAGGTGTGTCACACTTTCCAAGGTTTTTCTAACCTTTTTCTGCTGAGCTATTTAAGAGCACCTTCTGAAGTAGAAAAAAATCAAAAAGTGACAGCACTACAATGAGTGAAATCTGAATTCATTTGGCCTATTACCGTGGACTTACAGGCAGAATTTCATGCAATCTGTTTGCCAACTGTTGCATACCAAAGATAAGCTTCCTTACATAGACTGCCAGTCCCTCTACCATAAAATCAATGAGAACCTTCTGAACCAATTAACCGTTTCTTAGTATTCTCCTCCCACTTCTCCCCAAAGAGTGTTCTTCATCACAGAAAATGCTATTAATAGCAGCAGCATGGGTATGGAAACAAGTTACAAAACCTCAGCAGCTCAGCAGTAGCCCTTCATATGTTTTCTTCCAGTAGAGAGTTAACTTCTGGGTGAGTACATCATGCACATGGACAGTTACTACAAAGCAGCCTATGCATTGGATATTTCCTCTTTTAACCTAGCGTAAGTTGTTCACGTGTCTCTACACTAGAATGAGCAAGTTGTAAACCTCTCACAGGTCAAGTGACATCTTTGGCACCTACTGAAATATCACAGTCCTGTGACCGTGGATTTCATTTTCTAGTGACACTTCACAAGGTCAGCCTCTCTCTATAAATAACAGAGAACCAGAAAGCAGGCTCCTAGATACAAACAGCTAGGTGCAAAAGATACAAATACTTCAATTACTTTCATAGGACTCACCGTCTCATTTCCAAAAAGGACGTCGACATAAGGCATGACTTTCATCATAGGCTCTTTGTAGAACTGGCTAATAAATGGTGCAGAAAGATTCAAGCTGAAGATCTTGTTGTTTGCAGAAGCCTGAGCAGCCACTTTTAATACTGCTTCTGGTGACACCGTCAGGAAGAATCCCTGCAAGCATCCAAACAAATCAATGTATGTTACTAATTTCATACTAGGAACCACATGAAGTATGCCGCTTCTAGGTGTCCCCCAACCCACCTTTGTCATACACGTGCACAGATAAAAACTTCCAGAAAATACTGCCTTTCCATTAAGGTATTACGGAGGCGACAAAGAATGTGCATATGCCTAGAATCACAGCCCTCCAAAATTCAACACAACTCCCTACGTCTGCATGCCGTGTAGTACACTTTCCCATGGCAGCTAAGACTAATCTTCGTATTTTAAAAGGTGATATATTGTAATTCTAAATGCCCCTCTTTAGTAATAGCCAATGAGACTGTGCTGCTTAATTCCAAAGTACAGTACGATGGCTCTATACACAGCTAGGAGATTAATGAAATCCCTTGCCTGAAAAAAATATTACCTTGTTTATAATAAATATGTTGAGTATGCTGTCATTGTAGTAGTTGTTATTGTTTTGCAGGAAAAACCTAGGGTTTTCACGTTTCCACACGTGTATTTTATTTACCCCCCCCAAAGTATTGTTCTTTATTCTGAACATTCAAGTAAGTATCAATTGCGAAATAAAATAAACAGAACTCAACCAGAAATGACTATTTGTCTACTAAACTGTGAATGCCAATTTAAATCCTGTATGATGAACAGTTCAAGGCTGCCATTTTGAATTTAGCACTGCAGATGGTTACGTCAACCGCATGTGTTCCAGGAGTTATGTAAAGATCCCCTACAGTTTCATTAATCTACTAATTAGATAAAGGCTTAGTTTTTACACTAATTAAACAAATTTTGTATGTTTCATTTTTATAATCCTAAAAGCAATTTTACTAACTGTTCTCAAAACTCAGTGAATAATAGTAATTTTCAAGCAAGAGCAGCAAGTGTTAAATTTAAGGTCAGAGATAATGCCTAAGGCACAGTAACAAACAACTTTGAGGGGGGTCTGATAAATAAAACACCATCTCAGTCCTATCTGTAACATCACCACCATGACACTCTAAAAGGTATCATAGTGAAGCAGTCTTATTTTCCAGTTTTTATCCATATTATTATGTCTTCAGATCATAGAATATCTGTATTTTTATCCTGCATACTTCAGCTAACAGATCATCTTAGGCATTCTACCCACTGGAAAAAATAATATAATGAAGAGTCTACAGATTAAAGGCTACTTAGAAAGTCTTTCTATTTATTTCTCCTTACTCCATGCTCTCCAGTCTAACAAATACATGATTGATGTCAAAATCTGGGCACGATTCACTATATGACAATAAAAGTCCAAAGGGCGCAAGAATGCTTTGCATCTTGTGGAGTTATTCAGTACGTTAAATGACTGGAAGCCTGTAAATATCCAAGCTTCTTTGCTATTTTTACATTCTGAGGAATTAAAATGAACGGTTTATATAACATCTTGTCTCCATAGCAATCTCTACCATCTTTTAGTTTTTCATTTAATGAACAGAGTTGGATTTTTTAAAAACTGTTCCAAACACAAAATAAAAACCTTTCAAGGCTAACATGTTGCCAGCTGTGGATAAATCACAGATTGCTATACAGTGGTCTACGTAAATAGTAACCTGGTCAAATAATTAGGCTTCTTACCAATTTCAGGCTGAAAACTTCATCTGAACTAAAATACATCTGATTGTAATTTAAGGTACAGAACACTATCCCCGTGAGATCTAACTCAGGCCTGCATCCAACTCGCTTTTCCTTGGAAAGGCAACATAAAAGTACTGAGATACAGATAGGAGAGCTTGCTTTTCAGATCCTGCAAAGTAAAGGCCAGGAACTCTCAACAGCTACAGCTCTCTGTCTTCTGGGTTTCCTAAAAAATCACTTCTGCCATTTAATTGCATTCTTCCAAGAGTTTCTAATATTTTTAAATAACTGTTTGACTTTAAAACATCTAGAAATTAAGAGTTCTGTGTATGAGAACTCTTGTTAAAACTTTACTAAGTATAACGTTTATTTGAAAAAAAAAAAGTCATAGCAATAAAAAAGTTGTAGCAGTACAATTCACACAATGGAATTAACAAAGTAGGAAGAAAATGTATAAAATCTGAACAGATTTAGGTTTAAAGAAACCTAATTAGACACCCCTCCTATTTAAATTGAGTTTGTCTCTATTTTTAGTGGAATTCCAACTACAGCTATGGCCAGTAAAATCACAGGAACCCAGCTTCCTAAGTTTAAACTACAACTAGGTAAGCCACAGACCACGCTATTACAGCATGCTACAATTTAGTACAGGAATGAACTCCACTAAAACAAACAGGTTTTCTTATATCTCACTGGGATTCACAACAAAGTCACTCCATGGCTTCCTTAGAATCACAGCCCACATGCTCTTGCAGCTGCCACTGCTGGTCCAGACAGATGTATAGAAAGGAATGCCTAAGTCAAGTACTCCTACCTACTCTAATAATTAACTGTTAGCCAACATTAGCTTTGAGTGTGAGAACAAGCTTATCTTGGTATCCCTGGTATAAAAGACTTTGTATTTCACTAGTAAGAAGTTCTGTTTCCACTAACAATAAGGTTAAGAGGCCCTTCAGAAGATACTCTATACCCACCTAACACCTCAGTCTACTTTTGAGGGTTTTGGGATCCTTTTTACCCTCAAAACCCAAAGGTAGCTTAAAACAACTATGAGGAAAATATCTGTAATCGAAGGATGAGACACTTAGTTAATATACAGAAATTCCAATAGCCTGGGAAACTTAGGTTGCATATGAAATGAAATTACTGTGTACGTATCTATCTTTGTGAAAGAATGTTGTACATAGAAGGACATATGATAATTGGACAGTGCAGTCGAAGAAAGTGAAAAGCAGCAATATTGTACTAAGAAAACCTATTAAACATTAAAAGCTATCAGACATACTAGCAGCACACAGTATTCCTTTGGTGTGCACTGATTGATACTGAGTATACCAGATGTTACTGCTTGATGATGCGCCACCATTTTCTGTTGCTCAAAATGTAATGAGCCTCTTTTCTATGCCAGGAGGAAGATACCATTGTACCACAAGCCAGAGAGCAAGGCTGAACTAATACATACACCAGGAAAATAGGATCATAGACTGAATTATTTATATGCATGTTTGCATGTACACACGTGCAAAACACAATACTTTTCTTATGTACTGTAAGCAGTCCTTCTGTTTAAATGCCATCCTTTTGTGGAGAAAAACATTTTCCTTGTGGGAGAAAGAGAAACAAAAAGGAAGAAATAAGAAAAACACACTTGTGTATTGCAGACACATGGCTATGGGAAATACAGTGGCTTGTTTGTAACTTAAAGAGCTTTTAAAATTCAATATTAAGATGCACATCACAGCAGTAGACAAAGTCAAGAGAGAATACCATAGTAATGTCACTTTTACAATATTCAGGAATTCTTTGATGCACCTTTTAAAATATGCCAGGGTACTGTGAATACAGTTGGACTTGATGATCCTAAAGGTCTTTTCCAACCTAAATGATTCTATGATTCTATGATATAGGATAGTCTTTTACACTCAAGTCTTTTTTTTATAGACAATAGCATTACCGGAAGGATTTGGTGGTTTACACACAAGCAATTTGTCTTCACAAGTCATCTCTCTCATTTTTATCACACGCAAACTCAAAAGGTTTCTTCTGACTTACACTAAGCTCATACAGGACTAGCTATGGCAGATGTGAGGGCAGCAAATTAAGGGTGTCAAAAGTGTCAGCAGCACAGAATCAGGGTGTTGAAGGACTTCATGATGCCAGAACAACTCTGGCTTTGGTGAAAGTAATTCTGTATAAGATGTTCTGTCCAAACTGAGAAGTCTTGCCATCATTTGTTCACATGAAATAATGTGCTTGCACTGAATTCGTCTGGATTACAATACGTGTAACGTTTGCACAATGAGGATCAAGATTTTTTTTTTTAAGCCAGTGAGTATTTCCTTAAAACCAAAACTGAAATCTGTGACCTAGTGTACATTTAGACAAATACAGGCTGAGATGATAACAAACAGCTTTGCAGTTTTGGATTTATTATTGTTTAATAGCACAGAAGCAATGTTTGCAAAAGAACATACAGAGATAATAAAAATTAGGATTGTTCTCAAACCCACTAAAATGCATCTGCCCCCTCTTCTTTCTAGCTCTTCCTCTTTCCCCACCACTTCCATTTGCTGAGTGGGTTACATGAAAATAACTTTACCATATGAGTGACAGGATTTTGAACCACGGTATTCTGAGCTGATTTTGAAATGCCATTTGGTAACAATGTAAAATCAATAAATCGCAAGTGTGAATCAAAATATTTGACTTTCAGAAACACATATACAACAGTTTGCTGCCATTTAAGACAAATTATATTCTGCCAACATGAAAGGAACACATCATTTAATCCAAAATTATTTTATAGCAAGCATTTACATAAAAATGCAATTATGATGACATCACACTCTCATCCATCTAAAGGGTGGAATTTTTCAGGCCTATAGAAAGTTTGACAGTTACGCAGTGACAGTCCTGAGAAATACGGTGATTCAGTAAAGCCCTACAGAAATCATCCAACTTGAAGCATGCTGGCAGTTTCAGTAAAAGAGTGAGACTGCTAAGGTGCCAAAAGAACTTGCTCTGTTAAACGACAGACATAACCAAGGCAGAGCATTTGGACCTGGTTAAGTTTCCTATGTTCTGTACGCAAAGAGAACTTAAGCCACACACTTCGGCAGAAGAGACTTCCCTCAGCTCTGCTCTGCCATCAGTCTCATCTGCTGCAGTCTAGCAGAAATACCAGGGCTTGGAAGGAGTGAGGCTGCAACACATGGCAATTCTTGGGATGGAGAATGAACCACTAGGTAACTGCTCCAGACAGAAGAACTTACAGAAGGCTTCCAGGTGCTCTTATAACCAGAAAAGACTGAAAGACTTTCGTCTTCCAGCCTCTGAACTGCATGGGACACAGACTGGGTGCAGTCCATGTCCCACCCACTGTGAGACAAGGCAATGAAATCATCTTCCTTTAGAACAGGAACCAGAAGGAATCTTCTTGGAAAGTTAGAGCAAAAGCTCTTCATCTGTCTTAGTACTTACATGAGTTTAAAAGAGCAGGGAACAATTTAAAAACAATCTTTAACACTGAAATATCTGAGCACAACACTTGGAACGTGCAACACTGTCAAGTTAGCAGACTTACTGACCCCTTACCTCTTCCTCTCAGTTTTGAGCATTTATACTTGCAACCTGTTCCTGCTTGCAATTATATGTGAAATTATTTTCCCTACTGAGATATGACAGAATAGTATCAAATTATAGAGATAGTAAAATACTCACAACGTGGAAAAAAACCCTCCAGAAATAATTAACAAAACCCCACAAATTAAATAAACAACATGACCATTATTAATGAAGGTGTTTGTGCTTTAAGTAATTTTTTATTTTCTCTAGGAAGGACAAAAGCTCTATATAACTATCCACTTGTGAAATGTTCAGTCTGTAAATTGGTGAAATACGTGGACGTTATTTTAATCTATGTACCTGTTCGTCATGTAATAGGTCACTTAGGAACTTAGAAAGTAGGTACGCAGTATCAATTGCATTTTGGAACTATATTTTATCTTGTAGCGATCAGCAAGTGGTTACTTAATGAAACAGAACCCGCTGCTTTTCGTCCAGTTCCTACTGGAGACAGTTGTTTTAAATCAGAAAGCAAGGACAGCAAGAATGCAACAATTTCTCTGAGTAATTGTTTTGGCTTGTTCCTGTATGCATTGTTTATTTTAATGAAAGTATTGCTTTATAACTGGAATATGACTAAGCTGTAAACTATTGTTTTATCATTCTGAGTGGCCAGTGTTTCTGTTTTTGATAAAAGCCAAGTTTCAAACAGTTTTCAGTAACATAGGAAAAAACCTAACTGTCAGTAAATGTGCTTATATTGACTGTGACATTTTCCTCTATGATGGTGCCAACATGTCAGGAGGAGAGGATTGCTTTCAGACTTGAACAGTTTCTTTGTTGCTGAAGTGAACTCTGATTGCTGCCATATTAGTATCTATCAGATTACAACAGTAGCAGAAAACCTCCAATATTTGACATTATATGTTAAAGAAAATAATTATTTTATGCATATATTAGCAATTTCTTTTTAGTTTTAAACAGTTTGGAAATCTTTTTCAATTCTGATTACTATTGATTAAATTAAGCACTCTCCAGGAAGTTCTTCCAAGCCCTATTTAGGACAAAATAATTGTGTGACTTTACTTATGAGAGGTATACTCACAGAGTGTAGAGATGAGAACTTTAACAATGAGGTGGAGCTGTACATACATGTGCGAGAGAGCAGCAATACACCTAGTTTTGGTGTAGGTAAATGTCATCCCAAATAAAAAATTCTCCTATTTCCCCGGAAACCACAAAGTTAGTTAAGCTCATTTTAGGAAGATTAATTAAGATCTTAAGATGATGGTTTGACATTGCTCCCTCAAGTCTGCCCCTCTGTGAGGAAGCAAAAAATCTCTATATTCTCTCTGAAGTTCAGCATACGGTTTTACGTGAGTTTATTAAGTTCAGGGAGTGAGATGTCTATTTTTATTTATACTGAGTTTATAACAAAATTTTGGAGGAAGTATTAAACACCATCTGGGAGGCAGGAGCCTAAAGGTTTTATTACTTTAAGTAATTCAACCTTTTTTGCCTCTGTTTAGCCACTTGCAAAATAGTTATAATGATAAATACACCTCCATTGGCAGAACCAGTGGGAGGTTTGATTACTTAACATTACTGAAATGACTGAAATTCTGTGTTGAAAGGTATTATAAAGTACAGGGTATTACCATCAATAAAACATAAGCTGCAAATCAAACAAGCTATGATAAAGAACAAGCCACTTTTCTTCTTTTCTCCTAGTAGCCCAAAACCACTTTGCTACACTTTTTCTTCATTGAAAACCATTTTAATCCTTACTGAGAAAGCAAAGCATCTTAAAATACTTGTTAAATTGTTGATTAAAGAGAGAAACTGTTTCTTTCACTTTTCATCCTTCTAAAATAACTCTTTATCAAAATTAGGTTTACCTAACCCATCTATTAATATGAAGATAATGTTGTGTTTAGACCAAAAATTAGACTCAGAAATACCAATTATTGTTTTATGAAACAGTAACCAGAAGTCTAAAAATTGGTAATTATATTATTTATGATGTTTGGAACAATGAGATAATTGATTTTCCATCTTAATTTCCACAATTTTGAACACAACCCCAGGGTCCCTGTCCTGGCAAATAAGCATTTCAGGAAGTAAAGAGTAAGGTATGGTTCATTTAGGCCCTTGATGACTGTGCAACATTTGCTTTTTTGTGTATGGCTAGTTACATTAATATAATTTGGCATCTCATTAATTATGTAAACATCAACCATATGTTGAATTCATTCAAGTTTGGTGTGTACATAATATTTACAGTACATTAGTAAATTGAGAGAATCTATGTAACTACAAATGCATAGAGAATTTATAATTGTCTGGACAGTTAATCCTCAGTTTGAAAGCTCTACAAGCAAACATTTTAAACAAGCCTATTCCTTGCGTATTCAAACAGCCTTGAACAAGACGAGAACAAATACGAGTTTCTTTTTAATTAAATGTGCTTATACCAGCACAACGGTTTATTTTAGAAACACAGGTAAAACACTCAAAAGACTGAAACAATGACTGACCACTGGTGTATCAGCAGATAATCGCCATTGACTGACTGGGTGTCAAAAGATCTTGTAAAAATGCAGATTTTTTTTACATGGTTGTACAGTCTTGTGGAGAACCGTTCAAAGCTTGCATATCAGTACTGCTTACTTAAGAATTTTGTCTTTAATATTCCATGGCCTGAAAATCATAACAATTCTTCTGCTGTGCACATGCAAGAGGCTTTTTGGTTATGTGACTATGCACACAAATATTGTGACTTTTGGATTGGAGGGGGAAACTAATTTGGGCTTGTCCTACTCTATTTATTAGTTCCCCTGCTCACACAGAAAGAAAAAAAAAATCCTCACCAACCTCTTGCTCTATACTAGAATACACTGCTATACCTGTGCCCTCAGAGTGTCAGGATTCCCAGGTGATGCAGAGGAATGCGACTGTTGCGTAATATAAACAAACACAGGAATGAGTCCAATGCCATGAAAAATAAGTCAACTTCAGCATGACTTCTATACCTTACGGATTTCCCTGTCAACAATGTGGTCATGCTATGAAAGGTTTCACTTAAATTCAGGTTAGAAAACAGATATAAGGTATAATAAAACATAGGTATGTTTTCCCCTAAGCACTCTCATACTGAAACACTTCAGCAGAAGCCTTTCTTCCCTCTCCCCAACTACCTTTGAGATCTTGTAAATTATAAGAACATAGCAGCACAGGGATTAAATATTAATCAAAGTCATTACCATCATTGTTAGAACATATTTCAAGAGCCCCAAAGAAAGAGCATATTATTTCACTAGTAAAGATCGTATCATCAGAAAGACTACACTGATACTGTAGCATGGTAGATACGAAGAGAAAAAAAGAAATGATCAAGAGGTAACACAAAAGATTCCTGAAGCTTATTGCACTATTGAAATGCTAACTCATCCTTTAACTGTTTAAGTAAAGCAGACTCACCATGGGCAAAACAGAGCTCTATATAGAACCACAGAAGCATACAGTGTATTTACAAAATGTAATTTTGCTGGGGGGAAAAAAACCCACAACAAAACCCCAAGGATCCAAACTCCATAAACTGTATCACTGAAAATCCAGAGCCTCTCTAAAGCTTCACTAGAGATCTGAATTCATTTGGTGTGCCATAGGGCTATCTGAAGTGCAATCAGTACACCTGAAACTAGCATTGTTCACAGGATGACTTACTCTTTGCATTAAAGTAGTGTCAAGTTTTATGGAATAATAGGACTTTTGCTATTTGTATATTAAGGTGTAGATGACTAATAAACCAAAATACCCTTTCCCGCTCCCAAAGGTATTTGCTAGCTGATTCTAAACAGCCTATGTATCCTTATGATATATTTAATTTAATGTATAAGCACCACTATTGCAAAAATTAAGTGCACAGTAAAAGAAAATGCTCAGAAGAACTAAAAAAGTAATTGGCAAAATAATAAAGATGTATTTCTTTCAATTTCTGGCTTGCCAAGTTTAAAAGTAAGCGCGTTAACATCTACCTTTAAATATCACTCTTCTCAACTCTAGCCCCAGAACCACAATTCCAAAAAAAACCTTCTTTCACAGCAAATATAACATTTACTATGAACATGCAATTAGGTCCTAATCACTTGGATTAATTACCACATCAGGGTTTACAATAAAACATTTGTTGCTCACACTTCCACACATTAAAATTAATTATTTAAAGGAACATTGATGTTATTGCTTGGCCTTTTCATTTTCATTATATAAAGACTGTTACATGACTTTGTTTCTGAATACACAAATAAATGAGGGTCAGGACCTATGCTAATTCTAATAATTAAGAAATATAGTTGAAATGTGGACAGTTGCTAAACTCTAAACAAAGATATTTTCACTTAAATTAATCTGGGTAATAATAATTGTCTGGAGAACACTGAATACAACAAGCTTTGCAAGTGCTTAGCATTAATACTTATAGTCTGAATTAGTACTTTCTTCAAATTCAAGGGGTGGGGGGGGAAATACCTCTGGACTGGGTTTGCGTGGCAAGGTTTTGGTAGTGGGGGGGCTACAGGGGTGGCTTCTGTGAGAAGCCGCTAGAAACTTCCCCTATGTCTGATAGGGCCAATGCCAGCCGGCTCCAAGATACACCCACCGCTGGCCGTGGCCGAGCCCATCAGTGATGGTGGTAGCGCCTCTGGGATAACACGTTTAAGAAAGGGGAAAAACAACTGTGCAATGGCAGCCAGAGAAGAGAGGAGTGAGAATGTGAGAGAAGCAACTCTGCAGACACCAAGGTCAGTGAAGAAGGAGGGGGAGGAGATGCTCCAGGCGCCGGAGCAGAGATTCCCCTGCAGCCCGTGGTGAGGACCACAGTGAGGCAGGCTGTGCCCCTGCAGCCCGTGGAGGTCCACGGTGGAGCAGATATCCACCTGCAGTCCGTGGAGGACCCCACGCTGGAGCAGCAGATGCCTGAAGGAGGCTGTGACCCTGTGGGAAGCCCACACTGGAGCAGGCTCCTGGCAGGACCTGTGGACCCGTGGAGAGAGGAGCCCACGCTGGAGCAGGTTTGCTGGCAGGACTTGCGATCCCGCGGGGGACCCACGCTGGAGCAGTCTGTTCCTGAAGGACTGCACCCCGTGGAACGGACCCATGCTGGAGCAGTTCGTGAAGAACTGCAGCCCGTGGGAAGAACCCACGTTGGAGAAGTTCGTGGAGAACTGTCTCCTGTGGGAGGGACCCCATGCTGGAGCAGGGGAAGAGTGTGAGGAGGAAGGAGCGGCAGAAACAACGTGATGAACTGACCGCAACCCCCATTCCCCGTCCCCCTGTGCCGCTCAGGGGGAGGAGGTAGAGAAAATTGGGAGTGAAGCTGAGCTTGGGAAGAAGGGAGGGGTGGGGGGAAGGTGTTTTTAAGATTTGGGTTTATTTCTCATTATCCTACTCTGATTTTGATTGGTAATAAATTAAACTAATTTACACACGTCAAGTCTGTTTTGCCTGTGATGGTAATGGTGAGTGATCTCCCTGTCCTTACCTGGACCCACAAGCCTTTCGTTATATTTTCTCTCCCCTCTCCAGCTGAGAAAGGGGAGTGACAGAGCAGCTTTGGGGGGCACCTGGCATCCAGCCAGGGTCAACCCACCACAACCCCTAACTATTAGTTTTTTAGAGCCAAATAATACTTACGTTAAATTCCTGTTTCTAATGAACTCATGAGCTCACACCTCAGAAACCCACTTTTAATAGCAGGACCACTACTCTAACCAGGGAGAGTAGTGTTAAGCCTTTTACTCCCAGATCTTACAACCTGAAGGGAAACTTCTCTGCTAAGACACTATTTTTTGCTATGTCATATTATTGTGGGAGTAGCAGGTTTCAGTAGGGGCTTCAATTTGCACTGCTATTCAAGATGCTTGAATATTCTAGACAAGTTTTAATTTTCTACTGAATATCTTCCGTACTTCTCTACTTGAAAATGACTCCACTGCTCCTCCACTATTTGCCTACCTTCACAGAAAATCAGACTACAGATAAAGGAATATGACTGAGCAAACATTTTTTTTTTCATTTAATTAGAATGTGTAATATTTTTAAAAAGAGTTTTAGATCCATAAAAGATCAAATTAGGTGGTCAGCCTATGGCAGAGAACTAACCTTTCTTGATGCAGAATACCTCTGAGTTTTCAAATAAAATGATTTTGAGAACAGGAAACCCCTGAAACTCAGTGAGCAAATACCTATTTGTTCCCTAAGAATGCGCGGCCTGTGACAACACCCTTTTAGGCACCTTAGAAGTATAATGTACCCATGCAGCTTCTCAGTCTTCATAAGTAGGTATCCAAGTTCAACGGGGTACGTGTCCCTTCTGCGGGTGTTACTATGTATTTAGTACTAAATGTTCACATGATGTACAGCTTCTGATAGGAACACTTGCAAATCACAGATTTTCCATTAAAAACACTAGTGTCTACAAAATGGAATTCTGGAAATACTGAATGATGTTGCGCACATAGAGACATTGTGATGCAATTTTTGATGGTGGGACTACATGCTACTGATTTTAAGAATACTGTGTAATGTTATACCTTTTTTCTCCAACAATAGAAACATATGGGCCGTATTTTTTGCTTAATGTATGACAGACAAATGTATTTAATAAACTGTTATGTAAACAAGAATTTCTAGTTCCAAATCAATTTACAGATTAAGAACAACAAAGCAGAATACAAATAACAATTAAGAAAAATCACTGGTAACTGGTAATTAGTGACTTCTTTGGACTCACTTAAGCCTCCAAAACTGTTACTTTATGGAAACAAAGTTACATTCAAGGAGGTATTTCCAACATGGCAATTCTGGTTTTGGAAGATCAGCTTAACCCCTTGAATCAATGTCTCTCCTATTTGTTAGTGCCCAAATTAGTTTGTCTGCTTTAATTAAATTTGCTTATTCTTGAAACGGTGGAAGCGTACAAGGAGAAAGAAAAGATATTTATATGAGATAGCATTCTTAAAAATTTGTATTTGAAATTATATAATTCAAACAAACCGTTTTTGAAACTCATGTGACTTACAATGTTTGAAGAAATTTCACACCGAAAGAGATTTTTCACAATAGGGGTCAAACATCAGAATATCCTTAGAAATACTCAAAACAACTGAACATAAAGCAACTGTGTAAACTTTGAATCTCCTCTAACAAACTTCTAGTGGTCCACTCCAACCTGAATTATTCTAGAAGTCGATGATACACTAGATCTGTGTGTATTTGAAAAATATGGACCAAAAAAAATATGTGGACAAAGCATATAGCCTCCAATGTTCTATCAGCTTCTAAGAGAGTATTTCAGAGCAGAGCATCCCAGATACTACATATACCTCTAACAAATCATGTAAGAAATCAGTTATTTTACCCTGAAATAAATATCACAAAATGAATACACTTTGCAAATGAACCATGTAAATGCATTAGGAGTAGAATAACACCTTAGAGGTTAAGGTCCTCCTGTGGCCCTTCAACTTCACATGGAGCTTCCCTGAATCCAAAATTATGAAGTCAATGAGATCTTAATAATACCTACAGCCCTATATGTAGACAGTCCTTTGGACAGGAATGAGTTCTGCTACAAGAATATTAATTATGAAAAAATGTTCCCTGCTCTTTTTTTCGCCCGTTACTTGAATCTCTGCTCATCCAATTTGTGTCCTTGAAAACAGAGTGAATAAGAAAAATAGATACTAAAGCTATCAATGTATGTAACAGTGTTAACTTGCATGCTGACTTATACACTATAACCATGATTTTCTAGATTAGAATGTCAATGAATAACTTTGACATATTGGACACATAAATAAAGACAGAAGAAAAAGCACTCCTTTTTAAATCAGCATTAAAATCTCATATTTCAGTGTTTTTATAAGAAAAGGAAGTTGAGATCTCTCAAAATCACCTCCTTAGTTCTGAGAGCTTAAATCCATTCCTTATGCTAAATAAACATAATTTCTACTTTTTAAACAGCCAAACTAGACATTTTGAACTGTATAATAAATAACCTCATTTTAGCAAACGAAAATTATTGGTCCATGTCGAAGTAAAATGCAGCATGCATTCCTCAAAGCAAACATGGAAAGTCTCTGTCTCAAGTTTTTGATATATTTTTATGTATCTGTATCAATGACATGCCTTCATTTATAGGAAAGCCTGATGATTTGGTATTTATTGGAGCTTGCTTTCTCTTCAAAACAGCTAACCATGGAAATCAAGGATTTTCTCTTTATTCCTGTCCATGCAACAGCTCCTCATCAACATCTATGGTCCAACCCAGTCCAGGGGTCTAGTAAGAAACCAAACACTGGCAAAGTGGCATCAAACACTTCTACAAATAACAGGAAAAGAAAGTGATGATGGTACCTCCAATCCAGAGTTCAGAAGCCATGGATAAATATTTTACGTTTCTTCAACTTTCTGATACTTAGAGCTCTAATTTTCCTCAGGAAGGGCAGTGGAGACACACATCAGCTTTTTTCAGAAAACTTTCCCTGGAGAGCATTATCTCTATGATGCTACTTAGAACATCTTCTGCAGAACAAAATTAAGCTTAAGAGGCTCCCTTCTCAAAAAGATGTTTGAATACTCCTGTAAATCACAGGACAACATATTCCCCTCTCCAATAGTTGCATTTATCCATAGTAATAATTGCTGTTAATCAAAGGGTTAAGTAGTTGGTAATGACATGAACAATAAAAAAAAAAAAAACATGACAAGATTCCACCCTCATTCCAGACTCTACCAAAGTGTCAAATGTAATTATAAATTTTCACCAAAGATGTCAGATTCTTGTGTTAATCTTTGCACAATCTGACATTGCCATTCTTCAACTTTTAAAGATGTGAACGGTTATCACTTTGTTTGTATGTCACCACAGACAACATAATCAATAGTTTTCATATCTTTCTGTTCATACTTTTTGTTAAAATGAATTTTGCGAGTGCTGCTTACTTTTGTTCCACTATGAAACTTGTTACTGCTTGAGTAGAGAGTACTTAATCTCAACAATAAACATTATAATGTATGATAAAGCAGTCAGGGGAAAAAAAAAAAAAAGGTTCCACATTTTTTTCCAGTCCCCATTTTAACATACTCTGTCCTTATCAAATTAATATCTAACAACAGTGACGCGAAAGCAACACAATGGATGGCTTTGTTCACTTTAGATGTACTAATTCGAAGCACAAACTGCCTTTCAGTCCTTTTCCTTTTATGCTCTATGTTTCTGTAGTAAGGAAATCTTAGTCCATGAAACACAATGCAAAAAATGTAGAACTGGAAATAACTGGTTTATAAAATATTACCTGTCCTCATCAATAATTTAAACAAGATACACAAACAAATGGATTGCTTGTTTATTGTTTTGATGCCCAAATAGCCACCATGCAGGCTGGGGAAGTATTCTTTCTGACCTGTCACTCAGGTGAAAGCACCACGTGGGCACATTCAGCTCCTCCTGCAGTTCTACAGCAAAACTCCTCCAGCTCTGAGCATAATGAGCACAGTTGCTCCGTACCGGAAACAGACACTGATAGATTTTCATAAAAGTTGTGAATGACACTAGTTGAAAAATTGTTTATTGTAGGACAGTGCCTCCTGTGAAGGTAAACTTGATCCTTAACGTGCCAACCCATACACCTATTCTCCATGGATGCTATGAAGCACCAAGACTTAAGAAAAAGATAGGTTTTTTTAATCAGTCACCAGGGCAGAAAACTGCAACGTGAAGAGGAGAATAAATTTCGTGCTGGCATAGGCTTTACATTAGCTTTTGCGAATGGACACCACTGTGCCAACAGTGAAACTGGTCCTGACTTTGTAACGCTTGCTGAACGTGAGTTTAGAAATTTACTTCCTTGACATGCAGTCTGATGGGAAGTTTCTGTTCCGGGCACCAAAACAGACAAATCTGCTCCAATAGAAAGAACTTATTCTGAATATGATGATTTAGCTTAGGTTTTAGGCTCTAGCTTGACCAAATGAGTACTTCAGCCACTTAACACCCAACAAAGAGAGTCAAGATTTTCTATTGCCAGCATCCAACTGATTTCTTCCAGTGTGAACTAGAACCACTTAAGAGTCTGCTTCATCCACACCTTCCTAGCTTAAAATTGATATACACAATCATAGGAGAATATGTTTATGTCACCTAACTGCTAGGTTTAGCCGGAGGTAATTACTGTTACTTATTAGAAACTGCAACCCTGGCCTTGTCTGCAAGCGGAGAAATTACATGACTCTTCCTGGAATGAGAGCCTCAGACCTGTGAAGCTACAGGCATTTAACTTTGTAAATCCAACAGTACTGAACTCTAGTAACTAATGCACATCCATAACCTCTGAGTAATACCATGGTATTGTTCAGGCTGCTGAAAAAGCAGCTTTCAGCGAATAAGTTGCAGCACAGCAGTACTTTGGCATACGCGTAAGAAACAGAGTCTGGGGTGTCTTCTGACCCTATTTACTCCTGATAAACTGCATTCAGATGCACACGAGTTGCAAAAGTCTTCCTGTGAAGTTGCTTTTCTGGCATCTACTCTCCGCAACGATGACTGCTTATATCTCACATACCCTGCCATATTCCTGTCCACTCTAATCTCAGAGCAAAGGAACTTCAGAATATTCACTGTGAATAACAGTCCTTGGAAAATATTCAACAATTTGATACATTTTAGAATTTAGATATTTAATAGCACTGATGACTAGCAATTTTCCACAATTACCATCATAATCATTCTATGTTCTGAGAAGAGGATACAGATGACAAGGAGCTGTTTCAAAAATTAAACTTCTGTAAAACATCTTCTGAATGTCTGGCATTTTGATACAGTAATACTTTGTCTGCTTTTCTGACTGCCTGTTACAAATTTGTATTTGCCTTTGGATATTCTTCTTATGGCAAAGGAGTCAGTTCTGAGGAGATTTGTGCCTTATTTTTACTACAGTGAATTATGTATCTATTCAGAGATCATGCTCTCCCAAACGAACATCCAAGCCTGTTAAAATAGTCTGCCAACATACTGTGAAGATCTGGGAAATGGCACACCCTCACAAATGCCAGATGTAATTCTGCCTACAAGAAAAGTCAGATGGATTCCTTCAATAAATTCCTACTTCTTTTGTCTGCCTCTTGGTTGATATATGATACCACTGCAGATGTATCCAATTTTATTAAAATTTGTCCCATCAGCTCCATTCTGAAAGGAGAATTTTCAAATTTACCCTGAGTTTGTGCATGTTTCATGGTAAGTTGTTCCTAAGGTGAAACCCAAGCCTTAAGTTTTATTTAATTTAGTTCAGCAAAGTCCATATCTGGTCAGACAATCTTCTGTGCTTGTGATTGTAAGAGACAGCCACATTTCACTAAAAGTGCTCGGATATTTGGGCTCACATTTCAGTAAATTTTTCAGCTAGCACTGAAACTGGAATTATTAGGCCCACTTTGGCTGAGTTTGAAAATCATCATAGCTAGCAGGGGAGTTCAAACACCAAAACCTCCCACAGGACTACATGCAAGATGCAAAGATCTCATCACAGCTAGCTCTTCAAATCCTAGCAGAAGCTTTGCAAAAGAACTGAACTGTAAGAATAACATTCTTTAGTTTTTATAGTTTTATATCGAAAGAAAAGCTTTTCCTAAATGACTGGCTAATAATGTACCTCAAACTATGGAGATACTGGTAAACCTGTACTTACAGATGTCACTTAATTCCTCTATTCTAAAGACGTACCTGATGTTAAAAAGTATATAGGAAACACACAGTTGAAAGCCAACACAGTTGTCTGTGGTCTTTGCTGAATTGGATATTAATAATATTTTGAACTGTTCTGAAAACCTCATGCCCTAAAAATCACCACATAGTAGAAAAGTATCCACTAGAAAAGTTAAAAAAAGTAGCAATTCAAATTAATTTTTAGAAGTCTTTTTGAGTTAAATATTTGCTGTGAATTTAAGCACGATAATTTACAAGTACTTATATACACTGAGGGAACAACTGCAGATGCTACACATTCAAGATTTTCCTAAGGGGACACACTGAGTAGGCTAGGTCAAAATGTTTTGAATTGGGAAGTATTAAGACTTGACATTCAGTTAATATTGAATGATCTTGCACTGAATTACTCAAACATTTAAAGACTAATGAAATAACTCCATGTAAGTAAAACCACGAAACAAAATACAGGTATACAAACACACTGTTTGTTCTGCACTGCTTCATGTACAGAAACTAAGCTTCTAATTCAACTTGTCTTTGTGCAGTATTACTTCCCTGTAGAAAAGAGGGTATTTTGTTTCTAAAAATGACATTTTTGGCATTATGCCCAAATTACTTAGGATTCTGAAGATATGTCCAACAGTCATCCTCCCGCTCCCAGTCATGCATTTTGTTACTAATGTTTGCAGAGACTGATGATCTAGAATATCATTTGCGGTAAGTTTAGTGTTGCACTTTCTTCCTTCTCAACTGAGGATATTATGGTTTGATTCTATTCACACTTAAAGGAGCACAGAGTGTAAAAGTTAGTGATGCTCAGTGGGAGATACTTTTCTGCTTGGTGATAGAGAAGGGAAAAATATTGTGTGAGAAACAGGGAGATAAATTTTAACAGAAGTGTGAAAATGAATTGGGGTAACTATTTTTGTCACTGTGGTGTCACAGCTGGCCCTGTGATAGATGGGTCTGAGTCTGCATATGAAATGAATATACAATAAAAACTTTATTAATAGGAAAAATTAATTACTTCAAGATGATAACATACCTTGGATTTAAATCAGATGCTGCTCAAGGGCACACTGGGGATAACTACGTATTGTTATATGAGTGTCTTTCTCAAATGAGAAAAATACAGTAATGATTCTATACATTTCAGTTCTTGCACAAAACTATCCAAAAGCATATTGAGGCTTTCCATAGAAACAGAAAACCTCTAAAAGGGGCCTTTAAAGATGGCAAAATCAACAAATTTAATCTATCCACTTTCTTCTGACCTTTAAACCTGACCTGAAAAAAAGTGTTCAGCAACATAAATTTGATCTCTAAAGGCCTGCTGCAGATCTCATTTTCTGCTGTTTTTCCATTAGGCATTTATGGGACTTGCTGGTGTTACAGGGGACTAGTAAAATGTCGAAGTAATCCTGCAGTTCCTGTGCATGAATTCAGCTTTTCCCTATGAGATGATAACATTTTTTTTTTCCCCCTGCCAAGGCTTTTTCAGATACTGTAGTATAAGACTAATACCATAGGTGTGATGTTATTTTTTTTTCATTTGGTAACATTAACCAGATCTAGCAGTTCAAGTGTTGAAACAAAAGAATTCTTTTCTGAGCCAATAAGGTGGCTTGGTGCACATCTGCACTAATTGAAATCACAGCATGGCTTTTCAGGATAGGAATTGTATCCAAAGCATACAGAGGATTTGAAGATCTTGGTTGTGTGTTTGTGCATTCTGTTAAGTGCAGAGGAAACCAGCTGCTTCCATTTATGAACTGTGCTGATACATGTGCCTCAATGTACCAATGACATAATGTGCAACTTAGCAAGCTAACAAGCAAGTTAACAAGGAAAAGGAAAAGATGGGTATAGAAGGCAAGACAACGGAAAAGAATTTATGATAAAGATATCTAATTTTCTAGTAGAACATTCTATGATTTATGCTATAATTCACAAGGATTAGAGCTAGATGATAAAAGTATGATAAAAATAACAGGTTATTACATCACCCTGCCCTTTCATCCACTGATAATGGTCCTTGATTCTTTCCAAGTTCCCCTCTCCTATCTTTTTGGCTATTGCGCTGTTTTTCCATAATATGGCCACCAACCTCCAACCCAAATACACTTCCCACTCCTTTTATGCTACAGTAAATCTTATATGCAAGTTTGCATCACCAAGGCATAATCAAAGTCTCTAAAAACTTCTTCCCAACTCTGAAAACTTAAGTACCTATTTTCTCTTCATTAATCATCTTATAGTAGAACTGACCATGTTCTTCTTTCTGAAGTGTTCTTTTTCTCTCGACTTCCATAACTTTTCCCTTTTTTGATGCTCTTATCTCTCTAACAACTCCTTTGGCACATCATTTGGAAGATCCTCCTCCGTGTTACTGAACATGGTTCTACAGGTTGGTTTAAGACATCTTTACACTACCTCTAGCTCTAGCCTATGGCCGGGTAATCTTGTTACCAAACATGTATTTAAGCTGATGGTGGAAAGACCTTTCTCTCTCCTTCTCTCTCTGTCAGAGTCCTGATTTATTCTGTCCAAGCTGAGACCCGCACTTTCATATCACATTCAAACCTTTTTTAGGACTTGACTTTAATTCTTCTAATAGTTTCTGTATAACTGCGGCTGAGGGAAGTGGGGTTGTTCAGTCTGGAGAAGAGGCGGCTCAGGGGAGACCTCATCGCTCTCTACAATTACCTGAAAGGGGGTTGCAGAGAGGTGGGTGTTGGTCTCTTCTCCCAAGCGACTAGCGACAGGACAAGAGGAAATGGCCTCAAGTTGCACCAGGGGAGGTTTAGGCTGGATATTAGGAAATATTTCTTTACTGAGAGAGTGGTGAAGCACTGGAACAGGCTGCCCAGGGAGGTGGTGGAGTCACCATCCCTGGAGGTGTTCAAGGAACATGTGGACGTGGCCTTGTGGGACATGGTTTAGTGGGCATGGTGGTGTTGGGTTGATGGTTGGACTTGCTGATCTTACAGGTCTTTTCCAACCTTAGTTATTCTGTGATGATTTCCTTTACTTTTTAGTCATACAGCTTAAACTGAGCAGACATCACCTTATTCCAACTGACCTTGAAAAAGAAGTAATTTCTAGTCCATATCTAATCAGATCACTTTCCATTCATCTCCTTCCTGACTGCATCAAGTATTCAGTGCTTGGGTACAAAAGCCTGGAAGAGGAGCCATCTTAAACCAGATTATCTGTGAGCATTCACCACTTGCTACTTCACTTTTGAAACAATTAGTTATCTGCTTTTATCCCATTCTGTCTCACAAGCAGGTAAAGTGCTTCCCATAAGCCTCTCCTTTTCCAGGGCCACTATAAAACTTTTAGCGCTGGAGATTCTGGGATACTCAGACCAACATTGCCGCTATGTTCTTATTTCTATGTGGTTTCCCCACTGCATGCTCTACAACAGGAAATACTTCTTTGAGTAGCACACCAGTGGGGCTTGGGTCTGTCATTAAGGCTCCAAGGCAATACAATAATAGAATGAAAAAACAAAAAGTTATGTTTGTGTGACAGGTTTTAGAGAAGGTTTCAGGGACAGAGAGGAGAGGGGTTTTGATTGTGTTTTTACTTCATGCATTCTCACATAATACTGACCAAAGTCAGTCCTGTCCACACTCCGCAACTGCAGTAAAACAACAGAAGACATGGAGTGGGGATAGGTCTAATTCTTTTGTTAAACAGCAAAAAAGAAAATCAATTATTGATTGATAATTTGATCCTGGAAAATCATAAATGCATTTCCATTCAAAGATGAAATACTGCACAGAAGAGGGATGTATACCAAAGACAATTAGAAACCTGACATTCTCACAAGAGAAGTAAAATTTGATTCAATCAATGACTAAATGCCAGTGTCAGCACAAGAAAATTAAGATTGCGTCCACATACGATAAGCTTTCCTTTGAAAAAAATTTCATATAATTAAAGGTGCTGCTCTCCACATCAAATTCCACTTTGGATGTGGTTAAATTCCAGCTTGGTTAAGTATTTCCTGTCTATTTAATTTCATCCTGTAGATCCAGCTGCACATAGTTATTCCATACTTCCTGTCCTAAACTATCACATAATGCCGTTGTGAGTCATTGAGCAGCTTCATTCTTTTTGATTCTTTATATGATGTATCAATTATGTCATCTAGAAAGTGCTCTGAGACTGCCTGAGAAGTTACCAGAGATGTCAGATTATATCCCTAACAAATAACATGTAGTGCAAAGTTTAAAAAGCCCCAACTTTTAAAAGTTAATATAAGTCAACAAAGAACTGGTAGATTTTGGCAAATCATGCAGAGTCCACTAAAAAATAAAAGCCAAATAAAAATTAATTCCAGAACACAGTTTTCAAAAAAGTTACTTCAATTTCCTCATAAATAGGCTGCAGTTTCTATGGTGGCATTAGGAAAATAAAACAAACAAGGAGATTTACAAATAAATATACAAAACTAAAAAAAATTGATAAACGTATTTTTCTATATTTGCTCTCTTTTACTTCTTTGCATTAAATAAAAAGTAGGTGACAAAACCAGAAGTATGCCCTGTCAATCACTCAGTAATACCCTAGCACTCTAATAGCTCACAAAGGACGAGAGAAACTGACTCCTCAAATAACACCTGATCTAAAAGCCTTAAAAGCATTTAAAACCACTGATCAATATATAAAACTGAACCATACATAATCCCCAAAGGGAACAAGTCACTTTTATTTCTACGTCTGACTGTAGAATAAAAGACCTTGACTGTCAAAGGACTTCTTGCCGGCTCTCACAGACTTGGTAAACCTAAGTTGTTGCTATTTACATTTTTTAATTTGTGATTCAGTCAAATAACCCAGTATCCATTGTTCATATTATTCTTCTATTCCCTCAGTTAGTCATGACAACTAAGGCCTCTGTGAACTGAACTCAGAAACCAGGATTCTTTGACCAGCAGAATGGCATGAGCCATCCTTTAAAATCTTCTATTGTTACATACGGGGGAAAGAAAAAGAAATAGCGCTCTAACCATGAACAGGTAACAGATTACACAAGACCATGACCAGAATTACTGATGATTCTAAGTGTTCTCCTTGGGTGCCTCCAACACACAGTACTTCCCCAGTCATAGGCACTGAGTCTACGTATGAAACAAGAAAAACGTTTTCAGAGGACAAGAATGTATTGTCTATGTGGGTAAGCAAAGCAACAATACGTCTAAATGAATGATGAGTAAAATATTCATCTCCATGCAGGAGCTGTCCCGTAACTCTTTTGTCGTCTACAGCCTGAATAACCAATAGGAAAACTTACCTGAAGATGGCCCCAGTTCCCATTGTTTTAAACCCCCATCTCTGATTTTACATCTGGGCGTTAGGCCCAAAAACCTGACGCATGTTTGTTCAGGCCAGTAGGGAAGTTCAGACCCGGCGCACAGGGAAGTGATGTCCACTCTTGTACTGCAGCTGCATCACCCGAACCTCTGTGTTATAACTGTGACTGAATGGACTCCCAGAGCGCAATTACCAATGATGCAACTTCAGCAAAAAAAATCCTCTCTTGACTATACGGCACTGATGAGTAAACTCTGCTAAACCTGCATCAAATCAGCTGCCTCAATCTCTCCCTTTCCAAAGGCTGTCAGAGCTTTCACAGTGAAGTCCTCAGTGTACGTAATCCCTAGCCACACAGTCGGCCGACTGGCACATGGTTCTTGTGCAGAAGTAAAAATGGCATGGATGTAACTTCAGCAGAATGTTTCTTCCTGACGTTGATTGTTTATTAAAAGGAATAAACCCTTCTTAGTATATATACAACTGTTTATGAATTTAGCTCTAGTTAAGACAGGCCCCTGGACGTCACCGTAAGAATTCTACACGAAAGTTTTTGATAAATGAAGACTAGTTGGCAGCTACCTTTTCCCCTTGTTAACCAACAGATAGGAACAGTGAATTTCTTATTTAGCCTACAAAACTTACACGAGGTCCATCTACACAGCATTGCCTTTTTGTCAAGAAGCCTAGTTACAACATTGCTTTTCTTTGACATTGTTAACAAACCTAGATCTCATCATTCAAGTGAGTTTGAACCAAATTTATGCTCTTAAACAAGTCAGTGCTCACTGTGTCTCAAAAACAAGATAAACACACAAGATAAACATATGCTGCCTATGATACCGTGTTTCACAAGGCATCAAAGGGACTGACCAATTTTCTACCAATACCAGGGACAACACATTAGTAAGACAAATTGCATTCATGCTATAGAGCATTTAAAGTCTACAAAGACTTGTTATAATTCCTTCAGCATGTTCCAGACTAATGACCCACAATAGTGAAAGAGCTATTGGTTTTACAATGCAGATCCATACTTACACGCAGTGAACAGCTTCCCTTGACTTTATACAAATTACAAGTTGCTCTGGAAAAATGGTAACAGCAAACTAAGTAAATGTAATTTCTCTTTCATTTACTCTTCTGTAGATCACAGTACTTGATTACCAATAAAGCTTCTCTGCTCTTGAGTGGTGAGAAATAAGAGAGTTTAATAACATCAAAAGTTGCAAACATGTAAATACATGCAAATGAATCCATGAATGTAAAAAAACCCTGGACACACAGAGACACAAACAGGGAGACACCAGTTAAGCTATTTTCACATTCAACCTCAAATCACTTTTACTGTAACATAGACGTAATGCTTTACATCAGTGTAACTTGAAAAAAAGTTTACTTTATTCTTTCTGAATATATTTGCTGATGTAGGGAAACATGACCAAACAATAAGACTCCATTTAACAGTGGAAACACACAAATGTATTTGCTTTTTTATTAAAATAACATGTGAAAGATGTATTACAGATTGAACTTCCTTTTGGAAACTTTAGCTGCCCTGGGAGACAACACAGCCTATAATATTTCTTACTAAGAATATCCATAATAGTTTTGGAAGGGTCTTAAAATAAAAATCTAAAATATGCATGAAATCTATGTTTTTCATGAGTTTTTTCCTCTGTCTTTTCCTCATGAGCTCTAAAATGCCAGTTTTAATGTTTTAATATTTAATTAAATTCAGTTAGTCTTTTCACCCTTTGCCTTATAGAACTTAGGAGAGAAAGGTTGAAAAGTTAAAGAAAGGGGGAATTTATCTAATTAAAATGAAATCTTTTAATGATGTTATGAAACCACGCAGAGCAATGTTTTAGATTTGGTCCTGCTGTTGTTTGAAGCTGTGGTGTTAAAAATGCCCTGGTTAGAGTTACAGACTGTTCTAAAAAACTGTGAGGAATTTATGTAGGATTTAAAACAGACACATGCTTTTAAAGTCGAGAACCTTCAAATGCTACAGCTAATCCACACAATAATTCAACAACCAACCCATGCTCAAATTCCTAACAGATACCATATGCAACCTGTAATAAAAACTGCATCAAGGTATTTCAAGCAATGGGATAATTTCATTTTCCACTTAAAAGCCCTATTTACTTCTAATTAACAAACTATTATAAGGTGCATGAAAATTATTCCACCGTTTTTCATACAATGCTTATACTGAAATGGGCCCTGAAAATATTTTACTGTCTGAAGAGACTGGGTTAGTAATTAGACGCATTATGATAAAATTAGCTATTGCTTTATCTAAATGTACTTGACAACCATAAACCACAATGATACTTTCTGCATCTAGCCTTTACCTTTTCTGTAACTACAACAAAAAGCAAGAAAGTGACCCATCTGGTTCAGAAGTAGCATAGGTGTAAGTTAAAAAGCAAGAAGAAAAGCAAGCTCGAGAGTTCAATGCCATGTATCTTGTTATGGAAAATGGTGCTTTGGCAATATAGGAACAAAATGTAAGGATATGCTGCATTTAATGGTTTAGCCTTTACATTTTTCTACACAGTTTTTCATTCTAATATCCCCTCTCTCAACATCCTCCTCTTCCCTGAGGATTACGCGTCTTCCGGATTTGGACTTTCTCACAGAAGTAACTGTGGTAATAAAGCTGGACCCGAACTCTTGCAGTAGTTAAAAAAATGCACTTCATACAAATAACAGGATGTAATTCCTCTTTTGACTGTCTCTTTAGTTAAGCAATATATTTAGTTGGCTAAATAATTAGGCCATTGCTAAATGTGAAGATTTTTCAAATATGAATCTAATTAGCCTAAGTAAAGAAGGTATTTCATGGGAAATTATTTTTTTGCCTTCAAGGAGACGATTCTACACTCAGTGAATTTGTGTCATCTTATTAACACTCAGCTTGTCTGGTATAGGCCCTGAATGATTTACTCTTTTACTCTGTTCCAAATTACAGGTTCGGTAGCTCCTGAATACTAGCAATCTTTCCCAAGATTTTCAGGATTTGTATTAAAATACTTAACATTGTAGAAGCAAAAATTTGACAGTGTTAATATAAAAACAAGTTCAATAAACCATCCTATTATGTCAAATGAAAGTTTTCTTAAAATGGATTAATGAATTGTTTAATATCATGATGGGAACATGATGCTCTTGAGTGAGGAGATTCAACTTCAGATCAATGAAGTCTGTAACTGCTGATAGCCACAAGCTAGCAGGATAACCACAGAAGACAGACTCTTTCTTCCTCCATTTCCTTAAATATTTAAGGAATATCTGACCACTGTCAGATACAGGGTACTTGGCTAGATGGATTTTTGCCCTGATCTACTGTAATAGATTTTGTTTTGCAGATATGAGCAGTTGGAAAGATTTTAATGTATCCTTGGGCATAGTAGCCTTTTACTCTGTGAATGGATTATAATTCAACACAATGTATCTATTTAATAAACACAGCATGCACTAAACAAAGTATTTAAACTCTTCCATAAAACACCAAGAGCTAGCAGTAATTCCTTAAAGAGAAAATAACAAGATGACAATACAACTCCAGATAACAAAAAAATCTCGCATTGTCCACCCCGAGGTAATCCTAGTATTTTTCAACAACATAGATTCCCACCCATGAGAACATGAGAAAAAAAGCAAGGAAACAAAATGAGTAAATAAAACATGTGACAAAAAAGAATTTACCCTGATTAAATCACTTCATTCCATGGCCTGAATTTTGGGTGCTCACTATTTCTACTTCTGATCTGCCACATTCAATAGGTCACAAAGCTTTTTTGGACTGTAAAGTATCATCTCCTCTGTATTAACACTTCTACAAACCTCAACAACTTACTAGTGGTCACTGACTGGAAGCATGATCAGTCCATCTTGACATGTCTGGTGTTGACACCTAACATGTCTTAACCAAATTATTTGGCACATAATGCTGTACTTCAGCTGTGACTTTCCTTTCCAATGAGTTTGATGTTTTCAGGTTTGCATTAATCCATTCTGAAATGGTAAATACAACTATCAGCAAGAAAGCATGGTATGCTATCATAAACTGGTATGGACATATGTGTTTGATACAGTCAAATGGATTAATTTAGATTTATAGTATTTTGAACAGTCTTTATAGGCACATGCATGCTTATGATTTGGGCCAACTGTCTGCAAGAACAGTCAAAAATCAAGAGTTGGCTAAGTTATGTCAGTGCAGTGCTGAGCCTAAGTTAGTTAGCAAGTGCATCTCAGCAAAAAGGTACATTAAGATAGGCTCAGTGCCGTATAAAATATGGCTGTTGGACACATCAGAACATGGCACAATAAACTTGCATGCGCCTGGAGTACAAAGAGTGAACACGCGTCTGCTTACTTGAGCAGATATTCCTTTTGTTCACGGAAGATTGTGAATAATGGACGACAATCGGTAGTTCTATCATGCACATTCTGCATTTTTCACTATTATGCACTCAACTTCATCACCCCTTAACACCCTCTGCAGTCAAAGAATCTTCCTCAAGTTGCAGAATGCAAGTCTTCCAAGATGAGGAAAACCACAATCAAAATCATCCCACATAACCTTAATTCTGTTCTTTTTGCATATTCAATATTATTACCATTATCACATGTTAAAGCTTTCTCAGGTCTTTGTGTGAAAGAACCACTTAGTTCACAGGATCACTTCCTAATTTAGTGTAGAAAATTAAGCAGGGTGGGGAATTTCTGTTGTGTTTTTTGGGTATAAAATTCAAGTAACGTTTTGCATACTTTCAAACATCATCAGCTATAGTTAATTTACTTTTATGGATGTCATTGCTCTCTTTATCAAATGTAAGATGTCTCAGTATTCCATTAAATCCTTGCAAGGTGCAGCTGTCTGAAATCTTAGCATATGCTTATCTTTAAGCAAAAAATCCCACCATTTTTTGTCAACTCAGGCATCATTAGAATCTTTAAAGAATTGTTTAACTTATTTTCACCATCTTTATTCTGCATCTCATTGACAACATATTTACCTGTGTAACAGCTACAAGAAGTTCAAAGTAAATATC
Organism: Gavia stellata; assembly: GCF_030936135.1. Taxonomy (NCBI): domain Eukaryota; kingdom Metazoa; phylum Chordata; class Aves; order Gaviiformes; family Gaviidae; genus Gavia; species Gavia stellata. Next base: position 17,047,581 of record NC_082602.1, read on the forward strand.
CTCAGACCATTCACCCCAAAATGTCCCTCCCTATTTTCCACAAAGGGATGTTGAAGTTCCAGCTGTATGTGACCATTACTTTCTTGGTTTCACCCCACAAATCCTGTTTTCTTTCCAAGGAAACTATATTCCTTACCTAGGTGTTAAAAGAAGTTCAGTAACTTGTATTGTATTTCGAACTCACATGATACTACTTGAAGATCTGTATAAGCAGCAGAAGACACTACGAAACTGCAAAGCCTTTCTGACTTTTCTAATATTTAAACATGGCACCCCTTTATATATGTCCTGTTATATAAATTAAAAAACTTCTGAGCCTCTGTAAAACGCTTTTTGGATTAAATAATACTGCTGTAATACACATAAATCCTAAAATATCTCTGGAACAGCCTAGTGAGAAAAAACCTCTCTGAACAAAAAATATTCACAACAAAATGCACAAATCAACCCCCACCCCAACACTGGATTCCTTTCGTACCTTAAATAACATAAATGTATTTAGAAAGTTTCCATAACTATTGTTAAAGTTCATCAAGCTTTGTTATCTTTGTATGAAAAGAAAGAGAATTACTTTTCAGAGTCCAAAACAGAACTAAAAATTTCTTATTCTTACAAATTGAACATTCCAATTAAAGTATTTCTAAATTGTTGCTTAATTCTAAGTTTGAAAGCTGTGGTTTTTATGTATATATAAACTACTCAATAAAACAGTGCTTTGTCTTTCTTCTGAAGTTGTTTTATGAACAGATGAAGCAAAAATGATCATAAAATGATGAAGTAATTTCTAAAAGCAAAATTATTGACTCCAACTGAAATGCTTTCTAAAGGTTTTTAATTGCCCTAAATTTGTGAAAAACTACCCAGGAGATCAACAAATTCATATCAATGAACTGCATTATACTATTGAGAGAACCCTTGGCCTCAAGCCAGGGAGAACAAATAGAAAGGACCATTTTCACTTGGCTGCAAATTATCAAAAAGCTAAGAGAAAGCTATGGAGTTGAAGTGACATGTTTGTATGGTGGGAAAAAGATCAAATATTGATCGTCCAAGCTGAGGTAATTAGAGCAGTTGTCAAGGAGATGGGATGCATGTCATTAGCCCTACAGAAATGCATCTTTGTTTTATATCGAGTGAATTAGCTGTTCAGCAGTCAGCAGTGATTTTTTCTTTTCTTTCTTTAAAAGGCTATACACCATTCAGTAGTAACATATTCCTGTAATTAATTTTTTTAAAAAATAAACATATACAAATACACTTTAAAAGCTTTTTCTCAACATTGAAAGTTTTTCTAAATAGACTTTTATGGATATTTTGTAAAAATGGAGTTGTAAAACATGCATGTTCCTACGCTTTAAGGCTTATACCAGTGTAAAACACCAGACTGTAAATGGAGAGAAAGACGCATGGTGTGAAACTGAAGTGCCTGCTGTTTTATTAAAACTCTTCAGCCTCGCCCTAGGTATTAAGTCCTTGAAGATTAATGTCAGTCCACTGGGGATGGAAGCTCACGCCACTACGGATGCCACAGAGACCCATCTGCTGGAGCTGGTGCCACTTAGGCAGTTTATTCGGCGGCTAACTGCTGCTGCTTCCTTAACAGCCCAGCCTGTAACGCTGAGATCTCACAGTGTGGCTCCCCCCTCCTCCAGCAACCAGAGCCGAGAAGACCTTAGGCTGACAGCAGCGTCTTCTGTTGTGGCTCATGCTTGGTCAGCGATCTGCCTGGGACACTGAGCAAATCTATCTAAGAACAGAACATGGCATCTTCTAGAAATATTGACTGTGCAATCTTACCAGATTCCCCAGAAAGACATGGACCAAACCGCTAACAGTTTCATCCCTGCAAACTGGATATACTTCAGTCATAAAATCTACATCTGTATCAACAAGCAAAATCATTACTGATAGGACATACAACCTTTGTGACAACTAGGAACGTGGGGACTGCATGTGTCAAGTCTAATCTCCTCACACAAAGAAGTGGTGTTTCTGATAGACATTTACTAAATATCTTTACCTACTAGACTAATGCCCAAAAACCCCCACTCCAAAAACCCCAAATCAGTTCCCCAAATGACAGCATAAAGGTGAAATGTAAAAGACCTCAATCCACAATTGTAAAATGCCCCCGGGAAAAAAAGAACTCGTATCAGGAACTTAATTTCCTATCTCAGGAATTCCCCTTCAGTGCCATTTCATACTTCCAATTGTAAGACTGTTCTCAGTTGTGCACAGTTTCGTGAAACTTCCCATTTGGGCAAAAAATTTGTCTGTGCTGGATGTCTTCCTTAAGCTAAGATAATAATCTTTCCAGGAAATCTTAAGCAGAAGAAATCAAAGGAAGGTATTGCAGTAGATCTGACTTGAATTAATTTCTCCATAGGATGACAAACATGGGAGGGCTATGCTTTATCCCAATGTGCTGCTAAAATATTTTTTAAAATAGTTAAGCCTGAGAGAAATGAATTTTGATCACGTCTAGCAATCTTTTTTCCAAAGAGAAAGTCACCTCTACAGTACCATCTTGCAGATGTTTCTCTCACAAAAATCTGGTCCAGAAAATGTCTGAAGAGAGAGTACACCAAACAGCCACCTTTTAGCAGGACACTGAACAAAGCCTTGTTTCCTTACATGGATGATCCCAGTTTTTGTTGTAAATACTTTCCTTTTTTCATTTTCAATACTAAACATTTTCATACTGTTTTCAAAAATTCCAAAAATCTTTTATAAAGAAAAAACAAAACACAGCTGCTCAATCCACTAATAAAAAACCTCAGCATATTAAAATATATAATGAAATAGCCTGTCTTTACTGCTCGGCCATGTTTAGTTTATTCCAGGTAATTCAATAAAAAGAACCAGCTTTAAAAGAAACAGGCCACATACTGGAGTTGATACTTCTTCACAACTCTCTGTTCCTTTTAAGTAGAGCGGTACAGAATGCACAAACCTTTTGCTTCCTTTGGTCATTTACTCTTCCATACGCAGAAGCTGATTCTTGGAATTCCTATTTGCTGGAAAAGGAACTCATTAGAACCACTTAGTTCTAATACTACCCTTCTTATGAAAAACTAAAGAAAAAAACCTGAGTCAAGTACAATATTCCGTCAGTCTAGATGCCATGGGGCTCCATAACATGGGAATGCTTTATAAAGACCTACTAAGCAATTAGACCTGAGACTGAGGGACTAGCAGTCGTCAGGCTGCATATTCTCTCTGAAATACTTTATCTATTTCACATTTGCATATCGAAACTGAGAAAAGAGTCTTTTTCATTCTTCCTGCCATTAGAATTTGGTTGAAAATACAGTGGTATCAAAGTAAAAGCTATCCTTCAGATTATGAAAAACTGTCCAGGAGAACATGTTCAGATCATTATAGAATTTTATTCCCTCACTGAATATAGAAAGAAAAGATATATTTCTCATTTGTCATTAGAGTAACAACTTCTCCAGTTCCTCTTAATAGAACCCCAAATTTGTATACCATGAAAATTGAAAGAAAAAAAAGCCAAAAGACCAAGCAAACTACTAACCCAAGAACCATTGAGCGCAGCTCTGATATTCCACTTGCTTATATCATGTACTTGGTCAATACTTGTCATATATAATAGCGCAATGGCTCAGGGTAGTCTTGTTCTGCTAAGATGATATTTTTATGCAGTATACTATAAGGTTGTAGTTATCCTTAAAAAAAGACATCAACATTGTCCAACAGGTGCCATGTAGTGGTAAAAGAGCCATATCACAAAGAATATTGTATGGATACTGTTAGCTAAATACTGAAAGATGCTGAATTTTTCATGTAAGCAACTGCATATTTACTATACTGCCATCTTGATCAATAATTAAAGTATACTTGTCACTCTTATTGTGAATAAGAGACGTGATTTCAAGTATCTTCATTTATTATGTTTGTTTACTTGCTTAATCCAAAACCTGATCATATTTACTTATTAGTGAAGCTAAGAGTTTCAATTGCACAGTAAATACCACACATTGTGTTTGGCATTATCAGACCTTTAGATCTGCATAGTATTTCTGTTTCAGTACCAATACTGAAATTATGATTCCTCTTACAACATAAGCCAATTTTTGGCCAACAAAAATGTTTCAATAACAAGCAGCTCTTTTACTTACTACGGACACATGGCAGCTGGTATCTGAATAGGAACAGGAAAAGGGCAGAACTTTCCTCTTCATGTCCTGCTTACAACATTAGACCTTTAATCTTATGTGTTAAAAACTGCATGAAGCTCTCAAAACTCTCAAATGAGAAAGCCCAGCAACTGGCTCTATCTCAATCTGCTTACTAGCAAGGACAGTTCAACAGCTGCAGAAGAGAAATCATAAGACGGCATGCACTGCCCTTTAGTGGTTGTAGAAATCCTCACCCATAAAGTACACAACTGCTAGTTTATCACAAAGAGGAGCATAACTTACTTTGCTTTTCTGGAAAAATCCAAATACATTTTCCCCAAAGCTCAAGGTAACAGTAGCTTACATACCTCAACAGCATGAAAACTACTAGTCTCATTTCAACATAACAAATACTTCAACAGTAAAGGAGTTTTGGGGATATGATGTCTAAATGTGCCATGTTTTCTGACTCATCAAACTGCAGAGCAGGATAACAAAGGAGTAGGCTTGAGAAGACAGAAAAAGAGAAAAGTTGAAGAACAAACTCTTTTGTTCATCCTTGTAACACTGGACAAGGTCTTAAGCATTTTTTTAAAAAGAACCTATGCAGGGCTGGCATGTAAGACACTAACTACTTTTGAAACTACTCTTGGTGACCATCAGTATTACCAGACACACAAGTAGCTTTGAATACCGAACCCTTAAACTTTTCTTCCAGTTTACCAAAATTTTCATTCGGGTAACTTCACATTTGTTTTCCCTCTCGTGCCTTTAGAAGGCCAGTGATAATTGCTGTCTGACTTCAGCAGAATATGTAATGCTTCAGTATTCTTCCACAGTTACTTCTTGTACTGCTCATAGTTCCAAGATTGCAGCTATTGCAGAAAACAGCAGCATGAACTCTCAAAGACCTGATCTAAGCTGACTTTAATATTGTCTACAGGCCAATGGTTGTCATTGAATTCCTTAGATTACTGTGAAAAATTGAAAGTTTTAATAGACATTTAAAGCTCATTTGAGAGAAACACTACCATTTCTAGGCTAGTAATAGTGTGAAATAAATTGGGTTTAATTTTAAGGTCTGCTATGGATTAGCTGGCCAGTCATGACTGTCATGTAAGTTTTGTCTTTTACGTGTTCACAATATTTCAAACATGTACTGAAATGTTCTAACAGAAGGGCTATATTTATTATTACTTAAATGATTTATCATGCATAGCAGATTTTCAGCTCTGAAAATGAGGGCTTTTATACTAGTTATCCAACAAATTAATCTCTTGGACTGTGGAATTTTTGTCTAAAGTCTCACATTAACCTTGCACATGATAAATGAATGAATGCCATCCTGTATTTTCCTCAAAGCTGCAATGAAATGATTTTTACTATGAAAATCCTAGATGCACATTCAGAATTACAGAAGATGGCCTGTTGGCCCTGGAAATACCGAAATTTGCACCAGTTCCAAACATAAAGTATGTTGCAGATATGGAACATGAAACTGCTGCATCTTCCTGGTGGTTCTTGTATTTCAAGAATGACCATTTTGCCTCAGTACATGTCTTCTCCTTTGTCTTACCAGTAAAAACACTCAGCAATTCACAGAGAACACAAAGAAAGGTGATGAAAAAACAGAGGTGTATCACATGCAATTTTCCACTGGGAAAAAAGAGGACTGGAAGAAGGAAGACTGGAGAAGGAATGCGTGTGTCAGATTCTAAGTTACTGCTAGACAGTAAATATTTATTATATTATTAGTATGACATGCAGTTAAAAATAGACACTTTTAAAAAATTCCTATTATTTCTTATTGTGTAAATAGGAGCAGATTAGCACTCAAAGTCTTTGCAAAACCTTTCTTGCTCACTCTGTGACCATGTGGACTATGACACAAATCCATAGTCCCTGTTAGGGACTTGTCACCTGATTTCTTTTGGTATTTCAACACATTTACCCAGATTTTTATTACATAGTGATTTTATAATTTTGAGTGCAGAATAACCTCCCACGGTATTTGTTATGAACTTGGTAAAAGTGGTATGCACTGAGAATCCAGTGGCAATTGAAAATGATGGTAGCTGTACTAGTTCATAGTTATACATCCTGCCAGGGAAAGAACTGCAGCAACCAAGTCATAAGAAAGCCTTCAAATTAGTCTTGCATCCTGTCTGTGACTGGAACATTAGAAAATGTTTTAACTTCATTATGTTAAAATATCCGTTCCAAACCTACATTGCTGCTGTACCGTTCTTAGGTATCTGATGTATGCTGCCAAAATGAAAGGCAATTTTATAGTATTTTCCCCAAAGAAGTTGCATCTCTTGTTTAAAAAGAAAAAAAATAATTTTTACAAAACTTAGGTTTTCTCTAGTTCTCTCCTGTACAAAAAAAAATAATTAGATGCTACAGAGAAGGGATTGAGACTTTGTTAACAGCATAGCTTTGTTCAAAGATGGAGTGGAAGCTTGGCTGCTTTTTCCTCTTTTAACATCTTCAAAAAGATAATTAGGAGAAGCAGCGTAGTGGGAAGTACAACAATCTTCGTGCATTAACAGGCCATGAACCAGAAGATAAGGTAAGGAGATAAGATAGCATGGCTAATTAGTCTTTAAAACATGCTTCTTGAAAACCATTATTACTTAAAATAGATATCTGTACTTTTTAAAAAAAGTTAAACATTCAGTTATTTTGACTGTTTTCTCAGAGGTGGCATAGTGAGACTGGATTCATCCTGTTTAAACTGCAAAACCCTGCGTTCACTGTGTCCTGTTGGGTATGGCACTTGTGAAAGAGAGGCAGTCAGCTGGGAATACTAGGCAGAACATCTTTGGCAGACCTTAGTTAATGAATCTGGGCCATTACTTCCAGTGGAGAACTTGGAGCATCTAAAGAATACCAAGGAGTTAAAATTACATAAGCTTTAAGTTATTACGGGCTGCTTTCCAAAAAGAATGACTTCCAATACTTAAGCATGCAAGCCAGATTTCATTTCTGGCTCTATCTCACAATGCTGTAATAGTTTAATTCAGTTGAACTAGAGATTTTCATCTGCTATTAAGAACAAGAGCTAGAACAATACAAGTGTTTTATAAACTGCAGCAGAATTAATTTGCAATTGATGAGAGAGAGTAAAATCAATAATGTCCTGCAGCAATTCTGCATCTGTGTTGGCCTTCTGCAAGTTCTGTTGGCTGCTGAAAAAACCCCAGCATTGATAAAAGATGCATTTTTTTGGTGATAACATATTATATATTACTATTATTTTTATTGTTTTTATCTAAAGTATGTGCTAAGGGTAGTTGTGTGACCAGGAAATGCAGTTTGCATTGACTTTCTCTATGAGTACTTTAAAGTCTGGGAATAACAAATTTAACCTTCTCTAGAGTAAACGTATCCTGAGATAAAAATGAATGTTATTTCTCACGTCTGAAAAATTATTTTAAAAATCGCAATCACACACTATAATAAAGAAAAATTTGGAATTACAGGCAAAACAAATTGTGAACTAGATAATGTAAATACAAGCCTGGTATCTTTAGAAAAAATAAAGTTTGAGACTGTGAGGGATTCCAGTGACAACAGAAAGACAGATGTATCTGTGTACACCTGTGCACATGCATATAATACCTCCATACTCTTGCTTATATGGCCGATCGCTCCTGAAAATGACATCTATCATAGAATCATCTCCTCTTTGAAGCATTGTTCAATGAACAAGTCAGACTTGGGACAGCAAAGCAGAATTTCGATTTTTAATAATGTTATATGTAATTGGATTAATACAGAAAATTTTCTTGGAAGATGCCTCTAATTTTGCCAGAAATTTAATTCATAGTTTCCTTTCTGAGAACATCACAATCATAAGAGGGACTGAGGGGACCCATGGGTATATCATATATATAACTACTAGTCAATATAAATGGAAATACTTGGCTGAAGCAGTTATCCCTGGGGCAAATTGTCAACAACAAGGCAAATAATACTAATACTTTGTGCTTATAACAGAAGCTCAGAAGATTTCACAGGCGCTACTGAATTAAACCAAACAGCAAGCTTCCAAGCCAAGGTTCTGCAAAAAATTTGAATGGCACAACCTGGAATCAAGGCCTTTTTCATGGCTCCAGACTCAGTATCTTCACCTCAAAGACAAACTTTCTTTCATTCCCTCTCTTCCTCTTAATAGTCCTGGATACATTTTTCAATCAAGATAAGATTCACATTAATTACTTGCTTCCAGCTTTGTCATCTTTCTCACAATCTGTCATTTAATATTCAGTCATATTGAAAGTACCAATATCACACCAGTACTGTTCTGTGAGAACTTCGTATATGCATTGAGAAATGCAGTGAGATAATTCTCTTTTTAGTAAAAGTGGATCATAAACTTTACTACTATGAAGTGATGGCCATCCTGAAGAGGAAACACATTTTATTTAAATTTTTTAGAGCTCTCAAATATCATAATGGGCTTGTGCAAAATACATTACCTTATGACATAATTTAGAAACTAGGTTTAGAACTGTAAAAATGGCCTATATTTCTAGCCCTCATGGTACTAGTGATAACTTTAAAAATAAGAACTGTTAAATAATGCAGTAGTGATCTCTTGAGTCAGCAAAGAGCCTTGGCCACCAGCTCTGCTTAGAAAACTTCCATCTTCATTGACAGCTGACTGAAATGTCATTACTGCAGCCCATGTCATTCCTGATCCTTTTAGATAAAAAACCTAGAGAATGTGCTTGAATTTAAAGAACATGTGTGAAATAGAGATGATTCTTCTTCACTTTGGGAGGTTTCTTCCTCCCAACAAAAACCACCTTATTCTTTCTCAATTTGCCTATTAAGTGATGTTAACAGAGCACTTTTATTCTAGAAAAGCATTCAAACAAGGAGAAAGTCAAGTTTAGTAATTCCATTGAAATTCACATCCATCCACAAAGTTAATAATAATTTACGGAGGAAGAGAAACAAACTGCAGTATTGTTTTGCATTCCAAGACCACTGTCCGCCTTAATTTCCCTGAATGGTACAGACAGGGCCATGCCTAGACAGCCCCTTCTCTACTGTTACAATGATACATGGGAAAAACTGCAACTAGTCAGATGGATAAGCTGTCAACATGAAAGCCCATCTGTTATGACAGTGGCAATAACAGCAAACCTTTCTTGAATGTTGGGATGATGTTAGCATCCAGAAACAGAAAGCTGATAAAAAGAAACTCTTCTACTTAAGACAGCATTATTTTTTCATAAATGAAACCCATTATTCTCTCATAAATGAAACCTAAGAGTATGCTAATAAGCTAAGCTTTTTAGTGATGAGGCAAGAGGTATAGCAGAAACAAGTCTGGGTGAAACATCTTCCTATTGCTTTCTCAATTACATGGCATTTTCCGATATCTATCGGACAAAGTGAGCCCAGAGATACTAACTGAAAATGACTGAAGAGCATGTATTGAAAAAAACTTGTTGAATAAGAATGAAACTTCTTACCATTCTTAGAAAACTGAATAGGAGAAAGAATATAGAAAGGACCAGCTTTTTTTTTTTTTTTTTTTGAAAAAAAAAACTAGTGGGCACTCAAGTCATCTGCTTCTAAAGGATGAAGAATTTATAGTTCTAAGAAACTGCAGTTTTCTCAATTGCATTTTAGTAGCTTAAGCCACTAAACCAGTTCCTTATGTGTAGAACAATAATGGTCTGATTTTGCTGAAGTTAATTTTGTCCAACTTTCAATAGGACAGAAACAGACCGTAAGGCACATTTTGTATAATCACTTTTAGCACGAAGATAAAATTCACATAGCTTTTTAACTATTCTCTTACTCTTAAGGAACTGTATGTAAATAGACAACGTTTTGCCAAGTACTCATCAGGATGACTTTTTTCTTATTCATTTAGAAACATACTAAATTGCAAAAAGAATATACTAACATACTTCTGAGTCTCATCTACCTTTGCTAAAAACAGGCTGCTGTTTCTGAATCTGTTTTACATTATCTCTCTTAACCTGAAAATACACAGGAGGAATTACAGCACGGAATTTTCTTATGCAAATACACAAATAAGGTGGCAAATCTTCCCCCTGCCCCTCACCCCCACCCACAAGTTTCATTCATTCTTAGACTGAGTGAAAGGAGCAGGTTACAATGACACAGTTAACAATTCATTTTAGTCAATTTAACGATAATTACTCTGCAATCATCACTTATTTACAAACATGAAAATGCTTGCTTTAGTTATGGAATGAATCATAAAACACATAAGGTATTTAATATTGTAATTAAGTATAGATTTATTAATGACAGATAACACTTGTAACTAATTAATGCACACAGTTAATCATTAAGTATCTTGCTAAGTGCTTATTAGGGTGTCTCTATCCATGGACAGCTGATATTTCCCTTTGTCATCTGCCTGATATCTTCACATTTCAAGACAGCAAGGAACATAAAGGAAGGTAAGACCTTTGAGTAAATTATTTTGTGTCATGAGTATTACTTCAGATTTCATTGTGCTACTGCTTTACAATTAGAAAACGACCCAACAGCTCCTGTCTTGGAATGCTTACAGTCTAATAATTTAAAATCTCAAAAGCAGGAAGTTCTGCTAGACCCAGATACTTTGTACTCTGTGTTAGAATATACATGTTTTTTCTTTTAATAGGCATTTGCATACAAAACTAGTTCTTTCTTAATGACAAAGCCTTTTATAGATTAAGGAAATTTCCTCTACACAGGAAATGTGCAGTACCTCAAGAAATCTGAAGTTTGCAACTCATCTACACTTGACACATATAGAATTCAGGATGGTTGTGCATCCTGTGCAGATGGCTGCTGTTTCTTATTAATATTGTTTTATTATTTATTCATGTTTCGGTAATATTCAGAGTCTCTGATCTAGACTGCAACTTCATTATAGTACAGGTGATCTATACATAAAGGCTGACTCACTTCCTACCCTAAAATATTAACTTCAAAAAAAAATACAAGTGAATGTGATAGGAGGTACAAGCAAAGTAATTAAGATCACAGACAAACTTCCTATTAGTTACCTGCTATTTATATATCCTCCATAAATTCACTATTGCCTTTCCATTTCCTCCTCAGCCACTGTAAATAGCTTAATAATTATGTCTCTTCCTCAATTTCATGTTTTAGCTACAAGAAAAAAAGAAACATACTGCACTGACTCGGAACTGCTCGGCTTACTTGGTATAGCATTCCTCCCATGGCTAGCTGTACAAATCTCCCACAGATTTTTAGTGGCTCCATCTACCTCCTCCTAGTCAAGGAGGAGTGATGGCTACTGTCATGTATGCTGTGATCGGTCGTTCAAAACTATGGACTTAAGCCAGGTGTTGCTGTGTCTTCTGAACATAGTCTTACCTAAAGAACGTTCTTCTGCCTTGCCCCTGTGGGGCATATCCTCCTCCCTAAAAGCTGTTTAGGGGTTATACTTCTTTCTTACATAATGGGTTTGTTTGAATGGTTTATAAGTGTCAGTTTCATCACAATGAATGTTTTCAGTGTGATTTCATATTTAAAGTTAAAAATGTACCCCCTGTATTGCTCACTTCCTCGCCTTTCCGCCCCTCCTTGCTCCTGATACCTGTCTGCAAGTCTCCTCTTTCTGCCTTTGTTATTAAATAATTAGCCAACATTTATAGAACAGTACAAATGTCTGGAAACAGAAAACAAAGTTCAAGGATTGGGAACACAAAAATACCCCAACATAATTTGATACATAGAGTGATATTTCCATTGGCTCTGAAACCTGCACACATGACAGGGCTTTGTTTAAACAAGTTTTTCTGTAACAGCCATATGAAAGCAACAAGTGTCCTCGTGAGTTAATCCCGCTAATGAGGGAAATCTTCACTAGTATCTTAAAATATCAGACAGGAGTTTATAACTGCTGGATCACATATTTTTTACCAACTGCAGAGGACTGGATTCTAACCTATTAAGACTATTTTATCTTCTTTATGAAATGAATACTTCTGTAAGGTTTCCAAACCTTTCAGTTAAATCAGTGGTATGTTTTTATCAGAAAGCTGAATGAGATGTAGCTGCTTAGTATGTTTAGGTAGGTTTTGGTTTTTTTAAAATTAAATTTCCAATAATATGGTACATATGCTATAATATTTTTAATACTTTATCATGAAGGGAACTTCCACTACTGCAGATGCTGGAATAAATCTTAGTGATATTAATGTGTAATTTATATGACAGTAGCTAGATGATAGATGTCCAGAGCATCTGAGATCAAAACACTGAATCCGTCATGAGCACATGCATGTCATTATCTTAAGAGAAACAGTATGCCCCTTTTCTACTTCTGAAGAAATGATTCAAATTTCAATCCAACAATGTAAAATTTTACTTGAAAATAATTAAGCTGCTTTCTCACCATGAGAGAAAACAAGCATCATGAATATCTATCAAACATTAATTTCTGTGGTGTTGGGTTTTCTGGTGTTTGGTTTTTTTATTTGGAAAAAAAAAAATCCTCGTGATGAGCAAAGGCTAACAGATGGCTAAAAGATTGTGTTCAAACTGTCCAGAGAAGTTTGCCTTGACCTGAGACCTTGCAGAAATAAATACATATACTTATCTCCCCCTTCAAAAATAGGACATAAATGGAGTGTGAGCAGTGCAACACAAGCACACATACAATAATAAAGGCACTGTAGCTAAAAACATGTTAAAACTTTCTAACAGAAACCCGTGAATGTGTGAAGCACAAGAGATTTTATTTTTTTAAAGAAAGAAACGCATACTTGTGGGACTAGGTCACTGATCTCTCTCACTGTCTGCAATATCCCCGCCCAACCCCAACATAAGATAGCATCAGATGAGCAACAGGCACTCATCAAGACTCTTTCCCATGCCCACACGATTTGGAATCCCTGAGTTGAGATAAGACAGTAAATGAAATAGAGTTAGTATTACGTGGTTGATGGTCAAAGACACTAGGACTGATAAAAATAGCAAGCCCAGCAAGTAATGATAGCTTCACATATACAGACAATTCTACCGGAGAAACACACTTTAAAACATGCCTTACTCACTGTTTTGGGGATGCTGTCTCACTTTGAGCTATTATAGATATCTTTCAAAACAACATGTTTAAAGGCAAGCCACGGGCAGATGCTCACCCGGGGACTTTACTTGTATTCCTGCAAACTTTTAAAAACAAGTCCAGGGCACCCCACATCATTTTTATTTCAATAACAATTGTGGTGCAATGAAAGAAGAATGCTAGTAGTAATACAGAAAAAGAAATTTTTTTTGCATAACCCATACAAAGCTCAGTGATATGTTGCTGTTAGAGTGAAACATCTGAAGTTCATTTCAGATTTTAGCTTTCTTGTGCTAAAGATTTTTCCAATCATCTTTTTTGGCAAGAGCTGATGGGCAATATATACGGCTTGAATTAGTGTTACTAATTGTACTTACTCTGCAAAAATAGATATTCCACTCCAACTGAAGCTCTGGTGGATGAAATAACAGGGCTCACATAAAGGGAAGTCTGCAGCTCTCCATTTGTTCTTATGTAAGCTGTTGGTTTATATTTTCCCACATCAGCTGAGCATCAGGTGTTCACATCTGTACTATTCTGCCAGAACTTGTCCCTCCCACAGCTCTATCTTAGCAAACCTATTACTTCTACCAAAACCAAAGGCAAAAGTAGCAAATTGAAACAAGGAGCAGCACAGTTGCTCCTATCAGCTCTATACCCCAAAAAAGTCTCTCTGTAGAACAGCAATTCTTTATAAATCTTTTAATGTTTCAGTACACTCAGGAAACCAAGCCACCACTTCCAATACCGAGCATAACAATACCTCTACTTGTTCAACCAAAGATCCATCCAGTCCAGTGTCCTGCCTCTAATAATTGGCCATGAGTGGACACACACAGGGAAAACTAAGAACAAGACATGCATTTATCATACCTTCCCCACGTAATCTTTCAGCCTCCAACTGTTTCCAGCTCAAAAAATTTCCTGAGCATGCTGTGTTTGTCTTATAAGGCAATACTCAGTGAATCCATCTTCCAAGAACTTGTCTTGGAAGTGAACATTTTGCAACCACAACCACCTTTGGCAAAATGTGCTACATGTCTACTATCTGTATTTATTTTGAATCTGTCTTCTAGTAGCTTGACTAAGTAACACTGAAGTCTCACCTTAGAAGAGATAGTGAACAGTTGATCCTAATGTATCCTCTCATACCAGTACTGATTTTTTCAGCCTCTGTAGTTTTCTCCTTTCAGCTGTTTCTTCTCCAGGCAAGACTCATATGTCCCTCATACAGAAGCCATTCTTTATCTTTGCTTATCTTAATGCCTTTTTCTGAACTTTTTTCCAGTTCTACTACAGCCTTTTGGAATTGACAGAACCAGAACTGTAAACAGTATCCAAGGTGTGGATTTCTTTGATGACTTAATTCTGTTCTGTCTTTTGTGCCTTGTTCTCTAGTCCTTGCTTTATAATTCCTAACATTTGGGTTGTTGCAGGTTGGTTTTTGTTTTGTTTTGGGTTTTTTTGTGGTCCATCCAGCCATATGAGATTTCCACTATTCCAAGTGTCCTCTGCTTCCCCCGCACCAAATGTAACATGGGTGTCTGGTCCTCTGCATGGTTTTGCTTTGAAGATTGCTCCTATTGCATGTCACTCCCCTTCCTAATGTAGACATGGATGTATTAGTTGGATAACCCTTACCCACATGTTTACTGAGTCCTTCAAACACCACAAGTTGGATTTCCCTTTGCAGAAGCCATACTGACTTCTCTCAAGCAGACTATATTTAGCCAGGCATTCATTAACTCTATTTTATTATAGTCTCTACTAAATTTGCCTGGTAAAATCCTCCAGCTTACATGCCTGTAATTCCCTAGAAACTTCAGAGATTGCTTGAGCAACAGGATTATCTCTAATAATCTAAACCAAAATGTTTAAATACTTGCTAGGGAAAATATTAATTCAGAGATTCCTTTGTGTATGATTAGAATCCTCAGACAATGTTTTTTTAAAGACAAACATACTCCTTTTTTCAAGGAAAGGAAACGATAGAGATATTTCTGTCTTGGCCTTAGAAAAAGTGGTAATAGATAGAGTTGCCAATCAAAGCAACAGAAAATATTTTTGTACCTTAAGCATATTTTCCCTTTTAACTTTCTGGCCCCCCCCCCCCCAATTACTTTTGTTAAAAAAATTTTGAAGTAGGCCTATGACTGAACAAATACAAGCATTTGCTATAGATGTGAACAGAGTCATGTACACTTCTTCTACATCAACATTCAGGACGGGAGAAACTTATCTCTGTTCTTCAGCTACCACACTACATACTAAGCTTGCATTTTCTGGTAGAAGGATGAAATACAATTGCATCATCTCTGATTGCCACAAAGCTGCAGCTTGAAGGCACGTGGTATTTAAACACAGTCAAAGCTACTGAGAAAGTCGGAAGCAAATATGTGTGACCAGGATAACATTTATCAGTTATCAATACTTAAGGAAAAAAAGACCAAAAGGCTTATTTAACAACAGTTCTGAAAAATCAATTCAGTAGTTCACAGAAGGCCTTTTCCAATAAATACTCCCTTACTCACAAAGACAAGGTATTTGTTGCTTCTAAAATGTTGTTCCCAGCAGTTCCATGCTACTCATGATCATCCATCATTGGAGTGTCCAGTTAAGCCTGGTTTGGTTGGAGAGCTGTCTGTGTACAGGAGTGACACAACTGTGCTACTTCTTCGCTGCAATGTAAGCATCTACCTGCTTCCATGCACCTAACCGGATGAGATCATCTCCGCGCACCAACTGTTATCATAGGACTTTTATTTCCATTAAGCTCTCAATGGAGGCTCTTGCAATCTAATTTTACATATGTTTTGTGTTAGTCACGTTTGCAATTACCCAGGTTATCCCAACGTCCTCATTACTCCTCATTACATTATTATAATTGAGAGTTGACTAATTGAAACCATAGGTGCAGTTTTAGAGCAAGACATACTTTTCCTGTAATAACACACAACTCCCCCCTTCCTTCCTCCAAGGAAACTATAGGAAATTCACAGCCAACAGTCTTCAGTAGAAAGTTTTAAAATACTGATTATATGCAAAAAATCTACTGATAAGTAGAGGAACCACCATTTTCCTTCCCTTCTCCTCCCTGTTCCCCAAAATATCAAGACAGAAATCTAACTAATAGACTAAAGACATAATACCATCTCAGGAAGGCATCATACAGGAGATACAAGAGAGAAGAGATGTCTACCTTTGCACCTCACATAATTTTTCACTTTCCCAAGGGATGGGAGAGAGCATTTCAACATATGCCAGAGCAGTGCTAATTGCTGCTCTAACGCATGGTGGTTACCTTCTTTCAACAGCTGTTCTACAGCACAGAAAACAGAGTTGAAAGTGCTCCATCCTTTCAGGCCCAGATGCTCCCATCCCCTCCCCCAGCAGACTTCCAGGCTGCAGTTTGGGAGAGCCATGGGGGAAAGTGGCTCGAGGGGCTTGTTACATTGCCTTTGAAGCTGAAGATCTACTACAGAATGAATGCACCACTACAGATCTGCCCTAACAGACACTGCATAAATAAAGGCAATTCCAATTTTACAAGTAATTTAAAAAAAAGAAACCTAAATAACATGTAATTTTTATCTCATTATGCCAAATGGCAAAAGGAAAAAAATAGAATAGGCACATTTCTTTGAAATCTTTCAAATTTAAATTTCTGTGTATATACCAGTTCTTACTCAACTACTACAACACCATCTAGGCATATTTAAATAAAAGGATATTTTTAAAACTAAGTAGTACATTAATGTCTTGGAAGTCCAAAATAATAACGTACAAGCATAATGGTATGAGAAGTGGGGCTCAATAAATATGCCTCACGTATACCCTTCTTCCTTTATTAAAAATGTAAATGTGATGTAGACAGAGTTAGGCCACAACTGCTTGCTCACTTTTATTATCAGCAGTGCTAAGGCAAGTAATTCCACCTTCCCCAATTGCTCATTAATATCCCTGTACCACAGCCAGTTTTATGGGAGAACTGTTTGTTAGGTTGCTAAGAGATCAGCTAAAAAAAAAACACAAAACATTTTTTTCCTTTTTTTCACTCAGCTCAGTTCCCTGCTTCAATCCAGAGTGCAGCCCAATAGATTATAATACTACACAAGTAAAGACACAAAGGACAGGGAGAACACATTTGGGTACACTACCCTCCACAAGAAATGTACAGACATCCTTGCCTGAAATTTTTTCAGATACAGAGATTCGGAAACACTGCTGTCTTATTTATCTTTAAGACTATATTGTCTGTCATGGAAATGTAGTAAGCACTTTCTTAAAATAATGAATTTGCACATAGTTATACAACCACACTCAATCATTTAGCCATTTTTTTTCCAAATGACAAAATTAATCAGGGCAGAATTCATAGCTTAAGGCCTGAAGGTGTAAGAAAATTAGCCCAGGTGGGTGCAGACATTTTTCTGCAACAAACCACCTATCGCATTTGGTGGCAGACATGGAAGCGAAACAAGTGCAGGCTGCACTGCTATCCCCTCACCCTGGCTTGGCCTCAGGATGTTTGTGCACCCCTTTCAGCTAGCAGACTTTCAAGCCCAGTGGATCCTCAGGACAATTCCCACTGCCCTAGCTGGGCTCCGGTCCTTCACACCAGCCACAGGCTCAGGCTTTGCCATCCCTGAAAATGATTCAGACTCAGAATGATGTTTCCTTCTATGCCTGCTTCTTAACAGTGTTTCTTTGGAGTGTGAAGTCACTTTTGGGGATTCCTGCAACCTTGTGTATTTACTGCTTATTTGGCCTGTGCATCCCTAGTTTTTTCCATGCTAGCAGAAATCTGTTTCAGCCACCATCCCATACAGCTGCCTTTGGCATGCCCCTCTCTACTGGCTGGACCTATCTAGGTTCCTACCTTCCCAGGCAAACCAAAGGCAACACTTCGAAGAGGTCAGTGAGGAAAAAAATGCATCATTCCTAGTCCTCAGGAGCCCACATACCAAAACCTATTCATTACATGTGAAGTAAAAATTACTGTTATATTAACATTCAGAAGACCAGTGAATACAGTTTATCCCTAGCTCTAAAGTGACAGCAAACAAATACAGAGATGAATGTTAATTTGGGGAGATGACACCGAAATACAGACACTGGAACTGGAGTGGGGAAGAAGTTCACTGTGAGATTTCTTATAGCTCCCGTCATCTGAAACAGATTTGCCTATGTAGTTTGTACGGGTACGCACTTGGGATACCGTTAAAGCTTTAAGTTGGCACTAGTTTTTATGGACAAGTTTAAGTATTATCTTCAAACTAGCTCTTTCTAACATAAATACTAACAAAATCTTAAACACTGTAGAAGGCAGTGTTACAAAAAAGGAATAAGGTATAAAATGCTGCACATTTCTAGGTAAACGCAAAATGCTTGAAGCACTGTTAGAAATATAAAGGCAACATCATTTTAGCCACTAAAAGAAGTGTGAAACTTGTTCTCATCTACAGTATCTGAGTGCTATTATGTAATATGTTTTGGAACATCCTTAAAATGAGGCAGATCAGATTAATCACTCACAGGCACCACTGAAGCCACAAAGAAAACAGCAGCTCCAGCCAGAGCTCTAAAACCATTTTATAATTCTGAAATTAGCACTATCATGTACTTACGACATACTTGCCCACTATATTATTATTTTACAACTAGTTTTCCCTGTTCCCCCAGGTAGTGGTAGCTTTCCAGATAAATTAACTTATAACACGTTATGGGAACATTGTTATTTCGGGTCAACATTTTCAGTATGAACTCATTGTCTCCATGAAGCAAAGAAATATTATAATCCATTAATATCTCTTTCAACAAAAAGGATGAAATCTTCCCCTGGTTAGGCTGATAAACACTTTGGTGTCAAAACTAAGCCTCTTTATCATGATAACCCAGAGTAATGGTCTGCTGCTCCAGGCACTTTATCTACTTTACAGATGAATAATCAGTTCTACTTTCATGGAATTAGATTAATGCCATAACAGGAAATACTTCTGGGGCTGAACTTGCTTCATGCCTTCAAAGCTGGCTGTAAATTTAAAATACTTCCTGAACTCAAAAGATAAGACAGGAGAGAAGGAAAAAGAAAAACAGTGGAGTGACCCTCTCTCTGAAGAAAAATACTGCTTCCTGAAAAAGCTGTCGAAAGCTACTTGCTAAGGGCATTGTGCTCGAAAAGGCCCAGGGCAAGTCTGGTTTAGTTGAACATGAGGATTCTGGGTATATATCAGACACTTGCCATAAATCTGTTCCTTCCATAATCCCCTCTGATAAACTTCTCTTTTTTTAGTCATCTTACTTGGCAAAAGCCGAAGTAATAACTTTCTCAGCTTTTAGCAAATACAAAACAGCTTGCTATTTTATGTACAATATTTTTCAAGGATTACAGTTTTGCAAACTTTGAAAAATGCTGATCTCAAGCTTTAAAATTGAATTTCAACTCTGAAAATGGACAACAAGCAGCACATTCAGTAACACCTTTAGATATAAATAGCCTTACAATAAAAGATGTAAGGCATTCTAAGAATAACTTCACATTTATAGTAAGAGAACTTGAAGTCTGATACAAAATATTACTATAAAGGCAGACTTCGGGGAATTCTGTGATAAGTTTGCAGGATAGGGAAGGTTTTCTTTAGTTCCCTTTTCCATCAAACAGTATATACTAAAGAGTCACTTTTTTTTTTTCATGCGGTATACATTTGAACACCTGGAATATCACATCACTAGAAACCCAGGATCAAATATCTTAGTAAATTTTACAGTTAAGTACTGAATAACAATAACATTTACATACTCAGAACTTAGAGTCAGAGAATCTGAGGAAGATAATATATGTGATTTCCACCTATTTGTTTCTTGACTAGATCAAGAGTTGTGCCTACTTGGGCCAACATTTTTACGGATCATGTAATCCCTTTTGACTTTTATGTTTGTTGCACTCAGTACATTCTTGCAGTTGGAGAAAAAAGCACTTACTGTCTTGCCTCCCTGTTCAAACTTCACCTCTGTAATATTACTAGCGCAAAGACATGGGTTTAAGTGTTTATTCCTGTGCAAAGGAACTCTTCATTTGATCATGAATCAAAATTGTTACTTTGAAACAGTAAACAGGAAAGGAAGTTTATTGACCAGCACAAATCTAAAACAGCACAAAAGGGATGGTCAGCTATCTCCTTGTAAGCATGCTTCCATGCTACATGTCAAGAGCTGCACGCTATTTCTGAATGTCAACTTTACTCCCAGGTTTAAACAGGTAAATAAAAAGCCCATCCACAAATCACCATCAGTTTTCAAAGATCACATGAGGTCCACAAGATGCATAGCCTGCAGCTCTCTACTCATCTCTAAGCACCGATTTAATCAGTAGGAATAACTACAGAGGTTTGCTAAAGATGAGTGGGAGGTGAGAGAATGCTGTGCAAAGGGCACATAAGTAATGCAACCAACTAAATTTTATGACAGAATTGTGTAAAGCATGCATTTACACATTTTTGAGAGATCAGCTTGAAGCTGAAACACGCACACCGTTGTTTAAATGTTCAGGAAGACTGTAACAAACCAGATTCTTTTCTTAGCAGATTTTAACTGAGCTTCTCACAAATTATAACTGGATACATTATTCTGCTAGTTCTTTCTGTAATATGACTGCATGCTGAAATAAACCAGCACCACAGCAGGATCTACCATCTAGACAACAACTCCACCTTTGACCTTACAGTATGCTCAAAAGTCCAGGAAATAGAAAAAAAAAGCCCTCAGAAATCCATTTTAATATCCCCTCACTATGAATTGTACCCTAAATGCCTGTTATTTCCCCCACATATGAAATCACAGAATCACTAAGGTTGGAAAAGACCTGTAAGATCATCAAGTCCAACCATCAACCCAACACCACCATGCCCACTAAACCATGTCCCACAAGGCCATGTCCACATGTTCCTTCAACACCTCCCGTGATGGTGACTCCACCACCTCCCCAGGCAGCCTATTCCAGTGTCTCACCACTCTCTCAGTAAAGAAATTTTCCCTAATATCCAGCCTAAACTTCCCCTGGCACAACTTGAGGTAATTTCCTCTTGCCCTGTTGCTAGTCACTTGGGAGAAGAGACCAACACCCACCTCTCTGCAACCCCCTTTCAGGTAATTGTAGAGAGCGATAAGGTCTCCCCTGAGCATCCCCTTCTCCAGGCTAAACAACCCCAGTTCCCTCAGCCGCTCCTCATCAGACTTGTGCTCCAGACCCCTCACCAGCTTCATCGCCCTTCTCTGGACACGCTCCAGCACCTCAAAGTCCTCAAAATCCATCCATAATAGACAGTTCTCAGGGATTCTTTGGAAGGTTTGCAATATTGCTACCAGTATTCTTTTTGCTTAGAAGTCTTCAGGATCAAGTGCTTTTTCCCGAACACCTTATGCTATGGCAGAAACATACTGCAATTCAGGGACAAACAAGCTTAGCACCAGGAAAATGCAGTAGTTCAGACCAGCCTTACTCAAGTAAGATAGTACTTTGAAAAACTACATTTAAATTCATGTACTAAAATTGTCCTATGCACCAACTGCCCTGTAAGGAATTGTAAGCGCATGGGACCAGTTAATGCAACAATAGAACTACCTGCTTCTAGGATAAAGCAATCTGGCTAAACAACACATCACTGGCATTTAACTCCTTTAACAGCTATAATGATTGATGAAAATGGTTACACAGATGGAACTAGAGCTTTAGTCCTGTATGTGTTTTTCCTGTCAATGTTTTACTCATAAGACACATGGAAACCACAGGATTCAAAGGGAAAACGTAATATCAGACCTGCATATTTATCTGGACAGCCTTATGGAGCAGAATATAATCTTGTCCACTAACTTCTATAGAAATATTTTATACTGATGGATTATTAAATAATACTAAGGGCATCAACCTCACTAGAAAGTTAAATTAAGACAAATTAACAATGTTTTCTTCTAATAAGTGGCAATTATATGAAAAAGCTAGTCACTATTCAAAAAAAAAGGTAGACTATTACAGTAACAAAAAACAAAAAAGGAAAGCAATAGTAAGAAATATAAACTAATAGGTAAAATAATTTCTTTGGTGGGGTTGTTTTAGTGGGTTTCGGGTTTGGTTTTTTTTGAGGGATTGATTTGTTTTATGGAAGACATACTGAATCTGACACCTTGCATTTTCTACAAATAAATATGTTAGCTCAGTGTTGGGATTGCTGACAAGCAGGGTTCCTACATGAGGCAGCCATCGTGCTCTGAGACACTGGTATGGGACGCCAGCTCTCCAGAAGTGTCACGTTTCCACAGAAGTCTCTACAAAGTTACAGATAGCACCGCACCCCATCTCTACTTCTACAACACCTCCTTGCATTCACAGACATCTGTTAGTTTTCTCTTTCTTTCCACAGCACAGCCATTGCTCTTGCTGCTATGGGCCGAAGACCACACATGAAAATACTGAGACTACACAGGTCACTTGAATGAAGAAACATTTGGATCTTCTGTATGGAAAATTATGAATGAAAGACACCACAATGCTAAAAGGCACATTTCAAGAATCCACTCATTTGTTTTATCAGAGTTAAAAGCATCACTATGAAAGAATTAAGCTCCTTTGTTAAATGGATCCATCACGTAGAAACTTCAGTGGGAGACTTTAGCCTTATCAATTATTCACATGTGAAGGAAATTTTTATAAATTAACATTGCTGCTGTCAGAATGTTGTTATATTTGCATGTGTTTAACAAAATGTTGCCTTCTTCCACCTACACTCACTAGAAATAGAGCAAACATTTCAGTCTTTTCATAAAAAAAGATCCATGGAAATACTGCCCTCCTTAACTTCAAACCCTCAATTTAATAAAGGGAGGCATTTCAAGTCTGAGTAGAAGCTGTGTCTTTTACTTCTTGAATCTTTCACTGTGAAGTTTATTACTTCAATTATTGTAATACATCAAGTCTAGAGTAAGACAAGATCCATAAGCAGAACATGTGATCGTGACAGGCACCAGCTGTAACACTCATTCATCTACTGGTGCCTGTATTTGTTACAAAAGGGGTGGAAGACTTCACTTGAGTGAGCTCAAACAATCCTTTCCTGTCCCACATGGATACCACATCAATATCCACTTTTGTGAGAGACTAGTCTTCCAGAAAATATTTGTTTTAAAAGAAGAGAGCTGGAATACTCATTTTGTTTGGTATATTTAAGAAAATATTCTTCAGATATTCCCCTGAAAACATATACTAGGTATTTACGAGAAGGCTTGTTGTATCATGAACAATGATTCAGGGGAAAACACAATCCTTGAGGTGGCAACGTTACTGCTAGCTATTAGCCCTTTTTATGGACAGATTTTTTTTTTTATATTTTCAGAGTTCAATTCAAAGTATGGACATTATCTTTTGGAGTGTTGTCCTGTGGGTGGTAACCTACAAGGGAAGGAGAAGACTGTCAGCTGGATGCATTTTGCCACAGCAAACCCCATTATGACGCAATATACAGTAAAATTCAAGCTAGAACAACTCAGTTCCTGCTAACGTAACTACTCTAACTGCTGACAAGCTCCACAGCAAGACTTCTAATTCTTTGCCACATACAATTATGTGCCCCAAAAGGATTGATTAGCTTTAACATAACTGCTTAGGAAACATATGGGATAGTGATTTAGCTTACCCTGGGATGAGCCCCAGGAACCTCTGTGTCACACACAAGGTACAGTAATGCCAGGGTATGCATAGTAACTGAAGTGCTATTTCGCACATTGCGCATCCACGCTCACTCAAGATAAGCAAATGTCAGCGCGTCGATTTGAGCTTAGAAAACCTGACCTAGCTCCACAGTGTAAATGTACATTCTGTCCTTGCATAGTAACACAGAGCCCTTTTAGGGAGCACTCTCAGTCTGAGTGCAAAAATTCTACATTAACATTTATTAGTACCAGGTTGTGTGTGTAGAGTTACTACCAGGTTATACTGACAAATGTATTCCTGTAATTAAAGAACAGACATAAAGAAGGTGGGAGTGTTTTTTGGGGGCAAAACAGATTACCAGGTCTGTACAGCAACAATTCTAGAACAGGATCTCAGAGCAGCCAGTCAGACTAAAACACCTGGACTGTTTATACTGTGGTGCCACTAAGACCATATCCAAAAATAAAAAGAAATTAAGTTAGATGGTATCTGAAGGCACATATGCTCTTCTGAGGCCTGGGCAGAAATACAGCCCATTCACACTTCACAAAAGCCATGCTCAGACTATTTAAGAAACCAGCAATACCACAAAAAAAACCATGCCACAAGGCCCCACTGCACACCCATGATGTCCTCCTCCACTTTCCACTATTTTCTTTTTCAATTATTTTTTGATTACTTTGTTATGCTTAACTACAAAACTAACCTTACAAATCGTAAGTGGTCTGCATAACAGCCTGTATGAATAAGAATACTTGCTGCTATGAAAACATGGAAAGATTTGTAAGCTTGATTTTATATCATCATTTTGAGCAAACCTACAGGCAATTGCCAGGGTTAGGTGTAGGAGGGCATCACTGTGATAACATTCTTTTCAGGATATTACTGATTCTTTGCAAATCACTGACTGTTCTGGCATTAAGCCATGTGTAGCAGCCCACATTTTATAACTAGCAAGTTTTGTTTTGTTGTTTTTGTGGGGGTTTTTTTGTTTTGTTTTGTTTTTTAAACTTACTGCTACTGGATATACAATAATCAGGTTTTTAAAGCAGCACAAGTTTACACTCTTGGGAGAAAGTATACATACCCATTTATGCAACTCTGAGTTGCCTAAACAACGTAAAACAAAACCACAAAACAACAACTTTTTTTTTTTTTTTTAAAAAAAGCTTTGCATGCCAACTCAAAAATGGGGTAAAACAGTGTAAGCAACATCAATTTTCTTTTTTTCAGGTGGGATTTTCAACTTCACAAAACCAAATCTATCTAGATATCACTTACAAAATAGCAAACTGATTTCTGGGAAGCATATAGTCTTTCTTCATCTTGTCCTCTTCTTCAATGGCAGCACCAAACCAGACCTACAGACTCAGGCCTCGAGACAGGTAGTATTCTCACATGCTGTCAATTGTTTCATTCCTTTTGTCTTTACCCTCCCAAAATCTAGATTATTGGGCTTTTTTTCTTATATCTTTTAATCTCCAATTCTCCATCACTAGAATATTTACACATTCTATCCTAGGTCTTCCACAGCCATTGAAATAAGTAAAGAATAGTTTTCTGTTTTAATATCAGGGGCTCGAACTAGGAAAAAAATACTCCCTCAAGGTTTACCTACTTGAGAAAAACTCATTGCTCAGCAACTACCAAAAAAAGCAAAGAAAGAATCCACATTAAGTTTAGGAAATAATTCTGAATAAATTACAATCATACATCCTCATCTGAAATACACCGCTCAGCTCTTGGGAGCAAGAAGCGTGTCTCCACGATTGCAGGCAGACCCAGCATATGAAAAGAGAGTAAGAAAACTGGGACCATGAAATTTAGAGCCAGAATGCCACAAATGTGAAAACCAAATATTACTCACAAAATGAAGAGATCCTATGTTTAATATAAGAGTGAAAAAAAGGAAGGATAAAGTTACTAAAAGAAAATGGAAATCTATGCACACGTGCTGTATTTGGGCTTGACCACATTAGAAAATAAATATACGGTAAGCTAGATTGTAATACAGTATGTACTCCATGGTAACTTATGGAAAGGCTATACCAGGAGCTTATCCATGTTTTTGGTAAGGAAGTACAGTATGAGAGTACTCACACTCTTACTTGCTATTTCCTAGTTTCTGCAGGCAAGGCTTAGTACTCTAAAGCCTTTGCACACATTAGCCTATTCCACTTCAAAAGTTAGACGCGTTTCCTCACAACCTACCCACACTAATGAGATCCATATGGGGTCAGCCTGGCATTCTACATACACATCATTGCTCACTCCACGTCAACCATCTCATATGAACACCCCCTTTCTAGAACAAACAGCTAGCTTCTAGTGTCAGGAAAGACCCAGGAAACAATTGCTCGGTGTCTCTCATACCATGGGGACTAAAGGACATCAAATAAAACTACCAGGTGACAAGTTCAAAACAAAGAAAATATACTTCATACATACACTACTGAAGTATATGACTTGTTATTCCAGGATGACACAAATGCAGAAGTTCAAAAAACTATTATTTACATTTACTTGGGAAAAACTCACAAACCTCAAGAACTCTTGGGCAATATGCTACCACCTTTACCAGAGGAAGACCTTGAGCTGCGGATTACTGAAAGCTGAGAGAGTACTTTGTGCACACTTCCCTATACCATGGCCATGATCTCCTACTCTTCCCTTAGCGCTTGTCTTACTCTATCAGCTCGGTCTCTTAAGAGTTGTAAATGTTGCTCTTATTTTGTCCCATAGTTTTACTTCTCATTTCTATTTCTCTTTTTTATTCTGTTGAACAAAGTATTTTAAAACAAAATAAACAGTATCTAAATCCCAGGTTTATATATGTTTAAATATCTGAGAGTGACATAAAAGAAAAAAAGGAGTTTGATTAAATCAACGTCATTGATTTAAAGCAAATAGAGGGGATGAGGTTAATTTTGAACTTAAGGAAAATTCATGACAATACAACTTTTCCAACCCATGCCTGAACAGTTGTATTAAACAACCTCCCTATAACTTTGGAGAGCACCTTAAACTATCAAGATCAATCAGAGCACAAAGTACTACTAAACAAAGCATTGCTCTAAGTAGTTCAACTCCCATTCAGCTAAAACCAACTGTCAATACTCCTGCTATGTCACAGCTGGAGCAGCATGGCTATCTCTGAAAGCAGAACTTATCCCACCGCTTTCAAGCTAGTCGTAAACAGCTACAAATGCATGCAATACCAGTTTTGAAAGTGATAATAAGTGTTGTGCCTTTCACAGCAAGTTAAGCAGTTTTCTTCATTTCTCTCATGTACACTTCTTGGGAGAATTCACTTAAATCCACAGGAATTTCCCTAAATCTAAATCCATTTTGACAAAGCAGCAACTTGAAAGTCTGCTTAGTTTTGCATTTGACTTGCTAGTAACTGAAAATTTATTTTCTGAAATGAAATTACCTTTTCTGCTTTTTTTTTTTTAGAATTAGCTTGCTGAAGTCAGATGACAAGCTATCTTTTTATTAAAAGAGGAACCCACTGTAACATTTATATGAAAAATTCAAATATCCATCATGAACATACGACAGTGTTTAACAAAATTTTAATTAGTAAGTATACAGTATAGTCAACAATGCATCCAATATTTAGTTCTAAACTTATCGGGTGGTCTTACTAGCATATAACAATCTCTTATAAAAATCTGTGAGGTATAGAACAAAAATATGAGCAAATTTGGAGAAAAATTACATGTAGATTTACTGCTACATTTGAACCACCAACCATATGCACTCACACTAGCGCAAGGCAAACCAACCACCACTCGTCTGGGGCTCTTAACAGCCAACAGTCACTGAACTTCAACCACATACGTCTGGAGAAAATTATTTGTTTGCTTTATTGCGCTTAATTAATGCTACCCTTTCAGGAAAACCACACTGTAAACCAAATGGGGTATCCCACATCCTAACAAAGTATCTTAAGTATGTTGAATAAAAACATGAGCAGTGTTACCTACAGTGCACTAAACTTCTTTATAACATGCTCTTTGCCCCCTCTCTCATTTAATTTCCTTCCATATTGTGAAAAAAAGTCACACCTCCTATGTATGACAACAGCTGCAGATTGTACTGTTACTGCCTTTTAGACGATTTATGAGGTCCATGACTCAGTTTTAAAGGCCCACGTGACTGTGGGCTACCGAATCCTGCAGCTCATCCACAGAAGAGATTCTGAGAATGACAAGATGAGTTTTTATATTCTACATCAAATTACAGTAAGCAACAGAAGTCTGCTATGTGGCACAAGTAAATTAAACTATAAAATAAAAGACAAAGTATGGAGAACATTATCATGAAGAAGGTTGAAATCTAAGGTGATTTAAAAAAAGGATATCTCTCTGGAAACTAAACCAACCACCTTTGCAACACAATTCCTCTGCTTCCATACACTTGAAATCCAGCATTTTATTGCCAACATGGCAGTAATCTTTTTAATGTGGCAAGTTAGAGGGAACAAAGATGACAGAAGAATTAAATCCAATTTTTCTGGTCCATTATTACCAAAACAGCAGAGAGTATTTTGGGGCTGGAGGATCTGTGGTGTTCCATTATTTGAAACATTATGCCAAACAAGGCTACACAAAATAAGATGAAGACAGATCAACCATATGCGTGTCCTTTTATAATGCATCTCAGACAAAAAAATACTTGATATCAGACATTAGAAACTAAAAGCTTTTAGCTTCATTTTAGCTTCTAAACTATAAAGTTCAATATAAAAAACAGTGTACTGAGAAATTTTGGGAAAGCTGTCTTCTTATCAGAGGTCTATGTCAGTAACAAAGCAAAATGAGTCATTGATAATAATCCTTGACATTTGGGTAGAACTGGGTAGTTTATTACAATATATTCTCAAACTTTTGTGGCTCTTGTGGCAGTAAACACTACTGACATGGAGGATGAACCCACAATGTTTCACAGGATTTCTAAAATCTTTTCATTCTTTTTAAACAAGAGAGTTCCATATGAGAACTGCTTTTACGTCTGCTCTAAAACTTCATACTCATTTGTCCTATCAGGCAAATATTAACTCCTTCTAATTTGCACAGGGCTTATTTTTGAACCATCATCCATTTCAGGGCAATCATAATTTCTGAGTATTGCTAGGCAAACTTATCAGTGAAGGCAAACGGAACTCCAAAGCAAATATTACTCATGTAGAATTTACAGCTAACATGCTTTATGCATTTCAAAGCTTCCATACTTAGTGAGAGCTCTTCAACTTGAAGGGACTATAAACACATTCTCTATTTAGCACAAAAACCTATACAGGATTGTCTCTAAGGTTTTGTCTAATTCAGAATGCAAATTTATAGTTTATTGATGTCATAATAAGTATTTAATCGTAATTCGATTAAAATAATTAAGGCACATACAGAAAACATAAAGAGTACACACAATGTAACTGATTTTTCTTTTCATTTAGCTGTGGGCTGCTGTTACCCTTCTAGTACAGATGAGTCACTCTGCAACACTGATTTTTTGCCAGTGCCCATATGAACAAACCAAACGTTCTTATTACCTCAATCCCCCTTTTCTTGTTGTACTAAAACCAGAAATCAATTTCCATTGGACAGTTTGAATTGGCAAAACCAAGAACACACATATGCTACCTAAAAGGCACATACACTCAATAATATTAAGACTTCTTTGGTTTTGTTTTTCTTATTTTAAAGAGTCTTCCAGCTACCAGCGGAAGCAGCTTCCGTGAGTTCCAAATAAAGCTATGTATTTTCTATTAATTTAAAACTAAAACCTACCTACTGTTAAAATTATAAAAACTGAAAACTTAGCTGAATTGTAAGAAGACGACAATACAGTATTGTAAAACTGATGCAATGTTAAGTAGTATCTATTTATCAATAAAATGTAGGTGACTATTTTTAGCATTACAATATATATATGGTACTAGTAAGAATGAAAAGACAAGACGATGATTGAACTTAGATTTTTGGAAAAAATCTTACTGGCTGTAATAATCCTGCTCAATTATTGTTAGGAGGCAGAGAATATGACTTTCCAAATCCCCACTGATGCTCCAGTTGCAATAGGCACAAATACATTTACGTTATGAGTAGAAAGGAGGAAGCAAGAACAAAGTCTAAGGTTTGCTCGTCTCTAATATAACTGGGCTGAAATGAAGAGAATGGGAGGAAGTGTGGCAGTGCTCTTCCTTCCTGCCAATATGTCATTCAGCACCAAAATACCCTGTACTCTGTCAAATGGTATGAATTATTCTCCCAAATGGGGAAACAAGAGGAGGCAAGGATGACTCTGGCTCCAGCTGAAATATATATTGACTGCGATTCAATTATAGCTTTTTAGCTATTATAGCCATTTATAGCCTTCAGCTTCGAAAATGGAATTTATGTCCTGCATGGCATGCTAGGTATTGCCTTCTACATGTGAAAGTCTAAATCCACCCTTGAATTTTCTACTTACTTACATGTTATTACATTGTACAGTCAGAATTAAAAAGGTTGCTTTCAGGGCAGGTATTAACTATTGAGCCTCTTTCTAGTTGGTAATACAGGCTTAAGACAATTATGACTTAACAAGAACTATTTTCAAATCTAAAACCAATAGCTTGAACACTGTGGAAAACACAGTAAATGCTCTCCCATGGTTCGCAAGTGTGTGAGCTGTACTCTATTGTATTCATATTATCACAATTTTTCTGATAAGAAAACATTAAAGTATCTGTATTCTTTTTATGCAAAAATGTAACAGACAATGCTATAACATGCCCAGGAGCATTTTTTCCTAACATCTGAAGATTTATACATTTTTTTTTCACCTCTGACACTTTGGTCTTACTTTTCATTATTGTTCACATTTTTCTTCTCTCACTAGGTCAAAAATCAAGAATGAGAGGTGCAAACCATTAATTTTTTGAATTTAAAAGGTGCAATAGTAAATTATCAGCTCAAAGGTCCTCCTAGTCCAGTATTGCATCCCAACAGCAACCACAAGGGGATGTCTAGACAAGAGTAAAACAAGGGAAGCACATACAACACTCTTCCAGCTGCCAACTACTTTCAGCTTAGAGGATTTCCTACAAAGATCTGCAGTTGCAGAAAGACTCAAGTACTTTTCTGATACTCTTCCCTGTCAGGTCAGTGGTGACATGACTGTCAGTGATATAAAAATTAGCAGATGCAATCAGATTATCTATTCACTGGTAAGCTAACCTCCAGAGTTATACCAGTCTCAGGTTCCTCGGTTACATGATTTCTACGTATCACTCTACAGTGTTCTTCCTGCAGCATCCCTGTCTTCCAACCTATGATATCACTTCATCAACAGAGCAGACAGTAATCGCTTATTTTAAAAACAAAATTGAAATTAACTTTTCTTACAGATGAAATCAATTCAACCTAGTGTTGGAGAAAAAAAAATAAATGCTATTCTAGCAAACAGATTTCTCCAAAATACAGCAGCATGCCTGTAATTCTACATTCTATAAAATAGGATATTTGGTTAGGGAGCATGACTGAAGTTTTCTATTAAATTGATGTGCTAGATGGACTGAATAAAGTAGAGGATGTGCCTCCAATTACAGGGGGGTTTTTTAACACCCTTTTCTGATACTTTTCTACTAAATGATAATATTGAACGTTTTCTGTTGTTCCTTTTACCACTGTACAACACTTGGTACCAACTCTGCAATTGGGCAGATTACTATGTGGACATTTTTGCTCAAAAGAAAAGAAAGATGACACCTGCTTTCAATTTGACTGACATAATTTTATCATCATACTGATAAAACTAAGAACTTACTAAATTCATATTCTGAAGGTTTGGGGGCTTTGTAATAGAAAGAAGTTCAATGCTTTCAAAATAATTAGAATCTGATTATTTTGTTTAACGTATTTACTGTATGAACTTTCAAACATTTGATTCTGAAACAATATAAATCTCAGAGCATTCCACATAGGAGGCCATTCTAAAAAATTTTAACATTTTCTGTTCCTCTTCCATGAACTACATTTTACATTCATGCTGTTACTGAGAAATGCATTAAAGGCAGGTCACAGGATTTCCCTCCTGTCAACAAATGATGGCTCAATTAGGCAGATAAGAATCTACAGCCCTCAGCAGAAACTCTCTTCAGCCCATTCTCAGCAGTATAAAGAAGCACTTAGGGACAGCACTAGTTCTGGGGAATGAATACTTGCTATCCTTTATATGCATGCTCATTGAAAATGTCTCTTTTTCTTCAAAGAAAATTGGATCCTTCATATTGTTGAAAGTTTTCAGTCACTTATAGTTTGTAATTTTTTTTTCTACATTCAGCTACAGTTCATTATTAAAATCAATAAAATGGTGAGGAATTTTAATTTTAGCATATTGCTCTACTAATTCTAAATCGCCTCTTGGAAATAAGATGTTTAAGATATTATAACATCTATATATAAGATATTATCGCCTCTAAATTTTGATTCTAGTCCTCCAAGGACAGGGGAAATTCATATTTAAAGACGAAATTCATTCTTACCTTACTTTTCTGTGATCAAGTGCCTTAAGAACTCCATATACAAAGAGTGCCAATGATAGTAAGCCCAGCTATAAATGCCAATATTCCCCTGGGTGCTTTCAGTGGATGATAAGGTTGTTTCCGCTTCATTCCAATTACTCACACCATCCTCCATGCCCACTACCTACCATTGTTTTGCTGAATTTCTTAATTTTAACACTACTGTGAAGAGAAATCTATTAAAAATACTGCGGTCTCTCACTTCAGGTTATGCAGAGTGAGAGAGAAAATTCAGTACCTCCCTTCTTTCTCCCATTTCTTCCATTTGTCTCATTCTTTAAGATTTTATGACTCTTTATAATGCTTAGCCTTTACTTTTCACAAAACACCTCAATGTTGTTCAGCACCAATTATACTCCATATGGTCTTAAAAAGACATGTTCAGAGGCATATGCTGAGGCATATTTCATGCTAAATACTGTTAACTGCTGTTCCCCACCATTTTCAAATTTGCAGGAAAGCATTGTTATATTGCATCTGGCAATAGTATAGTTGGCAAAAAACTATTAGGAGCAGCAGCATTCTGCAAAACAACTTCAGTAACTTTAGCATAAAAAGTAGTAACAAGACAGATCTTCTCATCTACAGATCTTCAAAGGCTAGACATTATTAGCCACATACTACATATGGGAAACCTTGTGATTTATTAAAGGGCTTTGCAATATCTATGGACTATGGACTCAGACTATGGTCTGAGTATGCTGGTATTTTGCCCAAGCAGCTACATTATTTAGAAACATGAAAAAGCCCCATTGTCCTTAACCAACATAGTCCTGCCAATAAAAACTTTGGTGCAAGTATGATTAGTCTGGGAAGGTGAGAGCATTTCTGCTAGTATAGCAGCTGTTATAAACTGTCTCCACATCAGGGTGCTTATGCCAGAGAGAAGTGTAAATACCCAGGAGGATTTTCCACAGCAGCTGCTTCAGCAAAATCCTTCTATTGTGGACAAAATCTAAGTGCCCTTAGCTTTTGTTTAAATCAAACCTTTGCAAGGATTAGTACTGGTGTTTTTATCTTGTTCATACTGCTAAAATGATGTTTCATCAGTCAAGCCCTACCTCCTACCATGATGGTCTGGATATGCCTTAGAAAGAAACAGTGTCTACCTCTATTTCTCCAACTTAGAAATTTCTTCTAAAATAGCAATCATTACTTACTCAGAAAATTCAGTATTTCCTTAAGCATTCTACCCCTAATTAAATGAAGAAGAAAAGAAAAGAAAAGAAAAGAGGAGGATCTTCTTTCTTTTGACCAAACCAGACAGTCTGAAGCACATTTACCAAGCAGGTTACCCAGCGCACTGCCGATTGAGCCTTAGCTCCATGACTAGAAGGATTAAAGCCACACCACAAAACCTGCTCAGCCCCGTCCTTAGCGCACAGTTCTATCTTTAAAAAGAAACTCAGAAAACACCATGAAGATCTCAACTAAAGCAGATGTCCCCTGAGAAAGGGGAAAGGTCTTTTCCTCTGTTGCACCAAGGGCAGTCCAGGATCTGTCTTATGTCCTGTAGCCTCTTTCAAATGAACTTCCAGAGCCTGTTCTTGGAATCAGTCAATTCCTTTTTCAAATTAACCTGATAACAAACAAGGCTGCCTGGACTCAGCCCTTCTGCCTCCTGAAGGGCTAAAGAACCTATCACAAAGTTGTAAAAAGCCCAACCTGCAAGTCTTACTATTAACGTGTTTAATACGTTATCACTGTAAAACTGTGCAGAAGCATTTTTGCAAAATACTTCTTTAAGTACACAATTGGTAAGCACAATGTACCATACTAAAATCTACTTGACACAGATTTTTATGATATTGGTTAGCTATGCTGTAAAAACATTTTTACTTTTTCAAATAATTGTTACTTGTAGAATCAAAAAGCAGCCTTCAGGTTCCTATCCTGCTTGCCACCCCTGTATTTCAAAACACCTGTAGTCTACAGTGTAGATCAATGCCATTCAGTACAGTTCAGTTTTTGAGCTAAGAGGAAGCATATATGAATCCCCTTACACTACGTACATATATTTTAACATTCTGTAATTTTAGTGCAAAAGTTACTGCCTTTGAAATGACAAGCACAAATGCGATCATTTCAGAGTGCTCATTTCGAAGCGAACCATTAATCATAACTTCTTTCAAGAAAAAAGTTTTGTATTTAAAGAACTGCACTGTCCCTATTACACACGTAAACGATAAATGAAACTATAATTTCAACTTCAGACCAAGTTATGGGCTACCATAAATAGCTTAACTCAGCTCTCAAGTTACACACATGCACATAGTTTTTGCTGTTAAAAAATTAACCTTCTTTATGTAAAACAGAGCACAACTGCTGTAGTATTTATATGCTGTTTTTAATGTGGCAGTTGATGACAGACACAAAGAATACATATTCCAGGGTTATGCAGACTACGACATCTCCAAGTGTTAATGAGATCAACTCCTTCGGAAGAAAGGTGGAACACCAAATTTCAATCAACTGCACACAGAGTAGTGACTACCAACTTACTAGAAATTTTGGTAGTCAGCATCGAAAATAAGCAAGTTACCTCAAATTAGAAAAATTCACAAGTTTCAAGTTTTAGTCTTTAGAACAGTCTTAAATTAATGATTATTTTTAAACCTTACCAGAGAAGTATTGAAACAAAAGAGTAATTCAAGATAGAACCAATACTGTTTCAGTCAGAGCTTCTAACTCCTTGATTTGCTGGTGCTTTAGTTTTGAGATTTTGCTCTAACAAAGTTGACATGGTAACAGACAAAATTCTTGTGCTCTCATAAAGTGAGCATCTAATAAAGACTGACATGCAAAAGGACCTGCGGTAAAAATTTCCCTTCAAATTGACTCGCCTCACCCCTTACAGTATGAAGGCTTCCCTTTTTAATTTACATTTAAATAGTGTGTTAAGTCTGCCCAGACTTTACATATGATTTGAGACTCAGTGTCCCTAAAGGCAGAGGCATCTGGGAGCAGAGGTCTCTGCAGCCGTCTACGGGCGACATGGCAGGTCCCTGTCCCTGGTGACAGAGCTGGCCCTGGTGAATGCCGCTTCTCACCGCTCGCCAGTCTGCTACAGAGCCCGATTCAGCCTTTGCAGGCAAGTAGCTTGCAACCAAGAGACTGATTTAGTATTTCAACAGATTTACAAATTCTACTAATGAAATAAAAGCATGCCCTTTCCCCTCTTCCCCCCACCCCCCTCCTAAAAAGCAATATAGTTTTAAAAGGGTAATGCAATCACAACCATTATGTCAATGAAAATTACATGCTGGGTTTATCTCCGTAGGTATCTGTCCAATGCAAAGCGCACACAACATCTTTGGAGTAATAATGATGTTTTATCATTTTAATTACAAACACTTTGAAAATAATCCCTAAAGTGTACCAATTGGGGTGGTCTGAATTAACAGTAGCTTGATAGCCCAAGGGTAGCAAAAATAGATTGAGCTACCAAATTTCATAGTAGTTATAGCAGCTGTCTTCTTGCCTCAGGGAACCTGGGTATTTAACAAAGCAGACAGCTTGGCATTGGCATCTGATTAGTAATGTGGGTATTGTTGGACAGAATACGCACGGTTCTATTGTTTCACTGTTTGATTAGGAATTTGGGGAGCTATGGCATCATTTAGCTTTTATAGTTAGCTTCTCTATGTTCACTTACAGTCACTGTAGAAGGATATTTTCTCACTTATCACTTGCTGCAAGTAGGGAATACTGTCTTGAACATGATCGATGAAACATGACAGGATTTAAATGTCAGGGTCAGTTTCCTCCCCATTTCTGTGCCAAAATTTTGTTGAACTGACTGCGTAAGTTTTTCTAATTGGGAAGAAAAGTGATTAAGTTGAAAGCCTGTTCTTTCCTTACCACAGGATACAAAGTACCTGGAACTTAAAGTAATTTAAAAAGATCATTTATTCCAGTTTAACTTTACAAGGGAAAATTTCTCTTCACAAAAGAAGTCTTGGAGGTAAAATGCAACTGTTGGGGTTTCTGGGAGGGGGGTATTGATTTTTATTTTCCTAATCCCACAGTAGCCTGACAGTTTGGATAACCACTGGGGTAAGAGAATCTCTGGTTCAAAACCAAACTGCTTAATCGTAAAAATCTTAGTTAACATGCTTTATCTAAAAAGGCTTGATCTCGGGG
Organism: Gavia stellata; assembly: GCF_030936135.1. Lineage (NCBI taxonomy): Eukaryota > Metazoa > Chordata > Aves > Gaviiformes > Gaviidae > Gavia > Gavia stellata. The sequence goes on from NC_082602.1 coordinate 17,084,216, forward strand.
AATAACCTTAGCACAGCAACAATATTACTCTGAGGTTTGCGTTTGGACCTCATACAGCCAAAAAGACCCCCCACGTGGCTCTTCTCTCTGTCGTTCTTTAAGTATACATCACAAATTATTGGTGCTTGTTGGCAGAGTTCAAATCACTGAACTCATTGCAAATAGTCTACTTCAGCTAGAAGTACATTCTTTTACTCTATCAAATCCATCTGAGGTAATAAGACTTGATGTTTTATTCAACAGAGCTGAGGAAAATTGTTGCACAATAGGTTAATTCAAAATGGCAGCATAGAAAATGCATCTGTCAGTGGGGATCAAATTACAGGGCAAGCTCCTCTCAATGCTTAGAAAAACAAGTCTGCAGTTCTACAGATTATGTGCATGTGTGTGTTTAAAGGGGTGGGAAAGGAGCTAAATATCTGAGCTAACCTCCAATTAAAGTCAATCATAAAAACAGCCAATTTAATGAGTACGGATTTCTTTGGGTAATTATAACACCAACCACTTTTTTTCTCCCTCTCTTTTAAATCCGTAATTCTGCCTTCTTGTTATTGCTTGCTTTGTCATTAATCGCCTCAGGAACTTGATTTCCTAGCAACAGACTCTGCCACCAAACATTTGGCTCCTGTTCAACATTTTCTTTGTGAAAAATGGCACTGCTATTGCCGCCTGGCTGTTGCAGCTAGACTGGCTGTGTAAGTGCTCTAATAATGCATTCCTCTAAAAAACACCCAAAAATCACATGATAAAAGGAGCAGTGACTGAGCTTCATTAATTACTGTGCTGAAGAAGTCTATCTGCAATTTAAAGGCTACTGAGGTAGGCGGAGAATGACAGGAAAGGAAACATGTATATTCTTCATATAAATAAATAGAATTAATAACACAGAGGTGAACAATTAGAAATAAATATTTTGACCATTTTAGACAGATTCTCATAATTTTCTATTACAGGAACAGGAGGTACAACCTATCTTAAAAGTTGATGATGCATTTTTCTGCATAAAGTACAAAGCATTCATCTTCCAAGAATGACATCTTGAGGATCAAACTTCGCAAAAAATAAGAAAAAAGTTTCTAATTCACTTTTCCACGTAAGTTACTTGAGAAAACACTGGCAAAATAGTCTATGCACGAGAAGTTATACCTGAAATGCATACCACACCCTAAATACATCACAGGATGACATAACACATGCTGGTGCCAGTTTAGAAAAAGCTCTTTTTTGCATTTTGATCAAAGAAATAAAACTGGGAATTTCTGTACTTATGAGACAGAAAGTACTTTTCCCATATTTGTTTTGGAAGCCAGTAAACGGCAGATTTACTTCCCAGTTAAAGACAGACTCTATCATCTCTCCACAACGAATGCATCACACTTCAGCTGTAACTTCCAGAAAACACAATCCCTCAAGATGGTGGGTTTCAGGGAGGCGATGTTATCCCAGGCCAGCAAAAAAGGCCACAACTAACTGTTGCTAGCTGCAGCTTCTTCTTTATGGTTAAGACATTCAGAATGGCGTTTTCCTGGCCATAAAATCTATTCATTATTGTGAGAATTAGTTTTGCATGTCAAACGGCATATGTACTGATGCCAGCGCTCTATTGCAAAAGTTCTCAATGGAAAAAAGCTATTGTGGAGTTATTCAAACAAATAAGGGGATATTTTGATTCCTGCCAGTGTCTACGTTTCTCATTCCCCATGATGTACACACAGACCCCTCACATCTCAAAGAAAAAACCTATCACAATCCATTGTAAATTATCATACTCATCATAGCAGTAAATTACAATAAAAATGCCTTCACTGAATACACCTCTGAAAGGAGGAGACAGCACAAAAGAAATTTCATTTATACTTACATTGTTATAATAATCAGCATTTTTTTCTCAGGTAGAATAGCCAAACTCCATGTAAAATACTGTAGAATGTTATTTAAGCTTTGCTACACATCGCTGACATCAAGCTTATGTTTTGACAGACTCGTGTTGAAACCAGATAATTCAGCCATCAAGCCCACTACACCACCACAGTATCTCTCTGCTTAGACAAGCACTTAGGCATTAAAAGAAAATAAATATAAAAATACCACAGTATTTGTTGAAACATACCAGGGTGGTTGGAGCTTTAAAAACTTCTCCTCCATCAGACAGGTATGTTACCTTGGGTTCATTATCGCATGCCGCAACACATGACATTTCCTACCTGAAACTCGGCTTAAGACCAGAGAACCTGGTCTTGATCAGGACTACAATCAAAATAAACTACGCTTGCCATTAACTTTCTAAACACAAAAGAGATGCTGAAGGTGATGAACGTAATTTTACTGTGGGTTAACAAATCTAAGCAGTATTAGAAAAATTTCTACTTAATGTGGTACAACTGAAGGGTATGACCATTGAGAAATCTCTATTATTTGCTAGAGAATGGAATGGTTTAAACTTTTCTGGATTGTGAAATAACAACAGCCCATGCAAAGCTGACCGAGTGAGTGTGTTATCTCTCTGAATAAAAGGTTGTACGACAATACTTAAAGTGAGCAACCCAAAATTCAGCTGCATAGAAATAAGTCTTAGAGCTACAAAAACACCCCTTCATGGCTCCTCTACTCTCTACCTGCAACAGGTAGCACAGGAACTGAAGCTTTCAGGCACTGCAAGGGGTCATAATGGATACAGTATGGCGTAAAAATGGTCCCAACATCTCTTTAATGAACACAGATAAGCATGTGCATCAGCAATGCCGTACCTATATGAAATGGCTAGGCAAGTAGTCTACGTAGATACTACTGAGAAAAGCTTTTTAAGCACACAAACTATATCCACAAAATACAAATTCAAATACAGTCCCTAAACAAGAATCTACTATTTTCCTTTGTACAGAAAAGACCAAGAATTTTATTAAATGAAGATCTGTTTGGTTTTTTTGAGAGCTACTTAACTGATTCATTCTGAGCTAAGACTCAAGTTACTACAGATTGGGAACTTAACTGCAGTCAATACTGCCATTTCATATGCTTAGGAAAGGAAAGTATTTAAGGAAAAAAAAAAAGAAAGAAAAACTGAAGCACAGAAGGAACTTTCAAGAACACATTTACTACTTGAGCACCAAGATAATCTTAGCATCAAATGACAGCATTTCACCCACCTAATGCCTTCAACTGCAAACATGAAATGAATGCAGGTGTTGGACTGAAGAACAAATTGAGTAAAGCTAAAGAACTGGCAGAAACTAGGATGGCTAACTGGAACAAGAGAAAACACACATCTGGGAAGCACCACACTTGTGGCAATAATGTTCAAATACAGGCAGAAAGTTAAAATTCAGCTGTCTGTATGAGCAAGCACTATCAGCTGTCACAGAGTTAAGATTTCACAAAGTTAAGTGCAGCTTTTAATGAAGGCATGCATTTTCTCCTTTTCCATTTTCTTCCCATTATGAAAGAACAAGTGCAAAATTCCATACTCACATATAGTACAGAGAGGTGCTAATTGGAGTCAAATGACAACTAAAATTCTCCTCCATTTTTCTGCTCTAAGTAACTCTTATCAGTGGATTATTTTTTAATCTAACACATTGACAATAAAAATATCTTTGCATTCCAGGTCTTTGTAAGATATGAAAATTAATAGCAGCATCCTGCAAGTTGCATTAAAAATGTTAAAATGTTTGTGTGCAATGTCAAAGAAACTGAGTACCAGCAACTGCCATAGATTTCAGTTGGCACTAAAGACATTGATGATCTTAAAAACACAACACAACCCACAACCCAATACTTGTTATAGAATTCTTAGAGATGCCTTCATAAATACAGCACTACAATCAGTTTATTAAATGCCTCTAAAAATAAGACAAATAAGGTGCCCAAATATGGAGTTTTATCACCCAAGTTCGTAAGATGCAACTGTTAACATGCAAGTCCTGACAGAAAGCATAGATTCACAGAAAGAAAAAAAAAAGAAAAAAGAAAAAACCACACACACAAAACAGAACTTAAGATTATTTTCATGTCAGGTTGTGTCCCATTCACAATTTCAGAGACAGAATGACAATGTTTAGTGTTATTATAACTCTCAACTTATTCTGAAATAAGGGAAATGTCTGAGGAAGAGACATTTTTCTAGCCCCAGTAGGCACCAAATAAAATCCCTCACAGTGAATTCTAATCAGACACCAGCAGCACAGCTAGCTGATCCACAGTGAAATGAATATGACAGACTCGAAGATATGATGTCACTAGTAGAAATTACTGCAAGTATATGAATTATATCTGGAGAAGGGAAAGAAACTGCATAGAGTTTGACAGTACATGTAATCTATCTTAAATGATACCAAGTAGAGTAATATTAAAGGATTAAAATACACCTCTAAAGTTTACCATCTTTGAGACGTTGGGGCAGCCTCTGTATTTTGCTTCTTTTTGTGATTTACAGGGTCCTATTCTTTGCTAGTCTTTCTCCAATTTATCTGCCAGATCTGATTACCAGATGGCTAAAATAAATGTATTGTGTTCATTCACGGTAACAGAAGTTGTCTTTAAGGGTTCTGTCACAGCTTCGCTATCTTTTCCTTTGTACCTACTCCTCCCTCTGTGAATTGATTAGATTTCAGAGCTAAGTTTCATCTGAGGGCCATTCTGCTGAATGCTGCATTGAAAAGCATATTATCTATTCTAGGAAGCACATACAGATGACCACAGGATATCACAGATCTGTCCTAAAGCAACAACTGCCCTACTCTGCCAGGAAAATAGATTGTTTGATAATCTCAGGACACAGATTTCCAGAATAAGTATCTGTCACTAACATACATTCTAATACAATCCAAGAAATAGGTGACAGTTGGATAGAAAGAAGGAAATGAAAAGTAACACATGCACAGTGCAAAACCAAGGAAGGTAACAAGACTAAAGTGAAGACAAACAACAGTAGACAAATTAATGACTCTGAGAGCTACCCTATACCTCAGGAGTGGTAACTGTTCACTACATGGTTTTATTTAATCTGGTAAACTGCTGCAAACCTGCGAGTGAGGAAGCTAAATGAAAGAAAAGGGCATGAATGCACTGTAGCATGAGGGAACGTGTATGGTTCTACACGTTGTCTCCTTTCCTTAAGTAAAGTTACACATGCAATCTGTAACCTGAAGTGATAACACAGTCCTAGAAATCTCTTAGACAAACCCATCCTTGAGTGCTTTTGCTACAGATGTGAACCAGGTTCTTTACACCTCTCCTCCTGCAGTCAGATATTTCCCTAATGTGAATTCCATTTTGCAAGTATCTAATACAATTTATTAGCAATTCAGTGTTATTTATTTATCCATTAACATATGCGCATCTTGGGTTTTATTTACAGTTTAGTACAGTAATTCTCTCTCTGTCTCTTAGTCAAAGCTTGGATGTCGTAGAACTGGCATCTGAAGAGCAGCTTTTAATATATATGAAAATCAGTGTAGTGAATCACCTAATCAAAATTTAAGTGATCAAACTGACTGAACACAGAAGAGTGGCTTCGGAACTAAAATAAGATGAAGGCTATATCTAAAAAAACCCAACCTGCTTTTCTCCTCATGTAACGTTTCCCACTTTTCCTGAAGCATCTCCACTAAGTTGAATTTTTCTAAATTGTACATTGGAAGCTTCATTGGTAATTATATATAAGCATGGTAAAATTAAAAAAAAAAAACAAAACACAACAAAAAAAAAAAACACCCAACAACTTAGTGCAGTATAGCTTTTGGTAACTTTTATCATTCTTCTTTATTTAAACTATACTCTTAGCCTTTCAATATATTTTAGCCAATAGCATTAATTCCTAAGCATGACATTTGGAACAGACTGAGGTATAATTATTGGGAAATAAAAAACTCACACTACTTGAAAAACAAAAATAAAAAATGAGTAGACAATACACCTATGTTTTTTTTTAACTGCAGCACAAACATATGGTCATAGCAGTGGGATGTATTTTCTTTGTATACTGAGAAGGTTATAAGTATTTTTTGACAGTTATAAAGGGGCAGTCTTGGCCATACACAAGAATCAATAACAACCATGTAAAGCCTACAGCAGCGCACACTAACAGGCTGTAGGAGACATTAACACTAGCTAAAAGAAATAACTGTATTTTCAATGAACTTGTTCCTCCTGGATAATCAATTTTTTACACTTCTTACCAGCTGTTCCCACATAGCTCAGGTAGCAGAATGGAAGCAGCTGTCATACAGAATCCATACATTACATGCATGTTATGAAGTTTTAATCTGTCATAGATGTTTTATGTTTGCTAATTTTGATCAGTCATATCAACTTGAGAGCAAGATGAAACCAAATTCACTACTTATATTTAGCCAAGATGTAGTCTACACAAATACACTAATCTGGCTTGATTCATTCTGGACAGTAAAAAAGAATACTAATTGTGAATCTACTAATGCCTCATCCTCAAAACCCCTTTATTCCAGAATTAAGATTTCATCATTAAAATCAGTTTGCCCCACCACCCACATTCAAGAGATTTGTCATGATCATTGTTTCTGAAATATTGAGTTATAAGGTGCCGTAGTAATTACTATGGAATAAATAGCAATTAAGTTTGTTCACACAAATAAGCTCAAACTGTTTGCAGTGAATAATTATGCTAATAGTGGTTTTCTACATAATTTGTGCATCCTTCACAACAATTTACTAGAAAATGTGAAATGTAAATTTGATGCACTACTACAAAAGCTCTGAAAATGTTTAGTTCTTATGATTTTTCCCACTAATTTAAGAAAGCACACAACTAAAACATACTTCTATATTTGTACATTTAAATTCAAAATCAAACTATGCTGAAATTGAAGCAGTTTTCTTTCATTGTATTTCTATGAAATCATCCTAAAACATATGCAACAGACATGCTCATTGCTTAAATCTCACAAAATTGTAATACAAATTTTAGCAATTTGAAAGAAGCTCAACTTACTGCTATATAATAAACTTTGGCCTTTTCCACCAACTTCCAGTTCTTCTCCAAATCAAGATGCTTTTCCTTCTTATAGCAATTAGCAGCAGCGAGGTTGGCTACAAGAGACCTGAAAGTGATTAAAAACCTGGCATTAGATCCTCTTTAACTAACACTACTGCAAATTTATTGCAAAGAACAAAATTTCTCAAATATAATCAAAGATCCTACAGAACATAAAAGCAATTAACAAAAAGCACCATAACACACATATACTTTATTTGACCACTTCATAGTATTTAAATAATATATTTAAAATCATATATTAAATAGGATTTAAATTTAAACCATATATTAAATAATGTATTTTAAATCCAGCTACATAGTTTATGTAACCTATCACTATTATACTGTTCACATGCCTTCATTTGCTTAGAATCAGCCTTTGTTGCATTTTGTGATCAACTTCCTCTGCATGGTAGAGCATCTACAGGTTTTCATTAAAATTCTTCTAGTACCTAACACCTAAAGGAAAGTAGCTCCCCCGGTTTATCTTCTGAAAACTATTTTCCCTCACTAGGAAAAAAAAAAAAAGTTGATGGATATGTATGACTTGCCTTTATCACTTTCCAGTGAACAGTTACATTATTTAAAAAGGGGTTTGTTTGGGTTTTTCTTCCCCCATTAGGTTCATATTTTCCTTTAGCAAATGAAAAAGGGTCACATTGCTACTTTTAGATGATGAACTGTTAAAAAAAACTTTGGGTTAGCTATGCGTTACTGGAAAACTACCAAAAACTCATTTGTACTTAATTCTTTCCTAACAAATTATAACACAAGCCATGGGACACAAATTCCATTAGCAAGAACAAAAATACTTGTATCATATTTACTTTGTTACATGTAAGATACATTCTATTTTAGATCCTCCTCTTCAGCCATTCAATTCAGCCTTATGAAACACGCAAAACTTAGAGACGTACTCCTAAAAACAGGTCATAAAAAGATGGTTATGAACTAGGTCTCCACTCTGGCTATCATGACCAAATCCTTCTGTGCAATTTTATTACGACAATGTTTAATAACATCCAATATTTAGAGAAGGGGAGTTGGGGAAACAGACATTTCCATGCTGGCATACAGTTTTAAATTTAATTTTCGAGATTTAATAGTCATAGGATGCAACTTTAATATTAACACATCACTGTTTTATCATATATAAGTACATTAGCCAGATAAATAATTTGTAGTTACACACACAACCTATGCCTATTGAAAACTTTTGCCTTCTCCAGCATGCGTACAATCGATGTTGTACGTATCATCCTTTTCCATATAACTGCTTCTACAATCCAGAGACAAAGGGCCAGAGTAAATTGCTGGTCTGCTTCTACCAAGTTATGCTTCTGCCTCCAGACTGAGTACCATGTCCAGGTGTTAGGAAGTAAAAAAACTAGGAATTCTTGGAAATCTACTCCACCTCAAAACAGCATCTTCCCACTACCACCATTTCTCTTTATCCTATTCAATAAAAAAAAAAAATAAACCCAAAACAAAAGCCTGACAGAATCTCTTATGAAGACAGCAACCAAGTCTCCCTGTAAACTTCCTGAAGCACTCATCACTGACAATTCCTGTAAGTTAAACAGAACATGTATATAAAAATTAAAACGAAAAGTTAGACTAACTTTTTCTGAAGAAATCAAAATACTTAACACAGTTCTGTGTAATTTCATCCTAGGAATATTCTTGGGGCTTATCTCTTTAATTCTAAAGCCTAAAGGCAGTAAGAACGAATGTGAATCTGGAAAACTTTAAAAAAATAATAATTTATAAACAAATAGACCAAGACTCTGCAGCAGTACAAGTAACAGGGCAAGAAGTTTCATTCTTGATGAATATTATTATTTCAATGACAAGAAATCCACGGAAGAACCAATAAATCCAAGGAAGACATGTGCGTAACTGTGGTAATTTTCTGTAAACCAAATTTAAAAAGCAAATTAAATCTTTCGGTTTTGGCAAATCCTAAATATCTATCAAGGACCTAGCTGGAAAAATCTCATCTGTCTATGTATGTTGCTAAGTGAAAAGCGACTACTTTCCAGAAAACTAAGCAAAGACTCTCTATATGTTTCCTTTCACTTACCACATGCCCCTGAAACTGTAAACCTAGCTCTCTGTGGCTACATCCAACTGTAGAGATGCTCTGCACATGATGTGTAATAAAAGATTGATACACTGAAGACAAAGCACCAAGCTTTTTCCAAATTAAAACTGTAAGTCTAACAGCACTAGAGTTCAACATGTGGGGGACAGAGAAGGTAGATTTTTTTTTTTTTCAATGAAACACAGTAATTGGAGACAGCCAGAGTGCTTCAAATCAAACAGCCTAATGGAGACTCTGTGCATGTGGGTATTTCTGAGCAGAATGTACAAATCAAAGTCAGAGATTATGACCGAGTATAGGTACTACTTTAATCATGTGTTAGGATTTTCTTGAAAAGCTGTGAGAAAACAAAGAGTATTAGTATTGCTAAGTTAGAGAATTCAGAGTGGTAATCAGGAATTAGCTCAGAACTCTTTCCTGCTAAAAGCTACACAGACTTAGCAGAAACAAGAAGCATTCACATAAGGGCACCTGGAACATAAATATACACAGCCACTTACTGGGAAAACCAGGAGTGCTATTAGCCAGCTCCTCCAAAAGAGACAAGAAAGCTGAATTACCTGAAGAAGGAAGTTAGCACGTACCTCAACTGGGACAAGAGATTAATCAATAAATAGAGTTATCAACTGGGGCCAGGTTGAAGTGATTCTTAAATATAAAAAATGCTGAAAACCCAGAAACAATCAGAGGGTAATTAAAGAGTGAGAACAAACTTGCTCTCATTAGAAGAAGGGGGGTTGCACAACAAAGCCTTTAGCAGGAACCATGAGCCATTTTTTTCTCTGTCTCCTGAGGAGTGAAGTAAGCCTCTCTTACTCCCTGCACACTCTCAAGCATGTTCTAAAACAGCGATTGAGATGAAGCCACTGTCTCTAGTATTTGAGCAAACATTTGATATTAAGAGTGAAAAGTGTTTTATGTTAGCAAACCAAAAATACTGCTTAATAAGTTAAAGAAGTACTTGCAGACATTTTTATCAGTAAGTTTACCTAAACTTTTAAATTCCATTGAGATGCATGGCAAAAGATGCACCTATTTTTCCTGAATTTGTGATATATGTCTATTGACAGTCTTGACTTCAGTTTCCCATCATGTCATCTAGGAAATGGTGATTGCTACAGGATGCGTACACAGACACTATGTGACTAGAGAGAGAGAGAGAGAGAGAGAATCACAGAGCAAAAACATCTTTATTGCTTGTCTTCTCTTTGAAAAACTGAATATGGAACCTGGAGATGAAGGTGGAAGTCTGTAGCTGTAATTAATGTCAAAACTCCAGATGAAGATGAATGAACTTCTTTCCTCCACTGACTATGTACATTCATTCCTGAGAGTAAGACATGATGTATGACATTAAATTGGGAGGCACAGGTTGATAAGCTGGAGGACAGGGCTGTCTGTCATTCAGTGGATCTTCAAAAACCTGAAGAATTGGGCTGACAGAAAACTTGAAGGCAAATGCAAAGTCATGCAGCTAGGATGGAATAACTCCCATGCAACAATATAGACTTAATGTTGACAGGATACAACACAGCTTTTCAGAAAAGGACCTGGAGGTGCTGGTGGACCAGGTTTGAAACACGAGTCAGCACTGCACCTGCACAGAGAAGGTTAATCACGTTCTGGTCTATATGAGCAAGCATGCAGGCAGCAGGACAAAAGAAGTTATATATTCAGTATATATACTCCTCATCTGGAGTTCCATGTCCAGCTTTGAGCTTTCTGTTACAACGAAGACACTGACATAATGGAGTAAGTTCAGCAGTGGGCCATCAAGATTATCAGGGGACTGGAACACTTAACAAATGAAGAAAGGCTTGGCTGAGCCTTAAGAGGAGGTACCTAAGGGGAGACCTTCCTGCCATCTTCAAATATCTAAGGAAAGTTTACAGAGAGGATGGAGCCAGACTATTCTTGGACACAAGAAGGAACAGACAAGCTGGAGGAAAGAAAATTCCCACTGGGTATCATGAAAAGAATTTCTCCCATGAAGAGTGGTCAAACACTGGAAAAGGTTGCCCAGAGGGGTTGTGCAACCTCCATCCTTGGAGATTCAAAACCCAGCTGGACATGACCCTGAAAAACCTGATCTAACTTCGAAGTTGGCCCTGCATTCTTCAGGGGTTTGGAACAGTCCACTCTAACTAAAATTTTTCCAGGGTTCTACATGTTAGATGGAAAATTCTCCCTTCCCTGACTCTCAGTTCAGTTCATGTTGCTGCCTATTGCCTTTTCTAATTCTACCCAAAACATTCACCAATTTCTCAGGAAGCTTGGTGTGGATTTTAATTATCAGACTGCTATCTTACCTTAATGAATTCTACTAACTCCTGATATTGCTTGAAAGGGAAAGAGCGGTTCCTCAGGATCAACAGCACTGAAAGCCACAGAGGGAAACCAAAAAGGATAATGACAGATAATTTGCTCTTACTCAGAGTCAAAAAGAAAAGATTTTTCAGGGTAACTGATACCATTTTCATTATTGTTTCAATATCTAGTATCGGAAAATTTAGATATTCGCAGAAATCAGGGAGGGTTGGTGTGTGCTGGTAACATCTCAAGGTTAGGGGCAGAACTGACTGGCTGGTTTTGAAACCTTCAAAAAATCATCAGGAGATAATCAGCAAAGAAGTAGTACATAAGTGTTGTGGGTGGAAGGAGAAAGAAGAAAGCAAAAGGACATGCTCAAGGTAAAATGCCTATTATCTTCATTATCTCTTTCTGGAATTCTTGGCTTTATTAATTTTATTACAATATCAAAAATAAATCACTCTATAAACGGGTTCTTTCTTATGGAATGCTCTGAAATGATACAAAATACCACAAATACTATTGTTCATGGTCTACAAATATAAGAAAGGTTGAATATATCACAGGGTTCTGGAGAAGTTGTTTTTTTTTTTATATAGCAAAGACCATCTAAAAAAAGTAGGAAATGAAAACATGAAAGACAAAATTCAGAAGAAATTGTTAAGATGTAGCCATACAGAATTACAGTTATTAGATTAACTTAACAACTGCAACAACAACAACAAAAAAGAAAAAAACCACTTTTTTCTTCCTCTTGTATGAGATCAAATTAACCCTTTCAATTAGGCTATATGCTGACACCTATCCTCTTTAAAAACATTATCACCTGAAGTATATTCCTCACTTGCCAATCAAGTGTATGCCTTACATGCGAATCAGCTTTCACATGGCCTGCATAAACATACTTGTTAACTAACTTTTGCCTCCCATATATTTCCCCTCTCCAGAGCCACTGGAAGCTATAAAATTCAGAAAGTAGTAGTATATTATCATCTCACACTTTTCTGCCATAATACAACTGCTGTTCTCTAAAAGTGTATTAATACTGCCCAGCCCCAAACTATGAGCTGGGCAGTCCTGTGTTGTCTCAAACCAGCGCTAATAATTTCTTTATCATTCAAATCACAATTTTTCAAGGCCAAATATTCCAAACAAATTAGGCTCCACACACTATGCCGACTGCATTTATGTCTTAGGAAAATGTCAAAGGCCCCTGACCTGTTATCACTAGTGATGCAGGCAGCACAGGTTCCTGTTGGTTCTTCACTCTGTTCATAATAATGGGCATCCACATGAGCTTCCTCAGCCTTCTTCTTTAAGATCTCTCCAAATTTATCTTTGCCAATGCACCCAAAGAAAGTTGCAGCTTTGTAAGGGCTCTGAATCATCCACTGCAGATTGACAGGGAAAAAAAAAAAAAAAAACAACAAAGTTAGCATGCCTGATTTTTTTTTTTTTTTGGCCATTTTTTTCTCTCCACTTGCCATATTTAATTCTGTGTCTACAAGAGCACTGTGACATACAGAACTCTTCCATGCCTGAAGTAAAAAACATCTGGTAAATCAAGGGAGGGAAAGTCAGCAAAGAATAAAAAAAATTACCCTTACTGTTCCCCACTGAATGTTTAACACCTAATGTAAAACTTAAATACACATAGTTCACTATCAAATGAAGTAGATTAGTGTGTTTTAAAAGGTATTTTGAAAGAAGTTCCCTTGTTCAAAGGAGATGCCCCTAAACTTACATTTAATCAAGCAGTGTATGGGGTCTTTAAAGAAAATTTGTCTAAAAGAGAAGACAAGACAAAAGAAACAAAAAATGCAAAACAACCCACAAAAACCAGAGAGATAGCACAGAAGGAAAACAATACTTTTGAGAAACCTAAGAAGAAATGTTGTGCAACATTCACAACATATACAAAAACTAAACAGCACTGAAAATAACCATTTGCATCTACCATTTAATTATATGCAAAAAAGGAAATGTTCCCCGATTACATTTTTAAACCACACATGAAAATATCTATCTCCAACTTTATTAAGAGCAGTTCTGTCACTTGAACTGTAAAGAAAGAGCATAGCTGCACAGTGTTGCCAGGTTATTTCATAAAGCACATCTCTTATTAATACAAAATATGTATCATTCAACTGTAAATGTAACTCCATTTTGTACTAAGTTAAAAAATAGCATTTAGCAGCAAAGTAAAATCAAGAGTGAACTAAAAAAATAAATGTGAAGAAACAATCATAGGCCCTACTCTGCTGGTGGTGAGTCAACCAAGTGAAGTCATTATAATTCACTCTAATTACAGTCAGAAAGCTTATCCACTCAATCTTTAGTATGAATTAAAGGCTACATCAATTTACTGCTATACTAAAGCCCTACTTATAATTGTTTCCTAATCAAGATTTAAATAAACGATAATGTCTCCATTACAAAGCAGCATTAGTGGTAGCTGTGGGTTGTAGAAAGGTCAAGTAACTGAGTTGCAAATACATGCTTAGTCACATCTTTATTACTTCCAGCTCCAGGGCAGGGGGGGGCGGGGGGGGGGGGAATCTTTAGTCATGTAAAAGTCTTCATTAATGGAGGCAAATGTGGACAAAAGTTGCAAAGCCTCTTTCCTGCAGCGATTTTATATATATAAAGTTTAAGGACAAGAAAGATTGTGTTGTCAGATGGTGGCAGCATTCAATCTCTCATTCATGAAACGCACACTACATATGCTCTGCTAATCTATTCCATATCACTTTAAATTAATATCAATTAAGAAAACCCCTAACAAGAGAATTATCTACAGTATCCTTGTATTTTACACACATTTGCACATACATAATACAAATTTGCACAGTGTTCTTGTAGGACTTCTTAAGAACAGTAATCCTTCATATTTGGAGGTATATTTAAGTACTTAACAAGACTAAAGATGATGTGACCTATTGTAAGCAAATATGAAACCAAATTTCCACACTGATAAGAACAGAAGTACCTGAAGCCTTGTGTCCCATGTTGAAAAGCATGCCTTACTCTCAGAAATAACAAGAATTAATGGAGATGACTATGAACAGCATTTATCAAAGCATCAAACCCCAACAATTCTTCAAAAAACATAAGACTTCAAACTGCATCTTAGGCTTACAACATTTTATCAAATAACATAACTATTCCATCCTTTATATATAAAGTCTGACAACATTTGGAGCACTAGTAAGTAATATTTCACATACATCTCTGAAAAAAGAATTTCTGTTCAAGTATCACAGTTTTGGCTATTGGCAGCAGCTCAATTTGAATTCAGATGTGATACATGCCATATATAGCTGTCACAATCCTTACTTTAAATGTAAGTAAAGTTTTTCTTGAGAATCAGAAGTCACGATCTAGGATTTCTTGAGATGAACCTCTGTATATTGTGCAGACTACTTCTTCCATAAGCAGTGGTTCTGCTCATACTCATGATTACTTGAAACACAGGTATTATATGGTGGGGGAATATTCCCAATATATAGATACTCTTTTCATTTGAACATCTGAGCTATGTTAAGCAACACTGAGGAAGATGAAAAAGTAGTTCAGCAGTGTTTCTGGGAAGATCCTTTCATCACAGATCTCCAGGTACAAATACTCCTAGCTTCTTGGAATTATCTCCACGTATTCCCACAATAATGGTGGTGAGGTTTTGCTAGTTGCAGAACTCCTCCAAACTGTTCCTCCTTTACCTCAGCTAAAAAGCTACATATTAGTAAAGGCAAAAACCAGGCATCGCATTACAAACTTGAAACAGAATTCTAGAAATATCTGTGTGGTATACCATTGAAGTTGCACCTAGTGTAATGAGTCACAGCAGGCATTTTTTGCCTACATGTAAAAAACTGAGACAAAGTACCATCTTCACAGTAGACTCTGGAGCACTTTTTAAAACATTTGACCCTGGATTGGAGTTTAATTTTGAATAACCTGATAAGAAAAAAAACCAGGCTTCTGCAGGCTACTTCACACACGGTTGTTATTAGCAACATTTTGGCTAAAACACTCTAAATGGCAATGCGGGTCAGTCATCACAAGACATTTATCACCATGAAATAGTCATGCAGCGTTATATCTAACATCAATTGAAGGCCAATAACAAACTGCACGCATTAATGGCAGGTATAGGGTTATATAAACTGCAAATTAATTTTATGGATTTATGTGGAATACAAGATTTAATTGAATGAAAAAGACTTTAGACAGAAACGGAAAATGACCCAGCTCAGCAGGCACTACTAGCATATTAAGTTAATTATCTAGGGTTTGGCCAGGCAGCGAGGCAGCTATTAACTAACTGTATTGACAGTCTGGTCAGGAGAGGTTGGCACCTGGCCACATCATGAATCCTCACCATCACCCAAGGGAATTTGAGACTGTTAATGGCCCAAAGACAGAAGTGTCAAAAGTAGGAACTTATGAAGGAAGGCTGTCGCCTCAGGAGGGGGATACCACAAAGGAAACTCAAATTCTAGAGTGGTTTATGAAATCTAATGTGTTTCTCCATCCTAAAGTTTTCTTCTGTCAATGCAGCTTGGACATCAGGTATACACAGGGACAGGCCCTGACCTTTTGAGCTAAGCATCCATGACAGAGGAAGGAGCATGGGAAATAGAACACGTTTCAGATGTTCTCCTAAGTTAAACAGATTGCATTTTCCTTACATTTTTATTGTATGCACCCTGGTAAACTAAACCCAAATATTAACTTTTTAAAAAATTTATTTATTGCCTTTAGCATAACTTTGTCTTAAAATTAGGCTGATTTCAAAATTAGCATCATCTACTATCAGATTACCCTATCCCTACAGGTACATTATTCCTTATGATCAAACACTGAAGCCAGCACTTCCAAAAGAGGCCAGCACCCTGGCCCCTCAAGGATACACTAGAAAGTGACAGAACACTTCTCTCCTTATTTTCATGAGGCTAACTTGGGCGCACAGTAGCAGGAGTATCTGTTCAAGTCTTGATCAGAGTTAACAGGGTGAACTCTTCTGCATGCATCAGCTATCAGAGAAGTGTAAGAACCTTCATGTTCCAGGGAGTGGGTGGCAATTGCAGAGAACAGCATCGTCTTTTCTTGAAAGATGTTGAGATGCCAAGAAAACTTGGCAACTAGTAAAACTTCTGAAGACTCAATTGTGACTTTGTGAGACTGCTTGGACTTAACTATGTCCCACTCTTTCACGTCCTCAGACTCAAAGATGTGGTACACCTATCTCCCACTTTTGTCTGATTAGAAAACAGCTTTGGAAACAACCTTTCCTCTGAGTTACAGACGCACTTCTAGAAGCACTTCTTGCAACACTAGAAGGGACTTGACTTTGATTAGCTACTCAATGCTGTCTTTTGAGAACGATATTCAAGATGAGATGACAGTCTCCTGAATGGTCCCTTACACCCAAAAAATAAATGTCTTTCATACTATGTGAAAGAAAATCAGTAGGTCTTAAAGAATTAAAGAAAGGGAGAGAACTCAGTTCTTTGATTTGTATTTCCCAAGCTTATCCTATTTAGCTTGAGAATGCCATGCTTCTGCCAACAGGGGCAGAGTCCAGTATCCCATATCACAACACTTGATCTGTATTCAAAGCTTTTCTTTGCTGTTTCTGCAAAGTTGACTGTAGAGGAGAACCTCTACTTGAAAGGCAAAAAGCAGCATAACTAAACACTTGATCTAATTTACCTCACTATCTCCAGCTGCAAAGATACTTCCCTTACAAAAGGAGAGTTTGCTACTGATGGGTCTCAGTACACAATCCCCATAAGACTTAAAAAGAAACATCATAGTGATGAAGCTTAAGACAGCTTTATAGCCCTCTGACTAAAACAAAGATCCTTCAGAAATTATTTCCTTTTACTCCAACTCTATGCTTTGCTGTAAGTGCCACTGTTAACTGGACAACATCAATAATCAGAACAAGGAGGCTGACGAAGACACTTGTTATCAGTCCCACATTGTTCTCCATCTGAACTCCTTAGCTCCCGAATTCTTTTTTAAAGCTGCAGCCAGTGGTGCATTTCCACATCTGTCAGTTGTCTTAAACTAACAATGCCAAAGCATACAAAGCTTTGCTTAGACAGACATACCTTCTGCACATAGGAGTTTTCAGCTGTAGACTTGAATCCTAAATGCCTAGGAACTGACAACACAACAGGAAGCATTATGTCCCTTCACAGTGAAGGATCTTCAAAACTCATTAACACTGAACACAGACATCTGAAGTCCATTATTTGAAGCTGGGCACTTCTCTGCATGGTATGTCAAAACTGATCTTATTTTAAATTGCAGCTCACAGAGGAGAGGACTCTAAAGACCTAAAATTAGCTAAGACTTAACATGCTTGCTAAAATCTAAACTAAACAATGTTAGCAACTATTCATGAAGCATGCTTTTTAGTAAATCAGAACAGAAATGGCTTCTTTTTATACAGCGCTATTTGGAGTGTCTCTTATTTTTATATTCTGAACTGTAGAATTAGTTCATAGACTTTTCAGAGGGTTTCACCAGTCTTGTTGTACCCCTAGGACATTTCACATCACCAATTAAAAAGTTCTTATGAACATTTTTAGGAATATTTTAGATGCTGAAAGAAAACAAACCACACCTCATCTTAAGAAAACCAGAGAAAATGATAAAAAGTGGGATCAAAACCTAAATATTTTTTTAAAATATGTATCTATATCTTAAACCCAGGAAAACCTGACAATATGCAAAACAATCCTAAAAAAAGACCTCAGTGTCACTGTTCCAAGTGAGCTCACCTATTTCTTGTTAATGATGTGATACACCTCAAGCACAACTGGAATGCAATATTCTGTTACCATTACACATACTATATAATTCAAAATCCCTACTGCGGTGGGTTAACCCCAGCCAGCAGCTAAGCCCCCACCCAGTCGCCCTCTCAATCTTCCCTCCTGGGCGGATGGGGGAGAAAACTACAAAGTGCAACAGAGAAAAAAGCACATGGCTCAAGATGAAATGATGCAAAGACAATCATTCACCACCTCCCACCAGCAGACCAGTGTCCAGCCAGCCTCTGAGCAATGGCTGTCTTGGAAAAACTCCCCCTTCCTCCCTGCCCCCAACAGTTTTATTGCTGACTACATTCCATACGGCCTGGAATATCTCTTCGGTCAGTCAGGGCCAGCTGTCCCGGCTGTGTCCCCTCCCAACCTTTTTCCCCACCCTGCAGCCTACTTGCTGGGGCAGCAAAGTGAAAAAACAGAGAAGGCCTTGATGCTGTGCAAGCACTGCTCAGAAATAGCTAAAACACTGCTGTGTTGAACAACACTGTTTTGGTGACAAACCTAAAACACAGCACCATACGGGCTGCTATGAAGAAAATCAACTCCATCCCAAGCAGAGCCAGTATACCTACTCAAGAATCATTGTTATGAGAATACAGCATCAAGAGCCTGGAAAACAGATGAGATACTACAGTTTCATTCCAACACCTTTGCAATCTTTTTTCCTTTTTCTTTTTTTCATTGATCAACATTTAAAGATTGCAACAGCTGTTATCACATAATGGTCATAAGAAAAAAATAGAAAAGGAAAAAATAAGCTTATCTTTATAAAAGCAGGCTTGCAAAAAGGAGCCCCATGTCCTGTACAGTAATCCTTCCACCATTAGCTGAAGCTGCCAAACCTTGCATAAGGAAGTGATATTGTTAAAATGCATGACAACACCCTCAAGCAACTTCCAGTCAAATGAGATAAAAGTGATAATATTTTTTAAAGGAAAAGACTTGCACTGAGACCAGTATCTACATCTTACCAGGATTTAGTTCAACATGTACTATCCAAATCTCTGCACAGGAATATCTATTCGTTTCAGTGTGGCGCCACAAGTTGCATTTTGCTATAGCTTTTCAAATTAAGATGTCTATCAAAACGTTAATCATCCAGGAGCAGTAGTACTTCATTCACTTCTACATTTAAAAAACACATAGCTAACAAACTGCCTCTTAACAAAATCTATAATCCAAATAGCTGTTTTC
Source organism: Gavia stellata (assembly GCF_030936135.1). Taxonomy (NCBI): domain Eukaryota; kingdom Metazoa; phylum Chordata; class Aves; order Gaviiformes; family Gaviidae; genus Gavia; species Gavia stellata. Next base: position 17,103,678 of record NC_082602.1, read on the forward strand.
AGTGCTTGTATTCTTTTGTATCCCATTTCCTGTTCTTTCCCTCTTGCTCTTTATCTGCTTGTCCACTTTTTTATTTTTAGTCTAGTTTGTAAGCTTATTGCTGTACAAGGAAATACAAGCTTATTTTCTGTCAATTAAACATATAATAGCCATATTCCAAAGTTTCTGTGTGGCCAAAAGCTAGCTCTCTCTTTTATTCTACCCCTTAAATATTGGCACCTAATTCCTAGGCACCTAATTCCAATTTTTCTTACTCCATCACTCTCTTATCCTGTATTTATAATGCTACAGTTCTGCCTCAAACATCTGAAATGCTGCAGCCTCTCTTCTGAAGTTCAATGTATGTTATCTGAGGCCAAAGGCAGAATGTCTCCTGCAAGACCTTACAAGGCACACAACTGAGCCTGCAACTGGCCTTGTGTCCCTTCCCCGTTTGAAGCACAGAACCTGAGACATCAATCACCTCCTTGTTCCATCTGATTTGTCACTCCCTTTCCCCTTCCACAACATTAATGCGGTCCCTTCTCAAAACCAATTAAAAGATGATACACCTACAAAACAGGGCTGGTCATGCCAATTCTTCATCACTCAGATGACAGTTACATGAAGGGTGTCACAATGGTAAGTATTCCAGGTTTACTTGGGACTCTTCTGCAGCTGTTTCAGTGTATACAACTGTTTATTACGAAATTTGCTGATATTACAAAGCTATGCATGAGGTAAGGTTTAAGAGTTCCTTTATCATTAAAAGAACTCAAAGATACTAACTTCCCTGTTGAACACTGCAAGAGAAACACGGCAAAGTGGCAAATAAAGTACAATAAAAAAGTTTTGTTACTCTGTGGCTAGAAGCTGTGGTGCTAGGCTGTTAATGGAAGCATATTAACATGAAAATGGAATATCATACTTGGGTACAGACAGACTCATTGGGAAGTGTACACTTCTGTTAACTGTGCTTCAGCCTATTCTACCTGTAAAGAATTAGCACTGATAAACATCTCAAAGATGCCTTAAAATTCTCAAGTGTAAAACACTGTATATGTATTTAAGCACTAACCTATAAGTGAAGTTGATATTGTTGCAAAGTGACATTTAGGATATTTCGCATATGATTTTGCATATCTATAACCTTAAATCTTCCTTTTCAAAATGCATGCATATGTCACTCTCACTCCCCTGCCAGATGAAGTGCAGTCTCAATGAATACACCCACACTCAGAATGACAGCAAAAAAATCCACAAGTGAAGACTTCTTTCATTGTCTGGCAGCACAGAATTCATAACACACAAACTGTAAACAGCTGCCTATCAGTTTCTATCAGCAACAGTATCAAAAACAGATGGCAAAGGTCAAGTCAAAGTTTATTGACAATGATGAACTTTGACAGCCTCTATTAAATTACTTCTTCCTTTAAGGTGTATGTGATCAAAGCAGCAGAGAGGTTTTCACTCAGTCACATAACAAGCTATTTGTTGAGATTGAAACATCTGGTCAATATCTCCTAACACTGCAATTTCATGCACAGTTAGCAATAGGGTACGTTTCTTCTCTTCTTCTTACAGGGTCCATAAAGGTGGCACATATGGCCGATCCTTTCATTCAAAAAGGTTTCAATTCCAGGCATTACATACAATTGTCTCTATGCTTTATAGCATTTTAAGTCTACCTACCATCGTTTTCCATCATCACTGCTGTCTGCTCTACTCTTTGCTACAAAAGCCCACAAATATGACAGAGCACTTAAAGCTTAACAGCTTTTGACTACTGGAGTTAGAAAGCAGTTAAGGCAAGGGAGCTTTTAAAGTGGCAGGTCTTCATCTATCTGTTGTCAAGAATTCCCAACGCATTAAACTATTTACCAAAGCTGCAGTAACACATATTATGTTTTCTGTTGTAATAGCAAACCCTTCATTTATGAGGCATTCCCAAGCAATTAGAGATCACCCTTTTTACTAATTTATAAATTAGTAAACATTTTACAAACGTAACACAACATGCATTGTATTTCTAGGGAACCTGTGATAATTACAAGAATTTGAAGAATCATAATCCTATTTCTCAATCTTACATAGCAAGAAGACACAAAAAACATCTATCCCAAATGCTGAGAAATGCTTGCCTTCAAAATTATGCATCTATGTTGCCACAGCAACAAGTAATGGATAATGTGAAGTGTACTTCACCCTTCCATTTCTAAATCCCAGTCTTTTTGGTCAAAAGAGAAAGAAGTGCTGGTTGCAAACATGCCTACAGAAAGTACATTTCAAAGAATTTTCAGTTACTATTAAATAACCTCCATTTTTATTTAGTTAACGGTCGATTTCCACATCTCATTCCCACACTGGCTGACTCCAAGTAGTATCTGAACCTTGAAAGTTTACCTAGTAGTTGTAGGAAGACATTGACTCTAAAACTCCTCAGTGTAATTATGCATCATGCCCGGATGCTGCACCAAAGGCATAACGGAGGGGTGGGCAGGGAAGGGAGAAGGTAGATAATCTCCATGTTGGAAAAATCTACAAAGTGCTTGGACAGAGACATCCCTCAGGAGATGTCACTGAAGATGCCTGGGCTTTTCTGGAGAGCGTGTTGACTTTTGGCACTATGGCATTTATTCAGGAGTACCTCATTGTTCTGAAGGAATGGGATATGTCAAGATATGGCTTACAGGGAACAGAACATGCTGTAAACATGAGCCTAAATAAGAGCCTGTCACACCATGCCACAAAGGCAGACAATCAAGTCAGGAAAGCAACTAATTAGCTGTCACTTAGCACTAACAGCATTGGTGTAGAAATTAAGTAGTTAGCCAGATTCTAACTGTTTTTTGACAGGAGTGTGAAGGAGGAATGTTCCAGGAACTCCAAACAAGTTCAGAAGTGACGGGATTAGCACTATTAAATCGAAATCTTTTTTCAAAGAAACCCACAACAAGCCCACCCAGTCGCAAAGAGTGTAAATTCAGCCTAAACTTTATTGCGTATGTACAGCAAGGCTTATATTCTTGTGGTGGAGCATTTCACCTAAGCTGATAAGTTTATTTCTTCCACAGTTAATAAAGAAGTTTCTCCAGAAGAGATTAGGAGAACAGAAGTTAAAAAAAAAATAAATCTGGTGTCTCTCCTCTAACTTCAAGGCGTTCTCTCACTAGACTAGGAGCCCTCTGAATGACCAAGACAGAACTTTGGAAAGGTGGTATTACACTTTAAGTCGACCCCATTAGGAATTAATATTTCAGGATTGGCCTCTCCTAAGTGTTATTCCATATACTCCATCCACAGTTCCACATGGAAATGCACCCCCTCCAAGGTTCAATATTCTTAGGAAATGACCCCTCTTCTAAGGAAGAAAAATACGAACCAACTGAAAAATGACTGCCTTAGGACAGGCAAGTCTCAGAAAAGCCTCTGGATTCCTCATGTGTGACTTCCAACCGCATTTAGTTGGAAATGCTCTATGTCCACTGAAGACTGTGACTGGCACCAAGAGCAGGCTGAGATTCTAGCGGAATTCTGGATCCACAGTGTGCATGTGAACAATGATTTGGAGGAGAACTCATACATGCTCCCACAAAATAAAAGTAATTGCCATAATATACCCACTAGAAAGTACTCACTTCCTCAAAAATATAATGTTTTGTGTTACTGAAACAAATCCATTATTGTTTATTGCTATGTGTACAAACATTGGTGCCTTACCTTTAACAGTTCAGAAAGGAACAAGCAACTTTGGATAAAGTATATACTTTCACATTTCTAAATTACCTTTCAGCTGCTTATTCCAGTACCAACTAGATAAAAAATCACTTGACACTTGACTCCCTTGATCAACTCAGCCTCAGCACTGACTCCCAAACCTCATTTGGCAGCAGTGGAAGGTAAGGGAAATCTTACATTTACTAGAATGCTGGTTTTGATTAAAAAAAAAAGTCAACTCTTTTACTGTTGGCTTCAAAAAATCACAGGATCAGACCTGATGAACTTTATCTTATCTTTTATACAAGAATAATTTTATTTTTCAAACTCTAAAATCAAAATTAACAGAAAGAAGAAATACATACATGAAACACTAAGGAGAAAATGCTTTGCTGACAACTGTACAGCCGTGATCCAGTTAATATTCTCTGAGTGCGGCATATTTTAAAGTTAACTATTTCCTTTTCCAGTTTCCTCTGAGAAGCTGGAAAGCCCAGACCCGCTTGTGATCTCAATTAATTTAGTTTTACATTGATATAAATTTATTTACTTCAATAGAATCATGCATGATTTATGCAGATGCAAATGAAATCAAATCCATACCTAGTATGACCCTGTATATATTATCTTTTCATTTGGTAATTTATTTTTTATTTTACCTAAAGGAGTATCTGCAAGTATGTGTGTATAGCTTCATTATTTCAATGTTTTATGAAACTACCTAATACAATCTTCTACAATGCATGTATTGACCACTATTAAACTATAATAGTTAAGATAAGAAGATCTATGCCAAGGACTGACACCCACTGCAAGAGATACAGAGTACCACTTGAAGAATTTAAAGTAAAATAAGGAAACGATGCCTCATCTGCATTAAAGCATGGGCAACAATGAAACGTGAAATTTTGAAAAGCCAACAATTTATGAAACACAATATGGAGTATTGTGTCTTTCCTTTTTTTCCCCATGAACATGGCAAACGAAGAATAAATTAAAACTGGAATTCCTGTAAGGATAACAAACTATAGTGATATGTTTTTAAAAATAATAAATGGAACTTCACTTTAAAAATATGTTTTCATTACAGCCACCATCCCAAGATATTCATGTTACAGGAACAGCTCCCTAAGCATCTTACTTATGTATCCAGATTTGCTGAAGATCAGGTAAATCATCTGTTAAATCACTCAAATACCATAAACCACTAAGCGACGACAAGTGACCCTTACGAAAACTTAACTTAGTGATAGGCATTTCAGTTCAGTCTTATGATCCTACTGGTAACAAGATCCTTTAAATATGGACAAAAATAGCATCTCTGAAAATGTGCTTATCTTCTATCCCCCAAATTCACAAATTTAGGATTTTCTTATTTACTTTTTTTTTGTATTTTGGAATGCTTGCTATTGATAAAGATTGTACTGTAAGAGTGAAATGACAATTCACAACTTAATTTAGAAAGGCAAGAGGTGGAATCGCCTACCACTGAAGAAAGGACAAAAAAAAAGATTCAGAGAAATATCCAGAAGGAACTGCTTTCCAAAACATACTTCAGGATCTTTTTGCTCCTACCAGCATCACAAGCAATAACTGTTAAAAAAAGGTATAAAACTGAATGGAAAATCTCGTGGTCAAAAGTTGGTGTGATACACTCTTGGCCTGAACACAACATAGAGCATAGTCAAGGCTATTACATGAGACAAATCTTCAGCTGATGCGCTGGGAATACAGTCACTTTATTAAATGTTATAAAGTCTGATTTTTTTCCCCTCATCAGCAATTCCAAATATCCAGAATTATCTGCTCTTCTTTATAATAAATCTGTCATAAAATATCTCCATCTGAGCACATATAATAGTCCATTAACTTTTTAAAGAAATATTTTTATGTATGCTTTATAGAAGATGATGTAAAACAGTCTAAGCAATAATGTAATTCAACAGCCTCTGTTGTTTTCTGCTCAGGGGCATTTACTGATTTCAGCAGCATCAGGCAAGCCAACAACCCCATCTCTTGTTTGCACTGGCTGCAGGATATGCTAATTGTGAACCCTGAAGATCCAACATATTAGACACCATGTACTTAATCTAAAACTCTAACTGCATATATGCTAATTAATTTGGATCTAAAATTATCATATTATTACTTTGGTATTTGGTATAATCATTTTCTGTACAGCACAAAATCCATCATGTTAAAAGTGTACAAGTATAAATCTATTTAAGTTAACATCTAAGGAAAACTAAAACCAGGTGTTTTCAAACTAAAAATAACTTGGGAGATTTTCCTTCTCAGAAAGATAAAAACCTGCAACATAATTTTAAGGATTCTTTCTGGAGTTTTTGGATATTGTCATTATTGTTAGCTGTTCTAATAATGTTAATTACATCATTACATGATTTTCCATGGATAACAACTTGTAATTCCATCTACTTATTCTCCACAGAGGCAGAGGAACACAGCAGATTAGGAGGCTGTCAAGATGATAAAATGACATCGAATGCAAATTTGTATTTGTAATACAGCAAGCAAGATTTGGAAATGCTACTTAAAACAGAAGCAGCAAACTAGCTTCAGGCACTGAATGTATGTTTCAGGCAGGGAATGTACGAAAAAATGCTAATACATTAGAATATTTGAAGCCAAAAAAAGATTCCATCTAAACTTCATTAAGAGGAGAATGTACCAATAAATCAACTGAAAGATAAGGACAAGTATCAATATTAAAACACTCACCAGTTATAACTGGTATATCACCATTTCTCTTGATGCAAAAGCTAACAAGTAACAATATAAAAGGTTAACTCATTAGTCCTTATTTTTAATTTTGTAGAACAAATTCCTAAGTGTTTCAGATACTTTTAATCTAAAAGCCAATTTTCCGCTCATACTTGCATTGATGGAACCTGACTGGTATCAGTGAGATTATACCAGTATGGATTAAAAGATAATTTCGTCCTATTATCTTAATTCTGGTAAATTGTTAGTTGTTATACATAGTATATGACTATCCAAGACTAAGTCCTCAGGATACAAATACATTCCTCTATTAGTGGGCTGTGAGGACATTCATTAGTAACTGTAAAGCAATTTGAAACTGAGCAGATCAAATCAATGCTAGACACTGTTATCGAAGTACTGCCTATGCATATGATTTTAAAGCCAACATCACCACTTTTTGTTCCTAAGCAAATACAAAAACATTTCTTTTTACCAGTTTAGGTACAAAACCTACTTCTATAAAACATAAGCAATTTAATATTAAGAAGAGCAAGCTGAAAGTAAGTTAGAACATCCAGGTGTTAATGCAGATCCATTATTTTAACAATGTTGAAAGCATTTGTCCCTTTATTAACATGACATAACCCACTCTCTGGAAAATACTGTAGAGATTTGACATGTTATCCCAAAATATTTTTTTTTTGGTATTGAAACTAGAGAGAGGTTTTCTTTACTTGTTATTATTCTTCTTATTATGGCAACGAAATACTCTTAAAACAGTGTAAAACAGGACTGGACAAATGGTTACTGAAGGCTAAAAAGCACCCTAACTACTGGCGAGTAGCAGCAGGCCACCTTCGTAGATATCCAGGTTTAGAATGCATATATTCCCATATTCACACTTTATTGTACCACGTATCAATGTACAGGGGTTGCCCTGTGGATACATGATGAGAGATAGCCAGGACAGGCTCTGTCTAGGGTCTCACTCTCCAGAGAGAAGGCATGGATTGTGTACTGCCACTTCTCCACATCATCTGACATGGGGCTAGTTACCATTACTGCCATTGCTTCTATTTTTGTATTTTTCATTTACCCTTTCTTTTGCTATTTTTAATTTTACTATTATTTTCCAGAAAACAAATGTAGGTGTCATACAGGGATACACTGATTTTTGTGAAGCTGAAATCTGTTAATGCTCTAGATTACACATTGAAAGAAATTTCAGAGGAGCGAGACCACAATCATCAACTTCTCAGAGTATTTACAATGTTTAAATTTAGCCTAATAAGGCTAATATTTCTACTGATGAAATGCAACATGGTAATCAAGATTTTTCGTTTTCAGACCTCTGCAGTTTTTTCCTGGAAATGCACATCCACTTAGATGTTCACTATACGGATTCCATATAGCAGACAAGAATTTTCTTTTCTCATTCTATTTCTATAGACCACTTAACAAGTCCATGATTACTTTTAGATCACTTGAATACTCATAGACAAATACAAGGCAAATACTAAGCAACAGTCTGCTTCAAAGGGCAAGTTAGAAATGAACCCAAATTCAGTTATTTGAATCCGACATCTTCAGCAGCTGCTCTTATTTCACCACCACCCCAAAACCAATAGAAAGATGCAAAGGAAAACAGTATTAAGCAAATTAAGTATTATGCAAAGGAAACTAGTATTACCAGCTTACAGCTAACCTTTGTTAACAGACCACTGTGTCATGCCTGGTGTGTCTAAATCCAGATTTATCAATTCTTCAGGTTGCTCCCTCAAAGAAGAGAAATAATTGCTCATAGTGAGGATTCCTTCTAGATCTAGCAGTACTAAAAGCTCACCCTTTAGCAGCAATGATTTTGATGAGTTGCCTCTCTACAACTGAGCCCCAGCATCAGCATACCATCTTCTAGAGCTTTTTTTTTTTTTTAAACACTTAAAAGAGAACACTTTATTTTCCAAAATGTATTTGTTAAAATCCCAGTCTAACCCAGTATTTTAACATTTTGGAAAGTTTATGGTGACAAATTTAGGAAAACAAAGTTGTTACAGTCATTCCTACAATTAAATATTACTTATACGATAATGGTTTCAACTTTTTCTTTTTAAAAAAGTTTTCTTCCACTAAAAGCCAGAAGTATCATTCTTAAGTCAAGGAACTGTATCTAATTTCCTTGCTAATCCATTTTAACCATTGCTAAAGTCTGAACAAAAGATAGCAGTGTTACAAAATGAGAGCTATAAATACATCAAAACAGATATCTTGGACTGTTTCGGAAAGAGGTTTTAAAAAGATAACAACTCTACAGTTTTGCAGGCTGCACATTCAGAAGATATTAATGTAGAAAGCTGTAAAAATCCTTTTAACCCTGACCTTACCAAAGATCACACACATAGCAAACTCCAGGTTTTACAACATTGAGCTAACCTCCCCCTCAAAAAACCCTCAACAACCAAAAACTGATACAGAAGTCTAAGCTTATTCCTCAAATGTTTTAGACTCCTTAAAAAAAAACACACACAAAAACCCCCAAACACAAACCCCCTCTTAAATTGTTACTAAACAGTAACAATCCAGTAACAGTGTCAGTCCGCACCACTACCAGTTTGTACATACCAAGTTTAGGATTAGCAGATTGCATTCCTATACACTGAGGAAGAACTAAAACAGAGAAAAAAAATTCGGAGAGAATTCTACAGCACAGCGATGAATTCTGACAACTGGCAGTGTGCAATGAGGGATCCCACTTAGAGAGCATTAATAACTCCTATCAAGTATGTAGAAACCAACTGGTTTATGCAATTCAGAGTTGAACACTCAACGTGAAATTTCTATTAAAAGAAAAATCCAGTGTTTTAGTAAGATGTAAACGACCTTAAAATAAGGAAGCAGTTATAACTGCACTACACGTATGTGTGAGCATTTTACAGTCATTCAGTATTTTATTTTGTCACTTCAACAGCTTAAATACATCTCAAGATGTACCTTCTTTATTGTAATACACAACTATTGTACAACAAACTCTTTATGGTAGGAGAGTACTTTTTGCTCTCTTACAGGCATGTCACCAGAAGATGACATTCACTTAGCTGATTTTCCCAGTAAATATTCTACTTTCCTGTCTGGGAGAGTACATCACCCAAAAACTTCCTGTAGGTACTTAGAAAGCAATCACAAACTATTCTCCCTTGAACAACCTATTATTCCAAGACAAGGTCTCCTTGAACTGTAGTAATGAAAAGAATGTACTTGGAAGAAAAACCAAGCTATTGTTACTAGTACGTGGGTAAAATTTGTTCAGTCAGTCACAATAAATCATTCCCAGGTATGCATATAAAACCTTGCTGCTTCCATCAGAATATACCAAATAATTGCCTTCAGCATACCCCTAGAAATTTAAATGAAAGGTGAGCACTGATAAGCAATTATGAAGCAATTTTCCATTTGTATATTTTGTACCTAACTCCAGTAAAAGCCTAAAAATTGGTTCAGAAAAGATGGCAGATAATAAACCACTTTAACATTTACTTCACTATACTGTAAGTATCATACCAAAAAGAAAAAAGATTCTGCTTACTCAAAATTGGCTAAAATAATATTCACCTAAACCAAGCAATAAATACTATATATGCAACCAGTATTATCTGTACTATTTATTGTGTTCTGAGGACAATGTCTACTACAAGGCTCAGTAAACATCGAATTGCACCTTGTATTTGGAAAATGGAAAGACTTCTTCCAAATATGCAGTCTGAGATCTGGACCCCTCAGTGAAACCTTCTACATGCACACTAACAGGACCTCCAGTTAGCTGCAGTCTTCCGCACAAATTGTAGGCTGTTATATCGTAATGTATAAAAATTTTTTTTTTCTTTTTAAAAGCCACTGTCTACAAGCCCAATTTTCTTCACATTATCACCACTGCACTCAAGGAGACATTCACATTTTTTCAGACACTACTTAAGTAACAGATGCATGATGAAGAGAAGAGCAGGCTACAAAATTTTCAGAACCACCAAAATAAGTAACTAGTTTCTGTTCCATAGTCAGGCCTAGAATAGAGCCAAACAAGAAAACTTAAGAACTCCAACTACCCATAACTATCTGACTCAACATAGAGAACAGAAAAAATGAACAACACTTAACAGCAAATGGAGCAGCAGTAAAAGGGGTTTGAAGACGTAACTCAGTGGTTCTTTTAAAGTTCTCAAACTATTTCAGTGAGTAATTCTTCATGAGGTTACTATAATCATGTTAGATGTCAAAATGGCTGGCAGAAACAAGTCACATTTTTCTTTACAAGCAAACTTCAATAAAGCTCTCATTTCACCTTATTTAACTGCAGAAATAAAATATGCTCCTTGTACATCTCACAAATCAGTAACAAAATTTTGCTTTTTTGTCATGCTACACGGTCACCATAATCCTACAGCAAACATCCAAAGATTAAGTGATCTTCTAATAGCTCTGCCTTGGCAAATCAATAAGTTTCTGCACAATACAAAGTAAACCAGTACATCAGTCAAATACTTCTTTTTTTTCCTTTGAGTCTAATGATCACATTTCAGTAACCAACGAACCAAACACAGCTCAATTAATTCCTTTGCTGCATTAAGAAGTTATTCTTCTCTTGACATTCACGCATGACTCCCATTAATGTTAATGGGAGTTATGCATTTTTATCACAGTGACAATAAACTCTTTTAGATACACAGTATAGAGTCTGCAGGCAAGTGTGAAGATCCTTTGATAATATACTGTACTTCCCAACTCTAACACAGAAAAGCTGTATGCTTCAGAAGCTGAACTATTTAGTCACACCAGAGATAACTCAAAGTGAGTATATTCATCATAACTGTTAGGAATTACTTCTGTTGGCTTGTTTTAAACAGCTTAACTCTTTAATTTCAGTTAATTTGAGGAAAACACTGAAGAGGAGAAATTTTGTCTTAACTTTGCATGTGTTAAGAAAATGCAAATTGTAACTTTAAAGAATAGGAAAAAAACATATGATGGGACAAAAGTTCCAGGTGGGCAGATCTGCAGTTCTGAGGAACAAATCAACAATGCAATGTACAAACAGAATAAGGTCTTCTTGTTGAAGGGGTGGAAGTGGTGTTGGGGGGAAGAAGCCACAATGGTCTACAATATGAAAAGAACATTGAGTAGATTACGATGTTATAATGTTCTACACACTAAAATAATTAAATTTACAAGTCTGACACTGAATTTAACTTGGCTAATACAAGCCTATCTGCAACTATCCCTTTTTTTAATCTGCAATTTATCCTGTCTTTTTGTGAATTTATTATTTTTACAATCTAGAACATTGGGCAGAGTAAAATAAAGTTATATACAGGGTGAAAAACTGGCTTTAGATTTCTTGAATTCAAGTTTTCAGAATAAATTAAATCTAATACTTTTTAAAATACTTCATAAATACTGCGATACCCATGTTCAATTTTACAGCTACAGTTTGTATAATCTAAACTCAAGTTATTTTTAAAACACGGAATAGAAGACTGGATTCTTTCAGCTACAAAATAAAAGTTTCTTTGAAAGACTGCCAAAAATACTTTTATAGCTGATATGTAGCTGACACATTAACCTGCTAAATGTTTGTGGAAGAACTAATGACTAAGCAAGGGATATCAAAGACAGTGAATAAAAGAACAAACAGCTGCCAGTACTTGGCATCGCATTCTGCTATCATAACTAATATGATTGGCAAAGGAAGTTACACCTACTTTGTAATACTAATACTACATTTGGCAAAGACTTCTAGATGGAAGTATTCCAGCACCCGATTTTCCAAAAGGTGTTGTATGATTCATTAGAAAGATCAAAATAAAATATACTACTACTGTAATTGCAGTACTGCAGAGAATTATAGAAGTAATGCATCCAGATCAGCAGTCTGCTAAGGTATATAATCAGTATTATTTTCACACTGATACACTTTTTACTATCATTGGATTGTGATGCTGTTTGAAAGCATTCAGTTAAATATATATGAAAGTCCAATTGACTTGGTGCTGAACATTTTACTGAAGAGTGGCTTTTTGGATACTATGATAGCATAAGAATCCAGTTTTAAATAGTCCATTCTGCATTAGTAATGATAGGAAATATTAAAAATTTCAGTTGACTGTCCACTCAAAAAGCATGGAAATTAACATGTAGTAGCTACTTACAGCTTTGAAAATCCCCCAAAAGATCCTAAATTGCATAAAAGTGAATAAAACTTGGAGTTTCTAACTCACTTTTACTATTGGTTTAGTAATTATCACAGAACACTAAGGTTGGAAAAGACCTGTAAGACCATCAAGTCCAACCACCAACTAACACCACCATGCCCATTAAGTGATGTCCCACAATGCCTCATCCACACGTTCCTTGAACACCTCTATGCTCAGTGTAAATGAGAACTCTACATGTTTATGACAATCAGTATTTATAACTTATGTTAATTTTTACCCAGTATGCTAATCTTTATTACATTTTTGCTTGTACCTTCAATATTTAAAAAGATTTCAAGTACTGATTCTAAACTGTTAGAATAAAGAGATTTTTTAAAGAAAATACTGTTTTCAGAATATGCAGAACGTTGTTGCAAAACAGTTGATTACAGAATCATTATGATAGCCAGTGCCATCATAAACCAGAAAAAAATATGCAAAAATTGACCTTAAATCCATTGGAGTTACCAAAGAGATTAAATTAGTCAGATAATATAGGATAATATAAGTACAAATTATATAAAATGACCACTCTCAAATAATACAAGGAGTTTGTTTTTGGCAGGTACACACATATACTAAAAATTGTTCACATAAAAATCATATTTTAAAACTTAAAGTTTAATTTTAAAACTATTACTTTAAAAATCTGAAAACACTAGTTTAACATGCTGTCACAAAGTTCACAAAATAATGCTTCCTTAAATCTTTGTGGTATTTGTAATATGAACGAGCATTAGGAAATACTGTCTTCAGTGGTTTTCTCTGACTTAAATATTTATGATACTGTGATTCTATTTCTATTGTAAGTAAATTAATAAACAAACTAAAATTCCCAGGGCAAAAAATTATTTCTTTCACGTACTTAATTCTCAATAACTTCCTGTTAGGAAGCAAGAGTCTAGGGATCTGTTACCCACAAAAGCACCATCATCCCCATGTGCTTAATTAGCTCTTGATTGGGACCAGACAGGAGAGTAGTAATGAGCTATGTATATTTATTCTACTTAAGTGTTTGTACCACGCATGTTTACTAATGTAAAAATTGATAAAATGATAATCCATATTCAAACACAAGGCACCAAAGGAACGGGAGACAACTTTACTCCTTGTTGAACACACCTAAGGAAACGAATCAATCCCTCTTTTCATTAAGAAAAATGGCTAGGCTCCCTCTTGGACAAGGGAAAAAGCATAGTGAGTTTACAGCAAAGGACTTAATTTGGTGTCTCTGGAAGACTTCACAGCATATACTAACTCTAACAATTACTCATCTTCATGGAAAAAGTTGGCTAAGAGGAATCTGATGCGCAGGTCTACGCGATGCAATGAGGGATTGTCAGCAGCTCCCCATCACTCATCCTATCTTACTCCGATCTTAGCTGCACACTCCCATGTACCTATCATCTCATGCCAACTTCAGCAAGGGCTTCGTGGGCTTCTTCCAGGGAAGCAGCAACCACTTTACATAGTACCAGTGCACAATACTGTGCCCAACAGCTGCCTAAAGTTTGCTTTCCTACTAGTTTTCACCTACGCTTCACGTGCCTTGTTTTCCACCTTTATCCCAACACCGCATTATAAGCATTTTAGGTAGGAAGGCACATAATTTCAAGTGGCTGCTTTATAATGAGCATTCTAAAATAAAAAACACTTTCACCTGCCTCGCCAACTTCTTGACCACCATCCCAAACCCTGAAAAATTAGAGTATTTCCTGAGATAATTTCTTTAACTTTTGATTTTTTTCTTAAAATTTGTCTTAAGTAAACCAGTAAAGATTTTATACCACACACTACCAAGTTTTTATCTCTTCACTTAGGAAAGCTTTGGAAGTGTTTGCTTCCAAAACAAATAAATAACAACTCATTACAGGATAAAAATTATGTTCCAGATAAACCCTACAAAAATAGCAGAATTCTACTAGGGAAAACAATCAATCTGTTATTTAATTAAAACTACTACAAATTTACATAGTTGATGAAGTAAGGGCATGGAAAATATGCACAAAGAATTTTCAACACAGGTACTGGAAACATGATCAAGTACCTCAAATACCATTTCTTACAGAAAATGTCTGCCTAAGAGACTTTCAGCTTTTTGCCTGCAGGTATTAACTGGCATCTATAAAAAATTATAGGATACAATATGATACAATTGGAGCACAAGTCTTATGAGGAGCAGCTGAGGAAACTGGGGTTGTTGAGCCTGGAGAAGACAAGGCTCAGGGGAGACCTTATCGCTCTCTGCAACTACCTGAAAGGAGGTGCTGGTCTCTTCTCCCAAGTGACAAGTGATAGGACAAGAGGAAATGGCCTCAAGTTGCACCAGGGGAGGTTGAGGCTGGATATTAGGAAAAACTTCTTCACTGAAAGGGTTGTCAAGCATTGGAACAGGCTGCCCAGGGAGATGGTTGAGTCACCGTCCCTGGAGGTATTTAGAAGACAAGTGGATGAGGTGCTTAGGGACATGGTTTAGTGGTGGACTTGGCAGGGTTAGGTTTACGGTTGGACTTGATGATCTTACAGGTCTTTTCCAAATCTAAAGGATTCTATGATTCTAATATATTGACTACTGAAACACCACGTACTGCAGACATGGGGAGCAAGAAATAGTTCTTACATTTAACAAAGGGGAAAACATGATACAGATAACTGAAGATGTGCAATGTGACCTCAACATCACGCAAGATTACAGGCACTCTTCTTGAATGGCTGAATGAAACACATGGAGGTAAAAGTGGGAAAAATGCCACATGGACTTCCTCAGCATAGATTATGCCAGACAAATCTTCTTTGATATTTAATAGATCTGGACTTGACTGAAGTATTTGATTTAATGCTGTAGAGGAAACTATTAACGAAGCTGCAGAAATAGAAATTGGTAGTACGCAAATCCCAGGAAAGTAATAGGCAGTGGTGCCTGGCAATGCGTTATGCTGAAACAGGGATCATCAGGCTTCAAGCAAGTTAATGCTTGCGCTCCTCCAGGATCAGCCCTAGAACAGATCTTACAAAAAAACCTAATGACAGACACCACAGAACAGTGCTAATGAGATTTGCTTACAAAGAAGCTCAATAAAGAGGAACAGTAGAAAACGTTCCAGAGGAACCAAATGACTTTGAGAACTATTCAACTGTGAAAACAGAAATGGTATGAAATGCCTTAGTATGAAATGCAAGGTCACATATTCAATGTCCAATAAGTATTTTTTTTTTTAATTTAAAGGTAGGGGCTTATTTGTTGGAGAAATATCTGGACATAATAATTGACCACAACCTGACTTAAACACCCTGAGATGCCTTAAAAGACACTATCTTTCTCATTAAAAAACCCCAAAAATTTCCAATACGAACAGTGAACACTAAGTCCATTGTAAGAATCCTTGTTATGACCACAACCAGAATATCTTTTGCAGTCTGGTCACTGTTTTCAGAACAGAAAAATAAAAGTGGAACAGAACAGTAAGATCATGAGAATGAAGAGTATGAAGGGATCCTAAAATAGTTCAGTTTTGTATAGCTTAATAAAACAAAGGATGACAAAGATTGTATACATTAGACTATACATCTTTCTAGAATGAGATGACTAGCTCAGTGGAAGAGGGGAGAGCAATGGATGTTGTTTATCTTGACTTCAGCAAGGCTTTTGACAGTTTCTCTCATAACATTCTCAAATGATGAAGTATGGCCTACATACATGGACAATGAAGTGGACTGAAAACCATCTGAACTGCTGGGTTCAAAGGGTTGCGGTCAGCCCAGTAAATCCAGCTGGAGACCAGTCACTGGAGGTGTACCCCAGGGACTGATATTGAGGACAATACATCTTCATTAATGACCTAGATGATGGGACTGATAGCACCCTCAGCATACTTGCAGACAATACAGAACTGCGAGGAGTGGTTGATAGACCAGATGGTTGTGGGGGACTTTGACAGGCTGGAGAAATGGGCCAACAGGAATCTCATGAAGTGCAACAATCATAACTGGAAAGCCCTGCACATGAGGAGGAATAACCCCATTCACCAGAACAGGTTGGGTGGAAAGAAGTTTTGCAAAAAAAGACATGGCGGTCCTAGTGGACAATGAGTCAAACATGACCTAACAATGCACCCTTGCAAGAAAGACTAACAGCATCCTGGGGCTGCATGAGGAAGAATACTGCCAGCAGGTCAAGGGAGGTGATTGCTCCCCTTTACTCAGAGGGACATACTGGACTGAGTCCAAGATGATTAGGGGATTGGCACATCTGTCATGAGTAGAGGCTGAGAGAGCTGGGACTGTTAAGCCAGGAGAAGGTTCAGTGGAGGTCTTACCAAGATGTATAAATACATGATGGGAAGGAGCAAGGAAGACAGAGCCAAGCTTCTTCACAGTGGTGCCCCGTGACAGGACGAGAAGCAATGGGCACAAATTGAAATACAGGAAATTCAATTTAAGCATAGGGAAAACACTTTTTTACTGTGAGGGTGGTCGAAAGCTGTCAGAGATTTTTGAGGGAGGCTACGGAGACTCCACCCTTGGAGATACTCAAAACCTGACAGTCCACAGCAACCTGCTTTAGCTGACCCTGCTTTGAGAAGGGGGGTTGGACTGGCAGGCCCTTTCAACCTCAGCAATGCTGCAATTCTGTGTAAACAGCAAAATGGCTACTTGAAGGAGAATCTTAACACAGACATGGAAGCAAATTAGCCAGGAGAAAAACAGGACAGAAATTACAACATTATTTACTTTGGAACAGCTTTTCAAACAAAAGCAGAGGAGGGTAGAAAACCAATCAGATGGTTTTTAGATGAAGCTGACAAATTTGTGAAGGGAAGTAGAAGACATAATTGCCTGTGGTATCTAGACAACTTTAGGTCTTTCTCTTCAAAGAGAAAGATAACATCACACCTCACATCTGCAACTACCATGAAATAATACATCATTGAATATGTGCACAATTGAGCATTCATTATTACAGTCTCCACAAATGTGCAACAATCTTTCAGTAGCCCCAACTTCAGTGAATCCTGTCCTGTATTAAATGAAATATTGTCTTCAAGCAATTAAGAGCTTTACATTTAAATAGCATACTAAGTTCTGTTTCTTTAAGCAAAATTAACCAGAAAATTTTAACTAATGAATATTTCCAAAACAAAGAGCAAATTGTACATAATCTGTGTTTCACATGAAATCTTTGATGTTTACAGAGAATGACAGGATCTCAGTCTGACAACTTACAAAGGCTCCACAGGCCAAATTACTTATAAGTGCCCATATTAATTTAATACTTAAGTAACTGTGACTGGGGCCACTAAAGTATGTTAGCCCTTACCTTTTTTACCTTAGTAATATTTTAACTAACATACCTTGAGAAGTGAAAATGTTAATGACTTGTACCAGCTTGAAAGAAACCAAAAACAACCAACCCCCAACAACACCACAAAAAATTGAACAAAATGCACAAAACACCGAAGTCCAAAAGTTATCGAACTAGTGTATGACTGTAATAAAGGATGTTTCAAAATTTATTGCATGGAATAACAACAATTAGTCATTATAAAGTGTTTCATGCATAAGAAACCAAATTTCTACATACGGCAATTTAAAACTCTAGGTTTTCTACTGAAATACATTCAAATACCATTTTCTATGGAGTTATCCTGTCTTCTCATCTGGCAGTTTTAAACTGCTATGACTAGATTTCCTCTCTTGCAAACAGCAGCTGTCCACATAACACACAAAACTGCACTGTAATTATTTTGAAACGGCAGGATTTTCTCACACATTACTTAAAAATTTGACCTATGTTGGCATTCAACGTACACTTCGTTGGCTTTTCGAAGTCACCCTACTTTAAGCAATGTAAATGGACCACTACAAAGTTAAGTAAGAATTTGAAGTTACTATAGTGCCCTCTTAGCAAGCTTTTACTATCCCCTGATTCTACAAAATGAAAACACCACACAAAAAGTCCCCCTTCCTAATCCTCATAACACTTGTGGATTTTGTTCCATCTGACCCATAAACTACAAATAACCAATCAGTTTCTCAAATGCCTGCCAGGGCATCTCCATGCTTATTGTACCTGAATTTAAAACTTAGATAAAACACTTCCAAAAAAATGCTGAAATACCTCCCATAATTTATGTTTCCAAAGAGAATAAATGGATACTCTAGGTACAGATGTGTTATTTATTCTTGCTAAATCAGAGCAATACTTCTGCTAAATACTTCATTTGACAACATCCTGCATGAAAACAATTCAAAAAAGCAAATACATAACAGATATAAGCCAAAACCCACTGCAAGTCAGAAGAAAAAAGGACCTTGGGGAAAAATCAGCTATATTTAACTGCTAAGAAGCCATGGAACAACTATATTTCACTTGGACTGATAACACAAGAAACATCTTTTTTGACAACTAACATTTAGAAACTGTCAGTTTGTATGTCTAGCAATCTTTCACCTCTGTAACAATTCTTTGTAGCCACATTTTCAACCCTTAAAAGAAGGAAGCAACTTAACTTTCAAGAATGCTTTTCCTTCACTAGAAACAGTTTCTGTCAGTGAACAGTTTCTTCAGGGTGAATAAAGACTTATGAAAATTTCCAAGTCTACATGCCTAAATCACTGAAGTTAGCTATTAAATATACTGGCTTCCACGTTCAACAGTACTAGAAATCTCCAACTTCTATTGATACTGATTAGAGACAAAATATTGAAAGTCTACTGTGAAAGCAAGGTGCTCAGTGGCTCTGAGTGTTTCTGTGTGAACATTTAACCAGAAGAGAACATGAGATCTTTCACAAGAAGCTCCTCTTCTCATGTACAGTATAACCTATTCTCTGGTACAGCTGAAACTGGCTCTATCAATCTCCCATTTGCCAGCAGGATAGAGGATTTGAAGAACGGGGATCACAAAATTTGATTTTCATTTAAACAGCTTCTGGTTCTTTCAGCTTCACTATTAAAGAGTTGGGTCACAGGGGCATGCAAGAATCATTTTCCACCCAAAACAAATCTAAAATTCCAAATACAACCTCAGATGTTTTCTCAGATCTACACAGACCTAAATGGTTCATAAGATAGTTGTCAAAAATAAAGACAGGAAGAAGGGTTAAATGGCACAAATCCCCTTGTACAATGGTGTGGACACTTCAAAAACCTACCAAACAAATAACACAGATATGCAAGAATGCTACTTAAGCCAGAATCTGGAAAGACCAGAAGAAAAAAACCAAGGGAAGCCAGGGAAGTGCTAGCCAGCAGGCTGCCTATTTGTCAGATACCTGTTGTGCGGAAATGGGCATCTCCATGACTCCTCAGGTCTTTTCCTACACATGTCTTAAGTGGAATCTAGCAAACATCCAGCATGAAGATTTCTGGGGTATGCTACCCAGTCTTATTCTTTTAAATCATAATAATAATTACTTCTTCAAAACAGGTGGTCAGCATTCTTCGTAAAAATCACAAAACCACTCAGAAAAGTTTCCAAGTCAATTTGGCTACAATCTAGTGTGAATCTAAATTCCTTTTTACTTAGTCAAAGAACTGAGGTCAGAAAGTCCAATAAAACTGTATTTTAATAATTTTCTGTAACATCAGGTAACTACAAGCAGAAGTGAAAAAAAGAAAATCTCCTCTTTAAGAATCTTCAGAGTTAGTTTCAATTCTGGCAAACATACAGTGTTAAAACCACAGTGTCTCTTCTGGTACGCCTGTGGGCTCCCTACTCTTCACATTTTCATGTTCAGTGCAAAGTTAAGAGAGACATATGATCCTAGGCTCACTTCGGTTCCTTCTGCACCGCAAGTATATGAATAAGCTACTTAAACATTAGAAGTACAGAGAATGGATAAGACAAAAGTACTTAAAAACAAAATGAGGACATTATAATTAATGCACTTCACTTTGATCTGTAATATGGCCACCCTAGAAGATAGATAATTAGACAGCTTTCCTATATGCATAAACAGATATACCAATATATTTTTTTTAATTGGGACATGAAAAATATTGGTTTTGGAAAAAAGGAAGAAACAATATTTACCCTAACCTGTATGCAATGCTCTCAAATAATATGCAATTCTATTGCTTTTGAACATGTTAGTTAAGAAACAAAATTGATAAAAAGCAAGTAAAAACTGCATGCCACTGTCGTAGTTTTTCACTGAATTACCAGTAACACACACACTGAGAAGGACTGGTGTTGAAAAATTACCGCCTGCTAAAATGGATTTAGTACAAACCAGAACACGTAATATAAAAGAAAATTGATCACTACTTACAGAGTGCTATAAATGAACACAGTGCTTTACAGATAAACATTAACAGGGTTCCTTCCCTTTAAGAGCATATAATTGAACTCAAATAGGACACTCTGAATGGCAATTAAGGTTTGTGAAAATGAGCAGAGGCATTGTTATTGCAAAGATGAATATAGAAAGAAACAACAGAGACTTGCATGCTCCCTGCTTGATTTCCTGCAAAAGCTGTAATTCACAGACTGCTATTGTTCTGATGGCTGTATGGACTTGTTCAAAGGAAAGATTACATACCTGTAATTTAAAAGGTGGCAATTGACTATTGAACTATCAGATTTGATATTCCTTTTATTAATACAGAACACTTAAAGAAAAGATAAGAATTCTATAATTGATGTGGTTCACTGCTTATTTTTCATTTCAGGACAAATGAACATAGCTATAGCATGCATTTTGTTCAGCTTCTGGTTGTGGTGGAACAGACAAAGCTGTTTGACATAGCCATGGAGATCAGTATAAATAAGATGACAAATGACCACCAGCTGTGTAGAGTACAACACAAATGCAATACACAAAAACCAGAAGAGAAACAATTAGAAATAAATGACATGAAGTAGGAAACTGAAAAAGTCTTTATCAAAAGACAAATTTAGTATAGTTCCTTCAAGGGGCCTGAGACAGTTCACAGATCAATTCGCAGAAGAGAACTCTATGTGAAAGTTTAAAAGTAACCCATAATGGGACAGCTGGGGATATTCCTTTGTCACTGGCAGCATCATAAATTTAACAAAATCAAAAGCCAGGTGACTGAGGTAATAGGCACTCTAAAAGACATGCTAGGAACATTTTGATGCAGATGCTGCAGTTGAGAAAAAAAAAATTAAAAAAAAAAAAAATCACACGAGACACTTTTTATAGCTTTAGTATCTTCAAGCTACTCCCTATTCCAGCATCTATTCAGAATGCATCTGAGCACAAAGAATAGAGAAGATGATCAGAGACTTTCTAATAAATTACATAAGAAGGGATAAATTAAAAGATTTCTTGAAGAGTTAGATACTAGACTGGGAAGAAAACTTTGAGGGAGCAAATGGCCTGTTTGTTAATATGCATGATCCCACCTAAAGAAAACCCTCAAACCACTGTAAGGCATGAGAGAAGTGTAAAGCACAGCTAAATGTAGAACCATCAAACCAACAAAGCAGGCCTGAGCAAAGTAGTCATCAAGTTGTTTGAGAAATACTTGAATAAAAGCTGGTTATGGATTTGTCTGGGGTTGGAGTGTTTTTTGACAAAGAGGAAAACCACTTGAAATAATTAAGCAAGAAAATAAATATTGAAAAGCAAGAGAAAATACTACTTTTTTTGACCAAATCAATTTAATTTACAAGCTTATGTTTAGGTACCCACAGAGACAAGAGATGTACGAGTATCTCAAAATTTTTCAGACTATTAATAAATGCAAAGTATTCTTAACCACACATTAAGATGTTGAGTTTCAAACATTATTCTTCGACACAAGGGGGGGAAAAACCCTGTTCTTCAAACATCCTCACTTCTTGTCTATGAGATCTGAGAGAAGGTGTCCACCCACATGTAACAATACCACAACATACAAGAACAATCAGACCACCGAAAAGGAAACTGAACACTTCCATGGGATCATCCAAAAATCTGCAGTGTTGTCACTTATGATGCAGAAGGCAAAAATTAAGGTGAAAATTATGTATACAGTTATAAAACTTAGTTAATTTTTTTATAGAACATATATATTCTGTATTATAGACAATTATTCTATATAGACAATTCTATTCTATAATTGTTTATAGAACTTCACAAGACAAATTAACTTTTCTCCCTAATATCCAAAAGAAAAGCATTACAAATTTTTTGGCCGAAAAAGGAAAATATATATGCATGAAGAGAAACAACAAAAATTTATCAATAGTTATCTTCGAGATAAATTAAAATGCAAATAGCATTCCGTGTTTCATCTGTCAGAACAGAGGAACATTTGAAAGGCAAGGGGACAAATACAAACCCATGAGGCAGATAATGTTTTTACAGTGCACCTTCATAAGCATTTATTCTGTTAGTGATAGCTCATCTGTTTCTGTAAGAGCTTCTGGTTTTGCAACTAGGAATCCAACACCATAAGATGCACAGTCAACTATATAGATGGGCAAAATAAAGCTGTGAAGCAGGAGCAAATCTGCATTACTCAAATATGAGACTATAAGTAAGAGTAATCTCAACTTTTGCAACATCTCAACACTCAGTACAGAATTTAAACATCAAATCTCATCAGTGCTCTTGCTTTAAGCCTTTTCATCTAAAGTAGATCCTGAAATAATACAAAACTTGAGGAAAAGTCCAAGTAGAGTGCTATTTTAATAGGATTTTCAGTAACACAGATTATACATCATAAAAAGTAGGCATTACAAGAAGAAGGGGCTTAGACATGCCACTATACCAGTACCATTATTCATTTACTTGAGAGAGGAAAACACATTTTTTGGTCTATGATTCCAGATTGTGTAATCTCACCATAGAATTTCAACCATAACCTGAAATAATTCCTTCAATGTACAGCTGCAGTGTACCCCTTAAAAAAAGATTGAAACAGGTATGAACAACTTGTTCTTCTGATAAAATGCACTGGCAGGCTGGTAGAAATTTAACCATTTGGGGATTAAAAACTAGTTAATACACAACAATGATGAAAGCAATCCTGGCATTTGCAATGTTTTTATAGTCTATTGCTGTTTCTTTTTGAAAAGAAAACTTGAATGTGAGCAAGTTTTCACTGGATTTTACACAGAATAATTGAACAGAACACAATACTTTTGCTAGAAGCAAATCACTGAGACAAAGAAGTGCATTGAAATTAACTACTGAGAACAATATATATATTAAGAGGGTGTGCACTGAAAATGTCATTTCCTTATGCTATTTAAACATGTAATAAAAAGAAGACTAAACATTTCAGCTTCATTCACAGAATCTGTTTTACAACACATTACATGAAGTGAATCTAAATCTATCTCTTAATTGTAGCAGATGCAAAATTAGTGAAAGCTCATCCTTTACTTATTACAGGACTGCCCTCATGTTCATAAATACTGGCTTCAAGTGACAGTTATATTATGCAAAATTCTCAGTTGTAAGAATCTTGATAGAAGCCTCACTGTTTTTATTGGGTAATAAAATGCAAGTCACTCTAGCGGAACCTGTAGAATAAATTTCTTTAATACGTCATTAACACTACCTCATAAACTAAATTGTTGATTTGAAAAGGGTATGAGGAAAACTCCATGCACTTCCTGCTGGACAATTTACACCTAAGAATGCAGAAATAAGGCTGACAGTAATAAATTCAATCTTTTTTAACTTAAGATCTTTCAGGAAATAATAGTCCAAATTAAAAGGCGAAAATAACAGAAGCAAAGGCATTTTATCATGAAAACTTAAAGACATAGATGCTAGAAAACAATGATTGTTTCTAAACCTGAGAACACACAAAAGAAGAAACCTAGTATCAGTTCATTAATATTACACTGTGAGATTATGCAAATAGAAATAAGCAGAGTTTAATGAGAGTCCAAGATAGTGAAGAAAAGCTGGAATCTAAACAGCTTCCTGCAAAGTTGAGATCAGCTTCATGATTTTTTCCAATCATGCCCAGAAGAACTCTTGCAAGACGAAGTGGCAGCTGGAGAGTCTTTGCCTGTTCCAGGTAAGCTCCTGAGACATTGGGGAATGTACAATGAAGTGTTTATAAATTCACTGGAATCATGATGGACTCTGAACCATGCCTCCCATAAGCATAGCTCTGAAAGCAATCCAATACTCCTATGGTTTAAAACTAGGATGTTACTTAAAACAAGGATCTCACTCTGACGTTTTGAATATGAAAAGTGTAGCATATCCACTTCACATTACAAACAATTTTCTCAACATAAAAATAGTCTTTTAAAATAACTACATAAATCATCCATATCTACATTTTATTGGAAATAAATAAGTTCAAAAATTAAATCAATGCAGAGCATTTTAATCTCTTAAGAACCAGATTTGGGGTTTGAGATTCAAATATCAATTTTCTGAAGAGTATACAGATTATTTTGTTTTCTCCCAAAAACATATTGATCATACTTTTATCTGCACGATGCCTGATTAATATTGCTAAGAAATATGAAACTTCAGAATTAAACAATTTTTCACTTACGGGCTACAAGGAAAACACTGGAAATATATAAATTATAGCAGGTTTTTTAAAAAGTATTTTATAGTATGACTTTGCTGCTGTTCCAATACCAAAACCACTGTATTGGAGAAACTTCTCCGGAAATTTAATTTCTAGAAGTAATGCCACTTTCAGCTCTGGTTGAATGCTACATTTCACTGTACTGGCTGGATTATTGATGATAATGCTATCTATAGGGCTATATATTTTCTACCTCTACAGTGTCTTTTCCCATCTGAAGCTTAACACACTGCTGTTGTATTAAGATTTTCTGTCAATATACTTGTCAGTACACACTGTATCATTATCTTACACGTAGTTATAATACTTTTAGATCTGACAATACACTTGTTTCCCCCACTGACTATAATTATTTTCGCCTTTTTTACTCTTTCGCAACAATTTTTCAAGTTATCTTTAAAACTGTTAAAATTAAATGGGAAATACATTTTTGTGAAACTTTTCATGTTTAAAATAAAACGAAAGCAAACTCTCAATAGCTTGCACAGCCTAATTAAAAAACACTTCAAAGAAGTTATTTGTAACATTTTTGTACACACACAGACCCAGGAACACAGAAAAAACAGTCCCCTCCATGCATGCACATAAACACAAAGCTCCATTTCGACTACTAACTTCCAATTTTTGAAGCGCCTCCAATACTTCTTAAATGATTTACTGAATATAAGAGTCCACTCAGTATATTGAGTTTGATATATCATTTATTATATGTATTTATTTGTTTTATGCTCGTTGTGAATCACTAAAGCAGAGTCTGTATTCCTGTTAACATGCAGCTCTGAGTTTGTACTATGGCTATTTTACCATACTATGTCATGGCCATGATAGCTTAATTATTTTAAATAATTTTCCCAGCTGCATACCACAGACTTTTTGCCTTCCTCAAAAAAGTGTATTGCATATCCGTTTAATGCACATTGGTAAACATGCATTAAATCTGGAAATCTTCCTCTATTTATCAATATTGAGTTTAATACACAGGAAAAAATACCCTATGATTCCTGAAAACAAACGTTAAAAAAAACAGCTTCAAGGTGATGGAGACAGTGTTCCATTCAAAGTGTATCTTTACATTTTTATGGCCCAGATCCCACCATTTTGCAATTCTTACCACAGCTGGTTATGGTAACTTGAAGTATTTTTCCATCTTGCAATTAAGACACTATTAAATATTGGGACATGTTAATAACTCTCTCTCATTACCACATTAGAAATCATTATTGTCACCACACAGTATAATGTAATGCTGGATTAATATAGTGGAAAATTGCTAATCATATAGTAACATTTCAATGTTTTTACTACATTAGCAAAACTGATTAAGAATAAAGTGCAAATAATAAATAAGACACAATTTTACAAGCAAGGACAAAATTACAAGCAAAATGACAGCACTGAGATTGCTGCTGTACCTAATAAAATAAATATCAATTATGTTACGCTTCTGGCTAGAATTTAAAATACTTCAGAGTTGCTGATACACAGCACTTTTGGAAATCAGATCTCCTCTATGTCTTTAAAACTAAAAATTGTTATGGCCTTTTCTAATTGCAATTGAATTTGCAACCAAATGGGAATTATTTTCAAGGTTGGAAACTATCTACAATTTTAATTTCTGTTAAACTATACACATTTTTAAGCACTACATTATAGTAAGAAAGCTAGCAGATAATTTCAAGTTTCCACCAGAAAATAACTGTATAATTTTAATAATCCCCTGTAGCATATTTAGATATTACACTTCTAACTTAGTATGCATGAAATGGAAAATACCAACAGGATCCAATTTCTGTTAACATCCAAGTAGTTTTTTCTAAGGACTTTCGAGCATCCACAAACACTACTTTTAAATTAAAACTTCCTTTTTGTAGCATGCAAGTTCCAAAACGCATGATAAAATGTGAGATTACAATACAAAAGTCTATCCCTTTTATCAGTCTTCATTTTGCATACTCTTAGAAAATACAAAAGAATTATTATAAACTGATTCATTAGTTACTTAAATATTCTAAACAGCGCATATCACTTCAAAACCAGTTAACAGCATATATTCAGATGCTTCTGTAATTTCTTCTGATATAAAGAATGCAAACTAGAATTGTAACACAACTTTTACTAATTCTAGCAAGGCTATTGCAATTCAGTTTAGACTTGCAAAATGAGTTTGAACTAATCTGACTTAAGTGTAAACATAACTTGACAAATATTTCAAGATAGTCACAAAATACCGCTTTAGACTTTTATTCATTTCAGTAAAGATGTTTTTAAAGTATTGAAAAGAAGAAAACATCTCAAAATGTTTTCTTTTCTAACTCACAGACATAATACTAAGTTCACAAAAGCAAAATTTTGATATCCCCTTGCTTACAGAGTCTCTCTGCTAGATTTATATTAAATTACAGTACTAAGTAGGTATGTTTCCATTTACAGCACTATACTATACTTCACTATGCACCTCATTCTTGGAGTCTAGACAAGTTTCTGGCACTTGGTTACCGTTAGCAGTTAACTCAACTTCCACAAAATGCCAATATCCATTGTGTAACTCTCCCCATTGTTAAGGAACCCTCTCTTCTCACTTCATCTTAAATTACAGAAGAAAGTGGATCATCAATGCAGTAGACTAGGAATTTTAATTTAATTCCATTTAAGATTTCTCATTTAAAAAGTACTGTCTCCCTGAAACCAAGGCACAGTGCAGAAAGGTATCTTTATTTGACAAGACTCTTGTCAGGGAAGATTACTCATGATGAAAATGCATTTCCTTGTCAGAGAGACCTGAGCACACCCAAGAGTTTTGTTGCAGATCAGATAACTAGGGCGTTGAGAAATGGCAAAGCACATACTGAATACAGGTTTTCTATATCCCAGTGACTGCATGGACTAATTCAGTATTCTCGGGATTGACTATTGCTTATCCTCCTATAAATTTCTTTTTTACCCTGTCAAATTTGGCTCAGTTGGTAAAGGCTCTTGAAAAAGTTGGCTCTTGAAATCTTTAAGTGTTTCATAGGAAGGAAAGAGTATTTGCTGACAAAGGCATAGCTGAGCGCATGAAGAGTCACAAAATACCAGTGAAACTTCTTTTTATGACAGAGTAAAATAAAAAGCTGCTTCTCTATATTTTATTCCTCAAATCCATAGAGATAACAGTCTTCCTCTAGTAAATAGCAACACTAGGTACTTCAAAGTCTGAAAACATTTATGATTCTTAGACCCATGTTGGGAAGTACTGTTTTACACTGATAGAAAACCCTGAGTAATACAGAGGGAGGAGTAATGGGAAAATAGTTCTCTGAAGAATCAAACCCTGTATTTGTCAGTTCCTAGTTCCCATCTTTGAAGTTCCATTCTTGTAATGCCTAAATTAACAAGGTTGAAATACATAAAAAGCTACCTAAAAATGCCTAAAAAGGGCTTCTGAAGTAAACCTAACTTCAAATTTCATTGCCATTAGGAGATGATATTTAAAATTTTATGTTCCAGTTAATTTTCAGAATGCCATATTTAAATACTCATCTATTCTGCATTTCAGTTTTATTACCATGCTGGTTCAACTCTTATTTAAGAAAAAAACCCTAAAGCCCCCAAAATGAAAAACCTTGCTCTGACATTCATCATGTTAAGTTATATTACTAGCAGAAGTGTAGTATCTGCTGACTAGGACTCATTACTTCCTTCATGAAAGGCTGGAGTAATAAAATTAAATCAGTATCTGATCAAGGTGGCTCCTATTTTGGCATGGGGTTTTACATTTTATGGATTTTTCTTAGAAATGACATCTCAAACCAATGTTTTTGTATAGTATGAGGTGATAGCTCCTGAAATTCACAGGAACGAGGGAAGACTTGATAGCAGGTGCATAACAACTCTTTTATTCTTACAACACATATTTGTAAACCAATAATTTCCTATTTATTCAGATAAACCCCACCACTTAAAGTATTGACATAATAAAATTCTTTGCATCCTGAAAAACTATTTTCCTTTTTTATTATATTGGTCCCAGTGGAAATTTAAGAGTTTCTGCAGATGCTGACTTGCTGTAATTCAAAAGCATTGCCTCAAATCCAGTTTACCCATACAATCTCCAAAATATCACCGCTTTTAAATTAGAGGTTTAATAGATCCCTAAAAGATTTTGTCATACGTAAGATCTGAGATTTAACTTACTCACACAAAGAAAATATGATACAAAAAACCCAACTCAGAACAGGCATTAAAGGCCCGAGTTTACCAACAAAAGCAAAGACATCCTAGCTGGAAGCCTCACCTTAATTGAGTGGTGTCTAGGTAATGCACCACATGCCATGTACAAGATCAATCACAGATGTGAAATCGTTACAACACCTAGACACAACACACTAGACTGAGGACAGCAAGTAGGTCCACGCTGAAAATCTGTTACATATGTTCAAGATGTTTTATTGTATTTCCTGTTAAAGAAACACCAAGAGTTTTAAAAGTGAAGATAGCAATAGATTTGAATAAAAACACGCAACTTTTTGTTCCATTACCTAAGAAACCCTAACATATGAGTACATGCAAGTTAAGCTGCTACTGTGATTAAATAATTATGCTCTAGTATCACGCATGATGTCAGTCGATGGTGTTATGCCTGCTTAAGGAGAATGCCAAGCCCAGGCACATTTTTGAGAAATTTTGCAGTGTTGTGGGCCAATCCCAACTGTAAATCTTTTAATTTCTCTAAGTAGTTATTGGAAGCGTTTGAAAGAGGTTATTTCTAGTAAAAGCTCACTTTCCTCATCTACTACTTCCCCTCCCACCATCAGCTTGATCAGAAATTAATGGGTGCACATGCAACTTCATTTACTGAGAGACAGATACAGAATGAGACTAAAAAAGGTCAAAGAGAAAGTAGGTAAAATACAACTGCCTGATGGCATTCCACCAAAGACACTCCACTTCCCCAGGAACAACTATTTTTACCTTCTAGCCCAACTGTAGAGCTAAGTATTTCTAAAGGTACCTAAATAATTAAATAAAGAGTCATTATTTTCCCCTCAGTTTTCTTTCACAGTCTTGCCTGAACTCTTTACTACGTTTATCTTGCCTTACACTTGAATCTGTAGTTACTTTACTCCACAGAAAGCAAGAAATTAAATGGCATTATCAAACAGTTACTGAAAAGGCATCAACATTCCTGAAAATGGAGGAGTAAAAAAAAGATCATAGAAGTCTGGAATTCAAAACAGCGCAATAAAAAGAGTTGAAGTAAATAAACACAAAGGTACAATAATGATTTATCATTTATGCATACTGCTTCCTCCTATTCTGTCACTATTTGTGAAAGCAAAAGAGCACACTGCTGCTTTTTTCATCCCAATACTTTTTAATATATTTCCTTCCTGCAAATTAAAACCCAAGCATAACTAGCAGCAGTAATCATGCTAATAGTTACATATACATTCATGTGCTTCAGTACAACTCCAAGTTGGCTGAAGTCACCACCACTGAAGATTTTGCACTAAAAGTTTCTAATGCATAGCATCTAGTTATCTCATCCTTTTAGGTACCCTTAGAACCTAAGAGAAATAATTTCATTGACATGAAGTTAAAATATTTGACTTAAGAATTAAGGCAGTCATTAACTGTTTCATATAATACACTTCCATCTACAAATTCAGGCCAAAAGATGCCACTGACTGATTTAAAGAAGATAGAACCTATAACGTGCCTTTATCAATGAAGACTATCCATACACTGCCACTCAGTGCTCTTATGAACAGTAATTATCAGATACTGATACACTGCAATAGGATAGGAAAGGAGCGGGAATCAGAAAGTATTTGTCTCATTCTTGTTTCTGATATAATTTTGAACAAAGGCCATAGGCCAAAGCAAGGTAAGCAACTACTTTAGACCCTGAAGACTTGTGCCAACTTGGTAACTCAGAGTTCCCCTCAGACTGCTGTACGTGAAAATAATCTCTTTCCAATTCAAGTATTTATGGCCACATGTAACTACGGTATATCCATACAAACTAAAGCGGTCAATTCAAATCACACATTCTTTCATCCATCCTGGATTTATTGCCACCATTGAAAGTTTGCAGGTGATTCAGAAGGCAGTAAGATCTGAGGTCACTAATTTCCATTGGAAGAAAATTTCTGTGGGCTGATCATCAGGAAAAAAATCTAGGCCACATTCAAAAATTATATAAAATGCTCATAAAATATATTGCTTTACATTGACTTGACTCATTTGTTCTCTGTTCGGAGGTGTAAGTTAGAGTTCATACCTATAAATTACTTTCTTCTATCTCCAAATTTGACTCTTTCTTTCCAGATTTTGCAGCTGTTATTTTTTAATAGCTCCTCTGTTTCTGAGGAGGACAGCCACTGTGAGAGAGATCTTTACTGCTAAAGGAGACACAGTCCCCTAGGTAGTCTAGTCAGCTTTGATATTTAGTACCATGCTCTGGAGCCAGTTTCAGTATGTAATGGAGAGCACCTGTAGTTCAGAACTGAAGCTCTCAGTTCTAAACTTAAGTTGCTGTATTCCGGACCAGAGAGCGTTATTTTAAGCCTCAGGTATTTTCCAGGTACACGATTGTTAAGAGTAATCAAGCATGCAAGTCTCCAAGTTAAGATTTGTATCTGTCCGAATAACAGCACAGACTTGTAGTCAATAAAAAACAACTTTTAGAAGCTCTATCCTAGACTGAAGAAGCTCATAAGCTGCACATAGTTAACAAAGTGCAATATTTTAAGCACTAACTTCTAGCAAAGGTTTCATCTTTCCGTTGGTATCACTTCTACACTAAGTTCAGCCCCAATATATTGCTTTTCATGTATGTTCAGATTTCTCAGAAGCTTTTAGATGATGCTCCCTGCACTGACTTAAAGGAAACATACAATTTCATGCTTGCATACTGGCAACATCTGATAACCCCCTGGGGTTTCATGTGAATTCTAACTACCATGGAAAAGAAAACAAAGGTCTGAAAGAGTCCATACAGGACAGCTCATGCAACACAGATGTCAATTCCCATAACATACAGTTACCAAACTTAGTTTGGTATTACTGCTACTGACAGTAGCAACAACCTTTGGATCCCTGAGCTGTGAGCAAAATAAACAATGAACATGACTGTGGACAGGCTGTCTCCATCTCTTCTTTCATTACTTCTCTGATTATACCCCTAACATTAGCTCTGTTTAAATGAATGCTTACCTGCATCCAAAGTCAACCTAATGGAAGGACCAAGTGGAATAGACCCACAACAATGGCAGAAGATGGGCCAATTTTTTTGAATTGTCCTTCATTTTTGTAGTTGTATATTATCAAAGAAAAGGCACTGCTGGTCTCCTTAAAAGAGATGCGGACATCTACAATTCAAGCATGACCCTATAGGACAGGCTGGACCCTATGTCCTACAACAACACTCCCAAACATACTCCAAAACCAAAGCAATAAAGCAACAGTTTTGAAATTAATTGTAAGGTACTCCTTGCATAAGGACAGTGATGACCATAACACTTGGCAGAGCAAGCAGCATCTGACAAATCCTGTATTAATGAAATACCAAGTACTATTCAAAGAGCCACCAGCTCTTCCCTAAAGCAGACTGTCAAAATAAAAAGGAAAGCTTCTAGTATATGACATCCTGCCACTGGACTCTGGGTCCCCCTGTTAGAAATGGAGGGGTATTTCGACTTTCCTGACAACAACCTGGAGCAGCTCCCTTGGAAAAAGGGATGCTCCCTTCTTAAGTTCAGAATGGGGAAAACAGAAAGGAAAAGCAACAAGAAAGCTGGAGAACAAGAGAAGACTACAGACTCTTAAGATGTACAGTGAGTTTGATTTAGAGAACAAATCCAAAATAAAGACATGCAGAGGTCTGGGGGTGAAGAGGAAATTGCACGGAGTTTATCTACTGTCAGAAGCCATTTGAAGGTCCCAAACTAGCAGGCAAAACCATTTAAAAAGTCCTATAAAGAACAGAAGAGGGTGGGATTTGTTTTTAAACTTTTATTTAATCCACCTCACCCATATGTCGCAAATGAGTGGTTTATGCCGCTTAAAGTATCACCGTCAAGGATACTGGCAAAAGTGATTTTAATAGAAGTTTATAAATCACAGAATCACTACGGTTGGAAAAGACCTGTAAGATCATCAAGTCCAACCATAAAAAAAAAAAAAAAAACAAAAACACACACACTAAAAAAATACCAAAACCACCCATAAACCACAAAATACACCACAACCCACACCAAAACAACCCACCCACACCACACAGCACCATGCCCATCAAGCCACATCCCACAATGCCACATCCACACGCTCCTTGAATACCTCCAGAGAGGGTGACTCCACCACCTCCCTGGGCAGCCTCTTCCAGTGTTTCACCACTCTCTCAGTAAAGAAACTTTTCGTAATATCCAGCCTCAACCTCCCCTGGTGCAACTTGAGGCCATTTCCTCTTGTCCTGTCACTAGTCACTTGGGAGAAGAGACCAACACCCACCTCTCTGCAACCCCCTTTCAGGTAATTGTAGAGAGCGATAAGGTCTCCCCTCAGCCTCCTCTTCTCCAGACTGAACAACCCCAGCTCCCTCAGCCGCTCCTCAGAAGACTTGTGCTCCAGACCCTTCACCAGCTTTGCTGTCCTTCTCTGGACACGCTCCAGCACCTCAATGTCCTTCTTGTAGTGAGGGGCCCAAAGCTGAACCAAGTACTCAAGATGCGGCCTCACCAGAGCCGAGTACAGGGGCACGATCACTTCCTCACTCCTGCTGGCCACACCATTTCTGATACAGGCCAGGATGCCATTGGCCTTCTTGGCCACCTGGGCACGCTGCTGGCTCATATTCAGCCGGCTGTCAATCAACACCCCCAGGTCCTTTTCTGCAGGGCAGCTTTCCAGCCACTCGTCCCCAAGCCTGTAGCATTGCCTGGGGTTGTTGTGACCCAAGTGCAGGACCTGGCACTTGGCCTTGTTGAACCTCATACAATTGGCCACGGCCCATCGATCCAGCCTGTCCAGATCCCTCTGCAGAGCCTTCCTACCCTCAAGCAGATCAACACTCCCACCCAACTTGGTGTCATCTGCAAACTTGCTGAGGGTGCACTCTATCCCCTCATCCAGATCATCAGTGAAGACATTAAACAAGACCGGTCCCAAAACTGAGCCCTGGGGGACTCCGCTTGTGACCGGCCGCCAGCTGGATTTCACCCCATTCACTACAACTCTCTGGGCTCGGCCATCCAGCCAGTTTTTAACCCAGCGAAGAGTGCACCTGTCTAAACCACGAGTCGCCAGCTTCTCCAGGAGAATACTGTGGGGAACAGTGTCAAAGGCTTTGCTGAAGTCCAGGTAGACAACATCCACAGCCTTCCCCTCATCCACTAGACGGGTCACCTGGTCATAGAAGGAGATCAGGTTGGTCAAGCAGGACCTGCCTTTCATGAACCCGTGCTGGCTGGGCCTGATCCCTTGGTTATCCCGCACGTGTCCCGTGAGCGCCCTCAAGATGAGCCTCTCCATAATCTTCCCCGGCACCGAGGTCAGGCTGACAGGCCTGTAGTTCCCTGGATCCTCCTTCTGGCCCTTCTTGTAGATGGGTGTCACACTGGCAATCTTCCAGTCGTCCAGGACCTCACCCGTTAACCAGGACTGCTGATAAATGATGGAGAGCGGCTTGGCAAGCTCCTCTGCCAGCTCCCTCAGCACCCTTGGGTGGATGCCATCGGGCCCCATAGACTTATGTGTGTCCAGGTGGCATAGCAGGTCGTTAACTACTTCCTCCAGGATCATGGGGAGCCTATTTTGCTCTCCATCCCTGTCTTCCAGCTCAGGGAGATGGATAGCCTGAGGATACCTGGTCTGACTATTAAAGACTGAGGCAAAGAAGGCATTAAGTACCTCAGCCTTTTCCTCATCCTTCGTGACAATGTTCCCCGCCGCATCCAGTAAAGGATGGTGATTCTCCTTGGCTCTTTTTTTGTTGTTAATGTATTTATAGACGCATTTTTTGTTGTCCCTCACGACTGTGGCCAGGTTGAGCTCTAGCTGAGCTTTTGCCTTCCTAATTCCTTCTCTGCATGACCTAACGAGGTCCTTGTATTCTTCTTCACTTGCCTGCCCCTTCTTCCAGAGGTGGTAATTTCTCTTTTTTTTCCCCCGAGTCTCAACAAAAGCTCCTTGTTCAGCCAGGCCGGTCGTCTTCCCCGACGGCTCTTCTTACAGCACATGGGGACTGCCTGCTCCTGTGCCTTCAAGATTTCCTTCTTGAAGCAGGTCCAGCCTTCCTGGGCCCCTTTGCCTTTCAGGACTGTCTCCCAAGGGACCCTCTCAACCAGTGTCCTGAACAGGCCAAAGTCTGCCCTCCGGAAGTCCATGGTAGCAGTTTTGCTGACCTCCCTCCTTACTTGGCTAAAAATTGAAAACTCTATCATTTCATGGTCGCTAAGCCCAAGACGGCCTCCGACCTTCACTTCTCCCACCAGACCCTCACTGTTCGTAAACAGTAGGTTTAGTAGGACCGGCTAGGTCCACTCCTAGTCTCAGACTTGGACAATGGTTTATGTCTAATGGAAGAAATACAAAGAGTAGGGAAGACCCTCCCATTGAGTAACAAGGTTCAGAGTAGACACCCTTGCTTTCTAAACTCCTTCTCAGAGAGGAGTCTGTTAATTTTAAATCATAGCTTTAGAACTGGGAACATTTGGCATCTTTTGCAAGCTCACAAAAAAGGCAAGGAAGGGGATTGTGGAAAGTGGAAGAGGTCATTTCTTGTTAAGCCAGACACACCATAAAAGAGAAGTTCAAATTCAGTGGTCAGACAGCAGTTCAGAGCATGAGTTAGAGACAAAATTTTTGTGTCTTTGACTTCTTGGTTGAACAAAAGATCTATTGTTTGGTAGTCAAAACCCTGCTTTCAGCTGTCTAGAAGCATCCTAAATACTAGACACTTCTCATGATGCTAGTAAAATGAAAAAATCTGACAAGAACACAAGGTCAGATGGTGGTCTAATTCTTCCCCTCCTTCTACACCTTCTAGAAAAGATGAAAGTATAATTAAACGTCACCTTGATAGAACTAATAAAATAGTTTATCGATATATTTCAAGGAATGGACGGGAAAAGTGAGAATATCCAAAAGAAAAACCGAGAACCCAAAATGCCATCTCACTCCATCATGTTGCAATTAAAAAATAATTATCTGATAAATGTTCTTGCTTGCTTGACTTGGAACATAATCAATTACTATACCTCAATATTTTCGATTAAGCATACCATACCATACCATTCTCCGTTTTATAAGCGAAGTTGCTTTGGAATTTAATTATTAACCTTTAAAATGAGTCTAAAATGTAACTTGCCCACAATATTTAACAAAAGGAAACCTGGTTGTCAAGCCTATGTTGCCTCAGCAATTGCTGCATCCAACTTCTTTTATTTGTAAAAACTGTTAGAGCTATTGACATAGGGATCTCTCAGACAGATAGCTTCATATGACCAGGTCACAGTTACCTTTTCTTTTACGTACCTTAGTTCTCAGGATCTTTAAACCTTTGAACTGTATGTCAGAGTTAAACAAAAAACCATCAGAAGTCTGTCATACACAGAAGCTTACTTTTTTATTTGCATATATATTTCTGTATGTGTACAGCTCAGATAAAAACATAAACCTGCTTTATTTTTAGCAGGGCAGCTTTGAGTCATCTCGTCTAACATTCTAGCACAGTTAGATTGTCACAGAAAAATCACACTTGGTCTACTTCACAGCAGCATTCCCAGCACAAAGCTCAAATTTACATTATGTATGTAAATTTTAAAACTGTTATTGCTGCAGTTTTTTAAATCAAGTTAGTTCTTCTGAAAAAAATTATACTTGTCATACCTAAAGCCATTATCCATCCATACCAAAATAAGGTAGCAGAAAAAGAAAATTTCCTTCTCATTCCTGCCACCTTGCCCTTATTTTGTGACCCGCCAGTCCTGGCTCATGCCAGATCATGGTTTGGATCCTAGAGCACACCTAGTGGAAAAACAAGGCATGTAGTTTCTTATTGGACTACTGCAAAGCATTTGAAAAGTAGATATATCTTCATCGATAGTGATGCCAAAACTTGATAAATTGCCTAGATAGAGGGTCATGGACTAGCTTGTAATAAAAAATAAAAAAATAATTTTTTTCATTAATTGTGGTTCTGAAGAAACAACGTAACTAAATGTGCAAATACTCTGACAAATGCTTATTTGAGACTAATTATTTGAGAATAATTCCTTTGCCTTTGGTAGATGCGCTTTTCCTCACTTTTATTATTAAGACTACCTCAAAAGAATGAGTCTCATTTCCTTTTGCTCTTCAGATCTGGAACAGAACATAAAGTTGACGTTTCAGTTCCAAAACATCACAAAGACCTGTCTCCTATGGGCAACTAACATTGGACAAGAGAAAATGCAATAACATATCAAAACAATTCTGAAAAACAGATTTTAAGTGTGTTGTAAAAGCACATAACTGTTTTAAAAAATGCAATTAATTATATAATAATTCAGTTTAGTGTTAAGGTACAATTGTAACATAAGTGTATTCCTGCAGGGCTAACGTCTTTGCATTTTGAATATTTAAATTCAATCAAGTTTTAAAAATAACATTTGAAAAAACTTCACAGTGCCTTAAATAGGCAATCCCTAAACTTTTAGATTTGGTTAATCAGATGCATTACCATTTTATCTCATATATAAAAAAGGGCAGGGATTGTTATAATCAGCAGTATTTAGCAACTTTTCACAGCAATTTTAAAAGGTAATACATATCACCATGTTATCAAGATATCTGCACTTCACATATGACAACCATTAGTAAAACTAATTTGGGGATCCAAATTCTTCAGTTACTCTAACCACACTAATGCTGAATCTTTTACTACCTTGCAATTATCACTAGCTATATTAATAAAGTGAAGATGCAATAATTTGAGATCAAATTCCCTCTCACAATAGGGCAGGGGCCTTCACAAACATAGCTGGACATCACTGAAAATGATCCAGACAGATTTCTGTAATGGGTATCCTCTAGAAAGGAAGAGCTGATTTTCTGGGCTCTCATCTAGGCATAGAGCTCTGACCTTTGAGCAAGAACAGATTACCATAGGAGAGCTTAGTGGCGTTCAACCAGCAGACTACCGATTCCCTTTCCCAGGAACCCTTGCCCTCACTGCAGGAACAATTCAGTTGCTCATGACATATCTACTGAGCTACCACAGCTGACAGCCTGGTAAATTAAAATAAACCAGCACCTATTTTCTCTTAGTATTTGGGCCTGCAGGTTGCAGCAATTCAGCAGCTGTTACAGAATAAGCTGACCCATCTTGAGATCATAGGTGAGAACTGCTGAGGCCACACAAAAGTTAGCTTTTTTGATCAATCACACCCACTATAGTCTCTACACATACAGAAAGTATTTTTAAAACTTGAACAATTAATAATAACAATATTAAAAGTTTATGTCAACAAGTTTCCTTCTTTGTTTAATAATAATCTACTGTAGACTCTGGAATTAATCTACAGTCAAGCAGAATTTCTTCCACATAAGATGCATGAAAAAGGCAGAAAATCTCAGCTCATCTCAGAATCCCAGTGAGCTCTGGGAAGTTGTTTTTTTAAAAAAAAAATCTTTTTATTTATTTTATTTACGAACCGAGATTGAGATCACTGCGATTTCAGGTTGTATGTTTAAAAGACAAATTAACCAGCTTAATTTATCCTACAGCACATTTGTACCACTATAATGACAGTGAAAGAAAGACTTGTGTTCTTAGGGTTTACAAATATATCTCAACACTTTAATGCTAGCATTGACAGAACGAGAGTAAATAATTTTCATGCATTAATTTATTTGTCAGACTGTAACGTCATGAGGCAACTCAGTGTAATTGGGGGTAGTCATTTCATTTTACTAGGATATCTAAACTCTTCTTACACAGACTAGTACATAATATAAAGTATATCTTTTATTAGTAAATACTATTCAATTCTAAAATGTCTGCACCTAACTCCTAAAGATTTCTTAGTAAATCAGAGTGGTCTTCTCATTAGAAAAATGGAAAATATAAAAATGTGTGTGCAGAAGCAAACAAGGTTCCTTATTTTGTTTCCTAGGGCACAACCATAGCGATTTGGGAAAAAGAAATGCAAAGATACTTGAAACATTGTTCAGTTAGTCCCAATACTGTGGCATACGTAAGCATGGGGGAAGAGTCTAAGGTAGATACTATGAATAGCTAGGGAAAGTATGCAGAATCTAGCTATTACGCACACAGGACCCTTCCTTCACTCACAAGTGAAAAACATCTCAGAGTTAAAAGCAGAACACAAGCATAACATTTGAGGTGAATACAAAACTGTCAACTTTCAGTGCTTTACTAGGTACGACATAACAAGAAACTTAGTGGAGCTGCTGCATATGTGTTTGCGCTTTAACACAAATTTGGAGTATACAAGAGGCATATTTTTCCTTTAAGGTCTTGTGACTGTTTTGAACAGAACCCCAGCAATATGGAGTAAATATTCTGCTAAACATTCTCCTACAGTTGTTTAAGATAACAGGCCAAATCCATCTAAATACTATTTTGCAGCAAGAATAATTGAACTGTGAAACTCGACACATTTCAATGAGGTCAAAGTTTAGGAAGTTCTTTTTTAAAAAAAGACTAGACATATATACCCATAATAAGAATACCTACAGACCAGCTCTAATGGGTCAGGCTGTAAGTCAACTACTGATGGAGTAGTCCTAGGATAAGACTTCCCTGTTGGGAGTTCACTGCATTATCCCATATCCTTTCTTTGAACAGAATAGCACATAATGCTAGTCACTGCAAAGGCCTGCGAAACACAGTCTGCTGATGTGATTGATAAGGCAATCGTACATGTTTCTTTGAAATCATGGCCAGGGTCCTAGAAAAAAAAGCACTACTGTACCTCCTCATGACCCAGTCAAATTACCAGTCCTTATTCCTTTGCATTCTTACAAAGACTAGGTAAATTCCTGTATTAAATTTCTGTTCTAATAAACTACTACCATCTCCATCATATACATAAGAAAGAGAAAAGTATACTAATTTACTGCATGGCTGCAATGCAAGTTAGCAGCAAAATCAAATCCAGAACTCAAAAGTACAGAATCAGACATGCATGTACTTGGATTGAGCACAAGTTATTGAAAGAGAGAAAAGAATGGTTTTACGCAACAAACCTGTGAATAAATCTAATAAATGTGCAAGCTATACTAATATATTTAAACTTTGAGGAAAGCACTAGGTCTCCAGGTGTAGTATATTATAAAACCTGCATAGAGTTCTTAGTTAACAGCAAGATTTTCAGTGTCCTTGTTCAGAAAAAGAAAAATTAAATGTACACTTTCAACAGGAAGTATTCTAGAGATGTGCAAGAAATCCCTGTAACTTGGCATTTCAGACTTCCAGGGCAATTAGCTCCCCACTGTATCACATCACTTAACATTAATTAATTGCTAAAGATGTAGTTATGTAACTTATTGAGCTGCTAAGGATAAAAACAGCTCCTGAGCTCCCAAGACTTGAGTGGCATGCCACATTAATCAGTGAAGCACAGGGATTTACCCTCTCTTGTGAGATTGCCAAATCAAGCAGTCATTCTCCTTCCGGTGTCAACTAATGGGAACAAGTCAAGTAAATGTCAGTCAACTATTAGAATGCCATCAGCCCACTGCTGCACAGACAGCCTTACAGAGTGAAAAGTTTCGAGAAAGCCCCATTGTCACTTCACATACAGAAAGGTTGGAGGGTTCACAGCATGGCACCCTTGGAACCAGATCCCTTAAGTGTAGCTCACTGATACTTCCAGCAGCTTATCTCTTCAGGACAAATCCCAGCCTCCACCAATTATTGTGTTACCTAGAAACATCTTTATTTTCAGAATAAGCATAAATTAGGGAATGTACTAATTAATCTCACTCTCATATATAGCATGGCTTACAAGTTACAGATGACATTGGCTCTGGGGAAAACAAAACCAAAAATTAATGAAGTTTGAGTCCACTCACTCAGCTGGACATTAGCTTAGGGACAGAGCCCAAATTCCTTTGTTGCTTTTGAAAAAACTGACAAATTTTTACAGCTCCAAAACACAGTGCTAACATAGCCAAACAGGCATAGAAGCTGAGTCAAGCAGCAGGCAGCTGAATTGCATTCCCAGGAAGAGCCAACTGCTACCATTTATACAGTACCTTCTGATTCCATGTGGGTGACTGACGTTTGATGACTCTGGAATATGGAAACAGTTTTTAATCATTTAAATAAATTACAATTTTGGATGGATGAACAGAGACTGCATATGCACTCTGAAGCTCACTCAAACACACTGAGAAAGAGCATACTTCAAGGTTCTATCTGAATGGATTTAGGGGGAATGTGATTGTACAACTCTTTTTACTGTTTTTCTAACGTGATTTCAGACATGATGTATTTCAAAGACATTCTTCCCACAATTCTATTTGATGCTGCTGGCCAGGGACAAGACCTGAAAAAATAAGTGGTCGTGGTTTTGGTGCATCAAACAGGCAAGCCCATGTGACCAGCAGCCAGCCACTCAATTCCATGCCAAAGTGATGCACATAAGGACATTTGTCTTGCAGTGTTTAACAGGAACCATCTGTCTCATAACAAAGGCTGTTGTAGCCTGATGATGGTGTAACTGGAACTGCCTCATTTTCTATTTAGGGATCTGGCATTGCAGAATCTGAAAAAATACCACAGGCTCTTTGGAGATTCATTTTCTGACCATCCTGGTATTTTCTGAAACCATATTCCCAGGCCTATGAATATACACAGAGAGTTGTATACAGTTATTCCCAGTATGTAACCAGTACTGGTGTGCAGAAAAAAGGCTCGCTATCAATAAACTTGAAAAGTTAGGTCCTCCAGCACACTGCTGCATCATTTACTTTCAACATCTCACCCATTAACCATAGAAACAATGTATGGGCTTCCTTCACAAGCACAAAAAAGCTTAAGTAGTACTCAGCTTTGTAACCTGGGGGAAATTTACTTAGATTTTTGCAGAGTTTGCCATAATGATAAAGTGGTTGTGTTGC
The DNA here is from genome assembly GCF_030936135.1 of Gavia stellata. NCBI lineage: Eukaryota > Metazoa > Chordata > Aves > Gaviiformes > Gaviidae > Gavia > Gavia stellata. The sequence goes on from NC_082602.1 coordinate 17,145,965, forward strand.
TTTTTTGAACTGTTCCAGGTAGCTATGAACAAGGCTTTCAAATTGATCTTAGGTACAGCAGAATAAAAGGTCTAGAAATCTTCTCTAAGGCTTTCAGAAAATCTAGGCAGCTCTCAAATATTACAGAATTTCTCTGATATCTGTACCAATCAGCTTAGGCATTAAACCAGTTTCCCAAGCTGCATGTTATAATTATGAAGCAGAAAGGCTGTCTGTTCTGTCAGAAGCACAGACACATCAGTGTGGTGTTTGACATAGGCTAATTTGGAAATGCACATGAATGATAGAGAGCCCTTAGGAGAATAAATATCTTAGGAAATTGATGTCACTGGCACTTGACACTGTCCGCTCTGACACTATCAATAGGACATCATCTTTGCAACAGTCGGAAGAGCCATTGTTTTCTTTCCAGAGAGACAAACGTAAATGACTATTTTTGTCAGCACTGAGGCATGTTTTGTTATTCTTTCATCAAGAACAAGTCTCACTCATTAGGACTGGCCACAGCACTGGGGATAGATGCTTAAGAGATTCAGTTTACTGGCTAGTAGCATATAAACTTTAGCAAGGTATAAATAAGAAAAATTTAGCTGTAAGTCCTAACTCTTTCTCTGTTTTATCTTTTTTTACATTGAATAGGTTTGAGAAGCAGGCACATGCACTTGCAGGACAGCACAGGGTGCCGGCATTGTCGCTGAAAGGAGACCATGCTGGTGGAATGCTACAGATATGGCACGGCAGAAACGTGCGGGAGCTGGCATAGAGGAAAACACATGCCTTGGGATTGTTTTCTGGCAGAGAAGGTGAGGCTATACCCCTAAGTTTATTATACCATACCAAACAGAAAATGGCTTAGAGAGCTTTTTCGTACTTTTTCTTGAAAGCTGGATTGAACTACTGAAAATATTGGAAACATATGTTTGCTGGGGCCACCAAGCCCATCTGAGAAGGGGGATGTAATGAAGCTGCCTAAGGAGTATCGAGCATAAGGCCAAAACTAACTCTGAGGAATTTAAGATTCTGACCCAAATGGTTCAGAAAGCATAGAGCCTACATCTCTTGGAAAAAAAATGACCTGTTTCCTTGTGGTCAACAGAAAGATACAGAGCTAAATGTTCTTTGCTTCACTAAGTAGGAGGAAAAAGTTGTTTAGGGGACTTGTTTGCAATTTCTGGGAGCACTATTCCAGAAACAGTTTTTGAAGAAAGGTATTTGTGGCATAAGTGAATTTAAGCACACAATAAGCAGAGCAGAGATAATTTCTAGTTGATAGCATAATGGATTCCATAAAACATTGATAGGTCCTGCAAAGTTGCATCAACATCAAAAAATTGAGAGCATGCTTGGGGTGACCCCCTGATAACTTTTCCATTACCTCTCTCCGAGTTATGCATATTCAAAACATTTTGAGGCCCGCTCCCGAGCCAAACCTTTCTTCCTGCTATGCCTCAGTCTAATCAATTTCATAGAAGTAATCCAGGAATTTTCACAAGTGAGGAAAAGAGTAATTCATTACAGTTATAAGCTCATCTATATAGAATGATAGGAACTTGAGGAGGAAATCACTAAATGACTGAACACTGAAGCGCTAATGTGTGATTGACTTCGTAGATTACATATTATAAGCCAAGGGACTACCTTGCAAATACATACAAACTTAACTTTAAAAACATGGAACCGGTTGCAATAAGCTAGTTATATGTTTACAAGATTACAGCTTATATTCTTAAAAAAATGCAGTTCTGCCTGGAAGTATTTTTCATAGGTAAATTTGTAATTTTACAGACTATTTTTTGTATTAAGCATGACATGACCCAGTAGACACATATGTTTAATATAAAGCCATGGTTTGGCTAATTACTCACATCAACAAGTAGTAACAATTTAAAAGACATCTAAGCCTTCAGCATATATTGCTTTTTCTGAACAAGCATGAATCTGTTCATTTTTCAAAACTAAATTCTCAAACTTGTCAGTTTATTAGAATGCTAAAAAGCACAATAATTTTAGATTAACAGATCAAGTTAAACATCATTGAAGACTAAAAACTGGGATGAAGTTGCAAGCCTTTGAAATAGAGGCTGATACTGGGAAAGTGTCTACTTCCCTGACATACAGAAGATGGTGGGACACAAACGTTCAACATAAGTTAGCATCATATTATTCTCTTCATGTTATCCCTCATTTAAAAGTCACTCCAATCAACACATTAAGAGTAAACAAACACATACTCTAATTTACAACCAAGCTTCTTTAAAGGATCTAACAATAGTATGTAGGCTTTTTGTAAATATGTTGCGCAACCACAAAAACCCAAAAGCTTACTATAAGATAATGAGGGGTAGTGCAGAAAAAAAAAATGGGGAGTCATGATGATTTTCTGAGGTGTTTATCATAAAAATATTACTGTGAAGTGCCAAGAGAATCTACATGAAAGCTTCCCGAGAATTGTAACTTATGTTTTTCCCTTATCTGCCACTCCTACAAATTCAACTTGAAATGTGTCAAGCTCTGTTCTTCCAAGTTCACATGGCATCACTAGTAATAAAACTTGTGTAACGAGAATTTCGCAATTCTTCTGAGGATGAGTAAATGATAGAATACAGCTCTCTCTCACTGCTAAGTTTGATCCACAGCAATAACAGAATTGTTAGAAAGGAAATAAGCTATTAAGAAATAGAGCATAAACCAAGAGCACCCATTCTGAGGATGAAGAATGTGTCCTTCTTTATATGCACTTCCAGAAGAACAAGAATGAAAATGTGCTATCTGATGCCAAGATTGTGTTGTTTAAAATCCAAGTTATAAAATTCTATCATTAGACTTGAAATCCAGCACTTGAATTAGAAAGATAAAACTTGAAAGACTACTTCTTGCATTTCTAACCTCAGCACTCCAAAGTCAAAATAAATACTGATAAAAATCATGCAAATATGGCCTGGTCAGCAATACTTGCCCTGTCTGCAAGCTATCTGTTTTAGACACTTTAAAGTCACAAGTCCTATTAAAAGATTCAGATTTTTTTTCCTTCCAGATCAATGTCTGTTGCTAGACAGGCACAGTCTTAATTAAAATTACAGAAGGAAGCTAAGAAATAGTATAATACTGTCGTCACAAATCTGACTTTAGTTTGTTGGCAGAACTCTAAAACAATACATTATTTATGAACTGCATGCAGTTACATGTATGCATATTTTATAGATTTAATATAATGGATCCAATCATTTGGAGGGATTGCAGGACCTCAGATTAAAGCAAGATGTCACATATCATGTTAGATATAAAGCCAAAATTTAATGAGACAAGTAAAGGTCAGAGCAGCACTGCAGTTTCAACTTGATACCCCTACTCTCCTCCCTGTTCTTAAGCATGCATCGTAACTTCAACTTTAAACACAAAGCAAAACTAAAAGTTCATATAAAAGGATAATCCCAATGCCAAGATCACTACAGCAAACAGGAAAGTTGAACTTAGCTTCTATTCCAGAAACTAAATGATTGCAATTCAGTTCATCATCTCTAGTCCTTATTTTCCAAAGTACTATCACGCAATTTTCAGTGATTGACGCCTGATTAATTACAGCTTGATCCAGCAAAGTTTGAAGTTTTTAACACCCCTTACTGGTGGGTTAAGAAAAAAAAAAAATCCCAACAACTGTGTCTAATAGTAACATAGCACCTCTAGAAGTGCATTACCTGCACTTTCACTGACAATCTGGATTCCAACTGTTTTCTATATTGTACTGCACTCAGGAAAACCCTCTATTGTTATCCCTCTTCCTCTCTCCCCATTCTTTATGGTCTGTCTCTATTTTTCCACTCAGAACTAAAGTCTTAAACGAAAATGTATTTATTTCAGTAAGACTTCACCTTAAGGCCTTAGAAGTACTCAATCTGTTCTAGTTAGCCATCTTTTCTCTTCCAGGTGAAGAAATTTACACCCAAAAAAGATGGGAGTGGACAAGGAAAAGCAGATTAGTAAGGAAGAAACAAGGATGGGACAGTGACGTATGCAGAATCAGAGCAACATTGGGATTTTTATACTGTTTTTCTGTTTCCAGATTACTTATTTCCTACCCACTGAAACAGTTTTGTCTTTTCGCTCACATGCTTTTCTGTCTTTACTTTCTTCACTTTTGTGTCGTTATTCTTCTCCTAATATGAATTACTATTTCCAAGACATAATAATTTACACTCATTAAGGATTGACTAAACTAATCTCATTTATTTATCTTTTCCATTTTTATGCCTGTTACTGTCATTTCCAGAATACATCACTTCCCCCCCCACTTGATAACATGAGCTAGGTCAAGCTAAAATAATTTTGACTTCCTCACTCTTTTCAAGATCAGTATATGTTCAAACAACTTTAATATCCCAGAGAACTTGACCATAAACAACCTATCTCACTGGCTTCAGTACTGCTCTTTACTACTTTTATATTGCTTTTGGTACTCCCTTTCACCATTTTTAGGTACTTTTAAAAAATATTATTGTATTAATCTAATACACTTTTGCAAAGTAAGAGTGTAGTATTTCTAGGTTTCTCCTGCTTTATCATTTATCTTTCATCCTCTCAATTTTTATTCCCACATTCTTTTGCAACAGAATAATTTTTCATTTGGTCCTTCCTTTCCTTTCACAGAGCTTTCCCTCTAATGTATGTTTTCACTCTGCTTCTGCATTTTGTTTTGCAAAAATCTGTCATCTCCATCATACATTAGAAGTATTTCTTCAAAAAAAAAAAATCCTTTCTGTTGTCCCCAATACATCCAGACTTTTTTCTGACCCTGCTGAGATACCCTGTCCACATAATGCCCACTTAGGGCAGTCAGCATTCAGCTTTTTGATTCTCACAACATTCTCCAACCACCACTCACTCCTGCACAGTGCCGCACTCTCTACTTCTGCTCTGCTGCAAGACAATATTGAAAAAATACCAAAATTCCCTTTAGTACCTGCCAAATTTTTGCTTCAAGACTGCACTTCGGATCTTTCCTTTCTGTTAACATGCCAGGAAAAAAAATAAATCTAATTCTACTCTTCACAGCTTGACTGCAATTCTGGTTAATTCTTTGTATACTTCCAAAATCTTCATTTCCATTATAGTTGCTGCTTTAAATTTTTACTTCCAAACCCCATGATTTAAGCTTCATTTTCTTCCCAGTTTTCTTCGTAACTCAGAGCTTCTTCCCATTGCCTCTTTCTGTGATTAACATCTCAATTTTCTCACACATGATAAATACAGTATTTCTAAGACTTTTTCTCTCCCCCCTCCCCCCTCCTTTTTTTTTTTAAAGAAGTTGGCTTATCCTTTTCAGGAACAGAGATACAATCTTTCTTGAGTAGATCTCACTATCTTTACACATACAAAAAAATAGCCAATATATATGAGCATGTATACCAGAAATGAGGATCACCATACACCATGTAAGCAAGCACAGGACAGTTTCATTTTTCCTTTTTAACACACTATATACTGTAAGTTTCCCCACCCGTTTTGCCTTTGGGTATTTTTTGTTTCAACATAGTGTTGCTTTTCTGACCCTTAAAGAAGCAGACTATTTGAAACAAACAATTCAAATTTTTTTTTTTTTTTTTGGGAGGGGGGCACCCCGAAATTAAGCAGGGGGGGCAGAGCAGGGGTTGAGGAGGGTGACAGCCCCAGGCTGAGCCTCTTCTCCTTTGTGCTGCTCCTATTTATGGAGCTGCTTCTTAAAGTCTTCCTTTTTTTATTTCAATCATTTTATTAATTGCTCTCCAATTTTCCTACTACACTCCTTAATAATACACTCTTCCCACTAAGAAATGAACTTTTAAAAAGCAATTGCCAGACTTCAGAGGCTATTTGTTCATTTCCAGACCTTCTACTCGGTTGTATTCCACTGCAGTCAGGCTTCCAAGGATGCTGTTCTTTAACATGCCATTATTTCTCACCAACTTTTAGACAGTTGAAACAAACTTTTTTAGTTTCTATCTCTTAGTTTTTAGCATACATTTTCAATCTTTTCCCATAAAGTAACACAAGTTGAAAAATTAATAAGAGCTGTATTCTTAGGATTTCTCCCCCACACATCTTCTCGCAGAGAATCCACATTCACTTAGTACTGTAACTACTAAATAAATAGTATGGGTAGACACTACAAGTAGTGTCACTTATAGCATGAATACCTCAGAGGTCTGAACTTACTTATTTGTCCTTTACTTCTCAACGACCAGTCAAGGCTTCCTGAATCAGTCTTCGCTTTCTCCCGTTACTTTTAACAAATAAATATATATTTAAGTTACTCAGATCTACAATTACTTATACACTTATTCTCTCCAATATGCCAATGAATATCGCTGCAGAAATTCTTATAGAATTTCTAGTTTAATTTTTGGTTTACATTTAAGCTATTTTTTTCTATCCTCACATTTTTTTCTTCTGCTACAGCTTACAGAATAACAGCTTCTTTCAAGATTTCCCGAATTCTCTTTTCTCTCTCTCTCACCCTTCCATCCTTCTTTTTAAAGCCTCTTAGTGATGTTATGTTATTCATGCACTACTGTTTGAAGTTTCAATCTTATTTGAAACAAAAACCAGGAGATGACAACCATTCTGAACACAAATACAAATCCAGATGGCAACTGGAGCTGAATGAGGCTCTCAACTCAGAGCCAAGGTAAAGGGAAAAGTTCACTGACAAAACCCGATCAGTATAAGAGAGGAGTATTGACATAGAAACCCCTACATTTCATTGATTTATATTTCATCTCTATCATTGAATCTATATAGGTTCCGTGTACTTCACAGTATAATTGTTGAACAACACACCTGGACTCACAGATTAAGAGGCAGTTAAGTATGAGGCATAGTTTACTAGTAAATTAGCTGATGTCAAAGTGGTCACTTCAAGGAGAGATGGAAATACAATCCTGGGCTCTTTGAACACTTAAAGTTTAGGAGCACTAAGTCTACTACATGCATTTGCTTCTAAACCTCCTCCATCTAGATGTAGGAATGGGAGCAGAATTTCATGCCTCTGAAGTAATAAACAGTTGCAGAACTCCCTCCAAAACATTGACCCCCTAATCAGCTGTCATGGAAGAGATCAACAGTATTCCACCTCTACACCATCCACACAGGTCAAGCAACAGTCATATTGACACAGAATGAATCCAATAACTGGAGCTCTCCTGATGAAGAGGGTGTGGTTTTTTTTTTTAAATATCAGAAGCAAAAATTGGCTTGACCACATAGTAAGGAAGAAAAAAAAAAGCTCTGAAAGCTGTCTGTATGTAAAAAACAATCATTTCAGAATTATAATGCTATATACAATAAAATACATGCAACTTAGATTTCTTTATGTTGTGAAATACTTTAATCACAAATATTTAAGACCTTCGGGGTTTCAGAAAATGAAAACCTTAGTAAAGAAGCAGCAATTATTTTGTACAAGGGAGCAGCGATTACTGCTATAATGATTTTTTCCTTTTTATTGGCGGGGGCAACCTTTGTTAAACTATAACTTGATTTCTTCCAAATGTACATTTAATGCTATCTGGCAGTAAGTTTTAGTTATATAGGAAGTCTGGAAGTTAATAAGCCAGGATCATTAACAAAAATGTTATAAATACAGTTTGCATATTTTTATTTATAGGATTTGTACATCTATCACAATCTAAAAATATACACATAGGTATATGCTTAAAGAGTATTGCAACAAAAGGCATACTTTAGTTATAGAAAAGCTAATATACCCAAACCCCAACTCATAATTACTGTTCTTCATCACACCCATAGCCAGAAAAATTACCTTTGTATAAAAAAAAGTTCTACATTTAAATGTTTTATGGACAAACTTTCTAATTCTTACAGGATAAATGTGGTTAGAATCACAGAATAATGCAAGCTAGAAGGGACCTCTGCAGGCCTCCAGTCCAACCCACCACTCAAAGCAGGGCCAGCCTCAAACTCACATCTGGTTGCCCAAGAACTCATCCTGGTAAGTTATGAAAATCTCCAAGCACAGATATTCAACAGCTTCTCTGTTGATCCATTTTCATTGTGACTTTTTCCCTCCTCATTGGAAGATTCCTAACTGCAGCTAGAGACCTTCTCCTTGCCTCTTACCCTTCCACCGCATACCTTTGACAAGACCCTGGCTCATTCTTGCTTAAAACCTTCCCTTCTACTCTTAGGTGCACTGTAGTTGTAACTATAACCCCAACAGAACGTGTGTGAAAAGAATAAAGAGTACAACTTCAAAATAAATCATGTCAACAAATACAAGCATAGTCTGAACAACAGAACCACAAGCACCCATTCAGTAGTGCTCATGATGAACATAGACAATACAGAGCATCAAGTTGATTCAAACTCAACACTTCAAATTATCAATAATTCTTTAACGAAGAACAAACCTGGGCCACTTTAACGGAATTTTGAGTAGAACCACCAGCATGATATTCTACCTTGAACTTTTTCACAAGTTCTTCAAATCTGTTAAAAAAAAAAAAGGTGGAGAAGAAAAAAGTTAAACTCTACAATTTTGTTTGTTTTCAAAAGAAGAAATGAAGATTAAAAGTAGATTACATGTTATTTGAAAACAAGAAATTCAGACACATTAGCTGTTACATACGGTGCAAGTTGGAAACATCTATTTAGATTTTGTCCAAACTACAAAACAAAGTGTGACATAAACTTGAATCCTTTACCTTAAAGTTGCAAGTGGAGTAAATAACTGAAAAAATAGTATCTGAAGCCTAAGCTTGATTGCAATGAACTGTTAGATTGATAAAATACATGCTTGAAGAAAAATCATGTAAATGAAGACATTCAGATACTTATTCTAGCTCATTAAAGCTAGAAACAGAATGTAAAGTTAAGTGAGAAGATAGAAGATATCTGGTATCTATTTCAAAATTAATTTGACCCTAACAACGGTGCTATGTTTTAAATTTTCATATCAAATAGTACACTTTGACAGGTGAAGCATTTTTATGAACAAATCTACTATTACGTGAGAAAATCTGATAACAGAAAAGCCAAATGTCTCCAGATGAACTTTCAAATCCCTTAAGTCATACCACTATGAAAACATAGCATTCTCTGGTAACATTCAGTAGTATATTATTAGGTTTGAATGTTAAAACAAATATTTAAACAGAAATATCTACCCCCATATTTCAGACCAAACTTTATGGTTAAGACCCAGATAGAGTTCTATGAGACACTCTTCCTTGTCCAGGGTACTTTTTGCATCTGTGATCACAGTACACCACAGCTTAAGAACTAACCTCTCTACTTCCATTTTCTACAGCTTGGGACTAAAAAGTGTAACAGAAAAGGAAACAAGAACGAGCAAGTTCTGGGGACTGCAGGAAGGCTGTGTACAAATACTGGATCATGCCTTCAAGTTCTAAGCACACTTCAAGACGAGTGGATTAAACAGCAGGATTACAACCTCGGAAGACATTAGACTCGGAAGGAAGTACTCCTGCAGGCAAGTTAAAATGTTTAGTGTAAAATTTGTTTGCACATTTGAGGTTCAAAATGACCTCAAGGTCAACCCTAATTAATAGCATAGATTTACCCTTCAAGTCCATTAACTTTAGATGTTTACCTTTAACAAAAGAAGCTTGCCCAGTTAGATGTATTTCAACATATTTTATTGTATTCACCTTTAGCATCTTTTAAGAGAGTGACATATCTCTATTTCAGACACAGTGAAAAATTAAATGCTATGTGCCAACCCTACCCTTCTTCTCCCCCTCACAACCTCAATCTCCTTATAGTATGTGAACAATGGCTTTGGGGATAGATTTGTCAAATAATGACTTGTTTGTTTAAAAGGTTTTGATTTTCAATACCATGTTACTAATAAGAGCATTTTTATTTCTACAGTACAAATTTAAAACGTTTGAATAATGAGCTACTCACCCTAGCAAACTACCAATGGGCAGACAATTAGAAAGAACCAATAACTAAATTACTACATATGCTTTTCAGTTATCCACACTATTAATTATCCACTAATTCTATGCCAAGCAATTGAAACCTCAAATGATAGCAAGTAGCTGGGAGTGGGAAAAAATAACAAAAAAGAACAGGTCTCCTTACAATTGCTTCTCAAGCAAAGACATACAAACCATCATGAATCAATTAAGTATTTTGGCAATATTTTTTCTTTAATTTAATTGACATTTTACTTTTTCAATCAATTTGAGTGTGTACTGCCCAAATCACATGGTTATTTTTGTATTCTTGTATATCTACAAGCATGCCAATTGGTATTTTAATTCCTTTACCTAAAGGCATCTAATGTTTCTGTGTCCGTGTTATTTAATGGCACATTAAACCTTATAAACTTAGTATACTGTAGTTGATTACCTACATTAGCAGCTCTAAATCTAGATGAGTATGTACTTAAATGCTTATCTCATAGTTTGAATGAATACAATAGGTGGTATCTGAATTTGGGGGAAAAATTGAAAACAGCCGAACAATACCGTCTATATTACGAGAATTCAAGGTGACAGCTATGTAATCTTAAGAAATAATCTGAAAAAATTATTTTACAATTACTTAATAGAATAAGACAAACAATTGTGACTGTCTTTCACTATTTCAGATTCAACATTAAAAGACATAACTCTTTTTCTTTGAATTAAGATAGTAAACTCAACACCTCTAAAGGTCTGTTATATAAAATAGAACACTAGTTCATACAAATGCAAGAAAAGTAATTTTTGCTGGTCATTTTCCATGACATATCAAAAGGACTATATAAATTGTGTTTTAATCCACAAGAGCCTGACAACTGAGTTGTATCAAGAATGACATCAAAGTTAAGAACGCCAACAGTTTTTTTATCTTAAGAAAATGAACAGTTAGATGGACATTTTTCAAAACGTCAGCAGATGGCACAGGCAACCTGGAAACACTGACTTTGTCACTGTTTGCTGTATGTCTGACCTGCAAAGAGAAGACTCTGTCATTCTACCATGCCTCAGAAACATGGTATTTGGTTTTATAAAACTCTCCATTTTAAGGAAGTTCAACTGTAGAAACTGCTCTGAGGCCTGGGAATGCTAAACAGAGCTTCTGTGTGTGCTTCAGGACTAAGCTGTTATCACACTTAGGATAATTCAAGAAAATTAGAACCTTATGAGCAAGACTGAATAATATTTTTGTTTCACATTCTGCAATTATTGGTCTTTCTGAATATTTCTTAAGGCTGTGCTATATCTGAGAACTGTGACCCTTCTCCTGACCTAGCAACATACCATTACCTTAAATAACAAAATAATAAATCCCACAATCAGCACCATATAGAGGGGCCCCTATTTTTGGTATCATGAATTTGTTCACCACATTACAGTGTATTTTAACAAAAACAAGTTTGCACTTACAGCAGCATGTTTTCAGCTGTGATACTGCTGATCAACTCTAACACTGACCAAAGAGGATATGTTAATGTTTTGCTCAGTTATACTAAAGGCAATAGTACTCTGTCAGTTGCTGGGGGTTTTCTCCCACTTTTTTTAAAAAGGATTGACTCCTAATTGAACTTGATACTGAAAGGTGAGCCTTTTCAGTAACTTCACTTTTGACAGAATCAAATGGCTATTAACAAAAAAAGTATAAGGTGGTAACGGAAGAAGCTATTTTATAAAAGAATACAAATAAGAAAGGGAATAAAATTTTTACACTTCTTTTTAAAAATACAACCCCTTACATTACAGGAGGTGGAGGCTTATTTTTAAAAGGCACAGATCCCTCTTACATATGTCATACATTACCTCAAACTGGAGACAACTGTTAGAATTTCGCCCCAGTAAGTATCACTGCTGACAATTTCACCACTGTTTGTCTCTCAAACTATTCATAACCTGAGCATCGCTATTCATCTTCCGTGTGTCCTCATACCAAAACTATGTTTAAACCTTACACTATTGCTTCTCATAGCACCTCTTAAAAAGCACGATTTCCTGTACTATACAGATAAGTGTGCTCATCTTAACATCTAATCCCTTCAGACAGCTGCAAAGATCATATGTGTCAGCTATCCCTCTGACCAGCTCGCCTCTCTCTATACCCCTCTTCTAGCCCCTTCTCAGTCATTTCAAGCAGAAGCCACTTCTCTACATTTTCAAGGCTCTGCAAAGTGTTACGGCACTGAATATACCATCCTTCATTCAGTAGATCCAGATTTACAACAGCCTGCGGGCACAAAGCAGTCAAAAATACCCTCTCTCTCACTAACCCATGATATTGTCCAATGTCCAGTTACTAGAATTTTCTCTGAATATTAGCAAATCTACTTTAAATCTTCCTTCAGACTATCTTTCAACATAACGTCTAAAAAAAGTCATCAGCAAGGCTGTGTGATTTCCCAAGGCTACTCTCCAGCCTAATGACTGGCATTCCTCTCCTGGATCAATACTCATCTCTCATAACTCGCTTTACACACAGAATCTGAGGCTCTTCTGAGCTGGGACTATCTTCTTGTTCTATGTTACACAGCAACAAATACAGACATGTTCGGCTCACCATGGTTTCAAAAACACACTGACAACAAAAATAAGCGTATAAAACATTCCCTACAACCGAAGGCAGACAACATAAGGCCATGGAGCTGCAGTAAGGAAAATTAAAGCAATTCAAGTAATGCTGTTAAGTTTTTGGACACAACTTACAGTAGACTACAAAGAAACTCTTTTTGAAGAGTAAAATGGCCATAAAATACCAACATTTAACTGCCTTATACAGAGAGAAGACCAGGAAAAAAAGCACTTCTGATGCATATGTCAGAAGCTACTTATCTGCAAGAAGTAGAGAAAAGTAATCTCTTGTTTTTCAGCAGGGTGTGTTGCCCTGGATATCTTTTGATATATCTGCTTATTGCCTAAGATGTACCCATAGCATACATCAGCAGGGAGCTATGCTTTAAAAAAAAAAAAAAATCACCTGCCAAAAACAGCTAGAGATGAGAGAAAAATAATTTTTGCCCTTTTAGCTTTTGTATGCCAGATAATGACAGCCTGAATGTAAGACAAAAATCTGGTTATTTTGTATCATAATAATACAATATTTCCAGTGGATTGTACATTTTTGTTTGGTGTTATAAAAACTCTTCCAACACACTAAGACGGAAATCTCTTAAATAATCAATAAGATGTTGCACATAAGTCTGTAACTTCTTTTTCTTTGGAGGTAAGTTGGGGTTGGGGAAGCAGCCTTTGTTGATCCCTCTAGAGAGGAAGGTAGACTAGGATTTGGTATGTTTTCAAGCTATTGGATGAATTTTAATTAGATTTTAATTAAAAGTCACAATTAATGGTGATTCTGACACCTTTCCCACATATTTATTTTTAGTTGCAAGAAGTAGTCATATTAAGACATGGCAATAGCTTAAACGTTCAGCTGTGAAGAGAACCAGACTAATATACTGACAGTCAGATGTTTGATCCTTTTAATTGCATTTTTTTAGATCTACTTAAATCTTCAAATTAAGTAACCTGTGTCAGAATGTCTATGAAATCACTCCATAAATTAAAGAAAAAAATATGTGCGAGAGTGAGCATCGTATTATACAACCTGTTTTAATAATACTAAAAGCTCAGTAAAAACTACAAAAAGTACCCCAATATTATTTCCATTTTTTAAGAAAACCCTCAAGGAATAAATCAACACAAACAACTAAACAATGCCAAACCTGCACCCTGATTGTTTTGCAGGGCATGGCAGAAGTAGTCACGCATACATCTGGACAAGTCTGTCGTCTGTCACATTCTCAGTTTCATCACAGCCTGGGCCAATGCCAGAACGATGCAGGCAGCCACACTGCCAGGCAGATGGGGCACATGTTGTGGAAAGACAACCTTCCCTGGTCAGTGTTAGCAGGCAAGCTAAAGCCCTCATTATTTGATCCTAAGTAAAATCTAATTCTGATTTAAGGAGAAGGTCTAGTGTTGAGATTCAAACATTATAATTAAACCACCAGGTATTACTTTTAAACAGAAGTAGAAGGGAGAATACTTTAGGACAAATACTGTGGGTAAGAAGAAAAGTAATTCATATTTTTAACTCTAAAGAGTGTACCTAATTTTTCTAAATTGTACAACTCAGTGTTCAAAGTTCAAACCCTAGAAAGGATAGTTATATATGAACTTTTTCATCCTTAGTCTTTGACATCTAACCAATTAAGACTGAGATGCAGATATAATTGGTTGTTCTCACTTAAAATGGGACCTAAAAGAACAAAAAATATTGCCTTTTAGAAATGAGGTACAGTCACAGAGGTACATGAGAAAACTGTTTAACAGCTGCTTGGCAATGACTGACTTTACCCAGAGCTAGTTGTTCTCCTTATTAGCTTGGCACAGAATTAAAGAGCTTGGAAATGGGTAGGGGAGCAGAGGGGAAGAATGAAACTTGCTAAAAAGGAAGTATTGGAGACAGGTTAGCATCATGGACATATAACACAAGAGAAAGCTAAATGTGTCAGGAATATGATTGCTACAATTGAATACAGCAGATAATCATATTTTTATCCTTTATTTACTAAGGTTTAGAAAACAGTGACTCTTCATGGAAGTATTTACTGTTGCAAACTAGAATTTCACATAAAGTATTTTCCTAATCACCTCATCCAAACAAACAGCAAATGAAAAAAGCCAGTAATTCCAACCAGGTTAGGATTATGAGTACCAAATGTTAATATATGAAAGAAGAAAAAAAAATGCATAGGCAAATTGCAAGATTCATAGCTTTGAAATATTTTACCACAAATGTTAGCGAGGTTGAAAAAAATGCACTTAAATGTCAGTTTGATAAAAGCCAAAAGAACATTTTCCACATGTGTTTGCATTTAGGCATATTGAAACAAGATGGAAAAAGTAACAGTCATTCAAATGTAAGGTTAAAACATCAGCTCTTAAGGATCATGATTTAAAGACATTTCTCAAAGTAATTTTTTTTTTTTCTTTTCTCAGGAAAGAGTCAGGCAAATTTATGCAAATGTTCTTGAAAAGCCCCCCTTATTCCAGGTTATCTGGATATCTTCCTCCTCTACATTATCTCAAAAATGTACATGATTACACTCAGAAGCATCAGCCACCACAAGGCAATTTTTATTGTTGATACTCCAAAATGCTGTAGGACGATGAAAAGAAAAACTATACCACTAGATTATTAAGAATCAGAAATGTAAACTTTTAACTGTCGCTAAACACTACAAATACATACACACATTATATATACACAGAGTACCTTCACAAACCTTAAAATATGTGTATTAAATATCGTTACTATAGTGTAGGTCAAGAGGACTAAAATTTCTCTCCCTCTATTAAATTCCTAATCAAAACATTTTTTAAAGTTTCATCTGAGGATAGGTAATCAAAAATACTATTAGAGAATTTCCGTCAGTTCAGTAATTCACTACAAGTTCATGCTTTTCCCCCCCCACTGTGTTTTTGGAAGATCATCTTCCAAATGATCAGCCAAGACTCAAAAATTTTGCAGATACATATAGGGATTTGCACCATAGTATTTGTTGCAAAACGCTGTAGCCAGAAATAGCTCCTTGTCATTATGCATAGCCAATAAGGGTCAAAAGACATTGCAGGCAGGGAAAAATATGTAGGATTTACCTTCTTCATTCTTGGATGCGCCAAAGTATGTTCTGGAGCACTAAGGAACAAGGTCATTTCCTTTGTTATTTCTCAGCAGTATTAGAAAAACATTTACACTTGCTCCTGATGTTCCCAGTATAGATTTAGCAGCTTGTATACAAGAATACTACTTCCAAAAAAAATCTGTGTCATTTTCTGTTTGCTTCTCATAAGTAATATGGGAAGAATACATGCTTTCTTAGATCCACCAGTAAATTCTACGTGTCCAAATTTCCTTGCTAACTAAACAATGAAAGGGCAAGTAGTTTTTTATATTAGAAAGTAGTATATTTAATCCTTTTAACATCAATAACTTTGTCCTACAAGAAAAATGCAGGAAAACAAGTAACACTGACTGGTTTTGAAAATAAGACTATATTTACAAAATTAAAAGCAAATTAGAGATCACAATCCTAATTATGCAACAATCATATGAGACTGCAATAGATGCTTCCCACTTGGCACAGTAGAGACCATGTGTTAACTGTCAATAAACCTTTAGTGAATGCTAATTGAAACTGCTGTTTCACAAGCATCAACTTACTCCAGCTCACATCCAAGTGAAATTTGTTTAACTTAATAGAGTATTTGCCAAGTATATTTTAATATTAAAGGTATTCAGTTATCAAGAGATCTTAGACCTTACCTTTGCTACATTTTAGATTATCTAAAGCTGTAGTGCAAATAATATTAAGCTGCCTGTAAAGAGCTGACAAAAAAAAGACATATGCACACTCACACCTGGCAGAGAGAAATATTTTACTATAGTAACTTTACAGTTTGTACTTTTATCTATAAATACATCGAAACAGTAAAATAGTAAGAAATAAGTTCACCAAGTTGCAAAATTCAGGTTCCAATTCAGAGTCAAGAAAATATCAGAAAGTTTTGCAGACAGTACTGTTCCAAAACCAAATTATAAACTTATTGTTTCCATACATCACTCAGATTAAGCAGCATTTTCTCTGAGTAATATTCTCTATTAACACAAAGTCCAAAACAATGATGACAGTTGTTAATCACAATCTAAATCAATTTTTTGTTCTTTACAATAATAGTTTATGTCAATTCAACTACACTGCTAAAACATCTATTTTTCTTCACCCCTTATGTTATTTTAAATAGCTACCTGAGAAGATGCATAAATTGCCTACTAGGGAGACAATTACTGGACAACCTATAGAGTCAGTGTAGTGTACTCAAACAAGCCATAAACAAATGATATCAGGATTTGGAAGCAGTCTAGCCACAGCAGCCTAATGGTTAGGAAAAGTTCTTTCTACTAAAACACAGGCTAAGTTTTCCCACGCAAACTTCCACGCTACTTCAGTTAAATTCACTCTGATACTTACACCAGCTTATAAATAAGTTTCTGAAGTGTTTTGAAAACAACACTATTGTCTGCAATGTAGATATATGCCAAATTTCTGAAATGTAAAATATTTATCTTCACCAACCCAGTCTAAGCCCTGTGGGTTATTTAGGAGCAGCACACACTGGTAATATCAGAATCATTAAACTTGATTGGTTTAAAGCATTTTGTACAGTGATCACAGCAACACGAGAAGATGGGTTAAAACAGTAAAGGCTGAAGGGTCAACAGGTGCTAATAATGCAAAAATATTTATCTGAATGAAGTAAGATACAATGTTCTCTTTTATCTCAATATTCCATTGATAACTGAAAAAAGCAAACCCAAATGGCTAAATAATCAATGGAGAGTAAAAATTATTAGCTTTAAATGAAACACCCTCTTGCCACCAAAACAGAAATGACTCTTCAGACTTGTAATATGCTTTACAAGAGGAAGATGTGTAAATGAAAGAAGGTAAACATATAGATTTTAAGTGGCATTAGAAGTACCAACAGTGACAAAGAGACTCAACACTAATACTATTCTTCTAGGATACTATACTTCCTTTATAAATACAGTTTGGGGGTCTTTTTTCCCCTGTCCTTCATACAGTTCTCCCTAAATATTTGCATAGGTTTTTTTATCAATGAATCGTTTGCACTACTGAATTCTGGAATTTGAATAACAGAAAAATGAAGTAACCAGATTAACAACTTTCATTAATTACCCTTACATTAAGTTTTTTACTTCAGTGGTGATATTTTCACCTTCAAAACAAAGCCTACTGTGCTGTATCAGCACAAAACCTTCAAACATTGAGGGAAGTGGTCAAAGGAGAGACTATTAATTGCACACAGAAAGAAAAAAACGTTTAAAATATATTCTTCAGTAGGTACCAAAACAAAGATGCTGGATAATCCTTAAAAATAATACACTGAATGTTGATAAATTTGGGGTTCTCAAGGATGCAAGCCTTATATAAGGCTTATCTAGTTAGGAAAAATTCCTAGAACTAGATAACATATTTAGATCTCAGGAAGTGAACGATGTTCTGAATTAGGCAGCAACTATGTATTCTTCTCTATTTGTAAAAAGGTGACTGTCTTCAATTAACCTTCTTTCTCAAAAATATTTCACTATTATACCATTACTAGGCTCTTCATCAGTCTTCCAGTTTTTGAGGTTTTCATATACATCATAATACAATAACAGTGAGTGCATGCTTAGTCTTACAGGGAGATAAGTCTCCATTTCAACGTATTTTCTAGTTGAAGCTTTAGTTACTTGACAGAATATCTCCTGCAGAGATTAGCCTATTATTATTTGCTACAGACCCTCTCTGAAAGCAAGAAGCCCATTTTCTCCAGATGAGTCATTAACAGGCACAACAGAATGAAGTGTTCCAGCCTGAAATGCCAACAGCTAAAAATAACTCATCCCACAGCCTGTAACAATTCAGTCCATCTCTTCACTCCACAGGCACAATCTCAGAGGGTCACCTTTTGGGGGGAAAATTAACATATACAATGAAGGGGGGGAAGGGAGGGGCAGGGCAGGAACCCACCAAAAAAAATCACAAGTTACGTAAAAGCTGCAGAGGCATAAATCATTTCAAAAAGCAGTGTTCCAAGCAGCACTAAAAGGCTAATTCCACAGCAGAACAACAATTCATGGATTGAAAGGACAAAGCCAAACATTTGACCCAAATATGACAACATTGAGAGGCTCCCTCTGATAAATCATAGAATCATTTAGGTTGGAGAAGACCTTTAAGATCATCAAGTCCAACTGTTAATAACCTAACCCTGCCAAGTCCACCACTAAACCATGTCCCTAAGCACCTCATCCACAAGTCTTTTAAGTACCTCCAGGGATGGTGACTCAACCACCTCCCTGGGCAGCCTGTTCCAATGCTTGACAACCCTTTCAGTGAAGAAATTTTTCCTAATATCCAGCCTCAACCTCCCCTGGTGCAACTTGAGGCCACTTCCTCTTGTCCTATCACTTGTCACTTGGGAGAAGAGACCATCACCCACCTCTCTGCAACCCCCTTTCAGGTAATTGTAGAGAGCAATAAGGTCTCCCCTCAGCCTCCTCTTCTCCAGACTGAACAACCCCAGCTCCCTCAGCCGCTCCTCAGAAGACTTGTGCTCCAGACCCCTCACCAGCTTCGTTGCCCTTCTCTGGACACGCTCCAGCACCTCAATGTCCTTCTTGTAGTGAAGGGCCCAACACTGAACACAGTATTTGAGGTGTGGCCTCACCAGCGCCGAGTACAGGGGCACGATCACTTCCCTACTCCTGCTGGCCACACTATTTCTGATACAGGCCAGGATGCCGTTGGCTTTCTTGGCCACCTGGGCACACTGCTGGCTCATATTCAGCCGGCTGTCCATCAACACCCCCAGGTCCTTTTCTGCAGGGCAGCTTTCCAGCCACTCGTCCCCAAGCCTGTAGTGTTGCATGGGGTTGTTGTGACCCAAGTGCAGGACCCGGCACTTGGCCTTGTTGAACCGCATACAATTGGCTTCGGCCCATCGATCCAGCCTGTCCAGTCATTGTGACTTCCCCTGTCTGTATACACCCTGCCACTACAACACTAACAAGACATGTTTAGTGATACCCTGTGTTAGTCTTTCATGCTATTATTAAACAGCTTATGGTCTGCTGTTAAGTTTCACAGAATCACACCAGCTCTTTTGCTGAACAGTCTTTCCAAAAAGCAGCATTTCATCACAGGAGTTGTGCATGAAAGAATTTATCTCCCCTCCCAAGAAGGCTGGAATGAAGAAGAAAGAAACTTACCTTCTTACCCTCAGCACCGCAAAAACTAGGGAAAAAAAAATTAATCTGTCTTTATGAAGTATAGAAATACGTTATTGACTGGGAAATGTGGGAACTCAGCAGCTACAGACTACTGAAGGTTAATTTCTGTGTCTGGAAAGCTGCTGGAATAAAACACCAATGCATAAGCACCTCGTAGTTAACTGTCACACAGTGACCATTAAATTGGACAACAACATTTTCTTTACAAATCAATATGCATTTTCTTCTTCAAAAAGATAACTGGCCTAGTATGGAACAGAGGAAAAGTAGACGTAATATATCTCAACTTAAAAAATGTTCCTGGCATTTTCTCATGTGACATTCTCATAAGCAAACTCAGGAAATATGAAATAGAACTAAGTATCCTTAAGTTATTACACCAGTAACTGAAAAGCATCAACTAAAACTATAATTTTCTGTACAATCAAATTACATCTCAGGCTTGGCCCAGATGTGATTATCCTGTTCTGCAGTCAATATTTATTAGATTATTAGGCACCTAAACTTAGCAAAACCTAAACAGATGCAAAAAAAAAAAAAAATCACTTTGCTCAACATTTGCAATACAATTAAGAAAAAAAATTCAAAATCTTTTAAAATGAAATCTAGTGAGGACTAACACTGATGAAACAGAAATTTAAGGAACAAGGACCAAACAGGAAGTAACGGGGATTAGGCAGCAGTATCACTGGGGGTTGGGGGGGAAGGTGTCTGAAGGTAATGGAGGATCAAAAATGTAAAATCCAGTCAGCAACGTAACTGTATTGCGGCAGATGGGGGAGTTGTGGGAGCAGGAGGGCATATATTTTCCTAGAATATAGTAGTAAGGATGACAAATGTTAGATGCAAGGAAAATGTACTCTTTTCTACTCAAAAGTAATGAAGACCAACTGTCAAGTCCAATTTCAGTAGCCTACTTTGAGATGAAAAGCAGTTTGGAGAATTAATTGGAAGGCAAGTAGAATAAGAGGTATTAAAACATGATGTATAAGAAAAGATTGAAGAAATTGAGTTTAGGCAAGAAAAGAAGTGTCTAGAAACAAGATGGACAGTTGAATAATGACTCTTAAAGAAATCAAACAACATTTCTTCATATCCCTTGCAGGTAGGCAGAAATGAGCTTAACTAAGACTTCGACTGTACATTACAGAAAGCTAACCACATGTAGGGAGACACCATACATAGAGGAGGGAGAATCTCCTTCACTCACATTTTGAGAACAGTTCGACAAACTTTTACATATTCCAGATACATATGTTTAGCTTGGTGCTATACAATGGACTTGAGGCTCATATCAGCCCTCTGTGTCTATAATTAAAAGCACAGGAGAAAACCAAATGATATTTCCTCAGTTTTCTTATCTCTAGGTTGAACATTCCTTTAATCTTTTACACTAACAACACAAAAGCTCCCACAGGAGAGAAACCAACATACAAGGAGATTGCAGAGGAGCTCACCACACACCGCAGTTTTGAAGAAAACAAAAGTGAAAAATTCATTTTGTTTCAAACATAATCTTTCTCATTAAGGTCATAGAAGATAAAGAATACCCAGCTGTTCAAGAAATCAGGCAACTGTAATGAAGTTCCACAGAAACTCAAAGCAATCACAGCCACTTCTCCAAGTGGTAGAAATGTTTCTTTAGCTTTCCCTTTCACAAATAAAAACATTACAAAAATAATAATTAGAAAAACAAAACTCAAATCTGTACCTAAATCTCCTGTTGGGGAGACAGAAAAAGGAAAACACCTGTAACAATAAAAAACGCACACCACTCATCTTTTTGTAGTATCTGTAGACATTCCAGTATTAAGCATGACAAGAATGATGCAAGAGTCCACAAAGACTAGAAAAATAGCTCAAAGAGCAATTTTGGATAGCTAGACAAGACCAGAATGAAAGAGTTTCCAAGGGCAAATCTGAATGTCCTTAGGTTGATATGAGAGACCAATTTTAGAGAACGTATTTTTTTAGAGGATGTCAAGACCTTACATTGAGTGATGTATGGGTGTGCATGAAGTAAAAACAGTCCTAAAACAATAAAGGACTGTGACCTAAATACTACTGCTCATGTGTAAGATCGGCGAGGTTGAAAAATCTCAGTGTTACGATCGTTCTCTGCTTGTCCTAATAAAAATGGAGGACATCATCATGCCGGAGTGAAAATCAACAGTATGAACACCATAAGCAGCTTTGGTTCTCATCACCTTAAAAGGGAAACAGTTAAAGACTGAAGCAGTACAGAGAAGAGCAACAGGCATAATCAAAGTCATGGAAATGCTTTCACATTAATGAAGATGACCAGAATACAGTCTAGAAGAGTCAACTATGGAGAAAAACAATCAAGATCTATAAATTCACCAGTGGAATAGATTGTGATTATTCACATCATCTCATAATACAAGAGTTAAAGGGCATAAATGAACCAAGCTAGTGACAGATTCCCAAGATGGAAAAGAATATACTTCCACAAATTGTACAGTGGAGCTATGGCACTCTTTCCTTAGCAGACCACGAATGTCAGAAGCATAATAGATTCAAGAAATTACTGGATAAATCAATGGACAAAATATCTAGCAAAAGTTATTTGTTAATAAAGAAAAATGCCTCCCCACCTCACCCCCAAAACCCCTACCATCTTCATTTCACAAACTGTCTAAACATTATTTGTTGGAAGCTGGGAGAATATTCAACACAAATATAGAAATTCAGTAATGCTTGCTATATTTCACAGTCCTTCCCTCCAGTCTCAAATACTAGTAATTGAGCCTTTGAACTGACTGGATGTTCTTACTATGTTCTTACATAATACCAAGCACAGGCACATGAGCCATTTCAGCTGTTTTAAGTAGCCTTTGTCATCATGACACACTGGTTTGTTATTGAGAAGACTTGGGCAGAGTATTACATTTATGTTAGTGCAGCTGAACCACTTGCAAAAAAACCACATTTGGCCCTTATGCCAAAGGCTGGCTGGTGATGTTCGCCATCTTACAGCAACACTACCCAATTCAAACACATTTCAAGCACATTTTCTGTTGTGCATGGAGCCTTGTGGGATGATCCACAGAGAGCATTACTGAGTGGAGAGCTTAAAAGAAAGTGTCTCTACCTAACAGAAGATGGCGGGTGACTTCCCTGTAAGTTTGGATACGCCTCTCTGTAGGGGAACACCTCTGCAAGAGCTTGACTTTGTTCACAGACAAAGCCTATCTTTTTCTAGCAGGAGCTCCTGCCTTAGTCTCACCATATGAAGAATGTCTCAAACTGTGTAAAGTATTTCCCTCTCCAATTTTTACCCACTAATTATACTGTAAAAATAGTAAGAAAGTATTAAAAAAGGCCTCCTTCCAAATCCTTTCTGAGATTAGAGAAGACAAAAAAGACTCTCTAGCCAAGAATGACTAGTGGTAGTGAGAAAATTAAACTTTACACAGGAAACATGCCTGCAAGTTTTCTGTTATAGAGGTGTTATTTGTATCAAGACCATATACAAAGTCAGTAGGAATGGAAATGCATATGATCAAAGAACAAGTTGAACTGAAGCAACGTGCAACGTTTTCTCTTTTTGTATGCCGTGTAATTCTTGGAGTACAAAATTTCGACCAAAGTGGGTTAAGACCAACAATTAAACCAATCTTATGGTTCTTATTTCAATTCCTAAGGATTTAGACTTTTAAAAAATATGTTCTAAATAGGTTATTATAAAAGTCACAGTGAAATAATAAATCCAAAATTAGAGCTTTCAGTTTTAATCAATAGTTTGATATCATAGTGAACTCTAATTTGTTTGCTTGAACAGGAACTTTTCCTAGTGAGTAGGAACAAAGCAGCTTTGCATTACAAACAATGCCCTGCAGTCAGTAAAACTCATGAGGTATTAATTTACAGTTTCATCTGTGATCAGTTAAACTGTATGTGAAATATTAAACATCTTTTAAAAAAACACCACAAATAGCTCAATAAGATATTTTTTCAACAGTGCTTTAACAAAAACCATACACGATTAACTTCTATTGTCAAAACAGAACCAAATTCAAGTTGTGTTTAAAGCCTGCATTCTAGTAATCAAACAATACTGAGAGATGTTATTCTTCTATAATATCTAAAGAGCTGATACAGAAATAACAAATATTATCTCCAAAACCACTTTACTCTGATTTTTAACTCATACAAGAATGATAATATAAACAGAAGTAATAGTAAAAACAAAAAAACAAGTATCATGAGTAAAGTATATATGTGTACATATATATAAAATGTATATTATATATGCCAAAATACATACAGTTTTTTGCTACAGTGTATATATCTATAACAACAGATGGCAGTTTAACTGGTCTAGACTCAGAGTATTGTCAGCTTACATTCTTATGTCCCTGATCTCTTCTTCCTCCGGTTTAAAAGTGACTGTGTTGTGGCTTTGTGCCATACTTGAAGGCACAACTGTATTTGCAGAACTTGTTTTTGGGGGAGACAATTTAGCAGTGATATGTAATTGTGGTCAACTGTGAATTCTGGGAACATATGGAACATTTATACTCCTCTTAAAACATACTTCTATTGCTAATATGCATTTATTTCTAAAAAGTAACTTTTCATAACTGTTGAATTAACTTCCCATAATTGTTGAGGACTGTGTCCATTTTACAAAACTTCCTTTAACAAAGATTTTTATTAATAGGTTCTCATTCATTACAGATGGAAATTATAATGTTAAGCCTTAAATAGAAGTCCATTACGAACAACGTACGTGAATATAAAATACTTGAAAACATAAGAAAACTTTAGCAGCAGTCGTAACATTCTTCACACACTTAGAAATACTTGTTTTGAAAATATAAGACTTCAAGCCATCAGTCACAAAGGCGACTTAAAACTAAGACAGACTTCACAAAAGATTTTGCTTCCTTATAGAACTAGGGACGTAAGTACATATGCTTTTTTACTGCATAAACATAGATGGTAGGAAGTTAGCACAGATCATGACTTATCTATTGCCTTTATATCACACAAATATAAACTCCTACTGTGGAACTGACATATCACTTGCTACTTTTCAATGACTTGCAATAAGAGCTACTGGAATGCTATACAGAATATTCTCATGCACAGTGGCACATACCTAAGAGCGTCAGCATAAGTTATGCATGTGTGCATGCTTTTTTTTAAAAAAAACCACTCCTGGAATAACTAGCTATATACTGTGAACCTAATTATACCATTATAAATTATCACCTCATTAATAAAATATAGTAATTTGATTTTCATTCATTTCTTTTTCTGCACTTGTAACTCTGTTCTCCTTTACTAATTAGTAGCAGAGTTAAAAACATTCATTAAAATACGATATGTAACATGTATTTTGAGACAACAGGTAATATTACACAATTATTAGATGTCCCATGATTCAAACATTACATATATATATCTATCTACAAAAAAATCCAACACATTTCAGTTAATTTCTATTTCCTAGATTTAAGACTGTAGATTTCTCAGTTGACTGATCTATTCTAATGTAGAAACAGATGAACTTTAAGCAAATTGTTAAAGTTTCAAATTACCACACAACGCAAAATGGGTTTATACCCTAAAGAGAGCTATACAAAACATATGACATATGTATTAGCGATGCACAAAATCCTTATGTTAAAATCACTCAAGTTCCAAGTCAAACACTTTAACGTTAGGAAAAGCTGGAAATAAGACTTTGGCTCATTCTTGTGTCTGCTGCTTTCTATTTCATCTTCCTATTCAGCTTGTGGCCCTACACCTTCTATATACCCCATTTATGAAGATAGAATTATTGACTTTCTCAGCAGTATTTTGCGACCTAAGTGTCTACAGTGAAGCACTTGTATTCAGGTATAAACAAATTTATTTTCATAGGATCTCACTGAGATTAAAAGTAACAATATTCTTTTTCTGTGGGAGCAAAGGTAAAAAAATATGGTAATTCTGAGTGCTCAACTTGTTATGGTTAGGACCAGTTTTTTTCTGTATCCAAGTTTATCTAGTACCTAATATGTTTGAAGTATAACTCCCATTCATCTACTTACAGTTGTATGTACTCAGCACATTAAGAACACAAGTCAAACACTTGGAAGAAAAATCACCTGTGAAAGTTAGAAAACTTACACAGAAGACTTGAATACAATCTTCCAGCAGATTATTCAATTCTGCTGTAAAGAAACGGTCTTCACTTTCCACTATCTCTCTTCTCATTCATCTTCACATATCCCATCCTCCACAGTCTATGATGCTCCATAGACAACGGCATCTTTTTATTACACAGCCACTGTTCTTTTCATATTGTGCTCTGAACAGTTCTACATAAAAAATAGTGTATGATCACATCACCAAAGACCACTGGCATAGAGATGCACACTTGTTACCAATACTGAAGAATTTAAGACAATCACACAGCTGATAGTTACTGTCACCTTAGTGGAGATGGCGATAACAGCCTGTTTAAATGTCATTGGTCAGTGTTAACATAAAACAAGGCAGACTACTTTAAATCACTTTCAGAGATAATAATTAGGCACATCCACACCGAAAACACTCCCCAACTCTTGTGTTTAAAAAAAAAAATTCATAGACAATCATCACATGGTTATTGGAACGGATGTTTGACTGCACATTTGTTAGCTTAACTTGTAGAAAGGACAAATATTTCCCCAAAATGTAAATACAAGATATTACTGGACAAAGATACATCCTGAAGACATGAAATGAAATATACAATATCCATAGAAGTCTCAAAGACCTTTTTTCCCCCACCTCAGTTCAGTTTCAGATCCTATAACAGAGAAGTCAAACTTGGCTGGCAAAGATTATTAAGCTAAATCAAGCCTTTACAAATTAAAGAGCTTTAAAACGCTGCCTTGCAAATCTCCTGGAAAGTGAACTGAAGCTGCTGCTCATCTTCTGAACGCATGATTTTTTTAATATGCTTTGTAGGTTTAAGACAGGAATGTGACAGCAATGGCAGTGACAGACAATCTTCAATGCCTCACAAACAAGCCTCAAATTAAGACCCTGGAAGACAAATAAGTATATTTTCCAAAGCCTTTACTGAAAACCATCTGGATTTAAGAATTATTAAATATGCATTTTAATCAGAAGAAATCTTGAACATGGACAGACCAAGAGCATATATAGCAAGAGAAAAATAAATCCTGGTGGTGATTTTTTTTGTACCTGAACAGACAGAATCACAAAAAGTTCTTTTTCAGTTCCCTTTCTTTCTAAAGATGCATGTTATCCAGAACAGCAGGCGTGAGGATAGTGACGATTTTCCATGTATTCTCTTATTCCTGTTCTCCAGTAATGGTTTCCAATTTTTTTCTTCACAACCTAATTGTCCTCCTGCATTTTCTCTGGCAAAGATATCTGAAAACGTATCATACTTTCCTCTGAGTAGTAAAATTTAACCTCATTTATTATTCAATTTAGTTTCTACCTAGTGTCTTATTTTATGAAATACCTGTTGAAGTCCCTTACTCCCCTTCAACCCTTTTTCAGTTACACTAAACTATTTACGAAAGGAACATGGGTTTTTGAGTAACCTCATCTGCAGACCTTGTCTCCTTTTGTTTGCTGGGCTGTCTCTGTCTTTTCTATTTTTAAAATTTTTCTATTTGTCTGGTTAATGTCTTTATTTGTGAGCACTTCTGGAAACTGTATTAGCTTTGTGTGGCATCTGTATTTTTCAAGTGAACTGCACCCTGCAACTCACCAACGTTTAGAAAACTCTCCAGGTGGCAGATTTGAGTCATTCCTAGGCCTTGCAAAGGGAGAAGGAAAACAGAGCATGCAGACAGCCTTCCTGCACATAAGAGCCCATCAAAACGGCAGTCCCACTGGTGAGAACAGCAGGTAAGTTAAACTTCTGCAAAAAGTTATATATGGGTAAAGCTTTTAGAAGTCTGAACAGAATGACATCTACTTGGCCACTGGCTTTTACTGTTCTGCCACCAAAGGCATTGCAACTTTTGGCAAATTTAATATACAACTAATCATTTAAATAACATTAGAAGTGAGACAATTGCCTATATAGCATTCAGAACCACCACCATGATCTGCTTAAATATATTATATTATCAGTGTTTTCAGCTCATAACAATAATCTGCTCACAAAGAACGAACTAGTTCCAGTTATACTTCCCCAAGGAAAAATGAAGTCTTTTGTAACACGTTAATGATAAGAAATTATTTAGGTACACTGTTTGGCATTGTGTCTTCCTTTATTCCCCCCTATTTGAATGCACCAATTTTTTGGTTAATACAGTAGATTTGTTGTATTAAACCTGAAACTGATTAATGATGCACTGTATCAAGCTAAGTAGAATTAAATTAGTGTATAATTGATTAGTGTGTAATTGGAGCAGAGCTGTAGATTTACCAACTTTAATTAGGATGGCTTATTACAGATAATTTACCTTATCATAATATAAAACAGAAAATAGAAGTACTCAGTTCATCAAAAAAGCTTAACTTAAGATCAGGTGGACAGCTTCAATAGATTAGAGAGGCATACGAACTAATGCCTTGCAAATTTCTTTATGACAAGTAAATCATAAAAAGCTAAGTCCTCTAAAGAAAGGCAAATTGCTGATTAACCTTTTACCCTGGATTTCCTAAGCAATTAGACTGTTTATACTAACTTACTATAATAGACCATTCTAATAGAAGAGGGTAAATCTACAATGCTGCTACAATTAAACATCAAATCCTTTTAGTCAGTATGCGATATTGCCAGACTGAGAACAGAAAGATGATTACTACTCTCAAAAATGAAAAAAACACCCACCTAAAACCCACAAAACACCTTTAAGATTAAAGTGTACAAAGCATACGCATTCACTAAAGCTGCAGAAGGAAATAAGCAGCGGCAACTTAACTACCAGACCTCATCCATATTTTCTTAATACTCTTTTAGATAGTAACTCCAGTCTAGACGGAGGGAAGAACTGCACATTCCCCTGAGTACCCTGCCACAGTAATTATGTTCATTATCTTGCATGCTAACAACAAAGATATAATAATCTACCAGTGAATAATTCATACATTGTCAGGTCCCTCTATGATGTTCATTACTAATGGTACTACTTACAGTGCAAGTTAGAATGCTATTTTTTTTAAAGATGCATTTACTACATAAACAAAATTTTTGAGTCAAGTTATTTTTACCTTCTTAACCATTAAAAAATTTAGCAAACAGTAGAAATATTTTTTTAAAAATCATTTTCTTATATATTTTAATGAATACCAAGCAGGGGAAGTGAAACAGCCAGTGGGCAACTTGACAGATAAACATAAATCATGATTTTAAGTTAAACCTTAATTTTTTTTATTGTAAATTAACAACAAAAGAAGAGTCAAAAAGCTTTAATAACATTGATTGGTCCTCCCCACCCCCAGCCCTCCCAACACTTGCTTTTATTCACTACTGATATTAAAGCATCTTTCCACTGGTTTTATCTAAATACTTGCTATCTTTCTCACAGAATCTTAACAAACATAAAATTTAAGCAAACACATTAATGTAACTCACCTACTTGCCTACTATAATCAATAATTACAGTATTTTTCTATTATCAGAACTAAATTCAATATCTCTATCTAAGATTTTGCTCCCATTTTCACTTGTTTCTATAACTTTCTTTCATTACATCTGCTAAATTTAGCTTGGACAAGTTAAAGTGAGTATATCTTAATCCATTTCAAAAATTGTTTCAGGTTTAGGACTGCCATAACTTGTCTAACAACCCACACATTACCTGAGTCTCTGAATCAAAGTACTTAGCTTCAATAGCTTCAAGACAATAAGGTACAACACCACCACCCCCCCATCATCTTTTTTTTTTCCCCTCCCCCTGCTCTCCTCAAACTCTGTACTGGTCCCTCCTAAATATTTTTATAGGCTAACAGTTTATCTAATTTAGACTTTTTTTTACTCATGCAGGTTAGCACCAGTGTTGCTCTCTGCAAACATGAGTTATTAAGACTATGATGAAATTCAGTAGTAATAATCACAATTGATCATTTCTGATTTACTTTTTGTATGCTTATTATGAAGACTTTCAGCAAATCCATTCATACTGAATAAACACAAAATCAGTTTTCTGTTTAAGATAATCATGAATAACTATCTGGTTTCATTAGCCCATGTAACAAACATGATTTTGGCAAAATGAAACACCAAAATGATGAGACTGATAAGAAGTTAATTCAAAACATTCATCACCAGTACCCTTCAACATCAAGAAAATATTTAGCAGAATTAATTAGTTCTCAGGCTCCCCTCACATTTCCTTGACCATTAATGGAGGATGCTATTCTGTGCACCTCCAGAAGGCTCAGTCCTAAGAAACCTCTAGTCTCAGTAAGGTATAGTATTACTGTTAGCATGAGTCCCCTGTAAGAAACTGGACATTCACAAATCCTGGTCTATTCTTCACAGCTGTAAGAATCTAAGAAAAGTAAGAAAAAGCTCAGTACCATGACATTCAAATTCAGTTGTACACAGAAATGTTTAAGGTTTAAGAGGACTCTATGGATCAGAGGTCACAACTTACAGGAACAAATGAATACATTTGTTCTTACTATTAATTGATTATCTGAGGAAACAATTAACTGCCTCAAGTGGTTAAAAATATTCTGTAACATAACAGTATTTGTCCATGTCATATACACTTGGTAATCTGCTATTTACATTGCTTCAAGACTGCTGTACTCTAAGTTTGTGCAATTTCACTTTGTTTGATTCAAAACACAAACAATGCACATTTCAACATGGCCTAACTGTATTTGCTGGCTCCACAAAACTAGCCACAGAATTAACAGTTTACCCAGAATAGTTCCACCATTTGTAAAGGTTTAGAAAGAAAAACAGAGTTCAAATTTTACTTTCACATGCCTCCCCCAACTGTTGCTTCTCAGGGTAACTGTAGTATCTGACACCTTGTCAAACTTTACTTTATACTAAACTTCTGAATTTTCCTACTCAACATCATCTTCTGAATATATTATGCTAGCATACCATCTCATTCATTACAATTGGAAACGCCTTTTATTTAGAAGGTTTCATTAAATAGACACAATGCTTGCCAACTAAAGCTTCAAAGCATACTTAAAAGGGAAGAAATGCAATTGTTAAAGATGTGACACTATGTGGAGACACATTTTAACAAGAAATCCAGAAATATTCAGGTATGTTTGATTTTCAATGGGTTACACTGAAATTATTCCCTGAACAAACTGTGATAGCCCTTTTACTTCTTTCCCCAGCACTGCCGCCTCTCCATTATCAACTTTATTATACTAGTACTCATACTCCAGTTGGTCTCTAAATAAATCATCCTGCCATAAGTAAGAGAAACTAGTTCCATTTTTAAATTATGAAATTTGGATCAATTTTCTGGCACTTTAAATCAATGTAACTATTGGTCCAATTTCAAAATCAATTTGATGCATGTAATTTACAATAAGCATGCACATCCTTCCCCTGAAAGGCTAACAAATGGATTTTACAATGACCTCACCATGATTACCACAGCAATTTAAGCAAGTTAAGAACACTCAGCTATAAGGTTTAAAAAAAAAAAAAAAAAACAAAAAAAACCAACAACAAAAAAAACCCCACACCCAAGACACATACCTCCACCTCCAAAACCTCTTGAAACTTAACCCACAAGCAGCACATAAAAGGTCAAAGTGCTGCTCTTCACCACAGTGATCCAAACATACTATCAATGTCCTCACATCCACAGAAGTAGGTCCATTTTTTCATGCTTGGTCTACTGACAATTCCATACATGCTGGTACTTCTTCCAGAAGTTTAATAATGTAACTGATTTCTCTCTCTCACTCAACAGCGATACAGTAACAATACTCACCAGAAAATCAAGCTCACTGGTAACTCAAGATATGCTAGACACACAAAACAAACAAAACCATTTCAGGCTGAGGAATACAGTCATCCAAAAAGTTTTAGATCCTATACACTAGAGAATCAGGCCTCAGTCCAGATGCTCAAGTCTAACTTCAAAACAGAACTCACAAAACCAAGCCCAAAGGAACAGGCTAGTAGTTTATCAGTACAAGAAATCTGAAGATGAATTAACAGGCTTTAAAGTAAGTATATAGAAAAAACTAAACCTCAGAGAAGACAGTAGATGCATCATCTAACAACTTCCTCCTCCCCTCTGTTAAAACTCCCATCACTTTCTCTCATGTATGTCAAGGGTTCATAAGGCTGCAATTCCCAAACAAGGCTGCTTATTTCACTCACAACTTGGGTGGTACAAACACAGAACTATACCATTTCTTTCTTTTGCTCCTCCCATGAACAATTTTTTCCATGTTGCACTGCTATTTAGTATCTGTGAACTTTGTTTTACTTAATTGATTTTGCAAGCAGCAATTACTCTGACATGTAAGCTGTGCAAATGAAGTTAAAAATACAAATGATACAAAAAACCTGCAATGATATTGAAGTCTCTATAAAAACAGTTTGTGCTATTGCTGCCATGGCAAATAAGCCTGAAATCTGCATTACATGTGCTGTTTTTAAAAATATGTTCTGCAAAGGTAATTCTGTTTCAGTACCTTTAGTGATAGGCAGCCTTGCTCTCCAATTATTAAAAGCAGCACTCTACAATTATTAAAGGCAGCAAAACATCACTAAATGGCAAAAATGCAAATACAAAACAATACAAGAATATGTGGACCATTTGAATTAAAGTACAATACTCTCCATAGCTGTAGGCAACCACAGATAATCCAGACTGGCCACAGAACATACACTTCACAGACCAAAATCCACACTAGGATACCTTCCTGCTAATGTTAGCCTGAACTGTATCCTATCAAAAGCAACAAAATATCAGGTTTGCCATAGATGGGGTGGGGGGAAAAAAATCAGTGATCAACAAAAAATGGTGGAGAAGGAAGGTATTAAATATGTCTTAAGTTCTTGCAACATTAAGAAATGTGTTAGATGACCTAGGGGACTCCACCATCTCCCAGAACACCCAAGAACGTGAAAACCAAAACAGACCCACACTCAGAAAGTTCTTCTGTATCTCATTGCCTCAAATTTTATATTGTCTCAAATCCAGGTGCACTAGTATTACCACTACCATTACCTCCAACAAGTTTAAGAGATGTATATGCAAAACCAAGTTACACACATGAAGGGAAAGTCTGTCCTGCATGCAGGCAGGCAAAATCCTAAAGAACTGGAGGAATGTAACAAAAAATATAATTCAAACAAAATTAAACATAAGCTAACACCAATCAGTACATCCCACAGCTTTTCCCTATAGACTGGTAAACTGATACTGTTCACTTCCAGGAAAAAACAGGTACTCTCTCAACTGCACCTTTAAGGCTAAAAGTAAAACTTATCTTGAACTGCAAAAAGGGGAGCAACCAGCTATTACTACTCCAGACTCCAGTTTATGAAAAGCAAACTTTTTATGAAGTCTTAAGTGTATGGCAACATCCCTAAACAAACAAACAAGCATTACTAGCAGCCAGTACATGCATTGCAGTCCAGTCCTGATTTTTCTCTTATCTTTAAACCCCACATTAGTGGTTATTCTTTTCCAAGTGATGAACTCTTCACCATGTCTTCACCTGCTTCTTCTTCAAAGACCACAAAAGTTTCCTGTGTACATTAACCACTATGAGCTTAGCAGCCCTATATTTGAAAGGTTTAACAATGCCATCATAACTATGCAGATAGCTCGACAGACAGTGCATTGCCCCAAGAAGTCCTAGGTCTAAAAATAATTTCAAGCTCATATAAATATATATGTATATAAAAAATACATATTTATATATACCTATCTCTATCTATCTCAGACCAGCTCTTGCCTACTCCCATAGCCTGAGTTCACAGCAGTTGGGGCAGATAAGCTATGCTCCTGGAGCATGCCTTCTTTTTTGTTTTGCCCAAAAAGAATTCAGTTCACGTGTTCAGAGACCACTCTACAATGTGAAGCCAAGTGCAGTAAGTGGGGACTGTTGGAAGATTCAATCCAAAAGTAGAGGAAATCCAAACTAGACACTAACATAAATGTATTTATGAACATCAACTCAATCTGCCCAGACGGTATCCAGATTAGCTAAGGGTCTTCTCCTCAAAGGCTAATTTCCTAAAAAAACAGCAGGGTTACATATAACATCCATCTTCCCAACTACTATTCCTGTATGTAAATCCAATGAGTCAGTTTAATTAAGCACCCTTCATTTACGTACTAACACTGACTGGCTTAGGTAACCTACAGTCTACTTAAATAAAAAAAGCAGCATTTACACGAACAAGACTGATGTCCAGAGCTGTAGTAACCAACTGTTGTAGCATTATACCTCAGACAACCACATACTTACTCTCTTCTCCCAAAAACACAGACATAATCTCACCTTTCCACTACGAGTACACAGAGGAGATAAGGCTATAGCAGGGACTGTCCCCAAGTTATGTTACTTGGAGTAAATGACTTGCCACTCTACCAGCACCAGAAAGGGTGAGGCTAACAGCACTGTGCATCCTTTAAGGGCAAGCCTATACAGGCTCATTCCAAACCTGCATTTGCATGATGAAAAAGCAGGAAGGAAAAGAAAGTCCATAAAATGAATGCTGCTTTCTGATAAAAGAAACTGAAACATCAAGCACAATTTGGAAAGCAGTAAATACACTCCTTGCACTAACAGAAATTTGCATATCAACGTATAATACACTAAAAATAGCAATTTTAGATTGTTTGGATATACACATAATACTTACTTCCAAACATTTCTTCAAGATAAACACCAGTTTGAAGTCTGTACTTAATATGATCAAATGTTCTTCATTAGGATCAAAGTTCATCCAATTCAGCAAAGTTGTTTTAAATAACGCCAAGTATTCAGAGACAAGTCATGATGTAACATGAGAAATTTACATACCGTGTTCCCTCTCATTGCAGCTTTAGGGGTTTAATGCAAAATTTAACATCTGCACATGCTTCCACCCTGCCTCAGTTTATTAAGGACTTAAAAAGGAAAAATAATTTGTTTCATAATCATCAAGATACCACTTGCAGGATTTTCATTCCTTCATTCAACCAGCTTGCCAATTTCAGCATGCTTCATTTTAGATCCGTTTGCATGTCTTAAACTCCCAGATTGGTTTAATCTTGGTTTGCTTCTCTTTCATACTAAAAAACACTCTCCAACACTCTGCATTTTCTCCCTATCAAGATACTTGTAGGCTGTTGTCAAGTCTGGGACAACACCTCTAACACTGAAGTTTTTACACCAGAAGAAGAGGATGGCATATGAGGCAAGCTGTTTCTGGCAGAACTCCAAGGTTTTCACACCCTTATACTTGCACATGTCTCTCCCCACAGTGAAAGGCAGAGCTCCCACAGACAGGAACCAATCATAGCACGACTGAAATGGGACAACTCCAGTCCCCCATCTTTTTCTGCAAGAGTGGAACAACAGGATAACAAATTAAAGACAGCTTACAGATTTAACTCAACTGTGAAATGGAGAATAGATGAAGAAGAATTCAGGATACATGAAAAAAGACATCAGAGGAGCAGTATAAAAGGCTACAGTTTTGCCTTTCCTTAAAATGCACCTATTAAAGATTCTCACTCTTACAAGACAGAGAGTTTGAATAGTATCCCAAGACGCAAAGGAGACCAAAGAGCTAACATGGGGCACTAATGCCTAATCCTGAATTCTAACTGCTTTTAACGTAAGAGAATGGACAAGAAAAAATTTGATAGTTGGGAAAGAAAGGTTAAAATAAACCGAAAGCTGGATAGAAGTTGGAGAAGGGACTTCTAATAATCAGAAGATTCATGAATCTACGCTAAGATACTGGACCCAAAAACATGAGGCCTGAACAGATGGTGTCTTTTAAAGAATTCTCTTTATTTACCAAATGAAGCTGGATGCTCTGAAACAATGTGTTTTATAAAAATCTATGATGACTACTGTACATTATAAATTTTAAAAAGACATATGCTACTACTACATCTTGGTTGTTGAACACCCTATCTATATTCACAATCACACTGACTGAAACATGAGTTTGTGATGTGTTACCTCATTACAGTCAGAAAATGAATCTCTAGTAATAAGAATTTAAGTGAGACAGACCTATGACACACTGAACATGAGTCTTCCATGTGGGAATGTATCTAGGATTTCATACTCCTTCAAACAAGTGATAATTCTGCTTAGCTGTTTCATACAGAAGCCGGAGGGCATAGTATCAGTCACATAATAGAATGTAATCACTCTTTCACATGCAGACCCGATAATCAAGAAGGAAAAAAAAACCTGGAAAACTGAGGTGTATCTGGAATCATGTACCTAGCTACAGTGATTCATAAATTTCATAACAATTACTGAAACTTTTTCGTATTGACAATTCATTTTTGGTTCTATCATGTAACATGAAGAATTTGAAAAAAATCTAGAGATACACAATGTCAGCTTTTTTCCCCCCGTTAAATGACAGATTATTTTATAGGGATCTTACAAAAAGATGTAAAACAAAGTATGATCAAAGAAATCATAGAATATATTAATCAAATTTCATTACTAACTCGCACAGACATGACACCATCCAATAAACATTCCACAGAAGGCCTCCCACCTTCAATTTCGAGAACACAGGTTCTTGCAGGTATTCAGTCTTGTACATGATCTCAGTTTGTCCCAGGGAGATGGACACAAAGAATGCAAAGTGTTTTTTTTTTCATTTTTAATTTCTGAAACACATCATCTTCAGGTATTCAAAAGATGAAGAAATACAAATGTATCACACTAAAAGGAGTCATTCAGCTTACATTGCTGTGCCTTTAGATGCAATAATATTAATATTAGTTAAGATCTTTACTGTACTTACTTTTAAGCATTTTAGGTCTTTTTGAATGCCAAGGGATTTTGAGAAACTTAAGTGGAGAGTGGAAATTTGAAAAAAATAACAGTACCTTTAGCTACCCATTCACTTGTATCGAATGGGAAGAGTTACATATTCTATTAAAAATATTTAAACATTTCTACCAGCTGCCATGCAGGGAACTGAGTAATAACAAAGGGGATTTTCAACTAGAATTAAATCTCTTCATCTTTTCAACCCTCTATGCAAGAGAAGTGGATGCATTAATTCACAATTATTTTTATATTATGCCTTTGACATACTTAGCCTAATACTTTGGATTTCTTTTCAACTTCTACCACCCACAACATAGCTATACATAGATAGCCTGTTTCAAGTAAGTACATCCCATAGCCTTAGCCCAACAGACACTTTAAGATCAATACCACTTATCACTGTTGTAAAAACCCTCACACCAAGCTCCAAAGTATGCTGTCCAGCTTCCCGGCAAACTGCTGCACTTCAGTTTCCAGCTGGGATTCCCTGCACCTTCTCTTGCTCCCCAGCGGGCACCAAGGATCTCCAGTTAGACCCAATAGTAGTGCACCATCTCCCTAAGACTCTGAATAGTTTCCAAGACTTCTCACAGAAATAGTTTCTCTGCCCTTCAGGCCAGCTCCTCACAGTCTAACTTCATTCTGCCTCATCCCAACACCTGTTATTGAGCAGAGGTCTAGGAAGAGAATTGCCTTCTCTCAGAGAACTCAAGATACATAGCATTGCTTCTATGAGTATATACTTACTGTTTTCTCAAAAGTTTAAGTCGCCATCGACAATGTCTGTGCTAGATAGAGCTAACAGCTACAACAGCAAGTACAATAAACACAGTAAAAAAGTTAATGGGTTGAGACAGAAAGGAGAAGAATGAACACTAAGCATATGAAATAATTGCACCAAAAGCAGCAGACTGAAATCTATGCCTGCTAGAACAGAGTCTTTGGAACAGGTTGTCTGACAACTAACAAATTTTTTTTTTTTTTTTTTTAAAAAGAATAGTTACTTTTATCTTCGAAAAGTAGAAGTAATAAAATGAAAGTTAAAACTCCAGGACAGATGTAGCATATGTAGCATAAACGAACTAAGGTCTTCCAGGTGCAGATGGAGCAAGCAAACAGCTTCTGATTTCAATAAGTAATGAGCACATCCAACAAGTAGCCTCTTGAAAGGTATACCTGCTGAATGTAAACCTGCTTTTTGATCAGAGAAATAATGAAGTCTGGTTTCTTAAGAAAGCATATTGTATAGTTCCTACCCCAATAGCCCTACTTCTCTGTCATGTTCCTGAAGTCCCACCACAGTGCCCTCCCACCCTCATCTTCTCCCACCTCCTCCAACCTAGCTGTTTGGATAGTGAAAAGGGAGGACCTGCTGATTTGGGGTTCCCTGCATCATGGTTAACAGGGTAGTACCCACAGGCTGTTCCAGGCAACTAAGCATGATGCTGCTGGGAGCAAATAATCTCCAAGTTCTACCCACCTTTCCCTCCATGGGACTCTCTTTATCAAGCCACTAACTTGCCTGAAACCTGAAGTAACTTATACTACACATTTTTGCTGCCCTGTCAAATATGGTTATGATATTGGCCACTGAGCTTAAGAACTATTAGAAGACAGATATAGGATAGCTAATTTGGTAAAAGAGATAAACTACCAATACACAAGATCGTGTCTTGCCAAATCTCATTTCTTCTGAAGTCAGGACTGACAGCAGCAATAGTTTTCTTAGGTTCTGGGGATATTTTTTTCTTTCCCTTCTTCTCCTCTCCCAGGCCTTTTAAAAAAAAATTTACTCCAATTGCTCTGGCCAGATCAAAACATGTGAAAGAAAATGGAAAAGGGAGAGAGAGCAA
The DNA here is from genome assembly GCF_030936135.1 of Gavia stellata. NCBI lineage: Eukaryota > Metazoa > Chordata > Aves > Gaviiformes > Gaviidae > Gavia > Gavia stellata. Next base: position 17,184,610 of record NC_082602.1, read on the forward strand.
GCACAAAAAAATCTTTTTTAAACCAGCTTATAGGAAAATTGGAGTACATTTCCAATTGTTCACAGCATAGTCAAAGATGAATTTCAAAAATTTCTAAAGCCATTTTAACTCTCAAATCTCTAGCTTATCAAACTGCAATCTTTAGAAGAAGCACCTTTTCAAGTAGTTATTTACTTCTTGAAATGCAAATTTATAAGAAGAACTCACTTTCTCCCCCCTCAAAAAACATGAAGGGCTTTCAAAAGCTGATTTACCTTCTCATTTATACGAGGTAATGCAGTATATTTGCATAAAACAGTCAAAACTTTTTTTTTTTTAATGTAATAGGTAGCTAACTATGTAACCCCTGCCGTTTTAAAAGAGAGTCCCCTTGTTAGGAAACCATTCAAAGTGACAATTTCAGTAACTCAGCATCTCTTTCTGGATAATTAGATCTATTATGAATATGCAGATTTCACAGAGCTGATTGGCTCAAATATATCTCATTCCTCAAGAACATCACCTTCCGTAAAAACAACTGTATCACCTAGCAGCAGGCTCTCATCCAAACTTGTATTAAACATTCATCTGCAAAGCTCAAATACAGATCACACCAGACAGAATTACCCTTGCCCAACCTTTGTGAAGGTACTGGTTAAGGATGACTATTTTCCCATCGGTACTGTGACCTGTATACACAGGATTTTCTTGCAACAGATCTTAACAAAAATCTTTGGGGAGGACAGGGGTGGAGATTTCATGCCATCCACATTATCACAGAATGCAAGTTGAATAACATAACAATAGCACCACCCAGTGGCAATATATTCCCTTTAAGAAGTTCATCACTTACTTTTGTGATCCTGCTGGAGCAACTGTAAAACAGCTAAGTAGGGTTTTTCCACTTCTAATCACAGTTTTTTGAGCAGCCAGCATCACAAGAATATAGGGATCTTGGTGGGAAATGCAGTACTAGTGAAGAGTGTGAAAAGAACAACTGCACATACAAATAATTGTCTAAAAACAACACTGAACTTCAAGTATCAAATATAAGATTCTGCAACTTGTAATATTTACAAGATCTGTAACGCAAGTTTACTCCAATGCTGAAATCCTACTAATATATTCACTGAAGGCTGAAAATGCTTTTTCCCTGACCTAGGCAGCTTCTTACTGCTTTTTAGGTAGAAAATGATTCAGTGTCTTCTCAGTATATATTTAAAAAAAACCCTACAAAAAACCAACATGCTCCCCCCCCAAAAAAAATCCAAACAACTGTTCTCTGTGTATTTTAGGCCTGCTCATTCCTCCCTCTATTTTTTTAATTCATATTCAGTTAAGTTTCTCCCTGCTATTCATTTAGTTGATGTCTTATTTTCTCAGAAAACAGAAAATTTTATATTTTCGGGTACCAGAAGGGTGACCTCTACTCATGGTAGAGCTGAAAGAAATCATGAAAGAAAATAAAGGGAAAAAAGGCTGTTGTAGAGTAATTGCCATCTGCAGTAACCAATATGACAGGAATAGATAAAGAACTGGTTTTAAAGACATTTGCAGGGTGTTTTTCTCAGAATAGAAACAATAGAGACACACAGTTTAGTAGTTCAGTCCAATCCTTCACACAGGCACATCTTCCAACTTCAGAAAGACTCCCATAAATACCAACCACTAACACATGTATTTAGACAACTATGATGGCATGATTTTCTCTTCATTGTGAGGTGGGAAGTTCACACACTGGGAGGTTTTAAGAAAGCTGCTGTTTCAAAACATTCCTATAGCTGCTGCTGGGACTATAACCCAAAACATTTTTTTTTAAATTAAATTTAAAATTTTTTTTAATTATTAAAATTCAGAAACCTGTGCAGGACTGTGCCAGCATAACATAATAGTAAGCTTATTCACTGTTGCATACAGATGTGTTTCACTGTTGCTGAATGCTAGAAGTGTCAGCAGAAGAGATCACCTATTTTAGAAAAGTTATTTAAGTGAGTTCAGAAGCAAATGAGAGTAGCCCATCTCAGCTTTCACCAAAATCTGTAAGGTAACTTGTCACTACAGTTTAAAAGCACAGTGTTAAGTACTGTAGTTGCATAGCTTTTTTAACTATTCACTTTCAACTTAAAACACCCAACACATTTTTGTACTAATACTGAATTTCCCTAAATACTTTTTCCAATACAGTGGAAGACTGTGATCCTATCTTCCCATCTTTGATAGTCAAATAGAAGACCTGCACACATCCTGCTGACCTAAATCTAGGACAAGTAGGACAGGAGAATGTGTGTATATATTCAGTTTTGTTTATGCAGATATTAGAAATTAATAACTGACATTAATTAATACCCTTATATTCTCATTGTTTGCAGCTTTATTGTTACTCCCCTCACAATCAGAGGCAGCTACATCAGTTAAAGAGACAACGCCAGGCCACATGTACTGGGGGCAGGGTGCTTAAGATGCTTGACTGGCACAGGAAGTTTATCTCCATCACCTCCCACATGCTCCTGCACCAGCCTGAATAATGTATATCCATTTCAGCTGCTCAGCTGAGACACTGGCATCTGCAGCTGCAACTGCACCAGCTGACTCATGTGACCAGAAGGTACCACTGAATCCCTTGCAGCAGCTGCCCTCCATCTGTGATCACTGGTTTAGGGACAGAAGCTGCAGTGTGTGTCAGTTGCTGTTTCCACTTCTTGTAAAGCAAGGCCATCTGATCATACAGTCAGTGTGGTATTAGGGCAGGACACCCCCTTCAGAATAAGCAGATGGCTCGGTGGTTAAGGCACACAGCTTTTGAATTTGCAGCAAGTTTCCCATGCAATTTGGAGCCAGCTATGTTCCCTACTTGCTTTGGCCAGAAATCCATAAAATTACAATCTTATCTAACAGAAAGCTGCAAGAACAAATCAATTTAAATGTCTGAGACACCCATATACAATGATTACTGAGCTATATAAGTATGTAGATCAGAAGATGAGATATTTCCCGGCAAGTCTTCAAGGCTGTTTAAGATCAGTAAGAATGCAAATCAGCTTTACACTAAGACACAAACTTGTCTCCCTGCAAACGTAAAACCGCATATCCATACCAGACATACATACTTACACTGCTAAGCAGGGGGTTCTAGATGTCCTGATTAAATCAGACAGTCAACTCTAAGTGCTCTCTTCCATCACACTAATAAAATGGCTTAAGTCTCAACATTTTCTTCACACAACAGGCTACTCTGCCTCCTCTATGTTTTTGCCTACAAGGGTGCATAGGTGCCCAGAACCTTACCCTAGCAAATATACATACACACGTTCTCTTCGCCAATCTCTCCTGCCAATCCTGCACTGTTCTGGCTCCCCAGTTTAGAACCATTGCCATTTTTTCCCCATCCCATTCCCATGCATTCCTATCCAACTCCCTTTTCACCGTTCTTTCTCTGCTGTTTAGTTGACTTATGGGCATTAGTTCTGTGTTTCATCCTGCAAGCCCTCTGCCACTTCATGCCCTTACAGCAGATTTGATGCACAGGTAAACTTCTGTAACGAAAAAGAACGCCAAATTTGTACTGTGGTTTCTCGTAACAGGAAGGCTCATCCATAAAACATACTTCAGAAGTACAAAGAACTGTTCTTCGTAAATAAATTATATATACCTTTGATCACTCCAATTTGAAAATTATGACAAACCGCCTTCAACTCATGGTCTCCTGTTTACCAGGAGGCAAAGAAGAACGATCCACTCCCAACACCACCACAAACTAGCAGCCATTCCAAAACAGCAATTTTCAATTCTCTGAAGCCGCATTAGAAATTTGAGTCACAAAGAAACACTCCTGGGAATTAAACATGCAATATTATTTTGTTGTTGTTTTATGTAATGTATCCAGAGGACTTCTGAGAGTCAATTATCTGAACTGTTTAAAGTATCTACTTTCTTTTTCTTAGTTCATTCACTCAGGGGGAAAAAAAGGGGGGGGGGGGGGAAGTCAGTCATGTTTGAATAGGGGTTAATTAGTAGTACAGTTACTGTTTAACTTTAAAAACTAAATCCTAAACATATGAAGTAATAGATGCTGTGATTTTTAAGCTTTTTTTGTTGTTTCTTAATTAATCCAAATGTTAATAACAAACTAATTTTTAGTTCTAAGGCATACCAACCAGCATCTCCAAAGTGATACAGAAATTTAAAAATAAATATTTTCACTCCCAATACTCCTTCTCAGAATACTGCACTCTGTCAGCTTTGAGTTTAATGTGTTTTAACTTGATGCCTTCAGAATTCCACACTACATATGGCAAGGCTACAGCTGGAAGATTGCATCCCATTTTTGGCAAGACACTTCATGAAGTACCTAAAACAACTGGAGGGAGACCAGAGGAAAGCAGTTGAGATGATGCGAGCTGCAGGAAGACAGGTATCCTGCATTTTCCAGTCTACAGATTAGGAGAAAAGGACAAACTTGAGAATATAAAAATAAAACCAATAGGAAGGGAATAATCTGTTCTCTGTGTCAGTGGAGAATAGGACAGCTAATAGAACTGAACTGTATTCAGAACAGATTAAAACCTAGATTTAGTGCGGGGAGGGGGAACTTTTCAGTGGGAATGAAGCAGCACACCAATAGAGATTATGCAGTAAGATTGCACTGTCTCCACATGACATCTTACTATTTCCAAAGACCTTTAGAGGAGGCTAAACAAATATCTGCCAGGAGTGACAAAGATGCATCTCTAGCTGGATTAGGGGAATGAAACTAAATGATCTCTTGAGGTCTTTTTCTAAAGTTCTATGAAAGGAAAGGCAATTAATGGACAGCTACTAAATTATTTTCACACAAGCCATTTAATCTGCTCTCATAGATGATCACCTCCTTCAAAATAGCAGAATCCACTACACTGAGCACTAATTGGTACTCTTGGGGTTAAGCTTAACCCAGAAAAGACTGCAGGGGACAACAAAGACATATCTGTCTTTCAATTGCTGATAAACTATACAGCTTATTATATTATTTTTTTTATTTGAGGCGCCTTACATCTGTAAATGAGGATACTTTTAAAGCTAAATTAGTGGAGAGTTATGTTGCATTAGCAGCTTTGGAAAGGGAATATCTGATGTGATCATGCATTTTTTACAATAGGACATCAGTTCAATTTCTCTGGCAATTCAGTTCTAAACAGTCTCACTGAAAAAGATTTTAAATGAGGAAATTGAAGTCCCTGCATAGGAAAAGTATATGCCATGTTATTCACTGGAAAGCACACAAACATCCGAGAACAACAGAACTACACCACAATACAGCTCATTACCTGATTATTTAGGAGAAACAGTGGCATTATATCCTGACTATGTCTCTGATGGAGTTATAAAGAAACAATAAATTACATACTTTATGCATTTAAACAGAACATGCACACAGAGGTGCCATTAAGCAATAAGTTTATTTTTAAAACTCTAAGAGTCCACAAAAGCTCGAACCTATTAAAAAAAATCAAATTAAAGATGTCTTCATTTGAAAATTCAGTTTCAGCATATCTTGTGTTACAGTAGATTTTTTCATTAAAATGCAGAAATACTGAAAGATTAAATTCTCCATCTACTCTTAGGATTATCCAAAAAAGGAGTATAAACTAAACTATTCATATTTTTACTTTCTTTTGCACTGGCCAGCTTTTAGATAATCATACCAGCAACGCGTGAATGATTTTGAAGCACATCGCCTCAACCACATCATGCCAGTAACAAAACAAGAAAAAACCCACAAAACAAAACTGAGTTTAGAGAAGAGATAATTAAACTATCATTCCGGGTTTTGCAATTTTGTCTATTATAACATTATTTTTTAACATAGTATTCTGAACACCAAATACTTTTGTGGTCTGCATTACAAAAAAAACCCCACAATTTGCTTGCTATACTCAGCTGCATCTTATCTCAAGCTCAAACCATGCATGCACATGATGTGCAACATGTACATTTCTTACTTTCATTGTTTTTAAATAGCCTCTATGAAAGTAGTAAGCCTCCTCATCCCAAGCTTAGAAGTATTTAAAGAAAGAGAAAACAGTGCACTGCGAATTACTTTGAAGTGGTGAAAAGCTTTAGACTTTTTACATCTTTTACTATAGCCTTCAATTAATTGCCACAAAGCTAGCTACTACATAAAGCACCACCTTGTGGCAAAACCAGTACCGACCACATGTCCCTTTTCTGGACCGTTCAAACATTGCCACAATTTCAACAGCTTTGATGTGTATTTCATTAAAATCTGAACAAAACCAGAATTTAAAAAGGATCTTCCAAGAGAATATTTTCTACAGATTCTCCTCCATACACACTACATCTATGAAATTAATGTAATTTCATAAAATGCTCAGGCAGGTATTAACTGTTTTCCTGCATCTAGTGGTGTCTCCAGAGAACTGAGAGCAAAATACAACATTTAAGTAGTGCAGTAAAAGAATGACCTAAAAATCCCGTGTTAAGTTAAACTCTCATTCTATCTCTCAAAATACTTCAAGCTGCAAGACAGACTGCAAGAGCTGCATAAATTAATTACTCTGACAGCTCAAAACCATCCCACAGCAATATCTTTATTTACATTCTCTTTCTAAGAGACACTAAGATAGACAGTATATCTTCCAAGTTAGTAAAATGACCAGTTAGTCATTCCTAAATTTTAGGAAAATCTCAATTTTAGTGCTACATTGCATAACACAAACTAATACTCTAAAGATAGATTTTGACCAATTCTAAATTGTGTACTTCTGTGCAACAAAGACTCAGAAACCTTTCCAGCTACCTTAACTAAGAAATAGCAATCCCAGAAGATTTTGCATGCTCTGCAGCTTAAGATTGCATCTTATTGTAAGTATGCACCCCATCCTCTATCTGAATGAAATCAATACAGTGACAGAAATATGCAGCACTATGGAAAAATTAGTCTGCATATTCAAATCAAATACGTCAGTGGTTGCACACAGTCATGTCACTAGCGTATTAGAACCGCACTTTATGCATACCAGGAGTCAATGCAAAATACAGTTAACACCGTTTTTCACACCATTTTTGAATTTGTTGTAAAATAATAAAAGTGTCGAGAGAAGTGGTGAGGGAAAAGTCTCCTTCTTGATAATCATGCCTCACTGACTGCCCAAACTGCATTTATTGAAACATGAATCCCAGGGGAAAAAGAGGGCGCAACTATTTTGTGCTGTTTGTGAAGCCTTTGATATGAACACTCCCTTTACAGGAGTTCAGAATACTTTAACCTTCGAAGCCCAGGCATTCGGTTTAGTGCCATGGGCTACCTGCTCAGTCTGCACTTGAGGGTGATTTCAGTAACAGACAGCAAAAGCAAAAATGTATTTCCTTGCTTTAAACAAAGTATGTACAGTACATACTAAGTAAAGTAGTTACTATCAGAAAGAGTAAGAGTAACTCATCTTAGCTCACTACATAGAAGAGCCAGGCAAGTCTATGTCAATCCATCTACTCCCGCATAAATTTTCAGAGTCTAAGAAATGATTACGAAAGATCAATTTAATTCAATAGCCAGTACTATGAGAGCTCCTGAAAGTTCTCAAATTTGAGCCGGAATTACAGTTTGGAATATTCCAAAACATCTTTCCCTTGGTGGATCTTTTGCTATCTCTGCTGTACCACTTATAATAGGGTAGTGATAGATTAAGTAGATGACACAGGTACTTGAAAAACATCTCTTGAAGATAACAGAAGAAAAATTAATATTGAGATTAAGTCGCATAAGAGCAAGAGTACAGAAGAACAATAAATCTGACATTAGGAACTTCCATAACTTGATTTAAGCATATTAAGTTTCAATACTCTAGCAGCTCTTTTTAAACCTTTCATTTTTGGGTTCTCATAGGTCACATACACAAAATATTTTGGATTCTCCATTAACTTTCACATCCATCCTTCTCTTTCCCCTCCAGCTCTCCTCCTTCCCACTACCATCAAAGCGTTGTATCGCACAGCTCAGGCTATAAAATCAAGTTCCCCAGAGGAACATAAGCCTTGTTCTTATCTGCCAACCATAGCTATTATCAGAAGTTTTCTTCTATTTTATATCAAATAATCACTGTGTCACATAAGAATGAATCAACGCTAAATTCCAAGAGCTGCTTAACAATAAAGAATATTCTAACAGAGCCTATAAAGATACATTGCAAAGTTTTGCTTTAATATACTATATACACAAAATAATGTAAACAGAGGCAGAAGGCTTAACTACAATACTGTATTGATACATAAGCACAGTTTTAAATTATTGATCCAAAATGTTTACCACCCTGTATAAGTAACCTGCAGATTACTTATTTCATATCATCAATAACAGGATGCAAAATGAAATTATACAATATAATTAACACTTGCAATTTATAATTCTAAATTTAAGCAGATGTAAAGACTGCCTCCATCAAAGAAGGCAAGCACATTTCTGCTATAATTTAGATTATTAATTTTGGGAAATTTTATGCAGTATTGTCTGTTACCAAGTACTCCTGAGATTATTTGTGTTAACACTGATTTGCATTGGTGCTGCATCCAAAAGAATTAGGTGGGGGGTGGGAAGTCAGAGAACTAAAGGGAAAAATAGAAGGAGGAATCTATAATAGAAATTTTGTAGCTAACCATAAATCATTCTTTTTGTACATGTGAGTCAAGCCTTCATATATACCACAGAAGTGATAAAACAATTCTAGAGAAATCAAACTGCAATTTAAAGTAATTTCTACAGAGGGAGCCAACAACCCAAAGAACAGGATTAACAAAACGCATTCCAGATCAGCACAGAGTTCTTCCTAACCATCAATCTCTTCCATTACATCTACATGCCTTTCAAATATCCACAGCACATCGTCCAGATTCTTTCTCCACAGAATTCCCAAGCATTTAATGAAAGCTTAAAGAAGTGCTTGATTACATGTCACAGAACAATCAGTGTCAATATACAACAGAATTTATAGTTGCTTTGGGAGAAGGCGGCAACTTAAGAGACTGATCATTCTAAATTACTATTTATTAATTAAAAACAGTAGAAGTTCCAATTTGTAGCCATTCTAAAAATATTAGATTTCCTAAAAATGCGTATCAATTCTACAGTAGACATTTTAATTGACATTTTCATACAAACCTCTACACCAAGAAACAGGCCAGTATGATAGCTTGATCTAAAAAAAATGAGGAGGAAATCTAAAATAATGTTGTGTAAAGATGAGAGTTGGTAAGCTTTTTCATAAAGCTGGGCACCTTGTTATTGCCATAACAGTTTTCCACATTACCTCATTGCCAAATGACATTTCATATTATATACTAATCCACTCAAATGTAATTACAAGTGAGGTGTATTATAAAAAGTAACTGAACAGCTTTGACAGACGTCTGTAGCAGGTTCATGCATCACTCCAACCATACAAATCATTTATGTTGTCAGAATATGTTGAGTAGGCCAACAAAAGATTTAAAAGCTTAGTATTTCTGATATTATCGCATCTCTTCCCCCCAAAACAATTTTCTACCCTCTTTTTTAGGTTTGGGGGGGAACAGGGTAGATTAACAACAAAGGTATTTTAGAGAGACTACACACCAACAGGACACCAAATCCTAAAAGCAATATATACGGAAGGATTTTTGAAAGTGTTGTTAAATAAATGCTACACCATCTAGTGGCACAAAATACTGTAGTTTGGTTGTTCCAAACAGCATTAGACAGACAGTTGCACCCCTTTATTTCCCCAGCATTCACGCCTCTCTCACTGCACGTTGAACCATCAATAAGGCATGGTTGCATAGTAAATGGGTTTGGGATTGAGTCCCTTAGCTTTTGTACTTAAGTCTTACGATAGTGATTTACACATGGTAAACCCCCCAAATACAAGCAAACTCCAAATTCCAATGAACAGGTTCAAATCCCTTTTGGATCCTCTAGCTTTCTAACATACCCAGGCTACTTCTAAACCCCTACTGTAAATTTCTCTACTCGTTCCCAAGCATCATACAGGCCCTCTTTAATCCCCAAACAACCCTCCTCTGTTTCCAAGATTCACCCTTCCAATACTCACTTATATATAGACTCATTTATATACATCTTGGCTAAGCAAAACCAGAACACACAAAAACCCCAGACGATACAGATAATTCAAAACTTCAGTCACCCAAATAGCTGTTCTCAAGCTTAAGAGTCTCTCTCCCCACCTTGTCCAGTTTCACTTTAAGAAGTATTCATAAAGCAACTATGCAGCTAAGAATGAAATACCTAAATAAATTCGTCTCAGCAAATTTGCAGCAGAGCAACATATCTGCATTCCCTTCTGACTGCAACACAAACAGCTGACTGAAGAGAAGGAAGCTTATATTTATCTTCTTCCTCTTTCTTTATGGCCTTTATCTCTGTAAAAAGATAGATTATGAAAGCAGAGGTGGCTGTGGAGCACCAAGTAACTGCCACATCTCCTACTTTTTCCTTCAACTAACATCCAAAATAAGTGTTCCATCATAGCCAAAACTGCTTAAACAAAAGAGTTTATAAAATTGTACAACCAACAAAGCTGTATGAAAACAAGCGTCCTGAAGCATTGCTTCCAGACTCAGTGGTACCACTAAACTCCGAACAATGCTTTTTAGACTCACAATGAATATATTATAGTCACTTTTTCATACAAGATAGTCAATCTACCAGGATTTTGCTACAGCCCATATTTTACTAAAAGAGAATATTACTAAAAAAGCCCAACATCTCTGCCAACACTACTCTACACAGTGAAAATGGACTCTATTGGGCATTGGGTAAACAAATTAAGTGTTTCTACTTTAATATCAAGATAACTTAGATCACACGCCATCGCTTGCTGCAGCTAGCTTAAATTTATTCTCCTCACTTCTGATGTGGAAGCATAGTTTAAAAAAAAAAAAAATCAGCCTAGGCAACAACACATGCACCCAAGTCTATAGACACACAGGTCTATACTTGGTTAATATAACCTTTCATTGAAGTCATTCAGTCCAATTTGAGAATTAAAAATAGGAGCAACTCTTGTAAGAGGACTATACAAATGGTCAGGAGAAATATTTCTATCTTTCTCAGAGTTTATATTTATTTATTGTTCTCAGAAGGGGAAAAACATATGCAACATTAAGGCCTCACCAACCTTATTATGTCCAAGTTTCCCCAGCAGTCTTGCAGGATGAAAATCTTTTTTTTTTTTTTTCCCTCTCCTCAAAGTTACAGGGGATTAGTTGAGTTGGGGGAGGTGGGAAGCATCTCCAGGATATCTCATCAGCCACAAATGTATGCCTACCTTGTCAAACACCTGCACAAACTGAAGGTACCACTGTTCCCCTGTCTTTGTTATTCTCACTGCAGAACAACAAACTCGCCAGTGCAAAGAAATGACTGTTCATCTGATTCACTACAATGTTGGCATGCTTGGCCTGATCATCAATTAAGATGGTTTGCACTCATCTGCTAATTTTACATGGAAGCAGGCTAAGGACCCTCCACACATTCCACTCTCTGGCTGAGCTGAGCAGGACAGTGACCTCCACATGGTGTGCAGTCAGGAGTTGATTGGGGCGGGGGGGGGGGGGGGGGTGGGGGGTGTGGTAGATATTTCCAGCTGAATTCTGAAAAGAATGTATATATGGATCAACTTACAACTTCAGTGATGACAAATTCCTTTAAGATAAAAAAAAGTATACACTAATGAAAAGACAATTTTAAAAGGCTGCTACAGTCCAAGTGAATTGGAAGCAGAAAAAAGTGATCTTTCATACCTTAGCTCTTAAAATAGAAGTTAAGTACGATGCCATGCCTGTAAACCAACTCCAGTCTGTCTTAGTGGCTGTACTTATCTCTCCAGATAACTAAGATTCAAGGACAACAGGATCAAGCCAAGTCAGAGTGTAGCTGGCCCAATTACCTTTGGAGATAAGGCATTTATTACTGAATAAAATTTACATTTCTATGAAGAACAACTACTAGAAGTGATCTCTAAGAAACTGAAGGACATCTGACAATCAGAAAAATCATCATGGTACTATTAGATGAAAAATGCCAAAAGAAGTCTTCTTTACTAGGTAAGTCAATATAAAAGCTGCTGACATGTCAAAGACTGGAAGATAAAGTATTTTAAGCAGGGGCATTTTGGCACTGAACAGGAATATGTAGAGTCTAACTTCGTATTTGAGTTAAAAACATTAGGACCGGTTCAGGAGAATACCTTTAGTTATAAGGGCACTGAATCTAAGAATAAGTTTATAACCAAGTCAGTGACAATTACCCTAGTGGTACATTGTCTTGCACCATTCCCTAGATTTGGCATTGCTTTTAAATATGAAAGCCTATCTAAATATCAGAAAATGATAGTTAAGTATCTAAAACTTATCTGTAAGTTAAATTGGAGAATTTACCTTGAAGGACTGAAATCACGCTGAGGTTCAACACTGTTTAATTTGTTCTGTACTGTACAGTTAACATGGTCCAAGAAGAAGAGCACAGATCATATTAGAAAAGTTCCAAAGATCTGTCCTGAAACAACGTGACACTGACCTACGAGAGTTTTTCCCCGGTCAAGTATCCAGAGACATTCAAGATGTCAAGGTCAAGGCAAAAGCATGTTCAAACTCTCATTATAACCAACAGCATATAATTCATCTCAGGAGCTACTGTAGCTATAACAATGAAAAACCTAAGAAAGGTTTCTATTGCAGCTGATTCATGTAAAACTTTAGTTTTACTAAATTTACTTTATTTAATTAAAGGAGTTCAACGCTCCATTTAAGAAGTGACTGTGCTGTAAACATGTCAGTAACTAATATGCAATTAAGTAATATGCAACATACTTAAAAAGGTCAAACAGAATTTTAGTATGTTTAAACTACTTCAAATGAAATACCTCACATCAAAAGGTTCAGTTTAATCAATATCTATTGTGCAAATAAAGCTTGTTTACACAGTACAACTTGTACTGTCCAAAATACAGACCATATGTAATTTAACTTGTGTTTAACCCCTAGTTAAACTAGCTAGTACTTTTAATACTTATAGCTTATATCTTTTAAAATGGTCTAACACATTCAATGGGTTAATCATAATTATGCTGTCCACAAGTGCTCTGTCGTTAGAGAGAGTGCTCTGCATAAAACCAATCTTACCTACCGATCAAAGGCAACTGCTTTTGCCTGCCTTTTGCCTGGAGTTCAAGCAGTTTTAGTGTCACAGGTACATTACTATAATGTACAAGTGTAAGTTAAATGTCTTTTTCCATTCTCTTAAAGAACACGGATATTTCATTTGGCTAGTAATTCAATCACTAAGGCTTTCAGCAAATAATTCTTTTTTGAAAGGATTTAAATCTTCATTACCAGAAGACACTTTTACTGTTTGAAACCTATGACCTTACTGAGAAATATCCAGACTATTAACAAGGAAAAACCTGACAGCTATAGATATTATTCAGCAAGTCTTTCGGGGCACTATGAAATAATGCAAAACAATGCTAGTGTAATAATGGAAACACACAATTACGTGCAAGAGCTGAAAGTTTAAAATAGAAAAAAAGAAAAACACCTTTTTTTCATATCTAAACATGGAGATGCACACAAAAGGGACCAAATTCCCCACTATCTCTATCCTAAAAGGAAGAGGTGTGAAAGTAATCCTGAAAATCTGTATCTTATTTGGAAGTACAACTCTTACATAAATATTGAAGTAGTCATCATGGAGAAGGCACTGAATAAAATTATGTAAGTGCTGACAAGTGAAGCATTTTCTACAGTTTTTTATACTAACTATCTATCTTCAAAAAAAGCAGTTACATAATACAGATTTGAGGGATGGCAGAGAGAACATTTACATAGAACGTTTTTCAGGCAGCTCATGGAGAACAGTGAGTGAATGAGGCAAGAAGAAAACTGGAGTTCATGCACTGAGTATAGCTCTTCAGCCAGTAGTATTAATGTGCAGGAATTAAAACCAGCAGTAATAAAAGAGACAATTACTTCACATAATGAAGAGCTTTAAGAATAAGCGAACTTTTAAATGAAATTGTGAAATAAAGAGTATTACAGCATTGCTTTTATATAACCTGTATGCTTACACATACAAGTGAGCAGGAAAGTTCCAATTGTGCCATCTTTTATTTAGTGAGTACTTTTCTCCCATTTAATATGGTAACTCTTGACTGAACTAATCAGTCACCACAGAAAGCATACCAAAGCTCTGGTAAGTCCCCTCCACTTCCAAAACATGTATACAGTTCAAAAGTCAGTAACTTGGAGAACTTCAGTATCTGTTTTAAAACCTACCGTAACTGGGGGAAAAAAAAAAAATAATAAAAACCGAAGGTTTCAAAACCAGGCATACAAACTCAGAATCCCCCTCCCCCACACCTAGATAATATGCAGACAATACCTACCTTTTTACTTTGCATTTTCCAAATGGATATACACATGCTTATGCACAGTACCCAGTATTTGCTTTCAACTCAAATGTAGAGCTTTTGTATTTTAGTACATAGTGTGCCAAAATGAAAAATAAAGGCTATTTTGCCAGAACATGGAAGACTATCTAAAATCACCATAAATGTGAACCTCAAGCTTCTTTGGTTTGGGCACGTCTTTAATGAAGGAGCAAAATAATTGAAGATGCTGTTAATACAATGTTTCATTAAGCTTCCTATGGCTAGTTCTCCTGTAAGATGAAAGAATGATCCATTCAACAATGGATCATATTTTTCCCCCAGAACAAGAGTTTTTAGGCTACAAAATCAAATTAGCCAAAACAGGCAATATTTCAATATAACTGACAGGGCACTGGTGACTCTTAGCTACATTTCACACAACAGCCCAACTGTGTTGATGAGAATTTTTGAAGGTGGGAATGGCCATGAGATCACACAAGTAGGCAAATTAAAATAATGAATCAACACTGAACCTGAACAAGAAGTCTTCCTTTTCATTTCTGCCAGATATAAACAAACATTTCACTTACACACAGACATACTGCAGGCAGGCAGTAGCTGTTAGTGTAACCACTGTCATACATAAAACATCAACTAGGATGAACACTGAGACATTTAAATTGCATGTGTACCAACTACAGTTAAGAAACAAATTTTTTTAAATAAATTAATGAAAAAAATTTAAATCTTTTTTGCAACAATTAATTTTCACACAAGTTGTGTAATTTATAGTAGGCAATACTGAAGAGCAGAAGCTATTTATGCAAACACAAAATTTTTGCTTCAGGTCTTTAATAATAAGATACGTATATACATAGAAAAGTAAATACATATAACATGCATGTATATCACCGTAAAAGAACTTACAGTTCTTTGTGCCTCTCTTCTGCCAGAATTTGGTCATTTGGCTTCAGCCCATACCTTGGGGGGGGGGAAAACACAAAACACAAAGCAGTTACTCCTTTGAGAATATAGCCATAAATGTAGTTTTATAGCTTCAAAGTGGCAAATTATTAAACTATGTAATATTTGTTGATTCAGGTACCTCAGGTATTGCAAAGACAGCAAAGTTTTCAAAAAAATTTATTACATTAATTATTTTTTAAAGTAAACTTAACATCACAGAAAAATTTTGTTTTATACCACAGCTTCAAATGACATCAGATACTTTAGCTTGCTATATATCCAAAATCATTGCACTTCATACCATAAACTGTACATTTATCTTGTAATTTGGATCAGACAAAACATGACAGTGAGGGATACAAACAATGTGAACACTAAAACTGGCTGTAGTGTTTCCCCATGTACCAAATAAAACTGTTATAATAAATACCAAAAACATTCTATAGAACAAAATATACATTAACAACAGGCCATTTAGGAAAATTTCTGCAATCCATACAGGCAAGTTCTGATGAAAGCGACAGCTTGAAAGGAAGAAACTTTCTTTGCCAGCTTAACCTAACAGGCAATTTAACAGAACAGGTTGCCTACACTGTCTGAATCAGAGGGAAAAAAGGAACCGAGTCTCCCCCAGCACAGGCTTCTACTAGTCGTGCTGCAGGCTGTACTGTCACTCACTTTGGAAAACATCTAGGAAGTGACCTCGCTTTTGTTGTGCCTCAGAGCAACATCTTTTGCCATCTCAAAATACTCCACAAATCTAAGTGCTATGGTTTTCTGTGGGGTTTGGGTTTTTTCTTTTGGTTGACTGGTTTGTAAAACAGTCATACATAATATAAGCAGCTAAAAGTCAAACATCCATCTGATAATTCTGCAGGAAGTTCCCACTGTCCCTTTGCCCTCTGTTTTTGCTCCTTGCTCCAATCAACTGCAGAACTATAAATTACTCCTCCTGAGGAAAGATTCTGGTCACCAACCAACTACACACAAGCTATCTTGCAAATTGATTTTTTTATCAAATAAACAGATACAATGTATGTTCTCTATTCCTTATAGCACTTTCTGGTGATACTCCCTGAAACTTGTTTTTTCAGCATCCATTTAAAATGCAAGCATCAACCCCAGACACATTCTCAAGCTCACTAGTGCTGCATTCAAACATACAAGACACAAACTGACTGACCCATTTTTCTTGTTTACATATACAGAGACTGCCTTAGGTTATTTGCCATAGTACCATGCTGACTTGCATCCATTTACCCACTTCGCTGCTCAGTGCTTCATGGAGTCACTTCTAATCAGGATACAGTAGAGTCCACCCACATTCTCCTAAATGCAGGGTTTGCATTCGACTCTTACAGCAAGCAGACTATACTGTAACACACTGTTCAATAACAAATTCAGGTCACCTGGTTTAATTGCCAAGTCTTCTTTAAAGACTGGTAGGATGGTAAACTATAAGCCACAAATTTTAACTGTGGTGATCTTAATTTACTTTCAAATCAATGTTTTCTGTAGTGAACAGTATCAGGCTCTTTTTCCTTAATGAAAAAGTGTCTAGCCCAATATCAGTCTCTTCATGATGCTGCTACACCTTCCTGATATCTCCGTTTGTCATGTCTTAATAAGCATTTTATTCACAGAATCACTAAAGTTGGAAAAGACCTGTAAGATCATCAAGTCCAACCATCAACCCAACACCACCACGCCCACTAAACCATGTCCCGCAAATTGATAGCAAGTACTAATATATCAGAGAAAAAGCTAAGGGCTACCGGGAAATTCTAAAAAGGAACATGTTTCAGAAGTTCAAGAACACTAACTCTTCTTACGCAACTTGCAATCTTACTTAAAATGAAATTTAAGGTTGTTTGTTAAAAGGATCTGCCTGTTGTAGACAGATACACTCTTGGCTAATATGCAATCCTTTTTGTAAATGGAGACCATTTTGCCCGTTAAAAAAGTATACCCGCATAAAGTCACAACCATTCTTCACTAAAAATAACACTGCATTCTTTTCCTCTGACCAGAAATCAGACTACTTCAGTTAGAACTGAATACAATTTTATCTGCTGAGGATATAGAAATAGTACCTGTAGTTGAACTTTCTAAAGCCTCCAGATTCCTTGTTCCTTCACTTTTTTTTTAAACCACAATTTGACACCCACAGTTATTTACAGGAAAAAAAAAATAAAACCCTTCACTACTTACTCAGACTAGTAAGTCAGCTACAACATTAACTGTGTAACATAATGGGAATGCTGTTTTAACAGATGTGTGATTTTCGCCTCGCTTACGTTGCTGACATACCACGAGGGGTGCAGGAGGGTCACAGTTGCTATCCCCGAGGTCTGCAGAATCATTCCTTTGGTGAACCTTAGCTTGCCTAATCTTTTTCACCACCACCACCCCTTCTTTCACCATGAAAATAGCATTTTTCAAATTTTCTTCCATGACCCCTAAAGATATTGCTTTGATAGCAACTTGCCAAAGAAAATTTCCCACAAAGGGTCATGCTTGTAGAGTTCAAACTTTTATTAGTACTTTATGCATTAAGACAGGATGCATATTATATTTCATACACAGCTGCTGAAGTATTTAATAAATTTGAATGTGCGACTAGCACAGTTAACAGCTTACATAATATTTCGCAACATGTGTTTCGTAGGCAAGATTGATAAGCACCAGTTGGCTCTTCCTAACTGATGAAGGTTAGATTTGGGAGAATTTCTCTAAAAAGCATCTTAGGAGCCAAGGATACTAAACGCAAAATTGAAGCTAAAGATGTGCAGTCAAAAAATTTAAAATAAGCACATTTAAAACCATCTAAGCAACCAAAACAACATACTGTACATGTATTATACATTGACATGCCTGGTATTAAATTAATAAGCAGAAGAGAAGCAAATATCCTATGGAAGTGGGCAAAGGAACTGAAGGGACCACAACTCCACTTTTTTCTATTTTCTGCTGTGTGAAATTCAAAAGTTCAACACATCCTAGCACATTAAATAATGATTAATCTTTTTAACCATCCAGTACCAAACTGTGATACAGTTTCAAAGTGTTAGTAGTGTCTTCATCACTGCTCAAGATCTTATTTCAAAAAAGGGACCTAAAAATAAAAATATGCAAGGCTCTATGGCAAGATCGTAGGTAAATGTCAAAACAAACTGTAGTACATTTCAAAAATTATACATTTAAATACTTTGATATGGCCTTCACGGACATTTAATCTACTGGAAGAATAGCCAATGTTCCAGCCACCCCCTTCAAAATGGCAGCTGCACACAATCATGAAGACGGACAGATAAAGCACCCCAACTGCAGCAATTATCACACTGCACAGCTGCATATTTCCACCAAACTGGTGCAGCTGCCTGCCCAGATACACACCCCCCAGCCTCTGAGCATCACAGATGACGGCTTCTGACAGTCTGATAGGCTGACTGTACCTTGGGTAAAACTTCCACTTATGGAAGACAGCAGCTTTCTCCCCAAACTCAGTTGATTATGGATTTTCTTAAGCCACAACATTTTTAGTATAACCTCTAGATGTCATCCTATGATAGTCACTCCAACATACCCTATTCTGATCAAAGCTCAAGTGACCTAGCTGCAGATAGGAGCTAAGAGATCATTATTCTAGCATCCATCTTCTAATTGCAATTTAAATGAGAAGTTTCACACTGCTTTAGATTAAAAAAAAAAATCTCAACACTGAAAAGAGTAAACAGTATTCTTTCCAACCTGGTTACAAAAAAGCATGTTTAGTTATTTAACCTACCAGGACAAATGAGCAAGATAATCCCACTACAATTCATGAAGAAACAAAGACCAAACTCCAGTTGACACTCTGCAAAAGCATCTCTCTGTCCTTTAGTGATACAGGAAGTCTAAATTAGCCTACTGAGCAAGATGATTTGGATGCCTCCCATTAGTCCCTATCTCCGTAACTTCTGAACATTAACAAACTGGGGATATATTTCAATTAGAAAAATCTTGAAAAAATTGAATTGTAATTATCAAGGACATTTTCAACTTCCCAAGACAAAGCTTTCCTGAAGCTCTCAATCTTTTTTCCTCATTTGTTTACTGCAAACAATAACTCTACCAGAATTCAGATCTGAACTTCATGTTATTTTCTTCCTTCCTAATTGTTATGTTTCCAGAACCAAATTTTACGTACATGCAGATACATACATAATTTCAAACTTAGCCCCCTGAAACTTTAATTATAAATTCACAACTACATTCATCTTAAATATATTCCCTTTCCACAAACCTGAAAATGAAGTAGCACAGAGCC
Organism: Gavia stellata; assembly: GCF_030936135.1. Taxonomy (NCBI): domain Eukaryota; kingdom Metazoa; phylum Chordata; class Aves; order Gaviiformes; family Gaviidae; genus Gavia; species Gavia stellata. Next base: position 17,204,281 of record NC_082602.1, read on the forward strand.
AGATTATTGCACACATTCTGAGGACAGATATTACACAGAGACAAAATGGTGAGAAGGAAATTTGACTGTATGTACAGCTAAATATACTCTATTAAAAAAATGCCCAGGTCACTTGGAAGAGTTTTACTGTGTGTAACAGCTACAAGTACAACTCTGACCAACACGTTCTATTTGGTGATTGCGCTACAAAAAAACAAAACAAAAAACAGTGAAGGCGGCATACTCTTCTCCTCTTGCATGTGGACGACTTCTCAAGCATTCACCTACAAGTTCATCATCTCGACTTCAGTTTTTGCAGAAATGTAACATTTTTATTAAGTGTCTGCTTTTCATTTCTTAAGCATACTAGAACCTGTAAGTTCAACTCTGACTTGTGCAATGCATTTTAAAGATCTTTCTGAAATGGTAATCCTACAACTCAACGCTTTATTTCCCAGCAACTAATATGAGAGAGTACGAAAATTAATGTGCTTGGACTGTAGTCAGCATTTTTACAATGACGTTCTTAATGTAACAAACAGCCATAAGGCATGGTTCCTTTCAGGCAGCATCCAATTTTACAAAGCCTTAACCAAATTAAGAAGAAAACACAGCCTACGCTAAATATGTACTGGTGAAAAAATCCAAATTAATATCAAGTTCAGACTTGCTCTACGAACAAGAGTTTCCTGAAAAGCTGGTTAAACTCACCTGCCCTAAGGCCCAAAATAAAAACTGGTGATGAGCAAACAGATTTAAAAAATGGCAATAGATCTTTATAGCTTCAAACTTAATTCATCTTTCAAAATTTCTGACTTGAATCCACCAACCTAAGCAAAAACTTAAATAGAAACAACAGCTAAAAATTGCACAGATATCAAACGAAAAAGTCAGCACAGGTGTATACACTGCTGCTTGGGCCCAAAAAGCCAAGACAAAATCTCCATCATGCATACTACCCAGAAACAAAGAGGTACAAAAAACTGTATAAATATCAGAGTAATATTTTCATCAATATTTTCAAGAGTACTTGTGAAGGAACAAGACACTGGAGAGAAAATAATTCTTTTGCATTGACCATCAATGTGAGTAGTCAGCACAAAAAAAAAGATTAAAACTATTTCAGTAACACAAACTTGTGACAGTAAAGCACCCTAGGAAGCTCCAAACATACGTTTGTACAGACATTCCTCTGCCTTGTTTGATGTACAAATAAATACAAACTTTTTGCCACAGTACATGGCTCTGACTAACCTTGCTCCCCTTTAAAAGCACTTGGGCTTTCCTATTCCATAAGCTTGACGCGCTTTGCTGCAGTTGCCTTTTTAAGTATTTCCCAGACTGACAAAAAATGGAATGTATGAAAGGGTATATTTCCAACATGTTCTTTGAACTTTGCAGAAAAGTAATCCAAAAAAAGGAATAGAGTGCGATTTCTGTCAGAGACCTAAAGCATGTTGGTTGTATTAACTGGACAAGACAAGTAGAATTTATGCTATACTAGGCTATGCTTCATGAATTTATGCTATACTAGGCTATGCTTCATGAATAAAAGAAAATAGCTTTTAAGAGAGAACTCTGCAGAAGCATTTCTTCATAAACTTTCAACAAAACCACTGAGAAACCTTAAGGACTTTCAGTATAGTCATCTTGTATTTCAGATTAATCTAAAGAAGTTTCCATAAAAATGATTCAGCAATTCTGTTGCTTCAACTTTCAAGTGATGTTAAGGCTACTTTCACTGTTCTAAAAAAAGAAATGCAGTCCTTTTTCTGTTCATATTTCTTAATTATTTATCTCAAAACTAGGACAACCAGCCTGCGGAACATTGGTGCTCACATGTCCTTTTTCAGACTGTATTGACTGCTCTCTACCAAATGCAGTCAACACATCCCACAAGATCTTTCGGATCAGACAGCCAGCCATGTGTGAACCTGCTACAACAGTCCATCTTCATGAGTGTTTACAGACCGATGCACACAGCAAGCCCAACAGAAGCTCCCAAAATATTTCTAACACATCGGATTTATGGGGAATGGGTATAGAAGGTCAGCCTGTTTCTCAACTTTCATCTGCGATTTATCAGACAGAATGAGTAACACTACCATAATGGCTAACTATTTCTTCTGACTTGATCTATACAGAGATCAAATGCAATAAGTGAACTGCTTTTCCTACAGTAGTGAAATACTACTCAAAGCAAATCAGTATTTCTGCACTTTTGACAAGCCTACAGAGGCTTGGAAATTTTAGTGAAGTCTAATATAGCCTTACTCTTCTGATTAGCTTAGTAATATTTTCTTGTACACAAATATGGAGTGTAAGTATGATGACTTGTATTTGTTTGGATCATTACTTTAAGCTTGCTAAGCCAGATCCAAGGGGCTGAGCATTTTCTAAATCAAGATGAAAACAAAAAACCACAATCCAGACCACACCTTATACATAAATTCAGCAGCCAAATTCATCACAGACAAGATGCCAAAATTAAAGTTTTGTGTAACTGGCACATACATACATCCTAGTCCAAATATTTGTTTTAAAACATCTTTTTTCCCCCCCATTAAAAAAAACATCAACAGTAAAGGGCTTTGATTCATATCCTGAAACGTCTCAGTCTCTTGCCTGACTTGCACTGTTTTTATTCTGCAAGTTTAATATGTTTGCTTTTTCATTTTTCCCATAAATTCCTCTGTTGCTTTGCTATAGCCTCTCAGCTTCACCATCTGAAAGGCACCACGCTCCCCATTCCATCAAAATTTCTCTCCTCTTTAGCCTCTCTCCTATTCCATAACAGGGTAGCTTGTCCCACCTACTTTTTCACATTCTTTCTTGGCCTCAAATTGACAGCAAAACAGGGACTGCTTCTATGTTTATTTCTGGTTTTAATGACAGCTGATCATCTTTCACTATTACTCTAGAATGACCTTGTACAGGTTAGACAATTTTAGAAAAAATCCTTACTGAGTAGATACTGCTTTGTTGCCAAATACAAAATGCATGTCCAGAATCTCCTCCTTGAAAAACTGAAAGATTAAAGAGGGACTGCATGATAGCAATACAATCCCAAAGAAAACCTTCTTCCAGAAAATTATAAAAGTTTTGCAATAGTCCACTTATACCAAAAGATGAAATTGCCTAGAAGACTTTTCAGACATTCCTTTAGGAAAGTATTAGGGCTGTGAGAGAATGCACATCCCAGATTGACTTCAACATGGATCAGCGCTAAACCCAATACTACACCACACATTTATGAGTGATCTAGAGTTAAGTACAGTAGCTACTGATGAAATCCACAGATGATAGCAGACTGGTAAGCATATGTAGTAACAACAGAACATTCTAGCAGACAGTAAGATGAACCCGTTCAAACACCGTAACTTCAAAATACAGACAGATGCAGAGCCAAGTAGGTAAATAAAAAGAATAAACATATGGGCAGGGGTAAGGCATCCCACAGAGTAGTAACTTGGAGAGAGAGGAAACCAGGTGTCAATCTGCAACTAACTCAACCTGAGCTTCCAACTTACGTCAAGCATTGAAGACATCAGTGAACTACTTTAATATAGAAATAGGAAAGAGCAGACAAACAAAACAAAAAATGAGCAAAAAACCCAGCAGAGTGAGCAGTGTTCCTCACTAATTATTTCATCCCCTTCCATTTTCAAACAGAAAAACACGCAGTTAAAACATTTAGCTTGGGAACAAGAAACAGAAATAGGAGTAAAGCACACACTAGTGGTAATGGGAAAGAGACATGAGAAAACAGCAATAGAAGGCTAAGATACTTCTATCTAAAGATTGTTGAAGATAAATTACTTCATAGTTATCAATGGCAAAGAATCAAGTCCAGCTAGGGAAAGAACATGTAGCATTGTCCTGGCAGAGAACTACACTGCTTAACAAAACAAAAGCATCTGCTTAAGGAAAAGTTTAAGTGCAACTCAAACCACAGATCTTGGCCACTTCATTTATAAAACAATTCCAGACTTTAAACACTGCTACTTGAATAGAAATGTCAGGGCTGAGAGAATGAAGGACCATCTTGGAGAACCCATGGAGGAATTTCTGATGTTTTCATTTTTACCCAGTTATTAGTACCCAGTCCCTGTGTACTACTTGACTGGAGCTTTATTTGGCTGCATCACATTCTGTATAAACCTCGGGTTTTTTCAGAAGAAAAACCCTGCAATTTCTGGGTGAAAGGGATCCCAAAAATATTAGCAGAAATATTTTTTTTTACCACAATGCTTATTATGCAAATGAAAGATGGATTTAAATTTCAACACAGAATTAACCTAAAATTACACTCCTGAAACCTAAAAGAAAAAAGAAATACAGTTATTGATGTCATAAATTAGAAGCATTTTGTTTTCCCAATTTCTTGCATGGATATGATCACTAATTTAAATATAAACATTACTAGGTATAGTTTTTCTGGTGTTTTTTCTTTGTTGTTCCCCCCCCCACCCCCGCCTTGACCAACATTTTCCTAAATAGTTGTTTCTAAATATTTCAGTGTAATAAAATAGACTCCCCACTGATAATATGGTTGGAAATCAGGACTTTAATCAGCTATTAATATTGTAAGACAGATTTAATGGGCTTTTGAAATTGAAGTCAAAACAATAATAGGTTTAAATGATTAAAAGGGATTAAGAAAGCCAGGAAAGTTCAAAGCCTGTTAATCACCAGACTGCGGAAAACTATGATCATTTAATAGGGTCAGCCCTATCACTCTGGACTTAAGCATGTAGTAGTAGCCTTGTCAAAACAGTTTTCTTAACTATAAACTAGTGAGCTAAAAATTTAAGACATCTAAACACGTCCAGTATACAGCTAAAGAAAAATGTTTTCTCAGTAATAATTTTTGAAATATCTGACTGCAAGCACCTTTTAAAAAGCTGTACACACTCTGTACTTTTTTTTGAAATTAGTACTCTGAATTCTCTATTCATTACACGGGTAGAAATATACTGGGTTGATATGTAACTTCATCAAGGAATGAAATATTAATTCCATTTGTGCAGAACTATAAGCAGTTCTGCTTATAGACTGAACTCCTTAACATATCCTTTTAATGTTATTCCTCTGAGCCTTCAATATTTAAACCATTTCTTTAGTCATACCACTTATTTTGCATTGCTTCTGTTCTGAAATCTTAACCTAACCTTTACATACTGATTTTCTTCAACCAGAAATAAACATTGGCTTGTAGTTGAATTCATTTTGGTTATAAACACAAACGAGCTTTCACATTCTTGCATTGAAGTTTCATTTGCATAAAAACTTACCAAAAAACCCAACAGAAGCAACATGTACATAATCCAAACAGTAATGAACTGAAGGCTTCCTGTTCTCTTCCTACCCACAATTACTTGCTATTATCACTTTATTGTTTGGACCAACTAGTACCAGTTCTACAACAGATCCTGTTAGCACTAGTACTGAAAATCCCCGAATACCTCACTGCCACATAAAGAGATCTGCTTTGAGAGGGAAATTGTAACAAAGTATCATCTGGGGAAGGCAGAGTAGTGTGGTTGTGGATGCAACCTTGAGATTCTCCTGCCTAGATTTATAGATTAGTTTAATGATTTCTTCTACATGAAGACTCTCTGTATGCCATGTATGAATTGCACTGCCAGCTACTCAATTGAGCTTCCTTGCACTTGAAAACGAATCCTTCATCATTTCTTCTATAGAAAAGGCAGACTTGTAAAGCAATGTGCTTTGGTGTCAGGATGAAGTTCAACAGGCTCTACTGCTATAATAAAATCCAGGTTAATACCTTGGACAAACTAACAAAGACAGTAGCATTAAAAACATAAAACAACAGTGTTAGGCTCCATCAACATGCAATACATTTCATAACTGAATTACAACTTTGTCATCATACTAGATCTGTTCTGTCTCTATCTCTAAAAGAAAAAAACACAGAATTTCTAAAATACAATTAATATCTCTAGTACAAAGAAAGAAATGCCACATCAATAAAAATCAATTAAGACACAGCAAAAGACAATTATTCTCCAGTGAAGAACTCAAACCACAAAGTCAGCCCAGAATATTACTTTCAAACAATAAAATCCTCCAAAAGGAGGATACTGGAAGTGCTGAAGCTGTGTTGAATATTGATTCATGTTGAACACTTTATTGTCTTTAAAATGCTAAGAATTGACCTTCTCATCATTCATAGGGACAGAGAGAAAAAGACTGGTGTATCATATTTAATGCAAAATGCATTGCTCCATTTAGTAATCATAAGGAAACTAACAGCGAGTCTTACATACCAGTTAAAACTTTTTCTTATTTTTTTAAAAACATAGTTTAAGATGTCTTCCATTTCCCTGTTACACAACTTTATGGATGTCTTTCTGTTTGTGACAGGCTAGGCAAAAGTATCAGTTCCATACTATTATTGCAACCTAAATGAGTCTTCATGCTGCCGAAAAGCTAGATCTCTTCCATCATCTGTCTCTGCACCTGAGCACTTGTTAACAGGACAGCTCAGCTTACAGAAACTTAAACAGAGAATTGTCAGGGAGTGCAAGTGCCTTAATTTGCCTGCTCTAAAAATTATTTTTAACACTGACTAGAGCAAACAGCAAGCTACAGGCAAGTGTTGCAGCTACTGTGAAATTCCAGCCATGCTGAAGGAACTTATCCAAGCCACTAAAGGCATTAGCTTTATGGGAAAAAAGTAGCATATGGAAAATAGCAGAGAAGGTTTCTTAACTACACTGAAAATTTTAATTTCATCCTAAAAAATGAAGGAGCATTACCAAGATGGAGATTCAGGGAAGAGCTCTTCAGAGATAAACTCCTTGCTCTGCTACCACTAGAGAATCAGACATACCGAGAACAGCAATTACTGCTTCTGGGAAGAACTGTTCCTCCCTTTCGCCTCTAGCCATAGCCACTGTTTTGTATCTTAACCCTTCACCCACAGTGGTAGCTGCAATGTCAAGCCCAGACATCCATGGATCTGGCAGAGGAAAAAGGGACTGAGGTATTTGGACAGTTCCTGCCATTTACAGCCCAAAAGAGCCTCCTGCTTTGGCTGAATGACAGTTTTGTTCCAGAGCTGGTTGTAGAAAAAGATATTTTGAGCATTTCTAATTTTGTGAGTCAGCAAGAATTTCAAATTCAAAATATCCTCCTATTTTGTAAAGTTGCTAGACTTTTTATTAACTTTTTACCCCAATTTACGTGTAAAACTTGAAATGCCCTACTTTTGAAAACAAGTCAGCTACACCTCAGATGTTCTTAGTAAAGGGGGAATTTGTAGTTGGTGCTTTCAAAACACTAAAAAGCTAGCAATTACTAAAGCAACTTACTCAATTAATTTGGTATTTGAATGGTGGAATATGTTGATACAACTCTACAGTTTGCTTTAGGTCATATATGCTAGCCATGTCCCTAGCACAAAAGCTGCAAAAGAAAGAAATCAGGAATTTTGCACAAGCTAACTTTTGCAAAGGTGGCAAGATTAGCTTTTTTCCCCCCTTTACGAAAGAAGATAGCTAATTCCCAGCCCACAATCCTCTGAAATGTGATTTCAACAACTCCAAGCTTGTGGAATTGCAATCTAGATTAAAAATACCACAGACATGGAAACAGAAACCATATCTAATCAAGATACACATCCAAACACCTTACCTAATGTAGACCAACAAACAACTGCATTCTGTTTAGTACTTCAGTTGTTGTTTAGTACTTCCGTACATAACATTACAAGCACAATTCAAAACCAAAATATCTTCACTGAAATACACTGGAACACACTCTTGCAAAAATGAAGTTATAGCAATCAGATTTGGGGGAAGGTCTTCAATCTCTTTTCCACACAGCAACTCTACAAAAAAGTTCCCAAGAGACACATGAGATTCTGGAACACTTTGTCTCTTCTACTGGAAGGCCAGGGAAATATAAATATTAGAAATTAAAATATCTACATTGTAACTACAGTTCTTGTCTTGAAAAAGAATACGTAAGGTATGCTAGCTTGAAGCCACCTAAGAGACACTGGAATTGAAACATCTGCATCAGAATGTACCATTTTTGTTTTTCTGTTAGCTTAGTACCCATAGTTGAGACTGCATGCCACCTTTACTTGGAGGGGTCACATACTGAATTTGGTCATAGTTTCACTTCTCATAAAGGAAGATGACTGTATGCTTCCTGACTACAGCAAAAGCATGACTTCACCGTGATCTTTATCGCCTATCTTCCTACCAGCGGGAAGCTCCTGTTGCCCAAAAAGAGTAAGAACCAGCCTCAACACTAAATAGATAGCCTCAACACCACCAAGATTGAAGAAAACATCCATGTTTTGTATTTCCGTAACTTCTTGCTACTGTTTACTTGTTACAGCTTGTCATATTAGGCAGTCATATGCTCCCCTTTACGCTTTGTCATGTGTATCTCAGACTCTTGCACTGAAACTTAATCACTTTTGCTGTCACTTCATGACAAGGGAAAAAAAGGCAAGGAAAAGAAAAATCACTGGAGCAAGCTGGAAAAATCACTGGAGCAAGCTGGAAAAATCACTGGAGCAAGCTGGAAAAAATCACTGGAGCAAGCTGGAAAAATAATCACCCGAAATTGTTTAGCCATAGGTCCCTAGTCTTCACCTGATAATAAGACAGACATAAACCCACAAGTTTCAAGTAGAACTAAAAAATTAAGATAATTTTATGTTAAAATTCATGCAGCTTTCAAAGACACAGAGCTTTTCTGAGTGCAATTTTTGAGTTGTCCTAAAAGATAGAGCATTGTTTTATAGGGTTTGGCACAGGTTCAAAATATGAATCTAATAGCACAGCAGGACACACAGCACAAACATCTACACCAGTGACTGATGAACTCATCATTGAATCTCATTATAATAATTAAAAAAAGAACACACAACACTTTCACTGAAATATTCTATTATCCTATTAAAGGGGGGAAATCAAGGGTTTGTGAAATGAAAGATCTTTGTCCCCAGCTCTGCATTTAATCTGAACTTATTAGGGTACTGCAGGCTTCATGACATCCTTAAGTCTACAAGACAGACTTGGTCTCCAGTAACTTGGAGTATTGATGGTTCTGCCCTGACAAAAAAAAGTAAAATAGCACTTAAACAGCTGGTTTACCCTTCTCCAGCCCTTGACTAAAGGAAAACAAGAACACCAGTAATTAAGAGGAAGACAGGCTGCCTCCGCCCTCTCCCTGTGGCTACAGCAGAGACCACAGGTCCAACAGTCCGGAAAGCAACAGGACAAGAAGAGACAAAGCACAGAGCAGGTCTGGACGTGGTCATGTAACACAGAGCACAAGCATAGTATCAGGGATCAACAGCAGCATAAGCACCTCGTAACTTAGGTTAGTTAACAGTAATACTGACACGGTATTTGCACATTGTTCAGGAATAGCCTGATGAAATAGCAAGTTACTAAAAAGAAATGTTAAAAATTAGTATTTAATTTCAAGGGAAGGATAGAATCCCTCTCATCTTGTTACATGAAACTTGGGAAGAAAAGCTATTGAGATTGCAGATTGCCTGACCTGAATAAAGCAAAACCAATCAAGCAGTAATGAGCATTATAATTTACTTAAAATATCTAATTTTTTGAAAACTGAAGCTTTTAAAAAGCTGAAGGTATTCCAACTACTTCAAAATGCTACAGTTAAAGAGTTGTCTTTTCTAAGAGATGTCAAATCAATTTCATCTACAGTAAAAAATCTGAGAATGTGACAAATAATTGTTAATTTTTGACTGGACTTTTCTATTCTTCAGTTCACGAGCGATTGAATTGTTTCACTATATTACTATAGTAACTAGAAAAAAAACCTCTAGCCTTTCCTATGCTGTTGGAAATTTTGGCTTGGAGAAGCAGGATGGGAATGGAAAACAATATTAAAATCGCATCTTGTAACCCTGTAATTAAAAAGAATGCCTGCAACCACACTCAGAACACAAATCACGATTTTTATCTACTGTATCGTAAACAAAAATCCATCTTGTAATTGTGCAATCAGGAAACCTAAGACGAAAAATTCTTCAGTACAAACAGCAAGTACCACTTCCAAAGAGAAAGTTTTACCATCTGGTTTTAGACCGACTCCAGTTCTCTACTGAGAAACCCAGCTTTTTCCATCAAAGACATCTTCAGCAAGGGTCTTTTCATTTAATATTGTTGCCTAATTAAAACCAGAGACACTTAATTCACAGAGCTCTTTCACTTAAAGTTCCTTGTTTGCATTGAAGATGCAAATGGAACACAGTATTTCATAATTTGCCTTGTAACACAACTCCCAAAGTTTTGTTAAACAAGTTTTTACTTGGGATTGAAGGGAAAACACGGATAAGCTGTGTGTCTGTGTCAGTTTGTCATGTGTCTCAAGGTTGTTCTAAAGAAAACAATTAATCCAAGAACTAGACATGTTCTACTGACATGTATTAAATTAGCAAGTTTTCTGAAGAAATAGAAAACTAAAAGAAAATGTGCAGTTTATTATTAAGTATTTAAGAAAGTTAACACAACACGCAATAAAGGGAAGAAGTAACACGGAGTGGAGTATTTCCTATTCATTAACATGTTACATCCTATTTTACAGGTAAATAAGCAGTTACAAGCTCTTCTATAACCATTGCTCAAGCTCAGTATACTCTGAAAACATCACAGCTCCTCACGTAAAAGTTTTTCAAATAGGTTTTTCCAAATGGAGCTTAACTAAAATCTTTCACTCATTTAAACTACACATTTAACTAAACACACTAAGAGAAATTATCAGGCTTGTAGAAAGCTCTAATTATGTTGTCAGGAATGCTACCAAATTTATAGGCACTTTAGTACTGAGAAGACCTTTTTAAGACGGCCATCATCACCTTAAGTTTTTGCAAGCAAATACTTAAGGTTTTCATAATTTACCAGCAGTCAGATGATGCAATTTGGCCTAACAGTTTCAACAATGTTCTATGGTCAGACCCTGAGATAAGCTAAATTGACTTCTACAGGTACAGCTCAAAACACAAGGTAATAAAGAACCCTCAGCTGTTCAGCTTCTCTGCCAAATGAGCCAATGCAACAGATACTTTTAGTAGCCATCTTTCACAAGGATTATTGAAACAACGGAACATTATATAGTAAACTATCTCCCCGTCCCCGCCAAAAAAAAAAAGGTAAATTTTCAGGGACAACAAGTTTTAAAGTTATTACTATGTACTTTCCATACATTCAGCACTGTACAGACAGATAACACAATCCCCAACTCAAAGCAATACAAAAACCCATTAACCTGTCCCAAAGGGTTGCTGAAGCACACAAAGTCAAACTAAACACATTAGTGAAACTGAAAAAGCTGAAGTCTGGGGGTTTTGTCTCCCACTTAAATCTGGCACCAAAGTCCATACCTGCAGCTTGTGCATTCTTTAATACTGCAACCTCCTAGCACAGAATCACCACTCATCTTTTTCAGTCCTGAAGCTCACTCCAGCATGTGTTTTGGGGGAAGGGCTTGTTTTCTATTGAAGCCTTACGATTGTGTTGAAACCTGAGTTTGGTGAACAAAGAATCACTTCTAACTGGGTGAAAGCTATTTAGACCCTTAACCACTTCATGAGAGTTAACTGCATGAGCGGTTTTTTGATTTTTTTTTTTTTTGCTATGGGAAGTTACAAAGGCTTCTCTCAGCTACGAGCAAAGGTAACAAACTGAAAACGTTGAGAATAACACATGGTAGAATGGCTAAAGCCACAGCTATACAGAAACAGCCTAAATTTAATGTAAGTAAGCAGATGTTTTTAATTTCAGCTGCTTCTCAAACCTTTTCCTAATTTACAACCCAAATTCCCCGCAAGAGTGGAAAAAAGATCGAATATGTATATCATCTTCACTTCCATCAGAGCGAGCACTAAAACAGCCTCAAACAAGAAAGTTTAATTTACCAGATGTCAACATTGCTCTATTAGTAAAGTTTGTGCCTAACTAATCCATCACCCTCCAACAATACTCTGCAGTGACGTAAGGCAGAGAATGAGCAAGCAGCTTGGGATCTCCAGTAGATCTCCAGTAATGACCCAACCACTTTCAATGCTGCAGACAAGTTGGTAGCACACTGCAGGAGATCCATGCCCATACTTGTGAAATTACAGATCAAAATGACAGCATTTCTTCCTTCAGTGTGATGATATTCTCTTTTCATACATTAACCATCACCACCACTCCAAAACACAAACACATTTCAAAGACCCCATTCATTCTTCCTCTCCTATTTCTTCAAACCTGTTTTTCCAGTAAAGAGTAAAAAGAACATAAACCCATTTCTTGGTTTACATATAGTTTGTATTTACAACAGTGTCACAGAGAAGGCAGGGAAGAGAACTAAGGAGCAGATGATACAGAGCATGAAAGCTACTAAAAACTACAGACCTTTACTGAGTGCTTTCAACGAACTTGTGCAAAGATTGCCATAGACCCTTATTTTAAGGAGGAAAAAAAAAACAGAACACCCACACAAGGAGAAATAGACTTGGCTGCTTTGACAACCGATAAGTAAATCAAATAGCATCTTGTAATCCTGGACAATGATGGTGATCAAATAATCAGTCTGGAGATGACAAATATAATGGAATTCGGCATCCAGACTAGTAAACATACCTCACTTCATGAGATCATGGCTCTGGTCAAGAGCCCAGAAAATAGAGTGAAATAAAGCAATAAGCATCCTTAACCTTGATGCGAGAAATAGGAGACATATGATAATTTCCCCTATATCTACACTCCTTTTTAAGACCATGGGCTGAAAAATATTTACATGCTTATACAGGTGCTGGCAATTACAAATATTTTCCTCACCTTCCCACTGGCTAATTAGGGAAGATACAAGGTTTTCACATATTTAGAAGTTCCAAGACTAGCACAATAATTCTGTCATTATGAATTTGTCAATAATGATTCCCTCCACCTCCTCAGTTCATGCAGTCATAGACCCAAGTGTTGGACAACAGCAAGAGAAGATTTGTCCATTCTGTGAATACACAGTTTTCAACCGTTGGAACTGCACTGGACGTGACAAATAACGACCAGGTCTCTACAGCCTAAAAATTAACTATAGTTAGATGAATGTCAAAAGCTAAATATTTGCAAAACAGAGTGCTCTAGGGGGAGCAATGAAAGATGCCATCTCATAACTTTTAACAGCAGGACACTGGAGTATTTACAGGAGTCAGCAGGACTGAGTTTCTATGGTGTCTTAAAATGTCATTGCCATGTTAATCATAATTTCTTTGCCCGCTTTATTAGAGTTTACTATACGTAGTGTAGATTAAGTTAGTCTTAAATGCCTGTTGCACATTCAATACGTAAAGGAATCATTCCTGTTAAATGCCACAGATAGAACCAAGTACTCCAAAAGCTTTAATGAATACCTGGTAGCAAAGTTACTTTCACAGATTAGCGTAGCTATAGTTAGCAATTCACCCACAAAGCATCAATCCTTTTTCTATTCTTCCCCCTCCCACCCATAAAAAGCTGCTCTTTGAGCAAGTATCTATATCCTAGAAAAATTAAACAAAAATAATTACTGTTAGGTTATGGAGGTAATGCAAATTAAAAGGAGACACACACAAAAAAAACATTTCTGGTATTTCTTTCATGCAGATACTCAGAAAAACCGAGGACATACAATGGATTATATTTACTTCAAGGCTGCTCTCCAGCTCTGTGAACAGAAATTGAAGCGGGTTTGGCTATCACCAGCTTTCAACAGTGCCATCAGCATCGCTAACACTTTTTTAGACTGTCTTCCTGAAGAGAGGTAAGAAATGTGACCCAGAAAACATAACTATTTGACAGAGGCCAAAGTTTCTCTGGCTCAGGTAACACCAAACTGCTGATGTCGTCTAAAAAGCTCAGATGGGTACTGTGAAGTTCTGTTGTGATATAAATTAAGATCACCTCTCCTAGAAATGGGCTAGGAAAGGCTTAAAGCTTTCCAAAATTGTCAAGAGAGCAAAAGACTTTGGAGCACAGATTAAGCCAAAATCCACCTTGAAAGAAAGGTGACATGGCTGTGCTAACAACCCAAGCCAAAAATACCCACCCAACCCTCCAACACTGTTAACTTCCTCAAACCAGTATTACATGGCAGCAAGCTGTTTTGAATCTGCATGGGGTAGGACTGCATTATGTATTTATTTTCAGGTTTATTTATAAGATGAATTGTAGGCCACTTAAATATTGTTAAAAGGACCACTTGAGGCTTCCTACACAATCTTACGCTGTTTCCATTTACATTTTCTTAAGAGAAATTACAAAAATAATATGGTTACAGGTCTCATTTTAATACTCTCTCATTTCATTGACAATATACGTTGATTAAACTTGCAACATTAAGTCCTTTATTCTGAACAAAGGTATTTACTCTTAATACTGGTTATACAAGAGAGGAGGATAAACTAACAGAAACACTGAAGAAGTAAAATGTATAAAATTCTTATGGGTGTTTACCTAAACTCTTTCCTCGTTTTGCTAAGCTACCTTCTCAAGTCAGCCCAGTTGGCCTGATGGCCCCATTAAACACGCCCATCCAGTCATCCAGTTCAAGAGGTGAGACACAGACTCCAGAGTTACTTGATCACTGCCAAGATACCAAGAGCTGACACAACGTGGCTAGAGATGGATGCATGTCTTGTTTGACAAGGAAAAACAGAGAGACTAGGCTGGTATGATCAACAATTTCTCTATCAAATGCTTCACAGTCCTGAAATATCTATGTTCTTGCACTTCCCTGCAGCATTTGAATAGAGAACTTTATTCTAGCCATTGTTCTATAGCTAGGTTTGCTATTTTATCTCCCTTCACAAGCTGAGGAAGCATGGGATTTAATTCCCATTTCAGGGAGTACTGCAAAAGGTAGTTGGACTTACAGTAGAAACACGCTTGTCTGTTTGTTAAATGGACTACTATGCATACACTTACACATAGGGAGCTATCACACCACCAGCAGGTGCCCTGTGAAACTATTGTCGAAGGACTGCTTATTGCTTTAAATGACGCAATACTCCACGAAGGCATTTTGGCAGTAAAGAAATGCTCACAGAGCATAGGCTGTTCCAGGAAATAATTTAACTTGTCTGACAGGACTCAAATTTGAGTACATAAGATCTCTAATTTTTAAATTAAATTCTGCAGAGCCTGTCGGGTCCAGTGAAAAGCACAATGCACTCTTGCAGGATTTCACTGCTGCAGTATAGATCCCACCACCTCTTATGACAGCAATTCATAAGGATTAGTTGGGGGGTATTGTTGGATTGGGGGGCGGGGGCATTACTTATGTTCAGAGGCTGGTTTTCAAGTTATTTCAGTAGAGACATAAGGCAGAGAATTACATCAGAATAATTTACTTTTTCAGAAGTCAAGTCTATGCCTTGAGTGTTCCAAGTTCCAGATGTTTTTGAGACTGATACAATCCATTACATTCTTGTCTTTTGCCTCCAGTTTATAATATTCAGGCTCTCACTTATCACTCAAGTTTTATCTAAAGGTGTGTTTAATATATCTCTTGCAAAACAAATTATTATTATTAAAAGCTTCAGAACAAAAGGTTTGTAGCTGACAGTACACATTCACAAATAAAAACTCTGCAACTGTTCTTTATTCGGTGATGTAAGATTTATTCTTGATCCAGTATACCCGTTAATAACTAAAAGAACTACTACAGAAAAAAATTATTAACACTTTAAAAATTAAAGAAAGAATTGTGAGCACTCTGAAAGATGAAATCAACTTACTGATCACCTGAGAACAAGAGAAACTAAGCGGCAACAACAACTAGAAGTAAGCTCATGCAGAAGGATTTAAAAGAGCAACTATATTTTACACCTCTTGAAAAGACATATCTCTAAGCTGATCAGAGAATGATTAAGCTTAATGCCACCAGCAATACACAAACAGCAATACAGCGATATGGTTATATGGATGGTAGCGTAACAACTAGGCTTAAGCAAGATAACAGACCACATGATAAGAAGTGGTCCTGTTCTTGACTGATAAATTGGAATATAAAAAAAAGGTACACTTGCACAACTTTTCTTGACGTGTTACAGAAATGGCTTATTTGCCCCAAAGTCATCACTGAAGAAAGAAAAGAGCGCTGTAGTATTACCTCAGAAGTAGCACACAAATAGTCATAAAAAGCTACCGACATCTTACTGACATTGATGATTGCTTTCAGTTAAAGGCTAGCAAAGACAGCATGAAGAGACTAGAGTAAACAATTGACAGAAAACAATAAATACCAAAACCACATGAAAACACTTAAGTCTTTCATTGACACCAACATCACAGCTTCATATAGTAGAACATCAAATCACTGATACAATGTTGGCTTCTTTCAGCATAAGGCCAGAATCCAACAGAGATCAGCACAAACTTAGCATTACACAAGCAGGTAGTCCTCCATTTATTTATAGGCATCGTTCCGGAAACAAAACTGACATTAAAGAAAAAAGAAATCAAGACTTACTTGTCAAGGAAGTCCTTGTCCACAACTGCACAGATATCAAGCAGAGGATTTCCCATTCCGAACAGGACATTTTCACTGTAAGAGAATCAGTTATTTCAAGTTAGCTTAGCATTAGTTTACTGTTCCTAGTATAATATGTTGAAGACATTTTTTATTAGAGAGAAAAGTTTTTCTTCGATACAGCTAAGGAACAAAAAGTTACACATTTTGCCCAGCACAGCAGTCACATGGAGACCTGGCATACAGACAGAGAGTCAAATTTGAGTGAAGTATCATCCTACAATAATCATCTTTGATCAATACACAGACTGCAAACAGTCAAGAATGTATAAAGGTATAGATTCTGTTCACCTATCATTCACTCAGATAAAGAATTAGAGCTGCATGCCACATCCTGTAGTTTTAAAGGATTGCATTCAGATTGTAATACCAGATTTTAGACGGGGAAGCATCAGAGCGGGTTGTAAGAATTTCACTGAAAAGACTTAGTTGCTGGATTTACTCTGCTACTGACCAATTATTAACAATTAAGTCTGTTTCAATAAACTGAAACTAAGAGACTAGGGATTCTGCATTGTCAGCCATCTTAAACAGCATAGCCATCTACTGATAAGAATGTACATACTTTTTAATCAGTTTGAGATTCATTACCATGACTTCTGCCACATAAAAACAAGACATCAAAGATACTGTAAACAGCTGAAAGAGCTGGCTTTAACTTTTTTTTAAGATTAATTCAGAAACCATGTGTTACATTTTCCTGAACAGCACTTGGGTGATAATGCAGTAATATGAAAGGATTAGATGCATGGCCTAGTGTCAAGTAGGAGTGAATGCAGCTGTTCTCAAAGGCTGCCTAAAACTACATCCAAACCCATCACATTCCTTGCTAAGCTAACACCTGCTGCCTCCAGCTGGCAAGGCAAGCCCTTGCTCTAGCCACTGAGGTAGCTTCAGTATGACCACCAAACACACCTCCCTCTTTACTATGTCTATTTGCAGAGAAAGCATATTCCCTGTCTCTCCATCCCCCAAAAAGTACTTACTGTAACACTGCAGTTGGAGCTAAAGTTTATCTGCAGTTTATCCAAAGCTGCATAACAGCGTCAGCTGAATCTCAAAGAAAGTGAGTGAGTTTTCAATTGTTCTGGCCCATTTAGAGCAAGATAAATGTTTTGGAGACTCAACATCTGCCTACTAAATGATAGATTTCATTAATTTCTACTCAGCAGGATAATAAAAAAGAATACAAAACAAGCAAAAAGGGGATGACATGGAACGATCTCATGAATTGTGTCCAACAGAGGTTGGAAACTCATTCATTTACTTCCTCTCACAACTGCTATGAAAAGCCCTTAGCTGACAAACATTTGTCAAATTTGAAGCTACTTGCCGAAAGTACACAGCCAAACTTCTTCCTCTTTATGATGCCACATTAGCCTCCATTAAATGCTAAATTCTGAAGTCCAGAAATGAAGAAGTGGAAAACATGATTAACAACCTTGATATTGAGACACAGTGAACCATGCTTTAAGTATCCTATTTTTGTCATAGCTTTAAAGACAGGCCTTTACAGCTCATTTCACTCTAAGTGAAATGTGGAAGATGCTGCTTTGTGAAGATAGAGCCAGAAATCCAGCTCGCTCCTAACTGATATAGGTAACATCTGCTTAGTAAAAACCTGTAAGACTCACTAAATACTTTTGTCAGTATGAAAAGAAGTATTAATTATTCTAAATAGCATAACCATAAATTATACCCAGCTAGAAGGAAGAGAGACAGATGACAGTTACAACGACATAAGGATAAAGGGGATTGCAGTTGGAGCCCCAAGACAGGACATTCTTTCCATTTTAAAAACTAAATATTTCATCAGTAGTATTGCAGGACAATGAATGAACAAGTCAAAATTCTAAAAGTGCTCAATGCAGATTTGTCCCAAACTGTATGCTCCTGTATTTGATGTTTAGCTGATTCTCACATTCTGTGAAATTCTACACATCAATAATTTTATATCTATACTTACGAAAACAATGCATATAATGGATAACTTCTACGTAAGACAAGTATCAGCATTTAAGTGTATGGTATGCCAGAGAACAGCAGCTGTACTTCCAAAACTCTTTGAAACACAGCTGACATGTTGAGGTCACTATGTATGAAGAAGTTACCTTGTTCAATGGAAAAGCAAAATAGAAGCTACCAAACATTTAACAAGCTGCAGAACATACTGGTCAATATACTTCAAGCAGCACGAGAGCAACTTTGTACTGGTTTAACATACACAGAAGCTCTAGCAAGCCAATAGCATGCATACAAACTCCTAATGCAGCAGCAGAAACTAGCACTTTCAGTGCCATTTAACCCAGGCAGCTCTTAACATCACATGCAACAAGTCCTGTTCCATCCCAAAGCCTTCCTTCTCCCACAGTATTTTATAATCATCCCCATCAAGTATTCCAGAGGCTGTGTAGCAGGGTGCCATCTGGGATGGTATGTTTTAAAAGCCCAGGTAGCTACCACTAGACTAGTAAGTGTATGTTCAGAAATATTCCCCTGAAACTTCGGGGCAAACTCTCCCCAACTTCAGCATAGTTGTTTCTCACAACCAAATGTAGGATAGCAGAACGTGACAGCTTTTCAAACACATAAAACTTTGAGTACCTTAACTGTTTGATTTCTATGAAGAGAGAGGTACACAGGTTATAACACTCAACTTATTTTTGCAAATAATCTAAACCCATGAGCTAATACATACAAATAGCTAGCCTTGTGTTTTCAACTAACATGCATTTCTACATTTTTGCTTGTTTCAGCTAAATGTATTAACTAAGTCCCAAGGTACTAGAACTTCCATGCTTAAAACTAGATATTAACATTCCATTGGCAAAAAGGAGAAAAATCCATACACTCCATTTATACTGGAGACTGTAGTTCTGTCATTCCTTAACTGACACTGTGTTTGATAAAAATACCTTTCTGGGCAAAACAGCAAGAGTCTAAACAATCTCTTTCCAAGTCACAAATTTTAAAAATTCAACAAGTTTAAGCAGACATTTAAGATCACCACTGTGATCAGCATTTTCTAATACAAGCTTTGTGAATCACAACCTGGAAAGTCCAGCGTTTCTACTATTAAAGACTTGGCTGTGTAAATCCTTAGCATGTGCAACCTGATTAACCCAAAACTGGCCACATTTCAGTGCAGTGCAAATCACCCTTCCCTTCTTGAGGGGCTGCAAAGTATCTGCACTGTTACACTATTGTGCTTTTTTGGGGCACAACATGAGATATAGTAGTTACTTGGCTACAGTTCGCTCCTCTAAAAATAAAAACTAAGAAAATAATCACGTATACTTTGTAAAGCCACATATTGTAAAAGCATAAAATTAAACATAATATTTAGGATCCTGGAGAATGCTAAATTTACAAGTCTCCGGAGCAAGAAACTGAGATATTAAACTGTTACAGTCTCACCAAGTTTAACACTTTCAGCAGCACACATGAACCTTATTGGCCTTATGTTTACTGTTCAGTCACACTGGACACCTGCATTGATTAAAATTTCACAGATTATTTCCGGCCAACTAGACGTAAAACATAGTGAGGAAGCAGCAATAGTTTCCAGAAATGTAAGATTTCACAATACATAGGTTATTTGGGAAATACATCTCTGCAACAGACACAGAACAAACACTTAAGTACTCCACAGCCTCCTTGACTCTCTCCAGTCCCTTCTCTTGCACAGGAGTACTGTTATCTAATCATTAGAGAAGGATGTTCTTGCTTAACTCGACTAACCTACTGCAAAAGAACATTTGGCTCAGCTCTTCAAGAAACAAGCGACAGCTCCTCTACCTGCACAAATTAAGGGCATATAGTTGACTATACACAGTCAGTATATGTGTGTGTGTGTATATATGCATACGCACATAGTACATATATATATGTACAGTATATATATGTTTTAAACTCCGAACTAAGAATAAGGTGTTCATACAAATCTAAAACTTGTTCGGACACAGAAATACGCTGTCCATCTAGCGGGCAAAACTACAGGAACAACGGCAACTTACTTTACAGAAAGCTTGGATGTACACTGCATTTGCATTCTAAACTCTTGACAACAAGCAATATATTTTGACTTTGTCATTTAACTTTGGACTAGATGAAGAATGAGATGTAATTATAAGTTCAAGCAATGTAACTTATTAAATATAAATAAATCTTCACCTGCTAATTATGCCATTTTGTTTGGAGATTGCCAAGATGATGGATTTTTCACAAACAGTCAGTGTTTCACATATTACTCTTATCACAAGTTGCAGAAGTAATGAAGTAAAACCAAACTGGATAAAAACAAAACAAAAAACCCAAACAAACAAAAAAACGCCACATCAGTACTGAGCTACCCCTTCAATCATTTTTAAAAAGTCAACAAAATTAACCGTAACTGAATGATCTGGAAAGCTGTATCCAACATAATGATTATTAATTACTAATGCTCTACTGTTGCAGGCATTTTTAAAAATACGGTCGTGTTTCAAGTTGGCTGCTGAACATTAGCAGTACTGTATTTAACTATCACACAATATTGTTATCATACCATGCTGCTGTGCACTTCAGTGGAAGAGCAGCATCAAAATATCACTGAAAGTATATTATTAGTTACTGGCACAGAGACCGAGGAATATTTTGAGCCTTTAGATACCAGCATGGTCTTGCTTAAAAAAAAAAAATTATATCCCATTATTTCTTAAAAAACATTTCATATTTTTTCTTGTTAATTGCTGCAAAAATTTTCTCATCAGCATAGTAGTAACTAACAGTAAAGGAAGCGAAGTTGAAAATTTCACCTTTTTTACTGCTCTATAACAGCCCCATACTGCTGTGCAGCTATAGTGTAGACTTAATATTAAATTCTTATGCTAAGACATTTTACAGTCAGAAAGCCTTAATAAAACATGACTGAGACATTTGGGTGTCCCAATTGCATGACAGCCTGCTATATGCCTAGTCTTCCATTTACAAACATAAGATATGGTTTCATAAGATCTAAAATGTTAGTATTTCTATAGGGTTTGATTACACCCGTAAAAGTAAGGCCAAACAGGGCATGTTCTAAGCTTATTCTCAGCATATACATTTTGGTCACAAAGGAACATAGCTAAACCTCATCTAACACAATATTTGAATTTAACAAAAATCATTTATACATGTAGTTAAAACAAAAGAGCAATCGTACCAGGTTCATGGCATTTGAACAGCTATAAGCTCTCAACTAAGAACATCATTCTCTCATCCCACTTACCTACGCAGCATAAATGTAAGTCGACATTTACTGTTAACCATAACTCGTCTGACACTAAGTACCTCAGAACTATTATTCCACGATTCTAGAGTTCAGACAGTTTCCCTTGCATGACTCATCAGCAAATCACTTCAGCATATAGACCTTAAACATACAAGTAGCCTGTAGGAGTGCTCACATGCTTTCCTTACTTAGGTAAAGGAAATATTTGGCTAAGGAGTTACATGTTAACATACTGACTTAGAGGAGCATCTTCAGTGAAGATCTCATTCATTATGAAACTTTCATAGTCTTCTAGAGTGACACATTCACAGTTTCCAACTTAGAAGTCAAGCCTAAAAGCCTTGGCCTTATGTAAGCAAGGCTGCCGCAGGAAAAAAAACTGTTCCACCACTACCGAGCTCCTTACGCAACTGGGCTAACTCCGCAAGCTCCAATAATGGGATACTACTGCAATTTCAGAGAGTTACCGTCTGCACTCCCCAGTCAGAAACAGCGTGATATCTGATACATTGAGTTTTGAGGGTGGAAAGAAGAGACGGGAGAGTCATCTTGAATGCTCGTTGAACTCGGGATCTGTAATTTCAGGCATTTCTTTAGGAACTGAAGGACTGATCAAAATAACTACATGATGAAGGTTACCAGTTCACTTCACAATACCACCCTGTCTTAAGATGAAGCGTTTTAGGAAGCAAAATCGGTCACAATAATTCCTTGCACTGAACGTTAAGTTAAGGGTTTGTCGTTCTTCAGTTACCACTGATAAACTGACACCAGCACAGTTCCAATAGATTACTAAGAGCCTAACCTGTTATTATTACCCTGCTCCTCGTTATTTGGGATTCATTTCAAATTAGGTTCCAGTCATGGCACACTACAGCGATGCTTTAAGGTTCAAACGCGGCTGCCGGAGTCCCACGACATCCATCCTCCCACCCCCAGGGGTGGGACCCCGCCACGGAAGGTGGCCGCCCGCGCCCCGGCGCTGCCTTTGACAGCGGCACCGCCGCACAGCAACGCCGCACGAAACCCCCGGCCATGCCCCGGCCGCCGCCCCGCGGTTCACCTCCGGCAGCCCGGCCCAGCGCGGCGCACCGCTCCTCGGGGCTCTCGCCTGGGCAGGGGCGAGCGGCTGCGCCAGGGCCAGACGGACAGGCGACCCGCTCGGGGCCGGCATCACCCGGCGCCGCCGCGAGCCCACAGCCGGGCGACCGTTGGCGACGCCGGCGCGCGCCCACCTGCCCGCCAGAAATAAACTCCGCGCGCCCAGGGAGCGGGCGACCCCCCAGCCCCGCCGGCGGCCCGCCGGGCTGAGGGGCCGAGAGGGAACCGGCACGGCCCTCCCTCCCTCCCTCCCTCCTCGCCCCGGGGTCGCGGGGCGGGAGCGTGCAGGGGCAAAACCAACTCGCGGCGGAGGGAGGGAAAGAGAGGGAGCGAGGAAGCGACAGAGGGAACGAAGCCGCAGTACCCCACACACTAAAATTACGCGGGTGGAGAAGGAGGAAAGAGCCGAGCTCCAGCGCAGTATCGCGCCGGGCGCCCCCGCCCCGCCAGCAGGAGCCCATCAGCGCCCGCCGCCCCTTCCCCCGGGGCGCCAGGCTGGGCTGCGGGAGCCGCGTCGGGGCTCGACGTTACCTGAGGGTGGGCATGGCTCCCCGACCGCCCGCCCGCGGCGGAGCCCCGCTGGCAGCGCCGTCGCCTCTCCGCCCGGCGTCCGCCGGCAGCTGCGCCTGCTGCGCCTACCACCGCGCGCGCCGCCCGCCTCCGCCGCGACTGAGCCAGCGGCCACGGCTCGGCCGACCCACCCGCGCGCCACCGCCCCGCCCCGCCCGCCCGCGCGTCACGCCATTGGCTGGGCGGTCGGCGGGGGCGGGCCCGGGCCCTCCGCGGCGGCGGGACGCGAGGAGCCCCGGGAGGCGGCGGCGGCGGCCTTGGGGCGCTGGCGGCCGGCCGCGCCCCCCGGTTCGGAAGCTCACGGTACCGGGTGGCGCCGCCCGCCCGGTGCACCGGGCTCCCTGGCCGCCATCTTTGGTACGGGCAGAGAGCACGCGCCTCCCACACACCTCCTCCTCCTGTCACCTCCCTCCCCCAGCCTGAGGAGGCAATTATGGTCGCCAGTGCTAATCAAAAAAAACGTTCAGTGGAGGTATCGCAGAGGTGCGGAGTTCTACCGTGTTGCGCCTATTAAAGATGGCCAGCGGAGCCCCTGGCATCGCTGTCCCTCAGCTGTCACGGCGCCGTGGGAACGCTGCGCTCCCAAAGGGACCCCGACCGCCCCCGGCCGGGGCTGCCCCGCGGGGCAGCGGCCACGCTCCCGCCCCGGGCGTCCACCCGCCGCCGCTCCAGGACCGCTCGCCCTCCCCGGCTGCTCACCGACGCCACCCCGACAGGCGATTTTGACACGCTCGACAAGAACGCATTTTCACTCTTTTTATTTGCGTGTTGGGTCAGACCTTAACGCCGCCTCGGGTGACCTCCTGTGAAGCCTTCCTCCTCGGCCGCCACCGCCCGGCATCGGCCCCCGCAGCCGCAGAGGACCGCGTCCCTGCGCAGCCGGGAGCCGGGGCACGGCTGGCGAGCCACGGGGCTGCGGGCTCTCCCTTCCGTTCCGGAGAGGAGGTCTGTTTTGTTCCCCGGCTGCTGAAGCGCCTGGCAGCCACCTGTGGAACGCAGCTACCGGAGGTGACTCTACCTTTGCAACCTGCCAGAGGGCGAGAGTGGAGACACCGATGAGACGTGGGGCTGTTTGCCACCTTTTGCAGGGAAAAAAGGGCAGCCCTTCATTGCCTAACCTGCTTCTTGTCTGCCTGACATTCAAGCAGAACTGCCGTAAGGGAAAAGCCAGGTTCCTATTCTTCGCTCATCCGACTCGCTTGCTCTTCATTAGGCTGTCAAAGTTACTGCTACCCTGTGCAAATTTGGCACTTACTTTGTTCACTTACCAGCACCAGGAACACTGATTCATGAAACTGATGTCAGAAGGGGTTGTTTTTGCCAAAAGCGAATCCCACGTTGTTGTGTTAAGTGCTGCTGTGTCACCTCTAATTAAATATTTAAACTTCACAACTTCCTAATCATGTGGTTATTAGCCTTAGTTTCCCTTCCTCTTCATCTACAAAATGGGAATATTGTACTCAGAAAAATTAAAGCCAAAATTTTCAACTATTTGCTGATTTTTGGGTGTGTCAGAAGAAAGATGCCAAAATTTGAGACGTTCACGATGCCCGAGGACCTATAGTGTCACTTGAAGGTAACAGGAACATTTATGTTCAATACCTGATGTAGAACAAATTCCCCAGGTTCTCCAAACTTAATCACCACCTACAAAATTCTCATTATTACAGTGTATCAGGGGTTTTGAAAAGTCAATCTAATTGGAGTGGGAAACACATCCATTCCCTTACTTTTGCAACACACAGCACAACAGGTCCCAAAATCCTGACAGGGGATTTTGAACTCTAATAAAATGTAAATACTATATTTGGATCTATAATGGCTATATCCCCTGATTCATGTTGAACAATAGATTATTCCTAGTTTAACAATTTCAGTGCCTAATAGCCAAACATCTGTTTTGTAACTGAAAATGGAGAGGAGAACCCCATCACAGGCAAATGTAACAACAGTAGTAACACAGCTTGGTCTTGTTGGTCCCATCACTGTAATTTAAATAATAAATCCAGGTTTAAAACATAAAGATGTAGATTCCCTCATAAATAATTGCCTGGCTTTAACAAGCACATAAGAATATATAAAGGAAAATAGGTATTATACATTAACATGATCTATACTTACAATAATTTGTAACATACAACTGCACGACTATTAAGCTAGAGTCCAAATGAGGTCCCATCAAATGTTTCTTTTGACCAGTCCAGCAAGATAGGATCAAAAGGGTGTTTTTCTAAAAAATTAAACAGCCTTTCATGAAATAGCACATATGACGCCTCAACAGCATTTGTCAATAGCACTTTATAAACTTCCAACTATTCCCAAGTGCCCAATCATCTTGCTTGGACTATCGCATACCCGCAGGTTCTACTGTTACTGACGTCTTCAAGGCATCACCTACCACTATGGGTTTTTTGGTCACTTGCCAGGGAATTTCTAGATGTCCTGACATGTAGGTGAAGCAACAGCAACCAGGGTATCCCTGCAAAAATGTTCATTTATCGCTTACGGTCATTCATAGATTAACTTTATGATGCTTGTGCCACAAGTTTGACTCGTAGTCACAGCACAAGGTAGGCAGCCAGCCTGAGTTTGCTCAGCCTCCCTGACACCTTCCAAACTTGCTCTGCTTGTGTGGAGCAGCTGACCTGTGCTTTCACACATGTTTTGGCTTCAGAAATCCCTGAGAGAAATATGGAATTCACAGCTTTTGCATCTAAAAATATATCACACCTGACAGGGTCTAGCCACAATTTTTCTTGACTGCTTCTGTTACTATACAGTAAGGAAGAGATCTTCATGACCATATGAGTTCCTTTACGTGTGATCAACAATTATTCCTCAGACGATTTCACTAAAATGCTTCCTTTCAAGCACCGTATGAATTAAAAGTGAACTGCACCCCTACCTGATATAACAACAGGTAAGCATGTGAGAACTTTTAAAATTGCACTTTATTGAAGTCATCCATGAAACTATACATTTTATACATTTGTAACTTGTGTATCCAAGATAGAGGCAATCTAGGCCTTAGCCTTGGACTAATGTGTTGTGTTTTACACCACAAATATTTGGTATAAATCATCCAGTTTACAATACATAAACAAGAAAGTCTCCATTAACCCTCATATTTCACTCAGTTTCTTCAAAGTACAAAACTAAGGTTAATCTTAGATAAACTGACCGCTCTTCTATCTCTGCAAGACGGAAGGATGACCTTTTACATAAAAGCCTCAGCAGACATTATAAAATGGGACTAGCAAGCAGAAAGTCCACAAATTCTCTTTCAGTAATAGCATTTTGCAGCGCTCGTGTGTATTTTCTACTAGAATAGTGGTTGTTTTGAAAACTTTTCTACAGAGAGAGTTTCATATTTTGCAACATAAAATAAGATGTATTTTTATTCTGTATGGATCTACTAGCAAAGTATTAAAAATATTTTTATTATTTTAAAATTCCATAGCGTAATCCCATTTCTTTTAACGCAGCTTCACAGACTACAAAGCTGTAAGAGCAAAGGAAAGTCTATGAATCTGCTAAGTCTTCATCATATTGCAGAGAGCTATACTTTTTTTCTATCTTACTCTAGTCAAATAGCCTAGCCCTTGAGACAGTTATGACTCCTTTGTACCACTGAACATACAACGAAAAAAAAAACCCACAAAAATCTTTCACTGTAAATGAAATCCCAAGGTAGCAGAAAGCCAGAAAGTAGCTTTATGTTACCATATCCTTCAAGCGTGGAACAGCTTTGACTGTGGTCAAACAATCATTACAGAAACGATTACAGTTCAAAATGGAAAAAATCCCTTTCCCTTTGCTGAGTTCTGAGTAATACCCAAGGACTTCTCTCCTTCACACAAAATGCTTTGATATTTATTATATAAGTAATATTAGTATGTACATTGAAATTATTTAAGAAGCAATTAATATAAATAGAACATGAACAGCTTTGAGAAAACAGTGTTCACATTGTATCTGCAAGTTCAGTTTACTTTTTTCAAGAAGATACGGTTTTCCAACACATTGCCAGCAAATACTAATTAATGACCTTTAGATAGCAACCCATTCCCTGCTTCTGAAACTGGTTTTGTGAAATACTTGCGTACAATGCCTGTGCAAGCAACAACTCAAATTCAATATCACAACCTTGACTCACAAGCCAGAGTTTTGCTTCAAACATTTCCACATCAAATATACCTCAGCAATAACAGAATAAGCCAAGGCCTCGGTCTACAGAAAACGCATTTCACACTATTGCATTGACACTGTATTCAACTATCTCTACATTTACTCAAGTCTCCTTTCGGGCATCTTCCTCATCTGTTTATAAGTAATATTAGTAGATCCAATTAGATGAGTAATTCTACACAAGCTGTTTCATTAGCTGAAAAAGAACGAATTCACAAATCTCGGAAAAATTCACAGGAGCTTCAAGGTTCATGATGAAATAGGCATATTTGCACTGGCTCCCCTCCCACAGGTAATCAAGCATGCAATCTAAGGACAAGACTAGTCCTGTTGACTTCAGGGAGGCAGCACACCAAGTCAGAGGCGTGCGTTTCTGCAGGATATCAGCAAAGACTATTATCTCTAAACTATCGTTGTCAGTATGACTCTTCTGCCAGGTAGGCTGCAGGTAACATCAGTAACGAAAGAAAGAGACATCAGCCACACTCATGGTCCAGAGCAGAAAGCCTTCCCACGACCTCCTCTTTCCCCAGGTTACACACTCCTTCCCGTAAAGCAAGGAATTACTTTAATTAAAAGGATGACAACACCATAACAAGCTTCTCTGATACAAGAACACAAAACTGTGGAAATCTGACACACGCTGTGAGAAACCCCGCAAGATTAAATCAAAGGCCAGGTGAAGATGCATGTCAATCTAAACAGTAATTTGAGAGTTAAATATCTGAACAATGGAAATGAGCACCTGAACTGTAAGAGTGAGGTATTTTCCATGCTGCAAGTCATTCCCATTTTGGATATATTTCTGTCAACAGGACTTTGAAAGGAAGGTTGCTACTGTTATGTCCTAAATAAAGCAAAACTAGCAAAGTCTGTTGCTAGTGTCTTCAAAAGTATGTTTGTCTGCTTTCTACAAGGGTCTAAATATCCATCTGAAGAAAAAGTCTATTGCTTTTATTCTTCTGGGAGCAAATGCAGCAAGGTGCTAGAGTCTCAGATCTTTCTTTCTACTAAGAGGCCATTAAGAGTATTGACATGGAACAAGTTACCCATATTTGCAGATATGAGAAATTGGAAAGTGAGAAAAGTATAAGCCATGAAGACAGAAAATGAAATGAATACAAATGGGGAGTGAGGTGACATTTAAAACAAAAGCCAGAGATAATAAAAGAGAAAGAAAAACGATCTACTAAATTCTAACTGAAAGCTTTGTCACACCTAATTTAAAATATTCAGAATCTTCTGTCATTTGTAGAGAGCTGGTGAAGGAATAAGCTAAATTAAAAGCCAGCTTATTAAGAAAATTAAAAATGCATTAAATTAGCACTATTTTTTTTACAGTCACCAGTATCAAGCTGCCTAAAATCTAGTAGGACAGTAATGACAAAGGACTGCTTCTGATAACAATTACCCACAGAGTTTTTGATAATTTATTCTGAAAAGGAAGAGATGTCTAATAGTAACAGAAGAAGAGGAATATTGTACTTTGTACTTTTAGTATGAAGTATTTGTCAAATTCAATGCTTACATTGTCTTCATGTAGATAAACTGATTTGTCCAAACAGCCAGCCACGTCACGACTATTCAATCAATACAGCAGCTGCAGAACGACCAGAAGGCCATAATGCAGCAGAGGGGACTTCACAGCAGAGGATTTCACAAGTTTGTTAATTTTTTTCTTCTGCACGCATGCATATTTCTATACAGACATGTACATATAAGCTCAAACATTTCCTCAGAGAATATCCAAATTCTTTCGTAACTGTACCAGTTTGTTAAGAGAAGTCCGGTTGCGGTTTTTACGGACTTCCAAGATAAAACCAAACCAAACATAAAAGGACACAAATCCTTAGTAATTCTCCTTTAAAGTAACACCTCATGATGTTTCTAGTAAGTTAATGCTACCACTCGGTGACAAGCCGTTTGCAGTTTTGCAAGCCTATTTTCTGTTCGAACAGTACAGTTTATACACACAATGATATTTTATTTCACACAGCGGAGATGTAGTCAGAAGCCCGAAACAACGCAGCACGCATTAATGGCCTTGCCTAAAGCCCGTTGGTTTTAGTGGGGATTTGCACCCGTCAATAAAGACAATGCAAAACCTGCCGCCCAGCAGATTAATGTCAGCACAACGCATTGTTGAGCTAGGAACGCTAGTGTGGGTCTCGGGTTTTGTGTTCTGCTCACTGGGTGGCAAAAGCCAGCCATCCTGTACTGCTTTCAAACAAGTTTAGCTGAACCCGATCAGCTTTGCCTACCTCATGAGAGAGCAATACTTGCTTTCCTTTGCCTAAAAGGATCAAAATGGACTAAAAAAAAAAAAAAAGTACCCATGAAACCTCCCTGATGCCACTTTGAGAGAGAAAATTATGAAAAAAAATAGAGGGGAAGGAAACATTTGTTATTGTTGACAAGGTACTGGTTATATTACAGAGTGAAATGTAATTCTTAAAGTCATTTTTTACATTCAAATAGTTTTCGTGGTAGTCACAGGAAAGATTCAGGTTCATACCGTATGGGAGAATAAGTAAAGTACAAGACCATCCTTGTCGAGTCCATTGGACATCGTCTTCTGAAGAGGCTGGAGAGTCTCAGATCTAGATGTCGAGAACAAGGAATTCTCCCCTAATTCTTGGTATAACAAATATGAAGTTATTATCTCCCAAAATTTTCAAGTGATTTTTCATTTATTTTCTAATCCATAGGTTAACTGTTTCCAATACGCCCAAGCATATGCAGCAGTGCTTTGCATTAACAACAGAACAAATACAACAAAGCGAAGGAACCTCAACCATTCTGGTACCTTCTGTACTGGCTCTTAACACGGGACAAAGTCCCACAGCATTCTTGCCACTACGTGCAAATGAGTGCAGAGGTCTGCGAAATCTAGTCCAACCACCTCACCCGCTTCACGAGTCCAACCTGTGGCCCACAGCATACATTAACTTTATTTGATCACCAGTTGATTATGGCATTTCTCCTCTTATGAAACAGAGCTGGCATCCAGTTTACACTTCACACAGAAAAAATTTGAAACAGAATTAGAGTACACAAGTTCTAACAACACTCCCCATTTTATATACATGTACATAAAATAATACAGAAGTATTATTTTCAGTTTAATCAGTTGTTACCAGAGCATGTCTATGTGGCCTTTCATTCCATTGTAAACATCCTCTACATTTTTAACTCAGTACTCCAATAATGTTCTCAATTTTTTTTAATTTTCATGTTTCGGCTGGAAGCAGGTAAAATGCCGTTTCCTCTAACAAGCTTTATAAACGGAAACACTGCAGTTGCCAGTTTATTGCCCCACCTTGCTTTAAGGTCCGTGGAAATAACTGTTGCTTTTTAATTACAACCTTACACTGCTGCCTGCCACTTATTTGCTTTCAGAGCTCAGTTAGATTTCTCCTCTGCCACTACCTGCAACTGAGCTTCTCAACCGTTAGACTTGAAAAGTCGCACAGCTGCCAAAGGAGCCAGTACCCTGACTTTGACAAATTTAATAGGATTAGTTCTTTCAGTAAGGACATCAGTACCGAAAGGGACTGCTCTCATCTCAGTACTAAAGTACATCTCTTTTATGCTATATTTGAGCAAGTTATTAGCTATGGCCAACGTAATTTTGGACCTTTCAAGCCTTATGTCATTAATCCTCTTCACATACTGAATACTTGGAAGGAGATCAGCAATCATACAATTATATTCATGTCTGAATAATCCCGAGAAAACAAACCAGAAACTGCACCAACAAAAGCTCCGCTATAGCGCTCTCAGTACTCATTTTAACCGTGCCTCCTGCATGAAGAAACCTTGTATTTTTCTGCTATGACATCTGAAAATAAATGACTTGTTTCTGTGCAGACCGTCAGTCAGATGGTGTTCTGTCAGTGGTATTATACAGTGATCACACAAATAAGGAAGTATAGCAAATGGCACAGATAATTTCAGTATGAAAACACTTAAAAATATTCCACGCGTCCTAAAGAAAATGATTCTGTTGACGAGGATTTTTAGATAACTACACTCCCGTCTCACGGGGACGGAGACCCCCTCAAGGGTATGAATCGGGGCTTTCAGAGGACATTTTCAAAGACGAAGAGCCGGGGAAGACAACCCAAGCTCTGTTTCAAGCGCTGGTTGTTGTAGCTGCGGGCAGCACTCAGTTGCACCGCACGACCCCATCCAGGAGCTCAGAAGCGCGTTTGCACGAACCGACCCCGACCCGGAGGCAAAGCGCGGTCCCCGCGCTTCCCGCCGCACGGCAGCAGCGCTCCCGCCCGCCGCTGCCCCGGCTGCGGGGCGTCCAGCCCGGCGGCGGCCCCGGGCAAGCCCCGGGGCCGGGCACCGGTACCCGCGGGACGGCCGGCAGGACGGCGACGGCGGCAGGAGCCGGGGCGCCGCGGCGGCGGCAGCGCAGCGGGACGGCCCCGCCGCCCGCCTCCACGTGCGCCCGGCGCCGCCGGGAAGGGAGCGCGGTCCCGCGGCGGGGCCGCCCGCCCCGCCCCGCGCCCAGCCGGGGCGAGCCCAGCCCGGCGCCCCCGGCGCGGCGGGACCCTCTTGGCGTGCCTTTGACCGCGCACCGCGGCGGCACGTGTCTCGTCCTCCACCGGGGGCAGCGCCGGCGGCACCCAGCGACCCTCCGGTATCCGCTGGGGCTTCTTCGTGAAGAAGAGCCCCTCCCCGCCGCCCGTTACCTCAGTTGCTTTTGCTCCAGCTTGAGCTTCTTGGCTTGCGGCTCCGCTGCCATCTTCGCGCTGGGCGGCGTGCGGCCCGCTCCGCTCACCTCGGCCCGCCCGCCAGCCCCGGCCCGCCCCGCTGACCGCGCCGGCACCGCCACCGGGGGGGCGGGGGCGGCGGGGCGGGCGGCCGCGCCGGGCGCCTGACGGGCAGGGCAGGGCAGGCCGCGCCGCCCGCCGCTCCTGCCCAGCGGTGCGCCGCCGCGCCGCCCGCCCGGGTGGTTTTAGCGCCTGGAGGCAGCCCCCGTTCCCTGCCTACCGCCGAGGCCGAGGGGCGCCGGCGGGCGGTGGGCCGCGGCTGGCCGCGGCAGTGGGACGGCGGGGCTTGGGCGGGGGGGCGCCCGTTATTCGCCACTCGGCGCAGGCAGCGCCCCGGCCGCCCGCGCCTCCGCCGGGGGGCGGCCCTGCGCGCTGCCGGGCCTCGCCGCCATCTTGGCCGCTGCCCCCGAGCGGGACGGGCCGAGTCGGGCCGGGGCGAGCGGGCCGCATCGGGCCGGGGGAGGTACGTGGGGCCGGGGGGGTGGGGGGGGCGGACCGCACCGCTGAGGGAGGCCACACCGGGGGGCGTTGGTTTCCGTGTTCGGGGGAAGCGGCGGCCGTCGTGGCGGGGCGGGCCTCGCCTCGGCGGCAGTCGCGGGACCCTCGGCCGGCGGGAGCCTCCTGTGCCCGGCCCCGTAGGCAGCCGCCGGCGGCTCTGGGTGGCTGGAGTCGGACAGGGGTGACATCCCTGTCAGCAGTAGTAGCGGGAGACTGCCCCGTAAATCCGAGACTTCCCGTTTTACCTGCGTCCATTCCCGTTGTTCCGTGTCCATTTAAATACAAAATTATTTCCGTGTTTGAATAAAAAACCCTTTTTTTCTAGGCTTTGGTGCTTGTGCAGAACAGCGCGGTCTGTGCTGGAGCGAAGGCCCGGCCGGCGCCTGGCAGAGCTGGGGGTGTGCGAGGTCTCTGCGGGAGGGCGGGCGAGGAAGCGGCGGGCCTGCCTTCGGCCCGGGCTCTCCTGGGATCGGTATCCCAGTCCCAGGGGGATCTACATAGGTTACTCTAAAACGATAAGCAGTGATGAGAAGGAGGGATTATGCACAGGGAGGTAATTTAATTTAGTTTTTAGGGGAGATGGCACAGGACCTGCAGGAGGGATGGTGCAGGAACTGCCATTCAAGGCTATATGCAAATCCTGCAGCAAAGCCACACCGGGAGGGGCCGAGGGGGCTGCAGGACGTGTAGCACCCAGGTCGCCTGAATCTTTCTTCATCAGCATTGCTGCAAACATGGTGGTTCTGGTCATGCTGTACTTGCTTTATTAGCAAGGGGCCCTGTGACTGTAGATTTGCATAATACGCGCTGGAAATTAATCCATTATCATCCACCACTGTGCATTGCACATCGCTTCTGCCTTGTTCAGTACCTAACAGGGCAATTGAGTGGAGGTTGTTGCTTTTTTTCTTTTGTTTCAGTGCTAATCTGCTTTGAAGTAGCAATGCACTTACCATCTTTTTTGTATGATGAATGATTTGTACCCATTAGATGTTGATCAGACTGGAGGAATAGCTTCACCATTTACTGTAGCTATTGTGTAAACAATCAGGCAAAGAATTCTACTTGAATAATGAAAATTCATGTTCGTAGAAGGCAAGCTGCAGTATGTGAGAGGAAAAGCTATTTTGCAAGAAAAACACAAGCAAATTAAATTACTCATGCAAGAGGTAAAATGATGGAAGCGATGTTTTACAAAAGAACTGACTATGCCAACCATGAGGATGATTCCGCTGGCAGTTCCCAGCAGGTTTGAATTGTACATAGCTTCTCCTTTATTTTTTTTTAAAAAATCTGAATGGTATCTCACTGTAAATGTCTCGGATTTCATCTGTGGTATGTTACAGGGTGCTAACTCAAAAACACAAGCAAACCTGGATTTGGAAAAAAAAAAAATGGGACAAGCAGATTACTTTAAGCATTTGATTACTTTCCATTCGCTTGTCACTAGAAGTTCATTTCCACAAATACATAACAGAGGCTCAGACAGTCCACCCCCACTAATCCTTCCATTCTTCAGAGTAGCTATGCCAAATGCAGGAAACATGGAAGCTGCGGAATCATTGCCCAGTGATGGTCCCATTTTGAGCCATTTTTAGTAATTATTACTAGCTCTAAAGGGCATTGCAGAGGTCAGTGATAAATTCCTCACTTCCTCATTTTCAGAGCTTTGACTGTAACTCAGTGTTACAGAAAAGCAGCTGGTAACAGTATTTCTGCATTAATTACGTTTTCGAGTACTTAATTGTAGCTAAGGACAAGCATGTGCAATCAGTCTTTTTCCCATGCTCGCAGCCTCTCCCTCTTGCCAATGAGCTCCACTTTTGTCTTGTGAGCCTGCTGTGACTTCAGTCCAGATGTTTCTCTGCCAAGAGATTGAAAAAACAGTAACATTGCAAAAGCCAGATTTAGTCAAAAGAAAAGCTGCAGACTTGGAAACAAGGTATTGAAGGCGCCTTAGTTGTAATGTTTAGTCCTTCTGTGAGGACTTCAAATTCTGGTAGGATGGAAATGGCTACAAAGAATCACATTGAGTTTTGTGTGTCAGAGCAAGGATGGGAAGTCTGAGAAGAAGTTGCAAAACCTCTGCTGGGCTGCTTGTTGCTGCAGTGCCTGTAAGATTCCTTTCAGTCAGGCAGTAGTATGGAAGGCTGTCAGCCTACTGAAAATGAGCTTGAATGGCTTGATCTGGACTAAAGATGCAAATAATAATCCATGTATGTCTTCAGTCTGCTTCTTAGGTAGGTCTAAAAGCAGAGAGATGGGAGGCATGTCCTTCTGAAATAGTCCTAGAAGCACACCTTCAGTACTTTACATAGAATGGTTTTATGCTGCCATCTCAAAGTGGTGTATGTGTACGCTGCTGCACAGGTACTTTCATGATTCTTAAATTTTGATGGTGTTCTTTTGCTACTGTTTTTTTAAACTTACGAACTTTGATTCAAGAACTCTACCCTCAAAGTGTCGCAGCTCTTAACATGCTTTGCTGTTTGGCCACAAGTATTAACTTGACCTATTGGTGTGAGGAATCTTACTGTTACTAAATTGATTTCTTATGTTCAGCATTTTTTAATCTTTTTTTCTTTGCAAATCTAATGTTCTGATGAGATAGAAGGCGGCAGTATACTGAGAAATGAATTCAGGGATGTCTACATGTCTGAAATGAAATCTGGTATGCAAAAAATAGAGTAGCAGGGAAATCTTCAGTATTTGGAGCACTGTTAAGTAATTTTTGTTAAATGATGGCTTACATAAGATTTTTTTTTTAGTAGTACCAGTTGTAAGATACCCAACATGAAATCCAGCTTTAATTGACTGATGCCAATTGTTTGACAGTGTGGGGGATAAATCAAATTACTTAGTCTTGCATATAATAGACTGATGTCCCCACTGCTGTAAGAGCTTCTTTGCTGTAGTCAGCACTGGCACAGGGAAGCATCCAAACTGAGCTGCCCATTGACTGACAGGGCAGGGCTTGTGTCTGTGGGTCTGCCTGCTCTGTACTTAAGCTGCAACGAGAGCGCTTCAATTTTCCAGAGCACTTCAAATTAGCAGCAAATTAGTGTCCTGCTAAAACTTGTGAAGGAGGAAAGGAGTACATGAGGGGTTTTGAAGGCAACACTTATGCTACAAGCAAAATAATGATGTATCATGGGAAATCCTGTAATCCCTGTCTTCCTACCCAGAAGATAGGGTAGTCGGCTAGGTGGGATTTTACTGCGCAGTTCCCACAGATACTGTAAAGCTGTAATCTGACAAGCATGGTCCCCTGGATTGGTTGGCTACTCCAATTCACCACGAGGCCACACAAACACTCATATCGACGCAGCCAGTACCTGGGCAGCTTGGGGCAGATGAGTAAACAGGGGCAGTGGTCCAACGCTACCACCCTTCCTGGCTACCCGTGCCCTCCTTCAATTGCATATCAAGTCATGGTCTAATATCCTAAGTGGAATTTGCGGTAAAAGAAGAGGCCCTGCTAACCCAGCCATTTCGTGCGCCAGGAGCTTGCTGCTGGCGCAATAGAATGAGGTTGATGTATTTAGGTAGTGTTTATGTTGGCCTGCTGCACTGCTGTGCTTGTTAAAAGTATATCATGACAAATGCCATCTTTTCTGATCAATAGAATCTGGATGAATGTTAATAGCAGGACAACTGCAAGGGCTTAAAAACACTCAGTCACATGTATCTGATGTACTTTGTCAGAGTATTGTCCAAAGCTGCCTGCAGTCCAGCATAGCTTCTCCAGAGCAGGCTGTAGATCAAGTCCTCTGGAAATGGAGTCTTACCGGTGCTGCTTGTACTGAAACTCTGCTATGCAGCTTTGTGTGCATTTACTAGGAAGTGGGTTTTACATTTGTTAACAGATATGCTATTGTATCCATATTAAAATGTACAGAGAACTATTCTAAGCTTCATAGCTGATCACCTTCATATGTTTGGGCTGCCTTGGTGTGGAACAATACTGACATTCAGTGGTTGATTATATTTGCCACTGTTGTGTGACTATCCAGGAGATTTTGGAGGGTTTTAATGTTCAGCGCTGGCTAAATTCAGAACATGTTTAGTTAAACTGGATTAAAGCAATTGTGTCAAGGCTCCTTTATAAGAATACTGTGCTCACAGTATTAAAATTGTCTGGTTTTTTTAACAAACTAAATTAGAGATTAATTTGGTCCAAGAGAGATACAGTAGAAACACACAGTAATGCTTAGTAGCTTTCTTTCCTTACCCACTCTTAAGCAAATTGGCAATTGCAGTTTCCAAAAGAACTTCCTCTTATATACCATATTGGCTTAGTTGGATTTTTCTCTCCATGTTTTGACTATTGGTCTTTTTGTGTCTACCACCAACGACAGTGTGCTCTTAGCAGGAGGTATCTAAGACCTGGCAAGGCCCAGGTGAAGATGAGCACATCGCTGTCATGCATGTGAAGGAGCAGCTGGAGTTTAGAATTTGAATAGCTGGACCTTGGCTCCCTTCCCACATCTGCTGACTTAGGTGGAGGGAAATAGCAGCTAACTACCTTCTTTAGTAGCCCTTCTTCACCTTCTCTGGTGAGCTTTGGAAGACAGTACTTCTGTCTTGTCAAGATCTACAGGGCCAGACCATTTTTTCAGTGTTACAAGTATGTTGGGAGGTCAGCCTAGTACTCTGGGTAGTTTAGATTCAGACACAGCAACAAGAGCTCACTCTGGATGGAGCTAAGTGCTTATTCCAGTATTTTGGAATGAGGCTTAATCATACAGTGTTTATACTCCTTAATATCTCTGTGGGACTGGGTCATTTACATCTAGATGCTTCTGTGCCATCTTCACATTTGTGTGCCAGAGTTAACATTAGCAAAGGAGCAAATTCTCTCTGCATTTTATGGCATGATCCTGGCCAAACATCCTAAAATTAATGAAAACTATGATAAGTTTTTGGTAGATGTGTTTGGCTTCTCTTAGACATGCAGAGTTGATGGTGGTCTTCCAGTTTCAAGGTGTGGATGCCCAGTAACTCTTTCCAGTCATGTTTGAATTCTTCCAAAGGCTAAATAAACTTCAGTTCAGGATATCTCCATTGCTATCATCTGCCCATTTCCACCACCTCCTCTGCGCCAGCTGTAGCACTCTCTGGAAATGTAATAACTTGCATCAGGAAGCTGATCTGACCAGAAACTCCTTTTTCTGGGTCAATTTATGGCTGGACCTGTTCCCTGATATAGGTAATTGCAGAGCCACAGACCTGCTCAAATCAATACCTGGAAGGCAAAAGGGATGAATAGCCAGTGGCAGGGGCAGCTTCTTCAACTACAGAATGAAATTATGCAGGATATAAGTACCAGATCAACTTCACCGTGAGGAGCCAGTACTTGGGTTACAATTTGTTTTGTTTTCTAAGCCCGAGTTTAAACTTGGACTGTATTTTTGTCAGGGGATGGTTATGCTGCAGGTCAGCCAAAGTATTATATCTGTCTGATGTAAAGGCTAAAGAGATAAACTGAAGTCTGATAGCATTTGTCTCTTCTGTAGGTGTGGAGAAAATAGTTTATTCATTTGAATCAACAACTTAGTTCACTTATTGTCTCCCTGAAAGTTGAGAAACAGATTCGGAATTAGTTTTTAAAAAAGGCAGATAAGCTTCTTGTTCCATGAACAGAATGAAGGATCAGTGGCTGAAGCATGTTATTTGTGAATCTTTAAAGAGATAAGAAAAAAGTTACATTCCTTATCTGCGGTTCATACTCCCCTTTTTCACGAGTGAGTAGTTTTTAAGTGTAAAACATTTTATATAAACATATTTCATGTGTGTCAAGCACATTTGAGGCAATTTTATTCATTAAACCAGATTTAAACTCCTGGTTTTGTGTACTTTTAATGAATTCCAACCCTTTATCCAAGTGCAGCTTGGCATAGATCATAAGTAAAAGACTAATCAGCCAGCAAATAAAAAACACTTTTCTAGTTCAATAGCTGAAAGCTGACAAGCTAAAGAGCTGTATCTTTAAGATAGTGCAATTCTTAGTTATGTGTGTAAATGTTACGCAAATGCCTCTGCCATAGGAAACTTTATGTATAAGTTACCCTTACACGTTGCCAAACATGTTTAAGTGAGTGCCAACTCATGAGAGTCAGCTTTTCTTTAAGAAATAAATTACAAATACCAAATAGGGATGAAAGGGGAAATCAAAGGTGCTACCTTCTTGCTTACATTGCGATATATGTTAGCAACTTAATCCACTGTGAAATACTTTGTGGTGGAACATTCCTCTAAATAAAGAAAATGCAATTTAAAGAAAAGCAGCAAAGCAGGTCTTTTCTCTTAAAATCACAGTGTGTGTTAATAAAAAATAACCATTGTAAGAAAGGGAATCTGGGAGAAGAAATAATGTCAATCCTCATATCCTTTTGTTTATTTTAACTTCTTTGAATGTGTTTCCAACAGAAAATGATCCACAGCCTGTTTCTTATAAACTGTTCTGGTGATATATTCTTGGAGAAGCACTGGAAGAGCGTTGTGAGCCAATCTGTGTGTGATTATTTCTTTGAAGCTCAGGAGAAAGCAGTTGATGTTGAGAATGTGCCTCCTGTCATCTCAACACCACATCACTACCTCATCAGCATCTATCGGGATAAAATCTTCTTTGTGTCTGTCATACAGACAGAAGTGCCACCACTCTTTGTAATTGAATTTCTACACCGAGTAGCGGATACTTTCCAGGTCTGTCACCATTAAATAATTTTAAAATTGAAATCATTCCAAGGGAATTTTTGTATAAACTTCTTTTAAATAAAGGTAATAAACCCTCCTGTCAGTGACTTTCCCCTTTGCAATTTTTAAGTCAAGCACTCGTTTATAGAGTACAAAGGACAAAAAGGTATATTTTGTGTATTCATTTGATTTATAGATACCAGCGCATATGCACTAAAACCCAAATCCCACTTTGTAAATGCTTTTTTCTGTAAGCTTTTGTACTGTTCATGTTATATAGATGAACAAGAAGGAGCATGCAGTCATGAAGCATTCTGTAGAGAGGAAAGAGATGCAAAGCATGAGTCAGTTTGCAACCTATTTCACAGATACTGTAAATAAAGGAACCTCTATGAAGATTTGGCATTGCCAAAAGATAGTCTCCTTATTTTACAAAGAGTCTTCTAACTGAAGACATGTTAATGTTCACAAGTGGCAAAACCTTTGAGACATATTTACTTGTAAACCAGATTACATTAATTTCACTGTTCACGCTGTCTTTATTTCTAATTGGATCATAAAAGTAACCTTAACATATGATGCAATCAGACTATAGAAGTAGCTAGTCAGTTTAGGTGCTAAAATTCCTTGATATATTGCAGGGTTTCTGTAAGCAAAAAAAAACAAACAAACTTTTGCAAAGCATTTTAACAGGAATAAAAAGTCCTCTCCTTTGTAATCTCTGATTTGTTTAGGATTACTTCGGCGAATGTTCTGAGACTGCAATTAAGGACAATGTAGTTATTGTGTATGAACTTCTAGAAGAAATGTTAGACAATGGATTTCCACTGGCAACAGAATCTAACATATTGAAGGAGCTGATTAAGCCTCCCACAATTTTGCGCTCCGTTGTCAACTCCATCACAGGTAGGAAAATAAGTAACTTTCAGTGGTGACTGGCTGCTTAAAAACAAAGCCCCATCATGCTTCATAGCTAAAAAATAGTATCATATTGATGTGAATCTGTAAGCTGAGGCCACTGTACTGCCACTTCTCACAATGAAGAGTTGAATAAAAGCAACTTCCTCCTTATTTGCAGTTTATGCCTGGCCCCTTTGATATCCCCAGTGGCACTGTCTGGTCCCAGCCACAGCTGCTGAAGTCCCTCAGGAATAGCAGTTCCCAGCACGGACAGCACATACTGGAGACAGGTGCTCTGGGATTGGTACAGAGCTAGCCCCAAGCCTTGAATAACTGAGGGGCATTGGAGAAGGTTATGCATTTTATAGGAAATCATTATAGAAAGGTATATAACAGATATCTACTAAATCCTTGCTGGCTGGGAACAGATAGCATGAAGAGAAACAAATAGCCTGTCCTCAGCCTCCTCCCCACCCCTACCACCATCCATCAAGTTCAGAGCTGGTTTCAGGCTGTTGTAAATGGGTATGTCTTGCACTGACAGAGCCAAATGTCTGTCAGCTGAGGTGGTGGAATCTGTTTGTCTGGCAAGTGGGTGCAAGGGAAGTATGCCATGAGGTGTCACATGGGGTCAGAGATATG
The DNA here is from genome assembly GCF_030936135.1 of Gavia stellata. Classification (NCBI taxonomy): domain Eukaryota; kingdom Metazoa; phylum Chordata; class Aves; order Gaviiformes; family Gaviidae; genus Gavia; species Gavia stellata. The sequence goes on from NC_082602.1 coordinate 17,245,468, forward strand.
TGAGATGTTCGCCTGTACGTTGTGTTAGAGAAGGGTAGTAGGTGGGCTGCAGGGCGACACAGAGGTAGTGCTCAGAGGAGCTGGTCTTTGAGGTAGCACATGTGGTTTAATCTTTGAGTATAAATCTCATCAGTTTTAATTTCTGGGGTTTCGTTGGGTTTTTTTTAAATGTGGTTTTGGATGGTAGTAGTTATACTTATGAAAAATATCTATGATGTTAATGGACTAGATGCACCAGTGTAAGGGGAATTAAGACTCCTGAAGCCAAGAGTTGCAGCATCAAACCCTCTTGTTTTATCTAAAGCCTTATTAGAATTCCCTAGGAGACTAAAGTGGCTGTCCAGGGTGGCAGGCATCTTGTCACTGGCAACAGCTCAACACTGAGCAGGTGGGAAATGGCAGCCTAAGAGCTCTGCTGCCTACCTGGCCTGGCAGCCCAGCCTGTGTAGCGCTGCTGCACCCTGCAAGGCTGCTGAGGGACACAAGCCATGGCCACGGCCAGTGGTCCCCTTCAGAGATGCAGTGCGAGTGAGGAAACGGTTGCAACTCCTCCCCCATGTGTTATAGCACCAGGGTAGACTTTAGGGGGGGTGGTTTCTGTGTGAGTTATTTTACTAGCTCAAAAGAATGAAAACTTCTTTTTTCTGCCTGCCAGCAGGTTGTGTAGAAATGATAATCGCTGCCTGCCAGCCTCTCAAAGAAGCTGTCTCACACAGCAGGACACACTACCACATTCATTGTGCTAAAGGATACAAGCAAGCCTGAGCTGTGGCTCTGTCCTGAGACCTACTTAGAGCAGAAGGAGTTGTTTCCACTATATTGGGATTCCAAGATCAGTCACCTAAGCCCCAGAAGTGATAAGATTTTTTTTTTTTCCTTTTTAAAGAATCATCAGTTTACTTTATAACTAGGTAGCTCAGGAAGCCCTTTTCTCACACTGGGTGGTATTAAGAACCAGGAGCCGAGGGTGACGGCAAGGCAGGCAGGGGCAGTGGCATCAGTGTTAAGGAGCCCAGAAGTTGAGCCAACAGGTCAGGGTCAGGGTCGGGATCAGATGATAACAGGGTCATCTACAGCTCAGTGATCGCTAGGAAAGTCCATCATGATAAGACAGGTCAAGCCAGAAAATCAAGTCTATGGGCCAGGATCCGGATCGATTTGGCACGTGATCAGGTGTGTAGACGTGGCTGTCATGTTGCTGCAAGGTAGCTCAGATGGGTACCAAGGGTGCCCAGCTCCCAAGCAAAAGGGGTGGGAGCCCTCCCTAAGGCTTCTTCCAGGTCTTTCTTCATAACAACTCTTACAGTAAATCAGCCCTGAAGGCAGCCAGCTAAAACTCATAGGAGAGGGGGGAAGCATGCTTAAGGCCCTCACAAGGAGCTGTAATGTCTTGAATTGTAGTGATGAAATCCTTTGCAGGATCTAGCCCCACACCTACTCCCACTCAAATCTCCTGCTGACTTAGGCCTTGCATTTTGCTGTGCAAAATACAGTCTGAAAACAGTAAGTCTGGACACATCCTCAAAGTGCATTCCCATCACCTAATGAATGACATTTTAGTGGGCCAGGTTCTAGGCTGCAGTGCCTGAGGGCAAATCTTGCTTTGATTCTTAATTTTGGCAGTTGAAACATTCCTCTTGTAATTCATTACTGATTTTGAGTTCCTTTACATTTTTAAGGCAGTAGTAATGTGGGTGACACACTTCCCACCGGACAGTTGTCCAACATTCCCTGGCGCAGAGCAGGGGTAAAATACACAAACAACGAAGCCTATTTTGATGTCATTGAAGAAATTGATGCGATTATAGACAAATCAGGTAAGATGCTTTGCAAACTCATTTTTGTTTGTTGAATGTGTTTATATTTAGCTGCTGATGTTTAGAGAGAATACAGTCCAACCACTTTTTTGCGTGTGTTTTATATACATGAATCTATACCTTAAATAGAAATATACAATTTAAAATGACGTGCCAAATGTATTTCTTCAGTTCATCTTAAAATAGCAACATGCTCTAGGCTGTTTCAAGAACATCCACAAGAAATATTCTGTACTTAGATGTTTTCTGTTTGTATATTGATTATCTCTTAAGAGATATAAATGGAAAAAAATAGTTGAAGTTTTAAATGTCATGAGACAATTGAGGTCCTCGTAGGCTCTCAAATGAGCAAGACAAAAGCTTTCATAAGCTTTCTTCTGATAGCAAGACAAAACTTGGTGCAAAATAGCTGGACAGTATTGTTTTCCTTATATATAAACTGGAGCCAGATATTATGAAGCATAATAATACTCCTTTCTTTTCTGTAAATGAAACATGATATCTTCAAATACAAAAATCTTTAATCTGAGATTTAACTCTGAGGAGGAATCCGATAACTTTTGTGTAAATGTTGCCAGTGCCAAGAAGTAGAAAAAACTGATCCAAAAAGATAACTGCTATGCTGCGGACAGGAGCCTGCTGTTTTGTTCATTATTGGGGCCATCAGTTACTAAAGCTGAAGACTGCATGACACCATTTTGTGGTGGTATGGGGCAGGGAGCAAATCTCTGATTTCTTCGTTCAGTGGTGCTGTTGTAAATGTTGTTTTGGTTCCATACACCAATTTGACAAACATTTTAGCCACCGTTGATCTCGATGGTCATAAATAGCTATTGTGCAGCTCTTACTCTTGCCATCTTGAAACTAAAAGAAGGTGGCAATCACAGTCAGAACACCCTGACGGCTGTGTTACTCTCCTAGCTCAACAGGATTCCCAAGAGTAGTATGAGTGCTTAGTCTGAGGAGTTACAATCAAGACCATGTTTGTATTTCTGTATGTATTTCAAGCTCAATCAGTGTCCACTAAGTGTTTAAATTTCCTACTGAGGATCCACTGCAGTAGTCATGGCTACTCTTTTCTGCTCTGATCCCTTGGGGACTAGCAATGCAGGAATCTTTCTTCCTAACCTTCACTAGGACTCAAAAGTAGATAAGGTTGCTCCCCTTGTTATCTTGTTTCATAGGGATATGGTTAACTGCTTTCATCTGAAACAGGATCCCTTCTTTTCAGGCAAAGTATTAACCCACAGTTTCTCCCTCCCCTTGACTAGATCAGCAATAATTTCTACATATCTTCTAAAATAACCTTTGCTTGTAGGGCTAATTAGTCAAGTCCTGCTCGTGCCTTTCTGTCCTTATAAAGCATTTGAGGAAATGTTTTCCTGGGTAAGATGCTTGGTATTCTTGCTTTGGGGTGGTTTTCTTTTTCTTATGGATTTATTTAACGTCAAGATGAATATGTAATCCCACTGTTAAACAAGCCATGCTTTTGAAAGCCAAGGTTATCTGGAGCTTTATAGTAGAAACTTACTGTGTCTTGATGTTGACTTTGTGATGTGCTTCAACTTCCCTGCACCACTACACAACTTGATAGTTTTCTGGAGACAGGGGTCAGGGATGAAAAGAAGGAAGATTCAGAGTCTGCATATTCTGAAATTCTTATTTGCTCATTGCTGGCAACCAGTTCAAGCACATCCAGTACAAGTCCTGTGTAACAGCTGGCACAAGTATAATTAGCTGATTAGGGACAAGCTGTTTGCTCTGGCTCATGTATTTTAGCAAGCTGCCCAGGCCACAGGTAACTGGAATGACCTTTCCTGTCTGTGCTTGGCGTGTTCTTGAGCGTTGTGCAAATGTCATCTATGCCCTCTAGCTGCACTTCACAATGTTTGTTAGGCCCTTGATAATAATGTTAAGTGTCTCTTCTTTTTTCCACACAGGTTCCACAGTCTTTGCAGAAATACAAGGTGTTATTGATTCGTGTATTAAGCTCTCAGGAATGCCAGATCTTTCTCTTTCTTTCATGGTAAATTTAGCATATATTTGGGAATTTTAATTGCGCAGGATTTATTTTTCTTAATGATCAGAGTTGAACAATTTTAAGAGTCCAATCACTACTTCATGTGTTACACATACAAAAAATAACATAACAAGTTTTGCATTATATTGTAGAAGTTGCTGCATTGCTCAGTAGTTGGAATGGCTTTTGTCTGTACATAAAAATACACTCACAGGAACTGCTGAACCAAGTGAGACCAGAAATCCATCTAGCTCAGTAACGTGTCTCAGATAATGGCTAGGAATGATACTTAGAGTCTAAGAAATAGGAATTGTGTAGAGTTCAGTAGCTAGCTCAAATTGCTGATATTTGATAAGATTTCACTTACCACTTTGCCACTACTTACAGAACCCACGGCTGCTGGATGACGTCAGCTTCCATCCATGTATTCGATTCAAACGCTGGGAGTCTGAGAGAGTCCTTTCATTTATTCCTCCCGATGGGAATTTCAGATTGATCTCCTACCGCGTCAGTTCACAGAAGTACGTTCGCGTTTAGACACACTGATGTACCATCAGATGTACCATCTACCATTTCCATCTGAGTAACTGCAGATTTCTCCTTGTTATGGGGGGAATTTCCATTGTTGCTAAAATGCATGTTCTCAGGTTTTGTCTCATTTGTTGCTCTGTCCCTACTCAATCAAGAAAACGATTTTTTCAGTGAGCTGCTGATACTCGGCAACCGTTTTTCAGTGAGATAAAACACATGACAGTAATATAGGGCTATTCTTTCCTGGTAGTCATTGTTGCTGCTAGATGGCTTTGTGGCTAAGTCTCTGTATACATAGAGGACTCTGATCTTCATAAGAAGAACAAAGCAAAAAAGTCTAAACTGCAGATACTTGCAAACTAAGTCCAATTTGACCAGTGGCTGTTCTGAGAATTGGCTCAATGAGATTACTTTTAAAAAAATAAACAGGTGGAGGTAAAGTGATTAGGAAGAAAATCTTTTTTTTCTGTGATTTCTCTGCTAATAAAATCACTTCAGCAATGATGTTGAAGAGCTGAGTATCACTTTTCACTTTTGAAACAAACTGGTTCTAACTTGAATACCTGCCAGAAACACAAGACCTATTTATGAGAAAGAGCTGTATTTTTACGAGCAGAGAAGTAGCCAGGATGCATTCAGCTACTGTCTTCTCTTTTCAGCTTGGTGGCAATTCCTGTATATGTGAAACACATGATCAGTTTTAAGGAAAATAGTTCTTCAGGAAGATTTGATGTTACCATTGGACCAAAACAGAATATGGGGAAAACAGTAGAAGGCCTTGTCATGACAGTTCACATGCCAAAAGCTGTACTTAATATGAACCTCACTGCTACACAAGGCAGCTATACATTTGACCCAGTTACTAAAGTAAGTCTTAAGTTTTTATTTATTTAAATATCTAAGGCAACATTAGAACAAGTCTTACATACTGCAGAGCACTGGAGCAGTGTTCCACACTTAACAGAAAACTTTCTCTTCAGCATGTGTTTATGAATTAAAATCTTCTCTTTAAAATTTACTTTTTCAAACTTAGATACACATCAGTTGTGATGTCTGGTTTTATCCGTCTCCTTTCCCTTCCCTTCCCCTCTCCCTTTCCTTTCTCTCTTTTCCCTTGGTCCTTCACCCCCCTAATACTTTTATTTAGTGGATGCAGCAGTATTTTGCTGGTGGTTTCAGCGATGGTATATACCAACCTATGTATGTTCTTTAAAACATACTTATCTGGAGAAAATGCAGTAGACTTGAAAATAAGTAGCCAGAAAAACAGGGAGCAGGATATGAGGAAAAAAAACTCTTCCATAAGATCTGCCTGAAGACACACAGGAAGGAAAACAAACAGTCTGAGAGACTGTGTCTTGGGAGTCCTGCTTGCGTGCCTCTGAGTTGGGGTTTGACACCTAAATTTCCTAAAGCTCCTGAAGCTTTTTAGTAGCTGGGAACCATGTTGCTGAAAGGCAGTCTGAGCCAAACCATTCTGCTGGCTCTAACACCCTGCTCTGAGCTTTCTGCTGCCCTTGGAATATCTCAGTCAACAATTGATCTGAATTGTAAGTGAAAGTTCTCCACGTAACATTTTGTTTCAAAAAGAACAGACCTTGATCCTTTAAAAACAAAACTACTACCAAAAACACTTAAAGTCACCTTTCCTCTCTGCAGAAATAAATTATACTGTGTTTTCATCAGGAGTTGGGATAACTAGGTGGATTGTAACTGCAAAAGTTTGTAGAAGTAGGGAGACCTGAGGTTCTTCTGCATTTATCAACACATTTCAGTTTATCATAAGAACAACAAAAAAAGTAAGACCTTTTGTGGGTGAGTAAAGGGCCAACTTGGTTCCATGTATCTTCTTTAAAGTGTAAGAATCAATGGGAAACAAGTGACCCTTGGGAAAGTTACTGTAGCTGAAACATCTCCTTTTGCCAAGTGCCTCGCTCCTGTCCTCATTCCTGTGTTTAAATTCCTACAACCTTTGTGCTGGTTACTCTGCTTGCTTCATGGATCTAGCTGACCCAATCTGACAACAGGAACAATCACCATTACGAAGGGAACCAGATGTATTAAGTGCACAGACCAACTAAGGAGCACTGACAGGGCAAAAGAAATGCTGGGAAGAAAAGACACCATACCTCCGGGAGCCCTAACCATGCCATCTCCCAGCCAGTGGGATAATTCTCAGAGCTACCAGGCTACTTTCTGTACCCAGTCTGCAAACTAAAAGCTTGACATGAACTTGACCTCATAGGTTCTGTCCTAGAAAGCTATTGCTACTATTCTCTCTTTCCTGGCAAGGTGCTAACATGGGACGTTGGCAAAATTACCCCTCAAAAGCTACCAAACCTGAAGGGCATAGTGAACCTGCAGTCTGGAGCCCCCAAGCCAGAGGAGAATCCAAGTTTAAACATCCAGTTTAAGATACAACAGCTTGCAATTTCAGGTGAGTGGGGGGGTGTGACGTGAAGTTGGTACTGACGGAATGAGTAGCAGTAGGAAATGAAGTGGGAAACTGTTAGTCTTTTAATTGGAGGTCCTGATCTGAAGTCAGCTTGGTACAAGAAGGTAAAGTCTGATTTACCCAAACCTGACAGTTACCCTTGCTGGAAGACTGCCTTGCTGGGAATTCTGAATTCCCAATTGTTTTGCTCAAGAAAGACTATAAGAAGCATAGAGAAGAATGGATTTTTCTTTGTTGACTTGTGCATTAAACATGCAAATTTATCCTTCTAGTGAAGAGTGATGGATGATGATTTAGCGTGCTACTCTTGACTTGCTTTAGCCTTATATCACTAAAGCCCTTTCTAGTGGTCAAAACCCCTCCATTAATTTTAAAAAACGCCCTTCTTATTCTTTCCTTCTGGAGCTGCTTAGTTTATCATCTTCAAAACAATCTGCAAGTAAAATCAGAAGTAAGTCTGTAGGGTAAGTGCAAAAGTAAATTTAAAGCAAACAAGGCTTCAGTCTGCGAACACTTAAATCATGCGAGTTGTCCATGTGTAAAATGCTTCTGCAAGCAAACTTTGCAGGATTAAGACCCTAACAGAGCCAAGACTGGAAAGAAAGAGGATGACTGAAGGCAGGAGATGAAAATTGGTGGTAGTATATGTACTACCTTTCTAGGTAGGTACAAAGCTATGGTACTTTCGCTTCTTAGACTACTTTGCTGAGTAAATAATCGTTAGTCTTTGTGTAAGAACAGAAACCTGCAGTTTCCTCTTAAACTTGCAACCCACTAGTTAAAATTTAGCAAAACATAGTGGATCCAGTGGCTGGATGCCAGAGATAATGGACCTATGAGAAAGCAGGGGACAACCTGAAACTGTTAGGTAATTAATAGCTACTGGTGTTCCTCAATTAATAGCACAGGGATTGCTGGTCCTTGCAATGATGATTTAGAGTGAAAAGAATTCTAAAACTTGTCCTTTGCTTCATCTGTGTTATTGGAAATGAGTGCAGCGTACAGGAGCCGTGGAAGATAGACTCATTTGTTCCATAGTTCCTCCCTTGGAAGGAGGATGTTAGCTCACTGAGTGGAACAGCAACAAGTTGTTGACTCTGCCAGGGCAGCTAAGAGTAGGTGACAAGAACGGTCTTTTCTCCTGTTTCAAACCCGATAAACTTGTGAAAGGAAGGAAAATTTGCTTCCTAACTGATCTTAACATGCTTCAAGAAAGCAGGACTTTTAAACAGACTGACATGATTTCTAGCATTCTACTTTTAACTTTGTACTTGTTTTTGTATTTTTCAGGACTGAAAGTGAATCGCCTAGACATGTATGGAGAAAAATACAAGCCTTTTAAAGGTGTCAAATATATTACAAAAGCAGGAAAGTTCCAAGTCAGGACATGAGAAGATGCTCAACTTCCAAGAGGAAATTCCCCTTAAAAAAAAAACTGACTGCTTAGTGACTTATGTTGCTATTAATTAGGTGCCAATTAATTAATAGACACGGATTAGTTTGGGATCAAAGCATTTGTGCACAGCAGCTCTTAAGATGAAAGCATAGCTTAGTTTTTCTTAATATGGCTTTAAAATAAGGTACTTTTTTTCTAATACACCTTCACTCTTTTTTTACTGAATTGTTGTGCTGGTGAGTAGTTTGATCTAGGTGATCCACAAAACGTCACAAACACTACACTGCCGTCAGATACCAAAGCCCAGAGGCCAAGCACATTAGGAAGGCCCGACAGGTTACTGAAAAAGTCTTGTGGTGGCACCTTTTGCTGCTGCAGCCACCTGCAAAGAAAGCTCAGCTCTTCTCACAGCCAGCTGCAAGCCAGCATTCCTCAAAGCATCATGTAATCCCTTCAGAAATAGAGAGCAGCAACGAGGAGGGCAGGGGTCCCACAGGGGCCTGGGACATAGCAAGTGTCACTCCTGAGAAAGAGCTTTTGATGAAGAAAAAAAAATTCCTTGTTGTTTACAAGAAACAGCCTTTCTTAAGAAGCATTTGCCTTAATCAGCTTTCATTTGTGCCATCTGCAGATGAGCTGATAAAAATAACATTCTGCATTACATCTGGGAGGTGATTGTTGCTTCAGTAATCCCCTTTCTTTCCATTCAGTCTCATCACCATCATTGTTTGTTTGGTTTTTTTTTAAGAATACAGTTGCAGAGAGTAAGATCTATTTTTATGTGAAGTCTTTGCTTTGATTTAGATGTTCCACTTGTTCGAAGTGGATGCCACCAGATTTGTGCCATGTGTACATTGGAGCGTAGCTTTTTAGACAGCACAGTAGAAGTGTCAAGTGTATTTAATGGTTGTGTGCTTTACTGTTGTGAAATAAAGGGAACTCTACTGCAAATGCATCTTCTCCTGTGAAATGTTCACTCTTGTAAACTATTCATGATGCTTTTAGGCAGAAGACATCTGATATACAATTAAACAATGATTATTTGCTACATCTTTACAGAACTTGATCACTGTGCAGCTATTTAAAGTTTAGAAAGGGCATTTCGGAACATGGCAGGTAAGCTTCCTTTCCTATTTTTATATGGAGGACAATCAATGTTTCAATTATGACATTTCAAAGACAGAACAGTGATGATGCAAAGCTGACTAAACTTTTCCTTACACACCAGCATGAACTTGTTATCTCCATAAACCAATACATGCTCCACAGTACCCATCAGGTTTCAAACCACGCATTTCGTCAGTACATAGTAGGCTGAGAAACCAAAGTTCAGACATGACGAAGGGTGGGATACTGGAGAATCTTTGTTTCCCTAACCTGTTCAGCTTACAAATTGATGAATAAGTGCTAACTTTGCTTCAGATGAAGAATAGGAACTAAAGTCATTCAGTAGTTACAATTTCAAATACTGGGACAAAAAATGATCCAGGCAGAAAAAAGGAAGGGGAACCCACCTGAACATTAGCAGCAAGCCAGGAAGAAAAGAAATGAGCATATATTCTCTGTTGGTAACTTTGGTAATATCAGTAGGGTAAACTTGGCCCCAAACGATGACCATTTTGAATTTCTGAAATTATAGTATATTAGATAAAACAGCACTTCCAAGAACCAGCACTTACAAGCAAGCCTTGCATTTGTGTAGACACAACCCTGGGTATTAAAAGCTACCAACCTTCTAGTCTACCTTTTTCAACTAGAGAAACATCCATTAATTCATTACTCATCCTACAGTCCTGCTCCATGTTTCAGCAAATGGCATCCTTCTGTTACAGTAATTTTAGTCAAAGTCTTGTCTTTGGATGTAACGGATAACATCCTAAGCTTAAGTGTGAGTAGCTAGAGCTGCCCTCTGCATCTGACACCATTACTGATACAGAACATAATGCAACACCAAAACTGGCTAGCCTTAACACCAACACTTCCCTTCAAGCATGTTACAGAACAAGCCTTGCCAACCTTCTGGCACTCGGGCACCAGGGAAGCATGCACAAAGCTTGTGTCTCTGCAAAAGCTTTGATCCATACTTCACAGCACACCACCAGATGTCACTGTCAAGAAGAATTACGCTCACCTGGTAGGAAACCACCCTAAGCATGAAGATGGTTTTTGTCAGGGAAATGGTGCTTGTTGCGTGAGGCTTACACCTTTTGCTGTAGGTGAGCTGGCTCCAGCCATTTCTCCAAACACAAGAAACTCAACTGCAGAATCTGCAGAAGGGGGGCTGTGTTTGTATTCTCCTTGTTAAAAAAATTGCACCAGCACCTGTATGAATAGTACAGCTTAAGAAATCAGCGGATGTCATTATGGAGGAATTAGTACTGCCAACTTTTGATCTCCCCTTCTCTAAGTGTCCAGCTCTGGGAGGGCTGACAAAGCTGATAGTCTCTCAGGTTCTCATCCTCTCTCAGATACGGAGAGAACTGTGTGGACAGTATGAAATCTGAATTTTACCTATTATTACTAAATCCCAGATGCCTTCCGGCACTGTAGGACTACGTTCAGTCCTACAGCACCAGTAAACGTTGGTTTCACAAAGTCAGAACATTATGTGTGCTGGTAGAAATTTTTATCAAGAAAAAGTGTTTGTAAAAAAATTCTTACTGTGAAGGAGTGAAATAAACAGGACAGTGATTCCATGCTAATCGCCCTTGCATTCAATTTGTTAAGTAAAATTCAGATTAATGATGTGTTGGCCAGAGGGGCAGTTCTTCCCTTATTGACAGGATCAGGCGAATCCTGTTTCAAGTTTTCAGAACCTTGGTCGGTGCTACTAGAACAGAAGACCACCAGGCCTCTGGAAAAACTCCTGTTTTCTCCCACTGGACCACAGCTTCCAGTAAAGTCTTTAATTACTCGTTTTATGGGCACAAAAAGACAGAAACAACTTGTTTTAATCTCCTGTTTGAGGAACTTTGCACTTTGTGTTCAGAATATGTTGAAACAACTGTGCTTTTGCTTTAGTGTTTCTGCTGCTTTAGCTTTTTCTCTTCTTGTTGTTAACAGTGTTATCCACTGCTCCGTTATCAATACTCACAAGCTGACATTTGTACAAATGCATTTTTATTGTTTTAACAGAACCAAAGAAAGGTTGAAAACATTAGACAATACATTTTGGTTTATAAACAAAGTTTTATAGTGGTAAAACATTTCTAAGTGACATTCATGGTCTTTTTCAAATTTTTGCTGCATTTCAGGTCTGAAGACCAATAGTGTTCCAAAAAGCAGTAATTGCATAAGGTGGACAAGTATCTTAGCTTCTACAAAACAGTTCAAGGACTTATAGCAAACATTCTGGAAGAACAAAGGCAACCATGATTCATAACTTTCCTGCAAACAGTCCTCAATAAACAAAAAGTGATCTTTGGCATGAACAATTATGTATTAAAGGCATTAGTTATATTGCATTAATATCAGTCAAGCAACTAAACAGTGACGCTAAAAAAGTCTCACAGAGAAGCCTGAATGGGGGGGGGGGGAGGGGAGGAAATGTGAGGAGCATTGAAAAGTAATAGAGGAAGACTATTTAGAAAATCCCTTCAAAATAACCCCTACCTATTCAGTGTTATTTACTATTAAATAGAAATTACTACACTAAAATTATGTTAAAAATCTGGTATAAACCAACCAAATGCAAGACATTCAGGTTAAGGCTCTGGCACCCCTTCCTTCCTCTTCCTGTTGCAGGTAATTACAGGAAGAGAATACTAAGGAAAGATCCTAAGTACCACATATTTCATCATACCCAGACGCAAGGAGTGAATTAAAGACAAACACATGCTTTCTCTTGCTAAGGTCAGTTTGAGGCAGATGTATTATAATCAGTTTAACTTCCCTTTTTAGATAACAGTGCAATAAAGGAGGGGGGGTGGAGGGGAGAAAGTCCAACTGTACAATAGCTGTTGCAGACAGGTAAAGGACAGCTGATTATATTGTGTGTCTCTTCAAGCTGTTAAGACTGAGCAGTTTTTCCACAAGAGCATTTGTATTAAAGGTGGTTTCATCGTGCAACAATTTTTAGTAAATTAAAAGGGCATCATGAGGTCAGTGCTGATCTGGGCAGAAGTCTGCAAATGTTCCTTGCAAATGTACAGAGACTCCTTCAAAAGAGTAATTCTCCCTTCTGTCAAATGCCAAAAGAGACTATGGAGCCATTAAATGAATGTGTGTGAGCAATTAAATGAATGTGTGTGTGTATATATATATATATATGAAGGCATGTTCAATTATGGAAGGATAAAAGCATCCCAAGTCTATTTTAGTAATAGAGTGGGGGTATTTTGTGGGTTTTTATTGTTGCGGTTTTGTTTGGGGTTTTTTTTTGAAGACACAGTAATACTTTGTTCAAGTCACTATTACTAGAACTTGATAAAAGATTTTGAGACTCCAAACTCCAAATGTCCAAAACAGTAAAAATATCCTAGTATGTTTAGCATTAGGAACCACCATTTGCTGGTAGCCATCGGACTACCTACAAAGGGTTTCATGTCCCTGTAGTGCTTGGGTTTCAAAAAGCTTATGCATTGTTGGAAACAAGGGCATTGAGGCAAAAGGTCTTTTTTAATTTAATATCGTCTAACTTCTACCTTGAGTGGCTGGAATAACATTAGATGGAGGGAAGAGGAAAAAAAAAATAGTTGCCTGTGGTCATTTGGTTTTCAAAAGGAAAAGAGCCAGCATGTGGCATTTTCTGGTCCTGGCCGTGCAGCTAGCTTAAGAGAACCAGGACTTTTCAGCTCAATACCTTACTGAACTGAGCAAGCAAGAAAGAATTCCATGATTTAAAGTCTCCAGCCATAAGACTCAAGCTGTCAACAGTGTGCCACGAACATCCACTGCAAAGCATTTCAGTACAGTACAAGAGTTCTGGAATGCCTACCTACAGGGTGACAAAGACAGCTCCAGTTTTTGTTAAAGTACTGTTGCGAGGCAAAAATCAAAAGCAAAAATATCATTGTGGACATGGAATTTTAATTGTCAATTTACAACTGTTCTGCTGGCCCCTGGCCCCGCCCACCCCCCCACCTTATTTAAAAACCCCACACCTTCTATCATTTCCACATGGTTTAAGAACAGCCAGCTAAAATCCTGTTGCTAAGTTGAATGTTCCTATATCAGTGATTGTCCCTAAAAAACTGCCAAGTAACCAATAGTGTCCTAGACTCTCAACACAAACTTAAAGTGAGGTCCATGTTTTATATTGTCACATGGAAACTACTGGAATATACAGTGCATAAATGAAATGTGCTTCTGGGAGTACAGAATTCATGAAGACAATCTTCAAAAGCAAAATAAAAGGTAAGAACTGTCTACTGTTGGAAGCAATTCTGAGGTGTTCGATATCAAATGCGTCCCAAAGACATTTGAAATGCATTCTTTTATAATTCATACCCTTAGAATGGGGCATTAGCATAAGCTAATCTGAAGCTCATGTATACAGCACCTTTTGCTGTTAACATATCTCTTCTGATTCCAAAAAAAGGCATTTTATGTTACAGAAAACAATACTTATGTGACAAGTGTTTACTGATACCATGGGGTCTTTCTGACCCAGCGAAGAGTGAATCCAGCATCTGTTCTTATCTTAATGGATGCTGCTTCAGCTTCTCTCACAGTTTCCTTCACAGACTGCATGAGATTCTGGGCATTATGAACCAACATCTCAGTTGCCTGTCAAGAAAATGAAAAATTTCCCATGTATTAGTAAATACCATGTTCAGGACAGTAGCATGGAAATCCATTATGCATGAGGACTCCCAGTGCAAGCATTAAGTCAGTCAATTGCTGACTTAAACTATGAAGTAAATGAAACAACTAGTCTCTGGAAACTAGCAAGCATTACCCTGACTCACAGCAAGACTTTCCCATTTCTCACTGTATCTTTGTGCAAAATCTGAATACAAGCTTAGTGTCTCAAAGTAGAATAATCTCCCTCAGAAGCCAAAACTGCAGGACTTCAACTGAAAACACACATTTGGAAGCCCACAGAACTGCAAGACAAGTACTCAAGATGCTGTTGGAGAATAAATATTTTCACTACGATCCACCAGAGGGTGCTACTACTCCTCCAATGTCAAACCTGCTGTCTTCGTAGAAGCAAGTTCCTTCATTAGCTTGCTTCTTGCTGTGAAGTCAAGGAGATTAAGAAGTTTTTCATATAAATATTTGAACCAGAGGAGCTTTTTGGCTTGGGAAGGATTGATGTTCCTCTATTAAACTGTAGCTTTTGAGCCAGAAACCAAGCTGCTATACTAAAATTATCTTCACTAAACAGCTGAGGTAAGCTTCCAGACATTGAGTTTCCAGAGCACATCTTGATACCATATGTTGTATATTTTTCCCCATAAAACCGATCAACAATTCCACACTACCATGGGTTTTTACACCTCTTACCTGTTCCGACTCTTCATCGCTGATATTAGTTCTGCCTAGCATGGTAGCTTTGACAGTGGAAAGAATTTTGAGTTGTGTACTGATGGTTGGGATTCGCTCACAGACCTAAGGAATGGGGATAAAAAACACTTCACATTGTAAACCGAACCAATACATTATCTATTGTTTTTTCAGATAAACTTTGTGATTTTGTTTTACTATTAGATAAGGAATAAGCATATAGGGGGATCTTACAACCTTCAAGACTTTCTGACAAATATTGGTAGGATACTTCAACCTTATTTTACTTGCTTTAGGAATTTTTGGGATGGAGCCAATATTTTTCCTTTCCTCCAGATATTCCTCAAGGGCCCGCTTGGTTAAGAATGGGATGACGTACATTTGGCCGAGACTGAAAAAACTAAGGAGTGTTATATTTCCTCTACTATTCTTTGATACAAAGGAATGAGTAGATGAAATACAAAGCAGTGCAAGCTTAGGACAGACCAGTGTTCATAGCACAGTATTTTTCAAAACATCTCTGGACACTAGCATCTTCCACTCACCTGTAAACAAATCCTGACTTTACAAAATATATATAACCATGGGATGTAAAAACAGACATAGAACCTGACAAAACTTTACAAGCCAAGAAAAGATACACATGATTTACTACCATAACTCCTGTGCTCGCTCACACTAAGAGAGGAACAAAGGAAAAAAGTATTTGAGGCATTTACAAGTTAACTCATTACCTGCAAGAGGTTTGTTCTAATGCGCTTGTCAGTGCACTGCTTTGCTACCTCTTTGGCTAATCGAGTGACTTCATCTGATGCCTTAGCAATATCCTTTGCACACTGAATAAGGGCACGCTTGTTTCCACTACCTCCTCTCACCAGGCGTGACATCTCTGCCATTAGCAGCGCCATTCGTTTAGCAGCAGCAATGATGTCATTACCCTGAAGAGAACAACATGAGTCAGTATTCATGCCAGGACAGAAGCTTCACAGAAGTCACAACTGAACAGCAGTCTACATTTTGGTAGCAACCCTTTCAAGAAGTTAAGGATGGAAGAACCGTTTGTGAACACAGAAGAGGTTTCTTCAAGGAACAGGGAAGATCTTTACTAATTACATGTTTCTGTCATTTTTATTCCTAACACTCAGGAAAAAAGTTTGCTTCAAAACTGGAAAAGAAGTGATAAAGAAAAGTGTTAGTTTGTCCATGGAATGAGAGTTACTGCTCTGCTGGCTAGGTTTTAAAATAAAGCATGTTATTAGCATTTGAAATTCCAGATTTCCTAAAAAAGGCTTTTTATAAATTAAAAAAGTGTGCTAGGTAGCTTGTTAAACCAAATCAAGTTAAATAGTGTAGTCGTAACAGTTGAGCATAAAATTTTCAGTGGCATCTGAAACTGAAGTTGTTAAAGCATCAGCTATGCTGCTATAATGCTAAAAGACAAATGGAAGAGAATCTAACATACAAAACTTTTGTCACAGGTAACATGGAAATGAGATGCAACTGTTACTTTTTTTCTTTTAAGTTATTCCTCGAAAATAAATCTTCCTTTTTGACAAAATCTCTCCCTTTAAAATAAAGCTTCCAAGAGAGAACTTGATAGGTCAAAAGATAATCTAGTGATATTTCTTACATTAAAATCCAGATTTCTTGTAGTAAGTACATCAAAATTACAGTCACAGAAGTACTTTGAGAAATATTTGAAACATGTCAATTAAGTATGACCAAGGCAAAACCATTTCTTATAAACTGTTCCAGAGAGAAACCTAGGGCAAGAAAAAGCAGACCTAGATGATCAATTGTTAGTAGTCTGTTAGTATATTTAGATTCAACTTTGTAGAAAATTGTTAGACAGAAGTGAACTATTTGGTGCCATGAAGCATTCCTACTGTGTGGATGAAATATTAGCAGAGTGAGTTTAAGTATTAGCACACTCGTTCCTCTGTATGATTCCACAATTAATGACCAATGAAGTTTGGAGCAAAGAGTACACAACGAGAACCCAACTTCGGAAATGTAATCTCTATCCCTCTGCACATACTTCCATGACTCACTACTAGCAAATTAAAGAAGATATCCCAGATATTTTACAGATAAAGGTAACACAAAAAGCTGAACTATTTGTTACCGTGACCTAACAGCTAAACAGTTTGCTAGTATAACCAGTTAGGATGCAAATGACATAACACAAAGGTTTTCCATGTTTTCACGTAGGAGGATCAAGAAATTAGGACCAGTGTCATTTACGAAGCCCTCTAACAAGTTATCCAAGCATCAGAATCTGAAAAGGACAAGAACATTTTTAAAGCCCTTTTTATTAAAATAGTTTAGTATATCTATTTACATAAATATATCCACACACAAACATACACAACCCCCCTAACCTTTGTCTGTTATGGGACACCAACCTTATTTTTTGCAGCATGCTAAAAAAGTGACCAGTATTGCAAACATTTGTGCTTAGACAGAAGACACAGGCTACTTGTGAATGTCTGGCCTCGTGTTAGATTTCCACTGGTTTCATATAAACACAATCTCAATTCAGCAGCTAACAGCATTCAGTGCAGCTTCTTCATAAAAGAATTCTCTCAAGACCAGCATTTACAATACAGCCAAGTGCAAGCCAGCAGACAGTCCTCATCAGTAAACACTGCCATACAAAGCCATTCCTTGTTGGAAGGTATTTTAACTGATGGCATCAATGGAGGCAAAGCATAATAGACATGTTAAATGACTTCTTGAATGCTGTATACTCTGCTGTATCTGGAAGTCATTAAGAAACCATTAACTTTGGCTTCCTAGGTAGCCCAAATTAATGGAAAAAAGAACAGGGAGGGGATGGAAGGCAATCCCTACTACAATTTAAGAACTGCCGTAACAAAGGAGAACAGGCAGATGCAAAGGGAGAGGAAGCCTTTGAGTATTAATAAGTGACCCAAATCAAGCTTCAATCCAGCACTGAACAAACAGATCTAGCAAACTTGTGAAGCCACTCTCAGTCCTTAAAATGAAGTGCAGACACACTTATTCATTCAGAATGGCGGGGCCCAGCAGGGATCAAGAGTGATGCAAATGTGTCAGCGTTCCAAATGGCTGGATGCACACGGATCAGTCCCCGGGGAAACTCAGGAGTACCTTACTAGACCACTTGGTTGCTTCCCGATGTAGAGACTGAGCAGCAGCCAGAATGGGCTGGTTAACAGGCTGATTGGTTGGCATTAACAGCAGCTCAGGCTCGTAATCATCTTCAATGTCAGAGGGGAGAGTGAATTCAACATCTGCATCATCCTCCTCATCTATATCTACACCAGCCTCAGCCGCTTCATTAATCACAGTCACATCAGGCTTTGCAGGTGGCAGCAAGGGTGGAGAAACAGGGGACAGTTAGTACAAGAAGCAGAATTTGGTAGAAAAGCATGAACTGAGCTGTTTTAGTGACCAAAACATCCTCTTGGTCTCTCAGGATCTGACAAGACAGCTCTAGGATCAGGTCAGAGGGAGGAGGGGAAGGAATACAAGATTAGCAGAAGGAAACAAACATTTCACCTGTGAACCAAAGTTACCAAAAATATTAACAAGTTACAATTCAAAGATGCAGCAACATTTTTCATCTGAGCATACAGCTTCTACAGAGGCTGACTTGCAGAACAACATTTTTCTGGCAAGACAATGGTGAAATGAATGAATTTTCTGTTTCAATGAAAGCTGGTTTTACTGCATAGAAGCAGGCACAGCAGCTGATGACTGGTATTTGTGCAGAAAGAAAGCTTTGTATTGAAACCCTTCACACATATGTGATAAGAAAAGATAGCAGCAGGATCACAGAAAAATCATTGACACTGCTTGCTGTACAGTAAAAAAAATACGTGGGACAGGAGACACTGTAAGAGTGAGTATTGAAGTACCACAGATAACATGAAGAACAAAACTGGATTATGAAAGGAGGCGATACTGAATGTTATGAGTGCTGTGAATATTACAGTTCTTGAAAAAGACTGAAACAGAATTAGTAGAATAAAAGGATTATAAAGCATATGATACTGTTTTGCCACAATATGTTGTATCCATTACCTTCAAGAAAAAAGAGTATTCAAGCAAATATACTGTGTTAGGATAGATCACAAGGAAGAGGTTAAGTGGTATAACAATACAGACATTTATAATACATCAGCATTTCAATACAAAAACATTCTACAAGTTTACTATTTCTTTGACTAAAGCAAAAATAAAATGGACTACATAAAAGCCCAGAATCCACTCAGTGAAGAGGTGTTTTTGTAGAGGAGAAAAAACAAAGTGATTTTAATCTTACAAGAATGAAGAATGTTATCAAAATTTTAAAGACTTAAGTACTTGCCCGCCCTCCGTCCCCAAGCGTAACACATGGTAAAGTACCAATAGACTAATGTAACTGGGCAAAAAAGCAGAAAGCAGTTGACACACAGACTACTGTGATTGAGTATGAGCAAAACCTTGTATTTCTGTCTTTCTAGGTCTAACCCATATTCCTCAATAGCACTGTCCATCAATCCCTCTTCCACCCAGTAAGTGACTTCAGAGACTACAAAAATGTTTTTAAAACTTCTCCCCCAAAAACAAAGTCTCAGAATAACTGTACTCTTATTGCTAAAAATGGGACTGCTAAAAAAAGAATTAGAAGGACAAATGCTAGGCTAACTTACTGGTTGGTTGGTCTCAAATTAAAGAAATAGCAATGAAAACAGTGTTTTATCATCTAAACACACTAAGTCTAGAGCTCTTTCATAATCAGAAAGGAGTTTTAAGGCCTGCTGCTTGGCTTTGATAAATATTTGAACAGTTGCACTATTTAATTTAGAATGTATATAGTCTATATAGGTAATTTTATGTATATAGTAAAAGCATTTTATTAGCTACTGTGTATTGCTAAGTTACCTGTTTTGGGATTCAAACATCAAAACACTTTTAGGAAGCTGAAATTAAGGCTTTAGGCCTCAAAACTACCTTCTGAGATGACTACTACATTCCAGCACTACCCATTTAGTAATGTAAATCTGTATTTGGTATATCCAGAAGTATGGGGGAAAGGAGAGCTTTTCATTTTATGGAAGAGACACTCAAACAGATTTGCAGACTTTCTTTCGTATTTTGTCTGTACTTCCAAAACAGATGTTCCTTAAGCACAAATCACTGAATTTGATTCTGTAAGCTATTCAAGTTTATCTTCACATTCACCACCTAATTTGGTGGAGAAAAAACTGGAGATTTTAAAAGCCAAATTCTGATCTTTAATTTATACCTGCAGAAGCCTAAATTCTCAGAAGTTTACTCAGCTGCTGCCAGAGGAAAAATGTAGCTCTTTGGGGAAAAAAAAGGGAAAGCAAAAAAGTTATATTAGCATTTATAAGACTGACGAGTTCACACTGCTTTGTCATAGCACTGAAATAGTAAGGAAATGAAGGATTTTGGCCTTGACAGCGAGTGTGACTCAGTACAAAAAAAGAATGAGACCAGGCCATCTATATATGGTCAGTTTCTCGATTATAAATGCACCAGATTAACTGCAAAGTAACTTGCGGCTCCTTCCAGAATTAAGACAAACCAGCTCATGATTCTTTCAGCTGGCATCTGCAACATCTTCAAAGTCACTTAAATATAGCAATCAACTTGTCAGCCTAGAAAGGCATAAGTATTAGTGGCTCTCTAGGCAATACTAGCATCAAGGATCACAAACATCTTAGCGTACAAAGCCCATTTGTGTTCACAGAGTTACGTTAGTAAAGCATTCTAGCCATTCTGAGTATTGGAACAGTTGACCCTAGTTCACTCTAAACTTGAAACGGTTTCTAATTCTTCCTACAGCAGTGTTTTTACTATTTGGTTTATAAAAGACTGTTGTCTGTAATTGAGACAACTGACTTTGGACCAAACACACTGATACTAAAAAAAAAATAAAACATATATATTCCTTTTAGCACAAGACACATAACTTCTTACCTTGCTAGACCATTTCCGGGCTTCATCATGCAACTGCCTAGCAGCCATCATCATGGGCTGATTAATAGCTTCTCCTGCTTTCTGCTCTGGGAACTCTTCATCCTTTTCTTCAGGGGGTGGTGGTCTGGGCGGGGGAACCTCACCTTCTGGAAGTGGTGGTTTTGGAGGAGCAAGCTCATCAGTCAGCTAGGAAAGGGAAAAACCTTACTCAGTGCAATGAACTAGTACAAAGATTGAGTAAAGGATGGTCTCATGGCAAGACACGATTGCATGAGCTCATGCCTTTTACCAGTTTTTCAAGTGCTCCGTGTTAAAGAAATACCATGTTTTAGTCTCTTCTTCTAAAAGCTGGATTGGTATTTTTTAGACTTAAGGCTACTTATATGCATGGCTGGCCAGACAATGCATTTTATTTCTAACAAATAAAAATATACTCACGTAATTTCAGTGTGCAATGCACACGTTGTCAGTGACAACTGTGTATTGTATTACGAACTATGCTGCACTTACATGAAGCTGCTCAAGGTCAGGAGGAGGAGGGGGAAAATCTGGTTCCTGAGGCTGGAAGGCTTCCCTGACTTTGGCCACAGCTCCCAGAATTCTGTATCCAGAATCCAAGAAACTCTTCTGCAAACCTGAACAAAAATTCCATTACCAGTTTAACAGCATTCTGTAATATTTAGAACTGCAACACTACCCAAGAAAAAATTACTTCTATAACATACTGTGCCAAGTACACATATATATGTAAAAAACCCATGTTTAAAACTGCCAAAATGTTTACAGTGGATTTACATGTTTGAAGTGTTAGTGTCATAAGCAACATGTAAAAAATAAAGCTTGGGCTGAGTAATAGTCACCATCAATAGCCAAAGTAATTTCCAGAACAACTTTTAGAATAAAAGAAATTAGATATTATTTCTAATAAGTGTGACCTTGATTTCACCATTCTGGGATGTAAGTGTACACAAAGTTTGCATAAAAGGGGATATACAGCTGTACAAACCAAATAAGTACAACTTCACATCATCTTCAGCCATTAAAAAAAATGTATTTGAAATCAGCTGACTGAATCCTTACCAGGATCAGAAATGTTTCCTGCTACAGCTTTAGCATCCATTACCATTGGCGATATAGTTTTGCTTAGCTCATCAGAGGCTGCTTTAACAGCCTCACGGAATTTAGGGTCTTCTGAATTTTCAACCTCCCGTTTTGCTACCAGTAGGATGCGGTTTGCTCGTCTAGCAATGCTGGTGGCACCAGCTACCAGCATCTGAGGTTGAATATTGGCCATCGCAACTTTACATTTGTCAAGATCTTTCTTAATAGCCTCTTCTGATGCATCCAACAGAGATTTAGTATCAATTGCTTCATCCACCAACCCTAGAATAAAAGTTAAACACATTAGTATTCTAGTTTCACCCGTGGAAAGGGATATTTAGTATTCCAGAGACTGCTGACGACCAGAAAAGTAAGTATTTCCAAACTGGGAGGTGGGGAGGGGCAGAAGGGGGCATGGAAATCAGGCCAAATGTGTTACTGCAGTTTTATTTCTGATTATGTGGTACCTCTATCACAATAACTGTGGTCAGGCTTGCTTCCATTAATGGCATCCCAAGCTCTTACTCATCTACCATGGAATGTTGCTTGAGTCAAGAACTGGCTTACACACTATATGCAGCAGAGCTTCCTTTCTCCCACCAAATCTCTTTAAGCATATTCAGTACTTTTTGTACATCTCCCATTCATTCAAAGGGAAATATCCCTCTGGCTGTGCTGTGATATATATAGTGACAAGGCAGTAAGATTTATAATACCCACAATTTAATTATGGGGATGGAAAAGGAGGTAGTATACAGTCAGGAGATTAGCACACCAGTGCAAAGGATCTGCACTCTGGAAAGACTGAAACATTTAAGTGTCTCAGCAAGATTCAGTAGATCAGTAGCTTTGTTTTATTCACTGCTTTCATCACGCTGTTACATCATTTTAAACATGTTTTCTTGCCCGCACTTACTTAGTTGTCCTCATTCAACATACAAAGATTATGTAGAAAAAAAATTAAGTTGCTACAGTGATACATTGCTAGAATAGCAATCACAATAAAAAATAACGGTATTCCGGTTTTCCCCACAGAAAAACTAAAGCCAAATTTGATCCCCTGCAGTTCAAAATTAATACCTATGAAGCAAGGTATTTTGTTTATGCTGTAACGTATACCTATTTCTGGAGTCACAGAGCACATTCCTACTTCTCTTAATTTATTTTTAGTGAGTCATTACTCCTATGCATGTTTTATCAATCCAAACAGAATGGGGAAAAAATCTATACCAGCTAGTAAGCAACAAGTATAATCTTCAACAAAAATTCCTACTTTACCTGTCATTTTTTCTACATTATCAATCCATTGATTTTTCATGGTCTCAAAATGTTCATAAGCAGCTTGATTTCCAGGATTTCTCAGGAGGATACGAGCAGCTGATACTACCTGCCAATGGAAAGCATTTTTAATTATGGAAGTATCAGTATATAATGACATCACACATTTCTGAAAATACATTTGTTTTTCAGGACCGGACAAGTCATTTGGAATACTAGTTCATTAATTGTAGCTCAAGATCTAGCTGCATGAAGATTTACAATGCTTCTGGAATTTGCTGACAAAACTACTTTTTTCTAGTAATTCAATTACATGCTTATATATCAAAAAGTGTTTATCATTTAAAAACACTTCTTGAAAGCACTAAAAGTACATTCGTTAAAGAGCATTTTTTGCACTTACACATTTTACTAAGCCTCCGAGTAATTTTGTTTCAAGGATAAGTCACTATCTCTTCTGTCCAAAAGTTGAAGAGTAAGACACATAATTTAATCAGTTTGTTCTACCTGGTATCATATACACAAATATTTGCCATTCCCGTTTTAAGTGTGAGCACCATGTTCCTTGCTGGTGTTAACATCTTTCTCTAACAGCAGAGGCATAAAGAAAATTCCACAGAAGTCATGCCCAGCCCTTTTAATAGCCCTTTGAGACTAAGGAAGCAAACCTGTGGGGTAAGCTCCCTTGCTGATTTCACTGTTGCTTGAATGCCCTCCACAGTAGTTTTATTTGCAGTTCCAACTGCAGCTGCTTTTTCTGCTGTAGCCCCCAGCCTAGCAGCATGGTTTTCAAAGTTTGCTGCTCTTTCGTCAAACACCTAGTTGTCAGAAGAGAAAAACACATTAAAAAAGCATAACTTCCCTAAAGAACACATGATTTCTTCAAAGTGTCACATACCAGAGACACCTTCATAACATTCACACCTAGTGCATCTCCTGAGAGGGTACAACAGGACACAAAAGCTTTGAAGCTATTTAATTTTTTTAATCTTTACATTACCAGACCTTCTTCTTCACTAACTCCTCTGGGCAATAAAAGGATACTACCACACTTCATAGTTTTGAGGTATTAAGTACACTGCTTTCCTGATGACTACTGCTATAACAAATACTGTCTTTAAACTATTTTAGCTCATAGACATTAATCTTCAAACTCAAATCCAAAAGTAACTATATTTGGAAGAGAAATACAGGGTTTTAACCTAAAAATTGAAGCTTCACATTGGAAAAAAAATCCCTCCTTCCACAGTCCTTAGTTATTCAAGGCACAGAATACTTTGACAAAAAGCTATCCTGTCACAAAGCTAAATTCCCCAAGGCCTTGGGAATCATTTTGATCATGTTCAAATCAACTAGCCAAACAGAGCTGCCAGCCACAGAGTTTCAGATACTTCACATGCAGCTAGTAGCTTTGAAGTTCAGGAAGCATTACACAGCAAGAGAACAGGTTAAATCTGTTGATCAGTCCTGGCATGAATTTGACTATTTTAATCAGCTTACATAATGTTGATATATACAATCCACTAACTAGTGTGTCAGTGATTTTTGCACAAGAATTCTTAGCATGCTAAAGGCAACATGGTACAAACATCACAGGGAGAAAACTTTGCCATTTACTTCAGTCAGAGACAATACAGTTTCCAGGCATATACAGCACATTTTACAGTCTCCAAGAGTCCAGAGAAGTTTGCATGACAATCATTATGCTGTCAGAATTAGTAAGCATGTATCACAAGCTTGAGGAAAAAAAAAAAATACTGATTCATTTTTCAAAATACCAATTCAGGTAAAATTAAGCAATAACTTAAGTGTCACATGGGAAAAAGACCACCTGGGTATACTTGCCTCATCTCTATTGGGAGCATCAGAAGGAGCAGTGGCTGCTACTGCTAACAATTTAATAGGAGTTGTAGTGTCACTAAAAACATCAGAAACCTCTTGGGTCATTGCCTCTTGCATCCGTGTTTTAAGATCCTTAAAAAGAAGGAAAATTATTAGCACATGATACAGGAATATTAAGGTTGTAGGGATTCAAATCCCTAAAAACTTATCTTGCACAAAAAAGCCCATTACAATGGCAGCCATTAAGATAAAATTATCTTAAAAGCATAATCAATGAATCACTTTTTACATCATTTGAAATACCAGAAGCTTACATACCACTCCTTGAAGCAGCATCAGAAGCTATGAACAGCACGATTTGAGACCTTGCCCCTGAAATTTGCAATCCTAACATACTACTTTATTTTAAAGTAAGACTTTGGTTTAACTTCGAAAATTGTTCATTTAGAAGTAATCCCTACAGCACGGTATCAAGGACTTCGTAGAAAGTTTGCTTTAAGCATTTCAGCTAAACCAACAGCGATTTTTGCTGCACTTTTTTTATTGTTGCCTCCCACACACAAACACTTTATCAGAGGAGTGCAAATACTTTAGCATATCATGCATTTCAATGCACAAGAGCAGATTTTTACCTTCAGTGAGTCCTGAAGCTGAGCAGCAATTGCCCTGGCCTGAGGAGATTCTCCCTCCCCTCTTGCTGCAAGGTCAGCTAGCTGAGCAGCCAGCTGGTCTACACGGTCACATTTGGCAAGCAGGTCTTGACGATAAGGTCCCATCATGACATTAGCTAAACGACGACCTTCTGCAACCAGACCCCGAATTGCTGCCTGGCCTACAGTTAAAGAAGTCATGTTGCATTAATATACAGTGGAACAAAAAATTGAAAGCGTAAACCAGATGCACTATGAAATAAGTGACATTTCAGAATTCTTGGATTTTTAAAGAACACCTTTCTGGGCAGTGGAAAGGATCTTCTGCAGTTTATAATTAAGCAATTGCAGTTCAAACCCATAGAGGAATTAAACTCTCACCAGTTTCTTTTTGCTTATTACAGCAACTCTGGTTAGAGATGCATCCTTTATAACTGTGGTGGCCTGACCGAAGTTAACCATTACAGGTATCAGGTATTCCTACATAACTAATCTGTTGATTTCAATAGAAAGCACTTGCAAATTCCAAGTACTGCAATTCATCTTCACATCATTACAAGTCATTAGAAGATGAGCAGGAAGAGGAGGAGAAAAGCCAAGTAGAAAACAAACGAAAAAGCAGAATACCCTCTCCCAGGATTCCAGAAATCATGGGTAACAAATGTCAAGTGTCCAGGATGGGGGCAGGGCTGGGGGTGGGGGGAATCCTTATTAAGCCTCCACAGTGTGTCAAAAGTTTTTCTGTAAAAAAATTTTTAGGGTGGATGATTTCCTTCATTCACTTATAGAAGCTTCCTGTTCTTTCACAAGAATATGCTCCTCAATACAATAGTATTCTTTTAAAAGAAGTCATCATATACAAAGTCCTTTAAAGACCTACAAAAGAATCATTTTAAGCCAATGCTAACACACAAGTAATCCAAGTTCATGATCAAGCTCAAAACTACTTAGAATGAAATTGTCACAGGACCTGACTATCCAAGAATCACTCAGCACTGCCACCATCATTTTAGAAAGCTTATTAGTGTAGCTAAGTTTGGTGCTGCTGGACTGTCCCAAGATATTTTTTAATTGTTGTTTTGCATAAATCAAATGCAGCCAAGCAAGTACACTTGACACACCAGTTTAGTATGTCAATACATCTTGCCTAGTTTGTGTCTGCCAATTATAATGATTTTAGCCATCACTTAGCTAGGATAAATTATAATATGACTGCATGTAAGTATTTGTAGCAGCTAACACCACCAAAGTGGTGCTGCAAACACACTGAGTTATTTGTGACATGGTCATTACTACTTCAGAGAACACTGAAGTAGTTTGACATTATCATAGCA
The DNA here is from genome assembly GCF_030936135.1 of Gavia stellata. NCBI lineage: Eukaryota > Metazoa > Chordata > Aves > Gaviiformes > Gaviidae > Gavia > Gavia stellata. The sequence goes on from NC_082602.1 coordinate 17,272,315, forward strand.
CTGAAAATACCAGGCTAAATTCTACCAGAAGTGATGTCCAGACTGAAGAGAGCACAACCTTGATTTATATTCTCAATATACCTTTCCTATAAGCACCCTGCCAAGGGACAACGCAAATGAAAGACATTTAAATGAAAAAATTGAACGATGACATCGTGTTACATCTACAATTTTTCTTCATTAAACTAGAAACATTGAAGTTATGGGACATGCAACATCTTGCATCTCTACACACATTTTTGTCGTATGTATTACTACAGCAATTTATGAAATACTGTAGTATACATCCAGTGTTGAGAAACTTCAATTCCTTCAGCAAGCTTTCGGTATGTATGCAAGCCTCATAATTAGGCACTTACAGACTTCAAGCAGGATTTAAGTTACCATTGTTTCTTTTGAATTAAAAATTGTAAAAGAAGTTTAGGTTTCGTGCTTCTTTGAGCCAACCACCTCACAGGTTACTATGTTCAAGAGAAACAGCAAAATTAAGGTTTTCAGCCCCTGCCAAAACATCTCATGAGACCTATTACTGCCCTCTTGGTCATCTCATTCAGTGTGCAATTTGCTCATCAGAGTGTCAAAACATAGAACTCCACTATTCTGTTTAAAATATTGCATATAAATTTGCCCTTCACAAGTGTATAAGCTGTCAACACATCACTAAATCTTTAATTCAAGGATCTGTCATTGGTTATTCACACAACAGAAGTTATCTTGACAGACAGGGAAAGGTGCAAGAAAGAGGTATTAAAGGTCTGCAGTTATACTACTTGTAAGGCACATTTCCACTCATTGTTATCAGTTGCACTGCTCAGATATAACAGTATCCCAGAATCAGTCGTTTCAGTGATAAAAATTACTTACAAGTTTAACCATAAAACTGTGAGGGGAAGGAAACATGGAAACACTTACCTACTCCCCGATCGGCAACGGTAGGATTGTCTATCCATCTTTGAGCTTGCTCAATCTTGCCTTCCAAATGGACAGCTGCTTTAACTGGCCTAGTATTTGCTACAGCCCTGTTTGTTTTGGACTGTAAATTCTGAAGTGATGTAGCTATTTGCTTAGCCAACGCACGGGCCTCAGGAGAGTCACCTTTCCCACTAAGGATTAAAAAAAGTATAGTCACATAAAGATCATTTACAGCTAGTCCCAAATTCAAAAGGAAGACACAATGAAAGGTACTTCATCTTTCTAAATAAGGTTAAATTTGACACTTGAGTCTCAGAGCAAATAATGCAGATCTGTCATCCATAAATCCCCACCTCACACTTCTCTGCTGTGGCACCTGGGTATTACCCATGTTCAACAAAGCACTGAGGTGGGGGAAAGCATCATACTGTCACTGATAATACCGATGTATGACTTTGATTTCCCATACTCATGGCTGTCTTATGAGCAACTGCAATAATGCTACACAGATTACAAGCAGAAAAGTAAGCAGCAACAGACCCAAGGCTACATAAACTTGAAAAGAGGTAGCGCATTAAGACCTGCAGCAACTAAATCTCAAGGAAAACTTGATTAAAGTGTCTAACTAATGAAGAAAGAAAAACTTTCATCTCCATATTGCAAGTGGCCATAGACGAAGATCACAATTTATACAATAACTGTTTCTCCGCTTCCATTCTCAAGCATTCTCTTTGCAAAACTGATACAAAAATATCATTTGCAGTTGACCACTGAACCCAAGGTAATGGTTTTCTGAAAGTCTTATCTTTTCAATAGTTTGCAGTTACAGCTTAGAACACTGACACTGATTTAAGTGCTAGATATTCCACCTTGCCATTTAGTAAACTGCTCAGCAAAAATCAGTAATGAGATCTGTCTGCATAAACAAACTTAAATTTCACATTATTTCATTCCTTTGAAGTGCTTTAACAGTACAAAGGAGCTCACTTTTGGCTTCAGTTTGCCTGTCAAATGTTCCATAGGCAGTAGAAAGAAAATATTTTCTAGATAATACAACTCTAGTTACTTTTTTTTTTGAGGAAAGTTGGGCTTTGCAATATAAATCATTAGGTTGAAGTATTAAAAAGGATACCATATTTTATAAATCAAATTTTTTAAAGGACATTAGGAAGTTAGCTTTTCCCCCCCTAGGAACAGAACAACTCTTCAACATTCGATTTTTACTAAATGCAGGATAGAAACTCAGAAGTATAAGATGTCCATTCCCAGTTCTTGGAAGAAAATATATTCCCCAATTAATCATTAATATTCTGATTTTGCTCAGCACTTTGAACTGCAAATGAAGTCTTTCAAATGAATTAATGGTGATAAAATTAATACGTACTGTCGTCGCAGATCCGACAGCTTAGCTGTCAAAGCAGAGATTTCCCCCAAGGAACGAAGGATATCATCTCTTTCTTTAGGCTCCTCACATAATTCTGCAACTTTCCTTGCTTCAGCCATAATTCCCCGAATATGTTCTTCTCCTTCACTGCCCCCGTTAGGATCTGCAAGCCAATTCTTAACAGAAAGAAGTTGCATACAAGTGAAGATGAACAGTAATATTATTTCTATAGGACTTTTAAACAAAAATAAAAATCAATACAGCTTTCAAAACTTTATTTAAGGGAAAATACTTTTCAAAAGCAATTTCTGTTTATTAAATACCATGAAGTTCTTCTATTGTCTGGCAGATTTTCTGCTTTGAAAAAAAGATGTCAAACTAGATGGAGTCTACCCAAAGATTTTACATTCTCTCTCTCCCCAGTGTTTGCCAACAGTTTTTTCAGAACTAAAATTTAACTAGTGGCTTTAGAGACTCATGATCTGCCTTTCAGAAGAAAAATGAAAATGGATGCTCTTGTGCACATTCTTTACAGAGCTCTTCCTAAAAAGTTTCATTATAATTTCATTTATATAAAATTATACACATTATATACATTATATACATACATATATACAAATTATATACACATTTAGATAAGGTATATACAGAAGGTTCATTATTTGATGACCATCATCACTGGGTAATAGGCTGACCATTGAGGGAGATTTTAACAGTTACAAAAATAAAGGGTCAACTAGAAGAAAAAGTAGTTTCGTTAACATTGGTTTGCTGTTGTCATGAATATGAAATGCTAAACCCTGAACTCCATTCCCAAAGCAGAGCCCAAGGAAAGGGCTCTCATTTTACCCACACGTAAATCTGGGCCGTTTGAAACTCCTCTACTCTCTTCTTTAATAAGATCAGTTTATATCCAAATTTAGAGTGTTTCCGCATTTTAATTTCACAACCTTGAAATTTTTATCAATGCTAAAAAAATTATGAAAAACAATGTCATAAGCTGTAGCAAAACTCACAGCACTCTAAATAACTGAATTTAAGATTTTTCCATGTAAAAGCAAGTATCCCCTACATGCTCTTCCTAAGAAGTAACTGTGTTGTGTTTGGAAACACCTACAATAGTTCAGTGTAACAGCTCTAACAGAAGTAAAGTATTCATGTTCTGAAGTATTTATGAAATCATTAGCGGTACCTGAGCAGCATCAATCTTCTTAGCAATTGCCTGCTTAGAGTTTGTCATGGCCTCCAATTTGCGGGCTGCATTTTCCACTTTTGCAGTGAGCAAATCCAGTCCTTGTGACACCTGCTGCGCTTTCTGCATAGCCATGGGTGTAGCACCCTGTCCTCTGCCCAAGACAAAAAAAGCGTCACAGATTCAGCTCAGGATTGAACAAAGCTCTTCTCTAATGAAGAGGCAACAAAAACTATTTATGACCATTCCCAGCAGTAACTGCAAGAGATACAGTATTTAATCAGATTGTTTTTTCCTGGGGAAAATAAAAAAAACCAAATTCAAGGAGGAACACCACAACAAGAAGAGTTTAAAACTATGAGCATATTTTCCCCTTTCCAGAATTTGACATTTAGCATCCTCAGAAGAATGAACATTTTAAGCGTCACAAAGTAAGACTAACTGGGGATCCAGTTCCATTACAGTACCCAGAGCAAGGCCTGTTATCTCCTCATTTATAGATTGGTGCAGTCAGTCAGAACCTGCAGGATTTATGTCTTGCCGTACTTAAGTGAGGAGAGCAAGTCTGTAAGTGAAAATAAGATGTCTTAGTTGCCTCAATCATGTTGACAAAGTAGATAAAATGTTACCAGCTATTGGTAAGACTTCTTAAAATGGTGAAAAGGATACAAATTTACAGGACTGTAGAAAACAATTTGCAGCACTACCACTGTTTGTTCAAATGCTTAGGAGTTAAAAGTTGGATAGAAAGACTACTTCAAATACCTATGCCTGAGAACATTAGTTTTGCATAAGAAATCTCATACGCCATTCCAAAATAACCTGACTACTGGAAAGCTTTCTGAGCATGTTAACTTTACCAAACTACGACCTTTAAAAAGACCATAGTAAGCGGAAGGATGATAAGCATGCTACTGAGATGCTAAAGTGTATTTACGCAGTCAGGCCAGAGTCTCAATATGTTTGTTTATAGCTGGTTTCTCACAGGCTGAGTTGAGGTTATTTACATATTAAACCAGCATGTAAGTAACTCATTTGTTAATAAATCTCAGTCCTGTCTCTTCCTCCACCTCCAAAAATTTCAAACAATACAAAGCTGACACCAGCCACTGCTTTACACAAAGAGTAAAGAGTTTAGCCTAATTTCTAACGCTCTGTGCAAAAACTGTCACAAAGAAGCTCTTACATTCTCTCAGGTCAATCAGCTGGAAATCCAATTGAAGATTTTTAGCCTTTATATAGGAAACTAACAACTCTTCATGGAAATAAGTTAAAGAAACATTCCAAGCTTGCACACATCTAATTTTTTCCTTTTTTTTTTAATAAAAAACTCCTGACTTGCATTGCTTTTTCTGACAATTTGAAAGACGCATTAACATTTAAGAGAAAATATTATACCAGGAAACCATTACCTATATCCCTAAAGGATTGCAATGAATAGCTTTCTGGGGTTTCCAGGTAGGGTATTTTCTGGGGGTGGGGAGGTGTGATACAACAAAATAAAGAAACCAGTGTTAAAGCACTCTAGCTTAACTATCTACTACATTGATAAGCTGCTGAAAAATTCCTTATACTCAAAGGAAACTGGGCTATAGTGTTCGAACTATATGGAATAGTTATTTCTTAGCTCATCATCTTCATGCCTTCACAAAGGAATATCATACTTCCTACTTTCTGGCAAAGAACAAAAGGCCATAGTACCCAACATCAAAGAAAATAGTAAACACTCATCTGCTACCTAAAAAAGACCCCTTAAATTCAAAACACCATTGTGAAAGAATAACCAATTTCTAATCAGGAGGCAGAAAACTGATAAAGGGCTCTGGTTAAAAAAACTCTATACAAGAAATGCACATGAAGATCAGTAGAACTTCAACAACTACTGCTTGTGGTCTAACATCCCAACAAACACCTAAAGACTAGAGTATTCATGTACCTTACAGTCATTGGGCTATATCCTCTTGGGGAACAGACTTAACAGTAGAATTTAAAATTTCATTTCTGCCTAATTTGGAGGAAGGTTATGTATTCGACATTAAACAAACTCCAAATTCTCTACTTGAGCAATTTTGCTCATCATGTTATATAATTAAGATTTCACATATTAAGACGTATTATTCTCATGAGAAGAGATTGAAGTAAAAAAGGCAGAAAACAGCTACTGGCCTGCTCTCCTACAGGTCAGGAAGCGACACAACTGCAAGTTCAGAAAAATTGTTTTAATAGTACTGGAAGATTGTCCATTAAAAGTAATAGATTTACCTAGCTCTGAGGTCAGCCAGTTGATCAGTCATCTGGCCCAGCGTTTTGCATGTTCCCAGAATCTCCCTGCGTTCTTTGCCTGCACACAGTTCTCCTGCTTTTCCAGCTTCATCGAGGATCTGCCTTATTGCTTGCTCACCAGCATCCCCTAAGATGCAGTCAGTTAGTAAAACAAACAAGACATTCCTTGACATGTACAAGTAAACTGCTAGTCTCATCGTGACCCACCACATTAACTGCATTAGGTTTAACCGTAAAAATACATTTATCAAAATCTATGAGATAAACTTCAAATGTGATAATCATAATGGGACAGTACTTCTGAAACAATATAGCATAGCCTTGATGTGCATCTTGTGCCATGTACTTCAAGTCATTTAATCATTCTGCTATCGTAGCTTAATTTCCATAAATACTTCATTTATAGAATCTGTAATTCAGGCTAAGAAGAGAAAGAGCAACATGGCAAGATTCATGTAGCCTTAACTTCAGCCAGTTGCAAATCTGACTTGATTTCGGCTAAAGAAGATGCAAGAACAACATTTTGACTTGCAACCCACCCTGATCCCATCCTCCAGCATTATGGATAGTGGAGGTGCCAGCACCCATAAAGGACTAGTTCCTCCATGAAATAATGAAATTTGCTCAAAGAAGTCCTGCCATAAGGGACACTCAAGATGACAAACATAGGAGGTTAGTTCAAAGTAGCGCACCCAGTAAAATCTGATTTGCAGTAAGTTCTATAATTATCTTTGCATTTGTCCTTAGCTACTGAATTTTTAATAGTTTATTTCAGTAATTGTCAGTTTCAATGACAGAAGGCTTTGAAAATAATTTTGAGGTTTCTGGAATTGACCATGGCAAGGGGAATGAGGTCAGAAATAGTATAAGCAGCAGCTTCACAGATAACAATTCACTTCCAACTTTTACAACTGTATTATTTCGGCTTCAATTTCAGAGGAAGTCTTTCAAATAAGGTCTATCAAAGTCTAAATGGAAAAGGCCTCTATCCGGTCTTGTTTGCTTTAAAGATGCATACAAAGGCAAAACCTTTATATAAATGAAGGTGACTGTTGTTATAGTATTTATGGCAGATTTTCATGTTAAAAAGTTTATGTCAAGACTGAAAGAAAAATGATTAAAGATTACTTAGGCAAATCTAAAGTTACACAAATTTGAAAATACGTAAGGAAGGATTTTAAGTATTAGCAACCACTATAGTTAAATACTGTTCAATGCAATTTATGGGTTTTTTGGTTTTACTAGTGGAATCCAAAGAAAAACAATGTATGTTTTACAGAGTAAATTTAGACAACTGAAAAGAAGCAAAGCTTTCCAGGTCATTAGACACAACTTAATAAAACTCCAGTATCTAAAGAAAGAAATAAATACAGGCTCCCTCTGAATGATCCAATACATATGGGTTTTACACAATAGAATTATTCAGACCTTTAAAAATCAAAATACTTTGTGCTTTTTTAATATTACCTGGAGGTGCATTTGGATCTCTCAGCCAACCTTTTGCCTGGTTCATCTTTGAATCTATTAAGGCTAAAGCTCTTTTCATGGCTTCAGTGTCCTTTACAAAAGAGAAAGCACCAAAATGATTCTCAAAAAAAAAAAAGATCAAAGCACAAGTAGTCAACACAGCCACAGCAGACAGAAGTTCTATAAAGCACAGTCTACTTACAGAAACATCCATATAAGCAGCTCAAAACCCATTTTCAAACTAGCAGGTCATAATAACTTCTTTCCAATTAAGACAGACATTTTCATTTCACTCAAAATGCAGAAAATATGCATGCAATTTTAGTGATTTTTCTATTCCTTTATTTACTAGTGTTTTAATTTCCGAAGTCAGAGCTCTAAGCACACATCTTGGAGTTAGTTCCATTTTTTCCTCAATGTACATCAGGGCACGTAGAGAAGTTTTAACAATGAGATTAGAGTAAGCTTTTCAGAAATGGAAACTGGCCAGTGAATTTTACTACTTACTTCTGTGTAAGAGGTTACACATCTGCATTTTTCCCCTGCTTTGCAGCTTAACGTCCAACAGCTACTATTTGCAGAAAAATAGACTGCCAGCTAATTCCTGGAATTCTCAAATATGGAGTTTAATGTCTTCAGAGACAAACACATGTATCACACGTGGTTGTTTTCAACTCAGAACTTCTCTGCCAGGAGCATCAGAGAAGCTGCTTCTTTGACTATTATGCTGCTATTACCCAACACCTCTTTGACTAGAGGAGATAAAACCACCCAGTTCCCATTTCTCCGCATACTCTGCTAATCGTTCTGTGTCATCTCTCCACTAGAGGCCAGAAGTTTTCTATCTTAAACAAATGAAAGACAGTGAAAAGAGTAACAAGTACCTTAAGTAGAAAGTTGGGAAAAAGCCAAAATAGCTTTTTACCACGTCATGGAAATAATTTGAAATGTATCTAACAACCCATGATTAGTACACAGATGATGAAAAGAAGCCTGGCTCTCATACTGTTAACTGCACTGGACTGTCCATGTTCAACTCTGATGAAGAGGAGCCTACTAGCATCAACAATCAGCATCTGGCACAGCATGTGATATCCTGACAACACTAAAGAACTGCCACATTTTTGTGCAGTTGTTCATTCTGTGTGCTTAGTCTCAAAGATACATCACTGTAAGCATTTTGGCATCTAAGCCATTTTTATTCAGGTATGTTGGTCTGTCAACTATTCATAAGGTGCTACAATATAATTCAGCAACCAGCTTTCCAAAAGGTCATGCAACACTGCTGGATATTTTTAAGGACTCTTGAATCACAGCCTGAGAGCGAGCACCTAAAGTAGAATAATTTTCACCTGGAAGGTTGATTCTCAAATCTAGAAACTGGGTCTCAGAGCTTAGGTCAGAACCTAATCAAAAAAACTTCAAAAGGGTAGGGTATGCAGCTAGGGGTGGGAGGTGGGCATATTCTTTTAGAAGTCATCTTCTCTATCGCTTGATAATTGTGCATTTAATATATGACAAGAGACAAGTAAATAATCATTTAAATATTCAAGTGTATATAAAAACCTTATTAGCTGTGAAGGTAGGTGTTACAGTTTTCTGTTTTATATATGGGCTGAAGCTACTTTAGTTTGGAATGAATGGTCTGCTGCAGGCCTGTCTATCCAGAAATAATATGAAGCAAAGAACTGAATTTTTAAAAAGGCAACAGACATTGCTTAGTGTGTTGATGAGATGATAGGTGGGGGATGGCTGAGAAATGGAGAATGTTGGGAAAACTGTCTTTGCCCCTGCCTTTTTACTAACGCAGGCTTTTGTGTTGTCTCAGCTGCCTGCAGAGTTTCAGTTTCAGCAAAACTATATAGAAGCTTCTGAATCTTAAGTCTTATGTCAGAGGACAAAAATCAAGGGTATTTTAGCTTCTACACTCATGATTATGTAACTGGTAGCACTACCCAAGCAGTAACAGGATCCATCTGTCCTATCATACGAAGGCTATATAACTGGATTGCTCTGCAGTGTATATCTCACCATGCCATGTGGCTCTGCACTCATGTTTGCAAAACCCTGTCGCCTTTTCTTATTTAAAAGTAGCTGGTGAAATCTAATGTAGCAGTCAAAGTGTTAAAGGACAACTATTCTTAAAGCACAGATTTCCCATCTTCACAGCTCAAACTGCCCCGGCAATGAATCCCTCTCAGCTTCAGCCTGGAGTTTTCATTGCAATGAGACAAGTAATTTTAAAATAGAAAGTTAGAACACATCCTTAACTAGGTTTATTGGTACTGCACTTCTGTTTCTGCCACAGTTGTGTCTGGTGTCAGATACTTGGCAAGGAACAAATGTGTAGCAATCCTGAGATGTCTGGACTTTGCCACCAACTCCGGTGCCACCAAAGCAGGAAGACAAAAGTAGAAATATTAAATTTAAACATAACAAAGCAACTTGCTTAACGTCTTACTGCTTGAAAGTGTCTTGATATTCCCGATTTGTGGAGCTGTTTAAATGCTTTGTTCCTTCCTAAATAGCTAAGTATGTTTAAAATTTTACTCTTTGGGATTTGCCAGCAGAGTATCAGTTAAAAGCAAGAAAAGAAAAAATCCTACAGCTATCCTGCAAAAGAGTTTCATATAGAGTAGTTTTATCAGCAAAAAAGGGTTCTTTCCCTCCTCTTCCCACAGTCCCCCTGTTGGCAAAAGGAATTTCATTAACAAAAGCAGCACTATTACCTTTCCAGAAGACATAAACAAGTTAATTAAGTTAAACAATTATGGCAACACTGTCTGAAGGGAAAAGAGCAAGTTGGCTTTTTGCAAATCAGTTTTAAAGCAAATGGGCACTTATTCAAGACACCTTTATGCATCACTTCTGCCAGTACCAAGAATTTTGAGATTATTCATGGAGCAGGTGGTATTGGCACTGCTTTGGAAAGGAGCAAAATAAATCCTGCACAATCCCTTGTTGAATATAAAACACAACCTCTGACTCAATGAAGTGGTCTAGTCTAGCGATATCTGCATTTCATTACCAAAGAAGGTAATGTTGAAGGAAATAGGCAAAGCCAGCCTTCTGCCAGAATAGATAGCTTCATCACCATCCAGGGTTCAATCCTGCAAAAAACTAAGTGCTTCTCAGCTTCCTACAACTTTTACCTCCCTCCATTTCTATGGAAATGGAAGATGTTTGAATTGAGTATTACTTCAAGTTTATTTAAAAATAATCTAAGAATATACAAAAGAAAGCTAAACTCCTCTGTAAAATGAAAAGTTCAAGGAAAAAAGGTACAAAGCTATGAATGGAAGAAATAGATTTTTTTTTCAAGATTTTGTTAGAGATGGGTATTTGCTCAGTATTTCAATTCTAAACCAGAATACATTTTTAAAAAATCCAGTGTTGGTGCAAGCATATATTACTGCAATCTAGTAACAGTAATGTGCTTTTCAGAGTCTAGAAAGACCAACAAAATAGTTTACAAAAAAAGTCTACAGCTCTGGCTCCATACACTTGTTCATTCTCCACTATCTCTAGGCAGATTTTGTGATACTTCAACATATAAACAATTCAAGATAGAATAAAAACATAAAATAAACTCCAACATCAACAGTAGCATGTACCACACAGATAAAAATTCCAGGCTGTGCACCCCCAAAAACACCTTACTTTGCTCCAGAAAAGCATGAGGAAAATATATTTCCCTTTACCGCCAGGCACAAAATGTATGCAACAGTGATCTCAGGTAGAATTAAAGAGTTCCTGCCTCTCCCTCCCAGAAAAAAATCATGAGTAAGTCAACCATTTTATTTTATATATATATATATATGCGCAAATACAGGAAAAGGTCTGTAATAAGTGGCCATTAGCAAACTAGTTCCTGCTTCTTCATCCCACTGCATTTTGCAACTCAAATTCTTTGTCATAAATGTTTGTTTAATGCCCAGTGCTACAGTTCCAAATAGTCTGCATACCTTAATTCAAAAAACAAATACAATTAAGAAGTTCTCAACTCAGAACAGAATGATACTTTGATTATACTAGTCCACACAACGTATTTATGCATTACACAATGACAAATATTTTCCATTTGGAAATACTGCTAATACACCAACTATTTTCTTATAAAATCCTTTATTAATCTGCCTCACTAGCAAGAGAAGCAAGAATTTCCTAAGACTAAATTGCCAACTTTTTGCAAGTCATTTTTTTACCACAAAAATTTCCAAATTTGTTGTGTAAAATAAAACAAAACTGTATTTGTATTTCGTAAAACACAGGAATGCTTAAATCCAAAAATAAAACTGAACTGAAAAAATGCACATACAAAACTGAAGTTTTAGTCCTAGACCTGAAGAACACGAACCATCTGAACTGAAGGAAAGCTGCTGGTTAAGTACTATGGAATGGAAAAAATTCGTGATTTAATAAAGCTTTCTGGGCATGCAGAAAGCTTGCTCCTGCATGACTGGACAGTTTTTTTTGTAGCTAGAGACTAGTAACATAAATTAACACAAAAGCATTCAGCAAGAATGTGCTCTAAAATCTTGGGCTAACTCTAATGAGACTCAGAAAGACAGTCTTAATGCAGTTCAGCTTGCAATTACCATTCTCTTAGTGACAGCCAATTCTACATGTAGCTAGACAGAGCTATTAAGATCCTTTTAAAACTTCCGTGTGTATATACGTAAGTATGGTGTCGCAGCTGGCACACAAATAGGAAGTTGCACAGCACACAGTCTGCACACAGCACAAAATCCCACATACATGCTTTTTTGGGTTTAGTACAAGGTAGAGGTGTAGGGTGTGGAAGAAAGCTTACCTTCTAAAGGTGAGAAAAGGGTAAGAAACAGGAGAACAAAAACAAAGATGCATACAGTAGTCATAATAAGGAAGTGATGGTGACAAAATAACTTAAAAGAAAAACTAAGGGTCAAGTGCCAAACAATATAGGCCAAAGTGATTTTAATGCCTAGATTACATCAATGTTAGATTTTCTGCAAGATTTCTTTTGTTAATAAGTCTGCCTTCAAGTCTCAATGTTTTCTTTAACTATATTTACAGTTACTTGTTGCTCATAGCACTAAACCTTAAAAAAATCCCTTCAGCAATTTACTTCAAGGTATTCAAAAAACTGGCAGGAATTTCAGTTATGCAGTTACATTTATTTGTAAGCCCACAATAACACTTTTACAATTCTGTCTATCAGACCTGCTTTATGGCCTGCTAGACATTTCAGTCTCTTCAGCTGGTATCACTTAACTCCAGGTAGGTGGTTGCAGTCACTTGCACAGCTTAACACTGAGTTGTAGGGAACCAATACTGTCCATATGCCAGCTTCACAGACATCATACTTATCCAGAAAGGCTGTTCAATCTAACATGTATTTGTTTGAGATAGGCAAACACTTGAAATTTACTCCCATGTCCAAACTAAAAATGGGGCAGGGGAAAAGAAGGAAGTGTTCAAGGAGGGATCCCCAAAAATTGACCAAAACTTCTCAACTTCGGGCCTTTTGCATAAGGAATATGACAGCAACCTATCTTTTCTAGTAGTATCTAGGAGAAAAATCTCAGGTAATCACACTTATGAATACCTAGCTACAATACCAGTTTAATATATAAAACAATAGCTTTTTACCTAACTTCCCTCTGTCAAATATGATTATGTAGCCACTGACCCACCTTCAAATGCCACACTCCTTTAACTTAGCTTATTGAGAAAGCTAGTTCTGAAAGATACATTAATACAATCATTTTTGAAGATGTTCTTTGACCTTGAAGAGATTATATGATGAGATTAAAGTGTTACAAAACTGATGCACAAATGCATATTTCAGTCTCAAAACCACAAATTTATGAAGTGTACAACACAGTAGATAAAAATTAGACTTCTATATACAAATGTAGGTGTGAAACGTACCTTGCTCGCCCAGGCATCTTCATCCCAGGAAGTGAGTTGTAATACACGGATTATTTCATTTATCTCAGCACTCATTTTCTCTACTGTGAAATTGCGATTTTTCAATGCCTCTTCTATTCCCTGGCTTTTCGAATTTTTCGTGGTTACGAAAATCTTCATAGCTGTGAAAATACCATAGATTAGGAAAAGGTACATGCAAGGTACAATCAATGCTGAAGGTGAGCTCCTATTGTATTAGTACAGAGGTAGTACATTTTATTTTGCATGGACCATTTTATTTCTAAGAGACTGTAGTTGTAATACAAGAAGCACAGTTATTTGCAGTCAGTACAGAAGCAATGTCAAGGCTATTATTTTTAATAAACTTAAGACATTGAAACTCCAGCTCAAAATAGACAGCAATTCAGAGTGATACTAAAAATTAAAGCTGAAAATACCTGAAATAAGTACTGGCAATAGCTCCTTCACGGTATTCATGGAGTTTACCAGCATAACCCTATGTTCCTGATGAGTTAGTTCCTGTTGTCTCTCATCAATCATTTTAGCCATCTTCGTCATTCCTAAAGATTAAAGTAATTGAGCATAGTCATAAATAAGGAAATGTAATATTGAAGTCTAATTGGCAACAGTTGAGCTTTCTAAACAAAAACAAAGTGTTATGAGTTATGACAACTATGTTGAAGTTTAAAACTTAATTTTTATATTAGCAGCTGTTACTTAAAACACATTCCAGATGCTTCAGAGAAGCCACTGTTTCAAAACCTAGCCACTATGAAAAGTAGAATGGAATCCTCAAGATTCTTGATTTAAAATCCCAACAATAAAATAGGAAAATAGCTGAAATGACTACTTTAGGACATGAAGTCACCTCATGAACTCTGGAAGCTAATTTACAGAGGTTTTTTTCCTTTTCTGTTAAAATTTGATGAAACTGTTAATTGTGAATGGCAGAAAAAGAAAACATCAGGGGTTTATTTGTTTGCCTTGAGGTTTTACCAGAGTTCAGGAACTGTATCTATTTATACTTCAGTTCTGCTAGAAATATTTCAGTGCTCTAGAAGTGTGGAAAGAATTAAATGTGGCTGCTCATGGCTTGGACGGGTGTACACTTCACTGGGTAAAAAACTGGCTGGATAGCCAGGCCCAAAGGGTTGTGGTGAATGGAGTTAAATCCAGCTGGCAGCCAGTCACAAGTGGTGTTCCCCAGGGCTCAGTATTTGGGCCAGTTTACTGTCTTTATCAATGATCTGGATGAGGGGATTGAGTGCTCCCTCAGCAAGTTTGCAGATGACACCAAGTTGGGTGGGAGTGTTGATCTGCTCGAGGGTAGGAAGGCTCTGCAGAGGGATCTGGACAGGCTGGATCGACGGGCCAAGGCCAATTGTATGAGGGTCAACAAGGCCAAGTGCCGGGTCCTGCACTCCATGCAATGCTACAGGCTTGGGGATGAGTGGCTGGAAAGCTGCCTGGCAGAAAAGGATCTCGGGGTGTTGGTCAACAGCCGGCTAAATATGAGCCAGCAGTGTGCCCAGGTGGCCAAGGCCAACGGCATCCTGGCCTGTATCAGAAACAGTGCGGCCAGCAGGAGTAGGGAAGCGATCGTGTCCCTGTACTCTCAGCACTGGTGAGGCCGCACCTCAAATACTGTGTTCAGTGTTGGGCCCCTCACTACAAGAAGGACATTGAGGTGCTGGAGCGTGTCCAGAGAAGGGCGACAAAGCTGGTGAGGGGTCTGGAGCACAAGTCTTATGAGGAGTGGCTGAGGGAACTGGGGTTGTTTAGCCTGGAGAAGAGGAGGCTGAGGGGAGACCTTATCGCTCTCTACAATTACCTGAAAGGGGGTTGCAGAGAGGTGGGTGCTGGTCTCTTCTCCCAAGTGACAAGTGATAGGACAAGAGGAAGTGGCCTCAAGTTGCACCAGGGGAGGTTCAGGCTGGATATTAGGAAAGATTTCTTCACTGAAAGGGTTGTCAAGCATTGGAACGGGCTGCCCAGGGAGGTGGTTGAGTCACCATCCCTGGAGGTACTTAAAAGACTTGTGGATGAGGCACTTAGGGACATGGTTTAGTGGTGGACATGGCAGGGTTAGGTTAACAGTTGGACTTGATAGTCTTAAAGGTCTTCTCTAACCTAAACAATTCTATGGTATTTTTTAGCTTCATAAAAATTTAAGCTGATGTAAATTGGTGCTGTTGTGGTTCCACTCTTTCTCCCACAGGGGAGAAAACTTAAAGAAAGCTGTATACTCTTTGGCTGAATTACTTTTCTTCTGGTTGGCACCTTAATATAACAAAAACATTAAATGAGCTTTAATTAAAACACTAAAAAGCAGTAGAATCCCCGCACTGACAGCATAGATGAGTAAGTTGTACAGAACCACCTTTCCTTTCAAATGACAAAAGCCTAAATAGGTAATCATGTTTTCTCTACTTCCAACACAAAACCTGTAAGCACTTTGTTGAAGTGTACATGCTAATATTCCTGTTATTTATATAGTGCTCACATTAACAGTTAGGTTCAGGTGTCCACTGATATAGCTGAAGGGAACAAGGACTACAGGCATAAAAAGTTTTGTGGGCATGGACAGTATGTGTCGAGCAACATTTAGTTCAGGCAAAGACAGTGCTTCTAGAGCATGCCAGAAGCACAAGATTAGCTATTTATTCAGAACAGCATGAGTTTAGAGAAGATTATTTGCAATAAAGGTGCAAGCCTACATCTCACTTCTAAGAAATTAAGACACTTGCCCAACACCTACTACCTCTATCATAAACATGTAACAGCAAATTATGTCTGTGAGGTTCAATGAAAAGTCCCAAATGCTTGTGACTGAGCCAAATAGAGGAAACTGAAGTTTGAGGCAACTTCCATTTTAAAGACACAGAAGACAATGACCACAGAGAAACTGAAATTGTACACCAAGTAAAAGAACAAGTTTCACGGAAAGAGAAGATTGCCCTTTTTGCTTCATCTTTTCCTGTTCAAAATGAGTCAAAATCTATTTAGTTGAAGGTAACTTCTCACGGGCTGTAAAAAAACATTTAGAGAACACTATACCTTCATACGGAACTTATAGTTTTTCACATTTAGAAACAGGGTAAAGTATACACACGTTAAATAAAAACAGGATAATCTACAAATACGCTCTGTGCCATGACAGCTGCTAGTCATTTCATCTATGAGCTTGTTATTCTTACACTACATATGTATTCTTATTTTTATATATATATAAAGCACTTAGTAGATTCCTGCTCTGTTTATCTAAGCATTCTTTAGCTCAGTGTAACTTCAATTCCAACATCTTCCTACATTACCACTACAACATCTAGATTTTAATGGAATGCTTTTGTTAAAATACCTAAACTACTTTATGCTTGCTGAAGCATTTGGAGTAGTAGATGACAGAGATTAATGGTAGGTTTCTTCTTTAGCAACCCAGTGCTTCGCTTACCAATCTCTTACTTCCACCAGTGAAAGTGTGAGTTAACACCATGAAGTAACAAGTAGTGAAGGAGCATCAAATAATAAACAAAAAGAATTTTTCACAGCTGTGCTTTTGTATTATACTGCAAGACAGCTATTTCTGCAACCTCATTAACATGTTAGTATATGATATGTAGCTTATACTACTCCCAGAAATTCCTGCTAGGCCTAACCATCTCAGTTAGTACAGACGTTTTATCAGCTTAATGGACTTCATAGCTGTGAGTGCTTAATTACACAGCTTTTTCAATTTTTTTGTTTAACTCTTACTAATGCATACTTACTTCCCTCATATACTATAGCATAGGAAAAGTACCGTACATACCATCTGTGTAGTACCTATCGTTTACCAACACCTTGACTCTTCTGCATTCTTAAGAGAGAATGTGAATAAGAAAATAGTAATCATTCACCCTCTAGTTTAAAATTCTTTCCAACAGACACTTTCAAAGCAACTGCTTTATCATTGTCCAAGCACTCAAAACTTGGGTGAGGAAGGTGCTGGGGGGGGTGGGGGGGAAGGTAGTGGAAAAGACTACTTAGTATGTTTATGATAGGCTGTAGCAAGTCAAACCTGGCCCTAGATTCTTTGTGTATGTCACCAAATCCTCCATAGTCTCTACTACTTCCGCCACAGTCAGATATTCCAATATTCCTTTGCAGACACGGATGATTTTACGGACCTAAAAAAGGAACATTCCATCATTTATTAGATGAAGCTAAGTTACACTTGAATTAGAAATGCAAGCCTATTATTAGAACAGAATAGGTATAACATTTGCTAACACAACATATCGGCAATCACAAAGCTCTGGGATACTGATTAAGTTACCCACAATGCCATTACTCAAGAGTACTGTATTGACAAAGACAATATTTAATCAGCATCCCACTACTCAGAAATGCAAAATCCTACTTCCAGTGTTTTCACTTTGTATGATAAATGAAGGATAGCATTGAGAAAATAGGTTATAAGGAAGTGCATTTAAGTATGCTGGCATGCTTGAAGTTTTTCATTGCAATTTCATCAACAAAAATATTTAACTTAAATCACAAAGCAAAACTGCATAGAAAGCAGACTCCCAAGCTTTCAGAGGAAACATTATTCACCATACAGCTTTACGTATGCATAAAGCATTATCCAGCATTCCAGTGGGAAAGGTAGATCCAACATCTGAAGCTTTCCAGAAAAATCTGTGAAGACTACTTTATTTACCTCTGGTCATCTGGCTCAGCTTAACTTTTTCAATTCATACTTGATTCCAAAACAGTTCTCTGTCAATCTTCTAACCTCCTCAACTGCATTGTTTCTGACACCATTACATATAATTGAAGAATGAGTTAATTAACATTTAATTTGTATCAATCACATGCAGTGTTCAGTCCCTAGAACAGATCATAGTTTCCTCTAAAACTCATTTGATTTTTGTCCCAGTTACTTTATCTTGAAACATAGTAGGACAGAGACATGCCAAGTTTTGTATTTGTGAAAAGTCAATCGTGCCAGGATAATATTTTTTCTTTTCATTAAAATGCAGTTGTCAGAGACTAGTTCAATGAAGCATTAACTCCACAGAAGTCAACTCATTTCCTAAACACTGGAAGGAGGGAGATTAAAAGCTATTAACTTCCTTTCAATTCTGTCCTATAACACTTCATAGTATCTATTAAAAACCACTTAAAATAATGTGTAATCACAAGTGCCACAGAGAAATCCCATAGCATTCTCATTTCAGAGGAACATGCTAACAGTAGCATGAGCTGATTAAATGAGACAAGGACGCCACGTTAGACTACTCAGAACAGCAGGAAGAGTAACACAATTTAATAGATCAGATTGTTGCATGGGTAAAATTTACAATTAACATCAGCATTTCTAACAGTGTGTGACCTTCATTTCCTCATAGTAGCATGATATTTGCTATTTAGAAACAAAGACGACTCCACATTCCCATAAAGAGGATCACAAGAGTAACTGAGATTTGTAACAAAGAAACATTTTCAAATGTAAGACACTCAAAACCTCCTTTTTAAGTTTCCTTGCAACTCTAGCTTTTTTGTATATCTGAGGATGGACAAACAGCACCTCTGAGCCACTTTCTGGCTTGTGTGGCAGCCAAAATGTAGCAACTGTTACATCTCTCAGAACACATCTTCTGGCTAACCAGCCAGACAGTCCAAATTTGCATTACCTCCCGTGCCACAAAGCCAATTAATTTGCCACAGCTAATGAGTCAGGCAGACGTGTTATGAAGTGGCCTAGGGCTTTTCAGTGAAGGGATACAGAGAATATAAGGATCAATAATGGGTATGGTGAAGGGAATACAGAAAAGTGTCAGTATGATGTAAGACAGGGTTGATGGGATCTGGCCTTTTTGAGGAATAATCACAGGCAACGTTTGTGATTATGTCACACAAAGATGCTCTTAACAAAGCAGAGCAACAAGCCTAATCTCCTCTGACAGGAAGTAATGCAAAATATACTTCCAATCAAGCTAAAACTATCGAAACCACATTAATCTAACTCAATAGTTTAGATTAGCTAATTCAGCTGGGTGGGTATTTGAACTAATACTATTGTGCAGATACTTATGTCAGTCACATTGGGATTCCTACCTCCGCTTCATCAAATGTCAGAAGTAAGTCTGACGTTCCAGAAAGGATGCCTCTTGATCCATCAATCAGATAGTCACGAGCTGGTACTGAATAAGGATCTGCTTGCAGCATCTGGGCTGCCCGAACAAGTTTGGTGCAGGCATTCTCCACTCTGTGGGAAGTCATCAGACAAAGCTTACTGATTAGTTTGTCTGACACACTTGAGAAAGTGCTAGATTTGTTTTTAACTTTGCTACTTAAAGCACTGCAAGCAAACTGATCATTCTACACCTTTATAGTTTAAAAAGCAAGAGTATTTATTGTATTTATTTTAACAAGTAACCAGCAACTGTATGACACAGTTTTTCAGAAGTCATTCCCTACATTGCAAGATTGCATGTTTGAAGTATCCCATGTACAGCAGTCAATATAGTGTCAATTAAGCAGAGGTCTCAACATGGCAAAAACACCCTTCATTCCTAGTGACGAGGGCAGGAAACAAAACAATTATTCTTTTAGGACTTCACAATCAAAGTAATTGCTAACTTTTATCAGCCTTTGCATTGCATTGTCATTCAAGAAGCAATTGCTATTAATAAATACTAAATGATAGCTACATATTAAGAGAAAAGAACATAGTATTAAGAAAACCAAGACACTGTGCCCTGCTCTTCGAAGCTGTAGTCCAGCTCTTCAGAGTCTGTTAACAGTCACGACAGAAATAGCATTTTAAATAGCCACAAGATTTAGTGATAAAGTATGAATTTCTAATGCAGTTTGCAATTCCACACTTAAAAACAGAAAGGAGGCTTTGCAAGATAATACAGTATGTAATTACAGTAACACAGAAGGTACTACAATAAGCAAATGAGCTCTGAAATTAGGTTCCATCGAGCCATTTAACACAACAATTTTAAAATGTCAAGAACTGGAACACTGAAAAGCTTTTGGTTTTGTTCTCTTGTTGCAATTAGTTCATGACAGCTTAGAGAAATATAAAATTCAGACTTCCTTTCCATGTTAGCTATGCTATTCATAATTGTAGTTATTGACTACACTGACTGTGACTTTCCTCCATTCTCTCCTATTTCTTTGACAGAAATGTAAGTGTAGTCTAGTACATAAGCTCTATGCATTTGAGTGCCATGTGCTCATTCAAGTTACATGAGGTTCCAACAAACATTCAACCCTTTTATTACAGCAATACTATCTCTTATTGCAACTTTTTCATGCTTGTCATATAGCCCATTTTCTACTGACCACTTGGACACACTCTTCTATCATACTTTAAGTACTACTGCAAAGTTGCACAGTTATCCCATTTTCTCCCCTACATTCCTTGTTAACACAAATGGCAGACCTTAATGCTTACATCCAAATTTAACTATACTAGAAATAAGACACTTACTACAGGAAAACATACTTTTTTCAGAAAGTAAAGTTTTCAGCTAATGGCTCCCTAGAGCAGATCAAACTGGGCCAGCTGAACTTATCATAACCTGCTCTTTAGTGAGACATCTGCTCAGCGCATCAGATGGCGGTAACTCATAACTGAGTAAGAAAATAAAGCAGAACTTCAACGCAGAAACTGGGAATGGTCTGCTCATTACTACGCAACGTACTTACTTGTATTATCAAAGTCAACTGACTTCACTAAATTAAGATTTCCACGCTTGCTTCTCAAATTTATTTTTTTCAACTGTGCCAAGAAAGGGATTAAACAAATCACCTATTCAGCCATCTCAGACCTATAGGCTCAGAAATACTTAAATTCCTACAGTTCAATTTCATGGTCATCTGTTTAATACTAATGCTTATCTCAAGGCTGGCATTTTCATTTGTAAACAAAGGAATTAACATGAATGTGTATTACTCCAGAAGTCACCATAATTAACAAAAATAAAGTTTCTAAAGATTCAAAGTTTTCTTTTACGGTTTTTAGAGTTGAACCTCCAAAAGGTAAACTTGCATTTTACTGGTACAATGTCTTCCCAATGCATCTGAAAGACTTCAGAAGTGTGCACTATGTACAAAAAAAAAATCAGAGTGAGGTTTAAAAACCAGACACTCTCCATCCCCTACAAAGCATACATGCTAGGAAACAAAAGATTAGAATTTGGGGGAAAAAGTAATTCAACCACTTTTTTAATTAAAAAAAACAAAAGACCACTGAAAATATTCTCTGCAATGAACTGCTTGTTCTGTCACAAAAATCAAACCCATTCAAAAGTTTTTAACAGAAGTTCATTGCTATGGTGAATTTTCTAATCCCTGTATTATATTGCAACCTAAAAAAACCCAGCTTTATTAGAAAATGTATATTTATTTTTGAGGCATGATTACAATAAGACTATGTTAACACCAGCCAAATTCTTTGTGGAAAAGACACAGGTCATGATATTTCCAACCATACTACTTTTGGTAGTCAATCAGCTTCATTCCTGTTAGTGTCTTCTTTATGAAATGTGAGGGTAAAAAATTAGCTTATGCTAAACTACCATTTTAGTTTTTAGGTTTTAGGATTGAGCTCTGCTTTTCCCAGAGATGCCTGCCCAAAAATGCGAGGCAATGCCTTTGATGCTTGCATGATGCTCGTTTCAACTTCTAATCACTTAGGTTGTAGTGAGTTTACTCACTACAGTTTAGATTACATGCAGTTCTAGAAATATAAATTAAAAAGCAGATATTTTACATTAACATTAACTTGTTAATACAGTTACCAGCAATGCAGCTCCAGCTTGGCTACCAAAATAATGTTCATATAGAATAGCATTACTGCTTGATTTGTTAAATGAGTTTGCATGTGCAAGTTAAACACAGACAAATTTTTATTCTCTGTGTAATCAAATCAGGTGTTACGCTATTCTTTGCCTAGACATTACAGCTTTTTTCCTTCTTTACAAGAGAAGTATAACAAGCAATATGAACACATTGCAAAACATCTGATGTAAATTATATGCATTACTCATACTCCCTGGTGATTAAGACAATTAAGATAAAGAACACAGCAGTTTTTAACTCTAGGTCAATAGTTCCAATGTGGTTTATGTTAGTAGCAAGCAAAGAAATGCATTATAGCTTCTCAGCAGCCAAATTATTTTGCTGCACAATCACAGTCCTACTGAAAAACTTTACAGATTACCATCATATATATTCATTACGAAACCTCAATGCCAGTCTCAGGCAAACCAAAACCCAAGTCTTTGAAAGAATAAACAGATCTTCTCCCTCATCCTCCAAGAGTGGTTCCCTCAAGACTGGTGGTCCTTTTGAATGGAGAAAATATGGACAGGGAATGCAGTGCTAGCACATGCACACTGCTCCTTATCCCACCATCCATGTGCCAGTACAAGTTCCGCTGGGACATTCCTTTTTAAGGGACTGCTAATTCCTGAACTAACATTTTAGAAACAAAAACCTCTCCTCTCAGGAAAGAAAAAAAGCCAACCTTCATCTGTTTCACTTCCTGCATCCAAATCCTGCCCTTTAATGCAGGAACAGGTAAGACTCCCTTGGCAGCTCACCTATGACTGTCACTTGTCCCTACAACACAGGTATCAGTGACAATACTCTCCATAGTGTTAACAAGGAACTATTAACATGTACTAGTTCATTTTGATATAAACGCCAGATGAACACAGAAACAACAAATGCAATAGATTATCATCCATAAACGATGATATTCCTAACTCATGTTACTGCATGTAGGATAGTAAGTACTATGTGAAGTAGGTTTCATTACTGTGACAGACAGCTTTGTTTCCCATTTTTCATTGTATCACAATTCAAGCACTCATGAATTGCTGCAGAAAAAGTTCTTGCACCCAGCATAAAGTGGTACTATTCAGCAGTGCTTGTATCACATTTCTACAGTAATTTAGCAGATTGTGGAGACTTAAATAGTTAAGTGTTGACCAAAGACTGGTTGCAGTATAGCAATTAAAAATATCTTTTACTTAATCCCTTACTTGTCTAGGTGAACAAGAAGCTGGAAATTAACTAAAAACTCTACATAGCCTAGAAAATGAGCACAATCAAAATTACATGTTTGTATACAACTCATCAAGAGGCAAGAAAAAAGTTTTGGTCTCATTTCAATACATAAATACTCCCCTCAAAAAAAAAAATCAAACCCCTCTACACCCAAACAAGATCACACACCAGGAACACAGCAAAATAAACACAGTAGTGGATTGTAGCAAAGGCCCATTTAGCTCAGTATCCTGTCTCCAAAAGTAGATGCCTAAGGAAGGTTAAGAACAGGATAAGCGTTTATCATACTTCCCTCTGGGTGGTCTCCAATCCTCCAGCTATTTTCAGTTCTTGGGATTTCCTGCAGTTTGTCTGTTTGATAACCCACAATAGATTCCTCTAAGTACTTATCTATTAAGCTCCAAACCTATACAAAGAATTTTAACATTACATAACTTGCTACCACAAAGAAGCTCTCCCTATTGTTCGTTTATAGACTACTAGCTTAAAGCAATGCCCCCATCAAGTTCTTGCACAGGAAGAGAAGTGCAAGTTTCCATCTTCTCCATGTAACTCATATTTCCTTAGACCTTTGTCAGGGCCCCAATCCACTCTGTCACCTTTCCCAGGCTGCAGAGTTCCAGCCTACTTAGTTTTGCCTTATACGGAAGCAATTCCAGACCGTCAATTGTTCTCAAAGTCCTTCTGTGAGCTTTTTCCAGTTCTACTACAGCCTTTCTAAAATTTAGGGACCACAAGTACATGCAGTACTCAACGCGTGGGCGAAAAATATACAGTGACATTTTGATCTCTCATCCTTTGCTGATAAATCTAACGTTTATTTCACTTTTTGACCACTACTGAGCATATAAGGGATTCTTCCACCAATGTATCACAGCTCCAAGACCTTGCTCACTATTGGTAATGGTCAGTTCAAAGTCAATCATCCTATCTGAAGCTAGACCTGCTGCTCTCCCATGTGAGCATCATTTCTGATCTTTCAAAATAATTTCATCCACACTTGATATCAAGTCACTCAGTTTAATAAGGTCCTGCTGTAATTTCTCAAAGTCATCCATTAATTTCACTACCCTGTGTAAGGGCTTCGGGTCATCAGCAAGTACTTTCAATTCACAGCTCAGCCTGGTTTCCAGGGCATGGTGAAAAGCACAGTCCCAGCAGAGATCTCTAGAGCCCTACTGGTTACCTCCCACCATTGTTAGGGTTAATCATGTAAATTTTCCTCTCAATTTTCTTTTCCATACAAGAACTTTTCTTATTACCCTGTGGCTACTTCATTATCTTAAAAGCCTTCAGACTTTGCCAAGAAGTTTAGAAATCAATATATACTGTATCACCTGAATTACCCTTATCCCTATTTGTGATATTTCTAAGAACACCAACAGATTTATAAGGCGGAAGTTCCCTCCACAGAAACACAGTCAATTCACCCAAAGCAAATCATATACGTATTTGGGATCTGTTAATTCTCTTCTCTAGTACAGAATTTTAGTCATTTGCTCCAAAGGTATGTCAGACCTATAGACCTTCTGTTGCCCAGATTCCCTTAGAAAGTTTCTCAGGCAGTAGCATTACCTTGATTGACATACCAGGTGGTCTCAAGTGAGAGACTGTGTTTCACTAATAGTTCAGGTATTTCATTCTTGTACTCTTACACTAATACCACCTGGCCCTAGGCATTTTTTTTATCATTCATTTTGTCAACCTACAATGCAACAAACTAAATCCTTTTTCACTGCCTAACAGAAATTTTCTCTTTAGACATCATCTCTGCTCTCCGTTTTAGTATTTTCTTGGTCAAAAAAAGAAAGCATTGAGGCAACTATCTGTCTGTTCTGTGTTCGGGAATACAGTAAAATATTCAGTCATTCTGTACACGCTGGACAACAGTAATAAAGCAGTCACTATATTCAGTAGGTTGTAGGGTAAAGCCACTTCAGTGAAAGTTTGTCAGCTGGCAGTAAGAAGCTTGGCAATTCCACAACAAGAAGTGATATATGATTTTTAAGACTTAAGGCAGCAGAAGGATAAAGTCAGTTGTCCTTGACACCGAGCCATGGAATTAAGAGTGTCAGTCACTCCTCTTTAAATGTTTTAGCTTTCCAGGCAGTTATATCATGCATCAGCTGCCTACACTGACAAATTCACACCTTTCCACCAACAAAATTAATAGAAAAGATTGAGAACACTATGTTATCTCTGACACTGTTAGGCAAAACTACAACTGCACATAGGTAAATACCATTGTTACTCTGTTTGTTTTTTTTTAAACGAAGAAATACCCTAGATATGTACCCGTATATATAGTCTGTAACAGGAAAAGTCACTGTTGGCAGAAAGGTCGTTCCTGACGAAGGTCAGCATCAAGACCCCAAAGAACTATTCAAACAGAGTATTTTATAATCTGTACAGCAGAAATGAATAACAATGATCTATCATTGGAACAGGTTTCCTGTACCTACAATAGAAGATTTACAATAAAATGAGTTTACTTGATAAATGCTGGTGGCATATCCCTTTTCAAGATCTGGTCTTCCGTTGTCTGCACAGTCTCTTTTCCAACCTGCAGGAGAAAGAAAGAAGTCATACTTAAGATTCAGAATTTCACTGTAAAGCCTAGATGAAAACAAATAGCAAAATAGCAACAAAAAAATTGATTTGTACTAATGACAATTCCTTTCACTAGGTTTGCTGTTGCTGTATCTATTTGAGACCACTATATACTGTGGCTATTCTAATGCTTTAGAAATCATACTTTGTTTCCTACCAACATGTCTACTAAATTAACTGGGGAGGGGCACTTTTCCTTCTTCCCACTCTCCATAGAAACAATACTATTTGACTGCTACACTTAGCTGTAAACTTAATCCCTGTGAACTCTGTAGGCTTCCGTCCCTCCTAATCACCACAAGTCAGAAATCAAGTTCAAAGTTTAAAAATTACCCCCATTTTGCTATTCAACCTAGTCTATTAGAAAAGTGTGGTTAATTACTGAGAATACACCCCACCATCCACATTCACACCACCCTTCAGGCAAAAGTAATTATGCAGAAGCTAATAAAGAAAGAGATAAAGTAAGATCTAGAGCTTTCTATACACTAGCTCTTGTGTTATACAATAGAAGTCTTTACAATTGGTAGTGGCTCTCTGAACTGTGAGATCACCAATTTGACAAAATATTTCCAGCTCCTTTGTTCACTGTATTTTCCAGCTGAATAAGCTATTCAGAAAGGCATCACAAAGCAGAAGGTCTTTAACCCAGACACTAGTTTGTGTTAAGAGCTGCCAGGCCTGCTCAAGCTAGACAAGATAGCCCTGAAAATCCCTCATCAGCTGGTGTTTAAAGATTTACTGGTTTTTGACTGAAGTTGTACTGTGCCAGTATGCATAGCACTTGCCAATTCTAATGCTGTACAGCCTTCCAGAAGCACCATTATGTCCTTTGCCAAAAACTGCATCTCACTAGTCTGGTCCTTTTCAGAGGGGCTTTACATTAGTAAATTTGCCCCAGTATTTTATTTGGTTCAAACACAGAGTCAGCCTAGCCTACATTTAGGGGGTTTTTTTAATTTATTAGTACTACACTCACAAGTAGTCACACAAATATTTATAAGTAATGAAGGGAAGAGCAGAGAGGACATTAAAGATCTTTAATTTTATGACAGGTTTCTGTCTCTCATCATCATTGTAGGTTCACTAACAGCCATACTCCCTCCTAGTACACAGTGCTGCAGTGCTGCTTTGACTCCTAAACTTCATGGCAATGCCTCAGGAGCACATTTATAAAAGTCTCTCTTATGCCCTGTTTCTTAGGACAGGGTTACATGACCCACCAGAGACTATGCCTGCTTTGTTCTAATTATTTCCACTGCAGTCATGAAACAGTTTGTTTCTCACATGTTTGTATGCACACATGCACGACATGCATGATAAAGATGACACAGAAAAGGGGTAATTTGCATAAACTTTGGATTACCCATCCTTCAGACAGAGGCTGTCACCAGGTAAAAAATGAAGAGTAATACTTTATTTCCAGAGAACCACTGGGAGAAAAACCCATTGCTTTCAGGATTTATTTCTCTTGCAGCTGTACCAATCTGCATATAGTTCAGTTTATTTAAAAAAATATTTCTAAGGATATACAGGTTTTAAAGAATGCATGAAAAATAAAGCTTACAATGGGGGAGGCAGCTTCAATTTGAAAGTCATTCTAATAATCATTATTGCTATTTTATATTGAACAGTCAGTCAGGAACAACCAAGAAACAATTTCTGCTCAAGTTACACACTTGATGCAAGTTCTTTTTAGTTTTATTAGACTGTACAAAAAGCATTTCTTCATTCAGGTGGGAAAGCAGAGGTCTCTTCTACAAGATGATATAGCTAAGTTCACTACTCAAAGAAGAATTATCAACTAATTATAGATATATATACACTGTATACGCACTTCATATATTTATACATACACATATATGGACATTCTTTGCTATGCCTAGCTAGGATCTTCAGTCTTCAAATGAAAGTAACATAGAATATGAGTAAATTCCCATTTCCATTTTTTGTGGGGAGTTTTAACCTCAAAGCTTCCCTGAAACAGTCTTTATCCTAAACCGCAAAACCAGATCATTTCTCTTCCAAGTCCACCAAAAAGCAGAAATACTCATTCCTCCAATATCCTCAGCACCATACAGCACACAGACAGGACACAAGATTTCAGGCAGTTCCCATGATGCCTCAATTAAAAAGATCCCCTACCTTTCTAGAAGAAAGGACTTTTTACCATATTTTAAGCACCAATACAGCACACACTCACTGAATCTGTTTCAACTTAAAACCTTGTGGCTCAAACAAAAGCATTTCATATTTATATAGCTATTAACCTTTCCGGAAGTTGCTCTTTGCATTTGTAGCAAAGGTATAGAGATGGAATGTAAAGAACGTACTTCACATATCATTTAACAGGCAAAGTCTCAAAACGTAAAGCCACAGTCATTACTAAAAATATACAACCCCAAGAGAGTTTTGTGGGTTTTTCCTTTTTAGCTTTGTGGTTAGGGGTTTTTTTTGTTTTGTTTCTTACTTTGTTTTAATAAGATCCGATTTCTTTAGACTGAGTTTTACATACGCTAAGCAATTTCCAGACATGCTGCAGTATAACACAAGGTAGATATTCACTCACCTCTACCTTCTTCATATTCCAATACCAAGGAAATGAAGTTTTTTTCCTTAAGGTGTAATATCTACACATTCCCTATTTCAGGCAGAAGGCTGTCAAGCTTCATGGTAATACAGAACAATTATTTGGGAAACCTGCATTTTATTTCTATCCAATAGTATACATGTGGAAAAAACAGAATTCCTACTTGGGTTTCAGATATTCTTACCTAAGATACTTTTTCCCTAACTAACTGGGAAGCAACAGTCTCCATGGAATAGAAGCTTTTAAGTAATACTAAAGTGGCCATTACCCGTGGTTCCAAAGGAACTGCGCTGGTTAGCACAGTAAAGAGACCATAACTTCTTGAACACTGTACCTGCCCAGAGCAGCACAGAGGAAGGGAAGCTCTCAAGCAAAACTTCCCAAGACCGTTTCATAGTTACAACTTCTACCCATCCACATTAATTTCTATACTTTTTGGGAGATCAGAGGCAAATCAGTTGAATCAAGATAAAGAATGAGCTACTTCCCTGCTTGCTCCCTGCTACTTAACAACAGTGAACAAGAGGCTGACAAGTCTAGAAATTTAGAGGAAATGGGACACACACAAGTCAGAGGGTATATATGGCCACTGAAAAGCCTTCTAGGAATGCAGCTAGAAGAACCAGGGGAAGATTGAGATTTCCTGCTGCTTTTGGCTTTTAATGTTGCTTGTAGGTCTCATCTACTCTTATCTGCCACTGATTAGTAGAAGATAAGTATGTTTAAAGCTTCCTGCTGGGGAGTATTTTCTCCATGGAAAAGCAAGAGGAAAACTTTCTGATCAGGCTGAGGTTTTTCCTTAAAACCAGTTTTGCAACTTTTTGCCATGTCTGCTTCTACTGCAGGAAAGACAAGACACAAGCACCCCACAAGGTCCACAAAGACACTACAAACACTCAGTAATATCTAGGTGTCTTAACTTCTAGAAGTTAAATACAACTGCATATATCATATAGAATAAAACACTCAAATATTTAAGGTGAGAGTCCAAAGTTTATTGTTTGGGGGTGGTTTTGTTTCTTTTTAAAGAAAGATTCTTCTGAATGCCTATATTGGTAATACCAATTTGACAATTTGCCAAATGCCAGAAGAGAAATTTTTCTTGCAGCTTATATGATTTCCCCAGTTAAAAAGGAAGATCTTAGAAGAATTAGTTCTTGCAATATTCCAGAAGCTAATTTAAAACATTTGTCATTTTAGCAAGGAGCCTAAGAATATTCCTGCATCATCATCCAATGAACCATACAGCCCTGGCTGTAACACTAGCAGAGCTCCAAGTTTCTCCCAAGGAATAAGCTATGGTTGAGTTTTGCTTGACAAATCTCCATACCACTCAAAGTGATCTAGTCTGTATGGCATAAGAGCAACTTAACCATAAACCATCTCACATTAAAATCCAGTTGCTGGTTTATGCATTCTTTCATGTTTTCAAGCTTCCAGGAAGTGACATGACAATGGGAGTGTGTTAAATATCACATCAGAAATTTGTTGTACATCACTGCAGTTCCATGAAGTTCTCTGCAACTTGTTTCTCAGTTTCTTTAGATGTTTGTCCTGAAAAAATAAACTGAAGTATTTGCTGTAACTCTACAATGACAGCAGTTTCTACATTGGATATCCATGTCTAGAATCCATCTCAAAACAGAGTTGCCAGTCCTTTCCCCCCCACCCTGCATTTTGAGAAAGTAAAACTGGCCTAGATTTCCAGACTATGAACAATCCATCAAGCAGAGCTAGAAGCAAGCTAAAGTTACACCAAATTTATGCCTACTCCTTGCTGGCACAGATACATTTCAGGGCAGACTAAAAAATACAACATAGGCAGAGAGAATTATATCTTCATGAAAGCATTGTGAATTCAGGTGACAGACTGAGGGAGTCTTACGCATGACAATATAAGGGAAATGATGACTGAAGTTAATGGTATCCAGTTTTGTGGTTTATACCTTTCATAGAGTTTGTCCCTCCCCACAAGGCTTGTCCATTGAAGGCCTAGAAAGCAGGTCCTTTATCTCAAACTGAGTTCAGAGACAAGTTTGTCTCAGTGGGTTCAAGACTGGCATGGGCTCATTAACTACTTCACAGTTGTTCAGTTTTCCCTTTGTGAAACAGTCATTGGAGCCAAATTACATGTAAAGCGCTTGGGAAGGAGCTCTGGCAGCTAAAGAGAAGCAAACAGGACTTAGCTATTTACCTTCATTGTTGTCAGCGACACTATTTTGATTGCAACCCATGTTCTGTTTTTATTTACAGTATCAAGCAGATCCAGTTGTTGGCATTTCAAGCTATTTCAGTCAGCTCTTTCTCTGAAATACAGCTGTTTGAGTGAATGTTGTTTTATCATGCCCTGACTCTTAGCTACCATAATCCATGTGGTAAGTGTTAGCAAAACAGAATTGCATACATCCTGGCATAGCAGCAAAGCATAAAACTTTGCCAGGTGCGAGTCAAACAGCTTTAGAGTACATCATGAAATTTCTTGGTCACGCCTAAATTTCACATGTCACTCAAAAATCATCATCAGATAACAGACAGCTTCCAGTAAAGAAAGAACTTTATGCAAACTGCGAACAGAAGAGACAAGCAATGTTGAAGTGTTTTGGAAAAATCTAAGAGAACAGGTTTATAGGTTACTCCTCATAATCTAATCCTTCTTATCCAGTAAGGCTGAAAAGAGTCAGTTATAACAAGGTACAATAATACAACTTTTTTTTTAAACACAAAATATCTTTTTCCTTCAAAGGCTCTCTTGGAAGCATTTAACAAATCAAATCTGCAATTTCTTCATCATTCCACTCTCATCTTGCTTTGAATTATAATTGGGATTGTTATGTCACTTGCAATTAGTGAGTTTAACACTGTTCTAAGAAGCTGTAAGTTTTTCTATTTATCTGTAGGGGAATAGGCCAATACAACCAGAGACTGATAAATAAGTGCAAAGAAATACGCAGCTGAATTCTCCTCCTGCTTCTAGTTTATGCCAAACAAACAATGCACATATACTACCAGTAACATCAGTCAACAGGACCACTTTTCCTTCAAGCCAGGCATGAACCTAAAAGAGCCTATCTACTTTGCCTTTCAGTTAATATGAAAGCCATATATTGGCTCCTGGTTTTCTCATGATTACTCCGGAGACTGCATTCCAGGCATAGCAAAGTGTAATTTCAAAGTCATCTGGCAATAAGTCAAGTAAATTAGAACACTCGAGCCATCTGGTACATAATAGCAGCAAACTGACCTACCTGTCTACACTGGCAATTAAGACAAATTCAATTGGCTTGAGGCTAAGGAAATCCTGCTGTCCAAGTGAAATACATATGAAACAAGAACCATATGGAAACCAAAAAGTGACATCATTTGAGTACCAAAAGACTTTTATTCACACTGCTATTGTCTACTAACTCTGTTACCAGTACAGAGCTAAGTCTTGAATGGCTTAGCTAATTACAGGACACATAACTTAATGTAAAGGAAACAAAAGCACATATGATTATGCGAGACTTTTTACAGAACTATTATAATTTGGAAATTAGTTCTTTTATCAAGAGAAGAGTTTCTTCTTCTAAACCAGTACTTCTGAGTTATAACTACCTTAAGACATTATAAGTCCATTCAAATAACATAAGTCAGCTCTGACCTTTGAGCATATAGAAAACTCACCGGGAAAAATAAGATACAGCAATTGTCCTCTACAAACGAGATTCACAGCTGCAACTAGCTACTGTTATCTTACAAGAAAGTCTAAGGAAGCACCTCGTACCAAACTGCATGCAGACTCCAAAAGCTCTTCCGGTTCATTTCCATGTACCCAGAGTTTAAGAGCACCTCTTAACATAAGATCTGTTGCAGATGTATACACAGATTAGTACTGTACTAAAAGATAACACATGTGGTATCATAGAGCTAAATTCTCTCCTTATGCAGGTGCTTGTCCGAAAAGCAAGCAACCACCCAACACCATGATGCTGCTGGTAAGTTTGTATCATCTTTGACAATTGCTAATATCTGCATGTTAGAATTTTGGTTGGTAAGGATCCCACCCTATCCCCTCCCCCAGTAACTGATATGCATCCTGTCCCCCCAGCCTTCCAAGTGTTAAGTCAAGTAGAAGTATCTAGAAAGCTTACTTAGGATTAAGGCTTTTTGATTCTGTTACTAACAGAGTCATAAAAAGTCTCACCATAAGAAGTTCATAAATCATATCAAGCGCAAGAAAGATTTCTGCCCAGATATAGCAGAGTGGCCTGTGAGAATCTGTGTTTCTAATATAGAGATAAATATTGTACTGCACAGAGTCTCTAAACCAACCCAAGTTATAGCTTCACATAGGTAGTAACAGACTTTCTCCCCAGGCTGTTTTTTACCACTCATCAGAATGACAAACGAAGTTGGAGGTGGTCTCTGTAAGAATATTATTAAATTGGTATTTCACTTATCCATATGTTGACACAGAAAATATTCAAGGAGCTGAAAAAAGAAAAGACAAATTAATATGTATTCTCTGTTACTTCTTGAGTAAGTTTCAGATGTAGAACAGTAGAGAAGTTTCTTCCTTTCAAGTTTCTAAGATTCTACTAAATCAGGTGCTAGGCAGATTTCCACTATAAATGCCTTAATTTCACTTTGATATTTAGTTAACTACAAAATCTGTTGTCACTTTTTGAGACATTTTACTTTTTTAAAACACTGCTAATTTGACAGGTATTGTTAACTACATGAGGCATTTTAATATACCACAACTGGAAATGTAGGTTGGCTACCAGACACTGAATTTTAGTATCTTTTATTTGTTATATGAAAACTTGTACTGACTTCTAAATACCAGACTGTTCAACACTGATTTTCACTCTTACACAGAAAGAAAGGTCAGCACTGCTTCCCTTATGAGCTCCCTCCTAGATCATCAGTGGTTCCAGAGTAATAAAATTTTTTCTAAGTTCAAGACAGTAACAGTTCCCTGCAGGAAGACAAAATTTATAAGCATGAGAAAGAAAAAGCAGTTTTGAACACCTCTGATAGCAGTGGGAGGAGGAATACAAATCGTCATTGATTGTAAGACACAACAAATCAGCCTAGAGACTCACTTTTAGCACCTGATAAGCACAATACATTTATCAGTAGATAAACAGAAGAATGCTCACCACCCCACCATTTACATGACACTGCGTTTTAACATATTATAAAATGTAACTATTCTGCTAAAGCCACTGTCATGAAACCACCCTTCATTCTAAGCAATTCTGAAATTCTTAGGACAATTCCAACACCACCACCTCCCACCACCTCTTCCCATGACAGGTTCAAGTTACTGAACTTGTTCTCGTCTGCCTGTCTTATTTATCTGCAGCCCGGTCAAGCGAGTATGACTTCCATTACCTTGATGGGTTACAAAAACTAAATGGGTTTAGTGCTAAACAATGTACTGAGGTAGAGAAGGAATACACAAGAGATACTACCTTAATCTATCTACTTAAGTCAACCTGCAAATGCAGGAACTAGACAGAGCTGTATCCCTCGTTGACTTCGTTTAATCCTAGTGTTTGCCTCAAGGGAAACATACTCATCTAAAATTAGCTTGATTGATAAAGTAACATTTTTCACTGAGTTTTTAATATTATATTAAAAATATCTTCGTGTCTGCACTAGTACATGGTTGAAGCAACAGAAACTCGCAGCAGTCACTTTTTGGCACAAGCCCTCCCACAGTGTTTCTTCACCAGCAAAATATGTACTAACATCATATTTCATAGTGATTATTCACCTTCTGTAGCATATTGGACAATTTGTCTTTCATAAGAGTCTCATTTACTTGACTAACAGTTAATTCAAGTGTACAGTAAATTAATGGTGTAAGTCACTGCTCACACGTTAAATAGAACGTCTTAATTTGCTACAACAATATTTAGTTACATTAATAAGAATAAGGACTAGAAATGGTGGGCTGTTTTCCAGGGGACAGTGCTCATTTACAGCACCATTAAAAACTTAATATTAGTTTGACACTCTTAACTGATTTTTTCCCAGCTTGATTTTTGCCTTCAGCGCTTGTGACCACTTATATCAGCTCTGCAAGAAATTCAGCATGTAGAAGACAACCCACTTATGTGCAGAGTCATCACAAAGAATTTGCAAACTATTACAAAGTAGCCACTCAGTAGAAATAACTGATAGAGGATATTAAAAATCAAAGAAATGTCTGTTCCGAGTTAGATGAAGACTTACTCTGCTGTTTAAATTAGTTTTTAATAAAACTTGCTGTGCAGTCAAATAACAAACTACTTTTCACATCCAAAAAGGCTTTAAAAACAATTACTTTCAACAGCATTTGCTATTTATTTCTTGACTCAAACTGAGAAAATTATTCTTTGAAGAGGTTTAAGTGATAAAGGCTAATAAAGTATAGCACAGCAGCAGACATTACCAATGTAGTCAGAATCTTCTACTACAGGATGACATAACCAATAGGAGTGGTATAATCTAACTAATTTCTAGTTGTCAGTGGTTCTTTTGGGTAATTAGGTCTGTAGAATAAATTAAATCATCAAAATTCTCACTCAGAACAACTATTGACTTCCATGCCATCTTGAGTAGCATCTACTCTTAACCACTTTTACAGTCTACATTCAGCCATTAAAACCTGTTTCCACCCAAAACAGTGCTGGAGCCAGCCTACTTTAAACCAAAGCTTAGGTCTAACATTAATATACATTACATTCTACTTCTCTGTGTTCACCCAGTTAAAGCATTATGAAAGCATTACTCTTGCAGTCCTTACTAGAAAGCTTAGTTCACATAATATTGAAACCTGTAGGACTTTTCTTTGTACCAATGGATTTGTTTGGCTCTTACTGTAGACAGTAGCATATGAACATGCTTGATGGGATGGACAGACTCTCTCAGTGTAGCTCTGTAATATGAAGCTACTACTATTCTCAATTGAAACAAAGGGGGAAGATTAGGTACTGTAAGCAAGCAACTTTAAGGTTACAATCCAGTACATACAAGTATCTAAGCTAAAACGGCTTATTTTATTAAGTTCCCATGACTGGCAAAGCTGGCTGAAGTCTAGCTTCACCTCTTGCATACAAAAGGAATAATCCTAGTCACTGTTAGGTTTGAAGTTGTACAGAATTAAGCCTCTATAAACTTGGCTTAAAAATTAATCTTTAAATCTGAAACTGAATCACAAGGAGATATCAGAAGATTCAACTTCTTTAAACCAGAAGTTTTTTCACTGGAATTTGTTAGCATTTTAGAGCTCCATTGTGCCATGGGCTGTACAAATACATAATATTATGCAGTCCACATATATCAGCAGACCATTGCTGTCTCACATTAGAAGAACTTTGACAAAATCAACTCCGCATTAGAATAAGGATATTAAAGCGCTACCAACACTTGATAGTATATAATTGCTACCACTTTGAGAAGTTATAGGTACCATTTTTAACTGTTTAAATCCTTTTATAAGTTTAATAGAAATTAATGAAAAATCCTTTAAATCTTTGTAAGGTAAACACATTTAGAGATGTAGTTCCTTTACCTGCTACAAGAATGCGGTTGAAAAGAGAAACAGCAGTATTGCTGCATATCTGACTAAAAGCATCTCCTATAACAGGAAGCTACACTTGTTCCCAACAACATTTTGTCCTATTTGAGGAAGTTGCTCCAAATTTAAAAGCAATGGAAGAGAAGAGAACCACTCTGCTGAGCACCATTATACTATATGAAACAGAAATACAAGTTTTGGGGCCAGCTAACTAGCTGTCTGGAAAGCCTGTCTGAAGAGAGGTATTACACCCAATTGTGAAAGCAGAAGCTAGATCCATCAAGTTTACAAACCCCCTCATGGCTTACTTCCTCCATTGCCACACAGTAACAAGGTTAGCTATCAGCATCACCAAAATATTTAAAACTAGTAAGCCATGTGCAGGAAAGTTTGCTCTTTGCAAGAAAAAAGTGCAAGACAACTCTGTAAAAATCTGCCACAACAAAGGCTAAGCAACAACTGTTTGTAGCAGTTAGTAACTGCTTCAGGGTTGTAAAACCTCTTCACTATTTCACTATCCTGAGTAGTTGGAACACAGGTCAGAGACCTCAACTGCCCCCCCTTCCAGATTGTCAGAGCAAAATTGTTATGCCAGACATTAGCTTGCAATTGAGAGATAAAACACTTGATATTCTATAGCTTTGAACTACGATAATCACTGATGTCAAGCTGGGAAGATAAAAAATAATCAGATCAACAGAAAAATACATTCCTTCCTGCTACATGGGGGGTGGGCTGGGCTCAGCTGGTCTGACAGCTCAAGTGCCAGTGGAGTCTAGTCAGAGACCTAAGGAATGCAGGTTTTGTCCAGCATTAACTTAAGAGAAGTAAAATGAATTCTATGCTATTACCCTTTTTTTTTCAGGGAAAGATTGAAGTCAAGCTGAAACCCAACTAAAATTTACTGACGTTCCTATTCTTCCCACTCCCCACCTTTTTTTTTTTTGAGAAAAAGGGAACTTTTTATAAGCATGACAAAGAATCAAGCAGCACTTCTTCAGTTGCTACAGTTAAGTCAGTTGTTTGGCAGTTACTAGCCCTTCACAATCAAATTTTTTTGTCATTCTATCAGGGCAAGCTAAATAAAGTGACCTTTTCACCACTACTCTGGAGTTCGAGAGAAACTCCATTTGTTTATCTCTGTTATTCAGCACAACTATTATGCGGTAAAAGCTGCAAAGACAGCAGGGCTTTTTAAAGTGATTTTTAATGTAGTCTAACAAACACTAGTCAGTTTACTAACTTGTTCTCTTACCTAAAACCTCTTAAAAGTTATGCAGTAATTTAAGAGTGTTTTTACACTTGAGAATAAATTTTATTGCAAGTATTGAGTGGTTTTATGACCTTTTTGTAACCAAATCAGCTTTAAGACTTAGCTGAAGGATATTTAGACACATGGACACACATTCGGAGGCTGAAATGGGAAACATCTTTTGAGATCAATCTTGAGCAAAGTTACAAAAAAGTAAGATTTTTAAAAGCAAGTAGATAACCAAAAAAGTAACCTTCCCAGTAACTTCTGAGTGGATGCTTGAAGCAGCACTTTTTATAGTGATAACACTTAAGATAAACATCCAGTACATGACACACTTCAGTATTAAAAACCTCTCCTAAGCAAGCTTAGATGACTACATGGATATATGTTAGCAACTGACAAGGTTTCCACAGAGTTTAAATAGGATAAAATATTATCCAATAAAAGAACATGCCAGCTTGCATACAGCTAAACCTTGGCACTAATTGTTTCATTCAGTCATGCACTACTATATCCCATTTTGAGATTAACAGTTTAACCTATCTGTGCATAGGCAACAAATGATATTTTACTTGTAAATGAGAAGTCAACTTTTTCAAAACCTAACCAAATTTGTGGTCACCAGGAACCAAATCCACCCAAAAACTCTTGCAGCTTACAAGTTATCTGGCTGTCATATGTACTGTCAGTCTGGTTGAAGACTGCTTCTGCTCCTTCCAAGGAAGTATTGTGCAGGCAAACAAAACAAGGCCTGCATAAGAAAAGAAAGTTTTATTAATGCTTCCCTCCTCAAAAACAGCTGCAATATGCAGCCTCCTCTAAACTCAGGAAAAGGTTTGAAGACAGCAGAGGAAGCAACTCAGCTGGAATAACTGAAGTTCCAGATGACAGCTTTTAATAGCTTCCCTGCTTGACAGGAGGAATCTTCAGACTCTTCTGCAGCTGAAGAGCTGATATTCAGAAAATGGCTGAAAGACTAAAATGGGCAAGGAAGTTGATATGGACTTTCTTGGTTCAGCATTTAATAAGCTTCACATTTTGATACACCTGCTCCTTACATTATATAGCAACTATTTGATGAGAATTTAAAAAAATGAAAGACTGAAGAGAACAGTCATTACTGTTTGCCAGCACACAATGCCTTAGCTAAGGTGACACTTGTGACTTACCCAGCAGAGGCCAGAGCGCTCGTCATCAATTCAGGGGTTACAGAAATAAC
Organism: Gavia stellata; assembly: GCF_030936135.1. NCBI lineage: Eukaryota > Metazoa > Chordata > Aves > Gaviiformes > Gaviidae > Gavia > Gavia stellata. Next base: position 17,310,763 of record NC_082602.1, read on the forward strand.
CATCATCTCATACTGCTACTTTGGCACTTCTGTGACTACACCTGTTAAAGAAATTATATTCTTGTGCACGCTTCAGCATTTAAGGAGGGACTGGCTTGTCTCTGTAGCTCATGCAAAGACTCAGCTACTAAAATGCAGTTCAAGTTTAATACCATTATACTTTGCTATTCCCACAAACAGAAGATAAACATTGAAAAGAACAGTCTTGTACTGCCATCAGTGTGTCCATTAAAAAGAAGAGACAAAAGCAGTCTTTTCCATCACCTACTTTAAAAAGATGCAATGCTGGATAAACACCATCACAAGAATATCAAGTACTCCTGAATATCCTCATGAACTGCAAATGCATTTACATTCATTACAGAACAAGGCTTTCGGTCTTTGCCCACTGCTAACCCGAACTGAGACTGCCTTGAAATAATCTGTACCTTTTAGGACAGTTAAAAGTTTAGACAATTTTGGAATTACCATACAGGGTTTACTGTATCCTAACCAAGTGAATGAAAACTGTCACAACTGTAGTTTGCAGAGCAATGAGGCCAGAACAGTTGCAGCATACCCAGACATTTTAAGCCACATACACGAAGATACCTGAGCATTAAGCCTGTAAAACTACCCAAAGCAGTACTTTTTCTTAGTTCTGTTATTTGGCATTTTGTTTATGCACCATATTTACCTGAGGACCAGGTATGACAGTGGCTCAAGTCAAACCTTCTTAGGCCATCACAGAAAATCAGTTTAATATGAAAATTGCTTACCTCCACTGCAATGAGGAATACTGTACTTTTACACACTGTAAGCTCTAAATACCATCCTTCATTAGTAGATAGATACAGATTGAGAAGCCAAAGAGAGAAGGCACTCTGCTGTAAGAAACAAGGAAGAACTGGTTGGGAATGCAAAGATCAGGTGCAACCTTAGCTGCAGTGACCATGAGATGGTGGAATTCAGAATCCTGAAAGGAAGAAACATGACAAATCAGACCCTGGGCTTCAGAGGAACAGACTTGGCCTCTTCAGGGACCTGCGTGGAGAAATCCCATGAGATACAGTCTTGGAAAGAAGAGAGGTTCTGGAAAGCTGGTTGATTTTCAAGGATCACCTCACTCAGGATGGTTCACCCTGATGAGCAGGAAGCTAAGCAAAGGTGGCAGGAGGACTGCCTAGATGAACAGAATGCTCCTGACAAAGCCGACATGGGAAGTAGGCACACAGAGGTAGATGCATGGACAGGTGACTCAGGAGGAATACAGAGATGCTACCTGAGCATGCATGCAGGGATGGGGTCCATCCCCAAGTCTATCTAGAGTTCTATGTGGTGAGGGAGACGAAGGACAACAAAAATGCTTGTTTAAGTACAGCAGCAGAAAAATGAAGACTAGGCAAGATGCGGGCACACTGCTGAATAGGTGGGGGGCCTGGTGACAACACAGAAGAGGCCAGAGTACTCAATACCTTCTTTACCACAATCCTTACTGAGAACATCTGCCTTCAGCAATCCCAGGTCCCCAAGACACACTGAAAGTTTGGCACAAGGAAAACTTACCTTCAGTGAAAGAAGATCAGGTTACAGTCGCTATTCTGTGGGTGTAACCACTGACGGAAAATGCAATGCGGTTATTACAAAAGGTCTCTTCATAAGAATTCTAAGCCAACAGCAACAAGACACACAAGTTTTCTACAGGAACAGCTTGTTTCTGTTCTCCATTCTTTACTGGAGAACACTGACATTAATCATCAGTTTCCTACCCTACCCATGAAGTCAGGGTACTGGGAAACTGTTCCAACACATGTTCTCTCAGTGAGAGAAAGAGTTAATGACCATCATCATTTAAGAGTCTATACGAGCTGACAGTTTCAGTAATCATGGAAAGCCTTTGGGAGTTGAGGGGTTTTTTTTTTCCTTCTTCCCTTTTCAACAACCAGTATTGTTATCCATTGATCATTATTCATAATGTAAATAATTATTCTGAAGCATCAGAAGATTATTTACTTCAGAATAAGGTATTTGTTCAGCATGTTTTCACAGAAAACTTTGGTTCTAGTCTCAGGATAAGAGCAAGTAGAAGTCATACCTCAGTAGACTTGAATTATTAGGCAAAGTAAACAAAGGATAGGTTTGTCCCCTCCACTGATTCTCTATCCAGTTTTTTATATTCTTACAAATGCACTAGGGCCTGAAATTACTACAGAGACTAACTAGACCTACTTCCAAACATTATGCACATAGAGTTCCGCCCCCCACCCCCAATTCAGTTTTGAGCTGCTAGGCTCATGTTTTGAGGAGATGCTTATTGGTGAAATATTTGTAACTGAAAAGAAGATCCAGCCTTTATCATTTCATCTCTCCATGCAGCAAGTCATCCTGTATTCACAAAGTGTCTTCTGAAATGCAGATAGTTGGAATAACCATTCATCTAAGGTGCATTTCCATGCATCAACACAAGTTGGTTACTTCAGGCTCCAATTACAGGACATTATTTAGGGTTAATTCTCTCTTGCCTGATGTCATAAAAATTAAGGAAGAAATTATACAATTAAACATTACAATTAATTTAGTGGATTCACTTAGAACAGTTACATAGTTACAGAGAATATACTTTAGTGTTCAACTTAGATAACAATGCTCCCTAGTAAGAGCTCCTATTGCTGTGTTTAAAGATAAATGCCAGGAAGGATATCATTTTGCAGGCATTAAGAACCATGTCTGCAGATGCAAATTCTGTATCAAGAATTGCTTTTCAGCATTTGACTGAGGAAGTGACAGAATAGAATTTGTGTCACTGAAGAAAAAAAAAACATTACACTGCAATGTTTAAGGTATAGTTTGCCAGTCTGACTTGCTTTTCAGAGTAACAAATGGCAGCAGAAAATGGATATTAATAACAGTAGATACTTTGAGTTCATATTTGAAGTGAAAAAACACAAAGCCGGTAAGACTTAGTAAAACAACGCGGTCAGAAACAAGAGCTTAGGAACAACACATACAAGCTGTACAACAGAAGTAGGGATAAAAAGCTAGTCTTAGCTATATGTGAAGCCACTACCAAAATTAAGCTGTACTCAAGGCAAGGACTGACTAAGATTGGCCTATTCTTTCCTTTGGAAAAGTAATCGGCCAAAAAGTGTCATTTGGCTTTTATTTAAGAATTCTAGCAGACTTGGAACAAGAAACATATCCTAGCATTTGCAACAACCAGTTAGTGATTTCAGTCATCATTTCCAGTAACTAGTATTAACACCACATGTTTGCTAATACATCTTTAAAACCACTGCTTGGTTCACCCCACCCAGTTCTCTCAAAGACTTGCTTCATCAATCCAAATTTCAACTATATTGGGAAAGGGACAACACCTGTAAATTACCCTGCTTATGCTCTGAAGCTACGTATTTCTAAGTGCAAAACATACTGAACTGTGTTTTATTTGGTTTGTTGTTTTATTAAAATATAAAAGAATTCCACATCTACAGTCCAATACTACCATATCGAGAGTATCTTCTTGTTTCAAAGCACAAAGCAAAATTACAGGACACTCTAAAGTAACAAGAAGTCAGGAACAAGAAGAAATTGCTAAACATTCGCCCTTAATATGGATTTAACAACTCCTCCCTCACTGGTGTAATTCACTTATGCAGCAGAAAGCATATTTCAAGTTTTCCAGAGCAGGAGTGGTATACACCATATTGTTGGCATATGGAATTTTTTAGTCCAACTGCCACTTTAAGGTTATCCATTCCACAATAATATTCTCAGGTTTTATGCCCAAAAAGCAAGCTGCATGTAATTACTAATGGAGGCATTTACCATCTCTATGCACATTTAAAGGAACAGAGAACAAAAGATTCCTTTTAAAGCTGATGGAATAGACTGGTATAAATTAAGTCTCCAAACACAATAATAGAACAAAGACTATTCCATTCAAATCAGAAGCTGATTTATCACTTAATGTAAAGACAACTCCTAACAGATAAAAGCAAGAAAGAAGTTTATGATGTGCTTTTGTTATTACAGAGTTGCTTTCTGTCTGATTAATCATTAATCACTCTTCCCCCTGTCCCTTCCGTGCACACACCCTAATGGGTTTTATCCACTTCCTTGGAGCATATGGCCACAGTTCCCACAATATGGTAAATTACCCCAAAGAAATGGCAGGTACATTGAAGTAGAACATTCCATTTCAAACAAGAAAGAAATTTTTATTATTTGAAAAACATTCTCTCTGCTAACACTATTCACAAGTTTCTACTACACATAGACAAGACCTAGAAACCTATAATGGAAAGACTTACTCTCTGATGAGATCAGAGCTCTTCTAGTACTCTCATTCACTTGTCACTAAGTTTTCAAGTTCTGTAGAGTTCAGATGAGCTGCTGTAACAACCCATTTCTTTCAGCTTAAAGATATTCCAATACAATAAACTGGAGGTGGGGAGGCACAGATCTATACATATCCCATGACAAGTTAAATGTCAAGAAAAAATTCAGAAAGTTACTACAACCCCTTGAGAGCCATCTTTTGTGCTGTGCAGAAAATTCCGCAAGGGAAAAGCTTACATTTTTCCTTTATTTTCTATCCTTTTCCAAGATGCAATATTTATGTAAGCTAATTTTTCTCTCAAAAAAGAGAAACACTAAGCTGTCCTCAACAGCTCACTCCTCTCTTGTATACCCCGAGATACAGCCAAGTCAGCTACGCCAGAAGAAAACATAAGGATGAGGAAGCTGTTTTACCATCCACTTTCCACAACAGTCAGACCATTTCTCTTCATTCTAAGTGTTCAGCCCTGTATTTGACTTCTGCTGCAATCATGACAAGGCTTTCAAGGCAGGCTGCATTTGTCATTAATTCATTTGTATGAGTGATTTCCAAGCTGATGGTTTTTCCAAGCTGGTGGTTTGCAGGTGTTGGTAGGCAATTCATAGCCTGTCCAGGGAAAATGCACAGCTCTTTCTGCATGACCCTGCAACTTCTCACTTGACAGAGGGCCATGGATACGCACCCAGAACATGAGAATTGATTCAGGTAATTACTACTTAATTCACTAGGATGAGATAGGACAGCTGCTATAGCTACACCAAATGCACCTCTTTCACAGTTGAGTTTTTCGTTTGGTTTATTTCAAACTTGATGTCACTGCCTAAGTACAGGTATAAAAGTTCACCTGTTTTGTGAGTAATCTGTGTGGTTTTAGTTGTGGTGGGCTTCAGCTGGTGGTAGTTTAGAGACTGACCTCACAACTTTAGGAAGTGACAAAAACCTCTTACACAAATGACTGTTTGACCCAGTGCTGTAGGGTTTTGTTCTCATTAAGTACAACCTCCAGTTAAGTTTAATCTTACTCTAGACTGCATTTATTTACTTTTAAAAATAGTGCTTAAAAGCTAAGGGACCCTTACTGATGATTAGCCTGACCTGCTAGTTGTGGTTGGTGCCTCAGATGCAGAAAGATGTCAGTATAGTTTCATAAGCCTCCAAACCTCAGTAGGCAAATAAAGGCATATCACAACATCCACCAAGATTACATTCTTGAGAAATGTGATAGTTAACAATTTAATAGAGTAAAGCAATTTTCCCCCATAAAAAATAATGTAATAGAAAGCAGATGCATGCAGACTTATGAAACATACAGATTCAAATACAAAAGGACAGCACCTATAGCATGGACAATGGAAAGGCAGAAGCTGCATCATCACCTAGACAAATGCTGGCCTTTCGGAGCAGATCTCTGTTCCGAAAGATGACAGCCACTTTGTTTGTGACCTTAAGTGTCTTACAAATCTTTCATTCTGAGCATTGTACACCAGTGTCACTTTCCTCAGATGGCTCAAGCTCAGTCAAAATCAAGGACAGAAAGACAGGGTAATGGTCAGGCATTTGGTCTCAGGTAAAGCAGATCAGACCTTTCAGAGCATTGACCTGGTTCAACAACCCAGCCTCTGAAAAGCCAGCATCTCCTTGAGTTGCTGATCCTGCTCCAGTATTTAAGTTACATGTACTTAAGTCCCCTCTCAGGTTCCCCTCTATTACCTTGATTCTCATGCACAGAATTACTCCCGTATCTGTCAAACTCAGCAGCTTCACCCATGCTACTATAGGCATTTGGCAGAGCAGCAGCCACTCTGCCCTGAAGCAGTTCTGTCCGAAACCACTGTGGAGAAAAGTGACAAGAGTGGGCTATGCCTGCATCAACAGAAAGCCAAGAATCTGTACAACAAAGTAAGTGAATGGAGTTTCAAATATTAGAGTAGAATTTGCTTTCTCTGTTTGGCAGTAATAACATTACTCTGAACATAAATGTTTGTAAATTCACTACTGCAAAGTAGAGATTTTTCTCCTCCATGAAGTTATTTTATATAATGCCTGTGATAGGTTTAAGTTTTCTGTATCACCATTAGCAATCTTTGATAAAAATCTCTCTTCTTAAAAATAGGCTAAAAGTTTCATGAATGTTTTATTTAAAAAAAGAAAACCACCATATGGTTAATTTCCTCTCAGTGAAGTTTGACCAGCTAGAATTCTGAATTCTATTTCACTGCCCACTAAACTTACACTATATTTAGCAAGCTTCAAATTATTCCCTACCTATTGCGCTTGACTGTTTTCCCCCCCAACCAATTCTGTTGTCTTCCAGTGTTACATCTTTAGCTACAAGAAATACAAAACCAAACCCCAACCCTCCCATAAGAGGCACATATCCACTCCAAATATCAGCCAATAAAAACATTAGTACCTTCAGTTAAAAAAAGGACTGATTTAGTACATTATTTATCTTGTGATATTAACCTGAAAGCTCTCCCTCAAATTCTTGACTCCAGTCAAAGGTTATTTTTGTGCAAAAAAGCTTTGCCACTTACCTCTACATGCAAAATTTTTGCATGGGCAACATGTACCTTATCTCACAGTTAAGAAACTTCATCAAATTACTTCAAAACAATTTGAGTATTGTTCTGCAAAATCTATCCCCTAACAGAATATTCAAGGCACAGTAGAATCAAACTGTTACATGTTGGGAACTAACACAGAAGTGCATAATACTAAGTCTTTGGTATTTGCCATGGGAAAGAGACTAACTTGTAAAGATTTAATTATTTATTAACTTCAACAATGACTTGGACTTTCTCTTACCTAGGATTACTTTACAATTAGGTTCTTGCAAGAAAGCATCCCTACAGTGGGTGGTGTTGGGTATGCAAACCTTACATTAAAAAACCACAAAACTTAAGGTGGCTTCAGGCAAACCTTAAAATACAGCACATCCATTTCTGACAGAAAATACAGAAATGCATGCTGAATAGCAAATTGAAGGAAAAAGTCTCACATAGAGGTCTGTAGTCAAGCTATGTAGGAGAATGACTCCCTTTCAAATCATCTAATAGTCTTAAATTAAGACTCTCATATGTATCAACCTCTGTTCCATCTTGGAGATAGTACATTGCATTAACTCCATCTCAGTAATGTCAACAAAATAGACTTTTAAGTTATTGCATGTGGTTCCTTCCTCATAGCCATTTCTGATTTCCTAGCCCACTTCCCCTAGGCCTTGCACAAGAATGGGTCTCGGCACTTCCAACACTTCTACTGGCAGTTACTTACAGATGCAATAGTTACATGAATTAAATATTGCACCTTATGGTGCAATAGTGGAGTCCTTAGGGTCCAAAAGTGGAGTCCTTACTATACACCGGGGAGCAAGAGAATGGTGCTGCCATGTATGACAAGTTACCATTGAAAAACTTATCCGCTGGTCAGTACTTACTATCATGTACGCTTTGTGATACTCATGCTACACAAAGAACCCTCAGCAGATAGAAAGCAACACAGAGAGCTAGCAGCTACATTACTGTCTTGGTTATACTAACAATTCCATCTTTGCTGTCACCTGTGAAGCCACCAGAAGGCTCGCAATTAGATAATCTGTCTGCACAAATATTCCTGCTCCTGTGAAACTGCAGTTTCACAAATCATCTTTACACTTCAAAATGATGCACTGAAAACACAGCTCCAGACAGGAAACAGGACTTTAATTCTGTATTTTTCCTAATGTAATCAAAGCTGTATTTTACCAGATCAGGACACCTTCCTTGTAAGTACCACCTCAGATTAAGCCACTGCTATTTGCTCTTTGTGAATTAACACAGAAAAAAATAGTTCAACAGTCTTTCCTTTTATCTAGCTAGCAGGCAAGAAAAGAAAACCAGACGCTTTCAAAACAGTCCAAAATGAAAGAAGAGCTGGCATTAGCAAGCTGCAGAAAGAAAGTAATTCTGTTTCTGTATTTCTCTAATAAATGCTACTTTATCAGATTAGGTTTCTTTGGGGGGGGTAAGGGGGTGGGAGGGGTGTATCACTGTATCACAACCCAGTGGTACAGGCTAAGCTCAGAGAGGCAAAGCATAATTCTAAAGTCTTCCTTTCAAGGAAAAGTATTTCATACACTCAGACTTCACACTCTTACAGCCAATATACCTATTACATCAGTTCATGGCTGTAGACTGATTGTTCTTCATAAAAACAAGAGTTTCAGCTAAAGTCAGCAAGAAGCACAAGCATTCCAGACAGTACATCCTGTAAAATTCATGGAGGCACAGGGACCAAGAGTTGCAGTTACACTGTAGTGAACTGCAAAACTTTAAAGTGGCAAGTTATTCTAGCAGTAGCAAGTACTACAGGCTGAAATCTGATAAACGCATCCCATATGTTAGTTATCTTGACAGCTTCTTATATCTACAAGCCTCACGATTTCAGTGTGTTAATACATCAGTTAACAGTGACACAATATTTTAACTGTATTTAACTATTCCATTTTAAGGTAACGTTTGCTGGCAAGGCATACCACTTGCCACAAATTACTTCAGAATTTTACAGGATTCAAAGTGAGCAAGTAACATCTGGCATTCAAAAGTTAACTCAGAGTATCTGTAAATGAACTTAACAGAAGTGTAAGGTAAGCATTACCAGGTAATCCTTCACGAAAAAGAGGAGTATGCAACATCGCAGTGCTTTCTAGGTCAAACAACACATTTCTGCCTTGCAACAGTTTGCTATTCTTTGATGCAGTTAGTTAGGAAAAGTACTAATACAACTAAAACATTTCAAATGCATTAGTCATTTGCACTTGTCAGACTGAAATGCCCGTATTTATAATACTCACATCTTAAAGAGACATGCTATGTATAGCTGCTTTCAAGAAGTCGAGAAGTTCAAGCCGATTTCCAGTCACCTTTAGCTTCCCACAAGCAAACAGTAACTCACACCCGAGGCTATGTAAAACAGAACAAACTACAACTCCAAACTTTGCCTAGAAACCACAGGTCTGTCCCTCCGCGGCTCCTGCGCTGATAACGAACTGCCAGCCTTCACCAATACCAAAATCAGTATCAAATGCCTTGGAGGTTTGGGGTTTGGTTTTTGTTTTTTAGGATAGGGTCACCCTAAGTAAGTGTTTCGCCTTTTATAGTGCATACACTTAAAACAGGAGTTTCCAAGACCGCGTATCAGAGACATCTGTGAGACATTTCAGGGTGCACTCCGCACTGAGTGGAGAGGACGGTATAAACAGCAACAGTTACAGCACTTCAACGTGATGTTGTCCCTCGGGTGGGGAAAAGGCAGACTTCTTCAGCCATTAAGATGGTGAAGAACTCGCTGTTCCGGACAACGCATTGCTCTCCAGCACGGCTCGCCCAGCTCCGTCGCCGGCCGGGGCGGGAACAGCCGAAGGCGGCTTCCAGACAGGAGCCGCAGAGGTCCAGAAAGCCTCCCAACTTAACCCCTTCCCCTCCCCAGCCTCGGCCACTGCTACCGGCGGGACCGCCGGGGAAGCCGCTCCGTTACAGGGCGCCGGTCGGACGGCCAACGGCCGGGGACGGGGCGGGGGAGCCCGCGCACCTGTGCGCGACAGGCCGGGGCGGCCGGGCGCCCCTCGAAGTTGGCCGCGGCGGCCGAAGTTGCTCCCGAGAGGAGGAGCGGAGGAGGCGGGCCGGCCGCCGCTACTCACCCGCACCAGGTTGCTGACAGCGGCCTGCACGGCCGACACGGGGGCGGTGAGGTCCGGAATGGCCTTGCCGTCCACCTCCCCCTCCTCATGCATGATGACCAGGTGGGAGATCTGCTGGGCCACCGGCTCCAGGATGCTCTCGATGGTGCGCGTATGGAAGACGGGCATGGCGGCGGCGGGGCGGGGGACCGGGGCCCGAAGTCCGCACAAACTCCTAGCAAACTCTGTCCCTGCGGGCTGGCGCCCCACAGAGAAAGCGGCGGCCTCCCCGCAGGAGGAAAAATGAGGAAGGAGAGAAAAAACAAACGACCACTCGGACCTCCCCTCGCCCCTCAACGGACTGCAGCAGCCCGGAGAAGCGGCTCGCGGAGGCGGGACTCGAACTCGCCGCCCTCCTGCCTCCGCCTGGCAGCGCCCACCCCGCACTGGCACCGCTCCTCGGCCAGGCGGCGGCTTTTCAACCACCACAACCTACCCCTCCCACGCTTTCCCGCCCCCTCGGCCGCCCTCGCCCAATGGCCGAGACGGGACCGCCGCTCCCAGTGGCGCAACGCCACGTCCATCAACATTCCAGAGCCTGCCTGCCTGCCTGCCTCCCTCCCTCTCCGCCCCCCCGCCTTTACCGCACCACCCGCCTTTCCAACCAAGCTTGGTTGCGCGGGCGCTGGTTTCCCAGCGTTGGGATGACGTCAGACGTTCTCGTGTCCATATAAGGAGACGATTAAGGCCGGGGTGCCGGGATAGTGGCTGAGGGAGAGGGCGATGAGGGGGGTGGCGGGATTCCTGTGCCACGCCCTGCTGGCGGCAGAAGTTTGGTCCTTTGGGCTGAGGCAAGCTCGCCCGCTGGGGTGCGTGTGGCTGGGTATAACTGGGAAGGGGGTGGCCGAGGGGAGGTGGCGCCCCTCGCCCGCTCCCCCCTGTTCCTAGTCGCTGTTTTGGGTGGCTTGCCGCGGGGAGCGCTCGCCACCCTGCTGCCGCGACCTGTTCCCCCCGCGCAGGCTGCCGCCCTCACGCGCCCCCCCCCCCCCCGCGCACGGGCGCGCGCTCTCCCCACAGCTCTCTCCGCAGAGCGTCCGCAGCCGGCCCGGCCCGCCCCAGGCGCTGTCCCAACCGCTTCCGCCCCCGCTGAGGAGAAGAGGCGGGGGGGGGAGGGAGGGGCGGCTTCCCGCCCGCGCTGGCCTGAGGGGGAGAGAGGGGAGGGGTGACCCCGCTCCCCGCCGGCCGCTCCTCTGAGGCTGAGGGGACGCGGCGGGACAGCGGCCGCCGCCCCGGCAGCGCTCGGTCGGGAGAGCTGTTAGGCGGCCCGCTGCCTGGGGTCGGTGCTGGGCGGCGGCGGGGCGCTGAGGCGGCGGCGGGCCGGGAGCGCCAAGTAGGGGAAAGTGAATCGCGACTTACGGTTTTTACCGTTATAATCTCTGGTGATAGCAGCGGCCCGGGCGGGAGCTCGTTTACATACATTTAGGTGAGCGACACGATTTTGGGAGAAGGAATACAAACCGTAGCCAGAGAGTAACGTAAACTCCCGCTTTCCCGCAGCGCTGATGTTGGACCACGGCGGCCGGTGGCTGCTCCGCCGGGAGGGAGTGAAGTGCCGGGGCCCCGCTGCTCGGTACTGGGGGGCGGCCTGCTTCGCCTGCCACCAACGGTCAGCGGCCCGCTCCCCGCCACCTTACAGCGTTGTTAGTTACAAGAGTGCTGTCCTGAGGCCTGCAAATACCACTGCCAGCCTTAATAAAACTTAGGGTGTGAGCTCATTTAGAGTGCTATGTTGCCTGCTCTCCGGTGCTGCCTGTGCAGTGTCTCTTGTGACATTAGTAGTGCTCATGGTAATAAAATAAAGCATGAGGGTAAGGAGTTACAGGATTGCAGTCTGTACTTCTTCCTTTCCTTGATAACATGAGCACAGAATTAGATCTGGAAAATAATTACTGGCTTTTGGGTATTTTTCTCTTTGTCCTAGTGCTGCTATTTTAAGCTATAAATCAATGTTCCTGTCAGACTAGCTTTCACTCCTAAATGTTTCAGAGAAAACAGTATGCTTTCTGTGCAGTGTTTGAACACAGCCGGTCCTACCAGCAGACACAGGGACATATTGAAAGAGCAATTAGGTCAGTAAGGCTTCTGGTGTGCAAAAGGATCTGCCTTTATAACTTCTAGTACCAGAGTTGTCATTGTTGGAGCTATAGGGATAGTTACAACTCGTAGGCCTAAAGAGCTAAGAAAACAAGATTTTGTGCAAGATTAGAAATCTCAGCAACACCTTTAGCTCTGAATTTCTTTTTTTCTTGTTCTCTTTTCTTTTATTATGCTGGGAATTGTGGTTACCTGTGTGTATTTATTCAATCTGCAATGGTAGAGGTCAGGTGACTAATTTCCATGTTGTACAATCAAGTTTTGTTTGGAAAGAGGTATACCTGTAGGCTTGATAACAGCTGATCAAATTATGTTATTGACATTCAAAACATACTTAAAATATCAGCCTCAGCCTCTCAGCAGTAATGACTGTATTAAGTCACTTGAACTATGCATCATAAGAGTATTTTATGTTGTTAGCTATTGGCTATATAGCATTGTACTTATCATTTCTAGTATATGCATTCCCAGCAGTGCCTCTTTAGCATACTATGGATAAGTAATGATGTCCACACATAAAAATCCTTCTGGATAGTAGTGTGCAGCAGCTGGGAATTACAAAAAGCAATTAGTCCATGTTATGAGCTAATAATCTGCTAACTTCCATTTTGTGGAAGTATGCAAACCTAATAAACCATGTATTCAGTCATTTCTGGGACTTGCAAATAAGCTAAGTTCTCTGATTAAAAATAATTGCTTTAAGTCTGGGATCTTGTATACCGAGTTCTGGTTGAAATATGCGTGTGCATGCATATGTTTTAAAGAAAAAAAGTGTTATCATTATAAAAGGCTGTCTTGTTGGCTCTAATAGGTATAGTTACGACTGGCAAAATAAACCACAGAATAGATGGACATTTTTGGTAGCCTTCTGAAACTTTGCTTATCTATAGGGCTAAAATATGTGTGTTTGTATTTGGGGGGGGGGGGTGTTGGTATTAAGAGTTTGTTTCACTATTTGGGTTATATTGGTGTAATTTTTGCCCATGCAAAAATCAATTTTTAGTGTCTGTACTATGTGACTGTGCTGCAGGCCCATCACTGAAATTCCCTGCCTGCTTTTGCTGTGGCTACCTAACTTTTGAAGCCACATCCAGCAAAATTCCATGCAAGTAACAGCAATACATGTAGCACTGCTTTTCTTGTTGGTTTTTTTTAAGTACCACCTTTACAGTGTTTTCTCTTTCCTTTGCAGTATTCAGATCTGTCGCACTGATGTCATATGAACAACAGCTTTGCAGCAGGTACTTTTTTAAAAAAATCAGTTTCTTTTGCCCTTTGCACTATTCAGTCTGTAATTATACATTAATGATGCTGCTGCTGTGAGATTGCTTCTCCAGTTTATACAGTTTCATTAACTCTCCAGGTCCTAACAGATGGTTAGAAAGTAATGATAGATTTGATCACAATATTTTCTGTTTATTGAGCCCAAGGTGGAAATGTATGAATTCTTTTGTGCTCTTCCAGTATGGTATTACACATGCAACAATGGATTCCCCACTGAGGAAAAAAAGAGCTGCTGAACCTCCTTTCCTTTCCGCGCACTCAGAATTTTAGCATTGTTAACAAGCAGTATCTATTAGTAGCACAACAGTGGTGACTAGCATCTCAAATCAGTTAAAGTGGTTAGAATGAAAGGATTAGCTTTAAAGATGCTCTTTCCATGTCTTTTACTATTTCCTAAGAACTCAGGTGAGTCCAGTTAAACCCAATTCTGCTAAGAACTTCATGTCAGCAGGCTTTTCTGCTTACAAAAATGTCCATTGACTTTAAGGCCATAATGTCTTTCTGTCTATCTGATCAGATAACAAATTCTCCTTTTCTCACACATAATGAAGTCTTTTAATGAAGCAAAGAAATCCTCTGTTTACTTCCACTGAAGTAAGTGAAATATATGAGTACAGAAGTAATAGGCTTTGGTAGAAAAAGAGAGAACACCACGTGCTTACAAACAATGTAGCTGCAATGCAGCCTCTTCCACAGTATCTTTCCGAGAGTTCTGTATCCAGCGGTTGGGCTACATGGCGCTGTGGCTGCAAGTGGCGGGAGCAGTGGAATAGAACTGTTTTCAAAGAGCTTTGTGAGCTTGGAGTTGTCTGTAATTATAAGGTGTTTTGCTAGTATGAACACTTTATTGACGTGCATGTGTCTGGTTAGCTCCAAGTGCTAACCTACATTTTACAGTAGTTATTTTCAGTATTATGTACCACAGCAGAGAAGGATTAGGTTTTCTAGCCAAATGCACTTGGCTGTGATTGATCACTTTCCCTGGCATGATCTGATGTTGTTCTTTCACTGCACCAACTTCTAACTTTTCTGAGTAGCACCTGATTGGCTGCCTGAGAAAGTTTACAGAAATGCCATATCATATATTGCATAAACTGGATTGCATTACTGTCTTGCTCCTATGAAGATTTAAGCATATGTTCAAATTTAAGGATTAGAGTCTCTTTTTATTGTCTTCTGGATGATTGGAGGCTACTGTTGATCAGTGGACGTAGACTTGTGAGGTCAATGCATTCTGCACCTCCTTCTTATCAAGCCATTAACTTTGGGTAATCCAAGGAGTAAGCACTGGATGATTGAAGTTTAAAAAAAGTAGACACTTTTTTTCTTTCTGTGGTAATGTCTGCCTTAAACATAAATCTTAAATTTGTCATGGGTTGTAGAATGGTATTACTGTATTGATACCTCTAGTGTGTACGTGACTGGCACAGAAAGAATACATTTCACACCTAAGAAATGACAACCTAGGGGAAAGAAAGAGCAGATTACTAAGGAGGTATGACAGTGTAACTTCACCATAATAGTCTGTCAATGCGCCTTGCCATTATGAAGATGACTTCTGTCATGAAACTAAGTTAGGTTCTGTTTAGTTCTGGGTCTTGGCTGGCTGTCTTCTAGTAACTGCAACAAGACCAACACTTCAGGATTTTTCTATGCTGACTCATCCCCGGTCGCTATCTGAGCTAGATGGGAGCAGCCTATCTAGGATGGGAAAATTTAAATCACAGTTGTCAGTCATCTCCTGAATACTAAATTTGTTTCATCACACAAGGCTGCTTGGTTCCTAGCTGCCCTTCTATAGGTGTGACATGTTAAAACATAGTAGAGCTTAGATCTGCAGAGAATGCTGCTACCAATTCACTATGTCCTTCAAGAAGTTTCTTGCTAGAAGTTCTACACAACTATGTATCACCTACTGGGAAACCAAGAGTGCAAATTTTGTTTATTTTTTCATCTTCATTACTGTGCCAACTGCACTGCATTCTTAAGTGGTTTATCATGGAGTAGTACAACTGTAACAACAGAATTCAAGGAATGCTTTTAAGAACATAAAACGTGTAGAAAAGAAAGATGAGCATATTAAATATATATCTGTATATATATAGGAATGCTTATCCTACAAGTTGCTAACTAGGAACGAGGTTCAAAAAAACAGATTTTCCTACTTTTCTTCTGAAAAATTCTATATGAGAATATATGATCATGTATATGTAAAGCATGTATGATAATGAATATGTAGTTAAAATTACAAAGTAAATGCAAACAAAAGATCTTTCTACTCTTGTGGCAACATTACTATGAACCTACAATAGACTTTGATTTTTCAAAAGGTAATAGGTCATTTTCAGGAGCTTGACTCTGATTGAATAGATGAGTACCACTAAAAGGAAAAAAGAATTGAAGCCAAAAACCACTTTCTATATATGCCAAGTATTACATTTATTATGGCAGTGTTCTGTTAAACAAAATTTTTAGGCAATGAGAGATGTATACTTGTGTTCTGAGCATATATGTATTCTGGCTAAGAGCTTGTCAATATAAATAACTATCTGGCAAACAATCCAAGTGCTTTATTCACAGTATGTGACCATTTTAACAATCTGAACAGAGACATTAATTTTACCACTATTAATTTTGGTTACAGTTTATGGTCATGTCTACACATGAACACAGGGAAATTGAGGCAAATAAACTGAAGATGTTACATGTGTTTAAGTTATGAATATTAAACCTCATGTGGATATTGTCATTCAGCTTTAAATGGCCTTTGCTGCACTGTGATTCTTTTCCAAGGACATGCTTTTTGGGAGCAGTAAGACTTGTGATCAAGTAGTTTACAGAGCTGTTGCATCTACCAGTTGAGATGTGGTAACTGACTTCTTGTATGTTCTTTGTGTATTTCCTTAAAAAAGGGGAAGGTTGGTTTAAATCACTCTTGTTGATCAGTTTAAGCTTCCCTGTTTTAATTTACACTGAAATGGACAAATACCTCAGCTGAGATAGATACAGTAAGTTCTCAAATTTTTTGATCTCCCTTGCAAGAACATATCTTGATACTCAGTCCATTCTTGATTAATTATTTTTGCAGGTAATTAAGTTCAATTCAATTTCAAGGACCCGTGTATCCAAATCAGCCTATAAGATGACCTATGCAATACTTGCATTTTTTTGGCTACGTGTTTATCAGCACCTGTTTCAGCTCTGCTGGCTTTTTTTCCCCATGTAATATTAGGTGCTTATATATATCAACTCCTTTCCTGGTAGTTCCTCATACTGAATTTGATTTACCAAAGTATTAAAGCATGTGTGTATTGGTAAGTGTAAGATTAGTCTGAAATTTTAAGTGTTTTGCTGGTTTGGAGTCTCACAAATTATTTATATCTCTACTGCAGAATGCACAGGCTCAGGGGTTTCTGCAATTTTGTGTATGTTCCAATTCACCTCAAAGCCAAAGCCTTTGGACTGGCCAAGACTTCTGGAAAAGCCATTGGCTAAAATTAAATAATAGTATATTTAGTAATAATGAACTCTTTGAATATATGCATGTATGTAATTGCTTTTTTACTGGGTAGCCTTGAAGATCTTTAACTCTTGCATAGATTATTTATGGCTTAAATAATTATTTAGCATGCATGCTAAAGATTTGTGACTTTGTATTAGTGTATATATAGGAGTTTGCTGCTATCAGCAAGTAGTAAATGGCCAAATTATGCAATACTTAAAAAAGAAAGTGCTAGATAGCACCAAATTTCTGTATATATGTATAAACTCCTTCCATATACAGTGGAAATACAAATCCTCAGAATAAATCACATTGACATACTTTTGAGTTTATCTGTGCCATATTCATTAATTCATCTTGACTAAAACTCTTCTAGTGTCCCAGACCTCAGAGGAGCTTCAAGTAATTACAATAAAGAAAGAAAATTAACCTAATATAAAAATACATCCTTCTTCCTGCCCTGAGATCCTGAACCTACAGTTATTTTCACATAATGGGCCCTTGTACTTGCAGAAAATTCAGTAGGACTCATTGTGAGATTGCTCTGTGAATGTATACATTTTGTTCTGTTCCTCATAAAAATACAGTGGTGTCACAGAAAGGGCAGTGTGTATTCAACACTGTGCCACTCACAGGTTTAAAGATCATTAGGACTGTAGTGAGAGTTTTATCCTGTTGCAAAGGGAAGAATCCAGAATTACATTGATCCATGCAACACTTCTGGGATTGAAAAAACTGTTCTGATGACATGTTATGTCCATAAGATTTGGTTTAGAGTCTTTTTAAAGTGTACTGAAAACATGATACTCTTTCTCTTAGTCTCCTCTATAGCTAGATTCATAGCTATTAAGAATTAAATTGTGAACCTTTTACTCATAGAGGAGATCCCTGTGCTTTGCCTTACTTTCCTGTAGGGGTCAAGTGTTAGTGGACTGGATTTTTGCCCGATTACACATGTGAGTATTCAGAGGTAGGAATGAGAGGTTCATAAACCCTGTCCTAAAGGAACTTGGCTATAAACTATTAGTTCTGTTAAAATATTCTAAAATAATTTCTATTTAAGGTATTATGTTCCATATGATATCATGTATTCAGTCCACTGACAAAAAAATAACACTTGATTAATAAAGATTTTAACATTTTTTGAAACTAATAGATGTTTGGTTTCTGCTGTCTTGGAGCTGCTGGAAGATGAGAAGCAAAAATTAAGGGCTACTAAGTTTGCTGCAGATGCCCTAAAATTTCACGGGTGAAATGAAATTCCCATTTAGGTTTGGGGCTCCATGCACAGAAAAATGCCCCTGATACCAGGCAACAATATTTTCCATGCAACTGTGTCATTCTTTACTGTTGCATACTGTGTCAACATTGCCAATTATATGTGGTATACAGTGGTAAAGTGTGTGCACGCTGCTGCCAAATGAGGGTCAATAGCCTCAGCAATGTCACACCGTGCAAAGTATGCTGCGCTTGTGAAACATTTTCTCCTGAGACAAACGTTCTGTATTAATGACAGTTTCCCTTGCAAAGCAGTTAGCCAAGCCTATACTCACATTTTTCACTCGCACTGTATTTGATTTACATCAGCTGAAGGAAATGCTAATGTGCAACAGTGACTCTGGAATTTAAACAGAAACCCACAAGGGATCTCCATACTGCAGGCCAACTTCCAAATACGGGAGAAGAGAAGCAGCCATAGTAGCCTGGGAAGCCATCCTCAGCACAAAATAGTTGGGAGTACATAACCTTCTTGGAATTTGTTCAGAAAGGTGACTGCTGTAGTGCTTTAGTCAGAATAAAGGAATGAAATACAAATGCTGTGATAGCAGAAAGAAGCATTGTTGAATGTTAACTGTCTATGGCCTGAACAACAGAAGTGCAGCTATTTTTTCCCATTCCATTTTTCAGTATGTAATAGTGCACGTGACCCAAATCCAAATGTGTAACCATACTCTGCCAATACCATTCTGTTGGGTTTGCAAATTTATCAGGAAGAATCATGAGAAGAACGCTTGTGAGATTAGTGGGGGTTGCTACCAGGTCTGGTTGAATTTCTGCCAGAACAGACTCTCTGAACAGAACTAAATTTACTAATATTTAGACTCCACAGTCCACAAATCCTTATTCAAAGGCTTAACACGAGCCTTTAATAAACATTTAACATAGGGAGGACCTTTAAAAAAGCATGAAGTAGAGGAACAATAGGTTCTAATTAGTAGTTGGTAGATTCACTTGTATTTAGCTGTTGCAGATTTCCAAGGCTTCTGACTTCTGTAAGTAGCGGTAGCTGCCTGTCAGCCAAGTACATAGAGAAGCAGTGGTCTACCCACCAGAGGAGTGCAGAGCCAAACCAGCAAGGGCAAGTGGGAAGTCTGACAGAGTAGAGGGCTGCAAAGTGGTTCACATTGCTAGTGAGTCACTGTTTACAGAAACTTTGTAAGTGGTACCCTTACTGGCTGCTTTATAGCCAAAGTTTAGGACCTTTTGATAGGATGAGTATAAAACTGGCTTTTGGAAACAAGGAAAATGAAGCCAATGTCTTATGAATTGGAATGCCGTTAGAAAAGCCCTATTATGGAGGTGGGCTTTTTATGACAGAAAATCATTTGTAGGCTGCTTTCCTTTACTCATTGTGAAACAGCTGTGAATTTTCTAGAAAAATAGCTGAGGCTAGAATGGTTATGGAAGAGATAGAGTGCTTCTCATCCTGGGAGACTTTGTTAAGATGAAGGTGGAGGTAGAAGATTCTGATCTTCTTTTCATACTGCCGAAAGGGCGTATCATGTGTTCTCTTAGCAAAAGAGGTTTGATTGCACTGTGTTTCAAACTTCTGAAACTGACTTTGCTATCTGAACAATTGAATTAGAGTTTCTTTAGGGTGGTATATATGAGAGTATATTATTTATATGTCATTAGGCAAAAGCATCAGCATTTCTCTCTGCAGGTTCCAAACAACTTCTGGTGTGCCTTCATGCATTTCCTCTACCACTACTGCCAAAATAAAGATACCATGTGCAAGTTGTAGTGGGAAGAACTCCTAAATTTCAAGTCACAAGTCTTTCGAATTCGGATCATAATATTAAAGTTGAGTCATAGTGATTAAGCTACTGTGCCATCAGTGAAGGATTTAGCAGGAGTGCTACTGAATTGCACCAGTAGTTTTCAGAGCTGTCCAAAATAGGAAATGTTGCAACATTGATAAAGTTGTTTCTGTCTAACTGCAGAAATTTTGGAATTTATTCTGTAAGACGACATTGCTTTGGCTGCTGTTTGAAGGATGTATTTTACCCCTCAAAATGTTTAAACCCTAATGCCCGATTTGGTTTTGCTTTTCACCTTCCATCCCTGTACATGATCATGGAGTCCAAAAAACAGTTTGCAAAGACGTAAAAGACTCTCCCTCACAGTACATGCTTAAACTGCTCAGTCTTTAGTTGGAGATTAAAAAATTAAGTATGTGCTATCCATAGCTGTGAATGACAAAATAAGGGATTCTGAATGTTAAGTGCTTATAACTTCATAGAGATATATTTTCACTATATTGTCATAAAAGGATGTTATTAATTCCAAAAGTTTATATGGAACAAAGTTCAAAAGTCCAAAATGTTCAAAAGCTATTTGAACAAATTCACAGTAGATAATCCCATCAGGGTCTATTAAACACAGAGACACTATTTCCAGCTCAAGAAGATCATTAGCTTTAGATTTTTCAGCTGGACATGTGTACTTTGGGAATTGTTATTTTATTCTTGCCCCACTTTTGTACTCGGACATCTACTGTCGACCACTGTCAGAGTTGGGGTGGTGCGCTAGATGACACTCATGGTCTGACGCTGTGCATCTTTATGTTGTTTCTGTAAAACGATTCTGCTCTAACACCTCAAATCAAGAAAGAAGGACCGAAATTGGTGTCAGGGTAATGAGAAACTTCAGGATGATGATGTGTGATATGAAAGTAGCTTGTTATCTGCTGTTGCTGTTACTTCCTCTTTTCTGTGTGACTGAGCTTTTCTTCTGCTAGAATTGACTCATCTCTGTTACAACACAGATACACATTGTATAAACACAGCACTGTTCCTATTTCAAAATTAGCGATAATGTGAGGGAAAACAAAACGCATGCTGCATCATCGTATCCTGACCCTATGGACAACCGTGGTCACGGTGATCTGAGAGGCACAGCTGCAGGTCAGGTCATGGGGTGCACTTGCATCTGGTCATGTGGCAGAGACTGCCTCCTGGACAAACCTCTAACTGCCATGAGTGCTTTTAACACTCAAAACATGAGCTATGAGAAAAAAATTGTATGTTTATTAAAGATACCCATTTGAGTACTCCAATGCACTTTATTTACATGCTTATGACACTCCCTGTGAGATATAATCCTTACATCTCCTTTATGTAAGCTGTGAATAAACTTGTAACATCTGTCTTCCAAAAAAGAAGCCTGGAAACAACCTCCCATGGCTTCATGCAAACCTTTTTTCTTTCCAATTTCTAACTGTCTCTAACTAACATAGCCTAAAAATTCCATGTGTCTTTAATTAGGTTTGCATTTCTCTTGGAGACTGGGAGAGAGGGCAGAGAGAACATAATGCAATAGAAACCCAGGGAAAATTAGATCTGAAAATGAGGTAAAGAAAACAGACTCTGAACAAAGGACTGAGACAGGGAGAAAATTTCTTTTGGGAAAATCATATAAGCATTCTACAGAGAGGACTGCTTTGAGTATCTAAGAGCTTTCTTGAAGGGAGGAGATGTTATTTTGTCCATGAAATGACAATGAGCATTTAGCAAAGGAAGCATGCCTTCTATATTTTATTTTCAAAGTAATAGTAAAGGAGAGGAAGAATATGGGTTTAAACTGAAGCAAAACATTTTAAGAAATCTCCTTACATCTGAGTTGATACAGTTTATGCATCCACAGCGCAAAACCCTTGGGAGATCAGCTTCCTTCAGCTCCTGTAGGAAACCAGTACTTACATAGCTTTCAGGAAGAGTTAAAAATAATATCACTAAGTGTATTTCCAAATGTGACTATCAGCAGGGAAGGCCCTATGCTGCACTAGCTATTGTCAGTAAAGCTCTGTACGGGCAATGTGTTTCTGAGGGCTGGTTGTAGTACTTGATGGCTACAAAGCGTATCACGTCGGCAGAGTTGCTTTCCGAATCTTGCAGCTGAGAGAATCCTGGGGATAACACAGTAACCTTCACTGCTGGACACTGGAGTCTGGTTCTCCTTTTAGTTGTCTAGTTGCAAAATACGGGATCAACATCAGTTTAATATCTGAACTACAAAGAGAGTCATGGTTCATGGATTTGCATGGCTTAAACCCTAAAAGCAAGTACTTTTCAAGTGGTTATAGAAAGGGCCTCCAGAGCTCCTGGTTCCAACAGTCTGGGGACCCCTTTGATTGTGTGTCAAATGTCCAATGCCAAGGCAAGATGTAAATGTTAATTGCCACATGTTATGGTAGAAAGTAAACCTGCCAGTACAAGAACAAAGGGCATTACGTGAGGGCTTTCTTACATGGAATGTGAAAGAGAGAGTATTATGTCCACAACACTGATCAGCTGGGGAACACAACAGATAACACGGTCTTTGGATTTGTGGATTTGTATTTGCAGATAGGCTTTACTTAAGAAAATTTATGTCCCATTCCACACTAGCAAACAAGTGTCATTACTCTTCTTAAAAAAAAAAAAAAAAAAGTGAATGCAAAAAGAACACAAGGATTTTTTTAAGAAATAATATCACAGATGACCTATGACACAGCGCAAAAATCCAAAGCGGTTATGCTGATTATAGTAGTGAGAGGCCTGTGTTTACTTCTTTCACACAGCCTTTAATAGTGGGTGCAAGCAGATAAGCACAGAGATGCTGTATGAGTGGGAGTCTGTGGCCTTTGCATTGAAATCCTGCAGGTCATACTGAATCATGCAAGGGCCTACACCACTGTAGAGGGAAGGAGGAAATGAAAACACCCTATCCTGGCTGCTGCCATTCTGCTCTCTCCATCGCGCACAAAGTGGAAAGGAGTAGAGTTGCAACCCAGGCCTGACCTTGGCTTGTGTCTCTAAGAGAACATTAGGAAAAGAGCAAATAAAACAAAAACAAAAAACAAACAAACAAAACAAAAAAATCCCACCTAACCCACAAACAACCCAATACGCTGAATTTGCATAGCTTGGATTCTGCTCAGGGTCTCTCCAGTCCAGGATTGGAATTGCAGGAGCTGCATAAAGGCAAGAATTTGGGAGGCCCAGGAGTAGAGCAAGACAGAGTGTGGACATGCAGAGAGCAGAGAGAATTCCCTGGTAAATGCAGGACCAGAAGAACAACAGGTGCCAGAGGCCAAGGGTTGAGGTACCTTGTCACAGAAGAGCTATGTAAAGAATCTTGCCCAGCACCTGTCCATAGTCTCCCGAGCTTGGTTGTTCTGTGATAACATCTAAAGCTGCCAATATATATTTAAAAAAAAGAAAAAAAGAAGACGACAAGACAAGAAAAAAAGAAAAGACAAAAGAAGAAGAGTAGAAAAGAAGACGACAACAATGATAACAATGACATTCATTTGTAAACAGTCATTTAGGAAAGGTTCAACTCTGAGACAAAAAACGTGTCCTAAGGAAAGAAATAGCCATGATGATAAAATTACTGTTTTTTTACTGATAATACAATAACTTAAAAGTAACATGCAAACGTAAGTTGAGTTATATTTAAAATGGTGATAATGGCCTACAATCAGCTTTGAGCCTGCAATAAAACATGTTAAATACTCTTAAGTTACAGCTTACTTTCACCTTACATTTGAATGTATGGACACTGCAGGAGCATTCCAGGAATTAACCATGCAGCTGATAGTACTGCGGAATGGAGAACTGTGCTTCTTCCCTCCATATCCAGTATATGGCCCTCCCACCCCACCCAGAATCAAAGGAGTTTTTTTCTACTGCGCTGTTTCCACTTCTGCTCTCTGTAGGCAGAATTTCAAGCAGGGCAATACATGGGAAACAATGTAGCACTGCCCCTCTGGCCTGCAAAATTAAAGAGATGGCAGCTGACACCTTAGAAATGTATTTTCTTGCAGTTGCTATGGTTGGAAGATAGCTTTTGCAGTGAGAAGAGGTAATCTGGCACTACCGCTAATGCTACTGCAAACGTTTCCACATGCATGGAATGCTCCAGAGCTTCGTGAAAATCTCCAGGCTGTTTCTCTTTTCTCTTTTTTCATTCCCAGCTAGCACCCTACAGCCACACTGAGCTCAGACTTCTTAGTATTCCAGAAGCAAACAAAGATACTTTTATCTGATACAAGAAATAGAAAGTACTTCCTATTTCCATCTTCCTAGGAGCACAAATACTTACACAGACTTTTCATAGGAAGGTAGTAGTTGTCATATAGATCAGACCACCAACCTGTCAAGTCCATTCAGATTGTGGCCAGTCCTAACACTTTCAGAGGAAGGTGTAAGAAACCCTACTTAGGAATTCCCACCCAAGGTAGGGGAGTGGGGGTTTTTTTCATCCCTGTAATGTGGCAGTGAATTTCTCCTGTTACTTTTCTTGTAAACTGAAAGGTTGAGCAAGCTCATTTCTGCCATGAAATAGTATATGCTGGGTCAGAATTTAAATGCATGCATGCCACTATATACGAAAATCCCACTAGGGTAGTCTTTTTTACAGGCTGCGTGATTCACATACTGGCAAAATGACATTCAGAAGTATTTGGACTTAAAAAACCTGCTGAGCTCGCACTCCCTTTGGAGTCTATAAGAAATACAGCTACAACACATAATGATTTGTCATTATCAACAGTAAATACTCCTATCTTTTGCAACCAAAAATTACTAGTATTAAGTAACTGAAAGTATTGTTTAGCAGTAACAGTAATATCACTTTATCTGCTGGTAGATTGATCTCCCTATTTGTCGATGTTCTGTTTTCTCCGCAAGTAATGGTATTACTTATATCTATTGGTGCTCTTTGCAAGTTCATGCAGCACTATGTATTGTTCAAAGGATGGGTTAGATATTAGCTAATGTGTCGTACTCTTTTCTGAGGTTGGCATACAATAAGTCCTTATTTTAGAAAAGAAGAAACTGAAACTGTTTAAAGATAAACATTTTTTCATTCTTTAATAGTGCATGGAAATTGCTAAGTGGTATTTTTAGGCTTAGTCTGTGGACGGCTGTTTTTGAGCCATTTGAGAGCACTGTTTCTATGTGCTTTTATTTTATGTGATTTGACATGAACACAGTAATTACACAATTGAATGTTGCCTTACTGTTAATGCACTCAGATGTGTTAAGAGGTGGTCTTATAGTTAGCTTCCCAGTTTAATGTTATTATGGGGTTCAGCCAGTGGTCTTGGATACAGTGCTGAATTAGCACCTGAGTACACTGTTGGTTCTCTTCTGCTGATTCTGGATATCCCAAGCTAATTATTTGAATTTCTGTAGCTCCAGTAATATGCACAGCCGAGAATCCATTCTCTTGAATTCTTAACTTTAGATGTTAGATTCCAGATAGAGAGGATGTGATGCTACTTATGTCTTGACAGTCTCTTTTTCTCCACATTCCCATTCCTGAAATGTTTGGCATGGTTATAGCTTCCTTACACAGGGATGATTTATTTACTCTATGTAATTATACTATTGTAAGACATCTGCATGTCTCTCAAATGCTTTTAGGAACGTTTGAACATGTGGGAGAATACTTAATATTAGCTACTAGTTGTATACATACACACACACACACACAAAAAAAAGCTAAGCTTATACCTCAGTCTTTCATAATTTCTACATAAGCTATGATTCAGCCCAGATTTCTTAAGTACTTATCCCGACCTTGCAAAATTTTATCCAAGTCCTAAGCATGCAAGGAAATAACTTTGCTGAAATCGTTGTTTCACTGAATTAAGTAGCAGAACTCACACATATTTTAACAGAGCAAGGACTTCACCCCTGAACTTCAAAGAACTTATGTGACCTGCAAAAAAATCCACAAACTTTTTTCCCATTTCAGCATTACCAGAGCTTTTCATTTTGAAGAAACTTGGAGGATTAATGCAACAGAATTATATGTTTAGGTTCGTGCACATTATTCCCAAACACATTCAGTCTAGACTTAAACTCTTGACAGTCCAGAGGTGCTCCTGGATATTGCAAAGGAAGCTGTGAAGTAGAGCAGAAGCTGTCCTTGGACTATGTGTATAAACACTCTGAACATTACTTAGTCTGTTTAAAACTAAACCCAGCTTCTTGCAGCAAATAAATTGCTTCTACTATACAAGTTCCAGATACTATCTTGGCTATAGATGTTGTCACCAGTGTTTGACCTCAATAAGTAGTAATATGGTAAAACATAGTGCACAGTCTCTGCTAGCTCACCTTTTTTGCAGTAAAGTGATTAGCAAACTGCACAGAGGTTGGCGTGCATGAGGTACCTTTGCGAAGAGCCACAAAGGAATAAGTAATGTATGGGAGGCTTTGTAACTATGATGGAAGCTGGGGAATACCCATTCAGTCATGAGTGTGGTTGATGAGTTTTAACATCTTCCAGAACATCTTCTAGAGTCTCCAGAGCTTTCAGACATGCTGGGAGATGACAAGCAGCTCATATGGGCCTCTGAGGCAGAATTTATACAGTCTGTGACATTGAACATGCTTTTTGGTAACAATAGTCTATTAGCATTACAAAACTGCTATTAGCATTCTCCTGAGAGGTGAGCATATCCCCTTGGTTATGTTTAAAACCCTGATGGGAAATGGCTCAACTGCAGTCAGAGGCAGTGCTGCCCATTTGCTAACAATTTACAGAGTTGTCACAATGCACAGAGTAGAGCTGTAAACTTCTCCTAGCAGATCATTTATCCCCCCCTCCCCTAGTAATTCTAGGAATAGTCTGCCCACTTCATGTGGGACAATATTAATTTTCTATTTGCTGAAGAACTGGGCACACCAGAAGGCTAGCAGAAAGACAAGTATTTCTTCTTGCAGTGGAAATTGTATATAGTTACCATGAAAAAGTCAGTAAAGCAGTGTAAACTATGATTTTATTTACATGTTGTCATCTGCAAAGACACAAAGGCCTTGTCTTTATTTGAAATTAGGCCTGCAGACACTGATGTAGAGGAAACAGTACAACCTCCAGTCTTGTAAGAGAGACAGCAATCTTGTGCTTTTCTCAGTCCTAGAGTAATCTCCGCTTGTGGTATTTTTTGTCCCTTTTCCTTGTGAGTTTACCTTGTGCAGGAACACCAAAAGCTGCAACTGTGGCTTACTGTTTCTGTGTAGCTAGAACAGACCAGATAATGCCATAGATTTCAAATGATCTGCAGTGTTGCAACAACTTACCAGATGTCCGCTGGAAATATAATACAGCAGAGAGAAAACAGTCTAGGAGGTTCCTGGAGTGTGTGGAAGATAACTTCCTGACACAGCTGGTGAGTGAGCCAACTAGGGAAGGTGCCCCGCTGGACCTGTTGTTTGCGAACAGAGGACTTGTGGGTGATGTGGCAGCTGGAGGCTGTCTTGGGCATGGCAATCACAAAATGTTTTCGCTTCTTGGAGAAGTAAGGAGGGGGTCAGCAGAACTGCTACCTTGGACTTCTGGAGGGCAAACTTTGGCCTGTTTAGGAGACTGGTTGACAGACTCCCCTGGGAGGCAGTCCTGAAGGGCAAAGGAGTTCAGGAAGGCTGGACATTCTTCAAGAAGGAAATCTTAAAGGCGCAGTATCAGGTCATCCCCATATGCTGAAGGACGAGCTGGTGGGGAAGAAGACTGGCCTTGCTGAAAAGACAGCTTTGGCTGGAACTCAGGAAAAAAAGGAGAGTTTATGACCTTTGGAAGAAGGGGCAGGCAACTCAGGAGGACTACAGAATCACAGAATCACAGAATCACAGAATCACTAAGGTTGGAAAAGACCTGTAAGGTCACCAAGTCTAACCATCAACCCAACACCGCCATGCCCACTAAACCATGTCCCGCAATGCCACGTTCACACATTCCTTGAACTCTTCCAGTGATGGTTACTCCACCACTTCCCTGGGCAGCCTGTTCCAATGCTTCACCACTCTCTCAGTAAAGACAAGGGAGAAAATTAGATGGGCCAAAGCCCAGCTAGATCTTAATTTGGCTACTGCCATAAGACAATAAAAAATTTTTCTATAAATACATTAGCAACAAAAGGAGGGCTAAGGAGAATCTCCATCCTTTATTGGATGCAGGGGGAAACACTGTGACAAAGGATGAGGAAAAGGCTGAGGTAGTTAATGCCTTCTTTGCCTCAGTCTTTAACAGTAAGACCAGTTGTTCTCTGGGTACCCAGTCCACTGTGATGGTAGATAGCAGTGGGGAGCAGAATGAAGCCCCCACAATCCAAGGGGAAATGGTTAGCGACCTGCAACGCCACTTAGACACCCACAAGTCTATGGGACTGGATGGGATCCACCCAAGGGTACTGAGGGAGCTGGCAGAAGTGCTCACCAAGCCACTTTCAATCATTTATGAGCAGTCCTGGCTAACCAGGGAGGTCCCAGTTGACTGGAAGTTAGCAAATGCAATGCCCATCTACAAGGAGAGCTGAAAGGAGGATCTGGGGAACTACAGGCCTGTCAGTCTGACCTCAGTGCTGGGGAAGGTTATGGAGCAGATCATCTTGAGCACTGTCATGTGGCACATACAGGACAACGAGGCAATCAGGCCCAGTCAGCACGGGTTTATGAAAGGCAGGTCCTACTTGACCAACCTGATCTCTTTCTATGACCAGGTCACCCGCCTAGTGGATGAGGGAAAGGCTGTGGATGTTGTCTACCTGGACTTCAGCAAAGCCTTTGACACCGTTTCCCACAGCATCCTCCTGGAGAAACTGGCTGCTTGTGGCTTGGATGGGCATACTTCTCACTGGGTAAAAACTGGCTGGATGGCCGGGCCCAAAGAGTTATGGTGAATGGAGTTAAATCCAGTTGGTGGCTGGTCACAAGTGGTGTTCCCCAGGGCTCAGTATTTGGGCCAGTTTTGTTTAATATCTTTATCAATGATCTGGACAATCGAGTGCACTCTCAGCAAGTTTGCAGACAACACTAAGTTGGGCAGGAGTGTTGATCTGCTCGAGGGTAGGAAGGCTCTGCAGAGGGATCTGGACAGGCTGGATTGATGGGCCGAGGCCAATTGTATGAGGTTCAACAAGGCCAAGTGCTGGGTCCTGCACTTGGATCACAACAATCCCATGTAACGCTACAGGCTTGGGGACGAGTGGCTGGAAAGCTACCTGGCGGAAAAGGACCTGGGGCTATTGGTCGGCAGCCGGCTGAATATGAGCCAGCAGTGTGCCCAGGTGGCCAAGAAGGCCAACGGCATCCTGGCCTGTATCAGAAACAGTGTGGCCAGCAGGAGCAGGGAAGCGATTGTGTCCCTGTACTCTGCGCTGGTGAGGCCGCACCTCGAAGACTGTGTTCAGTGTTGGGCCCCTCACTACAAGAAGGACATTGAGGTGCTGGAGCATGTCCAGAGAAGGGCAACAAAACTGGTGAAGGGTCTGAGCACAAGTCTTATGAGGAGCGGCTGAGGGAACTGGGGTTGTTCAGTCTGGAGAAGAGGAGCCTCAGGTAGCTGTAGAGACCAATTGCTCTCTAAAGCCACCTGAAAGGAGGTTGTAACGAGGTGGGTGTTGGTCTCTTCTCCCAAGTGACATGTGATAGGACAAGAGGAAGTGGCCTCAAGTTGCACCAGGGGAGGTTGAGGCTGGATATTAGGAAAAATTTTTTCAATGAAAGGGTCGTCAAGTATTGGAACAGGCTGCCCAGGGAGGTGGTTGAGTCACCATCCCTGGAGGTATTTAAAAGACGTGTAGATGTGTTTCTTAAGGACGTGGTTTAGTGATGGACTTGGTAGTGCTAGGTTAACAGTTGGACTTGATGATCTTAAAGGTTTCATCCAACCTAAATAATTCTATGATTCTAACAATGTGGGCTGTGACCTGAAGTCAAGTTTTTGAAGAGCAACACCCCAAGGTGTGCAACTCATTGTGAATGAGACAAGAGTTCTCAGTTGAAATTATTTAATATGGAGTAAAGATTTTTAAAAAGAAGTGAAAATTAATCATGTGTATGAAAGCTAATTGAAAATCCCCTTTAAAAACCAGTCACCTTTAATCTGTTCAGAAATACTAGAACAGTTCATAGCTATCACTGAGAATTCAGTGACAGGTCATGAGACAGGCTCCCTTCACGCTGTGTGTATCATCACTCCCATTTAGCCCGTTGGCTAATCTAGTTGTTATTAACTCACAGTCTGAAACAAATTCACCACCCACATCTGTACTTCTTAGACTATAGCTTTCTCCTGAACCTGACATGGTGATGTGGAAGAGACTTTAAAACAAAATACTAATGCAGACAACTCATCTCATTATGCCTACAAGCCTCAGTGTCAGCCAGCTAAGCTTTAAAGGAATTCCCCTGTGACTGTAGTGTGTTCAGATGCTCAGTAGTGTTTTTTGTTTGAAGGCTGGAGTGTTGTTGTTAGCCTTTTCTTTTGAGAGGTATAATTTTGTCTGCTTATTATCTGATGAAAAAAACCTGCTTTCATTACATCAGTGTAGGTCATTTTCTAATACCCACTAACTCAGCATTCAACGTTACTCACTCTAAAACTTTGTAAGTTTTCTGCTTAGCCTTACTATTACTAATAGAGAACTAGCCTTGAGTTCTTTAATGGTATACAAACTCTTAAATGAATATGTCTAATTCCCATATCTATTTTGGGGAGAAAACCTCAGAAATGGGGCATTCTAATTCTAAAATCCCAGAAAGTAATTTGAGTCACAACACTTAATTACAACACTACACTTAATTACAATACTACATGACTTTTCAGGATCTGACTTACTTTCTGTTGTCCCCATTAAATGTGCTAGCTTACTAATGTATTTAGTTTGCATTGGACTAATCTTTATCAGTGGTCAGTACAGGCCTTGGAAGGGATTCAGAATTTTCCTCTATTTAATGTTGAATATTTTTGTGCTATGGATAATGTCTCTAAATCTGTTGCAAAGGAAGTTACTGGTACTCTGATTGCTTCTGAGACTTAATAATCTCAGAGATGGCTCCTAGAAAATACCTTATATAGATTGGGAAATGAGCTTTTCAGACCAGGATGCTGTAGTTCATAAATATGAACTCTCCCTCTGCAGGAGTTCGTGGTTTTGGTTGGGGCCTTGAAGGTTCTACGGTGCTTCCCTTACAGAGAACTATCATGGAAGCTGTATCACCCTTTCCATCTTTAATTTGGAGCTGTGTGATGGTGGAAAGCTAATGGCTAAACTTCTGTAGAAACAATTGACCATCTTTATGATGGTTTTTGGAAATATTTCTTTGAAGTGCCAGGCCATTTGGTGGTTTAAGAAAGTTCATACTTTTTAAAGAACTGTTTTAAAGTGCAGTTTGCCTCTGGGAAGGGATTATGAAGTGGCTTTGCAACGCTCTGTCTTTGCACCTTGGTAGCTATCTCAAATCTCATCTGTTTGTAAATAAAATGCAATTTCTGACAGCTACTGCTGCAAATTCTGATTAGAAAGTGAAAGCCAGGGGATGGTTTTCTTCCTGTTCATTAATCCCTTGCAGTAAAGAGCTCAAGTACATTAGGAAATTTGCAACATGAGAATCTTTGTAAAGACTGTCTATCTGAAGCCTTGGTAGCTATTCAGAAGCCAGAATAGAGAACACTTTCCCAGAGTGGCATACAATGTGCAGGTACTATGGGAATAAAAGCAGAAGATGCCAAATTTTCTCACCAGTGTTCATAAATCTGGTTTGGAATATTCCTTAAAAAAAAACCAAAAAAAAAAACCCAACCAAACAAAAACCCCAAACAGATGTGCTTGGGTTTTAACTGGCACTTTCAGAAGTGATGAAACTCTTAGTATAGAAAGAACCAGGTGTCTTTTGCTCGGGAAATCGGCTGTAGCGTATTCAAACACAAACTTAGCCCGGTTTCTGGCTTGAAGCTATCTGAAATAGAGCATCAGCAATGAGGAGGCTGTTGTAATTTAAATTTCATAGGACACTGAGTTATTTTACAGAATCCGTAGATTGCTACAATCTTTTGAACAACCATTGATTCTAGCAACATGTGTAGACAACTCACCAAACATTTTCTTCCAGATTTCTTGCAAGTGTAGTGCTTCCTTATTGCAAGCTTCCTCTTGAAAACCACCAACTGTTATAACAACATGATATACCATAGTTGCCAGAACTGTTCTGTATTTCTGAAATCTGTAAATCCAAACTTGCTAGCAGTCATGCACAAAATAGGAGAAGGACTCAAAAACTGTAAGGCTGATGAAGATTGCTATAAAACAAAATCAAATCCAGTTTAACAGCAACTAAATCTGTGAGGTTTTGACCATCAGATGTTTTTTACTTTAGTGGAAAAAAGAGATTTGGGATCTTGTAGCATCAATTCCTAACTTTTCATCCCACTAAGTGATCTGTGAAAATACTTTCCGTAATCTAAAATAAGACATGCAGACCGGAAGTATAAAGCTGCTGTTTTTTTGTGGGAAACTAAAGGCAGATTCAGAGTTCCTTGAGTGAGGCTTTTTGCATTGTTTGTTTGGAAAGACCTGGATTTCTGTTGTTTTGTCCGTGTAAGTCATACAAGAAGACAATTCATCGAAGTGTGATAGCTACATGGAGCAGAATCCCTTTTCTCCCCTCTGTTTCACTCAGCCATCTCTGGCTGTGTAACTGGCACATGCACAAATGAACTCTCCTGCCCCTGAGAAAAGCCTTGGGGGAATAGCTGCTAGAGATATTAAAATTTCAGTTTGTTCCTGTTTTCCTTTATCTGTTAACAAAAATATGATGCTTTCATCTCTCTCAAGCTAATCTATTAAAGAAGCTTCGCCAGGGTTTGTTGTTGTGCTGACATGCTCTGTCCCTGTGAAAGAGTATATATATCAGTACTGAATTCTTTCTGAAGTTTTAGTTGCTAATATTTTTCCCTACAATGTTAAAGACTAGTTCAGGGTCAGGAATGATCATCAAATAGCAGAGACAGCATAGCCTGTAGTCCCATTTAGAAAGCTATGCTGTCTTGATACCAGTATCTTTGCCAGAACGTTATAGGCTGGAGCTGTAGTGTCTCTTGTACGTTAAAGTGAATTGTTTATCTGTCACAGCTACTGTGTGTCACAGTGGTTGCAGGTTATTTCTTACTTTAGGGAAGAAAATGGAAGGTGGGGAAATGGGGCATCAGTTAACAATTCCTAGATTCGTTGGTACAGTGAATAGAGCCCTCGAGGATAACTCAGGAACTGACTCTTAATTCACAAGACTTGGCACCACACAACCGCTCAGTAGGCCATAGGTCTGGTGCTAAGACCTTGTACTGGCTCTGTACAAGTGATGGATCAGTACCCCCACTGTGTATCAAGCTGAGCAAGTGTTGATGAGGTCAGACTGCTAGTAACTGTAAGAAACAGTATGTGTATGAGGAGTGAAGGTTAAGCTCATGTATTGGTGCAATCTCCGCTTTGTCATGGTGTAGCTTCTGAATTGTTAACAGTCAAAGCTGCCCTCCATCTAGTTTCCTGTCTTCCTCACTGAATTGTATACAGCTAAACTATGCTCTGTCTAGTGATTTTCTTGATTCTTGCTGTTGTACACTGCTAGGAAATTTTCTTGAGCTGCCACACTCCTAAGATAAATAAATCCTTCTTCCCACTCTCAAGCCCTACTGTATCCTCTTTGATATGGAATCTTTTATGTGAAAACCAAAACATTTTCAGTTACCTTTCATAGCAGTACTCACTAAATGAATGGTTATATATTGCTGTAGCTCTTCTTCTGTATACATACATTTAACTTACCTGCAGTATTATCAGGGCAGGAGCAAGACCTAATCATGCGATGCTTATCTGTACTGCACCTTTTTTCTGATTCTTGGAAAAAAATACTAGTCCTCAATTAGTGTACAGTTACCCAAAATATTGCAGTTACTTTGCCTGTCTTATCTTTCAATGATAATGGTAATCTCTGCCCTTAATATGTTCCCTGATATATAACTGCCATGATTTTATGACCCCAGTAGCCAAATAATGTTTAAATTCAGACAAGTTTGACTCAAGGAATTCTAGAATGTCATGACATAATGCTGAAAAAGACAGAGAATGTAATATTAACCTTATGTAAACTTGAAAAAAATTTTTCATTTAGTTTTAAAAATTGTCAGTTGATAAAAGTTTGAAAAGACAGGCAAGAACTGGGAGCACAGTACAGGGAACAGTTGATTTTGACTACTGTTTCAGTAATAAGCCTTCTGCTTTATTTGATATGATGATTTAGTATCATGATGGTTAGGGCAATAGGAATATCCTTTAATAAATAATGTCCTGCTATATATCCATTCCCTCCCCTCCTTGAAATCTTTCACAAAACTATTGCAGGTAACTTGAGAAGAGCCTAAGAGCAAAACCTGTAATGCAAGAACACATGAGTAAATCCCCCAATGATCAGAAAATGTGATTCTCCCAGTGATCATTAGTATGATCTTGTGACCATCAGGAGGGAGAAGCATGGCTTAAAGATCACTAGGATGTCCTGTAGACTGATGCAAACATTTTCTTATCTTCTAGAAAGCAGAGCCTGATGCTCCTGTTCAGTGTTGTCTTCCTTACAGTGACATTTCTTGGGATTACTCTCAGAGTGCCAACATTTCTTTCGGGTAAAATAAAAATCTCAAGAGTCCAGATTTTTGTGGTCTCTTTTCATCTCTGCCACTGCTGTCTATTATCAGACAAGTCTAAGCCTCCACGGCTGAAACAGGTTTAATATTTTACACATCTCAGAGCAATGAGTCATATCTTGGTTCTGTCCAGTAAAGCACATAGAGTTCGTCATGAAATACAGAGTTATTTCCAGACAGGGCCCCTCTCTGAAAAATGTTAACAGGTGGAAACCCTAGTAGATAAATTAACGTCTGCTCTTCAAGAGAGGGTTATTTTTATCGCCAGTCTGAGTTTGGTGAGTGCAAGTGTACTATTCAATGATATACAGAAAGCATTTCTAGCTGGAGTGCTCTGAACCTGTCCCTCCCCCATTTTTTAAAGCAAAAGAGGCAAACAGTCTGATAATGTGTGTGTCTTTGTATATTCATAACACCTACATAAGGAGATTATTTGATTTCTAGGCACAGAATTTTTTTGATCATGCAGCTTGAGAGAACTGAATCATGAATAGAGGGCACCCAACACCAAGTTCATGGGTGCTTTGATGAAAAGAAATGTACAGAATGATTTTTCATGAAAATTCAGCTTGTCTTTGTGGGGTTACTGATCACAATAAGCTTACAGCCACATGAACATATCTAGAATTTTCATATGCTTATATATGAGAAGATGTCTAAGGAAAAAGGCATTTTTCTCCCTCCGCCCCTTTTTTGCTTGGGAAAATATTATCAATTTGTAGCTTCTCAGAAAATCTGTGCCTTTTTCCCATTGTCCAGCTTTGTCTTTTACACTTGGAGAAACATGGGTGCCCATGAAATTGAAGAATTTTTATGCTGAAAGTCAAACTGGTAACTGGATGCAATAGTCTTGTCTGCTGGCTGCTCTGCTGAGCAAGAATAAGACCTGATTACTCGTGGAATTCCCACTGTCTCAGCCCGAGTGGATGGGCAGTGACCTGCATGCTCCCCCCAGCCCAGCAGCTCCGGTCGTGGCTCATCATAGCGACTTCAGTGCCTTTGACACCACTGTCTTCTCAAGCACTTGAGGCCCACCAGTATCCCTTGTGTGTGTAGCATGGAGGTGTCTTACAAAAGCATGATAGATTCCTACAGTGCTCCTGACAGAAAGGACTCCAGCTTTATCTGGGTCCAGTTTTATGGGGAAGGACTGTACAAAAGAAAGCCCATGACAACTATGTATAATGATAAGTCACATTATGCTATAAACAGAGTTTAAGTTTAGGAATGAGGAATTCAGTAGTGAATCACCTGAACTCTCCTTCCCACTTACTGAATATATTACAAGTTTTTTATAAAATTCTGCATTAGCAATGCTATAAAAATCAGCTTTTATTCAAGGATTGCATTGCATATCCACAACTGAAAAAAGGGAGATTGTACTCCCCACATGCTATTCTAGCTAGGCTACTTACATCACATATTTTAAGAGAACTGCTCTGTGTATTTTCATTTCTTGGTCTTTTCTGAAACACCCAGTATGAATGCCAAATAGAGGCATGGTTGCGATGAGTATCTTTTCTGTAGAAACTGGGCTGACAGCCACAGACTTGGTTCCAGTGAACCACCAAAGCTTCTTTTAATTTGATGACCTAAGTTGCTGTTGAATTTGAATTAACTCAGACAAGTTTATATGTGAAAGTGTCTGTCTTTCATTGCTAATCCTTTGAGCTATTCAGTTCTTTCAAATCCCCTTCTTTTTAGGCTTAAAAAGGCTACATCTCTATCCAGACACTTTCAATGTTCTGCTTTCAGGACTTGAAAACACATTTCAAGGCTCTTCCTGTATTTAAGATGATACTGATAACAGCAAAGAAATCTTTTTAGCAAAGATGTTTGCAACATCAGCCAGCATACAATATTCTTTTTATTGAGGTATAGATGTCCTTAATTAACTAAAATACATTGCTTGCATATTTAAACATCATCTTTTCTAGGAAAAGACATATGAAGCATGTAGTCAGGTTATCTGATGTCTTGCTTAAAAAAATTCTCCACCAATAAAACATGAGAAAATCTCCATGACATGACATGACATAAAATCTGACATGACAGCAAATCAGGTCATGATTTTCAAGGTAACATAACTAGATATTGGAATACAGGACAAGAGCAATGAAATGGAATAACATGCCTGAGTTCAGAATAGTCAATGCTTCATACAAATAGGCTTTGAGACAGGGGTGGAAGAAAGTTTCATGTCATGGGGTCTCACATGTTGAGCACACTTTGACACTGCAGCCTTCTTTCCAAACCTGGGCACTTGGAGGGGTCACCATTGTTGTGCTATCACACTGGAAAGAAGTGCACGTTCCCCTAACCGAGGTACTTCAAGCTCTAAAGTGTCTAAACTTCTGAAAAATTATTTCCCTGTTTATGAAATTTTTTTTTCGATTTTCAGTTCTATTTAGTGTCAAGTTGAAACCAAGACCTTTGATGATTTTAACAGCCAAAAAAAGTATAAGTAAAAAAAGTGTAAGTATGAAATCAATAACCTAGTAGTTATTAGATCTGGTAAGTTCTACAGAGTTTCAGTGATAGCATCTTCTGAAAAAAGATTCCCCGTCTTTATCTTTAAGCTTATGACTTGAATTGAGATGATGGTCATTAACTCAGGTAAATTTTAAGAAAGGTAGATGGTGACATAAAAGGGATTTTTTTTTCTTATTTTGCTTTTCTTGGTTTTAGTTAAAATCAAGCACATTACAGACCATAATATATGTTTCCATTAAATTCTCAACAGCAGAAATTGCCATCTTTCACTGAACAAATTACAACTTCCAGCTACTCATGGAAATTGTTCTTAGAATACTCTTTTAAGGTCACGGAGAGTCAAATGTAATCAATCATCCTGGAAAATGGAGCCGTGCAGACTCAGAGAATCTGAAATTGTCTGAACTTGTCAGCGTAGGGAACTCTATCCTTGCTTAGTGTGAAGTTCTATTATGAGCAGTAGGAGATGGAAAATACTTAATTTTTTCCGAACTTCAAAAAGCATTTTAACAGACACTCATATAAGTGCTGTACTCATCTGGTAAGGTGGCATGGTGGTAGCATCTACTGTCCTAATCTGATATTAAGTTACTAGGCAAGCATATTCCTACCTCTTACCATGTATTAAAAAGGTATCAGGAAATGCTATACTCAAAAATGGAGAGGTAGTTCAGCCTTCAACGGGGTAGGCTTGCATTTTTCTCTGGTGGAAGTCAAGGATTTAAAGAAATTACCCTTAACATTTTGGAGACTCCAGAAAGAACTGCACTGAACATGGACTTGCTTTAGTTTTAAATCCCTTCTGTTACAAGTGCCCCTCCTACTACAGTACGCAAAATCTGATGCTTACAAGTCCAAAAGCTACAGTATGCTTTACATCCTGAAACAATCATCTGTGCTAGCTGTCGACTCTATCACAGAGATTGATGCTAAAAATCTTGACACATTCCTCACTGTGAAACACAGTATTTTAAATAAAAGAGAATAGTTCCGTTTAAGGCATGCTAACAGATGAAAACAAATGTCTGAGAAGCAGAGCTTACCTCCCTAGTGTGTTTTTTTCTTCCTGTGCCTTACACCAGAAACTTTACCAAAAGGCTTCCACTTATCACAAAGCCTCCCTTGTACAGATGAAGAGGGAATGCCCCTGTTTCTGTGCACCCTGGGGGGCTCCCTGAAACACCCTTGTGTTGCCCTGCCTCTCTGGCACCCCGGGAGCAGCCTGACTGAGCAGAACATCGGATTCATTCCAGGCACTGCTGGCTGCCAGCACGTTGTAGGACTAACTTGCGAGGAATGTTCCCCTTGGCAGGCAGCCTCCTACTGGCACCGGCGGCAAACTATCTCAACCATAATTGTTGCTATTTATGATTTTTCATGTTGTTTATATGAATCACTGCTAAGACAGCTAGGTTATCCCAAATCTTTTAAAAACTCATACAGTGGGAAGTCTGACAGTAGATAGAGGATAATATAAATTATTTTGAATTGAATCTACAATTTTCTGAGCTGAGAGATAAAAGCATATTCTGCTTGAGCTTGGAGCTCCAAATCCAAGAACTGCTGAGTCTTAGGACTCCAGCGTCAACACTGTCTTGCAATGTATCCTGGAAGAAGTTTCTTCAATGTTTCTCTTGGTTTTCTTTTACGTACACTTTTCTCTATTTTCTGTTAATTTGCTTTTTGTTCAGCCTCTTTGAAACTAATGTAAGCAAGCAGGCCTACATATAAATAAATATTCTAGCATATCACCTGTATGCAATGCATCCTACTGTGTGTTAAACCCTGAGCTTCATTGTGTGTGGATGAAATACATAAATAAAAATGGTAATTCATGGCTTTGGCTGAAACTAACAAAGAATTCAAAACATAACAATGACTCTGTCCTTCTATTTCACTTTTTCCAAATAATTAAAATGCAAATATAACCAAAGAACAAATGAAATTCCTGAACTGGACACTGCTGTAAGTGCCCAACAGCTCTGATCTGGGTTTGCACTTCCAGAAACCCTGGGCATGCTCACTGTCACAGGCATTCTGGAAAGTGTTGAATAAAACAGCTATGCATACACAGTAATTCTGGCATGTCCTGAAAGCAGGTGACTACTGTGCAAGTACAGTGTTGTGTGAATGCAGGCAGCTTTGATCAGGGAATCCCAAGCAGAAATATATTTGTCCTTTTCTGTGTGTCACTACTAAAGCAGACAAAAAAATACGTTTTCTGTAAAAGAGAGAATATTGTATGCAGGGTGCTCCTGTGTGGTGTTTTTGGATGCTTGCTGTAACAGCATAGGCAAATAAATCTACTCTTTGGTGCTGTAGAATAACCTTCTGCAGCACACATTGACTAGTAGAGACTTCTGTGGTAATGCTTGAAGGATGCTTTAAGTTCTAAACCAGGAGGATTCTAAGTGTTTTCCTCCACTTCTTGTGACTGACTGTGGGATAAAATAGTATACACCTCTTCCTGCATTTGCACAGTGTTTAGTGCCTTCGCAATCATGTTGTACAAATAATATTGCTCATTTAAACTTACATAAGGTTGCTGAGTGCCAATAATACTCATGTGTGTGTGTTTTGCATTGCTTTTAACTACTACTATGCATTTAATTCTAAATGCAGTACTTCATATTTCATTTTGCAAATGAGAAGCACCTATCAAACATCACTGTTTATGATGACAAACTTATGAAATGTACTATTCAAGTAAAATATAATGCTGTTTTGAAGTTCAGGAACTGTATAGTCAGAAAAGGGCAAATTCCAATGTGGGCACATAACACAACTGCAACCATCCCCAAATATGTGCATTTGCATCAGGTCGCCCTAAGCTACATGAAGAAATGGGTTCTTAGTCAGTGTAACAGACAGACCACAGATGTGAAGCATCTGGAGACCCAAGAAAGCAAGGCACCATGATGACGTTATGCCGTCAGAGATCATGCAGCTTGTATAGAAATAGAAGGGTTGGTGACTTGGAAACAAGATGCAGAAGGTTTGAGCTGATTAGGGACACCCTGCCAATGCCAGTGCTTTCTGTGGCTTTCAGACTGGCATTGTGTCAGAGCAGGCACAATACTTATCCTGTGTAGACAGACAGGATGTTGCTTAGTACAAGGCACAGAGAGAAATGAGAAAGTTTTGAGGTACACTGTGTGACTCGCTCAAAGGAAAGGATATGGTAAATTTTCAGTGTCTCAAACATAAGACTAAACACCAGGGAAGCCACTAAGACACTCTGAATGTATGCACTGGAGCAGCAAGCAATGTCTCTACATCAGCTATAGAGAGTGCGTCACTGTGCGTCCTCACTCCCGGTATCCAAAGCAGCAGTCTCAGGCTCAGATTGCAAAAGCTCAGTTGTTTGCTGTCCTGACACAGTCATTTAAATGCACAGAATTATTTGTCATACCTTGTTTACTTTATTCCAAACTCCAGTTAGCGCAGAACTCTGAAAACACGGTTTTGTGGAGGACAGGTGGGATGCTTTATTATGATGCAGTTCCAGAGTCAAGAATCAAAGGACTCTTTTGTGTAATCCTATCTAGAAATTGTTGTGATACAACTGGGAAATCTTCATGTTTCGTAAACATGAAGAACAGAAACAAGAACCAGTCCATTAGGTCTGAGGCAATTCTGAATGAATGGATTTAGACATACTGATATTTTAAATAGTAACCAACCACAAACTTGCTTTTCATTGTTCAGGTTCCTCTTTCCTTTTTTTTAACCTTTATAATTCTTAGAAAACAGAATGTAGCCAGGGGAAGGATGTCAGGGAACTAGTGGTTCCTTCGGTAAATACTACACTGAAATGTTATTTCTGTCTTTTCTAGTGAAGAAGAGGCTTTTCCAGGATTGAATTATTTTTTTCCCAAACCTGTAGTAATGTTTCAATTAAATTACCATATATGTTAAATTTCAGCAGTTGTCTGGTCATCCCAGGAACGTGAGTCTTCTGTTTTCCCACTGTTAACAGCTTAGAGCTAAAACTCTTCCGTATTTTAATTACTGCAGATCTATCAAAGTGCTAACCATCTTATTATGACTACTTTGGGTTTTTTTAATTGTTACTTTAAATGTTTTGTCTTCAATTAACTTTCCCCTGCCCTGAATCAGCAGATTGCAAGGTCTTGGCTGTGTGGTATTATGTATGGCCTGCTCAGGTGTATCATTTTCCTTCATAAGAACAGACTTCCTGCTACTTTAGGCCATGAATGTTCTCTGCTGATGGTTGTGACAGTTTTGAACATGCCAGGAAGGCAGAGGCCAGAGCAATGATTTTGCTTTGTTGGTGTCTTTCTCAAAAGCCAGCCAAATGCCATAGTGATGGATGGCTTTGAAATACATATTTAAGCTTATAAACTTGCAATTAAAGAGCGCATCTGTTATGTCAGAGCAAGAGAGAAGTCTTAGAAATCGATTGTAGAAAGCCTGAACTAGCCACAAGCAAAATTTTGGTGCATTGGCCTTCCTCACTTCTGCCTCTCATATGTGTGGTGGTTCCTAGTGACCAGGCAGTAACAGAAGATAACATTCTTTTCCTTTTTTTAGTTTATTTTTGTGTTTCTTGAACTATTCTGTTCTTTATAGAACTCTGACCATATCATTTTCCTAACCTTTTTCACTAACATCATCTCTCTTTGCGTCGTATCTCACACCTGAAGTCAGTGAGAATGCAGAATCTGAAGATTATTGATGCCAAAGTATTAGAGGGTTAGAGTTGTACAGAGAAACATGCAAGCTGGAGCACTGCTGGGAAGTTAACCAAAAAGGTCAAAATTACTAAATACTGTCTACATAACACTACTGTCTTGTACATGGCTATTCTCATTTTACTATAGAATTACTTGTACCAGAAGTGCAACTCTTGTATTAGTTATTGTCACAGGCCACTTTGTTGCTCCTTGTTTTCATCTCACAACCAATTAAACGTAAGGAAAAAGAGAATGGGCAGGATACAGACTAGCCTGAATTTCTTAGGTTTCTGTTCAAAATCATATTCAGGATCCTTATTTTGATAAGCACTGCTGAAATTGGGTAGGTTTACTGCAGTGCTGTGGAGCTGGCTTCATTCTTTTGCACTTGCTTGCCATAAATTGTAGCTTTCTCTAATCTAATGCCTTTGTAATTGTACTGATAATGCTGCTGGGCTGTCAGGGACACTTTGTAAAAGCAGGAGTCTCCACAAAGAGGGTGTAGCACATGTGGCTTTACGATCATTAGTAGCTAGCAGTTTTAGCAACCCATCTGACTACATTTTGCTCTTTAGGAATGTATTTTTAAGTAGATGTATTTTTAAATTAATTATATCTTCTTCTCTTGCTCTTGGTGATTTAGGAGCTTTCTGCACTTTAAACTCTCAAACCATGGTCTAGCATGTAGCAACAGCACTTAAATACAGCATTTTTAAAGCATGGATTACAAGGCACAGGATTCCAGCCTGGAACAGCTGGCTGATAAATTACAGTGCACACTAATCAGCATGTCATGGTGGAGGATTTACATGGTGGATAGCAAGTGCCAGCCAATTATAAAGTGAATACATCACTCTTTCTGTCTCTTCAACCAGAGCACTGTCTGTATAGTAATTTGCTTCTGCACCCACCAAGCTGTAATTTCCTAGTCATCTGGAGAAAGATGCAATTACCAATAGGGAGAGTGATTCTGGGGGAAGAAATCTGAGTGTGCTTGGACATTGTAAGCTGAAAAAATTTAAAATAATGTTCACAGTTCAGCTTCAGGAAATACTTTTTTACCTTCATTAGGAGACACTGTTTTTTCCATTTGTGAGATGGCACAATAACTCTTAAGAAGTGACATTGTCTTCCAGATCCTCAGAATCAAGTTATGATGTGCTCATTGTCTCAGTAGATGCTTGGTGCTTGTAGTAGAATCTCTGCTTCCATTTCATACAGGAAGCCAAGCATCAGGTGGCATGTAAGTGCATGTGGCACACGCACACGAGAGATGTGCCTGTACACAGATGCCAAATTAAAGTAGGTGGATAAGGATGGGAAAGATGACTAACAAAAAACAATTAACAGTGAAACAGACCTGTAGTTTGTTGTTTTTCCTCATGATTTTTGTTGTTCACCAATGGCTAAAGATTTCTTGCTGTGTGAGGTGTTAGTCCTGGCAAAAGACAATAGAGTTTCTATAGCTTTTTAGTTGTTGGATGTTCTCAGAGTACTGGTGCATCTTATCACCTGTAGAATGCTTCACTTCTGGTTGTAGGAAAAAGGCAGAGCTCTAATATTTGGCCCTGATTTTATATTTTGTCTGGTCATGGGCCATTGTGTTCTTCAGCCACTCAGCAGTGTAATACTAATTCTGGATGAGTGATGAACAATGCTAGCTCATTTAGCTAAGTTTACAATGACTTTACACTGAGCTGGGACATTCTAGGCATTAGTAGAACTCCGTTTTGTTGCTGCCTTGTGTACATGCTGCTAGACAGCAGCAGCACCAAATTTCAGATATAAACCTGCACTGACCAAAGAACAAGCGAGGAGTGGAAGTCTGAAAGGGGAAATGTTTTGGTTTCTGATAAACTTTCACTGCCTCCTTAAATGATCAGTCAGCTAAAATTGTGCTTGTGTTGGTTCTGAAAATTTCCACATATGCTTCTCTTATGTGCATCTATACTGTTGATGAGACATAAACTTGTAAGGAAGTGACTAAGCCATATTGTGGCTAGTTGATTGCTGTGGTTAAAGATGTACTGGGTGGATTTGAATTTACGGAAACGTAGCATACTGCTAAGCCCATTGTGGCTGGGGCTTACCAGTCAAGGAGGACAATATGTGTCAATCCGCTGAAGGAAACAGAATGAAGGAATGTTCATGAGCTATACTGTATTTCTAAAAAGGAATCATAATTGACATTTCATTTGTCTGACCTTGCCTTCATTTGCCTTCATTTTGAAATCTTTCTGTCACAATGAATGGGAGCTCCCAGTAAAATCCACTCCTAAACTGTTTACTCACATACATTTGTTTTAGACTTTCTGATTTTTTGCTTATGCTGTCTTAAGCCTGGATCCGTAAGCAATTGCTATGCAATGGCGCTGGAGGAGATAAAATGAATGTACCTCAATAGATAAGAATGCTAGCCTCTTACTACTCAAAATTATGAGAATTTTCTTATTTAAGGAATGAGTCACACCACATTGACACAAGTTATTTGCTCAGCTCAGTGGTTCAGCTGCTATTATGTCTCATTTTGAGTATACAAGTGTTGCAATGTCTAATTCAGGGGAAAAAAGCATCGCACTCATTTATGTACAGGAAATTATTTATGAGCTAATGGTACTATGGCTCTGAGTCCTCTGACTTCAAGGACTACACACATTTCCAAGCGTAATTAATAAAGAATTATTTGGAAGCATAGGTGGAGATGAGACAAAGGAACACTATAAAATGTACTTCAAATCAACGTCCCACCTCCGCATTTGTAACTAGACTGTCCTTAAAGCTAAGTCCATGGAATTGATGTCATGTGTCTCATAGGGATCTTCAGCAATCCTAAGGGATTGCTTCGGGGTTAGCTAAAAAATGTTCTTGCATTATTTACCAATGACTCATTTGTAACCATCTGCCACTCCTCTTCCTTGAGTAAATATTGGCAAATATTGTTGCTGCAAAAACAACAGT
The DNA here is from genome assembly GCF_030936135.1 of Gavia stellata. NCBI lineage: Eukaryota > Metazoa > Chordata > Aves > Gaviiformes > Gaviidae > Gavia > Gavia stellata. The sequence goes on from NC_082602.1 coordinate 17,355,579, forward strand.
CAGCTCTACATCACAGCTTTCTCAGATACTGGCACAATGGCTGTGCCAGGATAAGGCAAAGCACTTATCTGGAAGCTGTAAAAACCATCTGGGGCTTTCTCGCACAATGCCAGTCAGAGTAACCCTAAAGCTGTGCCATGTGATGATGGGAAAATCAGGACTGAGGTCAGGAAATAACAAAGTTCTATTCCTCAGTTGTTTCAGTTGTGCCAGAGGACCTGGTCTGTTTTACCTTAGCTAAGAACAGTCTTCTGGCTTGAAGAAAAGAGCAAGGGCAGATGATGGTTCTGTGAAATCCATTGGGGTTCTCATCTCTGGGGGAAGCTTTTGGATGCTAGTGATGCCTAGTGTTCTTGCTTTCTTCAGCAGGACTATGAAAGAGAAAATACCCCTCATGTATATATATATATATATATATATAAAACTTTTATGCTGTGACATGCAGTTGTATCTAATTTCCATGCTTTCAGCTTCTCCTACTTCATCACTGTAGAACTGCGAAATCCTCTGTGACTGGATGCTGTATATAGATTATTCAAGAAGTGGCATCTTGGTATAAAACAGCAGACGGTACTTTTTTCCCACTTCTATGAGTTGGTCTGTTTTTTAAAAATGAGCAGAATACCTTTGCTGCATTCTTACTTAGAAATCAGGGATCCAAAAGATTATCTTCACTGATTTGGCACTTACCAGCTTTCCCAAATGAGACTTTACAAGATCCTTAATGGCTGTGCTTTTGAGGCTTAGTAGTGGACTCCTCTGTTTGCTTTCAAGGTAACCTTGCATGTTTGCTACATTTTCAGAATGCTTTGAACATATGCCCAAAACCACCAAAGACATTCATCCTGCCCCATCTAACTTCAAAGGCTATTTCAGTCACTCTCTCCTGAGCAAGTGAGGTTGTTGTAAGAGGATGATTTGTCTAAATGTCTTTCTTCCCTCTACACTGGTAGTTAGTCAATACATACCCAGTACTGTGCAATGCAGCGTGGAGGTGCCCTGCTAAGTCTGGGCAATTTAACTTGGCTACTGGAAGCAGTACGATTACATGATCGTGTGTGTGACTTCACCTCGGCTAAAATTCTCAGCTTCATGTTTCGCCTGGTCATGCTGAATTGGGTGTCAGTAGAGTGAAATGTTGCCTAGCCAACAAGAAGAAAAAAAATACATTACTTTTTCATATTTTGATGTGTTTTCTTTGTGATTCATGGGTTTTTTTCATTTCTTTCTTTGTTTTGTTTAAGGAAACACCTGCGTTAAGATTTTACTTTTTTCTCTGCAACCATGAGGGATATGACTTTTCTTGTAAATGAAAGCTTAAGCCCCTTGACTCTGGGCTTTAAGCAAAGCAGCAATTATTGTTACAACTTCTCACAGCTTTTGTTATCACACTTTAGGATGAATGGTATTATTTTTGATTAAACACACTGTTAAATACTATTGGTGCTTCCTTCAGTGCTAGAAACTCACAGAAAACTATTTAGCTTGTTCTGCAGTACAGGATTCTTGTTGACTAGGCTGCTTGTTTTAAACCAAGTCTTATCTGTGACCATGAGAGAGATGCTGAGATGAAGGAAGACAAGAACATTGCAGGTTCAAGCTTCATATCTTTGCATCCAGAGAATGGTAACTGAAATGTGAAGCTAATTTTAAAAGTTATTTTCTATATTTGACACATCAGCCCCAGCTGAGAAACAATAATTGTAGTTGATTTAATTGCAGTGCCATGATCTTTCCCAGTATGATAATAGGCATTTTAGCAGCTTGGTGACACCAGGATAAAGTTATGTTAGGAAGCACTCTGTGGTTTTATTTGTCAGTGTCAGGGATGCAGAAACACCCTTTGGCCTCTTTGTACACAGATAATAGGAAAAAAAACCCCACATATTTGCTGCAAATCATCTTCCACATCAACACTTACCTGTTCTGTAACCATGCAGGCTTGCATCATAACCATTTTTCAAAGCTGTCATTATTCTCCTTCTAATTCCACCGAGATCAATGTCAGCCGAAGAAAGAGCTGAAGATAGCTTTCACAGTGGGAGGTTGCTTTGATTGTTGATATTTGCAACCAGTCATCAAGCAGTGTACTAAAGGCTTGTAGTCCCACATGGGAATGACCACTCATGAAATCTAATTCCTCATTCCTTTTGGTTTATATAGCTTTTAGTTTGTTTCTTAATTTAAAAAATATTGATGATGGCTAACTGGGAGTGTCAGAACATTTTTCTATGAACACCCATCTTCACAACCAATATGCCATTTTTTAATGCAGTAACGGCCCTTACAGATTCCAAATGGAGACTCATCTCCATGACCATTTCCTTCGTATTGGAATTACCTGTTTTAATTAGTCTAAATGCCTGAGGAGTTTTATGTCTTCATACACCACTAAGCTTATTTTTCTTCTGAACATATAAGCAACCATCTAGGTACGGAATACATAACATTGCAATGTTTTTCACTTGGCTTGGTAGTGCAGCTTTTGCAGCAAGTTCAATTAAGGCATCAATTTTAGGCTGTGCTGATGATAATAAATTCCCCATTTAATAGAAGTTATGCTTTGATGGTTTTTCACATATCATTTTAATTAATCAGTATAAGTGCTAATGAAACAATAAAGTGGTTTGAGTCACAGAAAATAACTATCTTCCACTAAGTCCTATGCAAGAAAAAATAACTGCTCTTACCAGATGGATACATAAATTAATGTGGCTTCCCTGAGTTTCTGGTTTTCAGCTTTTTTTATTTTGTATTTTCATTAGTCTTAGGAATGTGTCACAAAAGGAAGTAAAACTACTAAAAGCATGGAAGTCTAATGGAAAGAAATATGCTTAAGTTGTCTTATTACAGCCAATAGAGGATGTGATTTTGTAAGTATGATTAATTCTTACTGAATAGTGTTCCACTATGCCTTGAAATGGTAGTCACTACTAAAACCAAGAACCTACACAAAATGTAGCCCTTTGCTTCCATCATTGGCTTTGAGAAACAGAGACAAGTTGCTTGGCTTTTGCGTGATGTGCAGGGCTTCCACGCTCAGTGCACATCAGTTTCAGAAGCAAAGCTGGGACCACAGGCATTCCTTCCTTGGTCAGTGATTGAGCTCCGTTCACTGATTGGAACAGGGGAAAGTTGCAGCCAAGTTGATGACTAGTTACCAGTCCATGTGGAGCTGGCATTGTTGGCTGTTTGCTTCTGGTAGGCTTCACTTGAGTGCAAGCACTTTCTAATTAGACGCAGAAAGATTTGTTGAATTATATTCCCTTTGCTCATTCAGTCAATGCTCGGAGCATGAATCTTTTAACAGATATTGATGTTGACTTATGGGACTTTAGCTGATGAGGGAGAAGGTTGTGCATCTGGCATGCTCAAGGTCATGTCATGGATTCACATGTTTGTGGGAAGGTGCAGAGCCGCTAGGCAGCTGCCCAGAAAAATGTGCATTGCTGCCACGTCTGCTCCTTCTGAAACCCCATGAACAAGGCACAGCAAAGAGCTAGAGGAAAATCCTGGTACTGCAAATACATGAAATGCAGACTCTGTGGCAGAAGTGGGAAAGTGCGTAAGCTGAGGCCTAATTGAGTGAATCATATGCTCAGAGCAATGAGATTTGACAGGTCTAAGTGAGGAGAGCCTCAGAAGGGCTTTTCAGAGAAAGAGCACTATTGCTACAGCAGGTCAGTTCTTTCTCAGCCTCTTGCTGGAGCTGCAGCCTAGCCTTGAAACTGTAATTTGCAAATGTTTGCAAAATATAAACTGCATGGGAAGTTCATACTTGTGCATTTTGTAGTGTCTTGAATGTCTTGACTCAGAGTTGTTTTTGCAGGCATTTGATCTCACTGAGGTATATTTCTATTTCATGACAATCTGGACTTCAGGGTAAGAGGAAGTGGCCAGATTCTACCTCTGGAACGAATACTTGCTGCCTGTGAGATTCAGTGGGAGCTGTTGGCATTGAGAAGGATAGCACTGAATGTTTGGGCTTGATCCTGAAAAAAAAATGTAAAGTCCTGCTGTTTTATTCATTAGAACATAATGTAGACAAACAGGATTTGCAGAGGATTTTTTTTTTTTAATGTGGGACTCTTTAGCTTGGTGGGTTGTTTTTTTTTTTGGTAAAGTAGCTGTTTGAAAAATTATGTGCAACATAAATACAATCTCTGAATTTGGTTCCAGCTGAGGGAAGACACATACAGAGGAGATGGAAAAAGATGCATAATGAGAAATTTGACCTTAACTTGCTGGGTGCACGCTCTTTTACTCAAGAGAGGCACATAAATAGTAGATTTTTTAAACATTTAACTTACATTTTTTAAACATGTAATTTAAATCACCAATGCATTTGAATAAATATGTTTAGCCATTCCTTTCCAACTAACAACTGCTATCATGTTAGGTGCTGTTAAAGCAATTGCAGGCTATTCTGCACCTACTTGAGTTTTGCCAGTTCCGAGTGGTCAAGCAAGTCCTACTGCTTAGTTTTATTCCTCTCCTGCCACAGAGGCAGAGAAATAGCCCTACTGCTAATCTTGTTCAACGATGAAATTGCTCTTGAGTCTCACTAATATAATGAATCAATATGTTCTCCTGAAATGGCATGTTTTATGTTCTTAGTCTCTGCTCCCTAGGAACACACTGCTATTTAGGGATCAAATCTATTCAGCGAAGTAAAATGAAGTAATTTTCCCTTCTTTATATATTTTTCTAGCTAAGGAGTACTCCAAGCAGCATTCTAATTTATTCAAGACTCTGTAACCTGTGGAATTTTCAATCTGTTGGAAACAGCTGAAAAATAAAACCCACATGCTCCACTGGCTCTTCATACGAGAGTCTGCATTTTAAACCAGAGCTGCTGCATACACTGTAGCTTGTGCCTGTATCGTTTGGTGTTGGCATCTGCATTATGATGAGGGGAATTATTCAAAGCCAAATTACTATTCAGGATGGTGGCGTGAAACAATGAAAATGAGATTGCTAGAGGGGAAAATATATGCAACAGTTTGTATAGTTAGGAAAGAAAATCGGGTTCATTTGCTGAAGCACTGCTTTCCTCTTTAGCAGAGTTTAACCCCTTTACAACAGCTAAAATAAAGCTGTAATAAGTTTCATAACAAAATGTAAGTGTCTTCTATGTACTTTTTTAACTGCCATAGTTATACTGTTTATGGACCTAATCTGAAAATGTCCTGTAGGGTAGTAAATAGTTGGTTTAGACATAGGTCTACACCTTGTTGGAACAGTGGGAATAATTTGCATCAAAAAGTGAAATATGACAAAAAAATCACCACTTTTCCTCTTATTAAGCTGTGGACACACTGATTTTAATTTTTTATTGCATATGTAAAAACTTCTCCTTCAACGAATACATTTTGATCTTTAGTGAACTGGGCCTGTGCATTGTGAATATTCAGCCACCATCCTGTATTGGTTAGCTTCATAGCTTGGGATATTAACTTCTGTCCCTAAAAACATTTTCTTCCTTAGCTAGCCAAGACAGTCTGACTTGCAAATACTGAAATATAGTATTAGAACTAGTGGTTGGTTTCTACAAGTTTGTGCTAGTCTATACCTGCTTTAGAAGTAGGGTCCCAACATTCTCCAGCTACCCAACCGTTCAGAGGTCCTAATAAAATTTTTGGAAAGTCATCCTCGCCTTGTACCCTACCTCCATAGAGCTTCAGGAAAAGAAAAGAAACATCCATAGATTATAGTATAGATTCCTTCCTACACTTCAAAATGATCTACAACAGCCATAAATTAAAGAGCTTCTCTGTAAATCTTGGTCAGAAATCCAGGTTTGCATATCACATCCTGCCTATGAAAGAGGCTATTTGGAGCACATTGCTGTTTCACAGCTCATTGGCAGAGCAAAGTTTGCATGCATTCTTGAAAGGTTTATGCCAAAGTGTAGCTCTAGCCTAATTTGCTGCCTCTGAGTCCCTCCTCCTTTTTCTTATATTGTCTGTCCAGTTATTTTACAAAGTAGCTTCAGTATCTCAGGTCGGGGGCGGGCGTGATAGTGTTCCCATTTAATTTCTTGGATTGTATGCCAGGCCAAACACTGGCGTATGGACACATTTGAACTGTATGCTAAATAAGCAATAGACACTTGCCTTTCTCCTTGAAGACTGTTTGCTTACCTGCAGTTTAGCTTCACTTACCTGTCTTTTAACTGGTGGCAATAACAACTTTTATGTGTGATTACAGGAGCTCACAAAATTCTTTATTGACCAAAGAGATGATTTTAATGAAACAACTAAGAACTAGAAATTCAAATTTAAGACCTGAGACAAATTGACTAACGCTTTTAAGTCTGGCTTTACTTTTATTAATGTTGGGTTTGTTGATTTATTGAGTCTTTATTTGAACAAACAAAAACCCTGAACTGGGTTGTTTCTTTTCCAGCAAGATGATGTTTTTGTCAATGTACATTCACAACAGGGGAAAGAAATTAATTGTTGCAATTCTCTGATTACTTGAGAAAGGATTATAACAAGAAGATAGCTGGGGTTTTCTGATAAAAGACAAGACAGTAAAGAACCAGATGTTTTAAAAAATCTTCTCTTCATGGCACGTAGTACCTTTTCTCCTGATGGAATTCAGCACTTTCATATGGTAAGGAAATCTATTCTATATGTATTTGCATGATGTGCCTTTTATGTGTAGAGGTAAAAATACTTATCCAGTGAATAGTGAAATGTTGCAGCTGTTAAAGCTATTTTTAGAGATGGGCAAACACAGAAGCAGAAGGGAGACACACAAGTTAGAGTAGGTTCCATGCGGAAGAGACCAGGAGTACATCCAAAGAGTACAGGAGGTACACCCCTGGCTCTTGCAGTGTCTGTAACTACTCTTAGACTGACCATCTGATACTGAGGTTTGAGAACTGAATGTTTGATAGCTGAATAGTAATGTATCTGCACTGTCTTACAAAAGATCTGAAGAAGGTTATCAGCTATGTAAGTGCTATGAAAAGCATAATAAGCTTTGATCACAGAGAGTTGGAAAATCAGGAGTTATCCATGATGAAATATGCTTGCTGATAGATGAGTTACTTTATGGGAACCAATAAGTGTGTGTTTGCACTAAGGTGCGGAACTCTGTTTTCACACAAATACTAGAAGATGCCAGTTCTCTGGACCCTGTTCAGGGCCCCAGTGATACACGTTAAATATCCCCCATTGCTGTGGTTTTAAGAGCCTTCCCACTGATACTGAAAGGCTGCCATGCAGAGTGCAGGCTGGGCAGCAACAGTAGGAGCTTCTTCATTAAACTTCATTTTCCAGCAGGGCCTGGAAATGACAGCTATTTAATCCCCATCTTTTGCATGAAAGAGATTTTTCCTGTGTAATGTCATCCTGAGTTTATGTAGCATATGTTAATACGTCAAATGCATCTTGTTGAGAAAATTAATTACTTGACTGTTACCTTTCATTTAATTTGTAACTGAATGCTTTAGAAAAATTTCTTCTCTACTAAATAGTCTTCACATTTTCAGTGAGAATTCATTCTTTAAGCAAAAAAAAATCTACTTACTTATTCTTGGCATCTGAAACACCAATTTTTGCAAAAGATATCAATTCTAGAAATAATTATGAAAATTACTGAAGATTATGAAAATTATCTGCCTCCTCCCTTAACTTCTGATTCAGTGCTGATTGCCACAGCTTAATCTCATTTGCTTTCAAAACATGGTATATCATATACTTGCGGCAGAAATTACTATAAAAGGAATGAGTGTTTTGGCATCATTTTAGAATGTAACTGGTTCGTAATGAAGATCAATAGCAACCTAGAAACTGGGTAATTTTTGTGCACTGTGCTTTTGTAATAGTCTAACAGAGTATGTAACAAACCTATTTAAACACTACGAGACCAGTTTCTAATGGGGGTAGGTAATTTTGAGAGAAATGCAGAATATCTCAGGCATTCTGACTGATGTCATGTTTGTTTGGCATCTGCAGAATGAGATGAAGTAAGTGTTCAGTTTTGATCTGAAAAAGTAGCATTTGCTTCTCTAAACAATATTGAGTTCTGTTCATATGTCAGGGAGAAAATAATCTTTAAAGTACTCTTTAATGGAATGATGAATTAGGATTTTTTATATCTGTCATATATTTCATATTTCTTTTATAGCAATGTATTAAAAATATATGTAAATTTAATAAATTAGAGCCTGAAGAGGTTTTTTGACCTTACAATGTATGTTTTCCAATCACTGATGTTTTAACAGTTTCATATTTCCCAGATCCAGAATGATAAGGATTCCTAATGTTCGGGTCATGGGCTTCATAAAATTTGGCAACAAATGATAACACAGATGAGACACCTGTAGCAAAGGGGTGTGCAGACTTATTTGTTAAACCTGGGCAAGTGCTTTCTGGGTGGATGTTCTGTTAATCTTTGTTACACCTATTTTGATACTGTAATGCCATTTTTACTTTCAGAATGGGACAACTTTTTGAACAAACTGATAAGATTTGTCTTTTTAGCTGTGAATTCATGCCTGAATAGATTACAATAATTACTCAGTGTAAAATTGGTTGTGTTCTGAAAATACTCATATACCTTCCAATGGAAGTGCATTGTGAAAAGTCATTTGACAGTACTTTGCTTCCCTGCCCTGGCAGATGTCAGATGTCACATGTGAAGACCCATGAAAAATAAATTATAAAAAAACTTTTGGCTATTACCTGAGTGTGTCTGCATTACCATCAGAAAACCATCAAGGACTGAGTTCCCCAAGCAGCTGTAGAAACTTCATGGGTGTTGTCTTGAAGTTAAAACTTTCAGCATCCAAAATCCAAGAGATTAAACCAATTCAAAGCAAATTGCAGTATGTTGTTGTAACTCAGGTACAACAAAGTACTTGTCTACACTTGTGTGTAGCATGTAACAGAAGTGGTCTGGAGAAAACTGGCTGAGTGTTAGTTCCAGGACGACCTCAGTGAGGTGTTTGGGATACCACCTCTACGCTCACCAGTATCTCCATGCGAGGAGCAGTAACACTTTGCAGCTCTCAGTCCAGAGCACTGAGATGGCTCATACTTAGACGTGGCCACACGGCCTGAGGTTAAAATTTTAATATTAACATGAATATTTTCATAAGCTGAGGTTACAGCCTCGCATCACTGCGGGTGTCTGGGGTGTCCCGGGGGAAAGGCACCTTCCCCTCCCCGTGGGTTTTGTACTATCACAACACGCACGCCCGGCTAGCCTGCCCCAGCCGGGGCTGCCCGGCGCTGTCCTCGCACGCCCAGCCGACCGGGGGCTTCCCTTCGCCGCCGCCCCGGCCCCGCCGCCCCCGGGCCCCGCCGCCGCGAAGCGCGGGCGCCCCCAACGGAGCCGGCGCCGCCGAGCGGGGGGCGGAGGGAGGTGCTCCAGGCAAATGCTCTGAAGTGGCAGCGGTTGGCGGGCACGTTTTAATGATCTAGCGCTCTAAAGCGGATCAGGGGAAGATCACGGTCATCGCTCCCACTTAAAACGATTATAACTGTTACTCTTCTTAGGTAAGATTTGGATTGTCGTGTTTGCTCGTATTTTATGTGCCAGTTTATCTTTGCCTGTGCTGTTTTAGTCGAACTTATGCATTGTTGGAGGAAAACGGTAATGTACTGTACTGTGCTTTTGCAATTTCTCCTTAAACACTTTTCCCGCTGTTTCCATGTCTTCCTGTGAGCCTGACATGAAATCACTGGCCTTTTTTTGTTCACGAAGGCTTTGTTGTGGCAAGGAATTCTCGTAAGGGCAGCATTCTGGCTCTTCTGCTGCCGTCAAGTGTGCTAGCGTTGCCTGAAATCTAGACGAGTCAGGAAGATGCAAGATTATAAATGTCAACGAGGAATCACAGCCTTGTTGGGCAGGGTCACAGTAAGAAGTGCGGGGTTATATAAGTAAATGGCTGAGTACCTACTGTTTATCCCTTGCTCACCTTTTCATAAGTACTGAGGTGGAAGGGGAGCAAAGGTTATGCTATAAATAAAACCACTTCGGTGTGATTTACGTGCATAGGCGCGGTAAACTGTGCAGTGGCTGCGACCGACAGCATCTCCTTTTCTGAGGCTGCTGCCCCATCTTGTGGCAGTTCTGTACGTTGGGTACCGTGAGAGGACACGAGATGCTCACTCCTCACAGCCGGGGTTATCGATTGCAGGCGCATAACTTAAAAATAGATTTGAACAAAAGCAAGTGCGACCCATCAAAGTTTGAGTGTATGTAGGCCAATCAATGAGAGACAGAATTACTTTTTCTCCAGGTGTTCATAAAAGTTTTAATAGAGAATAGTGGCATTTAAAGACAGGGAAGCTGCCCTATCAGCTGGGAGCTTTGTAGATGTGCGATTGTTTCCTGTAAAACAAGAGGTGAAGTTGGCCCAAATAAGTAGGACTAAACCTGGAAATAAGAATTCAATTGCTCATGTAGAACATTCAGTAATAAAGGTGTATTTTGGGGGGGTGAGGGCTTTCCTCAGTGCTATATTTACATTCTCCCTTTAAAACATTATTTCTCTGGTAACTCACAAATCTCTAAATTGATCTGATTACCCCTATCTTTGATCTGAAGGCTTTTAAATTTCATTTCTGTTGCTGAATCTATATAAATACTGTCTTGATGCATCTTTTTTTTCGCAGCAAGAGTCTGTAACTAAAAACACAAGACTGTTTGGCAGTGGTTTTGTTAATACGAACAATGAGCCATTGGCTTCTGTGCAGTGATACCAACAACATAGCTGTGGTACTGGTAATCTTCTAAATAAGAAAGCTCATACAGAAATGCTCTTTGCCATTCAAAGAGCCCACAGACTGTAATTTTTGTTGTACTGACTGGACAAGTGTAACAGATATCCACACAATGAAAAAACAATAATTAAATAGCATCTGATCTTGATTGTCTCTACAGAAACTAGGATATACCAGCAGATATATCTGCCTTCTCAGGCTGTTGAATGCAGGAGCTCAAATGCAGGATCCTTTGATGTTAAGTTGGTGAAATACATCATACACATATGTAAAAACTTCAGCTTTTGTCATGAATGGTGGGTAGGAAAAAATGTAGCAGAAAAGTTCATGTAGTTGTGAAATTCAGACCTCATTACCATACAGGCTTTGTAGCTGTAAAATTGTCAAACAGAGAAAGATGATTAGCTTATTTAAACCAATGTAGTCAAAACTTTAAAACCAATGTAGTGAAAACTATAAAAATTCATTATGCCTGTATACTTTTCCCTTTTCTTATACTGACACAAATGCTGCAGTTAATGATAATTTTTTTATTATTATTATTATTGCAAGTTTATTGGGTTAAAAGACTGCTGACATAGATCCCAGTCAGGTAACAAATTTTATTTTTAAGCTTTGCAATTCAGAGCACTCACAAGCTAGCATCCTTGGGAGGCTGGAATCCACTGTCTCTTTATCTCCTTCCCACACCGTTGGTCAGCTTATATGTTTGACAGCTCTGTTGCCTCTGAACAGTCAGTATTTTTCCTGTCTATGTGATTGTTTTTATGCTTCAGGAGGACATATATGTATTTTAAGACTAGAATATGACTGTAAAAACAAAACTTATTCCAAAATTCTTAGAGCAAAGCTAATAGCTTATATAATTCCCCTCCTAAATGTTCTGAAAGTCCCTTTAATGTAGTTTTAAGGCTGAGTCGAGTGGACCATCTCAAAATATTTCCATAGCCTGGTTTCAGCTACAGAAGATGATAAATTTCTCTGATTTGCATCCCCAAGTAATAAACAAAAGAGCTCTTGATACTGCGGGTCTTAAAACAAGTCTATTGTAAATAAAGGATACAGTTAATGTAAGACAGAAGTGTCCTTAGATGCCAAAAGATTTAATATGTAGGATAAACCTAGTTACAGTTATTTTGGATGAAATTGGGTTGTTCTGGAAAAAGATGGTCTTTTTTGATTGAAATGAAATTAGCAATTGTTTGTTCTTAAAGATGATATGCTTGAAATACACTTGATTCCAAATGCAAGGTGTCTAAGCGAAACGAAACAGCCAAGCTTAGATTCATTCTCTCCAGTGACCCTCTATAAAACCGAATACTTTAAATATTTCTGTTGTGCCCAGTCTTCACATGATAGACTCAATGAGAATTTCTGCTCCACACATTTGAGGGATTCTTCCACGTCAGTTTCCACTCCCACACCCCATTTGGCATTCAAAGCCATATCAAACACCCAAACAAGGATGCCTAGGACATTTGTGAAGAATCACAATTGTAAAATGACAGCTAAGATCCTTCCAGAAATAAAGCAGAAGCTGTTAACCACATAACGAGATAAAAACGTCTTCACACTTGAGTGGTGGCACTTGAATTCTGTCTCTGATTTAAGTCTGATTGTTTCTCTCATTTTTCTGGAAGTTTATTAGTCAGAATCATTTCTGAGACAAATAAATTAATTTTTGAATCACAGCTACTTAAAGGTGCTTGTTGTCCTACAATGTTGGCTCAGGTTCTGGCCAGCAAGTTCTAGAGCAAAATACGACTGAGATGGTCAAGGGTACCTGTTCAAGGCAGTTCTTCATGTGGCTGGGGCTGCTATATTACATAGCATGTAAGCATGTTTAAAAATAAAAAAGTTACCCAAGCACATCAAATTGCAATATGTCAGACTTTGCAGGTGCATTTGAAGATGAAGGAGTTGGAATATGAGTGAAGATTTTTTTATCATGGGTGCTGATGTGCTGTAGTAATGCCAAGTACATGATGTGATCTTCATGGAACAGCTGCAATTTCAACAGCTGTGGTGATGTTCTGATTTATGTCACTTGGGGATGTTTTGTTTTAACTTAGGCTAAAGTTTTGTGCCATCACACAAGAAAATTTAGGGAAGAATTAGTAAGTGGTGAGTCTTAATTACTGCTGAAGTTATAAATATACTGAATTTAGAACATCTGAGCTGTGACTAGCAGAGATACTTTGCTTCATTTCTAATATATGATGAAACTGCCTGTGGATGTTTTTTTATTTGTAAATGTGTCCATCTGGTTTTCTGGAATTATAATGTCACCAAACAGGCATCAGAGCCTAAAATGCATAAGCTTGTGACTGGCAAAGTCTGGTGGTTGCCTGTGATTTTCAGTTTCTTTCATGATTGCCTACTTATGATAATACTGTGCTTTGGAAGGTTTTATCACACCCAGAGGCCTCCAGCTTGAAACATACTGAGGTAATTCATGCGTATGATGCCAAGTCATAGCATTACGTACAAAACACTTCCCAGTTATTCAGTAGAGAAATAACGTTTCTACTATCCAATGGGGGATAATAATTTTACTCTCTTGCCAGCTGCACATGTTATTCATTGAAAATATTTTGCCCAGTGGGACATGGAAGCAATTAATTTGATTCTAGTTCTGTCTGGAATATTGGTTTTTTAAGAGTCACTGAAAAGTTTGCTCAAAACTTTTTATAGTTATTGGTCTACCATTAAGAGTTTTGCCTTTAATTGTTAATTCAGAAATCCAGACAATTTTCTCTCATAGAAGCCATTTTTTTAAAGACACTTTTAAAAAAGATGGTTAAATTGTGTAACACTATTTCTAAACTTCCCTGTGGTGTCTGTATTTTCATGTAGTCATCTCAATCACTGAGCGTGTTCATTTATTTTGTAATAAAACAGGGAACCTGAGATTCGATTATTTCTCACAATCTCTTCCAGTTTCATTGCAAGAGCCCAAAACAACTGGTTTATCCCTGTCTAAATTGTTCTGAAAAATTCCAATGGAGGAGATTCAACGCCACTCAATGCCATTTATTGTCGTGCTTCACCTCTCTTACCAGCAGTTTCATAGTACTTCGATTCAGTTTGCCTTCCTGCAACCAGGCTTATCGCTTCTCACCCCATCTCCCGTAGACACAGAGGACAGTTTATTCCCTTCTCTGCCGCAGCCTTTTTCCCTTTTGAAGTGAATGTCCCTTGTAGATTTTGCTTCTCTGGATAAAATAAACCAGGTATTTTCAATCTTTTCGCCTTGTCATATTCTAGACCATTGATCATTTTTGTTGTGTTCTCATCAAGAAGAATGATGCTCAAAACAAGACACAGCTGAGTGTCTGCCTAGACCCTAGGTTTACAAGCTGTGCTCTGGTGGATATGTCAGTATGTTTACATTTTTTCACTCAATACTGTTGACTTAAATCCAGCTTGTGGTCTGCTGTGCCTTCTGGATCTGCTTTAATACCAGTCATCACTCATCTACATCTGTGCATTTGGTTATTCCTGTTTGTCTTTATTAGCTTGTTTATTTCCGATAACTCTGGTTTGCTAAGTTCACTCTGAATTCTGTTTGGATGCTGGTATACTTGCAGTCCTTCCCAGCTTCAAATATCATCAGTGTATGCTACCAGACAGATGCAGCCTAAATCTGTTGGCTGTAGCTATGGAACCGGACATAGGAATTGAGCATACTGCTCATGTGGGTCTGCATATGTATTTATGCTTGAATTGTGGGTGTACATCTCATTTTACTGTTCATGAAGTACATAGCACTTGTTCCATAAATTTCTTACATTTTCACTTCTCAAAGTTCCACTTCTTTCACTTGCCAAAAGGTTAAACACCACAACCCAAATTCTGCTCAGATTGCCCATTTGTATAATTGCATGAGATGCGATGGATGTGGAAGGGGTATGCCAGGCCAAGTTTGAACCCAGATTTGCTCATTAATGAATAAGCATTTTTTTAAGTATGTATGTCGCTTACTTTTTTTACCTTGGCTTTTTTTACTTTCAGTGGAGGTATCTGAAACTTCAGATTACAGGCTTGATGAATGCAGAAAGGTTTGATTCTCTTTTCATGGATAAGCTCTATTCTCATTTGCCCCAAAGCAAGCGTTCTGGTTAAGCGTCAGAAGCGAGCCAAAGGCTTGGTGACCAAATAGTCATATTGCTCTTTATTAGTTCAGGTTTCAATATACACAGACAAAATCCTCCCACACATACAGTTCCACATGGAAGTGGTACAACATATGCAACAAATAGGTGACTATGTATCATGCTTCTCCATAACTTAGTTTATTTAAATCAGATTTTATTTTTAAGTGCTTTGAGTCACATTTTAGTTTCATTTCCATGAAGAAAGCTTCAGCTATATAAGGTAAAGTGGTCTGTCCATTCAGAATGCATCACTTCCTTTTAAGAGCTGACAGGTTAAACTAGCTTCCTATGCTCTGGACACATCAGATACTGCTTTAGCCTCATTGCTTAATATGTTTCTTTTGTGGAAGTACTGAAGGTAAATAGGGCCTTGAGTTCATATTAGTTATGGTCCTAACGCTTCTGAGAGTATGATCTCTTCTCTTTGGCTGATGCCCATCTCTCAGCTGTTTCTAAATGCTTATTGGACTCCTGTTCTATTCCTTTCTGTTGCCTGCCACATATCTGAAATCAAGGAAAGGTATGCTTAAGTAAGAGCAGATTTATGATATCAGGATTTATCTTGCAGGTATGTTAGTACCCAGCAGATATCCAGTATCTTGCAAAAAGATTCCCTCTCTACTATTTCTGTTGTCATTCTGCAGTGGTGTTTGCCTAGCTCCATGCACAGTTCTCTAGGCTGCTTCTTTTCCTCCTCACGAGGACCTCAACCTGGATTGTCCTATGCTCATTCTCTGTAAGGAGGGAAAGAAAATGTTTCCTGTGGATTCTGTTGAAGGAAGAGAAAGTTTTGCAAAACAGCACTCTCGTCTTCTGCCTTCTTTTTCCCAGGCTCTGATAACTAGCCAGCCAGTTGATATTGTAGTTGTGGGGCCAAAGTCATGCAGAGAACATTGAAAGAGAGTATATGAAGTATTATAGCAGCCAAAGCAGAGATGTATGTACACTGTATGTTTGTTTAAAGATTTCATTTTTGTTGGGGCAGTTTCTCTAACATAAACTAAAGAACAAATAAGATTGCACACCCAAAACAGCATCTAAATTTCCTCTGATCTCAAGACATTCTCTTTATTCATACTTTCTCCAGAGCTTCCTAAATTTCAAAATTAAAAAGACCTAAATGCAAATTTTGTTTCTCACTCCTTTTTCATTTTTACTTATATTCATAATGATGGAAATAAGTTGAAATTTAAATTCTATTGGCTAGAAGTCAATAACAAATGTGCCATTCCTTACAATGATAATAATATGCAATTGCCCTGAAGATATTTATATTCTCCACCTGCTGGAAATCTGTTGACTTTAGTACTTTGATAAATGTTTAAATGAAAGAAATACTGAAAGTTGTAGCATCCCAAAAGACACGATTGAAACATAGTATGTTTTTGTCTAAAACTGTATTACCATTGCTTACTTTGTGCCCAAAGTATTCTCTGTCAACACAGATCAGGCTGTCTGTTAGTTGCTGTCTAGAAAAGCAGCGAAGAGGTGCCGCCTTTCTCTTCTTGCACAGTTTCCAGTCTCACAGTAGATCTCCAACTTGTCCTCTAGAAAAAATGCAATTTTAACTCCTTGCACAAACTTTAATTAGCAGTCCAGAAACAGAACGCTTTTGCCGAATTAGTAGAGGTTACAGTGGTAGCCTCTACTAATAAACTTCTGTTTCCAGATCCCAACCATAAATTTTATTGCCAAACAGTTCACAATTCAGTATCGTTGGTAATCATTTTGTGTTGAAGTAGTGCTGGCTGTCCCTGTACAAGACCGGACTGTCGGCATGTTAGTCACAGTACATTCACATGGTTGTCAACTCTCCCTCCTGCTGACAAATCATACCCAGGCAGATCTGTGGGAGAAAGGAAGTACTGTCCCACCTATTTTATAGAATGGAAATGAAAGTATAAAGACATGTGCATTAAAAATTATAGAGCTGGAAATAGTCCAGATGTTCAATATTGTGACCTACAAGCTGTAGGTCACAATGTTCAATGCTTCAGTTTTGAGTCTAAAGGACAAGACTTCATTAACATTCTTGTTCCTATCATTCCATCACCAATGTGCAAGGTTCATGTCCCTGGACTACAATAAGCTACAAGATGTAGGATGCTTCTCACAAATACCAGTGTGCTTTTTAGGAAGACATAATTTAGTTTATGCATTTTCCCTTGATTTTTGAACAGATTGCTGGAGTTGAATTTGTACCCAAGCAATTCACAGTTGCCTTGCTCTATGAAATGAAGCCATCAATCAGTCTAACAATGAGTTGAGTTTATCTAGCTCATCGCTATTTGATTTAAAAAAAAAAAAAAAAAAGAAAAATAAGATTTTCTCTCTTTGGAGGTTTTTTAGATTCTTTGGTGTGTATGACATGACAAAAAACATTTGACCAAAATGTTATTATGATTACTTTTTAAAAAGAGCCAATTCTGCTCATTTGTAGGTGGAGCACTGCTTGTAGGTCACAACAAATTTCTTGCTGAAGACTTTTCCAGGATGTTTCTGAAATCTGTAGTCATTCATCATTAAGCAGCTAGTGACTGAGCCCAAAAGGTTTGTATGACAGCTCCATAAGGAAGGATTGCACATACACATTTGAATTTTTTTTCTGAATTCTTAGATGAACTATAATGAGAAAGTAAACATTAATAGGGTCTGACCTAAGAAAATTAGTTAAATTTTGCTAGTGGTCCTGTAATTTGACCCCAAATTCTGCATTTGTGAGAGGAGATGAATAACTAACAAAACATTTGGGTATTAACTTTTTTAAAAATAGGCCAAAAAATGGCAAGTCAAATTGCAAGTCTGAGGCCTTTTAACTAGTAACTACCGGAGTCTTGCTGGCTCACTGTGTTATTGGGTTAAGACGGATGAGACTGCTAACTTCAGAAATTAGCCTGCTAATTTGTTCCATGATGGAACAAACTCTTCTCTGTAAATTTGCTATAAACACAGTTTATAGCAGTGTCTTCAGTCTGTCTCATCTTAGAGCTTCCTTAAAAGAAACAAAATCAAAGCAGACAGCGCATGGTCTTTAGGATGTTGAAGTAATGCTAGGATGTCACCGTGTTTCTTTAACCACCCAAAAGAGACAACCTTGAGAATATTTTCTGCCTTTGTTTTCTGCCCAAACAAAAGAATGTATTTTCAACAAGGACTGACTTTGAGTTTAACTGGGATATTTTGCCCAGAATTAGAAATGCAGTTGGCTTTAAGTATTTCTTTATTCTTAGCACTCTCTATTGTAAATTCTGTTCTATCTAAACTTCTTTCTTGAAAAATCAAATAAACTGAAATATAAATAAATCTTGCCATTCAGATATAATTTCTATTACCTAAGATTTTGCTTAGCAGTACTTGAGGTCAACTTCAAATGCTTCTCTTTGAAAATTAGTGTGCACAAAGTAGTACTGTGGAAAGCTGAAACTTGCTTTCCTTCTAGCACCTTTCTGTGATATTGCTGCATTGCATTTTTCCATGGGCAGTAGCATTTTAGTTAATTCAATGAGAGAACTTTTGAAACTAATATTTTGATCCCCCCACCAACTGATTTGGATCTTACTGCAGAGCAGTTCTGGAGCACGAGAACCGTATTCCTTTAGGGTGAAGCTTGACAAGCTGTTTTGCTTTACAAGTCCACCTAATGTTCTGCAGTCACCTGAGAATAGCTAGTCCACAGGGCTAGATGGGAGTCCTGAAGCAAGTGCAACATGGATATTGGGTCCTTAGCACTGTCATTCAGCCCATGCTCTATGTCTTGCTAGTGGACACATAGTTTTCTAGCACTCTAGCCCAGAGTAGAAAGCAAACATTTAAAGCATTTCATATGAGAAATGAATAAACTTCCTGTTCGTTATGTTTTACCAAGGGACATTATGGTTCAGATTAGAACTTAATAATGGCAGTTCTCTTCAAATCACACCCTTCCCCTTTCAAGAAAGGAGGAACAGACACATAATAACAGGGTTTTTAATGATATTTTAACATCTGTAATACAAACAATAAGTTAAACACAGTAAAAATAATTAAATAAAGCTTGAGGTTCCAGCCCTCAAAAATAACTCATATCTATAAAACAAAGTTTAAAAATAAAACCAGCGTAAGTCTTAGAAAAAAAAAAAGAAGTGTATTCCATATAATATCAGTTAAATGTATGGAAATAAAGTTCTGACTTTTGGCATCTGCAGCATTGAATGGGTGCCAAGTCCTTAAATCCTCTCCTGGGTGCATAGGTATATGTAGAGAGGTTGCATAATCAGGGTTTTCAGGGGACCCAGACACCTTCAGATGTGACCTGGAAGTCCAGTCAAGTTTCCAGTTTGCCTTCTGGAAGAACAGTTCTTAAGTAGAATACATTAAGAGTTTGTAATGCTGACAGAGTGACCAGTGCCATCCTTAAGATTTCATTATATGTTGGGTCTCTAGCAATGAACCCTGTACACCAAGTGTTGCCTCAGTCTAAGTAGACTTTGGTCCTTCTTCAAACATTAGTGATAATAATGCTGATGCAGTTTCTTTCACTTTCTGGTGCAAAGCCTGATCACTCTTTGATCTTAACAGGTTAGGTTTCCAGGATTTGAGTCTTAGCATTGTTCAGTGATAAGGAAAGATTTTAGACTCAGGCCATGTATAAAATGAATATTTGAATTAAGTTAAAACTTTACCAATACTTCCAGACTGAATGCTGGTTCATAAATGAAGTGCACAGATAACTTGATATGCATAATATCGTGCATGGGAATACTCATTTAAATGTTAAATATTTTAGCTTCCCATGGAGTGGTTTTCAGGTAATTCAGAGTACTAAGGTAATGTATCAACTGTCTCTCTGCCTCAGGAACACCGAGTGGCAGACCACACAAGTATTTAAAAGCAAAGCCTCTCATGACATTCAGGACTTCAGCATCCTAGCATCAGCATAGGCTTAATCTTGTTCATTTGAGTCCAGATGTAGAGAAAAGGTCACTTTGGTTCAGGGAGAAAACGATTCTTGGCGATTACTGCATTCATAGTGGAGTCAATCCAGTTAAGGTATTGAGTAACTCTGGTGTAAACACCAGGCTTGTTTTCTTTTGCACAGCCATCTCCCCAGCTGACAATCCCATAAAGTGTCATCCTGCCATTGTGCTCACAGACCATGGGGCCACCAGAATCTCCCTGTCAATGGAAAGAGAGCATATTAGGCCATTTTATGCATATGGAGCCTTCATAACAGGGAGTCTGATTATTCTCAAGTGAGAGTTTTTCTAGAGTGAAACAAGCTAGTAAATACCTATGAGCTAAAGTTTTGATTTTTGAGAATGCTGCATAGATGGAACAGAAGGCTCAGCATCTGCTGTGACTTCACAGTCTGTAAAGTAAGGAGTTCTCTAGTTCCCCCCTAGCAGGGCACAGAGAGAATAGTTACCTTGCGCACAAAACTCCATCCTAAGTTTATAATCAGAGATAATAGGGTAGTGATATAAGATCAAAGCCAACACACCCAATTTTCATCATAGAATCAGTTGTGTCCCTGTTCATAAGGTGCTTTTACAGTTAAGGACAACACTCATTCTTTTTAATGGCTCATAAGGCCACTCTGCCCAGTGAGGGTGCAGGGAAGCAAATCTACTTTTGAGAAATCTGTGGAGGGGCTCAGTGCCCCTAGTAGTTCACCTTTTATCCCTTTGCAGAGCTATAGTTAACATTAAGAAAGTGCAAGCTGAGATTGCAACAACTGCTGTATTCTTCTGATGCATATCTATCAGCCATTGCTTGAATAGATTGTAAATAAGGCCTTGAGGAATAACAATGGCTAAGATACTGCACTTGTTGCTCCTCCAGAAGAGGGTCTAGGCTAGGTTAACACCTAACTCTACGTCCCAAACTTCTTCCATGTGTTTGGCCACACTACAGGTCAACTCCACTGGATATACTAAATCCCCACTACATAAAGAGGGATTCTTCTGACTAGTAGAATCACAAGATGCCACCAGCTGATCCATATAGTGTACCTGCATTTAAAATGGGCTACAAGATAAAACAAACCAGTTTTACCTTGCATGCATCAGTCATCCATGTGGGATCTCCAGCACAGACCATGTTGTCAGTAACTCTGATACTGTCATAGTATTCATATTTGCATTTTCTCTGTGATATTAAGTTTACAGTGGCTGACATCAGTCTTTGAGCATAGTAAATGTCATCTGCAAACAAAAGATTTAACTATTTTCACCATCCAAGACAAAAACAAGAAAACCCGTAACACACACTTTCAGCACTTTAAAGAAATTAGCATAACTATTCCAGTTGATTTGAAGCTCTTATTTCCAGCTTATGCAGTACGAGCTTACAGTTTCTGCTAATGAATAAGTTTTAAAGACAAAAACAAGTGTTCCAAATGCAAACTATAAAGCTTGGATTTTAGAGAGAAAGTTTGACAGTTTTTGAAGGAAGTTCTGCACAAATGCAATCCTTTGTTAATTCTCCAATACAGCTTTAATTTTTTCTACTCCTCATCACATCAGGAATGAAAAAATTGCTGTGTTTTACATGTTGGCTTACTTTGTATGGTTGACAAGTGTGAGAAGCATCAGATAGGCAATGCTATAGACAACAACAAGATGATAGCAAAGATCATATTTGAGATGCACATGGAGTACATAAAATAAAAAAGCAATCTTTTTTAATCCTTTGCAGATCATGGTGTAAAAAACATCCAGTTCCCACATTGCAGAAGTACAACTTTGGAAAGCAAAGTCATTCACTTACAAAAGTCTTGTTTGCCATAGCCAGCTATTTCACACCGGGTATTCTCTTGTAAGTAAAGGTTCTTCTCTGGCAAGCAGACTGTTCTGACATATTTAGATTCTACTGCACACTGTCCAGAAGCTGTTCTTATCCTTATCAAAGCTAAGAAACAAAACAGAGAAGATACAGTTAGATTTGTAAAGCAAGTTTTTCCTGTCAAGTTCTCTGGGAATATCAGGTACAGTTATTGCAAATAGTTGCAATTACATTTAGATCTGGTTACATATGGTTCCTCTCATTGCTTTTGAAATGACACTGGGTCATTACTTAGTGACAACAAAATTTATTTCCCAACACTAAAATTGGCAAACATTCCAACTTGAACTTCCTTCCTGGAAGAATGGGGAGTGATAGGTCAGGGAAGATTGCTCTGCAAGTATATCTTCAGATGTTTTAAAACCTCAGCTTTCTGCCTGACTGTAGAGGGTGGCATCCACTGCCCTGCTGAAGAGGAGGCAGTTTATACTGTACTTCTCACCAGAAGGGCTTATGAAGCTATTATGTGAGTCTTTTTCCTTAGCAGCAGGAATTTGGAATGGGTGGTAGAGTTTTAAGTGTCAAGTGCAAGAATGGCAAGCCTGTTCTGTGCAAGCTGCAAAAAACCCATCTCTGACTTTGTTGGTTTAGGGATAGGCTTGTGAAAGCCAGAGTGACTTACGAAAGTCTGGATTAATTCAGGTTAACTGTTGGCTAATGTGGTACCTGATATAGCATTCCCCTACTATAAGACAAACCTACTGTGCATGCATTTTTTCATCATTTACTATACATACAGTGTAATCTCTGTAGACATAGGATAATGTAATCTTTACCCCATGAAGTTCTTGGCTTACTACACTCAAGGCAGAGCAACCATACTGCATGCATATAGGACATCCTGCCCCATTTCAAATGGCTAGACCTAATGCACATGCATTTCTGCTGACTGCCAGCCCCCTCCAGTTGGGAAGATCGTAGAAATAGGATGCTGCCACCAGTGCTTATGGAAAAGCCATGCCTTGTACAGGTCCAGAGGTAAGACAGGCTTATAGCTGACTGTGTGCCAGGTAATGCATCCGACATGTGCCACAAGCCAAATTTGTACAAGCGGAAAAATCTTGCTCAGCACAGGCCTAGTTCTCAGAAGCACCTAGTTCCTGTTGCCATTGATCTCACCTCTGGTTCTACTTCATTTGGAAAATGCATGCCACAATTACTTAGCCTTCAGCTCTCCTCAGTGTTTTAAAGGCTCTTATTAAGATGACACTTACCAATATCATTCTCATTGCCACCTGTGTCATCTGTAAAGTCAGGGTGAGAGATAATGTCATCAACCATGAATACTTGTTCCTTATTATCAGTAACATTCAGTATGGACTTTCCAAGGAAGACTTTGTAGATGGATTTGTCTTGTGGTTTTTTTGACCTGAGTGAGAATAAAGAGATTTGTGAAGACTACTGGTTTCTGAGAGTGAGGTCAACAGTTTAGATCAAGTCCCCATTCTGTTTCATGTTTACTTTAATGCTGACAAGAAAAAGCAAAATTTAGTCAACTTTGAAAGTTGATCCAGTATTCTCAAGAAAAGCATCCTGACTTTCCATTTGAAGGGATTGAGATAGATGTTCGGGCATTTTGAAGTACACACCTAGATAACTGCTACTAATGCCAAGCACTGGCAATTAGAATCCCCTGCAGGATGCCAGCTTTCCACAGGAACGACAACAAAAACCACCCAGAAATGTATTGCTCAACAGCTCATCACCTTTCGGTGTAACTTTAATGTTTCAGGAACAGCTAAGGTAAAATGAAACCCTGGCTCCCATTTAGGCTAAAATTGTTTAAGTTGCATAATCTACCAAAATGTTTGCATCCTGCTAGCTCATTCTGCTAGGCTTGGACTCCCAGAGGCTTAATGTTTATGGCTGCTCTTGTTTTGCTCAATCAAAAGAACATTCTTAACTATGGTACATTTTGAAGGGTTGTTCAGTGAGCATCACACAAAGAAATCAGTTGAAGAAAGTTGAAAATAGGAAGGATGCAGAACTGTAAACTTACAGAGTATGAAAACAGTGTGCCGCTGTAAGTACCCAGCAAGGGTCAATGAGGCTGCCACCACACAGAAAATGGTCGATGCCCCTTATGTTTTGGAAGATGCCAGCTATCCAAGGCTGAGACTCAACCTCTGCCTGGCTTCCACCAACAATCTTGAAGTATTTGCTGGTGCTTCTTTGACCACATGAACGCCCTATGAAAGGAGAAATTTTGTTCAGATGTTCTTACAACTATGCACCAGCCTTGTGCTATTAAAAAACCAAAAAAACAAACCCAAGAAAACAGTTGTCTTGAAACTAATGTACTTACCACACTTCTCTATGTTGCAGGGCGTTTCTTGAATGGTGAATCCCTTTTTGGTGTAACACCAGGGCCTGTTCCTTCCATTCGGGTTTCTAGAAGATAAAGGTAGTGTTCTTTTCATAAAGACTTGAAGTATCTTAGAATTCTAACTATCCTGAAAATGCCAGTATTGTTCTGTTTCAAGATACACCAGAGAAAATAATTAACAGGTGACTATTACTTTTGCATACTAGGAATTTTGCAGTACAATCAGCTTCAGTGGTGAGAACTCTAGACACTTCAAAGAGTAACATTCCGCATATTTTTAGTCAAAATTAATCTCTAATGTTCTGTTAGATTTTTTAAGAAATGTACCGCCACTTGAGGCACTTATGGGGCTGTGACTATAGAAGTAATCCCAGGAAGAGTAATGCTTTTCTTACCTGCAGTAGCTGTGTTTGCCCAGTCCAAGCTGCAAAGCATTCTTCAGGTGAGCATGGTAATGACCCCTCCTGATTACTGAGGGAAGATCCCATGGCAGACATTCATCTTTTGTTGCCATTCCTCTGTAGTCCTCCCCATTCTCAGTATAGCATATGCTGTCAATGTCTGAGAAAATAAAGACTTCATTAGCAGCATGTTCTTGTTTCTAATTGTTCTGAGACAGAAATAATCTGTATGGATCCTTCTAATGAGAAAAAGTCCATGCATTACACTTTAAAACAGACAACACAAAATCTGGACTGATTATATATTCTTATTAAATTTGTTCTATAGGAATTTTGAGCATCAAGTATCTTATGCTTTGAAGCATGCCTGTTGCTTCTTTAATAGTTTCAATGTACTTCACAATATAATCAGTTCTTCTGCTTCTAAACACTCCCAAACAAGTACACTTTTTCCCCCAAAAACTAAAACATTTGTGACGAGGTAGGAAACATTAGTGAGGCAGGGACAAAAAAAAAAATTAGAGATCCTGATTTTGCACCAATATTTAGCTGTTTCTCCTCACTTAGTCTGTTAGCATAAAGTGCTAAAGGATACCCAGTCATATGTTTATGGGTAATACTTTCACTTGGTATTTCATATTAAATGACTTGCCTATCTTTTTAGCTCTTTTCAATCAATTTAGTTAGTATTAAGGAAAATAAATACTCTACCTAGTTCACAGTGAATCCCAGTGTATCCTTTTGGACATATGCAACGATTAATTCTGCTAAAGAGGTAATAGGTAATGCAGGTTCCTCCATTCAAACAATGGCATTCTGCAAGTAAAAGACATCACTAATTAGAGGCAAAACATTTGAATGGTGAAGAGAAATTTAGTTGCAAACTAAATTTTAGGTGTTTAAGTATCATTAAGAGTCTTTCTTGTGTGAAGATGTAATTGCAGGTTAACAAGTTCTTTTTAGTTTCAAGTAGCACATGCAGATATTTACCCTTGTGATCTGATCTGTGTTTGTGTGGCAGCTTGTAGTGCTTCATGCTATAAACCTTAGGGAAAAGAAAATAGGGTGTTAAGGAAACAGTTTCTTTTATGTGGTTTGATTATCTTTTATGGGCCCAAGCTCTGTTCCCCACTGCATACCTTCAACAGTTTATTTTTTTTGCATGTAGTTACCAGCTGAACCTGCTCTGTGGAATCTGGATGTGAATGAAATGTCTAACTCTACTTGAGCAAAAGTAGAATGGGAAAAAACAAACCAAAACCACACACACCACACAGAAAACCCTCACGAAAAACCCACCAATCTGGTCCACTGCATCAGGTCAACATGGCAGTTATTTCTCTATAAGGACTTAAGCAGCTCTTAATGATCAGTGTCCCTAAAACAGGGAAGGGAAATTCTCACTCTCTACCTCTCAGCCACCAAGCAGTGTAGCAAAGATGCAATATTGTCCAGCTGCCTCTGTCATTTTGGTGACCTTGGTGCTTCACATTTGTGCCATGGAATAAAAGCCAGTAGGTTTATACAACAATGATTTTTGCCCTATACATCAGGTCCTGCCTCTGCTTTTCAGGCTGAATATTTCTTTCTCCATGGAATTAAATAAGATTAGGCTTTTAGTATACTTTTCCCAGAGGTCAAGTGGGCTTGCCTAAGCTAAAACAAGTAATGGTAACAATATAATTCCATAATGTTGGTGAATGGCTTTGCTGATTCATATCAACTGTCATACAAGTTGATAGTCAAAAAATACTCAAATTCATATCTGTTGCTCCTTTTTTAGCATCACACTTTTAAGTAGGGGAGGTGGAAATTTAGTTAAGGCCCAATATCCACCTCCATGAAAGACCAGTGAGCTCCTGGTACTCAATGTCCAGGTCTAAACTGCATTAAGAGGAAAAATATAAAAGCTAGATTTCTTTGTTATTGCATGATGTCTTCACTATTTGAATGCTAGCAGACATCTTACTGTGGAGCAGAATCAGAAGAAAAACCAAAGGGTTCAAAAACATGTTTCTTGGAGGTACATGTGCAGCAGATGTATATATACATGCAAAGGCAGCAAAAAGGAGAATTCAAGTCAAAAAGCCTACTACGCTGCCCAAAGCAGAAGTATGATCAAAACCAGAAGTGGCTCCAATTGAACCCCCCACCATTTATTTCAAAACTTACAGAATCTAGTCCTGTGACAAGTGTGCCCAGAGTTACTGTGAGGAAGATGAGTAACTTCATGTTGCTGATTAACTTCTCACTTTGTTCCTCTTCTATCTGTATTGTTTTGATTCTGAAAATAAAAGAGGAACTTAGTGTCATGTTGTAGCTTGCAGTGTCAGCTTTCTTGTTTCTATTGTCTTCAGTTGGTTTCAGAGTAAGTAACAACAGAACTGACAGAAGAATTAAGCATTGACTTGCTGTGGAACATCTGCTCATTATTTCCATAAATTAAGTTAGAGGTTATTGTTTGAAGCTTTTTTGTACATTTAGCAATACAAACAGATTTTTTAGAGTTTAAATGAGGTGGAGAAAGGGAAATTGGAAAAATCCATACTCATTTTCTGCAGTGTGGACTACCACAGTTAGAAACTGGCAGATGTATTTAGTTGCTGTCCAGCTGTTTGTACCTATTTAACTGATTATTACTACCTTGCCACAAAAGCACTAAACATCCACATTTAGGGTATGAAAGGAAAAGCTCCTTTTTCATTACCTCCACAGTTGCTGACTGCATCTTGTTGATGCTAGGCACTTACATCAGCCTAGCCACCTCACTGTGTGCCTCTGACCACTGCAAACTCTTGGAAATCTGGCCTTGATGTTACCTCACTTATTTACAGTATGAGAGAGGCTTAGAACATAATTTTGTCTTGATTTCTTATATGCAGCTCAATCTTGTAGCCAAGCATGTATAGCAATCTTCCCAAGACTGACTGTTAAAAAACTAGCTTGTAAAAACAATGGGGGGAAGAAAGCTATAAAGTACCAATATGACTTTTTTTAATTGCAATGGAAGTCATGGGGTTTTTTTTAAGTGCCCTAAATTCCTGAAGACCGTAAAACTTGATTTTTAGAAGATTCCATGGGAATTTCCATGCCAATTCCTTCAGCAAGCAGTGCAATGCAGTAGAAGAAGGTATGCAGAACTTACTTGGTACTGAAAACCTGCTCCACAGAATAACTGCTTCAGAGGTTTCTACATTGGACTAGTTCTAGTTTGGCCCTGCAGACTGAGCAGCTGCTATATTTGGAGCGCATCTTCCAGTTCAGTTTTATTCAGAAGAAATACAGTGCAAGTACTCTAAAGCCATTCAGTGGTATGAACCAAAACATGGGGAATAGAGAAGATGACTGGATTCATTTGAAAAAAGCTGACATGGTCCAAACCGAAATGCTAATGCAGATGCACCCTTTGCTTGTAAGCAGGTTACATAATGCAAGAAATCAAATCATGCCTCAGGTACTTGGGCACACACACTTTTCAGATTCAGTTGTGATTTCAGCAGATATATTTTCCCTTAAACATTATCCATGTTAAGATAATTATTTTTAGCAATATTTGGCAGCTGTGCAAGTAATTTGTCATTTGTTACCATAATTAAGTCTCTCAGACCCGACCTTAGGATCACAAATAGCAGCACTGCTGCTTTCTTGTGAAAATTATAAAACACAGTAGCACATAGAACAGATCTTCCCCACTGCTGAAATACTGCATCACGTGAGACCTTATTTTTTTAATTTAAAGAGCAACCACTTAATTCTGTTCGACTTAGACCCGGCATTTCTGCCCTTAAATGGTAATTCGGTCTTAAAGGCATCGCACTTACCAGCGCAGGAGCCCCGGGGAGCGGAGCGGCTATGGCTCTCCGTGCGGACGGCAGAGCAGGCGCAGAACGGCAGCGGCTGCTGACAGCGCGGCCCAGCGCGGCCGCTATAAAGGCTGAGCCGGGGCGGCACCGCCGCCGCTACCGCCCCGGGGCGGGTCCGGGTCCGGGTCCGCGCCCGCCCCCGCCCCGCCCCTCCCCTCTCCCCGCCCTCCCCGGGACCTGCAAACGCCTCGGCGCTCGCCTCGCTGCAAACAAAATGTGCTGGAGTGACTCAAGGGGAAATTTCAAACGCTGCTTTTTAGTTTCGGGGAACGGGGAGAGTACGGTCAGGGCGAACAAACAACTGTATTCGGAGTTAGATTTCTGTAAGGGGCTCCTTGGCTTCCCCGCGGCAGTCAGCAATTTCTTAGAGACATTTAGAAAAACAAAAGAGAAATGTGAGTGACAGCTATGAGAAGAATGACTTGTGTTGAAACACGCCTAGAGATATGAACAAGCATTGTGTATTTGATTCATATGGTGCTACCCATAACGAGAGAAACACAAATAATTTAGTAATTAATAGAGGATTAAATTGATTCAGGTATGGGTTAAACAGCCCACTGGGAGGGGGTACTGGGCCAGAATGTGTGCTTGAGGCACTGGATGTATTTTCAGAGAGCTGCCTCCAGCTGAAACACAGGACATTTGGGGTGAGCAGGGTGCGTTCCTCATGCCAGCTGGAATCTATTAGGACATGGGGCTCACAGCAGGGGCTAACCTCATCTTCTCCAAAGCGACTTCCAGCTCCCTCACCCCTCAGCAATCTTCTGCTCCCGAGAAACTGGTCATGCTTTTCCCATAATTTCTGTCTTCCAGAGAAATATTCAAGGTGGGTTCATTTCATAAGATGTGGATGGAGATGTGAACTGACAGATGTTTATCTAAGAATGCAGGCCCAGCAAAATAGTCTTTCCTAGCCCAGTCAAATGTGTTTTTTCACATTATGCTGTGACATTGTAGCAATGCAGTGAATAACAGCAAAACAGCACATAGTATTTGTGTGTATATTCATAGGCTATTCATTAGCTTCAGGTAGTGCAGGTGACTAAGCTGAGGCAGGTCTCCATAGGCTGTGTAGCTGATGAAGAGCAGTTTCTTCAGAGGCCAGGTCATAGCAGGAGTTGACCTGAATTTCCCTCAAAAGGAATGTTTTCATAACTGGACAAGTCAGAGCTTAAGGAGACCACCCTTCTATGTTTGACATCTACCTTCATGGGCATGAGTATGGCTTAGCTTTCTTCTTCCCTCCCCACCTTCTATTTGTGTCAAGTCTGTGACGTAACCATACCTTTATTTGGGTACTGGCTGCTTACATTCTCTATATTCTCTGTTCCTTTCTGTTTACATCTTCAAGCTCATGTCAGAAGAGACCTCATGTCTACTGAAAGCACGCTGAATTCACTTCACTGGATGGCAGGAACTGAATCAACAGAAACAGCTCAATCTGGAAGTCCAAAAATGGACAAAGGTAAGGAACAAATCTTTCTGAATTTCAGGAGAGTAAATTTTCTCTCTTTCTGTGGTGATTGCATGTATCAACATCACAAGCAATTAGATCCTCTAAGAAACAGGGCAGAAAATATCAAGGTAGAATCCCCATGGCACTCTCTTCACTTTAGAGGAGTGGCTGTGGAGTGAACTTATAAATAAATAATAAGTGCTGGGGGGGCGGAAATAATCCAAATTTTAAAAGCAGTCTGGAATATTTACTCACTTAATGAATTTTAATACACCAACCTTACACATAATAAATGAAGAAATGGGTCATGGTTTGATTCAGCAGGTAGAGGAGAGAAGGGACAAGGTGCCGGGAAGAGGAGGGCTCCTTGGGGCTGGACAGCTCCTCTCCTTCCTCCTCTGCACTCCCAAGAAAGAGGTGGTGGCCTTCGTGGCTTCCTCAAACTCTCTTTCTGTAAAAAGAATCAACCCTAGAGCATCTGGGTTTCCTCTTTCACATTTGTTGTTCCCTGAAGAATGCTGTAGAAGTGTGAGTAATTATCTTCTCCCTGAACTTTTGACCAATCTGTGTAGATGTCCCCTGTTCTTCATTTTCCCCCCAAAACCTGACGGTTCATACTTGTTTCCCAGGTCCAAGAGCCAAAATCTTTTATTGTCTTCGCTCTGGCACAAGATACAGCAAGATTCAAAACTCCCTTCTTCTACCGTTTGTCATATACTTAGGTTTTACTGAAATACTGTATTACTGTGTTCTCAATGATAAAATGTATCTAAAAGGACACCAGGACAAGTGACCTGGGCTGTAGTGTCGCTTTGTTTCAATCGAACTGGTACCAGTTACTGATCAGAAACTCTGCCATGTTTGCAGTACCGCTTTAGTGCCATCAGATTCCTTTGGTCTGAATATTTGCACCTAGATAGGTGAGTGAATTATAGTTGAATGATTAAACTGAAACTGTGGTTTAGCAGAGAGATACCCAAGCCAGCTGCAAATGTGTTTGCTTTGGTACTGCAAGTAATCTCACAGCAAACAAGGCTGCATGATCTCTATGAGCATTAAGTGACTCTTAGGGAAGCAGAAATGGATGAGATAATTTCCAGTGCCTGCATTCACTGAGCTGGCTGATGGCTGGCACAACAAGATCTGAAGTGAGGTTGCAGCTGAAATAAACCCTTGAACCCTTGTTATGTGCCCTGCCTTAAGGCAGAGACCTTGAAAAATCTGTAGCCTGGCAGTTCTGGCAAGACCTCCACCTGACCTCAAAGCAGGACCTGTCTGCACAGATAGGAAATGCACAGACCCAGGGAGTGGGAGGGGTGAAAGAGGACCAGTTCTGCTACCAAGGGACTTTCGGTAGCTTCAGGGTCAGGATTTGTTTGTTACTGCATGTCTCAAGAGTTTAGAAGGGCCCTGTTACAAGCCATGTTATGTCTCCAGAATAAGATTGTGATAGGACAGAGGAAAAGAAGGTCTTTATAGCTCAAAATCAAAGTTGTTTGGGAAGAACAGCGAACAAAATGAAATGCCTGCTGAAAGACTCTCAGTGGAACGTATGTGCCTGGTAGATACTGGTTAATGACAAGCCATGGGGCTTAAGAGAGAAACTCTTGTACAGACCCATGAACAAATTTTGTGTTTTGAAAGACACTTTCTTCTTTCCACTGTTTAATTCCTTTTCCTTATACAAGTCTGTGGTTTCATCACTTTGGTCTTTTACCTGAAGTTGGCAGAGGTGTGGGCAGGATGGAGGGGGAGAAGACTTCTGAGGAAAGGAGAGGTGCTACAGGAAGTGGTATGTGTGACCTTGTAGAAAACACTTTACCTGCTTAGTAGGAGTACAGCTTCTAAACAAGAAAATACAATTTACAAAATTTAAAGTCATTCTCTCATTTACATAGTCAGGGCTGTTAATAATAGGGCTTTATATATTTCTTTTCTCTGTCCCTGGATTATAACACAGAGTGAAGAAAATATATACACCTATTATGAGATGCTCATGTGATCCAAGTCTGTGAACCCCTTGCAGTTGTATAGTACTTCTCTCAAACAAGGTCAGATGCCGTGGATCCAACCCTGAAGAACTAGTAGGATCAGACCCACAGTCAGGCAGTTCTTGGTTTACTGTGATTCCGTGATTTAGTTTTCAGTTGCCGATAAAAATCTTGCTGATCCTTTTAATTTATACTTGAAGTATCTTGAATGTTTCAGACTAATTGGCCAGCCTGACTTGGCAAATTTAGAAAAGATAACATTCCATTCCAACTAGATGAGGGTACCAACCCTCTTAAAGAAATACAGGGGTTTTATCTCATGGTGGTGCATGGAAAGATTGTGAGGTTCGCATTGTTTTGCAGAAGTTGCCAGGGTGGAGGTATTATTACTTCCAGTGTTCATTTTCACAGCTGATGAAAAATATTAAAACTAAAGAGAAATACCATCCACCACACATTGGTTTTGGTGGTCCACCAGTAAACCCCAAACGGATAGAATTCATGGAGAGTTAAGCAACCCTGTAAATATTAGTAAAAAGAACTGCCACAGAAGTGCTATTCTATCAGGAAGAATTTCCCGTACTGTGGTACCCTGACAGTCCACACCAGTTTTCTCAGTCAGGGACACTCACTAGCCTAATAGGAATCTCCACACACTTAAAATTACAACCATGGTTAGAAATCTGCCCTAATCATGAAATCCTGGCTCTGTGAACAGACAATTCTGTAAGCCACTGCTGAAGCTAATGGGGCTTAGTGCAGGGGGACAAGGCACTTTTAGAGTCAGGGCTCAGATAAGCCTGAGGCTTTATATTGCCTTAAGTCTGGTAGTTATGTGGAGCACCTTCTGGTTTGTAGCACATATCAATAATATCAGAATTATGTCTGGTTTGCCAACATGGCTTCCCATGAAATAGAAAAATCATTTGCAAGTCTTCACTACTCATGGTGCATTAAGAATGGGGAGATCTAAATTTGCATATGAGCAGTTATGTATACTTGAACCTCTGTCACCTCACGTAAAAGAGCAGGGTTAAGCCTCACATTCAGTATTTAGTTAGTGATTAAGAATACAAAACCTAAGAAAACACCTAGATCCTTTTGACATGACTTGTCATCTCCATAATGATAATAATTTGTTGGGTTTTTTTTTTTCAAAGAAAATAGCTTGTCTCTGAATTAAGTGGCCCCAGCTATGGATATAGAATACAAAGAATATAGCTGTATTTACAACTGCTTTGTGTATTGGAATGCGGCTTCAAAATCAAACAGTATTGGGTTACAGTAAATTTTGGATTATGGCTGAAGGGATTTCAAGGCAGTCATAAAATGTGTTATAAGTTTAAGGAAATTTTCCAGTATAAACTTGTTTTAGAATATTCTAGCTTCACCTTTAAAAACATGGGCACTTTTACAGTAAAACATTTTGTATTCTCCCTTTGATATTAGCCAACTTAATTTTTTTAATCAGTCTACTTCTAGCTCTTGAGATAATAACAGGTATGACTGAATAAACCAACAGATTTTTAAATGTAAACCTATACATTTCAAATGTTACGTTATTACTATTCATAAAGTTAAAAATATACAGCTCGCTCTTTAACCTTATCCTCTCAAATTACAGCTTGTGTGAGTCCCAGGAATTTCCAGAGTAGCTGATTTTAAGTTGAATGTGATTCATAAAAATTCTTTTACTTTAATGACTCTTGATTACTTGTCAGTTGTTTGTGGTTGGAATCTGAAGCAAAGGGTGATCTCATTTCCTTTAGGTATAATTCAGCTCCTCAGGTTTCTTTGTTTATTTAAAATTTTGTTCCTTTTCCTTGCTGCCTACTGTTTTTCTCTTATCTGTGTTATCTGCATGGGGAGAAGTAGCAGAGTGTATCAGTTGAAGGCCACTGGACTCTCTCCAGATGCTTGTTGACACTGCTTGTTGCTTTGCAAGCAGCAGGAGTAGCCAGCCTTTATCTCTGAACTAAGCCAGTGTAATCAAAAACTTGCAAACTTGGCTTCAGTCACAACAAGAAACCAACTGCTGTTGGCTCAGCTATTTTATTACACTAGGAGAGAATGTGGTTTAAGCTTTAAAACAATATAATGCTTCTCAAGCACAGTTTTCTTGGACAGCAGCTGCATTCTTCAAAGCGACTGACTGTGCTAGATGTTCACTCTAGGTACAGGCAGAGCACCTTGAGCACCTGTGAAACCCCCTGTCACTGGGCCCGTTTCATTCACGCATAGAAAGCAGCTACTTGACTAATGTTCTTTTTTTGTATACAATGTTTTGTTGTTTCAGTGAGCTGTCCTGATATGGATATTTTTTTGAACAGCAGTGATCACATCTGAGGATTTCTTCATCGGCTTGCTGTGCACTTGCTTTTAAACTATGTTTTGTATCTCATTCAGGATTTATGAAAATCCATTGATTATGAAAATCACCGATCTCTTTGCTGTTTGTTGAAATTGCTCAGTTGAGACAGCTAACATCTAAAGCAAAGATTAGTCTGAGCTACAGATGTTGCATCCAGATCCTAAATAGCTTAAAACCATGTTTGCGTTCAGGTCTAGGCCTATCTTTAGTTTCTAGTTGCTGGTAGCACTGGGGGAAATCCAGAAAAGAAGACTTCTTAGTCTGAAGCGAGAAGGCAGAAAGAAAATATGGAGTTTTTTAGGGATTTAGCTGTGCTTCTTTTGGTGATCTTAAGTTCTGAAGTAGGATATTTTTCAAGGGAAGCCTATGTCTGCCTGCCATTTACTGATCTGGAATAGCACATTGAAATCTAACACTGGAAATTTACAGAAACAGCTGTCTTGGACTATTATTTCTGCAGTGTGTCAGTCAATCAGATTCACATTCCACAAGAAAACCAACAAACTGAGAGCGCACCAGTTGGCAGACTTCTGGACAGAAAAGATTTGCTAGAAACTGGGAAGAAAAAAAATTTTGGGGGATGAGTTCTGCATGCTGTATCCCAGTGATGGTGTATCCAGGGAAGCAGCATACCCTAACCCCCTGTGCCATACAGCCCAGGTGAGAAAATTGGCACTGCTCATCTCCGCAAGAGGCTGCCTGGGAAGATCATTTAGGATTCCACTCCTTCCTCCTCTGGCTTTGGCTTTCCTACTCATGAAGGAAGATAAATGCCTAAACTAACATAAACAGTTCCTACCTACAGGCAAGGAAGTGGTGATTTTACAGACTGCCCTGCCAAGCAGCACTAATACTCTAACAGGTGTCTTAGTGCAGAGACAATTAATTGTTCCTGCTCTCAGCAGGGTGTGACACTGCCTGCTCTTATCAGTTTGGCCTCCAGGGACAAAGCAGCAGGTTGTGTAGTTCTTGCATCTCTCAGGTAGAATCCAGGGGTGCAGGATCAGTGGCAGGGAACCTTGTCTGCCCAGAGAGTAGCAGGTGGGCTAAGCATATCCCTTGCTGCTCACCGGAGATGCAGATTGCTTGCAGCCATGGCATAGAATTGTGCTACAAGCCTTAAATGCAGGATTGTTTTGACTGTAAACATCCAGGTAACATAATGGTGGGCAGTAGTATAAATTGATAAAGCATTAATTACCTAAATAAACACAAGCTACAGAAAAATAACTCTGTAATCATAACATTAATGGC
The DNA here is from genome assembly GCF_030936135.1 of Gavia stellata. Lineage (NCBI taxonomy): Eukaryota > Metazoa > Chordata > Aves > Gaviiformes > Gaviidae > Gavia > Gavia stellata. The sequence goes on from NC_082602.1 coordinate 17,390,965, forward strand.
ATTAGTCATGGGCTGTTCTATGAAGTACTGAAAAAGTTCTGAAGAAAAAAGACACCACTGTGAATTTACAGCTGAAGGAAAAGGATACCAAATGCAGAAAGATGGGAGTGCAGAGACCTCATAGGGCAGTACTGCCTGGTGTGTCAGGCAGAGTCTCAATACACTTGCAAGTGAACAGCTGTTGTACAATTCAGAGGAAAAAGAGTTTTAAGAAGAAAAAATAAGTTGCTTCTTGGGTGCTGTTGAACAACAGCATTCTTCTTGCATAAGCTCATAAACAAACTGCGCTGAAAAAGAAAGGGGAAACCGAATTAACTTGGGTACTCTAATAGTAGCACGTATCTCGGGTGCTCTAGTAATAGTACTTATCTTTCCTCCCCCTCCCACTCCTTTGGATGTTTTGGCTGCAGCCTTCCTTTTTTTTCTAGTTAGCTTCCTGTAACTTATTTCTAGTATAGACACTGTGCTATTTTCCCTATCTTTGTTGATTGGTGTTTAACATTTATAGAGTTTAAGTAAATACATCTCTAAAGAAAGTTGTGCTTGCTCTGCTGCAGGAACTTTAATACCTATCCTGTCTATGGCAGTTGCAGCTTTTATTGATGGACAAAGAGGACAAAAAAAAACAACAAAAAAGAGACATCACAGAGCCTTCTCATATATGATAAGCACATCAGAAAAAAACTTTCAAAAACACTTTTTGTTTGCAAAATAGGCCTTCTTTCATCCTTGTGCAAAGTCTACCAGAGGGAGGTTCTGGCATATAATGACCTATCATCAGTACCACCAAGGGTATTCCTGCCAGAAAGCAGAAATACTTACTTTCTGTCTCCCTCCTCTGTCTCCATGGCTTTTTCTTGGCAATACTGACCACTTGTGCCATTCTGTGATTTTGGTACTGTTGGAAATGACAGTATTTTATTTCTTGTGAAATGTATGTGTTTTTTGAGCAAAATATCTCAAATTGAGATAGAACAAAGCCTCTCTCATTGGGACTTTTTGAAACAGCTTTGGAGTGCATCTTCACTTTGTTCCCCAATAGGTGTTCAGGGGTATGCTCACTTGTCTCTACAGACAAAGCAGTGAGTGGGGCAGGCATTTACAGTGGAGATGGAGAAGGCGAGGTGTAGAGCACAGTCTATGCCAATAAATCTGTAAGGCTCAGCATCTTGGACTGCATGCTGGTACTGATGTAGTCATGATCAGAAAGGCAGGGTGGAAGGTGGCGGGGGGGGGAGAGCGGGAGAAGAAGCAGTGTTAAGTGTCATTTGCCTTCAGAAACTGTTGTGGTTTAGCCAGGAAGGGTGAGAAAGAACTATTATTAAGTAAGTAGTTGTCAGAAATGGAAGGAGAACACAGTGGCAAATGAAGGTTGTGCTGGAAAAGGTTGAAAGACACTTCTCCCTGGACTTAGTATCAGAAAAGTTAGTTAAGTGCACAATGGAGACTGGCCACACAGGTTGTTCAGGAAGACTCAGCATCCAAAGGATGAATGCAGGAAGATAGGCCTAGAGGGCATAGGTCATGAGGTGCTCTGACAGTGAAAACAAATTGTGCATGGTTGACTCAGTGAAGAACAGGCGGATGATACAGCATGACTTGATCAAAGAGAATTCCATAAGAGAAGCCTTTGCAGGAGCTTTTCTGAGTGCAGACGAGAGAAGTGGAATTGCATTTGTCAAGGCTTCTGGCAGGCAGAAGAGTTGCATTGCTTTCAATGATAGAGGAAGAAGGTGGAGAACAGTGGTTTTGGACCCAAAAGGACCAGGAAAGACGGAGCTCTGTTATAATTAAGCTGAGTTTGATCTTATGAAAGGTCTTACAAAAGGTGTTACCAGAGAGATGTGCAGATTTACTCTTCGACAGAGTGAGGGAGATTTACAGAAGTGGTGTAACATCACCTGCATAGAGATGGCAAATTAGTTTGTGTTTCCAAGTGAGATATAAAATGAAGAAAAAAAGGGAGCCAAAAGAGAGCCATTTCAAGGCAAGAAGCGTTGAGTTAGAAGAGTATGAAGAGAGGCAGTGAAGGAGAGAGCTGTGGAATGTGGCCAGTGATGTGTAAAGGGAGCTCCTAAGCCCAGGAGAACAAGGGCAGAGCTCTGCTTCTGAACAGTTCTGGTGAGGATAGCTTCCACTCCATGCAAAGGACAGAGGAAGATTGGAGAAAGCCTAAGCTGGAGTTGGAGGAGAAACTCCACTGTTAGTTTTGTATTTGATGAGCTCTGAAGTGATCAATATATGAAGTAGTTGCAAGTAGTGTAAAGAGTGGGATATTGTTAAGGTAAGACAGACTGTAGGAAAGAATTGGATTTTCCCTCCCAGCACCTGGTGATGAACATTCATGTTGTAGTCCAATAGGAAAGCTTATGCCAGCCTATGTGAATTCCCCTGAGATAAATGGAAATTTCTAATATAGTCTGCGTAACACAATTCATTATATGGAACTACTTCTATGAATAAGCATTACTCAGTGGGAGTAAGGAACATCAGGACAAATCCTAGACTACTGTATTATGCTGCACTGAATATTACTTAAAACTACCTTACGCTGCACTAAATATTATTTAGAAGAAAACTAGCTTAGGGAGATCCTTGTCTTCTGTTCATTGCAATGGACTAGGTCTGGGTACCAAAACACCTACGAAATCAGAGACCTAAACCCTCTTCTGAAATACACATCTATAATCTCAGTTACTCCATAACATGTTTATACTGGTGTAAGAGGGATCAGCATTTGGCCCATAATAACTCATCACTGTTTTCTTGTATCCACAAAATTATACAGAAAGCCCACTGTAGAACATATGTTCCAATGGAACAACTTTTCCTGGAAAGCTACCTAGTTACTCATTGTCTCTTGGGCCTCGTAGATATCCCACTTCTCTCTCTGCAGGGCCTCATTCTCATCAGGAGAAGGTAGAGAATGACTCCTGCCCTAGGCCACCCTCTTCACTGTAAAAGTTAGAATTTCATGCCTTAGGCTGACAAGAGCCTGGAATCCCAATCTTTCCTTTCAGGGTAACTGCAAAAAGTGGGTGCTGCTACTGCTGCCTCTTTTGTCAAGCTCCTGCTCTTAGAAGATAACTTGATATGAGTCTTAAGGGGGGAAAGGGTGTTTCTAGTGCAGGTGCTGAGTGTCAATTGTGCAATGGTTCTACAAAAGCATGAGCTCATATACCATAGGATGTGTTAAATGTTTTTAGGGGGGCTCTCATGGGACATAAGGACATCAAATACCTACCTTAGGCATTCTGAACCAGGTCAAGCACCTTTTTTTTTTTTTTTTTATGTTTCCATGCCTAAATTTGATATATGTGGAAATTTGGAAATTAAACTCATAAGAATGATGATTTTCAAGCTAAAATCAAATAAAGGCAATGTAGGCTAGTAGGTCACTTGCTTGCTTCAGATAGTTTTAGGTGATTAATGCTATTCCTCTGCCTTTCGTTCTTCCCACTGTGTGATTCATATTGAAAAAGGAATTTATTTTGTCTTTGAGAGTCTGGTGATATATTAGTAGGTGATTCCACAATAGTATTCAGTGCCAGGCAGAGGTGTTTGCTTTGATCCTCAAAGCATGTCACTACATTAACATGAGATAATTCCTCAAAGTGAGGTTCATTAAAATGACAGTGCTGCACAGTTATGGCTTCACAGCTCTCAGTTCTGGAGCTAGATAATTTGGCACACTTGGACCTCTGTGTTTTCTTCGCATTGCCTTCTATAGGCATGTTTGACATTTTTTCCTTAGCTGTGGTATATAGGGAGAAGACTGATTCCTCAAAAATGAGTGAGAAAATGCAGAAAAAGAGGAAATCATTTAAGGAACATAAGGAAACCACAATTTGAGCATGTGACATTCAAGTCTGTGTGAGCGTATATATCAAGTATTATAACTTGAAACAGTTTGTGTAAGTAACTTCAGACTAGACACACAGGCAAACTTGGCCTTAAATATCTTCAAAAAACTATCAAAAATATAAATATAAGCTCTGACTAATACGTATTTACAGACACTTCAAAAGGCAAAAGAAATATTATAAACTATGTTTTGGTTATTAATAAATGACATGGAAATTTTCCAGCAATTTCATAAAAGTGAAAGTAAGAATAGATACCTGAATACTTGGTGGGACTTTCGTGTTATGAGAGGATTTCTTCTGATGTTAGCTGGACAAATGCTATTAGAACCAGTAGAGTCCCAGGAGCTGTGACTCATCAGGAGCTCTGAGGCACCTTTGATGTGACCAGGTAGTTCTCTGAACCCTGACAGGAGAGTTACCTTTCGAAGTAATAACAACACTTCTTTTAAAGAAGTCTTTCTAGGAAGAGAAGGAGCCAGAAAGCTCAGCAGCTGGAAGTCAAAATCATATTTTCTTTTTACTTCCTGACAAAATAAAAATGTTTATTGCTTATGAGAAGGTTCTTAACAATAGGAGTGTGTCCTTATCTGATACTCTCTCCCAAAGCCTCAGAATGGTAGATCTTATGCAATGACCAAAGGAAACAGTGAGCTCATGAGTTCTTGTATATTACTATTGCCATCTCACCTCTGCTGAAACCTGCAGCATCGTGCTGGTTTCTTAAGATTCCTATACAGCAACATTGTGGCTATGGGAAATTCCAAAATAACGTACTTAGAAGCTGAAGTTTTGGATTTATAGGAATATTCTGAATGCTATGGATCTATTTGAGCTGCCTGTATAAGCTAAAAATGATACCCACTGCAAAAGATTTGGTTCAGGCCCTAGTGCCTGGCACATACGCAGCCGCCCTTATGTCATTTGAGAATTTCTTATTTGAATTTTCAAGTTTCCTAGTGGTTCTTGTCTTCATCATTCAGGCATAGGATGAGAGGTCAGTGCTGTTACTCTATCAGCAAAATAATGTCCCAGTTCCTTGTGCACAGACCTTAAGAAGGAAATTTTAATCTGTTAGCAGTTCGAGGCTCGGCTTAGACTGTTGTTTTCTCATACTACTACTCTCCTTTTGGACAATCTTCTTCAGAAACCTGGTTAATTGAGTATCCAGACTAATTAAATCTTTGGTCACTCTCAGAATGAAAAGTGACTTACTGCTTACTACCAATTAAAGTAGATACTTGATGTGATATATTGTCTTCTTTGGCAGGCATGTATTTTAAATAGGATCTCAAATGAAAATAGTTACAGCTGGGCTAACAATGAGAAATCTAAACAAAAGCATCTGTTAATTCTGATTACAGCTTTATTTCATGCATATTCCTAGTATTTGACAAACATTTTTATAAGCACAACTTGCCAAAACTTCTGCTGATGGAAATCATAGCAGGAGAGTCACAAAACTAGGAGAGTGCCTAGGCTTGGCTGGGATGCAGAAACAGCTCTGCTGTCCCATGTACAGCTGAAGTGGTTAGCGCTGGCATGCAAGCATGATCTCATGATAAACTCGCTGATCCTCACTAGGAATTAACCATTTAGCTACTTGCAGCCAACAGTCTATCACCAAAAGGAAGAGACTGCTATCTTTCTTTTGCATATCATAAGAACAAGTACATTTACCAGCATTATTGACCAGAGACTTAGAAATGAATTTATGAGCTGCGATGGTCTTGTGCAATATGTGCACATGATATTATGTGTGTAATTTCTGATAATAGTACCATGTAAAATTCCCCCACAGGTACTTTATTTGTTTTTAAAATGTGTAATATTACAGTGATCTAAGAGTTGCTTGGGGTTTTTTTGTCTGTTTCTAAAAGTGTTGTACAGCCTAAGACATAGAAATCCAACTCTCTCAGAAAGTTTTAGCTATCTTGAGTTCCTGACAAGGAAAAATCATCCTATTCAGTAAGATGCCCGTTCTGTTATAATGAAGTGCCTTGCAGCGCCATTGAAGAAGGACACAAAGCAAGAGAAGGATAAAGATTGACATGCTTTCTGTTTATTCATTTGAAAAACTTAGTTTATCTTCCTAAGAAAAATGAATATCATATTAACACATATGAAACACTACTGCATTTGAATAACCTCATTCAAAGTCTGTAGGATGAAATAGTGTATTTTGTTCAAACACTACACAAACTGCAAATGTTCTGCAACTCTGTTGTCTTAAGTTGTGAGGTTGATTCTCAGCTCACCAGCCAAGCACTCGTTCGAAATACTACAGGCAGAAACAGTCCCGCAGGAAGTGGTATTTGTGATTCAGTAAACGGCACCTTGCCCACTGAGTCAGTGTTGAGCCAGTGTCCAAATGCGTTTCTAGAGTGTGGAATGTAAAACTAAAGTCCTGACTGTTTGTGGCCACTGGGAAGTTCATTGAACTATTGACGAGAACAAGGATATTAACCGCAACATCCCAGATTCCAGACAGGGATAATTACAACTTTCCCCCACTTACTTCATTGGGAGAATTACTCTTCTCTTTTCCTCTAAGCTGCTACCTTTTTCCTGCACTAAGATGGCCACCATCCTGTAGGCATGTCGGAAGGATGAGTGCCACAACTCAGACGTGCAGTCCATCTTTCTGTGGGCACTGCTGGAAGTGCCAAGCTTTGCACCTGCAGTTTTGCAATGCCATGACTTACCCACTTGGAGACCGTCTTTCAGAGAGACACCATCACTGTAACCTGTCTGAGCTTTTTCAGCTGGTTCAATTTTGCAACTGAAGGGATGCACTGAAGCATTTGCAGTACATTTCCTCTCAGGACTCATGACCCAGTAGATGTGCACAGTGACTCAGAACAGCCTTTTCTAAACAAAGTCTTTATGGATAGGAATTGAATAAACCTCAACAAAGTTTAAACTGAAGATGCTCTGCACATGTGATCTTTCCTACTGTCTTTCACATGTCCAGTACAGAATTGTTCTCTACTCAATAGGTTTTCTGGGGTTTTTAAAATCCCACTGTTATATAGAAGAAAAAATCCCAACTTCACAATTTAAGAAAAATAAGTCCTCAAAACAGATGTTTAATGTCTTTCATCCACACACTAATTTATGTGAAGGTTTGTGGCAGCAGATTTTAGTACCTGGATTTACAAAGTAGTGCCAGAAGCTGCTGTGAAAGATCACAGCTTCAAATTTGAAGTTGTCCAACAGGCAGTGTAGGTGCTGTGACCCTGCATGTAGTTGATGACATAGTGCTTAGAACTGTAAATATTTTTCATGTTTAATTGTTCACAGAAATCCTTTTATTGTTTTCCTGATTTTAATTTTTTGTGATTATGAAACAATATCTACCTGCATTTGACTTAATTTTAGAGAAATTTTAGTAGGACTCTTTTTAATGCTTCTTTTAGACCTGCTAGCATTATTGTTAAAAACATTACTAGCTACATATAAATGGTTTGAATTTTGTAGGAGGGAGATGCGTTTCGGACCATTTAGTTAACCATTGTAATCTGTATGTAATGGTTAAATGATTTCTGGAGTTATGGAACATAACACATTAGGTAGCTCATTTAGCAGCTGGCTATATGTGGAGTTTGTCAACATGTGAGTACCTTCATTAATGTTGGGAATGTGTTTAAACATTAGATGTATCATCTTAACAAGAAGGTGGAGTTCCTCAAGGGTGATGCAGTAGCTTCCCCAGCAGAGAAAGGGACATAAGCATGCAAAATTCAGTTCCCTGGGCACAATAGTACCAACTCTGAGGACTTGCTGGAACTAGGCTTGCAGGTCCAAGCCCCTTTGTTCTTAAAGGAGTAAATCATTCCACCAGAGAGAGGAATAGAATATTACTCAATGTGAGAAACAGTGGCAAGATTTTACTCTGAAACGTGATCAAGAAGTTCTCTTGGTGTCATATAAAGAATGCTCTGATCATGCACAGCACACCAATTAATCCTGCTCTCTCCTCTTCCCCTTCCTTTATCTTTCCTCCACCCTCCAAAACCAAATTTTCCACTTGATCATGAAGGAAGTGAGGGAGCCTGGATGCTACCCCAGGAGACAAAGCTACAGGAAGGGCTGGGTCACTTAGTCAAGCAAAGGGGAGGAGAAGGAAATGGTCAGTGAAAAATAAGGTTCTTTTTTTTGAACTAGAAATATGTTGAAACACTTCTAAAGAAATGAGGAAAGGGGATAATATAGGAAAAGCCATTTAATCATATGCAATTAGTAACAGAAGCTTTCAAAGCCTGTGGTCTTGTGTGAGACCAACTGCCAGCAACATAATATAGAGTGCCAGTTTTCACTATGTATTGAACGAGAAATGCCAATCATTATGAGATTCCTAGTATCCCTTCACCCTGCAGTCCACCCACATAGCAGTCTGCCTATGCTGAAGCTCACTAGTTGACCATAACTCCATTTTGATCAGAATCCTTACTGATGCCTTCATCTGTCATATCCTGCCAGTTGCAGCACTTTTCTTTGTGGCTTCTCTCTCTGCCTCAGATATGATGATTTAGGCTGTCTACATTCTGACAGTTTAAAAAACATGCAACAACAAAAGAAATGGATTGTGTCATATCCAGTTACCATATTGGTGTACATTGCACGTGAGTATTAGCATCTCTTTATTTAAAAAATCAAATAATTGTTGGTCTTTGTACCGTGCGAACATAAGTTAATGTATTTCATGTTAGCCCCTCCTAAGTTAAGCATTTGTTAATTGATTTTTTCAAATTTTGCTTGTTTTAAATGTTGCTTTTAGGGTATTTCTTCAACTAGCACTCTGCCAGTACTTCTGAGAACAACTACAGAAGCCAAGCAATGTGTTTGTGAGCATGTTGGGGTTTTGTAGGTGTATTGCTCTCACTTTGTATTGCTGAAAAGTCTTACACAGTGCAGAAAATTAAAAACTTTAAAAAGCTCTTCAGTCAGAAATGCTGGTATTTTATACCTGTATTGCCATAGCATGGAAGCTGACAGAGTGCAGATGATGAGTTGGGCTAGTTGGCAAGAGCTGTGGGATCACAGACAGTGGAGTCCCTCTACAAGTACTCTGACTTCCTGACAAATTCTGCTCTTAGGAACTGGCAAAAGAGAAGTGAAAAAAATAGTAACATTGTTATTTTGAGATTTTATGACTTGACTGCATCTTTCCTAGTCTTTGGAGAACTGTGAAGATACAGATATCATGCTGAAGCAGTTACTCATCTCAAGTTGTGGGGAAGGGTTAGTAATTGAAGACTTACTGGAAAGGTCTTACATTGCCAAGTAACTAGGCAGTTCAAATCCCTTCTGACTTTAGCTTTAGGGAGATCTTTTTACAGGGTATCAGTGAAAAATCATTGAGCAAACAAAAGGCATTGTCCCTTCCTGTACTAAACCTGGCTCATGAATGGGATTTGTTGCCACTTCCTGCACTTTGCTATTTCTGAGCCTCATGGGATCATGAACAGGCAAAACTGTTATGTATCTGGTGAAGAATTGAAAGGGCAGGCTTATTTCACCCCATCCTCGGAACTGCAGGTTGAAGATAAAATGGCTAAGATGGGGCTTTTTTATTGCTTGAGAATTCAACATGTGTCAGTGCTTATGGTTTGTGAGCATTCACTGAGTTTTGCAAGGAGATGAGTAGCTGGCACCACTCCTTGATGTCTGCTTACATTGCTCTTATACAACTCATTTGCTTACAGCGGACCTCTTCACTTTATGCAGAATGATCAGCAAGCAAAAAGTAGATGTTATCTCACCTAACTCTTAAGAGTTTTAGCCAGGGTACACACATCTCTGTGGGATGAAGATTAAGAGACACTGAAGGTCAAATATTGAGGAGAAGCATGTCTTTTACCCAAAAGTCTTTTTAGGTATATCAGGGCAACTTCCCCATTTCCTTCGGATACATAAACAAGAACACCATGCTTAGTGGCAGCAGGAAGTTTCTGTTTCTTTCACTTCCTGGGAAAGTACTTTTCTTCATTCTTTCCTGTAGCAAACAAAGCTCTGCTAGCAGATTCTTCCCCAGTGGTTCACCCTGGTGAGAAACAACTGTCAGCTCATTCTCTGAAAGCAGCTAATTGAGGTTGTTTGCAGGTGCAGGATAACACCATTACATTTTCACAGTTCCCCTTCTAGCCATGAGATTTCTTTCTGAAGTGTGTGGCAGTAGGCATAGTCACCAGATGTAGACCTCTGTCATCCATGTTATTTGTCATCTAGCTGAAGATGCTTAAATGGGAGCATCTAACCTGACTGCCTCACACATTTATTTGCCTTAACTTCTTATCTATAAATGCAGGGGAAAAGTACATTTTTCAAGGTCATAAGCAGTCAGGATGAAGAGTAGGACAGAGACCTGCCTTTTATTCTAGTGCTTGAATTTTAAGCCAGAGATTTCCCAAACTGCTGCCTGAGGAGGGCTGGATTATTATTTAGTACAGGTCCTCATTCTGTTATTTCCAGCTGCCTGGAAAAAAAACCTCAAAACTTTTGACACCTAGCAATGTGAAAATATACAGAGCAGCCAAAGAAATGGAAGCAAAGCTCAACCGTTTCCTCCCCACCTCTTCCTCAGACTTCAGGGGAGAAGAAAAGTAATATTCAGGCCCACTGCGTAAACGTACCCATCAGCAATTATCAGGAGTACCACAGATAGCAAAGACAGGGGACATTAATTTTCTTGAAGCTGCTGGAAACGACCATATCTTTAGCATTACAGACATTTATTCATATCACACACTGCACTTTCCTATGAATTGCTATGAGTTCCCATGGGTTGCTGGGGAGGTCATGAATGTGAATGAGAGGTAGGCATATGATGGCAGCTATGAAAAAAAGTGTAGGGCAAGCTCCCTATTGAGGTGTGATTCACTTGATCAGGATATTCCTGAAGAGTTCATAATCCTGTGATTGTCCATGTTTCATGGATAAAAAGTAAAATAATTTAGAATGGATGATATTAGAAGTTAAGACAAGTTCATTGTCTCTGCTGGAACTTCATACAGATTTAGTTCCTTTTCATTGTCCTTGTTTCACAATAAAATGTTAGAAATGAAAGTCCAATTTTGACTCTTTTTCTCTATTTTCTCTAACTTGGCAGAACTGAGCTCTGTTTCCAGGTTCCATTTTTAAATGCTTACAAACAACCAGTTTCAAAACTTGGGAACAAATAGTTGATAGTTTTGACCTTACAAGAACTAGAAGGTGCCAGACATCCTGAAACCAGTTCCGTTTTGGAGGTAGGAATGGGTTTCACACTGTGAAATTGTAGTCCACTTCTTCAATTCTTTCTACTAGTAAAGTGAATTATTTTGCCTGCACAATAAATAGATTTGATTACTTTCAAGAAAAAAGCATTACTCCTTTCACGGAAATAATTTCATGAAGGCTTTCTAAGAAAAACAATTATTTTTATGCAGCTGCTTGCCTCAAAAAGTAGCAGAATGTTCTCCAAAGTATTATTCCACAAAGATCAAAAGCATCTGCCACACCTGGGAAAGATGTAAAGAGAAACAGTTCCATGGAGGAAAGCTAGGGCTCTTCTCTCCACTGCACTGGAATGGTAGGATGGGAACTAAACCTATTGCCAGTGGGATCTGTTCTGGAAGGAAGTGTCTTTTCTTGGAGTTCCAGACAGATCAATAAAACAGCTCTCACCTGAAAGTAAGGTGTAGCTGGGTATTGCCACACAAGCAACAATAAATGAAAGAAGTTTACCTTTCTCATATTCATTCTAGAAGATACCTGACATGCAAGGGTCATTGGCTGAAATTACATCATATCCTCACAGGGAAGAAATCCTGGCTTACTCCAGAGACATGTGGAGAGAGGGGTTTCTGTAATACATTTGAAAGTAATCCATGTTAATAGAATAAAAAATTTTCAAACTCTAAATGAAGGGATTTAATTACCTGGTGTTGCATTAAAAAGCAAGGTGCACAGCATATTCTATTCTATCCTATTATGGAAATTGTTTTCTCCCTTCCAAATGAGACAAAATTTGCAAAGGGATACGTTTCAGGGAATGCTAGCAGTATGAATTTCTCAGTAAAATGCCCTGTGTGTTCTCACTGCTCGTCTGCAACATCTCAGAACTGACGAGTGCATCCTGCTGCGTGACACTGCCCGAATATTTGGTCACATCAGATTTGAACCCATTCTGTGTAAACAAGAGAGGGGGCTGTTTAGATTTGTTTAAAGATTTTTAAAGTACGATAAGAATACTCCAGTGAGTTGGAAGAAATTCCGTGTGGAGTTCAAAGTCATCGTTGGCTTATCTTGTAATCTAGAACTGAGACCAACAAGAAGTATGACTGTAAACACAGCTGAAATTAATTAAGGTATTTTCTTCGTTAAAAAGGAAAGAATAAGGTTTGGGCTGGCTTTTTATAATTTTTGAAATAAAGTAGTATAAAACAAACCAGTTCTTAAAATTCTTTAATTAGTAGCTGAATAATCAAAGTGATTGTTCAGATATAGGAAGATTGAGGAAGGTAACATCTTAATTATCGTGAAAAATATTAAAACAAGCAGGCTTTAGAGGACAGATATGTAGTTGTCATGCACCATGACCAATTCTTGCTAGATTTGACACACGTTAAGTAACATGGATATTTTAGGGCAGAACCTGAAAAGAGCTAACTAACAGTAAACATTCATTTCACAGGATGTTACTGATTTGTGCACCTTAATGTAAACTCCCTGCAAACTGTATCTGAAATTTTTTGTTTGTAGTAATCCAGATAGGAAGCACAGCTGGTGTAGGTATTCCTAAGGTAGCTTTATGCTTGCTAACTTATCTACATCTAGTAGAGCTGCAGGAGCATGTAGTTTTCATTGTTAGGCCTGGAGTCCCTTTTGGGCATGCGGAGCTGAAGCTGCCACAGCTATGCTGGCAACACTGAAGATTCATGCTTAAAGCTTCTTGCAATATGTCTACACAAGTTGCTGTGCCACTAGATTGCTCAGTAGACATATTATAAAGTCTGAACCCCACTGAAACCTCTGTTGCACAGGCATACAAGTTACAACCATTTCCAAGCTGCTTTTCTGTGAGCTGCACCACTGTCTCAAATCTGCAGAGCACGTGTTGTTGATCTCCAGTTCTCCAGCACATCTCTTATGCCAAGGCTTGCAAACAGATACTCTGAGCAGCACTATGCTGCTGTCTGCTGAAATGCCAACCCAGTGATACGCTGATCCAGCTTCCAGGCATAAAGGTAGTGGGGCGAGTTAAGTTCTCACCTAAAGCATGTGTGTTTTCTTGTCCTACATAATTTTTGTATCTCAGCCCTGAAATTAGTCAAGCTGTTCGTGCTTCTGCCATTCTGTTTGGTGAGGTACATGTAACATATTGTGTTGGGGAGGTATGTCATAAAACTGCTCATTGACTTTATAGTGCAGGAAGCTCTTTATTAAATCAGTCATCTAGAAGAGGAAAAGCAAGATAGTATGAGCAAAGTAGCTGAGTGATGGAGGACTATGAATTAGTCATATTTACTGTAGGATGTCATATTTACAGTAGGATGTGTTCCTAAGACAGGTGTCTGTGGGTGCTGTTCTCTGTGAAATTTGTGTCAAAGTTGTTGATGACTTGTCCGTTTTCCTCTTACCTCCTGTCCTATGGACAGTTGTCTTACCATGTTCAACCGTTTTCCCCAACTATCTCATTTTGGGCAATCTTCCTGGACAGTCCAGAATATTGTCCCACAAAGATACCCTTGTACTATCAGAGGCATGCCCAGGAAAGACCGTTAACCCAACTCCCTTTCATCAGCTCCCCAATCTCTGATGGTTTTTGCTCCCCTCCTCTCCTCAGATTGTTTGCTACTTGTGGCAATCATGTGGTTGTTTATATAGATTGTTTTTCCGGTCCAACTGCTGTGTGGAGCTGTGAATGTCACGTTGTGTCACTCCAGAATGATGGGGCAAAAAGGAAGGGTATCCTTCACTTCTTTCCTAGCTATATGTTAAATGCTGCTGATTTGGGTATGTGAGCCACCAATTTATTCACAGTAGAGACTGACTACAAGATTGAGGGGATCACAACTTGCAAGCCTAGCAGGAACCTTTCAGCCTGTTTTTGTGTGGTCAATATTATCATCTATCAAATTATAAAAGAATTGCAGGGTTGTTTTTTTAAAAAAAAGCATGAATGTTTGGAACAGTTGGGGATTCCTATGTGTCTTGGTTTCCACCTATGCCTAAGCATTTCTATCTGATGATAAGTCTGCATACAATAACCGGTGCAGTTCTATAAAACAGGTATAGTGAGAACTCTTGCTGCTGTTTTACAACTGCTGAAGTAGAGATAGAGCTCAGAAATGAAAGAAATGGCTCACATTAGCAGCTGGACTGAAAATTCAGAGACACCAAATTTTTTGCCATAGTACCCAGTCCTCAGACAGCATTTCACTGAGAAACCAGTATTCACAGATGGACTGAAGAAAGTGTTGCATTGTCCACAGTCTTAAATTATTTAATAGACTCAACCAAAACTTGTGATTGAAAGTATATAAACAGGTTACCTTTTTAACTGTCAGGTGTTTCAAAAACAACTCAACCAGTTATATCTGCAAGTTCCTGCTTATTGTTTCCCATAAGCAAAGACATAGCCCAGGGCTGTGCAATCTTGACAGCTGGCAGTAATTTTGAAAAGATACTGTGGCACTACCAGAGATTGTGCTTGTCACACTATGTTTTAAAAGTAAGCTCTTCAGTGCATTATAGGAAGAGAGCAGCATTGCATTTTTGTTGCTAATGTATGAACTTTACTCAAATAATTTGAAAAATTTCTAGCAAAATGGTAAACATCTTCCACCGTGATTAAGTAGCTCAGTGTCAAACTGGTCATTAGACTGATCATTTACAAATAGTGAGTCAAAATTTGTCCCTAGCTACACCCTCACAGTTCCTCTGACGTCACAGTTTGTGACCTTCAAACAGTTGTATTCATAGCTATCAATGATGCAATTAGGAAATGTAAAGATGGTGGTATTGTATGCTACTTTTACAGCATCATTACCTGTAATAGTAAGAGCTCTGATTATAAGGATACAATTAGTAGGAGGAAGTAGCACTAATAGTCACAGCCACCAAATACTTTTCTGCAGTGCTTTTGGTCAACACGGGCTCCGTTTATTGGTTTTTTCCATAGTGAAGATGGCCAACTATTTTCAGCCCCTTGAGATTAACTGTGAAGGTCACCCAAGTTTCAGCCTGGTTTCCAGTCAATCCATTAAAAATTTCTACCCCTAAAAATACAATTACAAGTAGTATTTTATTTGCCTTTCTCATTAAGCAAAATTTAAAGTATTTAAATGCTTCCTAGCTAGCAGGTCAGCTCTTGTTTTGCCCTTTTTAAGAACAAGAGACAAAGTGAAACACATGTCCATAAAGCTGACATACACGGTTTAAACTGGGGGAGAAACCACCTTGCTGCTTTTGCTGTCCCAAGTGTATGTGAGTGATGGAAGGAAAGCCATGGCAGAGACCGGTATAGCTAAGGGGATATATTCCCCCCACTGCCAGCTGGAGCTGCCATCTCCCACACCCTGATCCTTCCTCTAGAGGCAATCACAGGAGCACATCTGATTGCTTGCAGCTCTGGTCATTACTCATTTCCAGTTGTGCCCTAACAATCACCTGCTCTAGGCAACTGCCGGCACTTTACCTATACCAAAACTGACCCTGCTCAGAAATGTAAGAAAAAGTATCCATACAAAATCTTAAAGTTCTCCTGAATAGTCTTAAAGTTAAGTTTCCACAGCATGTGGCCTAGACTAAAACCACTGATAAACATACTACATTTGTGTGGGATAACAGCTGTAAATCGCTTGTGGCTTTAACATTCCGATACGATATAGCTATCTTGTATGTGTGCTGATTTAAAAACCTGTTACGACAGCACAGTCATTTAAAGAGTGGAGTTAGGTAGCTCCAGCCTGTCACCAGGTTGCTCCCTCGCAGTTCTCACTACCTTTGTAAGCAGCACTGCCTGGTATTCTGGATAATTGATAGTATAAATAAATGGTTTAGCAGCAGCAGGAGGCACAAAAAGTTTAAATTATACTGCTTATAGGTCAGTGGGAAAACAGGGTATAAATTGTAAGTCTTGTGCGTTCCATTCCAGGGCTCTGCTTACAGGTATCTTCAATGAAATCACGTGAGCATTGAAGTGCCCTGAGGGCAGTGTGTGTGACTGTGCATGTTATGTTTGGTTTCATTATTTCTATTTTTAATGGCTCCATAGTGATAAATCCCCTCGACTATTATCTCTCTCTTTCAAAGGATATTGAGAAAAATACCCTTTTGTTTTGGAAAAATTGATAAAGAACAACAACCCCCTTTGAAATTAAGACCTTTTCTGACGCCCATATTTCTCTGACTTCCATATTAGCCTTTTCTTGGAAACTTTGGGGTTTATAATTTACAGTAAATTATAAATATTTGTATTTTCATGTTGTTGCATACTTCACATTCTTTCAGGGCATTTAATGTGTTCCAGTTTGTAAATACAAGATGTTACAGGAACCCTTAATACTTACTAATTGGAACAGATTTGTTTTTCCACACAATTTGAAATAAAGTGGTCTGTCAATCCAAAGTATACAGTTCTCCCACAGCATTTGGGACACTGCATTTCCTCGCATGCCTGCCGACTCTAATGAAGTCAAAGGAGTTCTGGGTCATTCAGGTTAGATTAGATTAGTTTGGGTGTGGAGTAATTTTTAAGATTACATAAGGTACCTCAATGTGTGTGGTCTATATTTAGAATAAAAAAGCCAGTGAAACTCATGTGCCATGCTAACAGGTGATTCAAGTCCATAAAATGTATGAAATTACCTTGAGTACATTACAAGTGCTGAATTATTTTTAACTGGGTGCTTCAGTTCACTCCTTTTAAAGACTCTTGAGTTGGCACTTAAGTTTGATGAAAAGTTGACTTAAGTATCTTAAGCTGATCACCCAAAAACATGTTATATCTTTTTTTTTAGGTAATTTTTGAAAGCTGTTGCAATCTAGACGTATTTTCTGGGTTTGGTCCTTCAAAAGCCTACAATAGAATAGGCTTTTGTTGTTTTAAGCAATTTATAAATGCATAGAAAGTCATGCTTTCAAAAAATTCACAATTCAACTAATACACCGTTATTTGGTAGGTGAGCAAATGAGGAACTGTGGTGTGGAAAGTTCAGCTGGCTAGATCAACATCATAAAAATGAAATCTGGAAAGAGAAATCAATGGCAGTACTAGAAAGATTTCCCAAATAATTTCCATCAGCTGCAAAGTAAATTAATATATATATGTGTTCTCTTAAAAGGAACATTGCTCATAGACATCTGCCCACCTCATACATTTCAGGAGATGTGTATTGGCATATTGACAAATTGAGATCTCCAATCTTAAAGATGACATGTCTAGCAGAAACAGTCTTTGCTAGGTATGAAATGGCATTAATTTCTGTGGAGATTAGCAGTTTGTGTTTGATCGTCCAGTATATTAACTCAGTTCCTCCGTTTGAGACATTAGAGTAAATCATGAGATGTTTACTTTCCACTGATACATGGTATTGGTATTCTAGCTGGAATGTTTACTGGCTGCCAAAAACGTATGTATATGCTAGTTGTTTGGAGAGCACAACACTTGAGAAATGGAACTTCAGGGACTCCTCAAAGTAATTAGGGAGTAAGAGGGGCATGTTGGAAGAAAGCAAATATCATGTCCTACTGGGACAAGAGATGGTACAATGGAGATGCTAGTGCCTGCTAGAAAGAATAAAGAGGCATGTTTGGGGCCTGTTGGGAGGAAGAATAGTAGTTCAATTTTGATAAAACCAACATCATTCTGAAGTCTGGATAAACATTCAGCCTTTTTGGACCATGGAAGTTGAGTACTACAACTTTCAGACTCTTTATGATTTTGTCAGAAAGAAGCTAAACATAATTTCAAGCCTATTTACTTTCTTCACTGGCCAAATAGTGCTTACTCCTCTTCCACAATGATCTGCTTGCTTCTGGTACCACTCATTAAAGCCCATTTCCCGTTTTTTTTAGTGTTCTGCTGTCCATTATTCTATCTGTGTATTTAATGTAAAAAAAGTAATGTAGCTAAAATAAAATAAAATAGGAGTGGGTTTAAACTCCATCCGGTTCTGTATTTTCTGCAGTAACTGCCACTTAGTGGGAGGGGAGCAGCAACAGGAATATAATACAGCGCACTGACACACATCACAGGCATTGTCCTGCAGTGAAGTACTGCACTCACTCAAGTGGAGAACTGCATTCATCCCTAGGAAGATGAAAAGTAGATACTTTTTGTATCCCCATTCCCACTTCCTGACTTTTTTAGTCATTAAAAATCTGTAGAAATTCTGAATCAGAGTTCCACTTCTCTGGAGATGTTAATTTTAATGAGGAAGAGAAAAGAATAGGATATTGTGTTGACTGTTTGGCTGATAAAGATACCCCTTCTTCCAATGCTGATAAGGATTTCCTTCCTATGATTAATATTTCTACCGGATGAAAAGCTGGACTAATGTTCTTTGAACAAGGATCAGTCAATACTGATAATTTTCTATTTCTCCCTGTCCGTTATTTCACAGATCCCACATATTTCACACAAAAGGCTGTTTAGCATGTATGCAAATTATACAGTTAAAGCTATAGTTTTGGAAGATAAAATTGTCACACTTCTTGCATTAATCCTTTATGCTTATTTCAGGTGACCTCCTGAATGAGCTGGAGTTCAATGAGATTTATCATACCATTTTCTCATGTTCTTTAGAAAATCCCTGCCTCTGACCTACTTTATTATAGAAACTTTTATTTGGAATACTTTGCAAATTGAGCACATAGTAATTTTGTGAGCAAAATAAAATACATTAGTATCCTTAACCCTCTTTCATTCTATCATAGTAGTACCTGCACAAAGACTTCTACTAGTGTAGAAATATCATAAAAAATTCCTACTCACTTGTCATTGGTAACACTTTCTAACGCAACCTGAAAATTTCTTTTCATCTGAAATTTTGCAAAGTTAAAATCTGTAAATCTTACAGATATATTCCTAGGTTGCACATAATAATGATCCTCTTGCAACTCTCAGGGAAGGGTAATGAACAGGGGCTCTTAAACTCCTGTATTTCATTAGCATTTCTTCTCCAAGAACAACACAGGATTTATGTATATTAAAACTCCTTGCTTTCTGAGAACCATACATGCTAATTAAACTTACAATGCTTATTTGACACCCTAGGAAGGATCTTACTGACAGAGTAATTCCTGTATTGCTTGGAGCTTTGTGTTCTGCCCATGCAACGGACCTGTCTCTTCTCTTTAACAATATTGAAAGCCTGTATGCTTTACTGTCCTTGTCAGGAGCTAATCTATAGAATTATTTTGTTGTTGCTGACATGCACAAACAGATTCTCACACTTGCAGTCACACAGCTGTGTGAGGTTTACCTACCCAAAAACTTTCAAGGGGCAGATTTTTGTTCTTAAATACATACATTAAAATCTACATTTGAGTTTATGATATACAAAAGATGCAGAATTAAGTTCTGAAATTCAGTAATATGAATGGGGGAAGAAGAAGAAAAGTATTTAGATTATGTCCTTGCATAAGTTTCTTTTGATATTTCATAGATGTTTAAATGTATAGTGAAGGTCTGCTGTGCAGTATCTTTTAGTACCAGTGTTTATACTGATGTCAAGAGATATGTAAATCAGATCTTAAAGTGCAGCTATTTTACCAACAGACTTCATGACATGTCAGATCTAGATAGGAGAATTGGATATAATACCGGGCAAGTACAGCTTAGTAAGCAACCTTCCCTGTGTTTGTGGGCAGCGTGATGATAAAAATCATCAAAGTGTATAAAGATGTGCCTCTTTTGATAGTACTGGTACCAGCGCAAGGACTGACTGACAGTTTTCCATCCAATCATCAAAGAATTCAAAATCCAAGTCTTACATGAGTGAAATATTAACTGATTTAGTTGTACCAAACTCAGGATCTGAAGAATAAGGTTCCCCTTCATAGTACTTCTTGACATTTCAAATATATAGGAGATAGCACATCCTGAAGTATGTTAGCGTATCTCCTTAGAAGGACATACCATATTGCCTCTTCTGAGTTGTCACCTTATCTGAACTTGAATCCACAGAAGAGTATAGTCCAGATGCTTAAAACCCTATTAGTTTTGTTATTACCTATATGACTCGTTCCTCAGATCCAACCTAGACCTAAGCTTTGTTGGCATATTCAGTATTTTTGACGGCAAGGAACAATTTTTAGACATATCTGTCCCTATGCAAGTTTGCTGATCGCCACAGCAGCAAAATTATTGCAATAGCATGAGTGAGAGGACTGCCTAACAGCAGTCAGATATTCAACGTATTTTTCACGCTGCTTCCTTTATTTACGCTATGGTAAATAAGTTTATGCAATCATGACTTGACGCTAAGTCTGTCTTGCTTTACATAACTGTGGTCTGCATTTCCAAACAAAGTAGGATGTGACTTAAGTAGCTTTTAAGACTGAATATGACTGTCAACCTTGTAGGGTCATCTTTATTCATTTCCTCTGCATAGATACTGCATACCGTACATTGTAGTCTCTCTTCTGTTATTTGCAGTTTTGTAATAACTGTTAACCACCAGCCAAATTGCATTTTGTCTTTCCTTTGAATTTACACCTCAGATTTTGACTGACATATCCACACTCCTTTATGAACTTTGTGATTTTGTTTCAGGTTTTCCCATCTGGCCTGCCTTTTTTAGTAGCCCACTTCTATCGCATCAAAGCCTGATTTATTTGACACCTGTGCTGTTTCAAAGAGGCATTCCATTGGTATGACAGGGTGGTATTTGATCCTGTGTCCATGCTTGCTCGATTTCTGTTACTTTAAATTCTTTTAAAAAGAATTGGAGTGAAATACATTTGCCTCATTCCATTCCAAAGAATAATTCTGGCTACATGGTGGGGTTTGAAAATCCACTAAAGCCACACGGAAGTCTCTGACAAATGAAATCAATAAACTAGTATATAAAATATGATAAGCATTAAGGGGGAAGCTATCATTACAAATAATTCAGAAAATGGTTGCTGTTGTAAAATTGAACAAAAGAATCATGTGCCACCTTAAGTTTATTGGAAAAGGCAAGCCCATGACTGATTTGGTTAGCCTAGTGGATCACAAGCTATTAGGAAATACAATTAGGAAATTTAGACAATTGCTGTGATTGCAAGCCAACCTTCTGTTGGCCAACCTTGGAGAGAGACCTGTCTTGGACCTGCTTTGTCCCTGTAATAGATGTGAAAAACGATATATCAAAAAGAGGGATGTCTGATCAAACTAGTAGTTCAGAAAGAAGTAGCGCTGTTAGGAGGTAAGCAGCATCTGAAAGTTCGGAATGAACTTTAATATGAAGTATGGGAATGTTAAAAACAATGCTGCATCTCAATTAAAATTGCTGCTGCTGAAGAGGATCAGAATTAGTAAGTATTGCTCTTGTGTTGAAAAATATTCCAAGGTTAACTCAGAGTATTGTATACCAAAAAACCTTACCTTTATTCTGAACAATTATTTGAAACTGTAGCTGAAACAGAGGGAACACTGGAAGATGATGTTCTCAGAGGATGAAAGAATACAGGTTTTGCAAGGGTAAATCTTGCTTCTCTTGTTTGAGAATTCTTTGAATGTTTCAATAGAATGAGGAATTAGTATGAACCAGATGATGTAGTTTAATGTGTTAAAATTTTGATTTTAATATCCTAAAGAAGTTAAATAATCATGTGGTAAGAATCAAAAAAATATTTGGAATGGAAAAAATGTATGGCTTTGTGGACCTTCCGTCTTTCTTCCCCCATACTGGCATGGTTACACATATTGATGTAGAACTAAACCATGATTATACTGGTTTGTTCTGTCATGGAAATAGTCTTCCTCTCAGATTTGGCTTCAGCTGTTGGCTTTTCTGTTAATTGTTTATGCAATTCATGGCAAAGCTGCATATTTTAGGGACATGTTCAGAGACTTCACCTAACCTCGGACAGAAAATAATTCTCCCATAAATTACGAGTATATGGAGAAGGCTGTCAAGTTGTTTTCTTTACCAATTTTAAAAGCTCAGTATTGATTATACAATCTTTCTCTTCTGTATTCAACATAGTGTGATAGTTTGAAGTATCTTGAGTGCAATTCTGGCATTGCTTAATGTAAATTTATGATTATAACCATATGAATGCTAGAGAAAAATGTGTTGAAGAGGACAAATGGAGTTTGTTGAATCAACATTGCAAATACTGTAACACATAGAAGCACAATTCTTTGTGAGATTTCATTCAAATAATTTTCAGGTATTTGTGAAAATGTTATGATATGTTCATATGACCCAATGACTACATCTGAAGAAATCAGAACTGACTCATGAAATATTTGCAAACCAAAAAAGCCTTCAGTGTAAACGTTACAACCAAACTTATTTACAGTGCAGTCCCTCTTTTATTGGGCTATAATAGACTTCTTGCTATATGCAAAAGCATGGGATTTTCGTGGTAGCCATTGTTACAGTTAATATTATAAACCGCATTGTAATGTCCTTTGTTCTCAGATACTGGTAATACAATGAAAAAAAGAGATGTTTCAGGCTAAGACTCTGTTCAGAAAGACTTTTGCATTGAAAGGGGCATTCGGGAGTACTCTCAAAAGTTAAGCTATGCTCTTAAAAGTCTGAGACAAATCTGAGTTTTACTGTTTGAACTTCTGTATGGATGAAGCAACTTTTCCTTGCCTTTGTCAAATGAACTTGGGTTAAACTGTAGGCACAAATGGCTGAAGCTGGCATGCTTACAAGTTACCCGCCTTCAGCTTATTTTAACCAGTTTAGCCAATGGAGTCCCATATTTCCTAAACGCTGATCAGTTTTTGTCTGAGATTGCCCAAGAGTCATTTTAAGGAGTTTCATAAAAGAAGAAGATAAAATCTCCAAGTCTGGCTTTTCTCCAGGATATAATGCAGATGTGCAGTAGTTTACTTGGGAATTTAAACAGCTCTCCATGAGTCAATGTCCCCAGTATTGTTCTTGGTGCTGTTTTCAGAACTGAGGTTGCTGTGTCTGTCCTCTGTAACCATCTCTGGTTTTCTGTGTTTTATTACTTTGGAGGCCTTGTTTAGAAAACCATACCTGTTCAGCAATTATTTCTCTATTAATATCCTTACATTTAAGAACATTGCATATGTTTGAAATTTCCTGTATATTCACAAAATTTGATTGATCTGAAGAGGCATATAGGAAAGTTCATTCAGAATGGTTATTTCAGATGCAGAAAGGCATGCAAAAGTTGTCATGTTACTACACCAGTATTTCATCTCTTACAGCTGTCTTCATCATATTGAATGAAGGATAACTGTCTTTTCAGACATATCTTTCTAGGCAGTAGAAGCTCTATCGGCACTGGTGGTATCTCTTGTGTGACCGAGCACCCAAGAGCTCCCTGGCTGCAGGATTTCAGTCCATGTTCCCTGTCAGAATCCAAGTTCTTCTATTCCTTGTAGTGCTTGCACTGTGTAAAGCTGTTTGCTTAGCAGATGGTGGGAATGTCTCTGTTTCCTTCTCTTCTGCAGCCTGCTCTTTGCAGGTTTATAATCAGTAAATAAGGTTCAGCCCCTTGATCCTAGTATCCTGAACCATGAGTCTGGATGAGATTTCTATATACTTTATTTTTTTCTTATTTTGAATCCTCAGTCAGTATAGAAATGCTCCCATAAGGATCTTCATTATATTAATACTTACAGCTGTGAAAATGATCTTTAATTTCAGATGTTCTCATGTGGAATATGTGTTTATTGACTCAAAATATCTCTTACCTTATGCAAGTCATTGAAGCTCTTTTAGCAATTGTAGCAGCCATTTTTGCTAAATGAAAGAAAGTGAGGAATGGTTCTTTTCCTGGTTTTCAGATCCTTTTGAGATTTTATGACTACTTGAGGCATCTTCCAAATACAACAAAAATAAAATGCTAAAGTATTGTTAACTTAAAAAGCTGTGTGTAGCTGATATGCATTCCAGCCGATGTACTACCTAGCCCTTTCCCTATTTTTTGATGTATTGGCAAGGAAAAGACTGTATACTAAGGTATATTGTGATGTATCTGTTTAGTGACCCTTCGTTGACAAGTCGTGGCTTTAACCTTGCAGTATTCCCAGGAAACAGGGACTGGGGCATAGGGAAATTAGATAAACCTGCAGTCACAGCAAATTAAAAAGAATAACCATTTCCTAGGTATCTGAAGGCAGTGTGTCTCACAGAGGCTTCGGGCTGTGTAATGGATTATATTGTTAGGCAAGGAATTAATTTCTGGAAGGAGTAATATTTTTTAGAAAGATTTGCAGTTAGTGTGTCAAACAGTTCTCCATTTCCATAATAGGCATAAACCAGATAATTTTTTTGTTGTTGGACAGAAGGAACTTGTGTCAAAGATTAAAGAGGAAGGGGGTGATTTGCTTGAGGTTCTTTTTTCCCATGTTAGTATTTTTATGTTTCTGCATATCATAACAGGAATTGATAACATTCACATATGCATGGTCTTGTGAAAAGGAAGTCATCTGAGAGGCAGAGGGTTGTACATCACTTTTTAGTTTTGTTTTCTTTTATAGTCTTAAGCTCAGGAATGAGTCATCTACAATACAATGTCCTGTGTTACTCTTTCTTTCATTAAATTATAAAAGAAATCATATTCGAAGGAACCTTAGGTTCATCCCTCTGTCCAAAAGCAGGGTCACTGTATCTATGACATTGTTCCACCTGCTTTAAAAAACGTATGGTAATAGAGACTGTGTATGCTCAGCATCAATTTATTCTAATGAAAACTTGGATTACAGTCGCTGCAACTGAAATCCATTAGTTCTTGTCCTGTCTACCACAGGCATTTAAACATTTTATTTCTACACTCCTCATGTACTTTAAGAGTGCTCTTAAAGTAGAGACATCCCCTCTCCTGCCTTTTTCTGTGACTGATGCATTGTGTCTGATCTCTGCTCACAGGCAGTGTTTCCTGAACCTCTGAAAACACTAGTTCGTCTCCTTCTCTCTCTTACTGGCCCATGTCCTTCTTGGGCACCTAGAACTGCACCCCGAGTTTCAGCTGAGGCTTTACGAGTGCCTAAGTGGATAAAGAAGCAGGATTATTTCATGTGTTGTACAGGCCGTACTCCATCGTAGATACTTCAGTACAATGCCTGCATTTTTCACAGCAGCATGACGTTATTGACTCATCTTCAGCCTGTGAATGATTATAATCCTGAGATCTACTCCTGCAGAACTGCTGCTGGGACAGTAGTATCCCAGCCAGTGCCATTTTCTCATTGAAGCTCATTTTCTTGTATTTGCCAAGAGATTTGCATTCTTTTTCTTTAATTGTTTTTCTAGTTTGCCAAGATTGCCTTCATTTCTAAACTGATCTTCACCAGTATTTGAGCCCTGCATGTTAAATGATAATACTCTCTATTCCACCCTTCTTGCTGTTTTGAAAATATTGAACAGTCCTGGGTCAAGGACAAACTAGTTTTTAAAACCCCACCCAAAGAAACCCCGACCCATATCAACTCTATGGCCGTTAAAACAAAAACTAAAACCCAGGTTTCTCTGGTTTGCTCTGGAGAACGTTTAGTGTGCCAGGATAAGAAATCTGCTACTTGTTTATCATGCAGGCCAGCCTGCAGAGGCTGTGCTACCAATGGCTGAGAAAAGGAATGCAAAGAGCTGCCTCCATGCCAGAAGTGGAATTCAGGTGCAGCTCTGGGTTATCGCTGCTGCCATGGCTGTTCTCTTCATGGTTGGCAGACTGAGTTATAAATGTTGATACAGAAGACTCACGTATTCTTTCACAGGTCTACAAGTACCACAAAGGAATAGGTGTCCTTGGCAGACAAAGGCAGTCTCACATTCTCTATCCATAATCCCTATAAAAATGTTAGACTATTTAGAATTACTGCCATAACTGTCCCACAGTTCATCCGATGTTCAGTCACATTAAGTTACCAGTCCTAACATTTAAAGTATAGTGTATGAAAAGAAGGAAGAAGCTGAGAATTTCCCTGAGAGTTTTGGGAATGCATGTCAATTTGCCCAATGCTTAGTGCTGTGTGCATATAGTGGGGAGAAGAGGTATTGTTTACAGCAGAGAATCCAAAGTCTCAGAATCACAGAATCATTAAGGTTGGAAAAGACCTTTAAGATCATCAAGTCCAACCATCAACCCAACACCACCATTCCCACTAAACCATGTCCTGAAGAGCCACATCTACATGTTTTTTGAACACGTCCAGTGATGGTGGCTCCAGCACCTCCCTGGGCAGCCTGTTCCAATGTTTGACCACTCTCTCAGTAAAGAAATTTTTCCTAATATCCGGTCTAAACCTCCCCTGGTGCAACTTGAGGCCATTTCCTCTCATGCTATTGCTAGTTACATGGGAGAAGAGACCAACACCTACCTCACCACAACCCCCCTCATGGTCTGTGTTCTCTTTTGGCTCTTTCTAGTCTGTCTCAGCTTAGGGAAGTCATAAGTATTAGTTATAAACAGATATAAGCAGTTATAAATTCCTGAGACACATTTGTGTTCAAATCTCTGGTGAATGGGACTTAAAACCTCCCCAGCTAACTTTAAGAGCTTTTTCCATAGTATTGCAGTGCTTGTACTAGCCCTCAGCTTCTGCATATTATACTTACTTCTTGTTTTCCTACAGCTAAAGATGAAGAAGAGTTCATCACTATTCTTTTTAGAGCATCCTATCATATATTAGAAGCCTTTTAAATTTGTGTTTCCTCACAGTCCTTCATAGTTGTCTCTTTTCCAGACTCTATCACCCCAATTTCTTCAACCTTTCCTTTTAGGTCATGTTTTCTAGTTGATTTATCATGTTGCCCTTCTCTGGACTTTGTCCAGTTTCCCTACATCTTTATTTTGTTTGTCTTTAAAGCAATACCATACTCCTCTTTACCAGCACTCAGAAGCATTGGATTTTCATCTCCCTTCTCTAATCCACAACAAAACTGATACTTTAGAACACGCTGAGATGTACCTTTTTTGTAGCCATCACATTATTGATCCCTATTCACTGTATGACATTTTGCCCAAATGCTTCACTGCTCTTTTGCTAGTAAGCAATTATTCTTCATTTTGAATTCATGTGCTTTCATTCTTCCTTCTCAAGGGTGGTAGTTTGCTCTTCTCTTTCATGAATTTCATCTTACTGTGTTCGAACTTTCTCTTATCCTAATCAAAATAATTTTGAAGTTTTACCCTGCTCTGCAGAGTGCTTGCGATTCTCCGCAATTTTGCACTGTGTCAGATGTTATAACTGTAATCTCCAACGTCATCCAAACTGTTAATGAAAACATTGGCTTGTACCAGGCCTGTGGGAACTGACTTAAATGGATTCTCCATTTGCCAGCAAAACACAGATGACTACTGTATGTATGCTTTTTCATATAGTAGGACTACCCTACAGCAGTGTCCATCTAGACTGTATTTCACTAGTTTCCTTATGAGAATATCATATGGGATTGTGCTGGAAATAGATCTATTACCTCTCTTTTGAGAGGTCAGTAGGTCTCCTGTACCAGGAAGGAAACATGGTTTGACATGATTTGTTACTGACAAAGCTGTGTTGGCTCTTGTTAGCAGGCTTTAGGCTTACCTGGGAGCAGAATGGATTTCTGCAATGAATCCAAACGAGATGTACTTAAGAGCAGATGCTACTCTAGTAGCACAGTGTGTGAGCTGAAGCCCCTTGTGCAGTTTGTAATTACATGACTAGGGAGGTACTGCTAAATACCTAGCAGCCACGCAGGACAAAACTGAAAATATATGGAGGCTGAGAGAATATTAAGGGGAAAATGTCCTTTTTGCTTAGCCTGTTCCCATTCCTGTGAAGATGTAGATTTTATAATCCCTGTTGGAGAGGATAGTGGGGGATATAAATAGCCTGACCTTCTTCAGTCATTATTGTATAGTCAGGGAGACCCTTTTGCATTCCCCCTTCTCTGTTAGCATCAGCTCAGTCTAGAGCTCTGCGGAGCTGCAGGGTGGCACAGAGACTTGGATTAACCAGCTCTGTGGAGCTCAGTGGGATCAGGATGGGAAGCAGTTCTGTGGGGGGTATGGACAGGACTGGGGAAGATCCCTTGTGTATATAGCACAGTGACTGCAGGGCCAGGAGGACTGTGGAGCAGCAAAACAAAGTGAACGTTAATAAATTCTTCTTCTTCGCTGATCTTCCAAAATTAAACATCATCTCAAATTTGAGATTACCTTATAATCAAGTCAGTATGGTATGAATGCACTATGTAATTAAAATGCATATTGCCTTGGTTTAAGAAATCACGCCTTTTCAGACCTGTGTATGTCACATGTGTTGGAAATGAAAAATCTGCTTAAATGCATTTCTGAAACAGGGTTTATGCATCTGAAGTATTTTAATTGGAAAAAAAAAATCTGCAGTATTTATACTTCATCATGACACTGTGTAATCCTGGCAGTTTTAGGAATTTCTCCTCAAATTCTTGTTTATCACCTATTGACCATGGTAGAGTAGAAACAATGTTATTATTTTTAGCACCTCGCCTACACAGCCATGCAAATCTGGAGGATAAAGTTGTCAAAACTCCTGAACATCAATACCAAGGAGTCAGGCTGTTAATGCTGCAACAGATGGAGAAGTGCCAGCACTGTCACTGACATTACGGCAGCCAGACATTCAGGGTAAAAGTAATTTATTGTAGAGTGGCTACAATGCAGTGAGCAACATAGGTAGTGCAGAGGGTTTATATTTGGGGAAATTTTTGTTGCCTTCTTCCATATTTACTCTCGCAGTCATGACAGCTAAGCAAAAACAGGAGGTGAGAAAATAAAACAGCTCAATGAAGGATTAATAAGATTTTTTTAAGTCTTGTCCATATTCAAGTTTTTTATTCATAGCTCCCATTCAAAAACCCACTTGTTGCTTTCCAGCCATCCTTTCTTTTGAGAACAGACATTGGATCATCAATGACTTATTTGGAAATATCGCCCCACCATCTTTTCACAGTAGAGATTCTCTATTTCTTGTTATTACCATTGTGTGATTGATCTCCTTAGGCACAGGCTGTCACTTCTTTCCACAGAAATGGGGAGGAAGAGGTGAAATCACTACACATTTGAACCCCCTCCCCATCCCCTGAGAATATTTTTTTACAGGAAGAGCTGGCAGCATTACAGAGTTTTTAGAATTTTTCCTTTCCATATGGCTTGAATCAGACCTTGGCCAAGATAACCCAGCCAGTAAAAACAAGCTATTGTAATAGAAATGCAGCTGTCGGATGTATCATTAGGCCATGAGTGGCATTGTAGGTGGTGCTTCTAATTAATTGGTCTATTATTTCACTGTTAGTAAAGAGCTTTGGGCTAAGGCTTAGGGAACATGCCCTTTAAGGGACCATGCCTCCTCCCATGTGCAAGTCTGTTACATTTACCAAGAGACCGTGCCAAATTTGCTTGACCTAAGTTTTGTCATCCAAACCATTGTCCACGCACTAGTGGTCATTGCTAGTTCTGACATCAGTGTGTTACTGAGAAGAATCCACATTCTGCAAACATTGCAACAGACCTGGGCTTAGATGTGTTAATGATGCGGTAGCCCCTTAATAACAGCACAGTAGAGGACAGGCTAATAAAGAACCTGTTACTGGGTAATGCAGTCAAGCTCAGTGTAGCTCTAAAAGAGCATTGATACATATGTTGCATTTTAACGGTTTGGAGGGCTTTTTTTTTCCTTTCCGCAAGTGAATGTTACAACGATGGGCCTATCTTAGTGCTGGTTATTTGCAGTGGGAAGGAGATAGAACCATCAAACCAGAGAAGAGCCAGCATGGCAGAGCACTAGATTGAAGAGCTCTAGGAGGAAGTGTTCCTTCCTACAGGCTGCCAAAGCTGGTGCTCCAAGCGAAGCACGTGTCTCTCTCAGAGATAAGTGGAAGTGGTCTGCAGGGGAAGTGATGTGTCTGTCACAAGTTTGAAAGTCCAAGGATTTGACTAGTAGAGTTTGAGGACTGCAGCTGGCAGATCAGAACTATTCTGCAAAATTCGGTTTCTAATTCACTGCATTGCTCAGATTGCCTTTGTTTGTTCTTTACCTTCTGAACATGTCACAATTCTTACCTGCATAGGAAAGTCAGAGGTTCTGCTCCCAAACCCAGTTACAAGGCACTAGACTCCTGGGAAAGGAGTAAATTAATCAATTAAATCAGTCACAATCAAGCCATGCAAGCCACTCCTTTCTCTTGAGGCTGAATACATGGAATTTGAAGAATTCCCAAAATTAGCTGCCCAGCAATGTTGCACCCCCACGTCCACATCAGCAGCACAGACCCAGGGAACACTAGAAGGGGGGAAAACTGATTTTAATTTCAGAAATTATGAAAGTTACAACAACGAAAGCAAAATTTGAGTCAATTTTGAGTTCATGCCGGCTCAAAGGCTCAAAGTCTGGTCATATTTAATAAAACCTTGGAAACATTTGAGTTGTTACATAGACACCACGTCATGAAGTGGGCCCAAAGGAGTCTGTGTAGTAACTCAGTCTTCTCGCCTGGCTGGATGCTCCTATGAGCTAACTATGAGGGAGCAGCAAGCCACCCTCCAGTTTGTCAGTATTGCCAAATTGCACAATTTCATGGCAAGACTTTCTACGGTTGCTGTATTACTTCAAGGTTCCTTGGTGTATCGGAGCAGTGGTGAATCTCAGTTACATGTTTTTACCTTCATGATTATTGGAAAAAGTCTTGAAGCATGGATTCAGATAGGAAATCATAGGACCCACAAAATATTGTATTTTGAAAATGTCATTAATTTAAGCAAGATCTTTTTTTAAAGCATTTGAGGTGATAATTTTGCTCCCTGTGGTCATTATCAGGCTCCTGATTGATGCAGCATATGATAAACTATATCACAGCAGGATAATGCCATGTCATGATAAAGTAATGATGCAAACTCTTGCCAACTTTGACTGCAAATTTGAACTGCGGATCTGTCTTCCTCTCTTGGGCATTGGTCAGTAGAGCCGGAGAATGAGTTGACAGGGACAAATCTGTTTTTCTATGGATTTTGGTTAATTTTTTGTAAATCCCATTTCAAATTCAAAACCACCAACATTCGTATAAACGTGTTCCCTGAAGTCCTGGCTTCTGCAGCAATGTTTTTCAAGAACAGGCATCCTCTAAAGTGCTTATAATCAACAGACACCGCAGTGAGTCGCCAGTATGATTCACTGACCTAGTTGTAGTGCACGGGATTCTAAAAACGGGGCCAGATTTTCCTCTGCCATAGGGAGAGGCATGCTGACTGTCAGCTTCATAACACCAAAATGAGGGACATGGCCCTGGATGGTGGATACTAGTAGGAACACACAGCCTGTCCTCAGAAGTTGCTCCACAGGCTGAAGTTAAATGAGACTGCCACCAGCAGCAACAGAATCTTTACAGTCCTGAGCATACTGACCAGTGCTCTATCACCACCGACAGTAGCCAGTGTTATCATTACATTTTCCAGGGTACGGACAGTTATGGACACAGCCAGATGGGGCTGTCAGGCAGGTCATACAGTTGCAGTTCAACCAGCTATTCATCTATAGAGCTTTTCTTAGTGTTACAGTACAGTGACGGAGTGAGCGTCCTAGGCCAGCTATTTAAACGGCAGACTTACCCAAGAAAACCCTTATCTGGTCACTCTCCCCCTTATCTATCACTTCTCCTTGTAAATATTTCTAAAACAATGGGCAAACATTTTGTCAGTTCCAGAGTATGTTTGGAGTCAGCAGAATTTTGATGTAAACTAGGGGGTTGTTTACATTCTGTTTACTCATATCCAAGCTTGCATCCCACTAGGAACTGGATGAACCGTGTTACACAAACACTGTGGAAAGACCACAATATTCCAAACAGGAAAATGTGCAATGAAAAAAAGCAATGTGGAAACGTATAGTGAAAATGTATGAATTGAACAGGCAATGTACCAGAAACTGCAGAGCACTTTGGTGTGAGAGAGACCATGAAAAGAGATGAGGCTGGCCAGTAGAAGGAAGAGGCTCACAGAAAAGAAGAGACAGTGGAAAAGAAGGAGCTTAGCTGCAGAAGTAGTCAAAGGGTGAATGTTACAGTACGGTGCCCATTCACAGACTAGCTGCTCAGAGCTTGACCACCAAATTGCTAGACAGTGAACTCAGTGAATCACACAGATTGGAGCAACCAGATGTCATAATAATTAATTCCAACTGTACAGTAATTGAAAACAGCATAGAAGCAGCAATTTCTTGTTGACAACATTAATACAACATCATATTTAGATGAAAAAGCCTCATGTTTTATAGTTCTGGGTGATACAAAATGATTAAATACTTCTAAAGGAAAGAATAAAATTCTAGATTCTGAGAGGTTCTCATAGGTTTTGCTATGAGACGAGATTGTAGCCTTTGCATATCTCAGAAGGGACTAGCTCAGCATCCGTAATTCTAAAATACCCCTTTGAAAGCATGTGTCCATGTATAAGGCAGGGCTTCTTCACAGGCACGTATCTGTCCATTATGAAGCAATAATTTCAAATCCTCTTTAATAAAATATTTTGAAATTTTATAAAGGAACTCCAAGAACTTTGCCATGGGAATGCTCTGCTTCTTTTATGTCAGTGCTAACTTTACTGCTTAATGTAATTATCCTTGAGGTAAATGATTCTTAGGCTGCTTTTTTCTTATTTAAAGGTGATATTTTTATATGCAACTTGGGGATTTAAATGCCCAAATTGCATTGAAATGCCTTAGGGCAGAGCATACAGTTCCTGTAAAAACTGTTACCTCTATTAGTATCTCCTATGTTCATAAGATCCAAAATGTTGCTTCCTATCTGTACATTCCCTTTCTGTTTCTCATTTTATTTGGATGTAGCTTCTCATCTGTATATTCCTATTCTATTTCTCATTTTAATTGGAGGATTTTAAAAATAAGGAAGACAAAGTTTGTGCTTATTGATGTGCATAACTGTGCATGAAGGGTGCTGGACCTTCCATTTTTTTAGGATGAGAGCCTTTCCGTAAAGTAATAAGACAATCGTTTGCATCTGATCTATTATGTTCAGCTCTTTTAGTTGAGTAGCAAATTATGGTTCCTCAGGATACCACAGGAATTTAATTAAGTGGAGCTACTTTCTTTACATGGTGCAAATGAGAGCAGAATTTACGTGCAGTTGAGAAACAATTGAGAGACATTTTCTTCATTGGAAGAAGGATACTATCACTTTTAAGATTTTTATGCAGTTAATTGTAGATAAGTTAAGAAATTGTTCATTAAAGATGTAATTGTTGTAATTCCACTCTTTTATCCTCTCTAGCATTTTAAATGGAAATGTCGTAACTTTGTTTTACAGTTCTTATGTTTGCTGCAAGAAAGTGAGGAAATGAAACAGAGGATTAATTAAGGCATTAGTTTTAATGAGGGTTTGGGGGGGTTGGTTAATTGTTGGGTTTTTTCAGCACAATTGATACTTGGTACCATGAAAAAAACCAAAACACAAAACACAACAAAACCCCAAACAACCCTCTAGCACTTAGGATCTTTCATGTAATAACAAGCACATCTTCTACAGTTCAGCACTTGTAAGCAACCCTAGAATAGCAAACCTGTGCAAACAACTTGGATCTTCTGAGAAACTTTGAAGTAAAAAGTTATTTTCTGCAAAACTCAGCACTCTGTGACCATTCAGACAATGGCAAACCAATGTTCTCAGCTCAGCACTTGCCTGCTCTTCTGCAATAATAAGACAGTGTGAATGTATGACAGAAGAAAACCACTTAGACAAAGATTTCATTTCCAAGTTCACAAGGAGTGAGTAAAAACAGATTTTGTCATTTACAAATAAATTTTCTTATATATAGAATAAAGTGCAAAAGGTGATACCTGGGCTTTTGGTATGCTGCAATACTCATAGTTAGTACGGGAAGATGTGATTTTTTTTTTTTTTTTTTTTTTACTTTCCTTGCCAAAATCCTGAGGCCACATTAAGCAAGGAAGGGCGAGGCAGGCTGGGATAACTGGCAAGCAGTGATTAAGGATTTGCTCCTTTTCACAACAACTTTGGGGATGTAATTCTACTGTTCACTCAAATACTTTCAGGGCGCCTTTCTGGCTTTTAGCAGTATGCTGCAGGAAACCATTTCAACTTGTGCTGCTTGTATAGCAGTGTGACAGGGACAGCTAGACTAACTGCTCAGGTCTACAGATTTGTGTTCCGTCCCCATCCTTTTCCTGGTCTGAAATATGACTCTCCTTTTCCCATATTCTCTCTCCTCATTTCTGACTCATTCCCTGTTTCTTTTTATATACAGAAAGGAATGATTCCAGTGCAGGAGAGGTCAGAGCTGCTTCTGCAACTTTGCGCTGCTTGCACAAAGGCAGTATGTAGATACCTCTCATTCACACAGTGCTATGCAGACTTGGGGAACCAAAGTATCTGGCTCACAGCAGATTGTTTTCCTACAATATTCAGCCTTTCTGTATGTCTCGTCTTCTCCCGGTGGCACTGGGGGAGGGGAGGCTGTGCCTGGAGGGAGAACAGAGCAGCTGGATTGGCATCTGTCATGTGGCAACAAAAATAGAAAATCACCATTATGATTTCAGCCACAAAATCATTATATAACCCTGACTTATACAAGATTCAAGTTTTTTTCCTCATGCTCATGAAAGTGACCTTTAATGACGGTTTTCTGGTCAAATAAACACCAAACTTTTGGAAAAGGAAAGTCCAGTTACGTACGTACTGAATGTTCTCAGCCCTGACATAGAGCTGGGAATCTATCTAACAACTGGATTAATGATGAACCATCATAGTCAGAACCTGTTTTACAAACTGAAGTTAGCCTATGGAGTATTTGTCAGGCATTTAACCAGAAAAAGGCTGGAAATTCATCTGGCACACAAGCAGCCTTTGTTCAGCAAACTGCTGACATGTTCCTTCAGGCAAATTTTTCCTTTGGCTCAATTAGCTAAGCAAATAACTATGCAGAGTGCTTACTCCTGGGTTTGCAAATCTGAATGACATTTATTTCCTTTACAGGTGCACTGTGTATGTGAGTATGTCAAGACAAGATGAAAGTCTCAGTCTTTGGGACTTTGTTTTTATTCAGTAAAGCTCAGGTTCTTTGAAAAAGGGGAACTCTGGTTCTGAGTTATCAGCAGGACTACTGGTGGTCACCACTAGGTGGTTAAGAAACACTTTTGATGGCACTGAAGTCCTAGTCATATTTTCATGCCCTTTAGACAAGGAAACAAAATTGAAATCAGGGACTCAGGGTATTTCAATTCCAGACTCCTGATGGAGGATGCTAGCAAGCTAGAGGGCACTTGGCTGTACCAAGTAACTTATGAATACACACCAGTTGTCCGATAACTATAAGGCTATGGCCTATTGCAAATATGGCTTTGGAGAGCCCTGTAATAGTATAAGCTATAAATTATGATTTAGGGTTCCTTTAATAGACAGTGTGTGCGAGTGTCCAGTAGTGAGCTAGCTCCTGTACAGTCAGAGAAAATAAAACCACTTTTCTCGGGAAAAATAATGTAATTCTCTCTGTATGCCTTTTAGGAATTTGCAAGGGAATGCCAACAGAAGTAGAGCTGCCTCCCCTTTTCTGAAATATCTTAGTATGTTGTTAGCTCTACCTTAGACATCAGCTTTGTCCAAAGGTGTCCAGTGGAGCCTTCATTTAAGTAAGTCTTGAAGTGCAGTCTGCAAGTATTTGGCAAATTGTTAGTATAGGTTTTTCTTTCTTGGCTAAAATCCATATTCTCCTTTAACCCAAGTTGCTGTTTTTAAGTTTTTAATGATTACCACTATATTATAGAGACTTTTTCAGTGATGTAGCAACTGTATACTCTTTTTCTGAAAGTGTCCGGTGTACTTGATTTTTTCACATAGTGTTTCACAGACTCATTAATTCAATCCCACCTTCTTTGCCATTAGGAAATGTATATATTTCCATGTTACAGGTGCAGACACTGGTGGGAGGGATGACACTTCCGAAGCTTGCAGAGGAAATCAGTAGCAGAGCCTGAATGAACCCTTAGTTCTCTGGATGTCTGATCTTGCATTTCAGTTGGGAATCCAGGACAGCATCTCAGAATACAAGGGGCAAAGGGTCACCTTCCAGTAGCTGCTCTTGCAAGTGCATGCTCCTGCACTGAACTCCTCTGGAGGCTGAAATAAAATGAAGAGCCTGAGTCTCTTAGATGCCTTTGAGAACTGCAACCCAGAAACACATTCTTCATCGTAGGGCTGTTTTCTGGCAGCTGGTTAAAACCAGCACAAAACTACAGAAAGCCATCCATTGTCTGTTGGTAGGA
This sequence comes from Gavia stellata, assembly GCF_030936135.1. Taxonomy (NCBI): domain Eukaryota; kingdom Metazoa; phylum Chordata; class Aves; order Gaviiformes; family Gaviidae; genus Gavia; species Gavia stellata. The sequence continues at coordinate 17,427,268 of NC_082602.1, forward strand.
GAAACTATAGGTATTTGATGGGCTGGATTTTGTAGCTAATCTGTGGCTTTCTAGACTCATTCTGATTTTTGCTAGAGAGAGAGTGAGGCATAATAAGTTACAGATGGGACATGCTTTTTTTCCTACTTTGAAAAAAAATTAGGAGAAGTGAGCTTGAAAAGATTTGTTGTTGTTACACTGTGTTGTTAACGAGGCAGTGAAAAGCAGCCAGAACAGGGAGAGAAACAGAACCTTGCCCTAATCAGCCTGCATAGGCTGTCTTGGTAAGTCTCATGAGCTAGGGATTAATCTGGGACCTCCTCACTCCACACCATGCAGGTGATTCTGTGACCACTACAGACCTGCCTGCGGCTGCTTTTGGACGTTGGCAACACCCAGTTGCTGTTCACAAGCCTGAGTGATGCTCTGACTTGCCTGGGCCTATGTCTCATTCTGCAACATGTAAGTTGTGCATGTATTGTGCAGCTCATTGCCCCAGCTTACTTCCCCTGAATTCCCTTCCCCATTGCCTTTGGTGGCTCAGAGTGGCAGAGTTGAAGTCAATGAGACTGTCTAAGGAAGGAACTGGTCATGTCTGCCTTTCCTGTTAAGCTTTTTCCCTTTTACAGTTACAATAGACCTATTAACACATTAGAGAGAGCTGTGGAGTCGTTTGCTGTTACAGAACACTTGCGCACACTGTAATTGGGATGTTTCCCAACACCCTTGTCAGGCAGGCAGAATGATTGTGAAAACATGCCTGGGTCTTACAAGGGGATTTTTGCCTGTTTAGCATCACAAATCAACGTCCCTATTAAGGTAGACAGGGAACAGAATGGTTTCAGAAACCATTTTGAAAGTTATGAGCAAAACAGGAAAGCAAATAACAAAGAAATGAGCACGTACTAATGCAGACATGCCCCACATCCAGGTGAGAGGAGTTAACAATTAAATAGGTGGTGTGAACTTTGAGGAAGGACTCCTCAAAGGTTCTACGTGGAAGCTGAAGACATTTGTGAATCTGGAGACATCCCCATCGCATGAGCAAAGGAGAGTGCAGATCACTGTCTCCTCTTGGGACTGGAGAGACAGACTGAGAGCTCTTTGGAAAGAAAACAGGCTGTGATGAAAGCAGAGCTTGGGGATGCATACATGAAACAGGACAGTGGTTTGCAGAAAGTCGGTCATGCTGGCTTTTGCAGAGCTTGGTTTGGATGTAGACACACCAGTCAGCTCCCTAAGGAGTACATGGAGAGAGAGGGGTAGCAAGCAGGATTGATCCATCAAGGAGGGAAATGGTCTTATCCTCTATCTTGCTCCACAGACACTTCACCACATTTCTCCAGTCTACTGTACCCCACGTACCCTGCCTTTCATGAACCCCTACCTCCTTCTTGGTTGTGTGAAAGGACCACACAAACAGGCAAGGTATGGCTGAAGGGAAAACGACAAATGAGCTGGGATCCACATCCAGGAGAGACTAAGTCTAAGTCCACCTTCCTGTATTTCTATGTCATATCTTACTGGTTTACACCTGCTTTTCATGGTTTTGTTTTCTACTGAATGTTAGCTCTTCCCCAGCTGCAGTTGCCTTTTAGCAGATTTCTCATAGATGCCCACATTGCTCAGTCTATTTGGCCAAGCTGTTCTTTGATCCTGGCAACATCCAAACTCCAGGGTCATGGAAGTCAGCACTTCCAAGTTACTCACTATCTTTACCTGTATCTCTGTTAAAAGAACTGAGATTACAGGGTTGTGGGGAGAGAAGACAATGGTAACATAATGGAAACTAGACAGAAATCCTGCTTTCTCTCATACATTTTGGCAACCTGTTGTGGCTCTTTTTCCAGCTCTGGCTATCTAAGGAAGTCACCCTAGCAATGAGAATTTAATTCTGACTTGTAGGCTGGCCATCCTGTGTCCTGAGATCTAGCTAAAGAAGAGGCCTTATAATCCACTTTCTCTTTGCAGTGTAGAGTATTGCAGCTCTATGTGGGAACACCTATTCCTTTCCTTTGGTTATTGGAGACTTATTGGCTGTTGGGTTGAGAAAAGCTTGAACAAGCAGATGTGTTAAGGTAGGTGTGGTTGTCTCATCTGGTCAGGCTTTTCTGACCAGAAAATACTGAGGACCAACCTTCTTTTTAGTGTGTGAGACAGTAGAAGCTGTCTGGCTTGACTCATGGGTTTGACAGAGGAGTTAGTAAGTTTACCTGAGGACATTCTGAAACATCATGAGACTTGCAGTAGCTAAATATAAGGCAAGTCAGTCGGTGCCACCCTGGGAAACAGAACTAATGGGTGGTGTGGTACAGAGATAGCAGAGCCTGCTGAGAAGAGGCAGACAGACTCTCCCACTGAATTCTTGCAAGGTGTGAAGGCAGTCACGCTCACCCACAGTTGTAGAGCTGTGCCTGGAGCTGATATCCAGTATCTGTAGGACGTCAGGGAGGTGAGGAGGAATGATAAGAAGATACAAGAATTAATAGGAAAAGGAATACAGATAGTTGAAAGCTGAGAGTTTAAAGGGATTCCAGAGCACTTAGGATTTTCCATCTTGAACCTGGGATGATTCTTACTTGAACTCAACACACATCAAAATAGCCAGAAAACAGACTTCTGCTGGTCTCCTTTTGGACTAGATATTGATTCGACTAGCTAGCCCATAGCAACAATGCTGTAGTACACATAGGCCCAGATGTTTTCTGACAATAAAACTGTAGCTTGCTAAAGCTTAAGGAGGAAAGATGAGGGGTCTTCTCTAGGAAGAGAATGGTTGTGTCCTGCAAGAGATGTGGCTTAATGCAGCTGGAGAGAATTAGCCATCCTGAGTATCTGCTATGCAGAATAAGCCAGTCTCAGCACCAAACAGCAGCCTCCAAAGCTGGTACTGTATTAAGCTTCTGTTTGTCACAGGTGCAAGAGATGTGTTCGAATTTTAACCTGCCTCAGATCTGGCCTCCAGTTATGGATGTAGAGGAACTGTGTTTTGGAACTTGACCTTACCCACAGGTAACTCTCTTTAACTGAATGGTTTAAGAATGTAACTAGTCTGGCTACCTCCGAAGGTCTTGCTGTGCATATATATCTCTTGAAACTGACCTTTAATGTCTCCTTAAATTGATTCTCGTCTATCAAATTGGGCTACCGGTGCTTCCTTTCACCCACTACTTTCTTTACTTTTCTTTCTTATTTAGAACCTGAACTCTGTGGGGTTTACATACTCTTGGCTAGGGCACAGCACTTCAGCTTCTTATCAGCACTTCCAAAGCTTAAGGGAAGAAACAGAAATGTGCAGCAACACGAGCATGTGTGTGGATACAATACCGTCATCGGTGAAGGCTCACATAGCAAGGCTTGTTCTTTCAGTGACCCCAGAAAAGGCATGACCATCACAGCTTGCAGGTGGGACTGTCACCAAAAGAGCACAAGAATTAATTTCTGCCTGATATTTCTAGTGCCTGATCACTGAGCTGCACGAACAAGTCACACAGAAAGCAGCTTCTGTAGTGGAACATAAAGCATACTAATTTCCTAAATCTGAAAAGACATATTTTTTATTATCTTTTGGGCCAGACTTGAACTAGGGGAGATCTCTTGAAATAGAAATAAAAAAATCAACTAAGTATCTGAGTATCATGTGACATCTGTTTTCAGCAAGCTGCCAGGGGGTGGGGAGGCTCCCATGTTAGCAATCGCATGAAAATTACAATATGCAATGGCAGCACCCACAGAATATCCATCTCCCTGTAGAAACTGGTTTTGCTGCTACAAGCACATTCATGTTGAGATCATTATCTACTTAACAGTTCTTGATTCCTTGTACTTAAGAGGATACACCATATCTGTTTTGAAGGTGGATGGCAGAGAATATGAAGACTGACTTTATATACAGGTAATTTAAAATAATATAGCACATTTATTTTAAACTGGAACACCAATAGATTTTATATACACCATCTTACACCAGAATCACTCTATCCACCCCTTCTGGAGTTAGAAGGAGCAATATTACAGACATAGAAGATAAAATGAAATTCTTCTGTATGATAGAAATACATATTTTAGAACAGCTGTTATTCAGGACTAGCCATATCTATGGCCTTTTCTTTCAGGCCTCTCCAGATCTAGTTATTTGAATGACCTCAGGTCTTGTCTTCTTTCTGGGTAAAACCATGTTTCAAAGGTGTTTTCAATCTATAGTTCCAGCCATCATTGTTCTTCCAGCTTTTTGTTTGGAAGTGAGCTGTGATTTTTTGATGGTACAAGGACCCAGAAAAACTTACTTGTTACTTATGCATCTAGAGGACAGGAGTCACAGAAGAAGGGCAAAACAATAAAAGGCCAGCATGCAAATTATTCTATTAAGTGCTTAGCACCTTCCTTTGCACTGAGGCAGGCCCCACTTATCCAAGTGTCACTACTCATGGGGAAGCAAAATTTCAGCTCTTGCCTCTCCTATTCTGGACAGATCTTCAAAAATTCCATTAACAACTGCATATCCTGTAGCACTGTTCCACTGGATATGTGTGGGGCTTGATGAGAGACCTTTGACACCTGTTTTGCTATCAGTTATCTGAAATCTTTCACCTTTTTCATGTGGGTATATGAAACTACCATCATTAGATTTAACTCTTAGCACTTTGCAAGCAATGCAGTAGCCATCAAACAAACAAGACAGTCGGATAATGATCACTGATAGCACCCAGGTGCTTCACAGGGAAACTGCAGCAAAATTTATTATTATCTCTTGCCTTACCTTTATGGTTTTGCCTGGAGGCCAGTGCTGAAATCAGGCTTCCAGCCTGCCAGGAAATTTACAACTACTTGCTAAGTCACCTTCCCTGCCCTGAAGAATTTCTATTCTAAAAAGGCACTCTTTTCATTTTATAGACAGAAAGGTGATGCATAAACCAAATCCAGAGTTAGATTTTGCAGCAGGTTGATGCTGACTTGCCTGATGTCTTGTAGAGCATCTACGAGAGAATCAGAAATGTTTTCTGGGAATACCATGAGTTTCAGCCCTGTGCCTTTCTTACGCAACCTGCTTTATAGGCCAGAAAGACATGGAGTAGTGAGTGACTTGAAGTTTTTAAGTCATCCTAGTCAGTGGGGGCACTTATGATTATGAAAAACACGCCAAATTGCAGATACAATGGATATGCAAAATCCCATCCAAAAAACCTTTTAGAAGTTGGTATCTGATTTCAGTTCTCATAAGAATGAATATTCTACCAAACATGTTTTCAATGGAGATTAGATTGGGTTTTGCTCTGTGTTTTCTTTTTTCCTTTTTTTTTTAAATCTTCTATTGAGGAGAAAAACTCTCATGGAAAATCATGCAGTTTATTTCATCTGTGTGAGAAAGGGCAGGATGTTTTGCTGGTTAATTCATCATGTGTGAAAAATAAAACGTTGCCAAAGCCTACATTGAACATACTTCCTTAAGAAAAGCAGGTTAAATTACATTAAGCCTCAAGGGGTTTTAGTCACTGTAGAAAAGTCAGGCTATAGTTTCTACTATACCAGCAGGTTGGAATGCCCATACTTGTCCAGAATATCACTTCTCTATTATATTGCTTTGTGAATTTTATTTAACATGCTAGTCTCTGATTACAAAATGTTTTTTTCTCTTTTCTTTTTTTCTTCTTTTTTCCTATGTGTGGAGATTTCTTGAAAACTCATCTAAAATCCTTTTAGACAATATTTTATCTTTCTGTCTACACATATCGAAAGCTTGAGCCAGAATTCCTTAAGTCTTCTGAAATATCTGTACATGAAGGGAGCAGATAGTGATGAACTGGAAAAATGCAGAGGATTGATAACATCTCAAGTAGTTCTCACATCTTTATTTTGCTGGGACATGAAACATGAAATGGTACTTACAACAAAAAGTTAGGCATCTGAAGGTGACCTGTGTTCATCACTCAAGTTGTTCAAAATTTTTATCAGCCCTCTTGATGCCCATTTTACAGATGTAACCTTCCATCTTGCAGACAATGCATATGGTGCACTCAGTAAATGTACTTACTACTTAGAAGAATGGTGCTTGCCTCTGCAGACATTCGTATGAGTCATCCCCATGATTTTAGTGCAGATTTTCATGAAGCACCTGCATGACAAAAAGTTGGTAGAATCAGCCTTTAATTCCTGAATTAATTTTAAAATTTCTTTAGGATTTTCCAGGGTGAAAAAGGCTCTAAAAAGACAGAAATACAAATAAGTCATCAGCAGTGAAATGTGGCAGTTGCAAGTTTTATTATTTGAATGCTGACAGGTCATTTCCCCTTTGCCTCTTGCATAGAGTGTAATATTATCACCAGTCAGCACCAACCATTTGGCTTGTCAGCAGATGGGCAGGGAAATCACACATCAGGCAGGGAAAGCTTCTTTGTTTCTTTCCCAGGGAAATCCATGACAGGAAACAAAGGAAGAAATTATAAACGATGATAAAATAAGATAGAATCATCCACTCAGGAATTTTGTTCTCTTTTCACTGGGCGATGAGAACAAAGGCTCAATGTTTAGCTGCTCTGATCTCAAGAGAGCCAAGTCAGTTCTCTAACCGAGCACCGGGGCTTTAATGGTGACTAAAAGCAAACGCATAGAATGGTTATGTTCCAAGGGGAGGACAAGTGGAGCAGGTTGGGATGGGCTACATCTCCAGCAGCTGTGAAGCACTATTAAAGAATCCCCCTTTTCAGATAAAGGTTTGGCTAGAAATTAGGCTTTATTCTCGGTGTGTGTCAGTCTGACCTATGAAACAAGGTGCAGCACTTCAAATGCACAAATATGTCACTGGACGTTAACAAAGCCCTTAATTGTACAGTGGTTAGGGAATTACTGCATCGCTAGGAGCATGAAGTGCTCAGTAATATCCCACAGCTGTCTGAAGAAACCTTTGTGCTACTGCCAAAGAGTTTGTGGGGACATTAAAACAAGCAGTGAATTCTCAGCAAAAAATTAGGCTGAACTCCTTTACTTATAAGGAGTGGCAATGTTTCTGGGCTCCAAATCTGGGCAGTCCTGCTCTGCTGTCCATGCCAGTAAGAGAGGAGGGCTCTTAGATCTTTTATCTGTTCCAGCTTTTGAGGGGATGCAGATACCTCTTTGATCCCTGCATTATATTGCTGTGTCTTGGCCATTTATGGTGTGTCTTGGCCATTTATCTCATCTCCCTTTCAAATTCATTTGCATGCTTGAGTCCTTACGTAGACAAACTTCAATGGCTGGAGGTTGGACTCCAGGGAAGTGATAAGTTATCAGATGCAAGGGACATATCCTCATTGGATGTGATCTTAAAATTTTGAACAAAGCATGAAACTAGAGGAGAGAGAAACTTGTGACATGCAGACAACTTTTTTGAAACATAACAGTTTGTTTTATTTTTAATGGCAAGAAGCCTATGATTTCCAGTCTGGCTAGTGTAGAATGGGAAGGTCGCACATGTATGGAACGAAGGGATTTCATTTTGGAGACAGGGTTGAAGAGTTGTGCTAGTTAACCTAAGACAGTAATATCAAGCAAAGTAGGAAAATGTTATAATCTAGATCAAAATTGTTTGCTACCGTCTTGTTTTGCTGCTTTAGGTAAGTCAGAATTTTTCAGTTTCTCACTGTACATATCCATTTAGTGGACTATAAAGCTTACTTACCACCTGGACATGCTGTGTAGTTTGACGAATGACTATGTGAAGAGCATGCCGCTGTACAAGGTAGCAGATGTTTTAGATGTGCAAAGCCAAAGGTGTTTTTAACAGAGGACTGTCTGAACATCCACGCTGCTAAGGCTTGTATTTGTTCCCTTTGTAAATCTTTTTTGATAAACACATGTGCAAGTCTTTAGAGTCAGCCATTCTCTGAAATAATTAAGAACTAAATTTTGCAATTTAGGGGCCAAATGTTGTGATGCAATAACCTGACAGTTGTGTCAACAGCACTGTCAATCACCAAGCATCAGCCCTGGGAAGGCCAGGTGGTGTTCCCTTAGGGTTATTGCTGCACAGGATTAAAAAAAAAAAGAGCTCTGCAGGGCAGAACTGTTTTAGCAAAGTAGCCTTTAATTATATGCCTCTATCCAATTTTGGCTCCATGCTGTCTTTTTCAGGCCTGCCACTCCTTGCTGACACATTACCAGGTCACCTCCGCTTCCGTGCTTTTGCTCTCTCTTTCCCAGGCAAGACACCCGCCAGGTCTTTTTGGACAAGTGGCATTCAGAGAGCCTAAGAAGGTCTCCTCTGCAAACCGGAACTATTCTTCAGCCTGATAGAAATCTACTAAAACTGCTGGAAATTTTTAACTGCTTTTAAGGGCCATCAATGCAAGTACTACACATATTCATATCCGTTTGTGGAACAATACATATGGCTGCTTGTGAGTCAGAATGAATTTTCTTGGCAACCAACAACGTTCAGGAGGTGAATTTGCCAAACCCTGAGTTATTCAATGTCCTTCTGTCCCTGGGGCATTTTAACCTCTGCAGCCAGAGACTCTTGAATGAAGTGTTTGGGTCGGGCAGCATTCTTATTGAACAGGAAGATGGCCTCTCCTCTGCCAGTTCGCAGTGCATTTCCCGCTCAATTCTCTGGCACCACTCACAGAAATAATTGGTAAAGTGGCCTTACCTTGCTTGCATAGGTTTCTGTTGTCTGTGGCATGAGTACCGCTGGGAAAAAAGCACCAAAATGCAGATGCACTTTTGGAAACTCTCTCCCAACTTATCAAACATCTTCACCTTCAGTTTGTTTCCTATCAAGTTTTGCATGAGTTCCAGAGGAAAAAGTAGGAGTGGACCTCACCTTATAATGTGACTGATAACGTGGCTCTGAGCAGCTGCAGCTAAATAATTGCCCTGGGAATGAATAGCATGGTGAGTATGTGGTTTTAGGAGGAAATGGTTCTATGTTTCCTTTCACACTGCTTTCCAACAGGATGATCTTACTTTCCTTCATTGTATTTATTGCTGATTAAAGGCTTCCTTTATAGGATGGCTTATCTCCTTCGTCCCTTAAGTAGTATTTAACCTTCAAGGAGCTAGTTTGTTGCAGATGGGAAGACACAGATGTATTGCAAGTACATTCTTCTGTCTGGGGCTTTATGAATACAGAGTAACAGTATATGAGAATATGCTGAATACCTGGTAATGTGCCAGTTATATTTGGAGCTCTCAATCTGTTCTGTGCATGGAAACCAACCAGAAGACCAGGTCTACTCCCACCTTCTACTCTGCTGGGAAGAAAGTTGGTGGTGCAGATAATTTAATCCAAATCTATTCATGAAAACTTAATGGAATTGTAAGGAAAGAGGATGCAGCCACATCAACATTCTTTGGGCTTTACTGTGTCTGAAATTGAAATTTGAGCCTTAATGTTATAGGGGAAGGATATCTCTAATGAGAAAAGCAATGACTGAGTCCTTTTCTTCTGCAGAGACTGAGAAACTCTGGCTGCAGGCTAGCACCTTTGTACACAACTGTCAATGTAAAGGTGAATGTGTTTGACGGTGCTGATTCACATGCTATGCGATACGCATTCCAGTTTCGTTACTGACAGTGGCTTGAGTAAGTGACTTTAGAGAAACCACAATCTCTGTGCTCAACTGATCAGCTACTTACAATTTTATTTACTTAGTTAATTTAACCTTACACCTGTTCTTGGCCTTGTTTGTTTGTGGTTAGGGTTAGCATGTTCCTATAGAACTAAGGAAAGGTATGGGCTGCTGAAAAAACAGTTGCATTCAGAAGCCACTGTAGTGTGATTAAGTAATTTTTCATGCCATATCAGCCTTTAAGAAGGAATTCCTACCTATTTGACCAACCGTCTGTGGATCATACTCTTAAAATGAGTGAGTCACTGAAATTCTTTAATGTGTAATGAATTGTAAGGGTATTTTTCAGTTCTTTTTTTCTTTTCCTAAGGCAGAAAGTACCTCAGGACATAGGTGTGCAAAGAACATATTCGCTGTGTTCAATCATTTTACATTTATGGTCCTTTACTTTATTGCAGGATATCTGTATTGGAGAAGGTCAGTAAGCAGAGAGGTATGATAAGTTTAGCTGAGTGCTGACCCCATTTAGTGAAGCTGCTGTAGCTTCAAGCGTAAACAGATTCAGTCACTTTAAAACTGGTTTATATGAAGTTAGCTTATACCTGTAAGTGACAATTTAACCTATAGTTAGACAAAACAGGGGGACACAGATCCTATTCAGAAACACAGAGTGGACATAAAAAATTACCCTCCTCAGCTTCCTGCTTGAATCTACTCCTTGGTTACTTGGTGCCTGATAATTGGAAAAGCAGAGCAAGTGCATGCTCTCTAAGTAGTGTTGGAGGAAGGACCTTGTAAACAAAAAGCTACAAAACAGGTATTCTCATTGATTTCCCAATTCATTAAGCAATGCTGTGCTTTCTGTTGTGTCTGTTTTCAAGCTCTATCATGTGTCAGTGTGGGGTTTTCCTTTTCTTCAGGCTAAGACAAGAGTAAGGGAATGCTGAGGAGCTAATAAAAAAATTGCTTTTGACCAGCTGGGAAATTCACAGATACCTAGTTATAAATGATGCACCTACTCAAGTTGCCTGGATAACAAGAGGTCTAGTCCATTACAGAATCTGTTAAGACAGTTATGTATTTCATGTGCTTACAGGAGTGCATCATAGATGAAAGTATTTGATCTATCCAGTTTGGCATCCTGCCTTTTGACCAGGCTCGTAACTGAGAGTTAGGTGATCAGCACAGTTTCCAATCTCTTCTCTCACCCTGAAAACACACATAAGCTACTTTACTGTAGAAGCCAGTTTTATGCCTTGGAGGGACCTTTGCTTTGTGAGTTGCAAAGCCAAGTTTTACTACCAGCTCTTCCACTGACTCACACGTTGGCTGTAAGCACCTTCATTGCTGTCGGGTTATTTAAAATGTCCAGCCCACTAATTTAAGGTTTATCTGTCCTTATGATTCTTGCAATGTTTTGTAGAGACATTATTTATTTTCAGTGGCAACCAAATACATTCAAATTAATTCCATGAATCATCATCTTAAAACATGATCTTTTAATGCATGTACCTGCAAATTCTGTTAATAGTCAGAAATGGTTAGCATTGAGTTCTCTGTCTGTCAGGCTCAACAAGTGTCAGTCTGTTGAGTTGAAGATCGCTTCTCCAGCTGAACTCTATTCATGTGCCGTGTCATCTGCAGCTTCTCCTCTGTGAGAGGAGGACGAAGGACTAGCATACTGCTAAAGGCTGGCAGGAGGCTTCCTTCCTTTGAACATAGCTGGTGAATCTGCTAACACTGGATGCGGGAGGAGTGCTTACTCAGGCAAGAAGCTAAAAAATACAGAGACAAGACCACAGGATCCAAGAAAACAAAAAGTAGTAAACAAGGGTATGTATAGGTGAGTTTGTAGGGAGCTGGGCACTGCAAGAGTGGAGAGTAAACTACAGTTTGAAGAGATTTGAAGAATTATTTAGGTCAAAGATGAATGGGTGAAAAAGATGTACATGCTCCATTGGCATTTACATGGCAGAAGCTATTTATGCAAGAAACGTCACTTAGGGGAACCCCTGGAACAGACTGTACAGACAGTGTCCACTGATTGTGAGTATGTTTGGGCTGGAAATCGAAAGGAGTTCTCTGATGATCACAGCTATTGGTCTAGAGCACCTTCCCAAATGATGAAATGAGGCAAAAAGCCTGTCACTGTTTCACAGAGAATGCTAGTCATTTTAAGAAACAGGATTTTATGAAGTGGCTTTCTGCAATAACTAGGGACAAAATCTGAGGCTCAGCATGTCCCTTTAATCTGATGTTCTTAACATTTGTTCTGCAGCAAATTAAGTCATTACTTTTCTAAGGATCCTTATATTGAGGTTCTTGTATGTTTGCTTTTGAGCATCTGTGTTTGGATAATTTAATCTTTGTTTTCATCTCTGTCACTGGACTTCTTCAAGGAAATGAAAATATTTTGTAGTAAGAAAAACAGTGCTATTAGGCACAGGCTAAAGACATAATGGAAATACCCCATGCAGCGTAATCCATTTTTAATCGGTCACATCATTCAGCTATGACTAGTTAGAGAAGACACTGGGAAAAAAATGTTTAGCCTCAGAAACACCAAAATGCATTGTAAAATTATAAATATAGAAAATTAGTTAATCACAGTAAAACTAATAACATGGAAAATCTCAGCAATCAATCATCATGCAATGGCTGAGATTATTTCAGTGTATTACAGGTGCACATGGGCCTGAAATAACACATTTTTTGCTTTGGGTTACACTATTAATATTGTAAAGTTTTGATTCTTGACTAATGTATTTACCCAAAAGGAAGACTAGGGTTTTTTTAAGTTAAACTACTTGGAAAAAACAAAGGTCATTCTAGATTCCATCATTCTCTCTTTAGCTTAATATGGTAATTAATGTCTGATTTTTAAAACATAGCAACTATTGAAAAGCTTTCTTTTTTAATTCAGATTACATAGGGTGTAGGCACGGCACAAAACTATCCTACCGTTGTCCTTCTACCTTTCTTTCAAAGTTATAATCTCTGTCCTATCCAGTCCTTAGTCTGCCCTGTGACAACCAGTGAAGTTATCTGCCAGTTGCACTGGGCAATTTTCTGATTTCTCTTAAGTGCCTCAGCTATTGAACAGCTGTAGGAACACTGGTTACAGATCAAAGCCTCATTGTACTAATCTCTGTACAAACACAAGACAAACAGAGGACCCAATGCCTTCCCTCAAAAAGTACAAACGAAGTGAAGTAACATTTCTAAGTGTCTAAATCTAAATGGTTAGCTGGTAGTAGGTTTGTTTTGAATCTTACCTCTATGCAGTATAGTGACGAGTATCTCCTTATTGAGCCAGTGAAGAGGCTTTTCCACCTGTCTTTTCTTCTTTAGATAATATATAGTGCATTGCCTACAACAGTGAGTTACAACTTTGCTTTCTCTCCTGAGCGTGTTTAACTGGGGTTGGATGACACAAGGTGAATGTGGGTTGGTGTTCGTTAGCATTGCTCCATCTGCCTTAGCACAGGCAGGCCAATATGGCCCAGATGCCAGGGCAGTGTGTGTACTACCCTGAGCCCCAACAGTGTAATGGACAAGGCAGGTTTGTTTCAGACTGACTCGGTGAGTCAGGGGTTGTACACAGTACCCCTCTACAGACCTTCGCAGCATGCCAGCTAGCTGTGTGTGGCGAGGAGCTGGTGGTGTGTGTGTAAGTGTGCTGACAGCACTCAGCAGTCTCCAGTTTAGATTACAGGAAGTTTTGTTGTGTATTTCCCAGACATAGTTCATTTGTGAGGACCAACTAGGCAGCTGCCTTCTAAGAGCAGAGTTTCTGGGAAAACTTTCCATCTAAACACAAATTTTTGGATTGATTCACAATAAAGTTTAAGCTAGGTCATCATAGGCATAGAAATATGAAGGGGCTTCTTCTCACCCAAAGCAGTCAAATATATTTGTTTGTCCAAGATTAAAAAATAATCAGGAAACCTTTTTCTTGCATCTCTGATCCCTGTGCGAGAAGGGAATAGGGCTGCTCCAAAGCCCGGGGTGCCAGGGAGCAGCAGGAGCAGGCGCTCCCCAAGAGGGACGAGCTGGCAGCAGGAACTCACCCCAGGGCAGGCAGGGCTGTGCCCACACCAGCTGGACTGCAGTCGGCCAGCACGGCGAGCAGGGCAGGCGCAGTGAGGGTAACCAGCCTCAGCCAAGTGCCCAGCTGACAGTTGAACTCGTAGTGGTACTTCTGCGGTCAGGCCACGAGGTCAGCGGGGCAGGGAGGTATGACAGCAGGCACATGCCTACCCTCAATAGGGTAGGGTAGGGCAGGGGACGTGCCTACCCTCAACCCGGGCAGGGACCAAGGCTAAGGGTCTCAGCTTCAGCACCACTTCTGAGCAAAAGCAGGGCAGCCCCCAGCTTCCCAGTCTGAACCCAGATTATGGCTGGGCACTATCAGACCTGACCTGGAGCCCAGGCAGCTAAACCCTGGGGCAGGGGAGGTGCATGCAGGGCCCTGGCAGGTAGGACTTGCACAGTCCCGTTTTGCACTGGCACCTAGGACTGGGTGGTGAAGGTGGCCGGCACAGACTTGTCTCTGTTTGTTCAGACCTGCATCTAGTTGTTTATGCAAAGAAATCTGAAGTGCATGTTTATCCACAGACAATGTTCATGTCAGCAGGGCTACGCCTTTGGCTATAATTTCAGCAAGGTATATAACTGCAAGTGTTTGGGGTTTTTCAGTACAACCCATTTGTCAAATTAAAATAGTTCAAAAGCCAAAATCTTTATAAAAGCTGAAATTAATGATTTGCCTATTCCTCATGTGTGAGGAAGACAGCAATTAATCATATCTAGTATTTACATAGTATTACCCAGCCAAATTACAAGGAGAGATATCATTATTATTTACATAATCTAGAGGAAGAAAACAGGTCTCAGAGAGGTCAAACAAGAGGTGAGTCAGCATGTGTGAGGTCAGTCTTCCAAGCAGACTGATTTTGTTTTATTTTTTCCCCAGAGATACTGAACATCCACAGGTTGCTTTGAAATTACTGGGAACTCAAGCATTTCTGAAAATCAGTCTGTATTTGTGACCCACTTGTACTTCTAAATAGACACATAACTTCTGGCGCAGCAGTTTGAGCTAAGCAACTTGTGTACAGAGAAGTCACACCTAGCTCTTACGGAGAAATAGAAACTGGGAGCCATGATTGAAAATCCTGTTTATATCCCATTTTATTGTAAAGCATCCAGTTATCCAGGAGTCACAGGATAAGAGCAGAAGCTTTGCTCCATCGCTCTATTTGAATCTGCCAGTTTCCACTAGTTGCCTTGCTGATGTTTTTTATGATTTGAGTGCTAGGTTTGCTCACAGCTGCAAAAAAAAGCTGGCTGTGGGGTCTGTGCAGTACAGCTTTGCTGAGGAAAAGCTTCCTAACCCTCTGATATGTCATTCTCATTTGGCTCATCTCTTGCATAGTGAGAAACTCACTCCACTTTTGGGGCTGAGACTCCACACAAGCCCCAGGAAGAAGCCTACGCGTTTGGATTCCAAGGGGCTGGATGAAGCAAATTGCACCATTTCCCATCACTCAAGAGCGCCCAGCTGTAACCAGCACCCCCTCCAACCCGCTTCTAGGTGAGTCAAAATCCCAGAATACCAATTGCTGGGTGGAAGGAAGCAATGAATTTCCTTCATACATCACCAGCTGGGACCGGGGTCTGAAACCTTTTGGGAACAGCCTCCAGATGGACATTAGCCTGGAACTGGAGTGTTCCCAAAGATTTGAGGAACCCCTCTGAGCCCTCAGCCAAGGTGCATTGCTGCCTACCCATTTCTAACACAAGTACTAAGCCGCTAATTCCCAAGACAGTTCTCAATTGGACCGAATAACTTTTGCCAAATCTGATGTTCAGTGTTGCTTTACTCACAAAAAGGGTTAAGGTAGTAGCTTTATAGCTCTGTAGCTATAGCTAGCTGCTTTTACTGTAGGATCTTATAAGAAAGGGCATAGGGCTCTGTTGACACAGCTCCAAGATAAACAGTGAATCAGGATCACTTCTTTAGCTAGGTAGGGCATACCTGAGATCCTTCCTTTCCTTCCCTACTCTCCAGGGTACTGGCAAAATTTTGCAGAGAAGCCTGCATGGCACAGTGTGGACTAGATCTGCTGCAGAACAGAGCTTATTAGTGCAACTTGCCCGTCTCTTCCAAATATCACAGTTGTCTTCACGTTTTGAAAAGCAATTAAAATCAACAGCACGTAACATATTAACAGCTGTAGCAAACATTTCCCTTGGCCATGGCAAACAGCCCTGGGAACTCCAAACTGCAAACAACAGCCCCTCCTCCTGTTTGCAATGGGGATGGACATTTAGGTTCAACACAGCAGAAGTGATTTTCTCACAATTTTTTGTTTGTCCTTTGTAAGCCACCTTGGGAGCCACAACCTCGACAGTACTGAATTTAGAAAAATTAAGTCCCCTAAGCAAACTGAGGCTTATTATTCTGGAGTTTATGAAAAGTATAAACTCTAGTAGAAACAAGTATTAATCATGGATTGCTGAGAGGGATGCACACCCTGCATAGTATTCATTTCTCACTGGCTACAGGTTTGTCTGGTTAATCCCACACACTGATATTCATTAGCTAAATGAATACACCCATAGCAAGAACAAAATGAATTTGCGGGGTTGTTAGTTGGCATAACTTCAGTGACTATTAACAAGTCTTCATTCTTGATATACCAGTTGTCAGTCATAGCCCTGTACATGATTTATAGGAGAAATAAGTGCTATCATCATCTTGCAAATAAAGGGATAGAAGCAAGAAGTGTAAGGCTTGTCTGAGGCCACCATGGAGCCAGCAACTGAAAATCTAACAGCACCAGGCCTGTATTACGAATGTAAATTGTCTGATGGCGTTGATCTTGTCTTACTGGTCACAACTCTTGCAAGGTGCCTTAGTTCACAAACAGATCCTTTATTTGAAAATAACTTTTCAAGAATGAGGAGCTCTCACAGCCTGTGTTACATTTAAACTGGATGTTGTCACGGAACTGTGCCATGTCTCACGTTGTATTATCCCTTTGCTCTTTGATCAATTGCGTTGAGTTTGCAATTAAGTGTCTTGTGGGAGATTCCCAGTTTTGATTGGATTTGTTGATTACTTGCCAGGGCATTGCAGGAATTAGACTGTGAAGAATGGCGATTTGTTTGAGAAGGCAAGCACCACACCCAGACATTCCCTTATACACCTCAGAGCCGTACCAAGCCTTACAGTGTGGGTAGGTGCTGAATTCTCATCATCTGCACTGAGGTCTGTGTTTGGGCTGAATCGGGGCAGGGCTTGGATTTTAGACTTACAGGGGTCCTGAGCTGCTGTTAGGGCAACAGAAAATCCAAACCAGTGATTTGTGCAGCCTGCATAAACCCAGTGACCTTATTTTAAATGTTTCTGTCAGCGTACATTTTTGAACAAGCATGAGCAGGTTGTGTCCTTAAAATTTTTGAAGAAAATTTCACAGACGGGTAAGGACACAAAGTACAACTCAGAAGAAGTCTCTGCCCCGGAAGATTTTGAATACCTTACCCATAAAAACAACTCTTTCTGCGGCTTCGGCCACACCTGAGCAGCTGACAGAACGCAGTCTGCGGGCCACGGCGGGTGCCAGCCCGCCTGCCCCGGGGGATCGGCGGCGGCTCTTCCCCCGGCCCCGGCTCCCTCCGCCCACAGGCGGCCGTGCCGAGCGCGCGGCGGGGCGGGGAGGCGGGACCGGGCGGCGTCGCCCCCTGGCGGCCGCCGCCGGGCCCGGCCCGGCCCCAAGCTCCGCGCCGCCGGTGTTGTCCTGCCCTCTGGTACCCAGTGGGTTTCACAGCCGCCTCCGAGCGTTTCCAGGGCTCTTCCAGGTGTTTACTTGCTGTTGGACTTCTCAGACTGTTCTTTATCCCCTCCGGCTCACGCATGTCAGACGTCCCTCTGCGTCACTCCCCTTTACTGTTCCAACAGCGCTGCTTGTGCTATTACTGAACAGCGGATTTATGAAAGCACTGAGGCCTGTTTAGAGCAAAGTGTCTCGTGGGACCAGAATTCAACATTTTAAGCCTGTTAGGAAACAGCAAAGGGAATTGCATTACTGTAGATATGTGTGTGTTCTGCAGAGGGGACGATTGGTAAAGACTTTAAAGTTCTTTCAGGCTTCAGAGGAAAATAATACATCAATAAATATAAACCAGGTGAGAAGATCGTGCAAAAAATTGCTCTGAAGGTGAAAGCCAGTTTGATATCTTAGGATGGGTTCCCTTGGTTGTCCCAAGGGCTGCATCCCTCTGCTGAGGGTTGTGATCAATCTGTGCAGGCCCAGTTGAGGGAGGGAGCCCTGCTCGGTATCATGAGGTCTTACCCAACTCCTTTAGGAATTACCAGCTCAGTTCTGCCCAGGCCATGCCACCTTCACACCCCAAGGCTCACGCTAGGAGCCCTAGGAATGGTGGGGAGTGCTGCTTATGAGTCAGTGGAGGTCGGGGCAGACCACTTGGGGAGGAGCATGTTTCTGCAAGTTAGACTGGCCCTGATGCACTCTTTGGGAGCCCAAGGTGGCAGCAGGGATGTGAGGAACTCTGGAGGACCATGTCACCCTGTTGTTCTACGACCTATTAGCCTGATAGTCACCTAGCAAGTCTAAAGCTACCTGGCTTGATGAATTCCAGGGGAAAATACCAGGACTAGCTTTTTAATGGAAAGTATATGTTTATGGCATTTATCACAGTTGCTTTCTCGTCTTTCTTCCTCTGAATCCCCTTGTTATTTTATATGCAAGTTTCACATCACTTTTAATTTGTTTCCCTTCTAATCTGAAGAGTCCCGGTTTACTTAATCTTCTCTGTTAAACCAGTGTTCCATATATTTGGCTATCCTTGTTGCCCTTCTTACTTGTGAATAGTAATGGTCAGCTCACAGTCCATCACTTCATACATGAAGCTGGGAATTTTTTTCCCCACAAGCATCACTTGACATTTATCCACAATAAATGTTAGTGCAGGCAAACGAGAAGCAGCGGAAAAAAGCAACAAGAGTGGAAAAGTGTGGGATGCTGCCTTCTGGGGGCAGTGTGCACTCGTGTAATTACAGTAACCATGATCAGCTTTATTTCTCAAGTGCAAACTGTGTGCTTGTTTCAAGAATTTATCTTATGCTCGAATACTTCCCCATCAGATCTGGTCTGGTTCTCTGCACCTCCTATACTCATTAACAGTGGGGCCATTACTTGAGGTAATTAAGTAAATGCTTTCCCACACATACCTCCAGTTCCCAGAGTTTTGTCTCATTTTACTTTTGATTTCTTTGGAGTCTTTTTTCCTTTTTTTCTCAAGGTACAGGCAGGTTGATTTTCCCGTTATAACCTTCTCCTCGTAGGGAGCTGTTTGAAGGGACCCTATAGAGATACCCATTGTGGAGGTTGAGCTTTCAGCAAAGGTCGTCTAGGCAAACTGCTAAAACCTGTGGTTAGAGATTCTCCTGCCTGTAGTGTGACACATGACAGAAGCAAGAGGCACTTCCAGCCTGGAAAACCTTAATTCACAGTAGACTTCTCCTGGGGGCTGAAAGATACGCTTTTGGGTCTTTGATTTTTCCTCTGTTACAGTGTATATACAAACACAGTATAGCATTGTTATTTTCTGAAAAACACAAGAAATTAATAATTGAGATAGCTTGGTTGGTTTGTTGTAGTACATTCTCATGCTTAGAAATGTTTTGCAGCAGGAGCTTTCTGAGATGGACACAAAAGGATTGAGTACCTCATCGCTAACCTGATGTCAAACCTGCAGTAATTTTCAGGAAAAATTATTTAAGTGAATTATGACGGGATTGTGGGGTATGCTTCCACATTTTCTCTTGTGTTTTTCCTGCTCCTTTTTATATGTAGTATTAAAAGACTGTTTTAAATAGATTCTTAGAAATTAAATTTGACAACAAGTACTTGGCTATCTTATATATATCAGGTACTTTCCTCAAGTATATTCATGCATATCTGTCAATTCTCCTTTAAATAGTTTAAAAATACAGAGTGATAGAGGTAATTTCGTAAGTGCCAACATTCTCTTTAAAGCTAGTAAACTGAATCTAAACGATGGTTTCTGATTTCTCCATTGAGGTAAACAACATAGAAAAGGGAGAGATAAGGACTTCTGAGTCCTTTCTCTAAATAATTTTTTGCCTATGTAATGATGTGCAGGCGTGACTTATTATTGCAACTCTCTTATTATCTCATTTTATTGTTGTACATCACTGTGTAAATACTTGCTGACCTGTGCAAATAAGTAGCCCATCTCCAAAGAGCTCTGTTTACCTTCAAGAAGGCACAATAACCGTTCAGTAGAGGAAATTATTCATGATGAGAAGGCAGGGTCACCTGCTTCAAGATCCTATTGTAAGGTTAGATTTTAACAAGGGAACACTAGCAAATGAGCACGAAGAGGGTTTTACAGGCGCAGAGGACAACAAAAGTAGAAGCTCTAATGTCAACAGTAGGACACACAGACACACAGCTGAAGCTGATTGAAAGGAATATAGTTTTGCAATGTGGGTAGTTCATAACCCCTTAAACTGGAATTGTTTTCTTAGCTAATTAAACCACAGGATTAGATAATCTAAAATGACTGTTGTGGATGTGGTTTTAATCCTAGGGCAGTCTAGAGATCTTGGCAGCTGGGGTCTTTACACCCGGGAGAGATTTATGTGTTCAGTAACCCAGCCTTAGCCAGGGTTGCAGGTAGATTACCTCTGCAGGGAGCGTTTGCTGCCCTGCTCGCGTTCAGGCATGGCAGCAGCTCTGCAGGGCAAGGGCGGCTGCTGCCACTCAGTGTGTCTCAGACATGCCTTCTTGAGGACGTCTGAGCGCCTCAAACATCGGACTGGTGGTCAACACTCCTCCTCCTTTCTACTAACATTTTTTGACTGGTATGGAAGAAATTTGAAGGCATTTGGTTTGGACCATCTTTCATGGTTTTGTATACTGTGGTCTCCTGACGATGTTGCCTTTTCACCGTCATCTGTAGGACTTGAGATCTTGCTATACTGATGCTTGTTTTATAAATGCTAAATTGCATTGGCAATGGATTGCTATTTCTCCCACAGTGGCCTCTTTTTTTGAGTCAGTAGTAGCAGGACTGTTCCTGCAGTCACTGAAACTTTTTCTCTTCCTCACCTTCCACTCAGATGTCCCATGTCTGTTCTAACTGTATGTAGCTTGCATATTTTTTCTTGCTGCTTCTTAAATCTTTACTGCTACAAAACTTCTCATATACACTATGGGCTGGCCTTCATGGACTAAGTACTCAGCAGTGCTTCTCCTCCCTCTCACTTGTGCTGGATGGACTCTCATGTGGCTGGGTCCCCACAAGTATAATTCCCAAAGGGCACGTGCACTTCCAAGGCCATGCTGAAAGCTGCAGGCAGATCCCAAATGTCACTTGTTCTCTGCTTCTGTCCCTAAAACAGTTCCAGAAGCAACTTACGTGGACAGGGTTGCACACAAGTCCAGTGTGTGCAGGACATTATTGACTGTTGGTCTGTGCTGGTATTTGGAGAAGTTATGCTGGAAACTTGAATTCTGAATGTCATTGTTGCTGGGCCTTGCATTGGTACTGGCCTAAGGCTAGAGGAACCATGTGTTGTGTGTTTGAGTAAAAGCATTATTCTAAAATGGTAGGATGGTAGACTTGCGGCAACCAGAAACCATTGAGAATAAGTATCCTTTTCACTTAATACAACACTTGCTATTGTACTGGCTATAAACTTTGTAACTAACAAAATTTTAGCTGGGCGAAAGGCATTGCAAACACAAAAGGCCAGATTCTAATCTCCGGCAATTAGATAAATTTCTGCGATGTTTGGCCTGTTATCAGGTGGACAGAGACGAACAAGTACATATAAATTTAATGCACAAGGTGTGCATGGTGTCTGTAAGAAGGCTGCATCTCTTAATCAGCTGTGAGGGAATCATAGCTCAAAACTGTGTGCACTGGTTTTGGCTGGGATAGAGCTAATTTTCTTCGCAGTAGCTAGTATGGGGCTGAGTTTTGGATTTGTGCTGAAAACAGTGTTGATAATACAGGGATGTTTTCATTATTGCTGAGCAGTGCTTACACGGAATCAAGGCCTTTTCTGCTTCTTACACCACCCCACCAGCGAGTAGGCTGGGGGTACACAAGAAGTTGGGAGGGGACACAGCTGGGACAGCTGACCCCAACTGACCAAAGGCATATTCCATACCATAGGATGTCATGCTCAGTTTATAAACTAGGGGGAAAGCTGGCCAGGGGACCGCTGCTTGGGGACAGGCTGGGCATCAGTCAGAGCGTGGTGAGCAATTGTTTTCATTTGCATCACTTGTCTTCCTTGGGTTTTATTTTTCATTGTTGTTGTTATTTTCCTTTTCATTACAATTTTTATTATTATTATCCCTCCGCTGGGGCAGGGGGGGAGTGAGTGAGTAGCTGTGTGGTGCTTAGTTGCCGGCTGGGGTTAAACCATGACACTGTGTCCATCACAATGTTTTACATATAAAAAAGAACAAATATTACTCATAGTAAAGCAGGTCTGTCGTCAGTGGTATTGGACAGTCACATGTGCCTCAAAAACTGGTGATCTAGGCAGCCTTTCTGATCTCAGTCTTGGTAAATACACTTTAGAAAATGCTGAAGGGCCTGTTTCAGTTACCAAGAAGTGCAGACCATCCCAAGAGAACAAGAGGATTATACCCTCTGGACAAAAGGATGAAGATATAGATTGAAATAAATAAGTTATATTTAGGTTTAGAGGGCATCTGAGTTGTTGACAAAAAAATACGGGCATGATATGAAGCTATCCCCAAAGCAACCTGTTTAGCAAGAGAAATAGTATCATATGGGAGCTCCAAAAGTTTTGCGTGTGCCTGTAAAACTTCTGATTGTCACTCTGTAATGGTATTTCTAGTGACATGCAATACAAATAAGTTTTTACCTCCTCTGTTCCCCCTGCTGAAGGGAAGTGTGAGTTAGGAATAGGATTTTCAAGTCTTCAGCTGGCATCATTCATTTGTCAAATGAACTACCCCAGCTCCCGGGGCCGACACCATCCCAGCCCTGGCTTGGGGGCCATCCAGTGGAGTAAGGGACAGTCCAGACTGTGCTTTCATCTACCTCCATGCCTGCCTAGGAGCAGAGACAGATGCCAAAGCTGAGGCAGATGTTAGTTCTGCTGATTTTCTTTACAGCCAGCAGGTGTGATTTCCACGGGGAGCTTGCTCTTCCCTTGGGAATGACAGCCCAGTGCTACAGCTACGTGGGATCACAGAGCGCACGTCCTCTTCCAAACACACTCAGAGCCAAAAGCTAAATGAAATTTGGCCCATAATTGTAACAACAGCATTTATTTTCTCATGTAAACATAAAATGCTTTGTCACTCTTTCTCTGACCCACCCGCTAGCCTATCCTTTGCTGTAGAGAGCTCACTTTAAGTTAGTTGTCTCTGGATCCTTGGCCTTTACATATTCTGGCTTTTTTTTTGTCTTGGAATATATATGTAACAATGCCTTTCATCCGTCCTTGCACAGTTTATGGTATCCCTGTACTTTTGTTCCCATTTATGGGACTGTAGTACATACATACACATAGGTTACGAACCATCCAGTTGCACGTACACATGCACACCTCAGCATGAGTCACCTTATCCACATCTTCATGACTAGAAACACAGTTCTGCTTCATGCATTCGCACGCACTTCTGTGATTTGCAAGTATTCAAGAAACAAACAGCCATGAGCTAGCATCTTATTCTGCTGCTGTGATGTATTTTTTGCTAGTACTTTTCATACATAACATAGAAATAATACCTTCCTCTGCAGTATAGAAATTCCTTTAGATATATTGAGGGCTTCTGAATGTGCAAATATTTGTGTTTCCGCACAGTCAGGTGTATTTGCCTCCTGCCCTTCAAAGGCAGGAAGTCCGTGTCACTGCAGACTCAGTGTGGTGGATTCTTAATGGGGATCCCAACCCAAACTGACAGATCTTGGGTGTAATTTTTTTAACCTGTCAAGAACCATCTTTTTTTCTTTTCCATTTTATTTTTATTAACAAGATACAAGGAACAAAGTACATTCAGAAGGAGGCACAGAAAGCAGTGACATTCACAGCCATTCCACAGAAAAGCGTTGCAGGAGTATAACAAAGGTTTAGCGAGTTTCTAATTGTGAATGCCACTCTGTGCTGAAGGCACAGTTTTGGGGAGAAATCTGGTGAGAGCTGCCCATTGAATTCAGAGTGGCACCACTGCATTACCTTCACCCAAAATCAAGATCAATAGCAAAGCATCTGTACCTGTTCATATTGGAGGAGCAAGCTGAATTCTGACTTTCTGTGGCAGCTGCACTCCTGTGAGGTCTTGAGAGAGTTAATGTCCCACTCTCTGCCTCATTTCTCTCATTGTAAAACATGATTTACTTCACTTATTCCCACAGGTTTTGTGGCTGTTAATGGGGAGTGTAAATCACTGTTTTACTATTTCTCTGGCTGGGAAATCAGGCCCATCTTTCTCACTGCGTGTTCTCTGTTCATCACACGCAGGGAGAACTGAACCCTGGAGAAACTGGAGAGTCCAGCTACTGGGTGGAGGCTTTGCTGTGGTTCCCAAATACCCTCTTGCTGCGCTTGTTGGCTCAGGCTGTGTTTGTAAACACTCACAGGCCCTCTCCTTTGGATTGTTCTTTGGAGCCAGATTTTCTTTTGATGTTAAACAGGATGTGTGTTAATTAATTTATTTTACTCAGGGTAGGAAATTGCTGCCGATGTTCTTTGAAGAGTCCTGTGAGCCATCTCTCCCCTCACATAAACATTCAGGCAATTTTGGTTAGAGTGTTTATTTTTTTAACTATGCATAAATGTTAATCTGGCTGTTTTACAGCAGAGAGTTTTTATAGGCTCCTTTAAAAATGTCAAGGTCATGTTTAAACAGTTACTGTTTAAACTGAGCAGATGAAGCACTGGACCAAGAGGATTCAGAGATGAAAAAATTAAAACCAGTATTTTCTGCTAACAGGTGCTATTTGAGAGTTTAGTGCGGGTGAAAGTGATGGTGAAATACTTTGGAGACTGATTGCTTCTGCATCTACTCCTTTGTACTTGTACCATGGACATTGTTAGTGAAAATACGCTCTTCCTGCCTTAGTCCTAGGCTGAAAGGACTTCTGGTTGGTGATGACAGGAAAGGGCAGGCTTTGTAAACATTGACTTCCTGAGACTGCCAGGAGGGGCCAGTTCATGCCAATTATGGCAGTGATGTTTGTGATGTGGAGGTATACTACTTCATGGTTTATAACGGTCCAGGAGGCTGTGATGATTAAATGTTGCTTGTGAGGTCTCTCAGATTCAGAGTAATCTCTTGGGAGAAAAAGGATTGAGAATCCCAGTGCTGGATGATTCTGTCATTTTGCGTATTATAATACTGCACTCCCACTTGCGTAAGGAACACAGGGTGCTTTTTTTCAAAACCCAAAACTTTTAAACTGCAAGTTTGACAAAAATAATATGGAATGCTATTTTTTTATATTTAAGTTGGAAGAAAGCAAAACCCTGTATTTTTTTAAATAACTTTCTTGTTTCGTGATAGCATTAAATAACTCCAGTCTTGGTTTGATGTTTAATCGGTAGGCTGTTATGATTTGACAGCTGATGCAGTTCAAACTGATCAGTCTACCACATGCTACCAGGCATGCACAGTATTTTACCGAAGACGACCAAACAGATGCCTTGTTCTGAGGAGACTGCAGTTTGAGACTGATCTTTCAAGATACTGTATGATGGCAGATTCCTCAAGGGAATGATTTGGTCTCTTTGTAATCTCACATGTCTGCATACATTTGAGTGTAGGTTTGGTGTCTAGCACTCTTATTCTAGGACAATAATCATCAGCAATTTAAATCAAGACCTAACTGAGAACTTAATGGAAAAAGTTCAGTATCTCCCCAAGGACCACGCCATAAATTCAACTGACATGACAAGAGGAAGGAATTGCAAGATGGATTGTGTGAGATACGTGAAGTTTATCTTTGAGTTGAATTCAAACAGAGCTAGTAATGGCCAAATGTTATGATGACTTTTAGTGATGAGAGTTAAATTGGAGGTTTTCCCAGTCATCTGTGCTCCATTTTAAAAAGCAAAGAAACAAAATTTTTTGTAGCTGGCACTAAATGGAAGTCTTTTTTTAGCAGTAGCAATAGATGGCAATGGCTGATCCACAGAAACTGAACTGCTCATTTCTCATTCCTTTGGGTTATGGGTGACCCACAGCAATAAGGGAGTTGCTTGTCCATATTCTTCTCAACACTGTGAAAAACAGCATTCAGCTCATGAGGACTGTCCATCTGTCATCTTTTTTTGCAGGATTAGCCTTCCTCTGGACAGAGACCTTATTTAAAAAATGAGGGAGACCCCACCCCAGGATGTACCATTAGTTTTCAGTATTCATTCAATAATCAGTAATGTATAATACCATACAATATTTTAAGTTGGTGGAGATATCTGGGATACAGGGAGAAATCTGTGTTCATCCTTTAGGTAACAGTCACTGAGTCACACAACCTTGTTTAAACAAACAGTGTGAATCTTAAAATAGCCCCTGAACATTCCACCAAGATGGCCATATTCAAATGAATGTTCAAGATGTTTCCCCACTATCATATACCTACACAGTAACCCTTCAGTGGCAGCAGAGCCATCTAGAGACAGTAGTAAGCTACACTCGGCACTGGACACACAGATCTGTTCACTTGCTCTGGTGAAGCAGGAGAATCCACTTCTCTGTCCTCCACCCACCAAGGGAGGCAATAGACATGAAACATTTTGAGGCTAAGTTCATCTGAGGGTGATTTTAACATACCAGTTATTATTAATGGACAATTATTAAAGAAATTCATGGATCGCGACCTTGTTGCCGTATAAATGGTGGGAAACCCTGCTTTTCACCTGATTGACATTGACCAGTTTCAAGAAGACAGGAATGAAAATTTGAAATTCTTTGAATGCAATATTATTAATAGCACTATAGATACAGAACTAGAGGAAATTGTTTTCAGTGCTCAGAACATTTGCCTGATTTCCGTAATCCTCGCTGGTGTTTTCTACAGTGTCCTATTGATACGTTTCAAAGGATAGTTTAGACATGGTAAAAGCATGTTTTGTGGAACTGATCAGTTAAGAGAGCAGCCAGTAGACATTGAAGCTCAGCATTCAGAAATTGTTTAGCGGTGTTTCTATAGCAAAGAGAGGAGGCTGGAAAGAATACTCTTCTGGAGCTCACTCAGTTTCTAAGCTAGAGCTCAGGCTAGTATTGGATGGACTTGGATTTTACTGAGATGAGAAACATAAAATCAGGCTGCTGCAGCACCTTCTGTATGGGTCTGTGAGTGAAGAACTCAGCGTTTCAAGACTGACCATGTGTTCTCTTCCACCACGCTTTGCCTGTACCATGTGTCCTTGTGCAGGAATCCTGAACAGACTGAAATCAGTCAATAACCTGGTATTGATCCCTCAGTAAAGGTAGGATAAGGCTCCAGAGAAAAAACTGTGTGGAGTGAGCTTATGGCAGCTAAATGAGCTGAACGTGTACCAGATGCTTCCCTTTCCTAGTTGGGGACCTAACCTGTGCTTCTGAAACCCGAAGTCTCAAGCATTTCAAGCTGAGAGGAAAATACCTCATGTCTAGGTGGCTTGCAAAAGTCCCAGTGAAAGGCATGTGTCCCCATGAGTCACTGGGGGAAGTGGGGAACCAGGCATGCCGCTAGCTGGTACACAAGGCCTGCCTGGGGGCATCCTGGCACTGAGACCCTGCCAGACCGCAACCCGCCCTCTCCTTTCTCTGAGCTCCCCTGAGGGCAGTGACTGGGAGCACTGAAGAGCAGAGATGTATAGAACAGGGCTGGCCATTTAGACATACCTACTGACCCTGTCTTCTAACAGGAGAGAGCACTCAGTGACATTAAAATAGAATAAATTTGCAATGATATCAGTTTATATGTTTCATGAGCCATACAATTAACATGCGACACTCAGTGCCATGGGATATTATTGACTTAAATAGCTTAGTAAGTATCAAAAAGGATTAGGCATTGACATGAAACAGAATAGCATATGCACTGACACAAGCTAGGATCAAAATTACAAGGGCTACCAATCCTTGTGCTTCAGGGCATATTTTGATCATCAGCTTGGGGTCAGGAGAAAAGCCACTCTCTAATCGAGTACTGTGCAATATGCACGTGGGTTATAGTTATACGGATCTCTTTATTGCCTGTTTTGATTCCTTTCCCTTCTCCTCTGTCTTCCTTTCATCCCCTCCTGTTCCCCCTCTGTCACATTTATCATCTGGAATAGGTCACTACTGAAGACAAGACACTAAACTAGATAGATGGCTGAATAGTCTGTACTAATAGGGTAATGTAATGTTTGCTTCTCTCCAGAACTCTAACGTTTATTTCAAATATAAATTTTATATTCACTCGCTAAAAAGTTCCTCTCTTCCCAACCTTCCTTCTATGCATGCTACTTTTTATCAGCTACATCTACAAATCCACTTAGACTCATTTGAATCATGATTTTTCAGAGATAACAAATGAACCTTAGTTTGGGAGAAGGAAGAGAACCACCAGGCACATTAAAGGAACCTGATTTTTCTGATAGATACTCAACAATTGCTTAAGACAATTTTTTGAGAGATCTTGTATTGTATAGCCAACATGAATGATCACTTATGAAAATAAGGTGTTTTTTTCTGTGTACATGACAGCAAGCCTGTGTACAGTCATGATAAAATGATGCTCGATTTAGGTAACTCTGCATTTTTCTTTGTAGAGTCTGAAGCAAAATAATTGTTAAGAATTTTAACACTTCTGTCACTTTCACCTGCCCCAAAATTCCTCATTTTAAGATGATGCAATATTTTACACAATTCTAGAGGTTTGGGTGTTTTGGCTTGTATTGTCTTTTGTTATTACACTGCAGTAGTGCCAGGAAACCCTACCTAAGAGCAGGGCAGGTTGAATTTTATGTTGTGTAAATGCCTTGTGAGTAACTCCTCCCTGGAGTTACTCTAAATAGACAGACTGGACAGCAAAGGCATAGAGAAGAAAAATTACTTGATTCTTTGTGGGACCCCAAGTTAATGGCAGAAAACCAGAGAATGCTTATTTAAAAAAAAATGCTTACTCATTCCGTTCATTGCTTATTTCATTTTTGCTTCTTGCCTTCACCATCCCAGACTGATTTCTAACTCCACCCATTCTTACCCTTCCCAGGTCCTTTATTTTTGCTAACGCCCTCTCTTCATATCTGGCACTAGGCAGCACTGGTCCGCTCGGCACACTGATACATGCTGCCCTTTGGCCTATTCAGCCTTGCTGGAGAGACGCTACTGCGCAGCTTCTCCAGCATCCTTCCCATTTTCCACAGTGGGTTGAATTCCAGTTAGTTTCTGTGAACTTATTTTGTAGTCTTTCACTCTGCTTCCCTAAAGACCAATGCTTTTGTGTTGTTGCCTTCCCACAGGCATTCTTCAACATGCCAAAGCTGATCTTAGGCTCCATGGACAGATGGGGCCTGATCCAAAGTCCATTAACATCAGAGGAAATGTCCATTTACGCCCATGGGTTTTGCATTAAATCCTTTGCATTTCACTTACTTTCTTTAGTGCCTCTTACTCAACTCCAGTTATTAAAATCAGATTAATCCCTGACAGATCCCTGACAGTTCAGTGTACTGTATAAGCCAACCTGTGCTACTTCAAAAGATAGAGACTGAAACTGCTACTCTGCTAATATGAAATCTGCAGCTGGCTAATAGTAAAAGCACGGCATTACTTCCAGATTTCATTCTTGCATAACTGAGGACAGAATCTCACTTACTGTTCATTAGCTCAATCACCCATTAGAAGTGCACAGGCTCTCTCAAAACCATTTCTTCCTGTTCAGATATTTTTCTGGTCCCTACAACATTATTCTGCCCAGGCACTGTTCAAGATTCACCTCTGTTAGCAGTTTTACTCTCAGTATAAGTAGACTGCTATGTCAGCCAGAACATCAATATTTCTTTCTGTTGACACAATACTCTCTTATCCATATTGCACCCCTCCTCCTGCTTCATTTTGTCTACACTCCTTTTGAAAACTCTACTCCCATAATTTAGTCTCCCACTCAGTACTTGGCTTAATGAAGTCTGTCACTCAATTTATATCCCACTTCTCGCTTAACGCAAGTTTCTCGGTTAGCAATCTGTTTCTGTAGCACTTGCTATGCATAACACATGGTTAGCTTTTCTTTCCACACTTGCTTCTCTGTTCCCTTTCTGATTTCCAGACCTCACTTTTCCTTGTAACACTTGAAGATGAGAAACTTCCTCTTCTGTCTCCCTCTTTTTATGTTCCTCATGTATTTTTATGAGACCACTGCAATCAGGGCTTCTTAAATATCATGGTGTGCTTTGTCTAGGGCACGGAACAGTCCTTGAGTCCAGTTAAAACACTTTCCAACTGCAGAATCTCATTCAGTTTAATACGTAGCTTTAGGTAAACCTCTCCTGTTGTTGTATTTCTTTGTCGTGGCTTGTACCCCTTTCCATCTTCATCATCTTTCATCAGTTTGTAGGAACACAGGACAAATGGACAAAAGTTGATTCTCACCCTCTGGCTGCTCATTCAGCACAGTGTGCTAAAATCTGGTCTTAAACATCCACCCTCTGTTTTTGTGTTGAGGAACAAAGAGCCGAACAAGGTCCTGTTCCAGTTGTTCCGTAAATTTTAACGTAGGGGACTGGGTTATGTATATCTTGACTACTTGGCCTAGTGCAACCACAGCACAAACTTAACAGCTCACCTCTCCTGCACAAAGAACGTGTAATTTCATTTTGGATGGTGGAAGTGCACTGCAGGTTCTGTATCAGCAACACTGCCCACCACCACATCTAAAATCTCCCCTGAGTTTCATGTTATCAGCCGATTCCCCTGGTAAGGACAGTGGGTAGTCAGACTGCTTTCCTCCTCACCTGTAGCTCTTTTAGCTGATAGAGAAACTGGTGGACCACTGAATGAGGCTGTTGGAGCAGTTTTAGCTCAGCAGGAGGCAGATTCACTGACTGGCACCAGTTGGACAGATCATTCGTTGGTTCTCCGAGTTATTCTGCTGGGTCAGCAGGTTTCCAGGTTTAAATGCTGGCACGGTGGAAGACGCAGAACGCTGTTGTTTCATAATCACCTTCTAGAAGTATTGCTTTGTTGTAATGCTACTGTTATATTGTCCTACTTTTGCTATCTACTTTCTGCGTAGGCTGGGCGAATTTTGCTCACTGCATTACTTGGGTGTAGACTTTGCAGCACTGGGCTGGCTGCATTTAACCTGGAGACGGGGAGTGGGGGAGATATGCCGGTGGCTGCTGTCACTGCTTTTCATGTGATTGAGTAACACAACCATTTCCTAGTCCAGTCACAGAGCAGTAACGCATGGTACTTACACAGTACTTTTCATTTTCACATCAGTTTAATACTGCTCCTGGCTTACGGTACGCTCATCTGTCTCTCTGTATATTCTTAACACAGCTGGCACTCCCAGTCACGCAGGAGAGGCCAGAGCAGTCCTTCCCTCCCTGGCTGGATCAGTGGCTGCCCTATATAAATCTGCATATTAAGCAGATTTGGCAATTGTTCAGGCAGAGACAGACTCACTTAAGTAAGAGGTGAAAATAAACTTGCTTATAAAGGCACTGCAGACAGCACTCTCGGATGGTATGCTATTTGAGACAGAACAGAGGCTGGTTTGTTTTCTTTTGCAGTTGGAGACGGATGATTTCTGTTTGTCTTCTGCGTCCAAGTCCCATCACCATAAACCAAACGTGTGTGCGAATGCCGGGTCTCATTCTTTAGCAGTTTCAAGACATTTCGCGTGTTACCACTCTACCTCTGCACCAGATGGTTCATTTCCTCGGGAACTCCCACAGGCATCCCCCCAAGGTCGGGCACCGCCTGACAGCGCTCCCCGCTCGGGAGCGCACCAGGCCCAACTTTCAGGTGGGCTGGGAGGAGGACTTGGGGCTCCGCTTCCCCCTTTCGCGGGGGGCAGCGCAGCGCGCCGGGTCCCCTGCGCTGGGCGGTGGCTTCAGACTGCGGCCAGGGCGGGCGGCAGCTGCCGGGAGCTGCCTCGCTTCCTCCCTGCGCCGCCTCCTCCTCCTCCGCGGCCGGAGCACGGACAGAGCGGCAGGGAGAGAACCGGGCGGCAGCTCGCGGGCCGGGGCACGCAGGGGCCGGGCCGCCCGGCTCTAGCCCCGCTGACGTGCGCCCGGGGAAGGGCGGCGGCGGCGGCCCCCCCCCCCCGCTGCACCCAGGAAGTTTATCCGGCCGCGGCTCTCCCCGCCCCGGGCGCCGTGGCCCCGGCCCGGCGCCCCCGCGGGGGGAAGTAAGAGAAACACCGCCTGGCCGGGGGTCTGCTCCCGGCCCTGCAGCCTCCCAGCCGCTAGTGGAGCGGGCTGGGGGGGACGAGCCCGCCGCAGTCGGCCCGCCCTCCGCGCGCTGGGGCGCTGACTGCAGTGCCCGCTCCGGCGGCCGCGGGCGGGGGAAGGCGGCCGCGCCCCGGCTGCAGCCCCCCGCGCGGGCGGCCGCGGCTACGCTACGGGCGCCCCGGGAGCGCCCCCGGCGGCCACACCCCGCGGCGGGCCGGGGCCGGCGGAGGGGCGGAGGGAGGGGGCCGGCGCGGGGTGTCTCCGAGCCAGTTCTCGCGGTGCTGGCCAGGCTCAGCCTCCTTCCCCTCCCCGGCGAGCGGTGACTGTGCACGGCGGAGCGGGGAGCGCCGAGCCGGGCGCGGGGGGAGCCCGTGCCGCCCCGCCGAGCCAGGAGGGAGGCCGCCGAGCAGCGCTCCCGCCCGTCCCGGCCCGTCCCGGCCGCCCTGCCCCATGCCCCAGCGGCGCTGAGCCTCCCGCAGCCCGAACATGGCCACCACGGCAACGTGCACCCGCTTCACCGACGAGTACCAGCTCTACGAGGAGCTTGGCAAGTACGGAGCCCGCTGCGCGCCCCGCGCCGCGCCCCGCCGCGCGCCCCGGCGCTGCCGGGAGCCCTGTGCCGGCGCCCCGGCTCTCCCGGGAGCCGGAGGAGGATTAGCTGCCGCGCTGTAATCCTGCTCTCCAACCCCCCGTCCACCCCAGCGGCACCGCCGCTGGAGGGAAAGGTGTTTCTGCGCCCCTGGGTCGTCCCCGCCGCTGGATGGGGTGTCCCGCAGCCTGCCTCGGGCTGCGCGCTCCTGTTGCACCCCGGGACTTCCTCTCTTCCCCCCTTGCCCTCCTCAGGACCAGGCTGCCGCCTTCTCCTCCCCGCACCGTCTCCCTGCCACACGTTGCCGTTCTCTTCAACTGTTCCTGTGCTGGGACGCGGCACAGTTACTGCCACTCTGCGATGCTTCAGTCCCCACTTCCCTGTCCCTGTGAAAGGACCAGGTGCTGCTGCACCGCGCTTCTCCCTCCCTCCCTCCTTCCCTTCCTCTCTCCGCACTTGTCTCTGCATTGGCAGACCTGCTGCTGCACCCTAGGACAGAGCTTTGCAGGGGGACCCTGTGGGACAGGAAAGCAGCGTAGCAACTGCCAGGGTAGGATTATGGGGACAGTGCTTTCCTGGGTGCTGCTGCTCTCTCCCTCCCTCCCTTCCTGCATCAACTGCTGGTCTCTGCTGCATCTCTTCTCTCCAGCCCAGTGTCCCTGTCCCTCCCCACACTGCTGCAGCTGTGTGTCACCAAGGCCGGGCCCCAGTGCTGGTGCTCACCTTGCTGCTTATTGGTTTGTATGTAGAGGTTGAGGAAGGGGAGAAAAAGGCAGGACTGCAGTATCGGGAGGATTCAAGCTATTTTAGGCTCTCTGTAGGGCTAACTGTCTTGTGGGGCCCTTATGCAGCTTCTGTCCCCCTTTCTTCTACTTCAAATATGTACATTTGTCCATAGACACGGGTTTGCATTCCTGGTCTGAAGGAATTGGAATTTTCTGCCAGTTTTCTCTTATTTGTCCTTTTCGCCTTTTCAGATCTTTCCTGTAAAGCCAGTTGTTATTCTTTTCCCACCCTGTTTTGTTGTTTGTTGTTTTTTTTAAAAAAGAAGGGACAGCTTTTAAGCGCTCTTCTGTGTAGTGCTATAGATTTTGAGTCCCTGTTTTTTCATCTTGGTCTCTGTTGTATTATCTCTTTTTTTCCCTCACAGAAATACTTCTTCCCTCTCTCTCAGACCTCTTCGCCAAGTGGCTTTTTGGAATAGTTATAATAATATCAATAGTTCCAGCTTGAGAAAATGTACGAAGCCTCATAGCTTCCTACTCACTTCATTAGTAGGTATATGCTTATCCCAATTTTGCAGGTGGGTAGAGAGATGTAAGAGAACTAGTAACTTCTGCAAAGCGTTGCAGCAATTTCGTGACCGAGCTGCCACTTGAACGTGGGAGAAATGGGTCCTGGTTGTCTGATGTAACTGCTGAGGATACTGACTTCGGGAGATGGACTTACCAGCTAGTGTTTACAGCATCGTTCTGGGCTGCTTGTCTCCCGTTCATCAATCCCTTTATGTCCTATTTCTGTGCTCGTACGGTTTCCCTCTCCCTGCACAGTGTGCTGTTCTTACTACGCTGTCTGTGAGGGGGCTTGAGGGGTTTTCAGGAGGCCTGAGTACTATATAGACTAGGTTTTATTTGCTGATCAGACAGCATGGACTGTTCATCAGATTCTCATGTGTTGTTTCCCTCCTGTGTATGTCTTCTGCCTTGTCCTTAATCTGGTCTGCTCTGGGGACAGAAATCGTTGCTATTGTATTCTCATTTTCAGTTTCATAGCTCCTACCCTCTTTATTTTTCTTCTAGGGGAGCCTTCTCTGTGGTCCGCAGATGTGTAAAGAAAAGTTCATCACAGGAATATGCTGCAAAAATCATCAACACCAAAAAACTGTCAGCCAGAGGTTAGTGTCTCGATCTACCCTTCTTTCTTTTATTAATAGAAAATACTTCACTGGAGTGGAAGCCGTAATAAGTTTAAGGGATCTGAAGTTGCTTGTCTCAGTCATTATTTTGGCATTACAAAATAATTGAGTTGTGTGGCAAAGAAGAGATTGAAAGGAGGTAGCGTAGGATGATGGAAAAATTCCTGTATCTGGAAATGGATACTCTGTGAAGTGATGTTGTCTTTTTTCTTTTTGAGATCTTTCTTCTGCAAGCTGAGCTAGAGGTATGTTTATGGAAGATTTATCTACATGTGCGTGTAACCGTCACTCATAATAAAGAGAATTGTTGCAGACTGATTTTGCTGAATGTCTTTTCTACCTAGGAGACCTGTCTTACCAGAACAGATGTGATTTTTTTTTTTTTTTTTTTTTTTTTTTTGAAGGATAGATGCTATATGCCTTGCTCCTTTCATGCTGTAGTTAAACATGGTGTGTTTGGAAACTAACAAGTTTGCCTTCAAAGGAGGAAGTAGGTTGGATGGAGAAATCTTGCAAATTTGACTTCTCAACAAATTAGAACAAGTGTTTTTTGCTTTCATTAGTCCTGAAGATTTCCAAAACCTGAAACCAGACTGTAGTCTTATGAAAATAGGAAAAAATCTTAACTCTTCCCCCAAGCTGTTGGTCTTCTGTTTTCCAGGGATGTACGTATGCACAACGGGTAGTGTACCTTGTAGTAAGCAGGGAGTGTGTATCTTACAGTGTGTAGGGAATCCCTTGCAGGGATTAAAGTTGCTTTGCAGGTGGGGTGGATAAGGGGGAGAATGAGAGAAACTGAACTGCAGTAAAAGATGCTGAAAGCAGAGTGCAACAAGTTGAGATGCCGGAGGCGACTGTTTCTAGAAGAGGTGAACAAGACAAGATCTAAGTCCTTAGAGGCCTTTCAGATTTGACAAAATTAATATATTAGGCCCTTGACTGTCTTGCTAGTTGAATAGATGGCTTAGTAGGGGGGTTGACTGAGAAATGAAAAAAAAGCAGGAGGAGGAAGCAAATGATCGTGATAAATGAATTAGCACTGAAGAATGTTTTGCCTAATCCCTATAAAAGAGAAAAATAGAATATGTATTCTCCTTTTTGCTGGAATACAAAATGTGATGGTAAGAGCAGAAGACAGCTTGAAGAATGCTGAAAAATTTCCATTTACTGTAGTTTGCGTGGAGAAGTAGTGCCAGAAAGAGAGTGCCGTGCAGGTTGATGTATTTATTTATTTTTTACTTGTGGAAGTAAGCGTATATGATAATGTGTTGTTCCAGTATCTAGCCTGAGTGAGGTCATGTTGGGGACCAATCAGTGGAGCCCTGGATTGTTTAGGAGGTGGCTGCAGATCCTGTGAGAATTGGTGTCCCCGCCATGGTCAGATGACAGTGCCTGCTGATGTAGGTGCGATATCCAATCTCTTGAGTTCAAAATTAGTTCAACTTAATATGGGAGAGGTTTGAAGGGTGGCTTTGCTTTGCTGACGGCCATTAATGCGGTGTTCGCTCTGCAGAGTTCCCCATCCATCCTGCAGCGAGGACTAAAGCTCAGGAGAGCCATCTTCTCAGATGCTAGTGGGCGTAAGCCACAACTGATGGCAAACGAGAAACCGTTTTCTTACAAGGGAGGTGGTATTGAAGTTAACTCTGGAGATAAGAAAAATGGGGAAAACTGCAGGATGAATAGAGTTGCAACAAAATTCAGAAACGTATTAGGAGTCCAAAAGTAGCAGAAGAACTGATTCAGTCAGTTTTTAAGCATTTGGGCACCTAATGAGTTACAGAGGGAGCAATATATAGATTCTAATTGTTTTTCATATTAAGGTGATGACAGTTTTATGACCCAGCAAGTATTAAAAGTAAGTATGGGTGAATACAGGCCATGTTTTGATCTACTACTTACTTTCTAGATTTCATACCTTCCTATAAATAAAATACATTGAGGATACTAGCCTGGTCCTCAGCTACATAACTCGAGGCAGCTGGCAATGATTTACTTACAAAGGTATTGGTTAGGTAGAGGGCAAGTGTGGGGAGAGCCAAGAAAGGAAATGGATGTTTCTGCTAGTACAGAAGATTATCAGAAACAAGGGACTGATCAGGTTTCGTTCAAGTCGTATCTGAAGACTAAAGAATCTGCATTTACAGTGAAAAGTGGATAGTGACTTCAGCTTAATATGTAGATTCCTTGGTTACCCCAGCTGTGTTTGCTGATAGCTCAAGTGGTTAGTACGAAAAGGGACCAAATATTTTGATAGGAACTTAGTGAATTCACCTTGGAATAGGTCTTTAAAGCACTGAAGGAAAAATGCATGCTATTTAGACACTGCAGCTGTAAATCAGTGATTAGGGAGATTCAATTCAGCAACCTGAAAATGAAAGTCTCAGGGAAAGGCATTTTAGAAAGCTGTCTCCCACAGGAGGAGAATTACGGCATTAATTCTGCAGTATCCTGTATATATGTTGCCTGATGCTTCCTTTCCCTGAGCTGGCACTTCTCCCTGGGGAGGCCATGTCTCTGCCCGGCAGTACATATGCACGGGGGGCTCTCCTGGGCACCCAACTGCATGCCTGTCTGTTGCGCAGGTTAACCCAGCCTCCTGACCTGCCTCCCATGTTGTTGGTTTTCTTCCAGGCTTGGTCACAGTGCCAGAATATTCCCTCATGTGGGGACACCCTGCCCCTCTCCAGCTTAAGTGTAGCTACATTTAACATTTTGTACCTTCTGTAGCAGAATTTGAACCTGTATAGATAGATACCTGATGTAGTAACTGCTACTTCAAGAGCCAGCGTCTTGCTGCTGCTGAGAAGTATGTCTAGCCCATTGCTGCTTCACAGAAGTTTTGCCTGCTGTAATGCTTCCCTTGATTATGTCCAGGGAAATGGTAACGAAGCCTTGCTTTCCTTCCGCAGTACTTCTTGTTACCTTTATTTTTCAAGACTCTTGATGAAGAAATACTAGATAGCTGACTGGGAAGTGCTGAATAGCTTGCTGTATGTAGCCGAACAGGAGGAAGAGGAGCACTTCACGGTGAATTGTGTGCATTTAAAGGGTTCTGTATTACTTGACGTGTTTATCAAACTGTTTTCTTTAAGCAGTAGAGAATTGAAGAGGCATGGTGCTGTTACAGGGCTTCTCTGTGAAAGCAAGGAGGATGAATGTGGTGCTGGTCTTTGTGAAGGGCGATCCTAACAACTTCAGTCCAGTTAGCTTCACCCTTTGTAAAATCCAAAGCTGGATGTTGAGAGAGGAGTCTCTGTTTCTCTATTGTCTATGATTTTTGG
This sequence comes from Gavia stellata, assembly GCF_030936135.1. NCBI lineage: Eukaryota > Metazoa > Chordata > Aves > Gaviiformes > Gaviidae > Gavia > Gavia stellata. The sequence continues at coordinate 17,465,057 of NC_082602.1, forward strand.
ATGCCTGTCTTCTGTCTTTTTTAATAAATCATGTCAGTAAGAGCTGGTAGAGATTAAAATTCATATTTCAACTTTAATGAAGTATTTGCTATTATTCATATTGCGTTGATGCTTAAGACTGCCCAGTGAAGAGTATGCAGAGAACTTTAAATAGGGGCCAAATGCTTGTGGAAAGGGAGGGGAAACAGACTTCACCTTAATCAGCATTCAGCTGACATCTAAGAGCAGTGGTTATTGCACATGGGGGAAATAAAATGCTTCAGTCATCTGAAATTCCTGTGGGATAGAACGCACAGGCTTTTACCAGAGCTACAGGCAGAGGGAAGTAATAACTGTAATTTTTTGGAAGTTGTCTTGTGGGTGTCACCAGAATACTTTTTGAACATAAAAACTCATAGCAAGTAGTGCTTCAGTTCCTGGATAGCAGTGAAGTTCAAATAAAGTAAAATTGCTTGCAGTGATCAAAAGGATCAAGACAGAAGCAGTAGCTTTAGTAGCAGTGGGGAAATATCCAGGATTTGACTCTCCAGCATATACTTTGAGAGATAGTCCTGCATTGGAAAGAGGTAGGCAGAGCTCTATTCTGCGATAATTTTTAGGCTGTTGTTTATACCAAATAGTATATAGTGATCCTACCGCTATGTGTCAGATTTTGGGCCATTTTTTTTTGGAGGGGTGGGGTGGGGTGTGTGGGGGGAATCTCTGTGCATTACATCTATTGTTAAATTTTGTTTGCTGCTGAAAATCTTTATCTTTCAACTCTTGCAAGTGACATCTCTTGATGAAAAAAATGAAAAGCAGCTGCCTTGGAAGTTAGACTCATTCACTGTTTTCTCCTTTACTGTGGCTTTGCTCTTGCCTGTGGAATAAAGAGATGGATCCTCTCCCTGCTCTCCATCTTTCCAAATTTGTAAGCCAGATCAAAATTTGCAGTCTACCTGCTTATTTTGTTGTTGTTCCTGTAGGAAATTATGTGGATTGTGGGAGGAGCAGGGAATTACTTCTGTGTATCAAACCCCATCAGGAAGAAAGCTCTCTCTTTACACTTCAACTCAGCTTTTTTTTTCATACACCTCTCTTGTCCTGGCTTTCAGTTCTGTAGTGGTTGCTGATTTGGGCTTTACAGTACGTTTTGCTGGAGGTGTCAGTAGTAGTTTCCCTGGACGCTGAAACATTGAGCTTGAATGAGGCAGAGAAAGCTTAGCAGCATCAGTTCCTAACCTCTATCTTGGTCTGCTCCGTAAATGTTCTTAGCTGGCGTTTGAGATAGGACTCTCTTGGGCTGCTCTTGTGGCTGTCAGGTTTGAAGTCCCCTGTGGGCTACGGCACACCCGCTTGAACTGGATGCGCGCAGCAGTGGTGCACTGCAGCCTGGCAAATCGGCTCTGCCGGAGAGCAAGGGAAGCCCGGCACACCGCTTGCAGGCGGCTGAAGCACCAATCCGGACTCGCGTGGGAATGTCCTGTAATCGCTGTCCTCTGCGTGTGCCTGTGTTTGTAGGTTGGGGGCAAACGTCCTTTCTCGCAGAGGACGGCGAATCAAACCGTGTCTGCTCAGCTGTGCTTGCTGAGCAGCCAGATCAGGTCTGGTCATTTGGTGCGGGAGAGGAGCTGCCCTTCCTGCGGGGTCGGCGTTAGGCCGAGCGTGAAGTGCTTCGCTGCGCCCCAGCTCCTCCTCCTCCTCCCCCCCCTGCCGCCTGCGGGGAGTCTAAGGGATGCTGTGATTAACGGTTGGACTCGATGATCTTAAAGGTCTTCTCCAACCTAAACGATTCTACGATCAGCTGCAGTGATGGCATGGGATTTTTTGGAGGTTCTTGCGCACGTGAAGGGATGCAGGGAGCAGAGCGGAGAGCGCTGCACCCCCCCAGAGCGGTGCGTGCGGGGCTGCCTCGGGGGGCGACCGTAAGGGGCTGGGGGAAGGGGGCTGCAGGGGAGGAATCGGGCGGTGGGGTGGGTGCGTGGATAGCGAGGGGCTGAACTCTCCGCCTTGCACCGCAGCACACATGCGTGTGGCGGGGGGTGGCGGGGGGGCTGCTCTGCTGATGTCAGAAACTGCAGCCCTCTACCTCCGCCAGCAGCCGGCCTCCCCCCTCCTCGTCCTCCCCGCCTGCAGCCCCGCTTCGGGGAAGAAGGGAAAATTTCACTGGAAGAGGTGTTTGGAGAAGAGGAGCTGTTGCCTGTAAAAGGAGAGACCCTGACCTTGGAGGCGAGGCTGGGAGCTTGGCGGGGGCCGCCGGGGGTCAGCCTGGCTTTTTGCCTGCCCCTGCGCGCCCGTGCGGGCAGGAGAGCGGCCTGGCGTGAGAGCCGGCAGAGGTTGGCGGGGCGGCGGGCGGTGGAAGCACTGCCTTTGCTGTGGCTCGCTCTGGGCAGAAGCTGGCTTCCTCCCGCTCTGGATGTCGGTGATGGTTGGGGTTACCCCAGGTTGCCTCTCAGTTGACACTGTATATTTTATAAAGGAGCTGGAACAGAGCAGACAGGATTTCAGCTCGTGTCTGCCTTCTCAGTGGTCACATTGAGTATTAAATTTCCAGCATTAACAATGAGGAGGGGGGGCGGTGGGCACACAGATTGGGCAGGAGTTTCTACATCCTCTGCGTGAGGTTGGAGAAAGGGGCTTGGTGAGAGAGTCGGGTTTCTTGTTTTCCCAGTATAAACTGGATTTGTGTATGGCAGAGATGTGATTAGACTAACTCCTGCACACGCCCCGAAGCCCTTGGCTCTAGAGCATTTACCCTGATCAACAAGCCACAACTGAAATATTTCCAGGTGTCCCTCCAATGAAAAGCGGGGTGTTGAGCACACTGTAGATATTTGGGGCAGAGAAAGCTACTTGAATTTATTGTAAGAAGGGTCCAGTGCAAAAGCTCTGGGGTTTATTTGTTGGTTTTGGGGTGTAGCGTGGAAATTTCACTGCCTCCAAATATAATCCTTCTCTGGACAGTGCCAAAACTACCAGTGCCAGAGAAGACTCATCTGTGGATTCCAAGAAATTTCTGAAGAGTGCTTCCCCTATCCCCTTCCTCCTTCCACCCTCCCCCCCCCCCCAAAAAAAAAAAAAGGTGGGTTAACACCACTGTTTTGAGAGAGGACTATGACAATCTTTTTGTTCCCTTCCATGCCCTGGAAGTATTTTAGTTTTTCTGGCCCTGCAAATTGGGTGAAGGCAATTTTTAAAAGGGAAGCACGCTAATATAAAAATCTTTCTGATGCTCAATGGATTTTTTTTGTTGTTTATATTATATAGGGGAGATGTGAAGCTGTAACTTAAACAACTGTGGTTCCTGATGGCCCTTATGACAATAAGCTTAATGCTTCAAAATATAGGGTCCTGTGAGTTAGGCTGACCTCAGGTTCCTTTTTGTACCTTCTTAAATTTACTGTCTATTTAAATATCACTGTATACTTCTGTTACGGCTCCCCAAGCATTCTGGTATTGCTGTCTACATGATATTTGGAGAACAGCAGCAGAATACTTCTGAAGAAATGGGCCAGCGGTATCTTAGAAATCAGCTTTTTGAACAATGAGGGTAGCTGAAGATCAATGGGGCATGGATTTAGCTTTCTGGAGAAACTAGGTCTATAGTTGTAAGATTTTGATTCTTCATAGCTTTTTCCACCTATTACTCTCCACTCTCTTTCCTTCTGTTTTACTTTTGAATTTGTTTTGAATGTTCAGTTGTCTCTTGTGAATCAGTTACTTTAACCAGTAATTGCTGCTTTACTCTCCTCCTTTCCTCCCAAAGAATATTGCAGAATTCCGGTTGCTCCCACCTGTTAGATGAGCAGACTGGGGAAGACAGACGGTGGTTAGTGCAAGCAGCTAATTCCTGACAATCCTCAGAATAACCAGCTCTCCTTACATTCCTGAATCAATGTTGTATCTTGCCTTTTTATGACGGGGTCGGGAAAGGAGAAGATAACTGTGGCTTTACTCCTGGTGTCGGGATCTGTCTTGCTCTGCTCCTGGCAGAGTCAGAAGGAGAATTCCCCGTGTCTGAGATGTGAGTTGAGTAAATGTGATGACCTTTCAGAGAATGCGTGTGTGCGTTTAGATGTGATACTGTACTCTCAGCACTTTCGCGTTATGTTCCTGAGAGCATGAGTTACATATCTCTCTGAAGCGGTTACCCGCGGTCCTGCTGCTTCAATCCAAAGTTCCCATCTTGAGTTAGCTGTCGTCCAGGCACCCACAGCTCTGGGCTGTCTTGTCTTTCCCGTGGCTGGAGTCTGCTTAGCAGGGACACTGGAATAAGTCCAGGTTAGTGGCTGAGAAAGGTGCTAGCTAACCTCTTCCCTTTGCTAGAAGGCACAGGTAATTTAGCTGTTAAACACAGACCCTTTTTCTCCAGGGCAGCAAAGGTAGCATCTCTCTTTGCAGTTCTATTGTTAGCGTGATTCTGTCGGAGTCCCAAAAATTGAGCTGAGAGCGGTCTCGGAGAAAAAAGTAGGCATTGTGGGAATGAGGACATAGTTAATCTAAAAGAATAACAAAACCCACGCAAACACATCTCTGGGGAAGGAAGGTGCCCGCGAAGATGAGCCTGGGAGTGGGCATAGCTCTTTGTAAGCCTACCGAGCGAAACACTAAATGGCAGAGAAGGCAGGGAGCAGCAGCCTTCCTGCTGTGGCAGAGCTGCTGGGTTATCTCTGGGGGCTGTTGCCATGATGACAGTGGCAAACAGGGACTGAAAAATTTACCAGATGCATGTGAGCCAAAGGATTAAACTTTCTCATAGGAGGGAAGGGAGGGGAGGAGGAGGAGGGCGGGTGATGATGTATTAACGAAGGACAGCATCCTAGTGAGAAATACCAGGCTCGCTCTCCTGTAGCCACTGGGATGGCGGGAGGGGAATGTGGACTGGCATTCCTCCTCCAGTCTAAATGCTGGCAATGCTGCTCTGACAGATTCCCTCTTTGAAGAGGGGGTGAATGCACCCTGCTTTCACTGGGTAAATTGGCAGGATTTGCGTTGTTTTGTCAGGTGAAATGTAAGAAGTGGGAAAAGATGGTGTCTCTTTCTTTTTTGGGCCTTTTGTTCTATTCCTTATACCCACAAATAACTCTAGTTCTCGATCTCGTGCTTAGAGCTTTTCCACATCAGAGTTGGTGCAAATAATCAAGTTTCAGTGTTGCCTGCAGGTTTCAGACTATCGAACATGAAGCTAACCAGCCTGCACTAGTGTTATCAATAACGCAAGGCCGTTGTCATTGAAAATGTCTGATACAAAACCATGTCAGCACTATTAAGGCTAGTATAGGTCTTGACCCTGCATACTGCTTTTGTCCCTGCTGGTTTCCCTTCCCAGAGTTGGAGTGGTAGCCCTGCATATAAGAGCTGATAGCATGGTCATGAAGGCCCAGGTGGCAGGCAAGTAGTGCGTGAGAGAGGCTAGGCTTGGGCAGTTTTCCCTCCACTGGAGTCAGAGGGAAGTCCTATCCTTACCCTGTGGTGCAGCCTCCTTCATGGAGGTTGACCATTATAAGGACTGGTCCTAGAAGAATTAGTGATTTGCAGTTGGCTGGTGAGGGAGTCTTTGCCCTTAGTGCCCAAAATCTCAGTGCCCTGTAGCTCCAAGGTGGTACCACTTGGTTGTTTGCAGTTATCATGGAACCTTTTTGCAGGCTGCTTCAGGAAAGACTTACCTGCTTGTGCCCGGCGAAACCTCCGAGCAGCAATACGCATACTAGCATAAAATGTTTGTCTGCAGACTTAGTAAGATAGAATTCTGGTAATTAAAAATAGTTTCTTTCTAGAAGGGCCTCTTCAACTTAAAACATTTATTTATGAAATGAGACATTAATATCTATGGAAATTAATGGTAGGTCTTTCCCATTAGCCTAAATCCTAGTGGGCTTTTTAAGACCCTGTGAATACAGGCCATGAGTGAGAACAAGGATGTTAAGGCTCCAAAGCCAGTTCCTGAAAACTTGTGGAAAGGATTCTTTCCTTTCCCTTCTCTCACTTCCACTCCTCTTCTAGGCACCTGAGTTAGCTGGTGTAGGCTGCAGCTTGTCTAGTTGAGTAACTCGGTATTTGGAAGTGCTTTATCTTCTGCTGTTACTGTGTCACCTCCGGTAAGTTAGTTGGTGTAGACTGTGGTAAGGGATACCTGTGAAGAGAGAGATGTTATTTCTTGATGTTGAAGACAACTCTCCTTTGAAGGAGGAGGCTTTCTCAATCCCAGGGGAGCAGTGAGAAAAGGAGTAGCGGTCTGACACAGCCTGAAGTCTGAGGTGAAAAAAGGCAGGACAAGAGCTAGAAATCTCTAAACTTAAGTGCACCTGTTTTTTTCTTTCCTCTGAGCCCTCTTCTTTTACACGTAGGACTGAGCATAAGGTAGCTCAAGAAGGTGACTTTTACCCCGACTTACCTCTTGAAGGAGATTACTTCCTGAACCTGTTGCTTTGTTCCAAATCTGCCATACATTCCAGAGGGGTCTGCAGTTGGTGGTCTTGGTTTTGAGGGAGGGGTCTCCTTGTCTGTGCAGCAGAATATAGTCAGTGTGTAAATTCCCTGCAGCTCTGGAGATGTGAGATCTGTGTGTTGATCCTGCTGCTGTGCTTGCTGCTAGAGACCTGATGTCATACACCTGACTTGAAATGTGACTTCAGAGGGGATAGTCCAGTGCTTTCTGGGACGCACTTACTAGATGTACATTTCAAATAGCAGGGGTGCCCTAGAAGCTTTTGCAGGGAAAACAGCTTGTTAAACCTCTTCTTGTATTGGTCTCCAGTGCCTGCCAAATATACTTAGCATTTCTATTATAGTGGAGCAGCTGCCATTCTGAAAATGTCCATGTGTATCTTGGGTTTTTGGTTTGGTTTTTTCCTCCTACCCCCTTGTGTCAAAGCATATAACATTTCATGGGAAAAATAGATGTGGAAGAAGGAAGTTGTCTTTAGTGCCCCCTATGACCCCCAGGGACTTGCTGGAAGGTTGTTCTTGGAGGCTAATAGAGAGTATAGCCTGGTGATGCCAAGCAGGAGTTCTTTCTGTTGTTTGCCCAAATTGTTGGTATGCTGTTAAGTTTAATTTTGCCTTCCTCGGGGCCTCTCTATGTAAGCTTTGGGTATCAAATGTCCTCTGTTGAGATTATGTCAGAGAGATTAGAAGAGTTGAAGTTGAGCAGCTTTATTTTATAACTGGTGCCAGTGCAGAGACAAAGCTCGATTGTGATGATGTGCTTCTTCAGTGCAAGTTAAAGTAGTGATTCATAGTTCTTGTGTTACTTTAAATATTCCTGATTTTTGGACTGCAGGATTGAAAAGTGACTTCCAGCTCTGCCCATTTTTGTTTGACTTGTATGTAATCTGGCCTAGAATCTGCCAGCCCTGCAGATTAGGATCTTGTGTTGTGTCTACTGCTTGTTGTGAAGTTGCCCAGATTAAAATTTTCAGTGTTGCCTGATCAGTGCAGAGCAATGATCCACAGCCTTCTCTGTCTGAATTGCTCTTGCACGTAATAAGGATGATGTAGAGGAGTGAAGTGTTGGTCAGCTCATCCTTTGTGTGGAAGCACTTCTCCAGCAGCAGACTGGGAGTCGACCTATCATAATGCACTTGTCTTCTCCAGACAGCCCAGTTCAGCATCTGAGATGTGAAAAAAGAGGAACAAGGTAGTTTGCTTTTTTGATAACCATTATCAAATATTGCTGACAAGTCCAGGTGACGCTGGCTGCTGCTAGCAGTTTATGTTGCTGCAGAGCTCGTTACCCAGCTTTAAGGAAGTGCATTATGCCTCATTAACTCTTTGTGGCTATGTACACTTAGTTTCTTCATTAGTCCCGAAGCTGAGTTTGAAAAGCTTTCCCTCCCACTACCTCACAAATGGTCAGGAAGTTTCCTGGCTTTCCTAGGTTTTTAGCCTGCTCATCTCCCTGATGAAATATGAAATGTTAACTGCTGAAGTTTTTTCTCATTTGAAAAACACAGCTAAAACTCCTTCTCCATCTTGGAAACAAAACTCAGGTCTCACTGATGCAGTTAGCCTATCTGAAGGGGTAGTGGGGGCCGGCTTGGGAACAAGGAAACATGCAGCTCGACTGAGCCAGAGGAATTATATTCTTCCTTCTGCATATCTGAATTCCTGGATCCTGCATTGCAGTGACTTGGCACTGCTGAGACCTGCCTCCCTGCCACACTGTTACCTTGTGTGCTAACCAGCTATAGTCTGATACTTATTTAGCTGGTTCATCTAAACCCACCGGCAACTGATGTGATCAGCTGACGGGGAGAAGAAAGGAGCCCGTGTCCAGAAATGAGCAGCTCACTTGGTGGGATTTCTCTTAAAGCTGTGCACTTCAGGACCCTCTGTGCATGGTGGGACTGCGACAGAGTCGCTGGAGCTCTTGCACAGGTCGCGGTCGCTGTGCGTGCAGCGGAGAGGTCGCTGGGATGGCTGCGTTGCCTTTGGAGAGCTCTGTGCCCTACTGTCTCGCTTACTGCATGTCCACTTTAAGAGGGTTCATCTGCAATGCAGCTGTTAGTGGGGAAGTTCTGTAAATCAAGAGGGAGCGAGCGCAAGCAAGCCCACTAGGTCCTCCTCACAGCACCGGGAAACTTGTTTAGAAAGACTTTTTGCAGAATGAGGAGGAGGAGCAAGGGATGGCAGCACAGTGCTGATGCTGGGAGCCCCTCCTTTACGTGCCTGTGTCTGCACCAGCTGCTCAGGAGCTGGAAAACGTGTGGAAAAGCACAACGGGCAGAAGCCCTGGAACTGGAAAATCCTGTCATGCTTTTCCCCTCCTCACTCTGCCACAGAGTCTAACCAGGTGTTTGCTTAGGGCTGATCCTGTCAGGATGTCTTTATTGCACACTCCCTTCTCACACAGGATGTCCTGTTGCGCTTCGGAACTCGTGAGCTTCTGCACATGACTCAGAAGCGCACAGAGGCCTCATGAGTCGCAAGTTTATTACTGTACCCTCATCCGTTGCATGAGCGACCACTTGCTGGGGATGATGTCGGTGACCTGTGAGGATGCTGTGATGCCAGGGAGGAAGCCCACAGGTGGGGTCAGTTGGAGTGCCACGGCTGTGCAGGTGTTGTACCTGGCAGGCTAGGGACTGCTGCTGAGTGACTTGGTACGAGGAGACAGAGAGGGGCCAGGTGCTGTGGTAGCCCTGCTGCAAGTGGGGAAGATGCACTGTCTGAGGGGGAGCTCTGCAAGGGTTGCAGCCCCTCAAGTGCATGTCAGGGAGGCTGGCCAGGGAGCATGTGGCTTTGAGCACGTGGCCGAGGAGTGGATGGCTTGCTGTTCTGTTCTTCCCCTGCCCCTCTGCTTCTCTAGTGTGCAGAAGCCCTTTGAAAGACTGTCTTGGTATCACCCATGCCTGGGAGCACTTGTAGGATTGCTGAGGATATTCTGGTGAAGAAAGTCCTCCATGGTTTCTACGGTTAAGTATCTGGGAAGCATGATGCCTTCCCACAGGGATCCACAGGGATACCTGGACCTCCATGGGCCAGAGCTGGAGAAGGCCCCACAGGACCTTCCCTGAAGGTGGCTGCAGCTGGGGAGAGTGCATGCTCCTTTTCACTCTGGTGCTTAGCAGGCAAGGCTTCCTCCTTCACTGCATTTAAATATTCTGGGCAGATGTGGTTCTGGGTTTCTACTTTGGTTTCTTTATTTCCACTTGGGAAAGCATCTCCTGATGACAGTCATTGGTGATGCAGGAGAAATTGGTGTATGATTCACCACCTGCTTTTCCTCTTCTGTTTCCTCTCTGCCTCTCCTGTTTGCCTGGGCATTTGTTGTCCCTCTCGCAATAACTGAATTGTGCTAACCGTGTATAAGCAATGTTCCCTCCCCTTTTGCCGGGGGACTGGCTGACTTGTTGTAAGAAGTTATTTTTAGGGTTTGCTTCCTGGGATATTCTACCCGTGGCCAGTTATGGTGATGAAAATGTCACTGAGATGCAGAAAGGACTCCCAACTCATTGCTAGCATGCCTGATCTTTCTGTTGTAAGGGTGTTCATGGGGGACATGAGTCCTTTACCACTACATCACCTGTGATTAGGGAGACAGCTACAATGACTGTGCAGCATGACTGCCTGTGAAAAGCACACTGAACTTCCAGGGTGATAGATTATGTTGCAACTGCATTGGTCCAGGGAAAAAAAAATAAGAAAAAGGAAAGAAACCCCAAGCTTTTCTTTGGTCGCACTGGAGTTTTTCCGCCCTTTTTCTTTTTTGTACGTAGGGATGTCAGTGCTGCAGAGCTGTGTGTCGGTGTACAGGGCTGTCCCTAACAGGCAATTTGCTCCTTGTACTGGATGTATTAGGTTGCACTGGGCTGCTGCCAAATGCCTGGTCTAGACTCGAGAAGGTGTGTGCTTATTCTTTTTAAACACCTCTCCCACCCCAGAGCTTGCAACACTTGAAAAAGTTGATCTTTGTGGCAGCTATAGCTAGCAAAGCATGAATGTAATAGGGGCAAATTACAGAGCCCAGCTGAACGAGGCCATGGGTTGGCAATACGCAGTCTCTGATGCCAGTGTTGGCTTAAGGAGCACCTGCCTCTTTCTCTGGAGATGTCTGTTCCCTTCTCTTTATCACAGCAGGTCTCTTCCCTTTTCTGTCTCATCCCTTGGATCAGGAAACTAACCTCAGAAGAAGCCTTCAGTAAGGAATTATTGAAGTGGTGGGGATGGGAAGGCATTTGGTTTCCTGATAGGTTTCTTGGAGCAGCCATGGAAGTGGTTGCTTGGGTGTAGCTCGGGGAACCAACATCTTCTGCAGTTGGGACTGAGAAAAGTGCGTGTGGAATGGTGTGTTAGTACACCAGACCAGTAGTGTGGAGATAGTTCTTGTGTGCCTGTATTGTACTCCTGGAAGAAGCCATGGGGAGTGGAGACCCCTGAGTGGCTTTGAATCGAGCTACCAGGGAATATTAACTTGGTTTTCAGGCCTGATGCCGTTGGGCCTGGGAAGCCGGGTGGCTGCAGTGCAGGGATGGTGGCAGCAGTCTCGAGGGGGTGGGTGCTGTGCCCGTGCAATGCAGAGCCTTGCCAGCTGCCCGAAGGGGAGCCTGGTTACAGAAAGATTGGGAGACACTTCTCCCTGACTAGATAGCATCTTCAAAGTTATCAGTGCTTAGAAACAGTTTTGTGTATGTTTTTAAGTAATCCTTACATTTCAAGTTGCTTTAGTGAGTGGTAACTTTTCCTCTTAAAGTGTCTTCTTGCTGTCTCTCTTCTATACAATACCTAGAAGCACCTGAGCACTTTGCATACACAGGATCAAGTTTTTGACTCTTCAGGAGCTGGAGGCAGCCACGCTGTCTCTTCCCTACCCTGCCGCCTCGTGTTCCGAACTGCTGCGTGGACTTACTGATACATGGTGCGTTTTGCCCTTTTGCATAGAAGTGTTTTGGTGGCTTTGCTATAGGTGATATCTGGTCTGGCACATATGTGCATTTTAAGTCTTCTTTCACTGAAATTTCTTGGTAGTCTGCTTTGTATTTACAGCTTGCTCTGCTTTATTTAAGTTATCCTAGTATTGCTAGGGGAACTTAGTCTTAAAATAGATGGTTTGGCCTTTTTTTTTTGTTAATTATTCTAATCCTCTGAGACTTGGTGTTTCTTCTTGTCGAAGAGCATATTTCAACAGAAGTATTATCTCTTTTGGAGAGGAGTCATTCAGCACTTGGGTGCAGAACCGTTCATCTGTGCCCTCAAGAAGACTTTCCATTTAGGTTACTCCTCTCTTTCATGTCCTTCAAATACCAAATCAAGACAGCATTTCCAGTATCTTTCCCTCTCTCAACTGGTTTGAATAGCTAAAAAATGTGATAAATATGGGCTTGGTGTTGCATGGACACAGCCCCCCCCAACATGTCTTGTGCAGTGAAGAATGGCATTTTGCTGAATACCAGTATTAGGAGCAGGCAGAAATTCTGTGGTTTTGATTCCCTCCCAAGCTTCTATTATTTGGGTTCAAACATAAATTTCCTTGGTTCATTCAAAAGAAATCGAACTGCTTGATGATCAGTGGCTACATTATGGTATAGCATTTTATTCAAGGGCCACATTGTACAGATGTGTTGTTGGAAAACTGGGGGCTGGATGCAGTAGGTCTGCAGGCTTGGACAGTCCTGACAGTGACGGCTGAATTGAAGCGTGTCAGGGTTGTATGAGAAGGAGCCTGCGTAGCCCCTCCTGCACAGGACAGCATTATGGTTTCTGTTCATATGTTGGTAAATGTGGTGTCAATGCCAGGAACTTACTCTTCCAAGCATGGTTTTTCCCAAGGTTTTGTTAGGGATTTGCTCTCTCCTATGAAACGGATGGGTGTTTAGTCTTGTTCTCCAGGAGTTTGATCCTCCCACCCCTTGTCCTCCCAAAATTTGTTTTCCCCTACCTGAAAGAAGGTCCTTCCACTGCACTGTGCTCTGTGCCACCAGGAAAGTGTTCCTGCAGCTTTTTTTTAGCCATGTACCCTCAGTCTTGCTTTGTTGTTCCCACTGTCAACTATGTAATGCGTCAATAGCTTTCATTAAGCATCCTTTATCCTCCCAGTACCACTACTGGGCAGGGAAGTATTAGCCCTGTTTTACACTTGGAAATACTGAGAGAGATGCAAATTGTAAAGTGCTTTCTAGAACACTTGGCAATAAGCCATAACGAGTTAGGAAAAGAGTCCAAGTCATATTGTTTGCTATAACAGTGATAAGAAAAGTGTAGGTAGAAAAAAGGCTGCAGGCATTTGGCAGGAAAATAACATGAGCTAAAGCATATCATATTAAGAGGACCTGTAGTCTAGTTTGCTGGTTATAGGCATAAGATTTTGGCGTGTTCCTTGTACTACTTTTTCCTCTGACTTGCTTATTGTTTATGGAATACAGCTCTGAAATATGTTATGTCAGGCGTGCCTTTGGACTCTCTACCTTTCTGTTATTTTTCCAGGTGATAAGAGACAATTTGAAAAATAGAGGTAATTGCTGTTGATACAGAAGGCTCTTACACAGATGACAATAAACAGCACATGATTTTTTTGTGTGTGTTTGTGAAGACTAATCAGAAAAAGTAAAGGACATCACTTAGATATAAAATTATTTCCTTGTATCAGTCATAACTACAGGGACAGTAATATCTGCAATGGGGTGCTTTCTGAAGGGGGTAAAAGTAAGATGGCAAAAATGAAAACTTAGATCTCTAGGGTCAGCAACTGTACCTAAGAGTGAAAATAAGAGCAATCTTACAAGAAGAGTTTAGGTAAATTCTAAAATTGGCTGTATTTTGGGATCTCAGTAAGTAATTGAGTCAGCTGTGAAAATTTACATTATGGGATGCTGTCAGGAAGCCGCTCCTGCTCCTCACTCGCTGTGGCTCTTTGGCTAACTAATCAGTCTGTTTGTGCAAAGGTTTCCTGCCTCCTGGAGAATTTGTAAACATTCACATTAATGTATGGTTAAGGCATTTGAAATCTTTCCAAAGGAAACAGCTGTAGATACACAAGGTATACTGCCGCAAGCCCTCTTGATCATATGATAATGTCAAACTAATATGAAGTCTTCAAGAGTGGAACATCCTTTGCCACCCAGGGAGGAATAAAATCTTGGATGCATTTAAGATTATTACTGTTAGCTCGTCAGGAATAATGAGAAGTTATGGGACAGAGCTGAAGACCTGCCATTAACTGAAAGCTGGTTCAGGGGAGGATATAAAAAATGGGAGGGAATGACCAAAAAGCTATTCTACGCTTAATAGCATGTATGCTGGGGATACTGCTCTCATTTCAAATAGTGTGATTCAGGTTTTATTTAGAAGGCAGTTAGAAACCATGCTGCAGAAGTGTTGGAAGGAGTATCCATGGTGGTGGGGGGAGCGGAGGGAAAAGGAAAATACTAGGGAGAGGTGGAATGTGATTAAGGTTAATTAAAGTGTGCTGTGAAAACTGGTTAGATGTTCTTGTGTGCCCTTTCTGTAATAAGAGACAAATGTGGTTATGCAACAAATTGAAAATTTATCTTCTCAATAATTCATTTCAAACTTGCTGCCTTGAGACAAATATCATAGATTGGAAAAAAGGATGAGAAACTTGTGTGTAATTAAAGTTGGCATATTTGGAGAGGAACTATTTTTAAAAAGTAAAGGGCTCAGAGACTTATTTCTTCAGGTTATTTGTGTTTGGCGCTGGGAGATTAATCCCTTCTCCCCTTTGTACAGGATGACTGGGACAGTCCTGAAACATAGATCTGTGTGGGTTCTTTTTTTATTGACAGTTGTTTTCTCCATAACTTCAGGGAAGAATACAAGCTTCCCTTTGGAGATACACAGTTTTCTAGCACCACAGCAGGAGAGTGGAAGATGGAGGAAGGGGTGGAAGTTTGACTTCAGCATTGGGAGTGATCCATCCTATAGCCTGATTTAAAAAAAAAAAGACAAACCCCCCACAAGAAAAAACCCAAAACAAACCCAACAAAAAAAAAAAAACAACAAAGAACATCCAGTCACTATCCTTTTTCAGTCTATCTTTTCTGCCGTCTAGCTGTTCTAATGTTTCAGCGTGTTGTAAGTTGAATTGTTGCTATTCTACCTGAATTAGCAGGTTTCGGCCACCATTGGTTAGGGAATGTGAGACAAAATGAATTAGTGATCTGGCAATGAGTGTATATTAAATTTGGGAGCTGACAGTACTGCCCGTCGTGGCTTGACTTTCTCCGCTTTTGGAAATTGTGTTTGTCTTTGTTTGCACTTGAGCTTTGTTTTCTTAATCTTTAACATGTTAGAATAACGTGTAATGCTGCTGAGGACTAATGCTGGTGCATGGACCTATGCTAGCACTATTGCACATAACTTTTTGGCCTCCAGGTTGCAAAGAATTTTTCTGCTCGTTTGTTGGGGGGTTTTTGGTGGAGAGCAGGGAAGAAGATAGCAAACGGAAAGCCTCAAGAGCCAGTACTATAGCATCCCATGATGCTGTTTTCAGAAGTTCTGTGTCACGCAGGTCTACATAAAAGACATTTAGGAAGCATTTCTCCCCCACCATTTTTTACCTCCTATGAAAAGGAATGTTAATACTCTGAAGGAGGATGTGTGAAGCACAGTCCTCCCAGGCTCAGTCCTGTGAACTGCCTGGACGTGGCATGTGATTGGAAATAACTTTTTACACTAGAGCTATAAACATTGTTCTGCTTGTCTCTGTGGATGATATGCTGGTTGCCTCCAAACAAACAGGGTGTCTGTTCATGACTAGAAATTCAGGTTGATTTAAGCAATATTTGAAACGAAAGCATGAAGAGTATGATGTCAAGCCTTCTCCATGGAAAATTTTAAGTTATTAGCTGATTCAATGCACAAGTCATAGGGATATCAATTGTAGTAGTAAGTGAAAGCCCTGGTGATTCTGCAGGTTTTGTGGAGCGCTGAAACACTGAAACAAATTGGGTAGGTACTTCTCTGGCTCTTGAGAGTGGCTTTTGATTGTTGCCCAGGCTGATTCTTTTAGGAAGAAGCATGCCAGCTTCCCCTGTGCTCAGCAGCTCTGTGACTTCATAAAAGCGAATTTCTTGTACAGCCTTCTTCTTTAGGCTTCCAAGAACACACATTGTTTCAGACTTTGAGCTGAAGTGAGAGTTCACTATCCAGAGTCTGGCTGAGGGGAAAAAAAACCAACAAATATTTGTTCCTTTAAGTTGCTTATGTGCCTGAAATTTAAGGATGTGGTCACATATCTCTCTAACTCCATGATGTGATCACTAACCCCAAAAAACTCTGAAAGTCTTTCTTAAGTAAAAAAGAGGAGGTGTTTTGGTTTTTTTTCCCCCCTCCAATTGCTGTGTTTTAAAATGAAGTGTTGTTCATTTTTAAGTCATGAGGTATACCTTAATTGCAAACGGGAGATCTTTAAAACTATCTTTCTCTTAACTGTCAATTCATTTGGAATAACTGTGAACCCAAATGAAGGGCAAATAGTACTTGGTTTTGAATTATCAGTGTTTATGGAAAGGCAAACTGTTTCCTTCTCTCCTGCTCTTGCCACAATAAGGGCATTGCTTTTGTGCAATGTAAACTGCATTTAGTAATGGTCTTGTGCTTAAGAGCTTCTAGTTAATGAGACCTCTTAACAATAATGAAATATGGCATCCTTAAAGTGCAGACCTAGTCAGAAAAATGATTCTCCAGGAATGACTGGATGGCTGAGTACTCTTTCTTGGCTTATTTAATTTAGGGGGTGGGGGAGGAGCACAGTCTTGGCTCTGAAGCTAATTATTCTCCTACAAATGTACCCATGATCTGCAGTTCCTGCTGGGCATTTGCAAGGCTGGGGCTTCTAGTGCTGAAGAGCTTCACAGACTGAGCCTAGCTGAGACTGGCGTAGGCTTGACTTTGCTTTCCAAAGCCTCAGTGGGAGTAGCAGTAGTAAACCCAGCTTTTTGTCTGCTGGAATGGACACATCTGAGTCAGCAACACAGAGCAGTTGCATGAAGTAGGAAAATGGTGTTTTTAGACAATTATTCATCTGGCTATGTTTGTGTTTTAGTGTGTTGCCACCTCCGTGTCATGTACTGTTTTAGTTGGGAATGGTATGTATTGCTTTAAATATGTGACTAATTTTGCTTAAGGAAAGGGGAGGATTGGCAATGACTCTACTGGATTTGAAATACAAAAAAACCCCACATTCCTGCTTAGGACCTGACACAAGAAGACTGCATGGATGATGTCTGTTCACATGAATAAATAGTAAGGCATTACAGGGAAGGTCTAGAGAAGTGGAAGCTCCCTTTATCTCTGCCTTAGTGTCCTCCCACTCAGTATTGTACCCACATGTCCATTCTAATAATTTCCTTCTGAGATAGGACAGCCTGTCATGCCACTCTGCAGGCTTGGAATAGCTTCTCCTAATACGGGACCAGCTTGTCCATCTTCACTGAAAAGGATTTCTCTGGTTGTTCTCTTACTCCTCTGTTTGTGCCAAGTTCTTAAGAATTACGACTTTCTGTGGTTATAGGTGTTCTGTATATTGGGAGAACTTCCATGCTGTGCGACAAACTGGGCATGTTTTAGGACAGAGGGGAGATTTTCACATAAAGGGGATGTTTCTTTTCCCATTTTGGGGGCAGCATTGATTGCTGGAGACAGACTTGATTTCTTGATTCTATACCCCAGCTGCCAACTCGAGTTAATGGTACCAGACCCTTTATGGTTTTAATTGGACGTCCATCTTCTAATAAGGCACCCTCCTGTTAACTGCCGTCTGTGGCAGAATCATGTGCTTGAAGTTTAGTCGTCCTAGATGGATAGCTAGTGGCTAACTCAGTGATGATTCCTCTGTCTCTTATTCTTCCGGTGCTAAGCAGAAGGGTGTCAGTGTCTGCTCTCAAAGGAGCCATTTCTGTGCTATAATGAAAGCATTTCAAACCACCTTGCCATTGTCTTTAGCAGTTGCATCTTCCATGTGAAGGTAGAGGGGCTTTGGGGGGTTTATGTAATTTTTCAGGCTGTGTTATGTACTCGCACATCTGCCCTTCGTGGAAGAGGGGGGTGGGAGTGTTTGCCACTGAGCACTGAAACCCTACCATAGAGCCTGTTGAAGCATCTGTGGGAGAGACTCAACTACTTGAAAAGAAAACAGACTTCTGAAGCTGTTTACATATGGAAATCAGAAACTGGTGGATGCCTGGGGCACTCAGGAGCATTGGCTAGCAGCTTCACAGAATCACTAAGGTTGAAAAAGACCTGTAAGATCATCAAGTCCAGCCATTACAGTTAAAATGGGGCCGAGAAAGATGCTGCGTGGCGAGCTAATGCATCCCCGGTGGAGCCACGAGCTTGTTGAGCAGGAAGCGGGCCAGCACGTGGAGGAGGAAGTGGCTGGCAGCGCGACGGGGAGCAGACCACTAATGGGACTGTCCAGAGCACTGCTGTGTAGGCGAGAGGAGAAATTAGCTCTTGGTGCAAAATGTTTTGTGGCCTGACGGCCAAACCCACTCAACAGTGCTAGGTTTGCATGCATGCGGTTTGGCCAGATTTTCTTTTCCAGGTCTTGCTCTCCTGCTGTACATTGCCACAAGGCCAAGATTTGTGAGTTCGACCCAGAAATGTAAGGATATGCCTGTGCTCTGTTTTCTTAGACTGTTGTGTTTGAAAAGATTGGGATTTCTTTACTGAAAAATCAAAACTGAGAAGATTCCCCTAGGCTTTAATATGTTCTAATATGGTGTTAACAAAGGCAGGGGAAAAAGCAATTGCAAAGCTGAACACCGTGATGTGAGCTTGTGCTAAAATGTGGACCTTATAATTGCCACTTGCTTTCCTTAGCTTGTCTGTTTTAAAGATGGAAGCACTGAGCACCCATGCTTCTGCTGGGTGTAATTTATCTTGGCATACCCAGTATTGCCAAAAATAAAATTTTTGGGTATTCCTTGGAATCAGACATTTAATCACGTGTTCTGTAATCACATCTATGATGTGGCGTCACTACCAGTTTGCATAGACAATATTAATTATGCCGTCTTTTAAACTTCCAGGAATTTTGTAAACCAATTTTTTTGGAACAGAACTTAAGTATTACCTTTTTTTTTATTAAAAATGTGTTATGCCTACTGGGTCTAGATAAATGTTTTTACTCACGCTACTGGGTTAACTGTTGGCTGGTACAGAAGGAAAGCTTTTACATCTATGAATCCTTCACTAAGAGATAATGTCTTTTGCAGTATCTGCCACTTCATCTCCTTCTCCTCTCTTCCTATGGCTTCTGAAAAGTGTACAGAAGAGCATGAGGAAGACAAGACACTATTTATCATAACCTGCCATCTCTTTCAAGACATCTGGAACGTCTTTTGACTAGAGTGGGTCAGTGTAAATGGCTGGGTGTCACTTAGATGCATTTCAAGTTTGGATATCAGAGCTTAGTTTGTAAGTAGCTGGTGTTGAAGAGGAGGTGCCGTTTACAGGACAAAGTGCCCTTTATTAGAAGTGCCTATAGCAAATGGGTATCTCTGAGGCAATACTGCCTTTTTCCTTAAAAAGAGGGTAAAAGATGGTGAGCTATCTGTTTTAAGATCTTGCCTTACTCATGGCTTGTGTGATGATAAGCAAGTCATTGCATTCAGGTGTTTGTTCAGTTTTGGTATTAAATTCAGACAGAAAACCAAATACCCTCTCTTCTTTTTTTTGTCCCCCACCCTTTTGTCTGTCTCCATTCTTTCAGGAGTAGATGAAGTCTAATCAAAGCAAATCCAATTGTTGGGCAGTCAGCATCTATGGAAAAGCAGAGAGTCATATTGGGCCTCAACCTTTTAAAACACAGACTATTTTGACTCTCAGATTGTGTTTCTGCAAAATGGTGTATTCTCCTTTTATTGCTGGTGCTATTAGGCTAAATTAATTGCCGTTTAAAGCACCTGAAAATCCAGTGCTATAAGGTGTCGTAGGAAGTGCCTGGGTGTTCTTTTTGCAGCCAGTACAAATAATCTGGATCTGTATTTTATTTGAAGGGCATTTCAAATTGTTGTTCTTGATGCTTAGTCATGACCTGTCTATATGTTAACATGTATTTTCTGTGTGATAAATGGAGACTTTAACAATTTATGTCCTGAGTGGAAGGATCTTTCCTGTAGCGTACATGTGAAATGTTTGCTAATAAGCTGTCATGTTTTGGGTCGCTCCAGTCTCTACTGAGGTAGATGATTAGAGATGGTCTAATGATGCCCTCAGAGCTTTACTAAGCAGAATCTTATGAACTAAACCAGGAGCAAATATTTTATCTTTGTAATAAGATTTCTTGTGCTGAAGGATCTCAAAATACATCCCAAGCTGACTGTGCTAATGGGACCACTGAATTGCACTCATGGACTGGGGAATCATAGAACAAGGCTGTATCTCAAATTGGAGCTGAACCCAAATGATCCTATTGAGTAACTCAGACATGATGAAAACAGTTAACATGTTGGGAATATGATGCTTCAGGATAAAATCAGAAGAATTAATAAAGCTGTCTTTTGGGGCGGGGGTGGTGGTTATTGCTCTTTT
The DNA here is from genome assembly GCF_030936135.1 of Gavia stellata. Taxonomy (NCBI): domain Eukaryota; kingdom Metazoa; phylum Chordata; class Aves; order Gaviiformes; family Gaviidae; genus Gavia; species Gavia stellata. The sequence continues at coordinate 17,485,031 of NC_082602.1, forward strand.
AAAAGTGTGAGGAAGAAAGGGAAGCAGACAGGTTTACCTTGTACTGATGAACACAGTAAGATGCAAAATAAGTATCTGTGGTCTATACTGTATTTCTGCCCAAATATGACTTATTGTTTCTCTTGTCCGAATTATATTCCTGAGAGCATCTGATCACACAGAGCTACAAACTGATTTTGTCCAGTGGTTAAGACTCAAGGATGCATCTTGGTATCATGAAGGCAACCAGAAGTCTGCAAGGACAGCCTTTCGTCAGAATAGCTGCCTTGGACAGGGCAAAATATGTTTAAACTTGGCAGGAGGCAGAGAAGACTGGAAAAGCACGTTAGAGCTGCAGACGTTTGATTTTTCTGAGATACGCTGCCCTCTTCGTCCTCTGACTTTGAGAACGAGCTGTCCCAGGTCCTATGTGGGGAGCCTGCTTATTTGAAAAATGAAACAAGCTCCTCAAAATCCCCTCTTTTCCTGGTAATCTGGGTGTTTTCCCTCTCTGGACTGAATGCTTATCTTGTCTTCCCTGTGTGGCTGATCAGAGAGGCCAAGATGGGTTTATCTTAGCCCACAGTAGTGCAGGCTGCCATCAGCGTGAGGCTGGTGCTGCGCATCCTGCCAGCCCCGGCTCTTGGTGGTGTCGCCTGGCTCTTCCTTCTGAAACTCCTTCATCCTGTACCTGCCATGGCAATTTGATAACTACTTTCCCCAGGCCTGTCTTCTCTTTCTTTGTTCCTCTGTTGCCATCTTTGTGATTTTTCTCTTAGAGTGCAGAGTTATGTATTGGCTGTAATAAATAAGCAATCAGTGATATGCTTTTCTAGATATGTTGCTAAGTTATTTTCCCCTTAAAGCTTCCATTTCTTTTAGTCACAGAGTCAAGTGTCCTATCGTTCTAATACTTGAAAAGTTCTTGATGTGTGGTCTCCATTCTGTCCTTGTAGGGTGAACTGGGAGCTGTAACAGTCTCCAGTTTTAACTTTGGATCACGCAGATTCTTCAGTGCTCTGGCCTGCTGGTTTCCTGACCAGTTAGAGCTGGAGAGAGAATTGCTCTGTATGCTCGTAGACACAGGAGGAGATGCTGCTCCTTGCGAGTTCTCCAGTATATTGAATGGATGTGAGCTACATGTAGATTTGGGAGTCAGTACACTCTGGTTTTGGCTGTCCCTGTTAAAGAGCAGTAGACAACCTGACAGCTATCAGACACTGTCTGTTGTTCTCATTGGAGAGGTCCTTGGTTCTGACTGTAAGCAGCCAACTGCATAATTGCTTCTTGGGAAATCGGTGTGTTTCACTAGCTGCTGAACAGCCTGTCTCTGAAGCAGTGCCGTCTCAATAGCAATGTCATATTTGCCTTGCTATAATCCAGATCTCATGCAATATCCTGGTACTACATGACTGGGGTTTTTCTTCTTTCTTTTAGGCACAGGATCTAGGGCTCAGCAAGTCCTGGCTGTACTGCTGACTCCTGATTTTCAAATAAATTGCTTTATTCTCACTTTACTTTTTTTTAATCTGCAAAACTGGATATTTTTCTTCAATATGTGATGAGGGGATGGTAAAGATTGATCTGCATTCTGTACTTATAAAAACTATGACCTCTTACATAAGTGCCAGGAGTTACAAAGGGAGAATATTGGGAGAGCTCTGATGAACTGTTGTCTCTCATGATGGATCAGAAATTAGGGATAGACTAATTCAGTCAGAAGACTAGAACATCATACAGTCTGACATAAACCACTTGTGGGCACTAATTCTTGGAGTATCATAACAAAGGATAATGGAATTGTACCCCATAGCTTCGTGAGCAGTTGCAGCCAGTGTGAGCTGTGTGCTGCTGCTGAAACAGGCAGCCTTTCTTTTGACCGTTTGTTCCCTCCTTGCACCAGCACAAATTCTTTATATAGTTACATGGTGATCCAGGTTAATGATGGATCAGTTCAGCTATCCAGTTCAGTGCGCTGCTGCACAAATGCTTGCGCCAGCATTGGAAGTGAAGAGGATGCAGGGTCATTAGGAAACAGGCAGAAGGATGGGACTGCAGTGACTGCCAGTGTTACAACAAAGGGACCTCCTGTACCTGCTGTTGGACAAATCTGCACCACAGGCAGTTCCAGAAGAGCGATCTCTCTCTTCCTAAAGATACTCCAAAAAATTGGGCTTGAGCTTACCTGTGGCCTTTTGGGGAAGAAGGTCAGGGGAATCAGTGCTATGGTGGGACCTTTAGCTCATACAGTGGTACTACCGGAATCCTCAATTCTGGTATCTTAGCTAAGGAATCGGAGATGCCACTGCATGTCTGTACAGCTGAGTTACTAAAATACCGTCTGAAGGGTAGACAGGCTTTTTGGAGGGAGCAGGAGGTTCTTCAGTCTAAATGGTGTCTTGCTGTGGTGCTAGCTTTGCTGATGTGCGCTTGTCCTTGCTGTAGGAACTCTTCTAATGCAACATGCAGGAATCGCTATGCCTGTGAAGTGTGTTTACTGGTAGACATTATCCAGACAGAAACGAAGACCAGCAGTGGCTCGTATTGGCTCTCGCAGGGAATTTGAGTGTTCTGAAAGCGTGGACTTAATCTGATGGCGTTGTTTGCCCCCTCTCACACAAGCCTCAGTTTCACTTTCTGGGGCGCAGATACTGAACGCAAAATTTGGGTCTGAGACTGCTCTGGTTATGCATTTAAAACCACTGCATTGTTGAAGAGCATGTCACGCAGTCTTAAAATTGCTTGAATGAAGAGATCTCTATGTTGTGTCTCCCTCGTCTCTTTGGGAAGTCATTTCCTACGATTCGAGAGCTAGGCTCCAGTGCTGGGAGCGGGTTTCTCTGTGATCCCTCACAGTGTCATTGCCCATACGGTGAGTCACTGGTAATGCCTGAGTTCTTATTTTTAGTCCTGTTGCTGCCATCGGGCTGAAACCATTGGCCGGTAAGAGACTTAAGCGAGGAGATAAACATGTTAATCTCCCTAGGCCTTCCCTCTCAGCTGCTGCCTCTGTGCCTTTGTGCATCTCAAGATGTAGCTTTTCCTGGACCATCAGGCAGAGCGATGTCCCCTCCGTACCCTGGTGGGATGTCATTCAAACCTCTTCACTGATAAGTGCTGGAGCCGGAAGGAATGCCCTCCATACACGTGGGTTTGCGCACACAGGCGGTGCAGTGTGCTTTATCTGCGATGGAGGCAAGCTGAGCAAGCTGTTACTTTCCACGCCGGCACCTTTGCCATCAGGGCTTTTCAGGGAACATCTATGCTTTTCTCGGGTCCTATCACCATGCTGCCTTTCCCTCTGTTCCCTCAGGAAGAGTCCTGCAACAAACTAACAGGATTATTTTGTATAAACCTTCTGTAGCAATTGAGAAAGCCTGTCCCCTTTGGCAAGCTTTTAAAGTATCCAGTTGAATTTTTGGGCGAGGTCACTCGTCTCTCTCAGTTATATTGTAGGACTCTCGTAAGTTTGTGCGTTCATTCTTAGGCTTCTTTTTTTACTTGCTTTCCTGACGTGGCAAGGTGATGGGTATGGGAGTACTGGTGAGTGCTTCTTTGCCAAGTAGTGGGCTGGTGGTGGTGCAGACTGAATAGGGTGTTTTCTTCTGCCACTTCTTGTCATGCGTCTTTACCAGCTACCTCTGATCCTGCAAAATGAACTAGTTTGCAGATCCCAGGGTTCCAGCTCTTTGTTTTCTGTGCTTTTTCTGTTAGCGTATGTGTCTCCAACTTCAGGGAGTCTTTTGCACAGATATACACTATGTAAATTTTAGGGGAAGAAAGGAGTGTGTTCAGCTGTTCTTTACTTTTGTTAACAGGATAGATTATTTTTTCAATTATGTATTTTGAGGGTTTTGCTTGTGGAAGAGAAATGAAGAAAAGACGGTCAACTGGTGGGGACTTGCTCTTCTTCCAGCAATAGTACACCTGAGCCCTTGTGGACCTCGTTGTTCCAGAAGTCTCAAAACACATATGCAAAGCTGGTAGCACTGTATGATTGTGGCTGATCTGCTTCTCAGTTTCCTTGGCTAAGTGGCCTCAGGTAGCCAGCTGTTGATCATAATTTGAGTAAGGCTCAGACTTCCGAGCTCTCTGTGTGGTGTCATACACCAAGCAGTGTGCAGGTTGGTACATCAGGCACGTGCTTAACTTGGGTGGAGTTCAGTCCCATTGATTATGGCTCAGTTAGTGTCATTCTTCTGACCTTCCTGGTCCAAAGCCTTTTTCAGTTCTGTGCCCTCATTTTTGTTCCCACACATGTCTTTGAGGGTGGCCCAATCCTTACAAAATTCAGAAACAGATTTTTTAAAACCTCTTTTCTTTCTGATACCTGCCATTTGGAGGGGAAAGGATGAAGTCCTGGGCCTTTGAGGCCTCCTGTTTTTCTTGGCAATCTCTTCTCTGGTACAATTTGAAAGCACTTTTGACTGTCAAATCTGGGAGAACATTAACTCAACCTAGGGATAGCATGCTCAGGTGGAGAGTTGAGGCATAAGTTGAACAAAGTAACTACCAGAATTGTCCCGTGTGCTGGGTGGTGTGATGTAAAAAGGCAGCTGAAGGGGGTGACCACAGTTTTGAATGTGGAGGTAGCGCTTTCAGCCTGCTGAGGTGGGGGACCAGCCCTGTGGGAACAAGTTTAGTCCTGTGTGTGACTGAACTTACCCAGATCTAAAACGTATGCAAAGCTGGCTCCTGTTTGTTTCCTTCCCTGCAGTACTAGTTTTGAAAGAACTAGTGTGGGAGAGCAGGGCACCTGTGGACGCTGGTAGCTTGTGCTCAGAGACCACCATAATGGGAACTACTGTGTCTGTATTTGTAAATCTCTGCACCCGTTGAGCTGGAAATTGGTACTTGATGCTGCTTGCTCATTGCACTGAAAATGGAATTGGCTGTGAGCAGTGCATTTGTGAGATACGAAGTGTAATCACTTCACCCACATGTGCTGTTAGTTCCCGGAGCTGCTCTTCATGTGTCTCTCCCTTTTGATATGTCTTTCTATTATTATTATTATTATTATTATTATTATTATTATTATTATTATTGAACTTGTCTCTGGATGTGTTCAGTGTTTGACTGGGAAAATGCGCAGGACTGGACAAATAAAGTGTAATTAGAAATCTCTCACCATGTGTCTGTATTTTTTCCCTCTTTCTCTCCCTTCCTCTTATCCCACTTCTCCTAGTCTATATACACGTACTGATATCTGAAGCTGATGAAGAGAGAGCTTGGTCTTTCTGCTGGCAGTGTAGCAGAAGGTGTGACTGCAGCATGAAGGACATACTTCACTAACTTCGTTCTCAGTAGTGTAGAGATAATAGCATTGAAGTCAGTGTTGTGGATTTCAGTGTGGGCTGGCAACTTAGGCACATATGTGGGTCCCCAGCAGGCCTGTACAATTTGTGTTAAAGTCCATGAATCCTGCTATTACTACCCCTGCTAGTGAGTATAGTGCTAACATGGATATGTCTATTCATGCTGCGATTAAACCTTTGATTGCACAGTAGACATCTCCATAAAGCTTTGAGGCTCTTTTGCAAGGACAGAAGGTGCCCAGCAGGAACAATATAGAAGCTGGGTGTCTGTCTCCTGCTTGTGAGTGCCAGGTCCAGAGGAAATTGTTAGCAGTTTGCTTATCACTTCAGTTTTACTCTAGCTCTGACTCTGCTGCTGCACTTTCAAAGCAAAGGTCTTGGCTTCCCAGAGAACAGCTGCTTATGGTATCCCCTTGCACAGAGTCTTGTTCACTAAAGCCCAGCCTCCTGGAACTTTTCCAGCCCCTAACCCTATGGAGAAAAACCTGTGTGACCACTTGAGTCCTTCTAGGCAACTGCTTGTCTACAGTGTGGGTCGGTCATCATCAGATCCTAGGGAAGGGTGATTTCTGTCCCCTCTCTTAGTTGAGGTGAGGAAGCAGGTGGATGGAAGATGCTGGTGAGAGCCACTCATCTGTCTGTTCAGGGCAGAGCAGCAAAGAGAGGGCAGTGGAAAGCCTGGCGTTTTGATAGCCTATGTCTGTGCTAACTGCATGGTGTTTGAGGTGCCGGTGTTTTTAATGCCCTGGATGTCAAGAAAGTTAGTACAGTGGCTGTGGTGTGCATGGGGAGTTACTGTGACTTTCATGGCTTCTGAAATGTGAAAAAGGGATCTAAAAACTGGGAAAGTGGCCATGCAGAAGTTATCCTCTCATCCCTGCCAGAGACCTTCCCCAGCTGCATGGTCCTGTGTCTGCTATATGCTTCCTCTGATTTGCTGAGCAAGTTTAAGAGTCTTTCCTCCTTTTCACTTGGAACCTCCCCAGCTGTAGATCTATTGAGCTGTTGCTCTGACTCATAAGGGTGTTTGTTCCCTCGCTCTGAACATCACCATGGATTTATTCTAGGCTGCCCTTAGCATCTCTTCTCAGGCTCTCTGAAGCTGGCTGTTGGACGGTGAAGGTAGTTTGTCCTCGTTGGATGGGAAGCAACTTTCCCCATAGTATGGTCAAGTGATGACTGTGAAAATCCTTGCGGACCTGTTCTGCAGGACTTGTGCAGCCTTTCTTTCTGGATTGGACAGAGACTTTCACCCACGAGTAGAAAAGAGTTTATATGCAAACTGATTGCTCAGCCACCTTCTGTGGTTCCTTTGCAGTAGCTTCAGCTCCATTTGAGCTGCTGCTTCTGCTGGACACTAGAGTGAAATCCTGTCCCTCATGGTGCAGTTCCTTCTCCCCCAGGTGCACACATCCACAGATGCTCTACACTGTCCCCACTGTGGACCTCCTCTCTGAGCATTCAGTTTTCCAGTGTTCCTGCTGCCCCTCAGTTGGGTACAACTCTGGGTATGCTGCCTGTGTTGTCCTTCTCCTTTTCGGTTGTGGTTTACAACTAGCGTGTTGTGCTCTAGACCTTGCTTCCTACTCGTGCAGGGAGGGTGGTAGTTCCTGTCTCTGCTCCTATGAAGCTGTGTAGCAGGAGATGAGAATTAACACCCAGGTTCTGAATGAGGCTGTGGCCAGAAGGGAGTTAGCCTCTGACGTATGGCTGGTGGGACTGGGAACGCACAATATCACTGATAGCACGTGGGCATAGGTTAAGAAGGTCAGGATAGCAAAGCAACATCTGCATAATCCCTTTGCTGTTTTGTGTGAAGATGAATGAGTGGCTGAGCGGGGGGAGGAGGCAGCAAAGTCACTGTTAGCAAGGCAGACATCAGTGTGGTTACAGGTTTGATTTTGTTTTATTTTATTTATTTATTTAACAGGTATGAATAGATTTGTAGGACAGTAGCGTAAAACATGCACTAAGCTGGCAGCCCTCTTCGCAGGGGTTCGAAAACGTCCCAGAATTTCTCAGATGAACTGGAGGCAGATTCCGTGCAGCTCAGAAGCTCCTGAAGAGTTGGTAACAGTTCAGCATTTGAAGGGACAGCATATTTATTCTGTGAAGTCTTGCATTCCCCAGCTTGCCTGACCCTCCAGCTCCCTAGCATGTGAACCTCTCTGCAGGTGCTGGCAGAAACACAGCCACTGCATTTTCTCGGTGCTCCCTCCATACCAAGGGGTAGGTTCTTGCTTGCTGCAGCCTTTCCCAATGGCCGTGGCCAGCACACGGGGAGGAGGTGTGCAGGAAGAGACAGTTCCTGTCTGATTGCTGGGGATGAGCTGTGCTCAGAGAGCTGGGGCATGCACAGAAACTGTGCAGAAGTACATTGTAGTCCAGACACTTCAAACTGCCCTGGCTAGGGTAGGATCTCTGTGTATTTTAGGCTTTCTGCAGCATGCTGCGACTTTAGGGAGGAGAAGAGGAGCGGCTGTCTTTGCAATACCTCTGAATTGCTTGCCTTGCACTCTTATCTTCCTTTGTGGATGAGCTTTCATGTGAGCAGTGACAGCTACTAGAGACGCTGCAGCCTCAGTATTTTCCTGCGTCTTCCTCCCGCCAGAGCTGGCGGTGCTGTTTTGATGTGTGTTTAATAGACTGAGCCCTGAGAGGCAGTGTAGGCCAATACTAATCGGAATGATCTGTTTTCCACCTGCGTCTTCCTAGTCAGTGTCTGTCAGAGAGCAGAAGGCAGTGCCTGGGTGGAGGGATATGGGGACCTTGCGCCATCATGAGCGCTTTCTGGAATGAAGTGTGCAGCGGCTGCACTTTCGGGCACGGAGGCCTTGTCTCCCATGGAAGCCAGGAAGACCGAGCCCTCCTCTGCTCCCTCTGGAACAAAACCAGTGGATGACTAATGCAGTCTTTGTAAATGCAACTTATCCTATCAGTGACTAATGAAGGCTTTTTTTTTTTTCCCCCCCTCCTGTCTCGCTAAAATAAAAGCGGTTGCTCAGAGCAAGGCTGCTGATGGGATCTCTTTTCTCTCATTTTATTTCGCTCTTATTGGTGGTGTAGCAGGGGGTGCAGGGCTTTTACAAAAGGCAGCTTATTGCCCCTTCTCCTTATGTGAAACTTAATTCCAGATGGTAATTTGTGTATTCATCTTTGTTAGGGTCACGGCACGCTACTAAAGCGATCTTCTGTTCCATCTTTGCTTCTCGTACTGGAACGTGTGTCGTGTCCACAATGCAGAAGAATCAAACCTTGCTTGAACTTTTTTGATAAAACCTTTGACAGTGTGCTGTTAGTCCTGTACATTTGGACCGTGCTCAGATGCTTGCTCCTGACTGTGCGTCTGGTCCTTGCGAAGGGGCATCCCATTTTTCTCTTGGCGTTTTACCAACAGACAGCTTCTAGCCTGCAGGTTAGGAAGCTTGTGGGCTTGCTAAAAGCTCTTGGAGAAAGTTTATTGTTCTAGTGCCATACTGTCTGGCCCTCGCAGATACACACAATATGCTAACAAGTTACCCAAAAAAACCAGAAACAATATTCACCAAGATGTGTATGGAGATACTACTCATACGTTTGGTAAGCGTGTTATTAAAAAGTAGGACTTGTAATTCAATAGAAAGCTTTAGTTTTAGGTGGAAATTCTATATCAAATAGAAAAATTGTAACGCAGAAGTTCTCTGAATCCTGCTCTGTGAATTGCTTCCATGGTCCTGAAGTTTGTTCATCATCTGAGACAGATCCGTAAGGGACTTGAACAAGAATGCTCTTGAGTGCTGTCTTCGATTTGGCAAACAGATTCCATAAAACCCTATCTGAGTTTGTCGCATTGACCTTTTCTGAAAAGAAATCTAGAAAACTGCTTGTAAATTTGGTTAGTTTGTTTTGCACCTCAAATATATTGCTATTTTCAAGGCAGCAAGGACAGGAAAGGGTGTCTTACTGCCATCAAATACTGTAGTGCCAGCTCTGCCTTGTGAACCTCCTGGAGGGAGCAAAGGTGAGCAGTACTCGGTGAAACCATGTGTCCTCTTTGGAGGATGCCATCAAGTCCATCTTCCTCCTTCCCCCTCTGTGCAAACCAGCCTCTGTTGTATCCATCTGGCATTTCTGTGGCTGCTAGAGCAGTAGTTTACATATCATTGTAATGTTACAAAAGAAAATTTTCAAGAAAATGTCTTTTTAACTTTTTTAATTTTTATTTTTTTTTTTTTTTTTTAGTGCTTTGTCTGGCAGGAGGGTGCCTTGTTTTCTCTCTCTTTTGCTCTGCAGCTCCCATCCTGCCCTTCCCCCCAGCCAGATCATGACCTGCTCTCTTCCGTAGCTCTCCCTGCCTGTCCTGGTATGACACCAGGTCTTCACTGCAGCCTTTCCCCACCCCCTCTTTCTATCCAGCTTATAGCTGGCCTTAGTTGCTACTCTTGTGGCAGGGTGGCTGCTTGCTTTTGCCTACACTTGCACTCGCAGGTCTCCTGGGTTCTTGCAGAAGTGGAGATAGCCAAGTGCCATGTGTCTGCTTGACTTCCACAGGTCATCAGCAGTGACCCTTAGCTGTCTTTCGGGAACCTTCTGAATTAAGATTTACATGAAATAACTTGCTGACTTTACTACAAAGAGCCAAAGTATGCATTTTATTGTATAGGCCTTCTCAGTTTGTTGTTTATGTTTCGAAATGAGAGATTGTTTTATTTAAAAGCACAAATCTATTAGTGAAAATGTGAAGTAAGGAAGAAGTCCTCAAGTATGTTGAGATGGGAGGAGTGTAAGAGGGAAACTTGGAATTCAAAAGCAAGAAATCTCTGCTGGAATCGGACATTAAATCAAACTCTGGTCACTAAAAGGAAACATATTTGCTGTTTAAAACCTAGCATAACTGGTGATAGCAGAACAGCATCAAGCTGTTCCTCCTAAAAGTGTTTTTCTTTCTCCAAAGAACATAGACCCCTGCACTGTTCCACACAGGCTCAGCAATCCTAGTGACTTCCTTTTCCCAGAGACCTGAGTTCTTGGGCTCCCTGACAGCTCAGTGAGGAATCTGTTGCCCCAGCTTCCAGAGTTTGGCTAAAGAAATGCCACTTGCAAGTATGACAAAGGGTGATCGATTGCACAAGCAGGACTTGAGCCAGTTGATACAAATCTGCCTCTAGCACAAATGTATAAACACTGGGGGACGTGACGTATGTTCTGTGCTTAGGAGCCAGATGCTCAGGGAAGTTAAGCAGAGATTACACTAGAGTGATATTGGATGGACGAAGTCGACTGATAGAAGGAAATAAAGAAGTCTTCCCAGGTCTCCAAGTCCACTGGTCGATTTGTCCATTGCTGTGTTTCTATGTGATATTTTGGAGCGCAGTAGAACAGGAAGTGGCTTTCCTCTGGCTCTCCACAGTTTGTTTAGTCCCTGGACCACTTTCTTTTAGAGCAGGTATTTGCTGTGTTTTAGGATACCTTTGCCAGAGCTGGGTGGGAGACAGGCCTTTTTAAGGTGGGACATCTTTGCATTTTCAGGAGACTTTAGAGGCCTCATGAATACATCATGTCTTGGGCAGGCCTGGTTTTTGGCACATGGGCATTGCTAGCCAGCCAGTTGCTTGGAAGGGGTAGCAGCATCGGGTGCTTCAGGAGAATAAGTGGGTTGGAGTACTCAGCTGGAGACTGAATAGAGTACTCTTGTGACTAGCATAGTCAATTTGCTTTGCCTGTCTTAGGGTAGGGTAGGCAGCACTTCATGTCTCGACCACTCAGTTTCATTCATTCTCTTGCTCTGTTTCTCAGTGTGAGCTGTGTTGGTCTGAAGGCTGCAGAAATGATTGTCTCTCTCCTCTTCACTTGTTAGCATTGCAGTAAATGAGTTCAGATACGCTTGTTTTAGCTGCAGTTTCCTTAGGGAAACCTGGCATTAAAGCATTCAAGCAATCCTGCCTGTCGGGCGGTAGAAAGACTGCACAAGTAGTTTAAAGTGTTGACCTTTCCTCGATACTTAGTTATATCAGTGACCCTTTATGAAGCTATTGCATGTACATATACTTGATAGGATTTGCTGTTACCATACTCTTGGTTGAGACGGGTGCCCTATGCAGATCTTCCTTTCAGCCTTGTGCTGCTCTCTCTTCTGCGCATATTCCTTGCTTTTAACCATGTGTGACAACACTGTAATCTTTCCATTTCATGTCTTAAAAGTTATAGATGAGGAAGCTTTGCAGGTGCATCTTAAATGATGGGTTTTTTTGTGGTAGGGAGTGGGAAAACCACTGTAAGATATGTCTTCATGCCAGAGGAATAGATGGATTAGGCAAAGCAGAAGCTGTTCTTTTATTTCTTCACATTCCCTGAACTACTTAGGATAACGGCTTGGAGGAGGAGCCAGTGCTATCTCAGGCAACTGTAACTGTGAGAATAACCATGTCCTACCCAGGGGCCTGTGTGTTTTGTCATTTCACAAGCAAGAGTCGTGGGGGAAGTTTTCGGAGCTGTGTGACGTAGAAGATGGAATTTACAAATTGCAAAATTTAACGTCATTAGCCTGAAACTTAGAGTTTGTGGCCGGACCCTTTCTCTTGGTGTGAATATCAGCTAGCCAGCTTCTGTGGGTGAGATCCTCAGCATCCAGCATGTATGCCAGCGTTGCAGATGCAGAAAATGGAGACTCTCTCTGTTCCTTCAAGGTTCTTTTCCTTTTCTCTCCCCATTCCTTCTGGCCTGTTTGTACACTTACGAAACTGGGAGAAAGAAATCTGTCACGTGCTCAGTGGGTGAGGATAGTTAAAACTTTAATAGCTCTCCCATAGGGATTGCATTAGGCAGTACAGGACTTACTTAAAACCCTCCATTCTTAAAATGCTGAATGAGTTTACTGCAGGATTTGCAGCTGTGGTGCCTCAGTATTACAGCACTTGAGGCTTTTTTTTTTTTTGAGTTGTAGACATCTAACTAGCTGGAGTGTCTGTTTTAAACCAGTTCCCTGTCCTTGGTGCATCTGTAGGGGAGATGTTACACATATGATTTAGACTTGATATGTTTTGCTCTTAATTCTGATGCATTTTGTGCTTTGGGTAGTTAGCAGGCTTACTGCTGCCTTCTTCCTAAACTTTAGCGGTGAGGTAAGGCAGTCCTGATGTCATCCATCAGAACTTGTTGCTTGGATGGTACTAGTGAGCAGCCAGCACTGTAAACAAACTAATGCCAGTACAGGGATGAGGAGCAACTTCCTACACAGTGTCTTCATCACTATTTTTATTTTATTATCTATTTGCTTTCACATATTTTTCAATCTTTTCCTCATCTAAAAGGGGGAGTTTTATATTGCATCCTCACCTGCCTGAGATCCCAGCCCTTGAGGGGGGACTTCTGAAAGCAGGAGCAAGGACAAGAAGAGACATAAAAGGCTTATTGCAGCTGTACAGGAACCTTGGAGACCTAATGGCTGTTGTGACTACCTCTCCTGCTTGCACACTTGCACAGAGATTGCGTTGTTCAGTGTGGGCTCTGTGCCTGCCAGGAGATGAGCAGCAGGGATCCTGTGGGCTTAAGAGTTGCTTTGCGGCACCCATCATTGACTGGCAGCAGCATTTATCTAGGCCAGCAGGGATGCAGGGAGCGAGTGACTCACTCAAGGATTCATGCGCGCTCTCCCCCTTTCCTCCCCCCGTCGCAGCTGTGGCTTGGTCATCAGCCATTTGGGAACTAGCAGCTTTATTTGGTTGCTGTTTGCAGTGGGCAGTTTCTGTTAAGGTTGTTCATTTTATCAACTGCCTTGGAAGCTCAACTGATTTCAGGGAAGCCTTAAAATTGCCTTTTCTGTCTGTCTTTTCCTTCCCTGCTCATAGGGCTGCCACCCAAACAGCTGATCTGGCACTGGACTCAGCTGAGGAGGTGAGAACAAGCAGATGGGCCAGAGGCAGAAACATCCTAAGCTGATCAGCCAACAGCATGGTCACTGTTTTGGATGGTGGCTGATGTTGTTAGGCTGAATGCCCTCTCTGGGTGCCACCGTGGCTGTGGTAACTGAAGGGTCTCGTGGCTTTGCTCCAGCTGAACAGAGAAACACGTTTCATGGCGTGGTGGAGGAACGAATGTGGGGACAGTGTGAAGTACAGGAAATTCTTTACGTAATTGTAAAATGGAAAACTGATTACCTTGTGATCACAACAGTTGGTAAACTCGTCAGAGGTTACCAGGCTTACGTTCTGTTGAACTGTGGGTGACATGGTCAGTAATGCTTCAGGCTGCTCTGGAGGGTTATGGCCTGTGAAGGAGAACAGCCTGCCCTGGGCAGCCACCGTGCTGTCCTTTGCTCCCTTTCACCAAGGCCAACAAGTCTCATCTCTGAGCTGGGCGTTCTTTTCTCACATGATCCCATTTTCCTTGTGCTGCTCTTTTTGGTGGGTGCTCTGTCCTTCCCATGCTCCATACTTGTTCTTCTGGCTTTGGCTTCCCTCTGGATACTTTTTTAGTCATCTTTGTCTCCTGTGTTCCTGCCTACAAGTGCCCCTAATGTTTTTCTTTTAGAAGCACATTTTATGCTTGCATTTACTAGGGCCTGGAGGACACGTTTTCTAGGCCTTCCTGCCTGCTGTCGCTTCAGATCCTGGCTGTGGTGGGTATAAGCAGCTTGGGAGACTTGCTGTCCCTAAGCCCTGAACACTGCCGCTCCCCGGCTGGGTCACAGGACCTGGGAACCTCTTTTTGCTGCAGAGACCGGTCCTACTGCACAGATGAATTTTTTATTTTATTTTTTTTTAGGCAAAGGGCTGTACTTCTGTTTTCCCAAGTTCCTCAGCTTTCTGGTGAGCTGTGTGAGCTATATATTTCTATGCTGGGGCTGCAGCAATATCTTCACAGTATACCTTATTCAGATGTCTGTCGTTGTCCTCTGCCTGCCATGCTGAAGGACTGCAGTATTTGGATACACTGCTTGACGGAAGAACTGAAGAAGAGGAGAGAGGCTGAGGAAGGGGCAGGGATCACTTTTGCTAGCATTCTCCTTGAAATGGAGGTAGCACTTTTGGTGGTAGGACAAGCAGGGTCCCAAGCCTCATCTGGCTGGACAGGCTGTCCAGGTAGAGATGGCAAAAAGGGAAGCATAAGGAGACTTTTTTTACCATGCTGTCTGCTGGGAATGGTGGCTGTTGGGGAGCGTCTTTTAATAGGGGGTGCTGCAGTCTGGATCCCACCTTTGTGCTCCACAGAGCTCGTATGGGACTGCGGAGGCTTCTCAGGCACTGGCTATAGGAGATCATGCTTTGCTGTCTTTTTTTTTTGATTTGAACTTCAACTTGTGTGGGTCAAAGTAATGTTTGTAGGGCAGAAGTACTCCTTTTAGGTCAGAGCTGAGGCTGGCTGGTGGGTAGCGTGGGAGAAGCTTTCTCTGCCACTATTCCTCATTTGTGTGTTCTGTAGAAAAAGGAGGGTTTAGTCTTAAGACATGTTGGCTTGACTTCTTCACGCTACCCCATTAAAATCTCATCTCAACAGAGAAAGTTGCTTTGTAGATATCGGTGTTAGTGCTTTAATAACTGTTTCACTGCATTTTCTTTCTCCTTCTGACACACCTCCCTTACCCCTCTCATTTTTTGCTTGGGATAGGCAGCAATTTACAGATCTGCATGCTTTGAGGTAACATGAGAGCTACGGTTTCAACCCCTTGTCCTCAGTCTTTGTTTGTTGATCGGTATATGTGGTGGACTTAATCAGTGAGGATTGCTGTTCTGGCTATGTTGTCTGTTAATCAGCGAATCTGCCCATCTCTTGAGGTACGGTAAGTGTCTGTCATCTTGATATGGTGCTGTGGAATTCAATGCCAAAATGCACCACGTAATTTAGATCCAAACAATAGCGAAAGACTTGTGGGGAAAAAAAGCTGTAGGTGGCCTTAAAATTAGTATTACGGTAACATAGCAGCATTAAATGCCCCCAGGCAAACAAGATCTAAACTGATCTAGCCAGGGACATTAAACATTCACCAAAACAAGAAATAAACTTAGCCAGAGAATAAATCAAAACTGTAGCATAACAGCTGCTTTTTTGGAAAAGATGCAAGTCAAGTGCCTCGTTCCCTGGAAATATGAAAGCAGGCATGGTGATGGGGCAGGGTGACTACTTTCAGGCTGTTGTGCTCGCCAGACGGGCCAGATCTGGAGCTTCCTTGTGAAGGAAGCTATTTGCAGGCTGTGCTCTTGCCAAGCGCCATGCAGGCTTTGGTGGGTGGCAGTTCCACCCAAACAGGCTAAATACTGGTTTTTAAAATGGTTTTTTTTTTTTTCTTTTACTTCTGAACACTGGATCTTATAATAAAAATCCATTAGGTCCTAGTATGGCATTGAGATAGGATTTCATGCTTCCCAGAGTGAGATACGATGAGGTTATCAGAGCAATGCTAATGCTGCCCCTATCAAGTTTTTCTTTGAGACACTTCTCAAAATCTGTTGAACTGCATTGTTTCTATCTTCGTTTCTCTTTCTGCAGAAGGATGAAAAACATGGTAGTGAGTGGCTGAAATTTCAGAGATCTGAGTTTGTTCACAGATTTGTCACTGACATGGTCTCTGATTTCAATACCTCTGCTTTTCTCCTCCATCTCTTTAAAGATAGGGGAAAAAAACCCTTATGCTTCAGGGGTTTTCAGGCTGCATAGTAGATGTTTATTACACACCTAGAGATTCTCCCACAAAAGATGCTATGGAAGTAGTTGTTCTTCTATGGGATTTTTTTGTTTGTTTTCTAACATAATTTTTTTTTCCCCATTTAAGTATCTGTCTTCTAGAAATTTGCCAGAATTTCTGTTGTCCCAAAATCTCTGCTTGTGGTCCGCAGGTCTAGGGACAATTAAAGAGAGCTCTGCAGAGGGCACCTAAGAACATTATTGCACAGCTCTGTGTGAGCTAAGAGACACCGCTGTGCATATTGTCCTGCCCATTGCATTGCATAAAGTGTGTGGAACCCCTCTAAAACTTTGACTGTATGTTTATTTCAGAAACCACTTATCCCTTCTTAATCTCTGTGAAAGCATGTTGGGATGCTGTTTATTTAAACACACATTCTACAGCCAGCCTCTTAGATCTGAAACACACACCCTGATGCGTGCGCCACCCCCCCCCCCCCCCCGATTTTCTAACCAAAAAAATGTAGTTACCTGTGTGTGTAAGTTAGCATTATAACTGCAGCCTCCTGCCTCTTAATCCCCTAACCCACAACTTCTATCTTTCTGTGTGTGGGAGACCGCAGCATGCTGTCTGTAACACTGTCCCAGACCTCGTGCTCAGAGATGCAGATGGACTCTCGAGTTGCTGTGTCAGGACATCAGACATCGTTTGCATGGCAGCATTTCTTGGGGCTTTCATCCTTCCAGCGGGGTAGGAGGAACCACCCTAACACCTGTGGAGGAGTGGAGCATGCTCCTCCCCTCTGCCCTACCTGTAATACTGTATTTTTTTAATTTTTCCCACCACCAGTTTTCTGCAAACAGATGCTGTTTTGTAAGAAAGATCAGCTCCTTGCATGTAAGCGTTCAGAGGATCAGCTGGAGTGTGGGACTGGTGTCTCATCTCTTCTCCGACTTCAAGGCTGGCTGTTGTCACATTAGATGCCAGACTCGCCTGTTGTGCATTCGCTCTGCATCTACACTGCGAAAGCATGTGAGGGAAGGGGTTGATGGTGAAAGAGGAGTGTGGGGGGCGATTCTGTACTTGCGCTCAGTGAAGTTGCTGGTAAGCTGGTCACATGAAACAAAAAATACATCAGCTCCCCTCCCCCATGCACTGGAGTGTTTCTTGGCTCTGCACCCAAACTAGCAGCTGAGCACATGACTGACTTGTAAAATGCAGTTTAAAAAAAAAAGATGGTGCCATTGCAGATGGGAAACCAGGGATGGGAGGGCTGGACTGGGGCTGCCCTGTGTGCAGCTGGGGGCTGCCGGGGAAGGGAAGGGGTATGTCTCCCTGCTGAGTTGCAGGAAGCTGGGGGGACGCGGTGCTGCGGGACGTGGGCTTGGGGAAACGTGCTGCAGGATGTGGGGCACAGAGGAAAGTGTGAGCTGCAGGAGGCAAAACGGAGGGGAACGTGCTGAACCGCAGTACTACCGGGGGAAGGAGGTGGGGGGTGCTGCATGTGGGATGGGGTGGGAGGAAGAGGAGGGCTCTGGTGCAGAGGTGGGGTGCAGGTGGTATGGGGGGCTTTGACAGTTTGACAGGTGGTTTTGACAGTTAGGCTAGACAAGTACTCTGAACTTAAGGTCTTCTTACAGGATATGAGGTCTGAAGTGACCACGACAGAGGGTGGTACTAATTTTTGCTCTTTTCTGGTGCAAGAAAGGGGAAGTTGTTTGACCATTTAAGCAGTGGAGCTCAGCATCTTCTGGTTTGAAAACTTCATTCTTTTTGCTAGTTGTGTTTGTATCCCACATTTCTTCCTTTCTGTGGGACGGAGGCTGTCGTAAACTTTTGAAATTACACTAAGCAAATATGCCCAAGGAGAGCTAAAATATGCTATTACTCTCATCACAAACCTGGTGGGGGCCTTCGAGCAAATGCCCTGCCAGGCTGGACAGCGCAGCAATTGCGCCATTCTTAGGGGGTGTACAATTACACCACATTTCTTCCTGTGTTGGGACTGTGTTGGGTGCAGCAGATAACATGAGACAAAAGAATTACTGCCCTTTGCTGTGCTTATATCTCCCTGTCAGTGTTTGTGGTTGGTGAGATCCATTGCTTCAGGTTAGGAGGAAGGTGGCTGCGTTTTCGTTGTCAACTGAAGGATGTATTGCTCCATAGGGGAGCTACAATGCATGGGTGCAGCAAAGGTTCCCAGTACCTCCCACTGCAGCGCCGGCTTTCCTTGTGTTTCATCCCACCCCGAGCACGGAAGAAGTCTTGTAGAAGCAAGAAATGGCTCTCTTTGCAGTGGTCAGTGGAGCAGATGGAGTTAGTGAATCAGTAGGTAGTTTTAATGGTCAGTTGATAGAATTCTTCATTATAGCAGCAGACTGTAGGTACTGACTTCTGTGGCCATAGGTGTTAACCCAGCACGCAGTTTGGAAGGTAAGCTCAGTGGTGAAATGTTTCCTTCCCACCTGTTCACCACCAAACCTGGAAGAAATATTCCCTTTTTGACTTGTGTCCATCACAGTGACACAAAGTAAGCCGATGGCTAGCAGGGAAAAAAGAGAGGGAATGAAATTCAGATCAGAGGCTCTTGGAAAGGCTTTATTGCTTTAGGAACTAAAGTAACTAGTTGATGGGAAAAGCAAATGCGGAATAAAGCAGAGTTGGCACAGGCATCATGTATCCCACTGGCAACATGGGAAGGATGTTATCTTGCCAGCAAGAGCAACTCGTATGTCTGGAGGGGAGAGGTAGGCCAGATGCAGGGCTTGTATGTGAGGGATGGCATGTGTGTCATGTCAGAGCTTATTGAAGGCTTTGACTGGGGCCTGAATGGTGCTTTGGCCTATGTTAGTTGTTCTGTAGGTAGATATCCTCCACCCTCCTAATGAAGTCATGGTGCTGGCTGATTTTTCAGTGGCTGCACTGACGCCGAGGCTTCAGGCTGAATCGACTGGGCTCTACCTAGCCAACTGCTTTTGGCTGAATAAGGCTGGGAACAGCTTTCAAAACAGCCTGAAGAGCAGGGGCTCTGGGGACCTGTGGCTTGTGGGGAAGGATGGGTCAGGAGGGGAGTGGGCAGCAGATGCTGTGGAGGGATGTCTCGTCAAGGGGTTTGCAAAAACCTGCTCTGAGTGCTGTAGCAAGCTCAGAAGAAGGTCCCTTGCTCAGATTACTTTGTTCTGAGGTGATCTCAAATGTGCAGTCAAGGACTATGCCTACTACTGTCCCTTCCCTTTCTATATAGTGGTGCATGCACATGCATTCAGTTTTCATGTTGCTTTGCAGTGCTGGCTTTGGTCAAGTCATAGGATCTGCTGTAGGCAAGAACCTAGGCTGAATGATGGGAGTTAGAGAAAAACACCCAATCTGGCCTGATCTGTGCCTTTGTAGGCAAGGAATGGCATGTCAGGCTTGAGCACACTTAACCCTCATGTGTTCACATCATTAATTGTGACCAAGATGACTCTCACCTATAGCTGTGAGCCTGCGCTGATTCAGTAATTTGACCTCCTTTGACTCTTGAAGTTCCTGGAACGTTACTGGTGTCTGCAAGGGCCCAAGCTCCCTGCTTGTTCTTACTGTGCACATCAGGTTGCTTTTCTTTTGCTTTATAGTCTGTACAGTAGGTAATACTCAGGGTGAGCATTCCTGCTGAAAGTAAGAGGACAGGAATTCTTCTCTTACCAGGTCCACCTGCTGGATAACCCAAAGAAAAATATTAGCCAAGTTGTTTGCTGATAAACTGAAAAACATGCATGTGAAAAGAAAAGGCAGCTTTGAATGACACCAAGTGTAGAAACTCCAATGGCAAAGGTGCACACTATGATTTTTTTTTTTAAAAGATCCATCTCTTTTAGATATTTTTAATATCTTCGTTCCTTTTGCTACTGTTGTACATGTGTTCATATCTGCCTTCAGTTAGATTATCTATGCAAAGTACAAGGTAATGAAATACTGGAAAAGAGAATAAATTTTCCTGCCCCACTCTTCAGGGTGCTCGTCGGAGATACAAATACAATTACTTAAACCATCTTGGCGTCTACTCTGTGGTGTTGATAGTCTAATTTCTGCACTACTTGAACAAAAATGTGGAAGCTCTAAGTTCGTGTAGTTAGTTCCTTTTGTTTGTTTTGTTTTTCCAGTACTGTAATACCAAGGGGTTCACAAATACAACTGTGTGAGCTTTCTGGCTGTCTTTAAGATCCATGTGTGTATGTACTTTTAGGGATAGCATTACACTTTTAGGTGTGGAGTTGTTTGTTTCTGGGAGGCTGGGAGAGCTTGGGGAAAAGCTGTTACAAGGTAATAATATTAGTGGTTTTGCTAGAGGAAAGGCTTTGTCAGAAAGTACGTCTGCCAGCATTTCTTGAAAGAAGTCTTGTATGTTTATTGTGTCCTACTGGCACTTGAACCTCCTCCTTTGTCAGTAGCTGAAGGCAAGTGATGAGGATTTCACCACCGTCTTGTTTCTCCAGCTTTCGCTGAGTGAGAAAAGGGGGTCTTTGCTGTTTCATTTTCGCTTACTCGCTCCAGCTGTGTCTTCCTGTTGGTGACTTTGACTCTTGCGCAGTTGCTGCAGCAGAGATGCTGCTGGTGGTGGTAGGGGATGGGTGCCCCTCTGCCCTCACCGTTGGGATGTTGTGTCGCTGGGGTCCTTCTGCACTGAGAGGCTGGAAAATGGACTTTGGCTTTCAGAAATGTCGCCTGCAGTGGGGGTAGTACACAGTTACAGGTTTATTAATTTTGGCTGGTCTTTAAAATGGCAATGTAGAAATACTGAAATGTAAACGTTGAAGTCCTGAGCTGCAAACAGCTGGAGGGAGGGAGAGCTTTTGGGAAGTGTCATTATATGCTTATTTTCTTGTATCTGCTGTTAGTTATTGTCAGAAAGGATATACTGAATCTACATGGGCTTCTGCTCATTCTTAAAGCCTAGTATGATTTTTTTTGTTTGTTTCTACTAACTTCTTCAGAAGGAAAAATGTTGGTGATCTAAGACTTGCTGGTATTCATAGTTGAAGTGGTGGCGTGGCATGCTGTCCTGTGCCACCCTATTGCAAATGCAGAGAGATCTCTGCTGTTTTGTAGCACAGTCTCGTTGGAAAAATAAGAGAATATGGGGGAAAGTCTGTGGCTTGAAGTGCGGGATGAGGGAACTAGCTCTCTTTTGCTGGGAATGGCTTAAGAAGTTTAAAGAAGCAAAGAAAAGCGTGAAAGAACTTGAAAGCTCAGGCTAGTCTCACATTACAAAATGTATTTTATGCAAATTCGATTGCTGTCTTTAAGCAACTCAAATGATATCTTAGCAGCTGGCACCAATTGACTATCTCCCGGAATTGGCATGATGACGGCAATCAAACTGAATTTATTGCTTTGGGTTTGATTCCTCTTCCGGACTCTTCCCATTCTCAGAAATGTAATCTAGAATGTGTTCCCACAGGAATGATAGCTTTAAGTCTCCTTTAACAGCAACGATAGAGCATGGTCTTCGTGCAGGATGAAGACAGGTGGACTGTAGTATTGAGCAGCCGGAGCGTATATTCCAGTTGAGAGCAGGAAGATTATGTATTGGTAAAGGGAGGAGCAAGATTTTTTTCTTCATGACACAGTTTCTCATCAAATAGAGATGATTCACAACCAAGCGTTAAGTTTTGTTGCTGCTTCCTTTTACTGCATTTAGGAAAGACTCTGCCTTCCCATTGGAGTGGCTAAACTTTTAGGCTGCTAAAAGTTGCTGTCGTGTGTCCCTGTCTGTCCGTGTCTCCCCCCCACCCCTTTTTTTTTTCTTCTTAAGGCAGGTGTACTAAATAAAGAGTTAGCTTTAGCCACAGGACCTCAGTATAGCTGCAGTTTGGTAAAGTAAGCCAGAAAACGCTGCAGTGGGTGTGCTCCTTTGCACATGGAACCGTTTCGAAACAGTGCTGTGTTTCTAATGCTTGAAGAAAGTATGGTAGAATTCACTTTTTCCACCTCATTTTCTGGTCACTTTCACTGATAAATCTTGGTTTGATTTAATTCAATAGCTGTCTTGCCCACTCTTTCCATTAGTTTTTAATGTTGTCTTCCACTTCTGCTTGCCAGGAGAAGGTTTGAAATAGGTGTGGTTTTGCTGACATTTGTTCCTAGAGCAATAAATGTCAGCGCTCCTTGGGCAGGTGGAGGGGACGGGGCGCAAAGGGCAGATCTCTTTCAATCCTCACCAGTCCTTTGAGGAGCTTATGGCAAGACTTTGGTTAGAAAGTGTGTTTGCGTGGCAGCTGCCTGCAGGTGAAACAAACCCCTTCTGCGCATCTCTCGGGAGCGGGAGTCAGTCAGGGCATCGTAGCTATGTCTGAAGCCGGGAGGGTTTCATGCTGTGCTGCCTGTGCAGGGTGGCAGTATCGGCACCTGACACCTAACCATCTTCTCCTGCTCCCCAGCTCAAGTTTGGCCTTCACCCCACTTGCTTGGGACTGATCTCCTTTTTGGGTTTGTTGCAGGTGTCTTTTCTCCAGACTCTGCCTTTTGCAAATGTACCTCAGCTCCACGCAGACAGGTCTCCCTGTCCTTCCCTGGCAGCCCCTTCTCCTCAGCACATCTTCCTAACAGGCTGATGAGGCACAGTGACCTTTTTCTTCATCTTTTGTTGTTGTTGTTGTTGTTGTTGTTATGTAAATGTTCTCACTTGACAGCTCTAGACTACTGCGATATGTAGATGTCCTGTGCCCTGTCTGTGAGTCTGAAAATGTTCTCCTCCAGGCTTTGAGTACCCTTGGGGGAGAAAGACATGGTGAGGAAAAACCTGCAAAGCAGCTGTGCATGTAGTGGCTAGAGTAGAAAACCGGGAACTTATTTCTGTTGCCTGCTTTTTACATCGCATTACCCTGTTTATCTGCTGAAGTTTGATGCATTTAGAACATACAGGCCAAACTATCCTCGTTTTGGTCTGCTGTCTTCTGTACTCAGGCAGGGTTGGTTTTGTTTTAACTTGCTCAGTTAGAGATTTTTAGAGCTGTGGTGTTATTAAATGTGCACGGGCACTTCTGTCCATCCATTGTGCACGAGCAGTCCTGTCCCAGTGAATGGACTGCATGTTTGTATAAAATGAAGAAGTTTCATTTTTGCAGGTCCTTAACTCTTCCGAATTATGCTAACACAATCATTCTTTTTTTCAATTAAAGTAAATCCCTAGATAAATCAAAACCCAACCCAAAGAAATGCCAGTTCTCTGAACAGGCAGTTTCTTATGAGGTATATTCTGAAGAAACCCAATACTAACACTACTAGAATGGCAGCGCAGTATTTGCAAAGCAACAATGCTAAAGGTACTTGGGTTAAATGTAGTCTCACATGCTGACCCAAGGTGCAGAAATCTTA
Source organism: Gavia stellata (assembly GCF_030936135.1). Classification (NCBI taxonomy): domain Eukaryota; kingdom Metazoa; phylum Chordata; class Aves; order Gaviiformes; family Gaviidae; genus Gavia; species Gavia stellata. The sequence goes on from NC_082602.1 coordinate 17,508,281, forward strand.
TCATATAAAGGGCTAATAAAGAGAAATAGATATTCACACCTTAGTTTGTGTATCAAACATGAGAAAGTTTTCTCCTACTGTTTTTAAGCACCATCTCCTTAAGCATTTACATTTTAAATTTTGCTACAAATAAGCCACACAGACTGCACTTTCCTGTCCATGTAGATAGTCATTGCTTCAGACTGTAGATAGAAGAATTGTCTAAATAGCAAGATTCTCTTTTTTGGCTGGAAAACAGTAAATGAATATTAGATGAGTGTTTGTAATATCCTGTACTTAAGTTTTAAGCATCAGCTATTGTTTAGGGCTAGACAGCTCTCTAAAGTAGCAGGAAAAGAGCTTAATGAAATCCAATATTTGGAAGCAAGAGGTAGATGAATTCAGACTTGGAACGGCAGTGCTAAATTTTAATGGGAGGGATAACTAACATTTGGAGTAACTTCTGTGGGTGTATGGCTTTATGTATCGCTTGAAGTCTTGAATGTGAACCCTTATGTTTTCTAAAGGATATACTATGACTTAGGCAAGTTATGGAAATTGCTGGTTGAATTTCATGGTTTGTGAAAGGTGAGAAATAGGCCTAATGTCCCAGGCCTGAGATCCTGTAAGGTAGGTTGGATGTGTTGCTGTGTTTCTGTTAGCTATGAGGTGTACTTTCACTGTGCATTGAGAATAAACACCTTGACCCCACAGATGGCTTGCAGAAGTAAGTTTGATCTTTTGGGCAGAGGGAGGAGAAATTATTTGCTTTGCAAGCTCTTGGTAAGGCAAGGTTCTGAACCCATGTAGTTTTTTCATCGTTTTTCTAGTACAGTTAAGAACACTTTGCATTTTTAAGGTTTGGTGAGACCCCATATAAGAGATGTGTTAAAGCCCAGCCTTTGACTGCTCTGCTGGACTCACAGAATTTTGTTTTTTCTGTCTCCTACTGAGAATAACCATTTTTAGATCAGAGAAAGGTAGCAAAATTGCAGCTCCATGTTTATTCCTTATATATTTAGGTACCAGGTTGTTCCCCACAAGTACCGAATCGACTCTGCCACTGATCCCTGGAATGAGAGTCAAATGCCTACACTGTGCCAAAGGCTCCTGGGTGATGAAGAAAGATTTAAAAAGGGACTCTATTTGAGGATGGGGGGGGCTCTTTTCAAGTCACAGGTTGGGCTGTGTTCTGGTGCCGCCTGCAACGGGACGGGTGATCCTGGTGGAATGGGATCCGTGATCCTCCAGGACCTGGGGCAGGAAACCTGCCCAGCCTGACCTTTCCCTGCTCTCAGTTGTGGCGGCTGGCTGCTGCAGGCTGGTGCACCCTGGCTGGAGTGTGCTTTCTCTTTGTGACTTGTGCTTAAGTTTGCCTGTTTTGTTGCCCTGGAGACAGAAGAGTATGGTATGCTTTCCCCCTGACCAGAAATAGTTTCCTGTACCTTGTGACCAGAGCGCTGTACTCCTCCTCTGGTCTCCAGCCAGGCTGTGTGGTGCTGGAGGGACGGGGTGTGGGGTGATGACCTCTTGTCACAAGTTCTGGTGTGGCTGCTGCCCATGATCACTAGCTGCCCTGCCTGCTCCCCTCCCTCTGAACGATGGTGTAGTATTTCAGGGGAGCAATTGCTTTTGATTTACATCTCCCATGGCATTTTGATGGTTATGTCATTTTGTTTGAGCCTTGCTCCTGTCAGCTGTCTGTCCTGGCTGTCAGGACTCGGTGGCTGAGTAGCACGTGGTGAGCTCTTACCTCTCCTTCCCCCTTTGCTCAGCTGTTTTTGCTGTCTGCTTCCCCGTGTCCTTGTACTTGGGAACAGATTCTCAGCAAGTGTAACTGTGCACGAGGGCAACGTGATCTGGGTGGATGAAGGATCCCCTTCTGTAGGGGTTCCAAGTAGAGCTGGGAGGGTAAGTGGGGAATTTGCAAGACCCAGGCGTGCAAGCCGGCTATGGATAGTTTATCATAAACTGTTGTCCTGCTGTAAGAATCTGGCTCGAGCGCAGAGTACGCAGCACAGCCCGTTACCTTGCAACTGTGTTTTGCAAAATTCATTTGTGAGAGATGCTGCTGAACGGGAAGCCAAGGCACCCCCCCACCTCCCCAGCACTGCAGGTGAGAAAGCAAGCGCTTGCCCTGCACCAAGGCCTCGGGAGCGTGGAAACTCTCCAGCCTTTCTTGCTGCCTGCTACTTTATTGGAGTGGTTCTGGCATAGAACTGTAAAATATATGCAACAAAAACAATAACTTCCAGGATTGAGAAGGAACGAGAGATGAAAGAAGTAATTTTCCTTCTCCCATCCCTGAACTGTAGCAGATGAGGATGTAAGCACATCTCAGTCCTATAAAATATTAATTGGGACATTTTCTACAGTTCAGCAGTGGGAAGGAAGACAGAAATCCTGCAGTGCCCTGAGCTGCTATTCCCAGCCCAGGAGAGAAAAGTGTTATGAGCTGAGATCTGGCTCAGTCTCCCGCTTCTGCTCATGACAAAGAGAACAGTTGCACAAAGCCTTCGTTTACAAAGGGAAGGGAAGACCATGCAGAGGCCATGGAGGTGCACAAGCTGTTCTCACACAGAGCAGCGCAGTGTGGCTTTGTTGAAGTGGGTCTCTAGTAGGGTTCCTGTAAATTGGAGGATGCTCCATTTCTACCAGTGATCTGGTAGCCCAACCCGCCAAGTGTCCTGCTTACTCCTGTGGAGAAGACTTGTGTCACAGGGGATGCAGAAAAGGTGTATTTTCAAGTCTGTGTGCTGAAGATCTGCTACAGAAGAAATGTCAAGAGTAGGCAGGTACTGCTTCTTCCCCTTGCCATGTTCTTTTTATGGCTGGACTGGGGAGGAAATGCAGTCCTCACTTCTTGCCTCTTTCTAGGCACCTGCATCCCCAAAAGTGTTAAGGTTTAGCAAGGGCCAGGGCTGCCTAAAAGATTTGCCTCTCTCAGATTCTTTCAGTGAATCTGTGCTTGTCCAGTGTGAGCATTTCACTTGAGAGAATGGGGGCTTTGTAGTGAAAGTTCAGGACTCAATCATTGCTGTAGTGAAAAATCTCCTGTCTGAGCCTCAGTGGCTAAAAGGCCCTCTGCTTCTTGGCTGAGGTGGGCAGAGCTGCTCTAGCTCCCTCGCCTTTCCTTGCACTCACACTGTTACATTTTGAGGGAGGAAAAACTGGTTTTTTACTCTCCTTGTTATTTTTTCTTTAATCCAGATGACAGTTGTGCTCAAACTGATGTTGCCTTTGGGCTGAAATAAGCATACTTAGCATTTGGGCAGAACTTCTTGCCTGGAGATCTCAAAGTGCTTGATCAGCATTTCACCAGCAAGTCTGTCCATGGGTACTGAAGTATGGTTACCTTTACGGATCACTGGACCTGGCAGAGTTCCCTACTTCATGTGATGGCTGTGCACTAGCAGGAGTTGTGTATTTCTCCCTCCTACTCGGCCCTTCTTCTCCAGTGTTTCTCGGGAGTGGAAGCAGGTCCTTTTCCCCTTTCATGTGGGCTATTTCTTCAGAGACCTTTCCTCCTCCTCTCCAGCTTTTGGAGAAGGGGGTAAGTCTTGGAAGGGATGTCACTGGAAGTGGCTTTGCGTATTTGTGAGGCTGATGGAAGAGCAGTGTCTTTGACTCTGCTGCTACTCACTTTGAATCTCAGTAGGGAATATCAGTTTAGTGCTAACTGTGGTGGAAGCAGAGGTCCTCTTGCAGCTTCAGCTGCACAGCCCTCGCCTGAAACAGCTGTGAGGTTTTGGGAGACAGTCATCTTCCAGCAATTCCCTGCCCTCTGGATGTCTCTTGGGTCACTGTGTTCTTTTCTCTGTTGAATATGAAAAAGAGCTTAGTTCAGAGTTGTGCTTAACACCTTGTTTCTTATTCTCTTTCAGATCACCAGAAACTGGAACGTGAAGCTCGAATCTGCCGACTTCTAAAGCATCCAAATATCGGTAAACCTCCTAGGGCTCAGAGGGATGGGGGTGAGAGAGGAGTAATGTGTCTCATCTAGTAAGAAACAGATGTGTTCTGAATGTTCACAACAACTCCTCAAACTTGCCTGTTGAAATCACCTCAGTTTCTCTCTTTGACAAATTCTGCATATGACCCCGTCCCATTCCTTAGCATCCTGGCCCAGATGTTCATTAAAGTGTGCTGTATTCCCATCTGCTCGCCCATGCGGAGCTGTCCCTGCTCCTTGGGTGATGCATGACTCTTGTTTGCTCATCTGACATTCTGCAATGGGAGTGAGCTGTTGTGTTTGTTTTCCCCACACCTGTCTTCTGTTTCTTCTTCTTAGCAATTTTTGACCTATCAGTTTAAATGCTGTATTCAGTGACATCCCCAAAGTTAAAGGAGGGTGGGCTAATATGTCACCTCTTTTCATTACAGTGGCCACTTAACTCTAAAAACAAGAGACCAAAACCAAATTTCCCATTTTGGCAGTGGTGAAAAAAAGAAAGAGTAATGGAGCAAAGGGAGTAATTTTGTCTAGAAATACAGGAAGAGGCAAAATAAGGTGCAACTTCAAACCAAAACTACATTATTTCCTGAACTGTAGAGAGAGGGCATAGGTTTTTATCTAGTTCTAAAGCACCATGGAAGTTTTTCCTAAGTTTTCTTTTAGGGAAATTTCACATGGCTGAAAGTTGCTTTGAGCAAAGAATTTGGACCATTAATAATCCCCTTTTTAGGATCTTTAAATAAAGCCTCTAGGATCCTAGGTAATGAACTGCCACCTTCAACCAAACCACTGTTGAATATCTCTGTCTGGGAAACTGGTGATGCATTACATTGTCTTCCTTTTGCATAACCCTATCTGTCAGTGTAGATAACGTTTTAAGGGCATCTGTCTGGGCTCCCGACTTTCAGCTTCATAATCATTTGCTCATATCCGCTGAAGACCTGGGAGAGGAAAGGTACCTGACAGCATACCCTGTGGACTAGCATCTGTAGCCTATCTCGTATGTGACGAAGAAACAATTTCCACAAGCTCGGGACCTCAGAAAATGCAAAGCATTTCAATAGCAGCTTTTTGGCAGAAAGAGCTTTGTTGTATCTGAGTGTGGTTGTGGAGGTATAGCATAAGGAGAGGAGCAGTGCCCACCTTCGACAGTAATTTGCACTGGTGAATATATTGGCTGGTAAATTTATTGCTTGGCAATATTCAGGAGGACTAAAACTCATATTAGCTAGTTATTGAGCTTCATTTGCCCCATAAGACTTGCTGCACTTAGTTTAGTAGGTGATGTCACTTTTTATTTTGGCATTAACTTCACTTTCATCATCTCTCCTTTTTATAATTTCTTACATCTTTTCTTGCCAGGCCTTTCACAGAGTAAATCTTACATACAAGAGGAAGACCACTTTTATAAGTAAACCGCACTGAAAACAGAAACATATTACATTCCTGGTTCAGTTCTACGGCTTGTTCCTCATCTGTTATGAGTGGCAATGCTTGTCTCCTGTTGTATTGTGGTTTGGAAAAGACAGTTTCGGGGAAATGTCAGTGGTTCTTGCATTTTCTACAGAACGTTTCTTGTCTTCCTAGAAAGAACAGTTTTTCTTTTAAGATAAAGAGACTAGTAATTCTAGTAACCATCAATGGATGGTTACAAATAGCCATAAAGGAATTAAGTTTTATGCCTACAACACAAAGTGTGTTGAATAAGACCTCGGGAAGTCATATGTTCCATTCAGCAGCCCTGTGAAAACCTTTTATACCTGGCTGGTTGCAGGCATGTTTGTTCTTAAAAACCTTTAATGCTTCCACAGCCCCTAGTGGCAATCTTTCAAATTTTTAGTTTTTCTGTCAGTTAGACATTAGAAAAAAAATATTTTGCTGCTATCTTAACTTGTTGTTTCTAGTTCTATCTGGAGTATATGTGGAAAGGAGTTTTTCTTTCTTGTAACAACCTTTTACATATTTGAAGACTGTTACCATGTCTCTTTTTAGTCTTCTTTTTCTTCAGACTAAACAAACCCAGTTCTTTCAATCTTTTCTCATACGTCATGTTTTCTAGACCTCCAGTATTTTTTTATTTTTTTTTTCCTTCCCTGGACTCTCTCCAGTTGCTTCATATCTTTCTAGAAATGTGATGCCCAAAACTGGACATAATATTCTAACTAAGGCCATGTCAGTGCTAACTAGAGGGGGAAGAATCGCTTCACCTGTCCTACCAAAGATACTCTTGTTTTGTACATCAACTTGTGAAACTTGCTATTTAAATACATTGTTGATGCACATTTGTTTTCTGACGCAATATTACTCCAGACTATTTTCTGCAGAACTTCTGGCAAGGAAATAATTTTTCCATCTTGTATAGATGAGGATTCCTATCAAAGTATATATTACATTTGTCTTTATTAAAACAAATAGGAAGAAATCCATTCTGTGCGTCCCCCCCCAGATTTGTCAAGACCATTTTGATTTATCCTCTTGTAGTATAAAAGCGTTGCAACTCCCCACACAGCAACGTGATCTTTAATAACAATGCCATATATTGTATCATGTAGGTAATTAATAACACTGTTGAATACTGTTGGACTCTGGACAAACACTTGAAGATGTCACTTGATACATTGTTTCAGTTTGACGGTGATCAATTTTGAGTTTGTATTTTTTAATGAGTTGTATACACCATTATAAGCTAGTTCTGAATACAGTACACATTTTTTCTAATTTGCTTATGGAAATAGCACACAAGATGCTGTCAGAAGCCTTGCTGAAGTCCAGATGCTACATGCATTGCTGCTTTCATATTCCTTAGACTTGTTACATTGTCATAGAGAGGAAACATCTTGTTCTGACATAGCGGTAGGTTTTTTCCTTGAAATGTGTATTAGCAGTTAGTAATCACCTAGTTACTGCCACTCTATGTCGTAAACTTTTCTGGATGAATACTTAGTGTGTTGCCTCAGCGTGAGCTATGCTAGTAACACTGCACCAATCCTGAAGAATTCTGCAGATTTTGTACTTGCTTTAATTTCTCCAATAACTTTTGTTGTTACTGTTTTCGTTGCAAACTGCATTGCAGTGTGGCCTGCTCTTCTACAGTGACCTGAGCCTCTGGTGAGTCTGGGGCTGAGGATTGAAAGTTAGGACTCTGCGAGATGGGCTGCTTTTCTCTCCTGCCTGTGCACAGGATGTAAAGCAAACCTATTGTTGAATTTGTGGTTCTTACCCATTTGCTGCAAGACAGTTGATTCTGCTATGGAGATTCTGGACTGCAACACACTGACCATAACACTGCTACTCCAATAAAATAAAGGTTACTCTAGGTACAAAATAACGGTGATATTTCTATTTGCTGTTGGTCTTTGTGAAATGACCACTTTCTGAGTTATCCTGACATGCTTTCATCAAATCTCAGCCCTAATTATAGGCTATTGCTCTGTAATTGGGTGTTTTGCTTGTCTTTAAATGCACATTATGGCGAAGGTAATCACAGTGGAGTAATCCTCCTAAGAGCTTAGTGTTGCGGAAAGGTTTTTTGCCTGGGCAGGAGAAAGTTGACTTGAGGCAATTTTCTGATTTCCAACTCATGGTATGTACCATGTTCTCATTGAGAACCATCTATTTGAATGTGCCATTATAGCTGGTCCCTTCAGACTTCAGTCCAGTAGAGAAAGGACTTCTTTACCTAACTTTCAACTTTTTTTTTTTCCTCCCGACAACTTTCTAGAGTATTTTGCCTTCTGGTCCAGAAAACCCTTTTGCCAGCCATGCTTACCAAATACAGCAGAATTGAACAGAGATCAATCAGTGATCTGTTCACTCCATCCTGTTTTAAAGGCGAAAAAGATGCGCCCATTACTGAGGATATGGGAGTGTTAAAGAGAGGCAGAAGGCAACATCATTAAAACTCCACTGTCTGTAAGCAGATAAAATGCCTGTGGAAGTTGGCAAGAGTCATGGCTCCATGGGGAATTCCACTTCTTGAACAACTTACTGTTCCAGTGATTCACTTATCTATAAATCTTATGGGCATTTGACATGGATGTATTTGGGAACATGTAGAAGAGAATGATGTGGCTCTTCTCCCTTGGTCCCTGCTTTGCAGGAACAAAGCAGGTTTCTATAAGCACGCTTATAGCCCTGACCCTTCATTTGCAAACACTTTCCTGATTGTGCCACTGAAGCTTGTGCAGTGGCTGAGGTAAAATAAACTTCACCATTGCCTTCTGCTTGTTGTAGAGCTAAACATACAGTGTGTTGAGTATCGACCCTTGCTTACTGGAACAGCTCTTTTGGTTTTCTGCTTAGCTGTAAACTTAATTTCAGTCAGTCTGTGTATTTGATTTTTAAGTCCTGTAATTCATTCACTACATAGAGATTCTTTTGTGGAGAACTCATTTTTTTCCCATGCTTCTTGCTACCCATCAAATATTAGAGCAGTGACAGAGTTGGGAACCCCAGGGTCTTCCTGCAGGTTTGTTCAGTGCAGATCTGAAGTTCAGCACAGTGCTGAACATGACCTTCCCTGTCCTAGGACTCCCAAAGCAATAATGATGCAAAATTTGATAAAATTCCAAATTTATAGTTTTGAAAACTCTTCTCCAGCATTCCTGTGTTCTTTTACCACAGTAGGATTGGGGCTTGTTCAGTGCACCATGAAGTCTGCTCTGTGCATGGATTTTGTCCACCAAGTTGTTAGCTGTTGCCCTTCTCCTCCTTCTAAATTTTCTTTGTTACGCCTGTCTAAATATGTGCCTTGTCTTTGGATCTGTCACCAGATGATCTGTACTCTTTCTTAGCTATTTTTAACTCAACTGCACAAAAGTAGTTCTTGAATATCTGTTGTTCATAGTTCAAACTGAGCACTTCTGGTCAGTTATTGTGTCCTAGCTCGTGGCAGCCTTTGCTGTGAAGAACTGCATGCACTTAGGTCTAGGATAATAAAAATACATATTTTAAGAGAGGCTGGTAGTAGCCCAAGAGCCAGAGCCAAATTCTGTTTCTGATTTCTGCTTTCATATCCTTTGCTGAACTGCTTCAGAGTTAATTTATTTGAGGGAGTTTATAGCAGTAGTGAAATGCTGTCCTCAGCATCTATCAGAATTATTGCTTTTTCAGGTTTTTCCTACTTCTCACTTTTTCTCCAAGATACACTTGCACTTGAATTCTTTTTATTTTAACTTCTATCTGTTGGCTTCTCTCAGTATAAACCACAATTTTGGACACATCCCCATTTAAAATGGGGAGAAAATGGTATTGAAATCTGTGAATTAGAAGAAATTCTTTTGACCCAGTTCAGTTTTATTTCCTTTGACAAGTGGTCTGTCCGCCTAGTACCTTTGTCTTGTGGGAGTGATTTTGATGGATGTGTATAAAAAAAGGCCTCCAGTTTGTGTGCCCTTAAATGACGGTTACGATCAAGATGCGAATTACTGCACGGACCAAGAAGGATGCTGTGCTTCTGTGTGCAGCCCAGCTGGAGAATCCCACAACACTCCCAACTAACCGGGGTGGGAAATGTAGTGGTATCAGCCACTACTTAAGGTTTGCTCATTCCTCATTTTGAGACACTACTGTTGATAAGCAGGCCCTCACTTTTTCCCCCCTGCTGCCACTGGGAATGTTTTCATGTCACCTTTTCCTTAACAAGAGATTTAAATTGCTTCCTTAGTGAACAAGAAAAAAACGTAGGCTGTGTTTTGCTGTAAACAACAGATTTCCTTGTTTTCATTTGGCTGCAGACATCCAGACTGCCTTTGCAATTGGGACAGAAAGGTTGTGATGTGCAAAGAATAGTTAAAATGCTGGGGATTCTCCAGTGGTTTGGCCATGCTTGCTGCCCTATGGAAGCTCAGTGGTTTCCAAGTGGGATGCTCCTGGGCATGGCCCGCTGTTTAAAGCTCCTGCCCTGTGATTTCTGTTGCTGGGGGACTCCTCCTTTTCTCAGATGAAACTGGTAGAGAGGAGGTGTGGGGAAGGTGGGGGGGGGGGGGGGGGGGGGGGGAGAAGAGCTTGTGGCAAGAGTTACGCTTTATGGATTTCTCAGTTACTGAACAGCTTTTCCTTGGAAGTGTCATGGGGCTGTCTGAGAGAATAGGAAGTTGCTGTGCTTCCTAAGAGGTGAAACAATGATGTTCTTGGCCTTACGCCTTTAACCTGCTCTCCTTTTCCTCCCCCACCCCACCAAAAAAAAACCCCAACCACCAAACACTCAATAAAACCCCAAACAGAACATCAGCTAGAGTGCTTTCCTGCTGGAAAGTTTGAGCCTTTGAGCTGCAAGTTACCGTTTATTGTTTCCAGTCCCTGCGCTGTTAGGGATTTAGGTAAGTGCCTGTGCATGTCGGGCTGAGAGGAGGCTCCCCAAAACCTCAGTCAGTCCAGCTTTTTATTTCTCATTCTGATTCTCCCGGTTACTTCTTTCACTAACTATTTTTTATTTACCTCCTCTTGTTTTCTCCTTTTTCTGCCTTCTCTTCATATAGCTTTTCCTGTAGTTTTAAGAAAAATGTTTCTCCATAATTCCACGCAATTTGGGAATGGAGTAACAATTGCATTTTCTTCCTTGCCAGGGGATATATTTATTCTGTATGTCTTTGTGGTCTGTACTAGAGAGGTATTTGGATTCCATTATTCATCTATTTATCTGCGAGATTTATCTGCATGCAAGCAATCCCTTAAAAAAACCCAAAAATAGTGGGATGATGGCCAGACTCAGTGCAGTCAAACTCAAAGGTACTGCAAAAGTCAGAGGAGGAGGATTCCCCTACTTTTTTTTTTTCCCTCTCTCTAGTTAGAATAGCATTGAGGAAATGGAAGGGAGCCTCCTTTGGGGTTCCCCCTGCCTGAACACCAAACAGAATGGAGGGACAGCTGCACTCTGGTGAAATTGTGCGGATGACAAGCTGCCTTTTGAACAGAGCTCGCCACTGTGGCAAGGTTTCATGACTGTCCTGGGCAATGCAAGAAAGGAGTTGTGAAAATCGGGATGATACTGCAAGGTTGGGGGGATGTCAGGCAGAACACCTGCCTGCATGGGCAGGAGCACTGCTTTGCAGCACCAAAGGCTGGTTTGTCCCTGATAGCAGAAATGTGTGTAGCAAAGTTGCAGAGCCTGTAAGAGAGACCTAAAATTTGTCACAGCCTCTATCTTTATTTTATTAATTCTAATGAAGTGGGTGTTCTCTGTGTATTTTCTTTGAGATACCACTAAAGTTAACTTCATATTATTTTGGGGGTTTTTAGAAAAAGGTCTTGTATAATACTAGTGGTTATCAAAAGTACTTCATTTATCTGGTATGTGGATAATCGGAAATTAGTTATAACAATTCTGGATGGTTGTGATTGCTCTGTTATCAGGAGAGTAGGAAATATTCCTGCTAATGCACTCTTGGCTCATGTAATGTTTAAGTAGGGCATACTAAATGTTATGTATCATGGGCTGAACTTCAGCCTTTCAATACAGACATTGCAAAATCAAAGGAAAAATAACATTTAGTTGGCGCTGAAATGTTTTTAAAAAAATGCTTCGTGTTTTCTTTTTTTACTTTTGATTTTTAGCTCTGCCGAAGGACCAGTTTCTTAACAGGAAAGATACTGTTCTCCCTACAACTTCTTTCTAGGCTGTGAATTTCTGTACATAAGGGAGTTTCCCCTGACTTGGTACCATGTATGGCAGAAAGAGCACTGCTTTAACCTCATTTTTTAGGGCCAGAGTGTTAAAAAGGTTACAGCAAGAACAATGGCGGGGGGGGGGCAGTGCAGAACCACCTCTGTGTGCATGTGTGCCTTTTCATAAACCCTTAGGACTGTTCCTTGTCTTTCTTTGCAGAGCCTGCAGCAACTTGGTTCTGCCTGAACCAGAGCAGAGTCTTAACAAGTCCTTCTCTCTTCCATTTTCCAAAGCTTTAAAGTTGCAATTGGTGTGAAATGCTGTGGGCTTGGGGAGTTTACAGCAAGCTGGTATATATCCGGCATGCTGTAACCTCTCTGTGTCGGATTTGGGAGGAGGAGGAGGAGGAGGAGGAGGAGTGAAAGAGTCCACCTTCCTAAGGGACTGGTTAACAGCAGCATGCTATGTCCTGTTAGCTAACTGTCCTGCTGCTGTTAGCTACTGCTCTAACAAAGCTGGTCATTAGCTACTGGAACAGATGATTTCTGGAGGATTATTTGCATTACATAATTTAATGCTTTTTAATACCAAATTTTTAATTAAAAGGAGAGTCCTTTTGGAATCAGCCCGAGCAGCTGCAGCTGAATTCTGTGTGTTTAATGTAATTAGAGAAACAGCTGGGGTGGGAGTTGAGCACCCAGCTCACAGGCAGTCACAGGTTGGTGGTGGCTCCTCATGGGACAGGCATCCTGAGTGATGTGAACCACGCAGGAAGCATCCTGGCGCACGGCCAGGCTCAGAGGTGGTGGGACAATTCCTATCTTGGCTTCCCAGGCTGGTGAGCAGCTGGGGAAGCGGGGAGTGGGTGGTAGCCATCTGTGTCAGTTGACTTGTCGCTTGTGCTACCATGGACGATAGTGCTCAGTTTGCAGTCTGTTGGGCCATGTGTGTTTGTATCTGTAGTTTCAGCATCTCCTGGCACATTGCAGAATATCTTTGGAAGAGGGCATCAGGCGGGTTTTAGCCTCCCAAGTTTATTCTGCTGCTTCTGGCATGCACTATCACTTGAAATATGCCCCTTTTGGTATCTCTTACCTCCTCCCTTTCTCCGTGATACAGGCAAATGTCTGATGTCTGGTTGGAAACTGCTGAGAAGTGAAGCTGTGGCTGTTTTCTAATGAGTGGCTGACCTTTAAATAGGATTGTTCAGTCCAGAAGATCTCAGAGCACTTCTGAGTTTGCACTACTAAGGCTGTGTGAAAGAATTACTGCTTTGCAATTACCATGACCCAGGGGACAACCAGAAATCTCTGTTGCCTTGTATTGGCTCTGCTGCAGGTACTGCCAACACAGACAACTTAATTTGAGAGTCCCAAATATTATATAATAACAGCACGCGATGTGTGTTGGTGCAGAGGTGGTCAGCTAATAGTGTCTTTTACATTCCCCTAGTATCCAAATGCTTTACACTTGGGAACACCAGTGAACCTAGATTTAGCAGACAAGATTACCCTACCTTGTAGCTTGAACACTGTCCCTAAGGACAGGCAAAGACTCCTACTGCTATGTAGGAGCAAGTATATTTCAGCCCATGTTACCCTCTCCTAAGCAGAGAATGAGTAATTGTAAAGTGAAGATACTGGGAATTGTCCCGTGAAATTCTTCTGCTTGTGTACTTGCCTTTTGCTGTGACTTGGGTAACTACTTTGCTTGCACAGATTTACTTGCAGCAGGTTTCCAGGAACCATCCTGTGTTACAAGAGCCTGCCTGCCTCAACTGTGGGCTGAGCCCCTGGGCAGCCCTGCTCCACTGTTTGCTGTGGACGTGGGATACAGGGTAACGTTCATCCTGCGGTGTATGTGGCAGGCATAAATGCTCCTGTCCTGTTATGCTTGACATAAGAGTAAAAAGATGATAATATTCTGCACGCTGGGCGGAGTGAAGGGAAGATGTGGGTCAAATCTAGGCTAGGCATAATCTTGTTTGTGACCCCAATATTAATTGGCCTTTTAAGTGTGACCCTTTAAAAATGAGATGCCTGTTGCTTTTCAATATCTTTTTATGTTCCTGTAGTTCAGGTGGACTTTTATAAAAACTGAAAGCTCTTTTCTGATTTCTTCATGATTCACTTCAACTTTTGCATTCACAGAGTCTTGCTTTGTGTGACTCAGCAGCAATTTGCATTGGTTGTTAGGGTAGTACAGTTTGTTAGAAGAGAGATTTTCCTCTTATGCTCAGTTGCTGTGTATCATGCTCAGGCATCAGAGAGCTGCGGCTGCCTGTACAGGGTCACTTTATTTAGGCAGGGAATGCAAACCACGTGGCATGACTGTTACTGCATTGCTGTTTCTCATTAAAATGCTTAATTTTATGTAGTTAATATCATAGCTTATTAATATTATTTCTTTCTAAAATAAAAGCAGTACATGCATGAGGATGTTAAAACACTTTGACGTATCAGCTTGAAGTTTTGTTTTTGAGGCAAGATTTCCATTGAGACTCTGAAGACAGCAGGCAGAGAAAAGTAATATTCACAGCACACGTTCTTAGAAAGTGCTTGAACTCCTGGTACCCAGCTGCTGTTAAGTTCAGTAACCGCAGCACATCCCCTTGAGCCACTCACTGTGGTATCAGGCTCTTTGCAAATGTTCTGGAATTCATTAGGGCCTTGGGCCTGACACACACACCCACACAAGGCAGAAAATAATTTGCGTAACTTGCATCAGGTGGTATTGAAGATCTGAGTTTTTGGGGAAAGGGAGTGTTTTGGTCTCACTGTTTTTCTGTTGTTAGTTATTTTTCCAAAAGGCCAGCTTTGTGGGAAATGCTTCCTATACAGGTAAGACCAGTTTATGTGGGATGAGGCTGGAGAGGAGACTGAGGGAAGAAAAGGGTGCTTAAACCAGTTAGCTAGATTGTGCCTTGTGTGTAGTGATGCATCGCAGCTCTTTGAGCGTGCAGAGTTACAGCTGTGCATTTAAAGTCAAAGGGACAGTTTTAGGTAGCAGTCTCTTGTTACCCTCGGTGGAGTACCACTACAGTACCAGATTCAGGACTGTATATGAAGAGAGTTAGGCTTTTTTTGTGTCCTGCTGAAAACATTGTTTCATCAAGATGCTGTGCTGAAACCGCTGCTTATCTCTCCCAGAATCTATGTGCTTTTTGGAGATACCATCCAAGTGGTGATGCACACTTTCTGCTGACCGACCAGCTGGTATTGTTGCGGAAGATGTTTCTATGTAACAGTCTGTGACTGATTCTGCTCCTTTGGATAGCATTTGTTCTGGCATTGCTTACTAGTGCTGTGTGGTTTTTATTTATTATTTCTGAAGTTATCTGTAAGACTTGACCGTCTTACAAAATTAGATGTGCTGTGAACTCTACGAGTCCTCTGTTCTTTGTGTGGATGGGACTTTTTTCTGTGCTGTGACTAAAACCTTGGGTAAAGTCTTTCGCCATATCCTGTAACTGATTTAGTGCCTGGTTGTCTGACTTGCTTCTGTTTTCTTTCTTACTCCCCTCTCCTTGTCTGTTCTTGCTAACCATTGTAGTAAGTGCTCTTTCATCCATCAGAGACCTTTGACATGGGAACAGTCATCAGGTGACCCTGAGTGTGCGTAGTGTTGGCAGCGACTGATTTCCTGCATCTCTAAGAATCCCTGTTAAGAGTGTTTGGCTAGGAAGGAAATATGGTTTGAATCGCTGTTTCTGGGAGACAGAATCAGTTAATAGAAATAATCTACCTCATCTTCTGGTGAATAGAGTGAGATCAGGTTCTTCGGCAAGTATTGGACTCTCTTGTAGTTGGGTTGTCTTTTGGAAGACGCTGTGTTGCTGTTGTGCAACTTCCCTGTTGCTGCGACTTGCGACTCTTTCTGTGATGTGTGCGTTTGTCTAGCCTGCTGCACTAGACATAGATGTCACTGCTCCCCTGACGAAAGCAAAAAAAGGGTTCTGTAATATTTTTGAAGAAAAGATTAACTGAATGAATACTTTTATTTTTAGTTCTCCATCTTCTTATCATGGATAGTCAGTTTTTGGGAATCCTTTACCCTCCAGCATCTACATATGATTATATTTTTCACCCTCTCGTGTCAACAGGTTATACAGGTATGAGCTGCCTATGTGGCCTCTGCTCAACTGCTTGGTTGAAGCTGACCTTGTGGGAGTAGTGGAGACGTTAGATAGTGTATCAGGACCAGCAGCCTGTGGAACAAATGGGATCTCCTTTTCATGGGAAAATGTCCGAAACAGAGGGCTGTCCAGTACTTGGGTTCCTGTTACCCACTCTTGGAACTGGCCATTTGGGAACCTGTGTCCTGCCTTCAGGTGGAGGGCACTCGCATAGGACGTCTTTAAAGCAAAGAGGGCTCTACACTGTCTGGAAGGTGGAGGTATCAGATGGTATCTGATGTTTGTGTATCTTTATGATGAATGTTAACACAATGTGGATCATATTTATGTACCAAAGTGGAGAGGAGGCCAAGAAACTTTAAAAAAGCTTTTATCCTTGACATGAGCTAAAGGTGGTGGAGTTATTTCTGAATATACAGTATTTCATGGGCTGGCTGAGTGGTTTTGGAAAAGGCAGATCATGTTTTTAAGCTGACAGGCCCTGGTAGTTAGCACTATATTGGAGAGCAGAGCACTTTAACTTGTGTGTCAGCAGAGTGGCATCAGGGCTGCCGATTGCAGTATCCTTGCTGGTCAGGAAGGCTCTTGTGGCTCTGCAGGAAGGTAGGTAAGCAAAACGTTAGGGTGAAAGGGCACTGGGTGCTCTTGTTCTTCTGCTGGGTATTGCTTTTGTTTCTTCCCATCAGCATCGGTATGGAGTAGGTATGGGCTGGAATTGAAAGTCACAAGAGTTTTGATATATTCAGACTTTTCTTAATCTTTTTTGACTCCCCTCATTGCTGCCCCCTCCACACTTTAAGCCTAATGTTTTGAGCTGTTGCTAATTATTCCTGTCCCGGGTGTCATCTTTCCTAATAGCTTTTCTGGGTTTTGCTGTTCTACCATTACTCCCTGAGCTTTGTTACCTCAGCAGATTAAATCCTGGGCAGATTTTGTTCCAGCGCCGCTCTGGGCCATAGCAAGGAAGCAGCTCCCTTGTTAAGTTAATGACCTGCGTCCTGCCTCCAAGGCCTTCTTTTGCTGTGCAGCCCTAGGGTGATGTACAGCATCAGTATTTATGAACTGCCTCTGTCCTCCTGTCATGGTTCCTCACCTAAGGATGCAAATAGTGTTTTACTGTCCTTGAAGGCTCTTTCTGCTGCCTCTGCCAGTCTCTGCCAGCTGAATTGCTACTTCCTTGCTTTTTCATAATGTATTTGACGAAATTGCTTTCCTCAGGACAAATAAATAGCACCAATCAGCTCATTTATGGTTTATTTTCTGATGTAATTTGCTGCCCGCGTCTTTGAGTCAAAGTTTATCGTTCACTATTTCTTACTTCTACCTGCAGATGTATTTGCTGTTCCCTTTTCAAGGCGACTGCTCTCAGCTTGCTGGGAGCTCTGCTCCTCCTCTGTCAGGATTTCATTCATGCTGCTCTCCTGCCTGCTTGGTGTTTTTTGCAGTGCTTCAATGACCTTTCAGGTGCCAGAGGAAGGAGAATGGTTTTTTGTGCACACCAATCATCAGACATGACCTTATTAGCACATTCAGCTTTCCTTGAAGTTTCTCCATCTGTTCCCTCTTCATAAGGTCCCTTCACAGACTTTTGCCCATGTCCTGGGCCTCAGGTCTAGTTCATGTGCCTGTCTCCTGCATTCACCTCATAGTTTTGTGCGGTGGAGTGAAAACTGCCTTGCACTGGGAATCCAAGTGTCTGTTTCAGCCACTTCCCATCTTGTTTCCAGTCTTGAATGGAAATCTTTTCTCCTAGGAAATACCCTTCTTCATGCTTGTGTTTTTGTAATGCCGCCTCTGCTGGTTTCTGCCAAGTGCTCAGGAGGCAAGTTTTCTTGTAAACACAAAGTTGTATTGCATTGAAGTTATTACAAGGCCAACTAAAACTGCTTACTTGGAAGAAAATTTTTTTTGCAGTGAATGATTTGAGGAACATAGTTCTTAAAGGTGATGTGTCTCTGTTTTCATGCTGTAGGAACAGCATGTTGTGCCTGAAACACCTGCTGTACTGGTATTCTAACTGTACGTGCTTGTTTGCGGCATTATGCTGTGTGGAGTGCTCCTCCCAAACCCCTGCGGTTAGATGCAGTAGAAAAGCTAAGGAAAGGAAATTGGCCAAGGGACCATCCCAGAGAGCTTGTAAATAAAGTCGGGAAAAATATAGGAAAGTACAGGCAGAAAGAATAAGGAAAGAATTAAATCCTTTTCGGAAAGGTACTGGCAGTGGTCTGTACACATCTGTGCTACTCTCAATTTTGAGTTTGTGTGTGTTTGCGTGCATGTGGAAGGGTGCCTTAGCAAAGGAGAGTTGCAAGGAGGATTAGAGGAGATCATTGAGAGCATTTGCAAAAGCTGTTCCATATGAGGTAGGAGCATGTGCCAAGTGCTAGTTTGAAATATTCCCAAGATGGTGATGGTAGCTGATGTCATGCACCAGTAAGAGGTGCAAACTGACCTCTTGATACTGGCAGAGAGAGAATCATGATGTTAGGAAAAGTCAAGACAGGTCACCTATATTTTATGTGGAAGAGAATGAAAGACAGGGAAGGGAGGCAAAGGAACCATTGAAGTGACAGAGCAGGATAACGAGCTTTTTCTTGCAGGGATGAGAATGGCAACGTTACTTCGGTCAATACGTAATTACAAGGTGTTGCGGTGACTGAGACCCAGTGTAGTCTCAGACAGTTGCTTTAGTTGGGTGAATCAATACTGAAGGACTACAGACAGTCATGTGAAGAAGACAACTCATCCTAGTCAGGGGGTGAAGGTTTAGGAATTGAGTCAAATAGGATTGCTAGCTTGTGACTCTGATTGGAAGGGAAAATAGTGAAGTTTTCCAGCAGGAGAGAAAAGCAAAAAGTAGTGGGTAGGTAGCAATATGAAATTAAGGGCTTAGTTTCTCCTCTTGGGTTAGAATTAGTGCTTAGGTATCCAAGAAACATCAAAGAAATTGAGATTTTTGATTCAGACAGGAGGAATTGGCACTGTGCTGGCTGCATAGATATAACAGTTATTGCCCATATGTAACATGCGGGAAGGAGGACGGAGCCCCAGAGACTCCAGAATACCAGGGGATGGTGGCTCATCTTGGGGGCAGCCGCAGTTAAAGGGGATGAGGAAAGGGTAAAGTTATCAGTTAATTTAGGCAATAGGAGCAGAACTAGGAGGGGATAGGTAAGGAAGCTGAAGGAAGATGGAATTTTGAGAAGAGGAATGTGATCAGATATGTCAGTGGTAACAGACATGTCAGGAAAGATGAGACAAGAAACTGGCTTTGAATTTTGGGTAAGGGTTTGGGTTGTAAGTCAGAATGAAGTGAGGGAAAGGAGGTAAAGGGAGGGAGCTTCATGGAGCTTTACAGATGAAAGGCAGAAGGGAGATTAATGGCACTGACATGCAGATAGGGTTGGAAGTAAATTTTTGGGTTGGGGGCTTGTTTGGAGATTCTGAAAAGGGTTTGTTTTGGGAAATAAGAATGGGTGGGGAGAGACTGCGAAACATGAGCATGGAGGAAAGAGTAGGCAGGTGTGAAAGGAGGGTAGTGAAGCATTAGAGAAGGAAAACGAACAGGAGGTCAAAGATATTTAGAGTTTGTTTTGACGCTGGGGAGGGGTGGGTGTATGTGAAGGACACCCATCTGTTCTTTTGAGATAACGGAAGGAAATAGGTCACTTAAGTGAACACACAAAGCAAAGGGCATGGGGAATTAATAGGCTGATTGGGTTGAGGAAGAACTTGGCTGTGTGTATGGGTTTGATTTGTAAAGTGTCATATTTGCTACATGCTCTGTAAATCTCCATTTCTTGATTATGTTTTTGCAGTGCGGCTCCATGACAGTATTTCAGAAGAAGGTTTCCATTACCTCGTCTTTGATCTGTAAGTGTCTGTCTTTGGCTTTGATGCTTCACCAGTGATACAGGCACATGGATGGTTGACTAAGAGTGGAATAAAAAGCACCTGCATTAATATAATTTTCCTTTTCTCTTTTGAGACCTGTACATACCTCTGGCCTATTTGACAAAAATCCGTTGGTTTTGTGGTAGGGGGTGGACCAGGAAGGCTTCTGGCAGCAGGTGTGAGCGTGGGATGGCGAAGGACAGCTATCCTGTATAGGGAGGATGTTTGACTTTTGTCTCTGAGGTAGCCTGGAGGGGGTCAGAGGAGGCATGTTCTGCCCAAACTTAGCATCTACTAAGCTCTGTAGAGCGGCATGGGCAATTCGTGCCCAGTGTGTTGTGTCCCATATGCTGCTGGTGAAATGGCAGTCCAAGGGGTCAGTCATATGGATGTACCAGTGCTGGTGCCATGGTGGTGGAGTTCTGCCTTGGCTCCCCTGTGCCACAGGTTGGTGGTGGAGTTCTGCCCCGGCTCCCCTGTGCTGCAGGTCCCCACACAGGCTGTGGGAAAGGGCCCAGACGGGTGGCCACGTACCTCCTGTGCAGCCTTGAGCTAGACGCGCATGGCCTCTGTAACCTCCCTTGTTCTTTTGCACTCCAGGGTTACTGGTGGGGAGCTCTTTGAGGATATTGTTGCCAGAGAATACTACAGTGAAGCAGATGCCAGGTAAGACTGTTTCCAGACCCTTCTGTGTATGTGCCACGTGTGTTGGCAAGTGGAATGAGTTTCCTGACTGCTGCTCTGTGCGTGGCTTTGTTCTGACACTCTTGCTCCCCATGTGGAAAAAAGCAATTCCTCTTTCTGCTATTAGCATAAACTATTGTCACCGGTCAGCCTGACTCACCGCAGGTCTAGCCCTTGCCGCTTGCAGACGCTGCTGTCTGTGTGCTTTTTGCTGGGAGACCAGTTGCTAGCGGCTTTGTTCGCCTGACCTTTCTTGTGGGTGGTGACAGGGTGTCCTTAGCAAGCAAATGTAGGGGAGAGCTGTCCTGTGGCTGTGAGAGCACTGCCTGCTTGGCCTGTGCCTTCTCCTAGTAGGGGTTCCAGTGATGTGCCATTGCTGTTTGCCAGACCCATTCAATTTGCCTGTGTCTAGGTAATGGTTTACGGGGAGGGGGAGAGGGGGCTTTGAAGGCTGTGTTTCTGTGGAAGCCCTCTCTGACTGTGAGCTGGTTGGTGCAGTGAGAAAAGGCACAATATGTGAGAGCAACCTTTATATTTTAATGTTAAAAAGGTTTAGAGTTATGCTCTTCTTTTTCTGAGTGTGTCCCCTCTCTCCCATGCGTGAGCTTCCCGAAATGGCCTGTGCTTCCCCCTTTGCTCTTTATGCAGGGTGGGTGTTTTGTGCAGCAGTAGCTGAGGGTGTTCTCTGACCCATCCGTCTGCTGGCTATGCAGCATTTGCAATCAAAGCTGGGATTAGGCAGCTCCTGTTCTGCTTTAGCAGGGCTTGGGAGTGGCCCAATGGTGACATTTCACCCCTGCTTATTCTGCACCCATGTTCTTATCTCATCCTAACCCTTGCTGGAACAGGAATTAGGGGAGCCGTGAGAGGAGAGGGGTAGGAAGGGAGTAGTGGGTGGTGCTGCAGGGTGAACTTGGTAGGCAGTACTGTGAGGAGGATCATACGGAGTGCAAGGAAGGGAAGAGTATGACCTGGTGTGTTAGTGTAGCTACTGTTATGGAGTCTGGGGACACTTACTTGCTTTCCCTGTGGTATGCTTACAGCCTCTGTCTTCTGGGCATTGCACGATGCTTTCAAATGATGCATTGCACTGCACACTCTGCCGTGAGCCGTCTGTTGATGGGGAGGGCCAGTGGGCTTGTCATCTCTGATGCAGCTCCTGGCAGAGAGATCTGAATGTCCTGTAGATGTTTTCAGTGGGGTGTACAGATGTAGGCACAGCATCTTGGACAGATACACAGTCACTCAAGCCATTCTACCTTGAAGTTGGGAAGTTTTGAGATTGTTAATGATCGTCCTTCCCCCTGTGCCTCTTGCCAGTGCCTGTTCCCTGAAATGGTCAAGAGCTGGCAGTGACAGACACTGCTCAGGAAAATTATGGCAGGGTTAGGGGAAAAGGAGAACTGTCTGTTGCTCTGTGAGCCTTCTTCAGGGCACTCAGCCTTCTGACTGTCAGCCGGCCAGGTCTCGAAGTGCCCACAAGATGACAGAGTGAAACTCCTCCCTTTCTCTCCCCATGCCGAGCGAATTCCAGAGCAGGCTGGGAGAGCGAGGGAGCGAGGTCCGTGCCAATCCGCCGTGCTTGGCTCGCCTGGGACACCTCACACTTTTGCCATTTTTGGCCAGAAAATCTCTCTCGCTCAGACTCCGCTCTATTCTAATTATACATTTTTGGTTTGGGAGCGGGGAGATATTCATGGACTCCGACCCTGAGGATTGTACTGCCAGCTCCAGAGGGGTGGGGGTAACAAATACACAGTGCTTCACCTCCTCTCCTCTTCCTCCCCTCACCCTTTTCCCATCTTTTCCAGTAGCCAATTTCCCTTCCCTCAAATATTTCACTTGTTTCAAGTCTGTTCCCCCGAGATTTGTAGAATTCGGTGAGAGGACTGACTGATCCTGCAGGGAGGACACAGACCCATCTGAGTAGCCCACATCTGGGTGCTTACTGCCCAGCCATAGTTGTCAAAATCCCTACTCCATTCCACATTTACACTTGGGAGCTGAGTAAATGTTTAGCGGAAGAGGTATTTTCAACCAGAAATCTCACCCATGGGTGTGTTGCGCTGTCCTTATGCTGCAGGTGTAAATAACATCTTGCTTTTGCCCCTGTGGTTACAGCAGTGAGAGTGGCAGAGGCATGGTTGTCTGTGAGCTGGGGGAGTGCAGCACACTGCACTTAACAGGGAATGAGTCTGCTTTTCAGATCACTAACCCCTTAAGTGGGATCTGTACTTAAAAGGCACCCAGCAAGCGGGTGTGCGCGCACACTGTGTATGTAAAGTGCTTGAGATGCTGCTTTGAAAGCTTTGCAAACTGGCAGGCGCCCAGGAGGCGTCATCCTGAATTTGCCTGCCGGGGGAGGCTGCTGCTCTCTAAAAGTTTATTCTTTGCTCTGGACTAGCCCAGCTGAATGTTTCCTGGAGCGATTGGGTCTTGCTTGCGCATTCTCTGGCTGCTGTTCGCAGATACTCGGGTGCCTCTGTTCTTCTGTGTGAGGTGGGCACTGTTGGCTGAAGGAACAAGTGAGATGCTTAGTGTGATGGAGAGGAAAGGAAGGAGGTGATGGGAGGTAGGAGAGAGGCTTTGTGGACCTGCTATAGATAGGATGTTTAGCATCCTGTTGCTGAGGGGGCTGGGGGTGTCCAGCTGTGACAGCACTGAGCTGTGGCATCCAGTGGGCATGATGAAGGGACTCAGCCTGGGGTCTTGAACTCTCCCTGGTACAAATATAAAAGTTAGGGAAATAGTTCTGGGATAAGATAAGTTGAGAAGTGTGTGTGTGCATAACTCTGTATGTCTCTCCCTTTATCTTGCAGCCACTGTATTCATCAGATACTGGAGAGTGTGAATCACATTCACCAGCATGATATCGTGCACAGGGACTTGAAGGTAATATTTCCTCCGTGCCACAGAGGCTGAGGAGCGCAGCCAGGGTATCATTGGAAGAGGCAAGACAGGAATACTGTGTTGCCAGCTGGCAGGGGTTTTTTTTTAACTTGAACTGGGCTCAGGGGTTCCTGAAGCATAAATTCGCTCCTTCAGAGTTTTCTAGAGGGTGTGCTGAACTCCCGAGGAAGTTTTCGGTCTTAATGAATGTTGCCAGCTCTCAGTGTTTCTGAGGCAGCTCCAGGATGGAGTAGTTATGAACCTTGGAGTGCAGTAGGCTTTCAGAGAAACTCGGGTAGGATTCATTATAATGAAGGACCCTTTCTAGTCTGCCGTTGAAGATATACCTAGGGACCTCGGGCAATCTCTGTTCAGTCTGCCAGGATGAGTTTGTCTGCACAGAGCATATATATTTTTACTCTGCACTGTTGCCAAACACATGCCATTGGGCTAGGGCAGAGATGCACAACAAGAATTTTTAATGTCATTTCTTTCTTCTCTCATCAGTAGAACTGCTTTTAATCTAAAACCAAAACTGCTGGCCAGTTAAACACTGGGTGAATCAACCATTTGCCACATTATAACACATTTATAGACCCAGAGCCCCCGCAGTGTAGTTACTTAAACTCCCTTCCCACGCAGTGCCAGCTGTACTGGGAGCTGGGCAGGCTCCAGAATGAAGAGGTTTGTGCAGGAAGATCTGCCTTCCCTGTAGCCCTCTCTGTCTAAAGTGGGAATGGTGATGACCACCAGTGGTCCAGTTAAATTAATGCAGGATGACACCTGCTACTAGTGTTGGTTTTGGTTTGTTATAAAATGTGTAAAGGGAAAAGTATAAAAATATTTTGCAGAGAGCAAGGTAAAAGCGTGTTGCAAGCTTGGTGGCAGTGTTCCCCCAGCTGTTAACCCTTAGTGTTTCTGGCAAACTCCCATGCAATGCTTTTGGGTTCTGATTCAGAGCACTGTGAAAAGATGCAAGTGATCTACTGCGGAATGGCTGGTCTGGATTAGAGCTGACACCTGCTCTTGAGAAAGCAGCCTCCAAGAGGTGCTACTGCCCAAAATTGGGCCCTCTATGGAAATCAGTAGTGCTTTCCAGTATGGGATGGTTTAAGTTTTCCTTCGCATCCTGTGTTCAGATATAATTTGTTTTGCTTCCCAAGTTTTGTTTGTGTGAAAGTTGTGAACTTGTTTAGAACTTACCAGCTGCTAGATGCTTCCCACTGTAGTTAATGTGTTTCTTCTGTTGCTTGCTCTGATACACTGAAACTATCCAGGCCTGAGGAGTAGCCATTCCTTTTAGCAATAAAATCCCGTGCTCTTTATATAATATTGAGCTCCTTGCCAACAGCTTGGCCTTCAGGATTGGTGTGTAATGACTGTAATGCTTGCTTCAAGAGAAATTTTGTCTTTTGCACCCCCCTCTCATAAGCCTGTCTTTTGGCTGACGTGCTCTTAAAGAACTTCAAATGTTGAGCTGCCCATAGGGACCGTAAGAAATTAGGGAGTGCATTCATATCCGTAACCAAAAAGTATGTGAAACCTGAGAAGACCCATATGTTGGCAAACATGCACATGGATAAGCACCATTAGCCTGAAGGTGTTTGTAGCTGTATTTTAGAAGCAAATAATGCTTAGCTAGCTCAAGCCTGGCCTAAATTTCACTGTTTCTTAGTCAAGCCAAGCCCAGGTGTGATCTGAATTTGGGAGGGATTTTCAAGAGTTCATTCATCTTCTGCTTTAGGGACTTGTTTACACTGGTGAATTTTCATCAGCGTAGCTTGATTAACACAATATTTTCCACTTCCCATATAGTGAAAAGCCAGTGGCATCCAAATGTATTGAGACCCAGTTCCCCTTCCTTCCATGCTGCTTATGGCAAGGACTGTGATGGGCAAGGCTGTTCTCCCTTCATTCAAAGCAGAAGCAAGGCACATGCCCAGTACTTTAAGGCAGGTGAATGAGCAAAGCTTCTTGTTCCTGTCAGGCAGAACAGGGATAGAGGGTTGCTGTGGGATGAAACTGGTGAGCAGGCTGCAAAAAAGACCTTCATCAGATTTGTGAAAACAAGACAAGCTCCTGTTTCTGGATTTCCAGGCTTCCATCTTGCTTGGTTAAAAAATCAAGTTAATATGAATTGCACAAATGATCAGAAGGGGGTAGGATGAGAAATCATATTTGTCCTGCCTGTCTACAAGTTGGGTTTCCTGCAGAGCTGTAATAGCCACCACCTTAAAGGCTTTGGGGTTTCAAAGGGTCCCATGTAACACTGCTCTGGTGCTTCAGAGGAGGCTGCTGACTCTCAGTACAATTTTTGGAGTTGTGTTAAACCTTCTCCTGAAGTTCTCTGCTGGAACGCAACAGAACTATGATTTGAGTGAGATTCATATGAGGTGGAAGTGTGAGGGGCAAAAGTCTGTCTCCCTTTCCTGGCACATGCGGGAAGTGACATGGCTGCTTGTCGTATAGGTGACAGCAGCAGTAGCAAGACAGCATATTTTACGCAGCTGTAAATATGTAGCATGAAAAAACAGCTTACAAGAATACTCACTGCAGTGCTGCTTATGCCAATTTGAGGCTGAGGCTTTTTCTGTAAGGGATGAAAGCTACTGCCTATCCAGATGATGCCTTTCCACATTATGGCGCTGTATTTGGCAGCCCTTATTAGCATCATATTTACTTTTCCAGTGCCTTGGGGACTGTGTAATGTTCATGGGGAGAAACATCACTGCAGAGTGTATCTACTGCATCTTACCCCCTCTTTCCTCCCCCCCCAGTTACTCTCTGCAGGGATGACAGGAACAAATTTTGGGTTCTGTGCTGCAGGAACTGTACTGCCAGTGCCCTCTGGTGTCAGCATGTAACATATGGTCTGGGTTGGGAGAGGCTCTGGCTCCCACAGAGGATTTGTGTTAGACTTGAGGATTTTCTGCCATTCTAGGTCAAGGCCATTTGTTGCTGTTGCTCTGCCTTCACCTGAACCGCTTTAGTATATGCCTGCTAAATTCAGTCAGCAGGTTCAATTTAATGATGTGAATACTGCGGTGGGAGGCTTTAATGAGGATTTCAGTCTTTCATTCTTACCCACTTTTTTCTTTCTTCTCCCCAGCCTGAGAATTTACTACTGGCAAGTAAATGTAAGGGTGCTGCTGTCAAACTGGCTGACTTCGGACTGGCTATAGAAGTCCAGGGAGAGCAGCAGGCCTGGTTTGGTAAGAGTGTTTGAGCTTTCCCACTTTTGCTCCCCCCTTTTTTGGTGACTGGTTGAGTTGCACCCTCTCTGAGTACTTTCTCTCAGCTCTTCTAGCATGCTTGTGTATATCTGGCATTGCTGCTTCCTTTCCAAGCATCTCAGCCTCTGGGTCCTTGGGCACGAGCCTAGGTGCGATAGAGGAAAGAATATGATAAAGATAGACAGAAAAAATGCCTATGTATTCCTCTATTTTTCTTCTCAGTTTACAGTAGATGCTAATGTCAGAGATGAATGCAGCTGCTAAGTTTAGACCCTGATCTGAACTTTCCTACTGTTCAGGAGTGTAGACATCTGGAATTTTGTTTGGTCATTTCACAGAAATTTATTTGACCTGGTCTTCCGCAGGCACATTTGGATCTGGCCTTATCTTTGTTTAGCTAAAACATAATTAGAAATAAGACCTTCTCGGGCTAAACATCAGCTCTGAGACTCTGCAGTGCTGCGGAGATTCTGGAGAGATGGCTGCTTCTCCTGGTCTGCCCACACCATTTGGCAATTGGATGTGTCCCATCTGTGTCTTGTGTTTCAAACTCCAAGCCATGATATGTAATAGTGATATAAGGCCTGGCATATGAGTTTGTGCCCAGCTGGTTGACACAGTCCCTCTTTCTTTTCCGTTTTTCCTGCAGTATGTAGACACTCAATCCCATCTGATTTTTTTTTTTTTTTTTCTCTTTCTGTTGGTTTATGAAGAGGTGGCTCTAGCAATTATGAGATGAAGGGTGGGAAATGGGTTTTGGAATTTGTTGGTTACCACTAGTGGATTTTGTGATATGGCAAGATCTCTTCTGCTTGAGTACTGTAAGTACTTCATGTCATCCATTTCCTCGCAGGGTTTGCTGGCACTCCAGGCTACCTCTCCCCCGAAGTCTTAAGAAAAGATCCTTATGGAAAACCAGTGGATATATGGGCATGTGGTAAGATTCTGTCAAAACGTTTTACACTTAAACAGCACTGTTTCATGTAGGAAGAGCAATTCCTTATAACCTGTTGCTGGGAGGGTGTGCAGTGCTCCTTGTTGGGTGGAGAGATGAAGGCACACTTGAGGATAAGCACCTTGTGTAGCTGGAGTTAATATTGGAGCCTGAACTCCTTTGATTCTGGCTCCTAATCCTTTTTTCAGGCCATTTATCAGATGTTTGAGTCTCAAGAGATAGGACCTGTCTATGCTTTGCAGAGTCAGTTGTTTAAATAACTGTAGCAATTTCTTATTAAACTAATTATGTAGAAGATGAAATACTGAAGAGATCTGACTTTTTTTAAAAGGAAAAAATGAAGTGTAAATGTATCTGGCACCAATAAGTTTAAAGATACGTGATGTCAGTGTTGCCTGACATGGACTAAATGGTTCTCTGCAGGCCAGGAGTGTTAGCTTTGTCAGTGGCATTTTTGTCCCAAGACCATGCACAGGAAGCATCTAAAAACCTAGTCCTTCCTAAAAAGTCCCTTGCTGCCCAGGAACCCCAGAGGATGTGGCTTCATTTTATTCTGAGAGCAACTGGGAGTTGTGGCTCACCAGCCATGATAGCCAGAGGAGGGTAGAAGGACATCATGCACCTTGTTCTAGCCCCTGGCAGCTGGCTTTAAGAGCTGAACATGAAGTGCCAGGGTGAGGTTCAGCAGAGGAGAGGTTTGTACTGTGTTTTTCTACCTCGGAAGGCTAAATAGATGGCAAATGAAGATACAGAGCAATCATTGCCTTGGGGACTGTCAAGAGGGAAGGAAGAGGGGCTGAAGGAATAATTGGCGCATTAGCCTAACCATAGTGTATCTGTGTCTCTCCCTCCCAGGAGTGATTCTGTACATATTACTAGTGGGGTACCCTCCCTTTTGGGATGAAGATCAGCACAAACTCTATCAGCAGATCAAAGCCGGAGCCTATGACGTAAGGGCACTTTCTTGCTGAGTACCTGCATGGGTGTAGAAGCCATCCAAAACATGGCACTATCTTACTTGGTGTCCAGCAGCAGCCCCCAAGCTACTGTGCAAAGTGATGTTTGGCGTGTTCCTACACCTCATTGTCTTCACTGCCTGGGATACAGTCCTGTTTGGGGCTATTGAAAGGATATGTGGAAAGCATCGCACTGGGCACCAAGACATTGCTGGTCATTAGGGAAATGCATATGGTGGGGAATGGTGTCTTCTAGTGCATTTACCACAAAGTGCTGCGGATGTAGCCAATGCTAACTCTTATAGGGGAGCAGAGGGAAGGTAGAATGAAGCAGCCTGTCTTTATCAAGCCCTAATTAAAAGTAAAAGTAAATTATGGCCTCTGGTCTCTTCAGTGCCATAGTGGAATTTCTTCCAGCTGTGGAAAGCGTGGAGGCACAGTGAGAAGACTGAATGGCAGGGGCCTTTGGAGGGGTGGCTTTGTGGTGGGGATCAGCGTGGTGGGTTGGAGGCTCCAGTAACAAGCCAAGCAAGCAGTTCATGGAACAGTTCTCAGAGCATGGTAAAACTCAGGTGTAAAAAGGTGCCTGAAGGAGAGGAATAGCAAGGAGGTTAGTACTGGGGAGCAAAGGTGGTGTAAAATGTGGTTTGGGTACCACAGCATGAATGTTTGATGTAAATTCTTCCATGTATGGAGAGGCTCAGGAGGGAAGAAGGAACTCCTGGAAATCCTCATTCAAAGCCTGTGGGCATGAATATCAAGAGGAAGTTGGGGAGTTCATTTTGTAGGCTGTCTTGTAGTTTGTATTAAAAAAAAAAAAAAAAAAAAAAAAAAAGGCGAGGGTTCTGCTCGACCCCAGTTACATTCCAGCTTCTGTGCCTGAGACCATGAGAGTGGCTGTACTGGCGAGAACAAAGGTCTACCTAACTCTGTGTCCTGGCTCAGTGGCTTCTTGAGTGAAAGGAAAGTGATGTCTTTGCACTTGATAGCCTTAAATGGACTTGTGTTCTTCTCTTGGCTTCATGACCCTCTTGTTTCTGTGTTGCTTGTTCTCATTTGAAGTGGTTTTGCACTGATTATATTGATGGGGATTTTCAAAGCACTTCAGGGGTTAAATGTCTAACTCTTTCTGTAAGTCACGAGGAGGGAAGTGCCTGATGCCTCCTATCTACCTGCTGTTTTTGAATTCTTACCTATAATGAACAAGTTCCAGTAGATTCCTCCCCTGTTTTGCCTGGTAGAAAACAGCTCAAGTTTTACCTGCGTACATGCCCCTGGTGTCCTTACCCCAGCACCGAGTATGCACTGGACTGGTCTGTTGTTACCTCTTGACCATAGAGCAAGTGACAACTGTGAATTGGACTCTGTGCTCTTGGGTAGGGGTTTTGCAAGGCATTACCATGAATACTTCAGAGTTCAGGGTGGGGGCAAAGTGTCCCGGCTGAAAGCTCATTATCAGAGTTTTTGAGTAGTCTCTTGCAGCGTTTGCAGAACAAATTGTATAATGCCTTGCTGATGCCTAAGAATGCAGAAATAAGATTATATGCAAATCAAATATGGTGGATGTATTTTTATGACCCAACTGAGCAAAGCACAAAATGCAGGAGAAAAGAGATGGGATAAACTTTTTCTAAATGTTGTACTACTATAAGGAAATGTTCTCAGGCTAGATCAATCTTCCCCCCTGCTTAAAGACAGGTGACTTTTATCTCAGCAGCACATTTATCTGTGTTCTCAAGTTCACCTGTATTTGTACAGTAGATTCATAGGAGTGAGATGTACTGCATTTAATCTCAGCATGCATCTGGAGGATGGCATAAATATATCCTCTTTATCATTACTGGAATTATCGGAGAGAGTAGTTACCCCTCATGGATGATGAGCAATTGAAATACTTGAGATTATTTTCTGTTTCCATGCTTCCGTATTCCCATCCACTATTACATCTCTCTTGCTCCCCAAGTAATGATTTCTGGTATGGTAGATGCTTGCTAACAACTTGCTGGTGGATTGCTACACCTAAGTGACTGGTATTGTTCCAGGATATTGTGCTTTACAGTGGGGAAAGTATGCCTGATGGGTTGTTCTCCATTAGCGGTTTTCACTTTCACAAGGTTTTGTTGTAGTGTTTGTGATTTTGCATATACTGTTACAGCTTTTTAGCATGCTGGAGAAAGAACAAGGTGGGGTAAAAAAGATAGTGCTTGTGTTTTTCATGTCAGACCTCAGTTAAAAAGATCTGTGACTTTCCTTTTTTGACTGTTGAGTGTGAAAGAAATTCAAAGGTCTGAGTGATTCCTAAAAGGCTTTTAAACTGTTAATCTTCCTGCCTGTGTCTAGTGAATGGTACGGGTGTGTCCTGCTGTCTGGTACCATTCATTTGCTGGATTCTGTATGATTTTCGTTCAGCGTGCATTTTCGGAAGTTGATGTTTTTTGCAAATACGTTAGCCCTGGTATCTAAAGGGTAAAAGCTGGAATTCAGCTGTGTAGGAGGGAGAATCTCTTCTGCTCATAGAAGGTATTTTCAGTTCATCATCTGTTCCTTCTTCCTCTTTCAGTTCCCATCACCTGAGTGGGACACTGTGACTCCCGAAGCAAAGAATTTGATCAACCAGATGCTGACGATAAACCCAGCAAAGCGCATCACAGCTGACCAGGCTCTCAAACATCCATGGGTCTGCGTAAGTGTTTTCCTCTATTATGGATTGATTTGGGGTTTACCCTGAACAAACACGTCAAGAAGACATAGCTGCAGAGGAGCCCAGAATATTTTAAATGTTTCAAAATGTGATTTTTTTTTTTTTTTTTTTTTGAGGCTGACCTTCAGTAAGCCAACTTTGTCATGCTGTGGTGCTTTTGTTGCCACTGTAGGAAAAAAACTCCCTTGTTCTTTTAGAAGTTTTGTAAATGTCCATAGTTTCTGGTTTGCCCCACATCTCCTCTTGCAATCCATATCATCCTAAAATGTCAGAAGGAGTTTGGCATCAGACAAAATATTTTAGGATTATTTTGTTCTTCATCTCTGCTTCAGTTTATTGCATTGCATCTTTGCAATGTTGGAACATTTCTGCTCTGCTGCAGCTTAACTGGCTGTAAACCTAAAATCAGCGAAAAATCTTTTGCTGTTCTGTGTTTCTGCCTTGCCAGATGCCATACATGAGTAGTTTTCACCTTTTGCAAAGTTGGCAAGAAAATCCCAGAATGCAGCTGGGAGTGGGCATAGGGTTGGGAAGCAATGGTACACTTTTATCTCTGCAGGATGAAATATTTCCACCTAAGTCTAACCAGATGCTCTTGTAATACCATAGCGTACTTCTGCTTTCTAGGATGTGTCTACTGTGCTCCTTCGCTCATTTTTTCTTGAGAAACTGTGGTGGTTTTTTCCTTCTGCCACAAAACAACAAATTAGCAATTTAAACTTACTTATGTGAACATCTGTGTAACAGGAGTGTAGTGTCTGCTGTAAAGTGATGCAAGTTCCTTGGAAGTTAAAACTTCACGCTGAGACTTTGCATCTCTGTTTTTTTTCTCCTTACATGCTTGTAATCAATAGCAGTTCCTGTATATTTAACTTTTGTCCCAATGCCCGTAACCAAAGCTGTATGTATTATGATAGCTTGCTCCCTGTGGCAACACAATATAGAACAGTTCAAGAGAGGCTTTCCTTCTCTGAGTTATGGGGAGTTCGATTTCACTTCATGTCCATTTCAGCTTCTCACCCAAACTGCCTCCTGTTAAGTCTGTTATTTCCATTTGTTCTGCAGTCTCTGTGTGTGCAATGTACATTTTCTTTCTGGAGATGTATTGCTCCTCTGAAGTAAATGTGGTAGGAAATCTCAACAGTTAATCTGAGACACTGAATTTCTTAGTATCACTGAACTTCTGAAGTACGTGTCCTGACTCTTTTAAGCCCACATTGAACAACTGGACATCACTGTCACTCCTAAGGAGGCTGAATGAACAGTGACTATCAAAGCCGCTAAAGGGGACAGTTTAGCTACATTCTGCCTCCATACTGCCATGTGTACTGCAGCAGTACTAGCTTTGCTGATAGGATCAAAGCAGAGACTTCCCATGAAACTAGGTGAATATGAGCATGGTTTACACTTCTTTTGGGTATTGCAGATTTTTTTCCAAGCAGGAGAAAGGGTTTGTACACACTGATCTGCCACGTTAGTCATTCACCCACTGTCCTTGTAAAGGGAATTCAGACTTGTGGCTCTATGCAAGAGCAACAGCTACTTTGGCATTTGTCTCTGGTTTCCTCATGTGCTCTATATGCCTGGCAGCAACAGTCTCTGGTTTCCTCATGTGCTCTAAATGCCTGACAACGCTTCTGGGAAGTTCTCTTTTTGCAGCTGATGGGATCCCAGCCTGCTGTGGGTGACAGGTGTGCATCACTGCCTAGAGGTTATGCTCAGGTTTTTGCATTGGTACAATAGGGCTATATGATCTTTCCTCTTACACACTGAAAATTTATTTCTGCAAAACTGATGCAAAGATGCCAAGGCCTCTGATAGTCAAGTACTTACATTCAGGGAGTTGCCACATGCAGGAAGGCTGCTGCTCACTAGTACTCACTTATTGCTTGGCATTTTCCCTTAGAGCTGTAACTAATGCAACCCAGATCTTTTCTGTACTGCCTCTAACTCAGTCCCCCACAGGTATGCTTGTTCGTTTGACTTTGTCTTCTTACTGTCTTGAACCATTTGTGTGCCTGAGAGACAGGGAGCATTTATTCTCACCTGTACCTCAGTCATAGAGGTTCTTGGGCGCAATCCTGTAATAGCCAACCTTGACTTAATATGTCTTGCTGTATTGGGAAGTTCTTAAGTTATGAACTGGTTGCAGTGTTTTTCAGCCATGCAGTGGTGAGAGGCTTGGTAATGTCAGCTTGCATGTCATGGTTGTGTGCTAGTAGAGAGAACGCCCCTGGCTGATTTATTTAGGGTATGTTCTTGATCTTTTGCTGTTCCTTTTTTTCAGCAACGATCCACTGTCGCTTCGATGATGCACAGGCAGGAGACTGTGGAATGCTTGAGAAAGTTCAATGCTAGAAGGAAGCTAAAGGTAAGTATATGTTAGTTTGCCGTAAGTTTGTTTTTAATCCTCTAAATTTGAGGTTAATGCCTTCCTAGCAACAATTATTTTTTTTTTATGATTGGCTCGCTAATGTTAGTGAAGTACCTTATGTGGTCCTCCAGTACAGGCTACTAAAGAAGTGTATTGAGGAGCTGAGTAGTTTCTTTCTCCAAAGCTGTACGTTTCCCATGCCTCTTCTGCTACGTAATCATCCCTTCCACTTCCTTCAAGAGAGTTGAAATAGAGCAACTAGTTCTTAAATTCTGGGGCTTTTAGTTCTGATCACTCTGTACCTCCCGGTAATAGTGTATCTGTTGCCTGTAGCTAGGGCAAAGCCTCAGGCTTGCGCGTGGAGCGGCTGTCTGCTATTTAAAAGTTAGGAAGCAACTAAGTGTCTGAACATAACTCTTAGTGCCATTTTAGATTTCCTAGGCTATCCTGCCTGGCCTCTTAGCTGCCATTCTAGAAGGGCAAGATCCCATGCGGTCCCATGTCAGGTCCATAAGCCACATGTGATAATCCTGGATACACTAGGACTTTCCAGGGTAGCATTGGGATACGTCTGCTTTGGCACCTGAAGCACTGTGTTCTCCACAGGTCAGCCCAGCCCCTTTCTGAAGTGAGTGACACTGTCTTTTTATCCCTGCTTTCTCTTCCCCACAGGGTGCAATTCTTACGACGATGCTTGTGTCTCGGAATTTTTCAGGTAAGTTCTTACTGTTCCCATCCCTTCCTTGGTTTTGTTTTGTGTGAGTGAGTCAGAGGATATTTTAACTGTTTTTGGGGTTGAGTAGGAGGGAAGGAAACATGCTCACAATTCATCGTGGTGTAATGGTGGTCGCTTTGCCTTGGCTGGTGACCAGTGTGAAATAGGAAGTGATTTGTTTGGGGAGCAGCACATGGTGCTGTAGTCTGGTACAAAAGAGAAATAAAGTCAGCTGCCACAATCCTTGTGTGATATTTTGTTATCAGATTATTTTTTGGAAATTCTAGCTGGCATTTGTTAGCTTTCCCGTCTGAAACCAGGAGTCAAGAACTGTTACTAGGTAGCGGTGATTCCTTTAGACCTGAGGCAGAGACACAGAGCAAGTAATAATATTGGTGAGAATAGGGACAGGACCTATTTGGGTATTGTATTACTTTGACTCATCAAAAATGGGTCTGCAGCATATATCTATTAGAGTTTTCCTTCCTGGAGTCTCAGAAGTGGTTTTCATCCTCTTAAGCTTAGTAACTGGTAGTCTGGCTGCCACCCAACTGCATTACGTAGTGCACTTACTGAAAATGCAAATCTCAACATGCAAATGAGTGCTTTTTGGAAGATGATTGTCTTGGCTCAGCACATCTAGGTGATGTGTTCATTTCCATTTGAGTGGAAAACCTCTATTTGCAAGTGCTTTTGGTTTATGGGATTGTTTGCTTTCTTTGTCCTCTTTGCCTGGTTTTTTTTTTTCTTTTTTAAAAAGGGCAATCATTGAAGGCATGAGTCAGGTTTTTATTGCGCCTGACTACAATTACTTTCAAGTGAAAGTCTGCTGTATGGATTATAAGTGATGATGAATGAAATGGAATTGTATTAATTTCATCTGGCCATTTACTAATGGTGGATACCAATCTTTATATTCTGGGTGATGTTACAATAAACTTCTAATTGGAATAAAAATCTCTGTGAAATGATCATCCCAGCATTCAAAGTGCGCATTCATGTATACATTGTCTTCTGAAATCAAGGCAGCATTTTTAACCTTCTGTATTTTTTTAAAAAAATTAAAGGATGCAAAATCAAGCTACAATTAAAGGACAAGCCTCAGCAACTTCAGAATGGTTTTTCCTTGGTTCTTGCTTTCAGGTGAACCTGTGCCAATATGTCAGGACTACTTGTAGCTACAGCAATTTCTCTTTACTGCATTTCTGATTGTTTGGCCATAAAGGGACAGAGTAATTTCCTCCATTCACCTGTCCCAGGATTGTGCTATTACAGGACTTAAAAATTATACATTGTTTTCTGAGAATGATTCTGAAATAACTGTTTAAGGAGCTATGGCACAATGACAGGGCTTCCGCAGGACTGCATGAAACGTAACATTTTCTTGGGCTTTCTGCTGGTGTGAATGATTTTTGATCTATTCGCACAGCTAGTTTTTATTTCACTTAATTGATGATTCTGAAATAGTCAGGGTTTTTATTTTTTTTAAACAGCAGTTTTAGATTAATTTTCAGTCTGCAAATATTGTCACTTCCAGTGAAGCTGCAGAAGTGCCTGGGTAAGAAAATCTCCTGTGGCCCGGATTTTGAGTACATGAAATGCCAGAGAGAAGGGTTCTCCTTAATGGTGTGTGACCTATACATCCACTTATTCCCTGAGCTAGTATCGAGGAGGGAAAGACTTGCTCTGCTCATTCTTCTCTGTCTCAAGGGCTGAAGCTGCTGGATCTGCTTCAGTTAACAACTGAAGAAAAGGGAATCCTAGGTGGCCCATAGTGAGTGCAGGGTTCTCAGTATCGCTGAGTTCTCCTTTGAATATAAGCTGTGATCCCAGGTAATGAGACACTCTGAAAACTGTCCAGAAAGAAATGTTGTGAATTTAGATGCAAAGCATTTATAGCCTCTCCGGATAGTAGCTATTCCTAATATTTTGATGTGCTTTGAAAGTGAGGAGATTGGCTGCTCTCGTTTTCTTTGCAGGACTGTGTGAAATACGAGCTTAACTTTTTTAATTATTATTTTTTAATTTACTTAGGTTTTTTTATTGCTGCAGTTAAAATACGTAGATCTGCTGGAATTGAAGAATAGGTGCATGCTAACTGAAAGTAAAAAGTTAGAAAGTCCATGTGGGAAATTGGGGTATAGCTCAGACTTTTTTTGTCACGACAGGTCATCTAACTGCACTTGAAAAGTTCTGAAATAGTACTTGTTTATTTCCCTAAAGACCTTAAGAGGTTTTTATTTTCTCTAATTGGGTGTCACTGTTTTGTGGGCCTCTAAAAGCCCCATTCCCAGCAGACGGGGAACTAGATTTATGAAGAGAGAAGCTTCTTCCTGTCTGGGGATGAGATCTTCTAAAAGCTTCTTCACAGATGTTTTGAACCAAGAGGAAAATGAAGGCTCATGTGACCCTGGTATCAATTAATTAGGCACGATAGTACTATCTGCAGGAAATAGGAGAATACTTCTTTAATCCTGTTGTCATTATGATTTCCTCTGTCAGACATTTTGTAATGTGGAGCTTCTTCATTTGACAGTGTGGTTTTAGCTTGTGACAAATTCTATGCTTAAAGAGTCTGTAGCAGTAGTCTTTCTTTTTTTTCCCCCCAATCAAAAAATCTTACTTTTTACAAAGCAAAAAAAAGTTTCTGTTCTTTTGTGAGTAATCTGTTGCTTGCTGGGTGCCTTTTGCCTCAGGTCAGTTCCTAAAGATAAAGGAATTTGTTCTGGCTCCTTTCCCCAGTTATGGTATATTCAACAAGTTAATATTGGCTGTTTGTGGTTCTCTTTAAAAGATTGTATCTCAGGTCATCCGTACGCTATTTGTTAAAAGCAGATACAGTTGCACTCCTTTCAGCGTAAGTCAGGAAACTGAGACCTGGATATAATAAGGGGTTTGTAGCTTCTGTCCACACGCTGGTAGGTACTCATTCAGTTGCAAAAGAGAACATTGCAATCTACGCTTCACTGTGGGATCTTTAGAGTCGCACCAGGGTATAGACAGGATGATTTGGGTGCTCGCTTGTGGCTTTTGATGTTCAGATGATCCAAGCAAACACTGATCTGATCTGCGTTCATTTACAGAATACCAGAATATGGAAGTACTGTCAGGTAAATCAATTGATTAGATCATGTGCAAGAAACTCTTAAATCACCTTCTGAGAAGTAAATGTAAATTTATTACTAGGAGAAAGTTGGCAAGGTTTTCAGAGATTCCTAATAGCTGCAGTATTTAAGGGTGCCTGGACTCATTTATGTAGATAAAACTCTGTAAGTAAGCCTGCTATAAATTGAGTGAAAGGATGGGCAAAATTGGTTTTCATCTTGGAAACAGCCATCTTCACAAAATGCTGAGAAGTGGTTTTTCTCTGTAAGTTAATTTTTATGCAAGACTTACAAGTGGACTACATGAATTTCTTAGCACTGTTTTCCTAACTGGATGGCAACTGTTAAATTGGGGAGGAGTTGTTCAACAAGCTTTCACACTCTGTGAAATTAACTTCTCTCAAGTGGTTCAGCACAAGTCCTGTGTGCTACCCTGTGTTCAAAATAGATCCTAAGGCAGACATTGCAGGTAATTAGGCCTTATGCCTGAAACTTCTGTCTTTAACTGATGCTAAGCTTTTTTCTTGGGAACTGTCACTGCTTGCTCAAGTCAGTTTTGTGAGGGAGCTATTGCGGCAGCTTGTGACAATAGCTGGAATTCATTATGTGTCTCTACAGATCCTTATTAACTCTCCGATGTGAAGTTTGGAGTTTTTAACTAGATAGGTAAGGTTGGGAGAGGCTGGAGGCAGATCCAGGGAACAGAGTGCTTTCTAACTAAGTAAAGAAGGGCTGAATATGCCTGTGCATGTTTGGT
Source organism: Gavia stellata (assembly GCF_030936135.1). Taxonomy (NCBI): domain Eukaryota; kingdom Metazoa; phylum Chordata; class Aves; order Gaviiformes; family Gaviidae; genus Gavia; species Gavia stellata. Next base: position 17,546,218 of record NC_082602.1, read on the forward strand.
GTAACCTGTACAGAGATGTTTCTGAGCTGACTAAAGAGCAAGAAGAAGAAAATAATACAAATACTGAAGTGGTACTGAAATATTTCACTGTCCTGTTGTACCTGCCTTCCAGAAGTGCTTGTGAAACTGAATTTTTGCTATTTTGTGTGTATATACACATACATATTTATACTCAGATTGGAATTTGGGTTCTTTCCTTTAACCAAAGTAAAGTTAAAATTGTGCGAGTAATATATTTCAAGTTTCTGCTGTGTTGTGTTAGTTACGTAGATATCCATTCAGGACTAAAAGTTTGTATCACCTAACTCACGTGAACACTAACCTCCTGGTGTGAATTCAAAGGGTGAGAATATGGAGGGAAAAATATATCAAAATGTTTCCAGAGAGCTTTGAATAAATGAGTATGAGATTACTGGGAACCACATTTCCCAAGCAGAAGATGAGGTCACATTTAATGAAAAATTAAGTTGTTTTTAAGTGATTTCTCTGTTTCTACTAAGTTGCTTAAGAAACAGTCAAGTGTTTCAGAGAATGGTGCTCAACTAATACAGTGTGGACCTGCTGAAGTAGTGTACTTCAGTAAGTAAACTTCTATTTTGCACCTTCCCAGAATTACATAGATTTCATTGCTGCATTTAAATGTTTATCACTATGGCCTGAGAATCTAATGTATCATCAAAAGTGGATTAAAATTATTATAATAATTCCCTTTACTCTTATCTTCCTCTCCCTAAAGTTGAGGAGAACTCTGAATGCCTTTTCTTGTGATGTTTGCCCTTCACCCCTTCATTTCTTGGTTTGTCAGGTAATGGAGTTTTTGTAATACTGCAAGAGAGGTCCTTTCATATTTTTATCAGCTCTTGAATTTGGGACAGACTGGGGCATTCAGGCTCAAAAGTTTTAGGTTGGGTGTTCAGACTGTTTTGACCCTTTAAGGTTCTGCTCCTCTTTGTGTGTGTACATATGCATTACCTGCAAGAAGAGTGTCTTTCGGGATGTGAAATTTCTGCATTGGTGGGAAGGTGTTTGAAAACATTAGTTGAAATGTCACACGCTATCAGGCTGGCTCCTCGTTTTTGGCTTTCTGCACATAGTGTTGCTGGAGAATGTTTTGGTTTTCTGAGGCTGGCAGAGGCGAAAAAAGCAGAAGGAAATCACCTGGCTCTCACACAATTTCTCCATTATTCGCTAGTGGGAGAACTGGGAGCTCTGTGGCTCATGCCAAGAGGATACCCCTGGGTTGTGTATTTCAGGCTTTAGTTGTAACGAATGCTTCCTCTTTTCATTTTTCTCTGAAAACCATTGGGGCGTGTCTGGGAGATGGGTATGAATCTTCAAATGCTATCTACCATTGAGATTTTCCCAAAGCATTGGAAGTACGTGCGCAGTGTTAGGCATTGGCTGTGCCTGGTGAGATGAATTGGATAGGAAAGAAGGTGTCTGCTATGTCTAGAGATCCTATGAGTCCAGATCACATAAAGGCTTTCATTGCCTAATGGTTTGAGGTTTTTACCTGCCTTTCTACCTGGTTCTACCCTTCTCTCTCTCTGCTTGTTTTAGAAGGGGTGTTTTGAAGTGTCTCGACAGCTTTTCATGACCCTTTGTTTACTCTGTAGCAGTTCTTAGAGCAGAATCATTCTAGTCTTGTTGAGGAATAGAAGCCTTCATGGAAGGCTTTTCATTGAGGGGGGAAATGTTAGGTGTCACTGCTTGTCAATTGTTCAGGTACATTTCTGGAACAGTGGTGTTGTTTAGGGGGCAGAGGATGTTAATAGCAAAGCAGAATTAAAAAAAAAAAAAAATCAACTTTTCAGCAAGAGAAAGAGTCCACGTTGTAAATTCTGCCAGGCATTTATCCCATGCAAATAGGTTGTCTTTGTATTGGTCTCTCACTTAGTGCATAGCGTTCCTGTGCAATTGCTGTTGCAGGAAGTTCCCATAGCAAGTCACGGGAGAATATAAGAGAAAGGGGACTGCTAAGACAGAAACCAAAATGAGGGTAGAGACCACAAGACAACTCCTCTCTCTTATGTGAAATCACTCTGCTGTGTTTAAATGGCTGCTGCTAGAGTGACTTGTGCCTAAATAGCCATCGTGACAGAGAGTTAAGCATCAGTCTTTGCTCTATCTTGTCCTTAGTAAATAGAAGTTCTTGAAGTTACACTGCATTTGTGGGCATTGTTTGTAATGGTAGCCAGAGGTGCCTCTTCATGGCTATATACTGACTCTCGGTTGGTTTGTGGTGAGTCCCAGAAGTGACATCAAGTTGAGGATTAATTAATCTGACTTTCTTTGAACTGAGAATATGAGGATGACAAGCTGCAACTCTGTGTCATTGGGAATTCTGTGTTGGTATGATACGATTTTTATTGTAATAATCAAGCCTCAGCCAAGTCCAAAATTCTTTGTGATGTGAGTGCTTGTATTTAGAAGCTGGGTTGTCTGTTAGATTAGCATCATGAGTTAGTCAAGCTTAACAAAAGCAACCTCAGTGTTATCCCTGCATCCTAAAAAATACTCTCTGGAAGCTTAACCAAGGTGAGAAACGTAACTGAGATTTGACAGCTGGGGACAGGGCAAACCCATGGCAGGGTGGGTGAAGGGCTGCACTCTCTGGAAGAGGAGGAATGGGGCTGGCAGGGGTGAAGCACTATCCGTGGCTGTTTGAAGCAGGTATTTCAGTCCCTCTTGGAAATTCCCTCCTCCATTGCCCCCTTTGGCTCTGGTACATCTAGAGTGTCTAGTGTTTCTTGCTGATGAGTTCAGCATTAGGGATTTGTGTTTCTGCCAGGAGTGTGGTCCAGAGCCTGGGATTTTTCCTATGGAGGCCAAAACTGAGAAATGTGGGAAGAAGGAAGGATATATGGGGTGTGTACAGGGGAGGCCTTTTCTGTTTCTCTTCAGAGATTAACTGGAAGGTGTCCTGTTAAACCAGGAACCCCGTCCTGTAAAACCAGCCTTTAAGCTGCTGGGTTAGCAGTGTGTGCCTTTGTATTGCTTCGTTATAGAGGAACTGCTAACTCCACTGAGAAGAGGGAACTTAATCCCTTTAACATTTAGAGGAAGTGGGAAGGATGGTGAAAATAAATATTAGTATCTCATGCCTGGAAAGCTGCAGAGCATGGGTACAAGACCATTTCCTGAACAGTAAAGAATGTACCTTCACATGTCCTTGGATTTTCCCCCTCCTGTTGTCTCTTTACAAAGCTGCATGTTGGGTGGTGCTGCCTGTCTTCTAAAATGTCTCTTGTTACAGGAAGTCATGTCTGTTGTGTGCTGCAGAAATTCCACTTGCATCCCCTTTAATTTCTGTCTCATAAAATGTACAGGTTGACCTGTGGGTAAATCTGCACGCCTCCCTTTTGTTTGAGGTGTCTGCAGTCATCTTTGCATGGGAATGCATTTCATGAGCTCTCCAGTTGTACTTACAAACCACACAGTATGATGCATGAACTAAATACACCACAGACCGAGTTTCCTTCTGCTGACAGGCCTTTGGGAGCACAGTGTGCGCTGTGCGGAGGTACAAGCAAGGGAGGGGGCTGGTTGGGCAGGCTGCACTGGGGAGCGCCGGATCAGCATGACATGGTGCTGGGCCCCTCGGAAGGGCTCTCAGCTGAATTTGCTCTAACGCCATAGAATGTGATTTTAGCCGTCTTTTGTCCATAAGGACAAATGTGAGCTTCTGGGGAAACTGCAGAAAGTGTGAAAAACATTGCTTCCCAGTTTGTGTCTGGGTCATTCCTAGGACATGCGGTGGTGCTGTTTCCCTTCTTTGATGTTTTTTTTCACTTCAGGGATGTCCCGTTTTTGATATTTGTTAAGTTGCAGAATCCTTTACTCCTTCTGAAGTGTTTTAAGGCCATAACAGTTTCTTGTTTTCAACAGTTGTTGTGAGGTGCCTTGATGTATGTGTGGTATAAACGCTGGACCCCTTTTGACCTTTGTTCTCCTTCTCACTTGCATGTGGAATCAAGCTGGTCTCCTTCTTCATGCCTTGAAGGTGGCAAGAACTTACCTGTTACATTCAGTCTTGCAATGCTTTAGTATGTCTACCCTCAGCAAAGAAACTGTTGCAGGGCAGATGAGTTGCTTGCGACAATTTGTCTGCCCACCTTTATGTACGCACATTGGAGCATTGTGTTTTGATGCATCACATTCAGAAAATCTCTGCACGGGGTTCTTCTGGTGTTTTTGAATGGGTTTTGAGCGCAGGAATGAAGACAAATTCCTGATCTAGCTTTGTATGTGCATTAAGGAGTGGAATTAGGAAGACCAATTCAGAAATTGTAATAAACTTCTATAGGGTGCTGCCTCTTTATTGTGAGGAGACACTGTAGTCATTTCCACCAGCTCAACTGATATTGTTAAGTTAATCCATATCTGTAGGGTCATGTGGTATGGAAGACAGGGTCGAAAATGCTTTTGACATAAAACTTGAACAGCTGCTTGGATATTGCAAGAACATTTTTGCCTAATGTTGCTGCTTCTAGAGAGAGACTGAGCACTCTGTGCGCAAGTTGGTCAGCGTGTCTTTGGGAGTGAAGTATTTCAACAGTCATGTAAGCATTGCCTTAGGACGTGCCTTTTCTCTAGGCCTCATCTTTGGTGGAGCTAAAATCCAGGTCAAGTACCCAGACCTGTATGCTTCTCAGCAGCTGCTTAGGAGAGGCGGATTAGTGTGTTGGTCCAGTAGGTCTCTAGCATGCTGTTTACAGAAGTTGAAACAACTGAATACATTCTTCATGAGGAGGCAAGCTATGTTTTATATCTGTTGAGGCTGTAGATGAGGTCTTACTGTTGACAGTCATTGTCAACATACCACTTTCCTGTAATAGGTAGAGCAGCTCCTTTTGTCAGTCCCAAGTGTGCCTTCTGCCAGGCGTTTGTTGTGGGCTCCCTGTCTGTGCTTATCATGCTCTCGCTTTCATTGCTAGTGCCAGTTGTTCAAGTTGAACACAGCAGAGCATCTTTATCTTTCAGTGAAGAAATTCAGTCTAGTTCCTGTCTCTCTTGTCGTTCTCTTTTTTTTTTTTAAAACAGTTATCAGATGCTGCCTTTTGCACTTCTCCAGTCTCTTCCTTTCAGCTATCCAGATGTTTCCCCACAGTAACTGTGAATAGCAGTAATTAGGAGGCCTCTGCATTATCAGTGACCCCTTTATAAGCAAAGTCTGTTATGTGAATGGCTGCACTTGAGGGTAAAGCCTTTATCCTGCTGCAAAGATTTGGCAGATTTCTTTAGCTTTTCCCCCTGTAACTGCTGGCACTTCTGGATGGGATCACTGTGTGAGTGGAGGATTGAAATAGAGGAGCTCTGAAGTCTCACTTCAGACTTGGTCTTCCTGAGGTGGTCAAAGTGGGAGCATTTTTGCCTAATTAGGTGTACAATATGTAAGATGGGTGACCCTCTGCTATCAGGATGGATTTGATGAGTGACTCAGCCTTGTTTTCCAGACCTCTTGCTGGTAGAGAGGAATTAGCAGGATCGTTTTCCTTCTGAAGTGCAGTTTTGAGGGAAGTGGGGGGAGAGAGAGAGAATAGTCTTGAAACCAAAATCTGATCTCCTTCTCTTGCTTCTCTCCACAGCTGCCAAAAGCCTGCTGAACAAGAAGTCAGACGGAGTGAAGGTAAGTTCTTGCTTTCTTATTGCACTGTCTCTCCCACCACCTGAACAGAAGGCAGCCACTTTCTCTGGTGCCCATCCCCTTCCAGGGTAAAATCACAGCCCTGTCTTGTGGCTGGGATTGTTATGTTCAGTGTATCGTTATGATGCCCATTATGATCTTAATGTTCCTTACATGCACCTTATACATCACACACCTAGCTAAGCGCACTACTGTACCAGCAAGATTTCTTTTTCCCCTTTCTCTGAAGTCTGGAGAACTAGTTAATGTTGTGGATTAGAAAGACCAAGGACTTGCTCAAGTGTGACACATGCCTCTGACTAGTCTGTTCAGTGCAGAATGCTTCTGGGTATTGAAATTGCACAGAGCAGTTGTCAGTGACTGATGATACCCAGCACACCCCACGAAAATCTCTTTGTCTCCCCCCTTGGACAGAAGCTGAAGGTTGAGCTGGGAAGAGGGATGGTGAAGGAGGAGCCTCCAGATGTTCGTGTTTGGATAGAATGGAAACTGAGTCTTGTGTTAGAGTTTGGTCCACATCCCTGAGGGCCAGGCACTCTCCTGTTCCCTTCTGAGGGGAACTATTATTTTCCCCACTTCAATTTCACTCTTTGTGTGCATGATCATCCTTTAGTTCTGGAGGTCAAATAGGCTATTCCCAAGGCTGTATGTTGTTGCAGGCAGTAGCTCTTTACCATCTGGTACTGGAGTAGAGACAGTTATGGGCTAGAGCACTCTCTTCCCCTAACTATTCCAAAGGATAACTGTCCTCCACGTGGGAAAGTAGGCTTTGGTTTATTTGCTTGCATTTCCATTTGAAGTCCAAACCTTTCTCCACAGCTGTTAGGCAGAATAGTTCATCTCCTGGTTTTGTACTGTGGACAGTCTTCATTCTCCCCATGCTGGGGGTTTGACATGCACACTGCAGGACCAGCATGCTTGTTCTCTCCTGCTCTCTTAGCCCTTTTCCATTTTAATGAGGCTTTGTTTCCAGAGGGCTCACGATACAGGCAGGCTGCTGGAAAAAGAGGTGCTGAGAACCAGCAGATACATGCTTCAAAATCCCAACGTGGCAGGGGAGAAGCAACTGGAAAAGCAGCAGATAACATGTCTCCATAGTTTTTGTCACCAATCTAGAAAAAACTGGCTTTCTTCTCAGGATTCTTGATTTCCAACAGGTGCTCAGGGAGTACTACAACTTGGGTCACAATCTTCCAGAAATGGACAGGTGATGTCCACACAGGTTTTGAAGCACAGCTTCGTGGTCATGTAGTTACACAGAGACCTGTATGTTAGAGACTTCCAGCATCATAGAAAGCTTGTGGTGTTTGGTTCGTTGAGAACACTGTGTCTTTCTCTGTGAAGAGAGTAAAGCTGGATTTTCTTTTCTAGCTGATTTGAAGTATTCTTCAACTCTTCACAGTATATGTTGTTCCTCGTACAGATAATTGAATACTTGTGATAAAGTGGACAATAGATTAAAGAGCATAGCATTCTCTGTACATGGTGAATGGGGTTGCCCTCTGGGAACCTCTTCCCTACTTCTGCATGACACTGGAGACCTGCAGTCAAGAGTCTGCATGAAACTTCCTTGCTCCTAAGTGTTAGAGCGGTCTTGCTCTACAGTATGAACCTGAGTGGTGTCCACGAGGGGCATCACGTGCTTTCAACCTGGGCTGAGGGCCCTCAGAAGACTTTTTAAGCTTCCCATTTTCCCCAAACAGCATCTATCTTCAGGTGTGGCTTTTGAGTCCTCATTTCTATAAGCTTTAAAACTCGGAAAGAAATTATATATAACCCTCTTGCTCACTAATGCAGACTTTTAAAAGTACAAGTTGCTTCCCCCCCAGTGCTAAGTTTGGACAAGATAGAGAGCAGGTAGTGGACTGGGTGTGTTTGTCGTATATCCTTAACACTTCTGTTGTAGGATTTCTGTGGCTACATGCTCATCTCCTTCCTTGCACCTACTGTCTATATGTATGGTGCTGCTTCCCATTAGTCATCCCATAGAAGTGTAGCCTTTTACCACTTCCATTTGCTTATTGGAGCAGTACTGGCACACTTTGGCTGCTGTGCAGCAGTCTCTGTGCTGGTCACTGTCTGGTTGGTGGCCTCACCGTTGTGACCAGCCTGCTTTTCATGTGTTGCTCCTTATGCAGGAAACTTGTAATTTTAGCTCCACTGATTTTCTCATCCTAGATAGTTCTGAGAAACAACTTGTGCCAGTGACTAGCTGAGTTGAGAGCATTTGGTCTTGCATTACTTGTAGCAAACTATGATTTTCTGCCCATTGCAGTAGTGCAGAGCACAGATAGAATGACTTGAATGCCAAACAGACTTTCAGTTTTGTGGTATCTTTTTCACTCCCAAATCCTATATAAATAATTTTACATCAGATGTAGGTTTACAAGGTAGGTAGGCAAGTTTGAGTGAGGCCTATATGTCTTTCTTATGCTTCATTCCCGAGAACTCCATCAAAACGTGTGTTGGTAAATGTCTGATGCGAGGTGCAGCATGTTGTTGCTGATTTAGCATAAATAACGGAGGAATGATATATTGCTCATATGTGATGATATGAGCATCTAGTGTGAGTCGTGTTGAGCTGATACGTAATTAAAAACCCACAATTTTTGTTTTTATAGGAATTGGCTTTAATCCTTTGCTGAAGCAAGCCTAACACACTAAAGCAATGGGGATGCATGCATTTTACTTGCATCAGATCATTTTGGAAAGGTGGGGAGGGAAGCTTAAATCAGGAGAGGAGGACTGGAAGGAAACATTTTTTTATTCCAATATAGGTGTGTCCAGACTGGGGTTATTTTGATAAATTTCCATGTGTATGACCCTTTCCTCTAGCAAATTCCTTTCCAAAAATCTATTTGAAGCATTTCTGGTTTTCATTTTGCACTGCTGCTTCTATTTCAAGTACTAATTCTGCTAATTGGTAGATATTTCATCAGCTTGGCACTTGAGAACTTTTCCATTATCTTAAATAATGAATGATTTACACTGCCTTGAATCTTAAATTGTCCCTGCTCACCAAACCTTTGGTAGTGCTTGCACTCACTTTCTTCAGGCAGAATTTGGATCCAAGCTGATGGAGTAGCAACAAAGAAGGCCCAGGTTTTATCCCCAAGGAACATGCTTTTCTGCTTTCAAATCCAGAAAGTGAGGCCAGAAGATACTGGGTGACGAATTGCAGAGCCATGTAACATACCACGTATCTTGTGGCCACCACTGTAGGTCCCAGGTATTTTTTTTTTAAGATTCTAAATTTATGAGCAACATTATGCAGCTGCCATTTTAAAATTTACTTTAGATAGTTTCATGTCAAATCTGCTGGCTTTCTTGTTCCCCTTTCTGCCTGTAATCTGGATTTGCCATCCACTACAGGGTGAGGGAGGGGTTAAGGAACGGGCTGGGGCAGACACCTGGGTGAAGATTAAGGACACTTTATGCTGAATGTCCTTTCTCTGACCTTGTCAGGGTCTGGGCTCCCTGTAGTTAGTGTTACAGTCCTACTGCTGATATTTTTTTTTTTTTTTTTTTTTTTGTCTTTGAGCAGCCCTTCAAACAGTCATGTTCCCTTTTTTCCCGAAGGGGAATTTCCCTTCCGACTGTGTGAGAGGATGTGTGTGTTTCCAGTTCTAGCAGGGCTTGTCAGAACCATCTTTATAATCAGAATTTGTTAATGCACAAAGTGCTATTTTTAGTTAAGTGTGTAATTGTAAGTATTTTAAAATTAGTTCTTCTCTAAGCTTTTTGTCAGTTTCTTCTTCTTTTCTTTTTTTTTCTGAGCACTTTGGTTTGTGATTAGGGGATACAATATGATAATGTTTTTCAGGCACAGTGTAGCATTCTATGTAAATAGTAACTTGTGGAGAATGCTATGGGATGCAGATTTTAACAGTGTTCACTTGCAACGCTCTGCAAAATTTGTTGATTTTCTACCTTATCTCTCTGCTGCATGCACACTGTTTTCTTTCCCAGTAAAAGCTGAATAGCATAGCTGAAAGGATAACTCAGCTGAAAGAGGAAAAATCCAGATTTTTTTGTTTGAGAAAGTTAATGTTGTAAAACCTGCCCTTCATCTTACATAACTGCAAAGAGGCACCAAATACCATTTCTTCTGGTCTTTGTAAGGAATATTGCAGTAAGTGTACATTTTATGCCTGGCAGGTACCAGCTTTCCCTGCCCTTTGCCCAGTAAAGAGTATGTGGGGAAGGCAGGATGCTCTGTAAGCTGGCATGGCTGCTGAGAAAGCAGTTAGTGAAAGTGTGTCTTAGAGAAGGCACGGCAGCAAGGTGAACCAACAGGGAATCCTTAGAAAATCTGCAAGAATCTGGAAATCTGCAAGGGTCAAGTAAAATCCATGCAGTGACCAACAGGAGTTAATGCTCCTATTTCTGTATCTGGACTTTTTATGATCTTAAAGCCATACTGTTTAAAGATTGCTATGGTGAAACTAAATGAGGAGAACCCAAGTTCACCTGAACAGCACAGTTTTACACTGAACTGTTTTATGCAAGATGCCTGGGGAGTGCTTCAGATCTGTTCAAGTGCTGACATCCAGTTACACATTCTACCCACCTTTGAAGCATTCACTTTTTTCACTGCACTGTTGTAATGCCTAGGAACTCCAACTGAGATCAAGGGTCCAGTGTGCTTAGCGCTGTAGCGATGCCTAAGCAGAAAATCCCTACTTCGTAGCTTACAATTTAAACAGACAAGCTGACAAAAGGGCAAGAGAGAAGATGGATTGACAAAGGTGAAATGATTTGCTCAGCATCACACAGAAGGACTAAAGCAGAAGTAGAAATAGGACCTCAAATCTGCTAGTTGAGGCTGCCTCTCACTAATCTGCTTTGAGTTCAACTTTTTTTTCATACCTTAAGTCCTGAAATTCATTGATACTGTCTGTCAGTATCAAACTGGGGGAGAACTGCATGTAGACAACAGAAATGGAAAAAGCTGTTGTAAAAACAAATCCATGTTAACTGCCCAGAACTGTGAATGGGACCTTGCCTGGAATCACTCTACTCCCTATAGCATCTTCTAGTTTGTGTTGTATTTTCTATAGATGCTTGGAATGATTTATGCTTGCCATTTCTAGTATAGCTGCTATGCTGAAGAGACAGTGAGTCTTCAGGCTGTCTTCTGTCACCTGCTGACTTTTGCTTATTGTTACCTAAAGCAAGAGTCTTCCTTAAGTCCCGTTGTAGAGAATCTGCTCCTCTTTTAAGATGATCACCTGAATTTCACACAAATACAGAAACAGAACTTTAGCAAACGTTCATCCCTGGGTTTGAGAGGAAAATGTTGTTCGTACTGCTTTGGGAGAATTTTTGTCGCTCAGATGTAGGGAAATTATTAAAGTGATCAGTGAGGTACTTTACTACAGGCTTTCTCTCTGCCTTTAACAATTTTTTGCATTCCCTGGGACGTCTCTGCACTGCCTAGAAGTACTTAGAGATGTAGCTGTGTTATGGAAGAGAAAGAGAACTCTGTAACTAAACTTCTGTTATCTTATTTACTTTGCTAAGTTGCAGTCACATTACAAGAAGAACAAAAAGTTTTGCTCACTCAGCTAGCCACCTTGGGAAGGTGATGTAGGTGGCTCTGATGCGGCTGTTACAGAGGGGATTGGGAGACGGATCTGGTTTCAGTAATTTCCTTGTGTATGTTTTGACTTAGTAAGTTTTGTTGCTTTAGCACTTACTGTTGGTGCCTCATGTTGTCATTACCTAACCTGTCTTGAGTTGTACTAGTACTTGCATGCTCTGGTCTTCACACAGACCTCAGTCCCCACACTTTTCATACTGCCTAGCTAGCTTTTCTCCCCCTTGTTATTACAGTAGCCAGTAATAATGTGCTTTCTGGGATTTCTACAATACATCATGCCATGTTAATAGATCAACACTGTTTTAAATTTAGATTGTACTCTGATTAAATTCTGATCTGCAGAGGATTCTGTTTCCTCCTGTGTCAGTGTTACTTGTGCCTCTAATATAGGAGGCTGATTGTTTTCTGTACGGCTTGGTTGACTCTCCTTTTGTATTGAACCTTTTGCTTGTCTCTTAACATTTTCTGCCCCTTTTCTTGTTTCTATAACTCACTGAAAGTCTATGTGAACTTCAAATGAGACTGTCTTCCTTAAGAGAGAAGTTTCCCTGCAGTATCCATATAGCGTCTGTTTGTCTGTTGCAACTTACAGGGTACATTAAAAGTAAAAACTGAAGTTTTGGAGCAGTTTCTCAGCTGGTGTGAATTTCCACTTCTCCCAGTTAAAAATTGCCTATTGTGACTGGGTACAAGACTTCCTCTGGGTTGTTGGTGGTCTAATCATTATATTCATGCACTGGTAGTACATCCTATTTTAGCTCTAGCTTGAGGAGAAGCCTATGGAGAAGCTACATTGTCTTAAAAGAAGATGAGAGGAATCACAGGTTTGTAAATTGGGTAATGGCAAGCCCTGTGTTGAGCCTCCGTGAAGCGGAAGACTGGTGAGCCAAATGCTGACCAGATCAGTGTTTGGAGTCTGTCTGTACTGGAGTTAAAGACCAGATGAGGCAGAAGCTTTGCTAGTTTGAGTCTGTTTGTGCAGTGGCTGTGTGATTCTGGGCTGTATGGTGTGATTAGGAATGTCGCTCTGGGTATGAGGTGAACATGGGCACTTCTGCTCTCAAAGGCATGCCCATCTGTATGTGAGCTTGAGCTCTGATGTGAGGATAGTGGCGACAAAGGTAATATTCAAGGTGAAAGCTGTGAAAGCTCGGTAAGTGTATGAAATGGGGAGGTACAAATCCATGACTTATGCTGAGTTGAAGGGCTGCGCCAGAGGTGGGCCGTGGTAGTGTGCGGGAGTCCAGAGCTATATACCTGAGCCCATGCCATCATGGTTTTTGGCTGGGATGTGCTGTCCTACAGTACTCTATGAACTAGACTCTGTAGTACCCCCCCATGAGTACTAAGCAGCAGAGAAATAGCATAGCTAGTACCAAAGGAGAAGGGCAGATGGAAAACGTGTGTGGAGACAACAGGGAAAAGGGATAGCATTGTAATGCTGAAAGACCTGCCAGGCTCATCTTGGGCAGGATGACACTAAGAGAGTAGTGAAAAAGCAGAGAAATGTATGCTGCGCCTGGTTTACTGGAGAGTGCAGTTTGGTGTGAAGGTGTCTTTGAAGATGACTGAGGATGCCTTTGAACAAGAGTAGAGCCCAAGAAGGCTGGGTAGTGTTTGAGGATTGCTCCCTGTTTGTTCTTCTCCCAGTATCTGAGAGCACAAGGTGTTCTGGCTGTTGAGTACCTCTTTGTCTTCCTTGCCTTTCCTCTGTGTCTGAGCATGGGTGTACCTTGCCTCTCGAATCAGCCCTAATTTCTGTGTGAGGGAGCCTTTCTCCTCTGTATGCTATGCACAGAAGTTCCCTCCTCTTTATTTAGCCCTTGGGGATGCCCCACCTGTTGCACCCTCCACCCTACATCGTCAGTGTGGCTGGGGAAGCTGCACAGTTTTCTGAGGTGGGAGAGCACATAGAGGCACCCCCTTGCCTCCCACATCTTGTGCGTATATATTCTTCCCTCTTCTCCTCTGCTTATGTCAGTGTGTGGGGCACCTATGTTCTGACCTCGATGTTTGAGTGGATGGGGGTCTTCAACCCTGCCCTTTCCCCTAATGTGTAGTCATGTTCTTTAATGGTGACTTCTCTCTGCACCTCCTCACGTGTGTGTGCATTTCTGCTGCCGCTTATACCTGCCCCTAGGGGAGCATTATCGGCAGGGGGGCCCTTGCTGGCACACCAATGTGTGAATAGTTTCTGTGCTTTTCTTCTCATCTCCTCTCTTCCCTTCTCTTTCCCTCTCTCAATGGTGTGTCCAGAAAAGGAAGTCGAGCTCCAGTGTGCATTTGATGGTGAGCACCTCCCGTAAGCTGCCTGCGATTCGTGCGTCCGCCATTCTCATGCCATGCACGCTCGGCTTGTGCTCATCACCCTACATAGCATGTCTGTGCAGGGGGGCGGTGGCGGGGGGGGTCATTGTGCACTAAAAGGTCCATGTCCTCACTAAAAGGGCCCTGTGATCGTCTGGCCCCAGGCCAGTCATACAGTTCCCATTTTGTGCAGAAAATCAACTGCTGGCAATGCGGTTTGACCTTGCCTGCTCTGAGTGTGAAACGAAAAAGGCAGTGGTTCTCCTGGGCTCAGCAGAGCAGTGCGTGCCTTGCCTGGACATGGGGCTTTGTCATTCTGTTGCAGAGGTGCCAAAAAGAGGAGCAGGTGCTTTGCCTGGTGTTGGTGCCGTCATCCTTGGTGGGAGCCCTGCAGTGTAGAACAAACTGGGAGTCGCTCCAAATGTGGCAGAGACTGATGGGGCTCCACTGTTCAGATGAAATGTGTGGGCACAGCACCGCCAGGCAGCTCAGAGCTGCCGGTCACTTTTTTTAGCACACTTACTGAAAAGGTTTGTCAGAGCCTTTATAATCCAAAACTTCCTTTTGTCCTGATCTCGTTTATGTATCCCAGCATGACCAAAAACCCAGTAACTACCTCCCCTGTCCTGTTCATTTCCTTTTTTCATCCATCCAGAAGTTTGACATCCACAGAATTTGTCAGAAAAGTAGTCAAATCCACTTTAAAGGGAGCAAAGAGAAAATTGGCCAGTGCCATATTGTAAGGAGTCATACACAGACCATTAGATGATGCCTTTGTCTCTGACACTGAGATATGAACAGTAACTAGAGTACAAAAATTAGTTATTGCATTATCTCCTTTATGCAGAAAAAGAACAGAAAATATTTGTACCCTATTGCAGGTAGGAACAGGAATGTTATAGTACTGAGAAAGCAGAATAATTTGTTTGTACATTGCTATCTGGAAGATATTTCTCCTCTTCCTCCTTCAATGACAGCTTAAAACTGTGTAAACACAAAAAAGTAATCCCAAAGTACTGCTTGGAAAACCTGATATGAGGGACTGACTTTTCACTAGCCCTGCCTCTATGAAACTCCAGGGCTGGAGGTCGTTGTGCCTTTCTTGCCTGTCTTTTTTGCCCACTGCCAGCAGTACTTAAATTCCCTCTGCATGTTGTTTTAAAGCAGCTGGGATACGTAAATCGTCTAAGTGTCAGCCTCAGAAAACATGAAAGCAGTGAAGGTGGCTAAATAACCAGAGACGGCCCATGTGTTGGTACTTATTTTCTTTTAGTTGGCTAGAAATGCGTGTCCCTAGCGATATGATCACTGGTCTGTTTTCTTTCTCTTGCACCCTCTGTGTTGTTTCTGCCTGTCTGTCTGTCTCTTGTCTAGCTCAGGAAGTGTTGCCAACTGCTGTGCCAAAACTAATCATGTTACATAGATCTTAAGAAGGGCCTGGCACCTTTTTAGGTGATTTGGCCTCTTTTAACTTGAGCTGTACTGCTGTGAATTACCAAGGATCGTAGCCTGCCCAGTGACTGTGATGTTGGCTGGCAGTAGGAGGGGAAGGAGGAGTAAGAGTTGGCTGTGGTACCTGGGGCTCTGGGAAGGGCAGCCCAGTCTTTTCCAGGGAAGGGCAGTTGGTTAGGTGGCCCCAAGACATGAGTGTGTGCAGGAAGCTCAGTATGTCAGATACCTCCATCTGAGAAAGAGCAGTGAAAACTGCTTAGGTTAAGTCTTCTGCCTCTTATTTCCTTGGGACTCTGTCCTGGAGTAACATGCTATGTGATTCTGGACTAGCAAACATGATGCTCGGTCTTCTTCAGCCCACTGGACGGGGAAGAGCATGATGGCTGAACTGGGTGTTTGGTGCAGCCTGGAGGGTAGGCTGTGTGCTTTGGGTGTACGTGGGTTTGCACTTTGTAAGGTCACGTCTCACACCTAACAAGCTGCGGTCAACTTGTTTTCAGAATGGTGGCTTCCTGGATGATTTTTTTTTTCCCCATTTGGCCTCAGTTATAAAGCCTTCAAAAAAATCAGAACTATTTTTGTATAGCTTCTTTCATGCTAACTTTATCTTCTTATCCCAGTGGACTAAGAAAAATGGGCTGTACTTTTCTCACTGGAAGAGGTTTGGAAGATAGATCTCTGCATTAGGATCACTGTTTCTGAAGAAGTACGGGAGCCTCAGTGCTGTGTGGAGGGATAGACCCAGGCATTGCCAGAAGTTTGGTTGTGTTTATGCCACAAAATAGCTTGGGGTTCATTTTTTCAGGTTGATCTGCTCCTCTCTTACATCCACAGTGGCCTGTCATTTCTTCTGCCATGGGGCTAGAAATGCATGCAGGAAGCAAAGGTCTTGGAAGGCCAAAGTCCTAGGACAATACGGGGATGTATAGGAAGAGACAATAAACAGTAATTTGTGAAGTGTTTCTCCTTTCTTAGCTTTGGGGATGAGTGTGTCATATGCTCTTTTTTTCCAGTGGACTTTTAAAGAATTCATTCCTGTCTCTCTCTTCTACTTCTTCCCCTCTCCACCTGCCCCATCTTCTGTTTCTCCTCTCTCCCTCTCCAAAAGGGATAGCTAAGCCAAGTCATGCGGCTTGTGAAGAAAAATTGAAGTATTAGTAAGGGTGTGTGAAGTCCCAATCTCATAGGATCCGTCTCTGGTTGACATAATTAAACCTTTGGCAGATGTTTTCCAGCTCAGCATTTGACTTCTGCATTTTTTGTGGTGGTTACTGGGTGATGAGGGCCTGATGTTTTGCAGTATGTTTGTGCTCCCCAAGAACAGTGGGATGGAGAGCAGCTGCAATGAGGTCATGCTGCTGTGAGCTCCCATCCCATACCCCTGATCTGTAAACCAAGGAGTTTGAATGAGGCTCCTGCAGTGCTGACTTTGACACTGTTGCTGGTGTCTGGCAGCAAGAGAGCTATATACCTGGCGTGGGGGTTACACAGCAGTGTAACTGTGGGCCTAATTCTCCAACAACTGACTGGATTTGTGGGCTAGGAACGATATACTGGTGGACACAGGTTTGTCTTCCTACAAACAGACTTCGCTCATTCCTGATGTAACTGACATACATGACTCAATGGGATGTTTCTTTGCAGTAAGCTGGTGACTACCTCACTGTTGTGCTGTGTGAATGCAGGAAACTGAAATTTTATTCTTCTACCGCAGCTACAAGAGAGACTGAAGAGGGGAAAGATGAAAAACTGCTGGGCACTATCCAGAGGACTTGCTACTTGGGGAACTACATGGCCTTCTCCTTGCGTCCCACCCCCATCCCTTTCCATATTTTGGTCCTGAAGTCTCTTTGTTCAGGTCACAGCAGGGACACAACACATCATACCTCACCTTTTCTCTACCTTTTCTAGGGCTGACCACACTTTTTCTTGCATCAGTAGATGCCCTGGGATGCTTGGCATCATCACATATCTGGGACTGTTCCTGCACACTTTGGGACTTCTCAGACATGATTCCCATTTGTCCCCTATTTGAGACTGCACCATGACTATTGTGTGTCACTTCTTCTGTAGTCTCTTTCTCTTGGGACTGCTGCCATCGCTCATTCTTCTTCGCCAAATACTTTTGTTGGTGCTCATTGCAGGATTCTCCCCATCCCTTTGGGCTGCTGCCTTTCTCCCTTCTGTTTTCCTTCCTTATAGCTCCAGCAGTCCACGCATATTTGGGTTTTGGTACATCCCTTACACCAGCTGTTGCCTCTGAGGGAAGGATGATGTCCAGTCACCCGGGCAGCACTCCTTCTTCCTTCCTCTTCTTGGTGATCGAGCCTGTGGGGAGGGGAGGGTCTGAGGAGATGGTTGGGGTTGAAGCAATACTGTCATTTTTTTGCTGCCTCTGCTGCCCAGCAGGGGAACTAAAACCATGTTTTTCTGTCTCAGCCACAGAGCAACAACAAAACCAGTATAGTAAGCACTGCAAAAGAAACACCCCCAGTGCAGACGTCCATGGTATCTTCCCCAACCGCTGTTTTTTTTTTTCCCCTGTTTGGTTTAATTTTGATTCTGTCCTCTCCCCTTCTTTCCTTCCCCCCCATCCCGAGTGCTGCTTGTGCTGCTCTGTTTCAGCTTGTGTTTTGGCTTCGTTCTGTTTGTGTCCCTGTGCTGCTGTGGGGCCTGATCACAGCCTCACAGGCTTTGGGGGGGGGGGGTGCTGAGCAGTGCTGTGGTTGGATGTGGGGGATCGCAGCTTGCCTGGACTTCCCCTTGTGCCATCCCTGTATAGTTCTCTGTGTCCCATTCAACTGTTCCTGCTGGCTTTGGGGAGGCTGGTTTGGAAGAAGAGAGTGGCATGCTCCATCCACTCTCCAGCACCCAGGAAATGGAGGATGGACTTCAGGACACCACAGAAGAAAGGGCGGGCAAAGGGTTTTTAAAGGAATCTTTTGATGGCCCATTTGGCCTGCGCAGTTGTGTAGTTCATCCCCTGCAGCTCGCTGACTTACTGGGCTAGCATCTTCTGTTTGGGCTGTGTACAGCGGGATTCATAGGGTGCCCTGTGCCTAGTATGTTTAACGGCACAGCTTGGTGTAGTCTGCCTCAGTATGCTTGGAAGATCAGGCAGCAGTGCCATGGGTGGCAGAGGTGGATGGGTGAGCGTACATCACCGCACCGTCAGAGTCCCTGCTGCCCTTGCTGAGCCACCCCGCGAGAGTGACAGCAGTGGGAGGAGATGGTGCGGGATCCTGAAGTCTTGTCCTGGTAATGAAGAGATGAGTGCAGGAGCTAGTTAGCACCCATAGGCCTGGTAGCTGCTCGTTGTTGTGTGTCTCTAGAGAGTTGGATTTGGCATATTTTGGGGGGTGGGAAGGGTGGGATTTGATGTTTCTGTTGTTTGTTGTAGGGCAAAGGGTTCTTGGGACACTTCATAATTTTCTGCTTTCCCTTCACTGGCTTTGTTCATTATGGTTTTGATACTGAGGAAGCCCTTCTAAATTATTAATTATTGTTGTTGTTATTGAAATTGGATCTCATTTTAGAGACTTTTAGAAAAATGTGTCTTTTTTCACAGCCCAGTTCTCTTAGCAACTGCTCTCTGAGAGGCATTGAGGTGGTCTGGCTTATCCCCTTTTTATTATGGAAATTATGAATGTCCCTTTTTAGGGTAAAATACCCGACAAACTTTCCAAAAAACTGGGAGACAAAGGCCCCAGCCCAGTATTATCCTTTCCTTCCCCTCTCCCTCTTCTGAAACATTTTCCAGTGAGGACGCTGCTGAGGGGTCATTACTTCATGAACTGCTGCAGAGGGTGCAGACTGGCTGCTCAGTTGCCGTCTGGTGTTTGTGCCAGCCTGGTTCACTGGAGGCGAATTGGGAATCAGGGGCAATTGCAGGGAAGCTGGGGGCTTTGTCTCCTTGCGACTATAGCTTTTAGTGCAGCCTCTCTCTTTAGGAAACCTTCTGTGCAGGAAGTGTGTGCGCGTGCACGCAAGCACATGTGTGCTGTTTGGAGTTTGTGGTTTGGTTTTTTTTTTATGTCAGTCACCTTTTCTCCACTTGCTGGGGAGTGAAAATGAGAGAATGCTTTGGAACTGGAGTTTAATGATTCTTCCATCCTTTCCTAGGAGCCTCAAACAACTGTTGTCCATAATGCTACAGATGGCATAAAGGTAAGGGATGGGAGTGTTGCCAGAGAAACCTCTGCTTCTCTCTTGTTCTCGTCTTCGTGTGTCTTACTTTGGTTTCTACCTTTTCAGCCTTTGTAGCATGCTCCTGAATACTGCTGTCAGTAGACTGGGAGGGTTGTGTTGTATGGCTGTGGATCTCTGGAAGAGGCTGAGTAGGGGCAACTATTCAAATGTTATCTTCTCTTTTCTGCTGCGGTGTATAATCACCACTCTCTTTTTTTATGTGGGGTGAAAGAAGATACAGGTACTTACGTACTTTTTTTTTTCTTCTGGAGATGGAGACCTATTCCTCTGAGAAAGCTTAGGAGCCCTTCTTTAGCTTCTTGTGGCTATTCTTCTTCCAAACAGAAGCAACTCCCATTTGATCTCATTTGACAGAGTTTGGTAACTTCTGTCCTTGTAAAAGTTCTGGGTGGATGTCTTGAATGGCTTAAACACACAAAAGCTGAGCAGAGATGCTGTTAAGTTGTGCTTAATATTTGGCCTGCTTCCATCCAAATCTTCCTTGTATCATCCTCTCCCTGCCATCCCTGCCAATGTTTTTGCGCTTTCCCCCATCTTCCTTCACAAACAATTCAAACTATTTACTCATGCTCACAACTGCTGATGCTTGGTAATGCTCTGTTCTGCCACGCAGGGTTCCACAGAGAGCTGTAACACCACGACCGAAGATGAGGATCTGAAAGGTAGGTGTTTTGCCTGTAACTTCTAACACAGTTAAGTGCAGGCAGAGGATCCTGGAGATTTGATCATTGCCTTGAACTAGCTTCCCAGATTTCTGTGTCTGACTCAGCTCATAAATTTGCCATGACGCTGTCATTCCTGTCACAGTGGGACCCTGCGTTGGGGAGCCAGCTGACTTGGCCTCTGTGGTGTATAAACAATGTCTGCCCTGAGCTAATTTGTTTTTGTCTCAGAGTTGGAATTCTTTTCTTGCAAATACCATAATCTGTTCATCTCCAGCCCATTTCTAGGCTTGGAAAATCCCTACCAGTCCCTTGAGGTTTGGCATCTGGTTGTGCTTTTGTGCTTCCCTGTAGGTTATAGGGAGTTGAAACCTCTCTGTTACTGCTCGGTCTCCCTTCTCACCCCTTTCTGGGAATCTCTTCAGTGACATGCACACACTTCCCTCTTTATTTTTTCCTCTTTGGGTCTATTTTTGTTTCTAAGATGAGGATCTTTCTCAGCCTGTTGTCTCTGAATGGAAGTGATTTTTCATGTCCTTGACTTGAGGTATCAGTAGAGGGAGAGGCTGAGAAGAGACTTCACACCTTTCAGTGACCATATCATAAATATTCTGTGCTTGTAGACCTCTTTAGATGAAGGAGCTCCAAGTCCCATATCTGCTCATAAGCAGCTGTCCTTTTCCTGACCTCTCTAAAGAAGGACGAGCAGACATTTTCTTGAATGGGCAGGTTTGGGATGGGTGAATGCCGTTTGCATTCTGAGGCAAATGTGTCAATAGTTTGCATTTTGAGGCAGAGGTATTCTCATTCTCCCTGTAGTCAATCTGAGTTACATATCCAGAGAAAAATCAATGCTGACCCTGTGGTGTAGCAGCAATGTCACCTCTGTCAGCTGGGCTAGTTTCTGATGCTTTTCCTGTGGCTTATCACAAGCTGCTGGCTCCTCTTCTGAGGAGTCACAGGGAGCAGAAACGCATGCCAGTGAGTAAATGAACTCTGCAATACAGATTGTTTCAGATAAGACCTGACGTCATTACGGGACAGTATTCTAGCTCCCACCTTTTTGGCAAAGAGTAATCCGTGGTTTAAGAATCTAGCTTTGAGGGAAGGCAACTGGATGGTTTTGGTAGTGTGGTAATGAAATTGATTTATCTAATCTCTGCTGGATATCTGTCCAGAACAGATGTTTGCCCAGAACCTTGTCTCCTTTGGCAGCTTTTGTTCAGGAGAGGTCCCAGACTTGAGCCAGTTGAGCCAACAGGTCCTGTAAGTCAGGAATACAAATGCTATGAGGAAAGGAAGGCTAGGACTGGAACAGAAGGTGGGGGGGAAGGAGGGCAGCTGGCCAGGGCTAAATCTATGAAAAATTGTATAGGGCTACATTGCTGCAACAACTGAGTTGGGTTTTTTTTGGCAGAGGTTAGAAAATTTAGTTGTGATTTTAATGGAAGGGAGCATTTGAATGGTGTGGTTGGGAGGGAACGAGCTTGCACAGTAATGGTTTGTGCTATGGCCAGCTCTGCTAGTTTCAGTCCTTCAGTTTTAAGTGTAGCAGTGTTCCTGTTCAGTTCCTGCCCCTCCGTGTTTTAAGCTAAGCAAGCACTCAAGCAAAAATAAATAGGCCAAAAGACTTGGGGTGTTGGAGTTCTCAGCATTCTGCATAGCCATGACTCTAGGAAAAGGGAAGTGCTTGTGCAGTTCCTCTGCCAACTTCTTATTTTCAATAGACAACAGGTTACGCAGATCTGTTCTGCTGTGGTGTAGGAGACACCATCTTGATCCATCAGTGACAGTTGCCTCAGGAATATGTTGTTTCCACTGTGGCGGGACTAAAGGCAGTGCCCCCCCTGCCCCTGTGTCATTCTAAATTGCACAGTAGGTCCATGTTGTAGAGTAGTCTACTTAGCTTTGCCCTGGAGGATACTCCTGCATGTTTTGTGCCCAGTATTGTGGTTTCTTTAATGTTCTCCTATTTGCTTTCTCTTTTTTTATTTACTGAACTTGCGTGTTTTGTTTGTGTTTGTGTTTTAATTCCCTGCCATGCTAGCTCCCCCTCTCTCCACCGGGGACGGCAGCTCAGTGCTTGAAGGACGGAGGCACAGTGAGAGCAAAACACAGACTGAGTCCATGCAGTCCCAGCTTTCTCTCTGTTTCTCAGCCAGTAAGTCCAGGGGTGAAGTGCTTCACGGCATCTTTTTCCCACCCCTCCCTCCACCTTTCCCATTTCTCCTTCCCCAAGATTTTTCCCTTCCTCAACTTCCTTCCAGAACGTTGATTTTTCATTTCCAGTACTCCAGAATAAAAAGAAATCATCTCCCTTCCTGCAAAATAACCCTCCTTTGCACACTGAAAATTTCCAGAACATTCCTTCCCTTTTTGGAAAAAAAACAGAACCTCATCCTAGCTAATTTCATTCCCTTGCTTTCATCTGGGCAAGACATGGAGTTCTCTGCAGAGACACTGCCTTTTGGGGTTTCCTTGGGCAAGTCACTGCATCTTTTAGTTTTCCTTGTGGTAAATGGGGTCAGTGGTGCAGGTCTGCTTATGGAGGGGATGTGCGAGGCTGAATTCAGTGTCGCTTGTCAAGAGCTTCTGAGCACCCCAGACGTGGATGTTGCTCGGGAAGTACAAAAGGAATGAAAAACAGTTTTTACAGACTGCTTCAAGGATGCTTTGGAAGGGAGGCTGTGGCTGCTGGAAAGCCCCTCAGCATTTCTGAATCCATTGTCAGGTGGTCTGAGTGAAAATCCTTGGATAATATTGGCTCTGAGGGGCATTTCTCTGTTGTGAGCTTTACCTTGCATGTCTGTCTTGCTAGCTCAGTTAGCTGGTACTGTGGTTAGTCTGCCAGTTACCGTACTGTCTGCCTGATCTGTCCTGAATTGGCTACCTCTGTAGAGGAGCCTGTGGCTGAAAAGCTCTGAAAATGGATAGGAAAAAAGCTAGTAGGTTGGAGAAAATCTAGACGGGATTCCCAGCCTTTCCCTTACACAGACATACTGTACTAGCTACCTGCCTATTTAAAGCTATAATGGAAGGATCCTTAATATGAGTTGGAAACATCTGGAGTATGTTCGAGTCAGTCTGGGAAGGAAGCAACAGGCATGCCCTCTTCTGTCTCCTCCTGTCTTCCTTCCCTGGTCTCCTGCACACAGCACCAGTATCTCATACAATGCAGCAGTCAGAGCCTCTCTGTTACTTATTTTTTAAGCAGCTCTAAGGTCGTCAAACTGCTGGTTCATGAGGTGCAATGGGAAAGGTGTTTTGCCCAGCCAGAACGGAAGGGAAATGATCTCTTCTGAAGTTGTTTTTGCTGTGAACTGTTCACTGCTTTCTTACTAAGTCCTTCCTGTCGCTCATTGCGAGGCCCTGCTTGGTACGCTGAGGAGTGCCAATTCACTTCTCTGCCAAGTGGGGCAGCATTCTCCCACCCCACTCCCCCCCAAGTTGAGATTTGCAGTGATTTGGATGCCCTACTTTCTTTCCCTTTCACTCACATCTCGAACTTGCCCTCGTGCTGCTCTGTCACTATTCCGACCAGTGTTCTAGGTCACCCTCAACTACCTCCAGCAGCATTAGTGCGATTCCTGCTGTGCTCTGAGGGGTCTTCTGCACCGGTGCCAGGGTGGGCCCCTCTGAGCAGTGTCCAGCCCCGCTGACGTGTGGTGTGACAGAGGCAGGAGAGCGGGTAGAGGTTGCTGAGCTGTGGATGTCTGTGTGCTGTCCGGGGTTGGGACTGTGTGTGTTTGTACTTCTTTGTTGGGTTTTTGGTTTTTTTTTCTTTCTGGTTTTTGTTTGTTTATTATTTTAATGCTTACATTTGTTTTGCAGCTACACAGTCTTGTGAAGAGAAGCTTCTTGCCTGGGACAGCCCAGGGCAGACATTGGAGTTAGAGCGTGCTCAGTCGGAGCCTTTGCTAACTCCAGTAGTTCCCTTTGTACTTAACCGTGCACCGTGTAAGTTAGCAGCTGGGTAGCAGTAGTGGTGTAGTGCAACTAATGCTAGTTACCGTAGATGTAAAGCTCCCCCCGTTCTTCTCTCCACCTCTATGCCCCTCACCTCCCGTCCGTCCGAGAAGGGACGGGGCGCCCCGCTGAGCTAACCGCCGCCGCCCAGTGCTACCGGCGGGAGGCACGGCCTCTGGCAGGTGCTACCGGCGGGCGGCACGGCCTCTGGCAGCCGGGCGCAGGCACGGCGGGGCCGCCGGCTCCCGGGGCAGCTCCCGCGGCGGGCGGCGCTGGCTGCAGGGAGCGGCGGCGGCCGCCTGGGGGCGCCGCGGTGCCGCCGCCCGGGCGGGCCCGGGCCGTGGGGAGGCGGCGGGGAGAGGGCCCCGAACCCGGCCCGCCGGCCCCACGCCGCCGGCTCCCCCCCGCCAGTGGGGAGGAGGGCCCGGCTGTAAACTCTGCCCCGGTGTTCAGACCGAATTCCGCTAAAAGTGCTGCCGTGGGTCCTGGCACGCCCGCGGTGTTCCCATCTGCAGACTCCTGCTGGCGGTGCTGCTGCAACAGTGCTGGCAGGCTGCTGTAGCAGGGCTGCCTCTTAGATTACTCAAAAAAGACAGCAGAATAGCCTTGAGTCACACTTTTATATCTGGGCTGGTGCATGCTTGCCTCCCTTTTGTGCCCCTCTGCAGTGTAAGGCTGGAGGAGGCCCTGTGGATTCATCAGGAGGGGCAGACCTGAATGCCTTCCCCCGTGACATCCCAAGGCTCTCTGTCCTTCGGAAAAAATGTGTCACCTCCTGTGTGCTGGCTGTAGCTCGGGACATGTAGTAGAAGCAAGAAGACGAGCACAGTCTGATGGAATGGACATGTGTTGAAGGATAGGGTCAATGCTGCTGCATAGCGACACTTGTGAAGAGGGTGAAAATCTCCTTGGGATGAGTCAGCATATGGTGGCTGTGGTCTGCAGACTTCCTCACTCATGGCAAATAGAGCCTTTCCCATGGACTCCGTCTTCCGCACATTGCACACATTTGTGTGTGCTCTGCGTGGGAGGGAGGTCCAACAAGTAGCTCCGCTTCATGCGGAAGCAATTCCAGACAACTTGCTTGTAAAGACATTTTTTCACAATAAACGTGGCCCACTGTGTTGTTTTGATCCATTCCCTGTATACATCTTTGAATGTGTGGAAATATATACAGCCTGAGTGGCAAAACCAGCTCCCTTACTATTATGGGCCAGTTGTCCCCTGTCGGAGATGTTTCTGTGGTTGGCTGGGTAGTGTAATTCTCTTAATTGATTTCCAGAGTGGGTGCAGACATCTTTCATAGCCAGTGAGATTATCATCTTGTTGCTCTTCAGCTGCACTTATCAATGGTGGGATGAGATGCCCATGTGGATGAAAGTTTACAGTGGAGGGCAGTTCACACTAGCATCTTCTGGCATTTAGAGTGGAATTCACCTTCCCTGGCTTGAACATCTAAAGATGGTAGGTTGGATTTAAACACCATCCCCCTGATAGTAGGCATCTGAGATGCCTCAAGTGAGACTTCCAGAAGTGCATACTTACTTCAGGGCCTAAAGGAGGAACAGTCAGGTGACTGGTTCCATTTCAGACACCTACATTTTAGATGCCTAAGGGCAGATAAATTCCACTTCTGGTGGTAGGAATTGTAAATTATTTGGTAATATTGAAGATAATGCTAGAGCACCTCCTAAATACTTGTATAATGTGCAGGATATTCTACCTACAGGGAAAGTGGGGGGAAGGCTGAAGAATGTGAGGGTGTGCATACAGGCTCAGGCATATATATGGTGCACATATAGTCATAGAACTAGAACTGTGTTCTTTAACAGACACGACGAAAACTTTGCGAGTGTTGAGGACTCTTGAGATCAGCATGGGTGATGGAACGCCTCAGAGGGGATGGGGCCTGGGCAGTCGGCTGTGGGAAACCAACAGAAGAGAGTGCAGAGGTGCTGGTCAGAGAGGGGCCAAATAACAGTAGACAGCTAGCCCCTGTCTTCATTCATCTTGAAGTCCAGCGTGCTAGGTTGGGTTAATGGCAATGCTGTCACAGTGCTGAAAAGAATTGTGCCATAGGGATTGGCAGAAGCTAACTGCCTGAGGAAGAGAGTGCGCACTAGTATATAGCTAGGACCTGTTCATCCAACCCGTCCATCCTGCTGCGGTTGTCTTTCTAGCTTGCAGAAGTCTACATGTCCCAGTTGCTTGTTTGCAGCATTCATAATAGCTGAGGTATTGGTGATGGTGATAGGCAAGTTGTTGGGAGGCTTTTTCCAATTGGCTTGATCTGTGTGGTGGCCATTTGTATAGGACTACTGTGGTGAAGGGTTTCCACATCTTAAGCTGCCAGACAAGTGCTTCACATGGGCAGGCTCACTGACATTCATTGGTCAGATTCCCCAGAAGCACCTCAAGTCTGTCATTCAGGAGACACCTCTGGTACCTTAGAACTTTCTAGAAGAAAAAAATTCAAATGACATCTTTATTTCCTTTCTCCCTGCATTATGGGATCACCATTCCCCTTTCATACCACTGCCCCCCTCCTCTCATGTGGATGGCTGTCATTACTGCATATCTCCAGACTGTAGGGAGCAGCATCCTATGAGATCTAGACTAACAGTGGTCTGCAGATTGCTTGTAGGAAGCACCCACTAGCCCCATATTCCCGCTGAAGCCTTATGCGCAGTTAAATTGCTCTTTCTTCTTGTTCGCAGTGCGTAAGCAAGAGATCATTAAGATAACAGAGCAGCTGATAGAAGCCATCAACAATGGAGACTTTGAGGCTTATACGTAAGTACAGACGTCTTCTGACAGGTAGTTTATCAGTTTGTGTGCAAGTGATGTTCTGGCTCCTAGGTATGAGGAGTTGTCAGGGATGGTAAAAAGTTTTATGTTTTTTTAGCCTCCATCAATTAGGAGTAGAGATATGGTAGAGCTCTCTAAATGAACATAAAGTAGAAGTCGGGTATCAAACAGCAACAGGAGCGACAAAAGGAAAATGTCCTGGCTTTGTAGGAGAAGTAGGGGGGAGGGGAGTGAGATGGGCAGAAAGAGAATAAAAGAAAAGCCGGAAACCTAGAGGCCTGTTTTATGTGAAATGCCAACTAGCACCAACTCTGTATTGTTGCAGTAGGACTGAGTCCTCCAGGAACTTACTCCTTTGAGTAGGGAAATAGTTAGGTGGACACAGGGTGTGAGACAAATGCCATACCAGCACTTCATTGTGTAAATAGCCTTTGGGCTCAAATGCAGACTGTAAGCCTGTAGTGCTTTTCTTTGCAGAAAAATCTGTGATCCTGGCTTGACCTCATTTGAACCTGAAGCACTGGGGAACCTGGTTGAAGGAATGGATTTCCATAAGTTTTACTTTGAGAACTGTGAGTGGGTAGATTTGGTAACACCAACAGCTTTCTCTTTAATCTTCCTTTATGCCACATTTTGGGGGGAAAATTGCCCTTGTTTTTACTGGCTATCAGAACGAGCAAGAACTTGATTGTGGATGGGTTATGATGCATTCGTAATAACCAGCATGCTTTCTCTCAAAAGCCTTTTTCAGCAACAATTTCAGTCCTAACCCCCAGACCCCTTCACTGTAGGCATACAATTTCTCTGGTGCAAATATTTTGTAAGCATGGACTGCAGGAGCTTTAAAAGTTTGAGGCACTGGATTTCCTACTGATATAGAAATGGAAAAAATGAGCATATTTTGATGGAAACAACATGTATGTTTGGGGTAGACATACTGAATGGTCTGACATAAAGATAGTCATGCACAAATCAGTCATGCTTTTGCTTTGAGTTTTCCCTGGATGGTTTCAGATCTCTAACACCTAATGAACCTGTTACGTGGATACAAGGGTCACCTTGCAGCCTGGGGCAGGAAAAAGAGTTGGGAGAAATGCTATCATTTATCCTAGTGGATTTGCCTCCCTTCCTGGATGTCTCCAGAGAATAAGATAACTGAAATTTGAATCCTGGGCTGTTCAATTTGTTTTATTTTGGGGGTTAGATCAAGGTCCTTAGTATAGGCAATTCCTGGTGCTCTAAGTATACAGAGACTTTTTCTCTCTCAACTGCCTGTTCTGGAGTGATTTTTACACTTCTCTGAGGCTTGTTCATATTTAATGCAGGCCTAGCTTAAAGATCTCCTGATTGACTCCTTTGCAACAATATTCTGTAACTAAAAGATCTTTTCCTAAAACTGAAGAAACAGCACCACTGTTGAAAATCTGATCAGTGTGCTTTGCAGAAGTGGGAGCAAAGGGGCCAGGGGATTCTAGGCAATAGTACGTGCGCAGTTCTTAAGGAGAACAACAGGTGATAGGGGAAAGAATTGCTTGGATTTTGCCTGGAAAATTGCAGGAGCAATTTTTATTGTATCCCAGAATCCAGTGGAAGGTGAGTAGAATACAGTAGAGGTTGAAGGATGCGGGGGCTGTTCCTTCTTAGTACTAAAACGAAGCTGATGGTTTTGCATGTTCTACCAGTACTGTCGAAGAACAGCAAGCCAATACACACCACCATCCTGAATCCCCACGTCCATGTCATTGGTGAAGATGCTGCCTGTATCGCGTACATCCGCCTGACACAGTACATAGATGGCCAAGGCCGGCCCCGCACCACGCAGTCTGAAGAGACCCGCGTCTGGCACCGCCGAGATGGCAAGTGGCTGAATGTCCACTACCACTGCTCTGGAGCTCCTGCAGCACCTCTCCAGTGAAGATCAAATACGGGTATGGACTATCAGGGAAGGAGTATATCACACACACAGCTAAGGCTGCTCTATGTGGGAATTCAGTATTCAAGGCTGTTCAGCTGGCTGTGAGAGAACCGTTTTTAGTTGTCCGTAGGCTAAAAACTTCTGCTGATCAGTTGGTGTTCCTTTCTCTAAGCCCTGTCCTCTGGACTCAGTAGGATTATCTGCCACTCCTGACAAGCTGGAGTCATGTGCCAGATGGTTGCTCATGAGCATAGCTACCCTTGTAGCAGCCGTGCTTCCTCCCAGGTACTCAGCTCTGTGCTTGGACAGAGTGCTGATCCAGAGCAGAGAGGAAGAGTATATTATGCTGTGCATAGGTTTGCTGTTTCCCAGCTATCAGGGATCTACCTTTACATGCGGGTGATTTCAGAGAACTTTTTTGATGAGAATGTCATATTCTAGAGAGGATATTGTAAAATGCATACAGAACAATTTCTATGCCATAAGGGTAAAGATTTATTCACATAAATGTTACTACTCAATTTCTGATGAGCAGAAGCTATTTAGTGTAAAATGTTGAGAAGACTCAGAGGAAAAAAAAAATCTACACAAATAATAATATCAGAGGATATTAAAATATCCCCCAATTAGCTAAAGATCTAAGTATCCTAATCTTAGGACCTTTATACTAAAGATTTTCTGTTTCAGAGCAGACACAAAAAACATCTACGCCTGAGAGACAAGCTTTTTTTAAATGTGGTTATTTGAGGATGAACCACTCAAGTACAGTTACTACTTGAGTCCTAGTATTGTGTACTACTTGGGACTAAGCCAAGAGCAGTTTTTATTCTTAGATGTTGTGAGGGATTCAACCCTACTGAAGGCAATGGAAAGGAATGTGAACTATCACAAGCAAACTGCAGAGGTCACAGATGGAATTTGAAAAGCAAAAGCCAGTTGGGGGCACCAGAAGCACGGAAGCTTTCAAGAGAGCTGGACAATCAGCTGAATTTCCAGGGAGTAAGGCGGTGAGAAGGATAAAGCCTTTGCAGGGAAACAAAAAAAACCTTACTCGCATCAGTTTTCATCACAGAGATGTTGAGGGAGACTTCTGTCCTAGTCCAAAAAAGATGCAGAAGAAATTTTAAATTAAAGATCAGTATGGCTCAGTGGCTATGCCTAGGAGTTCTGAGGAAGCTTAGGACTGGAGAGTCTTAGCTGCTACAGAAGAGGTATGTTTCCTTAACTTGGCTGCTGAAATGTTGCACCTCCTCCAAAAGTATGTGCTGGAGGGTTTCTGAAAACTGCAGAGCAGAAGCCATTTCCAAACCATAAAATGTTGGTTAAAACAATATTTTAAAAAACCTGTGAATTAAATTGAAGTTGAAATATTTGCATGCATTTCGGGGTTCTGAAGCAGGTGTCATCACATGCAATTACAAGTGGGGTCAGTGTGGGCGGCCCCCATCTGAACACATTGAATCATTTTGGAGCAGCGTTGGCCCACGTGCAGTGAAGAGTAAGGATGAAGGAGGAATGAGGGGAATAAGAATGCTTAAATAGAAATGAGTGGTTTGTTCTTACCTGGAAGGCAGAGTTCAGTTTTGAGTAAGTCAACTTAAAAGGAAACTGCAGCCGTAAAAGAAGTTTGAGGTTAATCAGAGGACTTCTGTGTAAGGAGAGAGTAGAAGAAGAAGGGAGGGAAGGGAGAAGACTAATAACAGCGTTTGCGACAAAGATTTGCAAACTAAGAAATGGTAGAAAGAAGATTTTTGGCTACGCTTTCATGGCAGGACAATACTAAACAGACATGAAAAAACCCCAACCTTAAACCTGATCAAAATTAATCCAGTAATTTGACACAAGAAGGCAAGGCACCAGGAGGCGCCTTTGCTAAAAGCAGTCACTAGGGCTACAATTTTGCAAAACTGCAGAAAAGCTCATACATCTGTTTAAATATTACAAACATGCAGAGACAAAATTACTGAAGGCTTAAAAAAAAAAAAAAAATCTTTCATTTCAAGGCAAAAGCCAATGGGAAGTTAGGCAGAAACTGTTCCTCAGGACCAGAGCCTTTGATCACCCCTTGGGAAACTTCAACTTCTGGGACATGTCACTGTTAGATAGTGGGTCCCAGTCTGCTCCAATCAAGCAAATAATTCATTTTAGCAAGTCGTTCATTTTAATTGGCACACTCAGCCACCTGGAAGGGAAAGTGTGCTTCTTGTCTTCAGGGCTTTCCACAGAAGCCCCAGTCTGTGTTGTGTTAGGAAGGGTTTCTGCCTGCACCAAATAATTAGCCTGTAGAAAACGTGTTTTATTAATTGTGTACAGCTAATGTTTGGCTTTATTTCCTTCCATCTTCCATCCTGTTCTCCCCTCTCCTTTCTGGGCGGACACTACCTCTTCCTGACTTCAGCAACTTGTGGAGATACTCAGCTGGAGGGCAATATCTTCTTAGCAAGCAGCTCTGGAGTGCCTGAGTGACAGCAACGGTTATGTCTGTTTTGACGTTAAAAAAAAAAAATACAAATTACAAACAGGCAGCAGCCAAATGCACGAAACCCTGCATGCATCTGATGCTCCGGGCGCTGCCTTTCTGTTGTTTTCCATGGATCCATCGTGTCTGTTTCTGCTGTACGAAGGTGTTTTTAAATCTAAAAAAAAAGACATGTTGTTTGTATAAAATAATAAAAAACAGGAGTAATGCTAAATAAATGACAGCTTATCCAACCTGCCCCCTCCCCCAGGGCTAAGAAAATGGCAGCAGCTGGAACATCTTTCAGGAATGAAGTAAGGGGGAAAGCAAAAGTGAAGGAGAGAGAAAGAGAGAGGGAGAGCAAAAAAGGAGGCGGCTTGAGCAGCGGATGGCTGAACTGTGCTCCGCAAAGCCATGGTGGAAGCTAACATCACATTCAGGCTGTGCTGCGACTTCAGTCGGTGAGAGGTGGCGAGGAGACCCCAGAGGAGCCAGTGTGAAGACTGGGGTTCAAGAGGGAGGAGGCACTTCTCTTCCTGTTGCCTGGCAGACTGACTTCAGCCTGAGTTTCTTCTTCAATTTCTGCACAGCAAGGACGCTATGGAAAGCTGGTTGCTCGGCTGCTGGATCCCAAAACAGACTTTTTTTTTTTAAAAAGAAAAAAATAACAAAATGGGATGTTGATTTAAAACTAAAGGTGGAAGTAGGGATTAAAAAATGGGTTTAGGTGAATATAACTTAAATAGAAGCTTGCTCTTCAGAGATACTGGTTTTGGAAGCAGCCACTCCCTGGCCAAACATGGAGGTTTGAAGCCAGATTATTTAATTTAACAAAACAAAAAAAGCATTGCATTAAGAGCAGAGATTTTAGAGGAAGAGGGTACATGTATGGGATTTCCTATTTCTTTTTTTCCTTTCTAGTAGCATAGTCGGGATCCACAGTGCTGCCGAACACGTGTTCTTAGGAAGCAGACAAAAAACTTAGTGTTACGTTCTTCATGAAGACTTGCACATACACTCCTATATGAGGCATAAATAGCGTGTGTTTTTTTTATACTGAAATATATGCACCCATAGAATTAAAGGGGTTACCTGGCCTCCTGTTTGATTTGTTTGGTCTCCGAGTAAAGTAGCAGTGGGAGCCAGCAGCCCCAGCCAGGTGCTTCTCCCCACCACTAACCCATCTGATGTTTTTAAGTGTCATGTTTCCTAGTGTTTATTTGGGTAATTTTTCTATTTTTTACAGTGATGTTGTAACACAGAAAACTATCAGATCAGAACCTCAAAAAACATAGCTGAAGGACTCCAGGCCACCTCCCTGTGTTGCCTCTGGGTGTTAGAGGATACCTCATGAAACGAGGGGAAAGGGAGTTAGCACACGTGATCTGATGTTTGTCCTTTGGGCCAATTCATCTTCCTCTTTGCTGCAAAAGGAGTCCATTTCCTTTATTCATTGTGTGGGGAATGCGGAAGTGTTTTGTTGACCTTACCAAGGAGGGGGCCTCACCCCAAGAAGAAAATGGCCTTTCTGGCGGACCCGATAGGATTTGTCTTGACCAAGGGAAGGCATCGCTTGCAGCAGTTGGGATGGGCTTTTACCTGGATTTCTGTCTACCCCTAATCATTTTTCGGATCTTTCAAGGGAGTTAAAGTAATTGCTTTGACAGCATACTAAGTGTGAGGCAACCCTTTTACAGACTACGGAAGAGAAGAAAGCCAGTTTGGAATTTTAATCCTTATTTAACAGAATGCAGAAAATAACCGCTGTTGCACAAAGTGGAGCTGTCACTTTGCAACAGATGGCTCTCTGCTCTCTTTGTTAGAGAGGTGCTATCCCACACCAGGATTAGATCAGCTAACCCCTGATGAAGGAAAGGACCATCCACACTTCCCAGGTTTGTCTGAGCAAATACCCTTTTCTTCCTCCCTCCACCACCCCAGGGAGGAGTGTGGGGATTGAACCCATGGGGGGCAAACACTAGATTTTATCATTTTGAAACATTTTTAAGACAGCACTAAGCCAGTGAGTGAAGTGGAAAAGTGGAAAGCCTTGATATTTTACTCAGATTTTTTTTTTAAAGCCACAAAGAGAGAGCAAACAGGAGATTATAATTATGCCATTTAAAAAAGATAAATACAAAACATTATGCATGCCTTCTGTAGGTCTGATCTTCCTTGTCTCTTTACCTGAAAATTATTCATAATTAAAAAGAAAACCCTCTGTATTAAGTATCTGCATCTTTCAGAGAAAATTTAAAAAGAACAGAACTGTTGGGTTTTTTGGTTTTGCACAGTCTTGGAGACAAACTCTCTTTTGGGTTTTTTTGTTTGTTTTGTTTCCTTTTAAGTTAATGAGAACCTTAGCTTGGTATGGCCATTATCAAACACAGCTGTACACCTTTAGCATTCTTAATGTTCTCTTATGGGGCTAATATTAGCATCTATATAATATATATTATAAATATCACATTTTAAACAGGAAATGGAAGGCATTTGATGCAGAATTTTTGCATGATATAGAAATAATTAAAGTTAGCTAGTGTTTGTTTGGTCTGAATGTTGGTAGAACCTTCATAGCTTTGTTACAATGAAACCTTGAACTGAAGATATTTAATAAAATAACATTTAAACTGTGCAAAGTTTGAGTGTCACATTTTTGTCTTAAACCATGGGGCAATGTGGAATTGGCACTTCTGGGATAAGAATCAATCTGCAAAGCTTTTTTTTGTGTCCGTAATTAATGGGATTTTAAAATGTCATGTTTACAGAGGAAAAAACAGGTAAGTGGTACTATACCTAAAATGAAAAAATACTAGCGTTAATGAAAACAAAGGGACAACAGAACCTGTTAAAATTAACTTTATGGCATTTCCCTGACAGACCATGGAATAATGGGGAAATGTTGCTTCTGTTCCTGACTGCCTAACCCTTGGCAAGCCCATGCTGTTACTTCCTTTCTTGGTCTTTATTTTCCTCACCAATATTTCAGACTCCTTGTGGGAGAAGCCATCTTGCCATTAGGTTTGCCTGATGTAAGCATGCTGAACTCAAGTTGGGTGGCAGTATTTTGTGAGTTGGCATATTTTGTGTCCTAGATTGGATGCTCCTGTGGAGGCACAGAGCAACCTGTACAAATTTGCCTGGTTTAGCAGTGTAAGCATGATTTCCTAGCAGAAGTTAGAAGTTAGTTGGATTTTAGCCCGGTTTGTTTCTGTACTGCCTCTTGTTATTACCATTTCATTAATGCTCCCTTGGGTAGGCTTTGTTCCACTCAGGCCTTCGCTGCTTTGGCATTTTTCTTTTATTTCTCACCTTGTACTGTTCACGCTGCTCTCTTCAGGGCAGGTGCGTGCAGTGGTGATCCTGCAGCGTGCTGCTCTTGCCTTCTGCTGAGACCCCTTCCCAGCTAGGCCGGTGGGACAGAGATGCTTGTGTGTGTGTGTGTGTGTGCGCGCTTTTTTTTTGTTTTGGTACTGGCTGCAGCTAAGCCTGAGGGGCTAGCTAGCATTTGTGGCCCCAGTTTGGCAGGCCTGGCTGGCTGCCGCCTCCCCTGAGCTCTTCTCAGGTGCCTCTGGGAAGCACTGCAGATGGGGGGGTGGCTTTGCCTTATCACCGAAGGAGCGTTCAGCGTGCTTAATCCCCTTTAACTGCGGCAATTACCTAGTAAATAGGTGTCAGTTGCTGCTGCTTAAAGAGATGATTGCTTTTGCTCCCTGATGAAACGTGAGGAAAATTGTCCTTAGTGTTTAAAGGGAGAAGGTAAGAGTTTTACAGCCCACTTCACTGGGACTGCAGACAATCTGTTCATGGCCAGGAGAGATAGCTCCGGCTATTACAGTAGCAAAGAGAGGTTCTGCTATCGTTTCTGACGTCCAGGGCAGCATCACTCATCAGGTAAGGTCTCTCATGAAGCAGTTAATCATATCTTAACGATCTTTGAAGAAATGTTGCAGTATGATCCAATATGCACTAGGAAGATACCCATAAAGTTAGTGATGATTTTCCATGTTCTTAGTAGCTCTTTTAACCAGGATAAGAGTCATTTAAACACTTACTGAAAGCACAATAGTCAGGCCTAATGCTTATGTCAAGAATATTTATGTAGCATAGATATATGGGGCTTTTCAGAGGGTTCCTGTGTATGTGTGTGATTTAAGTACCTTTTAAAAAAGGTGATGGTGTTTCATTTAAGCTGTACTGTATGTGTTTTTACCACTTGCAAGTGCTCTGTTAGTCAGTCTTGGGCAGGAGCACTGAAAAAATGTACCAGTGGGATAGGATCTGCTCCAGAAAGGGTTCCTGTCTTATGTTTTCTTATATTTTAGCTGACAGCAGGGATAGAATCATAGAATTGTTTAGCTTGGAAAAGACCTTTAAGATCATCAAGTCCAACTGTTAACCTAACCCTGCCATGTCCACCGCTAAACCATATCCCTAAGTGCCTCATCCACAAGTCTTTTAAATATCTCCAGGGAGGGTGACTCAACCACCTCCCTGGGCAGCCCGTTCCAATGTCCAATAACCCTTTCAGTGAAGTTTTTTCCTAATATCCAATCTAAACCTCCCCTGGCACAACCTGAGGCCATTTTCTGTTGTCCTATCACTTGCTACCTGGGAGAAGAGACCAGCACCCACCTCACCACAACCCCCTTTCAGGTAGTTGTAGAGAGCCATAAGGTCTCCCCTCAGCCTCCTCTTTTCCAGACTGAACAACCTGAGTTCCCTCAGCTGCTCCTCATCAGACTTGTGCTCCAGACCCCTCACCAGCTTCATTGCCCTTCTCTGGACACGCTCCAGCACCTCAATGTCCTTCTTGTAGTGAGGGGCCCAAAACTGAACACAGTATTTGAGGTGCAGCCTCACCAGCGCCGAGTAGAGGGGCACGATCACCTCCCTGCTCCTGCTGGCCACACTTTCTGATACAAGCCAGGATGCTGTTGGCCTTCTTGGCCACCTGGGCACGATTGGGAATGGTACTTATCTGCAGCATGATAGCTCCAGTATTGAGCTATCAAGCAGAGATATTCTCAGAAACTTATTTTCTATTATGCCATGTCTAGTTAAAATCTGCTCATCGTATTGGATGGTGTTTTGCCATCTTCCTACTTAAGAGAAGTGTCTGAGCATGGTTTTCTAAGTTCCCTCCCTTTCTCCCAATATATGTACATGCATGCTTGTACGTGTAGGTTGATTACTCTATGGGAGACCTATGATTGATGGTAGCTTTTATTTGTGCCCAAATCAAATTTCCCTTTGAACTAGGATTGGTCTGCTCTCACTTGCTGGGCTACCGGCACAAAGTCTGGCAGGATGCTTTTATGCCATAGTATGTATGAGAGGTGGGGAGAAGCACGAGCACAATTAGACCTCAAGCGTTGATGTTCTTTCCATTTTACTATGAAAACTGTTATCTTTTACTTATGTGTAACTGATAATGTAGACAAATGGACAGAGCGTTTGACTATCAATCAGCAGATTTGCGATCTGTTTCTGGTTTTGCTATGGCTCTGCGGGGTGACTGCAGACAAGCCACTTGTGTGCTCTGTGCTTCAGGTTTCCCATTTGTCCATGCAGATAATGAGACTGACATCTGTAGAAACTGCTGGAAGAGACTGATGAACAGTGATGCCGAGCAGCTGGGTGGTATTGCTGCTACACATTACAGATGGCATTTTTTTCCCCCTGAGAATTTGAAAAGTTTGGGACAGCAGACTAATGCACCTGGAATGCTTGTTTGTTTTGGTTTGGTGTAAATTTATTTTAGAGTTGGGAAAGGTGGTCCTTGGCGGCACTTTAAGTGGCTTGAGTGGAGGGTTATGAATTTTTCCCTTGAGATCCTTAGTGCCTGAGAACTCCTCACCTGCAGGAATTCCCTGCCTGCCAGTAAGGAATAGGAATTTACCGGTTGGTGTGTAGTATTATGAAGAATTCTAAGCAAGCAATCTCTTCTATGCTTAACAAGTATTAGAAAACAAAAATGCACACGCCTATGGTTTTTAAGACAACCTGGCCACAGTGAAAGGATGCAAATAAGTCAATGAAATCTCAGTCTGAAAGTTCCTTATGCTGCAGTGAGGGTCCTCTAAAGCACGGGTGGATGGGGGGAGAGGAAAGGTTGTTAGCCCTAATCTGTGACAATTGACATAATTTTACTCATCGTAATTATCCATGAGTGGATGGGCAGGATGACATTTATTCACAGAAAACCTTTTAGTTAATGCATTCTACATCTGCGTATTGGCAGAGTTGGGATTTGGCCAGTTCTTGTTGGGATGAAATACTGTTTCATCATGATTTATTTCTCTTTCATGTTTCTGTGGAAAAGTGTAGTGTTCATACCAACAGAGGATAGCCTGCAAAAATAGCATCAGGGCTGTGCTTCAGAGGCCTTGTTTACACTGGAACATCCTATAGCTTGTATCAGTAGTTATAGCAGTGTTACTGCTGTATGGTTGTTAGTGTTCCAGAAAGCAATTGTTTGTTTGTTTGTTTGTTACTACATGTTTAGAAGGTCAAAATAAATTGAAATAAGTACTTATACAAGAAGGATGTGTTCTACTTATGTGTTGTTTGAAATTCATTGCTTTGGATTTATCATATTTTTCTTGCATAAAAAAGGCCCAAACTTTGAGATAGATTGTCTTAAATATTTTCAAGAATTGTAAATAGATTTCAGCCTTGTTCATTCCAAAATAGTATTAATGCTGAAATTATTTTAAATATAAGTCAGCAAGTTTGAACACCTTCTAATCTGTTGCAATATCAGTGAAAATCTTCCATACATACCTATTAGAAATACTTCATTGAGCTTTCACGTAAACAGTAACATGTTTAATCTTTTATACAGCATTATACTTTGACCTTCCCTTTTGAAAGAAGCAGGCTTCCTGGCCCATTACAACTTCAATAGAAGTGGGCAAATAGAGATATTCATTATAACTCGTTTTTTACTGAATATCCAGGGAAGGATTGTTTGTTTGTTTATGCAACCTTAAGAAGGAGGAGAAGCTGCTTCAGAGAAATGCAATGTTAGCAGGGATAGCACATGCTAAGTGAGATGGGCACAGAGCAATATGATAGCCTGGAAGATGGAAGAGGAGTAATAAAGCCAAGCACTCAGAGTGGTTTGGAGTGTGAGGAGGCTGCTGTGGGGAAGAGCATGGAGATGCAAGATGGATTTAAAGGTGTCAAAACTCGCCTGGACGCATTCCTGTGCAGCCTGCCCTAGGTGAACCTGCTCTGGCAGGGGGGTTGGACTAGATGATCTCCAGAGGCCCCTTCCAACTCCTGTCATTCTGTGATTCTGTGTCTTGCAAGCGAGTAGAGGAAGCTACAAAAGAGGTAGCTGGAAAGACAAGGATGACAGAAGGACTGAGATTTGTGATGTGGTGAAACGAGAAGGAAGGGAGGTGAGTTTTGCTCTGGTGCTTTCAGGAGGGGAGGAGGAGTTTGGAGACATGGGGCATATTCTGGGGTGGTTTCTTCCACTGCAGATTTAAATGGACTTTTAAGCCAATATTGTTGCACCTGTATAGTGTACTATAGTGTACAACATACACTCCTGTCAGTGATTCCCCTCCCTCAGTGTAACTGAGATTAGTTGGACTGGGGGAGAGAGGGGAACTACCAAAAAACTATTTTTATACTGGAATATCCAACTGTGGTTTGAAATGGTAAATCCAGTTTCACAGAATGTAGTACTGGATCAGCAGTGCTACAAGCACATGACACACAGTGCTGAACTGCTGCAGATTCCCTCAGTTGGCTCAGATTTGCTCAGCTGTTTTGGAAAGCGCAGTTTGTGGTAGATCAGGTATCACCTGCTGCTGCCACGCTAGCTTTGGGATGGCTGCAGGCACGGGGACGGCATTTAATCTGTTGTAAGCACTGTGGTACGTGTTTGGGTTAATTCAACAGAAATGCAATCACGTGTTCAAATATGTGCTGCTGGGTATTTCGGCAGTGTGCCGACCCGGTGTGATGGGACCACAGCCTCGGTGCAGGTGGTGGGAGCAGCTCCCTCGTCAGCCTCTGCTGAGGGGGGGTGCTGTCTGCAGGAGGCAGAACGGGCTTTTGAACCACACTAAGATATGATTGCGCACAGGTTTGTCTGCTTTACTTGGTTATTCGATGCACCTGCTAACTCGGGCCTAACAGGCTTGCAGGAGCATGGTCAGTGCTTCGGGTACAAACTAATTAGCTGAAGATGAAAAGCCCTGTATGAATGTGTTTGAAAGCAGTGACTTTCAAGCTTTTTCAACTTTTCGAGAGAGGAACAAGTCCCTGTACAGCAAATTTACATCGTGTGTTGCTTTTTTGAGGGTTTCCCGGGAGCGATCCACAGGGCCCCAGCAATTCTCAGCCTGAGGGATGGGAAGCAGTGCTGTGCCAGGATGAGGCCCCGTTCCCCGAGCACCTGCTTTCCTTCTGCTCGCTCCTCTTCTGCCACCAGCCAGTTCTCCTGCTTTTGACTGCTCCAGGTCCTACTCGTGCTTACCTGATTTTTCACTCCTCTGCAGCGTGGTGGGGGCTTTCTGCACAGCAGATTCAAAACCAGGACCATGGTAACAGCGCTCCCAAAGCGCTGTCCGCTTCTCCCTAAATGTTCCTGTGATGTGGCTCCACATCCCATTCCGGCCTCCTGCCACAATTTTCTCTGTCTTCCTAGGAACCCAACTGCACCGTGCCGTGTTCGCTTTTCTCGGGAGGGTGCTGCCACCGGGGCTGTTCCAGCGGTGTCAGTCCCTACCTCCTCCTTTTCTCGGCATCCCGCGCCTCCCGCGCTGCCGGAGCGCGGCGGCTGCCCCCGTGCCCCGCAGAGCAGTCCAGGGCTGCGGCGCTGCCGCCGGTCCCCCCGCAGCCGCCGCTGCCGCGCGTGCCCTGCCTCCCTGCTGCTCAACCGCAGCGAGCGGGCGGGGGTGTGTGCGGCGGTGGTGGTAAACCCCTCCCGGCTCCTTCTCCGAAAACCACGTCGCCGCGGGGTCCCACTCCCCGCGCAGCGCGGGGGGGGGGGGGGGGCGGGGGGCCGGCCCGGCCCGGCCTGGCGGCGGCCCCCGGCGCGAGGCGGCCAGAGGGCGGGGCCTCCCGCCCCTCCCCCGCGCGGAAGATGGCGGCCGAGCCGCGCGGCGGCGGCTCCCCCAGCGGCCGGAGGGACGCCCAGCGGCCGGGAGCCGGCGGGCCGCGGCCGGCCTGAGAGCTCCCCGCGGCGCCGGGGGACGCCCGCCTGCCCGCCCTGCGGGAGCCGTCCCCTGCCCACGCCAGCCCGCCTGGCGGGGCCTCCCTGCGGCAGGTGAGGTGGCGACGGAGGGCAGCGGGGTGGCGGCGGCGCGGCCCGGCCCGGCCCGGCTCGGCGGGCGGCGGGGGAGGGCAAGCGGCGCCGGCGGGGCCGGGGGAAGTTGTGTGCCGGCCGGGGAACGGCGGCCCTGGGCGGAGGGGAGTCCGCGAGGGGCGGGCCCCGCGCCGGGCCGCGGGAGGAGAGCGGCTGCGGCCGCCGGCGGGGGTGCCGAGCTGGGACAGACGGCGGGGAGGGCGCTGGCCCGCGCCCCGCCGCCCGCCTTGCAGCCACCTGTGCGGCCGGGGGGGGGCCCGGCCTCGGGGGGGGAGCCGACCGCGGGGGGCCCCCGCGCCCCGCCACGGCGGCCCCGTCTCGCGGCGGCGCCCAGGGCCGGAGGTTCCGCAGCCCTGCCCGGCTGCTCTTCCTGGGCGCCGAGCCGCTGACACGCGGCCCGGAGCAGCAGCCCCTTCCCCATCGCAGCTGCCGCGGCCCCCGCCCCTCGGAACCCCCTTTTCCCTGGGCGCCGCCGGCGCGCGCGGTCCTGTGCCGGAGCTGCGCTCCCGGCCTCGCTCCGGCTTTGTTTACCGCGCCGCGTTGTGTTGCGGCGTCGACCGCCGCTGGACAAGTGAGCGCGCACCGGGGCAGAGGATGCTCCTGTCCCCGTCGTACGGCCGCAGCTGGACTGCGTGTGCTGCACGCGCTTCTGCTCGGGGCTGGTGTTCGGCGGAGGCCGACAGTGGGTATGGATGTGGTAGTATGAAGACGCAACGAAAACGACATTATGTAGAGGAAAGCTGTTGGAACGTGAGGAATCGTTCCTGTAGTATTTTCCGTCCTTCCATCGTTAAAACATATTTGCAGTGGTAAAGCGATAAATAAAGCGCGAGACATCCCTGTTTGCTTATGCAAGAGTGAATAAACTCTGTGTTGCCCAAATTAGAAGTGGGCAAATGTCATATATCTGAATTTAACCACAAGTTACGCTACTTCACAATTGGGTTTCTTTGTGACCGATCTTAATGAAGAAGTGTTCAGAGTTGTTAATTGTACACGCGTTTCTCATTAGGAAATATAACCTTGCCCTTTGTGGCAAAGGGGTAAACTAGAAGCTCATGAATTTTTCAGGTTACGTGCAGTCAACTCAATTATCTACGATAATTGGGCTGCGAAATTTTGGATGATGGACGAATATAGGTAGCACTGGGACACCTTGTGTACAAAACCACCCTGAGAGCCAGAAATAATCACAAGCTCAGCATCAGCCCCAAGAGCTTATCAGGCTGGGTGCCTACACGTGCTCACGTTGCCCACGTGAGTTGG
Source organism: Gavia stellata (assembly GCF_030936135.1). Classification (NCBI taxonomy): domain Eukaryota; kingdom Metazoa; phylum Chordata; class Aves; order Gaviiformes; family Gaviidae; genus Gavia; species Gavia stellata. The sequence goes on from NC_082602.1 coordinate 17,587,838, forward strand.
CTCTGCATCCACACCAGGAAGCAGTCCAGGAGCCGAGCCCTGTAGGACTGCTGCACAGGGACACCTGAGGCACTCCATCTGCGGTGGGTTTTGGTGGTGTTTCTGTACTGGGCTTCTCAGTGCAGCTCTTTTCATGGCACTGAGATTACAGATCCAACTCCTGGCAGATTGGACCTAGAAAGGCTTTTTAGTTTGTACCTCACGCCGCACAAAAGTGATTGTGCTGTGTTAAGAGCTAGGCTGGTTCCAAAAGCAGCCTGACTCCGCTGGACCAGATCTGAGCCAGTGGAAAAACTCTGTGCTCGAATCTGGCAACCAGCGTAAAATGTTCTAAAACTTTTCCACTGTCAGCAACTGTGAACAAGTATGTATCTCTTAGGGTTATTGTCTTATACGCTTGCTGCTTGCTTTCTGAAAATTTCTTCCTCATGCCAAATTCCTCTCTCCATTCTTTCTTCCGTTTTAGTTTTTGCTCTTCTCTAAGTCCATGATACTATTTTCCTTGCTGCTGTTTCTCCAACACGGTTTCCTGATGTGTCTTTTTTTCCTCTGTTTCAATGTTTTTTCAGGCCTTGTAAAACAGCTTTTATATATATGATTTTTGAACTAGGAAGTACTGGAAATTTCAAAAAGCAGTGAAAATGAGCTGCAGAGCAAGGACACAGAGCAGAAACAGTGGTACATCTGTTTGTGTCAAATGTTTTGCTCCAGTCGCAGGAATGACTTTTGCTCTTGGGTGCAGGTTCTCAAACCTGGTGTCAGAGTGGAGAGCGGGCGCCAATCTTGCCCTCCAGTATTGCTAACTGTGAGGAGAGAGGAGTTCTGAGGTGTCTGGCAGCAAAAAGCGATTGTAATACAGAAAAATTGAGAATCACCGTGTTAAGGTATGGAGTAATACCCGTGAGCGTTTATCAGGACATGAGCGTGTGCACTGGCAAGCTGCTTGTTTTTCAGCAGTATCTAGTAGCGCAGTGATGGTGCTGTCTGCTGCGTGGTTTTTCTGTAAGGCTTGTTTTACTGTTGTTTAGGCATAACCTTCAGTCTGATCTGCGTCAGAGTTCATGTAGGTGACCTGGTAGAAAAGCCTGAGCCTAGTTTTATATTAGCATTTATAAGTCCATGATTTCTTAAAAAAACCCCCAAAAACGGGGGGAGATACCCAAATGCAGATGAGGCCTTGATGTGTCCTGAACCACAGCATATCTCCTCATCACTGAGCCTTGTTTCGGAGGTTTAAATGCCTATCTCAGATCTCTGTGGTATATCTGGAATATGCAGTGATTCTCTGAGCAGAGCTGCGTAGATAAGATAATCCGTTTCATTTTAATTGGCAGAGTTGTTTACACATGATCTCTCGCTCATTTTCCTCTTTTAAAGGAATGCGTATCCATCCCTGATTACAGCTCAGGTCAAAATCCCTCAGCACTTGTAGCAAATCTCTTTTAATTGGTCTCATTTAGCTCTCATAAGGTTGTGTTTTAATTCTCTCTCTTCTGAATCCTTTCCCCTACTCTGTAATGTAATTTATTACAGGATATTTTATAGGCAAGGGAACAGCCTCTGGCTGTCAGCAACCTTTGCAGTGTATCAAATTTCCAGCTCAACAGGCAGCTGCAGTGGAGTTTGTGGGTGTCAGGCAGTGATGCTGCAGCAGCAGTGTATGAGCAGTCTGGTGGCGGTGTTGGGCACGAGTGCCAGGTCTGTCCCGGATTCTGGAAATAATTGGGGTGAATGCTCCCGTTTGCTGTCTCTGCTTCTCTATCCTTTTTGTAGCCATCGCTGATGTAAGGGTCTTTGAGTTCAATTTTTCCCTTTCTAGCTGTCTTTCCAGTCTTTGCAATTGAATGCAAATACATCTAAGTTGCTGTTGTTGTCTGATGACAGGCTTTGAGCAGCACAGAATTGGTAGAAGGCTAATGCTGCGAGCGTATTTTTAGAAGGCCCAGAGCGACACTGGCTGTCTTTGTAAAATTCACCGTGACTTTCCTGAACGGAGTTGCTCTGGTTAATTGAATGTAATGCAAAGAGGTGAAGCTCTGCGTTTCATTACGCCCGCACCGAGGCACTTCACCTCTGGCCTGTCGCAGCACAGTCTGCGGGCACGGCGTGCCGGTGCAGCTTATGCCTCACCTCCGGGTGCTCTGACATCAGCTCTGGAGGTCTCAAAGGCTGGGGTTGTTGTTTGGGTTGTGTGGGTTTTTTTTGAGCTGTGCCCCCTGCCCTTACACTGGCGGTTTTCCCACTATAGCAAAATCGGAAGGGAATATGGGCCTCTGCTTCAGCCGCTGGAGTTGAGATCCCTCCCAGGCTGTGTGGTGCAGCAGCGAAGGTACAGGCAGACTTTCTGCTTTGCTGATTCTGCTCTGGAGGCAGGAATCTCCAGCAGAGCTGTGGAGCACAGTTACGTCTGAAATCGCCACTGAAAGATTTACTGTAGCACATACATCAGAGCCCTAAGTGTTCTTTCTGCGTAGCGATATTTGAAGGTCTCAGGCCTCTGGCAATTGCTGTTTGGGGACTGTTTTTCAATATAGACCCGTATCCGGAAAGGAAATAATATAGATCACTAGACTCAATCCATATGCGCCCTATTAAAAATGCAGTAGAAATCTCTAGATGTGAATGATGAATTAATCTTCTGCACCAGGAAGATATCCTCCATCATGTTCTTGCCTGCTCTAATAATTTTAGTAAGCTAACTGATCTTGCAGTGAATGTGAGGGGGTAGATAAGACTGTAAAATGCAGTTTGGACCTTCTCAAAATATTTGTGGCTTACTCTGGGCAATGTCTCAAGATCTGTTTTCACAGAAGTGGGAATTGGTGTTTGCTTGTTTTTTAAAGCTGCCCAAACTCTCCAGACAAGGAGAGGGATGGTCACGGTCTATCTCTATATATAGACTCAGCCTGCTTTTGAATTTGTTGAGTAAAATGAACAGTGCAAAATAAGTAAGGATAGCTTCACGCAGCACTTGCTTATGTACTAATGACACCAAGAAGATGTTCAGAAATACCTGTCTCTTCCAAGTGTGTTTGCAGCTGTATGTAACCCAAGCTGTTCTTCCTGCTGGGGTTGCAGACATTGAATATCAACAGTGTTTGCAGCTTCGCTCAGGCTGAAATGTTAACACCTTAACTTAGCCTAAAATACTGCACACTTTCCTTCCATGAAGTGAATTTAATATTTGTCATTAAATACAAATGATGAAATTAAGCATTAAAACTAACAGCGATTAGATACCAATGTTTTTTTTTTTTTCTAGAATCAAAGGAGGGTGAAAAGGAGAGACATGTTTTGTCCTCTGCTCAGCGTACGGGGCTTGTGCAGGTCCTAAGACTGGTCTCCGTGTTCTGTGTATGTGTCACACTGCAGTTACCATCTTCAGCGCTTCGGGGCATGTTTTGAGTGTGGGATGGGAATGAGGGAGTGTGATCTAGGGTTTTGGTGGGATCTGAATACAGCTGTACTGCACTAGTCTGATCTGTTTTCTCTCAGCACTGCAGTGCATTATTCTGAATTCCTTTTTTTTCCCTTTGGAAGTGTCTGCATTAGTGGAAAAGATTGTCTTGGGCATTCCCTGTAAAGCAAGAGACAGCAGTGTCCCCTCCTCTCCTACCTTCTAGTCCCACTACTGTAGCTCACATAAGGAGACAAGGGCTCTCAGGTGCCTCCTCAGGGAGGAAGGGTTTCCACAACGGGGGAGAGAGAGTAGGACGTGAAACTGCATGTGTTAAATGACATGCCAACAAGTCATAGCCCTCTCCGGGGTTAGGGATCACTGCTGCTTTTATTTATTGATGCATGTTTTTCCTCTGTATTCAGCAGTTCTCTTGGGAGCTGGGTTGGCAGAGCTGATGCAATAAGGAAGGAGGAAAGAGGGACAGCAAAATGACAATTTTATCCTTTCTTAATCTGTTTTTACAGTTCTGGTCTGCCATCTGGTCAGTGTCTTTGAAAGCGTACAACCCCAGCACCCTGCCCTTTCTCCTCTGTTTGTTTCTCCAGTCTCCTACATCCTTTATTTCTGCATCAGAAACTCTCCAAGAATATGGCATTCCTCTGAGTGGTTCTTGTTGGGAGGCTCCCATGTCAGGACCATTAGATTATGTGATGGAGCAACTTGTTTTTCTTTGATCCTGTTTACTCTGATGGTTCCAGATGATTCCATTAGCCTAATATTTTATTGGTCTTTCAGCTTGATTCTAATAAATGCTGATTTGCTTGGCAGTACTTCTGAAGTAAAATCGGAGCTTGCATGTGCATTTTTAGAGCTCTTCCACAGATCTTAACTCTTAAATTTTCAATCACTTGAGTATAAATTCCTCAAAGGAGACAGTGGGATGACAGCCCTTAGCTGTGATAGACTCCAAGTAGTAGAGATCAATTTAGAAAAGACGGGAAACTTGAGCTTTACTTCAGAAAGGTTAGAACAACCCCAGAACATTTTATAAATGTCTGTCTTAAGAGCCTCTTACTGAATGGCTTTGTGTTAGCTCTCTAGCCCTACCCAGTGCTTTAAATTGCATGGGAAATTTCATGTCAGAAAGGGCTTTTAAAACAGTCAGTTCTGTCATCTTTTGGATGATGAGAGATGGACTCCTCTGACTATGCATGAAGATCTACAACTAAAGTGTCCACACCTGAGCTAGGCACTGTAAGTTCCCTTTATATTAAGGGTGTGTTAGGGCACAGTTCATTTCACCCTAAAGCAGATGTCCACATTTGCTGACGGGAATCACATTCTGGAAGTTCTTTTTTGTTTTTCCACTGAATATAATGAAAACTGAGGATGTTAGTCCAGGTGTAGAAAATGTCAGCAGGACAGATATCTGAGCAGAAGGTAAGTTGAATACCTCCCAGAGTGACGCTAACTTGCTTCTAATCCTGGACTGCTTTCAGTGTAGCGTTTATAATACCTTCACTGATAATTGATTTACATAAATTTGTCTCTTCTGATCTTAACTACCTTTCCCATCTTTAGAGCACTTTTTCTCTAGCGTTTGGGGTTTTTATGTTTTTGTTTTGGTTGTTTTTTAGCTAGTGCTGATGCAGTGATTCTGTGCCACTCAAACTTGATTCTGAAAGCTTTTGCAAATGCTGGATGTTATGGCAAGCTCTGCAGCTGTTGATTGTCTTTGCCCTTGCCTCTGTGGTTAAGTTGTTCAAGAGCCAGGGTTCCCCTGTTACTGGTAACCAGGACCTTACTGTGGTCGTAGCCAGCCGTGCCTGTCCCAGAGAAGTCAGACCAGGTCCTGAGCAGGTCTTCGTTCAATTCAAAACCTTAACCGCTGAGATTAGAGTTGGCTCTGGAAAAATGTCAGGTAATGGCCTATGTTTTTTTTTCCTGTAGAGAGAGGCTTCTTTCCTGCACAGTCTGGGTTTTGCACTGCTGGAAGTTTTAACTTTGAACGAATGGTGAGGTTAGGCTTGGAGTGGCCCGACACAGTGGCACATTGCGTCTAGATCCCTGCTTGAGATGAATAATGTAATTTCACAGCAAGTTGAATACCTCTTAATATTTGACGGCCCAAGGTGAACGAGGAGCACAGTCAGACTGGGAACTCTGTGCAGTCTAATTAAAGGCAGAAATTGTCAGTGGAGAAAAGGTTGGTGTTGGCTGACTCCTTAAAATGTCATCCTCTTCCATCTGTCATCACCTGTGTCTTGTTTGTGTTTCTCTTCTGGACATCACCTGTGTGTGGGTCTGTTTCAGGTGTAGAGATGTCTTTGAAGTGGCATCGTTTGTCTCAGCTGTGGAGCTACAGAACTGAAATCATCGGCACGTTACTGTTGTGAACTGCTTGTCTTTCCAGTTATCGAGGGCTGCAGAGGTATTAAAAAGAGCAGGCAGAAACTAGTGTAGATATCGCATCGATCAATGCAGAGTGGCCATGCATGGGGACTGCTGCAGCTCCCTGTTTCATCAGCTGTGTGAATCTGCTTTCAGAAGAACAATGTGAGCTATCACAATGTCGAATCTGTCTTTTCAGTGGGATAAAGTGGGATCCTGGCCCAGTCTGGCAGCTGCAAAGAGGCAGATTCATTCATTTCAGCATTGAAGCCTGGCATCAATTGCTAGTCTCCATGTCTGATGTATTGTCCAGAACACCTCTGAAACATCAAGTTTCCCCCTGCCCCCCATTTCGGTTACAAATAATGTATTTTAATTTGTTACTTGTAAATTTGTTGCTTTTCTTCATTTTTAATTAAATGTTCTGGATTCAGTCAGCGATACTTCAGCTCAAACTGCATGTGCTTTACTTGTAGCTGAGTCATAATCATCTTCCTCATAAGCAGAGATCTGTCACTGTCTCCTGATTTAGTTTTGTCTGCAGGCTTTCATCCATATCCTTCCTTTATGTTCCTCTTTCAAATCTGGCCACTTGTATCAAAGATGTGAATAAACCTACTTCCCAGAGTCAAGGCTACCACGAAAATGTGCTGTCATCAAGTGCTAGTGTCTATAGTTTAGTATCGTGTAACCGTGCATGGAACAGGGTATGTTTCCATGGCCCAAGTCCACATAAACGTATAAACACAGAGCTTTCTGCAGGAAAACTTGCTTTGCCTCAAACAAAATTGTTGATGTTTGCCTTTCCCAGCATTACTTTTAAATACGAATTCCTCACTAACCACACGACGGTACAGTGCCTGTGGTAGCAGGCAGAGCTCGGAAATCCCTTTTGGTCTTGCGTTGCGTATGTGGGCAGGTTAAGAACAAGCTAGTGTTCAGGGATTGTCGTAATTGCAGTTGGTGTTGAGTATAATGTTTCTCTGAGGTTGTTATAGTTAATTCTTTTGCATGTTGTAGAGCTATTGTATAATTATCTTATTTATATGTCAGTACTAGCTTTTTCCCATTGCTAAATGAGAAAAGGTTGAAGATGCACTTTGAACATACTCCTCTTGGTTTGTATTTAAGCTGATGCTACCACTGAGGAAAGCAATCCAAGCCTGTACTGACTCCTCTTAATATTGGCACAACCACTCAGCAAGCAGGATCAGGAAACTGATGTGGAAATTAAAATAAACAGAACAAAACCAACCTCTTTTTTTGCTATGTTATCATTCTCCAGGAGAGAAAAAGTTAGTTTTCAGTTGATCAGCACAAAACGCAGTCAGGCTCAAATGTTTTTGTGCCTTGGTGAGGTGCCAGGTCTACTCTCTTTGGAGGGGAGGTGTGACCACCTAAAGACATGCCAGATGATCACCTTAAAAGTACAATTTCACATGGTGTAAGCTGAAGAGGAGTCTTATGCTACTTCTCTTTGCATCAGTCCTGCAAAATTTTTAAATGTCAAATTTATCTAGGTTAGATTTAACTAACAGTGCTCATGACAGACTCCAAAAGGATATCGGAAACAGAGGCAGCGTGGTAACAGCCGAGCTGCATGCCCAGCAGACTGAAAGCCAATAACTGCAGCCCTTCATTGCTGCCTGTTCTTTTCCACTTTAATTGGACACTGGATTAATTTTTATATCAGTGATTTCCTCTGAGGGGAACGGTTGAAGAAATCACAGCAATAGACATTTCTAAAGGAGATGCGTCCAGGGGAAGAGGAAAGCAGTTGCTTTGATCAAGGTGCAGACCAGACCTAGGGCCACAGGCTCTGTGCTGTATTTTTTTTGCATCCTACTCCAGGACCTGCCAGCTTCTCTGATGAGCAGTATTGCATTATCTTTATGTTCCTCTACAGTTTACCAGAAAGACACGACATGTTATGTCAGAAAACTAGTTATGTTTCTGTAGAACGGTTCTTGGTTTTGGTTTTTTCCATGCCTTGTTAAAAAAAAGAAAGATGTTTCTTTGTTTTCCTCAACGTCTCTTCCTAGCACCCTGCCACTGACAGGCTGACCCGTGATACTATTCTGGGCAGATCTCTGGGGACTGAGATTGCTGTGAGTGCTCAGGCCCCTTCCCCTTCCTGCAATTATATCTTCCTGAAATGCATCCTGTGCAAGGGTGAAGATCAGCAAGAGGCAATGGTGAAAGACAAAGCAGTGGAAATTGATACAGTGTCTGCACTGGAAGCAAGGCTGTTCTTGAAGGATATGCCTGTAAACCGTTTGGTCTTAAAGTTTGTCTTGAGTAGTTCTAAAAATGAGCAAACTTTAAAAATAAGTAAATACAGACAAACACCTCCTCATACAGATGTAGGGTGTAAACCACAAATGCAAGATTCTGTTTTTCCCCATGGCATTAGGCTTCTTCTGGAGAAAGCATTAGGTAGGGATACAGAGGTGGTTTGGTCTTCATGGGCTGGCAGTTTAGAAACCTCACGCTTGCTCTACCAGGATGGGACTGATGGCACCAAGCTTGAAAACAAGCGTTGAGAGCTCTGCTGGTTTTGTCCTGTCTTCGCAACCCTTTGGCGCTGGTGTTGTACAGCCTCTGCTACCAGCTCTCGGTGGGGGTATCTGTTACTTTTCCTGGGGCTGTATGGAGTTCCATCTTCCTTTGCAGTCGTGACCTTTTACCATAGCTGTCTTCCAGTGTAGCTGTGAAACTGCTGACAAAGCTGGGGAAGTGGTTGCAAGGCCAGGCACGTGCCAGGACTTTTGTGATGGCCGGAATAAGATGAGGGAACTCTCAGCCAAATGAAATGGGAATGACCTTGTATGCGCAGACATTAGGATATAATCTAACACTCAAATCTCAAATTTAGATTTCCTACGATGAATTATCCTTGAGTAATATTTTTTAGGAAAATCTAGCTATCTAGCTTGATCCCACCTGTCTTGAAGGAAAAGGAATGAGAAGCAGAAAGAAATGTTTTGTTTCATGTAAAGTTACGGGAACAGACTGGTTACTGCAGTGAAATCCATCCTGTGAATATGAGGAGACTTCTCATCCCTTTCTTCTGCCGTAAGGCTGGCCTCACTGAGACTGCAGAAATAGAGATCAGTGGGGAAAATGAGAAAGAAGTAGAAATTACTTTTGACAAGTACTGATCTGAATCTAGCTTTGAGTTGGTAATACTGGTGCGAAAGACTCTTCTGTCCTATTGCTGTCACCCCAGAGCATGTTAAACAGGGATGAGGTAATGTCACATCAAAAACTCTTAAAATGTTTTGTTAATTTTTGTTGGTTTTGGAAATGGCAAATTCTAGGGAGCAGCGAGTGGAGTAGTTCTTCCCCTGTCACAGTTGCTCGGATATGGTGTCTCTCTCCTGGGAGCAGGGCATGCAGTGCATTTTTTTGGCTTGGCAAACTTCCTGCACAAGGTCAGCATTGCCATTACACTGGTAGCACAGCATCATCATGCTTTAAATGTACTAGCTGCAGAGGTTATAAATGACTACTGATTTTTTTGAATGCTGCAATATTTAAGTATTCAGCTTGAGGCATTTTATTAAAGGGGCCTTATTACCAGAGCAAGTGCCAAGTGCTTTGAAAATTCTGTGCCTATTTCATGTAGCTCATATTGGGCATAACTAATCACTGCTAAGGCTTAAAACCTTTTGTGTATGGTGCATCTGGGAGCAGGTAGCTGTGAGACTGGGCAGAGGAATCCCCTTTCTCTTCCCTCTTCAGTAAAAGCTCTTTTTCGACACAAAGGTCCAGTTGCTGCTATTTCTTGTATAGTGTGTAGAGCATAGCAATATGTGGGCAGCAAACTAATGCAAAGTGCTCTCCTGTCTAGTGTTTCATTGTTCTTTTTGCCTGAGGCTTTGCAACCTTGGTCTTTTTTAGTTAAAATCTTTAAACAATGGATTATCTGTTTTCACAGGCTTTAGAGGATTTGAAATAGCAGTCACCCTTAGGCATTTGGCTCAAGATTACAGCAATAAATACATTCATCAGAGCCCCCTGGCCCTTCCAAGAGCCAGGCAGTCATAAGATTACCTCTGCCACATTATTCTGCTTCTAACTCCAGTGAAGTGCGTCAGCCTCTGAACAATTCGAGGTGAGCCCTGTTCCTCCTGACCGTTGGCGCTCAGATGGTTTGTGAGAAAGGTGGGATGTGTGTGGTGAGGTTGAGAGCACCTACAATGGGGACCTCCATTCTTGCTGTGATGTTGGCTTTTACTACATTACCAATCTGGATTTTCCAGGAGATCAGAAACCTGTTTTGAAAGCCAGCGTTGCTTTTTTCCCCCTCCTCCCCCCCAGAGCCCAGCAGTCTGAAAATTTCATATGGCTTTGAAATTTTCAAATTGGAATGTAATTTTTATCAATGTTGAAGTTTCTGATCTTTGTGTGCCAGCTGCTGTTTTTCTGAAAGATGGTGCTGGGACTGGAAGACCTCATAACGGAGACTACAAACCAGTTGCCACCCGGTTGTGATATCTGACGTGGCAGTTTCTGTAAGAGCGCTTCCTGATTGCGCTGTTTAAACAGTGAATGTAATGTTTTTCTTTTGTTACTATGAGATCTAAAGTCGTTTACAGATATCAGAAATTCTGCTGTGTTGCTTTGGAGAGAGATGTCAGCTGTCAGAAGGAGACCCAAAAGTCAGTTCCAATAAAAAGCTACATTTTCTAAAGCAGTTTATTCCTGGTTAGAAGAGCTGTTCGTTGTATGACTTTGCACGGCCTGTGCTTTGCACAATGGGACTTACTTTCTTCTAAAGAGCAGCTTTATCTCACTCAGGAAAGTTCGTTGCATACAGAGGTCTGTCATGTCCATACGTCTGAGGTCCTGTGAAGATTTCCACCCCTAACGTTCTACTGATTTTCAGCAAGTGCTATTTCCCAGCCTTCTGAGCTGTTCTTGTCACACCATATTATGCTGCTCATCATAATTAAATAGCATGTGCTGATTGGCCACTGGCTTTATCGAAAGACCCTCCCAACACAGGTATGCACATTGGAAAAGGAGAAAATTCAATTCTTTTTGGAAGGTTTTTGTACTTTGCTTCTTTTTTTTTTTCTTCCTTCCAGTGAGTAAGTAATGACAAACATTTACTAAACCACACTGTATGTTTTTCGAAGTATGTAATACACATTACCTTTGCCTTGGAAAACTTTGAGCTTACTTTTCAACAAAAGATACAAGTATTTAAAGCATTTGTAAATAGAGCTGAGTCAGCTTCAGCACTTTTCCACATAAATTTTCATCAGAAGATGGTGGAAGCATGGTGTCTTTTTTTGGGCCAGTACTTACAATGATTGCAGCATTTTCTACTGTAGTTTTAGTCTTCACCACCACACCTCAATTCCCCTTCCAGGGGAAATGTAGTCTTACTTTCTTTTTTTTTTTAGTAGGTGGGTAAGAATTACGAGAATTGGTAACTTACCTAAGCAACATGGCAGGTTTGTGTCTGCACACTAGACAATCTGTATATTGAGGCTGGTGTCTTTCTCACTAATGTGGATAGGTGGGATAGGGAAATGAATGTGAACTATCATGAACATGAGTATCTGTTACTGTGTTTTTGACTATCAAAAAGAAGTGTATGTACAAAATATATATAATACGTGGTTATCGATATTGCATTACAGCTAGAATACTCTTATGTTCCCTTGAGAATTAGATGAGAGATACAATGTCAAGGGAGTAAACATAGCTTAAGGATGCCTAAGACTTTGTAGAGCTGGTTAGAAATTCTGAAGATGCCAACCCCCCTGAGCATGTGTGAGCCTGGAGCTGACCCTGGTTTCTCTCCTGAATTGCAGGTCCCTGCCCATGGGATATGGTCAGCACTGGAATTGCACCAGAGCTGAGAACCTGTCCTGTAGTCTGGACTCTGCAGTCTCTGTATAGAGGGGATAGGAGGGAGCTCCAGTACTGTGGCATCCAGGGGTTGTGAGCTGGAGCAGGCCAGCATACAGACTGATCCTTAAAGGAGATGGAAGCTGAAGCTGTAAGTTGTAGGAAATGAAGACTGGCTGTTGAAAAAAGATGTCTGATTCTGGGAAATGAATGGTGTTCATAGAAATGGTGGACGTGCTGAGGTGCTAGTAGGCTTTTGGGTGCTAATGAAATGGAAAATACTGCATCAGGAGGGTACTGCATCTGTCAGCTTGTGTTGCCAAGGGGGAAACGTTCGACAGGGAACTGACAGATGACCAGCAAGGACAGGCAAGTAGAGCATGAGGAACATGAGAAGGTTAGATTATAACAGGTTGGGTGGGAGAGACAGGCTTTGGAGGAGAAAAGAAAATGAACTGGCTAAGATGCAGATGGCAAGAAGCTGATACAAAGGTTTGTAGCACCTTCTTGTGCTTTGGATGGAATCCAGGTCTCTGAATCTGAAGACCTGGCTGTCGGAGAATACCTAAAACATTCTGGCCGTACTGCTTCCATTTTACAGTTCTTCCACGCTGAGAACAGCCTATAGTTGCTATAACTTACGTTTAGCTCAAGATGCCCCTGTGGCAGGTCAGGTGATAACTCTGCCCATGTGCTATCAGTGGGATGATTATGTAGTGGAATTCATCATTTAGGATTTTGTTTAAACGTGGAGATTGGAGACAGGAGGAGACACACACGGAGGCATGTGTGTGGATGTACACCACCACATTCAGATAGTCTGAAGGTTGTGAGGACAAACACTCATATGAAAGAACATATCAGAATTAATTTTGCTTATACAACTTTAATACATCCCCCTTAAATAAAACAATTTCTGACTTACATGGATCATGAAAATACAGGGGAAAAAATGTAACTTTCCCAAACTTGTTCTTTTAATTCAACCATTTATACATGTTTTATTGTAATTATTATAAGGAAGAAAACATGCTACAGATTGAAGGTTTTTCTGTATCTACTGGTATTAATTGAACTTTTGGAACCCAAGAGTGTGAGTTAAGCAACTATTGTTTATGTATTAATTCTTCTTACTGGTGTTATAGAGTGGTATGTGCAATTTGCAGCCTTGAACTACTAGATCTTGGGATCTGAACTTGCTGTGTTCGCTAGGACTTTGTTCCCTGTCTTTGGGGAACAGTGAGCTGCAAAAAAAGCGGTACCTTGAATTACCTCCTGTATTTTGTCCTTTGGTGTTCTCTTCTGTGACAATAGCATTAGTGTTTTGGCCTAAACGATCGTGAAGCTTTGCTAGCATACAAGGAGAAAACCCCATAAATCTAAGCGCTTTTAGGCAAAAAGGAAGTGGAGAGGTTGAGGATGGGAGGTCCTGTGAAACAGCTTAATATACAGCTTATGAGTCAGTAATTTCCTTTCCTTTTGCAGTCATCTTGTCCAGATGGGGTGTTCTCTTTTTCCTTTGCAAGGCAGTCTCTTTTTCTACCCTGCTTCTTCAGGGGAAAAAACTATAAGAATAACATGGAGTGGCACAGGTGTTTTTCAGGCCATGAAAATTAGAGCAAGGAAACAGGCGGGAATCCACTGCTGGAGCAGCAGATCCCACAGACAGTAGGATAGATGATGATCAGATCCTTCTCCTAATCCATCTGTTGCATGTCCTAACAACCCAAATCACTGACCACCTTGAGCTTGTCTTGCCTGTGAAGAAGTGTGCAGCTTCAGGCTATATTCTAACGTAACAGCTAACATGCAAAGTCTTTAGACAAAACAAGTTTTGTGAGTGATTGTGAGGAAATCCTTTTAGACTCAAGACTGAAGCAATAGTTCGGAGAGGTATGTCTTCCTTTTTGTCTCAGTGACATATTACCACAGAGTCGTTTCGGTAGTTACACTTTTTCAAGTTTCCTTTTGAGGGGATAAAAAAATACCACTTTTTATTACTGTTTTCTACGTCAAGGATTCCGTGTTATTTTTCCAGGAGAATTGCTCCTTTTGTACTTTATATCTGTAGGGATTTAAATTTGGGGGCTCTTAGTGGAGTTTCTGCATCTTCTGTAGACTTGGCTATCTTTTGTTACGTTAGGCCTGTTTGTGTTGCACTTGGTGATGTAGCTGAGCAGTCCTGTGATCTGGTACTTCATTCTTAAGCAGTCGTGAACAAAAATCTCTGTGTAATCAGTGGTTCATTAGGCACTATAATTAAAGCAGACCCATTTTTCCATATTACCTAGTTCAAATCGGTGTCTTCACATTGAAGAGACCAAAGAGGTTAACGATCAGTTGATCGCTGTGTTAAAACAAAACAAAAAAATGCTTCACCTCTGCTCTTTTACAAGGCCACCTTATTGTAAGACTGCTGCTGGCAACCTGCATGCAAATTTTGAGGTGTCTGCCTCTTTTGTAACTTTGTGGAAATTTCTTAGTTAGTTCGCAGGGCTGTGATTAGTACTTAAATGATATTTTTATTTCTTTAGCCCTAGGAGATTTCTACTACAGAAGGAAAGAGGCAGTCCTTGCATCCAGAAGCTTACTACTTGGAATAGTGAGCATACAGATTTAACAAGAAGTATGGGACGCAGCAAACATTGGTGTTACTGCCTGTTGACCCATGGCTTGCGGGATCTTTTCATTCCTGAGGGCTGCACAGGGCTGGTTGTGAGCCACCTGCCCTTTATGGGGGGGAAGGAGGGCTGGTGGTGGGAGTGGGCATCAGATCTTCTGGAGCAGAAAGTCGGGGTAGGAGATAGCCACAGAGTTTGCTGATGGATTCAAAAAAACCAACAGGAAGTGAGTCACGTTCCTCTACCTCTGTCAGCAACACCCACAGGAAAAAGTTGCTGGATACATGTTTTCCATATTAAAGAACAGACTTACTGTGCAAGGTGTTGAGGCTTGGAAGAGAAACGTAGGCAGAAGAGGGGAAATCGATGTGTAGAAGTCCTTTTAAAAAAAATGTTGTTTCAGTGATGTTTTGGTGTATGACCAATTTGAATGTCTCTGGCTCATCCAGATTGAGCACTGTTTGTCATAATCCCTCTCTGAAGTGCCAAAAGATCTTTTTTTAAATGTCCTAAAAATACAATGTCATTGGTACTTGGTCATTGCCAGCATCAAATGACTCGAAACCATTGCATAAGCTTCTGTCATGTCAGAATTAGTGGTGATCTCATCATTAGGTCTATCAGAGACATCCTTTAATATTTTAAAAACTGTTGAATCATGTGGAATTGTTCTTGTAATAAATGGAGAGATTATTTGACCCAAGTGAAGCCCTGATGGATAACATTAGGGAGATAATATGAGATCTCTTTAACAGTATTTAGATATCCATCCATGTTTTCCAGTTGTCAGTACAAGAAAAACTGAAATGAAATAAGAGTACCTCTGAAGATGGATGGCAAGATATTTAATCTATTTCAGGGCCACCTGTAATTGCAAGAGATGAATTACTGGCTATGCGAGGCTTCTTAATTGGGGAGAGGGTTACGCATTTCCTATCAAGGTTTTCAGATGACGGAGGGGAAGCTAGCCAGCACACTGATGGGGATTTGGCTCCAGCGTCCCAGTATTTCTGACCAGATCAGGACAGAAGATCCACTTCATGGCAGTGAAAAGTATAAGGAAATGCCTTACTCAGCCCACTCTAACAATTTGGGGTGGATGAAGAGGACAAATTACTGTATCAGAATCTCCGAGTGGGTTGTTCAGTATATTTCTTCTTTTCTGTAAGTTAGCTAAGTAACCTCTTTCAGTAATTTTTAGGTATCATTTGGCTGGTTTTTATGTATGCCACTTTCTTAATTCTGTAAAACAGCAGCATGAAGGCGCTGACTGCTGCAGTCTTCACATTCTGCAGGTAGAAATTATGTCTGATGGCAAGTTCAGAAGAACAGTACTCCAGTGAATAGCTAATTCGTACAGCTGTTATGCTTGTTCCCACCATCAAGGGGAGGAGTGTCTCTTTCTGGTATACTACAGTTGTGCTAACACATGCTCAGAAAACACAGCAGCCCTTTAAAAACTCTGTATTTACCATCATTCTTCATGATGATGGGATTGCTGGTAATTTTATGTTGGTCCTGTTGTTTCTAGGCATGCGTGTTGGGCTGTGAGGGAGGTGCTCTGAGCTCTGCTCTTTAAGCCCTAGTGCAGGGGCACAGAAAGGGTAGTACTACTGGTAAGGAACATCATCTCAGATGTAGAAGGTGCAGCGTATGCGTTGTTGGTAGCTTTCATACTGATTACAGCATCTCTAGGAATTACAGTCCTTGCAGAGTACTTCCTATTTATGAAACAGTTTCTCTGTAAAAGAGATACTGAAGATTTATTGTTTCGAGTCGTGGTTTAGGAATAGATAGCTTGCCATCATCAGAAAGAGACTGTCAGTGATACTGGAAAGTAACAAATTCAGTTCTGGCCAAAGGAAAAATGCTTCATTCCGTGCACAGATTAGTCTGTGGAACTCATTGCTGCAGTACATCATTAAGGCTAAAACTTCATGGGGTCAAAAGTAATCTGATATTTATGTGTTAGGAGAGTAATATAGACAAATCCTGCAAATGAAAACAAACTTTTAAGGCCTTTTGGAAGGGACAGACAGCTTCCTTGAGCTTAAGGTATCCCTAAGTGTAAAGGATAATAAGAAGGACTACTTTTCCTGATGACTGTCTTGCAACTTTGTCTTCAAGGCTTTCTTTTGCGAGTCTTTGGACTAGCTGGGTCTGGACAGTACAGATGGTAGGATACTGATGTGAATGAGTTTTAGGCCAAATTCAGAATGACATTTTTATGTCCTGTATAATTTTGAAGTGTTTTATATAACTATGATTCTTACCAGACCACAAAACAATTATGAATATCCCGCTAAACCCAAGGTGTTACATTCAGATTGTTACACTGGTGATAAAATATTAGGTAGAAATGTATCCTGCAATGCAGGCAGGCTACTTAAAATAAATGCAGGCTTTTGACAGGATTGAGGAATAATGTAGAATTTTTATTTTTTTTTTCGAGGTATCTTCAAGAAGTATAACAGAGAGTAGACCTAGTTGTTATTTGGATGGATTGGGCAGACAGTAGCACATCTTTAATCTGTTCTCAAATCATGTTCAATGTAAACAAAGTCCAGCATTATCTCATTTTGGACTGAAGTCTATCTGCTGTTGTGTTTGTCTAAACCTTTGTCCTTGTTGAGAAACTGAGGAGGGGTTAGAGGCCTCTGCTGATGCTCAACCCTTGCTCCACAGGAGCATGACTTGTAAGTGGGCAGCTGTGTTTCTGTGCTGCTGATATGGGTTGGATATGGGTGGATTGAGAGGTGTTCTGGCAGCCTGTTGATACTGCTTTGTCATTTACACATGAGAGGGCCGTGTATTATCCAGTCCTACTCTGCCACACCTGAAGTGCTGGGCCAGCTGGTGCAGAGCAGCAGATTCGGTTTGTTGTTTGTAGCATTGATGCTCCCTTGAGGCATCAGGGCACAGCCCGGCCTCAGCAGGGTTACCTGCACCTTTTCTGGCCAGATTGCTTCCGAAAAAGCGTGCAATGCCACAAGCTAGAATGAGAGAAATTGCGCTGGTGGCTTCCAATCACAAACACAGAAGTGTTTTCAAAACAGTCGTTACCTCTCCTAAATGATTAGGTTTCTCTCTGTTTTTTGTGCATAAAGGTAATATTTAGATCCTTGTTGGTTCTGTTAGTCCCAGTTTTTAAAAATTCTGTTTGCTTCACCTATTTGCAATCTACAGTTCATGAGCAAAAAAACCACATCAACAAATGCGTAGTTGATGGACAAAATACTGACACTATATTAGGGAGTTATTGTTTGCTATCCATTCAGCCATCAAATGCCAATAAATTAATGATATCAGTGTATCACTATTATAACGTGTTATCTTTTGATTGTGTGAAAACAAAGGAAGACTTGTCAGCAATAGAAGATCTGAAAAGAAACTGTTTAAAACAATCCAAGCATCATAACTTTGGGCACCTTTTTGCATTTACGTGTTTGACTTCTGCATTTTCACCAATGTGCAGGAGTTTCTTTGGCCTGAGCTCCATGCCCTTTTTTATTGTGGTGTCAGAGGGAGGCATGAGTGACCTGATGTGGTATCACAGTTTATAAATAGCTCTAGGAAATGAGGGCGTACTCCCAGTTAGGGCTGAGCTGTGTATGTTGGAATTGCATTGGTGGGCCAGGACTGGCATGGTACGGGATGCTGCTGCCAGGAGCTGAGGTACGCTGGGAGCAGTTTGTGATCTCAGGATTGGAATAGCAGAGAAAGGAACAGGGAAGAATAAAAGGAGATGAGTAAGTTTTAGCCAGCCCCTTCTGTTTTTTTGTTTTCCTCATTAGCAAATTCACTCAGTGTGTGTTAATTAGTTCATGTTTTTTGCTACCTCCTTGACTTGTATGATCTCAAAGTCCCAGTGATATGACATGAGACATGTTAGATAAAGATTTTGCATACAGGCTCATGGAAGAATACAGTGCAAATGGAGAGAAGAGAAGCCTTTTCATAGAAGTGTCCAAATAGAATACCTTTAGATGCCAAAGGCACCTTTGTGTAACAGCTGTTACTTAAGAATGATGTTTTTTTTTATAATGTACCGGAGAGACATTGATGCTACTGAAAAGTTACTTTCTCTGTATAGATATGAAATATTCTTACATCTGTCCTCTTTCAGCGTATGGTCATTGTGCACAGTGCTTTATTGCCATCTATCTCCTCTCGTCCCACCATTTTCCTTCATAGCCTGTCCTTTGTCCTCAATGCTGAAATTAAAATTTATTTAATACTGCTAAAACTAGGGATTCTGGTTTGGGTATATTGGAGGATAAATTTGTGGTTGGAAATGTTTTCATCCAAGCTGAAATTTTGACTGATTTCCTGCAATTTCTTGTGTGCTACAGTTGAAAGGATATTGGCCATGTATTACTGCATATGCGGCTGGAAAGGATATGTGGAAGTGAGAGGCAGAAGCTGGTATTTTCTTTCCCTGTGTTTTTTAAGACAGAAACTAAATATAGTGAGTGTTAAACAGATGGCTATGTTGTCGCATAATAAATATTTGAAGAAAATTAATTTATGTCCTGCCTGTTTGCTGACGACAGTTCCAGCCCCCGTAGTAACAGCAGTAATAATAGGAGGATTTACAGTGTATTTATTTTTTAATTCTCGAAATGAGGTACCTAGGAAGGTCGTACAAGGAGATTTTTTTTAATGTGGGAAAGATCAAGTGATGTGCTTGAGGTCATCCAGCACGTCAGTGAGTCTCTTGAAAGAGCACGCAGGTCCCCTTGACTTCCAGACAATATGTTTCCATTTTAAACCATGCTGGCTTGCAAATACTTGAGCATTTCTTCCGGAACGCCATTGTTTGATAATTTTTTATCTTAATTCCAACCTAATTGCTTGTAAATGTTGACTTGCTAAGAGGAGGTAATAAAACCAGGTTTGCATTCCTGTCCAGTGTACTTGAGCAATACAGGCTTGCTATGAAAAACCTACACTGAAGGCCCTCCTGAGAGTTTTGTTGTGAAGAAATGGTGGTGGATGCCAGAGAGGTGATGAAGTCTTAGCTGAAATGAGAAGTTTTATTTATACAGCTGAGCTTCATCTTGTGATATTCATAGCATACAGGCATTTCTTTTGGATAGAGGGGATGGATTCTGTATTTAGCTGAGGTTGATGTGCTACTCTTTCCGGCATGAGCCAGAAAATCCCATTGCCATTTAGCTGTTTGCATACATTACCTTACCTTTACTGGGATGATCCTCTTATTTTCTGTAAATCATTCTGATGTTGTTAGATTGAAAGCTGTGGGTGAGAGATGCAGGATGAGAGCAAGAACTGTAATCTTATTCAAAGGTGAGAAGGTTGGACAGCAGATGAGATCCACGGCAGCAAAGTTAATCTGGCCCATGGTCCACCCCCTTTTCGCAGGACTCTGCAGACATGCTGGAAAGCAAGTTGAAGAGTTTATGAATTGTCCCAATTACCCATTTTCTGCCAAATTTTACTGATATTGTTCTGTCCTCTGACTGGAAGTAGTTACATCACATGATAGAAGTGGAATTGGTGCTTATCACATGATAATTTGTGTGATGGGAGTAGTTTGCTGCTGTATTGCAGCAGAGCGTATAATCTGGAGTGTGAGTGGGACGTTTTGGGTTTTTTTTCCAGTTGGTGGGGAGAGAACAAGGTCTGGGATTCTTCACTGCCTCCATAAAAAATTGTCATCTGCCTCAGCTTAAAGATGTATTAATAGCATCCTGATCTCTTACATGCACGGTTGGTCCTGTTGCCTGGATACAAATATAAAGTGATTAGAAAGCTATCATTAATATAAAATGAGCAAAATAGGTCACAAAAGTACCCAGTTAGATGTTTTTCCTGTGTGCCCACCATGCCCCTTGGTACTTGGCTCTTTTGCTTGCTTGTTGCAGATTGTGCTTTGCTGTAACGCTGCGTTAGGCTTCTCACTAAACTGCAGGTATAACCTCCGTGATATTTTCTGCCAGCTCTCTCACTGTGTTTTTTTCCCTGTTCTTTGAAATAAACCCATATCAGTCTTTCTCGCATCATTTGTACCCTTCCGTAACGTTACCTTTTGTGTGTCTTTGATCAAATGCTGTCTTGTCTTCTTAACTTCTTTCAGTACGCAATTGTATTTTTAGTTTCAGTGTGCTGCATTACTCTTCTTGGTAAATATATGCACTGTGTCGCAATAAAGGAGTGTTAAAACATCACTACAAAAGCCCCTTGTTTTTTAACATCTCTCTAGGGTCTTACAGTGGATTTGTTAGGGCTCTGGGGAGATGTCCCTTTCTAACCTAGTTTCTGGTTCAACTGTTCTCTTTTCCATTATTTCCTGCAGCGTTTCTGATTTTCTCCGTGAAAATACATGCTTGCTTCTGATGCCACTCTTTTTGCATGCTTTTTTCAAGTGTAGATGAAAATGTCTATGAGACGTTTGGTAATGTTTCTTCAGTTAATCCTCTTTTTCTTAAAGTCTGTTCACATATAGAAGCACTGTACTTTAAGGTGTGATTTTTCTTTTTCCAGCTGTTCTAGTAGCACTCTGTGATACTTTTGTTTTAAGGGTGAAGTAACTAAAGCAATTTTTTAGTTCTCATGACCTAACAACCAACTGCTAGAGTTGGACTGCAGTGACCGAGTTCTTAGTTTGCTTCAGTTGCGAAATAAATTGTTCTGTTAAACCCTTCCTGTGTAGGCCTTTGGTATGAACTGGCAGAGAAGGAGGAGGAATGAAAACAGTGATACTGGCTTCCTAAGTTCAGGATGGTAAAGAATGAAAGTATTTCTTGCTTTCTCTTGGAGAATTCTTAGATGTTGTTTAACCACCAGCGTTACTGTGAATGAGCGTTGGGTGCAGGCATCCTGCATCTGTGTTATGTGGTGATTAGGGAAAGGAATGCAGGAGGATTGTGTTGTGGTTAATATGCTGTAACTGGGATTAGGACATTTGACCGAGGTCCCTTGCTCTGCTTTTCATGTGCACTTTGATAGGTTACTTCATTGCTGCCTCAGTTCTGGTTTTGTCAAATTAGGATAATACTTCTTTTCTAACACTTGTGTGCTATCTCTGTTTCTTTTGAAAAGTATGTGGGACAGGGACTGGCTTTTGTTAGGCATACAGAAATCCGATTCTATATACAGATACAGTTGTGTGCTTGTGTACGTGTTTGGATAGATATATAATGTATAGCAATCCTAACCTTGGCTGAAGCCTTTCTGTGTGTGCTGTAATGTAAATAGCAATGAGAATATAGTTGAAACAAATGATATGATGCTTTCTCAGCAATTTGGTCACAAAATAACAGCTTCCATGTTTTAACTGTAGGTGACATTTTTAGGTCTTGCCATAAATACTGTATGATAAATTTCAGAACTCATACGTCCATGCACAAATACATAAAAGAAAAATTTCTGTCCATCATTTTATGACTTTATTTCTTTGATATCATGATTCATTTTATTATAAAACCCAGTCTCTTTTTTGGCTTACTTTGCATCATAAAATGCACTTACGAAAAACAATAAAAGGAGAACATGAGAATGCCGTATCCAGTCAGAGACATGATATGTGTGATACGGTGGTCTGTTTCCAATAGTACCTGGTGATCAGTTGTTTTGGAGGAAGTGATAAAATCTCAATAGTGGACAATTATGTAATTATGAGTGAGAGTTTCAGAAACACTTAGGAGATTTAAGCACACACATCTCACTGAAAGGCAAGGAGGTTAAAAAAAACCCCAAACTGTATAAATGCCTATCATCTTTGTGTTTATAGAAACTAAAGATGTTTCTATTTTCCTATTTATTGCTAGCTTTTACTAAAATATTGCTCTGATAATGGATTACATGGGTATGCACGGCTTCTTCTCCCTTAATTCCTCCCTTCCACTTCAAATAACTTGACTTTTCATTTTACTCTGTGTTTTGTTGTTGCTTAAGGTAAACATCTTGTTCAGGCAAGATTTATCAGCTGCACAAATATTGAACAGTGAAGGCTAAGTAGTAGCCTTGTGGAAAAGAAGCAGGTGGTGTAGTGGATCGTACCTTGTACGTGAGTCAACAATGTAAATAATGTATATGAAGGAGCCTAGCATCTGAGACACGTAGTCTTTCTCTCTACTCTGTACTGGAACGATGGACTGCTGCAGCTCTTTTCGCACACCATACTTGAGGAAAGATGAGAACCAACTGGAAGTAGCTCAGGAGAAAGCAACAGCAATGAAAATGTGACCTACAAGGAAAGAATGAAACAATCAGGATTGTTCAGGCTGGAGAAGTTAAAATAATTTAAAAATTTTAAAGTGTGCTGCAAAGAGAACAACAATTTCTCCTCCATGTTCACACCGGGTAAGAACCCAGAAGTAAAGGGCTTAAATTGCAGAATTAGAGTAGACTTCAGGAAAAACTTTCCAACAGTGCAAGCAGTTAAGCGGTAGACTGGATTGCATAGGGACCTTCTGGACCTTCTAGGCTCTCTCCTGGAAGATGTTCCAGAGATAACAGGCAAATGTGTTGGGAATGCTTTAGATATCACTGATCCCACCTGAAAGAATTTCCTTCCAAGCCTGTTGTCTGTGATTTCAAGGGTACCAAAATTGTTTCTGTATAGTTTCCCTTCAGTTTTAAGCATATTCTTTGCCCTAATAATTTTCATTGCATTTTCTTGAGGATTTTTCTTTCTGCTAAATACAGTTTCAGTCAAGGTGGACTTAAACACGTTAAAGGTCAAGATACCTGTTAAGAAAGTGTATGTTAAAGTATGTTAATATATATAAGGTCAATATTATTTTTTCTAAATGTCTTGTTTACTTTTTTACCATGCTGATCAAATGACTGTTTTCACTGACACACAACATAAATTCTTACAGAGTAACTACAGGTAATTTATAGCTCATAATTAAAGACCTCCCTCTCTCTTTCTGTTTTTTATTTCTTTCTCATTTTCTTTGTTGCTGTGGCCCCAAACTGCCCAACAGCGCTCTCTGTTAGAATTCCCTAAACTAATCCACATTATTCTGTGTATTCAGCCAACCTCACTGAAAGTTGTGTTCAGTTGAAATTTTATTTCAGTTTTTGCTTTCTTTTGCAACTATTTAATAGCAACCTGGAAGAAAACAGATCCTAATCTTTGAGAGCTCCACAAATACCCTTCTTCCACGCTCAAAACGGAACAGAGATTCTTGTTTTGTTTCTTTTTGCCAGTTTCCAGCTTGTGACAGTACTTTGTTCTTCTTGCCTGCACAGTGGCTTGAGTAGCCCTTTGTGAAGGACTTGACCAAATCTTTTGAGAAAATTCCAATAAACAATGTGTTCTTGTATTCCTTTACTCTGTCGGGGTTTTTTTCTAATCCTTGAAAGAATTCAGCTCCTTAACAGATCTACCTTGTGTTCAATTCATCTTGTCCCCTCAACTATGCAGACATCTTCAGTGTTCACATGCTCAGAAGGATTCTTCTTCCCTCTCTTCTTGAGAAGTCTTCAGGTTTTTGCAGAATTCCCAGTTTACAGGATTTCAGATTTATTTTCCTATTCTAGGTGGTGCTTACAAATGGGAATACAGGACCAGTATCCCGTGGACATTTTTCAGTGGTGTAAGTTCTCACACAGTCCCACCTTTTTCTTCTGTCCCTGCATAATCTGGTGTGTAGTGCCGTTACAAGTATTTGTGCAGATGCACAATGCACTAAATCTAAAATTGAAAAATACCTGACTTGCCAGCAGTGGCGGCATGACAAAGGCAATGTGCAGCTGGTTGACCTGTAGGGAAGGGAGGGAGATACCTGCCGCCTTCTGAGAGTGCTCTTGGCTTTAACTGTGTGTAATACCTGGCTTAAGATATGTCAGATTGTCTGGTTTGGTCTTTTGCTTTTGCATTAGGTAACTTAGGCTGAGAGTAGGAAATTCTTAACAGTAAAGTCACAGAAATGTAAACACAGTAGTGCTGAACAACATCATATTTAGCCATGTGGAGACTTTGTTTCATTGTGTTTTACTGAGAAACGTACGGTTTAACACCTTTATTACAGGCTGATTTTTTTTTTAAAACTTCGAAGATGCTGAATGTTGGAGGTGAATCAGATGTAGATGAAGACACTAACAGAGAAGAGCTAGAGATTCTAAAATGAGAGAGTATCAAAATTAGGTATTTCCCATTTGTGGGGAGGCACTGGAGAGAATGCAGTCAAAAAAAATCTAACCTGAAACGTGCTTGTGTGCGCGCCAGGGGAAGGGTGAAACTGGAAAAGCTCTAGTGTTTTTCCAAGCACTAGAAGCCTTTGGGGTGAGTAGCTGCACAAGCAGATACATCAGTTTGCAGATGCATCATGGCAGCAAAAACCAAATTAATATGGTTTTGGGTTGTACAAATTAAAGAGAAGTTCCTTATTGAACAACAGTGAGTTAACTTGCCAAGTGTGCAGGCCCAAACATCTTGTTTCTAGACAGATGTAAACCAGCTGAGGAGAGTTGAGGGACGAATGACAAATGAGTACAGACCAAGGGACCGACAGGCAAACATGCCTACCTTGGCTATGTGATATCTAGAAGTGTAGCTGAGAGATGTGATAAGAGTCTACAAATATTTGAGAGGCACATAGTTGAAAGATAGAAGCTAATTAGTTTAGTAAGGTGAGAAGGGGCATAACTAGAAACATGGGAATGAGATTATGAAATACATTAAAGTATGGAATAGTCTGCCCAAAGGAAAGGTTGGAAGAACAAATATATAAGAACAAATATATAATATATAAGACTGGTAGAAAGATTCAGGAAATAATCTAACATCAAAGAGTCAGCTTTCTGATGAAAATAGATTGAATAATTTAGTAAGTCTGTTTTATCCATTTAATTTATGTTTGCTTTTGAGGTATTAAGGCAAGTTGGCAGCCTCTCTCAACTCTTTAATTTTTCCTCCCTAATGCTTCCTCCCGATTCAAATCTACATTATTGCATACCAATCTTAGATGCTGTCTTTCTTTAGAAAAATGTTTAAAAAAGGAACAGTTGGTCAAACAATGTAAAAAGATATAAGGGGAGAAGAACGGTGAATAAACTTTGGGAATGACTTTCAAGAACGTTGTCTTGCTACATTCTGCCTAAAAGCTGTAGCTGCAGATAAATGAGAGCAAACTAATACCAGATACAGAGGTCTGGTTGCACTGTTTTGTTCCTGTTTGTATCTAGGTGAATGATGGTGAGGGAGCTCCCAGGCTGTGAGTTAGTATTTGTGTTACGTGCAGCCAACCTGCAATTGGTGGGATGGTGAGAACAGGAGCAAAACCTTTTTAGCATAGAGGAAGGCAGCAGAGAATTTTTCCTTAATGAAACAAAGCACATCTTAAATTTCAGCCAGAAAGTCAGTTTGGCTGCATCTGAGGGGATGGAGAGGGGCCCTAAACTGCTCCGTTTGGCTTATGCGATAGGGTAAATAGCAAAAGGTGTTCAGGTTCACTGCTACTCTCCGTGGCTTCTTGTCTGGATAGATGTCAGGTGGCTGCTAGGCTCTGGCGTGGCAAAGGATGACAACAAGGAGGAGTCGCACGGAACCACTGCCCAAGTCCCTGGCTTGTGAGAGGAAGGATGTGGCTGTGCTTGGCATTTGCTGGCTGACTCCTCTTGGCTGGAAGGCAGCCCTGGGATTATTTAAAGAGATTATTTAAAGAATTTGGAAAGTGTACCAGTTCGGGGGTTTTCCTTTGAAAAGCAAAAAACCTTAAACCTTAGTTTTCAAACAGTACTAAGAGAAACCAAATTTATGATGCTACATTGCATTTCTGTACATGGTCTCTGCATGCAGTCTGTACAAGGATTTAAGCTGCTCTCTGAGCTCTGGTATTGAGGACTTCATGTGAGGGTGTGTTTTAACTTTTTAATTATGAAGAAAGGTCTTCATTTGAAATTTAAAGCCAAGTTCTTGGTGCCGTGATGCTTCCGGTCACGGAAGTTGCAACTCTCCGACTGGTGGACTGTCAGCTTTTAAAACAAGCCAGGAGGTTCTTAGCATATTCTACCCCTTCCTGCTTTTCCTTTTGTATAATTTGGGATCAGATTCAGTGATTAAGAAATATTGTCTTCACTTTCACTTGCTGTGTTTTTAAGGAGGCGCAATAGTGTGTGCACTGTCTTGTTCAACAATTCGTGTTTAGAACAAAGTGGTTGTTTGCTCAGCCTGTGTGCGGTGATCTTCATACGTGTATAAAACAAAGTACTCTTTGATCTTTCTTTCCCCTGTATCTCTAATCCAGACTCATTTTACTCTTCCCCCCGCCCCCAGCTGGAGGGTGTGCTTGTGAGCCAGGCGTTGTTGGCTTTCGCTCTGCCTGCTGGCTTCTGAACAAAGGTGCTGCTGAAAAGGTGCAGATTTACATTCAGAGGAATTGATAAATTCAGACTCGCCAAACCTGCCACCTTAAACCGTATCTGGGTTTGCAGTGGAGACAATCTAATCTACCAGCTCATAAAATCGTGAGCGTCAGCCGTCAAAGCGCTGTAAAATTTAGTGAAACTTGTGTGGCATTCTGCGGCACTGCAGACCAGAGAAGCTGAAAGATAGGCAGGTTTCATCTCTTGAACAGATCTGAATTTAGAGCTAGAGAAATCTCTGAGACCCTGAAAATAAACAGTAATAAAAATACGATTCCTACCCTATGACCAGCATGGGAAGGGATGGCTGGGAGGAGTGCTCGACTACCCATTTCCTACATAGTTGTGTGAATTCTTCATCGCATCAAATGTCTATCGCATCAAATGTCTATCACATCAGCTGTCTTCTGAAAGTAGCTGGGGTACCTGAGCATTAACTGAAAGAGAAAGAAAACGGGCTTTTATCAAATCGAGAAGGCTACTTACGAGATGGGGGATAGGTTTAATGGTATTGCTCTTCTGCGAGTACTTAGCAGGAATTTCTCAAAAACCTTTCCCTTCAGTGAGTGAAATGCTCCGTGTGCCAGGCATGCAAAGGTGCAGCTTGGGGGGGAGGGTGTTGTTTTAGAAGTGTTTCCAATTGGCAGTGAATAGAATAAAACAATAGAGGATTAGCATGGAAGGGAACTTCTAAAAACGTCTAGAGTGCTTTATGGTTGAGAAATAATGTTTGTGTTTTATCTGCACGCAAACAAAACTTTGTTTATAGGCAAGTATTAGTACTTTAAGGAAGGGTAGATGAAAGTAGGTGTGTGATACTGTAAAGTCTATATTGGTCTGTTTTCCATGAGACTGCATTAACCATCAGAAATGTGGATGTCGTGCATAAGGTTTGAAGAGCCTTCTTCGGAAGCATCCGTAAAACTTTATGTTATCAGATGTTATGTGCGTATTGGTTTTCTGCAGAGAATTTTCGTTATACACATTCTGTATTTAAAAATACTGATGTTATCTACCTCTACCTGTAAAACCACTCTGAATTAGAGTCATTAGCTTAATATTTTAGGAACCAAAGACAGTCATGGGTAAAACATTCTAGACACTTCCAACTAGTAGCCTAAAAAGGCTTTTTATATGCAAGAAAGTACGTAAAGTAAATAGCTTGAGTTTATGAAGAAAAATATCTTGGAATGTTCAAGATTAAAAGCAAATATTATATATTCCATTAGAAAGCTGGACTTGATAAAACTTGAACGTATGCTGAGATACAGAGATTTAAATTTTGTCAGTTACTGTTACTGTTTGCTTAATTTTTCTTGTAGTAAAGTTTTTAATAGAGATATCAGTGTATCATATTAAGAGAAATGGGATTGTTATGTTTAATAAAATATTTATTAATTACCTAAAAATCATGATTTAAGTATTGCTTTGCCTTGTAAGAAGCTGTTAAACACTTCTTAGGAGAGATATGGGTATTTGTTAAAAGGAAAGAGGTTGGAAGAGCTCCCGTTCTGTAATTGCAATTGGATTGGTTTTTTGATTCCACTTGTTATAAAAATCAGAGTGTTTTCATGATGCATTTTGCTGTTGGTCTCATCTGGAGCCTCTTCATCCTGTCTCAGAGATTTGTCTGTTGATATCAGAAGTCCATATTAATGTGCCACTATGTATCACAGTTGTGTTTCCGACCTTATAGGAATATGTCATGGAGTTTAGTGTCCAAAAGGTGTTACGCTTTTTTATTTATTTTTTCTATTTATTTTGGGTTTTGGGTTATTTTTGGACTTTGGTCATTTCACAGATGTCTACTAAATTTCAGGATATATCTTGGAAATCATGAAAGGCAAAGCAAGATTCTTTTCCTGGTTTTGTGCATAGATAAATATGCCTGGTGGAGCAAGGTCTTGTTCTGTGATTCTCTTGCTCTATGACATCTATGAGAAAAACCTCACCAACTAAGGACGCTTATAATCTCTTAACAGAAGGACACTAAAATAAGTAGTCTACTACATACAGCTCAAAAACTAGTTACGTGTGTCCCTGACTGACGTTTGGCACAACAGTATGAATTGAATTAGAGTTTCCAGTTGTGTTTGGCATGTTTCTTCTGTCAGGAAGTGGCGAGGAGCAATCATGAGGAATACAATATGTAGAAAGATTTGCAAGCAAGCAAGGAGCAAGCTTAATAACAAGAGGTGGCAGATAGATACAAGGATCTGGCCTGGAAGAAGTTACAGTTATGAGGTTGTAATTTTATTAAATAATCATAAAGAATAATTCTCTTTGTTGGGGGGTTGTAGAGAATAATAATTTCCAATAAGGTTTAGTTCAGCAATTATGGTGGTACTCTTGAGGCTAAGCATCTTTGGTCTTTTTACCATTAGCAGCTAAATCATGTGAGACTCAGTGGTACAACTGCTTTGGAAATAGCATTTTGGTTTTTTTCTCTAAAACTTGCTGTTGTAGACGAGGCCCTAAAAGCAAGCAAAGCTTATACGTTGAAAAGTGTTAGGGCAGTTACTGAGGATACTAGTGTTTTTGTGGTTGTCCTCTAGAAGGCATGGATTCCTTAAAACGAAACAAACAAACCCAAATCCCTCAAAAAACCAAACTCCCTTAACTTTATTTCCAAATGTGATGCTTTTATAAAAGATGAAGTTTTGGGGATCTGAATCAAGTTGCTTCTTTCCTCTTGTCGTTTCTCGCACCCTTTTATGGATATGCCTTCTATCGTATCTGTGTAATTGGCTGAGCTGTAGATGTGCAGTAACTTCATGCAGCTAACAAAAGCCGTATATAATGCACAGGTCAGATTCGTTAATCAGACAGCCCGATGAGACCAGAGATACAGAATATTTCTTCGTTTGGAATATTGTTGGATTTAGCAATGCAATTTTGGGTATCGAAAGAAGCTGATTGCTCATCCCTGATGTTCTGTGGTATCCATTTCTTTGTGCTCCGATTCATGATGAAGGAAGGCTTGAACACCTTCTTTGATACGTGTGGAATCTGTAGAGGGATATTTGGAGTCCTTACATTAACATACTGCATGCTGCTCTTCATTTTCCATACCCAGAGAACTGATGGTTTGGAGGTGATTGTAAGTACGTAAGTTTACTGCAGGAAAACCTTCTAAGCCCTCTTTTCAGATCCTCTCTCAAACGAGAAATTTGCGTGCAGGGCAAAGTTTCGGACCTCTGTGTTAGAAACACAGTTACCTGAAAGGGGGTTGCAGAGAGGTGGGTGTTGGTCTCTTCTCCCAAGTGACGAGTGACAGAACAAGAGGAAATGGCCTCAAGTTGTGCCAGGGGAGGTTCAGGCTGGATATTAGGAAAAATTTCTTTACTGAGAGAGTGGTGAGACACTGGAATAAACTGCCCAGGAGTTTGGTGGAGTCACCATCACTGGAGGTGTTCAAGGAACGTGTGGATGAGGCATTGTGGGACATGGTTTAGTGGGCATGGGGGTGTTTGCTGGTTGATGGTTGGACTCGATGATCTTACAGGTCTTTTCCAACCTTAGGGATTCTGTGATTCTGTGAACTTGAACTGCTCGTCTGCTGAGGAGCTCTGGGCGCATGGGGCTGTACTATCAGCAACTGCCTGAAGCGGGCCCTTCCTGCTGAGGGATTTTTTTTCAAGCAGACTGACATCTCCCTCTCCAGTAAGCAGTAGCATTCTCGTGATTCCTTTCAGATGCGCTGGCTTTTGTGGACTAGAGTATACGGGGGTGGATATTGCACTGAATTCGGTGTCTCTCCCAAGCTGGCAGAATTGTTCCCAGCTGTCAGTGACTCACAGTAGCCGAGTTGCTGTCTCAGAGTTCAAGTTAATGGAATTTGCAGTTCAGTTTCCCTTGAATTGTCTGGCAGAGATGACATTTCCCATGAACTAGGAAGAGCAAGAGAGGCTCCACAAAGCAGAAGCTTTGAATATGTGTTGGGTCTGAAAAATTGCTGAGAAGTGCCGTCCTTCCTCAGTCCTTCCTGGGGAGAGCTCCTTGCCAACAATCATGCTTTCAGGTGTTGCATTTTGTTCTAACTTCTTACACTGTGCTTATTGCTTAACATCTCCAGTTTCCAGAACTGCATTAAAAATGTGATAAATGTATGTCACTTGATTGTCATCTTTCTTTATATGAATGGCAAACTTCATTTGGATTTAGAGGTTCTGTTCTCTCAGCAGGGTAACTACTTTGTTTATGCCAAAGAAAAGGGGCACAAATGTCCTCAATGCAATTCATTCATAGAATTAGTTTATTTACTGAGCAATAAATTACATTTTATCCTGTCTTTTTTGCTACTTGTTCATTTTTACCAAACAGTTTGTCTTTGCCCCTTATGTTAATGTGAAGGGATATTTGAAATAGCTGGGGTATACCATGTAGAGTGGGGACCTGGGTTTACATGTTGATTTTGGCTGTTGTTCTGGTAGTGTGCGATTCCTCTGGAGAGCCTGCTGGGCTCTGATAAAGCTGCGTTTGGACATAGGCAGTGTTAAGTGCTGGCTCCTGAACAGGGCAGAATCAGTAGGATGTTTTGGATTTCGTTTATTTTCTTTGAAGATGACTGTTATGTAACTGAGAATCACTGTCTTTTTCTAAAATAAATAAAATCTTCTGAAGCTTATTTGCCTTGTTGGTGCTCTGTTTTAGAGTATCACAATATCTGGAGCAAGTTCAGTCTTCTGCAGGTATAGTCGGTACTGACTACCCCCCATTTGTGGCTCGTTTATACTGCATGCAGTGCCTTGTTCCCTCTGTTCTGTCTGTGGTTTGTACCTGTGAACCTTGGGTATGCGTAGGAAACGTATCTTCTAGTTCAGAGCGCTGTTTGAAAATATCTAAAAAGCAAAGAAAATAGCAAGTGTTTGCTACTCAATGTTGCGGCTTTTCCATTGTCATTAATCTATTAAAATGAAACTCCAAGAACCCAGAGTAAGAAGATGATATTTAGTTCACTAATCAGATAAGCAAAGAGGGAAGAGGTAATGGACACAATTTTATTTTCTGGATATACTAAGCAAGAACAGCCTGAGAAGATTAAATGCGTATGTGTTTCAGACTCCAGGTACATTTTTCCATGAAACGGGATTACCTTCTTCCCTTCAGTTCTATACTTGCTTCCTTTGTATGCCCTTTTATAAGCAAGACACATAAAAATTTTCTGTCATCTTCAGTGGAATCACAGGTAATGAAACTCTTCTTTTTCCACACTAGTACTGGTTTGCCATGTTGATAACTGCTCATGAAGCTTCTCAGTTCTCCGATATCCGTCTCTTATCTTATAAAGATCCAGATATGCTTGGTTTCTTCAGCCTTTAATGCCTGTTGGCCAACTTGCGGGATTTCAAATACGTTTGGTTAAATGTGCAAATACTGTGTTAGATCATTAACTGTGGCTATACTTCTCATCACCCTAAGAAAGCAATATTTCTGACTACTTAAGTACACGATGCGTCAGGCTTCAGGGACGACTTCTTTCCTGAACTATTTCTGCTGAGGTAGCTGATAAAATTAACCTTGTCCCTGATTGCCCAGGTCTTCCTTCCATGAACTGCAGAAGTTTAGTATGCCATTTTTTCTAAGATCCTTCCTGCTAAGAGGATCATTGGAAGTTATATCAAGTAATGGGGTTGAAAGTAATCAATATAAGGGCTATAGGCGATGATATTTATGGTGATGTAAGAACCCTTTTGGGGTCCTTTTCTCCATTGATACAAAGTAGTCATTCAGTGTCTGGTAAAATCAGTTTTCATTTTTGATACGTCCACCATCACAAGAGAATGTTTTCACTTAAAACAGTTTTTCTGCCTTGCACTTTGTTTTCTGAAGGCGCGTGGAGGGTGGGAGAGTTTCACCATATTGACCACTGAAGACTTGTTTGCATGAATGCATTGAGAAAAGGTGAAACTAACTTTTTAAAGATAGGAAGTCATTATGTAGTAAACTGAAGTACCCTAAATCATGGTGTGGACTTCTCTTTCAGAAGTAAATTAACCTGAGTTTGCTGTTCCTTTAGCTTCCTTTCCAAATGCCCAAAGAATAAAAGCTCCCTCCATGTATTTCAAGGAGTTTTGCTACTGATCTCCCCTATTGGTCTCAGTGGCGTAATCAATTCGGCAGAAGTCATACAGTAAATGCAAAAGTTTGTAACATTTATTATCGCTTAAATTTTCTCAGCTTGGTGTTGTGGCACTGACTTTGGTGGTTGTTCAGAGTCCTAAGAGTGGTCTTTATTAGAGGTCACATTGTAATTAGCGTCAACCTGATTAGAGTAGCCTAATTATGGTCTCAGAATTGTACTGTAGTCTCTTGAAATGCACAATAGATGATAATACTGAAAGTACTGTCTAGATATCATATTGTTACCTAGACTTCAAAGTGCAGTGTTTTGTAGTCCCTTTAAAGGGCAGGAAGGAGAGGGGTAGAGACGTACATACACAAATGAGAAGTAGCACAGTACCATATAAATATGATTCTAAGTTTAAAAATTTGGAACTTTTTTGAAGACGATGACAAATCCAAAGTAATATATTTTGGAAGTAGTGAATACTTTAGCACCAGTAATTTAAAACTTCCTTTTTTACATTTCTGTATCCATGCAAGAACAAAGAGTTATTGACAAGAGCTGAGCAGAAGCAAACCTAAACTGCTAACAGGAGGTACTTTTTATTATGCCCAAATCTATCCATGGAACTCATGGCCATGCTGCTTAATTCTGAGGTGTAAATGGGAGTCAGTGGGACTGGGTGTGCATGACTGATGAAAAAGAGGAAAAACAAAAGAGTCAGAAGAGAACATAAACTCCCACGATGCAATGTGTGAGTCAATTTCTAAAGATGGATTATTTCAATGAATATTTTAATTTAGGATCTCTTGAAACTTTTTAAAAGGGGTAGAATGACTTTTTTCAAATTGGCCAATATTTGAGCAAGATAAACTCGAGCTCTGAATTGTGCTCTGTACTATCATACAGTTTCCTGATATTGTGGACTAATATCATCATTAACTACCAGGGAAACAGTGCATCAAAATTCACTCTGTGTTCTGGTAGATGCTTTTTGTGGAAGGGGAGCTCCCCGAGAAGACTTCTTAATTCAGCTTACCTTGGCCTCTGTTCTGCCTTTCCTCTCAGTTCTGTGATGTCTAACTTCTTTAGTTCTTCCTTACTCTGTTGGTAGTGCAGGATTCCAAATCCTTCAGTTGTTCTCTCTTTGCAGCTCCTGTCTGGATTCATCCTAGCTGACTCCTGCAGTCTAACAGAAGAAATCTCAGACAAAGCATGTGGTCTCATATTTTGGAAATCAGGAATCAAAAGCATATGTTTCAAGTGAGGAAGGGAGTATCTCCATCTTAGAGTACCTGAACTGCTGCTGAAGTGGCCGGTCCTGTGGCAAAAAGGGAATAATCTGGTAAATTTCCAACTTTCATTAAGATATCCGGTCAAAAAAATTGTTTTTAAATGAAGAATACTGTAGACTATTTCTTTTACTGAGCCACTTGGGAGAACCTGAATGTAAGGGAATTTGCTCTATGTATGCGTAGCATTGAAGGCAGTAGATATGCAGAAGTCCTTCAGCCAAGTCCTAAAGGCAGCAAGCAGTCTTCAGGGTCACCTGTCCAGCACTGACTGATAGGCAAACTGTCTCCCCTACCTGAAATGGTACCTGGAGCTTATAATTTGCCATGTAATTATTAAGAAAAGTGTACATTTATTCTTTTGACTCCACGACACTTTAAAAGTGCTTCACAGCTGCATGTCTGTTCCTTTCTTCTCCTAGTGCTCTGTGGTTCTAATTTGTGTTTGAGCTGTTTTCTTGCTCTTTTTTCTGAAGCTGAAACATTCTATCTTGGCATAAGAAGAGGTCCCTCTTGCTTTTGCTGTCTGTATTGTAAATTGAGTAGCTGAATTTGAGGTAGAATAGTGGCTTTCTTTCTCAGCCAGTACAGGTGAGGAAAAGCAGCAGCACAAAGGGGGTAGGTACATCACAGTAACGTAGTGAGGGGAGAGAAAGAGAGAATAATGGGATAATGAAAGGCAAAACATTCCCTGAAATGAGCTTCTAAAAAAGCACAGAGAGAATGTGTGTGTGTGGTGGAGAGGGAGTTGTCTCAAAAAGCTGTGTTTGTTCCCTGGAGGCTCCCGTGTGCTATAATTGAGTCAACATGTCAAAGTGAAGTATGTCGCGAGCTTTGGGAGCAGGGGAAAACTGCTTCTTCTGCACACACAGGGCTTGGATGAACCCCATCTTACAGCGATAATAAGCACTCTGCTTTTGCATTGCGGAAGCCACAACACAGCAGAACAGCTGTCCAACCAAGCTCTATAGCTGATGTTTCTGTAAGAATTGCTTTAAATCTTTGTTTGGTTGGGAAGCTAAGAATAATTGTCTTTGACTTCGCTTCTGATGCGGATGTGAATGAAGATGATGAACAGAGAGGAAGATGACTGAATGCGCTATTGAGATACAGGCAATAGAAGCTGCAAGGGCCTTCTTTAATTTATTGCTAAATCTCAAAGAAACAAATGTCTGTATATCTTACAATATTTCTGATGTTGGTATAATGCTTTGGGGTTATACTGACTTTTCTTTGCTGTCTGATTTTTGTGTTTTAAATGGATGGAAAAGGGATGATTACAACACTTTGTCCTGGTGGATAGTTGCAGCCTTTGACTGTGTGACTTCATGCATGATGCTGCACTGGCAGCTCTCTCTTTGGCCATAGCTTCCTGCAGCATTGCCCTAGGTACTCATATGAACTTGAAAATCCTTTAAAGCCAATGTTGCCATGCTAACAAGCTAATTTTGTCTTGATTGTTTTTTATGTAGAGTCTTTACCTTTGGCGCTTTCGTATTGTATAAATCATGCTTACTGACATATTTGATGTTCTGATTGTTTCCATAGTGACAGCAATGGCAGAAACCTGCGAAAGGAAGGTGACAGCATTGTATTTTCAAGATTCACCGTTTTACAGAGGAATGGTTTGAGGGAGTGGGAATACAGTAGATTTTTCCAAGCAGTCACAGAATATTTAGGAGTACTTACTTGGAGGTCAGAGAGAAAAGGCAGCAGGACAGAAGGATTGGTTTGGTATTTTGGCATTCGTTTGTGTGGTGAAGCAGTGAACACAAGGTCAGCCTAGAAAACATGAGATGTTTTCAGCAACATGTCTCCTTTCTTGCTGCTCCAAAAGGTGATGAAATTTCGAAATGCAGAAAACCGCAATGTACAAATTACCTTCACAGAAGAGGTAGACGTTAACATGCCTGTGAGACAATGTGTAATGTACTTTTATTTCATAATTTCTCCCTTCCAAATTCATTACCTCAGTGCAGGAAGCTTTTAGCATTAGAAATGAGACACTTACAAAGCCATTAGTGAGAGCTTGAACCTCCTTTTTTTCCTCTGGTAAAATCAGCTGTCTGATTCTGATTGTATTTTCGGGGAAGCAAGGCTTTGTCCCCTTTCATTACACATCATACTATCAATGTTTGACAGTAAGGTACCTTGAGAGAATGCAGGTGTTTGATTAGAGTCCATGCTGCAGCAGAGAGGGTTGTTCTGAAGCATTTCGTAGGAGAGACAAGCCTCCCTAACGTGTCCTTTTGTAGTAGGTGTTGATGCTTCTGTCTGCGGTGCGGTCACTTGAAGCAGTGGCCAGAATTACAATGTATGCCCATCTTTCTTATATCAGCACAGATGGACAAGTGGGAGGAGATAATGTGAGAGATTCTTGTAAATGATGTTAAATATTTTCTTTCAGGGACTAACCCGTTTCTCTGAAGCATTTGATAGCATTCAAAGTGTGCTTTCTCTCCCCACCCCTATCACAGTGCCTAGGATCTGCGTTCAGGTTTGGGACCTTGTGCCCAGGTAGTTCTGCCTAGGAAGAGTAAGTCAGCCTGCGCTGCCCATCTCCACGTGGCAGGCACGTCTCCGGCCCTGGGGAAATCAAGCAGGCTGGTAGTAAGACACAGGTGCTACACTCCAATTTAACACATTGTTAAATTCAGATCTCTTATGCCTTCAAGCCAAAATATGGCATCATACTGTAAACTGAATTCTTGTTACATCTTATTACACTGGGGAAGAGAAGTCGGCAGCTGGGAACTTGTGTTGCCTTGAAAGTTGCAGAAGTTACTTATTTGTCAGCGCCTGAGGCCTCTTTGGTCACATCTGCATTGGTACTTCAGCTGTTTCTTCCATTATTTTGGTATCTTGGGAGTGGGGGTGCATAAAAATATGTAATTTGTGGTTCTTTACATTTATCTGCAACATTTTGGTCAGCTGGCATCTTGAAAAGTGTTTTGATTCTGGTTTTCCCTTCACCCCACTGAAGGGAAAGTTTCTCTGTTTTGTACCAGCTGGAATCATTGTGTGTAAAACTGGAAAGTGGTTTAGAAATCGTGGGAGCAGTTAGTTGTAGCAGAAAGGCTGAAGTAAATTGTGCCATCTGTTCTAAATACTGTCCTCTTATTTGCAGAATGATACAGAATTAAATCAGTTTCTTCTTAAGAGACAGGTTGATTTATAGATAGTTAAGCTGTTGAGATGCTGACTTAGTGGGAAAATAAGATTGGTTAGGATGTGTTCTCTCCATTTCCCCCCAGCCCTCAAAAAATCCCCAAACCCATTGTTTTTGCATTATTTACACTGATGGACCTTTAAGGCAGCGTAGCTTAGTGCTGTGTCTTAAGTAGTGATCTGTGTCCCAAGTATATGTTCGACATCACTTGTATTTCTGTAGCATTATGAAATGTAGACAGAAATAGACATTTAGACAGGCCTCTGTCATATGAAACTTGTATCTAATTTCTTCATCTGTAAAACTCACTTCTTACAATTTGCAGTCTTTTCTGACCCCCCCCTTAGAATGAAGGGGTAATGTTTTTCTTTTTTGCACTGTTAGTGATAGCAGTTAGTGCTGATCCATTTGCATTGACCCCCGTGCTGCTTGTTAAAATAAGCTTTATTTGCAGAGGTATCACGGTGTGCTTGATTTGGCTTGCAGAATCTTTGTAGCTGCTTTAATCTTACATGAAATAGGTAAAATCCAAGAGGAAATTGGGGGGGGGAAAAAAAAAGAAACCAACTATTCACATGTAAATTTACCCATTAAAGCCGTAGACCATGTAGATTTGGACAGCATTATATTCATTTCTTGAAGCAGAACTTTCCCTTAAATCTCAGAAAAACATCTGCAAAGGCAGCATTTCTTATATGTCTTTTGCTCCTGGTTCCAATTACAGGCAGCTGTCTGATTTATACTCAATGAAAACAGCTAATTGTGCCCTTGTAAACTTTTTCAGTTTAGAGGAAGATGTATTTATTTGCATGAAAACGTTTGCATGTGAAATACTGAAAACCTTTCCTGCAGATACAACATTTCAGAGTTCAAAACATACGTGCCTCTAATGCTCTTCTAAAACCTTTTCTTTTCATTGGTTGATAGCTTTCACCTCTCCACGTGTCATTAATGTTTAGTGCTATTGCAAGTTTTTGGATAACAGATTGAGGTGATTTTGTGCATGTTGTTTTAGGTACTATTAGCCAAACAAATTGTTGGGACTCTTGTAGTCATTTGCTCTCTTTTTCTTATGAAACATGAAACTCTTGTGATGCAAAAGATTTTGCATTTATTCTATTTGCTTCTAAAATAGTGGAAAGATTGTTTAATGGATGATGTTGGATACGAGTTCCTATTTTATGAAAAGTTATTAAAACACTCTGACTAATTAAAGAAAAAAAAGAAGGCTTTAACCTAAACTATGTTAAAATTTCAGTCCCATTGGATTCAGAAGATCTTTACCCTTATGGGGATGGTCTGAATAACTAATGCTGGTTCTTTTGAAGATGTTTTTATTAAACTCGCCTCTTTGATTAAGTTTGTGGCACACTCGAAGTTAGGAAGCTATGGCGTTGGTATCATTTTGCTTATTAGAGAAATATGTTTTGATAAAGTTGTATGCATGAAGTCCATCCCTCCCCTTTTGGGGTGGGGTGTCTGCAGTGGGAAATGACTGGTAGTTCAGTGGTACGGTGTGTTCTGTTGCTGATGACACACGCGTTGTGTCATCAGGTCAATTCAGTTTGTGTACTCTCTGGCCATATTGATTCCTACCTTGAAATGACTTTTATTGAGGATAGCTCAGAGATACTTCAGACATGGTTGTCAATTTAAATTAAGATGCTTTGGGTTTCCAGAATGCTGTCCTCCAGTATTTTTTGAGGTCTGGACTTCTTGGAAGATTGTGTGTTTTCTAATCATGTTTTTTAGTCTTTTTTATTCCCAGAACCATTTTAATGTATGCTTGGAAAGATTCATGTGTAGTATTTTTACTGTTTTGTCATCTGAATCTTTATAATTGAGTATCTGTCTTTTTTGCTTGTTCTTTGTCACTTCTGCATTTTAGCCAGGTAAAATATGAGTTTTATTCTATGATGCTCATAAGTGTAAATTTGTAGTTCTTTAGCCATGTTTATTAGAAATTGTCTTTTGTTTAGCTGGGATGAAATTGGGAATGTCAAACCAAAAAATTAATGTTCCTTTCCCACAGCAGATGAACTTTTGACATTGATGGGATCTGCAAAGCTGCTAACCTAACAACTGCATAAATTATTTCTGTGATGGTGAGTGATTTCTGACCTGAGATCAAAATGGGTGTTTATTCCTCAGATAGTGATGATAAGTTAATGTGTCGTTTAATCCCAGCAGTAAAAATTCCTTTAAAGAAAAGTATCTGAATTGTAGCTTCAGAGGTGTAGAAGCCTGAGATGTTGCCTTTTTTGCCCATGATATTCAGTGGGGTAGCTGTTGGCCTGGGTGGGGATTGCGGGACTTGAAGACTCAGCTTGATAAATGCCCTCTTCCCTTCTCTGGTGTCGTTATTCTGGGGCTGAATGGTTTAAATGAAATAAGAGGGCACTGAGGACCAGAAAAGCACTGTAGTGAACAGTGACTCGTGGCTGCCCTGCCAGTTCCTCTGCTGTTCATGGTTTTAGCTAGGGGTTTTTGCTGTTGTCTTAATTTATGGCATAGTATCAGTTCTCCGTGAGTACCTGTGGATATGGAGTATCTGATTGACTGAGCTTCCCTCAAGGTTGTGAGCAGGAACAGGAGTGTATTTGGTCTCTGCTCTTTCCACGTGTCAGGTGAGTCAGTCTGGGGTATCTCTCTGTTGTATTGAAACACTTTTCAAGACACCTTTTCTTGGACACTCTAAATTTTGGCTCGTTCTTGGCTGTGCTGGGCAGTGAGTGGATACTTAACTCAAAACTTGGCATATTTGCTAAGTTTAAATGTTTGTTGGGTTTTTTTTTAATGTAGAACAGTATTTCTCATTTCCCTATTTTGATGTGGTACTTCAGGGAATAGCTGTAGTAAAGCGTTCTGCTGCTAAATCATAGCACTGTTACAGCGTAATCACTTTGCATGTTGTTAATTTTCTTGGTAGGCATGACAAGGTTTTCAGAGCGGGCATCTACTTGAAAAAAGTTCTGGGTTCGCAGCTGTGGCAGCAGAAGCTCTGTTCCCTGAGCAGGTGCAATATAGGATGCTATGACATGCCATTGCCATTGCCGTCCCACTAGTGAGGTTCACTGCTGGTTCAGGTTCACCACTGTTTCACTTCTCTGTAAAATGGCTGCCAGTTGAGATGGTGGCTTTTGTAACGTGAGAGCTGTGTGGAGACCACCAAATTCGACCAGAACCAAAGTCACCTTTCTTCTCAGCCAGCCTAAAGCTATTCTCTATTCCAGCTTTTATTATTGCATGACAGGCAGATAGTGGGCAGTCCTTTGAATGCTGGCTGTGCTGTACTCTTTATTCTTCTGTTTTGGAAAGCTGGATAAGACCTTGATTCTGTGTGGGCATGCTTCTCTCCTCACTTCAGTACCTCTCGGTAGGGTGCCTTTTGAGATGCTAGCTTTAGCCAATTCATGGTAGCTTCTTTCCAAAAATGTGTATCTCATTGGTGAGACACATCCACATTCCCTTTCTGGTGGCTGTAGGAAGACGCACTGTAGGACACTATGGTTGGTATGGCTCTCTGCTCTTGGAATGCTTTTTGACACGTTTCTGAATATCGGTAACATTGTCACTGTCTTCCCCCTTGCCTAAAGCGTGTTGCTAGAACAGATTTGGGAAAGCTTTCCATTTCTATGGGTATAGTTTTTGGATCACAGGAAGACAAGTGGATGATGTTAGTAAACGGCAAGTCTTTGAAGTATGTTAGAATCAACTTCAGAGAGAAAGAAAATCCCTTCCCTGAGCTACAGATAAACAACAATGCTTTCAAACCTTCAAGAGGATCAAGGTGAAACTCAGTGAACAGCAGGTGC
Organism: Gavia stellata; assembly: GCF_030936135.1. Taxonomy (NCBI): domain Eukaryota; kingdom Metazoa; phylum Chordata; class Aves; order Gaviiformes; family Gaviidae; genus Gavia; species Gavia stellata. Next base: position 17,628,800 of record NC_082602.1, read on the forward strand.
AGAGAAGATGATCCTGCTTTGTGACAAGAGGAAAAATACCTTCTTTCCTTCTTGTGCTCCCGTAACAAAGCAAAATAACAAAGTACTCTGAGATTGTTCTATGAAAGGAACATAAAAAGCTTTTTATGTTAAATATCTTCATCTTAATAGAGGTGGGTAGAATGTATTTTAAAAGGAATGGAAATATCTCTGTGGAATTCTGAAATATCTTCAAAAGTAACTGAAAAGAACTGAATTAATCTGATTGTGCAGATGCATTGAACAGCATTTATTTGCTTATTTAGACTTGTAGGAGGCCAGCATCTTCCAACTGATGTGTGTCACTCCCAGTTTAGTTGGCTTTGGCTGGGAGAAAGAGAACAGAACAGTCTCATTTCTCTTTTTCTTGTTAAATTCTTCAGGAAAGAAGGAAAGTATTTCTAAACCATGCACCTGAAATACATTTCAAAAGGTAAATATGTCCCCCTTTACCTAAGGAAAAGGCTGTCTGCAGAAGGTGAGTTGGAGAGCAATAGAAAGTGGCCACAGAAGTAAAGTGACTGTAGGATTGTTCCCCCCGAGGTTCCCTTTTGGTTTTTCCAAGATTCAGAGTTTTGGAAGACAAAGGAGAAAATAAAACCACCTTTTTCAGAGGAGGAAAGTATTTTTCAAAAGCAGGAATGTATTCACACGGCTTTGAAATAGTTGGTGGTGGATAAAGGCTGAAGTTCAGTGGACAGAGGTGTGTATTAACATGCCTTATGGGTTGCAATGTCATGAGTGGTAAATAAAGATTTATGTAAGAAACTGAAAGCCGAATGTCCAAAATTCAAATGGGAACAATGAAGATAAATTTGATATTTTTAAAACTACTGGGAGAACTCAAACCAACTCTGTAGTCGCTTTTAACAAAAAGCTCACTGTATAAATAAGGCTATAAAAAAAGTACCACAAAACAGCATGTCCCATATGCAATACAAAAGTGAGAACAAACTCGGAATTGAGAGGTGGTGGGTTTGGGTGGGGGAGGGAGATTTAAATGTGTCCTTCAGGAAAGAATCTGTGTAAAGAACTGAGAAAGAAATAAGATGGCAGCAGCAGCAGACAGGATTTGCAGAGCCTTTCAGTCCTTTGTTTGGTTATCTCGCATAAGTGCTTTAGCCAGAGACTCTTTCAGTAGCTGCATGGGGCCAGCTTGGAACGCAAACGTGCATGAATCCAAATGTAATTTCCCTGTTGTGCACATTCTGGCTGTGACAGCTCAAGTTATGAATGTAAAATAGCAGAAAAAAAAGTTCAGAAGATGGCCAGGCCTGAAATGTTAATAAGAACTGACTTACCCAGAGCTCCTTTGAGCTCGGCAAAGGTGCTGCCCAAATTTTAAGTCTAGCTGCTTCCTTGCTTCATTTTGATGTGCCTTGGAAAAGAAGAAATACCCTGTTTCTCTGTGCATCTAAGTGATTCAATGAAATAGAAGCAATAAACATTTACTTCCACGTGAGATGCAAAGTAGGCAAAGGGAGTGATGCTAATTCTCCGCCCCGGTTTGTGGTCGGTGCCGGCACACAGACTTGCGTTGGCATCAGTGGCTTGGATCTCTAGGCATTGAAGTACTGTACAGGGAATGGCAATTCCCTTTCATGCAGTTCTGTTTTCTGTGGGGCAATAATCTGCAGCTTTTCCTAATTCCCAGTGTTCAAAAGGCATTTGTCTTTCATCTGGGGAGGAGTGGTGCAGAATAAGGGATTTCCTCCCACCACATCAATACACTGCTCCCAGAAAAGGCACCTCATCATGGCACCTTGTCTCAGGGACTATGCAGGAAAGGAAAGGGCTTTTCCCTCTTCTACCTCCAACTTGCACAGCAAAGAGAAGTTGCAAAGTTTACAACTTTCGCTGCTTCTTCAACATCAGATTTTCCCGGATCTGTCCCCTCTTTCTCTTCTCTTTTTCCAACCTCCTTCCATCTCTTGTTACCATGGAGAATGAAATGCCAGTTCCATTCAAGCTGTCGGCTGAATAGGTTTTGAGGTTGATGGATGGTGAGAATCTCTTATCCCTCCTTCTCCAAACACCGCCCCTGCCTGGTTCTTGACATTTCACTTGCCAGAGACTGGCAGTCAGTGAGAGGGAGCTGAAAAGGAGGCTGGCAGTGTCCTGCTGAGATGCTCTTTCAGTTCCGTGGATGAAATCAGCAGCCGTGAGAAGGTCTTAAGGACTTCGGTACAGAGTCTTGTCCTCAGGCTGACTGAGGCATGAATGCTCACTTGAGTGCATGCTCCCGCTTCCCCAAAGCATTCAGGGAAAGAAAGATTCATGTCCCAGACTTGCTGCTGCTTATGACTGTGTTTCAATGGGTGCAGTAAACTCTGCAATGTAAAGGGAAAGGTAAGGAATGAATGAATACAATGCGTGCTCTAGCATAAGCTGTTTCTCTCGTATGTACTTCTTTTAGGCTTCATCGTAGTGCCACATCACACGAGAAGTGGAATTTCTTTGCTGCAGTGTGACTTGCCTGGTTTCCTGGCTGTGATGCTGAAGTTAGCAAGAGAGTCTGTGTTTAGTGGGATTCTAACAGTCCCCGTATGTACTGGTTGCCTACGCGCGGTATTACTAGTGCAGTGTCAAAACAGCTTTCTGAATAAGGTACTGTGTAATAACAGATACGTGGAATTGTGGATCTTGACCGGCCAAGGGTTGGAATGGGATGTTGGAGATACTGCTGAAGTGCAATGAAGCGGAGCTGCAAAGCAGAAAAATCAAAATGATAGCACTGTAAAATTACACAGAAAATATTTCTTTGTTGTGATTTATTACTTTTCATGCAAGTTAACTATGGTTTTAGAGGGAATCAGGGGAATTTTCAGCTTATGCTGAAAGGCTTAAGCTTTTTCCTTTTTTCTGGAGGAGTTGTTTTGACTGATGACCACTTAATAGAGTTTGGGAGAAGTGAATACCTGGCATTATTTGATAGGTGTGTGGATTTCACCTCTGAAAGTAATGGTTAGTAAATTCTGTGACTTTAGATTTTTAATTCAGACATTTTTTCCAACTAGAAGCACTCCATGAACATAGACTTGTTGGGAGAGGGAAAGTATTTTTGTGAGCTTTCTGCTAAAACCCGCTGTGTCAGGACCATACCAGCACAGGAATTAATACTGGTGGTATACTTGAGCAGGTGGCATTTAAGTTTGTTTAAGGTCATATGTGGAAATTTGTTCTGGGTGCTTTTGAAAAGCTGTGCTTGATAAGTGATTGTGAACTCTTTCTTTCAGTACGTCTTTTCAAAGCATTGCACTGATAAGTATTTCCACACCTTCTATATTTTCCTAAACTTGCTAAACAAATATATCTCTCCATACTACCACCAACAGCTTTTGCATCTGTCTTAGGTCCTCAAGAGTTCACGTTCCATTTGATGCTTTATGTCCTGTTTGTTGTTGGATTGTTGTCTCCCTGCTGGAGTTTTCCTACTGTGAGGTCACTTTTCCTGTTGTGCAAGCCACTTCCAAAATGCTAATATGTTAGCTGTTCGGCCACTGGCGTGTTAAAAGGGTATTTTTTAATTCCTGCATCAGAAAGACATGTAAATATGTTAATACATACACAATAAAAATAGATATATGTATATGAAATACATGTGAATATACCATCCCATTCTTTAATTAGTTTATTGTAAAGATTGTAGTAGTACTTTTATCCCAAAAGCTAGGGATTCCCTAGAGGGATGCACACATAGTAGACCTGATTACCTGTGACTTTTAACCATATGAGATAATATGCAGGACTTTGATTTCCTGGTTTGAACCTGGTTGGCTGGGGTACTGCAAAAACCTTAATTTTCAAAAATATACTGCTGAAGCAGCTTCTTTTTACCATAAATACATCACCCATGTCAGATGGAGTTGAGAGAAAGTGATACAGGGAGGAAAAAAAGGGGGGGAGGTCCACTGGGGCACAGAATGATACTGTAGCTTGGGATTAGCTTCCTAATAGGCACTCAGCTTCGTGTTACGATTTTTAAGGGATAGGGGAAAGGGTGAGCATCTGTTTTAACGGTGATTTTGAGGGCACTGAAACAGCATCAGCGTCAAGGCTTGCATGTGCATTTCCATTTATTCTGTTAACATGCTGGGATTTCTTTATTTAGATACTACCTTCTCTATGAAAAAAAATATACTCCTACCTGCTTATGAGTTTGCATGAGATGAAATCCCCAATCTTTCTCTCCCTCTCTGTTTTTGGGGATTGTTATGCTAATAAGAGGTTGTCAAAAGTTTTTCTGGGTACTTCTGACAGGTTTCAACTTCTGAAAAAGATCTTCCACCTTTCAAGATGGATATGTTTAGATTCACTTTGCCCTCTGAAATGACTCCTTCTCTTCCCCGCACCAAGATCAACCTTTACTTGATGGGTTTTTTTTATTTTTATGTTTTTCCCTAATGAGAATTGGACTGACTTAATAACAACAACAACAATAAATTCAATTATTAGGGCACATCTGGTAGCTTCTCTGCTTCGTTCCATCTGGTCTTTGGTTAAATTATTCTTGGAAATTTTTTTAATGTCCCACTCACGTTAGATTCAGAGTTGCAAAATACTGGTTTTGTAACTGCTGCTCTGTAAACTCACGTGTTTTATGGGTTCCAAGATTTTAATGAATATTCTGTGGTCAGTACTATTAACCACCAAAGGTGACTTTTTTTCTTTATTATACCTAGAAATACCTCCTGGTTTCAGAAATTAGTGCTTAGGTGGTGGCTACTATTATCGAGTGATCCTTCCTGGTACATACTGTTCTCTTACAGTGTTTTTTCTGCTGTCTGCAGGTTGAGTGCTGCTGACATGGTTTATTAGCATACTAATGTCTAGATTTTTCTAGAGAGGCAAAATGCCATAAATTCCCCAACTATGGAAATCCTAAAGATTTTACCCTTTGCTTTAGGTTTTGATTATGGAATCTACTTCTCATATTCATTCTTTTTTTCTTGAACTCACTCTTTCTGAATTCTGCAATAGCCTGGCACAGCTGAGACCTATCCTTTATATTGTACAAAATATAAATGCTATAAGCAAAATGCAAACACCCAAATGTTACATGATTTAATGTCAACTTCAACTCTTTATTCAAATCCAAGCTTTCTTAATCTGTGGTCTTTCTGAAATATCTTCCCTAAACCTCAAAAATAAGTTGGATTTGGAAATGCAACGAAATTGCATTTTGTGGTGAATGGAGTTAAATCCAGTTGGCGGCCGGTCACAAGTGGTGTTCCCCAGGGCTCAGTACTGGGGCCGGTCTTGTTTAATATCTTTATCAATGATCTGGATGAGGAGATCGAGTGCTCCCTCAGCAAGTTTGCAGACAACACCAAGTTGGGCGGGTGCGTTGATCTGCTCGAGCGTAGGAAGGTTCTGCAGAGGGATCTGGACAGGCTGGATTGATGGGCCGAGGCCAATTTTGTGCGGTTCAACAAGGCCAAGTGCCGGGTCCTGCACTTGGGTCACAACAACCCCATGCAACGCTACAGGCTTGGGGACAAGTGGCTGGAAAGCTGCCCCACAGAAAAGGACCTGGGGGTGTTGATGGACAGCCGGCTGAATATGAGCCAGCAGTGTGCCCAGGTGGCCAAGAAGGCCAACGGCATCCTGGCCTGTATCAGAAATAGTGTGGCCAGCAGGAGTAGGGAAGCGATTGTGTCCCTGTACTCGGCTCTGGTGAGGCCGCACCTCGAAGACTGTGTTCAGTTTTGGGCCCCTCACTACAAGAAGGACATTGAGGTGCTGGAGCGTGTCCAGAGAAGGGCGACGAAGCTGGTGAGGGGTCTGGAGCACAAGTCTGATGAGGAGCAGCTGAGGGAACTCAGGTTGTTCAGTCTGGAAAAGAGGAGGCTGAGGGGAGACCTTATCGCTCTCTACAACTACCTGAAAGGGGGTTGCAGAGAGGTGGGTGTTGGTCTCTTCTCCCAAGTGACTAGCGATAGGACAAGAGGAAATGGCCTCAAGTTGCACCAGGGGATGTTCAGGCTGGATATTAGGAAAACTTCACTGAAAGGGTTATTGGACATTGGAACAGGCTGCCCAGGGAGGTGATTGAGTCACCCTCCCTGGAGATATTTAAAAGACTTGTGGATGAGGCACTTAGGGACATGGTTTAGTGGTGGACATGGCAGGGTTAGGTTAATGGTTAGACTTGATGATCTTAAATGTATTTTCCAAGCTAAACGATTCAATGATTCTGTGAAAATGAAGGAATTCCAGGGTGGCAGTGTTGTCCTCTGCCATTGGACTCAATAATTTCCTATCAGTGAATTTGTTCCGTCTTCTACAGCCTCTGTTGCAGTAAAGCATCAGGGATCCTGAGGTGTCTGTCGCATAGCACAGGAGACCTTGGATGCAGGCAGTCTGTTGTGCCCACATGCCTGGAATCTTTGAGCCTGGGAATTAATGTTTACAGATACAAAAAACAATGGGAGCATGAGAAACATCAGCAGATAGTGATACTGTATCCAGCAACTAGGGAGGCTGAAGAACACCTTACTGACGTGCCTGCTGTGGTGTACACGAATGTAGTAATACTGTATTACTGATCAAGCCCATGCAACAGATTGTTAGCTAACTTCTTGTTTAATATGTTTAAATGACATCTCAATTAATGCTACAGCTAGTTTGAACAGAAGTAAAATAAATTTGTCAAACGTATTATTCTAACTTTCTTGTTATCTGTCATTGTATCATCTTTGACATAGTGCTTGATCTCTGTAGAGAAGTTACTAATTCTGCAGAAAAATATTTATCTAATGAATTGTTGCACTAAGGCTAGGAAAAATTGCTGGATAATTTGACTGTTCTTCATTTGGTTATTATTTGTAATCCTTGGGTTTTGTCTTTTGTTTCACTCAAGTTGTCCCTTAGTGGAAATTAGGGTATCTACATTGTTGTCCATATTTTCCCAGCATTATCTAGGACTTTTATCTGTCTGCCCCTTTCCTTCTACTGCTTACCTCTTCCCTAAATGTGTTGGTTCCTCCCTGTAGTCTTTCCCTGCTGTACTTTTCTTCTCCTACCATCATTTTCCCTCCTCCTTTCTCATCCGAACAGTAGCCAGAGCTTGTAATTTTCTTATCTTGCCCTAAAGCCTCCTGGCTGCTATTTACATGCAGGCAGCTGGAGGAAGGTCCAGCTCTAAACCTCCTTCTCTTTGCTAGATGTTTTACTTCCCCTGTTCCTCAGTGATCAGCACCTGGGTTTCCGTTCAGAGCTTTCCCAGGCAGTGCAGCATGGAACTGACCTCGTTCGCTTCAGCTTCACTCCGGTCCCTGCTGCCGGGTGCCCCAGTCAGTGACGACACAGGGCTTTGCTCACTGCAGCTGGGGAAAAAGCCCTGAGCAGAGCAGCAGGCTGAAGCTGTCTGTCCATGGATTTATGAAGACGGCTCTCCACTGTTTCGTACTTTGCAAGTTACCTTTATAACCTTGAAGTCTGGAAAATTAATTTTCGTTTAGCTGTTGCCAAGGCTTCCTACCTGCTCTGGTCAAGTGAATTTTTAAGCCCTTTATTATAGGCTGGTCTATATGCAAAGCATGAGTATCATGCTCTCCAGTTGCTCATTCTCTTATCTCAAGCGTCATTTACTGGAATCTCTCTACCTTTTGCCTCCTGTAAAATGTAAACGGAATTACAGGCATATAATTAAATCAACATATTAAGTGTGTGAGGAATGAGAGGCAATAGGGATTTTGATGGCCATATCTACAGTCAGAATATTGAAATCTATGATACCAGGTATCTAAGCTGTTTTCTAGTATATTGAGCGCACTGGTTGTGTAAGAACAATTTCCAGCTGCGACGAAATGTGTTTCTGTGCTAGGTCAGCACAACAGGCAATCATTTCCCCTCACCTGGCAGAGCGGCTGCTCCATAAACCATGTGGCTGCTAGTTAAAAGACTCAGATGTGCAGTATTTACTGCTCATCGGGGATGGGGAGATTTGAATAATTGCTAAACACTTGGTGAGGGTTTGACTGGAAAAAATGTGACAATTTCAGGTACTGTGCCTTTGCTTTTGCCTGTAATCCCGGTCCAAGTCACTGTTGTATCTGTCATACTTTATTCTTAAAATTACCTTGGTCAGTGTCTGAGACTGATTTTTCTGCCTGATTTTTTGTGCCTAAACATTGTGCACATAGTATTGCTGCTTCCAATAACTATAGATGTAGAGCATTGGATCCTCGGAACTGAGACTTTTCATGTATTTGGTTTCTTTTACATTATGCATAGCAACTGAAATTCCTGTTGTCTTGCCATAACCCAAATTTAGAACACAAAATCAAAAAGTAAAACAAAATACAGCACAGGAGGCGTGAGAAGAAGTGGGATTAACCTCTTTGATGTAAATACGATTCACTCTAACCTTGGATTTCTGAATAAGTGTTTGATGTCAGTTTACCATAAAGACTAGGAATAGCAAATTAGTGTGGGATGGAGTCAAGTTTGGGTGCAACATGAGGGGTGCCCCTAATAATTGGATGGATTTGTCTAGTGTATAACTCAAGGCCAGCTGCTGGCTATTTCAAATTTGTCCCTGTGAAATCCTCTGCTTTAGTCTTGTTTCAGAGCTGTAGCACTCTGTACCGATACATCCCTCCCCACCCAGTCTGGTTATCTTTTGTTGGCTCTGTATTGCTTTTCCCCAGCTGTGATATTGGATTTTTATTCTATCAGTAGAGCAAAAAGATATGAGAGAAGCAGGGGAGGGGATATCTGAAAGTGGTATTTGCTTCTGTTTTAAATAAAAGCTAACATTTTTCGCAGCAGAGAAACACTGTAGAAGAAACAGGAGGGCACGCTAGGGAGAGCTTTTGAAAATGCTGCGTATATTTCACTCTTGTTCAGGGTTTTGACTTCTAGAACGTGTATTAAAATTTTGTTACCATTTTGCAGTTTAAAACTCTAGATGGAAATAACCACTGTCTCAGTTGCATAGTGATTCTTGAGATTTAGGACTAGACACACACACACACACACACAAAATATGGTCTAATGGACTAGGACATTCCCTAGCCAGCCTCTATATTCCCTGCCTTCCCCGCTAGTCTGTATAATACAGATGCTGTTTTGTGAAAGGTGATCTCAGACCATGTTTCTCCTGGAAAGGTCAGTGTTGCTCTCATCTGCTACGGTTGTGGCATTTCTGTCTTGCTTCAGTTCCTGCAGTCAAGCAGCTGTAGGGTGCATTCGATCAGCTCGTAAATCTGACTGACTGATAATAAAAGTTTTGGTGGATTAGTTATTTGGATCAGTGTGCTGTGAATAGCCAAGGATGTGGGTCTGTCTTTTTTGCTGGTAGCTGCTAACATTGGTTTATGCCTCCTGTGGAACTGTACCCTGAAGCTATTAACCCTCCTTTGTAACATGCTTTTGGATAAGTGGCTAAGCACTGAGCAATATTATATTGCAAATGAGTACAGGAGAAGCTGCAGTTTCTTCTCCTATAAGCAGGATCTCAATGCAGTGTAATAACTGTGTACGTCTGAGTTGTGATGGTCCTCTTGATGCAAGGGTTTTCAAACTCAGTTGGGCTGAGTATCATCTGCGGGAGTAACATCAGCTTTGGGCCAAGCTGGTATGGCCATAGGTGAAAGCACGCTTCTGTTCCATCCTCCCTCGTTGTCTTCTCTCCTATTTTCTCTCTCTTGGGCCTAGCCCCATAGGACTGATTACATCTTCCTTATTTCTTTAAGCTTGTGTTTCCATCTATGCTTTGCAATCCCACAAATCAGGCGTTGCGTAAGGTTAATCACAAACTCTAAACCCATGCTCCCGTCCGTCATCCTGCAATGCCTCTGCTCCTGAGCAATGCTGAGCAGCGGAAGTTGCCTGTACACAAAACAGTGTGTCAGTGACCTCGGTCAGAAGACATTAACTGGCTTGGCAGAGGTGCTGGCCCCAGCATTCAGATGAGAACCAACAAATTGCCGTCAGGAATTGCCATCATGTACTAACTTGGAAATTGTTTTTGAGATTCTTTGCTTTGACAGTTGATCTTCAGAGACAGTATGGATCTTTTATTATCTTCACCCAAATGTGCTTTTTGTTGATTTATGGGGAAGGGATTTATACGGTAAAGGAGGTGGCTTCTAGTCCCATCTTTCCATTTCCATATTTTATCTCACAGTTGCTTCAGTTATTTAAAGTATGTGGGTTTGTTACTCTGGATCATGGATATAAATAGATGCCAGTAGCAGGAGGCCTTATCAGCTGTGAGCAGCTGTACTTTCCTTTTCATTTTAAATCTAGGCACCTAAAGTGCAGATGAACAACAAAACTTGGTTTTCTGGAAGGTGAAACTTCTAAATTCTTTGGATTTTGTTGAAAGCTATTGCCTCTGTGCTTAAAATAAACTAGCATTAGCCTTTTTGGGGAAGGCTATGACCTATTTATTGGAGCTCAGAGTTTAAGGTTCAGGGTGGTGACTATTAAGGTCTGTAATGGTTTGGTTTTGAAGTGCTATGTATGTATGGACAGTCGTGCATAACTAAGTATATTTTTTGCATACGTTGTACAGCCTACAGAGGCAAGTCTGATTTCCTTGAGAGTATCATCTTTATACTCTTTGCAGAAGTGGCTCTTGGGGAATGCCTGAGGATGCTGAGAAGTGAAGAGGAATACACACAGGCAGAACTTCAGAGGACAGGATTTCAAACACTGTATGGGAGATGTTGCAAATAGCCTTTGTAAGCGTGATGGGTTAGTTTTTGACCTCAAAATTACTGTGTAGGCACTGAAATTGGCCTTTCTTCTGTTTCATTTTTACAGCTAATGTTTTATTTTCCATGGGCAGATTATTCGGGTAACAAGTTATCCATACAGAAATCCCAGGCTCAGACCTGGAAGCAGTACATAGGTTTTTGTGTGGTTCAGACCATGAGCTAATTCACCTGCTGAGCCTTTGCCAGCTTTGTTCAGAGCCACTGCTGATGTCTCTGCTTTGTGCTCCTGGAACATGGGATGCTGGGAAGCTGGCTTTGGAGGAGCTGGAGGAGCATTCAGGAGCCAGCTGGGGTCCATAACTTGCAGACTTGGGTTGAAGCTCTGGCTCTGCAGGACTTAGAGCCATGGAACTGATGACAGCAGCAGTTCCAGGAGGGGTAACTGGTGAAAGAGTAACATATTGTGTATACTGTGATCCCTTCTGCTTTTGAGAGATTTGTCAGCTGGGTTTTCTTATGGGGCTGCCTCTGTACCCCAGCTAAGAGTCTTCCCAGAACCTGGAGCACTGCAAAGCATGGTGCAAAGACCCTGGGCTTTTGCCTCTGTGCAGCAGGGTTTGCACGCTTGGGGTTTTCTGTTATCTGGCTATTTCCATCCCCGCTATTCTGGACAATGGAAAGCTGACTTAGTTTGTTAATGCTTGGTTGAAGGCTGTATCAAGTGGTGTCTGACCAAGCTAACAATAAAGTGTTTAGTTCAGATGTTTTCTCCTGGGATGCTCAATGTTCAGAATATTTATGGAAGAGATTGAGAGGGCAGATAATCCTTTACCTGACTCTGCTGCTAAATCCATCTACCCTTGAATAGTGGCTTTATTCCTAAAACAGATGTACTCAGTTGGAGGTATCTTTTGTCTCTGTAGTATGAACAGCAAAGGTGCTTTTTTATTTTCCGGTTCCAGGAAAGCCTGTAGGCCTGTGTGGTTTGCATGTACTAAGAAGTTGTATAGCAGAGGTATTTTATGAAAAAAAGAAGCAAATTTTCTTCCAGTAAAAAGTGTCAGGTTTTTCCCCCTTACATATTACGTTGTCAAATTGTGAAAATGTGTCCAAAAGGAGGTGTTCATGGAGACACTTTTTACCATAATGTGACCTCTCACAGGAAGCAATGCTAATTATTTACTTGAGTTTGCCCCTCAGGGGTAGAAGAGTATTGTTCTGTCCTTGGGCTGTGGTAGTCTACAGAGAAGAAATTAACCCAGTTTGTTAGTTGTAAAATCTGTTGCCATCTGACATTGAAATTTTTGTTTCCTGCACCTGGTTTTGCAACATTTGTTATGCTGGGTCTTTAGTAGTGTCGTGTTGTGCAAGACATCTTTGCTCACCCATGAGAGCACCTCGCTGTCTACTGTTTTCCTCCTTTCAGCTGGAATCCCGGGGTCTTCCTAGTCCTCGGTTTAACCTTTCTGCTTAACACGTACAGCAATGTGTAGCAGACTAAGCAATGGCACGTCGCTGAGGGTCCTCTTTCCTGCAGGAGCTTGTGACCAGAGGCTAGTCAAAGTGCCACTCGATAATTCTTATTAACCTAGGAAGAAGGAGGAAAACAAAAAGATCTGCCTGAAAAAGATAAGACCAGTATGTCTAACTTACAGTTCTTTTTATTTTATTTGCAACTTTCGGTAATTTCTAGTCAGTTCAGTTATTCCTATTCCTGGCTGAAGGATTCACTAAAATTAGCACTAGTTTGCTTTACTTTCTTGAGCTGAAAAGTGAAATAGTTCAGGTACTGAAGTGAATCAGACACCCTGGCTGGAGAATGTTTGCAGTTCGGAAAATATTACTGCCTTACACTGTCAGGTACACATATTTGTACAAAACTTCTCTCTCCCCAGGTTCATGGTGTTTTCACTCAGTCTGCATCTGGTACAGCACAGCTCTTTCTCAGACTGCACACACACACTTCTTGAGGTAAGGAAGAATTGATACAAAGGATAATTTTGGCCTGGGTAGCATGGCAGACAGAGACACTGGGAGAGGATTCGTATTTTGTGGGTCTTCGGTTCAGTATGTTGATGAAAGTCATAAGAAACAAATCTTTGGTGACTTGGGACATTAATCTGTATCTACATTATTATAATTTAATACTTTATGCTTTCTTGATTGTGTTACTTATGAAATGCCATGAAGTACAAGTAATCAACTGAAGCTGAGTAGTCAGTCTTCAGGTTTTCAGGCCTATATATTCCTTGAGGTGATTTTTTCCCCCCTTGGTATTGGCACTGAGCTATAAAAGCATTAGAATCTGTGCTGGGTATCTAGCCTATAGCGCTGTATAATAGTACTACAGTGAAGTACATCAACATTTATGTATATTTACAGTTGGAAAGACTGAGATACAGAATGAAAATTAAGGGTTGACTTGTCTCGCTCTTGGACAAAATCTCCTGGGTGGGAAAGGATGTAATGTCCTCATGTATGGTGTAGCTATTAGTATATTAGGTCTAAGGTTACTCTAGGTTATTCTTTTTAGCTTTTCTGTTTTGTCCAATATGGTCTTCCAAAGATTGACTTTTTGTACCACAATTATTCAAGGAGTGGGGATATGAAGGTGAAACAGTAACCTTCTCCAGAGGGCACCAGTAGTTATTTTTGGCACTAGCTTGCTGTACTTTCAAAAGCAAAAGTGTTCATTTTCCTTCAAGTGACTTTATCCTCCAGAGCTCGGTGGGATGATTGTGCACAAGAGAAGGAGCTGTCACAAGTTCCATCCTATGGGTTGCTTTGATGTTTAGGAGCTGGAGCTGACTATAGAGTGTCAGAACAATAGATTTAATTTCTCATCATCATCTTCTGGGAACAGTGGTAATAAGTGATTATGACTTCTTGTCTCCCAAGTATTCTCTCAAACATGCATCCCTGCTAGCTCCTTATCAGCTGCCGTGCTGGGCTCTCTGTGGCACCAGAAAGCACGCATCTTCCAGCCCTTTGGGAAGTGCCCATTGCATGTTTCTGTGTGCCTCTCCAGTTAATAAAGTTGTTTTGAAAGAGGGAATTTAGAAGGGAAGAGGGGTGACATTTCTGGGTTTGGTTTATGTGCAGCTCTTTGTGTTTAATGTGGTTACCTGTTTCTGGGCCGGGGCTAGTCACTGAAATGTGGTCCTTGTAACACAGGGGCGTTGCATCACCTGGGACAGGTATTGCAGAGCTCACTCTGATTCAGCTGATACGGTTTTAAGCAGGATGGGGGTATCTAAGTTAATTTCAAAGTTTTATGTTAAACCTGATGTCACTTTTCAGCAGGGATAGACTCTTTCATCTTTTTGTTATCGCGCTCTAGGGGAGTTACAGGGACAGTAACATCTTTGCTTGCTGTGTAAGGCTGACTGCTGTTTCAGGAGCCAGTTTGTGCTTTTATCCAGTGTTTTTATCTTAATAGCACAGGAGTGCAGGCCTTGCACCTTGCTGCAGGAGGCTTTACAGGATGGCACTAACTACTGACATTGCACCATGTGGGCCTTGGGGCTCCATCACTTCCCGTTGACCTGTGAATACTTCTGAGATCCAGAGCACTCCAGAAAAGCTTGGAGGCATGCTGGTTGCAAGTGAGGAAAAGTCAGCAGTCAGCCAAACCCTAAGCTTGGTAGGTGGGCGTAGATGACTGAAGAGGTTGAATCATGGCTTTAGTGAATGGATATGGAATGGATATTCTGCTTCTGAGAGTATCTTGGAGATCCTCCAGCCTCAACCTTCCCACAGAATTGCCATGTTGAGAGGAAGGGGGTATGATTTCCCTTTACTATCTCCCTCTTTGTTTCTGTACTTCTTCCTTTATTTTTGTTTATAATTGTTCTTTAAAGAAATAACATAAAAACGCCTTACAGATTTTCATAATTTTAACAAAACAGAAGGGAGGTGCGTAGGAGCCTCATTCATCACCTTTTGTCACCAGACTTGATTTGACATCTGAGACTACAGAGAAACTTTGGCAAGTGCAATGATTTCCCGTGTGGGGGTAATAAGAGAGAAAAAAGCTGTCAGTTGAAAACAGCAGGAGCTGCATTAGCAAATATAAATTAAACAGATGGCTAAGATACTGCAGCTGTCACATAGAAGCTACAGGAAAATCTTTAGCTTAGAGCTGCAGGAAGCTACTTTAAAAGGAAAGATGAAAACAACAACAAAGCAAACTTTAGCATGACGAAAGAGACAATAGAGCCATTCAGATGATTATATGAAACTTATCCAGCACTGATTTTTTTTCATCACCTTTTCAAATTTAGGATCAGCTATTTTAAGATCACGTTACAGATTCTCATATCATGGGTTTGTCTGCTGGTTTAGAGGTGCTCTTCTGTACGGGACACCGGCTCTGACACATGCTCTAGAAAGTGGGGAGAAGTGAAACACACATTGCGCAGTTTTGTTCTTCAACTGTTTGTTTTACAGTTGCTTCAAGAAAAACTTCTTATGAAATAATTGTTTATAAATAAAATGTTTGTGGAAAAGCAGTGTTAGAAGTGTTAACATTTTGGTGGAGGAAGCACCTGCATTTAAAGTGTCTTGCATGTTCAGTCTTAAGATAAAACATTTTTCAGACCTATTTTCAGCTGAAAAATGACTGCTCTTTTCCTTTGTAAAAGAAGTGATAAAACTGTATCCAAGTATGTTTGTTGTGTTAAATTACAGACGCATGTTTAAATGAGGACAAATTGGAATTTCAGTGCTGTTTCTCAGAGGCCAAAAGGCAATTAATTTTTTAAACATTGAGTCTATAATTTGTTTTCCTCAATTAGGACTGATGGTTTGTCATAGATACCTTGTGTGTAAGCAGAGACTGTTATGCTTCCTTTATAGTTAGGTGATGAAGATGTGAATTATGAAATAATAAGCTCCATTTGAAGCCTGTGTTTTACACACAAAGAAATAGTGTGCACAAATGAATTCCTAGACAGGCAGGCTGATTTCCCAGAGTTCTGCTTTTTCTGTTTGTTTTTTTTACTGCAAAAATGTTCATGTATTTATAGTTGACTTTTTAATTGATACTTAATATGCAAGAAATTCTGGATTTTTATTGTACTACTGCCCTTTGTGCAAAATTACTATATCTTAAATTCTGCATATTCTTTCCAAATTGTGTCGTTCCTTTACGATAAATATGTTTAGGTGCAGTTAGAGCTAATGCTAAACTTCATCTATACAGGTGATTTGAGAGCTACAAAACCTACATATCAAAAAATTCAATCTTTTGCTCCTCCGTATTTATCATTCCTCCTGTCATCCCCATAAAGTTTGAGTACATAAACCCTAGCACGCTCTGAAAGTTGTGAACCTGCATTCTGTTAGAACTAGGAAGTTCACCATTGAGATGTAAATGCTCTTTACTGGCTAAATCTTTAACCTGTCCTAGACTTTTTCCTGATCTTAGTGATTCAGAACACAAATCATGAAGGGCATCAAAGGTCAAAAGCAAGGTCTTGAGCTTATTTGTGCGAGCTTGCTGAGAACGTGTAGCCTCAGTCTTCCCATACCCTTCAGGGTGCTTCAGCTGTCTCTGAGGTGCAGTGAGCTAGCTCCCCATCCTTTCACTGTACATTTCTTTTGAGGTTGCGGCTTCCGTGCTTCAGTGTAGAACAGAACAGCTAATCATGCCAAGTAACTGTTGTTTCTACCCTTTAAATTCCACTTCTACCCATGCAGAACCTTTGGAGTAGTTATAAATTCCAGAAAACTAAGAGGAAAAAAAGCCTCAGCCTGAGTGTGTGCCTTTTCTTCCATTTTTGCTTAAGAGAAACAAAGTTGGCCTTGAAGTGTACTTGAACTTGAGAATGATAAATGTGGGATATCTTTGTCAGTAATGGAGGCATGTTTTGGAGTCGGTGACCTTCCACTGGGAAGCTTGGCCTCAGCCTCCACATATCTGCTCCTAGACTTTTGCTCCAAATGCTTTAGCTAAACTTAACTGCCATGACGTGCTCAGCAAGGGAGCAGTTTTGTGTAGGCAGGACCCAGGGCACACAGGAAGATGATGCGCTGAACCCTGCAAATTCCCTGTGAGTTCTCTTCCTGCAAAGAAACCAAGGGATCAGTCAGTGTGTTCAGAGTCTAAAGAGAGATGGCAGTTAAGAAGGGATGGAAAGGAGCTAAAACAGAGAAGCGAGTGGAATGGGAAGAAACAGTGGGGCAAGACAGCTGTGCCTTGAAAGGTGGTTAACCTTAAATTTTCCTGCTGAGTATCCCAAGGGCAGGAATTAACTTTTCCAGCTAGAAATGTAGTTCCTGTCTAATGGCCATATTCTGTCCTTGATCTTCATGAAAACCTTCTGGTGATACCAATGGAGGATGCTATGGAGGATGGAGGGGTACATGGTTGCTGTGCTGTAGGTACAGCAAATTGAGTGCTGTCTGGCCTATGGCAGAGAGCTAATGGGGAAAATTATAGTTTTTGAAAGAAGGCTGTGACATACATTTTCATGTCATATGAAGTGTTAATATCTAACTCTCATTGATTAGGAACAGCTGCTTACATGCAAAACATATGCTAGTGGAAAAAGGAAATACGATCCAGCTTTCTTTAATGCTCTTATGACAAGAAAGTGCTTCTTAACTGGAAGCAAGAAAGCCCAGCCTTTTGGTGCTATAGCTTTGGTCTATAGCTTAGCCAATCTGCAAAAAGATTTCGTGTATTTTGGCTCTCATTTGAACCTTGTTCTTTTTAAGCCTAGTCCAGAACTGTCAAGTCTGGTTTTTTAGGTCAGTGCTGTTCTTCATGCTATATAGACAGGTACATCAGTGACTGAGAGAACATGTAGCAATTATAAATTACTGCTTATCATGCTTATCATTTCAGAGGTCACATAAATAATTCTTAGGTGTAACAAAACAGCGCATCAGGTAGTCCTGGTATGTGGGCTTTGTATTCTACAATGCTATGTCAGTAGACAATAGGTTACTGATTAATTTACGGTATCTAGTCTTTTTCTAATTTGTCTCAATAGCAGAGAAGATTGAGCTTCATGTTTAGTTTTGCTTTAAAGCAGATTTAGCTTTACTTTTCAGTGGAAAGCCACTGAATACACCTGCTTAAATTTTGGTAATGAAACCATCTTTCACACGGAAACCAAATTTTCCATATTGTTAAGTAGCTTACTTCCCTTAACTATGGCAATTCCAGTCTTTGGATTTTGAGCTCCAATCCAGATTCAAGCATAGCTGATCCAGATCAGTTTGTGGAAAAATGTTTAGCCAGTTTGTAGCCCACCACAGATTTGAAACATGGCTCTGCCGAAGTGCTGCGCTGTGATGCATCGCTTTGGTGCTGTGGGGGTTAGAAAATTGTGTGCTACTGCAGATGGATATGGAGAGACACCCTTCTAAAATAAATACAGGTATCTATTGGAGAAAAGCCTTCCAGAGATGCGAGACAGATGATTTTCCTTTCCCTCTGTAAGCAAGCCCTTAGGTGATAAGATTTGGTACAGACTTCTAGCAAGATGCGGAAATGTCGAAAGGCAAAATGTAAATGTACTGCTGCTGGTAGCTGCAGGCTGCCACCCTAAGCAGCTCAGAATAAGGCTAAACATGACTAGAAAAAATGGCAAGTAGTCGTTTGGGAACCTGGCATGATGGCACTTCTCCACCTTTGTTAGGAGACAAGTAACAATTGGATATTTGATGTAGTTTTAAACTTGAGTGAGAAAACTGGGGTCTTGAATAGAAAATAATAGTAATAGCACAGTTAAAAAATGTCTGTCACATGAACTAGTTTCTTGTACCACAATCTGTGTTCTTTGGAGTTGTATAAGTAGTTTCTAGGCATTCATTCTAGTGCTGTTAATAGTCTGTTCTTTTCTATTTGGCAGAATATATCTGACCAAGGGCTTTATCTTAATTGTCTTTATTCCTTTAGCTTCTTGCTTCTTAAAGGAAAAAAATAACCCAACAATTATTTTGTATAAAATAGTAGAGTCAAATGCATTTGCTGCTGAAGGGATCTCTTTCCAGAGGGCTCTGTTGCTTCTAGCTCATTCATGTGGATAAATGAAGGCAGAGGCTTGGTATTGTAAAAGTAGTAAATACACATGCTTCATTTGCAGTCTCCAGAATATGTTGGTCAGAGCTACACTTTGTTAAGACTCTGCAGAAATCACCCTTTGTTGACATACACTATTCTATGCTAGATTTGGTTAGATACCACCAAAAATGTGCTTCTGCCAGTATAGCTTGTTTTTTCAGCGAACTGGTATCAGCTGTTCTGGCAAAACAACTTTTTTGCCTGTGTAAACCACATCTTGACTGGGCAGATTTGCTAGTATAGCTATTTTAGCAAAGCCTTTCTACTGTAGAAAAGACCTTATTGGTAATACTGTGAGGTTCCCACAGTAGATGAAAGGCACAATACAAAGGGCTTTACAAACATGAATTAAGCCTCACAACACCCTTGTAAAATAAATCATTCTTCTAGCTTGCCAATGTCTAGTTTCTTTTAATATGAGATGTTTTGTGGGGATGAGAAGGAAGGGTTAGAAGATTCAGAGTTGGGGGAATTAATGTCTGGTAGCATTGTAGAATTGACAAACTAAACAAATTTCTAACCTGTTGGAATCCCCTGACATCTCTATCTGATGTTTAAAATGTCCTAACAAAATCAGTGGTTGAGAGTATCAAATAGCTACTGGTTGCTGGTTTCACCTGGTCTTTGATAGTATGAGGAGTTCTAATGTTGACACTTGGCAATTCCTTTCTTCCTGAAAACCTGGAGCCGGCTTTTGTATATGTGGTGTTCTCATTAATGCTGTTTTTAACTACAGCATTCCCTCTGACTGATTTGTGTTAGACTCTTGCAGTCTCATGCAGTGAACAGCTTACACAGTTAAGGGATCTCAAAGGGAATGGAGAGAGCAGCAAAACTATAGATTTATGCACAAGAATAATTTTAAAGTCAAGTTACTCAAGTTAGAGTAGTCTGATACTGAGTTTGCCCATGTAGTCTTGTTTCAGACATTTCTGTGTGTTAATTATCATGTAGTCTTTAATTACATTATCACATTCTGTTTATTCTTCTTCATCTCTTAGGGAACAAGGAACAGAAGAACGCTACTAGGATGTAGGTTAATTTTCTTCTTTACCATTCACCAGCATTGCTTTTGAATTCAGCCTGTAAACTTTCGGGGCACGCCCAGGCATTTCCACAGTCCTCTGTTAAACACTATGTCCTGGAATTCTGCATTAATACATCCATCAAGATTTTAAGCAAGCTGTGCAGTTTATCGTCTTCCCAGTTCAAGGCCTTCATGTGATGGTAATTGTTTTCACAAACAAGATACCTTTCCTCACCAAGTGTAGTGAGGGACTCACTTTTGAAAAGCTGTCCCAGATCCCCTGAAATCTGGGGGATGGTGGAGACATCGGGGCTGTGTTCCCTGTCCTAACCCTTTCTGCGTGTTAGGGGAAGTTCCAGTAACTGTTTGGCGGTGTGCTTGATCCTCCAAGAGCTACTTGATCTGATAGTATTATTTTTGTGCTCTGTTTCCACAGCAACAGCACACTTTCATTTTTTTTTTCCACTTTCAAGGTGGCTATTGCTTTGAGAATTAGACTTGTGGAAAAGCTTGGCCTTCTGGTCCCCTATTGAGATTTCAGCTTGCACAGGTCAAGAGTGGAAGGAGTAGGATGGGGAGAGTGTGACTCTTGGCAGAGCCGGTGTGATTATGAAGTGACAGTGGAAGGAACGAGCCCTACTTAATTGTGGGTTTTAGTGTTAACGAAATGCTTGTGTTGAAAGTCATGGCTCTTTCTAAGCTCTGTAAATGAAAGGCTTGGGACTGGGACCTTGGCAATGATCATTTCAGCCCTTTGCATGTGCTCTTGTAATCATGTAGGACCCATGTCCACTTCATGCATGTGTTCATGCACAGTATGAAACCGGGCATAGATTCTTCTGTCCACCTGCTCATAGAGATTTTGTGTGTGCATGTCACGTTAAGAAACCTATTCTTCTGTCACAGCATTCGTCCTAGCATTGTGGGGAAGGGAAGCGTTATGTTTAATCGCTCCACTGAAATAGGAAGTAAATGTTAAGCCATCTCTTGGACATGGTACCTCCTGTAGGTAGCAAGACACTTCCCTTCACACTGAAGTACACATGACAGTCTCAACGTCTGCTGCCTGGAGGACTAAGAAGCTTTCAGTTTTTGCAATATTTCCATTGATCAGTCCCTTCTTGTTACCATTTAAAGGTGGATGAGAACAGAAGCATATGGTTTGATACTGATATCTTGCTGGGGTTGGCTTTTTCCATCTGTAGTTAAGAAAGCAGTCTCTTCTTCTGTGGATGCCCAAGGCAAGCCCAAATACTTTTTTTTGAACTGTTTTATTTTGCCACTTCCCACAGTATCCTGGTCCTAAGAACTAAACTCTCATCTTTTCCTGCAGAGCATATAATTTGTGGTACTGAGCTGTTCCCTGTGATTTTTTTTTTTTTTTTTTTTTTTTTTTGGTCTCCTTTACTCCTCTTCTCTTTCTTATGAATTGCATGTTCCAGGGAACGTTGTAGTAAGTGCTGTTCTGCTCTTAACACACTCACTAACTGAGTATGTCATGAAATAATTTAAAACTCCATTTCATTTAAATTTCAGACAAGTCAATTATATTATTAATATTGGATTTGGGAATCTCCCTTCCTTTAAGAGTGAAGTGGTATCTGTCCCTATGCTGTGCTTTTGCAGTAGAGGCTTCTGCTTGATGCTAGATGTCAGTGTGGTGGCTCTTCACCAGCAGTATTTTAATTTCTAGTAGTTTTGAGTCAGGATGCCAGAAGTTTCCTATTTCTGCCTGACAAATAGTAAATGCATGTGTTGACTGGCAAATCAATGGCTAATGGATGAAACCACGTAATCTGGGGTTATCATGGGAAGGCACGTTCTTTATAGCCATCTTTACAGTGCTAAAGCCAGAAATTCACTGATACTTATCCATATAAAATGTAAAAAGGTGTTCAGGATTAAGCATCCAAGTCAGAAACGTCATATATGTACAAAAGCCAGAAATTCATTAAAATACCTTTTATTACTTTCTAATTATAAGCACATCTGGATGTACTTTTCTTGTTAAAGATTTTGTATTTAGTTCAAAGATGAAGAGCGTTCCAGTACTGAACCTTTTTAAAATTGAAAATGAAGTTTATGATTTCAAGTCTTACATTGCTTGACTTCAACTCTTTCTGGTTGTGTCTAGCTCTTTTTGACTGCACATTGAAGAAACTGTACACTTTAGTTTACTCAAGAACTTGTTTATTGAAAGACCAGAGTCTAAAATTCCATGTCTGTTTAACATTCAGTAATTTACCATTAAGCTACTTGACACAAGTTAAAATTCATGTTAATACTGTCTTGATTAAACAGCACTCATTATCACTCACTGTGATTTGGCCAAATCCGTTTCCTAGCAGATGTCTCAATAAAGGAGCCATCCTACTATAGCATGTCCAAATTAAGTTGGGTGTATTGCAGTAATGTTTTGCACTTACATAGCATCTTTCATTTCAAAGCGCTTCACGCAATCATATATGATACGGGCAAAACATAGGTAATATAATGACCAAAGCAAATTTTTACATTTTAAAGAGCTACAGGACGTTTTTTAACTTCAACAGATGACTTGTATTACAATTTTTGTGTTTAGTACAAAATAGTTGTCTAGTGGTTTCTAACACAGAACTCAGTTTATATAGCTTGCAGAAGGTGGTTTGGGTTAACCCTCCAAAAGTTGGAACAGATGCCTCTAGATACTAAATATTTCAAACCACAGCTTCAAACTACTTTTAAGTAATCCTTTCCAGCCAGTCTTAGAATCCTTAGTGCTCTTGAAGCCTCTCCTCTTCCATTTTCTTTTAATGTTGTTTTATTACCACAGAAAATACTTGTGATTTCCTATCTTTTCCTTCAGTTATTCTTTGGTGCCTACTTGCAGCATCACTGGAAACTCCTGTTGCGTGGGCTTTGCCAAGCTAACTGAAAACTGAAGTGCAGAGGATGGTTTTTTCCATATGCAGTGTTAGGTTCATAGCTATCGGTTAAGACATTCCTCCTTAAGTCCTCACAATTTGTTTTTATG
Organism: Gavia stellata; assembly: GCF_030936135.1. NCBI lineage: Eukaryota > Metazoa > Chordata > Aves > Gaviiformes > Gaviidae > Gavia > Gavia stellata. The sequence goes on from NC_082602.1 coordinate 17,651,602, forward strand.
TATTTTGTTACTTCAGTTTATGTATGCAGGGAAACCTAATACAAATCATAACTGTGCATATGCAGATCTAAGGATTTTCTACGTTCAAATTGTTTGCCTGTAACGTGCTTTTCCAGCTCCCATTTTCCAGCCTCTCCAGCATTCGGAAATTGTATTATAGTTGCAATGTAGCACAAAGCAGATACCTGACATATGACACTGAAGTCCCTGCCTAATTTTTTTTTGTTTAAGAATTGGACTAATCCTGTTTTGCATTTACTTAATGGTTACGTTTATCGATTGTATTTTACAGATAGTGTAACTGAGAGCAGACACTGAAGGCAATTTGCCCAAGATCCCAGTATTTCCTGTAATTCTGGTTGTGTTTTCCTGATTTGATTTGGGATGATTCAATTAAGAACTATATGTAATTTCATAGATGTGTGATGTATCAAGTTTGTGGCTCATCAGATAACATTCAGACTCACCATTTCTCTCTGTGCATGCACCTGGCTGGGTTTTCTTGTAACCACAACTCATTTTATTGCCAAATTTTCGCAAGCTTAATATGACATTGGCTATCTAGTAAGGTTGATGCCCATGTTATGTTACAAGGTGAATAGTTCACTTGGATTTCAGCCATCCTTGAAAGTAAAAAGTACTTTTTCCAAATATTAAAACTATTTCTTGCATTTGTTAGCTCTTTATATAACTCAAAAGCAGTGGAAGTGATTTTACTTAAACCAAGGATGTAATATTTCAGTGCTGAAGATAAAAGTTAAAGAAGCTGAGGAGCAACTGACAACAGGCTGAGAAGGTGGAGGAGCTAGTTGGCATAGCTGGGAGGCTGCGGGGCCGCTCCCCTCCTGGCCCCCCTTCGACTCCTAAGTCCCTGCAGTCTGTTGGCTGCATTGCTGGTGGGGAGGTGCTAGATGTGAGAGCTTTGAGTTTGATTTAGCACTGGTACTGTAACATTTATAGGAAATGAAAGATACGGCAAGTGAGAACTGGTGAGAGATCCAGTGAAGGCTTTCTGAGGCATTAATGGTCCTCGCAGTGGAGTCCTCTTACATTATTCATGCCCTTTGAGCTTTTAGCCAAGCTGCGCACTCTGCACTCAAGTGTGATAGTGGAAGGCAAAAGGAAACTAACCCTGTAGTGATATACTGAAAGTTTCTTTCCAAAGTAATAATTTCAACAGTGTGTTGAGGGGATAGAAGCATGTCTGAGAGAGGGGAAAACAGATTTCAACTCTGAAGTGATCTAAGAAAGTGCTCAAGAGTACCCTGCAGCAAAGCGATACAAAGACCACTTGAACCTATATGCACGTCCTGGGGTCCCTTCCTGCCTTATCCTTCTTCATCAAAGTATGTCTTCCAAGTTTCAGAAGAAGATATGTCATATAGCTGCAAGATGAGCTAGTACTCAAAGCTTTCCAATGATGCTATGGAAAGCTTTACTGTAGAAGGTTTCGGTGTGTTAAGACTGATGGTAGTAGCCAATACTTCTCAGTGATTTGCAGATCAGGTACCAGAAATCTGTACCTGAATTCCAGCTTCAGTCTGTAGATGTTACTGTGTTTGTGATTGTTTCTTTGAACATCTTTAGCTTTCCTTAGCTAAACACCTTCTCTTTCTCTCCCTCTTACCATAAACACCTTCTCTTTCTCTCCCTCTTACCATTTTTAATTTATTCCTTTGTTAGGTACAGTAGGACTGTGTCCTCGAGGGAGCTTTTAGGAAGGGTTCAGAAACAGGAGGCTTTTAATGCAATGGATCTATACGGGTAATTGGTCTGGGATATTTGTGCTCGAGTGGTCTCTCATATCCAGCTTTTACTCCCTGTCTATCTCCCAGCTCCTTTGAGGTTTCACAGCGAGTATCTAGAATGTAAAACAGATCATTGCGAACTAGTGGAGAATGACCTCACTCAGAGGCTGAGAGTTACTTTGGGAAGGGAGTGGAGAAAGTGACTGTAAATAGAAGTCCTTTGCTGGTGCATAAGCTTATGGATGTCTAAACTTCGATTTACCGTATGTACCTTCTGTAGATAGGACTAAAATATGTTACTTTGGAGACAGGGAATATAACTTGTGGTGGAAAAATGCAATACCTGTGCCAAGTACTGGTTAACTTGTGAGCACAGAACACAGATTTCTCCATGTGCTCACAGACTCCTTGTATCCAGATTCCTCCTTTTTCTTTCCCACTTACAGAAAATAATGTACACGGGTAATATTTTTACAAGCAAATTATTACTTAGAAGCACAAGGTCTATGGCTTTTAGATAAAAGACAATTCTGAAAAATTTACTCTGGAAAGTATATGTCTTCTGGGTTGGAGGGAGTTGTTTTTGTTGGAGCCAAGAATTTGATGCGTTTGCCACTTGACATAAGCCTTAAGAATAATTTGATTAAAATACTGTGCCTTGGGAGTTCAGTAGTCTGGAATAAAGGGTCTCAGTGAACAGTGTATCTCTCCATGCTCTGGTTTTCAGGAGAGACTAAAAGTGTTTGGGCCACATCAATAAGGACCAGGAGGAAAATGATACATAAAACACAGTGATTAGTACTCGTCCGGGTATCATAACTGCACTCAGGACCCTTAAGAGACAGAAAGACGTGTGAAGATTGTTCCTCTGGGATTGCATCCTTGAGTGTGCAGCATCATAGCTGCATCTTAAATGAGCTGTTGCAATTTTACCCCTTGGACATTTTTCAGGCTACTAAACATTTTTTTTGCTGGCAAATATCAGCAGTACATACTATTGAATGTTCTTGAGATCCAGATGTTACTAATGGCATTTTTTTTGCTAGCGAATATCAGCAATGCATACTATTGAATGCTCTTGAGATCCAAATGTTACTAATGGCAGCCTTCGAATGATGACTGAGAAACTGTGTTGAAAGTTTTGTCTTACTTTTAAAGTATGCTAAGCATTTGATAGTTAAGCAGTTAAACTCTTTGACATTGGTTCAGCTACGGCATTTCCTTATAACCATTGCTGATGGCAGATAATTTTCTTGATGTGATGTTTTTGCTTCAGTGTCAATCAAGATGTACGATCAGTAACAAATGCAGTGAAAAAGATGCTGGAAGTTCCAGAAAGTCTCTGTTGAAGGGCTTTAGCAGTCCAGGCTTTTCCACCACTTGCCTGTCATTTTATGAGACAGAGCCTTTTACAATAGCTCTGTTCTTGGTTAATTTTGTGAACGATTGCAAAAATTCCTGTATTGTTTTGTCCTTCTGTAGGTAATACTTGCAGATTCCTTATATGCTGCTTATTCAAAGAAATCTTTGTAGTGTTACAGCCTCTAAAACGACACGAGCAGCTGCAGTCAGGCATGAACCCCTTTGAGCCCCCCCAGCTCAGTCAGTAGTAGAGGGGTTCACCAGTCACCTCTGCCGGGTGTACAGCCACACTTGGATTTCAGTACAGTTTTTGGTTCCCCACATCAGCAACTGCAAAGGTGTCTGCAAAGCGACTGGGGTAAGGCTGCAAGCCTGTGACTTGAAACAAAGAACCTATGTGCTTCGCTTCCAATGCAGTTAGTAAAAAGGGGAAGAGATTGGGAAATAAAAAGCAGTAGTCCAAGGATGAGAGAGCAGGGAATCACTCCTCCTCTCTGTCAGAAGAAGCATGACAGGAAAGTCCTGCTCTGGAGGACAGGTAAGCTTAGCCTGGGAAATAAGGGGGAGGAAACGCAGAGACTGGGTTTCGCATAAAGCATGCTGGCTCCATCTGAGTGTTCAGCATGCCTGCTATGCTTAATAATGTTGGTATTTAAATCGTTTTAAGCAGGCTTTGAAGTTAGAGCCATGTTGAGTTAAGGTAGAGGTCAGTGTGTTGTAACTGTTGGCCGAACACAGATAACAAGTTTGTGTACTTCTACATTTTTAAGCTATTTGTCAAAAAAAGAAAATTTAGGAGTATGACTTTTAATCGAAAATTTAATAATTATGGCAGTTTTATGTGGCAAAACCCAACAAATTGCAGAAGGGTGTTATTTTTCTGTATCCATAGTACTTTTCTTCATGGCCTAATTGAACGTATTAAATTAAAACTCTTGGGCCCGGATTTTTCCTCCAACATGCAGAGAAGCATGTATTTATGGTTTTAAATTTTGAACCATGCTTGTCAAGTGTTTTAAGGCAAGGAAATCCCAGGCAAGAGGGAAATGGGTATCTCCCATTCGAATCAGTGTACAGGCGTAATAGCTGTCTGTGCCTGGGAAACTGGTAAAGAGCAGCACTTCACACTGCAACCCCTGTGGGCACTGGCAGCAGTGAAACAGAGGATATTTTAAAGAGTATCGGTGTAGACAAGCCCAGCGCTGCCTATGTGGAAGGAATTGGTCCAGAAGATTTTATCTTCTCTTTAGTTTTGCTGTTCCCTGTTCATGTCACACCTCCTCACTCTTCTCCTTCCTCCTAACTTCCCGGATTGCCTTCTCATGAAGGTGAGGCTCCTCTTCCCTAATCTTTGTTTGAAGAGGGTGTGAGAGACAATAGCAGAGCGTTGAAGAAGGCCATGCAGTTGTATTGCCTGTATTGTCAAGAGCGTTTTAGAATACTTGGGATGGTGATTGCTGGAGGCACAATACTGCATCAGACCTTTTAAGATATAGTTGAGTGGAGATTGCACTGGTATAAAGAGGCCAGTATGGGTTGAAAGAGCAATTAGAGGAGAGCACTCCAGTGCAGCTGAAGTGGGGAAAAAAGTAGGGTTTTTTTCCCCCTGCTGTTTGACAGGAATATGTTTACATAATTAGTAGGAAAACTGCGTTCAAATATCTAATTTTGTGTATATTCCCATGGGGACGGTAGAATGTGTGAATATAAACCACCCTTGATACCACATCTTTGGCATGTCATCTGTCTGTTCCTTCAGATGTGCACAGCCCTTCCTTGCACTCAGAGGTTGCAGAAACTAGCTAAGCATCAGTCCTGAGGGCACCAATGCCCTGAGAAGCTTCATTTGGGACCTGTGCACTGTTTCCCCAGGGATCCAGGGAGCACCCTCAATCTCAGGCCTTTGCCTTCAGTCCTGGATGGAGTGGCGTGGTAGGTGTGCCTCTCTCCCTCTCTGTCTCCAGCCTTGTTTCCTGGATGGACCATGAACCTATGTTGTAGACAGTGTGTCTTCTGTCTTGTCCTGGCCCTGGCTCCATCTCCTTTTGCTCCTAACTGGACTCTCAGGTGGCCCTTGGACCTGTTTCATCACTCTCCTTGCTTGGGACTGGCAATGGACCTTGCCACCAGCACACAGCTCTGCCTGCCATGTTCAGGTATGGTGGGACTGTACCCCATAAGTGCCCTGGCGTCTCCTGCTCTTCCTCTCTTGGAGCAGCCAGCCCTTGACGCACCCTGAGACCAGAAGACAATGTACCAGTTGAGTCACTTCTAGTGAGAAGGTAGCCAGAAGAGGTGGAACAAACTTACCTGCAAGATCACTGTCTCCTTTAGAAGGTGAAACAGTTGTAAAGGTGAAAACATGAGAGCACCGGGTTGGAGTGTTTCTTTTCTTACTGGTGATATTTTGGGGGTTGTTTTTGTTTTTTAAAGCTGTTCCTGCCTGACACCAGCCACCCACAGTACTGGTAAACAACACGTGGCACGTAGCAAAAAATCTGTTTTCTGTCTCCCCATACTTGCTGCAGGACCAACAATGGGAGGTGGCAGTGACACTGGTGGTGGTCACTATCTCTGTCATTGATATCGGTTCTTGGAATGAAAGGGATCCTAAAGTGAAGGGATCTGCTTATATAGCAGCAACAATAAGATCTTGTTAAAAAAAAATAAAATAGTAATACGTCTTCCCTTTTGTGGCAGTATATAGCTTCTTTTATCTCAGGTCAGTGATAACAGCTTCCATCCTGTCCTTCATAAATTGTCGAAGTATCATCCTCCCATTCTGCCCCTTATATTTAGGAAGGTCTCTAGAAATACTCAAAATACCTACAAAAAAACCTTGATTTTAAAAAAGTTAGACCGGTATTGTTGATTACTGTTGTCTTACCTTCTGTTGCAGCTTTGCCTATACATCTTTCTGTTGTCTCTTTTTTTAAGTTTAAGCTATAAGCTCCTCTTTTTTCTATGTTTGTGTGGCACACTTCATAAGACTTTTTATCACTGTAGCTACAGCAATATAATTTACAACGTTTTCCTGTAGAAGAAACGGCTACTGGTATATCTTCTCCATTGCCCATAGTGGATCAGAGCATCTGTCCATCAAGATTCAAAGTCCTTCCCTTATCAATAGCAGCTTTCATTGTTTTAGAAAAAAATTCTGTAGAAGATTATTACATTACACTTCTCCTAGATGTTAATTATGTTGTGCCTTGAAACAGGAGTGTTTCTATGCTTTGTGATTGATGTTTATTGTTATTAATTCAAATGTGCTTATTATAAATATTAATGTTTCTTAATTTTCTTAACATCAGTGTTAATGCCATAGTAAGCACTGCTGGATAATCGTGTATGATGTGAAACTAAATAATCTCAAATTACCTAAATTTTTGCCCTTGAGTTTCACTGTGTATTCCCTTGTTCTTTTATTAGGAAACCAAATTAATAGTTCTTAATCTGTCCAGTCTCTCCTCTTGCCTGTTTTGGATTTTTTCATGTGCCTCTTAAACCTCCTGTAGGATTTTTTAAAAAAAAAAAAAAAAAAAAAGAAGAAGCAGAAAAAAAAGAAAAGAAAACCAACAGACTTCAGATGTTTTTCTTTGCTATTTTTTTTCAATTAGCAATTTCAATCCATTACTTCAATGTTTTTCTATTGGTTTAGGATAAAGTGGTGAGAACTGAACAGTGCTTCACAGTGGAAAGCACATGTTAGTTCTTGTGCTACTCACCTTTCAATTCCTTATATGTCTTAATAGAACTTAATTTGCATTTTTACTGCATTTTTTACTGTCACTACTTATTGAGCACACCGTGTGCTTTCATGAAGGTATCTAGTTTTTTCCTTTGTTTTGAGTTAGTATTTATGACCCTGTTTAAAAAAAAGTATAAGTGGTTATAATTTTCGCTGTTTAGTACTTTGCTTTTATTAACCTTAAATATATGACGTATCAACACGTTTCTTCTTCTTAATTCTTCTGAGGGGAATACATATGTATGAAATTATTGTTTGGGTTACAATTTGTTTGTATTGCCAAAGTGCATAGAGTTCACGTCACAGATCAGGTACCAGCTGTTTTGGATGCTCCGTGAATGCAGCACAAAAGCCAAATCCTTCATTTCAACTCATTTGCAAGCTACAGAAGTCAGGTTTATTAATCAAAGACTCACTGCACCACCATTTCTACTTCTTTAGAGTACAGCGTTTGCTACTTCACATCTTTAAAATCTTTTCCTACTGTTACATTTGATTAGTTCAAATAGATACATTTGCTGTTCGCCAGTGTTACGATTTTATCAGATTTTATTGACAGCTTGCTTTACGTCAGTGTTACGTGCCGTTTTTCCTGAATTTGTGTTCTTCATTTTGTACCATGATTTGTATGATATGAAAGTTGTTTCCATACGAGTTGGATTTCTCTTAATAGACAATGTTTTTATTAGACTCTATGTAATCCTCTGCATATGACAAATCTTTTCCTACCTCATTAATGTGATGTACTCTGGTTTACTTTATTTACACTGTGATCACAGCCTAGTGACTTCTGTCGTTCTGCTGCGTTTCCATTTTGCTTGTTATGTTGTTGTCTTCTTCCATGGCAGAGTAATTTTCTCTCTTTTTATACCATTCTTCATCCCACATCAGTCTCTTGAGCCCCAGGTGTTACCGGTCTAAAAATGGGACAGAAATTAACCCTGAACTCAGAAGGCCCCAGACACTCTCTTTTACCACTTTTACGGGCTACCGTGTATGAATGCATCTTGTCGCCTCTCACAGGAAGAACATTTTGAAAGGGGCCAGGGCTGTATTACAGCCCTGTCATTTCCACATCCCTCTGCTGTGAGGGATACCTGGAGTAACAGTGGGCTGTGCAGATAAACCACTTGGCCAGGTTCTCCATCTGTTTCCCCCCTACCCTCTTCCTTTACCCTCTACCTTGTGGGCACTACTCAGTGCTGTTCTGTCCGTAGCCAGCCTACACCAGTAGCCAGCCTACACCAGTAGCCAGCCTACACCAGTAGCCAGCCTACACCAGTAGCCAGCCTACACCAGTTACATACTTGCGGCTTACCAGCCACTTGTCAGCAATTGTGCATTATTTCCATACCACAGCTTTAAAATCTGTCCCTGTCTTCAGAGCTCCAGACAGGCCTTGCTTTCTCGTGTTGCCTTGGTTATAGAGCTGCCCTGTGCTACAAAGGGCACTAGTGAATGGGGGAGAGGAGGATCTGCTGGCAGAGGATGGTTGAGAGAAAAATCCTGGGCAGAGTCCTTTCCTAGTAAACTGCGTTTCCACTTCTACCAGTGTCATCAGTTGTCAAAAATAACGTGCTGTGTGATGGGGAATTTCCGTAGCAAGGAGGCGAGGATGGTTCCTGTGTTTGCAGCAGCTAGGTGTATGGTGCAACATGTGGAGACTTCATTCTGCTGGCACTGGGTGCCTCTAGGCCTTGTTTGTCAGCATAGCTGTGAGCACGGGCTCTCCGCCGTCCTCTTCAGTGTGTCTGTCTCGGGGAGCTGTTGCCTACATCTCTGAACTTTGGTGGAGTCAGAGAAAGTCTAGGCGATCAAGACGATGTAACTTGTATTTATTTATGCGGGGTCTGGGGAAAGGGCTGCCCGGTTTGTAAGGACTTCATTGTGATGGATTAACTTTCCTTTTGAATGATTGCATATGGTACATCCAAATGAGAGATTGCAAAGCGGGCCGGCAGCTGGAGCAGAGCAGTTAAAAGGCCCTGTGTGGGCAGGGAGTCGGCGAGAGGACCGCGCTCCCTTGGCACGGCCTCCTCTAGCGCGTTGGGCTTTGGAGGCTCCTTGTGCCTGTGTTTCCTGCCGGAGTGAGCCCTCCCTCCTCCCAAGTGCTCCAGTAGGTCATTAATGAACCTCAGGAGGAAGAGACAAAATGCAGTTCATGAATAGCTTTACAGTCCCCCTTCTGCCACCCACCCCGCTCTCTGTCCTGGGAATGTGCTGCCCACACAGTGACCAGAGAGGAATCTGGAGGCATTTGCAAGATAATGCCATATCAAATATTCCATTCTCACACTTCCTTCTTGTATTTTCAGAAGTGTTTACATATTTCCTTTCAGTTTGCATGAATAAGCACATCACTCAGAGACTAAAAAGGGGGAAATGCATTTGCAAATGTGCGAAGCCGCATAACTGTAATAAATTGCTTTAATTACATATGGTGCGTTTAGTTTCTGGAAGCCTATTGTGCGTTGCTCCAACAAGTAGCCTTTCCTGTTTGCTTGCTGCTGTTTACCAGGCTGGCCACCCTCCCAAAGTAATCCTCATCCAAATTCTCCACTTGACAGATGCTCACTGAGAGCCTTTTTGATCCTAAAATACTCAGCGTCATCTTGGATGTTGCTCCGGCAGACAGCAAAAGGTGGAGACTAGGTTTCCTCCCTAGGAATTTGCCATCTTACCATATTTTTAAGTAATATGTTTTTCATCTGGTTTATGATGTTTTTAGAGAGATATAAAATTACAGCTCAAGGCAGCGTTGTCTCACTTGTGAATACAGTTTCAGCCAACTAGTAAGCACAGGTGGAGGTCATTTATATCATCCTCCTCAGGCTGTCACAGCGCCTGGGTAGATGAGCAGTGCTGTTGCATGCTTTTGTGCAGCTATTGTTTTTTCCAGTAAGTGCCAAGTTCATTCTATTTTACTTTCTTTTACTGTTTGGGAGGATTGGGAAGGTGCATTATCAAAGTGCTTTGGCTTCTTTATTTTTGGATGACAAAAGCTACAGAAACATAATTATGTTATTTTTACTGCTGGCTAAATAATATTTCTCACTCTCTTTTCTTGTCCACCATTACCTGTAATTGACCTATTGTTTTTTGTTTCAGTCTGGAAATGAAAGTGCTTTTAAACTATCTCACCTTTTGTAAGGTAGGTAGTTTTAGAGTTACTAAACTTAAGGTATTCCCTACGACCATCAGGAGTGATTTAAAGTGTTACTCAGTATGAGAAAAGGTCTTACTTTGAAGACTTTCAACTTGAAAAGGAGGTGGCAGAGATCAAAGGGAAGCTTTTCTACTTTCTGTTGGTGTTTTTCCGTATCTGCAGTGGGGAGTAGCTGTTCAGTACTGTTGGGATTAAATGGAGAGACCTGACAATAAAATTTTCTCTTCCTCAGGAAAGAAATTATTTTTTAGAAGGTTCAGAGTTGCTTTGGAGAGCTAAACCAAGCCTTCACATTATGGTTGCCTGTCTGTGCCCATCATACCCCTAGCCTTCACTGAGGAGCTCCAGCAAAACCAGCTAAAGTTGTCCTAAGTGTCTAGAAATAACGTTTGTGCAGCTCTTCCCACAGCTGGGAAACAGATAGCGTTCATTTATTCCTCTGCTCGTAACTGTCTGTGTGCAAAATGGAGATACGTGCTCTTCCTTCCTGAAACTTTCTCTAGAAGTTGCTGTGCTCTCAGGATACGATGACCGTATTAATGACTTCATCAATCACAATAATCTGATTAAATTGATGGGGGAGAGGGAGCCAGCAGATGAAACAAACAGATTATTTTAAGATATATGAGATACCCAATTAGTGAGTGACTCAGCATTTAAATGGAAGTGTTGCACAAGAGATTTACTGGTAACCAACGTAATAAATTATACTATATGGTTTTTCATCTAAGAGAAAGGCTCATACTGTTACGAGGCCCTGTAAATAAAACAGCGGCAAAGTGTTACATGTAAGAAATATGAGGTATATATTATTTTGGGGTTTTTTTAATATGCATATATATATGTATATGCATTTTGCTTAGTAATGGACTAGGGTATGGACAGTACTATGGAGACATTGGCATAGATTTTAAGTCTTGTACTGGCACTTTGGCCAGGACCTGGTGAATGTGTTTACAGGCATATAGGAAACTGAGACTTGACATGGAAGGGAGTTGCTTCATGTCGATGAGGTTTCAGGGGCAATCCCCTAGAGTACAGAGATAATGGAAGGGAAGCTTTCTGTCAGGGAGCATATGTTTTTGTGACGATTACACTGTGTATAGATTAGGACTTCTGGGAGGGAGGGAATGGGAAGATGTGCTTGGAACATAGGACCATCTGCTAGTACCTTGGCATAGTCATTTCATTAATGAGAAGCTTATTAGCTTGAGTCCAGCTGAGATAGACAAGAAAGACAGCAAAAGGGACAGAAAACTGTCATCCAGCTGCCATTGAAACGGGGAAGAGATGGCTCTGATAACCTGTAAAATCTGATTTTGTTAAAAGAACTACTTTTGTTCTGCTTGGTAAGGTGTGTCTTACTGTGGCTGAAAAAATGTTTTCCTTAACTTTGTGATGCAGTGTGGGATGTCCTTCAGTAGGGAAAATATATAACTGGGGGTGAGCTGGAGTTGACAAGAAGGTGCTAGGAAAAAAGGAAAGAACAGTGATTTTTAGTGGGAAATTGTTTTTGCATCAAACGACTGCTTTTTCCCTTTGGTAAACAGTTGAAGGTACCCTGTATTGACTGTTGAATATTTAATATTTGTGGTGTCAAAGGATGACACCTGGAAGACACAACTTTGACAGCACCACAGTCCTAGCCCTGGCTGTGCCAGCATCCTCAGAGAGCGCCCAGTCTGGTCTGTGCTCCGTGTAAGGCAAAAAAAATCGGAGGGGTGCTCTGGACGGGCAGAAGATAGTTCTCCAGAGGCAAAAAGGTGAAAAGGTAGTGGGTAGGAGCCTGTGAATTCTGTTCCTGCAACCTCACACTCCCGATTCTGCTGCTGACATTTTAAGTGTCTGAGCTTGTGCTCTGTTCCTCAGTTTTACTGTCCTGTAAATCAGAAGAATTGTACTTAGCCTGTTTTAGGGAGAGCTTTACTATTATTCTGTTGACACAAGACTTAAATCCTGTTGTATTTAAACAGCTCTGTTTTTCCTTTGACAGTTGAGTCAGACTTGAGTCTGGGTGAGGATGAGATGGCAGAGCCTTTGCCTGGAGAAAATAGTGAAGTACAAAGTGGTTTGAGTGTTGGTATTTGGGAAATTATCTCCCTTTTGTCTAGTTTTATACTGTTCAGGTTGGACTGGTAGTTAAGCTGAAGGGAAGGAATAAGAAAAAAGTGTCTCCCACGAAAAGCCCTATAATCTGCAACTCCCTAGGTCCACAGGAGCGTGGATGTGTTCAGGATAGAGTGCGGGGGTTATGCAGTTCGCTGGCAAGATGGTCTGGCAAGTAAGGCTGGACAAGGGCAATTTCTGTTTGCACTGCTAGGATAAAAAAGGCAGTTTCCCCTAACGTTTTTGCGGATTTATGAGGTAACTCAGATGGGGCATTGTCTCTGACTTTGTCTATTGTAAATCTGTGGAAACAAAAGGAACGTGCATTTTCAAAAAAATGAGTAGAAAAATATAGCTTAGGAGTATCAAAACACCTAAGCAGAGTGAGCCTCAACTGAAAGGAGTTTGGTTAGTCATCCACTTTGCAAATTCTCTTTTTGTATTGAGGAGGGGAGAAGATTAGTGAGATGAAAATCTGTGTTATTACAGAGATAAGAATGGGTTATGGTTGGGTCCCAAAGGAGAAAGAAGTTTTTTAATATTATTAAAAAAACCCCAACCCTTTGCTGTGATTCATGTGTAATGCTTAGACAGTTCCATGCCAAAAAAAATAATTAGAATACTGTAGAGCATGGTGTTTATATACGTAAATGTATGTACAAATACTGGCACAACATAAATTTAAATCCTGACCCTGTGCTTGTTGAATTAAGTGGAAATACTTCTGACGGTTGTGACAAGTGTTAGCTCAGGTTCTCACGCTGACATGTAAATGTGGTTTAAAACTCAAACTGAAGCTTCTACTTTTGCATATTTTTTCTACCTGCCTTAAAATGGTGCAGAGTTGATTGAAAGTCTTAAAAAAAATTTGTCTTGCACACCAGACCCTGCTGTGTTTCATCTACTGAAACACTGTTTGATAGTATCCTACAGTGATAATATTCAATTGCAATGTTGCATGCTTTTTAAACTGACAGTTCATGTATTTTCTCTCTCAAGTAGTGGAAGAATATTGTTGGTCCCACAAGGGCATGGTAGGTCAGGGTTTTGGCTCAATCTGCAAGTCTAAAAGGCTTTGCACTTAGTGAAGCCATAAAGAAACCTCCAGCTGGCTGGATGCCTCTCTTAAAAACACAAGTGTGGCCTTATTCCGAAACGATGCTCAGGCAAAGTTGTGTATGCTTCAGTCTCTTGGGATGAGAGAGGAGTGGGAGGAGGGCCTTCACTAATGTTCCAGTGAAGCCAGGAAAGTCAGATGTTTGCATGAAAACACAGGGAATTTAATCACTGATTGACTCAGAATCACTGTGAAAGGGTAGAATAAGATGGGGGAAGAGAAAGAAGGAAGGTAGCAGAGAGCTTTTAACTTGAGGTATGAAAAGAAATTAAGAAGGGAAGCAGAAATTTTCATTTCATTGCAAGCACAAAAGCTCCATTAGCTGTTTATGTGAACTATGAAATTGTGGAGCTCCATGCAGTGTTTTCCTTCCAGCAACAGAGCACAGAGCTGAGTGCCTGCATTGGGAGTGTTATGTACAGCTTTGCTTTAGTACCTTTCTGGGTCAATGACTCTCAAAGAATGCCGCTTCAGTCGTACTTCCATGAGTCAGTCTGTAAGTACTGACACTTCTCCCTGATCGTAACTCAGTGTCCTAGAGAATCTGCAAGCTTTTTTGACTGCTAATCTCAAAGCATTTATGGTGTTCCTTGAACTCAGGTTGGTTGATCATGTGTACCTTTTTTCAGATGCCATTCTTCCTGACAATTCAACCACAGTCAGATTGTTGACTTCAAAAGGCCAAGTGAAAGGATATGGCCAAGTCCCTGTACCTGAGCATTGAAAGAATTGATACACCTCTCCTCACATTGCTCTGGCACTGCTCTCTCAGCAGCCACAATCTGTAGTGTTGTCTCATGGAAAATAAGGAGAAAGAGAATTAGAGGTTTTTTCCACACATAATGAACAATAGGATCAAGCAGCTGCATCATTTGTATTCTTTTAAAATGGATTGTGTACCAGGTTGTTTTACTTCTGCATCCCAGAAAATACAAAGGAAGAGGGATGGTAGGCAGAGTTAAAATAGTGCATTTAAATATTCTTCTAAACAAGCTCATATGGTAGTGGAGACTTCTGTGGGTGGATCAGGTCTCTATTTCCATTTGTGGGAAGGTTTGGTGATGATTTGAGCATTTATATAGCCAACCTCAGTGTCGATGGGGAGCCCCCAAGGAGGAGGGAGCAGTCTGTTTAACATTTATGCGTTCCTCACCAGCTGACTGCACCTGCAGCCTTCGCCATACGTGGCCTGCTGTAGAGGTGTTTTGGAAAGCAGCAGCAGCAAGGAGCAGACCTTGAGAAAACAGTGGAAAGAGAAAGAAAGCTATTGTATCTCAAAGTGTGGGAAAGATCCTGAAGATAAACATATCTGTTTCAGAGCATTGATTAAGCTGAATTTGGGGCTGAACATTGGCTAAGCATGACAAAGGTAATTGAGTAAGAAGTGTTGATTTCTTCTTTCTTCTCATCCTCCTGAAAGCATGAATTATTGTTACCTGTTTTCTCTGTTTCCATGTATGCAAATTTCCTTCCTCTCACCTACTGAAAAAGGCAAAATGCACCTAATTAGACAGGGGCGGATAGAGCCAATCTGCTAACAAGTCTTACCCTTTCACAATTTGGCTTCAAGATACCATATTTATTCTTCCAGATTTGGATTTCCTTCAACTTTGTGCCTTTGCATCCACGAAGAAGCCCTATATCTGTAATTTTTATTTGGTTTATTGGATGGAGTATCTCTTCTCATTATGTATCTTTTCTGTACAGCCAGCTGTGCTATGGCCACTTACTGGGCATCTTCTAAGTTACTGCTATGAACCTTAAAGTGCGTTCAAGGAAAGCTGTTTAAACAGCACATTAGAACTGAATTATGGGCAAAACTCCTTTTTCTTTATTGCAGTGTGTCTTTACAGTCATATCAAACATGTGTTTTATACTCTTTATTTGGGTATAAATTATTGGCTTTATTGGTTTTCCCCTTTATAAAAAATGAACAATGTTAATTTTAGTTTTAATTAGTTTCTTGGTAGGGGTGAATCATAACTTGGAATTGCCAATTCATGACATTGTAGGCACATTTGTGTGGTTAAGTGAGGAGCTGTTTAATACTTTGTTTTTTCCCCACATCGTCTTAGATATTGGAGGAATCTCCACTGCAATGTAGAGTACACTTCGCTTTATGATAAAAAACAGAGATAAAAGTAAGCATAAGGGGCCTGAAGAGGCAACACTGCCCAGATCAAATATTGACAATGATAAATGAAAAATGTAGAGAAGGAATTACATGGACTCACAGTCAGCAGGCTTCTGACTTAATTCGCTTTATTTAACGGAGAAATAAAATGAGAGAAATAAATGACCCTCTTCCTCTTGAAATTCTCTGTGGTAGCTGTCAGCTTCACTGTAAATTGGGGGTCACCATTTAGGCACAAAGCCTTTACATAGCTTTTTGTTGATATTAAGTTCGTTCCTGTGGGATTTGGGCTCCTAGGTGTTTTCAAGCTGTCTGTCTGGAAACGTAACACATGATTGCCTTTCATTAATCTGGTTATTTGTTTGCTGGTTTTTATAAATGCTATTTTTGTTAAGATAACGGTGGTTTTATGACTGGTATAGGGGAGATAAGGCATTGCTAATAAACCAAGCCATGGTTTATTAGGACCAAGGAAAGACTAGTACCAAGCCAGGTGTCTTTAGTTCTTTTGGGTGCTCTTAATTTTGAATGCTTTGGGGAGGAGTAGCCTAAACAAGCCATGAGCATAATTGTTTAAATGATCTGAATGGGATGAAAGGTTTAAATACAGTGTTCTGCTACTTTAACCCAGTAATTCAGCGAATGCTCAATGCTGTCAACTTAATTACAGCATTGCTGTCAGGAGGTGGTGGCTCTGTGGCAGGATGGAAACTGACAATCTTTTAAGAGATATCTGTCTAATACATAAATCATAATTTTTCCTTATTCAAGACCATTAATTTTCCCTTATTCAAGACCATTCTTTGCTCACTGAGGAGCAGTCAGAAACAAAGGCAGGGGGGGAAGAGAGAATTGCAGCAACGGAAGTTCCTCAGCTGAAAAAGCTGTTTCCTTCCTACCCACGTGATGACAGCAGAAAGCAAAAGAGAACAAGGAGAGGTCCTTTCCTAATACTTTAGTTGTAGTCATTCCCCCCTTTTTTAACAAATTTCTTTTCTTTTCACAAAAATGACATGATTTTAGCTGCTAGGCTGCAGCATTGGGAAGAAGGTTGTCACTGATATCTTTTTCCCCATTGGCCTTGATTGCAGGTTTGCTTTTTTGCTTGTTGGGAGACATACAGCTAGCTGATAGCAGGAGAGAAAAGGACAGAGGCAAAGACAGATAGCATTATGGTTTTAACACTTCACTGCTTGCATTGGCCTTTCTGAAAATCGGACTGCTGGAGCAGTCAGGGTCATGGGCATTTCAGAGCAGCACGGTTGCAAGCAAGCACAGTCATGCTGATGGCAGATGGAGACTAGGCTACACACCCTCAGTGCCATGAACAGGCTTATAGGGAGGAATCCTTTCCTTTGTTGTGTGCGGACAAGGTGATGCCACGTAAGGACATGCAAGATCTGAAGTAGGCCATTGGCTGAATGATGAACTATGCTAAGCCATTTACGTTACTGAACTGATGCTTCGTCTTCCTCAGATGGCTCTGCCTTTTTCTTCTGTTGTGAAAGCTTCTCTAGTGAATTACATACAAGAGGGAGGGGAGGAATTTAAAAGATCACTTCTAGAACTTTGAAAATGAGACTTCTCTATCAGAAATATGAATTCACTTAAGAGCTTCACTGGGTCTCAGAAACCATTTCCCTTCTCAAACCAGTTCTGCTGGATGCACATGAGTGAGCCATAAAGGAGCTATATGTGTTAAGGTAATCTGTTTCGATGGCAAATGTCCTTGATTAACTACGTCAAGTATATCCTTGCTGCCTAGTTTCCATTTCTTTCATTTCCTTGAAGATCCTAACAGGGAATGCAGTTTTCTCCATGGTGCTTCTTTCTTGAACATTTGCAGTTTCTGACAGGGAATTTTTCTGATAATTGTTCCTTGGTTTCGCTCTTTCCCACATAGCTCTATGCCTTTTCCCTATCCCTTCTCTAAGTACATTTTCCCCTTTTTTCCTGTTTGATTGCTGCAGTCCGTCCATCCTTCCTCCCCATGCCCACTAAAAGTCACCTCTGTCTTTGCTCTGTGTTGTCTTTGTGCAGCTTTGAACTGTCAAGCTACACAACTCTTTCAGTGATGTTATAAAGTATTTGTTATCCAGGAAGAAATGCAAACTTCAGGTGCCTGTGGTTTTTATTCTCTATTTTATTCTTTTACAGAAATTAACTAAAAATCTCCACTATTTACTAAGCAGGGCTTTCTACTTTGTGTTCATGTCCCTGTAAATCTTTTCATATTTTGACCATATCAAGCTACCTTCTATGTTTTCCCAGTGCATGCTTTATCATTACATAGTTTCACTGTGCTTCTGAATTGGGCTTTTAAAATTATTATTTTTAAATGAAGGACTGCCATGTTTCTTTGGTGTAATTACACCAGAGACTATCTGTTGTCTGTCTAGTGTGACTTGGATTGTTTGCCCAGACTGAGGATAAGATCTTCATGGGAAAATAGTTCTACTTGGTTAGGGTCCCGTGTGAATGCTGTTCTTCTGACTAAGTGGACCCTGTTGTATTTGATTAGTGTAAATATTAAGGTTTTTATGCTTAGAAAAACTAAGCACCCTTCTCATTTTCCTGAAAGCTGTTTTATCTTGTAATGGTAAAGGGGACCACACACATGCTCTCGTATGTGTCCTGGGCGTTCCAGACAGCATCTGTTACACTCAGGTGTGGCCTTTTTTCCGCAGTAAAAAGTAAAGTGAAACTTCCAGTGTGGCTGGGGTTTAAAGAAATAAAACTGTCAAGAATACAAATGTCATTGCTTGTTGAGTCTCCATGCGGCACACACCCTGACTAACGGGAGCTCCTGCAGCAGCCTGCATGGCCGGAGCCCAAGCTCCTGAGCTTCCCCACCCTCCTGTTGTGGCTGGTAATTTGAAACTAAATACAAACACGGGAAAAGATAGATGCTCCTAGAGTTAATGACATCTTTCCAAAATCACTTAATTGTGTGCTAGGCAGAGGTTCATTTCCATTAGTAAATGCTTTGATGCCTAGAGATGAAATGTGGTGTTGCCTTCTCTGTTAAGCATTTGGGAGGTGGCGTTCAGCAGCTGTTGATAATGGTGGTAATGTGTGCTTTGTGCCGAGGGCTTTCCAAACATAAAAATCTGTTTCCTTCTCATGGGCAACATAGGCAGATAAGTATGTATGGAGGAGGGAAACAGGAAAATTTTAGGCAAGGTTTTTTACACCTCACTTGGCTTTCAGCGGAAATGACAGCGCTGTCATCCCTTTAGTGTTGCTTTAAACCACTCCTTTAGTTTAAGGTTCTTTAAAATAAATCTCACAGTGAAATCAGATTTGGCTGATTCCAGTAATACTCTACTGATGGAAAAATTTATCTGCTTGATAATATCACTCTCTTCTTTGTGTTTCATCACTGGCTATTTATCAATTACTGCGTTCAGTTTAAATTCCTTGTTACCCCATTCAGCTGGTGTTAAATTCTGCCTCCCCTCTTACCCTGCCCTGTTGTATTTCTACTTCTATTGATTGTGACATGCCTTAGTGGAAAGGGGGACTGCAAAGAGCAGGAGTTTCTTTATCTCATTGATATAACTGTTTCGGAGCTTCTGTAAGTGTAAGCAAGTTGCATTTTTAAAAGCCGAAGAGAAAATTATTTGTAACTCATGTTCCCCTTTGAGGGTCTCCCCTGCATTTGTGATCTGTTGATCCTCTTGGTTTTTTTCAAGTCTGCTGTATTCTGGAAAGTAAAAACAACTAGACCAGAGTGATCCTCCATCTTGGTCCAAGTTGCCACTTTGCTAATAGTTTGCATCAGAAAGTGCAAGATAATTTGCAGTGAAACATCACGGGACAGCCAACCCCTATGGGAAACTTATATTAAATGCTATTAGTTGGATGTTGGTATATCTGCTTGTGTGGGTCTTAACGACTACCATGGGCGTAGTGGACGTGTTTGAGAGTCTTATCTACTGCCATCGTATAAATTCTACTAATAATTAATCTCCTAATTTGATTGTTTTTTTCAGTGATACTCACTGGATTGTCACAGTTCTGTGAAAAACATTTCTGTAGTTGTCTATTCCTTTTACAGTGACATCAAACATTCACTTTTGAGGTTTAGTTGTTTTGCTGTTGCATCTGGCTGTTTTGATGTTTACCCTGGTGTGTTGGGATCTGTGGAGGCCAGGCGCACAGGGCTTCTCATTCTGCCTTCTCAAACTGTTTAGTGAAGAAACGTAAGAATTGCAGATCAACATAGAAGAGGAAAGTTGTGTACCAAGGAAGGCTGGGGAAGGGTAGGTGCTTTTTTTCTGAACTAATCTTTGTCTAACCAGGAAAAAGGAAAAGGGAAAATTTTGCTCTTGTAAATTTGTGAGGAAGGCAGGGAGCTGGGTGCACTTGGTTATATTTACGGGCAGTGCAAGTGTGGTTCTTATTTGTTTACTAATTGGCTGTAGAGGTATTAAAGATTATTGGAAACTCAAAGGTCAGAGTTTTTGCTGAATCAAGGTCTGTGTGAGCTGGAAAGCTACAGGAAAGTACTTGTGTATCTGGGACACAGCTGATGTGGAAGAGCAGCCTTTAGAGGCTGTCCGAGAGGTATAGTAAAATTAGCCTTTTAGTCCCGACCCTGTTCTAATCTGCACCCTCCTCCTGGGTTTCCGTGACTCCACTGAGATGCTGCTCTGTGTGTGTGTGTCTCTGTGTGCGTGTGTGTCTGTGTGTGTGTACACAGACAGAAGTTTCCTGAGCTTCGGTTATCTTCACAAAGTACTTTCATCAGTGTGATCGCTAGCCATGTAGAGGGGTGGAGGAAGGGTGTAGCTCTGTCCTTCAGCGGTTTGTTTTTGTTTCTCAGTATACCTAATGGTACTGACTCTTTTAAAGGCTTTGGCAATAGACTACACAGACTTTGTCACACCATTGAAGTTCTACTGAACTGATTTAGCTGTGGCCAAGACTAAAGAAGGTAGCGTCTTACAGTTTGCTTTGTTGGCTGTTTCAAAGGCAATGATATTAATGAACAGATGTGAGAAATCCCATTAGGACTATGCTGGCGTGTCCAGTTCTCTCAGCTCATACCGCATTGGCTTGTTCTGTGAACTTTCTTTTTTCTTTGTGGTTTACCTCTAAATCCAGGTTCCTGGTTTGTGATTGGGATTCCCCCGCCCTTGTCATTTCTCATCTCGCCCCACTCTTTCTTACTCTTGTACAATTGAGACTGCTGCAGTGCAACCCTATGTTAGCGTCTAGTCAGTGCCAACAAGGCTGTCCTCATGGCCTCGTTCTGTCCTCGTGCTGTGTTAGTGTAATGTAATCATTACCTTGGTTCTGGAGAGCAAAGGTACTCCTGCTAAGTAAATGTTTATGAACACTGATGGAAGCTAACATTAGGGAAGAGAGAGAAGCACTGTTTAAAGTCTTGTTTCTTTTTTATTTATTTTAAAACAGAACGTTGTTCCTGAGGGAAGCAGCTGATGAGTATTTTTCCTTCACCAGACTGTGATCAGAGGTAAGTGTAGAATCTTTTGCATTTTTATGGTCTGACATCTCCAGATTTGGTAAGGGGAAGAGCTTACTAAAGTCCTTTTGAGTGGTCTCATGTCAAAATAAGAGGCAAGGATTCAGGTGAGAGGAGGAGGCTAGACTTCTATGCTGCAGTGTGAAGTTGCACTCCTCTTTCCTCCCCTTACAATGATTTGCAGAGGAAACAATTCCATGCGTCTTGTCTTCAGTTGTACAGTTGTCAGCATGAAGTGGCAGATGAGTTAATTTGGATCAGAAAGGAATTTCTGATGCAGTTCCTGAGTTAGGTAGGACTGGGTGGTTGCTTATTCCTAAATACTACTTTATTTAAATGGAGTTACTACTTCCATACCTTGTGGGCAAAATCTGGGGCAATGTTGTTCAGTATCCATTAACTTTGCCTTTGGAAAGAAATGGGAAGGATGTGGGCTAAAAAGCTTTTAAAGTTTCAGATTTTGCATTTCACAAAATCTCTGACCCGTGCATAACAGTTCTAAAATCCCTTTGGGAATGACTATATTTATGTTGCTCCCAGCATACTGGAACTGCATTCATGACTTATACCCACAGGAAATATCATAAATGTAATTAGAAATAGAAATATCGGGTTGGTCTAAATTCTGTGCTGAAGGAAAGGAGTCCTCATTTTTTTTCCCTCAGTTCTGTCTGGATGAATAGTGAGGGAAGGTAATTCTTGTGGATTTTATTTAGGACATATGTTTGAATACTGCACTCTAATGTAGCGAAAAAGCGCCAGTCCTGTCAGGGTGCCTGATGCAAAACTTGCAGAAATTCAGGCTCCTGTGACATTTATGGATTTCAGGTGCTGCAAAACTTGCAAAAAGGCCAATCGTGTCTTAAGAGTGGAAGTTCCTACAGTCAGTGCAGCAGAAGAGGCATGTTGTGGTCAAGCCTTGCCTCCATTGAAAGGTACCTAGATTCTTTGCTTGGAAAGAACAAAGATGATTTGGTTTTGTGTGTGTGCTGGACAATTCTGGCTGAAATATTTTTTCATGTCTGAAGAGTGTTCTCAATTATACAGATACCTCAGATTGCTTTATACGAGGAGATCAGTATGGCTTCAGCTGTGCAGAAAATCAGAGGGCAAAAAAGGGAGGAGGGAATGGCGTATTTCTTATGCAAGTAGACCGGGTTTATAAAAAGGAAATTGCAGGAGCTAGTACTTAAATGCTGAGTTCCAGGGTACAGTAACTCAGGTGGTGAGGAAAGGTGGACATGCTAAAACAAGGACTTCAGACTCTTTGAGCCCTTACACATGCTACAGCTCTAAACTTCCTCTGTCTGTCAACCAGAAGCTGAACTTTAACCCTAATGTTCCTGGGAAGCCATAGACAAGTTTGATACTGTTGCCCAAGTGAAAGATTTCTTCCAGGGCTGGTCTCCGTGCAGCTCTCACTTTCTTTTGGGAGCCTGTTCCCAGCGCCACTCACAGTGCAGCGCTGTGTTTGTCTTTCTCTCAACCCTAACCCTGAGTTTTCTGGAGACACGTAGACAAATTGTTATTAGGCATTGGTTGGATAAAAGGATTTTGGAGGGTTGGAAAAGAGGTAGGACCTATGTAGTTGGTGTACCCCTGTTTTCATAGCTCATTCTTCCAATGTGATTCAAATAGTAAATCTTGTCTCCTGTAAACTTTCTGTTGTCAATTTTGCAGGTGCGATTTGCAGAGACTAGTAAAGGAGCAAAAATAACTTGAAACACGTGATAAAGGTTTTTGTACTTGCAATACGTTGTTGTGAGGAGTACAGTGGTAATAGAAGCCAGGGCTACTTTCACAAACTCAAGAGTAGAAACAGAATAAATTAAACAAAAATTTGTGATGGAGTATAATGAGTGTAATGACCATATTAGCATTTGGTCCAGCTTGAATAGTTGTGTAATTCCAGAGACACTTGGTGTAATATTTACATGAGGAATTGATAAATATTTATAATAAATGAGAGAGTAAACATATTAATGGAATGCTTCATATATTCTACTAATGTCAATGTATATGTGGCATCATGGCTAGGACATGGGAGGAGGGAGGGAGGGAGAAGAATGTTTTATTTCAGGTACAGCAACAGTAAATTGCCACGGCACCTTTGATTTCATTGACACAAAGGCTAGGAAATGGGGAAAGACAAGAAAAAACATAGAAATGATAGCAGGTGGAGAGGGGACCATGCAGTAGAATAGATAGGCAGGTAGGCCATGCAGAACCCATTTCACTGTACATGAAAGTAGAGTTACTGGAAACTAAGTTATCGTTACTAATGTAAAAGTGGGCTTTGGGCTTTCCCTGTGCTAACCCATGATTACTTCATCTTTAGCAATACTTACTTATTGGTTAATAATGTTTTAATGTTTCCTGCAATGAGATGCCTATGCCAATAATATCCCACAGTTAAATTACTGAAAAAGTAAGAGAGCGAGCCACAAAATGCCTGCAGCTTACTTTTCAAGAAGCCTTTCTTTTCCTGTGAGATATCTCAACTCTGTTCAGTCATAGCAGAACTAGAAGGACAAATAACTCCTTTTCTCTTCCATTACATTTTATCTTTTTCTGGTTCCTAAAGGTGTCTATTTTGTTCCGTCTGTTGGTTCTAATAAGGACTTGTCTACCAGATATTTCTTTGCAGTCACCAGTTCTTCATCTCCTTGTCTAGGGCAGGTTATAGTAACCAGTTCCTCTGAAACTTGTGGAACTGATCTAATCATTTCAGTGAGGTCCTGTCATTGAAACATCTCCAGAAGTATGCTGGTTTACTGAGATGGTGTGTCTTCATGACATCATGCCACATTTATGCAACAGAGATTAATTCTAGTGCTTGGACAGGATTTCGTCTTAAACATTTTAATGAGTTTATTGGATTGAAGTTCAAGAGAACTGGCAAGTTAGTGGTGAATTTTTGCCAGTTACTATTTACATCATCTTTAAGGATTGGCTGTTGCTGAAGATGAGCCTGTTGAGTATTAAAGATTAATACAAAAATGAAATAACTGTCTCAAATTGTAGCCACTACTAAGTGTAAAGACTATGTAAGGCTAGCAACCTGCATAGCAACACCTACTAACCTCATTATCCTTTCCTCCATATAAGCTTACTTTATTCCCAGGCGGGCTTTGGAGATGTACTGTGAGATAAGAAGTGTGAACACAGCTGAACATAGACAAAAAATTAATTACAAAGCAGAAGGGCACGACTTACGGTGCTCTGGCAGGGGCACGTTCCTGTCTTCTGAATTTATCATCTATTTGTCAGTTGAATGGCTTAACTCTGGCCCTTTTCACCCTTCTTACCATGCATTTTAAATTAATATAATCTTATGGTTGAGGAATGCTGTGTTCAATACATCAGGAGCTTTTTTTCTACTTCGACGTGGACGAGGAGAAGTAACACATTACCATTAAGTTTTGTCCTATAAATGCAAACACGTGTTCTTCCTTTCACCTTCTTCCACAAAATGATTCATGTGCTTATATATTACAAAACTGTGTCAGTCTCCCAGATTATATTTTCTGTACCTGGCATTAAAGCTGTTGATCCATTACTGGGCTAAGGCCCTCACCAAACTGCCAAGATCTGTCCTAAGGCTATGCTTAAAGCCTTGGAAATCAACTTAGGTTGTGATCGTGGACAGCTTGGAGGGCTTCCCAGAAAGGACCTCTCCAGTCACCAGTTAAGAGAGATGAATATTGTTTCCATTGATTTTTAAATCTTTTCCTGCAACCACTGTGCACCAGCCCCTTGTCAGGGCACAGCAAGGGCTGGGAGCTGAGGCAAGCCAGGAGGCAAGGGTGACTCCAGTGCAGGCAGTGCCCTCACCGATGCGGTGCAGTCCCGCAGGGTGTGAGCGTGGCAGGCGGAGCCAGGTGCTGGTAACAGGGTCTATAGACAGTCCCAGGCAAAATGGAGTGATGAGGCTCCATCCAGGAATTTAAAAGACAGGGGCTGGAGACAAAGCTGCGGCATGGATGCAAAATTCACCCAGGTGACAGGGCCAAAGACAGGATTGGGTACAAGCTACAGCATATATACAAGGGGTCTTTCCAGGAGACAAGCTACCTACAGCCTAAGTCAATCCAGGAGACAGGGCCAGAGGCAGGGCTGCAGACAGGTACACCGACAGCAAAGTTCAGGCAAAGAGCGAAGGCCCAGGCCTGAGCTTAAATGGGGATGCTGAGCCATAGGCAGAGGGGCTGCATGGAGGTCCCACGTGGGCCTGGTCTGTGCCATTAAGGGCCCTCAGGGTTCTGACACCTCCAGATCCTTAGTGGGACAGATGAAAGGTTGCTTGCTCTGTATGCTGTCATGTCTCACAAGTTTTAATGATATAACTGGTACCTATAACAGAGCCCCTTTTTTTCACTGAAGAGGAAGAAAAGGGTTTTCCCTCACATGCTTATTCTAGCCCCAGAAATTCTTTTCATCCCTCAGATAGGCATTTCATTCCAAACAGGGTGGATGATGGCTCGTCTCCTGATGTGAGAGACAGAGGTATGTTTTCAGGAATACAAACCTTTTACTGTTTTTTGTTTGGGGTTTTTTTTCCCCTTAATCCCAAAGTCAACTACATCTAGACCTTCTCAAGAACTACTCTTGATTTCTATTTCAGTGGCAGGCCAAAAAAAGAATAATATGACACAGGTGTCTTCAGTTGAATTTCAGGTAGGGTAGATTTTACCAGTGACAAAATAAACATTCAAGCCAGCTAGAAATTTACCAAAATCTGTGCAAATAAAGTGATCTTATTGGAGTTGAACGGATTGTACCTACACAAGTCTCCAGGGTCCATCTCCTTTCTCAGTCCCCATCCCTGCCTCAATTCTGGCAATGTTCACATGGCTTGTTATGACAATAAGCTATTGCTGGGTTTGATGGTAGTCTTCTTTGTGCTATGGAGTGGATCTCTGTTAACCCCAGTTAAAGGGGAAATTCAGGACAGGAAGTTGTTCCTCTGTTAACAAACAGATACTGGCTGGGTTAAATGCATCCTTAAATCTTCTCATATCCCTTCTGTGGCTGCTAAAGAGAATGAGAAGTTTTCCCT
Source organism: Gavia stellata (assembly GCF_030936135.1). NCBI lineage: Eukaryota > Metazoa > Chordata > Aves > Gaviiformes > Gaviidae > Gavia > Gavia stellata. The sequence goes on from NC_082602.1 coordinate 17,677,533, forward strand.
CCTCCCTTGGTGATCACCAGAAAATCTGCTTTGTGTCCAAGTATCTTTTTGAGAAGAGCTAAGGTAATCTAGATTCTTTCTAAATATTTGGGTGAGGAAGGGTGAAAGAACTCAAAAGAAATCTAATTTTTTTCAGGTACTTAGTGCAGTATTGAAGTACCTCAATAATGATCTATCTTTGCTAGTATTTTTCCAGTGAAATTTATACACAAACATGTTTTGTCTTCACTGGCTCCAGTGAGAGTTTCAAGATTTATGGAACTGGCCACAGCATATCCTGTGTGTTGTCTGTACCTGTATAATGTGGTAAAGCAAAGTGGATCAGTGAAACAGTGGGCAGAGCCCTGGGGGACAGGATCTGTGCACAGAGGGGACTGGTGTGTGTGTGTGAGACTGAAGAACTGGGTGAGAAGTTCTTGTTTGGCACACTACTGTAAACCACGCTAGGTTTGTTATGTGTATCTGTCTGGAGGTTAAGTTTTGTTCAGGGATAGCACTGTCAACACTATCATGCCATGGTGGCTTGATCAAGAAAATTTTTCAAAGAATGTAAACTAAACAAACAGGTATCTTGCGATGTCTTGGTAGTTTGAGAACCATTTAGGTCCTGTCCATTTCTCAAGTGCAATCAGTGTAGATAGCATCCTAAACCTGAGGTATTTTGAAAAAGTGTATGTCCTTCTGACATGGCAGGGCGTGAAAAATGTGTTTTGTCTAGCCATTTAGAGTCATTGTAAAGGTCCAAGTAAACACCTTGTAGTATAGCCCAATAATGAGACACACGAGAGAGGATTACTGAGTGTCTTTTGGGATATGAAGCCAGGATTTCCATATAGGTCTGTTTAGCATATTTGCTTGGACAGTGGGATTTTGCTCCTGTTTTATTTAACTGCTCAAGATTGGGTTATTTACAAACTACGGCTACTTATTTCAAACATATTTACCTTGGTACCATATACCCTTTTAAGCCACTGATACAAAGCACAGCAAGAGGTTTGGGTCTAACCAACATCCTGGAAATTATGCCGTTACACAGTATGACCCTGATAAGGAGGAAATACTGCAAATACTGTTAATATTTTTGTAACAACCACCATTCTCACTTAAGATACAGAGACTCCAAAAGGCCCCTCTCTTTCTCTGAATAGTTGGTTCTGGTTTTCAGATGCGTTTTCCAGATTATTAGAAGTAGAGGAAAGATACAGGCTGGTCCAGAAATGCTGCAGCAGGCATGTGATTTCAGCCAGTAACAGAAGAGAGACTTCTATCTGAATCATGACTAGACATTTTGAGTTTACTTTCATTTTCCTGGGCTTTATCCTAACAAAAGTTACTTTTAAAATCTGTTTTAATTCACAGGTCTACAAAGATTATCTAATAAAGATATTGACACCTCTACAGTGAATTACAGCTACTGATGATTGACTTGATTTTCTTGGTAACCTTTCCTTGGACCCCTCAGAAATAGTTTGCTGATCCTGGTGAAAAATCTCTGCTCTGGTGTTGTATAATTCTGCAGCTGTGCCTCTGCTCTCACTCCAATGATTAAAATACATCGAGTAGTGAATACAAAGATCACGTAATGGTGTCAGAAAGGCCTTCTTGTATATCATAGCCAGCACAGGGAATGTTATAGAGAGACCTATGTGGTTATCCCCGTCTGTCTGGGAAGGGGAGGCTGTACTTAGAATGTGCCACAGTAGAGGCTGTCTCTTAACTAGTAGCAACACCCAGCATTTCCCCTTTTATTTCCAGGGCTCTTTGGAGACAGTCACCACGAAGTGATATTGAGCAGAACTACAGCTTGTGTCATGCCAGGGTATTTAGGACTGACTGTTTAGGAAAATAACACTGAAATCTCACTGTAACTACCTGCTAGCATGAGGACATAGTTGATGTACTTGCCTCTAAGTGATGCTTAACAGCAATAGAGCTAAATTTTTTCTCTGTTTGCCATTGATCTGGGGGACAGTGTGTAATAGTTCTGGGAGTTGCAGGGGAGTGGGAAAATGTGGGAGGTTTGGGTAGGGAGGATGGAGGAGAGGAAATCTAGCCTTTGAGAGAGAGACTGAAGTTTTGACTTTAGGCAGCGAGCAAAAGTTAGTTGTCTTCATATACATGGAGCAGCAGTAATTCTTCTCTCTAACATTTTCTAAGTGAATGAATTTGAAAAGACTACCAGCAAGTGTGCAATAAACCTGAATCTCTATAAAACATTGGAGAAAAATCTATTAAGTGTATGGTGAAAACTCATCATTGGTTATGCTAAAAATCAGTACTTTGTTGTGTGGACTCAGGATTTTCTGCCGTCTTTGTGATTAGTGGAGTATCAAGAGATTTCCAACATCTGCTTTTTGCATACTGCAGCTTGAATGGAAAGGGTTTGTTTACTGGCATAGATGGGAGCTGGAAGCTAAAAATTTAAATGGTTTTAGGTTATGTATAAATGAAAATTTTTTCCAGCATCATCCATCTGCAGTTCACAAAGAGGCTTGCAAACTTGCAGTGCTGCATTGTAGCATGACATGTATGTGAGAAGATTTGGTTTTTTTTAAACAAGAGGCAGAATAGAGAGTTGTCTCCTAAGTTAGATGTGGAAACCACATTTTTCAAAGATACTCAACATCCGTTTAACTTCTGTTGATTGATTAGACAGCAGCACTAGTTTCATGTGTAATCCTTATCCCTCAGCACTTCGTCTTTTATGCACCGCTTAGCAATAAATATCTTAATGTCTGTGTGCTTTTCTTTCTGAAATACTTCAGTGCTTTTTTCAGGTTTCATATTAAATAAATGAATAAATAATTTGCTATGTTTTTGTAATGTATCGTCTAGGATTAAACAACACTGAGCAAATCATTGTGCTATTATAGGTCAGAAAGAATACATAATAGTATGCCCATTCTGAATTAGTTTTATTGCTCATTCAAAAGGAAAATAATCTGCTCATAATAAACAATTTAAAACATTTTCTGCCTTAGCTTCCAGGGCTTGTTCCTGTCCTGTCGGAGTAATGAGACAGTAGAAAATATCTTTGAGACAGACCTTGCTACAGCTACCTGGTCAATCTAACTGTGAGAAGCTAGTCATTCTGCAAAAGCAGGTTAAGTCATAGTAAGTAACCCCAAGAGCCTGATAATTGACCCTTGTTTCTGATTTTAGTTTTTAGCTTGTTTTTGTTGGGATAAAATTTTAAGGAGATGCTTTGTTCGCTTTATAGCAGAGATAGCACCTGAATCACTGAGATTCAGGCCTCTTCCAGAGCGCTCTCTAATACCCTGTAACATTCCATCGCATTAAGTTTTCGCTGTCTTATTGTAGAAGTGTTTGCTGTGCTCTGTCAGCTCCTGTTAAAATAACTCTTCTAGAGATGTGTGCTAGTGTGTCATCCTGTCTGCAAACCCTCTTTTCCCAAACCCTGACTGGGAGAGGACACAACTTTGAGCTTACCTAGGGTGTTGCATCTTCAAAGAGAAGCAGAGTATGCTGCTGTGGTCAGAAGCACCTCCTTTCCTGCCTGCCTCTCCGCTCCTCTAGGACACCGTTTTCTATTACATTATAAAGTAGAGAACCCCTCTTGTGCCAGTCTTTTAGTGGTATAAAGAGAGTTTAGCTCCCCCACCACCACTGTGGCCAAACATGCTTAGATAGGGACAGAACATCATCTCAGACATATGTATTTGTTCTTTTAACAAGTTAATTTTTTATTAATGGTGCACAAGAAGGTGATTTTTCTGTGTCTGTCTGCAGATTTATTCCAGTCTCCAGATTCCAATAATAGTGTCTGAGTATGCTGAGCTGGTGTGCTGTTGGGTTGGTTTGCTTGTTTCCCCCCTGCCCTGCGCCTCCCCTCTCCGCGCCCCCCCCCCCGCCCCCCAATCCCATAATGAGATCAGTTCACTGAGTGAAACTGCGAGCCGCATTAGGGCAAGAGAAGCAATTTGCTGCTGCTGAATACATTTGTTGAGTGTAGTTTCCCTCATCTTGTCAGCTTGTCAGTCTGGAGGCATCCATAAACCTGTGACAGCTTCAGAAGACGAACTCCGGCAGCAAGCTGTCAGGGTGCCAGGCACTGCTGTCTGCGGGCTCCCTTCCTCCCCTCTCCCCCCTTGCCTGCCCGCTTGCCCTCCCTCTGCCTGCCTGCCTCTCTCTTCTCTCCCTCTCCCTCTCCCTCCTCTTCCCCCCCTGCTTCCCGCCTCCCTCTACCTTATTGATGGGGGTTTAGGTGCTGCTGTTCTCCGTGGCGGTACCTTTTTGGTTTCCTCCTTGATCCTCTTGCCACTGGAACAAAAGGAGAACTGGCTGCTCGTGGTGCAGCACCTGCCCCTGCAGCCTGGGGAGCGAAGGGGGAGGAAAGCGGGGTGCTCTGCATCCCGGTCTGCCTGCGCCAGCAGTGAGCTTGTTCAGTCACTTCGCTAGAAATGCCTTTGAACTGCTGCCAGATCCCATTGTCTGCCGTCCAAATGGAGTTCAACGCCCTGCCGTGATTAGACGCACAGTGTGAAAGAGGAGGAAAGAATGGAGCTGTATCCCCACCCTGAACGAGCGTCTCAAATTTGCCGTGTGCCATGATGATCTGAGTACTGGACCGTGCTTCTCTGCCTTCCTCTGCACACCGTCTTCCTTACTTTCCTCTCATTGTTCCTGGGATTTCAGGGAGTGACATGGAAGCTTTTCAGAGAGGAGCTGCACGGCAAGATAGTTTCTGGGGAGAAGAGGGCTGTGCTTTAGGACTGTTTTATGTGGGACTATGCTATGCCCACCACCCACCTGTAGCTGCAGTGTGATATACCAGGTGCTTATGGTCAGCAGCGATGTGCTTTTTTATAGCATGAATTTATTTACATTTTTCTATTTGTCTGCACTTAAAATTCCAGCACCCTTCGGTTCACAAAATGATCTGAGAGATTTTAGCGCTACTGAGTGAAGGGGAGGCAGCCACTGTTACTAGTAATGGTTCAGCCATCTACCCACTGTGCAGCCCAGCTGCCCTTCTCCAGAAAGGCCAGCTCACTTTATGTATGATTTTTGTGAAGAGCAGCTTTCAGGCTTTCTTGCTTTCTCTTTTGCTCCATGTCTTTCCTTGGGTTGCTGACCCCTTTTGAGAGAGTAACTTCACTTGAGGATTTCGCTCTTAAAGGTAGGCATTTGAATATTTGTGCTTATCTTTGCTATTCTCTATCTAATTGTTACCTAGGTTGTTACAAGAAAACACTGTTTTCTTTCATGCCTTGTTATTTGACTGCTTGTAAACCAGTCATCATCTGCAACGACAGTGCTTTGAGGGGAGGGTGGAGGAGCTTTTCTTTGGTGACTGTATTCGGCAGTGCACTAAGTGGAGTTGGCAGGGCTTGTATCTCGCGCTGATAAGCCTGCTACGTTCCTCACTCGTTAAGCTCTTTGTTGGTTCCTTCTCTTCCTCCCTCTGCTCTCCCTTTCCCTCCCTGCTAGGATGTCTGCATCTAACCTTGCTGCTGGGTTAAATTCAGGTTTTGAAATGTGCTGGAGGAGGGTGAAATCTGCCCTGTGAGGAGCTAGTGGCTCACGAATGCACTTGAATTGTACGAGGAAGCTGGTTACAGCTGCACACCTTTGCCTAGGCTACTTACTGCTCACGCTGCACTATAAATAGATACTCCCTTGACCCTTCGTAGTCACTTTATGTCTCGGGTACCTGACTGGAAGATGAATAGACATCAGCAATATTGGTAACTGATGAAATCATTGTAAAGAATAGAGCCATTACAGATAGAACATTTTAAAAATCAGATGATGTCTTGTGTGTTCCCTGAGAACTAATGCAACCACATTTTCTAGTGGTTTGTCACACAGCAATCTAAATTCTCATTTGCATCTCAAGAGCAAAAGTTGTTCTACTAAGTTAATATTTAGCAACTTGAAAGCTTAGAAATGGAAATTTTTATAGATATTCTTTTTCCTTTCACCACAAACTAGTAAAAGAAGGCGCTTTGGTTAACAATGTGTTTGATTTCCATTTTTTAGTTCCTTGGGAAATAAGATTCACTTGGAACACTGAGGATTTTTGGGTCATTAAGAAATTTTTTGATCCTCGAGCTGAGATATAGCTGCCATTCTCCTGGTCAAGACACGTTAAACAGAATTTGGGCCTTTACAAATATTCTTTAATTAACCAGTCAAGTTCATGCTGATAGTATGGATGCTTCTGCAATATGGCCAAACATTGCAGATGTAGGAAGCAAGAGCTTGGCCTGGAGCACAGACCAGAAAGTTCTTGCAGGGCCTCTTCTCTTAAGGGTCTTTGTTTTTTCCTCTTACAGTAACGAATGTAGTCAGATGGTTGTAAGTAACTGTGTAGATGTGTAGCTCCTGCTGTCTAAAATCTTTCCTCTACAATGTGGTTATATGGAAGAGGAGACAAAATTTTCAATTCCCTTCTCTGCCCTCCCTCTTCACTCCCCAGCTTCAGCTCATAAAGGGTGAGGAAGGGTGGTGGTCTCTGCTTAAGTGATGTCATATGTTTCAGGTTAGCTAAAATTGCAGTGAAATTTTTTCCATATTGTATTAGGATCTGGCCTTTCTATAAGCCATTCAATTCAAGAAACCCAAAGAGATAATGAAAATGCATATGTTGACAGGCATGTTTAACTGACACAGAGCTGAAGTAACCTGTCAAAGGTTGACTTGCTGCTAACTCCAGGAATCTTGGGTCTTACCTCACGCTGGAATTATCAGACAACCTCCTATGTGGTTTTTCTGCTTTGATGATTTGAAAGAAATTACTAAAGAAATACCAATGATCTTTCAATAAAAATGTTCTCCATTGTTTTAAACCATCCGGAAATGATGTATCAAGTCTGTTCACCTTAGCTGAAATATAACAAAAAGTCGTTAACCCCACTGCTGTCCTTCATCGTGAAACAACCATTTTATGCACTCAGTAAAATGTTATAGCATGTCAGAGGCATTTCGTGAGTGGATGCAGCCATTTGCCTGAAACCACAATGAAGGTCCGGTTGCATGAGCTCCCGTTCAGCCTGGTGTTACTGCTTCAGTATGTATAGATGTGTCTCTGTCTCATACCTCATTCCACACCTGGACCCTGCTGAAGTTTTCTTCCAGCAGGATGAAGTGCCACCTGTAGCGCAGAGCTGGACTGGAGCAGGTACTTGAGTAGTTATCACTCTGTGGGGTGCCTGTTTTCTGATGCTTTGTGATGGTGTCACCTAGTGCAGTAAAAGCACTCAGGTGTGTTTGAAAGCTAGGAACCTTGTTTTAGTCTCTGAAACACTCTAAAGAAGGTGATGAAGTCAATAAGCTTGTTTCAAGAAAGACAACTGGTAATGCTCATTTATAAAAAATGTTGCTGGGTTGCTGGAAAATAGGAGGGGGAAGAGGTTGAGAAGGAAGGTCTGCAAACTAAGCGTGCTTACACACATTAGGATGAGCCCAGGCATGAAGCGAAAGGAAAACTCAGAGCTCTTCGTTATCTAATACTCCCTTAGGGCAATAACAAACTCACTATAGAGCTAGCAAGCCAGGCACAGGGGCTGGCAGAGAGAGAGCACACATTGTTCTCAGAATATGGCTGGTGCTGGAATCTTTCACTGCAAATTTGAAGCCATCTTTAATGCAAAATATTCCTCAAAGGGATTTCATTTTGTTGCTTACCATTTCAAAAGCTGCTTTCAATCCCATGTGATGCCTTCTTCTGAACAAAATGTTGCAAAGTTAGGTACCGTACAACAAAGGAAGCATAATCTTGCTTTTTCATGCCCCCATATACGAGCTCAGGTTATGCAGAGACCCTCCTTTTTTGGACTGAAAAAGATCAAATGGAGAAGCTCACCTGTCTCTGCTTTAGTGTGTTGTAGCTTTTCAGCCTTTCTCTGGTAATTAGTGGCCACTCCATATTGTGTGCTTCATTTCAGAGCAAGTAATCTTTTTTATACTGAAAATTCAAGTACAGAATATATTTGTGTGAAGGCCAAATGTTTTTCCTGGGGTGGGGTGGGGTGAGTGGGTAATGTGGGAGAGCGCATAACGCTGACCTGCAGTGTCTCCCACTGATACATGTACAGTTGTTCTGGTTTGGATTTCTATAAGGAGCAGGGGATAGAAGTTAAGGTGTCTCTTCTGAGGCGGTAGGGTAGTTAGGGGTGGGATTCGTGGTGTTGGTTCAGCTGCGTACATGAAATTGGTTGATTGACACCAGTCTTTTTAGGATCATGAAGGAAAGTGGACCTCTCTCTAAAAAAGTAGAGGATTCAAATATCTCCTCTTATTTGCATTCCTAGCATTTGTAGAGTCCAAGGTGATTCTTCATCTAAGCAATTTGACCCAAAATAAATTCACTCTCTTACCCTTCCCAATAAATTAAATGCTATTGCCAGTAGTTTAACCTTTGAGGTGGGCCGTGCTGAATGAATGTGGTTCCCCTGTTTGATGCAAATAGCAGCAATGAAGGAAAAAAAAAATGTGTGAGAGCCTGGCAAGTGCAGTGAAGGGGAAGAGAATTTTCACCCCTTCCATGGAGCAACCTCTCTGCTGTCAGCAAACTAAGCTGAGTTACGCTCCTTCTGCTAATTGAGAACTGCTATAGGATTTTTCACCTTCCGTCTGTCTGAAATCTCATTCTCTGGAGCGTTTGCAGTAGAGCAGCGAGCGGTGGCAATCTCACTCTTATTGCTGTTTTGAAGTTTGTGTTTTACCCAGGTAATGCCAGGATACCAATTCATTCTGATACGTTCACAAAATGCTGTTGAAGTATCGATGCTCAGCATGTTTGTGTAACATGGTTCTCATTTTACAGATGGGTTCGGGAAATGTGTAACCACGTCAAGTTAAAAGTGGAATAAAGGACTGAACTCAGTCTTACTCTCAAATCCCTAGCATTTAGGACGATGTCCAGCTCCTTCCCAGAGGGTGCGTGAAGAGCTCTCGCTGTCTCAAAGATGGTCTTTGAACCTATTTCTGATGCTTGTGGACCAGCGCATAAAGAGGAAGTTGAAGTTTTTAGTATCCCATCCTGTCTCATCTCCCGTGATGCTGCTGCTCTTCCTTCTGCCCCTTCCGTAACTGTGCAAGGAGAGAAGGAAGCCAAAAAGGGCACTGAAATTTCCCTGGCAGTTCCCAGTGTTGGTCTCCTGAACACGGAGCTCTCGCTTGTGGCTTGGCTGTGGAGTCTTCCTCTCTGAATGCCCTGGAAAATCTGTGTCTGGATGAGAGGACAAAATTTGGTCCTCAGTTTATGTGTGCAGGAATGAGTTAGAAAACAGTCACCCTGTCTTAACTCTGGAGGAGCTGAATGAGGGTAGCATACGGCTTGGTAACCCCTACATATGCCCCTTGGCACTGCTTGGGTAGAGTTACCTGTTGGCACTGCTGCCAAGGGACTGCTCCACTGAGCAGAGGGACACCAGGGGTTGAAACAGAGCCGTGTTGGTGGATTTCCTGGAGCTGGAATGACCAATGCATTTGTTAAACTGGCAGCCCTGTGTGGCCAAGGAGGAGAAGGATGTGCAGGTCTGCTCTCTTGGCTGGGGTGGAGGGATACAGCTGCCTTGCAGTGCTGCCTGGTTGTGTCAGATAAATTGGTTGGGAAAATACAGGCAGGCAAAGGGGAATATGGGCAAAAATAAGCATAAAAGCACTGGGGCAGGATTCTTGCTACAGGTACCAAGATGTCAGCAGGTCCTTTGAATGCGCTTTCCGTTAACACTTGCAATCACAGATGTTCTGCAAGCCACTTAGCGCTTCACGGGAGGGTGAGGACAAACTCAAAGCATTTCAAATTATTGCAGAAACACTAACCCAGATTCATAATGAATACTGAATTTTATAATTCAAGTAGAGCCTTAATTTCTTTGTTGTGTAAGAAATCAGAGTATGTCTTCCAAAAAGCTCTAATCTTTACATCCCAGCTACAAAATTAATTATGTTAGAGTTAAGTAGACCAAATAATTAGAGTTAAAATTAACTTGTGTATTTACCTTTAAAATTAATGTCTAAAATTTTAAAAGATGTTTATCATGGTGTATTTTTTAGTAACATAATTATAGTTCTTCAAAGTTGCTGTCTAGCTAAAAATTATTTAATTCTTGTGTTTTGGCTACAACGAAGAAGATAAGAAACTACAGAGTTTGGATATCCAGACTGCCTTTTGGTTTCCCCTTTGCAGCAATGTTGAGTAGAAGAAGGAAAAAAAAAAACTTGTCTGGAAGTATAGCGTTAATCTAATCTGGGGCTACTAAAATGCATTAATTATTTAGTTACAGTGTTGCTGCAAAGTTGAGTTTGAATTACTTGAATGCTCTAAATGCGGTTGTTTTTCTCCCATCACATCTGTGCACAAGATTTTAGTGTTAAGTGATCTGAAAACTATGAAGTATGTTACCTCACTGATATCAGTTAGCACATTTGTACTTGAGATTTCAACATTAATTATGAAATTTCAGCATTTATAATGTTTTATTGTGGGTATTCTTTAATGTAGGTAATCTACACTGTCAGCTAGCTAATACATCTTTTGTCTCTGTATGGGAAACGGTTTACAATCAAAAGGGCAGAAAGCACTGTAAGAATATAGTTGAGGCAACTTCCCTGCCTTATGCAGTCCTTGCCTTCTTTTACACCCAAGTGTTTCTCTCTGGGCAAAGGGAAGGAATGAATGGAGGTAGACAGTACTGCAAGCGTTATTAGATTTTCACAACTAAACCAGCAGTTGCTTTAGTCAGGATATGGATGACAGAATTTTGTGGTGTGTCCGGAATATTGCAAGACATGGTGAATTTAGACTTGCAGACTGTATAAGCCCTCTTCTGTCAGCATTAAATACATAAGCTGTAAGCATGCTGGTGTATTTCTGCTGGAAACTCATCTTTGAAGATGAGCTGCTAAGCTTTTTAGACCCTGCTTCTTTTGATTATTAAAGAACCTATGTTTTTTAAAAGTAGGCAAGCTAGACCTGATGTCTCAGGCAAATTCTGTCTGTAGGTGCTATGTTTCTGCTTCCTTAAGCAATGTGAGCTGTCATTTTCTCCTACTCCCCTCTGACTCCCTGTGCACTCCTCCCTTTATCTCTTCCTCCTACTCTCAGCTTTGCATTTTGTTTTGTGGTGCCTCCTATTCCTGGAACAGTCTCCCAGTCTCTGCTGCCAAATTCTCCCTCCCTTTTTGCTCTTGCAAACCTATTTCTTCCAGCAGTCATTCCCAAGTTGTTTACTTGACTAATTGTCTCCCTGTATGCTTTCTTTCCTGTATCTGTTGTTCTGGATCACGTTTCTTAATGTGAGATAGTACGTATGGCAGGATAAAGGAGTGTATTTGCCACTATTTTGTTGAGCACTGTTTGCATTAGCTCTTTATACAATTATTAGTAATAAATTCCCCTTCACATTCTGAGTGTTGAATTTTTCACTTAGTTCACTATTTTCTGTACGCTATTACAGAGCAGCCATGTTTTATCTTAAGGTAATTGCTAGGCTGTGGAAAATTAGTGTCTGTATTACAGCAAGTGCCATCAGCTAGCTGGTCTGTGTAGGTAAAGTTCAGCTGTGTTTATCAACTTGTATGAAATGGCGGTAGAAAACACAGGGCTCTGGGCAAATCTGGTGATGCTCAGTAATGTTACTGTCATTGCACAGCTTCACTACGGTGGTAATTGTGGTGCTGGGGCTGTTATTTTCCTAGCATGGACAAGCTCACAGAGGCATGCATGGAGATCTATCTGCTTACTGTTTATAAAGCATTTTTGTGTCCTTGTTTGTGGAACAAGTCTTACCACAAAAACATTGCAGAAAAGTGGAAGACCCACCATATTAGTAGAACTGCGTGTTGGTAAGTGGTTATGTTGTTGTATGCAAGTGGTGGATCAAGTCATCGGACTTTTTGCAGTGCATTTTATAGGCTGAAGACCTTCTACCAGGCTAGACCAAGAGAAGTGGGTTCTCTTTCCTACTGAACATCTTGCCATACAGGCTGATGCATGTTTCCACCTGGAGAGAATTTCACTTCTCTGGCAATTCTGTTCTTTTCTTTCCAACTGAGGCAAGGCAATCTGATCATTGATTTCTAAAAAAAAGTTACTGGGATTTTCTGTTTTCAATTTAGTTATTTGAACCAAGTTGAAGATTTATGAAGAAGGAAAAAGAAACCCTGATAACATTAATGCTGCTTTAGACTAAGTTTCATAATAAATAGTGTTCTGAATACTTCTATTTTCTTAAGTCTTACTTCTGATAATATCTGACCTCATACCTTACTGCTACGTGTGAAACAGAAAGTTTCATAATTGTTTAATCCTATAGATGCTTATACAAGCTTGCAAAATGGCACACATGACTAACCCCATTAATTTTGGCATATGTTTATCCATTATCAGAAACTAAAAAGTGGACTTCAAAACTAAATTTCTTCATGGAAAAAACAATTTCTTACTTCAAAACATAAATGGTTTCCATGTTAATAATGAAAAATTAATCAGATTTTCAGTAGTTGAATGCATTTTATTGGGAATTTTGCTACCTGTAAATTTTGGAAAACAGTCTCCAGGATAGCTGATTTTGTCTCCAAAACCCATAATTGGGCATCTTGCAGTTTTCAGTACCCAGATCCTTTTGTGTTCAGCTGCAGTCCCTAATGGAGGCGTACATTTTTCTCAAAATTCTTGAACTTTCCTGACAACAGAGGGTAGATTTGATTGCAAATATGGTAGCTTTTGTTCCTGAGTTTGTCTGTACTGTTAATTAGGCTGTTAATGAGGTCCTGGACTTATTCCGCATGAAGGAGTATTTTAAAGATGCAGCTTCATAGTAGAAAAAAATTCTACTCTGAATCAGTTGACTAATTAAAAATGGAAGAATGTAGCACCCACTTCAGCAATTTAGTCTATAAAATGGGAGGAGGGTGAAGAACTAGTGATGTGTAATTACAGTACAGTTTAAAACGAATTAATATATTTGAGACACGTCTTTTGAAATAAGTTTTATTTTTCTGTGTTGATTGTCTAAAAACAAGGTACAGAAGGTACAGTGTTGAAATTCTTTTTTAAAAATGTAGTGAACATGGCATAGTGTAAACTGTGGTGTGGAAATAAGGATGCATTGCCTGTGTTGCTCTGATTTTGTAACAATTACAAACACAGCAGATGGTTTGAGAGAAAATTAACTAATTCCACCCACATCAAGACAGGGAAGTCTAACAATAGCCCCAACTCTTTATCACCCTGTTTCTCTGGCAGACTCCCTCCTGCTGTCACTTACACATCCTTCATGCATTGAAAACTAACTAGCATTTGAAGCTGCTGCAGAGTCCATCAAGGCCATAAGGACCCCAGTAGGCTGGAGTTGCCCTTGACCCACCATGCATGGGGTCTCCATCCACCCTCCTCCTCTGACACAGGCAGCATCCTCAGCAACAGTACCCAGACGAGACAAACAGAGGTGGTCAGTGACAGCCACCAGGTTCAACCTAGAATCCAGTGATCACCAGATGGGTCACCAGGCAGGTCCAAAGTCAGGTCAGTAAGGCAGAGCATGCTTGTAATGTAGTTCGGGTCATGGCCTGAGCTCAGGTACAGCTCGCAGGTCAGTAGGTGGAGGCTGGGCAGGGCATTCAGAGCCTGTGGGTGTATGCAGGGCCCTGACAGTCTTCCTTACAGAGTCCCCGCCTCAAGATCTATTTCTGCCATAACACTAGTGAAAAACCAGATGATGATTTTCATTGCACAGGTGGCCATGAAGGCTTAGCGAGGGCAGTAGAGCACTTTGCATTTGTTCCTGTCTTGCAAAACCCAGGCCTCCAAACCGCTGTCTCAGCCAGCTTGTGTAATCTCCATAGACCTCAAGTCATCCCTTTTCTACTCATTCCACTCTTCTTCCCTTTGCTTGTTTTTACTCATTTTGCCTTTGCTAGGCCAGATTTGTAGCTTGATTATATAATTTTCCCCTCCTTTTTCTGAAGTGAGTTTGCACTGTGTTAAAAGCTGTTTTGAAATAGCCAAGCCAGCAAAAATGTGAATAATTTGTTTTCTGAGTCCAGGAGATTGACTTGTTTCAATCACCAAGGTAATAGAGAACTGAGTGTTAGAAACTACGAAGACTGGGAGATATGCCATTAGCTTTACACTGGATGGACGTCTTTTGAATAGACGACCTCAGCTGAAGGCAGGCAGGAGGCTGTACACAGCCAGGGAACACATTCTTTGAATTTGCCCAGCAAGTTCTGACTGTTCACGTGAATATTGGTGCAAATACACAAGAACAGGTAAGCACAAGAGCCTTTCCTGAGGTTGTATGCTTTAGTAGAGCATACTTACAGCTTTCTTCTGATGTCAATTTGGACAAACTTTCAGTGTTACAGTATCAGCCTGTTCCCTACTGTTCTATGTTCCTAGATAAAATAGATTGGAAAAGAAGATTAGTTCCTATGTGTTACCTGACAGGAGGAAGTGATTGAATATAGATCAGCCTCTTGCTAATTGGGGTGGAATTTTTAAAGTGTAGCTCAAAGGAGGAACGGTTAGGCTGCTTTCATAGCAATTGCAGATAAACTCTGATAATGTACATTTCTGTATTGAAACACTTCAACTCTGACTGACACTGAGTTGTCTCGGTTTTGCCACAGTTTGACTGTATTTCCCCACTTGATTCAGTTACTTAAGACAGCAGAGAAGATGTTTCGCTTTCTGCAGCGGGATAGTTTATCTGAACTGTGATAAGCAGGGTGCGTGAGGGAATGGAAATTAGATCCTTGTCCATATCTAGTGTGGAAGGAACCGCATTTGTTTCCTGTTCTCACAGTTGAGTGGAAGAAGTTCTGCCATGATAAGAGTATACTTCTTGATTACCAATGTAAGGAGGAGGCTGAACCTTTTCCCTGGTTTGGGAAAAGGGTCAGGGTCAGAGCGTGCATAGACCTATGTGTCAGGAGAGGCACAAAACAGAAGGAAGGGTAAGTCCAAAAAGAAACTGCAGTTCCTTTGGTGGCCTGATACCTGGGTGTTACAGCTTCAGTAGCACATAAAATAATGAAGTGGGGATGCCCCTTTGGTTATCTCTGAGGAAAGTGTCTCCTTTCTCTCATATGAGCAGTTGCATTGCAGAGACCTGTGCAGCCCTAGAACAGTTACATCCCCTCAGCTGACGGAAAGTTCTGACTTCTGTGAGCACTTCCACTGCCACAATACATGTAGTCTTCCCTTTTCATTCCGGCAAAGGTGTGCAGCTGCCAAGCTACATATCATTTTTATTAAGTAGGTAGCATCAGCAACTGTTGAAGGCTGAAATTTTGTTTGCTTGTTTTTTAAACAATTCTTCAGGTTCCTGATTTGCACACGTGATCTTTAGGCAGGCTGAAAAACAAGACAGCCACTGTTTTCCCTTCCCAAATTTGTCCTGTGCCGAGACAGTGAAACATGTGTGGGCTTGTGGTGCTGACATGCAACTTGAGGGAATACCTCAGTGTAAAAGTTTGAAATTGCCTTGCTTTTGAAACTGAGTGAGGTCAGCTGTAAGGACCCTAAGCAGTCAGTGTAGTATGATGGGGAGAAGGCAGGGAGCTGAAAACCAGATTTCCTGGAAGCTCCTATAAGGAGGACCTTTTTGTTTTCAGAGGAAAGGGTTGGTTTACGTTGTTAGCAAGTAACGCTGGGCCATGCCTCTGTCGTTGGCATGGGAAGGACTAAACCTTGTTTCTTTTTTTGTACTGTAAAGGAGTAAGAGAACAAAGATATGCTACAAACTAGGTTGTCAGTGGAAGGAATATAACATGTATCCCATGTTATGGGATAAGAAGATAAGGGATAAGAACCTTGCAGGAGTCATGGGATCCCTGTGCAGCCCTCTGTGGGGCTGCCCTGGCAGCATGAGCTGGCCTTCCCAAGATCTGTGCCTTCATGGTGCCTTCAAACTTCGCTGCACTGGCACAAGGGTAAATTCAGGCCTGCGGCTGGGTTTCCACCAGGCCGGCTGAGAGGAATTCATGCGGCTCTGTTTAGCATGGACTGCAGCTTGTTGCTCTTGCAGGAAGTGTGAAGTTGCGTACCTGTCTGGGGTTAATGTTAAAAAAATAAAGATAATTATTACTTCATCGCACAGGTCTTCTTTTATATCAGATTGACACATTTCAAGCCTGCTGCCCAGCTGGCAGCTTTCCGGCTTACCACAGGCCTGTACTGAAAGAGGCCTATCCCTGCATGGGGACTTGCCGAAGCAGAGCACGGCGCTGGCTGGAGGCTGCAAGCCTGTCTGTCAGAGCAGCGTGGGCACCATTAGTGTTTTTTGCCTCTTTGATCCGAGTTTTGTATTCCTTGGGCAGTCTCTCACCGCAGGATTTGACTGGCAGTGGGTGCTGGCTGAAACACACGCCCAGAGCCCAAAAATGAGCTCGGTTGGCAATTATATTACAATGTAGCTGTAATTTCCACAGTATTTTTTTTTTTTCCAATATGTGGAATACAACCAGCCTTCGTTCTCCTGAGGGTCTGCTAGTTCTTTTGCTGTGTGGCTCACTGTGCTCTGCTGAGGTTACTTGCCAGGTTCCCCACCCTCACAAGAGAGGGGGGCTGTACCTGGAGGCCTGGCATATAGATACCACCATAGACAAGGGAGGGACTGCAGTGTCTCACAGTCAAGCAGACAAATGAGGAATTTTGTGTCATGATGACACCATTAAAGTGGAATGCGTTGGAAGATCAATCAGATTCCTTCCCTGATTACTGTGTAACTCAATTACTGCAGTCCCTTTGGGGCCCAAGGCAACAACCGGCTCACAGGAAGTGCCAGAGAAACCCCCTGAATTAGAGCTGTTGCGGACAAAGGCAAGATCCTGCTGCTGTGCGTTCCAGAAAGAGGGGTTATATTATGAATAATAAAAAGGGCTGGGGAAATGTGCTCCTGACACTGGTTTTCAGGGTGGTGAGACCTTCTGTGGCTCAGCTAGGAAGAAGCTTGTATGACAGAAGTTCTTGATAAAAGTGTCAAATGACACCCAGTATTTTCCATGTGCCTTGGCATGAATGTACCAGCAGCCCTAAATACATATATTCTGGTCACTGGTTTTGGTCAAGTGCTGGTCTTGAGCATTTAAACTGATCCCCCACAGTAATTTCCAAGCATTGCAAATATCTGGAGATCAGACATTAAAACCACACAATTCTGATTGCTGTTTTGCTTTCATATCGCATCAGTGGCCATGTGGCTTAGCAGCTGATAATTCACAAAACGGTTTATGTTTCATATTAACACTGTATATCACTAGGAAACAGAACATCTAAGTTTTATAAAGTGTTTCCCTTAATGCTGGTGATTTGTGAGATAGCTGACCTTACAGCTGATGCTGTCTGATCTAGCAATGCTTTTCTGACAGAACGGGAGCCTGCTGAGCCTGCGTCCTTGCACCAGTGAAAAACCACTTCATCCTTGCTGTGCATTCTGACTGCCGCCTCCTGCAATTTACACTCAGGCAGCGCTGGCAGGAGTTTGGAGTGGACCTTAATTTATCTATAAACTGGGGGTTTTTTGTGGTGTTAGAGTCCAAGGAGTTTGATCTTGAAAGAGGACACAGGTATTTTCTTTTCCTTTAAGAGGGAGCAATTGTCAGAGTGATTTTTTTTTCCTCTTTTTTTGTTGGTTCCCCCCCCCCCCCCCCCTTTCTCTAGTATAGATCTTTCTGGGCTTTGTGTTTTTAGGAATGGGTGGTTTCTGACAGCTGTCTCACCTTTTAATATAAATTTTGGTTGGTATATTTGTTTTGTTGCTTTTTTTCCTTTTCATTTGAACCTAAACCAGCTGATGTGGTCCCCAAAGAGCTAAATGCATACTGTGCCAGCTGGCATGCCCTCTGGCTGTGAAGCCTTGTTAAAGAGATCGGAGCTGACAGATTCTTGAGCAGCAATCTGATACAGGCCTTTTTTTTAAAAAATCTTTTTTTTTGAGCTCACCCATGTAACAAATGGGGGCTTGTTTGGGAGCTTCGCTAGAGGCTTGAATGGAGTCATTGTTATCAAAACACTGCTGTGATTCAGAATCACCCAGCAAAGGGGGTTCCTCTCCCTCTTGCCCCTCAGCTGGGCACTGCAGGTGTGGCAGCCTAGCTTAAACTCTGGTTTCATCCTTATTCTACAGAATAATCCGGTTGTCTTGTGATTTTCGTCTTTAAACTGATAATTAGGAAAATGAAGCTACAGCTTTTTGCGAAATAGATACTCAGTTCAACACTAAAAATTAAGTTGGAGAGGTGAGTGTGTGTAACCAGGGAAGTGTTTTCCAGGTTTGATGTTTTGGGGGTAAAGTAGTACAGTACTTTGCTAGGCTTTTGCAAGATCAGCATACTCTCCGTTTTCTTACTGTTACCGTGGTCTTTAGATTACAAATTCTACCCTAGAAACAATTGCTTGGAAATTTCTGCAGGTGACATATGGGCTCCTGAGCTTGTAAGTCCCTCTTCAAATTATCTTCTCATGCAAAAACAACTTCTTATCTAATACATGTTAAGATAGTGAATCTTTGAATCAAAAATAGTCTAATTATTCTATATTATCCAATGGGATTAAAAGGCAAAAGGATGTGAGCTATTTGGGAAGACACTGACTTGCAATTCTCGATCTTTTCAGTCAAAATCGAGTATGTAGGAATCTAGTGGAGTGTTTTGTATGAATTTGTTGCACAGGAGTAGAATGAAGACCGCTTCTCGTAGCAGCTAATATGCATGGAGCTGTGTATATATTGTGTCTTACAGTGAATTCACCTCATAAAAAAGATACAGCATTTATTATATGTTTCTATCTAACCTCTCTCTGCTCTGCTGAATTCTGCCTTTATTGGCTCCTGCCTCTCTGCAGTTCCATGCGACTTTGGAGCACTAACGCCAAGTACAAGGGTGGTAACATCAGGGCCTTCCTTGCAGAGTCAGTGGGATCGGAGGGGCTCATTGTGGAGGTGGAAAGATTATTTTCCTGCTTGCTTTTGAAAGGTGGCACATGTTTTTGGGTACTATGTTGATACACTGGCAGTCCCAGTGTACCACTGGGACTGAACTTGACTTGAACTGGAATTACAAGCTGTATCCTCCACTCAGTCCAGAGAGTCATTCAAAATCAGTTGTCACTTCAGTAACAAAAAAAGCTAAAAACTATCTGAATTCTGTTTTTTTTTTACATCTTCCCATAGTAATTTCTCCCCTTCTCTCCCTTGTTCTTTTTCCAATAAAAAGTTAACAGCATTTGGAGAAAAAACCTGAAAGATGATCAGTTGTCTGTGTTGAAGAAAACACAGCTTATTTTCGCTGGATTTCCAAAGCCAGCTCTGTCATTATAGAGGGCCATTTGGGAATGGAGACTCGATCCATTTGGAGTCTGGGGAACAGAGATATTTTTTTTATTTATTTTATTTTTCTCTAAAATCTTGATTCGTCTTCTGCCTTGCAGTGTGACCTTCAGTAAGATTTGCTGTGTCTCAGTTTCTCCAGCGGAAGATTATTTCTGTAATATACTTTACATTTACAGTCTACAGCTATTCTGAAGACCTCATCAGGGCTAAGGTTTCATTGTGCACTACAGAAGCCAGTCTCTGCACTGCTGAGCTTATAGCATAGAAGTTATTTGAGATAATACTTAATGATCATTATAAGACTTGTGTAAAGAGCACTCTGACTCTTTTCTATCCACTGTCACAAAGTTAGCAATATTATATCTCTGCATATAAAATCTACTTGGGGGGTTTTGTCTTTACTTCAAGCTGCACCAGCAGTTTGGAAAACAGCCTGGTGGGATTCTTTAGAGTGGGACTTTTGGCCTCATCTGGGAACTGATATTTTCCCTGACTCAGAAAGATTTTTTTCTATTTAGTAATACACATTACAAAATAAGCATCTGTCTCGCAAGTAATTTCTGGTGGAGTAAAATAAGCATCTGTCTCATAAGTAGTTTCTTTTCTGCTGGAGGTGGTTGTTAAAACCCTGACTTTACTATATAAAAAACTTATGTCTGTCTCAAACTCATGGACGAACTAATACTCTTTATTTTATCAGAATGATAGTAACAAAAAGGCTCAAAAATGGGAGGAATGGAGAAAGGATGAAGAACTGTTTTGGTAGTACTTTTTGTTATTATTGCTCTTGTGTCTCCTGGTGTTGTGAGCTGTGCCAGTTGAGCAGGTGGTTAGAGAGATTGTACGCGGTGGAGCACATATCTACAGAAGTATGGGTGTGTGAGTAAGCAAGGTTTTGAGAGAAAAAAGGTTTTTTAACTTTTACAGAGAGCTCATTTTGGGCACAACTGACTTTGGTGAGCAACATCTGGCATTAGGGGTGTCCTTGCACTGTGCTGGGAGGGGCAGCAGATGCTCCCCAAAAATGTGCCTGTATCCCAAGTAATGTGCACCCGGGTGTTGTTGCTGTAGGTGAGGCATACTTCTGGTAAGGGACAGAAAACTACACGGAGATTTTATTTTTTAAACAATGGAGCAATTTAGTTACTTTCCCTGGTGTTTACGCTTTAGATGGCTTGCTGTTTGTTGGCTTTGTTGAGCGTTTTGTCCTGGAAAAATAACAACATATGGTGAAATAGTCTGCTGTCATAAACACAAAGCAGGAGGTGAGAGAGCTTCGTAACAAGAAGCTTTCACGTATTTGAGACCAACCCAAATTTACGTCGTGCTGTTGGTGATTTAAAACTGGCTTCATGCTCTTCAGTGGCATATAAGGGAAAGTGAGTAAGGTTTCAGGAGATGGTTCCTCTCCAGCTGCCGCTGAGTCAATTGGCAGCAATTAGGTGTGCAGTGCATGGGCAGCCTGCGCCCCCCGGCTCCGTGATGCCTGAGGGATGATGCCTCTCCAGAGCCATGTTTTGAGAGCCCTGGAAGAACATGAGTTCCCAGGGCAAGTGGGGCAGCCTTGCAGAGAGGGGTGGGAACCATGGAAATCGGGAGCTGTGGGGCAAGAGAGATGGTGGGAATTCGAGGCATCCTGCTGGGTTCTGGAAAGCCCTATTGCGCGGGCCTAGGAAGTCACTGGCAAGTGACACATCATCGTTAGTATGAGAACAGGACAAGACAGAGAATGTAAAGTCTCTCTCCTCCTCTTTTTAATTTTGAAATAAAGGCTAGAATAAAAGGGGTTCATGTTTTCTGTTCAGTGGCATAAAGAGGAGTGGGGGAAGGCCGGGTACACCGGCTCTGTTTGCTGTAGCATGCGAGAATCTCGCCCAAGGCAAATGCTGAGTCCCTGTGCACTGTCAGGACCTTTTTTCCAAAGGCCATTACTGTTGTTCTGCCAAGCTCCCCCGCAAATGGTGTGCGTCACTTCCCAGGGAACAGGTATGCCTGCTGACAGGCAAGTGATGCTGCCCACCTAGCACCTGCTGATCCTGCCTTTTCATCTCAAACCCGTTAAATACCATTAATCCATACTGAGAATTTACTTTTTCTTTTTAAATTGCAGGATGCAAAGAGAAGGTGTCATCATGTGAATGCGAAACAGCTAAATGAGAAACAGGACACCTGGGAAGGCTGAGCTGGAACTGCTTGTGCACAGGACGACAGACTGATTTGCTCTTGGAGACGAGATTCAGGAAACCCCGCTCCTCCAAAAGACTTTCCTGAGTGAGAGGAGAGGAACAGGAGGAAGCACACAAAAGAGCGATGGGAATTGAGGGCCATGGTTACTTGAGATAAATGGCAGATATCTGGGAATCTAGCCTTGTAGCGGTTTGCTTTAGCTTCGTCTCTCTCCGCAGCTGCTCTTTCTTTTTTGTGAGCTGCTGCTGGGTACTACCACGGCAGCACTGGAGATTTCAAGAGCAACGTGGGTGCAAAGTGTGAGGAGGGGGTGGGCAGCCCGCCTCACCATGATTCAGTTGTGGAAAGTAGTGCGGCACGTGCGACAGCTGGAGCTCCACAGATTGATCCTGCTGCTCATTGCCTTCAGTCTGATCTCCATGTGCATCCTGGCTTACTACGTCACTAACAGTCCTAAAATCAAGGAGCCACCACCCCTGCCCTTCAGTGACTGCAGCAACCAGCACCGCATCTTGATCCCACCTCAAGCCAGCTGGAGGCTCACGAAATCTGTGGACACCTCACGCACAGATCCTGTGGTGCTAGTCTTTGTGGAAAGCATTTACTCCCAGCTGGGGCAGGAAATAGTGGCCATCCTGGAATCTAGCCGGTTTAAATACAGGACAGAGATCGCCCCTGGCAAAGGGGATATGCCCACCTTGACAGACAAAGATAGAGGACGCTACGCTCTTATTATCTATGAGAACATCCTTAAATATGTAAACCTAGATGCTTGGAACCGCGAGCTGCTGGACAAATACTGTGTAGAGTATGGAGTGGGGATTATAGGCTTTTTCAAAGCCAACGAGAACAGCCTACTCAGTGCACAGCTCAAGGGTTTCCCCCTTTTCCTACATTCCAACTTGGGGTTGCGGGACTATCACATCAACCCTAGCGCTCCCCTGCTCTACGTCACCCGGGCTAATGAGGTGGAGCAGGGTCCCCTGCCTGGTGATGACTGGACTGTGTTCCAGTCAAACCACAGCACCTATGAGCCGGTGCTGTTGGCCAGCACGAAGTCCTCGGAGTCCATTCCTCACCTGGCCACCCACAAAGCGTTACATGCCACAGTGGTGCAGGACCTGGGTCTGCATGATGGGATCCAGCGGGTTCTCTTCGGCAATAACCTCAATTTTTGGCTGCACAAACTCATTTTCGTGGATGCCATTGCCTACTTGACTGGCAAGCGCCTCTGTCTCACACTTGATCGCTATATCCTCGTCGACATTGATGATATATTTGTGGGAAAAGAGGGCACTCGCATGAAAGTGTCTGATGTAGAGGTAAAATCCCCAGAGTGACTACAGGCCCTGGACAAATTCCTAGTCTGTGTGGTATGCCAGGAAAGTCAAGGTTGCATTTAATTTGAGTGAAAGAGTTGATTGCTGTAGTTGTTCTCATCTTAAACAGAGAAGTAGCCTGTAAAGATGCTGAGGCACCATATGTGATGCTCTCAACAGTTTTTCCAGGTTTAAATGGAGCATTTTTCGTTCTGAGACCTGAATTTAAGAGGAGGTTGCCTGTGGTGGTCTATCCTGTCTCCTCTTTTACATAGGGAACAAGCATATGCAGATTTCCTCTGTCAGTCTATTTGTAGCTGTAAACTCTACCTTCCAAAAGGAAAAGGCAAGTTGTGTTAGAATAGAATAGAAAAACTGTATTTATTATATTATTTTTTGTTATGATACTCTTTATATTATATTGCAAAACTGTGGGCCAGTCCATGGGGTATAAACTGCTATAGTCTATGTTTTAGCCATCTAGCTTTTCAGGACATAACCAAAGTGGGAAAAGAAAGGTTTTCTCTCACCCTTCGTTATAACCCCCTCATATCCTCCACCAGCAACCCCCGTCCCTGGGCAGGGAATATCCAAAAATTCACCAGGGAAACATGCTCACACCAAGCCTTCATGAGAACCGTCTCTGTAGCCTCATGATTGGGAAAGAGAGATGCCATCTTTGTGGTTTGCTTTCCTTGGCAGTTCCTTGAGTAATACAGTGACCTGTTAGGAAAGGATATGGGAAAGGCACAGAGAGAGATTTTGTGGAGGAGAGGGAAGCAAGACAGGCAAAGGAGGGAACAAGTAGGAAGAAGGTAAGAAACTAAGATCCCCTTCTAATTCTCTGTGTCCTTGAAAGTATGCGATAAAGTGTTCTCCTGCCTGTGATATGTGTACATACACTGCCTCATGGAGCCAAGGACTTGCCTTTGTATCTTCCCCATCAGTTCTGGTTTGTAGCCATTGAGGCAGGTGCATTGCCTGTTTCTCCGGGTATGCTGAGGTTGCTCCCAAGGCAAGGAAGGTTGCTCCCAAGGTTGCTCCCTGTTGCTCCTGAGGCCCCAGGCCTTTCACTCTGGATTCCCATTTAGCACTTGCCCTTGGATAGGTCCTAGGTGGAGTTCCCTGGGTACCAGCCATGATGACCTTGTGACAGCAGCTGTCTTTGAAGGTCTTTTGGAAACATGCTAAGTGAAGCACCTATTATCCCTTCATCCAAGGGCACAGACCATTTGAGGCAAAGGAATAGAACAAAATACTGTTGTACATGTGTGTCTCCTTATGTGAACTGAACCTCATCCATTAGGTGTTCCCAAGAGCACTCTTCCACATCACTAGAAGTCTTACCAGCTTTTCTACATGTTTTATGCAAGACATACCTCAGTTCATCTCCATTTTTTCAGGTCTTTGAGACTTTAAGTTCTGCATCTGATCCCAAGTTCAGTTTGGGGAAAAGGAAACTCTTGCACTCCATTTGAAGCTGGCTTTATCTTTTCAGTTCATTTGAAGCTGCATGCCTGAAGCAGCTCTAATTGTGTGCCATTATTTATTTTACTTGCTTCATTCTTTAATAATTCTTTATAGCCACCTTTGACCATAACTCTCTAAGCAAACAGGTATAGAAAAGTGGAACAGTTGTATATAGTACTTATTTAAGGAAAATGCTAAAATTTTCTTCATTTCACTTCAACGTCCCTGTGTTTTGAGGTGCTGAAATGCTTTGAAAGCTTTTTTTTTGAAGGATCACAATCTTATCTTGGTCCTAACCAGGCCCTGCACCCTCTAGTTCAAACTGGCAGAGATTCTCACCTCTGTAGTGTTTGTGCAGGTTACAGACCCGTATGAGAGAACAGGAAATAGGTGGCCAAAGCTCTTGGAAACAAAGGCTGCTCTAGTGATGTTGAAAACAAACCAGACAAGATAATTCCAAAAGATGCTTTGTTTGGGTTTTAACAGGGTGAAATGGAGGAATAATCTGTGATCAGTAAGCAGAGAATCTCAGGCAAAGCAGATAAAACCCAGATTTATCCATTTAAAAGAAGCTCTCTGATTGCAGAGCCACGAGAGGTTAATGAATTTTTATTTTTTAAAAGCGAGAAATAACTACATGGATTTGTTGATAGCCTCTCACCGTGGGGAGAGAAGGGGATATAATAGTGATGGAACAGCTGGCATTTTCTTTGGCCTTTTATATGAAAACTCTTTTTCAGGGCTGTTATCTCAACACACAGTTCCTTATCTTAAAGCTTAGATTACAGTGGTCAAGGTAGCAGTTTGAAGATTGGGTGTTGTGTGAAGGTATAAAATTGACTCTGCTGTCCCAGTGAGCCTGTTTGCCATATGCAGGTCCACATTCAGAGAGCTTCCCAGACAAAATGACTATTAAAAGAAAATGCTGAATATAATCTGATCAAATGCATCATGCCCATGGTAGATGTCCCATGTGAGAGGAGAAATGGGGGGGGGTTGTGATGCTTAAAGAAGGGCTGAATAGCTTTCTTCTTTAAAAAGGAAAAAGGAATCATGCTTACTTTTACTTTAAAGATTATAACCCTTGAGTTCCTGTTTCTGCTGAAGGGCTGCAGCAGGAGCTTGCAGTCCTCAGTTGAAATGAACCAGTTGGAAGTTGCACAAGGAAAACATTTTTCCCTTGTAAAGTGTACCAGAGATTTGAGCTGCACATAATTAACAGAACAAAATCTCAGAGAATCCCTTCTCTTCTCAATTATTCCACATTCAGTCTCTTCTAAAATCATAATCCCTGGAATTTACCAAACCTTGATGGAACTAGCCAACAAAGACGAGACATTTCTAATGCAAAAGGATCTGGCTTTTATGATCCTTCCTGGTTGTCTTTAGGTATGAGGAAAGAAGATTAAGTAGATGAGTTTTTGCCTCTTTTGCTGGTAATGTCTACAAGGGCATAAATAGTGAGCAATCATTGCTAGTAAGTCAGAGAGCAAGCTAAGTGAAAATCAAGGACAGTAATTTCATTTTGGGTTATGAATGGTGAGGGTGGAAGAGAGAGAATCTAGCTGTCAGCCAGCTCTTGCCTTTCTAAGTTGTAGAGGATGATCTTATCTGAAATAAAAATATTCAGCAGTTTCTAACTCCCTAATTCTAACGTTGTAGGGAAAGTAGAAATACCAGTACCATGAATGCTTTCTCTTTTGACAGCACTGTTTTGAGCTATGCCAGTGCTACTGCTCAGCAGTGAGAAAAATGCAGAAAATCCTCTTGAGAATGTGCTGCCCAATGTCCACAGGGGCAGTTCCTGTGAAGAAGGTGTTTCTGCAACACGTTCCTAGTATGCTTTGCATGAGCATTTGAGAAGAGGCTGTCAAAGCACTCTGCTTTCTTCCTCCATTTCTTATCTGTTTCTCTTCATTTGTCCATATACTGTTTTCCTAGGCTTGTGGTATCCTCTCTTCCCAGCATCTGACTCTCAACCTTATTTTCCCCTTTTCTTTTGCCTCTTTTCAGAGGGACCTGAGATAGGGGAGGTAATATTTAGGGTTTGTATGAAACAGTGAAAATCTCTGCAAACACTTATGGAAGTTAAAAGTTTCATAGCTAAAAAAGTAGAGTTGCATGAAGGTTGAGCCCTGTATTATTGCGATGCCAAGGACACCATGCCATTTTAGAAGAGGATTAGGTCCTAAAGAAGCAACCTAAAGAGGGTACAGTCAGTATACTGTGGGTTCCTCTGATATCTTCCTCACTCCTAGAATTTTAACCCCATTGAGAGAGTTTTTGTCTTCCACTGGATGGCATCAAGAGCTTGTAGTGACTGTTGAATAAATCTTTGCAGATCCATCAGTGAGATTAAATAGATTTTTTTTTTAATGTGTTGCAACAAAGGGCACAATTTTAAACTTTTCCCTAACATTTGCTTAGAAGTAAGTATTTTTGATCATTTGAGATTATTAAAATGCCTTTTTTAAAGTGATGGGCATTGAACATCAGAGTAAAGTTTAGACCTTTTTTGCATTATGTCCAGAAATATGCATTGGAATGTAGATGTCTGTCACTTGGGCCTGCAACGTGGCTGCCCCAATTAACTACTAAAGGCCTCAAAAAATTCAGGTTGTGGATTGCAGAGGATGTTCTCTGATAGACTGTGACAGGCATGAAGCAGGTCTGGCCCTGATGTGGCTTATGAGTTCTGGTGGCCAGTGCTGGGAGTCTCTTGGAGACCCCATCTGTTCCTTCGTGGGGTGAGCCTTGCTGAGCTTCTAGCAGGGAGCTTAGCTGGGGAAGGGGTCTTTCTGGCTAGCTAGTGGGCTTGGCTGCATCTTGGAAGGATTTTTGGAATGGAAGATAGTTAGAAAATATAAACCAGAAACACATGGAGGGTTTGGAGGGGCAGTTTTCTAGGGGAAGAAACTTTGCTTTTTAGAGATGGGCAATAGCTAAAATGCTAGCCTTCTGTCCCATACCATGTGAGCAACTAAATTTCTTAAATATGGACATGACGATCTGTTTGCATCTGGCTAGCTATTTTATATCTTAATAGGCAGCCTGCTCCACATTTCTTGATTGCCTTTCATTTAAGAATCTTGGAGCATGTTATGGATATAAATGAAATGCCACTTGAGTCACCTGTAAGATGTTAGTAGTACTATCATATTCATCCTACTTTATAAAAGAGAAAGAGTGCTGAGGTGTCAGAACAGAGAGACGTGCCATCTTCCCAGCCCGTTCCCACATCTGTATTGTTTCACCTTACTACAGCTTACAGACCTCTTTGAACCAGTGTGCTAGGGAACAGTGAATGCATAATTTGTTGAAACAAATTTCCAAATATTTTATTTGGCACTTTAGTCTCTCTTACCTTGTGCAGGGGAAAGACATTTCTTCAAAACCATGCCATGCCACCTTCTGGATGTGGCTGTGAAAAGGACCCCCGGCATCAGCAGGGGGATGGCACACGACTAGCAATAAATCCACCAGGAAAGCAGGACTCGATAGGGTTCCATAGTCTCAGAATTTCTGGGGCCCCCAGGGTTCCTCCCTGGTCCCTTTCTGGTCACAAAGGATTGCTGCTGCTGGAGTAGAGCTTTTGGGGATTTATCATCAGACAGATGTGTTGTCATGGTAACCCCAGCCAGGCTTTAAATCTCCCTCAGTGCAGAGGAATGCTAAGCCTCTTAGCCGCTGTCTTTCCTCCCTCAGCCTTCCTACCCGAGCGTGATGAACTGGATGTGCCTTTCAGGGCAGCAGAGAGAAGGGGTGAGGCTTCGGACAGCTTTGGAGGCAAGAAAAGAAAGTGGCACTTTCCTGTCTAAGATACTGGGCAATGTGTTCAAGCTACTGGTCCCAAATTTGATGTGGTATTGTCATGCAGCTGGGCAAACAGGTGCTTCTCTTCAGAGATGCATAGGTCTCAGTCTGTGCTCCCTGATGCGTGGGATGAGTCCCTGTGTCTTATGGGGTTACATGGCGGGGAAACATGACTTCCCATTGCCTGTTCTGGATCTTGTGCAGCAAAGGAGGCTTTACCCATCAGTGCTGCTGGCATGTCACCTTTTAAAAGCACTGCCTATATTTGTGATGGGATCTGGAGATGGCATGTGCCATACATTTCTCAAAATACTACTCTTGGCTGGGGACTGGGATAAGGATGTGGTAGGTGTGAGCTGGGATCTTTGAAATTTGTCCCAGGCTGTATTTGGTGTCACCATTGGGTGGATGTGGGGAGGGGGAACAGGCAATTAAGTGCGTCTCTAGGGAAAAGTCTGAAAGCTTGGTTCTTTCAGAGAGAGCATGGAGAGTCTCTGTAGCACTGCAGAAATAATCTGTCTGGTCTTCCCACCTTGCCGTGTGTGAGAGGTCATGCCTGCCTTGGGAATAAAGCCGCTAAACTTCATTGCTCCAAGATACATTGGTGACTGAAGTAAATTACAGAAGTCATCATTTTTAAATGAATGTGATGATCAGTGTTTGGTCAACACTGTTTTGAAATATTAGTGACAGCAGTGACTTGTCAGGATGTCCCTAAGTGGTAGGTGTCAAGGCTGGTCCCTCCACTGAATGAGAGTCTGCATTTGTGAATGCATTTTCACCACCTAGGGAGCAGTGTGCCTAAACCACGCTTATAGAGCGTGAGCCATGTGAAGGCAGCGTTGTAGTGCTCTTTTGTGCTTCTTGAGGCTGGGGAAGGGCAGCTGATACAGAAGGATCTGCTCATCTCCCCTGCACAGTTTGAAGTCTGTATGCTTTCCCCAGTATTACGTTCCAAGTTTCTTGTGTATTTGCATCTAGCCCGAGTCTGCTGTTGAGAGGTCATCACCTTCACCTTGGTGCTGCCACTGATCCATTGCTTTCTTAGAAAAGCTATTAAAATCTATATAACTGCCTAGGCAATCTCTGTCACCTGCCAACAGCCCTCCTGCCAGGTGCCTATTTGATTGAGAACTTCTCCCATGGGGAGCTGCGCTAGGGACACTTTCCGTGAAGCACACAGGTAGCAGCAGAGCATGCATCTCAGGGCTTCTCTCTTTTTATTGTTTTCCAGCAGCAGAAATTTTACTGGAATTAGTTTGTGTCTTGTCTGTGACATACTGAGCCTCTGGGGTTTTTTTTCTATCAAGGCTATCTGCTGTCTTACTCTGTATGCTGCTGGACCTTGGGGTTTGTGGCACAAGGCTCCTTCCCATTGGCTATAGCAATTACTTTGAACATTTAAAGCAGACACAAGTGAGCCAAGAGAGAACCTGTAGGAGATGTCATGGCTGTGAATGTCAGCTCCCCAAAGTTTTCTTTCCGGAATCCAGGAAACTTTCCTGCTACAGAAGGATTTTGGCACTTTTAAGGGACACAAAGCAAGGGATACCTCCCTACCACGGCAGGACTCCTTGCATGGGTAGTTCTGCAAATCCACCTTTCCTCTCTAAATAAAAGACCTCTCCCTTTGGATCACTTAGTTACCGTTCATGATATTATTGACTAATTTTCTTTTGACTGTGCACTATGTGCTGCCCCATCCTCCTTTTCATTAACACATAGGCTCAGAGAAAGGGCGGAGATTCAATAGCAAAGTCCCAGTCAACGTGGGAGAGGAAGGGAGCATTGAGGTTGAACCTGGAAAGACTAAAGGATCTGTTGCGTGAAGTGAGATTTATTGTGCTTTTGCCTTAGCACAGACACTCTGGGTCCTTCACATTGATGTGGAGAGGATCATCTGACTGTGGTTTTAAAGTGGCATCATTTAGTACAGCAGAACTACTTCAAGTAAAGACTCTATGTGGAGCACTTGGCTACTCTGCTTCACTCCACAGGCAACAATGCGTTAGCCCTATCCCCTGTGATACCTCTTCAGGCTGAACCGGGCACCAGTTTAGTACAGAGAAACGTTACAGAGCAACTGAATATGAACATTTTTTTTTTTCCTTTCATTCAAACAGGCTTTACTGAGCACCCAGAAAAAGCTGAGAACTTTGGTCCCAAATTTCACCTTCAACCTGGGCTTCTCAGGGAAATTCTACCACACAGGTAAGCCCCTGGCACCCCTCCATCCCAGCACCTGCATACAGCCCCCATGTTTGTGTTTTTGTGTGTGTGTGTAATGCATCAGAGCATGCTTCTCTGTTGGAACCACTCAGCATTGCAGGGGATTAGCCACTGCTTTGAAACATTGAGCCCCTCTTCTGCCTTTTGGTTTTGCACTTCCTTTTCTGCTCTCTGTAGGTACAGATGAGGAGGATGAAGGGGATGACATGCTGCTGAAACACAGGAAGGAGTTCTGGTGGTTCCCTCACATGTGGAGTCACATGCAGCCTCATCTTTTCCACAATGTCACTGTGCTGGCTGAGCAGATGAAGCTTAACAAACAGTTTGCTGTGGTAAGGGGCATCACAGTTTATTTACTTTACAGTACTAATCCTTAAACATTTTTCCCCTGGTATAGCTGTTCAAACCCCACTGAACCCAAATACTAGTCTAGTAATTAAGCTGCATTTAAGAAAGGCAGTTCTGAAAATTTAAATTGGTGCGTGGCTCCTGCTGTCTTCAGGCAAGAAACACCATTTGCGTGCCTGCCTGTGCAATGGGAAGTGCTTCCTTCACCTGCATGGCCCCAGGCAGCTCCGCTACATTCCAGGGTGCAAATCCCAAGGCTCTTGTTTGCTGAGGTGTGAACCTGTAGCATTACCATCCAAATCCAATTAACTTACAAACTCTGGCAGTGAGAAAGCATTCCCTTTTCCATCCTTATTTGCTGTGGTTTTGTAAGGAAGTCACCTGGTTGGTAGTAAAAAATGTTCTGTGTGCTAACAGCCCTACTTCTGGCCTCCCCAGACAGCGCTGAAGGAAGTTACTTATCTAGGAGGTCCAGGGGAAATGCCCTGGCTTTTTGCAGAGGAGGGGGAAGCCTTGAACATCCTGCATTGCTGGAACAATGTCTGTTTGATGCTTACAGACCAGAGTTGAATATAGCGTACACGTTTCTCTGAAAATAAATGTCCTCTTCACCTCTAGTTTGGTTCTTGTGATGGTAATCCCCTTGGGAATAGCAGGCTGCTGTCTTGTGTTCCCATGACACACACAGATTAGGAACGATCTTGAATTCAGAGCACAGCTGCAGCATTATAGAAACAATTTATGCTTCTCCTTTCCCTGGTTAAGTAACAGTGCAGTCTTTTGCAAAGAGAGACAAAGCACAGAACACAATTACACATATTTAATGTAAAACAGGCTAGCAGTGGGAAGGAGAAGGTTGTTGCTTCATTTAGGGGCTCTGGTTTTATTGTACACCACCAGGGCAGAGCTGTCATCATTCATATTGGTACCAGAACCACATAGTGGAATTAAAAACCATGAAATTCAGGTATTTCCTATCATTTTAGTATAGCTCCAGGCCCCATATCTTCACCCTCAACAGTGTCTTGCTTCATGTCTGCTTTTCTTTGAATTGCTAGAGACAAGACAGATCCCAGTTGTCGTCTTCCTTTCCTTCTGTATCAGTTAAGGAAATTTTGTTTTCTTCCTCTAGTGACTCAGATCTAGGCATTGTGGGAGTGAGATACATCACTTAACAGCATTGATTAGTTTGTAGTAACCAAGGAGCCTCACCTGAGGCTTGTGAATTAATCTGATTTGTCACACTTGCAAGCTACAAGACCGTTCTTACAGCAGCTGTTAGCAGTGCTGAATGTCCTTGTTGATACAGAATCACACTTATGTTTCTATAGATGCATAAAACAAGAAGTACAAGCAGCATTTCAGGCTTCCCAATCCAGAGGGTTTTCATGTTGCTCTGTCACCTTGCTCCAACTTGGAGTCTATTGCTAAATATGACCCTTATTAAGGATATTAGTTAAATATTGAATGATCAAGCTGCACATTCTGCTTCCAGGAACATGGGATTCCCACAGACTTGGGCTATGCCGTAGCCCCCCATCATTCTGGGGTTTATCCTGTCCACACACAACTCTATGAGGCATGGAAATCCGTTTGGAGCATCCAAGTAACGAGCACAGAGGAATACCCACACCTACGGCCTGCCCGGTACCGGCGTGGATTCATCCATAATGGAATCATGGTGAGCACAGCTGTGCAAGCAGAGCCCACTTCCCTGCCCAAGGGATAGTTTCCCAGTGACCTCCATCAGAGACATTAATCTTAATATCACCAGTGTTTCCAAAATCATTAAGTCAAGCAAAGAGAAAACACTTGGCTAAAGCAAGTTTCTATGTTTCTCAGTACAATTCAGAGGTCAGTACTGAACAGAGAGCAAAACCAAGCACAACAAGACTAAACTGAGATCCCACTGACTTGTTCGCACTGCGATGAGTAAATGGTTGGGAGGAATATCAAGAGAGTCCTCTGAACCTATGTCGCTTATGTCCCTTACTCTTTATATTGATCCACAGAGTGCTGCTTTGACACATTCACGTGTAGATTCTGCTGCATCTGCCTCTTATCTAACTTTGCTTTTCTCTGATATTGCCAGGTTCTGCCTCGACAGACCTGTGGTCTTTTTACTCACACTATCTTCTATAATGAATATCCCGGTGGCTCAAAGGAGTTGGACAAGAGCATTCGCGGTGGTGAACTCTTCCTGACAGTGCTTCTGAACCCAGTAAGCTCATCTGAAAGGGGAATCAGTGCACGGGTGTCTCAGCTTATGTGCCTGATGTGGGACAGAACTAGATCCTGTGGGAGATTCAGTATAACCACCCATCACGGTGTGGGTATCTCCAGTGGGATGCTAAGGAGATGTGAAAAAGAGGGCCAAGGAAGTACCTCCTAGTTAATGCTGCTTTGCTTTACACACTGCCAAGGAAGCATCGGTATTGAGCGTTGTCAAGTGCAACACTCTGCAGATAGAAACTAGCCAGGGTGACATGCTGAGCATGACCCAAGGTAGAGTGAGTGTTACCTCGACTGCTGCATCTTCATAAATCAGAAGTGAGGTGTGTCTTGGCTCCTTCTGTTCCCCACACATCTGCTGCCTGTTGGCTCCTCCCCTAGCTCGCTGATGAGTTTTGTTCAGAATAATTGCTTTCTCTGGGCTTCGTTATGGAGTGTTCTCCCCTTTCTTTCAATAGGTATACACTTGAAACAATTTCTGCCTGCTTTTTTTGTGATGCATTTTTGTGAAGGCATTTTTGGAAGATCTGGGTCTGACACAGGTGTTTCTTTTTCCCTTTCAATACTTGACAGTTCAGTCAAGCCACCAAGCTAATGTAGTACCTTCAACACCCTGCAGTCCCTTCCCAGTTCTTAGCCATGGATGGCAAATGACTTGAGTTTCTCACTTCCCACTGAAGCTGGGAAGATGTACTAGGTGGCAAGAGACACAAAAAAAGCAGTCATTTTTAGAAAACCCTGAATGGATAGAATTAGGAGATGAAGCTTTGTAGTCCTCCCCAACCACAGATCACACTCGCTCGCATTCCTGCTTGTTGGCTGCAGCAGGAAGACGTGCTGCTCTTTCTGATTGTATGGTAACTTTCTCAATTCCCCACCTGAATTTGTTTCTTACTAAAGCTGATTTGGCACCTGTTGTCCTCTCTTTCTCTGAATGGACATTGCCCTGCCAGGTTTAGATAGTGATTTTAGAATTTCTAAGTCTATGGCCACTCTTGAATATAATGATTAATCTCTTCTTTTCTCATGACTTCCAAATTTCTACCTTCTTACTTCTCCTTTATACATCTTTTCCATCAGTGCCTGAGTATGGGAAAGAAGCCATGCAAGCAGATCTGAGAGAAAGTGGGTTGTTTCTGACTAGCTTCCTAGGTAGGAACCTTGGAGTACTGGTCCCAGTCATTGAGTACTTGTTTGTCGGATTTGTCATGTAACATCAGTGGCTCTGCTCACCGTGATGTTTTGTTTCATTCCCGACGCCTTTTGCATCTTGATTGCAGGGTTGAATATGCAGCTTTAGCCACCTTTGGTTGGGGCGGTAGAGGCTCAGTGAATCAGAAAATCAAGCTTTTTCCCTTAATGAGCTCAATTTTTTCTTGTCTCTTGCTTTTCCTTGCGTTTTGTGCCTCTCTATTTCTAGCAGTAGAACTGTGATAATGAAAAGACCCTCACAGTGTGCTCTGGGTGCATCACACAAACAGGCTGTAGTTTACAAACAGGCCCTGTGTTTCTGAAGGGTTAGCCTGTGACCAGCTCTGGCTTGGTCTATGATGTGCAGAGGGTATGGGTCTGTAACAGCACTAGCTAAAAAACTGTAGGGGTTAATACTTCCAGGTCTGGAAGCCAGCCTTCCATCCCCGAGGTCTGGAAGCCAGCCTTCTGTCCCTATTGCCTGAGACAGAATCGTTATCTTTACACACAACACCCAAATATACCTGCTTAATAAAAATCTGTAGTAAGGAGAAGGCTATTCTTTGCATTTCGTATGGAGTGATTGGTCAGATGGAAAGAAACTGCTTTCTTTTCTGTGACCATTGCTTTTTTGGGCTTCTGTTCCCATATGTTGGGTGAATTCCACCTTGTCCCACTTCGTAATTGTCAGATCTTAAAGAATGTCTGCAGAAATAGCCACTGTGAAAATTAAGAGCTTTAGGTTTCTCTTGGAAAACCAGTTGCCAGACTGTAATCCAGAGATCATTGCTGGTCTAGGAGGCTGTGCCAAGGAATTTATAGAAAAGTAGTTTTTAGAGCAACCCATTAAAATTTGCTGATAAGCATGTGACGGTCAAAGCAGCTGGCAGTGATCTGTGATCCAAAAAGTTTGGGAAGATTGTGCTCTGGTACAGGATGAGCTTATTTGCCTGTTGGTTCTTCCTGGTGACTTTTAAAACTCTTTCAGGCGTCTTCTGATGCTTCCGATGTTTACACTTTTGCTTCCTTTTGGCAGTGGAGCATTCCTCTCTCTGTCAGCAGTGGAGTACTGTGCTCTAAGCTCCTCTTCATTGCTCGTGTTTGCACAGTGACTCAGACCCTTGCATTCCTCCCCTCGCTGATAGAGCCATCTCACGGAACTGATAGAAAGCTGGCCAGCCCCGCAACCCCAGCAGTGATCCGGAGCAGGCTTGGATCAGGCTCTTCCAGTCCTTTTTGGTGCTTCCAGCTCCCTTTCAGTGGATATACGCATGCAGGAGTCTCCAAGCCTGTGTGCATATGATTAACTCCACAGTGCAAACAGAAGATGTTTGATCTTCTGACTAGTGAACAAGGTCTGATGTCAGGAAGGAGAATAGCTGTTGATGTTCCGCAGACAGGCTGCTGTGTGCCCTATCGCTATTTCCTAGAAGCAAAGGGCATCTTTATGATCACTTCTTACAAACACTTTTGCTCACGCTATGCAGCAGGTTACTGCTGTGCCCACAGCTGCTTGTTACGTATTGCAAGGATGCATACCCTCCTGTTTTCTGTATTCTAGGCTCTCTGTGAGCTTTCTTCTCATCTTAACTCAGTGTGAAGGAAGGGAAACCATGGCATGCTGACAGTGGAAGGGAGGGGAAGAGGAGGGAGGTATTACTACCAAGCCAGTCCCCGGACTCACTGGGTGTGGATGGAAGGGAGAGATGGGACTTGAGTGTAGCCTGTGTCAGAAGTAGTGCTCAGAGCTGTTTTGGCAGCAGTAGCTGTGACGAGGCAGAGCAAGCTGCCAGACCTTGTTAAACAGTGCATGTGTGTTACAGGCCGTGATTGCACGCTCAGAAGTACAGGGAAAAGGCTCTTCGGTTGGGCTTGTCTTGTCTTCTAAATCCAGTTGATCAGGACTGTTTGCAGGTGACAGCATTACCTGTGTGAGCCATTTTACCAAATGTAGTCAGTCTTGAGACACAGTTGCTAACCTGGATCACATGCAGGCTTTTCTTATTCTGGAAATCTTGAAGGGGCCCCGGGTGGTGACCGGTGTCCTCTCTGCTGCAGTACTTGGTTTATGCCAGATGCTTCAAGCAGCAAATATTTTCTTCTAAATGTTTCACTAGCAAGTCAAAGGGATGAGCCACCCTTCGCTGTCACACCACCTTCCTGGTGTCTCCCAGAAATGGACAAAATGGAACATGAGACACATCCTTTTACCGCCTTATGTGCTCCATGGCATGGCCCTACACTTACACAGAAGATCTTTCTGTCCTTTGCTCTGTGTTGTATTTAGCACATCCTTTCTACAGAACAGCACCAAGCACACACTGCTCTTTGAAGTGTAGGTGCCAGAGCCTGTCTGGCAGGGCCTCTCTGTCAGCTCAGTAGGAAACCAGAAGTGAAGAACTCGCAGGCAGACTAATGTGATAAATCTTTTAACTCCGCTTACTCTCTGCATGTCCCAGAGTCCTACCATTGTTTTCTGTTGCTTACCCAAAGACTCTGGGGTGTGAGCACCTTATGGACAGGATTAAATTCATTTCTCAGTGTCTTGGGGATGGCTCATGCACAAAGAGCTACTATCTGTCAGTACCTCTTGTCGCACTGAGACCAGTCTGTGGTGACACTGGGCAGAAAACTGATTTCAGACCTCCTGAGTGCCAGCAAATGTCTTCATCCCAACACCATCTGTCTCCTGCTTCCCCCTTTTTGCTCCTCCCCTGCTGTGAGTGGGAAAGCCATTCTTGCCCCCTGCCAGGGAAGCCTGTTGTTGCCTGCTGACCTTACCTGGCATCATCGGGATTCAGCCCTGAACTGTGCAGCAATGGGTGCCCCTACTGTGACTGAGGTCTCTTCCCCTCCCTGCACTAGCAGACACTGGACGGAGAGTGCTAAATCATCCACACAGTCATTCTTCCATTGGCCTTAGTGTTCTGCTTTTGTTCTGCTAACTTCTAGCCGTGGTGTGGTTTGTGTCTGGCAAAGTGCTGTTGTGTTACAGGCACTGGGATGCCCAATTCCGTGGGACCTGTCAAAGCCACGCACCAGAGTCAAGCTGACAGCAGTCTTTTGCACTCTCTTCCAAAAGTTAAAATACTGAAAGACAGTAGGCAAATGTATCCGCTTGAGAGAAGAGGTGGCTTGGCAAGGAAGAGATAGCACACCAGCTCCTGAGCACTGCAGTGCTGGGGGGGGCTCCCATGGGTGCTTGGTGCTACTTTGGCCAAGGGTTTACATCCTCAGGTTTGGCAGTATGTTTTTCAGGGGCTGCCTATGCTGAAGGCTCTTGCAAGCTAAAACCTTATCAGGACAATGTCCTAGTGCAATGTCTCTTTGCAGTCCATGTTCAGATCCCCAGGTACGCTTGTTTGTATTTTAAAGTGTGAATTGCCAGTTGTTCCTTTAGACTCGAGATGTTAACTCTGAAGTGAATGAAAGCTGGCAGGCTGTGGACCTAGAAATAACTCCTGTGAAAAGTGTCCCTAATGCTGCTGTGCCCTGGATTGCAAGCATGCTGCCCCTCTCCCTGGCCTGCTCCCCTGCTGTAGCAGGCACTGCAGCTAGCGAGGTTGCCCTGGTTGTGCCTCGGGGAGAGGAAGGGAAGCTCCTCTTCTCCTATGAAAGAAGTTTTGCAAGGTTTTGACTAGGAGGGAGTCACTGACTAATCTTTGTTCCCCTAAATGTCCCAGAGCCACTTGAATGGGATTTTGAAACTGTTCTGGATTCACATCCAGGGCTCAGTTATCACACCCCCACACCATTCCCCAGGGGTTACTGAGAAGTCTGTGTTCCTCCTCTCCTGAGTTCCTTTTGTCTTGCAAGCACTGCATTTCTTTCATTTTTCATCAAAGCAGTGCTGTATCCTGGCAGATGGATGTTTGTCAACACAGACAGCCAGGGCAGTCTGAGATGTGAACAGCCTCTTGCTGACAGTGGAATCAAGCTAGGAGGAAGCAGTACTGTTACCTGATTTACCAGTATCTCATGTCTTTCCTATTTTCAGATCAGCATCTTCATGACCCACCTGTCCAACTATGGGAATGACCGTCTGGGACTGTACACTTTTGAGAGCCTGGTCAAGTTTGTGCAGTGCTGGACCAACCTTCGCCTGCAAACACTGCCTCCTGTCCAACTTGCAAAAAAGTACTTTGAAATCTTTCCCCAGGAGAAGAATCCCTTGTGGCAGGTGAGAAGGCAGCTTTAACCGCTCCTAGAGGTTTTCCAAGAGGTATGTCCCACATTTAAAGTGTGGCAAGACTGCTGATCCAGAGCACAGAGCGGTAATGCATAAAGGTTTTAGGTTTAACCTTTGTGGCTTGAGGCTGCAAGTAGCAAATCATAAGCTGGAAGGGATGGGGAGTACGAGCAGTAGGACACAGTCAAGGTGTCAGCTTAGGGACAGGGATGGCTGTCCTAAGTGACTGGGGGGCAGGCTTGCAGGCATTTGGGTCATTAAAGGGCTTATATTAGAGCAAGCTGCTGTGAAATGTTAAGTGTGCAAGGAAGAACCCTGTTTGTGCTGGAAGAGCTTGCAGGCACGTTAATGTGATTAATCTTGAAGTAATTTCACACTGCAGAATTCACGTTCATTAAATAAAAACATGCTTATTCCATTTTACCCCAGTGCAGCAGCTCTCTGCATGGTAATGAGCAGATGAAATTAACTGAAGGTGATAGAGTTGTCTGTCTGCCAGAAGTTCACAGATGCTGAGCTGTGCTATCGTGGTGGCCCAGCCCAGCATGGCTACATAGGGCAAAGCCTGTGGTTAACACTCTCAGAGGGACTTTGGCTCCCGTGTCAATTTGGAGCTTTTGAAAACCTTACCCCGTGTTTTTACTTAACTCTTCTTGATGCCTGGCAGCATGACTGTGAAGTGTTCTTCATATGCTAATAGCATTTTCCCTAGAGGACTGGCCTTCCAGCTTACCCTCCCCTTTCCATTAGCTCCTGTGGTAATGCTTAATCCCATCTCTTGTGCTGCAGAATCCCTGTGATGATAAGAGGCACAAGGATATCTGGTCCAAGGAGAAAACATGCGATCGACTCCCCAAGTTCCTCATCGTGGGACCTCAGAAAACCGGTAATGTGAATACTTTATCTAACAATAGATTGCAGCTTTCATCTCATTCCTCCAGAGAGGAGAGCTGGAAAGGTCTGTGTTGTAGGTCTGTATGGCTGCCCTTTGTGCAAGCTGCCAAATGGCTGCAGAGGACATTTCAGAGAATCTCAGATTTGTTCTAACCTAAATCTGGCAAGTCCATCAGTACTTCGCGCCCTGGCGCTTTGCTTGGCTCAGTCCTGATTTGCAGGGAAAAGCCCTACCTGCAGAGTTGTGTTTTGGCTTTTCCACATAAACTCAGAGAAACTGTGACCTTTCTCAGTGTGTCACAAACATAAGCTGTCAGCAGGACTAAATGCACACGCTTAGCAAAGGTTACGATGAATGTCCCCTGGTGCTTTTATTGCGACAGATCTGTGTACCCACTGCACGCTCCATGTCACTGTCGGTGGGAGGTAGAGATCCTCTTTTGTCTGACCTCTGTCACCACTTCTTTAACTGCTGTGGCATTGTGGTTGGCAGTGACGTGGCTGTATGTACTGTCCTGAGGAGTCCCTTCTAGGCTGAAGAGAGCAAAATCACCTCAGCCTAAGCCATGTCTTCAAACCTTGGCTTTCTCTGTAGTGCAATGAAACAGCAGCTGCCAGTCATGCACGGCAAATGGTGATCCTGGCCTTGGGAGGAAGCTTTTCCCAGCCAAGCTGCTGTCTCCTGCCTGTGTCACTGTGAAGCTCTGTTGGCGTGCGTGTAGCATGGGCCTTTCTGTATCACGGCCCAAGCTGCTTGCAATGGCACAGTAAGAAAACCCTTCTTTCGGCTGATTTATTGGCCTGCTGGAGGCCTACAGCTGTGTGCTGGGCAGGATTACTGGGTTTGGCTGGGTAAAGGGAAAACATCTACAGCAGAAGCAGGCCAAGGCATCTCTAGCTGAATTCTTACCCAGGGACACTAATGTTGTCCCTAGCACATCTCCTTCCAAACACGTGATGCTGTCCTGCTGTGCCCAAGCCACCTCCCATTTGGCAGGTATGGGTTCTGCCACGTGACAGTGTGGCTGTGCCACCAGGGAAGAAAGGTGTGGGGGTAGCCCAGCCATGGTAAGAACACAAGATAGCTGACATGGGTGACAGCTGTCATGCTAAGGAGGTGATTTAAATCAGCTGCATGAGCTGAAACGTGGGATTGAACCGCTGAGTCAAGTGCAATCCCAAAGTGCTTGGTGTCGCTGCTCTTGTAATGTGCGTGAGTTAAGGGGTTAGCAGTTCATGGTTAGCCAGGCATGGTAGGAGTGTGCCCACTTGGGGACTGTTTTTTGCAGTGTAAAGCCTTTCATTCAGCCAAGCATTATGTGTGACCCTGGTCCCGTTAACTGGTTCCTGTTGCAGGCACAACAGCTGTGCACTTCTTCTTGACCATGCATCCAGCTGTCACTAGTAACTTCCCAAGTCCATCCACCTTTGAGGAGATCCAGTTTTTTAATGGACCCAACTATCATAAAGGAATCGATTGGTAAGCATCCTGATGGGTGTTCTTCTGCGATAAAGTGTGCCCATGTTGTCTTCTCCTGAGTCTCTCTGTATGTCCACCTCAGCCACCTTAGTAGCTTCTCTATTCCTGAACAGCTGTTTTCATTGCTATTGCTCAGTGCATGTTCTCTGTTTTCCTGCTAACTCAACAGCTTAGTCCCAGGTGCAGGACAGGTAGTTTCTGATTTTAGTGACTGTTCACCAGGAGATTTCTAGGCATGATTTAGCTTTAAAAATTCAGTCTTTGTTGAAAGCACCGCTGTCATGAGGTTTCTTCTCCTTTGACATGCAAAACAGACAACAATGTACTTATTAAAAAGTTCTTCTTGGTTTCCGAGTTAAGACACATAGTACAGAGGGGACAACCTCCCTGCTGTTGTTCTGGGCCTTTTAGACTTAGAGCCATCACTGCATTCCTTGCACTGGCTCCAGTGTCCACATGCATACCCTGATCTTTACCTGTGAAAGTATGCAATTATGATAAAGTGTTTCCACCTGGCAGGGAAATACTAGTGTCACTGTGGCACTGTTATGCCACTATGTTTCTAGGCAGAGAAATTTTAAAGGTGTTTCTTGCTTGGAGCATTAACTTTGGTACTGCACTCCTTCACGCGTGGCTCTGAGGGACAGCTGTGTGGCAGTAAGGCATTCTGCCATGGGATTTCTTTGTGTGTGAGCTGTGGGAGATTTTGTCTGACTTCTCCGATTGTTTAGAGGACTGTTGAAAAGATACTGGAAGGAGGTTGGTACTTGAGTGAAGCTCACATGAGTCAAGCGCCACAGAGCAGTTGTACTAGCTGACAGATAGGCCTAGAAAGCGTAGGCTTTTATGTATATCCCCTGGAAAAGTCATCAAACTTGATTTGAGTGTAGCATCACATGCAAGAGGAGAATCTTTGTGTTTAGCATGGAATTTGAGTTCATTGTACAGCCTAAATTTCAGCAGAGACCAGTCTTTCAGTGCTTTACAGAGCCCTGTGCCCGCATTACCCTCTACCCTACCATTACTCAAATGTCTTACAGTTTCCATGTTACTAATTTGACACGCTCCTGTGAGGCAGAGCAGAGCTCTTGACCCTGCGTCTCGGCTATGGGCTGAGGTACAAAGAGGCAAATGATTTAGATGGGTTTAAACAAGCGGTCAGTGGCAGGGCAGGCAGCTGATTCTGGCCTTACTGTTGGACAAAACCTCTTTTCTGCTAGAGCTTGCAACTAGTCCCTTACCCTCAGCCTTTTCCTTCCACTGCCCGAGGACTTGGGGAACACACTCTCAGCAAAATACTTTCTTACCCTTTTATCATCTCCAACTTTCTATCTTGTGCTCCACCACCCCTTTCCAAATCATGCCTCTGCTAGCTCTGCACCCGTTGCCCATTCATTGCATTACGGGGGGCGGGGGGCAGGGGCAGTTGTTTTGTGAACTGTGTCGTGTGCCATTTCTTTGTGGGGCCATGCTGCTCACCAGCATCCCGTCTGTTTGGCAGGTACATGGAATTCTTTCCCATCCCCTCCAATGCCAGCACAGACTTCATGTTTGAGAAGAGTGCCAATTACTTTGA
The DNA here is from genome assembly GCF_030936135.1 of Gavia stellata. Taxonomy (NCBI): domain Eukaryota; kingdom Metazoa; phylum Chordata; class Aves; order Gaviiformes; family Gaviidae; genus Gavia; species Gavia stellata. Next base: position 17,719,768 of record NC_082602.1, read on the forward strand.
CACAGAGGTGGTACCAAAACGTGGTGCAGCCCTGCTTCCTCGAGCCAAAATCATTACTGTTCTGATCAACCCTGCTGACCGAGCCTATTCGTGGTACCAGGTAACTGCCCTGCACTGTTCTGTGGGTGAGGCCAGAGAAATGGTCCAGTGGGGTGAGGCCGAAAGCCTGGGCCAGAAAGCCATGGATCCATTTCCATAAGGGGGCCAGGGGAGAAGGTGCAGGCTGCCTGCAGAGTGTGGACAGTTACATACAAAGGTATTGGTGGGTGGTTGTGACGAGTCAGTGGGGTCTGCACAGAGATGTGTAAGGTTGAGTTTTCTGTTCCTGCTCCTAAATTCAGCTTATGTTTTTCAGCACCAGCGTGCTCACAATGACCCTGTGGCGCTCAATTACACCTTCTACCAAGTGATCTCTGCAAAATCCCAGGCCCCTCAGGAACTGCGCAACCTGCAAAGCCGATGCCTGCTTCCTGGCTGGTATTCAACTCACCTAGAACGCTGGCTAACGTACTACTCCTCTGGGCAGGTAGGAGGTTTGGCAGTAGAGGCTCTCTTGGAGCCCCTTGTAGGTTTAATGGAGAGGAGAGGAGAACAAATTGTAACACGTGTACGTGCTCTCCCTGCCCCACGTTTTTTTCATTTTGCCTTATGTCTTGTCTTTTGGAACAAGAGCCACTACTTGCTTCCTCCTGTTATGAGCTGATAAGAAATCAGGCTTGGTTACTGCAATTTTGCCCTTTATTGTATATGTAAAAGTAAGTGAGTACAAGAGGATACTGTGGTCTCCCTGAGAGCTCCACAATACTGAGAAGTTCAGCAAGACCAGCAGTGTTAGCACTCCCTTCCTTGCATCTTGGCAGCCTGCAGCCCAGGGACCCTCTTCAGGCCGAGTAGGTGTTCAGCTACTTGCTATGGTTTCATTGCTCTAAAGAGAGGCTCTTGGACTCTGCCACTTGTTAGTTCCCATGTTGTGAAGCCTTTAGCTGTTTGCTGAAGGGAAATTTCAATGCAGAGATGTTAGGATTCTGTGTTTTGTGTATAAACTTGCAAAAAGTCAATTAATAGACAACATAGGCCATTTCTGTGTCTAAATTCCCAAGAAATTTATAAACTGTCTAATATATTGTGAGTCAGGATATGTTTTTTCAAGTTCCTTTCTGCTGCTGGGGTTATCCTCAGACAGTCTATAATCCAGCAGAGTCTTATAATGTCCATTTAGTCTCTTATTCTCTGCCAAAGCAGCAGCCTAAACTGTACACGATAGATCTGCCAAGACTAAGAGAGAGATGGGAAAATATTCTTGGGTTCATGTCTCATTGCCTTACTATTCCTGGAGGTTACTGCTGTGAGGAATGATAGAGCCAGACACACCATCCTTGTACTTGCTATGGGTCAGGGTCTCCTACCTTCCCTAAACTTCAGTTTATGTGACTATTTTTCTATTGTGTTCTTTGGAATATGTAATTTATTAGCACAAATGTCATTCATTATTGTCTATCATACACGTAGCAGGAGAATAATCATAGTTTACAGAAGAATACTTAGCACAATGGCTGCTGACATCTAAAAAGAATACATGAGGTTTCCAGAGACACTCTATAAATCCTGCTACTGCTGCGCCTTAATGCTCAGTTACATGGGGTGTGGCCAAAGGCAAATGTATTAAGCAAAGCTTGTCATGACCTAATGTCTTACAGTATTTGTGGCCTGTATCATAACTTCTGTCTGTGGTGGCAAGTAGGCCACATCCCCCCACTGTGTTGCTCTAGAATAAACAGGCTTTGGCAGCCTTTACTCACAGGCACAAAGGCCGGGGGCAGTTTTGAGATCCAGGAAGCTCATGGGTGTCATTCAGCACAAGCTGTCAGAGGCTAAGGTGGCTGCTGTCTTTTCAGCTTCTCATTGTGGATGGTCAGGAGCTGAGACACAACCCTGCCTCTGTAATGGACAACATCCAGAAGTTCTTGGGAGTTACGCCGCTCTTCAACTACACCCAGGCCCTCAGGTAGGGAAATGGGTTTTAGGAAGATGCTTTCTTAGCCAAATGTGATACTAATAAGCACTTGATTAGAAGAATGCTTCTTATCTCTGACTACAAAACATGCCAAGGTTTCAGAGGTATGCCTAACTCTAACATTAGGTTCAGATAGCATGAGGTGCTACGCTAAGATTGGAATTGTAACTTAGTCTTTCCAGAAATGTTAGGGGAAGGGGTGTTTTTTGACACTGTCCTGGAGAAGCATGAAGTTGCTCACAGCAGTAACTATGATGTTTTCCATTTGGTCTTTGTGGTTTCAGAAAAGGGGCTGGAATTATTAGCACTCCTTATGCTTTGTGTTATATCTGACAGAAAGTAGAGGAAGTATGATAAAAACTATGTGACAGGGCTGCTCATATCTTCAACTAGATGGAGATTAGGGACACATCACACAGTTTTGAGGTAAAGAGCCTATTATTACAGAAGACATGGATTGGACAGGTGCCCAGCACTATGTTAGGAAGTGTTAGCAGAGGCACTACTTCACTTCTACTAAGTTGAAGGATGTTACTCAGCCATTACTGTGATCTTGCCCACAGTGCAAGTGCAATTAATCTGAATAGATTGAGTGCTAGCTGAAGGTGAACTGTGGCCGTTACCAGCCTTCAGTTGAAACTCTGCAAGCCCACTGGAGATCCTGAATATTGCTCTTTGCAGCTGAAACCAGTGTTTTCACATCTCCTCTGCTATCACAGCCTATGCTAGCTGAGGGTAGTGGGGGGTGTGGGTTGCATACAGCAGCTGCCCTGTTCTTTAACAGTAAAGAGAGGGGAAGCAATTCAGTTCTTTTCCTACAGTTGTCTTCCAAGGGGGTGGCACATGGCTCCCCAGGGGAGGGCAGATTTAGAGAAATGTCAGATTACTTGAAAGCCTTACTTGCTGAAGCACATGTCATGATGGTAAATGGACTATGTACAGTAGTGGTAGTGGCTGGTATCCTTCAACCAGGGTCAGAAAAGAAATGGTATTGGTCAGCTTGTCTCAGAGTTTGGTAGAGGTACTTGCTCAAACCTCAAGCTCACCTTTGGCCCATTGAGGGAACAGGACCAACAAGACCAGGTATGGTTCCCAGCATTGCCTTATACCTCTGTTTCAGCAAGAGAAGAAACACCAATACTTTAAACAGTCAGGGGATTCTCTAACACTTTTCAACTACAAAGAGGAGATTTAAAAGAATTTACATACACTAAAAGATTGATTATTATTCCCACCTGCCCCCCCCCGCCCCGCAAGCTTAACAGACAGATATTGTAACACCGTATTACCTCTGAACTTTGCATAAAGCTGAAACAGTCGTGGTTGTAACGGATTTCTTGTCAAAGTAGTCAAGTGCTAAAAAAACCCACAAAACTGAACCAATACCATAAATAAATAAAACCTAACCCAAATTTTTAAAGCATTGAAATGGGAAATACCTATAGAGCTACTTAATTTCTGCTGCTACTAATTGGACATGTGACCAATCTTTTAAAGACAAGTGTCCTTTTCAGATTTGATGAAGCAAAAGGATTTTGGTGCCAGCTGCTAGATGGAGGAAAGATTAAATGCCTAGGAAAGAGTAAAGGAAGAAAATACCCTGATATGGATTCCTCGGTGAGTCACTGTCTCAAATCTGTTGGTAGCAAGAGATGTAGAAACATCCTAGCAAACCAACCTCTATTTTCCTACCACCTATGTCCTAGATGACCTATGGAACATGTGTTGAGGGTAACATTTTCTTTCACGCTAATGTGGTCTGTATTTTCCACACAGTCACGACTGTTCCTAAGAGACTTCTACCGGGAGCACAACATTGAATTATCCAAGCTGATGAACAGACTTGGACAGCCCCTTCCAACCTGGCTCCGAGAGGAACTGCAGAACTCCAGCTGGAGCTGAGAGGGACTCCCTTGCCCCCAGCGCCACTGGGATGTGTGGTGCTCCAACGCATGCTATGATGCCATCTCTTGTCAAGCCAAAACAAGTGGACAAATGAGCAGGGGCAGAAAATGTGCATGTGGAGCCTTTCCCCACCCTTGGGAAGGGCTGCTGCCTCTGACAGTGCCCTGGGGCATGGAGTGCAAGTCACATTTTTGAGTATTAATGGTGTGTTACATTTTGACTTTTACTTACAGGAAGGATTTGGAATGCCTGCCCTACTTTGAGCAGAGGAGAGAGCACGGTTAACACTTTATGTTTAAATTACTCTTCTCGGTATATGAAACAGGCACTAGCTGGAGGGTTAATGTGTTACTCCTCTGAGTCCAGAAGTAAAGACTTAAGAGGTAAGCTATTGAGCCCACTGCTGAGAAGAGCAGCAGCTTAATAAAAGGGGAATCTAGTCCAGTGAACCCCAGCTTTGATCCAGTAGTCTATTTGGCAGCAGCAAGGTATAAGAATGCCTTGTTCCTCCCCATGCAGACTACAGTGGCCATGATCATTACTTACAGTGCCACTGTGTGTGGCTGTTGGGGACTGCACCTTCTTAGAGACAGATGTAACAGACATAAGATTGCCTCTCCTTATCTGCAGCATTGCTGGTGTGATAAGGTGTCCAGTGACTGGTCAATGGGCAGTGGGAGATAAGGCAAAGCTGCAGCTATTGACATGCAGAATTGATTTGTTATCCTAGGGAAAAGGTTGCCATATGTGGCAACATGGCAAGTATTTCTCTGCAGGGACTTTAGACATTTCAAAAGATAACCAAGGAGCAGTATGGCCCCTTAAGAGCACTCTGGAGGCATGTGTTAGTGCAGCACAGCAGCTTGGGGAGGCAAAGCTCAGGTATCGTAAAACAAGACTGATACAGCTGAAAGCAGACAATTCAGTTCCCCATGTTTGATCAGCTTAAAAAAAAAAAAAACATTTTTTCTCTCCAACAGCTCCAGGGCCCCTACCATATATGGTGATAGCTAGCACCTGATTTAATCCCCCTGCAGTCCAACAATCCAAGGAAAAAAGCAAGAACAGTTAAAAGTAAATATCATTCAGATATAAAGGGAAGGCTTGGAGTTAGAAGTGGTTTCCTGTATCCAAAAGGGGCTGTTTAGTTTACTACTCCTGCACATAGTCAAGTAACTGCACTAAGGTGCTTTGCCTCCTCCTGCAGTTGCTGGGTAATTATTCTCAGAGGAAATCCTCCATCGTGGTTGTACATGTTCTCCTTTGCTGCGCCATGGGCTTCTGGAGTTGTGTGGGCTATCATCCCTCCCTCCCGGGCACAGATGGTCCTTGGAGATTGCTGCAGTTCCAGAGAACAGAGAGGCAGGATCCATATGAACACAGATTATGGAAACTTCCCCAACTGTCATGAGCTCCTTTTCTCCTATCCAGAGAGAGGTTGCTTTAACCAAGTTTTTCCATTGAGCCTTAGGTATTGTGTATTTCTGAATGAATGGTGCATTTACCATTGTATGTAAATGTATATAGTATGCAATATAGTATTTTATTTCACATGCCCTTGGAAAGGGTTATTTTGTGCAGCCAAAAAAAAAGAGGACAGAAAGACTAGAAACCCCTCTCTCACTCCTGTTAGAGAGAAGAACCTGACTTCCTGCACTGGATTCATGTATAGCATCATTCACATTGAATGATAATGAAATTCTTGGCTCTCGAAGCTGAGCACAAGTGTCTGAATAAAGGCTAGAAGTAGTAGTAAGTGGAGATTCAATAAATGTACTACTTATTTTTCTTCTTTGTGATGATTTGGAGTGATGTCATGGACCTTCAGCTGGTAGAAGGGTAAGAAAAACTGACAAACCCAATCCACGCGTTATAGCTGATTATTTGGGAGGGCAAAAAAGGTGTTTAAGTTACATGTATAACAACACAGAAACAATGTCCTAAGGCTTATTTCTCTGCAAGTGCAGCTGTAGGCTTGCAGAAGCTGACACAGCACAGAACTTGTGGTTAGAGATGCTTTCTTACCGGTTTGCACTAGTGATGACTTTTAGGCCATCCCTGGCTACTGCAGTAGTTTCCAGCTGCTATGCTGTGACAACAGAGCTTTGCTGTGCACCTCCTGTCCAGGGAGCAGACCTACAGTAATAAGCAACCTTACATTTGACTGGAAGCAAAATACTGTTTAAATAGTCACAGTTGTGACAGCATTATAAGACAGCCTTACTTCACCAAGCGCTTCACAAATAAACACAGCAGCAGCAGCGCAACTATTTTTACATGCTGCCACAGAAGGAGGAGGATTCCAGGGCCGATGCTATTGATGCTCCATTAAACACAGTTTCCTGCTCTTAAGCCATTACAGGTTGTCACTTACTTACACAATTATTTCATGCTTTACCTTGGACTATGGTACTTCTTTGAGGAGGTGCATTTAAACATTAAAAAATAATCAGGGTACCAGGAATAAATGGTGGGAGGGGCTCACTAAATGTCCGGGTTGATTTACTAGTGATAGTCCTTCACTCAAGGCAGCAAAGGGCACCTGTTTATTCTCATTATTTATTCTTTCCTTCCACCCATTGCTTCATTTCTATGCTCTGCAAGTTCTTACTACTTATGCTAACGGCAAACAAATCACCTGCTGTGGTCAGATGCAAATGTGGGGTGTCCTTATCTGATCTAGCTGATGAAGAGTCATTTTTCAAATCTGGTAACTCCCTCTGACAGCACATTGCTGCAGAAGCTACCCTCTTTCCAGACATCCCTTCAAAGCTGTGGAAACAAACACCCCCTCCTAAGAGAAGCTCATATAACATGAGAAGCTCTGTGATACCAAAAGCCAACAAGAACATCTTTTCCACTAATTACTAGATACTGACCCACTTAAGCACTTACTTACTTTCGCATTACAGACCCCACACTTCATTTTGATAGTGGAAATAAGCCTCATCTTCTTACCTCACTGTTTAGTAACAGAACTTCATGGTAAGCAGCACTTCTAAGACAAGGAAAACAGTAAGCACAAAACATCATCATTACCTGAAAAAGTTTTTGTAACGTATTAGAAATATTTCTGTAGTCTGATGCATAGGAAACTGACCCATTTTAAAAAGGAGTAATTTTACCCAGGTATCAGAAAGGCACATCATGATTGTAACAGAAACTGTAGCCAGGTCATGTCACAGTTCAGAACTGGAAAGGTGCATGAAAGGTTAGAATTGACAAAACAAACAATAGGAAACAACTTTTTTTTTTTTTTTTTTTTGAAGAAAGCTATCAGAATGTGTGTATATACTAACCTCAGAAAAGAAAGCTCTGCATATGAAGCTGGAACTTCTACTCACACACACAACCCCTGTAATTCAAATCAGGAAGGTGCTTACTTAAAAGTAGGCTGCTACCCCTGTCTACTAGGTACAGGAAATACTGGTATGAGTCTCAACTACAGGGTAAAGACCTTTTAAGGGAACTGGGAGAATTTCTCTGTAGGTGGCAGCATGTATCAACTCTACATGAAAAGCTGATTGCTGAAAACTGCAATTTTCAATTGATGACAGCACTGCAAAGGTGCATATTGCTGGCAGAAGCCTGCAGCTCATGGAAGTCAGAATGACACAGAAGAGTCTAGCTATATGAGTCTAACAAGCAACTTGATTAAACTCATCCTGTTGTTTTTCAGCCCTCACACTCAGTAAGAGAATCCTTTGATTCCTTGCTGGTCATTTTGCTGTATCAATAGTAACATGGCAAGAAAAGCAATGACAAACTGGGCTAAACATGCCAAATGAATCTGAAACAAATCTCTTCATCCCCCTTCCTGAATCCTGAGTGTCTGCTGGCTGACAGTGCAGCTGTGAGCAAGACACCTGGACAGTGGCATCTAACACACTCAAGTGTTTCCAGCAGGCTGCCTCAAGCCAGGAATAAAAACCTATCACGCAGTAGGACATTGATTGAGCACTGGTACCTTCTTCTCCAGTTACCAAGGCTTTACCTATGGTTTGTTTCTTCTCCCCTCCTCCCCCCCTCTTTTTTTTTTTTTTTTTTGGGGGGGGGGCAGGGAGAGTAAACACTGAGCATTGTTAAGAGTACAAACTAATGGTTGCCTCAGAAATGCTTTGGAAGCTGGTTTTGCTATGAAAAAGTATTCCTGACACATCATCTCTACTACTCTTGAGACCTATGCAGAAATAATTTATTACTCTTATTTTTGGCTTTAAAGAGTGGTTTTCTTCTAAGACTCAGTTTCTCCCCATTCTCATCTATCTAGTCTTACTGACTTTTCCAGTCTCTCAAAACTGCTTGTAAACAAGTATGTACATAATGGTGTCACCACCCCAGCAGTCTAAAGCCCAGCTCACAATTATTTCACTTTGGTAACAGAAGACCATTAAGTCAGGCTGGTCTCAGAACACCCCCCCCACCCCCACCCCCCCCCCCGAAGTCATTGGAAAAGGTGCATTTCAGGACTGACTGCCTTACTTACAATAACAATGTGTTGATACTAAGGCCCTGCACATCTGCCCTTTAAGCCCCAAACTTCCTGACAAGAATCTCCTGGCTGACTTCTTAAATGAGGCCAAGTAAAGCATGACATAGAGGGAAATGGTGGGGACTCAGTCCCCGTTCATAACGCATGCTAGCTATGTACATATACTATATACAATAGACTTTTAATGCATTTAGAGCATTTTCCCCTTCTTATAGCTCACATCCCTTTCATAGCAATAAAATAATTGTGCAGTGCAGCCTGTGCAGTATTAAGTAGTTATGAATGGTGTAACTGTACACAGGCAACACCAACAAGAAAAAAAGTCACTTGCTTACAGAGCCCAGTCACTGTCTTTATACCAACAAGAAACACTATACAGCAGCGAAGTTACCTTCTGACAGCACACAAAGCTTACACCTGGGTGTTGTTACCCTAAGAAAAAGCATTAACTAGTCAAAGGCTCAAAGGGAAACCCTAGCACAGAATAGCCCCAAGCTGCACTTCCAGCTTTCACAGGTTAATGCCATTCTTGGACAGGTGCCTCCACTGCTCTGCCCCAAGTGCAAGTACCCTTAAAATGGAAACAGGAAGCAGAAGGAAGTTCAAAAGCCACATTTGAATTATGCTGGGGGCAGAGGGGTAGTGAGAGGGAGGTAGTTAGGAAAAAAAAAACCAAACACACAAACAAAACAAAAAAAAGCAGTACTATTTAAGAAAGACCCTCTTTACCATAATCATGTCATATGGCACTTAAATTCAGGCACAGAAAGAGAAAACACAAACTACTCTGAATACACTGTAGTTGAAAGCCATTCACTCTATCAATAGCGCTCAAAAGCAAAGTCATACAACAGTCATGGTCATCAACAAATGCTGAGAAGTCCTCATGGCCCAACCTGCCCTGTCACTTTTTTCAGCTTAGGTGTTTGGTTTTTTTTTTTTAAAAAAAAAGCATCAGTAGCAGACTGTGAACACACTTTTCTACTTTGGCACACTCTCTCCCCAGGTGCATCCTGGAACATTCATTTTAATACCCTGCCCTTCTCTTAATTTGTAGGTAAGAAAAATACAAGGTTCCCAACTCTTATAGAAAACAAGTTCAAATTTATGTCATGTTACAGCTGACCAACTTCTTACACCAGGAGGTGGTGATAAACTTCACGGATATGGACTTTGCTTACTCCATTTCCATTGACTCTGGGTTTTGCAAGGCTGTTCAGTGCACTCCAGCACTGTGTAGCAATAGCCAACCTAGCACTAAATCAGCTGGCAAAGTAAAAGCCTGTATTCTGCTCCAAAGTACAACAGTGCTAGGCTTGATAAAAACCAAGCCCACATAAAGAATTAAAAACCAGTTTAGGTTCAACAACTCCCCAGGAGGCTATTTCTGAATGGGTTCTCAGAGGAGCAAACTACATATCCCAGATAAATATCAATGACAGTAAACAAAACTAGACAGAAACACACTTTTCAGCTAACTCCAGCCATACCTGTTGCTACGCACATTGCTCCATCAGATGACAACTCCAACTCTGCTTGTTCATGGGCTGTAAAGACACTGAAGTCCAAAGGCACATACTGTTCTGCTAACTCGTATTCCTGGAAAGCGCTTCTAAAGGAAAACTTTCACAGGCAAGAAAGATGGTTGTAGGTGAACATGTCCAGAGAGGGAGGAGGGCAGCCAGCCCTCTCGGAGGTTGGCATACCTGATCTACACAGAAAAAGAGTACCTGAAGCACAAGATGTGTTCCAAGGAACAAGGCTTGCAATTACTAAACCCTTTATTTTATCCATTCCATAAGAGCAAAAATCACGCTATTCCTTCCAATGAGCCAAATATCCAAAAGTCCAGATGCAATCTTGGCATGTTTTCTACCAACTACACTAATGCCAAGATTTTACCCCTAAAGACTCAGAAACTATGCAGGGATCAACAGTTTAAGTTCTAGAAATGCTGCTGTCCCAGATATAGGATAAGAGTACATGCAGACACTGCCATGGCCACCCACTAACATCCTCAGGGAAGGGGAGGGGGGAAAAAGGCCCTTTCACTTACAGTACCTCACCTTTATCTTCTCACACCCTCTCCCTTACGTTTTTAATGTATCCCCCCCCCCCCCCCGTGTGTGTGTGTGTGTGTATATATATATATATAAAAGAAAAGAGACACAGAGGGAATGGCCATATTTAAGGAGTTGCTTCTAAGTATACTAACACAGGAGGACCATCTGCTTTTATATGCATGTACTAATCCTTGGACAGAGCATCAAAATGCACATCTATGCACCATGCCAGATTGTTTAGCTGAAGTACCCATGAAACTTTAAGTGCAGACAGTGGGTTAACTCAGAGTGCAAGGCTGCTCTCAGCACACTGCCCTCATTAGGACTATGAAGCAGTTTGATCTTCACCACTAGCAGGACAGTGAAAACCTGCCTACAGGTATCTTGCAGTGAAGACATCAGCCACTTCTCAGTTGGTTTCATCTGCACCTGTACAAATGTGACTTCTCCAACTCTCCACTGAAGTGAGCTGTTATTTCCAGCGACACTAACAGCTAAAAGGGGAAGCATATTTCCTATGGTCACAAGAGGAAATAAATCTGGCAAGTGAGAGCAAGTCATTGTGAACAGAGGACACAGGAAGAAGTATAGTCGAAAGACCTCATTCATCTTACCTTCAAGGAACGGACAGTGCATTAGACTTCACCAAATGTGACAATAACCCATTGCAAGGTCTCCCATCACAGAATATCATATGTCTTCATGCAAGTGGGGGCCAGGCCCTACCCAGACAAATATCTGTAGCTATTAGTACTGACTAAATTCAGCATTTGCTGCCCAGCCTGGGAAGAAGCGGTAGCCAACACAAAACATCTTCTCAGCTATATAAAACCATTTCTACACTGGAAGAGCTCTAAAGCATCCAGCTGCTGTGGCAGCTGGCCTTCACTGCAGCCACTTCATGTGTTGCTGGTAAGGACAAGGACCTAGAGAACATTTACTCTAAGTGAAAAAACACATGGGTTACCTGAAAGTCAAAGGAAATTTGAGTTGGCTGAGACCGCTGCTCTTTCACAGGTCTTCTGCCGAAATGTCTTTTCAGAATTTCTGAGCCTAAGTATTTTCCCCACTCCTGGAATAGTGACCAAATGAACAAGACTGCACTGGATAATAATTTTTCTGCTTTAATAGTAGATTAATGCTTCTGGGGCCACCAGGGCTGATCTCATCTCTTATAAAGGAAAAATACCTCAAGAACCTCCCAGCCACATGGCAAGAAAAAACATCATCATCTCCTTTGTCACCTTCTCCTTTCTCCTGCCCTTGCTCAGACATATTTCCATGGGATACAGCTCAGGAACAACAGATTAACAGGTGCAGAGATCCAGGACTGAAGGTGTGTTCTAGAAATCCTGAATAAATGAGTGTGCAGCATCTCCACACAGCTCCATCTCTGTCTGCTCACTCTGAGGAATTTTTTCAGAGAAAAGACTGGAAACTTCTGAAACTACTGACCTGTGCTTCATACCACTGAGCTGCTTGTTCAGGCAACGTCAGCCTGAGGTGAGATTCCCTGGTTCTTCCTCTGTTTGGGCTCTGCAGCTGCTGGAAGACAATTCTGACAGGGTCTGTCATATGGAAGCAGTGCAATCTGTATGAGGACTACAATGGATAAAAATAACCGAAGAGAAAAAGTTTTGAGCACAGTGAAAGATAATGGGCATTGCAATTTCTTTTCTCTTATAGTCTTTATGGGGACTACACAGAACGAAAGCAAATACACTTCCAGATAAAGTCCATTCTAACCTCATAGTAAGCAGCTCCAATGTCTTTTCCCCAAAACAAGGATACTGGTGACAGTGCTCTTGTGCTCCTCATGTTTTTTAATTACGGTAGTCTGAAAACTTGCCTGCTCAGGGTCTAAGTGTAGCCTTCCAATAGATACCACAGATAAGGCTCTGCCATTTCATTTCCCTATTCAGTCCAAATCCTCAATGCAGTAACAGTCACTTCTGCTCCCGATATTTAACACATTCAGCTCTTTTGCCCATTTCCCTTCTGCTTCTTTCCTTCTAGAAGGTGCTCCCTTTTCTTCCCCTAATTTTCTCCTATAAGCAATAGAAAGGAAAAGATTAGATTTTATTAGAAAACTCATTGTTCTCCAAATTCCTTTCCCAGTTCTGAACATGCAAGAACCAGAGAGCACAGAAAGTGCTCCAGGAACCCAAACCTTCCAGACATCAGGCTGTGCTCTCCAGTCAAATCCAGGAGTTTTGCTCAATAACAGGCAGCTCATAATCAACATGGAGTTTAGTTTAAAAACCACAAAACTTAACACATTCTTACAAACATCAGCATTTATAATTATCATGTAACTAGACACCTTATGGAGAAATACAAGGGGCTGTAAGGAGATCTTTAAATAGTTACTGTTGCACAACCAGAAGTAGAGGAACCCCAGTCACGCTCTCTGGCCTGTGCAGTACACAAAGTCAAACCAAGGGAGCCTGTTCATCTGGTTTACCCTATGCCTATGAGTTAGGTTTTTTTATTTTTTGAGAGTATCATTGAAAATATCAAATACAAACAGGCACATATTTCTAGTTTGCAGAAACTAAAAGCTCCCCATTGTCATTGGCTAAACCCAAGAAAGAAGCAAAATACACTACTACTGAGAAATTGGATTCTTAACATCAATCATCTGACTTCCAGTTTTAAAAGCCCTGAAATGTACATGCTTGTACACTTACAAATGGCAGTAGCCTTTTAAATTTCCTTGGCATAAAAATAAAAGCTTTGTAAAATTAATTTTCTGCAATGCTATCCCTATTGGATATATCTTGCATAGTCCACAAACATCTCTCTAAACACATGGGAGCAGACCACTAGCCTTCTTTAACAATTACATCAAGGGTAAGCAGCTACTGTTTTATATGATACTTTGAAAATACAAAGCTCCGCATTGCCACATGGTATCACTGGTGTCAAGACCAGAAAAGGTGGCTGGCAGAAGTGTAGGAAGAACACCCCACGCTTACCACCAACTCCCCCGTCACCCATCAACGACCCAGTCTGCACGTACCTCAGCCTCTGCAAAGGCATGTCATTCTCAGAGCAGTACCAGGCAAGGAACTACTGGCTCACAGCTTGTGTAAAAGCTCTGGCCACCTGCCTTGTGCTGGACTGCTGTTACCGGAGGCAAGACAGCTATCCACCAGGGCTCACAGGAGCTCCCACTGACACACAGCTGGCCAGCTCCATCAGACTGTCAACATCATAGCAGAGAGAAGAGAGAGTCAGTCTAAGAAAACGAGTGTTTAATCAGGAAACGAGAAGAGACAAGGGATAAGAAACTGATTACAGGAGAGTAATACCCCAGCCAAAAGAAACACGATTGTACAACTCGTAATGACCAGGATCAAAACATCCTATGAGCCAGCAGCGCCCAGTGAGGGACACTCCTGAGGAAGAGCCCAAGCACTTCTGGCAGTCTCCAGGCAGCTCAGCGCAGTCATGGACTCTGACTGCCCAAGCTCCAGCCTCTGCCCTCAGCAGCTGTGCAGAAAGCCGCAGAGGTGGCCCTGGCCCTGCTACTCCAGTCTCAGCTTCTCTCAGCAGGAGGTGCTGAAAGGAATGGAGGGAGCACGGGCTGTGCACAGCGGTCCCAGCCTCTCCCAACAGGAGATGGTGTGTGGAGTAAGAGAAGCCCATACAAAAAAAAAAGTTTACATATTTATAAATGCCAAAATAAATATTTAAGACAGAATCCCCTACCCCTCTAACACGTGCGTAATCACACTGCAAACTGCTCGCAGGACAGCCTCCAGGGACTCAGGGAAAAAAGCGGTGACTACACCACAGGGCAGCCAGCTCAACTTCCTTCTCGTTTCCTGATGCTTCTGAAGCCTGCAGCCCACTGGGAAGGAGGAGGAAGAGCGAGCAAAGCAGAGCGTCAACACGCAACAGTGCTGGAGAGGAATGTCATGGTATAAATACATCAGATCAGTGGTTTCCAACAAGTTAAAACTAAAATAAAAAAGACACCAGAAGGAAGGATGGTGTAAATGGAACTACAACTATGCAGGGCAAAGGATTGTGTGTCCATGGAGCTCTGCCTGTTGTCACGGCGAGAAGGTCGTCATTTCCAGAGAGACCCTTTGCCACAGCTCCTTTGTCTGCTTGCTGCGCTTTAGGTTCTGGAGAATATCATTAAACTGCATCATGCCCATGGGAGTCAGGCAGAAGGCGCTTCTGGCGCTGCGGATGGCATTCACAAAGTCATCGTAGTCAGCTGGAGTGAGATGGATCAGCCGATGATGGATGTACTGGATGGGAACAGGGAAAGAGCCTTAAGGTATTTGCTCACCACCCTCATGGTGGTGACACTCAGAGGACTCAAGAGCTCCCAGGGCGATACATCACATGATCCTGTTACCCCACAAGAGGTCCCAAGACTCAGAGGCTCTGACAGAGGAGTGCTAGCTCAAAAGACAGCAGTGCTGTATCTTACATGCTAACATGGCCAAAGGCGAGTATCCCCTCAGAGCACAAAAATGCATCACACAGCATCAGCAGGTGTTCTCTCCTTCATGAGCACCAAACTGGGCCACAGTACAGAATCACACAGAAACACAGAATCACTAAGCTTGGAAAAGACCTGTAAGATGTGGTATTGTGGGACGTGGCTTGATGGGCATGGTGCTGTGTGGTGTGGCTGGGTTGTTCTGGTGGTTTGGTTGTTTGTGGGGGGTTTTTTTTGGTTTTTTGTTTGTTTTGTAATGGTTGGACTTGATGATCTTACAGGTCTTTTCCAACCTTAGTGATTCTGTGAAGATCATCAAGTCCAACCATCAACTAACACCACCATGCCCATTAAACCATGTCCCACAATGCCTCGTCCACACATTCCTTGAACACCTCCAGTGAGGGTGACTCCACCACTTCCCTGGGCAGCTTATTCCAGTGTCTCACCACTCTCTCAGCAAAGAAATATTTCCTAATATCCGGCCTGAACCTCCCCTGGTGCAACTGGAGGCCATTTCCTCTTGTTCTGTCGCTTGTCACTTGGGAGAAGAGACCAACACCCACCTCTCTGCAACCCCCTTTCAGGTAATTGTAGAGAGCGATGAGGTCTCCCCTCAGCCTTCTCTTCTCCAGACTGATCAACCCCAGTTCCCTCAGCTGCTCCTCATAAGATTTCTGCTCCTGATAAGATTTGTGCTCCAGACCCCTCACCAGCTTCGTCGCCCTTCTCTGGACAAAAGGGCCAGCTAACGCTCTACCCCACCACCCACCAGCATCTAACCCTCACACCATTCATTCTGCAGGTTATACATGGGGACCCAGCATGTTCAGCGGACATCTCCTTTGCTAAGGGGTATGGAAGGAATAAGGCTTACACTAAGTTGCTACAAAATATCTCTAGGCTTACTATCACTTCTATCAGCTTCTCAACTAAGGCCCCAAAACTGCAGGTCCAGCTTTTGAGAAATCTATTTCCCTAATGTAGTTCAGAAAAAGAGCTCAAGTGAAGATGATGTCATTTCTCCAAAATATCATCTAGGTGATAGGACAGCTAATCCAACCTGGACAGTATGTCTACAGAATCACCCTTCTGGGTGATTCAAGAGAAGCAGGTAGGTACATGTGGGGTGTCCTGTTTACACTGTTTTAAGGAACAGACTGGTATTGCAGCTGGCTCACTGAAACACACTTGTCCTGACTTCAATAAATCCTGAGTTATCTCATCCATACGGGTAGCTGACGAAGCCACTTTCACTATTAGTGCCAGCACTGGCACACCAGACAGCCACACCAGGGCTTCCTGACAAGGGGAAGACAGGCTACAAACAAGGAAAGGAAAAAAGGCAGGCTAGGAAGAGAGGTGAACAGGGGGCCTGAAAAACATAGCAAAGAAGAAGTACAGAAGTTAAAAGGTACAGGTAGCATTTAGAGGGAGGAAGAAAGTGGACGGGGAACACAGAACCACCCCATCCTTCGTGGTGAGCACAAGAGGCGAGAGGCCTTGGCAGAAGCAGCACAATGAAGTCCTTGGTATGCAACCTCCATTCAGGCAAGCAATGCCTACTCTGGTCCCTCCTGAGGGAGAGGGATGCATCGGGCAATGGACCAGTTCAGCTACCAGTACCCAAGGCTCCTTCCCCTGTGCATACACACACACAAAGGCAGTACCTGCAAGGCAGGCAATGGTCTGGCAGCTTTTACAGGCATCACGACAGGCCACACATTACCTGCATGTAGGCCTGCTGGCACCTCTGCACCAGCTGGTGGAAGGCTGGGGTACGCAGGTGGTTGTGCACGTGGGCAGGGTTGAGCCTCTGTAGAGCTTCCATGATGATCTCCTGGAGCACAAAAGGGCTCAGCACACCCTTGGCTGCACCAACGCAAAATTGATGCACATAGTTTACACCTGCACAGGAAGAAGTCAGAACAACAGTGTTAAGAGACACATACGTAATCAAGTACTTCCCAGCAAGAATCTAGATTTGGAGCACTTTCTTCTCAGTGTAATGTATCCTCCAGCAGGCTTAGGGGAAACAGTCTAGCAAACTCATGGAGACAGGAAATCATTCTGATATATTCATCAGGTCTGAGTAGAGACCAGGTACCACCTCAGTCACTGATATTCCCAGTTCACCTGTCTTTAAAGGGGATATGAAAGAAAACTGATGTGGCAAGGTAACTACAGAGGCAAGGATACACTGCACCTCCTCCCATTGCTTCTTGCCTGCCCATCTAGGAAGCACCTGCAGCCCCAGCACTCAGGTCTCAAGGAGGCTGGAGAGATAGTCAAACTTCCCCACTGCTGCCTACAGTGGAGCTCCCCCAGCAGCAGCAGCCGCCATGCCACTAGACAGGCTGTTTGTAGAGGGCATTTTTTAAGTTCTTACTGTTGATGAAATAATAATAATAAAAAAAAAGCTGATAAAAAAGGTCCAAGAGCAAAATGGAAGCAAAAACAAAAAACAAAACCCAAACAATTGGTGGTTTGAGCACCTATTGCTCTAAAAGGTCTTCACAAGAAGGTGTAAATATACATAAGAAAGAGGAATAGCTACAAGATAGTGGAAAGGGAAAGAAAAAGTTGTTCTTTTAGAATGGAAGAGATACAAGCTCTGAGCCCTGTCTAACCCCATGCACTTTATCCAGTGCCTCAAAATTCAACAGCTTGCCTACAGAACCCAGAACTGGGACAACTGCCTGGATGAAAGAGCAGCAGGGATCTTCTGAAACATTCTCAGAAATGGGATCAGATATCAGGCTCCCCCAATCTTTGAAGTTTCACTCTTTGGAGAGCTTTTTCCCACCATGGTCCAAATCCCAGCAAGTGGATTTCTGCTGAAGTACTGCTCTGAGCCTTACCTAACTTCGCAGCTAACCCAAGGAGCCATTTTACATCCTCCGTGTAGGGTGGGCTGCGGGAGAAGTTGTTGGGATGGTCGTTGTGAGCTCTTCGGCCAAGCATCTCCAGAGCCAGCATCCCTGTGAGAAAGGGGCACGCCAGAGTCAAGCAGCACTTCTGCCCAGTAAGACTTAGGTTAGCACTTCACTCACCGCAACACAACCTGATTGACCTGCCCATCATCAGCAGAAAATTCCCTAGCTACAAAGAGTCCAAAGAAAAACAAAAGGCCCATCTTGGAGCCTGTCACCACAGGAAGTACCTGCAAGAACATCTATATCTCTTGCTCCATGCTGGGAAATCTGCACAACCATCACACCTCACTGGAGGTGCAAAGAGACACTCCACTAGCATCTACAGCAGGGTCAAGCAGATAGCCCCAAAGGCCGCACTACAAGAGGTGTCCTGAAAGCAATGCATTTGCTCCAAATTTTGCAACAGAGAAGCTACCCAAAATCAACTTACTCAGCTGCAAAGGCAACAGGCCAACACTGAGCTGCAGTATTGTCAGTCTGCAAACATTTCACTTATTCCATAATAGTTCTTCATGCAAATCCTCCCATCTAAAAAGTTTTAAAATACCAACAGGCACTATGTCTTGATCTTCCAGACCCTCTTCCCTGCCCCCGTTTCTCTGTTATTCAGGCTATAAATGCCTTTCATGGCTTACCACTGCGATGTTTCCAAGGACATCTGCATCCCTTTCTGGCTAACAAGTACTTTCTTCTCTAGCTTTCAACAAAACATCTCAAGCAACCTCCAGATAGCCTTCCTTCCATTTTCTTGCTGTTTCTCTGCTGCCCTGTGCTGGCTTTGCTTATCTTAGAGGCTCTCTTCTCCCTCCCCAGGTATCCACTGGGTTGGACCATGACTATGTATGAGTAGCTTACTGCAATCTAAGCTCAGTCAGAAACCCCAAGACTGATATCCTTGTACCAAGGGCAGTTCAGGCAGACACTCTATTTCCTCATAACCAGTGTGACTGGGAAAGGAATGCTAATTACATACCCACTCTCCACAAAATATAAAGTTCCCTCCATGTCTGTCTTCAACAACCTAGCTGGAGAGGCACGGGGCACATCCCTCTGTGCCTCTGAAGACTCAACTGTTATTATTAAACTAGAAGTGTGCCTTCACCATCCATGAGCAGCAGGAGCTGAACTCCATTTTTTCACATAGTCACAACTTGCACAACCACATCCTCAGAGCCCTATCCAGACTCCTTTATGTACACCTGCTGAAAGGCAAGACTCTTCCCAGCTCTAACCCACTTAGCTTTCTCTTCTACTCTGATGGCTCCCAACAGCAACTGTTCAATTTTCTATTGCTTTGCCTCCATTTTTAGCTTCCACATATCATCATAAACTGGCTTTCCCCATGTAGCTAAGATGCCATCACCCCCAACAGGTGCAGTAGCAAATTGTCAAATGACAGTGAAAACCTACAGCCCTGCCCTGAATCCCTCTTGAGGGGGCCATAGAAACCCACTTGGCCGTCCTTACCAACTCGGTATGCGGAGTGGAGGTAGTGCAGACCCTGGGGGCTCACAGGCTGACTGTGCTGCTCATCCTCGGCAGGAAAACCCCCTGTAACAAGGGAGTTGGGCTGTGAGGACAGAGTTGTCAAGGAAGCCCCCTGAATCGCTGGGAACGTTGATCCTGCATGGACACTTCCTACTGAAGAGAGCAAAACAGCAGCATTAGGACCCACCACCAGCCTAAAAGAAGGTTTACTTGGGCCATCATCTCCCTCACCTGACCACCCCCTGCCAATGTAGTGTTCTGTTCCCCTAAACAGAACAATACAGCAACCAAAATCCACAGACTTACAACTGAAATACAATTGGCTACGAATACCTCTATTTTTGCAAGCTGGGCCTGAAGGGGGTCAGTTACACCCTTGTCCATCTCTTTTGCAGTATACAATGAACACACACATCATCCATGTTTTACGTGTAAATACACGTGTCAACTCAAAGGTCTTTGCTATTATTAAATGACATGTCTGGTTCTGATTTCTTGTCCAAGGAAACAAGCACGTGCATGTCTACACCTGATGAGAAACTCCTGAGGAAAGTCATTGAGCAGGAACAGTATTAAGTCACTCAAAGATCAAGTCCAACATTGCGAGGTTCTTCCACTTCTGTTTTAAGACAGCTATGACTCCATCCAGCTACCATATGGGAAGAGTGTTACTGGAGGCTAGCCTCCAATCCATCCTCAGAAAGAACAGCCATTACATACACCTGCAGCACGTATCAACAGTAAAAACAGCAGGGAAACTTGAGAAGCTGTCATCTTCGGACACTTAAGTAGTATGGGCAAAATCAAGGGAAATCACAGGAAAACCCATTACATTGTACCACCTGAACTTGTACAGACAGCAGTACACACTGAGCCAGTAAGCTGTACTCTGACAAGGGACTCAAGTTTATCTAACTTTCCCTCTCAAGAAAGGTATGGAGAGGAAAAAGCAAGGCTTGCTTGAGAATTCCAGAGCAGAGATGCCATTAGGTGTGTACACATTGTTACCCTTCTTTCACGGCTTCTCTGTGGTGCTACTACACCAGCTTGGGCAATGCTCCAAGTTCCAATTTGTCCTCTTCTCCTGCCACCCTCAGCTTTTTTTTTTTTTTTTTTTAATGTGTTTACTAGTGAAGAGTTGAATACCTTAGAACAATGTGCTTCCCAGGAAAGAACTGTCTGACCTCCTCAACCAAGCAGACATACAGTGCCAAACAACCCACAAAGTGGGGAAAAATCCATGCTGCAATTAAAGCCCACCCAAGGAGAATAACCCATAAGAATGAGCTGAATTGTTGCCAGAGCTCAAGCATCACCACATGAATATGTACAGTGAAACAGTATTTTAAGAACTGAAACCAGAAGTTTATGCAAGTCATAAACAATGGCAATTGGAAAGGGTGGGGTTGTTTTTTCTGTTTGTTATTTTAGGCGCTCTAGGATGAGTTAGCAGTTGTGGAAGACTCATAACTCTTTGGAGGAATACAGAAATGGTTTCTCACAATTGAGAGTCACAGCATCAGCCGAAGACTAAGGCTGTCAGCAAAGGATGCTCTTCAGATCCTGAGGCCTTCAGGACTATTCTATTTGCTTTTGTGGTGGCTTTTTGGCATCAAAATGCAAGATAAAAATAACTGAAAAGATTCTCCTGATAATCTGGATATGAAGGAGGCCAACACAGCTCTTAAGTGTTTTCCCACGTACCAGTCTTCCAGCACCTGGTGAGTTGCGAAGCACTGATAAGCAAATGTACAAATAGGCAAACATTACAGCCTCTCCAGTGAGGGGATAACAGAGCCTGGATCAACCATGACCAACTGGTGCAAAACCCCACGCCAATGAGAGCACATCCACAATTCAATCAACATCTGCTGTTCCAGTGCTGCACACTACTTGATGGGTCTTCACCACCACTCTAGCCCCAACACAACATGTGAGCAATCATTCAGACTGCCATTGACATGATCCTACCAAAACATGTCCTCTCTGCAGAAGTTCCACATTTCGGGTACTGGCTGCTTCCAATCCTTTCGTGCAGGAAAGACATCTATTAGTGCTACAGTAGCAGAAGTCTGCCTGCTGCCTCCTTCCTGCACTCTCTATTCATCTGACCTAAAGGAACCACAAGAGCCTGCTTAAGATTGTCTATGCTCACCTTACCCAAAGGAGAGGGGGAATAAAGCTCTAATAAGTTAGAGGTCAGAAAGGCCAGGAGGGCTCCAAACACCCTTTTAGTCTGAGAGGCCAAAATTATCTCAAACTGGAAATTTAGCTAAAAAAAAAATAAAATTAAAGCTCCACTAGCTGAACCAGGCCCCATTACAAATGCCAGTACCCCCGAGCATGCATATCTTTAGGATGGAGTGGATTTGGCCAGAACTTTTCAGTGCAAGAACCCTGGTTCTGCCTGTGGTCAATGAGGAGCAGGACTTGACCAGGGCACGGTTAGGAGGCACAGTAAATAAACCTATGCTATGCACAGCCCAGAGCTGTAACACTTACTCGCTACATTGGAAGACAGTGACAGTCCTGTCTCACTGTGATAGGGATGCACCGCAATCTGCGTCATGGATGGGACCGGCACACCAGGGAATGACACTGCTGTAGCTGCCAATGATGGTGTTGTTACCGAATAAGGGTACTGCGCTCCTATGAATGCTGGGTGGACACCCTAAAACAGAAGATAAATAACTGTCATGTCTACTTTGTCTGACCATTTAGAAGTAGGCCAAAACACGATATCACCACACAAACCCCAGAGCATAGGAAGTTCAACCTGACAGGGAGAAGGAAGCACAGGACAGAAACTACCTTGCACCACATGACCATTACATCTGCTTGCTCGTCCTCCTTTAAAATCTAATCAGTTTGCAGAAAACCACTCCAAGAACTTTTAAAAATAGGCAGCGGTTAAAATAACCTTTATTTGTTTTTCCCTCTGTAGTCTCTATCTAGTCTGCAAGCTCTCAAGACGACAAGCTTTCTGTCCAGTGCCTTCTGAGAAACCATAGAGCAATAAAAATTAAAAATGAAACTACCTTGCACCACAGAAACTACCTTGCACCACATGACCATTACATCTGCTTGCTCGTCCTCCTTTAAAATCTAATCAGTTTGCAGAAAACCACTCCAAGAACTTTTAAAAATAGGCAGCGGTTAAAATAACCTTTATTTGTTTTTCCCTCTGTAGTCTCTATCTAGTCTGCAAGCTCTCAAGACGACAAGCTTTCTGTCCAGTGCCTTCTGAGAAACCATAGAGCAATAAAAATTAAAAATGACTGATGCATTATATTTTTATATTCTATTGAGACTTTACATGCACCCACAGAAGGCTCCTTGTAATGCAAAAGCCAAGCTGGGGAGTCAAAGTAAGTATCACAAATCGGCAACTAAGTAAAAGCAGAAGCTAGATCTCAAGCCACGGGAGTCTGAGCCCCACACTCCCCCGTCAGATGTACTACTCCCTCTGGAAGCAGCCACACAAAGTCACCATAAATGAACAAGGCACAGGCAAAACTCACCTGCGGGTACGCTGAGCCAGGCACCGGGAAGACAGCTGGGCGCGGCATGTGCTGAATAGTGTGTCCAATATACTGGGGATTACAGGGGATGTGAGTCTGAAGGGTGGTGTAAGGGTGGAGGCCCTGCGTGTGCGTATGTGCCATTGCTGGCCCTGCCATTGTATGCTGCTGGTACATGGTCGACCCCACAGAGATCACCGGCATGACTGTTGCTGCTGCAGTTACTGCAGCTGCCACTGTTACAGTGGTCGGCTCAGAGGTCACCCGGCTGTCTGTCAACCCACGTGCTGCTTCTGAGGCAGCCCGGGCACCACTGGCACTGCAGCCAGTGGCACCTTCTCTCTGGGCTGGGGTCCCACCTACAGTCTGTTCATAAAGCCAGTACCACTGGTGAGCTACTTCAAAGAGGACTTCTGGGTACACGCCACCTCCTTTGGCTGCCTCTTCTACTGCCATGCAGGCCTTTTCCAGCATGAGATTGTCCTGTGGGCAGTGAAAGAAAAGCAGAAGTGAAGAATGCAAAACCAGAAACACAAGATGGCAAAACTACAACAGGAGAAAAGTATAAGGCACTCTAAAATGACTGACACTATGGGGAGCGGAGAGATCACAACTATGCAGCAGAATAACCAGAGTTATTCATGAAACGTAAGAAATCCACAGAACTGAGATTAAGGCTGTCCCGTGGTAGAGGAGCCAATACAAGTAACAGCACGTCCTTGATGCTGGAAATCAGCTCGCGCTAGCCAGCCCCCATGTGATGCTCACCTGTTCCTTACACTGCACCAGAGCCCTCTGGATCTCATTTGGGTTCAGGGCATGGGCATGTGGCAGGCAGCTCAGTGCCAGTTCAGCAGCTGCCCGCACCATGTTGGAGTCTCTGGCCCGTGAAGCTCTGTCTGCCAATGATGCCACCTCTGGGGGAGTCAGATGTCCGTCCCAACACTCCACCAAGATGTTCAAGGCTGCGCTACCAATCTCCATGGCCTGCCCTAAGAGTAAAAAAGAAGACTATCACACCACTGTATGCCCAGTGCAGTTTCAGTCAGCTTTCCCTCAACAGGAGATGCACTCCTCACTTCCTTCAGGAGCAGCAACAGAGCCCAGTTGCTCCCCTTAGGCTCTAAGTCAAATTTAGGCTCTTCCTCCCAAAACACAGGACAGGAGGCAAGATGCCTCAGTAAGCAAGCAGTGAGTGAGGGTACCATTATTAAAGTTAAAATAAAGATGCATTTGAGGCAGTGAGAGGAACTTGCTATAACTGATTTTAGCACCCACAAACCACAGCCTGGACTGTTGCTCTATTTCCATCACATCACGAAGACATGAATTTTCAAGGGTGGGTTTTTCAGGCTCTAGAAGCCACATGAATAGAAAGCAGTTAGTAGGTCTGGCTGCAAACAGAAGGAGGAGGAGGAAAGTGAACTGCTGAACACAGCCAAAGAGCATGGTCAAACTTGACAAATGTCTGTCTCTTCAGCAGACCCCTGAAGGAGAAGTTAAGACCAGTCTCTGTGAGAAGTGATCTGTGGCTCTGAAGACTGAAGCATGTTGCAGTACAAACAAGAAAAAACAGGTCACAAGAACTTTCCAGGCCAACACAAGCACCACTGTGTAAAATCAGTGGTGCTCAGCTTGTACTGCCAGCTGTGCCAGCAGCTTACATGGCTACCACAGCACATCCGCATCACCATTTTTGGGCATATGCTCGCCTCCCTCCCCTCCTTCCTTCCCGAAAGCAAGCTTCCTGATAAAGTTTTGCTGTAACCTGTGATCCAAGAGACATGGGAGGAGTAAGTTCGAGAGAGCCAGTTGGGAGACACAAAGTTGTGCAGCCCTAGTGCATACAGCCCAATCTCGAAGGCGCAGAGGTGAAGGTTGCGGTGTGGTCCCTGGTGCCCACCACTGGAGGAAGGGTGGGTGAAAATGGAGGTACTGCTGTTTCCACCTGCTTTAATAAGGACTGTCTTGGCCAATTCAAAGTAGAAGTGAGCAGCTGCCTCTGAGGGCTGGTTTGGGACATGAGGAGCGTGGCTCTCCAGCCGCCTCCCTTTATACCTAAAAGAAAAAGACAGAGGAAACTTTCAGACAGCAACAAGTACCCCGAGTTCTCTAGCTGGAGTGCAGAGTTCCTGTCTTTAGGGTCCAGAAGAAACAAAGCAAACTCTCCCAAGGAAGTACTTCCTGATGCACATGTGCTAGTTCCCTGACATTAGGCCTAGAGGTTGCCTCTGTGCATTGGCATCATTCATTACCTGCCAACTTCCACAGTCTTTGCACGGGCTCCCCCACTGGCTCTCCTACTGCCACTGGAAGAGGAAGATCCCAGCGAATCACTTGAAGAACTGCTGATGCTGTCACTGTCCTGTCCTCTGCCCCAGGATGTTGTTGCCCATCCCCCACGTAGCGGACGTCGACTTAGCGTTGGAGAACTGTCAGAGGTGGTTTCAGGAGCGCTGCTGTCAATACTAGCCATGCCTACAATACCAGAACCAACACAGTAATGTCACCAGGGTTGGTAAATGCAATGTGTAAACTACCCACACCACCTACAGTCCCAACTAAGATCAGTCGTGTCAGTGACAGTCAACCTTACAGCTGCCAGGCATTGAACTTTGCAAATTAAGAGAGATTAAATTAGTCAGTTTGGCCACAGATATCAGTGTCATTTTGCAGTTCTCAGACTAAAAAGCAGAAGAGTCAAAGAACAATGCATCTTCATTTCCCCCTTCACACCATCCCAGCCCCTCACTCCATCTGCCAAGCTTTTGTGGCAGAGTATAACAACAAGAAACAAATACATACAAAGTCAAGTTCCACAGATTGTATGAGCATGAAGAAAACCCTTCTGGTATATGCTGCACAATTTACACAAAGATTCTTTCACATCCTCAGCCTCTAACTTATACCCTTCCCAAGAGAAGTGTAGAGAGGCAACAGCTCCTCTGAATTTGTTTCTGGACCCAGGAGCACAGCGCTCCACTCCCAGAGTTCAGCAATCATTCAGCTCCAGATATCTAATCAATCACCCAGAACATACCTGGTGTGAGAAAGGTATGGTAACTTGCCCTACAGAAGGGGGCAGGAAATCTATGGAGCAAAACCTGTTTCTCCATGCCAAACACCTCAGAGACAAATCAACTGCTTCTGCAGTACAGAAAAGGCTGACAAGTGGAAAGAGCGAGTAAGGGAATTGCCAAAACCCCAGCAGGCTGCCGAGCACAGCACTAGATGCTGTATGAACTAGTCAGTTCCTACCTGTGTGTTTCTTCTTCTGCCTGACAGGCGAACCCCAGCATCTCCCATTGTATCCACCTCGGTTTCCAAGGGCCAGACGACTGGGAACCTTTCCCTCTTGTTTCAAGATAGTGGCCTCTGCAGCTGGCTCACAGGGGGACCTCTGAGAGCTCTCTGCATAAACAGGACAGTGACAAGGTAAACATTATGCTTTGTTTCTGTATCTCTAAAACCAGATGTGGCCATTTAAAAGGTATAAACATCAAAAGTTGCAGGATTTTTATAAAATGAATGGTGTTTACAAGCAGGATTATGTCAGTTTTCTTTCAGTATTAAGCATATCATCCAATACCAGGACATGAACATTTTATCTTAACAACTCAAGATTTGGAAAATTTGCTGCAACTACAGAAAAAAAATTTAGAATAAAATTGCAACCAGCAACCCTAACCTTATTGCAGTCATCCTCAGCTAGCATTGATCTTTTTGGGAAGAGTTAAGAGAGCACTTGCTTTCCACCAAATGCTGCTGTATGTGATGTTTGCCACCAAAGTGGAGGCACAGCTTGAAGAAAACCACGTTTATCTCTAATGCCCTGCAGCAATCTTAGTTATTTATCTTGCATGAAGGCACCTAACTCAGGGTGTAACTTTGAAATCCTGCACCTCTGTGATACAAACCTAAAAGATGGATTCACAGTATTTTTATGTTAACTGGTTATACAACTGGCTCAAGATAAGAAATCCTGAAAATCAGCTTGAATTTCTATGCAACAAGAATGTGTACAGAAATGGATCCAGACAAACAGATAATGGGGGAATGACATTCTATTAACCACTGAGCAGCCAGATGGTAATATAATCATTCTGACTACTTCCCAAAAACAGACAAATGTAGAGTTCCAATTTTGCACTGGTAACAGAAGTGTTTCAGCATAGCCCTTACAAAGTACCTCTTACCCTGTGCACTCTTCTCCACAAAGTTCTCAGGACTGCTCTGGACTGCAGTACTTAAAGCAGCTTGCTGAGTGACAGAAGTTCCTGGAAGCTGCTGGATTGCTGCAGTGGACTGGGCAGCGTGTTTGGAAGGAGATTTTTGATTTGCTACTGTAGGCTTGCTGGATGAGTAGAAAGAACTCAGAGTCTGTGGTTTGTGAGTTTGACTCTCCCTGTCCAGAAGTTTGTCTAAAATCTTTAACAGCAAAGGAAAAAAAAAAGGAAAAAAAAAAAGAAAAAAAGGAAAAAAAGAAGAGCTTAGCAGGAAGGTAAGAGAACAGACATTACACTAAGACACAAAGTACCTAGTCAGCTTCCTGGTGGACAATAAATTCCATTGTTGGAGAAAAAAAGAAAATGCTTATACTCTAGAAAGTAGGCATCGCCTTCCTGCACTGAAAATCAGCAATGCACGGTTGAGAGCCTTGTGGTCTGCGTTACTGAGGAAGCAAAGATTCATTAGTACTCAGCAACATCCCCATTTTCACTTCAAACAGCCACTGGCTTTAGTTGAAAAGCACACAAAACTCACAATAAAGTAGTAATTCTGGTACATCAAGGACAGAATGGAGGACTCTATATTTAGTTCGGCCAGTCATTAGATGTTCTTGTTTAAGTGGCCAAAATTCTGTGCTAACCATTCAAAAAATCTTATCATATCATTACTGAGAAACTGGTAAAGCCACTAGAGAAACTGCCTTTTACCAGCGTACAATAACACTTTCTTGTCCTTATTTATTATGTAATTGGGGAACAATGCATCACCACATTTCTACTGTTTATTCTCCACATGAAATGAACTGTATGAGTGTGACAGAGCATTTATTTGCAGATGACTGATATCACAGTGTCCCTCTTATTCCCTGGAGAAGACTATAGCAACAGTGCTTCTTCTTTAGGAGACAGAAAGACACTAATAATATCCTTGCTAGGGAGAAGGGTTTCTGAATATAAAAGATTAATAAAACCCTTCCTGAAGCTTCAGCAGTTTTTGACTTTTTTGTTTTTCTCCTTTGGGGTGGAGAGGCAGAGTTTTACTCTTTCTCTTGCATGGGAAATTAAGGCACAGGTGGACTGAACTAGTATATCAATGAGGTGAGAGGTTAAGAAACAAAGGCTTTGCTAGATATACTGTTCTGCAAGCCAACAGAACAGTTTTGCTGCTTGTTCTGCAGCAAAACAGAATCAATCCCCAGACATCACACACAGTGCACACTGAAAACCCCGGGGACAAAGGACTTGTTTCAGCAGGTAAGCAAAAGCATTAAAAGCAGTGAGAATGCATCTCCCAACTGGACCTTAAGAAACCTATGGAAAGAGTGCCTCTTCCAGGGCAATGCACACTGTGTAATCAGATTTTGCATCAGTGGAAGAATATAAATACCACAACATAGCTTGTAAATCATCAGTACATGACACAGCAACTTCTGCTCACTGGCAAAACTATCAAAACCTAAACATGGTTTGCTCTGCATCTCCCTCTCCCCTTTTAAAGGGAAACTCACCTTCTTCAGCTTAGACTGATCATCCTTGTAAGTAATCATCAGTGCTAGTGCCAGATCCCCTTTCTCCCTTCGAGTGCCTTCACACAACAGAGGATGTTCTGCTTCACTGACAGTTGTTTTCATGCCTGCAGGCCAGAAAAGAGGGGATGAAGAGACAAGTGAGCCCATGGGACTGCGCCACATTCTGAGCACTATCTATATGTCAGACTATTTTATTCACCTCAGTGTCACAGACAAAAGATGATTTTTTTTTTTCCCCCTATTTTTCTGTTAACTTCAGAAATAGGTCATGAATAAACAGGAGCTGCTGTCTGTCCCCAGAATAATAAGCTTGCTACAACTGTCAGAAAACCAGATCCTAATATGCCACAGGAAAAGAGTCCAGGCAAGCCCACAACTACATCTTGAAACAAACTTTTCCAGCTTCTGCAGATACTACAAGCCAGCATTCCCACACCATAAAGAACTCATCTTCCTCCTTTCAGAGATGAGGCAACAGAGGACAGGCCTTGTTTAATCCATTCTATTCCTTTTTGCATGCTGCTTTAAAACAGGCATACAGTATTGTCAACATAATATATATAATCACTGCTTTGTTGCTGAAGCTGATAAATGAGGCAAGAATCCAGTATTATGCTAAGCTCCTGAATTATATAGTAATGCTTGAGAGCACTTCTGCTAGTCTTTCACTATCGTTGTCTAACCACTTCTGAAATTATTGCCTTTTGTTCTCTGAAACTGTCCATCTCCATTAAAGCCCAGGCAATACATTTTCCACTATGAAAGAGCAAGAAGAAAGCTAAAATTCATGTTACTACTGTAACATCCAGTTCCTGTCCCGTATCCCCCTTCCATTTTTCACAGCTTTGCAAAGGCTCCTCAACCTTGGCATGCAGAATCCTTCTGTTTCTGGTTCTGACAAACTGTGCAAACACTTTCATTTCTGCACCAAACTGGAATGAACTACTAACTCTCACCATGCACAATAAGGCAGGATGCAGAATATGGATGAAGAAAGACTTTTCTTGTAAAAGATTCTTACCAAGAGCAGCAACAGCTGCCTCAAAGCCAAGCTCTTCATCTCCAGGCATTTCATTATTCCAATTACGGCTTGGGGGTCTAGAGCCTGTAGGAGAAACCACTGAAAGAAGACAAGAAAATTAAAGCTCAGCTTTCAAAACTAGGACCTCAAGGCAAAAGGCATTTCTGAGATTTCTGAATTTGCAGAGCTTCCTGTGGTCCTATTCCTAGCCTTGTACCAGTTTCAAGACCACAGCACTGTCTTGGGTTTTTTTTCCCTTTCTCTCTCTAAACTCAGAAGGCTCCAAACCAGGCAAGTATATTGCTAAGTCAGTCTTCTAACCCCAGGTTGTTGTGTTCTCTTCTAAATACTAGATTTATATTAGCTTCCTCTGAATACAACCAGTAGAAGATTAGAAAAGTCAGTCATTTATAACTATTTTACAAACACACACAGAGTGCTGAAACATGGTAAGTTTCCAGCTGGTTTCAAAACGTAAGCAGAAGGAGAGATAACTCCATTGGGGCACAAAGTACCTCTAAAGCAACATGGAGGTGAAGAACAAGCAACAGTGTGTGAAGAATCAAGATTAGGTTGTTCTTACACAGAAGACAGTTTCTCTTTGAAAACCCCTCAAGATCTGGCATCTCAGAACACGCCCTTCGCGCACTCAAGCCAATGCATACAGTACCTGGAGTGCACAGGACATCAAATATAAAGCTAGCCAACATCAGAGGCAGGACAGGACGGTAATCACATAAAGTCCCTTCTCGCAGTTCTTCAGCTCTTCCTCGAATAGTGTTCATCTCATTAGTGCCCAAGGGAATCTTCTTCAAGAGGGCTACAATCTCAGACTCCTGATACGCCAGCTTCACCTGATAGTATCCACAAGGAAACAGAAGCTGTCATCAGCACAGACCCTGTGGGCAGCGGACCATTTTTCCCTATACATATGTTAAGGTACAGCAATAGTTTTTATTGGATCATTAAATTATAGCAACTCTTATTCCAGCCTATCCACATTTACCCTTACTGAACACAGATTTTCCAATCTAATACAAGTCTTGCCTCATATTTATACACAAACTTTTTTACTCAAATTACCACTCTTGAGCTGCATACAGAAAAAAATGCATCAGCTTTCATAAGAACATCAGGAGAAGTGTTTGACTAGATAAGTCAGTAGAAAAGGTGATTACTCTTAAATGTAGGAAAAAAGGATGCTACGTTAAGTAAAATACCCATTCGAGACAACAGGGACCGACTAGCAGAATGGGTGCGGGGTGGCAGCGCATATGCCACCAGGATGAAGACCATTACGTTTCGCTATTCTGTGGCATTCCTGCATTCTCTCCATTCTTAACATGTGAAAGTGATTGTTTTCTTTTAGGTAGCAAGAGACTGCTAATCTCACAATCTTCTAATCAGACCGTAAGAAGTACAGATAATCAGTGTAACAAGTGTAGATGGTGGATACCTAGCAACAACACACACCTCCAGGGACTGCACAACCCTGCAGTGAAAAGCAAGGTGGCTGCAAATCACACAGACAATGTCTTAATTGGACACTTCTTTTTTCTGAACAGGAAGCCTAATAGTAATCAAGCAGTGTCCAAAATAATACGCCTACACAATGCACATGTTCACTTGCCAACGAATGAGGTATCAGCAAAAGCAACAATTTCCAAACACGTAACAATTGCACCAATTCACCTTAAGGAGTAAGTTTCAAACCATTTCACCAATGCAAATATGGACAATTCCATTTACAAATGGATTTATTTTTCCCAGATTAGCCAAGCAAACTGGAAACATATTTTAGATAAGAAGCTGTTCTAATTGAAATAATATATTCATAAGAGATTTTGTATTTGTTTAAGCATTTTCAAGCCTGTAGCTTCATGTGAAATCAAAGGCCTGTTGGCACACCACATCTGAGCTTCCTATCCATGTAAGTACACCAGATGAAGTGATACTTCTAATCATTTTTCTGGCAGATCAACGTCCGCTAATGGGATGTGCACACAATCCATTTAGTCCCACTGCAATCAATTTTAAGGAAACATATAAAAGCATAACCAAACTTCAGGAGTTGAAATGGGAACCACATGAGCAAAAGCGTTCAAGCAGCACAATGTTGCTTATGGATATTGCCTTCTTCGAGATGTTTCATACCTCCAGAGCCTTTGTAGAGGCAGGTGGTCTCTGCAGCTCCAGAGCAAACATTCCTATCCTGAAGGCCAGGTTGTGATACTCCAGCCGCTCACTCAACACAGTCAGCAGGAAAGCAGCTTTAGACAATGTGTTGGTTGCCATCCAAGTCTGCTTGCTGGTTGAAACCTTGTTCTTTTTGCCCTGTTTGAAAAGGAATTTGTCACAGGACACTTTCCTAAACATCCTAAATGATTATATGCTTGTCCTCCTACCCTTTGCAATAATCAGTAGACAGGAGAAAGAATAACACACATTTAATTTTTATTCCCTTTGCTGAGGAATCACAATTCCCAGTGGTTACTGATGAACATCATTCCTTCCCCTATCTCGCCCCAGCACAACACAGTGGAAGAGCTGGCCTGTTGATAAGACATACGTCCACTATTGGACTGATGCTGTGCAGACAGATGTTGCATGCCTAGCCCTTCCAAGGGAACCCTTTCATACAACAAACACTGCTTAGTGCTAATACAAGTGATTTTCCAGAAGTTTATGCTTTTTTCGTTCCTGTCCAATCCTCTATCCTGAAACAGCAAAACTTCTAACATTTCCAGTGGTGCACATTATGAAATAGGAAACTAAGGTTTTGGAGAGAACCACAAGAAACAGGCAGGTCACTCCCACAGAGCCACACAAAAACCATGGCTGCTGTATAATCTCATAGCACACAGTAGCAGGTATCTCTTAAACAAAATGTCCTTTGAAGCTGATGTTAAATAGGGTGTTTTGTTCAATGAGATTTAAAATAGATTGCTAAAGGAGCTGCAGCTTTTAACAGACAAACCAAGCTTCTCTCTGAAGCATAAGGAAAAGTGAAGAAGCTTTTAACTAAACTTGAGTTTCTGAAGACTCCAAGTCCTGCTGCATGGCCTCTTATTTTCTTTCTCCCTTTTATTCACCCACACATGTAAAGTGATCAGGAACTATAAAGACATCCAGAGAGGTTCAACCCAGGGGAAGCATCAGTGAAGGGCCCTGAATCACAGCAAATGAGAAATGCCTGGGAATGCTGTTGTATCCATCTCATATATTCCTTCTAATTTACCCTCTACCACCAAAACTAGACAAGCTCTCTCTCTACCTTAGTTGGTGGCTGCTCCACTTTGAGATCTGGAGGGTTGGCCAGTAGGTCCCTGGCGAGTTCTACGGTTAAGCGGCATGCTTCATTACTGTATCCATGTGCATACAGGGCCTCTGCACAGGCAAACAGGATCTGCAAGAAAGACCAGATGGTCATATTCAAACCACACTCCCCCAGGCTGGAGCTACCCTGCTCAAACCACTTGTCTCAAAGACTCTGCAAACACAATTCACAATTAACTTCTGCAGCAGGTGTTCTCAGAGTCCTCCTTGCCTGCACCTTCACCACCATCCCTTTAAGCACTCTGCTAAAAAACCTTTTCTTCCATGATTAAGTCCCATCCTCCCTCCAAGTGCTCTAAGAGATCAGAGAATAACTCAAAAAAAACAAAAACCCAAACTGACTGATTATAACTACTTCCATGCATCTCTATTTCAGCTGTTTGCTCATATAGGTTCAAGCTCTAAACATGTTTTGAAGTTATTACATGAATGTGACATGGTCTATTTAGATTGCCTCTGGCTTTCCAGAGAACTTCTGCTTACGTGGTTGGATTTAAAAATTTTTCTGCTGGGCATGTCTCCGTCTTACTTATTTTTAATTTCAACTCAATTTTGCCATTTCCACAAGTGAGACTAGGAGAAAAGCACACACACTTTTGCTTACATTTGTAAATCCTGGAGTGTGAGATGGGACCAGCTAAAACTGGGACACACTTGAAGATAGCACAGAAATAGGGAGTCAAATTTGTGGGAAACAGTCATGTCTGATACCACAGCATTAAGACTGTGGATACCTTATGGGTATCTACATACCAATGGGTTATGATGACATTATAGTTCAGCACTTGATTTAACAACATACTAGGTTCAGTACGATAGCTGGGAGGGTGGTGAGACCATGATGTATACAATATGTAAAACTGAAAAACAGTGTTTTGAACTAGATTCAGCTCACCTCCATCCGGTTCTCCTGCTCCAGAGGCTTTATACCGGCAAATATATCCTGCTCCTCTTCATTTCCCCCTTCAGCTTTGTCATCATCTTCCTTGGCTACTTCTTGTGGATTCAGATAGTATACCTGGTAATCGTCTTCCTCTTCTCCATCATCCCCTCCCCCTGCTGCACCATTCTCTCCCACTTCTTCTGGCTTCAGGCTCACACCACCGCTGTTCTCATCTGCAGAAGGCAGGTCATCATCACCACTACCCATTTCCCCCACAGGATCCTTGGGCGATTTCTTGGCCATGGAACTGCTCCTGACACTAGGCTCAGGTCCCTCAGAGAAGTAGACCCCACCATCCTCCTCAAAGGCATCCCTGTAGCTCCTGCTAAGTGGGCTTTCTGTAAAACTAAATGTGTTGCTGGCTTCTGCCCCCAGAGCCAAGCTGCTGTCATCCAGGCTCATCTCTGCCAAGTCTGGCTCCAGAGAGCTGTCTTCACTGCTCATGCGGCGTTTCCCACTATGTTTACTGGTCAAGCCTTTGCTCACTGGCAATTTTGCTTTGCCCACTGCAGTCTTATACACAGCTTTATCACCTTCTGCTGAAAGTCGTCTCAGAACCCTCTGCGGTGTTTCAGAGACAACTTTCCGCTTTCCAGTAAGTTCCTTCGGACGAACCGCTGGCTCCTGGGGAGAGGGACGCAGCCTGTCCCCAGGCTGCAGACATGGTCCCCCAGACTCCAGTCCATGGGTTCTACCAGCCTCACAGGCAGTTTCTGCACACTGCAACCTGCAGCTCCTCTGCTGGATGGCCTTTACCCAACAGAATGAGTTCTTCTTGTCAGTGCTGCTATATGTGATCCCAGGAATGGGATAAGCTTCCTCCCAGTTGAAGTAACAGGCTTCCACAGCTGGCTTAAAACCCTGGAAGAGCTTCTCCAGTGATTTCTTGTGCTGACCCCTCTTAACATTATCTATGACTTTCAGCTGCCACTGTCTGAGCTGTAAGCAAAGATCCCTGCGCCTAAAAGAAGTAAGAGGACAGGTTAGAAAGCAGACACAAAACGCACCTGTGACAAACTACCTCTTAACCCACAGACCACCTCCTCCTTTTGGTCAGAAAAATCTTCTGCTGAATTAAGTGTAGACAGCATTTGTAAGACAACAGGTTGAAAAAAGGAAACAGGTATATTAACAACCAAGTCCTAGACAGGCCCAGGATATAGAAACAAAATGTGAATAGTATCAACGTGAAAGCACAATACAAACTGGGAGGTTTAAAATGAAATACTGTCTGCTCTGTTTGCTTGTCTGCCCCAGGTAAGGTATTAGCAATGTGAGCCTCAGCAGCCTGAGACCAGAGAGTGCCACGGGGAACCGCACTTGGAATCATTCATAAAACAGTTTTCAGCAGCTGTGAAACGGCCCTGTGAACAACTCCAGTCAAGATGTTCGCAAGTACAATCTAAACAGCCTACCCAGGGAAGCACAATGCCAGACAAGACCACCTAATCTGCCTGCCAGGCACTTACCTCTTTACCCTGATATGCTTATCTAGAACCCAACAATTTAATTTAGGACTTAGCAGGCTGTCCTCGGGAGAATAAACTGTTGCAAGCCATAGGCACAGAACAAGACAGACAAAAATAATTGATGTTCAAATAACTCTGAGGAAGAAGCAAGCTGGTAGGGTTATATAGACTTAAATTACACAGCAGTTAGTCCCATGCCCCATATTACCATGGGAAGAACAAAGTATTTCTGCATTTCCCAGCTCCAAATATCATGTAGGGCCTAAGCATACGAGCGACATAGTCTAAATGGATTACATGTTTGCGTGATCTAATTCAAGAAGAGGAAAAGACATTTCTAGAAATTGCACCAAGCATCTCAATCAACTGCCATCTTGTTTCTGCCACAGATTTCAGAGATCCGAGGTACAAGCCCAACAGTTCAATCCTCTCAGATTTCAAAAGCATTGTTGAAAGCAAAAGATTTCAAAAGCAGAAGAACAAAAAAAAAAAATCAAATCAAAACAGGGTGACCCAATTCAGGTGCAAAGGTTATTAGGACAAAAGGGTCTAAACAAAATGGACTGCTTCTGTTCGTCCATCAAAGACATTAATTAACAAGGGAGCAGACTGGTAGGGCTTAATCATTGAGAGGATTTTCAGAAGGAAAAAGAAGAAGGGGGAACTACTCAGGAAAAGTAAAATAAGAATGAGAGCCTGCAATGAATAAGGAATGAGGTAGCAAGTCTCCTTACGATTCACTGGAAAGAATAGCAAGGAGGGTAGAAGAGGGCTGCTCTTGGTGACTATTCAAATGCCAAGAGAACAGGTAATCAAGCAGGAGCATCTCAGTTACGCACAAGCTCAACTAGGAGATCTGAGCAAATTTGAACTGCACCAAATAACTCAAATGTGAATACACATAGCACAACTTCATACTTTATTAAAAGCCAAAACCTTTTATGGTTTTTCTATGTGATCTGATTGATGTTTGTCTTTATTTTAAGCCTCATTCCCAGTTGCCTACAGTTTTTGATTTGTCTTAATCTCCTATATTTAGCTACTTTATATTGTAAACTGTACAAGACAGAAACTGCATCCATTTTATTGTCCCTGATGTACCTTACATAGATAGGGCATTTTATTCATGTTACACAACAATTCACAGAAAACAAATCCTCTTAATGTGTAGCTATATTGAAGATACCATCCTGTTTTTCATTTCTTCTGAAAAACTTTTTCTGAGCACTTACAGCACATTAAACTAATTCAGTACATTTTACACAACACACTTTGTAATAATTTGTTTTGTACATCTAGTCTACAGTGTCAACCACGGTACCTCAACACGTGCCCTCAGTACCTCCACTGCTATTCAACTAGTGCTAAATAAAGAAGGCAGTGATTTTACCAAAGCACAGTATGGTTTAGAAACCTGCAGAAGTCTCACAATTTTTCCTCAGACAGTTGAAAATACTGACTGAAAATAATACACCAGTGACACTGTTTCCCAATACACTGTGGAGAATAAACTCCCTAAGAGCACAGAAAGCAAGAAATGGTTCATCTTGAAATAGACAACAGTGAATGACTGGGCTAAACAGAAAGCCATTAAACTGCTTAATAGTTAAATTTAGAAAACGTTAAAATTTATTGGTATCCAGTGTTATCATTCAATGACATGGTCTCCACTGGTACACTGAAATGCAGAATCACACTCACATGTGAAAGAGAACTTCCAGAAAACAAATTATTCACGCTACATGGCATTGCTAAAAGTAAGCAGCAATTGCAATTAAAGTCATTATAGTGCTCTTGAAACTTAGATAGCACATAGTCCAGAGGGACTGATGGTTGAACAGGTAATGAGACAAACAGAAGACATCTACAGGAAGAAACTCCTGAGTATGCTTGAATATCACAGAAATACATGAGACACTGGATCTGATTCTGGTGCTCACCTCTGTGGACTGATAGTTGGGTCAAGGACAGCCAGCCTCCAAAGAACCACCATCTCATCACACATGCTTGCACAGGCATGAGCAGCTACTTCTGACTGACCATTGCTGCGTCCTGTGTGTCCGCTAGCACTGCTGTGTGATGCAGACGTTCGCACACTGTACCACCACCCGGTTATCTGCAGAAGAAAATGTCCAGTGGAGCTGCTTTGTGGCCAACATCTCAACCCCTGCTCTCACTTAACCTCATAACCACAAGGAAACGGGATCTGTAGCTAGGTACCATGTTTTCATTTGACTTCAAAATAACTACAAGCATTAAAGCAGTATTGGTTTGTGATAACTAAGGGACTTTCAAAATTTCTCTGGTTAGAAGGCACATGCCCACAGGGTTCTCTTACTAGAGGCCTTCACACTTGGAGGGAAAAAAAAGTGAACAAATGTGATAAATGATGCATTTCCTTCTCCCTGCTCAAAGTTGAAGTATGTTACAGAGCAATAAGGAAACTTACACTGCAGTTTATAAGACAGAGTGAGATCAGTGTCTTGAACTGTCAAAGGAAACTTTTTTCCTAATATTATTTTTAAAAATATTTAAAAAATCTATTACTTAAACCCATCAAAAGATATCTTCTACAAAAATAGCAAAAGAATCTGAGATTCTACCACCCAGCGTATATCTTTCGCTTTTATCAAAATGACAGCTCAACATTAAAATAAATCACCTTGACTGGGACGAAATCAAATCAAATGTGCTGAACAAGAATTCAGACTCCATATATTCACGTTAAAAGGATTGAGGTATTTTTGGCCTATAGTGTTACCGGGACATCACCAAATCAGCACAAGAGCAAACTGTAACATGATTTTAGCACTGAGAAGCACACGCCCATAATGCATACAGACTGTTAAAAAAATTTATTCAGCCATGGATTGTACAAGCGCACACACCAGTCACTGCTCGGCCTGGTTCCCCAGAATTTCCTCCCCCCAGCCCAGCAAAGAGATTTGAATACCTGCTCATAGTTGAGACACTGGTCAGTCAGAATCTCCAGCAAAGGAGCCGCATTGCTATCCCGTCTCTTAAACATCTCCCGCACAATGGAAAGCAGGTTCCAGATTCCTTCAGGCTCTCTTCCTCGCAGGGGACGCAGGAGACAGGCCCACTCAGCAGCAGCTGGTGGCTCCGTGGAAGAGAGATACATTGAATTCACATCACTGTAGATAAAACAGAAGAGCAGGGATGAGAAAAAATTAATCCAAGCACAGCTGTACAAAATCCTGAGTGTATTCTACATCCAGAAGTATATTTGCACCTTAAATGCAACAGACATGCATAACCTAAAAGACAGGATGCATAATGAGACCGAGAACACCATACAAGCAAGGTATTGTGCAAATACAGTGTGCTTTACTGAAATAACATTGGACAAGCTATGCAAAAATATAGTCCAGAAGAGTGACCACGAAACTAAGCATTCTTCAGTTCATGGCATCACATAAAGGTACAGGCTATACAGTGAATGAGCTTACAGATTACATGAGTATCACATTTTCCCTTCAATGGGATACAGTTTACCTGAAAACAACAGGAGAGGGTCCACAGAATTTATGAAGGGTTTTCTTTATGTTGTCACTCAGAGTAGATTCATCTAAGTACCAGGTGCTTTGATCTGAGGCAGAGGGTCCAGCAGTGGGATCTTGACAAAAGAATAACACATATACAGTCTGAAGGCTATGAAGATATTTTCCTCTGTGTGCTCAACCACAGAGATTATAGGGAGCACACAGGCAGTGTTCCTCAGTTTATTTCACATGTTGCAGAACTATCATAACATTACCTTAACCACTGACAACACTAAATTGGGAGACATGGCTGGCACGCTGAATGGTAGCGCTACAACCAGTGGGACCAGGAGAAATTCAAGGACTGTGCCAACAGAAACCTCATGAAGTTCAGTGAGGAAAAAATGTAAACTTCTGTACCTGGGACAGGAAACCCCATGCATCAGTACAGACTGAAAACCAAATGGCTGAGTAGCTGTTTTGGTGATTATGGTGGATTATTAGGTTTGGTGATTATGGTGGATGCCAAGCTGAACACAAACCAGTGGCAAACTTTCACTGAAAACACAAAACAAAAAAAACAACCTGCAAACTGAGCTACATTAAGAAAAGCACAGCTAGCAGATTTAAGAAACTTATTTTATCCCCCTCTACCTGGCACTGGTAAAGTTACACCTGGAATACTGTATCCAGTTTTGGGTCCCCCAGACCAGGAACGATACTGAGAAACCAGAGAGGATATAGTGGAGGGGTATCAAGATAGGTCATGTGCTCTGTGCCCCCAGCTATGAGGTGAGGAAGATGGGCTAGTTTCTCCTAAAAAGGAGAGAGTGAGGGGTGATCATTAACAACCTACAACTACTTGGAATCACAAACACAATGCAGACAAACTCTTCTCAGTAGTAGAAGATGATAAAAAAAGGGTATTCATATTGGACAACAGGAAAAAATTCTTGACCAAAAGGGTAATGCAGCACTAAAAGAGGAATACTTTGTAACGTCTCCGGTAACCAAGACTTGACTAAGCTAGCCCAAGCCACAGCTAACCCAACTTAGTGTTGCAAACAGTCCTGTTTCAAGTAGGAGGTTGGAGAGGTCCCCTCCAATCAACATTTCCAGGAATGAATGCCAACTTAAAAAGAAAAATCTTTTGTTAGAAAGGTGCACTACCTGATGCTCCCTTCCTCTGCATACACTCTGAGGTGTCCATTACACCAGCAAGTACCTGTTGTTGTGCCATATATACATGCAAGTGCCTGCACTTATCCCTTTTTCTTGACCCTCACCTGCAATCCCAGCTACATGGTAACAGACCAGTTGAGAAATTCAAAGCAATGGAAATATATCCACTACCTATCTGTGACACAGATTACTGAAATAAGACACATCAATGTTACCTGGGGCTCCACACACTGTGTTGATTGCAGTAGACTGAGAAGATAACAGCTCATCCAGCAAGCGCTGAGCAGTTGGAAGAATCTGAAAACATGAAGCAAACTTTCATTATACACAGCATTACTTATCCTGATAAACCCAACCAACGATCTGCCTGGATTTTCATGATTGAAGCACTCTCATAATTTTGTAAGTATCAAATACACACAGTCATATTTTCAGAAAGGACTATAGAGGGTGCTAAAGACTATACAATAGCAAATAAACAAATAGCTGTTATACTTTTTCCTCTCCTTTCTCAAAGCAAAGCCATATCCAAGGCTTACTTCCTACATTCGCACCCTAAAAAGTAAACAAAAGCATCATAGATTATTAGTTTCCTTCTCATTTCTTGAGGAGTAGGAGCCCACAGAGTGATACTGCAGCTAATTTTGAGAGTATGGAAGTGACTGCAGTCAAGGTCACCATTTTCCTGCACTTTGAGTGTTCTTTATTTCTTGTTCCTAAATTATGTCTCTAAAACCCAAGCTAATGGGAACAGGAGGAGCAAACTATAAATTACATCTATACATAACTTTTTGGGCAAACTTTAGCTTATTTACCATCCTGTTAGCAAAGAGACCATATATATATATGAAGTCAGACTCAATAGTACACTAATGCAATTTCAGCACTAAACTAATGCAATCATAGCTTCTGGACAGCTCAGAGTATAAGCAGAGAAGGTTCACACTTCACTGGAAAGTCCTAAGTAGATATACCCTTAACGTGCTCTTTTTGAAAGAAAAATGCATAGTAGGAAGTGTTTTTTCCCAAACTAAGTCTGGGCTGAAACCGTAATCCATTTAGTCTTCAGCATGCATACTTACAACAGGTTAGGCATATAGTTAGGATTTCAATGACTTGCAACAGAACATCTGTTGATTCTGTGACTGCAGATGAGGGGTAGAGGAGGCTGGTCAAATGACTTGGTGACAGCATCAGCCTACAGCCATCAAGATGACAGGCCGCAGCTTCAGCATCTGTCCTTTTTCTTGCTACTTAGAAATGCTTCAGGGAAAAGAAAAAAAAAATCTGGACACCTTTTTACAACTTCCATGTAGGAGCCTACTTTTTCCCAGCCCTGCCCATTTACCTGTTCACCTTGCTTTGCCAGCAGGTCAGAGGCAAGAGAACCAACACTGGCTTTGGCGATGCCAGCATTTTTGTGTCCAGAGCTGGCTTTGCAGGTCATTTTGCCTGCTTTCAAACACAGACATTTCAACTGCTAATTGTTTACCAGTAAAGGATAAATACCATTTATGCCCTCCTACAAAAAAGCCTGGCATTTTTCAGCTGTTCTTCAATGAAGAATTACCTGAAAGGGGGTTGTGGTGAGGTGGGTGTTGGTCTCTTCTCCCACGTAACTAGCGACAGGACAAGAGGAAATGGCCTCAAGTTGCGCCAGGGGAGGTTTAGGCTGGATATTAGGAAAAATTTCTTTACTGACAGAGTGATGAAGCATTGGAAGAGCCTGCCCGGGGAGGTGGTGGAGTCACCATCACTGGAGGCATTTAAGGAACATGTGGACATGGCACTTTGGGACATGGTTTAGTGGGCATGGTGGTGTTGGGTTGATGGTTGGACTTGATGATCTTACAGGTCTTTTCCAACCTTAGCGGTTTTGTGATCTGATATCTCCCCACCTCTCCCTGTACAACAGCTGAGGTTAAAGATCACACTTACTGTAAAGCATGGAACATTCAGTACACCTATACTTGCAAATAATATGGACCCCTCTCAAACAATTGGAAGAAAAACAATGCTTCAGAAGGATATTTTGCATTTGAGTCACCTGAAGAAACAAACTCAGCATTAAGCTATTCTTGTACCTTTTTCCACTACTACGTATTTTAAGTCACCATGAAGCAGAAAAGTCACAGGTCTAGGCAATGTCACACCTTAAGGTTGAAGTATCAGGGACCTGCAGTGACCCTCCATCAGGCATTTTTGCCAAGTTATTCATATTTAATTGGAACAGGAGTACTGGCTTCATGAAGGCAAATAGCTTTTGGGAGAAGAACTGGGTAATAAATTCCAGCTGCTCAGAATCACTGACATTTTCATAGATACAGAAAACACTTTCTACAGAGATTTTGAAAAACATCTCCTTATCTAGCTGCATTCCTACAGACCACCTTCCCTTTACACTTGAAAGTAATTCAGCATTATATTACTGTACCATAATGTAATTCACAAGCTGGAAATAAGGGTAAAATAGAATCATGTGCACAGCCTACTCTAATCCTACATCATGCAGTCAAAACATGGGGTCTCAAGGTATCAGAGTATCTATCTCCACTCAGAAATCATGAAGACCAGGAATGAGACTGTTGGAAGAGTTTGGGGCGTGCCTTGCCTTTTTCAAGGCAATTACACAACACGGGTTAAGATGCATCTGCCAATAAACCCCAAACTTTTCTGTTGGACAGCATTCATCAGATTATCTGGCAAAATAGTAAAAATTAAATTAAATAATCCAGATGTTCCTGGGTGCACAACTGGTACACAAGACCAAAGGACAAATAAACCCTGCAAAAAGGAGCAGACACAGAATATTTGACAGCAAACAACTCACATGCCATTCAGGAAACACCTACCACCATTGCTAGCCTTTCAAAACCCTCCTTTATTAAGCACCAGACTATAGGACATAAAGCTCTGAGTCCTTAAGGAGAGGAGAAAAGCTTTGTCTGTTACGTAATGCAGCAAGAAGCACACACTATTAGTGCTGAACTCCGAGCAATGAAAAAAGCAGTATTTTTATATCGCTTTCATATTACACGATTCCTCTGTTTGCTCTCGTAAGAAGATTAGTATTTCTGTAAGAAATTTAGAGGACGTTTTAGCAATAGAATGTCTTAGTGTCCCAAGCACAGCACCATAATATGAATTTTAGACACATGCTGACAGTAATCTAACTCCTACTTAAGACATTATGCACGCACTACTGCAATGTGACAGATACCCATGCAGGTCAGTTTTGCTCAACCTCCTTTGGTTGAACCAGCGTAGAAAAGTTGCCAAGCCCTTATATTTTTAAAGCAAACATTTCACAATCACTTGGGTATTCTTGCGTATTTTGTGCAAGCATTTTAGGCAGATGATATAAATGACCTGACCTTGAACAACATAGATATTTAAGGAATAAGAGCGCAGATTTTGCCTTTGACTAACAAAATTTCATGTCTATTACTTTCCATAACACAAATGATTCTTATGAATCACCAAGAAGCTACACTGGGGGAAGGCAAAAGGTCACCAGTTGGGTGCATTAGAAAGTGCCC
Source organism: Gavia stellata (assembly GCF_030936135.1). Lineage (NCBI taxonomy): Eukaryota > Metazoa > Chordata > Aves > Gaviiformes > Gaviidae > Gavia > Gavia stellata. The sequence continues at coordinate 17,763,400 of NC_082602.1, forward strand.
ACCTAAGGCGTATACAACACATCCCCTGGGTAGTCTTCTCCACTTAACCAAACACACAAAAAAAGCAGCAACCTGATTTGTTCTGACCTAAGTTGTTCACCACCATGCATTTATTTTATTGTGTTTGATCTTCCACAAGCTAAGTGCATATTCATGCTAATATGAATAGCCACCACTCTTCTATCTCATTTTAAGACACTTCTAATCTTTTACTTGGCAATAGACAATTGTCAGATAATACAATGGCAAAACTGAAAATGGCAAGAACTGAAAGCCTTCCCAGCAGCTCACAACTGAATAGCATTAACTGGTTATCTTGCAACAAAAGACATCATATAAATTGACCCAGAATAAAGATAACTGAATTTAACAAAAAGTCAGTCCTATCGATTGTCCCCATTTACCTGTTGTGGAAGTTCACTGATTAGGTACTGAGCAAATTTTTGCAATTGGTCTCTTTGTAGCCGAGACAAGGACTCAGAAACAGGTGCTCGTAAGCATACCGCAGATGCCTGAAGAAAGAAAAGGAGATATACACTGCCATTAATAGGTCAGACTTAAATGAAGCTGCGTCCACTGAATGGATGAAGTGTCATGAACAGTAGCTATGCTGATGCACATCATGCTTGGTTTTGATGGACAATTTTTTTTGCCTGTAATTATGTGGTGTGTTGCAGATAAGATGCAAATAAGATGTCTAGGCTTTATAAAACTGCTTTTAAGACTTTATTTTCAAGGAAACTGCTTTAACAGCTGTGCTTAAGATCTGTTGTTGCTAGCAATTGCACAAATACTGGCAAGGATTTCACAAACAAACCTCTAAAATAGGACATTATTCTTTAAGCTTCTGGCAAACCAACCAGCTCTGTGGGGGGGCTGTTTCACAGGATCACAATCACTTCATTTATCTCATTAGAAGTTTTTTCTTCAATCTTAAAATCAGTCTCTTTCCCTATCTTAGAACAACTTAGATGATAAAAACACATCACCCCTAATTTCTTAACCTTTTTCACTCTACAGAATAAAAAATGCTCAAATGGCACTCACCTAAAGTTTAACCTGGAAACAGGCAAGGGCAGTTTGATAATAAAGATGCTTCCGATATTGATTTGTCTACATAGAGCAATATACCTTGGCTTGTAACTTGCTAGCTTCAGCAGTCAATGCATACAAACATGAAAATCCTTTCACTATCATTTCTCAGGTAGAAGAAAGGATTGGAGGGAAAAGATTTTTATATTACACAGGGTCCAAACTTTCTGAGTGTAAATAATACAAATGAAAATTTGTTTCCTGTCCTCACTCTCCATACCCACCTTTTAAAACTGGAATTGGTAATTCAAAGCAGAACCCATTTTTTTGCCAACTCTCCAGTCCTAAGTACAGGAAGTGTACCAATATTCCAATGATTTCACAACAGTATCAATTTAAGCCTATTACAACTGTCCACTGTGAAATATTAAAAAGCTTCAGCGGGTTATTAGCACTTATTTAAGAATCTGAAGTTGATCATAAGCATGTTAGCTATAAAATGTTCTGTGACAGCAGAAGATCTTCTGTTCCTTTCAATCATCCAAGCTTAATCCTTCCTTAAGATGTTATTTCTCAGCTTCCCAAAGACAGAGGAAATGAATCTGTATGCAAGACTGAACCCTCAACTTGTATATTTCATGTTGATTCTATGCATTTTCACCTGGAGTTCCTTGGGATAAGAAACACCTACTTTTCACTCTGTACAAGGCCACACAGAATACAAGCAGTCAAATAAAAACATAAACTTACCTGACCATTTGAAATCTACAAGTCAAAATAACACTTATCTGCCTCAGTATGTGTTAAAATGAACTGGTGAACGTGAAGGCCAACAGCGATCAAAATTACTTTCCTTCTGCACTCTGAATGATCAAACAACCAAAAGAGCTTTCAAATCCCATATTTCCAAAGACTTTTAATAAAAGACTAACTATTGGTGACCTTTCACTCCTTGCAGAACTGAACAAAGAATGAGCAATTCTAGCATTTAAATGAGAAACAGGAAGGGGCCAAAAAGGACTCTGTATCTACCCTTAGCAATTTGCACATTATCAAAAGACATTCTGCAGTTTAGAGCTTCAGACAATTCACTCTGCAGACTGCAACTGTGAGCGCACATTTGCACAATCTGTAACCAAAAGGAGTGCCAAGAACAATTTCCCTGAAGAGAGTGCATGTTGCATAAAACTGTAATGAGGAGAGACTCAGAGAAGATGCCTAGGGGAGAGCAGAACTGTATTTAAAGGCCTACATTGTGTATCCGGAAGAGGCACAGTGCCACAACGTGAGCACACCACTTGGCCCCAGCTCCGCAGGTACAGCTGCATGACGTGATCCTGCATCGATCAAACATCACCGCCACGTTGTATGCACCTTTGGGTGGCACCATCTGTGGGGGTACCACAGTGGCACTCAGATGGAAACCTGTTAAAATGCAAAAGGTCAAAGTTACTCTTCTGGTGCTTGGGAAACAGATTCAGCTAGCACAGAAATTTAGGTATGTGCCGTTTAAACAGTGAAACAACGTGTCTAGCAACAACATCCATATAGGGATGGATATCGATCTAGAGTCTCCAGCACTTGTTTCTTCCCAAACAGCTACCACAGAATATTAGCAGAGAGGCATAAGATGTTATAAGAGGTTCAAAACCACCAGCTTTTAATATATTAATTTATTTATATATTTGTTTCTATTAATATTTAAGAAAGAAAAGCAGAACTGGATAAAGCCATCACTGAAAAGTGTGGGGTTTTGATCACAGGGTCAAAGCTAGACTATACATATTTTAGGCATCATTTCTGTGTTAATTAACTCTGGCAATAGTGCAGAACAGGCTAGGTGACTTCAGAATTATTTCCAAGTCAGTCAGCTTTCACAATTTTACAGTGAACTAAAGAAGGCAGCACTTACACCTGAACACTCACTTTTACTTTGTGGCTTCAGAAGCTACCTATTTGTCATAAATTATGTACCTCCTTGCAATTTTGCAAATATCCCATTTTTATAAACCATGTACTCAGAAAACCGAAAACCCCTCTTGCTTAGACTAAAATCAATGAAAAAGGGAAATTTCAGCAATAACACTTGAATGAATCCAGTCCCATTAATCTGTGAACAAATAAATTATGAATCTCATCTCAGGCAGGATGACAAAGAACTTTAATGTGGCTTGGCTTCACGTAAACTCATGTACAATGCATAACAGTTGTAGTCATAATGCAGCTTCCTCTACAGATAATGGTTATCCAGAGGCACACATACTACGAGCAGGAAAAGGCCACCAGGAGCATGAATCTTCTACTTGTCTTGAAGGTCCCTATCACCAGTTAATCATCCTCTACAGCAATCAGTATCAGTCTCAGAGCCTTTTTGCTAGTCTCAAATTCAGTTTTAATGAAGCATAGAAAGCACCAAGGGTATCAAAGCCATAAGCAAAATTCAGTCCAACAATCTACCATAAGTGAAAAAAATATGGCTTGGGACAGATGATTGAAGTAGTTTCTCCATCATCAGCACAGGGAAGTACATTATAAATCCACAATACTAAAGTTTTTATTATTATATTGTGAGATCATTATAATGACAGTGTTCAGGAGGGCAGCACGCGACCTACTAAATCCCATTTAAAACAATGTGCACTATTTCTTCCTCAAAACATAATCCCCGTGCCAATACAAACTTGCTTTTACCTTGCTTAACCTTTCTATTTCTCCCGTTCACCAGACTTCAAATCCTCTTCCTGATGTGGGTGATTATTTTGATTAGTACAGATAATGCCACCCAAATTCTTCAGCCATTTTAGCAATTGGAACAGAATCAAAACAAAAGAAGGCATTCACCACAAAATTACTGCACTGCTTACTACTAGCTACAGTTCTAAGTTATGTTCCACACTTGGATAATACAACCCAAACAGTTCAGCTAGTCCTTCTGTTATACTAGAAGCATCTCAGACTAATGCCAAAATGCCCTAATTTTCACAAAATCAAATTAGGCATTTCACAATTTGGAATTGCAGCAATTCTGTTTCACTGAGAAAAAGTAGTATTCAAAAGGTGTTAGAGAAGAATGGGTCACAGCTATACACTCTCATCAAGCTCCTACAATGAAATTTTTATTTTTATATGAAGACAGTTAACTGATTAAATGCAAAGAGGGAAGAACAGTTATAAAAAGAGACAAAGAAAATTTAAGGGCTTCAGCATGACATATCACAAGCTTCAAATCAGACTGTAGCTTCATGAACATTTCTGACACTGAGACTGCTAATTCAAGCAGCTCTACCCAATTCTTTTGCACCACCAGCCTTGCTGTGCTGAACAACTGTTTTTGGGATGGCAGAGGAAACCATACCAGGAAAAAATTCTGGATTAAATTAATGGTTACTTTTACCAGGAAAAACACCACAGTTCAGTTCACTGCGCAGCTTACAGAAGTCTGAGCCTGCAGGGACTGAAAAGGTGACTACGAGGGGGACCATTCTGGAGCCCTTAGCCCAACACTACTGTTTAAAGAAATGGTCATCAAGTTGTACTTGTTCACAGTCAACGTGCAACTGTTGTCTCCTCCTGCAGACCACAGCTCTTACCCTCCTGCTTACATGTGAAGACAAGAATCACATCTACTGCACACCTAAGTGACCTGGCCATCTCATGGAGACTGCAAAAATATTCTTCCCTCCCACTCACCCCCTGCTCCCACTACCTGATAAGGGCTTATCTACTCCATGCATAACAATACATTACAAAAACATGTCTGCATGTACCAGCAGCACTCATTCTGCTACTGCATGTAGCCCACCAGAAAAAACTAAGACCTATACCCTATTCTTGGCAAGCTCCACTCCCAGAAGACCTCAGGAATGAGCTGCAGGCCAGAGGAATTGCTCTGCCAGGAGTCTCACCCTCCTGGCTACCATTTTTCTTTAATGCACTGTGGGCGCAGAGCAAGCTTAGTGCTTCTGTGAAAGCATTTAGGCTTTCTACACAGAAAGTGCATCTTACACTTCTTATGAGCACCAGATTTACTACTCATGCACAGAACAAACATGTCAAGCGGCCAGCACCAATGAGTCAGAGGATGTGTCAGGTACAAGCACTGTACAACATACTCACTATGCACAGAGAGCACCAGGAGTGATCTACTGCACCCATGAAGCAGATTTTGTCATGTAGTGAAGAAGGGGTAGCAGCACACTGTCCTCTCTGATACTCAATTAAGACACATGGTTTGATCAAATGGAAAAGCTGGAAATAATCAACTGCTGCCTAGTTTAGGTCCTACAAAATAGATGTGGCTTCTTTTTTGGTTCATAACCTATCCTTCTCACTGCTCTACCCCTGAAACCTAATCTTTCAGGAAAAGTATCCAAAAGAAATGTATGCTTCCCACTCATTAAAATCCAGTTTCAGAATTTTAGGATAGCCACGTCAACGTCTTTTGCATTTAGTATTTATTTTATCATGAAACTCATCTGTTGTGAAATTTCAGGTCTGTTTATTCACTTTTATGAGGTCCTATTAATCCTCATGATTTCAGGCAGAAATGCACTAATTTTAAATACCCCAAGCTACTCAGTAAGCAACTGGAATGAACAGATTTAAGTGACCTTTGAGTTAACAACACCCTGCTAAGAATACTTCTTGCAATACAGCTTCCAAGCTTTCTTCATTGACATTTGGTAGTTCTGATGCCCCTATAACAACGACAGCAAACACACCTCTGCGTGGAATTTAAGAACTTTTTCTCTGGCTTTCCCAGAACTAACGGAAATGGGAAAATGAGAGCTGAACAAAAGCTTTTAGACAGGAAGTAAAGCAAGGCAATTTTGGACATCTCTCTGTTTTAAACCAAGACAGGAGAATCTCTAAAAAGTGGAGACTTAGAGACACTATTCAAGGAGATGCAAAGTTAGAATCCAGTCTGAACCTGCTGCTACCTTCCTCATTTGTTAAAAAGAAATTAAGACTATGATAGAAAAAAAGTCCCTGAAATCAGTAACTACAACACACCTATTTGAGAACAGCAATAATGTCTTCAGTGCAAGGAGGTGCGTATATGACTGCTACAAAGGGAACGTGCAGAAGAAGGTCTACAAAAGCCAATTCTTTGTGTATATACAGTAGAACACTAAAAAAGTGGGTTCTTGGAATGTGGTGAAGAGGTGCTATTGTTCAGAAATTATGGATATGGATTTGCATGTGGACAAGATGACTAAAATTACTCATTTATGTTTAAAAAAATAATAATCTTATACTGCAAAGGGAAATGGGACAAAAGGAGGACAAAGCACATTTCAAGCTTTGTCCTACTGATCACAGTATTACAATGCACTGCCCAATCCCCCTCCAGATCAAATCCCCTCTCAAGGGCTGCTTCATTTCCTGTGTTTCTTTTCCCAGTCAATATAGGAAACTCAAAACCGCAACCACACACCTTAAAATCATTTGGAGTAGACAGTTGGAATTATATCCACCCCACCTGTACTGCCCAGCTTCTGGGCTGCTACTCATGGAAACAAAAATAAAAAATCCCTCCATTAGATAAAGTTCCTCTACTAAGGAGGAAACGTTACTGTGTTTAAACAAAGTTACTTCCTTTCCTTCCACACACATAATCCTTTGTCAAGAAGCCCAGTATGTGTACTTGAGAAGTTCCTCCCCTGTATCATTCACCACCTCCTCTTTTCCACTAATATTCCTAGCCTTTGTTCATTTACATTGCTTTACACCTCCTCACCTTTTTAATTTATTACTGAAAAAACTTTAACCACAGTCTTAGCACTGTGTATTAAATAGTCTGCTCTCTTCCATTGTGAAAGTCCCAGGAATTACTGAATTTCAGCCAGCTGCATTTTAACTCATTTGTCTCTCAAACATTTGCCTTCCTGAGGTTCAGCAGATGCCCCAGAGGCCTCTCTCAGCATTTCAGTCCTGACATCAGGAGCTTACGAATGCACTCAAAAGTCAGTTTAATCCTATTTAGTAATTTTGAAACATCAATGAAATTGAGCTATCTGGACTCACTGACAACTCAATACACCTTATGTATGAGGAAGTACTTCCATTCCCAAGAATTCCTGCTATTGTTATTACAGTAGACAACAGACTAGGTAAAATCCTGTCAGATGCATTACTCTATATTCGGATAACAGTTCATCAGTCTCTCACCATTCGTGTATCTCAATTACTATCTCCTCCTTTTGTTCTACCCGAACTTTTACAGTATGAGTCCCTTTGATTTCCTTTTTGAGGGTCCTTTACCTAAATTTACTCATTCCACTGATCACTGACAGTTAAGTATTACTAGTACTAGCAACTAAACAGGCCCATAGACTATCCCTCATCACAAGAAAACACAGGAACTTTCCTCCTTAACTTTACACAGCTTTTTATATTATCATTTTTCTTATTACAGCCACGCTCAGTTCCCACATGCCAATTAACTTACTAATTCTAATTCTGAAGCTTACACTTGCAGAAAAAACAACACCATCGCGTTGGATTGATATGGCCCACTTTGACATACTAGTGTCTTCAATTCACATAATGCCTTCCTGTCTAACAGCTGTCACTGGAAAAGTCAACTCAATATTCTTCTTTACTTCAAAGGATTTAATGAAAAATCCAGAGTCCAATTTTTTGTTAAGATCAGTTTCTATAACCATAATACATAAAAAAAACAAGGTTAAGTGAGGAGAAGCAATAAAACCAACTGTCCAGCAACAGGGATTTCCTTCTGCCAAAATACTACATGAGTAACTGTATTATTAACACAACTCTTTTGCTACAAGAATAATTAAACCTTGCAAACCTCCTCTCTGCCATACATGCACTGTAAGCGAGGCATTCATTTGATCAGACCACTAGAAAACCAAGTTCTCTTTATCAATGGGGAATTTAAGCATTATGAAGACAAAGGCATTCTACACAGTTTTTTTCAAAACGCTAAGACAAATTAAGGATCTAATCTTCAGAACATTTCTCTTTTCACTCAGTTTCACAGCTGAGCTGATAGAGGCTGAAATAAACATAGTATTTAGCTCAAGACATTGCAAAGAATGCACATGGCAGGGAGTTTAGTCTATGATGCCAGAAAAACTCTTTTTGAGACATGGTCATACAACTGCTGTCCCATTGCAGATATGGTTTTGGGAATCTGAAATATCTAGAGACATGGAACCGCAATGTTCTTACCTATCTGGAGAGGGTCCTTGACAGCCCTCACTCGGAACAGCTGCTCACCTCGCTGGAACTCATCTGCACTGCCATTCGCCAAACACGAGTACAATCTGCAAGAGATACACATAACATGTCAAGATCAGATTGTTTTTGAGAAGCTTCACGTTATTATCCTCTTGCATTCTTTGTTTATATGGCTTTTGAAAAATCCTTACTATCTTCATCTTTAAGATGAAGTCCAGCTCTCTGCCATTTCTCCATTACAATTCAACCATAAACATCATTAGTCTCTTCCTAACTGGGTTTCTCTATAGCCACTGGAATTTCTAGAAATTTCAACATAAGGCTCTGAAATACAAATTCATTCATAGCCTAAAATTAAGCTTTTATATACAGTATAATATCAATTCAAGGTCCAATGTTAGCATGCCACAGTAAAAAAAGCCCTTGTACTTCTAGATGAGTTACCTGCATACTCATGTGAGGTTTTTTTACATCTGTGCTCATCAGAATAATGAACAGGTATAACCAGCTGGCTTGCTCTATTCCCCCACAGATGATCTTACTAATTACATCAGCATTTCTGACATTACCTCCCCCATCTGATACCAGAATGTTAGATGAATGCATCTAAGAACTTTCAGGACAATTCTTTCTAAAGGAGTATAATATCACTACTTTGCAACAAAATTCTGAATACAGTGTTACATGGGTAGGCCTGCTATAGTATAAAAGCTTCAGCAAAAATACTTTGGTAAAAGATCTAAAAGCACAGTTTTTGACTATGTACTCACACACAATTTATGTGGAAATATAAGAAATATAGTCATCTGTCTGACTGTATCCACTCTGACCACTGACGTACTCAGCAAATTCTGATTCTCCTACTTACACCAACAAAAGGCTTGCACAGCATACTGAGCTAGCCCTCCCCGGCAATTTCTGAGCCCAGTTAAAGCTCTGACTCAAGCAACAGATTCAAACTGGAAAGAATACTGCATAAGAAATCGTTGAGGTGCTGGACGCACCCAAAGAAGAGCAATGAAGCTGATGAAGGGCCTAGAGCACAAGTCTTAGGAGAAGCAGCTGAGGGAACTAGGGTTGTTTAGCCTGGAGAAAAGGAAGCTCAGGGGAGACCTTATTGGTCTCTACAACTACCTGAAAGGAGGCTGTAGCAAGGTGGGTGTTGGTCTCTTTTCCCAAGTAACAAGTGATGAAATGAGAGGAAATGACCTTAAGTGGCACTAGGGGAGGGTTTAGATTGGATATGAGGAAAAAGTTCTTCACTGAAAGGGTTATCAAGCATTGGAACAGGTTGCCCAGGGAAGTGGTTGAGTAAAACATGTAGACATGGTGCTTAGGGACATGGTTTAGTGGTGGGCTTGGCAGTGTCAGGTTTACAGTTGGACTCAATGATCTTAAGGGTCTTTTCCAACCTAAATGATTCTATAAGGACAAAACTCTACAAACAAGTTACTGTCAGGCAAATTGAAGGGTGCATTTATTCTGCTATCATTTACAAAAAGAACCTGCATGTGCACATGCTTTTCCTGGGACATATGCAGGGCAGCTCACCCCAAAATAAAAGCCTGTATCATAGCATATCCCACAGTAATCCATCTGCATATTACAAAATGCACATGAGAACAGAGAGCAGAAGCAGCAAATATATTGGACATCAAATGGACAATGATTCTCCTGTAGTGAACGGAACTTTTCCTTAAGCATCAATGAAACAGAAATAGTATTTGTTACCTGATATCTTCCTCATTTTCTGGGAAACTCCAGAAGGCGATCCGAAGCTGCAGTTGCTCAGGCACTGGAGGATAAACTTTCTCCACCACCTCGAATGGAATGTGAAATGCAACCTGTTTCGCAGACAGTTCCACCAATGGGATCACCAGCCCATCTAGCAAGACAAGAAACAAAATGCAATTAGCCATTCAGAGAACAAAACTCATGAGAGGCTAAAGAGATCAGAGCAGGGAGCTCTTCCAGTTCTTCTCTTATCTCACCAAGTTCAAGGATCAATTTTGATAGACAGTAAAAGGCAGCACAGATATTTTCTGAAGAATTGCCTGCCAACTTTATGTTTGTTTTCAGGCCCCTAGGGCATGGGTACACATTCCTAAAAAAGTCCTTTGTCAGGAGAGCTACATTAGCTTGGCAGACACCAGTGACTCGAACTTTGTCTCCTGACAAAACTGAAACCATTTAGCAAGACTTAAGGTAACCAAATATTTTTCACACATTTCTGTTAGAATATGGCAGCAACATCCTGTGAATACCAGATGATTACACACAGAAGAACTATTACATTGTATACACACAAGACAGTGATGGAAAGGTTATCCAGGAACCTTAGTATTGACTTTTTTGGTAACATTAAGTATTTGGCAATTTATAAGATTTTAATTTCAGTTAGTATTTGTTGTTCCTGTCACCACCACCTTTTGTATGATATCTGTCTTTATATTTCAAGTTTACAGAAGCAACTGGGAATTCACATGTTTGTACAGTGCTGACTACACTGAGCCCATGAGGATCTTAACTGAAGGCACCAAGAGCTTTATACAAATACATTTAACCGCCACCTTTCTACCAAACTAACTCCACTTTTTATGTTTTTAAGTGCAGGTGGAGATTTCTTATCATGAGGATATGGGAGCCTGAGCTAGATTACACTCTATACAAAATGCAAGACTTGTCTTATCTGCAAGCACCTCACTGCTTTACTGAGATCACTTCCTGAGCCATCACTACAGCAGCCTTGGTTCCCTTGTCTACCAAACCCTGTTGCCAAGAGCCTAATTAATTCAGTTTCAGATATTTGATTTTATGACTCTTCACTTCCCTAACAAGCTTCTAAAACACCACTAGAAGCCAGAATGTAAACCAATCTGGCCCTCAGCTTTCCCTCCCCACTGGCCTCCAGGCAACATATCAAAGGAAAACTTAAGCCCTGATGTCAGTAAGCACTTTCTCACTCTCTGCCTCCAGCCCAAACAGCTGGGAAACAGATAGGAAGGGAGAGAGGGCTTTGAAAGTGCATGCACACAGCAAAGCAGCCAACATCTCCCCCAGTACTGAGCAGACCTGTCAAATGGAAGGATTGCATAAATATGGAAAGAAAATACAGTTTTCAAACATCCACATTCATGATTTTTTGATTGCCGTGAAATTAGATTCATTAGGCAGCATTCACTTCTCCCAGATACAGTCAGTCTTTTACTGTCAGGATTATTTCTCCATCACTAGTGACTTTTACTCTGTTATAGACAGAGCCTCTGTTTTACAGCGTTATAATCCCATCCACAAATGTGAGAGCAGCAGATTGTAAAATGAACAATGATGGAAAAGTGGAGTGTCCCTTTCTCTACAGCTAGCAAATAATCAAGATTTTGGCCGAAAAGTCATCTCATTTCCACTCTGACAACCAGAACAGGTGTAAAGCTCTCATCAAGTCACAAAAAAAATTTACTATTTTTTTATTAGTGCAATGTAGTCAACTTAAATATCATTGCTGCTACTACAGTAGTAGTAGATACCACAGAAGGTTGAAATTGAGGCACTTAAATTCTTGAAATTACTCTGAGCAATGAAAGGAGAACTATTTCTTGTGGTTCTAACTGCACTTTTTGCATAGAGGCACTTTATCCAAGTCTTTCATTACACAGTACTAGAAAAGAGATAACACCTAAACAACCTCTACAAGGTACAAGACTCAAGAAAGTCTTCAGTACCGGGTGAAACACCTGCACATTCTTCAAAGAGCTGCAAGCCTGCAGCCTGGATTTTTACAAGGATTTGGTGCTTGGTATAAGGGTTAGATTAGAAATGCTAAAGACAGACTGAGTTGACAAAAAAAGCAGCAAATGCATTCTGTTTATTATTCTATCAGCACACCTTACTCTTTAAAATATTTTACTTTACTGTTGCAATGCACTAGGACACACATGCAATCAGTTACTAGGTCTCAGTGGTACTAGTAGAGTAGTACTGGTAGTAGGAGCAGTAGTACGATCATTGCAATCTCTCCATTACATAGTATGGCTGTTCTTTCTCAAGGTAAACTAAACTAGCGCAAGAAAAATACTTTGAAAAGTGTTACTGAAATTACCTCTCCTGAGAAAACATTTCTTCCAGGGGGCAAGACAACAGGAGTCCTCCTCATCTGCTCCAGTGTAAGTCCAGTGCAAGTCAGCCAGCTTGATTTTAACAGCGAACTAAAGTAACAGGCTGACTTTGGATTGAACTCATTAACTGATTCATCAGCTGTACTGTGTTAGTAGTAATCAGCAGAAGACAGGTGGCCAATTATCTGGCATATCTATCATAACCCACAGTCAGCCATTCACAGCACATAGCTTAGACATTTTCAGAATAAGGTGAAAGCAATAAAACCTGGTGGGGAAAAAAATAATCTAAAAAGCAATAATCTTATCTATAAGACCAAGCATCTTTCTAAAATGCTGAATTTTCTACAAGTAAAAAGAGACGTGAAAAAGAAATAGTAGAAAATGAATGAAAAGTAGAAAATAATTTTTCAATGATACTTCAAGGGTGGGTAAATTCACAGTAGCTAACTGGACACACAATGTAAATACTAAAATTAAGAAGTTAAACTGCCCTAAGTTTCAATGGGTTGTGCCCTATGTAGCCAAGGTGAGACACTTATCTAGAATGTGACTCAGAGCATCAGAGGGTGTTTTCCCGTTAGGCCTCCTGTAAAGTCAGCTGGACAGTCAGAGTTAGGTGCTTAAATTTGACTCTGAATACTCTCATTTGAGTCCTAAACAAAGAGAGATCCATTCAAAAAGTTTATGTCTAGATACACAAATCCAGGGTTGGTATATTCATACCTATTTGTATCAAAAGGTATTATCAATGAAACAGACAAAAAGTACTCCAGGTACGATAATAAACATATTTTGAACAAGAAAAAAAAAAGGAAAAGTCTGCTAACAAAGAAAAGGAGAAAGCAGCACAGCTTCTGCTCAGAAAGCAAACCCACCCCAAAACAGCCAACACAAGCTATGCGCAAAAACGTGCATTTTCACCAGTGGAAACAACTTCTGTGCCAGCAGGGCTTACTGACATAGGAATGCATGGGTAGCTACATTGCTTAACCTTTTCTAATAAAGGGTAGGCTGTAACAAGTTGCAGCCAAAAATTATTCTTAAAAACAGATCATGTTCAAACTGAGCTATTATTCCTTCAGTACAATAATTGAGTTTCCATGATAGACAAATAGAGAAGAAACTGCTTGAATAATCAGCAAAATAGGGTCCATGAGAATACCAAAGAGTTATTAAATGGAACTGAAAGAAAAACTAACTGGGCCAAGCACTGAATGTATCTGTTACTTAATTACATTATTTCCATTGGGTTAACTTTCATTTGTCACACGCCTCTAAAAATAAACTGTATGTACAAGTGAATAAACACAAATGCAAGTGAACAAATCTCACAGCAAGAGATAAGACACAGTGCAAAGACAGGACACACTGCTTTTACTGTATATACCTTAAGAAAAATGGCATGTTAGGCTGCATTATGTTTTTAGAGATGAGTCTATAGCTTTGATTTTACAGCTATCCCTGGTCCCCACCTCACCTTTCCCGCTGGCTTCAGTCCAAAATGTAACAGCGCGGAACAAAGTAATACAACTACACACAGAACAGGGAGATGAAGAAAATTGAGTGAAGCACTTTGATATCAAAAGCTAAAGTAAGAAGAACAGTAAAAGTAACAGGAAATAAGCAGAGTGCAATCTTGACCAGTGAAGGAGGTATGTGGGGGATGTTATAAAACCTCTTTTACAAACCTCATTTAAAAAATGGTAAATACTACATTGCTTTTTACAGGATTTGCCATGAAGAAAGATAAATCTGTTACTGTAGAATGCACTTTAAGCATTTCTGCTTGTTTTATTTTAGTTTAGTGCCTATCAGTAAAATGCCCCTTGACTTAAGTCAGTGATATATTCTCTCTCTGATACCCCTTAAAAGCAAAAAGTGCTGAGAACTCTCAAATACGGGCAAGCAGAGCAAGCATTACATTTAACCATAACATGCCTAAATCAAAACTCTTCAGAAATATTTCGTTTCTTACTGTTTTATATTTTTGTACATTTCCTTCTAAAATTCTGCGGTTGGTTTTACTTTAGTCTCTTGCTCTTTTTTCCTTTATGGAAATTTATTTTTGTGCCACAGCAATATATTCCTTCAGGTCCCAAACTCTGCAACAAACATCAGAAAACTTCACCTTTCCCTTGAACTCTGTAATACTCAAAGATGAATGCTCTGAATGTAGTTAAAAAACAGTTTCCCAAGGTGAACATTGCAAAATGAAACATAGGGTTTTTAATTAAAAATTTACTCTTTTTTTCAAATAAATTAGATCCAGGGTATTTAGGCCATTACCTATACTTCTTTACTTGTTCCTCTTCCATTTTACTGCGTAATCAACATCCTATAAAAAGGCACATAATGTGTTTTTAAAAATAAACAAAATTCACCTCTGAACTGAGGATAAGACACATGGTGTTTAATAGAAACATGTTGCAAAAGTCTGAAAATAAGGTATTTTGTCCTCTTTCAAAAGCATTTCTCATCCAAAGCTCCATCCACAAGTCTCATTAACTTCAGTTCTCTTTTCAAAGAGGCATTCAAATAAGAGCAAAACTGATTCAATGGGTCACAGACATATCACCACCAGTCAGTTTTCTGTCACATTAACATTTTGCCTAGGTTGGTCCCAGCCCTACAAAGTCATCAGAAAGGGAATATCTTCAGAAGTGCTGAACTAATATACTTGCAGCGTGTGTAAGCAGTAAGGGTGCATTTCTGTCCACTTGCTGGTTTCTGGCTTTCAAGCACAGACTTGTGAGATGGGTAGCTAATACCTGTCCCATACAATTTCCCAAAGTTCAGGCAACATTATAAAAAATACATCACATCTATAATGCACTAGTACAGAATACATAGAAATGGTGGAATATTAAGAGCATCCTTGAATAGTCCTGGGATTACAATCAGACTAAGTACAATTAAATGTAAGCTTCATGATGTAGTCACAAACAGGATAGCTATGTTTTCAAAGACGTAAAGGAAAAGTTCTCCATCTAGGTAGAAGAGATACTGCAGTCACTCTAGTCTGTGCCTGTAAGATTTGGAACATATGAAGTACTGAACCATAACCACCAAGCTCCAAAAGGAAACAAAATGCTTAACATAAAAAAGCAACCGAAATAGCTAACATGATTTTAAATGTAGAGAAGAGAGCGAGATAACATACAAGCACTTAAAACAATAGAAGAGGTATTCACCTTTAAACACGCATGACAAAATGGTTGTACTCTGACTTGTAAATGACCTTTTCAAATCATGCAGCTGGTCTCAGTGGTGTTCATAGTGGACACATACATACGCACACACATCACAGATTGCTCCAGCCCAATTGGAGCTAATGGGTGCTCTTACGCCAGCCCAGCGAACATGCCAAGTACTGAACAGGCACCAAGAATTAACTTTCTTGCCCCAAATAGAATACAAGAGAAGAAACCAAACTGGCAAGCTGAGGGGTGAGGACCCCAAGACTGAACCAAGACCCTGCAATATCAGACCCTGACACTTGAACGGACACAAGGAGCTGCCCCCCACACCCAGTCCTGGTCTTGCTTGACTGTGTGCAGAATGAAGCATCCGAAAAGCTGAAGACACAGTGTAATATTCAAATACTGACTCCCAGTTGTCTTCAATTAGCATTCCTCTGTTTCAAACCAATAATTCCATGCCATCTTATACCGAGGGAAAAAAAAAAACACACAGCATTCCTTGCAAAAAACAAGCAAACCACAGTATTGCTAAAAAGTAGTTTATTTTCCTTTTACAGATTAAGGAAACAGATGTGAAGATGCATGTTTCTGGTTCCTCAACTATTCAAGCAGTGTCAGTCTTAAGAAAATAAGCAACTCTTTACAATGGAACACCTGCTGTACCAAGTCAGAATAAAGTTTCAGCTATTTGTTTCTCAGATACTACCCACTCCAAACCAATTCCCTGCAAAACACCTCAGCATTCACAAAGTCAACAAATGGAAAACTGTAGACTCCAGAAAAAAGCCTTTGGTAGAATTCATCTGCGCGAGTTTTTCACATGCTGTGACAGACCAAGAAGGTTAGATAAGAATAGGGATCAAGTGATGGAGAAAGGATGCTACAAATGCTGCTGCTGATTGATTGTTACTCAAGCTTGCTCAGAAAAGATGACTGAAGGGAGCATTCTGACTTGAGGGCTCCTTTGGTTTTGTTTTCTCTCAATGTTTTTGTATTTTTTAAATTTCCACATACCCTTAACAGGCTAGCAAGTGCAGCTAAACTGATACAGAAAAACAGCAAGGGCGGGGCACTGCAATGCAATCATCAGGTATTTCAGGCAAAGCTAGCCACAGGAAAAACTCTACAAATACGGGTTTCTCCACTAGGGTTGTATGTCAGGATGATATTCTCACTACACAAGAATGAAAATAAAATTATATATATAGACACATATATATACACACACTTTTTTTTTTTTAATAACTGAAAACATAGCCCTAGAGAGATCTAAGTGATCAACAAAGGAGCAAAATGCTCCAGAGAACAAATCAAGCTTTAGTTTGAATCACTAGTACATTGATTTACCCACAGGATAAAGCAAACAAAAAAGAACTATGAGGGTTACTTAGTTATATTTTTCTGTCCATGTAATTCACC
Source organism: Gavia stellata (assembly GCF_030936135.1). NCBI lineage: Eukaryota > Metazoa > Chordata > Aves > Gaviiformes > Gaviidae > Gavia > Gavia stellata. The sequence goes on from NC_082602.1 coordinate 17,780,372, forward strand.
TGTTAAATCTGCATGTTACCCTTCTTACTGCCTGTAAATAACGCAGAACTTTCAGGAAGGACAGTTATCAACTAAATATAGGGGTTTTTTAATTTAGGAACAGGTCTGCTTCTCTTGTTTGCTATTTTCTTCTTCCTCCTCCTCCACTGCTACTACACCCACAAGCTTACTAACAGTATTAAAACCCTAATGGGATCTGTGTTTACAAGACTTTCTTATACCTCTTATTTCCCCACGTAGAGTTATACAACTCTACCTGGATCCCACAAACATTTTGCAGCAGTGAAATTTCACTGAGAATAATGTCACAGGGTAGCAAATGCAGAGTTATTAATACCATGTTGAAAGCAAGAAGAACTGGGGGGAGGCCTACGTCAGCCCTAAGCCACAGAATGACATTTTTATGTACAAAACAGTTGAGAAGACAAATAAGCAACAGAACTTTTTTATTAGCATTTACTGGATAAGACTGATGAGATTCATAGCCAAAACCCATTAAAAATACAAATCCCAGATGGGCAGATTACGGTCCAGAATTGGAAAGCTCACGCTTAACTGACAAACTGCAGCAACTATTACTACACAAATTCCGTTACAACCATCACAATAACATTTTAAGAAAGGCTTTTTTTTTAATCCAATGCAAAGAGGTTCATTTTATCACAATGTGTCCAATTCAGCCTCAAAGGCTCCGTCATCTACAGCAAAAGCCATAGCACAGAGTCAAATTTCAGCTCGATTTGATTTCTGAAAAATTGCTTAACACTACATCACAAACAGCTCATACATGTCAGTCAAAATATTCAATGGCTCAAACTATTTTTTTGTTGCTGTATTTACATTTCCATTCAAAACTAGAGAAGTATATTATTCGGCTGACTACATAAACATATCCTGACACCATGACTTCTGTCTCCAATACTAAGACATTTTAGGAAGCAAGAATTAGTTGATTTTATAAGGCAGACCTTAAAATACATCAAAATATCAGAAAAAAGCTCTCATTTTTTTATTTTGCACACAAGCCCTGTAGATTTGCAGAATATAATACTAAATCACATTGTGGATTTGGACCGGATGAGTGGTTTGGTTTTTTTCAAGTGTCAGTAATTTTAAATCTGTTAAGGCTTGCAGTTCCCCTTCTGGTCATCTGAATTATTAAAAAAAAACCATTTCTGATAAACCCATTTCATGATGGTTTTCTACACTCACTCTCTGCATGCTTACAGAGCTAAAAAAACCCAACCAAAAAACAGCTGGCTTAACTTTGCTCACCTGTGGAGAAATGGCATCACCATCATGCTAACATCAAGCATAGATACTGCATCCCAAAACAATTTTTGTTAAAGAATCTGAGCACCTAACAGAGCAGGGATCCCACTTACTCAGCTCAACTCCTGCTGTTTCAGTATTAGACTGAGTTAAGAAGTATTTTAAGTTATTCTTTTTAAAGTTACATCTTTTAAATCATAAAGTGTTTGAGTATTATGCCAACTCCTGGTGACACTTCCACAAGATTTCATGAGGCATAAAAATTAGACCTACAAAAATAAAGCTGGTGAGTCTTTGTAATGCTAAGCAATAACTGATAAGAGAACTAAAACTTAGAAGATGCATGATGTGTGTGTAAGGTCCAAGAGTCCTAACCCACTAAGAGTTTAAATCAGTAAGAGCATGCCAAAAATCCCACAGCCATGTCCCAACTTTCCCTACAGTAATTCATCATTTCTTCCTGTTAGCAAAAACCTTCTACCAGTAGCAAAACCTTCGACTGCTGTATAAAGTGGTCATGTTCTGACTTCAGAAAGGCTTTCTTTGAGATGCTCTAGTTCCCAATGCCCCTCCTTTTAAAGCTAAAACAATATTAAAATAAGCGAGCAGACACCGATGAATAGTAAGGGTTCTTATGTTAGCCTGCAAAGCACACACTAATACATGCAGCACTTACTTTCCCTGAATTTCTAGAGATCTGTGGGGAAATGGTTCCTTTTTCTTCCCACACTCTCTCCAAATGAGACTTCTCCCTTGAGAATCAGACCTCTCAGCCCTGTGCCACACCAGATGAGAACCCGAGACACATGGGGAGCAAGTTTAAAGTTTAATGTCCTCTGATTGCCAGACTAGCTACTCAGATCACCTTGTCAGACAATCCAAATACAACTTGGTTTAGAAACTTCCACAAAATTATTCAGAAACATTCTTTCATCCCACAAAATATCACTGTCTGCCATAATCCTACTGCAACAACAGCCAGTGGGGTTACTGTTACTCTTGCCACAACTTAATCAATAGTGAGAAATTACAATTTAACCAAGTAATCTAATACTGTTATTACCGGGGGAGACCTGGGGTGCTTATTACTGCTGAGCAGACCTATGCCAGAATAAAAAAAGCCAATGCTTTCTGCTACAGGACTTTTTAGAAAATGACACAAGAAACAGGTCCTCATCGCAAGAGGCTACAACGTACGTGAAAATGGAGGCAAACTTCTCAATACACCTTCTGAGAGCAGTTGCTGACTTCTACTTCTCCCAACTTCATCTGTGGTTTCCTGTGTCAGCAAGAACACTTTCAGAGGCAAAACATCTAAAGGAGTCCTCTCTTCAGAGCAGCATGAGATGTTAATAAGAAAAATAACCACCTCGTCATGTTATTCCTCCTTACACCACTGGTAAACATGACTAAGGAGTTTCAATATACCCAAGTAAATTTTAATTGCCAAGCAGATAACCCACTGTGTAATCATGCCTCAAAAGTCCTCTTGCGATTAGTAGACAGAAGAGCTGCACATCTGAAAACCTTTTCTGTACTCCAAAGGTCAGCTGGCTGAAGAACAGCTTTCCCTTCTTTCCTTACAAACTTGTCTTCCTTACACTTTTAAAGCTACAACACTCTTACTATATTAGAAACCAGATCTCTAGAAAAAAAACAACTTCAATCAAGTCTTCGGAACGTCAAGACAAGGCAAAGGTGGAAAGCTACAAGTTATATTTGGTAACCAAAGAGATGTTTAATGGGGGAGGGAAATAAAGATGAAACCAACATCCATTATTTGGTTTCATAACTCTAGGACAGAAACACCGGCACATTCCTCCATCACTAAACTCGAACTCCTAAGATGCTAGTCACCTAAGTTTTGTCTCACGGTTCACATAAGATTTTGTTGCAAACATGTACAATGTACCTACAGAAAACGTCTGCTCTGAGCAAATGTCAGAACCTCTCCAAACACAAGTTAAATCCAGATCAGAAAGGAAAGGTGTCTTTTCCATTTAACTCTATTGCTTCTCCTGTGCAATAACTGTGAAAATCTTCTGCACGTGGCTGTGCTGATGAAACTGGAGTATTCAGTGTTACGTTGATGCCTTATACCAGATGAGATCTATTTGTCTCTTCATAAGCTCTGAATCTCAAGAACAAAATGTCAGTAAGCTCTTTTCTCAACTCTCACCCACTTTAACATGATTGAGAACCCACAACTGTAATACCAGCATTAGGCAGGCAATGCAGCATTCACAACTTGACAACCTCCTCTGGAAAGTCAGACAAGAAAATTCTTAATACAAACGCCCTTCCATTTCCCTCCCTAAAAAAAGAATTCATTTCAAAAAAAAGAGCAGCTTGGGCAACCAACCGACAGCTGTTAGAAATCCTAAAATGAACAGCAGATTTTTGTAAAGCAAGACAGACAGTGCTACAAAACACTGTATTCATGCCAGTGCTGGCCAAGGTTTCATGGCAAATTGAGCAGCTTGCATTCAGAATAACTCTACAGCTGATGAAGCAGATCAGCTTCAGGCAAGTCATTTCCCCTGCACTGTTACTCCTCGCTCCCTCACCCCATGCAGAAAGCATACTGCATAACCAGGATTGTGCATTCAGAGCACAGACATCAGACAGCTCCCATTTCCTGAAAGCAAGGCTCAGTGATACCAGTTATTCCTACTTCTGCCCCACGCAAGGTATTTTAAAAGCTCAGAATTCAAAATTATCTCCAGTGGCCTACAACAAAAAAAACAAGCTACAAAGACCAACAGGGACCAGATATTTTTCTGAATGTAGACAATGGAACATAAACACAAATCAAAAAGTCAGACTGCATCACAGCTGAGCATCAATCTCTATCAAGAAGTATTGATATGTTTTCAGACGCTGAAAGGAAGTTAGACAAAACACCATGCAACCTCTGCTATTTAATGTGCTGCTCTCTACCATTAGTATCCATCCGTAAGTATTACATGCAAAATTAATCTCTAACCAGCTTTTTTCCTGTATCTAAATCCCAGAGCAGTATCACTTGGCCTCCAAACAAATGCACTGGCAAACACTGAAGAGCTGCATTACTGAACATATCAGAATGAGATCAGGTCAATTTTGTTGGGGCTGATGGGAAAGTTATTGTCTGAAAAGAATAGATCAAGGATGAGGCATTCTCACTTCTAGGATGAAAAAAAATATTAATTAAATATCTGTCAGGAACTAAAAGAAGATACCTTCTCTTAATATCACCAACAAGAAACCATTAGAGGTTTAAATCTGTTTCATAGACATGAGTCAAAAGAAGTTAGATACCGAAGTGCTTTTGAAAAAAATCTTACCTGACTCATATTTTTATCTCCTTTGATTTTGTAAAAATCTCCCCAAATCTAACCCCAGGTCTATGGCTTTATGGGAGGTTACAGAGCCCACTCAGCAATGTCCCTCAATTCTAGGTTCTCCCACCACAGTTCAAAGATGCAACACAGCAGCCCCCAACCTGCCTGAACCGCTGCCGCAGGACACAAGCTTCCAAGGCCGACAGTCCTCAGCCTTCCTCAAGCTCTCCACTCCGCAGCAATTACATTTCTTCTCGCTCAAAGGCAGGCATCTGTCTGATCATTTCTTAGTATCCTACGGTTGGAGGAAGTTCCTCCCTAAAAAGAATAAATTCTCTTCCATTTCACCCTCATCACCTATAGAGAGAACAAAAGGGGGGAAACAAAACTGGGTACCAAGGAATATATGAAACAAGCAGGCAGAGTTTATCACCTTTGGAAGAAGGGGCAGGCAACTGAAGAAGAGTACAAGGATCTCGTTAGGTCCTGCAGAGAGGGAATTAGAAGGCAAAAGCCCAGCTAGAGCTCAATCTGGCCACAGTCGTACGGGATAACAAAAACTGTTTTTACAAATACATTAACAACAAAAAGAGAGCCAAGGAGAATCTCCATCCTCTACTGGATGCGGGAGGGAACACCGTCACCAAGGATGAGGAAAAGGCTGAGGTACTTAATGCCTTCTTTGCCTCAGTCTTTAATAGCCAGACCAGGCATCCTCAGGATATTCAGCTCCCTGAGCTAGAATACAGGGAGCAAAATAAACTCCCCATGATCCAGGAGGAAGCAGTTAACGACCTGCTATGCCACCTGGACACTCACAAGTCTATGGGGCCTGATGGCATCCACCCAAGGGTGCTGAGGGAGCTGGCAGAGGAGCTTGCCAAGCCGCTCTGCATTATTTATCAACAATCCTGGTTAACAGGGAGGTCCCAGATGACTGGAGGCTTGCCAACATGACGCCCATTTACAAGAAGGGCCAGAAGGAGGATCCAGGGAACTACAGGCCTGTCAGCCTGACCTCGGTGCTGGGGAAGATTATGGAGAGGCTCATCTTGAGGGCACTCACAGGGCATGTGCAGGACAACCAAGGGATCAGGCCCAGCCAGCACAGGTTCTTGAAAGGCAGGTCCTGCTTGACCAACCTGATCACTTTCTATGACCAGGTGACCCGCCTGGCGGATGAGGGAAAGGCTGTGGATGTTGTCTACCTGGACTTTAGTAAAGCCTTCGACACTGTCTCCCACAGCACTCTCCTAGAGAAACTGGCAGCTCATGGCTTAGATAGGTGTACCCTTCACTGGGTAAAAAACTGGCTGGACGGCCAAGCCCAGAGAGTTGCAGTGAATGGAGTTAAATCCGGTTGGCGGCCGGTCACAAGTGGAGTCCCCCAGGGCTCAGTCTTGGGGCCAGTCTTGTTTAATATATTTATTGATGATCTGGATGAGGAGATCGAGTGCTCCCTCAGCAAGTTTGCAGATGACACCAAGTTGGGAGGGAGTGTTGATCTGCTTGAGGGTAGGAAGGCTCTGCAGAGGGATCTGGACAGGATGGATCGATGGGCTGAGGCCAACTGTATGAGGTTCAACAAGGCCAAGTGCCGGGTCCTGCACTTGGGTCACAACAGTCCTATGCAACGCTACAGGCTTGGGGAAGAGTGGCTGGAAAGCTCCCCCGCAGAAAAGGACCTGTGGGTTCTGGATGACAGACGGCTGAATATGAGCCAGCAGATGGCCAAGAAGGCCAATGGCATCCTGGCCTGTATCAGAAACAGTGTGGCCAGCAGGACTAGGGACGGGATCGTGCCCCTGTACTCGGCGATGGTGAGGCCGCACCTCAAATACTGTGTTCAGTTTTGGACCCCTCACTACAAGAAGGACATTGAGGTGCTGGAGCGTGTCCAGAGAGGGGCAATGAAGCTGGTGAGGGGTCTGGAGCACAAGTCTGATGAGGAGCGGCTGAGGGAACTGGGGTTGTTTAGCCTGGAGAAGAGGAGGCTCAGGGGAGACCTCACCGCTCTCTACAATTACCTGAAAGGGGGTTGCAGAGAGGTGGGTGTTGGTCTCTTCTCCCAAGTGACAAGCGACAGGACAAGAGAAAATGGCCTCAAGTTGTGCCAGGGGAGGTTCAGGCTGGATATTAGGAAAAATTTCTTTACTGAGAGAGTGGTGAAGCATTGGAACAGGCTGCCCAGGGAGGTGGTGGAGTCACCATCACTGGAGTTGTTCAAGGAATATGTGGACATGGCATTGCAGGACGTGGTTTAGTGGGCATGGTGGTGTTGGTTGATGGTTGGACTTGATGATCTTACAGGTCTTTTCCAACCTTAATGATTCCGTGATTCTGTGATTTACAGAGGTAGAACAAGCACGTCTATCATTTTCAGTGCACAAAAATAGTAACAAAAGCAGCACTGGAAAACTGTGAAGCACAGATTAAATACAGTCCACTGCATGAATTTGCTTAGGCAAATGCATAATATCTCCCAAAATCTCTCCAACATCACAAGACTGAAGCAAAGTCAACCATCTTCTGCAAATGTCCTCAGAAGTCTTGAAACACTCGCTGCTCCTAACTAGCCAGGGAAAAGTAACTCCCTGTCCTTGAGAAGGATAAGCAGCTTAGCTGACCCCATGCACTACTGCTTTAAATGCAATCTATTGGTCAATGAAAACTTTCAAAGGCATTCTGGGTCAAATACAACTAACTTCTCTGTGTCAGATCACCTTCTCTTCAAGCCACACATGAAAATTACATGCAGGTGTAAGTTACAAACATTTTCACCTGGCCCATCTAGCCAGCTCTGGTAAACAAATCTACAGCTGCTTTTCCCTTTTTCTCCCATCTCAGCATTTACTGACCTAAATATGAGGTAGCAAATGGAATTACATGCAATATGCAGCAGGAACTGGTAACAGCTCAAGAGAATTACTAAATGATGCCCTATAGACTTTACGATGGTATTAGATTGTCAGAAAAAGTTGTCGTTTCATTTGTACACCTTACACCTTTTTCTGTTTACTAACCCACCAGCAGGACAACGATGAAGCTTAAATGTCAAATACTTACCAGTAATTTTTACGTCAGCTATCAGTGTTTCCTAAAAGCATGGAACTTAGGCATGCAAGCCATCATCAAGCTATCCAATTAGCCTCTTAACACGGATTAACAAGGACTCTTGTTGGTACCTTCTCCACAGGATGAGACAGATGCAAATTTACCAGGTAAGAACTCCAGTACAAGGATATTAAAAAGAAAAGAAAAAGATGAAAGGGTAAGTCTTGAGAATCACAATTTGTGATAAACTAAGTCAGGCAAATGTGAGCATATATTGAGATCAGTAAACCTGAATTCCTACAAAGACCAGAAACAAGACATGGACAGAGTCCGTAAGGTCGCACAATACTCAATATTCACAGGTTCAGCAAATTTTTCTGTACTTCAAGAAGAATCTTGTTCTGTCACATACATTGACAAGATACCAATAAGAATGGCTTGGCTGCACACAGGCATTGTTTTAATGAATATATCTAAAAAAGAGTCCAGATTGTAACTTGACTACATTCATTTTAAGGCCGCCTCATTTTTCAATTCTTTAGTTCTGGCTGGGGAGACATGCTCAAAGCAGCATCTTTAGAGATCTCAAGCTTAATGAACAGAAAAGCTGCAATTAACTTTTTCCACTAGTTTATCTAGAAAGAAAGATAACAAAGAACCGTATTAGATTTTAAAACATTGGTGTTTTCATTTTCAGATCTCCACCAATGAATTACTCAAGTTTACCAGTATTTCTGGATGCCAAAGAATGATGATCATCTGCTTAAATCCTTCACCTCTCTAAACAGAAGAGGAAGCCAGAATTGGTGGCCCAGGTGTTCACTTGCCCACTGTTTCAATGAGTTGCCTTGTAACTGCCTTAACTTGGGAGGAAAAAGTACAGCTGGATGCCTTACTGTAAAGATTCTCATTGTTTGCAGACAAATCCTGCCTAACGTTTCTTCTATCATCCTATCTATTTATATTTTTCTAAAATGTGGGCTTGTTTTTCTATATTGTTTTTGATCTCTGACCTCCCTCTTTTTCATTCTCTCGAGACTATTCCCCCTTCTCCCGCATTGCAGCATCCAGCTTCTCTCCCACAAAGGGATGGGATTTCTTCTCAGGACAGATTTTTTTTCTTCCTTCCTCCATCTTATCCATTTATCCTTTCCCTTTCCTATATATGCCAATCCTTATCCCATATGAAAAAGCCCCTTGAAAGCTCTACTATAAGTCTCACAGCCACAACCTAAGCCTAGCAGACAAAAGAAAGGCATAAAAGTCACTGAGACATCAAGAAATGACACTCAGGTCCTCCTACTTGCAGCAGCCAAATGAGGATGTTAAGAATTTGTTTAAAGACTCTACTCCTGCAATCTTTTCAGGTTTCCCTCTTCTCTGGAAAGAGAATGTCTTAACTTCCAAACTTTCTCAGTGCTACACACCAATACAGATTGGTTACACACGAATACAGATTTAGGTAAACACAGAAAAATCAGCACACAGATTTTCCAGTTGTATACATCTTCAACAAGTTCAACCTTCTCCTAATTGATACTGTTAAACACTGACATTTTCTCCTTTCTTAGGTTTTTGTTGCAGCGATCTAGAAACACTGATTCATAACAATATTTTATTAAAACGAGACACTTTTCACAGCATCAATTTTCTCAAAATATGCAATCCCAGAAGATTTTAAGCAATAGGTATATCACAGCCTGACAGAGTTCCTTTGTTTCATTCTTTTCAAAGGTAATATGTTTCCAGCTGTATGGAAGCAAATATAGATGAATTAAGCATAACCAAAACAGCAGAGTTTTCACAAGCCTTGCCCATAACATTTAAAGCACCATCAACAAGCGTGCCCAAAGACATCGCTTTCAGTATTTTCTGTTAAAAATGCTACATAACTAGTAAATGTCACAATATCCACAGCCTTGCCACAATGTTGCTGCCATTCTACAGGTGAAGAAACAAAGAAGAAAGGATGCATCAAAACCCACACAAATTATGGGAAAAATTATGAAAATCTGCTCGACACTATACTGCTTCAGAGGAGATAACTTAAGAAATGTGTGATATGGTATTTTGAAATTAGAACCAGTATTTTAAATATTTTGCATATTATGCACCACTGCTCTCTAACCTTTAAAAAAATTTCAAGGCCTAATATTTTAGCTAGTTGATACATATGTGCTTTGAATTTTACTTTTGGAGGGTTTGGAAGGGTGTTACAAAACAGAAGGGCGGAAAGGATTAACACAGATAAAGTGCACTGAAATAAAGTTGAAAAATTAACTTCTAGCCGTGACACTATTTTAAATTACTCTTGTAACTGCTTTACAGTCTTAAAATTAGATAGGTGACAGAAAAATCTGTTAGTCTAAAAAAAGCAATGAAATTTTAAAGACATTCTTGCACTTTAAGAACTAAAGAATAAATTGTTTTTGACTCTTTGGAAGTGTTACTCAAAGACATAAAAACAAACCAAAAAAATTAATTACAGATATTCTAAATAGCCAAGTGTTTACTCCAAAAGTTCATTAAAGTATGCAAAACATCTTTTGAAGCTGTACATTCCTTTCTTCCTCTGGAACAAAGTACTGTATAATAACTAGGACACTGGACAATTAAGAGGAGATGGTCTCTGCTCCCAGTTTTATAACTGGCGTAAGAGATGTTGTTCAAATCACTGATGTCCATTTCTGTTCCCTCAAAGGTATACTGGGGGAGGAAGAGGGGTGTTTTGCTTGTTTATTTAAAAGACTACCCTATGATCCTTGCCATTCACTTTTTTTTTTTTTTAATTCCTTATTTCTGGTTTCATATTCCTTATTCTTAACCTTTAACTCACTGTTATCCTTTCCTCAGCATACTAGTAAAAATTATATTACTCAGCAACCACGGACTATCAAGAACTTAATATGGACAAGAAAGCTCTCCTAATCACTAGACTAACTTTAATACATACACATTTCCCTTCAATTCTATGTGAGTTTAAAAACATGTAAGGTCACATTTTTTATGCGCAGTAGCTAGTAGGGTAACTTAACTATTTTAAAAACCTAGACATCATAACCAAGCAAAGGTTCGTAAACTAGGCTATACAAAAAGCAACTTACTTTACAAAATAATCCATTTGAGTACTTAAGCCATCTCTAATCCTCTACCAACTTTCATAGTAACTGAAAGCACTGAATTTACATTTGCTTAAAAATGAACTTCACCATAGTTATTACACAAACTCTGTAAAACAGACATTTATTGGAGTATGTACTACTTCAGAGAGAGAGGAAAAAGGGCCTGGCCACAAGCCAACATGTGAGTTTTACTTTCACAACTCATTCACAGAATAATTTTTACTTTGGGTATATTATATTTGAAAACAGCCATTCCTAGGTCTGATCAGTTGACTTCTTTTCTCACTCTTTCTTTTCTCACTAAAGCCACGAGAAATATAGACTGTACAAAAGGTGCTATTTTTCTGTATACAGGTTATGCTATGGCTTTGCTGTTGTTCCTCAAACTGAACCAGAACTCCAAAGTTGTAAACTTGCATATTAAATCACATTTAACTGATGGCTCTTCAAACATACAGATCATGCCACTACATTAGGACTAGAAGCAACACCAAACCAGAGCCAGACGAGCATGGAACTGACAACAGCCCAATGCAATTCATGAAGCTACGAGGAGACCTCTGCCTATTAAACAAGCCTGCCTGGGTTTCTGAAATGTCCCATCACTTTCTGAACTCAGCAACTCACAAAAAAATCTCTAATGGTCAAGTGAAGAGTCACAATGACTCACCCATGTTGTAGGACATTAGCAAAAAGCAGATGCAGAAAATGCAGCTTCTGAAATTGAGTAATCTGCCTAGAAATGAATATGTATCTTGAGAGTAACTAAGCTCTAATTTTACATATTCCAGGGTTTTCATCAGGGCAGGAATTACATCTTCTCTTACATGCTTTATAATCAGAAAAAAAAAAAATCTGGTCTCTTTTGTGCCTGTCCTCTATCAGCAACACTCCAGAAGCTGCAGGATTTTTTTTTTTCAGTTTCATTCCCCACTGCTTTGCAGATGGGTGACCCCAGGTAGGCAGAGGGGACACAGCTCAAAGCATGAAGTTCTCTGCGGTGGCTGTAAGACAAACAAAATTAGTCTCCTGCTTACAGCACCAGATCACATAGATATTCAAACACATTAATTTAACAAAGAGAACAACTTTTGGTGCTAGCATTCAAAAAAGTGATATAAGCAATACTTTCAGGCAGGAGAAAAAACTTCTAAGCATGAAAAGAAAAGGCTGTTTTAACAAGTGTTATCCTGAGTAAAATACTCAACAAACAAAAGACATTTGCCTGTCATTGTAGAATTACATTTGCCCAGATAACCACACACTTCAAACCTGAAGTGTAGCTTGAGAGACATGCCGAGATGTTTTGTCTTCACTTTGTTTTTACCTCAGGACAGAACTAGTTACCTACAGGTAAAAACAAATAGATAAAAATAAACCCCACTTTTTAGCAATGAAGAACAGGTCAAAGAAGAGGAAGAAAAAAAAAAAAGAGGGAGATAAAGAAAGGGATAGGAGACAAACAGAGAGCACAATCCAGAGTCTCAGATCAAACCTGAATCCTTATCCTTGCTTCCCCAGAGGTAAACATGCCACTGAGAGGAGTAACCCCTGTAGCTTCAGTCACCCTGAAATGCACATAGAGCATCTGTGATCTCTGGTCATTCAGCAACACAGGGATCTCCTCAAGGTGAAAGGAAGGAGAAAACAAACACAAAAAGAAAAATCCATGGAAGCCCAGGAAGAAAGATTAATAGAAAGATGAGACAGGAGAAAATGAGATATTTCCCAGTAGACAAGACATTTCCCAGTAGAAAGATGAGACATTAAAATAGGGAAAGAATGTGCAAGACTTCTTGTGAGGGGAAGAGAAGCTTATCTAAAGGAAGAGGCCAAAAGACCTCAATAGAGTTAAAACTGGATTAGTCGTTTAAAGTCTCAGTAGTAAAATAGCATCTTTTTCTGATAGCTTCCTTATGTGGTTTCTCCGGAACCCACTTCTGAAGAGAGGGGTACACACATTCAATTATCTCAGAAAGGCACAGGAAAATGCAAATGAAGAGACAAATGTGTGAGAGTCATTCAACTTGTCATCCTTCCAAGAGACAGAGCTATCACTGCATTGTGAAACCTCCTTTTTGTCTAGTAGAAACTTCTAGACAGCTTCTGAAACCTACACCCCACCTCTGAAGCAGTGCATTTAATTATGCCAATCGGTCTTGATAAATGACTGTCTCTAAAGCTTCTCTGTGGTGTCTTCAGCTCTAATGAATCAATGTCCCCTCTGCACCTTGTACTACAACCCAGTAAGTCCCTTCCTCAACTTGAACTTTTGCTTCTGCTATGTAGCAAATCAACACCACCAGCCACTATGGAATAGAGTACAAAAGTAGGTGAAATTCATTTACTAGGGTGAGAAAATATAGAGAAACCTATTTTCTACTAGCAACTAAGCCTTCACTTTCATGTTACCTTTACTCTTCGGACAGCTGATCTCTGCTTATTTCATAAGCATTTGTGATATCTTCTCACCAACATTTATATTTTTAAAATTCTGTTGCTTCTATAAAGAAACTCATTAGGGAGCTATACAATACTTTTGCTCAACAGTTACTGGTTTGGGTTTTTAATGTTATTAGTGAACTTGGATATATTATAACAGATATATCTGAGCTAAAACAGATTCGTCAAGTGTGTACTAAATTAAAAAAATGCAACAAACAAGTCGTATTACACCTGTACCTCCCAGAAGTGAAAGTTGATTACATAATCTCCCTCTTAATACCAGAGGCACAAATAAAGTAGGAAAAAAAAAAAAAATCAACTGTTACTTTATAATACACAGTAATAGTCAGTAACAAACAGCAGCAAACCACAGAGTCTTCATGTCCACCTTCACCAGGCTCAAAAAGAGTGACACACTTTGGATGACACCAACATTCTTCTCCAAAAAGAACAAGAGTCTGAAGAGCACAGAATGAATCGAAAGAGACTATGTGTTTCTCCTGCTGTTTTTTGCAATTACTGCTTGAGTAAGGGTTAACTTTAATTTGTTAGACAGTTACTGGCAATCCTGAGGAAGAAGTGTTGCTCTCTAAGCCATTTATTCTTTGTCCGTATAAATTAATGAAAATCAGTCACTGTCATTTTACCAGCATAGACACTGCACAGTCTTTGATCAGGTTGTCTCTCTAAACTGATCATATCCTCACCTCAGGCTCTGTCTATTCTCTGCCAATGATTCCCTATCTACGGCTTATATTTTTGAGGCACTGTGCCCAGAATTTAACGTTGTGGGCACTCCTAACAGTTTGGGGGCTGGATAATGAGAACATGTTCTAGGAGATTGCCACCTGCATCAATTCTTAGTTAAGTCTGAGGCGGTTTTGCAATATAGTATACAATGGTTCAAGCTTACAGTAAAGGAAAGGAAAAAAAATAAAAATCAAGCTTTCTCACTAGCTGCCTGTTGAAAATAGTTTCAACACCACTCATCAGCATGCTTCCAGCAGAAGCCAGTGTGAATGAATAAATACAAACTGAGCAAAAATATTGTGAACGCACTATTTAGCAATCCTACAGTATTTATGGCAACTTCTTAAGTGTTTGGTAAACATTTATGCTTTAGAAACTGTGAAACTGAAAGGACTAAGGGCGGGAAAGAGCTTGGAAGCTTTCAAGAAGAAACAAAGCCACAGTGGGTTTGGAGAGATAATGAGTGTACTTGAACATTTACTCTTAAGGCCTCTGTCACAAAAATCCTTATGTGAAGATAACAAAACATTCGCAGAAACACCAGACTTATTTCAATTATCAATGAAAAATACAACTGTTTTAAAAAGTGAGAAGGGAAATGAGAGGATCGCCATGGCTCTCATAATAGTTTCTGGGAAAGAAAAGACTGTCTAGAAAAGTGGAGAAAAGGCAAGTGGGTGCATTTGTTGGTAGAAAGGTAACAAATTGGTAGAATGTAATTTGCTATGGAAGAAAGCAAGCTGGAGCCACAAACCAACTTGGGGAACCAGTTGGTTCTGAATACACTGCAAGGACATAATTCTTCAAAATATCCATTCACCTTAACTTCAGAACCGAACCCCCTGTCTGCCCAGTACAGCGGAAAGCTTCTAATCCATGATGTATACAGGCATTGGCCAAATATCAGTTACAAGCATTACCCCATTCAAAATGAAAAAACAAGGCATAAAAACAAGCAATCAAGGCAGTCTAACATGAGAACAAGTAATTCTGAAATAAACGTTCAAAATTATGAAAGGACTCTTCCCAAAATTGACGTGCTTTGCTGAAGTTTCCTCCAGAATTTCAGTACAGGTAAATCAGTGGTGATTGAGAGCAGTTTCAAAATCTAAGG
Source organism: Gavia stellata (assembly GCF_030936135.1). Classification (NCBI taxonomy): domain Eukaryota; kingdom Metazoa; phylum Chordata; class Aves; order Gaviiformes; family Gaviidae; genus Gavia; species Gavia stellata. The sequence goes on from NC_082602.1 coordinate 17,795,452, forward strand.
GCATCCATAAAGTGGATGCAATGCATTCCTCCTTCACATTAGCAATCATACGTTTGAAGAGAAAACTCCTTTCTAGAAAATAATATAAGAGGACGATAAGAGGACTTTACCACAGTGAAAATTAAATGAGGGAAAACCAACCAGTTACAGTCCTATTTTTCTGATGTAACTACTCAAGATACACGATTTTATAAAGAATTCCATTCTAAGGATCATATTAGAGAAACTCTGACATTTTTCTCCACCTTTCATCACCTTTCTAGCAAGCTGATGGGGTGACTGACAAACAAGTGTATAACAACTGTTTGGTGACCCTCTGGAGTGAATACTGTGTATATTTGCAACGAGCTACCCCGAGCCTTATTGTTCAATTTGCAGTAAGCATAATCATAATGTTAAAAATACCCAAGAACAAAAAAAAAGTTGCAAAAAGTAAGAAAGCCATAGCTGGGGTGTGTGCGGGTACTTTGGTTTGTTTGTTTGTTTGTTTAAGAAGAGGATTCCCCAGCCAACAGCAGTTCCATCAGTCTCAGGGGGATTCTCTTCGAACTAATTAATGAAGAATTGTATGCTCACAAGGACAAACTCAAAACAGTTGCAAAAACTAGAAATCCTTTCTATTACATAACTTGTCTGGCTGATTCCAAACCAATCAGCTGAGATCCAAACTGGAGGAAAAGGCTAACAGAATATAATTCCTCTTGCTTTCCCTTAGCATTTAACACCGAAGAACTCAGTGTCTAACCTCATTTCTTGTTTGCATAGGCAACTACATCACAGGCCACTGCAACATGGTAAACTGTGGAAATAAAACCACACAGCTCAATTCAGAATGAGCACATTTGACAAGACTCACTACAACTGACAACTTCAGGATCCGGCAAGTTCTCAATACAAACTGTTTTTTCTGACTACAAAGACACTGTCAAAAAGAGGTGTTAAAAATAAATAATTGGTACAGGAGTTCTGAAATCCAAGGAGATCCCCGATGATGACAGGTCCTCATCAGACCAGGCTCACTGGCAACACACTTTGTACAGTAAAGTACCTGCCAAGTGTTCCATGTTGGTAATATCATATGTGACTTCACAGAGTAGATAAATAATTATTTAGGCAGCAAATCCATGTTCACATACTTCTCGAAATAACTCTTACTGGAGCCTGGGAATTGCCAGCAAATGCCTTTAAAGCAGTCAACAGTATCCTTTCAGAATGTCTCATGTTAAAAGTAAAACCTTTGTACAGAGGCATTAAGTCTCTCTACAGAGAAAACTTAAAAAATACAAAGCAAGTATAAACAATACAACCCTTGCCAATGCAGGCCTGCAGAACCTGGAACAGCAACATCTCAATATGGTGTAAATAATTACAATTATCACAACAATAACATTAGCTATTGTGTTTCTCATGTCAGGAAAGAGACTGAGGATTACAAATATGCACAATCTACTGAAGTCATTTTTCATTTTAATGCAACAAGTGGATGATAACAGAGAGACCAATTGCTGCTTGCTTTTAATTCAGTCAAGAGAGCTAAAGGAACGAGGCAAAGACCCAGAAAAATACACAATCATACACTGAACCAGTGGAGACCACTCGACTAAAAGCATCTCAAAGTTGAACAAAAATTATCACCTTTTCAAACAGTAGTCTGACCTGTAGATCTGTACAAAGCAGCTTCATACACCTCTGCCAAACTAGAGATGTTTTACTTCCCACAGCAGTATGTTTTCAAAACTTCAGCTCCTTTCCAGCAAGTTAACATATGCAACAAGACTTAAAGCAAAATGCAAAGTTTATGTGCTTTGCCCTGTGCCCAACACTTATTTCTACATCTTAGGATTCATAGCTTTAAAAACCACAATGCCAACACTGTTCCCCTTCTTTACACCAGTAGAATGTTCCATACTAAAACCAATGTGTCCTGGCTGCAGGATCCAAGAGAGCTATCCAACCTGGATATGTATTCAGCATTTCTCTCTCTCTCTTGTTTTGGGTTGTTTTTTTTTTTAAAAGTTTCCATCCTACCCTCAGCTCTAATCCTGACTATTCAAGAGACACAGGCAGTTACATATCTGGGACTAGAGACAGTTCCCAAATGTATCAAAAATTTAAAACTTAAGTTGCTCTGGAAAGCCTAGGGTTAATGCAAAGTGTACTTTCTGGTCCTAATCCAGTGACAAGTGAGCATTTGTCCATAGCAAAAACACAGTCAGATTTCAGCACAGTTCAATATAAATTGCATTCTCTGTTCATGTAAGGCCATCACTCAGAAGAGAATGAAGTTTTGCAGTTCCAGATAGGGAGATATTAATGAGGCAACTGATGGTCATGAAGGTCAGGAATAACAGGAAAAGTACTGACATTAGATTGAAAGAAAAGAATGGAGATAAAAGAAAGAGTAGAAAGGGCTTGTGTAATTTCTGTTAACTGTATGTCTGGCTCTGCTTGGTGTAAAAGCCACCTGAATTCTAGGGTCAAGATGCACCAGGATAAAAGAGAAATTATGTTTCATTTAAAAAAAAAAAATCAAGCAAAGAGTTAGCAGATATAGGATAGTTTTAAATATTTTTTAATTGCTAATGTTATCTATTTTCCAGTCTGCTATTAAAAATAAATTGCTACCAAAAGAAAGGAAACATAACAACTCTCGAAACAGACACACTGTAGCTTGCTGACTTGTTTATGACAGTCTTAGGGCCCCCTTGCTCTACTACTAGGGAAGTTAGTTTGCTAATTTACTAGGAAAAAAGAGAAACATAAAGAAACAGACAAGCAAAATAGACCGCTTTATACAATGACAGCTTACATGCTGCTACATGAGTAGTTTTATAGCAGTTACAAAAACCTCCATGAAACCTTAGTGTATTCCAATCAAAGCAAGTGGGAACCTACATATAGTTATTCTCAACCAAGTCCGTAGTTTGTTTATAGAAAACTGTTTTCAGATTTCCAAGAGTAAGCCCAGAAAATCTACTCAGAAAAGCAGCACTACAACACTACAGAGTGCATGCAGGTGAAAACTCACCCAAAAGACAGTTTTGTCTTAAGATCCCCAGTAAATTTTCAGTTTCAGTCTTCGGTCAAACACTATCCTGACAATGATCCTACACATGACTTCTCTTTGCACCTATGACATTCCTTCTACAGGTCTCCTCACCCACCAGCCCCCCTTGCCCCACACCTTCCGTGAGTCCAAAGAGCATCCCAATGAAACCAGGTGACCTCACCTTTCATTTTGACAGTGGGAGAATTGGGTCCGGCCGATTGCTTCCTCCATCCTCTCCAGTTCTGGCAAAGGCTCTCTGCCTCCGAGATGAAGGAACAAAGAGAGTCTTCTTCAAAGCGATCGGAGTCTTCAAATGAAAACCTCTCCCCGTCCTCCCACTCTGCAAACATGAGTTCCATCACATCCGACAGGCGACGTGGGGGGAAAAGAAGAAAGACAGAAACAGCACTGCTCACTTTTAACAGATGGATGGACTTGAGGGCTCCTGCAATACTTAAAATCTCAATTCCGATTTGATCCCCGTACTACAGTGCCAGGAAGCACAGAGCCAGCACTATCTGAGGTGGGAGAAGCAGGAAATCAACTAAGGGGAAGCTCGTAAAAATCCCAGAAAAAACCCCCAAGTTCTTCAAAAAGTTAAAAAAATGCTTATGCCCACAAAATGTGCTCGAGGCGGAGGGGGTTTGGTTAGTCTATGAGAGCTGCCTCCGGCGGGGCAGGTGCCTGCCGGCCACACGGAGGGTCTGAAGGCTTCTGACTCCAACGGCCCCGGCGCTGGAGGACGAGGGAAGGGGCCGGTTTCCTTCTCCGGGGCTCCCGCCGGGGGAAAGCAGGTATCTGTGCGCAGGGCCAGGTCTCCCTGAGGTTGTGCTTTTCTCACTCTCGGTGCAGGAACCGGAGGGCGAGGGCGGGAAGGGGCAGCGGAGGGGGAGGGGGGGGACAACTTCCCTCCCGCTCGCGGAGGCTTAAAAACGGCCCTGGCGGGGCCGGGGCACCCGCGGTGGGGGCGGCGCGACCTCCCGGCGGCTCGTCACCGGCGCCAGCGGGCGGCGGGCAGCGGCTCCGGCCTCATGGGGGCGCGGGCGGCGACAGGCGGGGAGAGCCCGGCTCTGGTCGCCGGCGGGCAGGGGCGGCGGGCAGCCGGTCGCCGCCGCCGCTCCCGTCGCGGCTGGACCCCGCGGCTCTAGGTGCCCATGGCCAGCGGGGCCCCGCGCGCGGACGCCCCCCCGTGCCCGGCCCGATGGCGGTTCGCTGTCCTGGCGCGACGGCGGCGGCAGTGGCGGCGGCGGCGGGTCCCTGCCCGGCGCGGGCACCAAGATGGCTCCGCGCTTCCCAGCTTCACCTGCGACACCCCCCCCGCCAGCTGAGCCCTACTTCCGCTGCGGCGCTTCCGGCTTCCGCCGCCGGGCGCGCAGCGCATGCCGGGACAGCCGAGGGCCGCGGGGCCGGACGGATTGAGGGGCCCTGGGGCTCGCCTATGGGCCCGGGCAGGGCGGCACCTCCCGGAAGGGTCGAGCCGAGCCCCAGCCCCAGCCCCAGCCCGGCCCCTCCGGGTCAGCGAGGAAGGGAAGAGCTGAGAGAACTGCCTGTGGAAAAAGGAGTGACCGGTAGCCGGGTTGGGCTCGCTGTGAAGACGGGCGTCCCAAAGGAAGGGCCGTGGTGCTCGGCCGGGGGCTGGCTGCCAAGCAGCTGCGCTCGGGGACAGGCCGGAGCAGCGGGCTGTGGGGCAGTTTTGCTTTGAAGGGGCTGTAATAAAACAAAAGTTTGCTTGCTGTGCCGCCAAAGGCAATGGGAGAGCACGAGTTACGCTAAACTGTGGGATTTAACCCCCAGAACATACCGCAAGTAAGTTGCATGAGGCAGAAATAACTTAGCTGTGGTCATCTGATTGGAGATGAAAGAAATACTAAACTTCCCAGTAACATTTTCTATTAAAAAAAAAAAACCTCCACAAAACATTTTAGTTAGGGAAGAAGACTGAGGAAAGAACACAAAGGGAGTAAAATGTGAGAAGAATATGGCTCTTAGAAGAATAAGCCCTGTTCAAAAATGCCAGTCAAACCACAATTACCTCTTTCCTCAAGCCAAAAAAGCCCCTGTTTCTCCAACAGAGGCTGGAGGGAAGGAGGCAGGTGTCTAGGGAGTTGCAGGAGTCTGAACAACTCTGGAATAAAAACAGAAAATAACTCACATGCCAGTTACGTAAAGAGTTGCATACATTAGGTAAGGTTTTCATATCCTACCCACACTGAAAGCAGGGGGGTGAGAGGGGGGCTCTCTTCGAGCTTTTTTTATAATTCTGTTTTGTTTTGGAGATCAAGTTCACTGCGTCATTGTGAGAACAGACCAGTAAAATACCAAATGATAAAGTTCTCTCTATGAGTTGAGTAAGTGTCAGCAAAACAGCTACAGGCTGGACCTGCAGCTCCCTTCCCGTGTTTGTACAGTGGAAAAAAAAGCAAATGACAAAAAGAAGAGCTAGGGAAAAAGAAGGACATACTAAGAAATGATAATGCTGGAACTGAGAGACACTGAACTGCACCTACGAACACTCATCTGAGGAACAGTCCTCAACTGTTTCTCCCAGACTTCACCTGACAATGTGTTGCTTGTGCAAAGCTACTGTTCTAAAAATACTTACACAATTCCTTTCAGGGATCTTCTTGAGGAGATACCTGAGGTAATAGTCAGATAAATGAGAAAAGTATTCACTTTGTGTCTTTTTACATAAATAAATAATTTTTAGCTGAATAAACTCTCAGAACATTAATAGGCTTGCTGTGCTTTTTTCTCAGAAATTTTTGCCATCAGGCTATCTGTCTACATTTTCATTTCATAGGAAGAGCTCATTTATATTCTTCCACACATACATATGGCAAGGCTTGACATCTGAGGGGTGATACTATCCTTAATAGTCTGTTACACAAGAATATATGTATTAAAGCCTATTAAATCAATTCAGGATCTCTGAAATTCAGACTCTTCCTTGGTGAAAATAAAAGAATTGCGTAGAACCTGTTTTTCAGCTAGCAAGGAATACTATTAATTAACAATAGTTGTTGTAATTACCGTGTGAGCTAATGACACACAGTCGGGCAATCAGGTAATTACTGTGCTCAGTCCCTTTCTACAGTGTGCAGGGGCAGGCAGAGAGTGATACTCAGCGAGCCTGGGGATTTAGAGCATCAAGTAGAGTAAAATGCTTTGCCCTTAGTTCTACAAAGTCAAAATGTTTAGACCTTGGTTCCACAGAGATAACAGTGATAGGATACTCGATACCCTCAAAACCACTGCAGCAGTATGTCAATGCTGAGCTGGTGCAAAGTGACTCTACTGATACAAAGTTCTCCACAGATGTCTGAAGGAGGATCTTCATCAGTGTGACTCTACCTGGTACCTCACCATCCTCCACACTTGGTACTTCACTGTCTAGTCCATGGGTTCTTATTTTCTTTTTTCTGTTGTTCATTTTCTGTTGTTTCTGTTGTTTATCCGAGGTTTGGGAACCTGGATATAATTTCTGGGTTTTTTAAGGGAGATTCAGTCCTGGTACCCTCTCATTTATGAATTTACCAGACTTGGGGTTTTGTTAACCTTCTACCAAATGACTTGAATTAAGACTGTCTCAAAATTCAGTGTAACACCTAACCATTACAAACAGTTTTGACCTCCTTATCAACCCAAATCCGGCCCAAAGTCATAGCCAAGGTCAAAACAACAGTCAGTCACAGTGCAGCATGCAAATTTGATGATTATCTTCATCCTGCTGATGAAGAATAATGTCTGTTTTACCAGGCAGAGGTACAGCAACTGTTTGGTTTCAGGAGGAGAAAATTTCCATGCATAGGCCAATATGAGAATTTGAGGAATGATGCAGTTTACTACAAAATCTCAGCTCAGCTGCTCATGTAGACACCTCAGTGACCTGGGTCAATGCAGAGTACAGGTTCTGACCTGGGCTCACAAGACGACTATCAGTAATGAATGGTTCTTGTCAGCAGAGTTTCTGTTCCATGGTATGAGGAGGATTATCACTTCTTAAACTAAGATGCGGATATACTTCCCAAATTCAGTAAGGATCCTCCAGGGCAGTGTTTGGACTCCCCATGTTCAAGAAAAATTTGCATCCTCCAAGGAAAGAAAGAAGACAAGAACAAGAACACCATGAGAGGAGAGAAGAAAATATGGGGAGCAGGATGATGCTCCCAATGTCAAGCATCTGAATAAAATGTTCCAAGAAGATGCCCAGTCTCTAGAAGCTGGCGGGGGGGGAGCGGGGTGGATGGACACACACATGACTACTCCAGGTAAGAAAGCCTTGCTTAGTGCATCCCTTCATTAATTTGGGATGGTTCTGTTTTGTCTTGATTTGTTTCTGGGTGCTCTGCTAAGTGGCGGGCTCTTTGCCAAGAAGCAGGTATCAGGCTCTCTGCTCCCACCATTTCTGCCTGAGTGTGTACTTCTGTTGCATGCCATGCTCCCAGGCTGGTATCACAGCCACAGCTCCCAGCCTGTCCATCTTGGCAGGGTATGCCCACCACACTGTCTCCTCAGACTTAGTCTGGGGAGGCACAGAACTACCCTACTCCAGGTATTTTGTCCCTTCCTACATCTTCTCCTGAACTTCCTGTGTCTGATGCAGCTGGCAACAACTTTGAAGCAAATGAATAGAAACATGCATAAAAAAGACAATGAAGACGAATTTCTATAGTGTGGACAAAATTTCGTATAACAAAGTGAGGCCCATTTGCCACAGGGTTGCTGCTTGTTCCTCAGTGCTGAATATTGAAAGAAAACAAAGAGGTGAAAATGGCTTTTTATGTTTTTCACCATGCTAATGGTTGGTTACTGTCAGGCTGCAAATGACCTTCTGACACTGGCTTGGTGCTTCTCCCAAGACTTTTTTCCAGGTGGTGGCTATGGTTGGTAACAGGTTGTTCTTCCAAGCAATCTACCACATGCATCCCCACAATACACCAAGGTCAACATCCCATAGGTGCACTAGGCAGGCGAGAGGAGGCAGGACACTGCACGAGCCAGGTATGAGGCAATATGCCATAGCACATCATGGCAAGTTCTCTCTCGTGTTCTGGCTAATCCCACAGAAAAGTTGTCCTGCGCTGATGCCTGACTGGATCAAATTTGTACTGCCGGGTGATCTGTTAGTGCACAGCACCAGCAGAAATTCAAGAAAGGGACACACCTGCCTGATAATGGGAATTCTGGCAGGTTACATCAATAGCAGTCTGAGTCAAGGGCTTTAATACGTTGCAGAGAATCTCTGCCACACGAGAAAGCAGAGATATGTGAAGGTATCACAATACTTTGTGGACTGTTTCATGAAAGAAGAGTTTCACCTGTGGGAAAAGTGTTTCCCTGGTGAGGAAAAACTATTTAGAAGATTGTGGGAGTCTAAAACAATAAAAAAAATACAGCCAAAATTTTGAAGTGTATTATGATGGGGGAAAATCTGATGAAAGAAGAGCAAAATCAGAAACTAAACACATTCCATCCAAGGAATGAAGAGGCAACTACAGGTGAGATTCAGCACCCTGACCTAGATGTTGCGGTACTTGAAATGGTATAAATGGGCAGGGAGATATTATGATGGCATAAGCCTGGTACTGCTCACTGATATCTCTGGCCAACATTATATGCAACACAGCCTGGGTAGCTTTTACCAGAACCCAGTAAAGAATACATACTACATCAAGAAAAGGCAGAGAGGAGGAATGGTAGAGAGATTTACTAATGTGACATGCTTCAAATCACAAGGGGGCTTCAGCATATTAAGTTTAACTGTATTAAATTGGAGCAATCCTCATTCCCATTCCTTCTCCTTCCAACTATTGGATACCACAAGTTGTGGAAATTTCCAAAGAAATCTTGCTTTCTCTTTCTCAAGCACCACAGGCTGAAAGAATGGAAGACATGATGAAAGTAATGAGGCAAACAAAACAGGGTGAACATTTGCACTTCTATCTTAAAATGCATTTCAGGAGAATGAAAAAATGTGTCTTCTGGCTTGTGCAGACCAGACTTGCTTGTGTTGTTCCCCTGGCCAACAGAAGGGAGTGCAGGTGTGATTACTTGCTTCTCCTTGTCCTCAGGGCTATGGCTTGGAAAGGCACAGAAGTTCATAAACACTGATCCATTTTTTTTTCCAGCCAACTTATTGCATGAGACAGGCATGTATTTTCCCCTGTGGATCTCCCAACAGACAAAAGCTGTAGTCACTGCTGAGGAGAACATGAAAAATAGTATCTGACAATTTCAGCAGTCCTCTGCTAGGAAAAAAGAAATTCAATAAGAAATCCTGCAGAGATGGCAAGGTTGCCACTAAGATGGTTTCTCCCTTACAGGGATGTACCTTTTTTTTTCCCCTTCCTCTTTTAGTTCAGAGGAAAGAAATTGCTGTTCAAAATTCCTTTGCCTCTGTTATACACAATTTTCAGAATGCAGCATTTCATATGAGAGAGATGAGCACTCACACATACCCTGAAGCAGAATTGCAACATTTACATTTGTTTTCTGTCTTAAGCTCTCACTGGGGACTGAAAATCAAAGAGAGTCTGCGTTCCACCCCAGAAATGTCTGCTTTTCACTGGTGAATCACGTGGTACTCTACAAGTCATATCCAGCATGGTTTTATTTCTGATCACATGGAAAGTAAAATACGTCCTTGCTATGGCTTGAATCTAACATGGACTCAATAACAAAATAAAGCACTCTAGAGATTTTATCACTGCTGATGCAGTGGGACCCAGCTGTTCAGCTACATTCTGACTCGGCAAAGATTTCATTGTCTTTTCACATGCAATAATGGACTCAGAAATTACAAGCAAAGGCAAATTTTTAAAGCACACATATGGTTTTCTGTCTAAGTAATACATTGAATGTGCAAAAGAGTAGTTTCTCGTGCTCTGGCACTATGACACTATGGCAAACTGCAGATAATTCTTGTATCTTAAGTTCCTGTTCCTCCTAGAAGATCACTGTTTCACGATATACTGATTACTGTTAATAATAGATATTATACCTCTCCAAAGAAATCACAACCAACAACCATTGTTATTTATTTCAAAACACTGGGCCTGTAGAACAGATGGAGCAAATACTGCTTTAGCACGAAAGAAGGGACAGGATACAGCTCGTTTCTCGTCACTCTGCTTCTAACTATACAAGTGGCTGTGCAAGATGCACAGAGCTTTCCCAGACACTGAATACTGGGAAGCTGAAAGCAAAGCTGCCCTGAGGAATCACAAGCTCTGGAAAACAAGTTTCCTCCATTTGGATTGAGCAGTTTCCAATCTTTGGCTAATCCTTTCCACAGCAGGCTTTGAACTGCTGATGTCCGAGGTTCTCTCTTTGGGATCTTACAGAATATGAACATATGCCTGATATTAAAGCCTTATTCAAAAGCGAATTCACTGCTTGTGAGATGAGTCACTGGTATGTACATACATACACGGAAAATGGAGTCAATAGGGGAACACTTTGCAACAGCTGTTAAAATTATTGTTATAAAGCAGGAGACAACAACTACAGCTAAGAGCTTGTTTATGAACATAACTACTACTCTTCAGAAAGCGTAAGATGCTGTTTGTAGTTAATAATGCCTGCAAGGATTACTGAGCGTATTTTGTCTGGCCTCTTGTATTTCACAGGTTACAAGTACATTTTCCTCTTCCTTTCACAGTAACCTGCAGGAGCATTTGTTTCTTTTTCACACTTTGTTCTTTCTTCTGCTATTACCGAAGTTGACAGTCTGGCAGGCTCTAATATGCACTATAAGGCCACAGATAAATTAAAGGAGTAGCATCAAGCTGAAAGGAACTGAAAAGAGATGTTCTCCATTTTGCAGAGGGGAAAGAAATCAACTGTTACACTGCAAGTCCTCATCTTTTCAGTTGATGTCACATTTGGACATTTCCTCAGCTAAGATGAAAAGATTGTGAAATTACTAATCTCTCTCTCTTTTGTGTAGAGAGCAGGTGGGTAATTCTTTTGATACCACATTTATGGAAACTCAGCAATTGATAACTCATTTTATCTAGAGAGTGTATTATTAAGCTAACTAGCAATGTTATATACTTGAAAGCTTCCTAAATACTCTGAAAAGCCTCTTTTGATGCAGACATTAAGCAAAACATAGGTTCCCTGGCTTATATTACTTTCAGTCTGCCAAGAAATAATCAAGCAAAGTCTCTAAATGTGACATTCCTTCTCTATCAATCTACAGTTTTAGAAATCAAAAATGGTAATCAAAGAAAAAAAGATGCAAGTGCTGCAGTAGCTGACCCTCAGCACGCCTTTGCTGTAGACATCAGGTTTCTGTACTTGCTGTGGAGGGTACAGTCAGTTGGTAAGTAAAGGATCACTGTTAGGGAGACCTAGGAGGTCCATTCATTCACATCAAGACCAACATACACTATTCTGCAATATATGTAAGCAGATCTTGGCTAACTGAAATAATCCAGCAAACTCAGAGGTACCTTGGTCTGCTGTATTTACAAGTTTCTCACATCTTCAGGAGACGAAGCTTTCTACATGCTATGAAACCGGCTCCTTCAGATGAAACTGGCCATAGCAAAATTTGCACTACAGCTGCCTCTCAGCACTTTAGTGTTTCAAAATATGAAGATTAGGCACTTTAGCACTTAAATATGGGAATAACAGATTGCTAAGGAAAGATGACTCTGAAGTGCAAGAACAACATTGTACAACGTTATATGGACAGTAAAATAGTCTATGCATTCTGCACAGCCTTTCCTCAGAAAAATAATCTAACCTCAGAGTTAAGGATGTGAGGTTTTTTATTTTAAAAATTTAATTAATGCTATCTCCCATCAGAATTTAATGGGAGGTTCAACTGTCAATTGAATTGTCAATTTGACATAAGGTTCTCTCTTACAAAAAGTTTCACTACAACCACACCAGCGCTCTATTTAAGAAAATGTACCTTGATAAGTTCTGTGCTCACGAGTGTGGGTAAGGGTCAGCGCTTTCCGAGTTATATGATGTTTAAGTGGCCTTTTTTGTGTAAGAAAAGAGGGGACACTAACAAGAATATTATGCAAGTCACGATGACTGAAAATTACCTGAGCTGCTAGATACAGAGATAACATCTCTCAATCACTTTTCTGTTTCTGTAAGAAGCAAGAGAGAAAAGATTTTCTCTTTTTTTTCTAGACCTACTTATTTGAGCAAGTAGGACCTATTGTAAAGTGCTCTGTAAAACAAATGAGTTGGATCCTTAAAATTATCTGGATGCTTGTAGGTAAAGAGTGTTGGTCTCATTCTATTTTACCTGCAGATCTCATGGCCTTGATGCATTCAGGAAGCAAGCTCTTTGAACAGGATCCTCCTTCTTTAGGAGGCTTAGGGATCCCAGATTAAATTAACTGCTTCTATTTTCAGCTGTCTTCTCTAGGTAGGTGTCCAGCCCTTAGCAGGTACTGAGAGCTGTTTGTTTTGTGAGCTGTCTCAGAGGCTACTAGCTTTTTTAGGCAGATGTTCATTTTCAGCCATGTGCCTGCAAAATGCTGTGACAAATTCCTGTAAAACTTACCATCCAAAACTTTAATGCATTTCCCAAGGCAATTTCCCATGTCTTCTTGAGGGAAGAAAAGTAGATTTGTGTAATTCTATCATCACATTTGGTGCTGAATCTAGCAATCTATATTTATTCAGGATGGTTAAATATAGTAGTTGGAATTTAGTGAGTAGTGGCAGGCACTTTGCTTATTTCTTCAGGCATCTTGTGCGTGGACACTCCTTCCTCAGCTGAACAGAGGCATCCAATTCAAACAGTGCGTCATCCCCAAGTGTCAACAACAAAGTTGCATCAGTTCAAGCAAGTTGTTAAACCCATGTAACTGCGAAGACAAGCCTTGTAGGACAATAAAGATATCTCAAGTTTTAATCAACCTAGCTGTGGTTTAATATTTGGAGAGTTAAAAGGGTTTCTGTGGATACCTCAGTATAGTTGTGCTGGACCACAGAATCTCCTTCTTAGTCTTGCTAGAGATAATGAAATGGTAAACCTGAAGCAAAAGAGCTTTCCTCCAGTGTGTTTGGTTACTGCTTCTACAAAACCACAGAGTGTTCAGTAGTCTGAATAGTACACTTGTCCCCTCTTAAACAGGTCTCCATCCCACAATCAGAGGTTGTAATCCTACTTTACCCCCAGCAAGCCTGTACATGCAAGCGGGGAGGGGGAAAATGGTAAGGAAGGAACTAACCTCTCTAAGCACATTCTCCTCTGCGTATAGGTCAGTTTTAAGCAGAGCAGATTAGTTAAACTGCAAAGAAGAGGGTTTTGTTGTTGTAGTAGTTGTTTGAAGGGGGTTTGTTCTGCTTTTGAGAAGAAAGTAGCAGAGAAGCATAAACTTTTAAAGTGGTTTCAGCTGAATTGTCCAGTTACATTGCCACAGTAAATCTCTCCCACACTCCCTATCTTCTCAGTGAGGATGGCCCACTGTCCAGGCTAGCATGTCAGGCAAACATGACAGCAAGTCACTGCATGACCTCTTCTCGTGGAAACCTTTGACAGGTACCTGCTGCTGGCACCTGAGCTGCAGGGCTGGCATGGCCTGGAATCTCAACATGTTCAGCAAACGCCTCCCAGCAGGATTAATTAGCTGCAATTTTAATTCCTGCCCCTGTGTTTCTGCTGTTGGGCAGCAGCTGAACATGGGTCCTGCATTGAGGTACACCTGCTTCTAGTTCAGCCCTTTGAGCCACAGCTGCCCTGATGTCTGTATGAAGGCCAGCACAGGTACAAACAGATAGGAGAAAAAAGGCCTTTTGCTTGGCTGACATCAGAGCAACACAGCTTCACTGCGTCTTTTTGGTAAAGCTGATCCAAAGCAGTTGTTTCTTCCTTTCAAGGCTAGTTTTGAAAATCTGTGAAGAGAAAGGTGCCTTTTATTTCTGGCAGTATGTGTGGGATTTGAAAAGCAGGGAGGGGAAGATCAAGTGGTGCACTGGGGTTTCACCAATTTGTTTGAATTTGTCTGTCCTACTCCTGTCCTCCATCAGCACCTCTTACATCCAAGGTTTTTTCTAAACATAAATTACTCTAGCTGGATCATCCACGTACTTAAATGTCCATTTTGCTGGCTCTACTTCCTCTTTTCACTTTTGCACATAAACACAATCCCATGGAAACCTCCTACCAATGCTAGGTACCCCCTCTAGACATGCCAGTTGGAGAGTGGCACAGCTCCCAGCCCAGCAACCCAGGGTTGTCTGAACAGTATACTGTCTTCCTCCATTAGAAAGAGGACATTGTGCCCAAGTATGAATTTTTTAATGTCAGTGGTGATAACTGAATGCCTGCCTTCCTCTCTCCTAATGAATATGGTACCTATCCCAGTTAGAAAACTGCATGAAGTAAAGCCCAATTTCCTCCTGATTCATATTTCAGTTTCAAAATCCAAAAGCCAGCTATCCTACAGCTGGCAATCTAAAACGAGTAAGCTCATGCCATACACTCCTCCCAAGCCTTTTCAACACATGAAGGCAGCAGTCAAGTGCTTTAATACAAAACACGAGACTTGACAGACTTGGAACCTTAACCACAGTTTCGACTTTGTTTCTTTCCCAGGCATTGCAGAAATTACTTGGTGAAACACTGCCCGTTGACATGTGGAAGGCCATATAAAATGCCTGCACTCTGCTTCCCCCCATTGATACACATGCCATCCATTCTCACAAAACCTCAGCCATGAGCTCTCAGTTTTGCACAAGCAAGAGAGGAAATGTAGGTAGGTGTAGAAAACCCCAAAGGCAGACGTGAAGTGAGGGAGGTGTTAAGTACAAGCAGCTCTTTCTTCAGTGAGTGCGTGTCAGTTCCCAACAGCAGGCTGGAGTCAGTACAGGCAAAAACTTACACACTGTAATACTTGGAGTCTGCAGGCATCAGCTACACCAAACCCCAATCTAACCCTAATGACTTGGGAAAGTTAGTGCAGTAGCAGTGACCTTGCAAGGAGCTGAACTATTTTTCAAAACAGACTTTTTATACAGCAGTGCAGATTTCAGTGGTGGAGGGAGGAGAACAGTGTTCTTGCATTGGTGGCTCATTCACACTGCATTTCCCTCCTCCTGCTTCCACTTTTCCAGAGGCTGGCTTTGAGAGTGGTAACACATGAATCCTAGGCTGAAAGGAGACTAACTCATGCTGAAAAAGTTTGTTCAAAGGTGGCATAGAAATTTCAACTGTAACAACAAATTATGAAGCTGATGTATCAAATCCTGTTAAGTGCAATGAGTTGATCTGCAGATAACCTTCATATGTTCCAAACGGCCACAAAATGTCGCATTTGAAGAACTGTTGCATTTAATTGTAATGATAGTAAACATGATGCTGACTTTGTAACATGCTTTAGCATGTTAAAGCTGCTCTAAAAATAACATTAATATAAAAATTTAATTAGCTTAATTCAGTGCTGAAAAAAAATCCTAAAACCTGCCCTTGGAACAGGTTCCTTCATTAAAAATAAGACAGAACCCCACACAGTCACGGTATAATCCATTTATTAGCATACCTTGTGAGACATTGGTGTTGATCCAAGGGACATGACAGTTTTGGCACTTGACTGATTTCAGAGGTATTCAGCCCCTGGTTAATAGAAACGAATTTTAATAGGACTGAGTGGGCTACTACACAAGCAAGTGTTTCTTCTTGATGTGGGAAATGAAATATTTTTCTGAACAAGTAAAAATACAGCCCAAGAGATGTCCATTGGTCTGGGTAACAGTGCCTTGTTCCACAAGGAGCAGTCCCAAGTTGGTTACCACCACGCACCATTCTGTTCCCTCTAGCTGCAAGGAACTGCCAGCAAGTCTATCAAGATGGTGTTAAATACCAGAGTGCAGTTCATCTCTCAAAAGCTTTCATCTGATTGCTGAATATACACATGAAAATCTGACTTCAAGCAGTTGATGGATCACCGCAGTTTTTTTTTGGATGAAGAGACTTCAGGATATTGGCTTCAGAAAGGAAGGAAGACAGACAAAAGACAGGCCCACCTCTCTTACCCCTGAGACTGCAAATATTCATGTTCCTGGTTCCTCACCAATGCCTCCACTAATACCTTTGAGGAACTGACCTGCTACAAGGGTACAAGGATTACAAGGGTAATCGACATCCTGTCCAGCTTAATAAACAGCTGCTTGATTAATTATAGCATAGAACATAATTCATAGAAATCATCAGAACAGTGTTCAGCTGCGGGAAAGGGATAAATCTTTAATCCAGCTTCAGCTGGCCAAAGCCTGGACTGGTGTCAAGATAGGGCTGATAAGGATACCAGTGCAGGCACTGCAGGTCAGGAAGACACCGGCACTGGGTCAGCCTTTGTAGAGCACTGGGGTATTCCCTCAAAGAGGGATACCTGGAGCACTAATAGCTGCTCCTTAGACCCTTACCATAGCCATGTGTCTACTCCTGCCAATGCTCCCACCTAGTCATAGTGACATTCCCTTTCTCACCTAACCAGCATGTGCCACGCTGCTGTGGGAACTTGCCTCACAGCATCCATATGGCACAGTGCAGCCACCAGCAGCAGTGACTGGGCTCTCAGCTCCTGGAAAGAGTGTATGTACATTAGCCTTATCCAACGGACTAATGCTGCAAAGGACTGTATCAGCCCTATAGGTATGTCAGCCAACGCAAAGCTCTACACAGCTATTCAGGTGCTCCCTGCCCAGAGCTGCGTTACACTCCCCAGACATACCTACAGCAATCGCTCTGAGCTCAGAGGAGCTGCTGCGCCTGCCTGAGACAAGGCAGGAATTAACCTTGGCGGGTTTCCATCCCGTTGTAGCTAGGCTGCCACCACGACCACACTAGCAAGTGTAAAGCTAGCTCCAGCATACATACATAATACACATACAGTGCTGAAATAACTTACAGCGTTGCCTACTATAGAAAATAATACTGAAAATAATCAGCAGATGGCACAGCCTCCCCTGGCAAACTGCATTCAGATCTGGTTACCAAAGCTCAAAGATCCGGCAGAAAGAGAAGACATGGAGAGACAGTCAGCATATCACCAGATGCCTAGACAGTTTGGGTTGAAGAGACACAGAGAAGCCAAGGTTTTTGAAAAGGGACTATCTCTAGAGTAATGGACAACAGAGAATATAAAGCCAGGCCCCTTATTTCCTCTCACAGCTGAGAACACAAGGACAGACGGGATTCGATGAAAACAAAAGGCAATTAATTCAGGAACGATAAAAAGAAATGATGTGCTATGGAGAATAAAATTACATCGGTTCTCATTGCCAGAAAATATTGAGGCCGAGAGCTTTATTGGATTAAATAAGGGATTAAACATTTATGTGGAAGATGAAGGCTGGTTACATTAAATAGTTTTTTAAAAGTTAGGGATATAAACTCTCACGCTTTAGAAAAAGAAGAATCACAAAAGGATAGTGCCTAGTGTTTGTACAACACCTAGAGGACCGAGTACTTGTACTTCTATTTTTAATAATAATAGTAGTAATGCAAGTAATTATTTTAAATGGGCCAAGAACAAAACTCCCCCAAAGGAAAGGCTGTTAAAACTTGTTCAGTACAAACTCACATGTACTGTCCTTTGAAACATCTACTGCTGGCCAACATTAGGTACAAAACACAGTCCTAGGGCACCTGAGTGCTGCTCACCCAACCAGGCAGTTCCAGTAAGCCTCGATGGCAAAGCACGTGGGTTTGGCTTGCGCCACAGTCCCAGTTTAAACAGTAAAGAGCAATAGTGGTGCTCTGAAATAGGTTAGGCTAATTGGGGAGAGTATTGGGAGGCTTGCCTACAGTACCAGTAAGGTGTAAACTTAGGCAAAGGAGGTTGGATACTTCCTTCCCTCCTCCTGGCTCATGCAGGACTTACGGGATGTTACTTACAAGGATTCTCACAGCTTTCATGGTGACATGATCTAGGAGAAAGAAATATTTTGACCTAGAACATGGGAAGTTCACAAGACAATGCCAGGCCTGTGTCTCACTTATGTTACATGGTAATTTATTCTAACTCTTGAATGGCAACCAGTTAAGTAGGCTTACGGAAATAACCTCATAGTTTCAATCCTTTGGGTGTTTCTATGCCTGTTGGGGTTATGGGTATAAGCTTGAAAGATCAAACCAGGTTAAACTAGAGATGTGGCAGCACCCAAGGCACAGAAACTCCATTTGAGCTGCTGTAGCATGGTGGCTTAGGGGAGGCTGAAGGTAAAAGCTATATCCCTTCACGTTTCCCAGACAGGTACTGTTGCTGCCAGTGTGGAATTTGGCATTTAATCCCCTACAAGCCCAGAGGTCGGTAACATAATTGCCCTCGGTCCTCCTGTCATTTTCATTCCTGGGAGATAAGGAGCAGTCTGCAGCTTGTGTCTTAGGGACTGTCTGCCAGCAGCTGTAGGACAACACAGCCAGCGTGGAGCCAAGCACAGCGCTACCCAAGATCAAGCCTAGCACTTCAAACCGGGTTATCAGCACAAGGTGCACTGCAGACATTCAGCCCCTCGAGAAGTGGCATGAACAGACCAGATCTGTCTGGAAGGCCAGTTTGCAGGGGTTCTCTACATTGCATGTTTTCAGGATTCCTACAATTCTTTTTTAAAATAAAGTTTCCATTGCAGTCCATTGCAGTATTGGTAACCCAGCTGTCCTATAATCCCCGGAGAAGGTAAATGGAACTGTTTAGTTTAGCATTCACACACAAAAATCAGCCACTTAGCCAGTTCAGCACCTTTACATTAAGCTGTTTTATAGAAAACAAATTAAACCTTTAGGCAATCACTACTTATTGAATCCAAGGCAATTTCTAGGACTCTGTCATTACATGCCCTGTAATATGACATTGCTAATCCACAGGCTGTGCTCTGTCTTCTGTTCTTGCCTTGGTAATACCTAGGTACTCAACACCCCAGTGCCTTGAGTGCAGACCTTCCAGACAGCAGGCCAGTCATTGCCTACCCTACAGTGTGTGAGCGAACCCAAAACATGCACATCAGGCACAAGTTCCATGTGTCCCATTCTGTATTACTACTCCATGTACGGGTCCTTGGTTATACATCAAAGCTTACTGCCCCTGCTCCTGCGCTGACGTGCCTTCTCTCTGGCTTGTCTACACACAGTTAAGCCAGTTTACTCCCACTGAGAGGAATGAAAAGAGAAATAGTGCAAAGAAGAGAAGAGAGGAAGCATAGCCGAGAGGTTGCAAGAATAGGACACACTTTGGGAAGGCGGGAAGCTGCTTTGCAGCACACTTACTGTTTTACACTTCAAGCAAGTTACTCACTCCCTGTGTTTATTCTGTATCTATACCCCTGGGAGTATTTCCATGTTTCATGGGAGAACTGTGAACACAGAGATATTAAAGACTAACATCACAAATAATGGGCAGCTAATAACTATGGTGAATAAGGTACCAAGAAAAAGTCTCCACAGTGCTGTTAAATCGTGACTCAACACCTGAATGTTTGAGATTACTATTATGTTTGGATTTAAAGACAAATAACGTGTCTATTCAGTCTTTTGAGGTCACATTTTAAGTTCTTCATAGTAATCATGAGAGCAAGAAAGCTATATTGACTCTTAAAAATGAAGATTTACTCTTACAGCAACACCTGATTCTAGGAGATGCTGCTTTAAGGAATTAAAAAAAAAAGAAACACAAAAGAACCGCTATATTGAGAAAGCAGCAGTAAAACCATAGCATCTGGCAGCTGGAAATGTGTGATACAGGATTACAGCAGGAGGGACAAGCATCTCTTAGCAGGGACAGACACTTTAAAGGGATCATATGGGAGCAGACCTATTACTCAGAAGACAGAAGGTTCCCCCTAGAGACATAACAGGGAAGGAAAAAAACCCCCAACTGTTGGCCTGTTCCTCAGCTCAGGTCAAACCTTCTGATTCCTGGAACTGAAGAGAGCTGTTATGAAAAAAAATCTAAAGATTTCCGCTATGCCAGAGCCTGCTGCCATCTTCCAAGCATCTCACCTCTCTTTGCAGCATTTTTCAAGTATGCAAACATGCAAAAATGGGAATAGATTTACAGAGGCAGGTCTCTCTCCACTTCTACCATTTCTGTGTGCCAGTGCAAAGGAACAAGTGTGATTGCATTACAGGACTCAAATGGTCAGAGCAACATAGACTTATCATTCTTACCAGTGTGCATCTGCTTTCTCTGCTCAGAGATTACGGACTAAAGTGAAACCAAAGACTTCTAAAGAATCAGCCATAACTGTTTTTCTCCCCGTTCTATGTTAAAGTCTTTTCCCAGTGTCAAACAACAAAATAAATCTCCATCAGTCACAGGCCAGAAGTCACAGCCTTCTGCTGCTGCAGGGCAAAAGGACCAAATGCTGAAGTTCCTAGAGCTCAGACATTTTCATTTTAGCTTGGTCACTTTCTTGATCCAGGGTACGTATTTGCTGACCTTTGTGTACACACCGGGGGAATCCTTCCGACCACAGCCGTAACCCCAGGAAGTGATCCCCAAAATGGTCCAGCGTCCATTTGACCGCTGACACATGAGTGGCCCTCCGCTGTCACCTTGGCAGCTGTCCACCCGTTTATCTTCGGAGAGGTTCCCAGCACAAATCATGCGGTTAGTGAACTTCTGCCCGTAACGGACCTCACAGTCTTCCCGTGGGAGAAGAGGCACCACCCCCTGCAGCAGGGTTCTCGAATAGGACTTCCCTGGAACAGAACAGACCAAGCAGACCAATTCATGTACAGACAGCAGCAGCGACTTAGAGCAATGGTGCTCCACACAAAACCAGATGTTGTACATTTAATGTCAAGACTGCAGCACAGAAATAGGCAAGCTCAGCATCTCTGAACCACCAGAACTTCAGAAAACAGCACTGCCAAGCCAGACCACAAAAAAAGAGCTGTAAGATCAAAGAGATGGGGAAGAGGTTGGAAAAAGAGGTTAGATCAAAGGATGAGTCTTACTCCTGGTTCTGCCAACAAGTAACTTGAACCTTGTTCAATTTATTTCACCTCTCTGAGCCTCCATTTCCTCCTCCGTAAAACAAGGACAGTGTTTTCTCAGGAGAATAAACGCAGTAATATTTGTGAAGTGCTCAATCCTCAGAGAAGTTTTGGAAGATGTTTCAGAGGCATCCAAATATTATTCAAAGGGAGCTCATTTCATCTTTGGCCAGATTTGTCTTTATTTGCTCAAATCTCTTTATTACCCCAGACTTGCTCAGAACATAAGGTTCCAGTGCTATATTAGAGTATGACCTTTCTGTGTCCAAGGTTTACGGTAAGTTCACAAGGTAGTAGGTAACTGCACCTCTCATTGGGAAAGCCGGATTTGGCGCGTGGGGAGGATTCTAGCCATTAAGTCCCAGTACAGCTTAAGGGAGTTACATGGCCAAGTTGCTCCTTGATCCTCCCCAGACACTCCGAATTGACATGTGCACCTGGTGCAACTCACTCCAAAGACAAATGTATATGTGCAGTTAAACAATTAGGGTAACAGCTGGGAAGGACGGGTAAGTCCAAAATCAACAGTGAAGCTCCTGGGGCTATTTGCTTTTTGGCAGCAAGTCTTTGTGAACATACAGCTTTGCTCCAGTCACAGCAGCCCCAGAAAGGCCTCCTTGCCCCAAACTCTGCATTGCATCTCTGAGCCCCAAACAGGGGAGGACTGGACAGCTGGTTCTAAAACTGTTTAGAGTTCAAAGCTGTCTCCAGACCTTGCTAATGCATGCATGTCAGGACTTCACCGAGCCCCGCATTTCAAAACACCACCTCGAGAGTGTTAAGTATTTAACAATTAATACTTTCTAGAATATTCCCCACTCCCTTTTACCTAGGAAGCTCCATAGCAATGTGCTGCAAGAGGACAGGTACAGGCTGTCTCGAACCTAGTGCAGAAACCAGCCTCAGAGCCCAACTGTCCCTGCAGCAATATCCAGGGAGATGGAGCAAGGTAGTCTGAGAGAGATTCCTTCCACCTCTAAGCCCCCACTTCACTACTACAGTATCGTGAAGAAGGCAGGAGGTCATGGAAACGTGGGGGCCTCCCATAGGCTTTGTACACCAGCTCTGCCAGCTGCCTAAGGGGTCTGCTATGGGCAAACATGCCTGTAGAGGGGGAAGAAAGAGAGGACTGTGGCCAGATGGCAGCGTTGCTCTCTCCCACACCTTCAGAAGGATGTTTTGGCAACCAAAACTTCCACCATGAGCAGGCTCAAGAAGCCTCAAAATCAGAAGAAAACACAATGGCACAAAAATCACCTCACCTCTCCGCTCCTTGACACCATGTGCTGGCACAGACAATAGGAGCAATAAGAACATGGCCTTGAGTTATGCAGACGTAAATTAATGGCCCACGTAGGCTCCTGAACCCAGACTCCCCCACCTTTCTTGCTCTTCAAAGCCCCATCACTCACCTGTGTCTCCCCAGCCAGAGATGATGCAAGCTTGCCTGTTGACGTCAGACTTCTCTTTCCTGTCAGGCAGGCAGACAGGCAGAACGTGGCGATTGAAGGAGAGACAGTGCCCCTCTCTGCCCCGCATCCGGACTAGGGCAATGTCATTATCGTTGCTGCCGGCCCAGTAGTTCCTGTGGAGGACGATCCGCTCCACGGGCAGCTCCCTCTCAAACTCATCCTTCACACCTGTGTGGTAATCGCCCACCCGCAGCAGGTAGCGCCGCACATCAACACCAAACCTGAAGAAAAAGACACTCAAGGTCTTGATACTCCTACTAAGAGAGAAACAGACTCGCACAAGTTCCAGTTGCCATGAGACTGAACCACCACCTCCCAAACTGGTAAAACAGTTCCAGCTACAGGACTGTGGGGCCTCTTCAGCAGATGTGATAATGCCAGCTGTTGGGGTCAATGGGTATCCCATGCACAAGACTTTTTTTTTTTCTCCTATAAAAAGGGCTGCAACAGTTGCAAGGCATGTCCCTTCAGACAGCACTGAAGAATGGCAAAATGCCATTTTACTTTAAGTTGTAAAGTTGTTAAGTTGTAAAGCCTCAAAGTTAAGAGGGCAGGTGTAAGCAGTGAAGGATAAAGCAAGCCTATATTGAGTCATCCCCATAAGTGCGCCAAGATCACACACATTGTAACCCGAAGGTCTTGTTTTAGAAACTTTGCTCATGTGATTCCACTGGGCTGGGAGGATAGCCTTGTATGAGGTTATCTTGCTCATCTTTGAGTATCCCTTGGGGCTCCCCGCTCACAAACGCACCTTTTGAAGCAGTGGGCTGCAGTCACTACCCAGCAGCTGCTGATCAGCGTTGCTCCGCACAGCAGACGAGTATCTCGATGAAAGCCCTTCAACCGTAGTGAGGCCTGCCATGGCCAACCACCTCTGAAGAAGAAACAGAGGAATAATAGGCATCACAAACACAGGAGCTGTTTTCCTCTTTTCCCATCCACTCTGCCCCATCTGGGCTCAGCTGGTGTGTATTCTCCCCTAGATGGGCCCACTGGTTCAAATCAAGTTCAAAAATCACCAGTGAAAATGTGTGAATGTATTCAGCCTTTGCCAGGCTATTTCCAGAGCCTGTAGGAAAGCTGGAACCAGTTCTGGCTTTCCCGGCAATTACGGGGTAGTACCTGAGAGACTTGTTTCCACCTATGATTCTTTTCTTGCGACGGTGAAGCAGGCGCATCCCACACACACCAGATTCTGGACCTGCACAGCAAAGTTAGAGCAGTTGGGTAGATACCTTCAGCTTAAGTATCAAGAATTGCTGTCACAGAGCCAAATACCATTCACCTTCCCTGAGGGCATTGATCCTCATGGTAGTTGACTGCATTGTGTTGTGCATATGGAATTCATAGAAGATTTGGTCTCATAGGTTTCCTCAATTTTGGTGGAGGTGCTTACCTCCAGTACCTGTAGTCTTATGCCAGGAATGGGACCTCTACAGCTATTTCCTCAGTGCTCTAAACCCCGAAGTTTGCTCATGGTTACGGCTCTAAGGAAGGGTACAGTGACTTCGTTGTGGGGAAGTTCTGCAGGCTCAAAGGCCTGACATGGGTGGAGCTCCTCATTCCGGAGCACCCTGTGCTCGTAAGAAGAGGCAGCGAAAACAAGGAAAAAGTAAGAGGTGCAGGACAGGACATGCTTATTTTGTAGGTGAAGTTTCAGCCAAAGAAGAGACAAACTACAGGGGGAAAGCATAAAAGCATGCAGAGATACTACAACAGGAGCCCCAGATTTTTGCATAGAAGAAATGGGCACATCACCTGTTCTTCTGATGTCTTGGACCTTCTCTTCCACATAGTCACAGATCACACCAGCATCCTCACTGTGCCAGCAGCTGTGAATGCCGGTGTCAGGCCTGACACACTGCCCCAGGGTGTGCTCCGTGCCGCTGCATTCTACGTTGTCCATATGGATGGGCCCATGGCCTTCACCAAAATAAGCCATTGCCCTGGCTTTTGCTGTACCACTGCAATAGAGAGAGGGTGGCTAATCTGCAATAAGCAGGAGGCAGGTGAACCTGATGCACCAGCACATTTTAAGAGAAATAATATTTATGTGTCACTCCGCACACAGACAGTAGTACAGTATTTGCTGAAGGCACTGTGAGAATAGGACCCTACTCCCTCAAGCACATGCAGGTATGCCAAAACTAAGAAATGAAGCCCCTAGAAACAGGTCCAGAAAGGAGCGATCCCCCTGAGAGCTGTTTCTATCTATAAGATGCATGTACCAGAGCAGTTACCTGAATCCCAGTTGCCTGCAAACTACTGCAGCATCTCTGTCTGTCCAGCCATCATCACAGACGCTGCCCCACTGCCCATTCAGGAATACCTCAACCCGTCCCTCCTTGGTGGTTTCTCCATCCACCAGCCGCACAGGAGGCCCTGCAGCAGAAAACATATGGGTCACTGCAAGCAAAAATACCAGAGAGTGTGATGTGCCCAGAACTTACTTGGATTCTATAGGAAAAGATGAATCCCACACATCAGTAAGCTTTAAAAGAAAAAAAAAAGAAAAAGAAAAAAAGAGTATTTCTATATGAAGACTATGTCCCTCATTTCACCTCTGTGCTGAATCAGAAGACTACATACATATTAATTTATTTAATACATACTGGAAATCATAAGTGGATCATATTCTGAAAGCTGAGTAAAAGGAGAACAAGAACAGAAGGAAAGTTATTAACTCCTGAGCCAAGAGTGGACAAGCTTAAACATGCCTTGGAAATGAATCCATTAAATCATAAAACTATTATATTATTCTTGGCAAGAGAAGAGTTCTACATCCAGGAAACCCAAAAAAGTTGGATGCTGTCTATTTCAACAAAAAATGTCTGACAAATTGCAAAGTCTCCTGTAGCAGGGAAAGGGGAAAGTATCAGGCCTCATATAAATAAGGAAATTATGCTAACTTGAAATACATTCACAATTTTAATTAAAAGTGTGCCATCCACACAAGAGTGCCAATTTCCATACAACAGCCCCTCACATCTGAAGTCCTCATCTTGGCAAGGTGTGACACTAATGTCACTACACCCATTTCCTAAAGGGTGTGGTTAAACGGGTCCCATGTTCCCACAGACATGGGGCTAAGGCGTCTCATCAGTGAGCAATGGCACGCTAAGGCAGCCACCATTCCTCAGCCCCTCGGGTTTGTTTTAGAGACTGCCAACGCAATTCTCTCCAGTTTCAGTTTCTCTGCAGGTCTGGCCGTCAGACTGGTGCAGCCACAGCTCTGTGGCTGTGCCCCAAGACAGCCAGGGCTTCTTCCTAGGAGTCCTCCTCAAAAAGCAGCCCCCTCACTGAGACAGCACGGGGAAAACTCCCACATCTGCCAGAGCTTCCAGAGGAACAGACCAGCAGGTGACACTTCCCCACCACCCAGGGCAAGAGGCAAGGCGAGTTACCCAGGCTGCCATCCATGACTGTGTTGCTCTCGGGGGAACAGCGGACTCCCACATCCTCAGCGTGTGAGCAGTCATGCTGCCCCCAGTTGCTGTGGGGACAGTCCAGGAGGGACAGCTCTGTCCCCAGACAAGCCACATCATCCAGTAAGATAAAGCCTTGGCCAGCAGCATAGTCCCCTTCAGAGGCCAGGGTAGCAGGACCACTAGAGGAAGGAAACAGAACATCAGATTCATTAGAACTCATTAATCCCACAGAGGGACCCAAGCTCAGACCCAAAGGGAAACTCCCCTGCAGAGCTCAGCTGTGGTATCGGTGGCCTCCTGACCTAAACCACTCAGTGACACACAGGATGGCAGCCAGGCAGCTCGCACATCTCACCAGCTTCAGCTTTCAGGGAGGCCCGCTCAGACCAGTCCATTTCCCAGTGTCTGGTCAAAGGCACGGTCACAGTAGCACAGAGGGCCAGCTATACCACAGCGGCTGCTTTGCCTCTGTGTACATCTATTTGGGGAGGGGCTAGCAGAGGAGGCATCAAAAATATCAACATTTATGTAATTCTACTTCTTTTTATAGGAAGTAGCTACCTGGAATTGAAATGCAGAAAGCTGCAAACTCTTAGGCACTACAAGAGATGACAAACACAGTACGCAGCTGAACTCAAAGGGAAGAATTTGGTTTAGTCTGTTTTCAGGCTATAAAGCTGAAATTTTACAAGGATAGCCTAATCATATTAAAAATCCACAAAAAAAACCCCTTTACTGCTCCAAGACTACAGTATCCTGATTTTAAATCTTCCCCAAACTCACACCTGGAGGGACGACCGTTCCGCAATGGGCTGAAAGAAAAGCATTACAAAAAATCCCTAACGCTACTCTGTTTTTGCCCTGCTGGTCTTCCTTCAACTCCTGAAGCAGGTGATGTGTTTAGCTGACAGAGCAGAGGGGGTGGCAGTGCTGAGCTGATACACCCGGAAATTTAAGGTGTATTGAGAGAACTTTCTGACTTTGGTGAGGGGTTCATAAAGACAGTATCAAGCCTGTTATCTGCTTTCAAAACAGGCCGAGGCAAGAGATAATAAAGATTTTATTTTTTTTCCTGGGAAAGGATGTGGATACCTATTAATCTTTTCTGAATAAAGTTGTGTAATGGTAATAACCCTTCTAACAAAGACAGCGTTGAAGGAAGTAAGGTCCAGCCTATCCCAGTGAAGGGGGACGGAATCCAATCCCTGAAAATTAGGAAGCACAAATACTACACACGCTCTCAGTCCTACCTGAAGCCCAGCTGCCTGCAGACCACCTGGGCACCGAGGTCTGTCCAGCCATCATCACATACTGTGCCCCAGTCTCCGTTGTAATAAACTTCTACCCTGCCTTCGCTGGGGCTGCGGCCACCAGCCAGCCTGACAGTGCCCTCTGGACGGGGTGGGAAAAGGAAAGATCAGCACTCAGCAGGGCTGAGAAGGAACAGCCTGTGCCCCACTGCTGACGTCTCTGTGCAGCCCATCGGTGAAGGAAACCAAAGACACAGATATACATGGGTACTCAGAAACCAAACATTCATTGCTCCCAAACGCGCCCGTCTGTCAGGGGAGGATTCGTCTCAGCCTTTCCGTGCCACCTGTGGAAAGCAATGGGACCACCACCAAGCCTGGCTCTGATCCGTTCCCGCCTGCTGCTTGCTCTCTGCCTCCACATCTGGCAGCCCTTGTGGGAGCCACATGCAGGAGCCCTGCAGGATCCTGAAGCAGGGGAGCTGTCTGCTGAGCAAGCGGAGCTATCTGCTGAGCAAGCTGTGTAACACGGGAGTAAGACAGACCACATCTGACTGGCGTAGAGCTGTAGATTTGTACCTGTGAAAGGGTCGCAGGAGACCCCAGCATCTTCAATGTGGTCACAGTTCTGCTGTCCCCAGTCACTCTTCTTGCACTGGTCAAGTGAGAGTTCATTGCCTGAGCACTCCACTTCATCCAGCAGGATTGGGCCAGATCCCTGCCCATAGTGAGCCCATGACAAGGCTTTTGGGTTCCCACTGCAAACGGTATAGACACATATGCTCACAGTAAGGAAGGCCACCGTGTTGTATGCTCGGAGTCTGCCTTGCACAGGGACTCTCCTATGCTAGGCCACTGTCCTCCCATAGATAATCTGTATTTCTGACACAGTGGTGTTGCCAACTGTTAACCGAAATACCTTATTGGAAAGTTTTGTAATGAGACCTTCCAACACATAATAAAAATGTGCCTGCAACATGAACAGTTCAGACACCTGGGGAGTTCTGAGGACAATGATGTTTCAATCTCAGCAACAGGAAAAACTCCCAAAGTTTGAGGGATCTCAGAACAGGACCATCTATTTTAAACAATTTTGTACTGATTTGATTTTCAAGAATGCTCAGTATACAACAGCTCCCATGTTAAGTGCTGAATGGCATAGAGGAGAATGGGGTGCTCTCTCTTGCTTTCCTGCCTGAAGAGGATAAGGGCAGTCAGTGAAACTGGATGTGTTTGAACTTAACCAAGTAAACAACTGCAGTTCACATATAGAAATCACCATGACAAGTTATCACTGAGGCCAAGAAGATTTGCGTTAGGACATGTGTGCAAAAATAATTGGCAGGGATAAACACAAACAGACCTTGGATAGGGATGCACCAACTTTTTTTTTTTCCACAGCATAAACCCATAAAACTGACAGGAATTAAGTACAAAATCCCTTTATAGGATGATCAGTCCAGAATTATCTTTCCCAGGGTTTCTGTACGCTTCCCATAGAAAGGGCTGGTACTACAGCGAAAGGACGTGCTCACATTCTTCATTCTGCCTACCTCTATTACCACTCCATGATGTACAGCAGGAAAATTACCTGAGTCCCAGCTGCCTACAAACTACTTCAGCATCCCGGTCGTCCCACTGGTCGTCACAGATGGTACCCCACTTGCCATCATGGTAAACCTCCACTCGCCCTTCAAAGCTCTCCTTTCCCCCAACTAAACGCAGCGGGGCACCTACACCTGTGCTTCAAGAAAGGGAAAGAGAGCACAACAGAGCAAAACAGAGACAAAGCACATCCAACAGCCCAGGGTGTAGAAACATTCACCAGCTAGAGGAGGTCTTGGGATGCTCTTGTCCCACCCTACCACATCCTCCCCTCTAACCCCCCCCAAGCATCCGTGATTGCAGCCCACAGCAGGAGTGCCGCTGGTCCAGGGCTGGCTTTTTAACTGGCTGCTACAGTGGCTAGGACTTCGCTGCCTGCAGACAAACCCTTGGTTTGATAGAAAGAGGATGTAGTCATAAGCAACAGCCATCTTTCAGTGACTGTAGAAGTATTCCCACTCTGAGTATTTGGGATTGGGAAAGGATGGATAATTTTCCACTGGAAGGAAGATAACCACCTGTATAGCAGGTGAAAGAAGAACATGCTCCAATGATTTGCTCTCCACAGCTTCACAACCTTAGATTTTACATCTTATCAGCAACACTGACGCAAGAAACAGGGAGTGAACCTCCCCTGGAGATATACCTTCTGGAGGGACACATGTTACCATGGCACTCCCCTGGTTACAAGCTCCTGACACAGCTTCCCGATAGCTACACTGCAGCAGGGCTTTCTCATCCCCATGGCAGTTTGCTGACTGCAGGTGCAGGGGAACAGGCCACAGTCCGGGATGACTCTTCTTCCCAGCCGTCCCGATCTCACTGGCAGAGAGCAAGCAACAGACCAATGAAACGCCGTAGCACTGCTTGACTCACACTTGTTTTCCCCCAGTTCTTGTGACTCTCCAGCCCAGCTGTGGCATTTCACATCCCAGTGAGCCCAGTTGATTGGGAGTGCATAAAGGGGTGGCCATGTATGGTCTAATGGGAGAGTACAAGCAAGCACAAAGCACTTCCCACCATCTAACCCATTTTGTCTTCCTATCTTCTTGGTAGTTGAGTTGGTCTGGTCTGAAATGGCACCCTCTTTTGAGAGTGATAAATGAACCCATGAACAGATTCAAACATCCAAATACCTGAATCACCTTCTTCCTTCTCTGTGAACCTTATCCCCTTGCTATTTGGTTTGAAGGTCCAAATCCCAGATTCCCAAAGAGGGTTCACACTCTCAAAATTTCTAATAGATCACTACACAAACTCCAGTTGGTAACACTGAAAAGGGGATAAGATCTCACAGTTCACTCATCGCAGCCTGGAGCACCAAGCCCAAACTACTGCTTTAAAAAGTTCTTGCAAATGCTGGTTGGGGTTTGACATAGCCATGGAAAGAAAACAGTAGGAAAGGACCCTCATGAGTGGGAAACGAGCCCACAAAACAAAGTCTTCTTCCCCAGCCAACACATTATGCCAGAGGGACTGTCACCAGAGAGGCTGTTCTTTCCAAGGCCGCATGAGCATGTAACTCTTGCAACCAGACTGAGGTTCCCACCTGAGACCTAGTTGCCTGCAGACAACACTGGCATCCCAGTCAGTCCAGTGGTCAGCACAGATGGTGCCCCAGAGTCCACTGAAGTACAGCTCCACACTACTATCTTCAGCCAACCGCACAGCACCTTCCAAAAGAGAAGGAAAAAAAGAAAGCTGCTATCTTCTGATGGAGGTTTCAGATCAGCAAGTCTTGGACTTGAACTGAACCTGGCTTTTCTCATCCCTGTTTTGCTGGTGCTGTCACTGAAGTGACTGGTATGAAGGAGTGCGGGACGTGGCACCTTCCCAGTTCCAGCAATGGCTGGAGGATGGCTGGTGCTACATCCATTTCAAAGCCATGATAATACTAGCAGAAAACTTGGGTTCTGCCACAGCACCAGGATTTTCCTGTTGTGAAACGGGGGTGATTTTACATGGCAACATGAAAAGGTGTATGGAAATTGCAGGCTCTCTAATTCCTATGACACTCCACTGATTTATTTTCCATTGATCACCTCACCTGTGAGTCACTGTTGCTACAGCTAGATGTTCAGTAACAGCAGGTGAATCCTCTTTAATTGCTCTAAGAAAAGGAAGTGCCAATGTAAATGCCCTTTCAATTCCCACTGCACTACAAATATCTACCATTGTTTAGAAAGCACATCTCCTCACTCAGTGATGTACCAGGAGAAGGGTACACCTCTGTAGTACCTCAATGCAGGCACACAGCACAATTACACTTGTTGTATCCTTCCCTTTAATGAAGCCATTTTTGAAAGCACTTCCACTGACAAGGGAAAAGACTTTGTAATTTCATTTATTAAAATAGTGCTTTACCTGCTTTGCAAAATGCAGGAAAAGGGAGGAAAGTCAGAAAACAGGAGGACAAATAGAACATTTTCAAGAGTGCTGCACTGGAGTCAGGGTACTGAGAGAGCTCAGCTCCCTCGCATGTCTCAAAATAAGCAGCAGTCCTTGTGTCGGCACTGCAAGGAATTTTAAAGTAAGCCTATGAAATACCTTGACACAGAAGATTTACAAACCTAGCCACAGAAGATTTTTCCTTGTTGTATTTGAACTGCTATAATTACATGAGGAGAGCTCTGATATGGAGACTTAAGGAGTACTAGTGGGTTGTTTTCCACATAACTTAAACTGTTTTCAAAGTGGCATAAGTTAACAGTAAAAGAAAGAAGTCTCCTTGTATGAGAATAAACACATCTATACAAGGCATTATGGCTACAGCAGCTTAAATCCACCCCCTGCTATATACAGATGTTCTTCTCCCACACAGGCTAGACTCTAGTCCTAATTATTTCGACAACTCGGGACAGTTACTGCACTGTGCTTCTTTCACAGGGTGTCCCACCTGCTGCTTGCAAGTCTGTGCAGCCCACGTTTCTGGCCTGAGCCCGCCAAGACAGTGCAGCTGGCAGGAACACACAGCAGCCCTTACCTTGGTTACAGTCACAGTTAGCCCAGCCGATGACTCCTGACGCAAGCCGGTAGAAGCACCAGGGTGTAGTTCCTCCGTCCGGGTTCCTGCAGTGGTTGTGGTCCCCCAAGCCACGGTCTGGGTACTGCTGAACATAATCGGGGAACTCTGCCCAATTGAGGCACTCTGCCCCGGCCTCAGTCACCGCCAGCGAGCCATTGTAATACCCAAGAGGTCCGACACCACACACGCTGGACGCTGGACAGAGGAAGGGAGCTGTTAGCATCACTTAGGGCATCACACACCGAGGATCAGGCAGTGTGGGAGATACCAGCTGATCTCCTGAAACACCTCCCGTGTCTGCAGTCTTGATCGCTACTTGCTTGATTTTAATTCTATCACTCTTCAAGGCAGCTGCTCAAAGAATGTTTATAATATGCACTAAAGAATGTTTATAATACGCACTATGTAAAAACCAAATTGATCTGAAAGTCATGAACTGCCCAGACAGACCTTTGAAATGTGTTAACTCTGGGCCCAAACACGGACAATTTGAACCGGTGCCCTTTACCGTTTATTTCAATAGATGTATTCACTTACTCTTGAGCAGCACTTGAGCCTGGCACACACTCCTCCACTTCCTTCCCCACCTGCTTTGGTACCTGAATAAGATACTCTTAAATTTGATCCTAGGCTCTTTAGAAGATTAATTGCCTGTCTAAATTTACTGAAACTGAGAAGAGTTTAGAATTAGCTATACTTTCATTCTATAAAGCAGGAAGGTGGGAAATGACATTGTATTTCATTGTATGTATGTTCCCTATACACATTAGCATATCACCTGGCTTATCTCAACTTGGCCAATGTGTAGGAAGGGAAAGGGAACCTATTTTGGGGGGAAGTGCAGGTGCCAGTGTTCCAGGCCCCTGTCCGTGTGAAATCTCTCATGCAAAGAAACCCCAACAATTAATTTAATACAGTCTTTAACAAAAGAAGAAAATTCTCCATTCATGACCCTGAAATAAGAAAGAGGGAAACCAGAACCAGATTCTGTGTGAGGGTGGGCTTTTTAGGCTCCATAGCATGGGAAAAACAGACTCAGATATGGATAACAGTTATAGCTCTATTCTTCAAATAAACAAAAACAAGCCAACACTTTCAGAAAACCTTTCTGCCATAAAGGCACGTAGGACAAACAGCAAGGGGTATAAAGAAACTTTGCCTCATGCCATTTGCCTTCTAGCCACTGCCATGCCCAGAGGGGGTAAGTGACAGCTGAAGGCTAACTGCAAGGTACAAAAATGAGAAGCAGCTACACGTGGGTGCCTGGAAAACACACCGTGCGCTTTGCATCAACTGGGACCCTCGGAGGGGGCTGTATGAGGATTCAGTAACTGTTAGATCGGAGGAAAGGTGAGTGTGCAAAAAAGACTGTGGTAAAGAGAGAGATGAAAGGAAAAGAACATGTGGGAGGAATAGGGAACTGCAAGAGTATTAGACATGAAGAAAAGAAAGTGGTCTGGCCATTTTGGGGAAGGAGATAAACAGACATTGAGGCAGGAGAAAAGTTTTAAGAAGTGATAGAAAGAAAGGAAGAATGCCAGGTAGCAGAGGTTCATCCTACCTATGGCCTCAGATCAGCACTGCAGGAAAGAATCTGCCCGATGACTGAATTAATAACTTCTTGTTCTTACCTGCACTCTGCAAATGGTTTTGGTTGGGCTGGGATCCCAGGAAAGCCTGGGAAAAGAAACAGAGCAAAAGCAGAGAGATGATTATCCGATGAAATAAACATGGGCATGTCCTAAAAGCAGCTCGGCCTTTTGCTGCTTTAGGCAAACACACCCTAGTAACCAGCCTCTTCCCCGCTCTCCCCATTGCTCCTCTTCAAATCCAATCACAGCTCTGCCCACTAACAGCAAAATGAATAATTACTGGCCTGCAGAGATTTACCCTTGATCTAAGCACTGCATTACAGGGCTCTGCTTGTTCTTTTCCAATAGAATTGGAAGCCTGAGTGAGATCCCTATGGAAAGAAAAGCTAGAAGAAGGTCATTGTTACCAGTAAGAAAAATAATGAATAAACACTCATTCTCTCTCTGTTTATAGGGCAAGCCATCTATGGCCACAGCAGCAAACAGAGAAATATCTACATGATGGGATGATGCCCCCAGGGATCCCTGTTAAAATAGTAATAAACATCCATATACAAAGTGAGAAACACCTAAAGAAGACAATCCAACAAGGCTTTTTGAGGATTTTGTTTTTAATACATAAGAGTGTGATATGGCCTATGGCATTATTATCCAAACGGGGTTAAATAGATAAGAACAAAAAAAATTAAACAAAGCCACCAGAATTCCAGCATCCTCTCCAGCCCCAAAACTGCATTTCCTCTTGTAGGCAGTGTTTTTGGTGGTTATAACTTGACTGTTGGCTGGGAGATAGGGATCTCCACTTCAACACCATTACATGGTGTGCAGGCAGGTGCAAAATCTTCGCAGACCCAGAGTGAAAAGAAGAAACTGTACATGCTTCTGCTAGCTCCATGTAGTTTAAATACTTTTATATGAACATTTCTAATACTTTTATATGATCAAGGAGTTCTAATTCATAGAGCAGAGGTGTGCATATAAAGAAAACTAGCTATTGGAAATGGTTCTGGTTTTCTTCAAAATGCAGTAATTTTGCTTCTTTCAGCTTCACCTCTCCCTGGAAAAGGGAAAGAGTAAAATTTGGAATTAAACCAAATCCACCTCTGGGATGAGCAGGGACAGTTCCCATAGATACCTGACAAGAATGACACCTACTCATGGCAGGTGTCATCTTCCAATCAAGCTTATGAATATGGTCCAGCAGGTGTTGACAAGCATGGCCAAGCTCCAGCATCACCTTCCAGAAGTCAGAATGTAACATTGCATATTGAAGATGAATTTCTGACATGGTTCAGAAACAGCAGATCAGATCTCAGGTGTGTATGCACAAGAAGACACACAGATAAAACAGCATTTAACTGAAAAACCCTTTTCAGCCAAAATCTATCTACGTGCATGCATCAGGCTATTCCGAGCCCACATAACGGTCTCTGAACCAGCAGTGCGGAAGGACTCAGCGGAGGATCTCAAAGCTCTTTGCAAAGAGAGGAAAGTGAGCTAAGCTACACTTTTGTGACTGCACCAAACAGGTGACTGAGCCACAATCCAGGTCCTCAGACTCCTAGCTTTTAGTGTGGACCTGCACACACACGTAAGCCTGCAGGCGATAGAGGGATGGGTTGGACTAATAACAGACTACATATGAAAGCCTGAACCTGCTCTTCTTGGAGGCTGACCATAAATGAAAGAACTGCAGTCCAAGTAATATACTTCCCTTCTAATGAAAGATTAGTTGCTGCCAGTTCCCGTAGCAGTTTCCAAAATCCCCCAATGCTGACCATCACCGCCACCACATTTTAGTGCAAACAGCCTGTGCTGCAGTCACTGCCCCAGGTCCATGTGGCTATAAATCATCTGTCCACAACAGCAATCGGGGTAATCAGTCAATCAGCAAAGAACAGAAACAAAGGATCTCTCCTGCCAGGGTCACTGCAGTGCTTGGGAAGCATAGGAAACCTGAGCCAAAGCATCTGCAAGCCCTTGTGGATCCTGCTTTCCTGCTTTCTTTCCTTTCTGAATTTCATACGCACAACAAAATAAATCTCTCCCCAAGCCCCCAACCCTTCCCAGAGACCACAGCTGCCTGCACGCGTTGGAAAACATATTCAAGTAATAACAAGATCCACTTACAGCAAGGCTATTAAAAAAGCCATGTGACTTCTTACAAGCAGATAGAAGAGTAATAATGTCTTACCTCCACGCATCTGAGACAGGATAACAGACTCGAGAGCTCTAGCAGGAGCCCAAGTACTTCGGGGATCTCCATCCTCCCTGTGCAAAGCGGGCAGAAGCTTCTCCAAGCATCACATTCTCGTTCAGCTGCCGGGCTCAGCGGCTGCCCCCTCCCCGGGCTCTGCAGCTGGGTTTCCCCGGGAGCAGGGCACTAGCCGCTCCGCACCGGAGGCAGCGGGATGCCTCTTCCATGTCTATGCAGGGAAAGGGATGGGATCCAAGTTCCCAGCAGCATCTTAGAATTTCACTTTCCCCCTCCTCTCCCCATCTCTTCTCCTTGATTCTTCTCTTCGGAAAGGGGAAAAAGAGGGGAGAGAAATAAGGGAGGAGAACATGCCCCAGAATTTCTCTAGCACCCTTAAAAACAGGAGGGGGCAAGCGCAGGCGGGTGGGGCGCAGCCCTCAGCCCGCTCCCGCAGCCCCGCTGTCCCCTCCCTCTCCCCGGCCCCCCTCCGTGCTCCAGGTGCGCGCTTCCCCCGCTGCCAGCCTCCGCCTCTCCGGCCCTGGCTGCCCGGCTGCCCAGCCGCCCTCCTCTCCTCTCCTCTCCTCTCTTCTCCTCTCCGGCAGTGCCTCCTTCCCACAGCTGCCTCGTCCTTCTCTCCCCGAGGCACAAAGGCTCCAGCTACGGGGGCAGCTGGGGCTGCGTCCTGCTGCAAAACCTCCAGCAACAGCACTGGAAGAGCGAGCGGCTCGTGTGCGCACGCTTGCCAGAGATTAGACTTGTTGGAAGGAATCTGGACTTTATCCCCCCACCGCTGCCTCCTCGATTAGCTGCTTGCAGCTTCCTGAGGTCAAACTCCCCTCAGATTTGAACCCAGGGAAATGGGACCCAGAAAACTTTACGTTAAGCAGCTTCCAGATCTCCCCATGGAAAACCCACAGGTGGCACAGCCTTCTCCAGGGTGCATTCCCAGTTTTCAGCCCTGCATCTTGCCATCATAGGTATTGCCTCCAGAGATCTTTTCCATTAAGTGTCTCCTTGACCTTGGGGTGTAAAGTTATTTCCACTCGATTGCCTACAATGCTTTCCAGAGAGTTGATCATTATTGTATTGCTATGAACAATTCTACGGGTTTTTTTTAGTGTTTTCAGCTTACTGCTCCTTCCTATGAATTAGGATTAGAGGCTACAACACAAGTTTTAAACATTATTAAATCCAAGAAGGGAATTGGTCCATTTCAGGTTGTTCTATCTTGGAATTTTTTTTTACATGTTCCCTGTGCTGCTCCTCAGCTCAGTCTAATGGGCATTTCCTATATTTATATTCTGATTTTGGAGGGATTAACTCTGGTGTTCTGCAGCATGAAACATGAAGGTCACCTTAAGAAATGAGCTCACTTCTGGCCAAGTCTGCTGAGCAACATTTCCAAAGACACCTTCAGCATAAAAACAAGGAACAGGCTGATAAAAATCCACTGGCTTGACAAAAAGCCTTTTTTTCCTTGCCTCACTTATTGCCCATTACTCACTTCACATGACGGTTTTGTGTTGCCTCATCCTCAAGTCACTCATCAAATGCAAGGAAATTCCACTACATGTTGGATCTTTTACAGGTGTCGCTGAGTGGCAGGAGGAAGCCCTTTCTGG
This sequence comes from Gavia stellata, assembly GCF_030936135.1. Lineage (NCBI taxonomy): Eukaryota > Metazoa > Chordata > Aves > Gaviiformes > Gaviidae > Gavia > Gavia stellata. The sequence goes on from NC_082602.1 coordinate 17,832,663, forward strand.
GGTGGATTTGTACCACAGTACATTCTGGACACAGTGGATTTGGCCAAGAATTACACTCAGTTAATCAGAAGCACGTCTCCTATATCCTCCTAGCAAGGGAGGCAGATGATCAGGGCAACGGAGGATGGAAATAGCTTAGATACTACAGCACACTGTAACTCTCAGGCAGCACTGGCAAAAAGGAGCAAAACAAAATTAAAAGATGGGAATGTGTTGGAATTTAGAACCACTTACTCCAGTGAAAACACAAGGAAATGATATATTGGAGGCAGGAACAGAAAATCTACTAGCATTCAGAGAAATCTGCTCCTTAGTCAGGAGTACAGAGGTTGCTGATGCCCCTTCAGAACTCCTGTAAGACTCTTGCCTATTTAGCCCTTTAGACCTGCATTCAGCCTCTGACACATACTAATAGGGTTTAAAACCTCTAGCAAAAGCCTGTACTAGATTTCTCTCATAATAGCGTGTAAGTTGCTTCCCTCTCAAGGCAAGGCTTTCCTAGATAAAGTAATTTCCTAGATAAAGTGGTTTTAAAGGAAACACAGACCAGTGCACCAAAAGCAACAGAAGTCCAAGTCTGGTATTCAGTTTCTGGAGGAATGACAAACTGTGCAAAGATACAGTGGGTTTTGCAGTTGTCTCCTCTGTGGCAGGTCCTCTTTTGGAATTATTTCCTTCTTGCCAAGACTCCCCCCTGGTTTTCTGGCATGTGTACGGCATTTTCTTGAGAGAAGTGGATCTCAGACTCTCGAAAGCTTCCAAAGTAGAGAGGAAGACCGAGAAAGAAATTATATCAATGTAACTATGGCAGTTTAGATAGGTTACATATCTAAAGATAAGGTAAAACATATCTGGAATTTTCTTGTGTGGTCAAGTTTGAAGTAGTTGTAAATACCTAAGTCCGCTATTTAACACAAATCACCCTGATACAAGCACAGTTCTATAACAGTAAGTCTATGATTCCCTACAGAGTCTCTGTCTTGATTTTTCCAGATTATTCTTTATTGACCCTTCGAACAAGAAGTTCCATCTTCTAAAATGCTCTTGGCTCTCTGGAATTCAACCTATTTCTCCTGAACTGGCAGGACTACTATTCATCAAAACCAGCTGAAATACCAAAATACTTCCTCTGTACGAGATCTTCAGTGAAAGCCTAAAAAGAGAGGTAGTTAATAGCAATCATACCCAGAGCTGGTATAATACTCAAGCTGTAAGGAACAGGAGTAAGATCAAGGAATTCCAGCAGATTTGCTTAAATCCTGTAAATCCGACTTAGGAGGGTAGAACAGCTAGTCAGCTTTTGTTTAATTCTTTCGCCACCACGCAATCACATACAGGTCTCTGCAGCAATGTTCTTAACCAGTGGTCTCGGCACCAGAACCCAGTTTTCTTTTATTGCCCAGCAACAGCATCATGGGGTGGTACAAGCCCTGAACTCAGACAGGACAGTGTCATTCACTGCAGTTACGCACATGAACTATTAATGGAATGGCCCCCAATATAAGCATGTCACAGAATGTGTTTATACACCCAATATAAGCTTAACAATGAGACATGGGGAAATGGCAGCAGCTCAAATTGCCAAGGACAATCAGTAACTGGAGTTTTTTTGGTTACAGCATGGGATCCTGAGCCAAAAGAACTGCTAGAGTACTGTTAAAAGAAGCACTGTAAAACCTGGGTGCATCTGAAAAGCATTCTCTTTCCTTCCTTCTTCCTCCAAATAAATGCATTCCTTTAAGGACAGGAGAACTGTAGCATAGTAATTTTAAGCTTACAGTAGACATGCAAAAGGTCAGAAAAAATCCCAAACTACTGAATTTGTGAAACTTACTGTGAAGCAGTAAAATCCAAAACCAGCCATCCAGATTAGTGGGAGCTGCGCAAAATTTCAAAAGTAAAAATACAACAAAATAGTTTTTGTTTCTCTGTTACAGCCTCTTATCTAATGAGACAGTTCTTCACAGACACTAGAATTTGGTACATTTAGCATAGCTGCTAGATTAAGTAAAGTGCAAAACTATACTTGTAAGTTTTAATACAAAGAAAGAAAAACCATCATCAACAGAAATGAATTTACAATTCATTGGTTCCTCACTCCCAACTTAACTTGTCTCCTTCAGAAACAAACAATTAGCAAGTAGCTCTCCTTCTCAGAGAGCGTCTTTTGGATGGAAAATGCAAAATGTCATAGAACCAAAGTGTTTTCCCAAATTCAGATGTGGATATCATGTTGTTACTGACCCCAAGTCCTCTGGAAGACCCATTTATGCTGCAATAGCAAAAACACAATAAGCAACCCTGTGGGATAGCCCACTAATGAGCCATTTTAAGTAACAGTTAAACAAAAATTACTTCAATAACTTGAAAGCATACACTTGACCAGTATTTATGTGATGATCAGGTATTGGCCTGGGGCTCCAGAGGAGTCAGCTCCAGCTCCATGCAAACTCCACAGTCACATGTGGGTAATCACACAGTCTGTATGTACCTGATGTGCCTCTTACTCTGCTTTTTCTTTATGCCCCAATAAATTAGTGATATAAATGGTTATATCATTAGTTCTCTGAGGCACTGGATTTTTCTTACCAGTTAGGTACTGGTCCTAAAATAACAGGGACCTGCCTGCAGTTTTGTGGTACTCCAGTGAAAAAAAACCAAATCAGAACTAGTAATTAATTACATGATTTCAGTATCAGGCCATGCTTGAACTTCCTCTCTCCCTTTTAGTTTTTTTACCAAAACAATGGAACATTTTGTTGTGGATTATGAGTTGCCCAAGCCAAACCACAGTCTTGCATTATTTTATTATAGTGCAGACAACATATTCGATCTGACATGGCACCATACCTGTCCCACCTGCAAATCAGAGGTCCTAAATCACAAGCTTCTACATCAAAGTTATATTCGATCCTTACCAATGTATTGTGTATTAACAACGTATTTTGCTGGAGATTTCTTCCTCATTCTACAGCCTTCTTGTACAGCAGCAGGAATTAAAAAAATTTCAAGAGGAACCAAATTGTGTCTACATACATGTAGGAATACGAGTCATGAGATTATTATCAAGTTTAAGTTGGCTCAATGTCTGGGCCTGAGCACTTTTTGATAGCAGCTCAGAAGTTATGCAGGAAGCTTATACATGAGAAGAAGTCACTCCCTAACTGCTAGAAAATGCATTTACATGCACTCCAAGACGACTTTATTTCACAGTGAGGACCTGTCTCCACACTGTGGCTAGCTGAACAACACACTACAGAAATCCTAAGACCGCAAGACCAAAGAACCGCATGAACAAAGTCAGCTGATGGTCAAGACAGGTGTTTTTCGCTCTGGAAACAAAGGTACAGTCCAGATCCATGCAGAAGTGCTGACAGATACCACTTAACATCAAACGCTCACTCAAGGCTACTGTTCACTTTTTGCCAAAGACCCCAACTTTAATTGCTTGTTGCAGTCCCTTTAGTAAAGGGCATTATGCACAACGTGTGATCTGAGGAAACCTCCTCAGGAGCTGGTTCACTTTGCTTGAAGTTAAGTTTCCCTTTGGTGACAGGGCGCCCTCCTCATTTTGATTCTTGCGCTCTCTCTGAAAGAGAAAAAGAAACCTCAAAATATTACCTCTGTTTATTTGCAGAGTTGATGCTCAGCCCCAAAGACTACTACTAATTGTGCTGGGATGTTTCCTTCAGAAGAATGGTATTTCTTTAAGGAATACTTACAATAGCACTTGGCTCAATAATCACAAGTCTTTCAAAAGCTGATGACCTTTAAATGATGTAATGACTGACTGACATCTTGTGAAGATTATATTCTTCCATGTTCTTAGTTAACAATATTATAAACTTATAGTAACAGCGCAAATTTTTTCTTTTTAACTTTCTGTTGTTCAATTTGATTCTTTGTAATCTACCAAATAAAATTGGACAATTTTTCATTTATGCTGTCAAATGGCAACAGTAAATAACTATTTATTAAATGATGGTACTGTTACTGAAAAAAAAAAGGAAACTCAAAATCAGTTTAAGGACAAGTTTAGTACATATACTTACCTTTAGTCTGCTTTTGAAACTGACTTGATTTCAAGTTTATCATATAGCTGGAAACCTCTAATTTCCAAACAACATGAAATTTGTTTTTCAAGAAAATGTCTAGCCTTCAAAGTCAGAAACAGCCTGAAAGAACTCCTAATTTTCAGAGAATTGAGAATAGCTGTAACTACCTCATGTATCTTGAAAATTCTGTTTGTTATGAGGATTACTGAAACCACTGGTTATTTCTCTACCACCTTGTCTCCACCCTCACCCCTGCAAGCACAGACCTATTTACAGATACGTGACAGATTGGGATTTGTGAATCCTAACTTACCACTCTCCCCCACTGTCTAGATAATGCAGGTATTGGATTGGTACCCACGTCAGCTATTTCTTAATTTTATGAATCAGAGCAGTTGCAGAAATTTACCTACACTGTACGTCTCCCCAGTTACAATATAATCCACATCTCACACCATACAAATCACTGTTCTACTTAACAGCTTCAAATTGTACTCTCTCTCATTCAGAGCTATCATGTAATATGGAGACGCACAGTGGCTGTTATTGCTTCATTAGTGCTGAAACTTTAGAGATTAAAAACTGGAAGATATCAGAAGAAATGGCCTAGGTTAGGGTCAATTGACAGCAACTGAGTTCTACTTCAAGAAATTTGACAACAAAAAAAGGACTGGATGCGACTATTATTTCATCTTTAGTTATCACATACCAAACGTCTAGTCCCTTTCTACAGTCCTTTATCTTAATTCTAATTTAATTTAATTTTAATTTAACTTCTGCATTCAAAAAGGAAGGACTGCATGTTTGATCTACATCATCCTGCATCTCTCCTACAGCTCAAATGGGTTACAACACCAATCGAATTGTTCAGAGAACATTATTACTGTTGGCACACAAAAAGTTATTGGGGGCTTCCTCCTTCCCTACTAGTACCCTTGAAGTACACAAAAGAGGCCTTAATTACTTCTGCCTTTGCCACGCAGTCATAGAACATCCGGATCTCCTCGGCACAAGCTGTATCACTGAAGTCATTCTGTTTCCAGCAGGCCATCATTACCGACATCTCCGTAATGCATGTTGCCTCTAGAAGAGAAAGACACAACCAAAAGTCTCAGGTGTTTGGGATTTCATGCTAACAGCCTCCACAGTGCATAAATCTCCAGAGAGAAGTTTAAGATGGGGTTGAGGCAGGTAAGAAAAAACAACACTGAAGTAAAGATCCCACCTTTGTTTTGCGTAGAGAAGATGCTGCTAGCACAAAGATTAGCACCATTGCAGCTATCTAACATCTGATTGAATTCTTAAGGTAAATGCTATACTGAGATGTAACAAAGTATTTTACATGCATGATCCACATACGGAATATCACAAGACGCAAATTTAGGGTTGTTGTATGAGAAAGTAATGTTTTCAAAGGAACCCGTGTGCTAATTCTACGGCACCAACCAGTCCCCTTTCCCCTCTGCTGCCCTGCAGCGCAAAGGCGTTTCCGAGCGTCAACTCGACCCAGCCCTGACACCACCACGGCCCTCCCCAGGGTAAAGCCGCAGGAGAGCGGTGGGACAGCTCCCGGGGAGAACGCCGGAGGACGCACCGGCGGCAGGTCCGCCCCACAGGGGCTGGGGGCCCAGCCCCGCCCCCCCATCCCCGGCCGTTTCTCCCTGGGGAAGGGGCGTTTAACGGCCTGGCGCCGGCAACTCACCTCCCGCCTGCTCCCTGCGGTTCGCTACCTTGTTGGCCAGCACCAGCGGCCGGGTCGGGCGGATAACCGGGGGCCGCTTCTTCTGCCGCCACTGCCCGGAGACCCAGCGGGTGACCCAGGCCGGGTAGACGGGCGCCGCCATGCTCTTTGCGACAGGCCGTGCGGCGAGCGGGCCCCGCCCAGCCGGTGGGCGCCTGCGCGGCCCGGCGCGCGCTGCTCGCCCCGGGGCTGCGGCCTTGCCGGAGGGCTGCGCTGCGAGAGCGTCCCGCCGGCTGCCGCCGCCCAGCACGGGGGTGCTCACCGCGTCCGCCGGGAGCCCGAGCGCGGCTGCCGATAGGTAACGTCCTCTCCCATTAAACGGCAAATCGGTCCGTTTGTGGTGTAACCTCGTTTTTCCTCCCCCGCCCCGTTCTCCAGGCAAAGGCCGTGAAAGTTAAGTAAGTGCCCGCAGTCCCTGTGTTGCAGGGACCCGCCCAGTAACAACTCCAACAATTCACTTCTCGGAACCTTTTCTGCAGCAAACCTGACCAGTGAAGGAGTGTACACACTTCAACCAGAGCAGAAGAAACCGTGATTGTTTCTAATACTTCAAATGAAACAAATTCTTTTGCAACTGTATGGAAACTTCCCTTGGTGCTTGAAACCCAGCACGTCACTCTCAGCCCTTCATCTCTCTCCACTACATACCAACGGCTGGATCTCTCCTGCGTCGTTTACTGATGTTCCTACCCTTATCTTCCAAGAAGATGCTGAAACCGCTTCTTCTGAAATGGTAGTGGTGTTCTCACAGTCTCATACTCGGTAGTGGAGAATCCCGTTGCTCCCAGAAGTTTCTTTCCTCGTGTAGGATTTAAATCCCTGGAAGTCCTCAACTCATCTGGCTGATTCTGGAGCCCTTATGTCCCCAGCTGAAAATGAGAGGTAATACAGAAGGCACAGTAACGTTTCAAGGGCTGGGGTACAAACAGATTTCTGCACAGCACAAGGGACAAGGTAGATGCAGAGAACTGATGAGTTAGACGTTGGACTGGAGACCTAAAGTACTCAGATGCTTGTCATATAATGGTCACTGAATAAGCCATGCTATCACCATATCAGGGCTCCTTCAGGCACCACCAATTTCCCTTGTGCACTGGAGGACCTAGGAAGAATCGGTTTTCTTCCATAGGAACGTTGAAACAATTTTTTGCATAGCACATTGTTTTGGATGAAAACAATATATTCAACCTCCTACCTATGGACATAAAGAAAAAAGTACTCCACTCGCCTCTGCCCAGTCAAGGAAGTTAACAAGACATTGGAAATTTTGTTACCTTGATTTAAACATCACCAGACCTATACCAGAATATTCTCAGTATCATTACTAGAATTTACTGCATCTGCAGATTTAATATATGTTCTGGTATGTCTGATTCTGTAATTATTTTTGTCTTACTGTTAAAATAGTATTTTCTTAGAGTCCAATTTAAAGAATATGAGAAGATATTTTCAAGTAAACAAAAAGATTTCTTTTGGTCCTCTTTAGAAGCGAATTTCCATCTCTTTAGGTCCAATTTCAAACAGTCTATCTGGAAGTTCTGAAACATTTTGGCAAGAGGGATATTCCTCTACTTCCTTTTTTTTTTCTGATGAGACAGGAAATGAGTTCTCATTCTAGCTTGGCTACCAGCGGAGAAGAAGAAAAACCAGTTGACACCTTCAAATTAGGCTAGAGGGCTTGCATCCTGCAACTCTAAACATTAGGAATCTTGCAAATTCAAGACAGGGAGATGAAGTACTTTTCAGTATTCGAGTTCATGTGAGGTTCAGCTACTCTTGTTTTTGCCTCTTCTAGTTACCCCTACTGATACCCACTTTTCTTTGCTGCATTTGCCTGCTGCAGTTACTAACTAGACTTGCACAAGAACAATAAAAAGGGAAGATGCAAACACTAGGACATAAAAGAAGCCGAACTGCACTCCCTGTAAATCAACCTCCCTTTTTCCAAATTACATTAGCTAATGGCAGCACCTTCAGATACAGTCACCTTCAAAAGCTCTTTTAAGTAATTCCAAGAAAAATGGGGGGAGGCTGAGAAAGAGAAAGGCAAGCTGCACAAGGAGAAGTCTAATAGCTTCCTGTCAGTTACTGCTGTCTGCATTAGAATCTCTTTTTTGGCATTCAGGCTGGGATTGAAGCATCAGCCTAAGAAATTCCCGAGCAGACAGAATAACCTATGTGATGGTGTCTGCGCACACCACGCAGAGATGTCTGAAGCAAGACACATTCTTTTCAAGGGAGAATGTGAAACTACAGAAGAGGTGTGTTACTCAATACCTAAGTCTCTCTATAGCCTGTATTTTGTATAGCTGATAGCACAGAGACACTAACGGATGGGACAGAAGCGCCGACTTTACAGGGACAGTCACAAACCCAGTTCCCTCAGCACACTGATGAGTGAACCCCACAGATGTTTCATTGTGAATCCTGAACGTACAACTATAAAGAACGTGTAAAATTCTAACTGCATTTACAACTACTTTACTTGGATCAACATAGTTAAAGCTGAATCCTAGCCTGCGTTTCAGCTAGTCAAAACCAAAATCAACCACAGAGATTAAGCTCTTAGTATTAGATTTGAAAAGAATCTATATCACAACTGGAATAAGGGCCAGTTATGATGCTACAGTAAATGCTATGCCACAATTAAATACAATGCTAACAATGCTGTAATAAAATACACCCTTAAAATGAGATTGTTGTCTCTAAGAGGTGAGAAATTATACCATGGATCCTTCGCTTTCTGGAGTAACTATGTAAAACCTCCAGACTACCTAAAAAACAATTCGGGGATGAGGCTACAAAATTGGTTCTATTGGGAGAAATGAATAGAGTCGATATCCACGTCTTTCTGAACTGCTTGGATTCAGCTTTCGGGTAAATTCCAGTATATTCACCCAAGTTTATCCTGAATGCCCCAATTCTTCTCGTACAACTTCATAATACCCTCACCTACCACAGTTTATTCCCAGCTGTCTCACCGCGACCTCCTTAAACTCCAATTTAATTGGAGATGCCTTAAAAATTAAGGCACCCCCACTTTAACTTTAGTAATGAAACTAACCAGTTTGCTAAGATTCCAGTCGGTTCAGGCTTACTCCTGTCTGCTGAGCTATTGTGTTTGGACTGTATTAGCACTTAATGCACTTATTAGCACAGATGCATTCATTAGCACAATGATACATGCAATTTCTTTTCTGATGTGTCACCCCCACCCCAACTCCAATGCTAGCCTACCTTATCCTGAGCTATCTCAATCAGATCAGCCACCCTGCATTATTCTGTCCACCTGACTAGTTCTTAGCTGCCATCTCTAATCCCTAACTCCCTGATCTACCCAAATCCAGCCCATTTCCACTGCAGATTACCTGATGCCTCCTTATTTGCTCAGAGATGCCACAAAATACCATGATCTGCTCTGATCCGTTCCAAGATTCCCAGAACCATCTCTAGCTGAGACACTTCAGCAGTAGATGGGTCTTTTCTGCAGGAAAGAATGTATGTAACAGCATACAAATTAAGATGCCAGTCGTGTCAGAGCTCTGGCACAAATCCTGCAGTTCCATTCTTCTCCACCCTTCCTAATCCCTCTGCAAGGCTATGTATCTCTCACTGCCAGCCCTGAGACACTGAATCATAAGAGAAGTGCAGTTTGTTAAAGCCTGACACAGGCTTTGGCTCAGCTGGTCATATCACTAAAAGGATTTTGTCTCTGATTAATTTCAACCTGTCAGTAGAGGTCTCTGGGCAGAATGAAGGAACCTGCCACCCTCTATGTTTCCGATTAATACAGCTTCTCAGAAGGTGCCTGGAGATCCATCAACAATCTTAATTAAATCCAACCAAATGGATGACAGCTCATCATTAAGGGAGTGGCTCTCTTGGGACAATGGCCGAAGAGTGCATATGCAAGGATGGTAAGGGAGGCAGATGGCTGCTTGTCTAACATAGCAAAGCCTGTTTAAACAGTGATGTCCCTGATGGCTGTGTTTCAATTCAATTTATCCTGTTCCCAGTCCTTTAGGAGTTATTTGTTCTTCCACACCTGTTAAAACTACCCTCTGCCAAGGTGCAAGAGGGGCATTTATGCTGTGATTCTTCGGCTGATGCACTTTGCAGACCATTTCCAGGGAAAGAATCTCATTCTCCTTTCCCTCCAAACATACACATCCACTGTTGCTTGGCTCTCATTCTACTTACCATCACAGAGGGCCCAGAGATCCTTCAGTTTGAAAACTACTACAGTGACAGAAATAAGAAAAGGTGATTCTTTTTCAGTTCTAGAAATTGGCAATGGTAGGTATCAAATCAATATTCTTCAGTGAGGTTATTTGCTTCCTAGAAATTGCAGTCCTTGCTAAAGGACAGAAAACACAGACTACTAGTTCAGTATATAAAATACCCAGCTTCTTACTGAAAATAGTCAGCACCTGGTATCACAGTTTTGGCAGGAGAATGATATCTTTAGCTTGTCCAATGCAATGAATTGGACTGCTAGATTTTTCTCCTTCTGTCAGACATTTGTTTCTCCTGTCTTACCTCTCAGAGGGCATAAACTTACCCTAACTTGTCAAGTCAATTCTGAGACACAGAATAGAATCTACCAGTGTTTCATATGAGCAGTAATGAGGAGATACCTATTTTTAGAACATTAATGCTAGTGAATAAAGCTATCCTGATGGCTTTGAAATCCTCCCTCTAGTCACACAGTAAACAGGCAAAATCCATGACAGTCAAGTGACTTACCCTACTTAGCAGAAGCCTACCAAAGGGTTTACAGAGATTATCTCTTTATCATCCTCAATACTTGATATCTTTGCTAAAATTCCTGGTTAGTCTCAGTTGTGTGTTTTTATGAATATGAGCACCTGCACTGTAAGAACTTGATAAAGAAAGATACGGATACACTGTTCAGTCTGAGTATCATATAAGCCTTCCAGTAGTCATAACATGAGTGATAACATTCAGCCACCATCTAGCTGGTTTGGATTTAAAGCACTGAAGTGAGAAATCCAGTTAGCAGTCAAGAACAGAAATCAGAAACCTTTTTCCAAAATATTAATAGTTGCTGCAGTGACCTTCCTCCTTGTCTGCATTCACATACTTGCATTAGTAGAAAGACAACTAGGATTGTAAATTGAATTGACTTTGGCTAAGACTGGCAGTAGTCTTCGGACATTATATAGCAATCCTTTCAAATGCATTATTATCTAAATTAACCTCAAACTCTTCAAGGGTATGAGACCCAGCTTCTCCTCCTGCCTCCTCCAAATAACAGGAGAGGGATGAAAGAAAAGCCCTGCTGGGAGAACCACCTTTATTCAACATTTTGCAGTCCTTGCTGTGCAGAGAAGTGGACATTGTGAAGGTCAGTCAGCAGCCTGGAACAGAACTGCAACCACAACTCTTTAGCCAGCTGGGGAGGATTCCCGCCTCTCCTGCCCATGAGGAGTTTGCCTGGCAGCTATACAAGTTATTCATACTATGCACTGAAAGAAGTATTTCAGCCTTAATTCTTGTGCATCATGTACAATAAGTGAAACACATTTAATATATTAATATAGACAACAGACACACTGTTTATAAATCATGGATATATTGTGTCATATAGGAGCCGATAAAGCTAGTATGATCTATCACTGCAGAAAAAAGTCTGCAGATACAAAAGAAACACAAGGCTTGGGTGAGCATCATGGCTGTGAAGAGTGGTAGCTGATACTCATTACCTTTTGAGAAGTTCACCACCTGTAAGACTGTAAAAAATAGTTACACCTAGGAAGACACTAAGAACTCAGAAGAGAAAGCTATTGAAACTGGCTCGTGACTCTTAACTACAAACTAGAAGTTATACTTTGAAAAACTCAGACAAAACCCACAGACTATCTGTGATAAAGTTACTTTCATATCTGTGCTTTCACACCCGTTTTAAGAAGGTATATGGCAATCAGAAATACTTATGCTTGGCAACAGTTATGAAGCTCAAAGCAACAGCCTTCTGTAGAACATACATATAGCAAAAAAACCCCAACCCTGTAAGACTAACAAAAAACCTTGTTGACTGGTGACTGTTATACTGAGTACAGATAATAAATACTGGTGAAGGAATACTTGGTTGTGAACTAGCAAATTAATGCATCAGGGTCCCAAGCAGTTAAGTGTCCATCTGGTTTGCTAGCTACTCTTAAGTTTGTACCACCATATCTTCAATTCTATTGTTAGTTGACAAACATGCTCATTTTGCTGAGCGGGAAGACACAGTGAGGCTTCAGGACACCACTAATCAAGAACTAAGCAGGTGCTGTAATACCCATGCTTATATTGGTACTTCCTCCTGTTATTCCTGCAAGGACAATACATTAACTGTAGCATGTCTAATTTTGGCAACAGCAGATGAATTATAATACCTGGACTTGGTTATAAATACCACACTTCTAGAAAATGTATTTAAATTACAGGATAAAATAGCAAAAGCAGAATGTGCTAGTACCTGGTTCTTATTTTTTATGTTTAGGACAGAAAGCAAGATCAGAATTTCTCCCCCTGACTATCTCACCAAAAACCTGAATAAGAAAGGGTTTTGAGATATAGCTAATTAAGAGAACCAAGCAGTTAAAGGAGACTGAATGATTTTCTATACAGAAACATTAAATCAAGAGAATCTGAAGTAACTGAAAGCATTAATTTAAACAAATTATTTAAGTATCGTTAAACTGTTCAGCAGAAGTTGATATTCAGAACTAAAGCAGCCTTAATTTGTTTTATCATAATTTACTTCTCAAGCACATTGTGGCCACTTCAATCCTGAATACATATCTGTAATCTTAATCTGATTTGAGTAATCCACTTTAACAATTAATTCAGATATTTTCACTTAGGTATTTACATCTCCTGATTAACTGAATAAAAGGAATGTAAACTGATGAATGCATTTTAGCTGAAGAACCATTTGTTACTATTATCACAGAAGAGATTAAAAAAGCAGCTTTCTCCTAAAAAGAAATCAGGTGAGATCAGTGTAGAGTGTATGCATTTTCTACATTTACAAGAATCCAGTGATAGTTACGGGTCTGAAATCTCCTCTGTCAAGGTGCCCTGATTTTAACACTGCAGTATTTTTGTATCACCTGAGGGGCAAACATTGAGATGCATATCATTACCTATACTAATATGATACCTATAATATCATACCTGTAACATTATGAATGGTAATTTGAGAAAAAAAAAGATTAAGTGATCCATCCACAGCTAAACAATAGATAGTGACTTAATTAGGGATAAAATGTAGATTCATTCCTGTTCCTAACTTTTACTAACATGCTTCAGACTTCCCATAGCAATGCATGAACTGCCTTACAAAATGCAAATTACCCCACAGACTCTAGACTGTCATTACCAACATTCTGTCTTAGGCATAGATAAACTCTGGCTATTTAGTCAGTAGTTACTTCTGAAGAGGGAGGAGAAATGGAGAAATAAAATACCATTATACCATAAGAGACATCACTGCAGTGTGGCCAAATTTGCTTGTGCTTTTAAACCTGTGACACTAAGTGAATTAGTCTCCCTCCAATGCATGATCAATTATTTCAGAAAGGTACCCAACGTGGCAGGGGACAGTGGCCTTTATTTATATCTGTAAGAGATACAGGCTGCGCAGCAAGGAAGATCTATCCACAAGTCATCACTTACTTTTAGGAACTCCAGTCACAGACCAGGATCATACTGTGCTAAGATTTGGCAGAGATACAAAACCATCTGAGTACACCTGATTCTGATCATCCACTTCAGCACAGAAAGACTGCAAGGTTTTTATCGAAACTGCAGAAACCACTGGAAAGGCACCATTGTTAAAATGTATTTGTCTTTGCAGAAAGCTGCAGATACTCAAAAAGAACAAATCAAAGGCCTCTGAATTGCTAGCATTAAGGAGATAACAAGAAGTCAAGATTATAGCTGGGATTTCAGATTTGATGGAAGCGTAAAAGAACCAAAGCATATTAATTTTACTCCAATTCTCCACAACACCAGGTAATAAACTTTCTGGTGTGCAATACTTCGTTGAAAGTTGCGAATTAAATAATATCACCTGGTAAGTTAGCAAAAGGGGAAAATTAGGCAGAAAGTGACCTGCCCATAGCTATTCAGTTACCCTGAAAAGTAAGAGTATTTGAGGCATGCTTACTTGGGGAGAAAAGACTTTATTGCCACAATTTCATAAGGCACAATTGCTCTCCACAGACATTTGTCTTTTGTGATTCCTTCACAGGAGAAGCTATTTGTTAATAGCAGCTAAAACTACTATGAGGAGAATAAATGACTGATAAAATACTTATAAAAATTATTAATATTTTGGAGATTAAAAAATCCCTGAAATAACTTAGGGCATTTGAGCAAGAATCTGAAGAGATGTTCCTCTAAAGTCATGTAAGCCACAAAGAAACTATACCAAATGCAAAAGAAGAGTAAATTCCTCTTTTGCCCCACATGTTGACACCTGCAAGTCAGGGGCGGCGGCACACCACAGAGCTGAAATTCAAATCAAAGCAGTTGCTAGGATCTCCACTGCTGAAATCCAATCATAGCAGAAACTTACTCACTTCATGCACCAGAAAAAATAGTCTCTGTGAGAGTTTTTCTTCTATTTCAAGGCATTTTTGGAGCGAAGTAAGAATTCACAGTCTCAACTTTCAATGCAATTTTCAAATCAAGCTCTTACAAAGATGGGTCAGTGTTGCCTTGTCCTCTTGAGAAAAATCTCATGCATATAGTCCCAAAATCTTCCCTGATGCGACTCATTGCGGTGAATCATAGCAGTGAGGGCCTCACCCTGATCAAGGCTTTGCCAATAATCCTGCAGCCACATCTCTTTCCAACTGAAACAAAAAAAGAGACACCACCATAAACCATTAAAAAAACAATGAGTCTGCAGCTGTAATAGCACTGAAACCATTTTTTTCTTTCATCTAAGAGGAAAACAGGCCCAGAGATGGTCATGACAAAGTATGTTGTTACCATGCCATTGTGCTCCAAGTCATTTAAAGAAACTTGCTATGAAAATTCTCTACAGAAAATATAAGTTCACTATTAGCTTTACAACATTCTAGAAGTATCAGCATGCGATTGTAGTCTTAATCAAAGACACTAAATTATTAATTGTAGAGAATAAAAACTTCTAAAATAAAATCTAGCACAAGTCCTTACATGATTTTGAGAGTAGCCTTCCATGGCCAGTATGTGTTAACGGTTAGCCTAAGAATCAATTTTATTTCAGATAAACCATTTAACAATTAGAGAATGACAGCTACTCATTACAAACGCAGGTTGTGCGTGGCAGAGACAAAAAAATCATTATATCCCTCAACCCTGACTCTATTCTTTATCTCCAGACTACATGGTTGAGTATACACTTTCTCTTTTCCAATGCATACATTCTCAAACTTTTCATAGCACAGACTACATCACTGCAACTTTCAGCAATTCCTTCCCATTCATGATCATGTAGACTACTTCTCTCATTTGTGTTATATCAAGGTATGGCAATAATTTATTTCTCTCTTCTCCATTTTATCTGCTACCCAGCCACACAAGCCCATCACAAATTTTGGAAAGGACCAAACATGATGGTCTTTTTAATCTGTCCATATGAGTTACCCAATACTTGTTAACTTATATAACTTATATACTTATATAACTTATATATTTTTGCTTCTTCTCCCTCCCAATCACAGAAATAAGTACAGTGCCTTCTGCATTCAGTCTATACACCATGTATTAAAGCAAGCAGGGCTGCGCTGCCCAGAAGCAGATCTCACCCACTACTCCAGGAAGACCAAAAGGAACACACAACATGTCATATTCGCTTTCTTTGTGGAGCAGCATACAACTTGTATGCCATGGGAATTAGTTTTCTGTGGTCAACAGCATCAACTATGGTGGGACATTTCTGCAGTGTACACCAACAGAGACCTCAAAATAAACCTTTTAACATAGATTACAATGTGAAGGATCATAGACAGAGGCTTACTTCTGCATTAAAGAAGAAAAAAGTATGCCAAAAGGTTCCTCTGTAAAATGCACTTGGACATACTGTGAGATCACTTTGCTTACCAGCTAAATTCATTAACCTTTGTTCAAGGACTGTCAACATGAGTTACTTGTTTTTTTACAGCACTGTGTAAGGGCACACATTAGGAAAATGAGTATACTGGCATTAAGTACTAGACACAAGACTAAGTGGCAGTAGGAAACAGAAAAAAGAAAGTGTTTTCCAGCTGAACTCTACAGAAAAAACACTGAAAGGGATTCCAGTATCCAAATTAAGACTTTTGTCAAAAACATTAAATAAGACCACTTTGGTATTTTTCTTTTTACATTGCTGTTACTGGTTTTTAAGAAAATAATTTCACTCTGATTCTGTAGCTTGGAAAAAACTGATACCCCAGGATGAACAGAACTGTACAGATATCATGGAACTAACAAGTACATACACCTGAAACCTTATTACCATGAGATACAGATCTATCTTTAATCCTGGCTGATTATTGGATTCTATTGCAAGAGACACCTTACAGTGTACGCGTGGCAAATCTGATACACTTTTAAGCTGGTTTTCCTCTTGTCGTAAATAAACTGTGACATTGATATAAAAATGGAACTAGCACAACCATGATGGTTTCAAAATATTCCTTTATCAAAGGCACGCTGGCTTCTCCTTTCTCATGCTACCACAGATGAAAACTGTTCAGGTAACTGTAAAGGTATTGTCACTTAGTCTTACAGTTATCCTCTCAAATGTCCCACTTTTGGAAAATAAATCCTTATCAATGAAACAAACCAAACACTTCTCTTCACAAAGGTGAGAGTCCAAGAATAATGGGAGATTCCAGTTTCTACTAAACGGATATGCTACTCATCACAAGCACTGTAACTCACTATTTTCTGTACAAAGCAGCCAAGAATTCAATAGATTATAGTGACTGACCCATAACCTAACACGTACAAATGGTTGTTCTATAGCCTTTCTTCTGAAGCTCACTTGGGTGTGAAGCCCAAAAGTCCAAACACAAGTGAGGCTGCAAGCATAAGGGTTTAGGAATCATGTCTCCATACTTAGAGCTGAAGGACAGCAAGGTGAAGGTATAATAATGTGCTCCAGCTACATAAACCTACACAGAGATTCTGATGCAACAGTTCTGTCAATTCAGCACATTCGTCAACCCTACATCTGGGAATAAGGGTTACAGACCATGCAGATGCGCAGGGTAACCATACTGTAATTGGGTACTTGCTCTAAAAATATATCAACTCCAATTGCCTTTGTTGTTCTCTAAGGTCCAGAAGTCTCCAGAACCCAAAATCACAGTGTATGTTTACAGTCACACCTTGTATATTGTGTATATTCTATCACTTGTAACCCCACTAGGCCTGCATCATTTTTCCACAGTGTTTTCTAAAGTAACAAAACACACAATTGACTGGCTCAGTAGGCATTGATCATACTGTTGACATAATATTACTGTCAAGCTCTGACGAAATATAAGCATGTTTAGCTAATGCTTTGGTGGCAATTTTATGCTACTGTCACACCATTTACAATTCTAAGTAATCATGTTCCATTTTGGAGATAAAAATGGTGAAAGCTCAGATGCTTACAAGAGAGAAATCACTGTATTTCACTGCAGATCCCCTCATGTCTATGATGAGACACATCTCATGTCTATAAACATGGGGAGAATAACACAGTATGGTTCAGTAAGACACGGAAACTTCCATGGGATGCAACTGTAGCTTGGATTATGGACCAGCTGTTTAAAACTCCTTGCTGGTGACCACTGCATAGAATGATGGAGTACCTGAGCTTGCAAGTAAATGGCACAGGCACCCATGCTGCACCTTCAAAGGTATTTCTCTACTGCCATCTGCTGCTCGATCAAAAGAAAATCTATGAAAAAGTAGAGAATGCTCTACTGTAGTCAGCTGCTGCATAGCATGCTACAGAGGAAAAGCACATTTTGGTACTGAGACTGAGAAAAGGTATTACTATAAAAAAGATCCAATAAATCAATCAACCAACAGAAAACAAAGGATTACTGGCCCCTTTTACTTACAAGCATAACTTTTCAATTAGTCAATATGAGAATTAATTGTACTGTGAAAAACACTTTTTAATGACAAACATCGCAAGTTTGTGAAATAGGCATTTCCTAAAGAACCTGAATGACCTCAGGCTTATTTTCCTTTTTTAACCTCATTTGGCCATTTCTGAACACATCCAAACATAGGAAGAAGTAGTTCCCCACACTTACAAAATTCTTCATACTTGTGGATAGATAACCTAATAAATCTCTTTTAGAACTTTATATCCACATGGAACTTAGTTCTGGGTTATAGTACTTGAAATGATGGATTCTACATTTTCAACAAACTGTTTCTTCTAACATTTTAACACTCCTGAGCATTCAATTCCTTAGTCTAGGAAATTATTAACAAAGCTGTAAACTGATAGAAACTGGCAGAGGGTATATTGACAACTTCCTTCTGGACAGTGCACGAGATCTTCCCAATATTTTCAAAAAGTCATTAATTTAATACTACAGTGGGGCTGACATCAGAACATGGAAATCTCTGGTGACAAGACAGCTATGAACATAGGCAAGATCTGCTATGGCTGAGGGTTTACCTTTATGATAGCTGTCTGATGACTTATAGAAAGTGAATTGCATGCCTAAAAAAGACAGAAATTGTTGCAGGTAATGCAAAGAAAAATTACAAACCTGGTGGATCCAAACACATTACACTAGTAATATGCACTACAAAAAGTGCAAGATCCCTTCGTTCCAGCAACTGCAACTTCAAACACTGTTAATGGAAAAACTTAAGGTTTGGGAACCCAAGCTTGTTTTGTACCAACACATATAAACACTAAGGACTAAGTAGACCATGCAAACAAAACCTTATTCTGCCATCAAAAGTGGTTGCCTGAGATTTGGTGTGGTTATTTCCCTGCTGACAGACTTGAGGCAAGGTCGCACTAGAGATGGCTAACACTGGACTATAGGCCTGAGAGATTCCAGCAACACTAGCAATCCCTGTGCGCAAAGGGAACAAGAACTACTCAACCTATTCTCTGTCCTGCATGGTCCCTCTCCTAAGTAAATGGGATGGTGTCCTTTAACACAAGGCAGAATTCTGTCACACAAAACAACAAAAAGTCTTGTAAAGTATTCTGGATAAGCCTGACTTCTGCTCTGAAGTTAACAGGAGTTAACCAGGCCTGCACTGAACAGTGGCAAGCCCATTGTTAATGCAGTACTTTGTAATGAGGTGTAGAGCTTCTTTCACCCAAGAGCTACCAAGTGCTTTACCATCACCGTACTGAAAAACATTCCTCCTCCAAACAAACAAAGAGGCTAAGACAGACAAAGGATAACCACGTTGCCCAAGGTCACAGAACATTTTAACAGAATATTATGGGTGTCTCCCGCTCTTCATTCAACCACTAACCAATACCACCATCCAAGCCTCTTTTTCAGCCTCAGTGTTACACAGTATTAGCAGAACTACCACACCACCCACAAGACATAATTTAAAGCGTAACTGGAGATGTATGAAGAGATCCTTTAAGTACAAAGCATTATTAAAAATTGCAGCTACTATTATTTGAAGCTTTTTTCCTTTCAAAAAGCATAGTATTGGTACATTACCTGTCTCCTCCAGAGAGGTCTTCAACACTTCCAAACCCAGGCGTTGGCATAGGACATCCCATGTGCTTGAACTGAGCTATGCGAGGTCTGGGAGCTGGAATTTTCCCATGAGACTTTTTGTGTTTCTGCTCCTCTTTGACCCGGGTATTCTCCCTGTCACAGATGAAACACTCGAAGCCATTCAAATAATTGGGCAGAGTCATGTCATTCACACCCCACTCCCGCCTCTCCAAGGTCTCTATCAGGAACTGGTTTTTGATTCCACCAAGGTTTTTATATTCTAGATACTTCATATATTCCTCTCCATTCTTGTCCAGGAAATCAAGATACTTTGCCAGCTCTTGGGGGCTGTCAAAGTCATCTATAAGAATGATGGAGAGGTTGTTTGGCATCCAGTCCCGCACAGCTGGGGAGCCTCGGTACACTGGGACAGCACCCAAGTGCATTGGACGCCATAGCTTCTCTGTCATGTAGTCATCACATATGGCATTCTCCAAGGCCAGATGAAACTTGTACCTGGCGATAAAAGTCATAAATTCAGAATCTTCTGTAGTGGCTGTAGAAGTGTCTCTCAGTCGCTCACTGGGAAGCTCACGGTTACGCAGGCATTTCCCATAGGAGTCAACCTAAAATAACAACCGGCATCTTTATAAAGTGATTTGTTTGCCCAGAGCTTGTTTTCAGAGCTTACAGTTCTCATAAAATTCCTAACTTTGATCAGTTCCTAGCCACCTTAGTTTAACTTCAGTTTCACTCCAAGTTCTTTCTCTTGTGACTATTCCTAGAGTCCCAGTTCTAACAGCTTTAGAGGAAACCGAGTGCTCGGTTTCAAAAGCGGCATAAACTATGCTACAGATTTGGGGGTGAGGGGTGGGGTGGAAAGAGAAAGGAAGATGTCACCCAAAAATGTATTTATTAGCAGATAAATCAGAAACTGAGAGGTAAGAAGGGGCATTCAACACTCTCTATGTTAATTTAAAAGTCATCTTTCTACTTAACAGAGAACCAGTACTTTTTCAAACAGTTATTACACACAGTTCCTGCCAGTCTCAACAGGTTGGCAAAAATTTTCTATTTGTTAGACTAAGAAAAATTGACGCAGGGAGCTAAAAGAATACTGTCTAAAAATGAAAGACAATACACTTGATCTGGAATCGCTTCATACTTTGACAACACACAGTCATATTTTAAAAATTATTTTGTCTTTGCTTCACTACTGAGTACATGATGAACTTGCACAATAAACGAATCACTACTGATAGAAACAGCAGAAATGACTAGGAAAAAGATGTTTCAGACAAAGACTAAAAACACATACCTTTTTTTTTTTCCCTAATCTACTATCCTTCAGAGTTTTTCAGAAAAAAACGTACTAAACTTTTTTTCTGATTGAAGGAAACGACATTATTTCAGCTTACGAAGCTACTCTCCATCAGCTATGCCACAGCAGCACAAACCACCATAGCAATAACATAGTCCTACCACAACGCAGATAAGGCGCAGATTCTGGAAACACAGCAACCTTTTTATTGCACGCCCATACTTTCAAGTGGGAGTAAGGCTTGTAAATGGACAGCCTTCCTGTACACTAACTTAAAGGTCCAGAGATTTGAGCAACTTCTAGCACTTGGTCCACAAGACCAAGTTTATTCAGGCTTAGCCCAGCTTGTGACTGATCCCAAGTCTGGCCAGCTCCACAACTAGCAGCTACCATCAGGCCTACCTACTGGCATGCAGTGTAGTCTAGACCACGCTTTCTGAAGAAATACAACTATTTTTTCTGTCCAGCTTGTAGTCGGCATGCATCCCGTTACGATTCGTGTCTCGGCTAAAAACAAGGACAAACAAACCCCATTAAAAAGAGAAGGTGGAGGGGGGCAGCCGGGTGGGCCCAGCTCCTACAGCAACACCGTGCCACAGCCTCCCTGGGCACCCCACCTACCTGGATGTATTTCATGAGCTCCCGCACGTAGCGGTCCCTGTCTGAGGGGACATCGCAGTGGGACTGCATGTACAGCACCGGGGCATAGCCCTTCCGCCGCCACGCGTCCTTCTCGGCCAGGGGCACCGCCGGGCCCCGCAGGTACCCCACGCCGGGCAGCCACTGCAGCGTGAGGGGGTAGTCGGACTCCCGGCGGAAGGTGGCCGTGTAGTTGAAGAGCTGGATGCCGGGCGGGTGGGAGAGGACGTAGTTGTTCATGGGGGACTCCTCGTGGAAGAGCGCCCAGGTCTGGTGGGACAGGCGGGGTAGCGGCGCCTCGTAGGCCCTGAAGTCGGTGCCGTAGAAGATGAGGGCCTTGGTGCGGCGGTGCCGGGCCACCCGCCGGCTCCGGGTGACGAGGCAGGAGCCGCGCGGGCAGTCGATCCGCTCCGTGTCGCCGGGGAAGTGGGGGAAGAGGCTCCCGCTCCACCACAACAGGATGGGCAGCGCCTTGTTGCTCCGCGTGTCGTTGTTGCCGGGGCCGCGGTACGACGCGGCGGCGATGAAGGCCGCGCCCGGCGGGACGGCATCCTGCGCCCACCCCTCCGCCCCGCACGGCTCCTCGGCGCCCACCGGCCCGGCCTCCCCCTCCGCCGGCGGCCCGCCCGGCGCCGCCACCGGTCCCTCCGCGGCCAGCGCGGCCCCCGCGCCCCAGGCCAGCGCCAGCGTCACCCAGAGGGAAGCGGGCCCCCGCCGCGGCCCGCGGCCCGCCCTGCCGCCCCCCATGCCCACCGCCCCGGGACAGCCCCGCCGGCCCGGCCCAGGAAGCGGCCGCAAGGGCCCCGCCCTCGGGCGGCGTTCCGTCAGGGGGCGCGCGGCCAACGGCCGCAACGGGCGGGGGAGCGCGGCGCAGCCCGGGCCAGGGCCAGGCCGCGTTGGGGGCGCGGGAGCGGGGCAGAGGCGGGAGCGGGGCAGAGGCGGGAGCGGGGCAGAGGCGGGAGCGGGGCAGAGGCGGGAGCGGGGCAGAGGCGGGAGCGGGGCAGAGGCGGGAGCGGGGCAGAGGCGGGAGCGGGGCAGAGGCGGGAGCGGGACCGCCTTTCTCCCTCTCCTGTCATTTTGTATCCTGGCTGGTAGGGGCAGCGCGACGTGACACAGGTCCCCTTCAGTACTTGCGCAGCCGTACTTGAAGCTGAGGTAAATCCCCTGCCTCTAACGCACCTGCATCCAGATGTGAAGACAGCTGCATGAGCAGGGAAAAATCCGAGCATGCTGAAAGCAGAGACAGCTGCAGTGAGGCGGTTCCTGTACCAAGCAGGTGTTTAGATGGCACAAGAAAGTACAGCTAGATTTGCTCCTGCTGAAGACCATAAAGGGAGTGAACAGAAAACACCTTTTAGTAACAGAACTTCTGGGTGGTTTTTTTTTTTTTTTTGTTTTTTTTTTTTTACTATCTACAAGTAGTTTTAAAGCTCCCTTGAAGCTGCTCTTCTGTACCAACCTAAAATAACTCAGTTGGTGTTAAAATATTCTGGTATCTGCAAAGCTGAGTCCGGGCTACACTAAAAAAAAAAATATGCTAGAATTACCACTCAGTTACAGAATTGCTAAAAGCTTCAATTCATTCCTTAAAGAGAGAACTTAATCCCAGTCACAATACTTATAACTGGTAATTCATAATCGAGGACATCAAGCAAATACGTATTCTCTATCTGTATGAGGAACAGGTTAAAACATGGGAATCTTTTTGGCTTTCCTTTGGAAAGTTAGGTCTTGATACCGCTCGGGCACGATCCAGAAGCACACCACAGTCAGTACAGAAAGACTACCACCCCAATGCCATCCCCACCAGCTCCTCCACTTAAATCCTGACAGAGGGCTAAAAGACATGGGCTCTGCAAGGCAATTTCCACGCACATCGGAAGGGATGCTGCCACAAAAATGCCTGCAAGCACAATTTACTGCGCATGATAAATGTACAAGATGCACAAGGCCCATCATTATCACAATATATCAGTTCAGTAACATATTCTGGACATAATGTACATTCTAGAGGAGAGTAATCTCAAAAATATTCTACAGCAAACTAAGTATTGTTGGATATTTATCAATGATTGTCTTGTGCTTTCATACAGGTTGTTGTAAGGTTATCAGCACATGGTACAATATCAATGTTGTAGGCAACAGTCAAATTACACTGCCAGTTCACTCCAAACTTCATTTTTCCAATTAGCACCCTCCCCTCCAAAAAAGGACCCCCCACCCAGCTTCCCTGCTATCTTAACTCTGAAATAGGAGCTCTATTTCTCTGAAAAATTAAGACTGCAGAAGCCTTTAAATTAACATTCTCACAACATAAGGGCAATACTTTCCCCAAAGTAGACCAAAAAAACTCCACCTCAATCAATCTGACCCAAGCTGTTAGAGAAAAATGGAAAACTCCTTGCAAAATTAAAGTTCAGAAGGGACAGAAAGTTTAAAAACTATCATCTAAGCAAACACTGAGATTAAACAGCACCTTTTGTCTGTTGACTCCTGCTGAATTTCTTATCACCATTCACTGTGAATAAGGGAAAAAAAAAAAAAAGACTGAACTTGGTCAGCAGAAGATTGGATTGTAAAGGATCAATCAGCTAGACTTCAGCCCTTCCCATTTCCTCCCTCCCGCAAAATACAGGGTTTGGAAAAATAAGCAGTGTTTATTTACTAACAATGACATAAAATACATCTTAATATATTTTTATTTCTTTACAAATTAAAAGATGCATTGGAAAAACAAGTGAAGAAAATGAAAGGTTCATTTATGATTTCATTTCCACCCCCCACACCCTCAGTATTAATACTAGAAATTAGTATTTGCGGAAGTCTGTGGTTGCTGCGCCTTATATTCCTGGGAAGTTGTTTTTCCCCCTCTGGTTAAAAATCCTCTAGATTTTTTGGTTGGAGGCAGTATGTGGAGTAAAAAGTCAGCCACATTCATACAAAAACGCTGAAGGTTCTGTCAACTACATCTTGAAAGAGTTTCTCCATTACAATTTTCATATTCCCCTTTCTGTGTAGTGATGGGAGGGAAGACAAACTAGCAGCATTAGAAGAAAAATGGATTTATATACATGCTACAGGATACGGAACTAAAACCACAGCCAGATATTTTTCTGATCTTAACAAGGACTTTCCTCTGAAATATCAAGCCCAGATAATATGTTCTCTAATCCACCCACATTCTTCCTTCCACTTTTAGTGCTATTGGTAGCTTAAACTCCTGGGTATTGTAAGAACACTTGTTAAGTGTTCAAGCTAAAATATGTAAGCCCCCTTTCAAAAGTGAATAAACAAAGCCCTTAGAATTCTGAATTTGATTTACACTCGTGCCCTCTTCGCAGGAGTCTTCTCATCCACCCTTGCAGAATGGAGCAGCAGAGTGGCCAAAGTGGATGGATTAATCTGTCTGAGGTATTTTAGTTTAACAAACAGGCTTATAAAAAGGTTTTGTGCAAGCTGATCAGTAGGTAAAATGGGGGAGGGTATAAACATCCAGTAATGAAACTCTTCACTATGACCCAGATGCTTTCAATAACCGAAATCAGGTACTTGCAATACCTACTACAGTACAACTAAATCTTAGTTTTTGTATCCCCTTCTTTGTATTCCAGGGTACAAAGCAGTCTCAAATTTGCATCAGTGTAACTCAAATTCCTGCTTGTTTGCTATAATTCACAATAATATGGTTGAAAATGGACATTTCCTTATCATTCAGTTCCTACACAGCCCTACATCACCTTGTTAAAAGTATTTTCTGCTTAAGGTTAAGAGGCTTTTGTTCCCACCACCATCTGGATAGACAGGTAAGCTCTGCAGGAGAGGCCATGGAACATGGATTGAGTAGGACATTACAGAGCTGTGCAATGAGAAGGAAAGGAGTCACCACACACGCAACAGGAAGCACCATCTCTACCCCTACGCTGTTTGGCTGATGATTGCTGCTCACTGAACTATTACTTACTCCATTACAGATCTGCACAGCAACTTACAGTACAGGGAAGATTGTGGAAAGAAATTTGCCCTGCTGCCTCCTGGCTTACCACGCATTTCCTTTTTTATGGATTTCTGGTTCAGACAGCCACATGATACATCTGTGCTCTGCAACATCATGTTTCCCTCTTAAGAAAAGGAGACAAAATGTTTGGCTGCTCCAGCTCCCATTACCTGACCTGCCTCTTGTCCTCCCCACCTGTGCATCCTCTTCACACTTGGAGCACGCACACGCACCCATACAAACACACAGCAACTACCAGAAGTTTTGAAGAGTTATCGCTTTTTCACCCAATGTTGAATCATGTACAGTGAACTGAAAAAACCTACATTCATTACGACAGGATTAGCGAGCATGGGGTTGGGGGGGTGAACTCCTGCCAAGCACAGGAAACAATTTAGGTACAAGTAAAAGACCTGGTATCAAAGGCCTTTTTTTTTTTTTTAGCCCTCACCAGGAAATTTTTTCATCTCTCATATGGGACTGGGAGAGGTTGAAAGGATTTCTGCTTATGCAATGTGTATTAAAAATTATGGAATTGTACAGATTTCTACGTTGTCCTTTTTGAGGGCGCTGGGCCTTCTGATCAGGTCATTAGTGGAGACTGAAATGTCACTGCTGAGTTCCAGCATCACTTCCTCCTCTAGCTCAGTAGCTGCCGAATCTCCTTGTGCATGTGACACAGGAAGTCCACATATGAAGCCCCCCCACTCAGGCTCTTGTCTTCCACTAGAAAGTGTTTGAACAGCATTTCCAGCTTATCTTCTTGCTTCACGATTATTAACTACAAAAACCAAAACAAGAACAAAACCAACAGTAAGTAGTTAGCAGAATTAAAGTTCTTGGAAAAAAGAGCAAAAAGCTAAATAGCTCAAAAATCCGAAGACAGGTAACCAGAATCACAGCATATATGGCTTATGTGCTTTGACTTCTGTAACTAAGGTGGGTTAAGTCTTAATCATTTCTAAATAGAAGGAAAATACCATGTACATGGTTCATGCAGTGTTATATTATGATAGGTCTGAAAAAAACTATTTTTAGAACTATGGTAAGCACAGAACTCCAAAACTAGTAACAAAATTTTTTTCCGATCTTTGAAAACTTTATGTTTGAATCACATTTATGAGATCAGGAAGAATAAGTTCAGCATTGCAGCATTACCAGGCATCACCTGCTCTGCTAAAATGGAAGGGGATTTAAAGCTACAAATGGAGGACAACATTTTTACCTTCATGTAGCGGGATCTCTGCACTTGAAGCATGTCAACAATAAATCGTACTTTCTTTGAAAAGGGGTTTTCCAAGACAGGCAGGGTACTCTGGAATGAAAGATATGCAATTCCCATTAGTCACGCGAAGTAGAGCAACATTAAACAAAACTCAGCAGTTTTTTCATATTACATAACGGTAGAGATGTATCTACCTCCACTAACGTACAATCTCTTTGACCTCAACTAGTTAAAAGAGACTATTACATGATATCAGAATTAAAGGTCAATTACTTGTTTCATTTACATATCAACTGTTTTCCTCACCTTCAGTGGAAATGTGGCTTGTCAAATAAAGCCAGGCAAAAGCATGCCCAACATGCCCAGACTAGGGACATTTCCACTAGTTTCACATACCTGTGCTTCTCTTGTTCCTAGTCTGAAAAATTTAACACTATTTTCTCAACTTGCTTTCTCACTGTTTTAAGTTTTGGGTGACTATCACAGACACTAGCTCCCGCACTGCCATCCAGCTCACCAAGGCATTGCTAATCTGACTGAAGGATGACACTCCAAAGAGGTTCTGGATCAGGCCTTGCTGCACGTTGACTCCCACCCACACAAAGATGTTCAGTCCATTCTCCAGCAGGTATATATCACCCTTGGAGAGACGTTCCTCTGAGTTCCGGATTGCTGCTGGCAAGCAGTCACTGTCAACATCTGCTTTGGTCTGGTTTAGAGCGAAATAAAAAATAAAATCAAAGTTATAAACCAGGAACATCTTATGAAGTCCTGAAAATTTCTGCCACAAAGACCCCAATAGTTTCCTCATTTCTAGGACTCATAACACTGCAATAGCTGTGACTGAAGTATTATCTTCCTTAGCTTAGTTTTCTTACTGAACATGACAGAAGCAGTTCAGAGACTCTTGGTTAGCAAAAGAGAACATAAGACTGCTGTGAAATTACTCTGTGGTTCCAGTATTGCCTCCTGGAGTAGGAATGTAATTAGTTGTTAGTGTTATTCCAGCAACTATGGTACTAAACAGTCAGAATAGTACATGGAGTTGACCTGCAATGATGAAAATTACTATGTAAAGTTAGAAGAAGCTTTAGGACTTTTAAAAGACTATGAAAGGGTCAAGAGAGTCATCTTTGCCACTACTCACATGCTCACAGCTCAGAAAAAAATCCCCCAGCAAATTCACAAGATGCAATAATGCATCTATCACCGAGTGGAATTAACTGAAGTATCTCAACAGATGGCAGATCCCAAATCCTTCTCAAATCGTTTTCCCTTGCTAAAATATAAATGCCAGTCCTTACGACGAGTCAAGACAACAGCAAGTCCCAAGTGGTAAGAATATCCTGCATTACTCACCAGGGGCAAAAGCCTGGGATAAAAGAAAACATTTGTTTCTGCCACATCCATGGATGTGACTAACTGACGAATGTAGGCACGGTCATCCGTTGTGACCTCCGGACCAGGCTGAAGGACGTCACTCTTCAACACACAATTCAAGTACACAGGAAGCAGCTTCATGCATTCAGGGAGGATCAGCTACAAGTCACAAACAGACAGAATTTGGTCAGCTGTCTTGCTGAATAAGGTTATGTTTGACAAAATGAGGCTTGCATGAACCAACAAAGTGTGGTATGGCTGTGAGGAGTGAAAGCTGATAGTCTAATTATATCATGAACTTGCAAAAATAAGATAAAACTTCTCCCTGGAGCAGACCGTGCTTCCTGGGCTCCAGAGAGATGTAAGCCATTCTCAACTATAGTTTTACTTGCAGTCTCTCTACTTCCCTAGGTCTTCCCTTTGCAAATGTCTGCTGAGCAAAGCAATTGACTTTTTTTGAGTAGGAAGAAGCTCTCGGCACCTTTTAATACCCGAGCCTGTGATTCAAATAAAAGCATCATTGTTTACCTGGCCAGCAGAAGAGGGACTAGCACAGTTCTTTCGATAGCAAGCTAGGATCTGGGCACACTGGTTGATCAGTGCATCTCGTACAGTCTTTACTGGACTACTCAGAACTCCACGATACGCTGCACAGAAAGAAGAAGGAGATGGACAGCTATCAAGTGATTGCTCATGAACAGTAAAAAACCCAACACTACCTCCACAAAGTAAATCTAAACAACTATTGTTTATGAAAGTCTTTTTTCCCTTCCCTTCAAACTTGTGGGAGAGAGATGATACATTCCTACTGAAGATCTGAAGAAGCTCATTTATTCTGTTTTATTACATATTCTTTAACACTCTATCTCCCATGTACTTTAAAATCCACTTAGTCATACTTGAAAGCATGGGGTACTATAAAAACCTCTTTTTATAGCCTGGCCGTCTTTCTTTAACAGACTGAAAATGGACTGTTTCTTACATTTTAATGGTGATAAACAAATACAACTCTAAACCTCTGCTGTATCTGTAGGCTTTTATTGCAAACTAGAAA
This sequence comes from Gavia stellata, assembly GCF_030936135.1. Lineage (NCBI taxonomy): Eukaryota > Metazoa > Chordata > Aves > Gaviiformes > Gaviidae > Gavia > Gavia stellata. Next base: position 17,861,775 of record NC_082602.1, read on the forward strand.
GGGTAAATAGGGTACAATGCATAAAAGTATGATATTTAACCTAGATCTATGAGCAAAGGCCACCATTTCCTATTCCTGGAGCAAAAACCTGGAACAGTTAAAGAATGAACTGGTTTGTCACTTCAAACCTCTATTAAAAAAATTTAGGCAAGAATTTGTATGAAGGATAAACCTACACCCTGTATCTGTACCTCTCATCCTAAGCAACAATACTGTCATCACAGCTTTATGTTCTCTCCCATAAATGACTGAAGTATCAGGATTGCCACCTGACATTTGATGTAAAGAAAATAAACAGGTCTCATTGGATGACAACAAGCATTTTAACAGCAGTTAAAGGTTACAATTCTTGTTACCATATTTACCCTTACCATATTTAGCCAAGTAATTGATGAGCGTGTCTGTCTCACAGTTTCGATAGAGGTCAGCAAGCTGCGTGCAACAGTTTAAGGAGAGGTTGTGAATGCGGAGTCGCCGCTGTCCTGTGCAGCTCGTATATAACAGAGCACACTGTAGGAGATAAAAATGCCAGGATATAGAAAAATGAGGACCTACTACAATAAGAAAGGCAGGGTTTGAATATACTTCATTGAAAACTAGGACTCAGATCCCTAAACAAATAAGATAATTACGTAAAAGACTTGCACAATAAGCTAAAAACACACGCTAAGAATCAGGGTCAATGAAAGATAACAAGCAGTAATGTTAGCAGTTTGTATTAAGGGAAATGGTCTTGGAAAATAGATTGTACTTTGAAGCTGTCTAGGTCACCCTGACAACAAGTATGATGAAAGGTTAAGGGTATAGTAAGGGGCAGAAAGAAAGAACAAACAGTTCCTTGAAGGAGTGTCTAATAATTCAGTTCAGAGCAACCTCACCCTCTTCTGCAACTGGCACTCTCCCCAGTTCAAGATTTGGTTCCACTTAGAATTGTCAACAAAACTGTGTCAAAATTTTCAGTTCACTTCTTTCTCCTAGAAAGCATTCCCCCTCACCTGAAGGAGTGCACCACTGTCTTCACTCAGTTTGTCATCGTGCTTGAATTCCACTGTGATTGTTTTATCACAGTCCAAACCTGCCATCTCTACATCAGTTGTGTTGCTCATATAGAAAGCTCCAAAAAAGTCAGTTGCTCGAATACCTAAAAAAGAAAAGAAAAAAAACCAAAATGAACCACAATTTTCAACAGAATAACAAGACAGACAGCCTTTGGAGCCCTGAAAATCTGGTCATCGGTGACACTAAGCTATCTTGACAGATTTCAGCAGGGATCTTTGCTCAGTCTCGACAAAAGCCTTAGGAATTCAAAGCTTTAGCAGAGCTTTTTGCATAGCCTAGTCTCAAGATGTTTTAAATTAGGGAAAAATCTGTTACTTGCCATATGACATGCTTGAAGTGGTCACTTTATTAAGACTCATTCATGCTAACACCCACCTGTGCTTGTGCGCACTCTCATTACAGCATCAAATCCCACTTCTTTCTGGACATCTCTTCTCAAGTCATTCAGGAACCTATCCTGGTCTGTCTCCAGCTAGAACACAAGCAATAATTCAAGTTTCATACTCCCATAAATCAGAACTGCTCCATAAACCATAAAGTAATTTGAAAACAGATACTATCTCCTGCAGTCTTACTTTAAAAATCAGCCATCATACAGGGCTCAGTGCCCTGCTAATAAAATATCGTGCTAAAAGGTAACAGCATAGCTTTTCTTGTTGTTGTTTTTGTTATTAATAGAGATTTTTTGTGTAAAGACAAAAAGCTAACAAAATAATTTTGGTGAAAATCTTGAAATATAAGTAGCTATTTATTTCCAAAAAGTACTTGTTCACTATGGTTCACACTATGAAAAAGAACTCTTAACTTAATAATTCTTATTTAGATCAAATACCAGCCTGAGTCAATGTCACTCTTACCTGAAAATATGCATACTTGTAAATAGAGCCTCCCGTCTGGTAAGTTACTACACCTAGTGTCGCCACATCCAAATACTGGTTTGGAAATAGGAACAGATCCACACAGCAGCCCTGGGCCACACAGTCCTTGGCCAAGTTGTTGTAAAAGCTTGTCTGTGGTTGAAACAAAGTCTATGAAAGGAAGTCAGAGACGAGATCAGAAGTTTGTGATAAGAAAAGCAAAGCGAGATCCAGTTTATAATCCCAGTCAATACACTTTCACTCTAAGTCTCTCTTCAGGGAAATTAGAATCATATAAATTCTTCCTGACACTGCTTTTGAAAAACTGTTGAATATTATGAAAATTCCTACAAATCTTGCTTTAATTGTAAGTTCAGCACATTTACTTTAACGCAGCTATGGTATTTTACCCTGTATAAGAATCTAGATCTATGTGTTTTTGTTATCATACCAGAGTTATCCTTATGATGTGAAGTCTACACAGCTCTGCTTGAGAACAGAAGATAAAACTGCAGTGTTAAAAGATACTAGCTGGGGTGGTTATATTAGAGAATGGTTATAGTAGGGAAGCGATCGTGCCCCTGTACTCAGCGCTGGTGAGGCCGCCCCTTGAATACTGTGTTCAGTTTTGGGCCCCTCACTGCAAGAAAGACATTGAGGTGCTGGAGCATGACCAGAGAAGGGCAACGAAGCTGGTGAGGGGTCTGGAGCACAAGTCTGATGAGGAGCAACTGAGGGAACTGGGGTTGTTCAGTCTGGAGAAGAGGGGGCTGAGGGGAGACCTCATCGCTCTCTACAATTACCTGAAAGGGGGTTGCAGAGAGGTGGGTGTTGGTCTCTTCCCCCAAGTGACTAGCGATAGAATGAGAGGAAATGGCCTCAAGTTGCACCAGGGGAGGTTTAGGCTGCATATTAGGAAATATTTCTTTACTGAGAGAGTGGTGAAGCATTGGAACAGGCTGCCCAGGGAAGTGGTGGAGTCACCATCACTGGAGGTGTTCAAAAAACATGTAGACATGGCATTGTGGGACACGGTTTAGTGGGCATAGTGGCGTTGGGTTGATGGTTGGACTTGATGATCTTACAGGTCTTTTCCAACCTTAATTCTGTGATTACGTGCTACCCTTGTAATCTTTTTGTTGTTGCTTCAGTTATTTTATCTCATAGAGAGTATAATACAGACTTGTAATGTAAGCATCATGCAAGTCATTACTACCTTCTCCTTATCTGTGTTGATCAGTTTCTTATCATCCCTGTTCTTTAACTTCCCTGGGGCCTCTGCGATGGGCAGAGAGGTGTGGAAAATGAAGAGCTTGCCAGCACACTCAGCTGCCTGCAGGAAAGCAAGTGCAATAGTACAGGTTAGAAACATTTATAAAAACTGTAAGGGAAACTGTGATTCAAGAACTTCAGTTCTTTATGTCAGGAAGGCACTCTATCAGACACACAGGCTCAGTGATCACTTGGTAACTTCAGTGGTATCCAACACAGGGAGCACAGCTTACTGCTTAGTTACAAAAAAGCAAGTTTCAGTTCTACTGGAAATGTACTAGTTCCATGGCAGGGAGAAAAGGACTGGCTCCAAGGAAGACACAGAGCAGTAAGCAGGACTCAGCTACAAAAGGTTCTGCACAAATGCGTTAGATTGCTTTCTTCTCTGATTTGCAGTGACTGAGTTTGTGGGAAAGGAAGAGAGTCACAGAAATAGCAAAGGATTTTGTAATCTGAGCTTCAACAGATCATGAATTTTAAATCAATAACCTATGTCAACACTTACCATTATTTAGTAGGTTATTTTCTCTGTCACGTGCAGTATGTAAACAATCCATTAATAATTTATATTATTTCTTGATTGAACAGTTGTCATGAAAACTGAGTTGAAGAAAGATTTCTAAGGACTTACATGACAGAAAAATAGAGCTATATGAACAGTTTTGGATAGAATCATACAGGCAATCAATTCGATCAGTATATACAAGTCAGAGTTAGATCACGCATGTAATTATTTGGATGAAGTACTGGAACGGAAGAATTTTAGAAAAGGTTTACTGGGTTAGCACATTGGTGCAGGCAACTTCAACAGATTGCATTCTCTCCTTTTATTTAAGATTATAGCAAAGCTTTAAGCACAGGATTAGAAAGACACCATCTTACAGAACTCCTCAATGGGACATGACAGACTTCAGCATTTGGTTTTAATGTTGGAGGGTCTTTTTTTTGTAGGTTCTGTGAACTGTTCAAAGCAAAACCCAGCCAGGTAACTGAGATTAAGCCACAGGTCTTGTACTTTGAGCAAAATTATTATTAAAAAAAATGGGTAGAGAACAGATAGCTAGCTACATAGAACCGGAGGTACATGCACTTGAAGAATGAGTCAAGTACTCCCTGCATGTAGCACATTTACCAATGAAGACTTATGAAAAGCTTTAGAATTGTCTTATTACTGTGTGTTAGCAGAATATGAACTTCAGAGTCCTCAGACTGAAAACAATTTGCCATGACAATGCATTTACTAACCTTCAGTGCCTCCAGCCCTGCTTGAATCACAGGTGCAAAAACAGTTTCTGTTTCTCTTGTGTCTGCAAACATTTCTGGAATCTGGTCCAGCAAACTAGCAAAGAACAAGAAAAAGGAGGAATTCAAGATTCCATTTAATTGGAAAAGCCACACAGTTGCAGTTGATGACCTATGAGACTGAGATGGTTTAAACAAAAGTCCCTAACATGTCTGTAAATTTGCATAATTTTTACAGTATTTGGCATCCCATTATTTATCTGTGGAAGAAAAATGATGCTTTCTCATTCTTCATTGGCTTGTCTCATCCATACCCTCAGTGCTTGCTATATAGCCTCAACTGCTGCCTACTCCAATAGCTCTTCTGTATTTCTGCTCTTTTAATATATTCCAATATATATTGTAAGTAAACTCTTAGGAAGGACTAGTGACTCTTGGCCTCTGTTTGCCAGGCATCCTGGGTACTATTCAAAGATTAATAGGCTTAATCCCCCATTTTGTATTTATGCTTATTAATGCACAACAAACCAGCTAGAAATTTTCTTTAAAAACATGCAATGCCAGGACTAGTTCCTAAAACATAGTTAGCTACACACCATAGTTTAATTACAGTTCAAGTACCATGTTAAATAGTTTGCCAAAACTTTGGTAATTTCTCTTTCTTTCCTTCTAGATTTTATCTTCTCTATCCCACTCATTCAATTTTCTCCACAGAACCAAAGTTAGACACCACTGGTGTCTCAGTTTACAGTTATTTAGGTAGTTGCCTTAAAGACAGTCATTCAGTATTCTTACCACTTTCACTCTGCATCATTCTAGTTGTGTTTTGTTTTTTCTCAGAAATTCCCTTCTGTACTAAATCCCCTTATATAAACCCTCTGCCAAGCTGGACCATGAGCCAAATACACCCATGTCCATTAATTTTACCATCCTACTTTGCCAGCTTAATCTCAAAGAGTTTAAGAAGTTAAAATACATGGAGTAACTTCTGGGTGAGTAACATAACAAATAAGCAGTGAACATTACACTTTTAAGTGCAGCACTTGAATCTACCAAACAAGAAATTTACTACACACATTGTAAATCAATTTCTATTACCTGGCAATAACTGTCCTGGACTCATTCACATTCACCAGAAAACCATCAAGGAGTGGCACAAACATATCTGCCACATCTGAGACAACCATCATTTGTGGCTGTGCTAGTGAGCTCTTCACGTTATAGAAGTGTAACACTTTGTTGTAGGTGACAAAGCCTACTCGAATGGCTGATTCTTCCATGTTGCCTTCCCTGTAAGAGACATACTTGCCTTCACATCTAAGTAGGTAGTGAAATCATTACACAGAACCCAGCCCAACAAGGGATAAGGGAAAAATGAAAGGAAAGAAAATTTATTTTCACCTAGAAGGGTACCCAGAAAGATGTTTTGCTTGGCCTTTCTCTGAAGAAAAGCTTGATCGGATTATCAGATAATTTTTTAGTTTTAGCTTTTTTAAGGGAAAAAGTGACAGTTTCCCCCATTTTGCCTGGCTACAGTAATACACAATATACCTACCTGGGCAGGTAATCTAGGAGTGACTTTAATTCTTCACATATTAACCTCACTAAGCCACTCTTCACAGCATTGTAAGAGACATCAATCATGAAAATGAAAGCAGGTGGACTGGGAAACTTGTTATTCTGTGGAAGAGAGGGAAGAAGTCACATTATGGCCATGTAATGCAGCCCACAACAGCTCTGTAACACAGACAAATGTATGCCAGTCAAAACTAATAGCTTTCATGTACTTTTCTACTCATGAGCAGTAATTGTTTCTTCAGATCATTCTCCCATCCCTGCCCAACCAACAGACATTAAGCATACTGTGCTTGAAATGGACTGGTATTACATGCCCTAGACTGATTTTGCCATCGTTCAGTGAATAACAACCTAGTCACAATCAAATCATTCATTTACATGAGTAGGCCAGATAGGGAAAGTAGACAGGGAAGTTTCCTGCCAGTTCTCAAGACTTTGGAATCTGACCAGACTTGTTAGAGGTGATTTCATCAATACAAAGCAAAAGATTTTCTTCTCTGAAAACTGCAACTTTTCCTCTCTACTTAAATATCAGGTTTGCTTTGGGAAAGAAAAACTTGCTTCAGTCAGCAGTTTTCTGAAATCTGTAGATCATACTGGAAGGAGCACACAGAACAAAAGCAAAACAGAAGAACTTTCTTGAAAGTTGGGACGATCGCATCTTGTTTAAATTAAAAATGCTTCTTACGCTGTTAGAAGCAAGATAATTGTTTCTTCCCTTAATTTGAAGTAAAGCTGAGGTATCAGAAGGTAACCAGTATAAAGCTGCGATATTTAGACATTTATGTTCCCAGCATTTATTTCAGCAGAGATGTAAGTTGCTTTAATAAACACCTTGCACATATTTTTCCTACTCCTTAGAAGTTAATTATTATTTAAATCTTTTAAATTAAAAGTTAACCAGCTCTGACAATATATATTTCCATACTGTTCTTGTGTTTTTAACCACTATTTGAAATTTAAGTTCAATAGGTAAAATCTGTTTTATGCAACAGGTGGCACATTGCATAGTTACTATTGTACTTTTCTTGAATCTTCTTCTGCCCCAAGGCTACTGCAAGAGATTCCCTCCTGCAGAATTGCTAAGGTAGCAGCAGCTATAGCTGCTTGTATAGCTCCTGAAGAGAATGACAGAGGCAACTATAACAAAATTATATTATGTCATGTGTGATCAAGACTTCCTCTACTTTGGGAAGACAAGCACGTTATCTTACACAATGAAGTGGGTTGGATTAATGCTGTTAATTATCTCTGCCAGCTAGAAAGCAGCCCCAGACAATTCCTGTTATTCTCACTTTTAGGAAAATAGGCTTTTTATTTAAAAGCAAAACAAAATACAGTAATAAACACATACTACTGTACCTTGCAATAGTCAACAGTTGCTAGAAACTCATAAGACCCCAGTGATAACTCAGGACGATCATAGAAGTCTACTCGCTTTCCAGTATGATCCAAATGCTGGAAGTAGTGAGGTGGCACTGGAGAAGGAAAAAACATTAAATTCAGTGACATGCCCATGGTAAACACTGTGACTAGAGAGCTAACATGACAACACCTGTTTCAAATAAAACTCCAGGAAAGCAAGCTAGCACTCTGTGCTAGCATGCAAGTATTACTAAAAATATTCATGCAATTTAAGAGCATCATTAAAGACAAGAAGTACAGACAAACTGCTTCCAGTTTGTCTTATGCACCAGGTAGCACACTGTATAGTCACTATTGTACTTTTCCTGAATCTCCTTTACATTCTCATTTTACATTTCATATCAGAAATGTCACTGCAACACGCGCGTAGGATTCTTCTGAAGGATTTAGTCCAAAGGAAAAACATAACAATCTCATTTAAGTAGTAACAAATGACTACAATAGGGTTTGAGGCTATAACACTACTGACTCAATTCAGGCTTACTAAAAGATTGAGCTCCTTACTATGCTATCTGAGTTAGCTTTTTCCTTCCCTCCCCATACTGCACACGAGTAAAGCGTTCTAGGCACTCTCAGGTGCAGAGACTGCCAAAATCCTTTATTCAGAATAGACAGGGTACTTCTTACAGTGGATTGTAAAGCATTAAGAAGGAGGAACCAAAAGCATAACCACATGCCCAGTGCCCAGTACTTTTGTGCTGGCACCAGGCATTAGAAGGCAAAATAGGAGTTAAACTAAGTTTTTGTCTACAAAAGTCAGCTGCAGAAACAAAGAAAGCATTTCCCCTGTGCCCCAAGAACTGCCATGACAGAGTCCTTCCTGCAGAATTGCTAGGGTGACAAAATGTATTCCAGCTATAGTTGCCTATACAGCTCCAGGGGAGAATAAAGTGAGATTATCTGTAATGATAGTATTCACCAGCTTTAAATTATTCTAAGCATTCAAATTTTCAACAGTTCAAAAGAAAACAAAGTGCATCGTTACAACTATATATATAAGCACCTATCACTCTTCTCTCCAAGTACACATCCAGTACAAGCTAATTACCTGATTGTTTTTGCAGAGAAAACAGAAATGGTTCTCAAGCATTAGGTACAACTACATGGTATTTTCACAGCATTGCTTTCATCAGCAGTCTCTGAGCATCCCTCCCTTTTCTGGCCCTGCTCAGTTGTTACAGGTACAGCCATTCATACAGCTGCTGAGTGAGCAGGGACAGGGAATGCAAGCAGGCTGAAAATCACCAGACAAAAAAGTTTTTTTAAAGTTGGCCATTTCTAACCCCCGTCAGCTTCCCATTTTGGTTTGTACAAACAGTTGCACAGCATAACCGAGGTGATAAGAAAAAACAGTCCTTTAAAAGCCATCAGTGCTACCAAATGAAACACTCAAAACATCACCATAAGGTTTGTTGTACCTTACATTCAACTGCACCTTCAAAACAAATCTAAGAATGTCATGCTATGAGCTATACATAGTGACTTCTGCTTAAAAGGAAGCATGTTTTATATTAATTTAGAAGAGCAACTAAGATTAACTGGCATATATTGAACACTCCTATTCAGCTGTAGCAGATTTAGCTGCAATCTCATCTCTAGGCAGTGTTTAAACAGGCTTTGTGAGCAAAAAAAAAAAAACCAACCCTAACTCATGCTACTGACTACTGTACATCTCAGTCTGTCATAGAAAAATGTAAGTTTGAAATACCCTAAGAAAATAGCATAAATAATTTTTCAAACCACCATACATTATGCTACAAGAACCTCCCATTAAAAATTTGGTACAATAATACTGCAATTCATAAGCACCTACTTAATTTGAACATTATTTCAGAACTGAGCACTGAAGATGTTTTATAATGATTTTTTTACAAGACTAAACACACATTAAAGCACAGTATATGTTATAATGATCATAACATGATAAAGATTTATTTGCTTGCACCTTGTTCAAAGATCACTCCAAGAAAGCCTAGAGACCAATTTCCAGAAGAAGCCTTACCCTCAGTGACACAGCTGCAGAAACAACACTGGAACCTCCTTCCACCCTCAATGAATTGCATAAAAGGGCACATGTAAGCCTTGCACCTATTACATCGGACTGGACCGGATTCTCCATGGTCTACCAAGTAAGGAAGGGTCTGTGGAACCAGAGGGAAAAAGAAAAGAAAGGTCACATGATCATGAGAAAGAAGTGACCACACATATTGCAGAACTTGAAACTATCTCCCTGTACACTGCATAGGATTTAACATCTTGGCAGCTGTAGGAGAGAGTGCAGGGGGTGGGGGAAGCCTGAAAAAGTATTTCGTAAATGCTTTTCAACTCAAGCTCTAGAACAGCAGTTCTCCATGGACTGCAGTCATTAATGGGCTATCCCACTTAGGCACAAAAAAGTATTCTGCATGGTGCTGCACCACCTTATATAGTAGCCTGCTTGAAGAGCATGAGCTCTAGCAGGAGTACCACACGGCACAGCACAGATGTATCTCAAGTGAACACAAAAGACTGAAGCCATGCAAAGAATGGCTGTGATAACCTCATGGGAGTGAGCCGACAATTTACATTTCACCATAGGTTTGGTGTTTTAAAAGCAACTCTTCACGTCTTATGTTTTGCCCTTGTAAAAAGCAAGCTTTTTGACAAAATAGGAGCCAGTCATTGCCTTCCATAAATTCAAGAACACAGAGCATCCAGACTATCTTAAAAAGATTCAGCTGATAAGACTTATTTTTGAAGTCCTCCATGAAATACAGTATATCCATCCTTGTCTTGACCCCAGTGTATAGCAAGTCCTCAAAACTGTTATATAGTGATACCATTTTTGAACTATTACTGATAATATATCCTTTTAGCAGCCAAACCAGAATAAGATGCTTGGTAACTTCTGCAGCTTCTCAAGCTCAGAACAAGCAGGAAGCACTTCAAAATTAAGACAGAACTCGTGCAAGCTACACTTGTAGTTCAAAGCACCTTTCATAACTAAGAATCTAGCTCAAAAGAAAGTTTAACTACTTACTTTTAAATTTCTGACACTGAAGGTGTTCAGTCTTAATAGTCTCAGCCATCCTAAACCTCTGATCATGTTTAAGAGACAACATATTCATTGGAGTTGAGCAAATGCTTCAGTCACTTTCTTCCTCTTTGTGCCACAGATATGTCACATCTCTCATTCAACCCCACTAATCATTTATTGACAAATACAATGGTTTTGCAGCCAGCATTTCTCAGCTCCTATCACCCAGACTGACCTCCTCAGAGGAAACAAAATTTCAAGTTTTCTGACTGCCAGGCAACGTTGGTATTGTACTTCCACACAATAAGCTTTTTTCCTCAGCCTCTCCCCTAATAACATGCATGCAAACAAACTACAAGGGTGCTGTAAACATGCAGTACTATGCATAACTTGTCACTAACCACTTACTCCCAGAAGGCACAGAGATACTTCTTTCTGAAACTTCAAGCTTTGCTTTCTGAACTATGCATTAACATAGGGCAAAGGTCCTGTATCTAGCAACCAGATGCTGCATTTTTATATATTCTAGATTTATCTGAATGCTGTATTTTCATGAGATATTTATTCTCGCATTACTGATGTGTTAAGCTTTAGATCTATTCACAGTCTTATTACTCTGAACAGCTGAGCCTTCATCTGTTGGAAGGGCCCCTCCGCAGGGAGTTTGCCCTTGCTGTAAAGAACCTTCCAATGCTAGAAGCTGACCAGTCTCCCAGGCAATTTTCTGATCCTAGACATGTTTTTTTCTGGATATCACAAGTGTTTGTTCAAAGCAAACACACAAGACCTAACAACTAGTTGTTCGTAAAGCTTCTCTAAAAATGTGCATGTCCACAAGCCTTCAGGTTTCTCAAATAAGGCCACATTCTCCTACTGGGCTCCTTTTAAACTCCAGCCACAATACAGCAATACAGGAATTAACTTCACAACTCAGTTTTATCACAAACCAATTTTCAAAATCCAAACCATAGCTTAGGAACATTAATGGAATGCAACAGGAAAAAAAACACACCCTTAAAAGCCCAGAGGATATTCCTTTCTTCAGCAGATCCTAAAATGAAGTTTAAAAGGGCACAAAATACTGCAAACATATATATTCAAATTTAACAAGCATATTTGTCACATGTCACTGCTCCATGCAGGGTAAGATTACACAGCAGAGTATTCAGAATATTTTATAAAATTTCTAGCCCTATAATATTCTCAAAGTTTTCATGTTCTCAGCAACCAGACAAAGTGGGTAAAAGGCTAGCTAGCCACACATTACACCTAGAAGGAAATAAGTGCTGCACAGAGCAAGGGCAGAAATACAAGTGCAGCTCAGCAGTGCCCAGTAATCAGTTTTGTGCTGTCACCCCACACAATGCTATGCATGTACATGCACATTAGACAGCTTAACCAGTGCTACTTGATACATTTTCATCCAATTCCACAACTTGACATCCTAGAACAGACTTAACATCTGTGATTAGTAACCATTTAAAGACTTTAGGCCAAGAAAGAAACTGAGATGAACTGGAAGTGTGCGGATTTGTGACCACCCTAGTATTTTGACAGTTACTGCAGAAAACCTGAAATTATCACAGCAATCAAAATATTAAATGTTTTGAACACAACATTCTTCTGCCTTACAGATCTCTACCCCATGCTTGTGGGAGAATCAACGTTTACCTAGTCTTCATTACCTCAACATTCCTTTTTAACATATCTTTTAAATGTTGACATCTACTAGCATTCTCCTGACGAGTTGAGAGTGCATACAGTACATATGTAACTCTGCACACGGTTCTCACCTCCTCTGGGGGTAGAGTAGCCAGTGGTTTTATGACAGCAGCTAGAGGAACTTGGGACTGTTTAGCCATATCCGAGGTGCAGGGAATATTGTAAGATGTGCATCTTATATAGCGGGGGCTTGCGTTACCTGGGAAGCAAAGAAAAAATCCCCACAAATTTCACTACAAGTTAAGTTTATATTCAAGCACAGAAATAAAGATACCTTCAGTAGTGTTGTTAAGCCACAAGACTAAGAGCTTATCTAAACAATCAATTAATTTCAATCTATGCAAAACTTGAATTCCAAACACAATGTATCTTTATGATTAACTATGTATAATAAAAGCCCTTAACTCAAAACAAATGAACTTGACTCCACATCAACTTAAACCTCTAAAAGGGCATTCCTGTTTCACTCTTTTTGCAGACTGAAATGTACTATAGGCTAAAAACTCAACTCAAACATTTCTACTGTTTGATTTTTAAACTTTGGCTGAAGAGTAAAGCACTTGATTGTAGAATTGGATTCTGAAGTTTTAAGGGAGCTTAAAATATCCAAAAAAAGTGTGGAAAATTAAAAGATGAAATATCCTTTCTCTATGAAGCCCATGGACCAATTGATATCTCACTCATGATTTAAAAAAATACAGTTCCCAGTCCAATTCAAATGACATTGCTAGTAAATTTCAGTTCTTAACTGTCCTTGATATAGGTCTACAGAAAAGGCTTTATTTACTGCTTTCTGATATCCCTGCTAATGCTGGTCCCAGGTACCTGCCTTGGAAAACATTTTTACTTGCGAATTGGTTACTAGCTACTGAACAATCAGGAGAATCTAAACTGAGATCAGATCAACACAGGACTTGAAACTAAGCTTCTGTTGGTAAAACACACATTCCCAGGCACTGAAATAATTCCTCAAGCTTTTCCTTTAAAGACATAGACAGTACTGTCACTGACTCTTCGGGGTTTGTATTTTGTTTACTTAGGAAAAGAAAAATATTTTACCTTGATCCTTGACCAAGAAATTCGTTGTAACAAGAGGTGGGACCTGCCCTCTCACTCCAGTGACAAATGGTTCTGACCCACGGTTACTTCTGTCATCTTCAATCACTTGAATCTATGATGGAAAACACCACATTAATATTTGGAGGCTTGGTTTCAAAGTACTGTAAAATACAAAATTTGTACCTGTAAGGCAGTGAAAAGGGGACCTGAGGCAAACATTACTATCTCTAAAAATAAGAAGTCTAAAGCAAGTAAATTTTGCCAAGCAGTCACCTCTCAGTTTGATTTTGAATACTACTTAATGACTAACAATAAATTACAAGTTGCAAATAGCATTTTTCCCCAAGGATTTTGAGTAATAGCATATTTTGTAGTTTAAGGCCTGATCTGAACTCATAAAAGCCAAACACAGATCAAGAAAGGAATTTTTGGTAGTATTCCCCTGTATACTGGTCCTAGCCAAATTAAAATTAGAAGCTTCTGTAAGCCTCAGGGTGATGTTCTATACATAACCTGGCTTTTTCCTTATGTCATGTTCCCACTGTTTTCACAGTATGTGTTTATTTCTAACCACTGTAACACATGTAAGTGTGTTACACTGCAAGACAGATGCTTGCAAGCTCAGGTGGAAGTCTTCATTACTCCGCTGTGCTCAAGAGTTTATGATTTGAATTCTGGGGATGTGGAAAGTGAAGTTTCAGTAGACTTACCAATGAATCAAGCTTAAACTTCACAAAGCCCATAAAAATCTTAAATTTCTTAGTATTTAAAATTCTTCATTAATGGAAATATGTTTAAGATCATTGAAATGCATTGAACAGTTTTACTTGACTAAAATATCCACTGACCTTTGCATAAGAACAGAAAATTGTTGTTATACACGGTTTTAACTACATTTCCGGTGCCAGAATGCAAGCATTAAAGCTAGCAATCATTCTTCTGAGCTTATTTTGCCACCAAACACACATGCCTTTGCTTAGAGTAAATCGTGAAATACAGAAGTTTGCATGACAGAACTTCTACCCTCTCACTAAGAATTCCAAATTGCCAGCAGACAACCTCCCATACCATCAGACAGTGACTACTCTAGGATAAATCTAGTCCCATTTCAAAAGTCTACAGACTGCCTGACGTTGGTGATCTCACTGCTGGTACCTGTTATATGACCAGTTTTGGCTAAATGAGGAAGAAGTGGTACAAGGGTAACAGAAACTCAAATGATATTTTTTTCTTCCAATCCAAAAGGTAGCTGCTTTTTTTCTTTCTTTAGGTAAGATCCTCTACACATAAACATTAAATTTTCAAATTCAAAATTTAATGGTTATGTATGAGCACAGATAATGAGAGAATGTTTATAGCTCCCCATGCCTCATATTAATCTACTAGAAGATTTATATCAGGAATTAACATCAAAACAAAACAGTTCATCTGCAATTTTAGAACTTCAAAGCATTAGCCCCGTACTGGTATATCAACAAGAACGGTAATCAAATTCTGCTCAAAACTGGTAGAAAATGTGGCTACAAAGGCTCATGCTGTGTGTATGTTAACATGAAACACACATTGTATGGACGATGATACTGATGGCTTACACTGAAAATGCCAGTTGGAATCTGATGAAGGAGATATTCTAAAGATCAGACAAAGTGAAGGGGAGACATTCCTCATGATCTGTTTCTGAAAGTCTGCTTTATATTGCCTCACCATTCATCACAGAAGAGAAGATTTTAACAACCTCTTGTGGTGTAACGTTACTCATTTTGATAAGGCAAGCAGAAGACAGCGAGGAAAGGGTAAAGGATTAATGACGGAGGGTTAGTGAGGTGAAGTTCAGGTTTCAGGCATGCACAGATGGTCACCAACACACAGACTACAATTGACATATATACAGCACTTACTGGACTAGGAATTGCATCTGGGTCTATTCTGTGCCTGGGTTTCTGCTGGGGTGGCAGCTCATTAAGTTGCTTTTTTAAAAAAAAGTAAGAGTGCCACAAAGAAGAAAAAAAAGAAAAAGAGAATAATAAAACAAAAAGTAACAGTGTTACTTCTCTCTACCAAAACCTGTAGCACTGGAATTAGATACATTTGGACACTGGTTCATGCGACAGGAAACATCAGCTTCTGCAGCATACACTGATCCCAAAATCAGTCTTGCCAGGACATTGGGCTTGGGCTCTGAACACACTAACGCAGGTGTGGCTCACGTGCTCCTTTTGGTTAGAAATCAGGGATTTATACTTTAAGAACATGCTAAAATGAAGGCAACTGACACAAGCCATTTGAGATCTCATTTAGTGGAAAAGAGAAGAGAAGCAGACAAGCAATTAAAACTTATTATAATCTACGTAAAAAAGTCATAAATTTTACATAAACCTGGAGTCTAAACAGATAATCTTTTTTGAATAGCAATAACTTTGGAACAGCACCAGTCCAGATCTAAGATGTAACTCAAGACTACATTATTTTTATAGTTTTGAAGTAAACTGATTGTAAGCACTGCCCTGGAAAGGCTTCCCATTATCAAATGACTGAGGCCTTCTGAGACAGTGACAGATCAGCATCAGCAGCAGTGGAAGGAACAGCACAGTAAGCTAGTGGCAATAATACTGCCAGGCTTAATATTACTCATCATTGCTAACCATTTCACTCATCCTATCTCAGAACCTCCATTCTGAAAGATAATATCAATTTGCGAAGTCGTCCATATTTGACTGAAGTAGTGTCATGACTTAACGACCCAAAAAAATGCTAACCAGCTTTTTGACAGATTATAGGAAAAGGGAAAGGAAAAGCACTACAATCACCTCCTATCAACCATACTTTAAACTTGGATCATACAGTTCATAGATTGTCACCTCAAAACCTGAAATTAGTTCACCTTGGCAAGTCGTTAAGCAAGAACTCAGAAATGGAGAAACAAGCTTAATCAAAGCTCTCAAGGACTGTCAAAATGTAACATAGTACAGAAAAAGACCTAAGGAATGAGAGCATTGATTTGCATATGCAGCGCCTTTCTTTAGTCACCAAGAAAAATACTGCTTCTGGGTTTATTCATAACAAAAGACTGAAGCAGGATATACGAGAGAAAAGTAAGCAGGAAAACAGACGGATATTCTTTGGAACAAGAAACCTGTTTTCAGCTTTAGTCTTTATCGATTCTGTTTTATGTAAAGACACTATGAAGAGTTCACACTGTTAAGAACAAAGTAAGCTTACAGGGCTAGGAATGGAATCTGGATCCAAGCGTTTTGGTGGAGGTGGTGGTCCTGGTTGACTTCCATAATTTGGTGTTCCTGGATAGGCTCCGCCATAGTTTGGTTGGGGACCCCTCACCTGCCCAAAGGAACCTTACAAGAAAGGGACAGCAAAATTAAACAATGGCTAATACTAGGCATTTCCTCGTTAGGCACTTCCCATTTTTCCTGTCATCATCAAAAAAACAAGAAAAAGAAAGCTGCATGTTTTTCAGTTAATTAGGACTAAACATATTTATCACAGCGTTTTAGCTTAGACCCGTACATCTCTATCAATGATTGAATAAACCGATGGATACAGTCCTTAAGGAAACATAGGTTTTTAGACTAACATAACTAGTTTTAGAATAATATGATTAAAATATGTATTAAGATCATACACTATGAACATTTATGTCAAATTGCAGAACTGCCTAATAGAAAGCTCACACAGAACAGCCAAATAAGCTAGTGGATGACCCATAATTCCTCAAACTAAAGGTACAATAAGGATTTCTCTTGGGCAGTTTTGGCTTGTCTGAAATGACAGTAATAGGTTAATGTGTGATTATCTCTTTTGTTTTGTAACTACCTGAAGTTATTTTATATTACTTTAGACAATTTCAGTCAGTTACGGAATAACAGCATGATTTACCCCATTTGTGTTTTTACAGTTCATAGCAATTTGGACAGATATTTTTTAAGTTATTTACCTGGCCAGTTGTGCAAAGCTGCATGGGGGACAGGACTCTTAATCCTGACGCTTGCACATGATTACTTTAGCCTAGCTATCTGTAAGTGTTATTGATCAAAAATAGCCAAAACTGTTTATAATTCAGAAAGCTTAACTGGTACTCCTTCTAAGCACACACGAAACATAAAAGGTTCAACAAGGAGAAAAATACAGTTTTGTGAATTAAAGAATGAAAAGTAGCAACTCCTTTTCAACGTTTAACAACTCCTTTCATCGCATTGCGCATGCATACTGGCCACAAATTTTTAAAAAAGACAGTAAGGGTTTTCAGGATTTCAAATATCTACTTTTGAACAGATGAGTTTGCAGACATCAAATCAAAGTTCATAACAACATTTTGATCACAAATTCTTGTAGTATTACAGCACTAATCATTAAACAACTTTTTGACCAAGCAAGCTAGGATTCCTTTAGTTACATTAATCTGATTAAAACCTGTATGACAAATATCTTAGAATGACACATGCTGTTGTTTATCTTGGATTTTTCCTTCAGACATGAGCACAGGGAAACAAGAGGGAAGCTTTGAAGTGCAGCCAGGACCCCCCAAGTTACAAACCTGAAATCCAGTTCTCAGTTTGCAGCACACAGAGAACACACGTAACTTACAATTCCTACACTAGGCATACTCACCGTTTTGCTGCATTTGGTATCCTGGCTGAGGAGGATGAGTGGGAGGAGGTGGTCCATGGAGGCCACTCATGGGAGGCCCAGGGTGAGGCCCTGACATAGTTGATGGAGGTGGTGGTGAGGATACGTGATTAGGCTGGGAGGCTGGTGGTCCAGCAATTGTCTGCCCAGGCAGTGGTGGGCCTGGCATGGTAGGTGGCCTTGGGGCACCTGTGGTAGGAAGGTAAGAGGAAGGTCCAATCCCTGTAGAAGAGGGAGGTGGGGCAAAACCAGGGACTTGAGTAGGTAGGCGCTGAGTTGATACTGGTTGACCAGGAAATGGAGGCTGTGCCAAAGGAAGACCCTGAGACACGCTGGTAGGAGGGGGTCCTTGGCTCGCAGTGTAAGGTGTGTAGAGACCAGATCCTGTTGTACTAAAGCTTCCTGAGACTGGGGGAATCGATGTTGGGGGACCTGATAAGAAGAAAAGAAGATACAACATAATTTTCTTCTATCCTCAAGACAATTATGATGCAAGCAAAACCCATTTGCTCTAGATCATCTAAATAGGTCTACAACTTTCTCATCTTCAGATGGGCTTGGCAGTACTAAGAGAGACAAACCTTAAGTGAACACACTCCTAAATTGATCAGAGCTGAAACTCCTCCGAGGGATCTGAAACTTGATAGTTCCTTCATTGTCCTCTCTCTCAAAGTCTAATCATCAACTTTTACATAATCAGAACACATTTCAGGATTCAGGACTAGAAAAAAGGGGCAAAGCCTGGAGTATGCAAAATAAGAACCACCACAAGTCTCTACTGATTTCTTGAACTGAAATAAGTTTGTATTTTAAACTCCACACTAAGTTGGAGCCTGCAGTTCAAGAACTGTTTTGAGCTTCATGGTTTTAATAGCATGGAACTAGCATCTTCTGTATTTACCACTGTACTATTTCTAAGGATAATTTTAGACAAACACATTGCCAAAAGGCTGAAGAAATCTGCATCCCCTACTCCTAATTTTCCTATAAAGTCTGTGTGAGATGCTTGTCAAGAAGTACTTTACCAAAACAATTTAAAAAAAAAAAAACAAACACCACAGTATAGTCAGACCAGCTTACACATACTAAAGACAAATCTCTAGTCTTCAACTAAAAAAACAAGTCTGTAATCTACAGAGAACAAAAATATGTAAATTCAGTTTATACTGTTTAAGTAAGTTTCTTCTCAACTTCCAGCAAAACTCTTCATAGAATCAGAGTAATTTGAGCCCTTTTATCTTCTTTTTTTTGTCTGGACTGCTGCACAACAGAGGCTAGGCATACTTAGGGATAGACTGTTTTTGTGTTTCACACCAAGATTCACCTAACCAGGGAGAAATATTGTTACTTTGTTTTGTTACTTATGTCCTGCAGTACGTCCTGCACTGTCCCCTACAATAGCGTCAGTTCTGTTTTCCCCAATGATGACCTTATTAGTCAAAGAAGCTACGGTTTACTATAGCAGATGTCAACAGCCATAGAATTCCCATCACCATATGGTAATGAATCATTGACAAGAGCAAATCTTTTATGAAGTTACTAGCATAAATGAAAAGAAATAGCATATTTCTGTAGCCAGAAAACCTCACCATAGCCCAGTCCAGCTGGGGGAGGAGCAGAGGCTGTAGTACTGCCAATTGTCATCCCTGCCATGTGATTGCTGAGCTGCTGTACACTGGCTGGGGGGGGACCATATTGCTGGAACGTAGATGTCTGGCTGACAGGTGTGGGTGCTGAGCCTGGCAGAAACGGCTGAGAAGCAGGTGGCCTGAGAAGGAAGATGAGAAACTTCACTGGATTCCCCATTATACAAGCAGTTACAATTCTCTGTGCCTTTTAAATTTTTTCTATCACATAAACACTAGCTGGGTCTCAATTACTTACATGAAGCACTGTAGCTCAGTTTTGGAAAAATAATTACATATCCTGCATGGATCTGAATCCCTTTCATTAAAAAAAATTAGTTCTTAAAATACAAATTCTACATTTATAGCATTGTTTTGTTAATTCCATTCTTGTTATGGCAACAAATCAGAAATACTACACAGAGTCTACAGGGTGAGCAATAGTAAGGCCTGCACAGCTATGTACGAATGCTCTGTTGCTAAAAGGATTTGGACTCTCCAGCTGACAGTGCTGAGCTTAACCAGAAGGAAACAAAAACCAACCGCCTTCCCCCATAACCAGTAATCAGAATGAAGCAGTGAGGACTGTTGCCACTTTCACCACAGAGGCAATGGCAGTATCTTTCTGGAGAAGATGCCCAAGAGCTTTAGATGAAGATAATCCAGGGATCCACAACAGACAGAAAAGGACCCAGAACCAATACAAAGGAATTACTCAGTAATGACAGACAGCAACACGCTCCCGATAGAAGTCAATTCACACTGCCAAGGAATCAAATACTATGGCTGTGTGGATGCAATTGTTTTAAAACAAGACAGATTATGGGAATCACAAAATTCCTTATGGGAAAATGACTACCACAAAGACAGTCTTTAGAGGAGAAGTTGGTTTGATCAGTCACTGACATCTGCTCATATCCTTCAAGAAGTTTTTCATCTCCAGAGATTATTGTCTAACAAATACTATGGCAAAATGTTGTTCCAAAACAATAAGGAAGCAATAAAGAAAGTCAGTGTCCACCACAGGAAAAACAAAGTATATAGTTTGTTTTAGATCCTAAAAGGCCTAGACCTAGCATAGGTCTAGCAAGGCAGGCCTTTGTTATGATTTCCTCTTCTTGTATATACCTCTGCATTGGGGCTGCTGAGGCTGGAATCCCATTCTGTACATCTCCGTGTCCAAACTGACTGTATGCCAGGTGGCCAGAAGGAAGAGATGCTCCAGAGGCTGCAGGGGGAGCTCCAGATGTTGGAGGGGCTCTTGATGAACCTAGAGACATAAGGGAAAATTAAAAAAAATTAAATTCACAAATTACTCACAGAAACAAGGGCTTGAACCAACTACCATGAAAAATCCAGGAAATAAAAAAAAATTGCAGGAACAGTTTAGCAGTGGCCAAATTGATGTATCAATACTCCATAAGCAACAAATAATTTATAAAACTATATTAGAAGTAGCAAAACTGAAAGCACAAATATTTTTAGCCAGTGTCACTAGTCACTATCTCCACACAGACCAAGTAGAAAATATGTAAAAAATATGTGGAGGGTCTTCAAAAGACAATTTCATCTTTTGATGAAGAAAAAACTGTTATCTTGTCAGTAAGGTATTAAATTCTTCCCCCTCCAAGTCCAATTATTTTTATCCAGACCAAGGAGAGTATTCACATGGAACCTAATGTTCATCACAGGTCAGTTTTCTCTACTTGAAAGGTAAGCAGGTTATGTGAGTAGATTCAGTTTTCAAAAATTACATCAGACTAACTGCTTTTATATATAACATAATGAGGACCACCACAGACTGTTCTTCCCAACCTCTCAGGGTTGGAGGCTAACGAATACTTTCTCGTCTTTCAGACTGAGCTGGTTCAGTCACAGCCCAAACATATCTGCTTCAGAAACAAGTCTTCACACTTTCCATAGACCGCACAATGCTGGATACAATACCAGCAGACCAACTGCAGCGTCTACTTCCACAAGAGAGAATATAAACTTCTATTTTAGTAATATTATGTTAAAAATGCTGATAATTAGAACAACCATATGACCATGCCTGCTAACCACAAGGGAACATATTTCATGTATGCGGTATCATTAAATACAGATGACTAAATAGAGTAAACTGTCCTATGAGACCAGGGCAGCACATACACACTGTTGTGTCTCTCTGACAGTGACATGTTTAAACTTGTCATGACAAGTTTAAAACGGACTCTGAAACCTTCTTGTGAGGAACTGTTACGAAATAGGAAATAAGAGAAGCTATTTCTCAATTCTATAGCATAATTTATACACCAAAGCATGAGGTTTCAACTCATATTTCTATCTTATCTGCTACATGTAATTCTTAGTAAGCTTGTGGATGTAAATTCAAGGAAGAAATTAACTAGACCTTGTATGAATAATCAGTAATTTCTTGGGGCTTTTTTTCTTTATTACTAAACCTCCTCCTGTTCTTCATTTTGAGACTTAAGACTTAATTATTTCTAGAGACATTTATTATTTTTATATACATCATCACATTAAATCTTGTCTTTTCTAAACGACTGTTACAGCACCTTCATCTTACTGTTCCTCTAGCTAAGCATTTCCTGATCTCTAAGTATTTGTATGTTGTGTGGTATTTCTATTTCTGGATGTCTTTTGTGATACCTTTTCAGCTAATTTTATATACTTTCACCTATTTTGGAATCTCTTTCCTTTGATAGTACATGTACACTGTTTGGCACTGATATATTTTGTCTTTGACAGCATATTTAATCCAATTCCTGGAGGGATCCAACACTTTTTTCCTTTTTACATTAAATTTTTCCTCCTCAACTTAAAAAGGCATACAATTTGACAAATACATGCTTACTTCTGAAAAATGTTCTGAAGTCTTCTTTTTCTAGTTCTTGTCACAAATACATTTCTGTAACCATTACCACAGACTGCTCAAATAGCCAATGAAAAAAATTCACTTGAACAGGTATGAATATCTAATGGTTTATTATTTTAATATTCATTACTCTTGAGGAATCCTGAAGTTCCCCTTTGACACCGTTGAGATACTGTTCTTATTCATCACAGACCTCAAAACGGAGGTGAACTGCAGCAAAATGGGAAATGCCTGTGATTTTACTCAAAGCCCTGAGACTATACAGTCTTGGCCCAGTTCTGACTCCCTGTTCTTCTAAACAAATTGACACTGCTGGAAATAGCTCTTCCAAAATACCACTAGTTGGAAAGAAGGAAAAACACAATATGATTTGTTGCAGTGTTCCTAATTCTTACCTCTTGATTACTAGCTTCGCAAAAGTATTTCCTTCTTCAAGCCACAGCTTTTGAAATCATAATTATTCCTAACATATGCTTCGTTTCTGTACTATAGTCAAGGAAGCTAAAAAACTTCTTTTTTCCCTTAAATGAAAGCACAAGTTACAAATATCTCAGGACTTCCAATGACAACCTCCTGGTGCTTGGGGAGATTTTTCATTTCTTCATGGCAATGCTATCATTTCAAACCCTACATTTTACTTCTCTCTCAAGTGGTAGACTAAACTAAGGATTCTCCCTGACAGAACCTGAATGGGTCAGTTCAGGTTTTGAAATTAGTCTTTAGAAAACATAAGTCACAAGTCAGGTTTTATCTATGAATCTGCAGGCATAAGGGATTTCTGCTAGGATTATTTCTTCATATCCTATTTCTGTTTCTGGAGTGCTGCCTACAAATAGATTGGCAAGTGTCCCACCCATCTTTGCCTGAATAATCAGGTACCCACACCTTTGAGATAAATATCCGTATTAAATAGGAACTTGGCACAGAAGAAACGGCACAGCACAAACACTTCCACAAGAAAAGACACCATTTACCTATGAAATTAGGTGCAAGAGAAGAAGTGTCAGAGTTGAGAGATACAGGAGAGCCCTTCGAAGGGAACCCCAAGGGAGGAAAGTAACCTGGAAAGACAGAATACACCCGTAAATCAAGCCTGAGAGAAAGCACCAAGAGACAGTGTTTCCAACGCTGAGGACAGTCTGTAGTGCAGAAAATATCATATACATAAAATCCATGTCACATTTACCACATTCTTCCTTAAGCTATACTGCCTCTCACTGTTCTACCACACACAACATATATGACCAACATAGTTCCTATATTAACGTTAATACAAGCATTAATAGTGTCGTAAACTGAGTCTCGGTAAAACAATCCAGCAGCAACCTAATTGTTACTGGTATTCAGATAATTGTGTTTGCACTTTCAATTGCATGATCTTATCAGAAGGAAATCAACAGACTGACTGAGAGATTGGTACAAAATTGTCCTGGTTCTTTCAACATTCTCATAGCAAGAAGCAGCTATTTTCAGCCAGCAGCACAGTAACTCCACATCTGGTCCCAAGCAAGACTAGCATGACTGGAACAGCACTCCCATGTTCCCATTAGTTAGAGCTACAGTTTGTCACATAAATCAGATACGAAAGGCTCCCTGTCTGAGGATGGCACCTGCTCCCAACACTTCTCCACTCAGTCCTCCAAGCAATTTTATTGTTATTTTTAAAATAACTCCTTAAGACAACTACTTTGAGATCACAGAACACCACTGGCAGTTTTCGTTTTACCCCTCAGCATTCACTGAACTCCTGTCACTCTAGTGCCTCTGAAATTAATCTGTCTCCTCTACATTACGCAGCTACAACAGGTCTTGCTACAAAGACCTGCAGTAAACATAAGGTGTTGGAGATGGGAGTAGAAAGGATAACTGTCACTATCTTCACTATCACCTGTCTGCTCTCTTTGATAACACGTTGTTTGCTTGCCACTCGTTTCCACCTGGATGTCATACTCAGCAGGTACTAACAGGTCAACTTCTGGCTGTTGTGCTAATGCTCTGAATTTTACATTCCTTCCTTCTAAAGATAGGAATCCTGGATTTACAGTAACAGGTCTAAAATGCACAACTTGACAACAAAGATTTCCTTAATACTGTCTGCTAAGTCTAGGAAGGATAGTGTCATAAGAAAAGATGGAAGAAAAATCTCTACAAACCATGGGTGGCCTTTGCCTGATATATCAATAAAGCACATGAGATACTACCTCAGAGCACTGCAATACGCTTTTGCCCAAATGAGACCACCTTGTTGCCCTCAGTGTCACCCTACCTTTCAATCATTACTGGCACAAACAAAATCTGCATTTTTAGTCTGCACAAGTTTATATGTATGTTACCAAGCTTTCTAGGTGTGTCCTTACTGAGCTGTCATGAACCACATTTCTGTTGTTCTGAAATTAAAAAAGGCAAACCAGAAATAATTCCAAAGGAAAAAAGTTAATTCCCTTAAAAATAAATGCTTTTCTGACTTGTAAACAATTATTGAAGTATCTGATGGAAGATGCTCATCAGTTTCTTTTCACAAACATCCTAAACATTCTTCACACTGCTAATAGCCAAAGCCTGTTTTCTATAAATAGCTGCACTGATGAAACTTTTCCAACAAATCCATAGTAATCTTTGTCCTTCTTGCATCTCCTCTCCCTCACTGAAGGAAGTCCAATTTCTCCCCATTCCTTTCATGGGACAGGAAGCGCTAGTTAGTCAATGGCTACACTGAGCAGCCAAACAGAGCACTCAATGGCTGAGCTCTGCTGCTGTCTTCCCAGGAAGCAGGATTTCTTTCCTCTGCTCAGTGCCGATTTTCATTACTTTTATAAGAATTTAAACCCTCTGTGAAATTAGTTCAAAACTCACAGATTAGAAGTGCTGTTGGAAGAGATTTATTGAGAGGAGGGGAAGAAGAGGATTAAGGAAAGAAAAGAAAGATGGAACAACTGAATAACACCACACTAAGTCTTCTTCTACTCCACTACCCTGCTAACTCCAGACAAAAAACCCAACAGGGTAATCATTCAGCTCCCAAATTTCAGTCTCACACTTCTGTTAGTTTTAAGACAACTATAGGCACTTTGATTGTTCTATCCTTCTCACTGAGTTTGGTTTAAAATTCAGGAAGTTGCAAAAAATTCAAGATGTTTTTGGAAGGGAGAATAATAGAGACCATTAGCATATTCCTCATTTCCTTAGAATACTAATCTGAAATCTAAACAAACATTTCAGAGTGCAAGTTCGTGTTGTGCTTATCTCAGCAGAACTGAATTCATCCACATGATTTTGAAAGGCAGAAATACTTTTACTGAAAGCAACAGTATTTTCTCCTCTACATTTCAGATGTTAAAGTCACTATTAATCTCCTAAAGCAATTCAGGTACTCAGAAACAAAGACTCCTAAAGTTCTTCAATAATTTTAAGTTAGCCTTTCTTCTGAAAAAAGGAAAAAAAGTTGAACTATTTAAAAAAAAAAAAAAAAAAGAAGTTTTTTGTTGGAAGCGGAAGTAGAGGCCGGATTGGGCAGCGGCGGGGGGTGCGGCCGGAGGGGGTGCGGGGAGCGAGATGCCTGTGACTGTGGGTCCATACGGGCAATCGCAGCCCAGCTGCTTTGACAGAGTAAAGATGGGTTTCATGATGGGCTTTGCAGTCGGCATACCAGCAGGAGCGCTGTTTGGCACGTTTTCCTGCCTCAGGATTGGCATGAGAGAACGAGAGCTGATGGGTGGAGTTGGCAAAAAGATGATGCAAAGTGGTGGGACATTTGGGACGTTCATGGCTATTGGCATGAGAATCCACTGCTAACCTGGAGCTTGGGTTTTAACCTGGAGTGCCCCCATTCAGCCTTTCCTCCTCTATACCTTAATAAAACCTTCAGATAACTGGGGAAAAAAAAAGAAAAAGAAATTGCGCCGGGGAGGTTTAGGCTGGATATTAGGAAAAATTTCTTTACTGAGAGAGTGGTGAAGCATTGGAACAGGCTGCCCAGGGAGGTGGTGGAGTCACCATCACTGGAGGTGTTCAAGGAACGTGCGGACATGGCATTGCGGGACGTGGTTTAGTGGGCATGGTGGTGTTGGGTTGATGGTTGGACTTGATGATCTTACAGTTCTTTTCCAACCTTAATGATTCTGTGATGATCCTGCAGAACCAGGGAAATTCTGGAACACATTAGTTTGCCCCTATATCCACAAACTTTCTATTGATTTTAAAGGCATTAGAGAAAATAACTCAAAATATGCTTTCTGCCTAGAGTTGTATGTCTTAATCTTTCAGGAAGGAATGCAGAACTTTCTACATAATAATGTAAGGCAGTCTCAGTTATAAATCTGTTACAGTCCCTAACTGCTGCCCCTCAACACAACCTTATCAGGAAGATTGTCCTAGTCAGGTGCTTCAGTGCCATGGAGGCAGGGACATACGAGGCTGTGCTTCTCAACACGTTAATTTTATGAGCTATTAAAAGAAGAGTAAGCCCTACTAAAATGGACAAATGACAGAACAATAACCTCAGAATGTACAGGAAGAACATGATTTTTAACATCATGTAAGCTACATACAGAGGAAAAGATAATTACTACCACAAAACAAAGGCTAACAACAGGAAGCATACAGAAAAAATTCCATGCACGCAGCAATTCACAGGTTATCAATCATTAAGTTTTGACTGAGAAGTACCTTGTGGAGGGACTGGCTGTTGATATCCTGGCATCGGACCATTATAAGCTCCATATTGCGATTGAGGAACCCCTGGCAATGGCTGTCCTCCGTAGGCAGGTTGCTGGTATCCCTGATATCCAGGCTGAGGTTGCCCATAAGGAGGCCCTGTGTGAGCTTGCTGGTTTACACTCATTGTATTCACATCCCCAAACTAATCTCACCTGCAAAAAGGGGGGAAAAATGGCTTTTAGCAGACATAAAACCAAACTGGCCAACCTCTCTACTGTTTTCACAGAAATGAGAGCTCCAGAGATACTAGGGAAAGTAAAGCATTAATGGTTATTTACTCTTGCACAGCGATTTTTTTCAAGTACAATAAATGCTTTACAAGAGCTAGTTAGAAAACAGTATTGTCAGAAACTATGTTTTCTAATCAACTTATTCACTGTTTCATCCTGCTTAGACTTGTGACCGTCATCTTAGAAAAAGAATCCATGATTTGCCATTCCATAGCAGATGATTATCAAGCTTCCTGAGACACCTTATGAACTACTTCCACCCACAGAACATCAGACCAACAGAAAACAGATTTCATGACATAGATGAGAAATTCCTTAACATAACACTTCAGTAACACTGAACAAGTTCAGCTTTCATCTCTATGTTAGTCTACTTGATTATGCTCCCTTGCTACAAGCAATACACACTTCACCACCCACAAAGGCTGCTTCTTGAAGTGTTTGATAGACTCTAGAACAGGACCAATATAGGTGGGTTTGGCTTTTTTTTTTTTTAAACAGATGATTTAAAGTTCTTGTTATGTATAAAAATTTCAGAAAACTACAATATTCCAAAAGCAGCATGTTCATCTAAGAAAGATGTTCAAAATGGAAAAGCATCACAGACAAAGATATCAAAGGAGTTATACAGAAGGGAAAGACCTGAAAAAAAGCGTCAGAGAAAGGAGACACGTTTCCTAGCAAAGCGTGCTGGTTTTGGCTGGAATAGAGTTAATTTTCTTCAGAGTAGCTGGTATGGGGCTATGTTTTGGATTTGTGATGGAAACTGTGTTGATAACTCAGGGATGTTTTTGTTACAGCTGAGCAGTGCTTACACAGAGTCAAGGCCTTTTCTGCTTCTGACCCCACCCCACCAGTGAGTAGACTGGGGGTGCACAAGAAGCTGGGAGGGGACACAGCCGGGACAGCTGACCCCAACTGACCAAAGGGATATTCCATACCACGTGACGTCTTGCTTAGCATATAAAGCTGGGGGAAGAAGAAGGAAGGGGGGGACGTTTGGAGTTACGGCGTTTTGTTTTCCCAAGTAACACACGATGGAGCCCTGCTTTCCTGGAGATGGCCAAACACCTGCCTGCCGATGGGAAGTAGGGAATGAATTCCTTGTCTTGCTTTGCTTTTGTGCACAGCTTCTGCTTTACCTATTAAACTGTCTTTACTTCAACCCATGAGTTTTCTCACTTTTACCCTTCTGATTCTCTCTCCCATCCTACCGGGGGGGGGAGTGAGCAAGCTGCTGTGCAGTGCTCAGTTGCTGGCTGGGGTTAAATCACGCCACAAAGTTATGCAAGAGATCTTGCTTAACGTACAGATTCCCAATTCCTCTAACTAACTGTATAAAGACATTGACTAACTTTTTATAAAGAGAAAAACAGAAACGGCATTGGGAGACCCCAAACCAAGCAGGCAATTCCTACAATACCATGGTACCAAGCAGGCAGATAAGCCACAGAGCCCTTGAGTCGTAGACAGCCAAGGAGATAACTTCACGGGCAGGAGATTCCCTCAGGGTCTATTTCTCAAGGATATTTTGCATCCCCTTTACTCCTTCGGACACTCCATATGTCACTGTTACCCTCTTCAGCTAAGACTATCTACGCTAACACTGTAAAGAAATGTGTGTTTAGAGCAATGTAACTTTTTAATAAAAGACTGCAGTTTATATGAAAATGCAAAGTTAAGGTGAAGCAAATAACTAATTTTGTCCTCATATTTTGCTACAAAACCTATGATGTGCATTAAGGATACATAGTAAATATTAACACAGAGGAAACATACAGCTGCAACAGCCATCATCCAGTTGAGGCAAATCCTAACAACAGCTTAACTCAAGCAGATAACAAACACCTGAGCTATTTTGCCTATACATTGATTAGAGTACACCAACCAATGCTAAGGTTGGTTCTTCACATTACCAAAAATATATCAAAGAATTATTTCAACAACTGACACAACAGTTGTACAGCACGGGTACTAAAATAAGTACAGCTCTGTAAGAACTATCTACACAGAAAGAAATTCTTTCAGATCCATATAGATATACACATAAAAAAATAAAGGGAAAATACATATATCACAACAGAGCGATCTAATTTACAGAAGAGAGCTAGCATAATACATACATACTACATTTAACCTCCTATAGGTAGTAAACATGACAAATATCAATACTAAGAATGCTAATGCTTACTGTGATATTAGATAGTAAACTTTATATGAAAGGAAATAGATGAATATTTGTATTTTTATTCTTCAAGCTGTATAAAGGTAACAATAGGGCTTTTGTTTAGAAAAAGAACTTATCTTAAAAATATTTAAAGGTAATTTGCTCTTGAAAGTAACACATCATGTCATTTGCAATAGCTTACAACACTGTGACAGAATTTTTGATCAGCCTGCAGTGTTTTTAAATGTGATTACACATGATAAACATGACAGCAAGAGAGTCATTGCTAAAGATTCTGGTTTCCCACACCACCTTTGACTTAATTCTGCAGAACAGTCTAACCTGAGCAGCCATGGGGCCAGGAAATCTGGACTTTGGGACCTGCTCCCTTCCCAAGTTGCCCTGAAGATTAACCTCTTCCTCCCCAGGTAGGCAACCAGGGTCACCACATTGCAGTCACAGACCTACCCCCAACCACCTCCTGTTCAGCGCAAACAGTAAAGCAGGAGAGTTCCTCCTGCAAAGGTGGGGGTAAAGGGAAGGGAGAACATGGCAAGAAGGCTGCTCTACTTGCACATCTTCGATCATCTGGGCAGGGCTTCTGCCAAGGAAGGAGGGCTGCTTTCTCTTCTTCCTGCCCCTGACTACTGCTTATTGGATTGTGCATGAAGAACTTGACTTCTAGTCACTGCTCCTACAAACAGGTCCTTCCTCCAGAAAAAGCTGCAGGCAAAGTAGCAGCATCCTGCAGGATACCTCCTGAGCTATAATCATTAAGACACTCTTCGCAAGTTACACCTACAGAAATCCTCAAACAGATCTTTGAACAAGGAATTACTACAGGGCAGGAGAAGATCAATCTTTCTTTTTTTTTTTTTTTAAAGCATGATGGGGCAAGAACTCAAGCATGTCCCTCGCAAACCACTTCTGACTTACTGTTGTGAGTGTATACTCAGTAAGTGACCTTATCTGATGATCTTCTGCTATCATCTTTTCAGCCTTGCCTTCCCTCCCCTCCCTCATGTGAATATCAGTATTTCTCACTTGAGCAGGTAATATCTATTGGCTTGTTGCTCTCTCCACAATAATACTAAAACCACGAGGTAAGCTCATTTAATGCAAGTCTTACAGAGGAAAAGAGTTTGGAGATAATTTCCTATACTTTCTGTGGAAGAAGTAACTACACAAAGGAGGTAAGTTCTGACTCAGTGTCCCAACTGGCAGAAAGGTAGATATACCTCAGACCTTTAGCTAGCCCATGTGGCAGTCAGCATAGGCTAATCTCCTCTACAGCACAAGCTGATGCTTGCTCCATACTGGCAGAGGGTCAAGGAGGGAGCTGTAAAGAAGGAGGAAGACTCAAGAACAAGCTCGATGTTGAAGCTGGGGACAAGGCTGCTTCATTATTTCAGTTGCTTGACTTGCTCTAAACATAAGGCTAGTAGCATGCTTGCTCATCATTGATGTGGAATACCATAAAGGGCAGGGCCAAGAGTATCTACCTCTGAGAAGGCAGAAGACAGTTGTCACTGAATGAGTCAATGTCCCTTCTCCCTCAGTACAAGTAATTTGTATCAAACAGCATTAATTTCATCTCCACTCAAAAAAAAAAATATGTAAATTAGAACCTGGTCACTTGACGAGATGTGGGGAAGGGGAGAATTTTATGCTCTGTCTTACGACATGAAAAAAAAAAAATCACAGAAAGAATGAAATACATACACCTGATAGGGAGAAATGGAGAAAATAAGCTGTAACACTTGATAAAAATACTGAGGATATTCCTTTGCATGTAGTAACACATTACCAAAATCAAGCTAAACATAATATTAAACATGCTGTTGAACATCGTATTACTACTCAGCAGTTACAATACACAAAACTCAAATAAGCAGGACTCATACTATTGGGAAAATACTATGACAACAAGCAGTCATTGCTATAAACAAACAGTTTTCTTGCAAAGCATGAAGCAGTCACTCTGTGCTGTTTTCTATTCCTCTGTATAAAGGCAGTTGACCATGGAAGTTTTGGTCAAAATAGTTACATAGCTAAAATTCATATGGAACACTGTTACACAAGATAGACAACCAGTGCTGATCAGCAGTGAACTGATGGGAGAAAAATACAGGGGTGGTGGTGGATATCTTTTAACTTTTACAATAGTTTCCAGATTCCTTAGTATCCAAACAAAGGAGAATACAGTGCAGTTTTTATGGACAGCATTGTTTTTGTGTTAGTTTTTTTTTTTTAAATGATTCATATGAGCTTGTTTCAATCAGCAAATCTCCCAAATCACTGAAAACTGCATATTCATCATTTTTTATGGCCTGCATTCACTGTTAATTCCCTCTTGAAACCAAAAAGCTTGATCTCATCAGTTCTTGATCACTTTCTAAAGGAAATGCATACAGCAAAATTACTTTCCTTCAGAAAGATGCTAGCGCGTTTTTTACTGGTCCCAGAGAAATAAAAGGTTTGTTTGTTTCAACTTCTGCGAAGACTGATCCTTATAAAAGAAAAAAGTGACAACAGCATGGCCTCCCATATTATGCTGAAACTGAAGGAAATATGTCTACTTAATTTCTGAACACAAATCAAAAGCATTTCCAAAAGAAGGGACAATCAGCATCCTCAAAGACCAATTCAGAATATTACCTACAGTGCTTTTAAGGCTTCTGTTCCACAACTTTCTGGAGAAGTAGCAAAGTTATGCCATTCTTATAAAGACCTAGACTCTGGAGCTAAGAACACTCTTCTGAAAGCAGATGTCTTTGCTTTTGTTTCACCAACAGCTTGACTAGGTCCTCTACAAGCACTCATGGAACACTTAGTTCTCTTCAGATACAAGAAACTGATGTTCTGTTTTTCTACAGAAGATCCTGGAAGAGAAGCTCATATCCTCGAAGTCAGAGACTGCCAACTGATCTGGAAGCACTCAGGCCATTATAACAGGATGCCTCCCATACATTTTTCCAAATCAATCCAAATGGCACTACTGGAACTGACCCTCCAACTCAGTTGTATTTTTGTGGTGCTCTGTCTTTCCACCTGGGCAGATTCTCAACTTGTCACATCATAGGTAATATTTTCTTCATCTATATTTTCAGTCACCGCCAGAATAATCTGTTTTACCAGTTCATGAGAGGTATAAGACGCACAGTTTTCAAAATGAAACTTTACAATTGAGTATCAGTGAAAGTCCAGAAGCCACAGTATTTTCACTGAAGACACTTTCAGGAGAAGAAAGGATAGATTAGCTGCTAGAACTTCTTGATGCAACAGGTACTGGAGCAGATTTTTGCAGCCCAGTCTTTTCTGGGCTGTTTCGAAGAGGTCTTTCAGGCTTCAGGACATAAAAAACACGGTTTACATCTAAGGTGTGATCACTTCTATGTTATTCTAAAGAAGGTCCACATTAAACCCTGTTTTGTTAGGCTGATTCATCATCTTGGGCAAGGTCCAATACAACATGCAAGTTATGAGAGAGTGAAAGCGGTTAAAAATTGAATACAAAAGCAGCTTAGTCTTGACCTAACCTTAAACCTACCACTATTTGCAACCCCTGCCACCACCACCAGATTTTTACTTAAGTCAACAAAGAGTATGAAATGTGATTGAAATCTCCTGGTGGGACTGATTTACATCTCTGTCTCTGTAATACAGCTCTAAGATAATATTTCAGAAATGTTTGGTTATGGGCATTGCTTCTGGAGAGCAACCCCATGAATGCAAAAGTCATTGAAAATATGACATCTACAAAACAACAGTGAAAGATTTCTCTCTTCCTTAGCTACCTCCACATACCTGTTACAACGTGTGAAGTCATCTGACTCATTTCTGTGAACTTTGCACAAGTATAATTGATTAGAAAAGTTACAAGAGTAGTTTAAAGTTTAGAGAAGAGGCCAGAAGGAAGAATGGATTAATATATAGAATAAGGCTAAAAAACATGTTATAATGCTAAACAAATTTTCTTCACATACATTGTAACACTGACCACCTTTCATCCCAAGTTTCTGTACTCTGACTTCCTCTACACAAATATGCATTACACAATTCCCATCACTCACAAGAAACAAAAAAGCTCAGAATCAGCTTTTCCTAAGGCATACTGCCCAGTTTATACCGTTTTTTAGTGCGTTCTATGTTAACAATGAATCTTGCTGAACATACAAGAACAAGCTCTATCTTCACAATTCATCGTTAATAAAGCTTTTCAAACCTAAAGAACAAGAAACATCCACCTTCTGTCTTCTGTGGAGTCCTTGCTGTGGATCACTTTTAGTCACTCCTTGTACCTTGCCCTTCCTCAGCCAACCATCAATTCTTTCTTGGATTTTTGACCCTCCTGATAATAAGTGTTCCAGGAAGAAAATATAGTCCCTACAGTAGCAGGAAAAAACGTTCAAAGAGGAACAAGCATCAAACGACTCATTAAAGAAATAATCCTACAGACATCTGTTCACTGCTATAACTCAGCTTTCAGCCAGGAAATTAGAACCTGGAGCGAATGTCCCAACATGTTAAGAAGAAATATTCCTTATATCAAAGTACACTTCACAGTCTGTCTATAGCAATAAAGAATCCTGAGTGGTATAGCTTCAAGCAAAAAAGGGTAGTTCCAGAAGCAAGAACCTTTTCCACACAAAACCAAACAGAAATGCTTATGCTTCTACAGGCAGTGTATATACATGACTGAAGGTAAGTCTCCTCTAAAGAGAGGAGCTCTGGAGTTTTAGGCCACGTATTTTTCTATCCACACCACAGCCAACACACCTACCCTACAAGAACAGAGAGGCAGGTGGGAAGGTTAAAGCCAAAGTTCCTAAACCTACTCAGGACAACTTCACATTAATAAACAGTAAAGTACAAAATCAGCAACGAGTCACCTCCCATTCTAGTGGTATGATTTTACACTGCTTGTAAACAACACAAAAAAGACATTGCATGTTATGTGTCAGATGGCGATTTCTCTCCCTCTAACACCACACCACACCCCCCCCCCAACATTTGGTAAAGTTGACTAAATAACCCTATAAGAGAAAAGGATCTAAAAATATTCTTACGGAACTATCACACTAATGCCTAAAAATCAACACTGAGTACCAAACTGAAAAACAATTTGTATTTTAACATGACTGTACAAATGTTAACTCTGGTGGATAACTTCGGATGTGGGTGTAACCAATTCACCTATGTATCAACAACCACTTCCATCAGCCAGTAACTTTAAACTGAACTTCAACTACAGCGTGACAGTTACCAAAGAGGCCCAGTTTGGATGGTTTTGCAAAGTCTCTCTGATAAAGATTTCAGAGCTAAAGGCACCACACACACTCTGAAAAATACTCAAGTACATCCCAAGAATAAAAAGAAATGAAACTAACCTCCAGTCTACTCTAAAGAGCATTGCTCAGAAAGACTGAAAGCAAACTCCAACAATACAAACCAAACACGTTTAAAGCACCATCTACACGGAAAGCAAGAGTCCATCTCACATCACCACTTTTTCAAGACTACACTTGTATTTTGGTCATGCAAACTCCGTTCCTTTCTTCCTTCCTTTACCAAAGCCAGAGGCAGACAATCGCTAAGTTTTACTACCAAATCCAACCAAACTCAGTCACTGTGTCTCCACACAGAACAACCGTGCTTTAGAGGCCTCGAATGAATGGAGGCTTGAACAGCACAACACAAACACTGAGGGAAGGATCCGCGGATTACAAGAGATTAGGGACGCTGCAGAGGGGGTATCTGCCTCACAGCGCACCCGGGCCGAAAAAAGCCGCTCAGCTTTCCGGCAGGGAGCAACAGCCCGACTCGTAGCGCCCGAGACTCACCGCACCACACCGGGACGCCGATGGCTTCCCTGGAGGAAAAGGCCCGCCGACAGCCGGCCCCGGCCCCGCAGGCCAGCACCCGCTGGGCCGGGCCGGGCCACCGGCGGCGCGGAGCGCTCCCGGCCGGACACGTTCCCGAGAAAGGCCCAGGCCCCTGCAGAGGCCGGGCGCGGCGCGCAGACACGGCGGGCACGACGTGCCACCCAACTGGGCGCCGCCAGGCCTCAACTCCTTAACGGGGAAGGAAGTGGCGGCGGCGGCGCCTCGGGCTCAGGCCCCGGCTGGGCCGCCGGGCGCGGTGCCCGCCCGCACCGGGCACATGCGCGGCCACCGCAGACAGACCCGACACTCCCCCCCGGAGTCGCTGCCCAGCCTCACTCACCGCCGCCGCCCGCTGCTCCCAGCGCCGCTGCCGGGCCCGCTTCCGGTTCCCGGACCCGCCGCTCCCCCGGAAGCGCCGCTCCCCCGCCCGCTGCCTGCCACGTCCGCACTCCCCGCCAACCCCCGGCCGCCGCCGCGCCCCACCCTGCAGGGCCCGGATGTGGCGCAGGCGCCGTGAGCCGGGGAGCGCGCGCACCGCATCCGCCCGCAGGCACTGACGTCACTCCGGGGAGCCCTCGTGCACCGTGGCATCGCCGGGCGGCTGTCCGGAAGTGCCGGGCCGTGGCGGCGGGGGTGGCCTGGCCCGGCCCGACCCGACCTGATGCGCCGGTGAGCCCAGCCCCAGGCCGGCCGGGCACTAGCCGCCACTCCGGCAGCGGCCGTCGCCGGGGCGCTCAGGCCGGAGCCGCGCTTGCCCGGCGGGCGCCGTCCACTTCCCTTGGGCCCAGGCGAGCCCCGAGTGGGGCGGGAGGGCTCTTGTGGGGCCGCTGTGGCCGGGGAGCGGGGTGGAGAGCTGTGGGGGCCGTTTTCTGAGGTTGTACAGTCCGAGAACCAGCGTTTCACCGCAAGAGCGGCTGAGTCCTTGCATTGAGGGCACGGCTACGCTGCAGCACAGCCGCAGCCAAACTGCAGAGCCTCAGCCTGCGCCGGCCGTGGTGCTCTTGGCCATGTGTCCCACCAGCAGCCTGTGAAAGACCACGACCTAGGAGCACCCAAGGCCAGTTTTGCACCAAAATGCAATGGGGGTGCAAGAGTTGTTCACTACCTAGTAATGTTCTGTTGGTGCGCCCACCAGCACCGTGCAGTGGCACTGGATGAATGGTGTTACAATACTGGCAATCGAGTCATCAGTTGAGCAATGGTGTCACAGCAAAACTGCATCCTTTGAATGTTATGGTACAAGGGTATAACAG
The DNA here is from genome assembly GCF_030936135.1 of Gavia stellata. NCBI lineage: Eukaryota > Metazoa > Chordata > Aves > Gaviiformes > Gaviidae > Gavia > Gavia stellata. Next base: position 17,898,400 of record NC_082602.1, read on the forward strand.
AGATCATTAAGATACTTGTTAGTCACCGAGAGCTGAGGACATGCAGAATAAGGAAGAGATAAGTTTGTCCTCAGGATCTTAACAGAATATTACGTTTTAAGCCCTGTAGCAAAAGCGGGAACATGAATTTTATTTCTCCTGTAACTCCAAGGGATCAAGGTGGCTTGGGATTACCAGGAGGTCTTGTCTGCCATGGTCGTAAAGAGAAGACAGTGAAGGACCCAGGTGCAAAACTGTTCTTTTGGCCATGGGGGAGTCTATGTATGTGGTGCCCTGCAGAGAACTGTTTGAATCCCATTTGTGTAGCTAATCCTGGCTATTCTGGTTCCCAGTGTCTAATATTAGGACTGGCTGTAGGGAATGTCAGGGAGCAGCAAGCTGCAGAGGGAGCACATTACATCTATAGCCTGCTTGTGGTTTTCGGGGCAGACAAGTAGTGCTACTGCGTAGTAACACTAGCTGCACAGAGAAAACACAGGTGGAAAGCACACCAGTTGCAAGCTGGTTTTGTTCAATTTCTCAGGGTCAGGTGTTATCAGCTGATCTTGTACAAGTTCGTGCCTCTGTCATGTCCTTGCCTCAAGCTCATACTAATGAGTTCTGAGTGTTGGGTGATTCTAGGATTTGCATTTGGCATGGGAAATGGAAATAAAATTTTTACGTAAATGCTTCCAGCTTTAAGAGTGTCAGACAAAGCTCTGGAGAGACAGGAGGTGTGCTATTTTCAGCCATGCTCCGGTGAGAGATCCATGGTGTATGTGGGGGGGCACAGAGGGTGAGATTGACATGACACGTGTGTAAGACAACTCTGGCCCCTTACCAAGAGCAGAATCAAATGTCTAATCATAGGCAGAGCAGCAGCTGAGAGTCCAGAAGAGGAGGGAAGGCTGGGCTTGACAGTCTCAACTCTCTTCTTGTGTGTGTGTGTGAACTTGAAGGAGAAAGTGAGCAGAGGGCCTTTTGGGGGACCGGAGAATCGTGGTGTGAATTGTGAAGATGGGAGTAGAAGATACCACCCGTTAAGAACTGGAGTCTGTTTTGATGTTGGGAAGACAAAACATCCAAAGCGCAGAAATCATGGGAGCTGAAGAAGAAATGCTCATCACTCTGTCTGGAGGTGCCCCCTGGGGCTTCCGACTGCAAGGGGGTTCAGAGCAGAAAAGACCCCTTCAAGTGTCAAAGGTAGGACCTTGAGATGTCAGCTGTGAGGGCAGAGTTGTTCCGCTGAGCTCAGATATCCCTGCTGAGTGGAGCATCTTTCACTACTGTTAAGGAATGCAGGATCTCCTTATTGTGGCAGCAGATCTTAGAAGGAAAACTTAAAACTTGGGTGGAATGATCAAGCAGGGTCTGGGGTGGGGTATGGGTCCTGAAATACATGCTGCTGAGGTAGAGACAAGTGTCAGGTGAAGAGCTGCTTCAGTGCAGGTCTGTACAGCTCAGACACTTTATAATCTGTACAGCTCTACCCAGTTGTCAGCAGAGATACGACGATAGTGACGGTGCAGGAAAAAGGGCTCAAATATGGAAGCCTCAGTACTTGTGTAAGACATCCAACTAAAGAAAATATAATTTAAATCGAAGCAACAAAAGCCGTATTTGTAATTCAATTCAGCTGTCCCTAACACTTCATTACTATATTCCAGCTTTCAAAATAGATGCACATTTCTTAGGGTCTGCTCTGTTGGTGAAACTTTCTCAATACTGCCCGAAGTGAGTATTTTTGATGCTCTAAGCAGCAAATATTGGTTCCATTTCAAGAATTAAAGAAAAGCAGTGGTTTGTATGGGAGATGAGATAATAAAAAAGGAATAAACATGAACTTGGAGTTGCACTACTTTTGATAAACAGCTGTTACTGTTCTCTTTCCATAAAGACTACTGAGTAGCTTAAAAACTAGGAAAAAAAGTCCTCTGTTTATTAAGCTCATAACAGCTGCATTAGCCTTGACACAATGATACCTCAGGATGTCTCACTGGAAGGCACCTGGCAGCAGCAATGAAAAAATGCTAAGCCCAGCTCCTTCTGTTACCTTAAGTAGACTGCCTCTGACAGAGAATTTTAAAATTAAATGTTCTGTGTCATTTGGCTCACCCCAGGTCAAGGAGTGCTTGTCTGTAACTTCTGCCAAATGGTTTGGAATCCCATAGCTTGGCCCTGAAGTGGATGTTTCTTACATAGAGAAAGATGATTTTTCTCCAGGAAAAGAACTTCTGCGCATACTCGTAGAGCTTCGGGTGCTGAAGAGAAAGAATCAATATCCTTGAAACAGGTATCTGGTATCAGTGGTTGTTAGGAAAATGGGATTTTCAGTGGCCACATAAACTTCGTAGGGGCTAGCATTATTTTGACTCTAGTTTTTCCCCCAATAGATAAGAAACAGGGACTGAAGAGGCAGGAGATACTGAGTGTCTTATAAAGATTACTCAGGATTGAATAAAGGCAGGAACTAGCCATTACCCAGGCTAAGTTGCGCCCTAAGGTGAATGGAATATTGCTCAAGGATTAGTAGCACTTCCAGAAAGGTATTAACTAGAAGTAGCTCTCACCCAGAACTGGGTGTCATACCTTAAGTCTAACAATACAAATACATAGACATATTTTACAATACCTGGGTATTGCACAGAAAAATAATTATGGAAAATATAATTGATACAAATCCATCTGAGGCTCAAAGTATACATCATCCTTCAAGCAGGACTTTGATTTTATAATTATCATTTTGGGCTATTATTGTCCAGAATTTAATGGCATCCAGGTGACCACCAATACTCACTGTCTTAAAGGAAACACTGTTTAAAGAGTCTCCAAAGAAAGGGTTTCTGAATCCTTACTGGGAACCCAGTAAGATCATATCTGAATGTAAACTATTTCGAAGAGAATAAACCCCCAGGACTCATGGGGTAACCTAATTGTCCTCCTCTTACCATGCAGAGAGTAGAAGTTTTAATCTCAGTTTTTGGCTCTTTGAGTTGAAAGATCAACTTTTCATTCTTCTGCAGTTAGGATTCTGCTATTGACCCCAGCTGGATGAAGTCTGGGCCAAAATGCTGCCTGCAAAGCATATTCTCCATTTTAGGAGCCAAAGATGGGAACAGTCCCATTGCTAAAGAAGCCTGACCAGGCATTGTGGCTGTATGATACCACATAGAGAAACAGGGCAGTATTGCATATTACTTTATTGGTTTGTTAGAGCTGGGACTCGTGGCTGAGCAAGTCGCTCTGTTCGGCCTCCATCCAGATCAGTGCCATTGGGCAGCACTGGGAAGTGTGGCCAGAGGGAGGTATCACTGAGATTGAGCCTGCCTAGCAGAGGTAAGCTCAAATAACAGCACAATGTTCATTAGTATGGTGAAGAACATGTTGTGCGTGTATGGAAAGACAGATTAGATAAACGAGAGGGACTATTAGTAAGCTGATTGCTGTCAAAGAAAGGACTCTTGGGGAGAAAAAGAAGTGTTCCTATGAGACTAGGAAAACTTTGGCTTAGCAGTACAGAAATATTAGCACTTTGGTTCTTACAGCAAAACCTGTTTGGACAGAATGGAGAAGGACAGAACAGGAACATGGATGAATCTGCAGAAAATGTAATAGGAGATACAGGCATGAATATCCGATAGGTGCCAGGAGATACTTGAGTGGATACAGTTGGTGTCTCAGGGGATTCCAGTGCTGTCATTTTAGGCAATTTCAACTTCTAGACTAGAAAAGTCATAGTAGTAACACTAAGGAAAGATGCTTACCCTTGGATGTGGAGTCAAATTGTTTCTGTATAGCTTTCTGGATGAAAAAGAGCAATAAAAAGTTAATTTGGGCCTAGTAAGTGGAAAGGAATTAAGTATGACAAGTAAGTTACATATAAATGATATACATTGTAGTTACGTAGAGATGCTGGAATTGCTAGACCAGACTAGGTTAATGGTTACTCCATCTCCTGCTTCCTGTTTCCTTTGTGTTTCCTGCAAGTGTTTCAGAGGAAGTTGTAAACTTCACCAATGCATCTAATTTTCTAGTAATGCAATGCTGAGGGAAATTCTTTCACCCCAGTTGATTATCGGCATGCCCTATGAAGTACACAAGAATTGACAGACCTGGTGTTTTACTCTACACATAAGCAGGTAATTATTTGTGAACAGCTAGTGCTTTACTTGTCTGACTAAATCTTATATGGTTTCTGAATGAAGATTTGATAGCATCAAGCAGCCAAGCATTCCAAAGACTAAGTGTTGCACAAAGTAGGATTTCCTGTCTGAGTGGCTCTTGTTGTATTACAAAACCCTGCATAATTCATCGTCTTACATGATCAATTTACAGGGTCACAGGTCTTCTTGCCTTTCTTCTTTCTAAAGTTTACATCATCATCATCTTTTTATTGTTTCTCTATATTGTGATAAAATCAATCACTAATTGCTGTTCTTGGTATCTTTTTTTTTCTGAAAGTTCTTTGGGTCTGCTGTATGCTTTCTTTTTTCTTGGGTTTTTTTTTGAGAAAAGATGGTATTTAGTGACATTAGAAAGTTTTCAGCATTATTCTGTATACTTTTCAAATACATTGGTGGGCCTCTACTTGACTGTTTGGTCATAAGCTGTTCACAATGATGGCTTAAATTATTGCCTTTTTTCAAGTTGCAGCTAACTCAGAATGTACAGTGAGCATATATGCATTTTAAACTGTCCTTTCTAGTGCAAAGTGTTCAACTGGCCACAACTAAATAAGTAAATGAATATGTTGGAAGTGGGGTGTGAACCCATTTTTCTACAGACTGAAAGGATGCATAGGTGTAGTTTAAACCATTTGACCAAGCAAGGGATCAATTCTAAACCTCAGTCCAGCCAACACAAAGGGGTAGAAAAGCATCTGGATCTTCACATGCTGGATCCAGCTGCCACAGAGCTTCTGTGCCATCTGACGCCCTGTGGGTTTTGGGTTCAGGGACACGCCTAGAGCAAGATGCTGGAATGATATACCTTGTGGACAGCCTCTCGGATCATACATAACTAGCCTTATGTTTAAGTAACCTTACGGCGCCAAACCAGCTCTGCCTGCATCAGGATCAGGGAAACACACATTGCTTCTTCCAGCAGTGCCCAATGGATATTGAGGCAAAAGCTCAAATAACATAAGCAAGACTGAAATGCTAGTATTAACACCAACTGACTATATGGTTCCAGGTCTGTAACTGCAAATATCTATTCCTTTCATCTTAAACTTGCCTACAAGAGCACATACTGACTATTTGGTTCCACCCAAACAATCATTTGCAGTGTCTTGGTGCTAAAAATGCTACGTGTATATGAAGGATACCATACTGATGAGTATATGAAAGGGGTACCATAACAATCCAGTCTCATAAAAACAGATACTGTAAGAGTGGAGGGTGAGACAAAAGAAGAAGCGAAAGAAAATTTATTAGTGTCTGGAGAGCCCTCAGTGAGAAAGAATAGATGATTTTTAAATTAGGGCTGTATTAAAATATCAGCTCAGTAATGAGTAAGCTGAAAGAACAGCAGACATTGATATGCTCAGCAGGCAGATATACAGCAGGATCAAACATCAACAGCGGACATGAATAATTCTGCAGAAATTAGGAAGGATTGGAATATGGGGAACTAGAGAAAAAAATAAAGGGGAAAATAAAGAGTAAAGAACCTAAAAAGGAATGGAAAATCTCCATTTTGTTCTTAGTTACAGCAATGTCATTTTAAGTGAAATTAATCAAACTACTGTGCATTCATATTTGGCTTATTGTGATTCCTAATTAATCTTTTAACTCTTACCCAGTGAAGCAGATAAAATATAGCGGGATTTTACACTACCCTTTACCAAAATAAAGCTGATTTGGTAAAACTCCGTAGCTATGGCGCACATGGCACCACAACACAACAAATCTTTGGCCAGTAACAGTCGTCAGGAAAGAAAGAAAACAAGCACAAAAGCAAGAAACAAAAAGGATCCATAGATGGCAAGGTTTTTATTTTAGAAAGGCTGAGGGAAAAGTATGTGGTCCTGACATGTACAGCATTCCTTGCAGGGAGAAGCTATAAATGATGAGAAGGTTCACCCATTCTGAAAAGAGAGTAAGGGAGAACAATACCATCAGGTTCCTGGAGGATTTCTTTGCAATAAGGATAGGTGCATCAAATGCACTTGAGACTAAACAAATAAAATAGCTAGTCTCAGAAAAGTCGTAAGATAGGAGGTAAGCATTAAGCCCGTAATGAAGCAAAGCAGAAACATAATATGGAACTATATCAGGGAAATAATTTTTACGAAGATGAACAGGGCAGCTTTAAGATGGTGCAAGTGCATGCAAAGGCTGCCTTTAGGGATCCTGCTACAAAGCAAGATTTATTCCATGAGAGGAAAACGCAGTTACTTACTATACAAAGCAAGGAAGGCACTTGTACCTCCAGCATAGTCTGGTGCACAAGTAATACTGAAGAAATAAGTGGAAACTGGAGGCTTTCCAGCTGGTACTGATAGTAGAGGAGAAAGACCTGGGCGTATTAGTGCATCACAAGAGGATAATGAGCCAGTAAAATGATGCATCTCTCAAAAAAAGGCAAACATAAGCAAATAAGTCTTGGGTAGCCATATCTAACTGAGATAGGAAGGCATTGATGTTACTGTCTAATACACAATTAGAATTTACTGGAAGTATCATCACACCTATGGAGCCAGTCACTTTCAAGAAAAATTAATTTAAGGTACAGCAGCTATAGAAAAGGAGGGGAGGAGAGAAGGCTTCTTTCACCTAGCAAAAGGTTGAAAGATATGATTACTGTCTACAAATAGATGTTGGGTAAATACCAGCAGCACTGTTCAAATATAGGATAGCATGTCACCCGTCAAATGTGCGCAAAACAGCTAACCAGGGAGTTTCAGCAACAACTGTCCAATCTAGAAAAAGAACTGAAAACCTTTTACAATCAGTTTATGAACTGGAGTAAACAATATGGCATCTGAAGTAACGGGGGATTGGTCCTGATAACTCAAGAGGCTCCTTTCAGTTCCCTGTTCTGTACAAATACTTTGCAGCAATGGAGTGAATTGTTTGGGGAATCAGTGACACGGGATTGTATAGCTTCTAAAACCAAGAATTGTTTTGTCGTTTAAGAGCAGTTCATCACAACCTCCTTTTTACCTCTTTCTCACATATCCCCACTTTCTCCTGGATGTTTCTGTGCTGGCAATTCAGTTTCTACTGTCTCCTCTGCCAGACATTCTTGCTGCCTGTATGCCGTGCCGCTGGTCCCTGTGACCCATGGCCTGGCTGCTCTGTCCCGTTCACCTTTGCTCATGTGACATTATTACTGCTGGAGGTGCCAGCTCTAACCCAACTAGGTCTGATGGCTTCCAGATTTGCAAGCACCTTCTCTTCCTCTCCCCCTTTCAGTGGGCAGGCTGTTTATCTGTTTTCACAGATGTTTACTGTCACACCTAAAAAAGCACTGCTGGCAGCCTAGTCTATAGCAGTCACTAATGCTGGTTTTGGAGGGCCGAATATGTCTGCCAGCACTGTGGAAGGAGTGCCTCAAGCAGCTTTGGGAGTGCTCCTGGACATGTTTTATGGCCTGTCAGCACTTAGGCAGGTGCCACCCTTGGCTGCCAGTGAGGGAGTGCAGGCTGCGGCGCCGGTGGAACCTTCCAAGAAGCAGCTGGGCCCGGCAGTCACCGTGTGCTGGGAGAATGTGGGGGGCTCCAGGGCTGCTGCTCGGCTGAGAAGCTGCAAGCTCTGCACAGCGCTGGGACAGCAGTGAGCAAGGGGCAGAGCTTGGAAGGGGATCTCTGCCCTTCCTTCCCAGCAGAGATGGGGAATAGGACCTCCAGGACAATGATAAGAAGGTGGCCTAAACAGAAAACCATATTGTCACAGTTGTCACTGATTGTATCAGCTGATGATCTGGTTCACAATTCCTTGTGCGTCACTGGGGCTTGGAGCTACCTGCAAGGGAAGTAGCTTTACACAGGAACTCCCTCCCGAAACAAGTACATCGAGTAGACTGTGTGGATGGACTGGATCAGTGGCTATGCCATTCCCTCTAACTATTAGAATTTTGATTTATAGTCTATGTTTACTCTCAGGTAATTTTTAACCATTTGTTAAACTACTCCTTTCTCACTGCCCAAACAACTTCACTCTGTTTATTCTTTTTTTCAATTCCTACCTTCCTTCCAAAGGACGTGTGGCAATCATGCCTATGACAAAGTGTGATGTCGGCTCCTGGTCTTTCACACATTACTGTCCTGAATGGTTTCTCCTCTGCTGTGTGACCACAGCTCTGCTGCCCCATGCTTTTTGCTTCCACAAGTTGTCTAAAACTTCTGTTTGAAGGACAGTGCTAGAAAAGCTATCCCTCTCCTCTTTGCAGAAGTGAAGAGGTTGGGCAGTTTTGTCTTTACGTCCTATTTGCCCATTAGCAGGCAGGCATCCTGGAAGAATCTCTTGACAGATGGCTATCAGCAGTTGTGGTGAAACCACACAAACTACATCTATACCTGGTACATTAAATGTACCTGGGACCACTCTCTGGCACTGATGCCAGCGGCTACAGAGTGGAACGAAGCCCAGCAGTTAACCTTCACTATTCTCCTTTTCTATTCTCCCAAACAAGATGGCTGCATGCAAGCTGCCCACAGGCAGTGGCTCTGGGAATGGCCTGTTCTAGCTCTCAAATTTTGCCTGGGAATTGTTGTGGAGAGCATTAGCTGACCTGAGCCAAAGATGTGCCAAGGATCAATTCAACAGTTTAATGCTACAGGCAATTGTGGTCCAGAGCCCACGTTCATTTGCTGGCGTTATTCAACCTGCTACTTGCTACTTGCTAGAACTACTGAATACATCTGTGAAGGCTGAGCCTGCCATTTCCTGTATGTTCATACCTGCAAGATGCCTACAAAGATGCTGCAAGGCACAGGAAGGTCTCTGTACCAAAGTTCCCCTGGAATCCTTCAGCTGAATGGGGTACTTGTCTAGTGGCTGATCCTATCTTTGCTGCTGCAGAACAATGGTGCTTATCCTCCCCAGACCATTGCTGAGAAGTTCCCTTAGGATTAATGAGTGCTGTGTTTTGGTACAGTAACCCACACTTGCAAATATGATGAATGCTGTGTACAATAACTTTTTGCAAACATGAGTGGTTTTTTGTCTTGGATCATATCCTCATTCTATCAAAATAATAGTAGGTAATGTCTCCTTCTAGTTTGCCTTCTCTCAGCATAAATACTGTGGAGGCATATTATACTTAGGACTGCTGCTGTTTAACAATTGGTAGCAGCTGAAAAGCGTCCTCTGTTCTGAGTAAGGATTTTGTTCAGAGCTTGCATATCCTCGCTGCCCTTTAGAGCACAGTACCAGCATGTAGTGCTAAGGCTGAGAACACCTTGTTCTGGAGGACTGAAGCCATGTCTCTGGATAACTCTGCCCTGTGTTCAAGGCTCTCTCAATCCTTCTGTCCCAGTTCAGTGCCTGTCTCTGTAAAGAGACCTTTTGGTGACTGCGTTTGCTTATGAGCTCTAATTCCCTTAGACTTTGATCCTAAAATCTTTTATGTCAAAAGGAACAAGGCTGAGCCTCTAGAAAAGGACCTACATGTGACATATGTAACCATATTTCTTCTGAACACTCAATTCCTTTTGCCCCAGCAGCTAGATGTGGGCACTAGGACTCTTGCATTTTGACAAACATATCATAGAATCATAGAATTATTTAGGTTGGAAAAGACTCTGAATCCCTGCTTCATATAAAAACCCCTTGATATCCTGCTGTTTACTCTGTTGAGAGTAAAATACTTATCAAGTACTTTTAGTATCTATTCTAGTATATATGGCATTATTCCTTGTCATTGGTATTACATTTCACTTGCTTTTCAGCTAATCTCCCATCAAGTAACAAAAGTCCATGGAGATAAAGCCTCTTTTTATCTACCTGAAGCCAACTCTGGCTAGATACTTGTTCCCATCAACAATCCCCGTGCTGAACTTTTTGCTTAGACAAAGAAGGTGGATTGTTTGGGGTTGTTTTTATCTTCCCCTCCTTGTATTATCTTCCCCTCCTTGTATTATCTTCCTGCCCCTTATATTATCATGGCAAAATGCTCTTTTTAAGGCAGTTGGTTTCAACAGAGAGAGAAAACTAACAATCCCTGATTGCTTGCATTTGTTTCTACCCCTGGTACAAATCAGAATTAAGTCTAATGTACCAAAGAAGTTGTTCTCTCTTTCCCACACTGGGATAGCAATATGCCCCTCACCAGTACACTCTAGGTGGTAACATATTACAGTAGTCTTGTATGCACTTAATCAATTGGCCAGCACCAGCATTCTTTGCCACTACCAAATTTCATCTCTAAAGCCCTTGCCCAGAAGCCACCCAAGTCTGTCCTGCTACTCAAGATACCTTCCTTCACCACCCTCCCTGCTGTGTTCAGCCCAGAAAGTGTGTGTTCTCTCCCTTCTTTCTCTGTATAAAGACTCCCTTATTAAGCTTCACTGCAGATGACCTGTAAAGTAGGTCTGCAGAGACACTGGACCTACTTTACCAAGAAGCAAGTCATCCAGTGTCACCTCTTAGACAGGAATACAGTGCTTGGTCAGGAGGTTGTTGGAACTAAATAGAGAAGTGTAATTGTAATGGTTAGTGTAATTATAATGGATTAAATAGTCTCCTGTAAAATAGCTTCCTATAAAAACATGGCATTGCCATGAAGATGGGATGTTATTCACATACTTAATAGACAAGGCATAGAAAAAGCATCTTACCGTATCTCTGTGTGAACACACAGGTGGGCAGATGAGACAAAGAAAATCTAAGAGCCAGAGCAAAAGACTGTTGAAAAACTTCCTGATTTCCAGGCTCCTGTCACTGATGGCTCACAGTCTGAGTGTTTTCTCCAAGGTCACATAAAAAGTCATCCAGGTCTTCTGAATCCCACTCTCATGCTTTAGCCACAGGGGGTATCCTTCCTTGCACAAGTAAAGATCAGGCCCTGGCCTTGGAGGAAAACAAAACTGTTCCAGTAACCAAAATTATATTAACACAAATGTTCAGAAAGAAGAAAGATGGAGGATGTTTGTTTCTGCTCTTGCATCTAGCAACTACTGCATTTGTGGTTCGGCTGAGCAGGAAGTTCTGGGAGGAGCAGACCCAAGTGCTTGTTGGCTCCTGGCTGAATTAATTCCCTTTTGGTAATGCTTTATACTACAACAAGGTAGTTCTTACCTCTCCATGGGAACCCTGTGACAGGACTACATTTCACGTAAGGCTGGGAATGAAATTTAAACACTGCCAGGTTGCCATGGAGTGTTGGACCCCATGGCATTGTAGCTGCTGAGGGTAGGGGGGCAGCTGTGTGATGAGAGATGCAATCAGAGAGTGGAAGGGGCACTGGATGGTAAGATGAATGGTATTTAGTATATAGCTCTGACTTGGCTTGAGTTTGCTAGGTTGCTGCTGGAAAGATTTTAGACGATTAGGGGAAGACTGATAACATAACTTGTCTTCCCATCTTATAGATTGAGCTCTCCTGATGAGACTAAGTGGGAGGTGCCTTGGGGAGGCGAGGGGGAAGATGGCATGAACCTGTTACAGTTTATTCCTGAAAGGCACTGCAAACCTCTTCCACAGCATATTTCCTTTCTTATGAAGAAGTGGCGCTGGCCAGCATGGAGGGTGGTTGCAAAGTTTCAAGACAGGTTCCCTGGGCTGTACTCAGGCAAGATGTGAAGCCACTGAGTTACTATCAGGATTACTCTATTCTTAGCATCCCAGTGTGTGTTCACCCCCCACATGCCACTATCTAAATATAGTCCTTACTGAAGGACAGATGCTGCCAAGTAGCATCTGACCCCCTCCTCTCTTGCATTCTGTTCCCAAAAGCTAGGCCGACTTCCCCTGAGACACGTCCAATAATCAGCATGTCCTTTTGTCTCTCCAGGGCTGTACAAGGAAACTTCTGTTAAAGCTTGATCCTAGACCTGGCCTTCCTGGCCTCTCCTAGCATTGGCCTTCCCTTCAACACCTTTTCTTCTTGCTTTCCTCCTCATTTGTTGCCTTCACCCTTTTCCTTTTTTCCCCTCAGCTGCTTCTGTCCTTTCCCTCCTGTCTGTTTCAATATGATCAATGAGAGGAAGAGGGCAAAGTAATGAAGGAAAACATGCACATGTATGTGCATGTGCCTAGGTGCTGCAGACACCCAAACCTCTCTGACAAGAGCTCTTTTGTCACAACACAAGTCCTGCTGAGAGGAAGTGAGATGGACAATATTTTGAGTAAATGTGTTTCATTACTCTATACTTCCAGTTTTCCACACTGATTTGTATTTCTAGTAGCGTAAATCAGTAAGGCCCTGAAATTGTGATTCCCTAAACCCAGCTGAAATCTAAACAGGGCATTTCTCCCATGTGAGCCAAGGTGTGCCATGGGGGAGTGTGTCCACTGAGGCATGGAGTGGTAACAGGCAGTTAGTTACAAGAGGCTCAGAGAATTCGTAGGGTTCCCCCGCCAAACGGAGAGGTCAATCCCCGCAGTATGTGCTAGGAGGTTGGACAGTGCAATCCCCCAGGGCCAGGTCTGGGGCTACCCCTGACCACTTGTCAGAGTCTCTCAGTGCTGCCTCTCGCTTGCACAAGAAAGCTCTCCACGGATCTGCTACAGGAAGCAGAGAGGACATCTCTTCAAAATGCCGCTTTTCCCATCCTTCCCATCTCTTTAGCACAGCTGCTGGGTGATACCTTCCAACCTGTCTGCAGCCTAAGCAGAAGCTCCTTGTGATGCTTCATGTGGCTCGCTGGGTGCCCAGGAGAGGGCATCTTTTGGACATGGGGAGCACGTGGCTGAGCCTGAGGGCAGCCTGACCTTCAGGGTGGGCAGCGAGCCTGGCCGTTGGACTGGGCAGCCACCCTGGCCTGGGGCCCCAAAGGCTCAGTGCTGCCCTCGCTGTGAGCGAGATGTGCAGGTTATGGGTTGTCATTAAAGGTCTCCACAGCACCGTGCTGGCAGTCATATAAAAACTGGCAGACTTGCGCTGGTCTCTGTCCAGAGGCTCTCCAGCCTCCGGCACACTGCACCCTGCTGACATGGTTGTGGATTAAGTCCTGTCCTTTCTGTATGACTGCTTTCTTCCTTCCCTCCTTGCAGAATCCTCTTCTGCCTTTAACCCCTTTGCTTTCCTCCCTGGCAAATGCAGTGGGGTAGGGTTTGTCATTAAAACGAAGCTGTTTATAGTTTGTTTCCTTCCGCCCCTGGGAAGCAGATTCATGAACTTCCAGGGAGGGATTTATAAACCTGTGGGACACTGACAGCCAGGAACATTTACGTGCTATTTTCAGACTCTGTAGGTCTCTTCCTGTGCTGGAAGAGACCTGGTCCTGTTTTCCCAAGGAGGAATGGAGACAGGGAGGAGTCCTCTCCTGGATTGTAGAGCCAGTTTGCAGGCTCCCACAACAGCACTGAAGTAACTAGGGTTACTTTAGTGCATGGCCCTTCTGCCACGCTGGTAAAATCTGAGCACGGACCAAGCCAAAGCCAGCTTCTTTACTAACCACAAAAGAAATGCATCGTGTGCTCACATTGCTCAGCCTGTGTGGAGCAGCTTGCGTCCCACCAGCCTACTCTGATCTAAAGGTGCCTGAAGGAGCAGCAGGCAGTGTTGTGAGCGCAGCCTGACTCTCCCTGCCGGGGAATCCCAAACACTTGCCTGCGAAGTCCTGCAGTACTGTGGGACCAGAGGATTGCAGGAAGCTTACTGGCTCTGCTCTGGGTGGTCACCAGCCCACATCCAGTTGGTTTCAGTGAGCATGGAGGAGTACGATGTGATGCAAGGAATGCTCTGAGCACCTGCTGACAGCCTTTAACCCCCAGTCCCCTCGCTCCATAACTGGGAGAGATACTCAGCAAGTGTGTTCCCATCCAGTGCTGAGCACCAAGCACTTGGCTATGGAGCAGCAGTTGGCCTTTTGGGGAATATGAGAAGGAGACCCTCCTTCTAACCTCTCTTCAGCTTCCTAACTCTCCGCATTAGCTGCTGTGTCGGTAGGCAGCACTGGAAAATGCATCTATCTCTTCTCAGTTAAGAGCTGCACCTTGAGGGAGTATCAAGAAGCAGCATTTATACTGTAACAGCAGAAAAATGGTTCTTCAGCAGTAGTTCATTACTGACTCACATGTTCTCATTCCAGGCTTATATTAATAATGAGGGAGATAAAGGACTAAGATGAAAGAGGCTGATGGATGTGGCAGCTGGGATGAGCCAGTCCCTATTTTAAGCATGCAGGCAAAATTTGGGGTCAAGCTAGAGAGGCTACAGAGTGATAAAGTGCCAGTGAACACACAAACAACTCGGAGCATAGCCCTTCTCTTTCTATCTTCTTCCCCAACACTTCTCAGTCCTGCTGACAGGCTGACCTGGGAGGAGTGCTGCTCTTGCCTGCTCAACACAAGCCAGCAGGGCTGAGCCCTGGGTGTGCGCACACCCCATGGGTGCAGAGGGCCTGGGCCCCGAGAGCAGCCAGCCAGCCATACCACTGGACCTCCTCAAGGCTCCAGCTCTCTCCTTTCCTGCTCCCCTCCTGCCCCTACAAGAACAATGACAGGACAGCAATCCTCTCACATCCACTTCTCTTTCCCGGGGCTGCCATGGGAGCAAAGTAGCTTGTGCGATTTTATAGCTGAGTCTGGTTGCTCGAGCAGCAAGCCTATAAGATACAGGAGAAGGTGCCCTGCTGTGTATTACCTCTCTGCAGGGATCTGCCACAGTTCGTTCACTGCACCCTCTGTTAAACAGCTCTGCACTAATTTGTCTGTCATGTAACTGGAAGATCTGAAGAAATATTCTAGAAGCATCTACAAATCCAGTGTATTACTACCTTGGACCTGATTTGCCCCAACTCAGTGTTTTTGCCTGGCTATTCTTTTATGTGCAAAATGAGTGCATTATGGGTGCCAAGCTGTCCTACAAGTCTATCCCATTGCTTACCTATATGGGAAAGGTCTGTGGTTTTGGGCTGAGTGGACATTTGGTTTGCTTGCTTGCCCTAACAGAAACACTAGGCTGGGTTGGGGGTTTCAGTAAGAAGTTTAACTGATGGATGATGGAACAAAAGGCAGAGAAAACACTTGGCATAAGATGGTCATGAGAGACCGGATCTAGGAACTAGCCTGGAACTAGAGACCCAGACTCCATTCTCAGATACAGCAATGCATATCCTGCATAGCTCCTGTTAAGGCTAAATATTTACTGCAAGTTTACACTTGTGTAACAGGACACCATATGGCCTGATGCAGATGTCCAGAAATACACTGGCCAAAGCCAATCGAGCAGGAATGCTTGACAGCAGGAAGTGCCTCAGAGCCACCATCTCTTCCTGATGTCAGCTTCCCCGAGGATGGTACCTGCAGGGGCTCTGTGTGAGTGTCAGGGATCATACCAAGGAGGCAAAGTAGGGGCGTACAGAAAGACACACAGCCATATACAGGGATAGTCTGGAAAGAGTTCCTGTTCCCTTTCTGAAACACAGACTCACTAAGCAACTTAGGGAACGAGAGGAGAAGAGCATGTAGGTGCTTTTGAGTCTTTCATCTGCCCTGAAGGACTCGAATTGGGCTGGTCATCAGGTCAGGACTATGCTCAGCAGAGTGACTCTTGGAATTAACAGGAATACAGAGACCGAAAAGCACAGCCAGGGCTCACCCAAGAGGACTGGTCCTCTACTCTGGCAGCACAGTAGTCTTAGGCATTATTTTATTCTGTCAGGGATCGGAGTGATGGAAGGGCCAGCAGTAGCAAGCAACTGAACTAAGTAGCTGCTGTTCTTCCCTTCATCCCTATCCTCTCTCTTCTGCTTTTCCAGATCCGAAAGAGAAGCAAAGCATGCCGCGGAGGCCTGTGGGAAAATGATGTGCTAGTATCTATCAACGGGAAGTCATGTGCTGGCCTCTCCCATGCTACTGCCATGCAGATCATTGACTCCTCCAATGGCATGCTCAACATCCGTGTGAAAAGGTAACCTGCTCCCAAGCACCGGTGCTGTGAAAGTGCAGGCAGCAGGGCAGCTTCATCCAGCACAGCAGCTATCCACACTTAGCAGAAAGAAGGCAGGCAGGAAGCCTTTGGTTTCTCCATACTGCAGGGTGTACTAGGAGGACTCCCCCATTGCTAACATGTGGCTATCCAAAAGTTTTGCACTGTCTGTGCTGCTCTCCAGAGTGCCTGGCCCTGGGGCTGAACTGACCCCAGACCTCCTTGCCCCTGCTCCTCAGGCTGGAGGGAAATGTCTGCAGTGTGAGGGCTGTGCTGCAAAGAATGAGCAATTTAGGCTCCAAGCAAGCATATGCCATAGGGCAGTTCATCTCAGCAATTACCAGAGACTCTAGTTCATTCTGGATAAATAACTGTTCTGTAGAAATGGATTTGACTACACATTGAATAATTGAGCCAAGGCAAGATTACCCAAGTATTTACTACAGCAGGCCATTGCGGTCTGATAGGGTGTGAACTGACTTCCACAGAGGTGTGTAGCTGAGTCCCTTTTTGCAGGAAGAAATATCTCTGGCAAAGTCTCTAGTCCAGCAGAATATTGGAGACCAGGCTCAAATTTAAGCATGAAAATGGTCCCAGTAATGTCCCTGGTTCTACCTGCGCTAAAGCTAACCCAGTGCCTCAGTGCATGCTGGATGAGGCCCAAGCTGTAAATGAATCATATAAAGATGAAGGCAGCAAAGCTGTGTGAGGTCCCAGCTAGTCCACACTACTGCCAAAACAGAAGTCACCCTCAGGAAATAAGGCCCTGGTGAAGGGGGCTGGGAGATGTGATTTTTACATCCCTGAAAAGACAGAGCACTGTGAGCAGTGGGGAGGGAAAGCAACGCTGGTTGCTGGCATCTGTAAAGCAGAGGCAGAGGTGGGCAGTGCTCAGAGGAGGAAAGCCTCAGCATGTAGGATCTTCCCCTTGGCTTCAGGGAAAGAGCCGGTGCCTTCTGATGTGCTCACCCCATAGTCTAGCTGTGATTAAGTGGGATGAGTGAGCCCTGCACAAGGTGTCCAGAATAGCTCCTGGTCCCTTGCCAAGGCCTTATCTCACCCCACCGGAGCCTATCTGCAGCCAACAGGTGCCTTGGCAAATTCCAATGGCCCAAAATCAGCACACTTTGAATTAGCAAAGTGACAAAGGCAGGCTTCTCGCAGCCCTCTGGGAGCCAACATCAGATGGTTTGGAAATAACGTAACCAGTTGGCTTCATCTTGGGGTACTGGAGAATTCATCAAATATTGCTTTCTGGTCATGTCTCTATTCTGACTTCAAATTCATATTCCCAGAGAAAACACTCATCAGTCCCATTCAGAAAGGAAAGGTAGCTGGATGACTCTGGAGTATGCAAGGTCATATGTGTATGTTTGTCAGTGTGGGATGTGTGTGAAGCAAGAGAGAGAAAGAGAGGGAGAGAGAGAGATTGTGACCTGACAGTGCAGAACAAGATAAACTGGCTTACAAGCAGCAATGCTTTTCAGTTACCTGGTCGAGTATTTAAAGAAGAGGAAGGACTGCTCTGGTTTGCTTGGGGAGCTTTGAGTTTGCTAGCCAGTGAGAGTTCAAAATAGCAAATATTATTAAAAAATAAGCTGTCAGAGAAATTGCCCCACCCTTAGCTTCCACAAAGGTTTGCATTTGACATGAGTATAAATTTTTCACAGTTGAGAACTGGGATCAAAGTCATGAATTCCACAGCTTTACAGAGGCAACGCTGTCTGCCTGGCTGGCCGGTATGCATGCTGAGTAGACAAATGCTTAGGGCTCCTTTATAACTCTTAACAAGCCCTGGTGAGTCTGGCAAGGGAAGGAAGAAGTTCCCCACCCCACCTGTGTGGTCTGGAGTCAAACTGCTGTTGAAACCCAGACTCATTCTTGAGGAGAGGGAGGGCAGAGCTGGCTCTTTTCCTATCAGCATAGCCAGTTCTCCCTCCCTCTGGCAGACAGCAATTGGGCTCACTGCTCCAGTCTGCCCTGCCTCTACTCCAGTCATCCTTCCAGCTGACTTACAGGCTAGAAGTTGCTATGTCCCCACTATCCTGGGGAATGTTTGCTATGCAGGAATTTTTCTCCCCAGCAGAAATGCCCGGGCAGCTGATTAAGCTGTCTCAGTAGCTTTTTATGCTCTCAGGGCATTCTGATTTTCAAGTGCTTAACACCTGGTTTTCAAAGAGTCACGAAGCAGAAAATCAAGATGAGAGCATGTAGCTGGTGTCAGAGATGAGTCTGCCCTTGGTGTCTGCACTTCAGGTGTCTGTACCACCTGAAAGACACCTGAAACACCTGCTCAATCCTTACTCTTCTCTCACATGTGGGAGTTCCCTTCCAGCTCAGCCCCACCAGCCAGACCTCGTTCACCACTTTTCCTTCTCCCCATAGGATAGTTGGTGGTGATCAGACCGGCCCACGGATCCAGCGCTCCCCTTCTCCAGGGCAGCGAGTGCTCTCCCCACCATCCCCACTCAGCCCTCCGGCTCAGCTACTCAGCCCTGAACCAGCAGGAGCCCCAGCCACCGCACAGCCCTCACAGCCACGGAGGTTGCAGAGGCACCTGGAGAGCCTCACCTCCCCGCCGGACAGTGAAGCCTACTATGGCGAGACAGACAGTGATGCTGACAACGTGGCCCAGGAGAAGCACCGCCGGGCTCGCAAGAAAAGCCCACGCTCCCCGCCCGACAGCACCAACAGCAAGATGGATGCACCTCAAGATGAGGTGTCCCTGTCCGAACAGAGTGGCTATGAGAGCATGCCGGAGGCTGCTGCGCAGGTGGGACCTGAGGTGGCCAGCTCTGTCGGGGTAGCCAAGAGGGAGATTGCCTGCCCGCCTGGCAGCCGCACAGACACTCCATTCTCAGAAAGTGAGGGACAGTTGCGGCCACCGTCGACAGAAGGACGGGAGCCTTCTCCAGAGGCGATGCTCCTGCCCCATGCCACCAAGGCTATCCGAGCAGAACGCCATCTCATCCCCATGGTGGGGCCAGTGGAGCACCCGGTTGATGAAGACCTAACGACCACATATGTGGAGAAAGCCAAGCAGGCCAGTAAGTCTTCTGCACCCTGCCACTCACCCATGCCCTCTTCCTATGCTAGATCTCCTTCCAAAAGCTTCATTCCTGCAAACATCAAGTGGGTTAGCTCCTCTAGCTTGGGAGGAAGCAGAGTCAAGTCAGACCTGCGAGGACTGGGGCTTCCTATTGCAGCTTAAGCACTGGGGTCTACCTCACCCAAGATGTCCCAAGGGACAGATGGGAGAAAGGGTCTGGGATCTGGGAGTCACTCGTAGAAGCTGCTGCCACACAACCAGCTGTGCTCTAGCACCTATATGTGCTGGAAACAGGGTGGAGATCATTGGTTTCTTCAGCACCTTGGGCTGTAGAAGACTCAGGGGAAATGATGGTGTCAGGAAAGAAGTTGGGGGTTAAATTTTCCAGGCCTGGCCTTTCAGAGATCTCACAGCAGCTCAGTTTGTTCCTTAGCTATCTGTGTGCCCAAGCACAGGGTGCTGGTTCCGACAGGCTCCCAAGGAGCCCCCTGTTCAGCTCAGCTCCCCATGGGCACAGAGGCATGTAGTATTATACATGATTAAGGGCTAAGTAGAGATAATTTTCAGTCAGCATAGCCCTAAAAGAGTCTTGTCAGTAGCTTATTTATTTCTCACCCTTGTCTGCATCAACTTTTGGAGGATATTTTCTCTGCAGGCATGTACTGCAGCAAGAGTGTCCGTGTCTGGCAGCAGCTGGTGAGCTCTGGTAGAATTTATCACTTTTTAGGTATCGGCAGTGGAGGGCTGCCAGCAAGGACAGGCAGGAGCTGGTAAATCAGCTGTTGCAACAGTTCCTTGTAGACCCCTACTAGCCTAAGATCTCTCCAGGTGGAAAAAAGTACTGAAAAATGTAATGTAGTATATGGGTGATGGACATGAAGTGACCTTAATTGTGAATATCTTTCCTGGTTTCTGCTACACATGGAGTATTTCAAAACCAAACATGAAGGCAGAACAAGATGTTGCTTGACTTCACAGTTGTGGTCTATCCAATAATATTAAAAACAAGGTAATCAAAAACTTATTTTCATGTAAGTACCTCAGTGTACAGTATGATTGACTAATTTACACTTCTCTGAGTCTAGAAATAAAGCAGGTTTTAAAAAAGTGACTTAGCTGGGGGACAGAATGGGAAACTGAGACACAGAAAAGTTACTAGACTGAATTAGAAATAAAGCACACAGATTCTAACTTCTGATTCTCTGCTCCAAATGCTAGACGTTTTCCTCCAGACCAGATAATATTGCAAGGCAATTGTTAAGCTTCTCTTTTCTCTTTTCCTTGGGCTAAACATTCTTCTATCTATTCTGCCTAAGGGATCCTATAGAGGTAACTTTCAAATCTAGGCTGCTTCCATCAGGCAGGGCACTGTCTTACTGCTCTGCCCTGTGTTGAGAGGACAGACTCAGTTGGATCTTTTATGTCAGACCCTGCTAGGCAGTACAACTGACCTGGTGCCTTGTACTATTTCTTCCTAGCCTTTAGCATTCACTTTCCATAGGACAGCAAAGAAAGTAGCAATTTCAGCCTCCCTGAGGATGAAGCTATTTTTTCCCCCTTTGAATAACGTACAAGCATGAAGTGAATGTTGAGAAAGGCATGTTCAGCTGCTCCCTGCCACCTGATAGTCCTAGCAGTGGATGAGCAATTGCTTTACATCAAGACTTATTTCCATGGACAGCGTCAGTACAGAAGGCTCCCAGGAAAGCCATGTATTTAACGCAGAGCATTTCTGATGGCAAAATAATATCCTATGGCAGAAGGTGATGCAACTCTATTGCCAGCTAGAGGTAGGGTTCTCAGAAGCACTGCAGACTGAGATAATATTTTATTCTCCTATTACCCCTCCACCGCTCACCCCTCTTCTGGATTATGTTTCTATGGGTGTCCTTATGTAAGAGTTACTTTGCCATGGATGACAACTCGCACGGCCAGCTTGGCCTTTTCTTGGGTTAGGAATCTTGGCAGTAAATGTGAAGGCAAAGTTCTATGTCCTTATGCTGGAGCACAGCAGCCATTAAAACAAAAGTCATGATCAGCAGCCAGTAACTCTGTGAAGGAAGGAAGCAAGGAAGGAAGAGGGATGGAAGGTGTTCATTATGCAGTGAACAGAGCTAAGGAGCATCTATACCTGGAATAAACACAGGAGGATGTGGGACTGCTGAGCTGCTCTGGCTCTGTGGGGAGGCTGCCTGCAGAGAAGTTATTGGCATGGGGGGCACATGGTACAGCACCTCTTGCCAGAAAGATGTAGCCTTGGCAAGGATGTTTGGGCATGCATTGGTTCAGCTCCTACAGCTGCTCCAGGCTCCCACAGAGCCAACAGAGTTTAAAGCTCTCTTTCTCTGCCTTTCGTTAGCAATACCCACAGCACAGTAGCCTACTCCGGGACACGGAGACTCCTGGGTTTTGCTAAACAGGAACACAAAATCAAGCTCATGGTTTAGAAGCTAAGCAAGTTTTTAAAATCTGAGTTAACTACGGTGGGTGACTTGGACAATCAGTCATGGGAGCCTGGGGCTCGATATATACGCAGTAGACATTTAAGGACCATTCTGACTACCTAATCAAATGTCTGCCTTTTGGAGCACTACCTATCTAAATATATTCCCAGCGCACCTGCTCAGCATACCCTCCTTGCCTTGCCATGGCCTTCTCCATAATAGCTCCCACCACTGCACCATAAGAATGCAAAAAACTCCTTTTTTTGTTTGTTGGGACTGTTACCCAGATGGTTCCTCACCTTTTCTTTCTAGAACATACTCCTTTCTCATGCCTGCTTTGATGTTTTCTCCAATTTTAGGGGTATTTCTCTTGTCCTTTGTATTCATTCTTTCTAACTTTCCACTGTCATTTTTAAGCTACAGAGACTTTCTCCCTTTCCCACCTGTCCCTGCACCTCAGGCAAACAGAATTGCAGGTATAGTATTTCTAGATGGGTATCTAGAAACATCAAATTTCTAGATGAATAACTGAAATCCCCGTACAAGAGCAGAGATAGATAATAATTCTTTTGCACACCACCGAGAGTAGCAACTGACATTCTTCACAGCTCTGTTGCCCTGCAAGGATCTCAGTAAGACTGCTATTGCCTGTCAGCTCTTGGGTTTTCTCAAACTTAAGACCTGTAGCTCTGCTCTTTATTTCCTATTTCTTGAGCTTTTTTAGACCTTTGTCCTCACTGCATGCTTTCCAGAGCTCTGAGCTTTCCAGATCATAGGCAAGTTGATTCAGCACCCCTACCTCCCCTTTTCTGTATTATTTTCCTTCGTTTCTGATGTTGTTAGCAAATCTGATCTGGGCTGACTGTATACTGTCCTCAAGAACATCAATGAAACTAGGAAATGCCTCCCATATTTCCCCACCATCTTTCCTAGTCTCATCATGATGGATGATCAGTCTTTATGCTCTGATTGTTACTGATTAATTTTCTCTTAATTTTCATCTGATTGACATTTCTCCAGGACATGTATTTTTTTTGCATCAACTCCACCAGCTCCTGACAACTACAGCTGCTTTCCCTGCCTTTGCTAAGAGGATACAAATCACGTGGCAATTGCTGAAGGTGACACTGCTGTCTAATACTTGCTTTGCACTGCAGTAACATAGGAGCAAATGGAGCTCACTTATTTACACTAGGCAAGGATTTGACTCCAGGAGCAGAACAAAGTGAGGATTTGGCAGTGGGTAGGGTGGAGCAAAATAAGCACAGGGAAGAGGGGGCAGCAGCTGATGGTGCCAACTCACGATGCCCTGCAGGTTGTCAGCTGCTGAGCTGTGCCTCTCCTTCCCAAGCAAAGACACAAGGCCTTAAGAGCTCCTTAGAGAGGCAACAGCCCTTGCAGTGAGGTTTGGGCCTGTCTCCTTCCAAAGTTCCTGCCCTGTCACAATTTGCACATTGGTATTGGCTCATTTTTTCCAACCTGTGGAATGAGCATGTACATCATCCCAGCCCTCCACAGAACACATGACTTGGACATGCCTGGTCAAAAACCACTCAGAGCATTGCTGATGCAGATTAGTGGGGCAGTGTGGGGAGCCACAAACCATCCAAATGTGGGGAACATGCCCTACAAGTAATAGGACTTCAGTCAGTGACTACTATGCACCCTGGTGTTTTGCTCAGTGGGGCAAGAGAACAGCCAGCAGAGACTCTGCTGTACTTTAAATGAACTATAGGAGAGCATTCATACTTGTGAATAGCCAGTATTTTGCCTAATCTGAAGAAACAAAAGTACAAATTTGTTTCCTTCCCACTATAAAAGTAACTTGTTCTCTTTAAAGAGGTGATTAATCCCTGGGGAAACTGGGGATCTTTAGGGCCTCAGTTCATCATCACTGTAAAGGGCCAAGCCACATCCCTCCCTGAGATTATATCTGTCCTGCTTGGACAGCGCGGAAGGAAAGGAAGAGTTAACAAGGCAGAAAATACAAATAAAAAAATCTGAATGAGTTTCAGGAGGTTGATGGAAAGCAAGAACTTGTGGCAGGGAGAATCAGACTATAGTTGTCACAAGTAATTGCTAGTGAGGTTCTTCGGTTCCCCATAGCTCCTGCAGTGTCCTCCTCTGCTCACCCCACCCTCAGAGGCTTGGGATCCATCTGTAGCCAAGGCTGCTTCTCCTCAGCCACCTGTGCTCGCTAAGGTGCACTCTATTTTCACCCCCATCCTAAATCATCTCCCAGGGACAATGGGCTCAGGCTTTCTCACAACTGGAAATACCAATTGCTAGCAGAAGACAGACCTACCACAACAGCCGTCAAGTCCTAACTTGCTATCGCACTGTAGGAATTTGTTTCAGTGCAAGAAGTGCTTCAAATTATCTCAATTTAGCCTTATCCACCAGACTATTTTTAGTTCCTAGGACTCAAGAGCCTCTCCATGTATGGTAGGGGAAAGGAGGGAAAAATGGGTGGGGAAATTTCCTCCTCGGCTTTATATGGGCCTGGCTGCCTGTACAGAGTCATCAAAGTTACTACATTCCATATCAGAAAAGGAAATCCTTCTTGTTTAAAGCGGATGTACAGCAGCATCACTTGACGAGATAGGATGCTTATTTATAAGTGGCCTATTCATTGGAGGGTCATACAGATTACCTCTTCTAAGAGTGACTGCAGTCACATTTCTCTGCAGAGGGCGTGAGTGCAGCAAGCCATCTATCAGCCTACTACAATCAGTATAGGCCACAGGAGCTGTGAACAAGATAAAGTACCTGAATGGCAGTTTGAACTTACTGCACCACATTTTCTACTTGGCTTTCAGCTTTGACAGTTGTGACTCTAATGATCACAGTTACGTGGTTGTCAGGCTAGCTTACTGGGTTCGCCACTCACTGCAGTCTAGAAGACCAAAAGGTTTAGGATAGTAGTCAACTGCTCACATCCTACCTGCTTTAAAGTAGAATAGAAAAGCATTGTGCTCAGACCAGGAGGTTAAAATTAATTGCCTGAACTATTGATCTCACAGGAAGTCTGTTCCTAGCAGTATGAAGCAATGCTGAATAACCCTTGGTCCTGGCTACTCAGTGAGCAGCCAACCACTAGGAAAACAAGAACAACAGCCTCCATGGTTGAATCACAGATGGAGAGTCTGATCTCACTTCAGCATGCATTAAACTGGAAATTGCCTCCACTTGGGAAATCAATTTACATACACTGGTGTACACAGTCTACTTGTATGCCTTTGCTTAAGAATATCCCACTTAAAAACTAACATTCAGTTTTGAATTCTCTGCAGCTTGGAAGGCATTTATTAAAGAAGACAACAGTGGGATAAACACTGTGCATCTGGAACCCTCTTCCTCCAGTTTTAGGCTTGAGTATGACATTTGAGCTTATGCCTTTGGTTTATGTTCTTCTATCGAAAGCACCAAGGTGATATTTTCAGGCTAATGTATTAACTGTTTGGGCAGAAGACAGAGATTATAAGCTAGTGTTGTCTGTCTTGGCTAGTGTGGATGAATTCTTCCTTCTTTCTTGAGCCATCTCAGAAATTGTCACAAGTAATTGGCCATCTTCCTCAAGTATTCTTACTGGAGACTTCCAGCATCGTTCCCTCAGGCATCACTCTTGTCCAGCATTTCAATGCAGATGCTGTGGGTCGCAGCACTGGAAGTAAGGCTGATAGAGCGCTGCTCTGCTTCACCTTTGTACCTTACTGCTATCCTGCTGCCCCCAAAGCCTGACAGAAACA
This sequence comes from Gavia stellata, assembly GCF_030936135.1. Lineage (NCBI taxonomy): Eukaryota > Metazoa > Chordata > Aves > Gaviiformes > Gaviidae > Gavia > Gavia stellata. Next base: position 17,923,662 of record NC_082602.1, read on the forward strand.
TGGATTTAGCTGAACATGTGTTAGCTCAAGATAAATCTAGCTGCATATAATATTCTCTGGGAGGTGAAAGAGCTCTAGGAGTTGAAGATGTTTGGAGGAAAGCTGGATGTGATCCCTGAAATGAAAAGGTATATACTCTCTTTTGTCCTAGTATGCCCACTGTATGAGATGATACCATTTTGAGCATCTTTTTCAAACTATCAGTTACTCAGACATTACTTCTCTATGTTATTATTGTCAGTGCAGGGACTCTGACTCTGGGTCACAGTTCCTCAGACATGGTCAGAGGTCATTCATCATCCTGCTGCTGGTGAAATAGTGTCAGCAGTTCTCTTCCAAGCTCACATTTCCATGGTCCTTGCAGAGCCCCAGCTAGTGATTTTCAGGATATGCTGCCACACACATTAAGTTAACATAGCCTGTCCTTGCCCATGCACTTCTGGAGTGACTTAGGATGCGTAAGGCTGATGGGGAACAATGGGATTAAGCCAAAATTTTGCCAATAATTCAGATCTCAAGGTGATTAGAGCAATAATCACACTGAAACAACTATATATATAGCCCCACAGACAGCCTTAGCCAAGCTGATAGTTTCTAGGTTCCAGGATTTTGAGAGCTGAGTTGAAAGAAAACATAATGCAAGCAGGCAATGGGAATCCCTCTCCCTGTCCAATGTTGTTTCCATCAGTTCTGAAAGTGATATGGGACTTGCTGACAAGGTTGGGACAAGTCTGCTCAGAGACAACAGTGAAATGAGACAAAGTGATAGTGATGGTGGAGGGAGAGGCATAAATGGGTGAGGCATAAGAGGACTTTGACAAGGGGTAATTAAACAAGAGAGTCATTGCTCAACAAAGTGAGAGAAAATTATAGCTCGGAAGGAGAAAACTGTCAACCTGACAAATAATCTTTCTTCAGTTTCACTTAAATCCATGGTAGGAAGGGAGATCAGTTTGTTGTGAAATCTGTAAAGCTTCAGTGTCATCAGTGTATCTACTGCTTATGGTAACCAAGAACCCTTTGTATAAAAGAAATAGGAGCAGGATCAGGGGTGAGTAGATTCAGCATATCTTGATACACTGACTATACTGAAAGGACAAGACTGAATCATATTCTCTGTAGAAGTGAAGTGTAAGGAATTAGTGAAAATTGTATCAGAACGGCCCTTAGTCCTTAATAAATACCCTGGAATGATGGGAAGGGTCTCAGGGAAAGAGACCAAGCATAGTACCCTTTTTATAGACACAGGTTCTGGGATAAGAAAAAAAAAATGTTTAGTTTCAGTTAGGTGAATGAAGTAGTTCTTTTGAGCAGTTTTTGTGGAAAACAAAATGATCAGTAAAAACAACATGGACTAATAAAAACTAGAAAAAGAGATAGTCTTTGACCTGTTCAGTAAGATAAGACTTCATGGCTAAAGGAATAAGGTGGACACAGTATATGTTGGCTTCTGTAAGATATCTGATAAGGTTCCACATGACTTTTCCAACGGGAGAAATATGGATGAGATAGGACTACTGTAAGGTGACTGCACAATTGGCTAAGAATAGAATAGAAAACATAACTATTAATGGCTCATGATGTCAGATTAGCTAACTGACTAAGTTGGTAGTAGTGTTTCACTGGGCTTCTGAATCTAACAGGACTACCTCTGTATTTTCACCCATGGAGCTTTAAACACGAACATATGTCAATCAAATGTCCTCTCCACCTCAATGTTATATGACTGGCAAGGAGACAGATGATTAAAAAACTCAACCCTCCTCTCTTCTGTCAGTGGATCTTGTCCTCTGACTGCATCTAGACAGAACAGGCAGTATGTGCTGCGGGGCACCCCACAGCCCCGAAACTGCTGCTATTCAGAACTGGGACCTGGCTGGGACACCTTGCAGCTTTTATCTCGTCTTCCTTCCTACAGAAACCCAGGTGTGTGGGGGACACGGAGGAGGGAGGTGGGTTACCTGGATTGAGGAGGTACACCACTATTGTCTTCCTATCTGCTTTTTCAACTGCAAACTCCTGCTAGTGAGGCTTTTTAAATATTTTTTGTTTCTCTTGTGTGTGTTGTACCTAGCAAGCAATAACAGGAAATAGCAATAATACCATTTTTAATGGATGGCCTGAGGATTCAGTGGAGATTGCTATGTATTAATCAGCAGATGACATAAGGCATGGAACGTATACAATTGTCTTGTGAAAGGCTGGATTTTTAAATGTAGTAGGAGCTTGACTGTTTGCAGAAAAGGACTGAAATCAATTGGATAACAAGAATATATGGCAAGTGCTACAGGATTAACCAAGTCCACAGACCCAGATGGTGAGCATATGCTTGTCTGTATTACTAGAGAGTGGATGCTGGAAACACTGAAGGACAAAGAGAAGATGAATCAGTGGTATCCTGCTGTCAGACATCAAGCAATTTTGTGAGCAGCAGAATTAACAGATCCTGGTGTCCTTTTAATTTATGTCTTGCATTTGATAGTTCATCCTCTCATGACTAGTAAAATGCAAATCTGTCTGATGTCCCTCACATTCAAATGAGAACTCATAATCTCTCTGTTGTGTGTGTTCTTCAGTTTTTGGTGCCTAATCAAGACTCCACTCAGGCTTCCCACTTCCTATGGTGGGGTCTATCTCCTCTGTCCAGCCAACTATTTTCATGTAAACTCGTGGGAGCATTGTATCTTTGTGACTTCAGACTCTTAAAAATAGCAAATAGGCTCAAAAGCTATTAGTATGAAACAGGTAAGATCAAAAGACATGCAGCATGACTGCATAAACCTTTCTTAGGAAATCGGGCTAAAACTGCAAAAGGCAGATTCACTAGTGTATTCAACAGGTGCTGTCCTGGCAAAAGAAAGCTCTCCTTTGGCAGTCTTGTCACAGAAGACTATAGGGGGAATATCCAGAGCCCGAGTGTGAGCTGTCAGCACAGGAAACCTGGCCATGTGTGCTACCTTTTGCACTGAGGACACATTTCCATCCAGCTCAGGAAGAAAGGCAAACTCTCAACTGAGGCAGGTTTTTTTGAGTGAACAAGCTATTCAAGTCTCCAGCAGGATACCATGAGACTAATACATTGCAGCCACGCACAGCAATGTCTCCGCACCCTCTGCTCCTCAGTAGCAGTGTAGGAGTCGCAGAATGGCTAAGAATAGTCAAAAATCTGCAACATTACTGGGAATTTTTTTTCCCATGGGCTGTCGATTCACCTGCAGAGAAGCTTGAGTTCTGTTTTTCTAAAACCAGGAGATTGCAGTGGGGCAGTGTCTCACTGGGAGCTCTTAAAATCACTAGCCATTTAAGAAGAAATACTGGTTGACAAGTACTTAACTATATATTTAACTTCTGACACATGCTTAAGTGTTGCAGACTTGAGTAGGACTGAAGCATTTGCCTGTAGCATCCTAAACTGGAGCCGAAGCCATATCTATGTTTTATATTATGCACAGATTATGTGATGGAAGTGTGCAAATATCCAAGAATGAGAAACAAGTTTTCTGTCCCAAGAGTTTTACCACTTCTTTTAAGTAAAAGAATATATACTCCTCTGCTTTACTGTTTGCAATTCAAACATTGGTTGAAGCTTGAAAGGTTGAAGCTTTCAACAGGGAAATACTTAGAAGACCAATATAACCTATCCAAATCGTATTTTGAAAGGACTCCAGGTATGAAAAGCATGAGATGTCTATAGCCTCTAATGACTTACTGAGATATTTGCAACATTAGCCATGGAAAAATGACCCTGTCTAACATAAATAGCTGGAAGAACAAAATTCTAGTTGATCCCATGTGAAAAAAGAGTAGACAAGTAGTATTTCATCACAGAGGAACAGGCTCTTTATCTCTGAATAGCAGTGTGCTTATTTTCTAGGTAATGGCTTTTCTAGAATTTGGTCTTTGGTAATAAAATTTACCATTGTTTGTTTCCTAGTGAACATGAACAGTATCTGACATCACATAAGCCTGTTTGTTCAGTAGTTTTCCTGTGCATACATTAAAATGCTTTCTTTTAATAGGGCCTGATCTTGAAAACATCTATACTTTTTACACTTCTTTTTACTGTACTTAGTAACGTAATTCATTTCACTTCAGTGAAATTTAGTTAAGTTAATGGAAAAATCTTTGTAGGCTTTGCTTAATAGAATTTTTTTCTTTTTGTGGATTATTCCAACAGAATTTAGTGCTTTAAAAGTTAACAAGAAGTTTTCTATAGAAATTATTCACCATACCAGCATTTAGGAGAGTTTTATAACCCTTCCATTTACTTTTATCTATTCCATTTGAATCTTCTTATTTGAGAATTTTTTCTGTACTGCAGAGCTGTATTTTCATTTCCAATTGCATATTGTATATATCAGATTCTACAAGGTTTTCCCAAAGAGACTGTATCCCTATATGTGTAAATATTCATCAAAGAAGAGACTGAACCACTTTCATTGCTCTTGCTGCAAAAGCCTCTGTATGAGGCAGGACAGGTCTCTCTTACAGCAACATTGCCTGTGGAAGTTGTCTTCCTTGGCATGCAGCGATGGCTAGTGGATTTCAGGAGGCATGGTCAGACCTTCACTTTTCTAGATTCACTAACACTGGAGATGGTCTGTTCCAGTCGTGGACTACAGTGTTGTAAGGCTGGGACTGCTGGGAGGGAGAATCATCAGCCACAGCTCTGGGAGTCTCTCACAGGACCTATTGCTCATGTACAGAAAGAGGCAGTAGGATGAGACCTAGCCAAAGTGTGAGGAGATGCTGAGCAGGCCACAACTGTGGAGATTTGTAGACTCCCAGAACCCTCTGTTCCTTTCCTCCCCATCCACCCCAGTCCTCACTATCAGTATCTCGTCTTTCAACACCTCTCAGTCTCCAGCGCTGGAGCTCTGAATGGTGCTGCCAAAACACCACTCCTTGGCCTCCAAACACTCCATCACCCTCCCTGGGCACAGTCACACTCTTCAGTGGTGTAGGTAACAGCCTCTGCCATTTTAATTCAACTAAGCCACTTTACTACAGGCACCCAGGATCCTAATGCTCCTCTGTTAAATGTTCCTCAGTACCGGTGCACAACAGGAATCTGTATCATGGACTGGTTCTCCTCAGACATGGAAGGAAATTGATATACAGAGGAAAAGGAACCCTCTCCTCTCTCTTTTATTCCTTATATTTACCTGGAGCTGGGTGCTCTCTGAGGGTTTCAGACAGGGAAAGTTGCTTTCCTCCTGGGTGGGTTTCTCTTCCTGTCCATGTTGGACATGAGCACTGTGTTAGTCTCATCTCTTTGAAGGGCTCTTTAGCACAGAAATGCTGGACATTGAAGCATTGGAAACACCAACCTGAAGCTTGTACCACAGAAGCAGTGAGAGTACATAGTATCTTTTCTTATTTTAAAATAAAAAAGAGGAGTTTCTCCTCACAGGGAGTAGAGAGTGGGGGAAAGAAGGAGGGTGTTTAAGTGCCAGGTGACAATGTCCATCACACTGCTCAGTGATGAAGCTAAGAAGACAAAAATAGAAAAAGTGACCTCATGGCTTTCGGCAGCAATGCCTATAAGACAAAAGAAAGGCTTTAAAAGGCTTGTGGAGCTGATAGCAAAGGGCTTGGACACCTCAGAGTTTTGGTTCTGCTCCAGCAGGGAACTGCTTTGCTTCACCTCATTGCCACTCTCTCTGTTTATGGGGAGTTGTGAATTAAACGGGCTTTGTGACATGCCCAGCTCTCCAGGTCTGGACTCTGCCTTCTCAAGCTTGGATCAGCCTTATGCAGGTACAGATGTGTCCTTTTTTCTATTTTTCTTTTCTCTTTTCCTTTCTTTTATTTTTTCTTTTTTCTCTTTTTCTTTTCCTTTTTTCTTTTCTCTTTTCTCTTTCTTTTTTCTTTTCTCTTTCTTTTTTCTCTTTTCCCTTTTCTTTTTTCTTTCCTCTTTCTTCTTCCCTCTTTCTTCTTCCCTCTTTCTCCTTTCCTCTTTCTCCTTTCCTCTTTCTCCTTTCCTTTCCTTTCCTTTCCTTTCCTTTCCTTTCCTTTCCTTTCCTTTCCTTTCCTTTCCTTTCCTTTCCTTTCCTTTCCTTTCCTTTCCTTTCCTTTCCTTTCCTTTCCTTTCCTTTCCTTTCCTTTCCTTTCCTTCCCTTCCCTTCCCTTCCCTTCCCTTCCCTTCCCTTCCCTTCCCTTCCCTTCCCTTCCCTTCCCTTCCCTTCCCTTCCCTTCCCTTCCCTTCCCTTCCCTTCCCTTCCCTTCCCTTCCCCTTTCCTTTCCCCTTTCTTTTCCCCTTTCCTTTCCCCTTTCCTTTCCCCTTTCTTTTCCTCTCATTTTTCTTGTCCTCTCCTTCCCCTACTCTTTTGCCTATTCTGATTTCATTCTTGCTCTTTACCTTCAACAAGTAATCTCAGGAAGATTTCTCTCCCTCTTTTCTTAAACTGTTGTGGGAGATTGTAGCTTGAATACCATCATAATTTTTCTATTGGGAGGATGCATGTAATTATTTATGTGCTTTAGCCTTTGACAAGAAGGAAAGTAGTAAGAAGAGAAGAGAGAGGCGAGTAGCAGGTCCCAGAGAGCCTTACTTGCCAGCTGCTTCAAACCACAGGGCAGTTCACAGCAACTTCCTAGGAAAGTTGTGCGTGGATGCTAATGCTGAGCCAGGACCAAGAGTTGATGGAGGCATAGCCAAGACTGTCTACTGTTATATTTTCTCTGACAGTATTCGCTAGCCCAGAGTTGAGCGCTTTCATGGTACTCTGCTGCCGGAAGGGGCTGCACAGACAGTTACATTGGACAGTGTAGCTCCCTAGCTGTTAGCTCCTGATGCCAGAAATCCTCCTGTGAGTCACTCAGTGCCTAGAGTTTACATATTCTGGACTTGACTAAGATTTTGTAGTGCTGCTCTTCCTCCTTGTAAATTTAGAAGCAAAATATGAGCCAGGTGAGGTGTAGTAGCTTGTAGCAAGGTTGCTTGTAGCAAGGTTGCTTGTAGCAAGAAAGAAATCTCTCTTATTTCCTCCCTTGTGAACAACCCCCAGAGGCACATGCATGCAGATTTCTAAGTGGAGTGGACAGAGCTTCAGGGACTGTAGCTCGTTTCCATCATGGACAGCAGGTCTTTGAGGGCAGGTCTATGACTGCCCTGACGACCAGTAGGTCTCCACAAAAACATGGAAACTACTTCAGTCTTGGTTCAGCAAGGGGGAGTCATTCTGTAAGGAAATTTTTGCAGAGAGCCTTCCCTTTGCAAGTGCAAGTACAAATAGTGAGCTATTTTTTCAGCATTGATTTTGCTGTTTCCAGTTTTCTGGGTGCAAAGGGGAGGAATGAGATCACCTCATCCATGTGAGGTGATCTCAAACCACCAAAGTTCTTTTGTTGAAATCCCAAAGCAGCAGCATGTGCTATGGAATGGCTGCAAACCTTGAGAAGAGTCTTTCCTTGTATTTATCTTAAGCTTCCTGGAAGGATGGCTGCTCTGCAAATCAACACCTTATTCTCAGCATGGGGTGAGAAAGGGAAGCTCTTTCTGCTGTGGTTACACTGGTGTGGTTTGGAATGATGACACCTGCCACAATTGTGCAGCCTAGCCAGGTTTTGGGAGGCCTCCGCAGCCCTCAGGAAAACTAGTATCCTTCCTAGCTAAGCTTCTTGTCCCCCACTGCAGGTAGCTTTGCCACATTAGCAGATCCCCATTGAATGAATGCTCTGTGATAAAATGGTCAGAAGTGAGATCCCAAGAGGACTAAGCAGCTTGCGTCCTCTCCTTAGCTAACACTGTCCCCAGCACTGCCTGCAGCTCTCCGCTCTCCTCTCCTCTCCTCTCCTCTCCTCTCCTCTCCTCTCCTCTCCTCTCCTCTCCTCTCCTCTCCTCTCCTCTCCCTTCCACAGGGCATAATTTTGTACCTCTTTCTGGAGAATGTCAGGGCTGGACAAGGTGCTACATAGTTTTTTGATAAATTATTAGATGCAGGCAGTGAATGGATGTTTCATCTGTACTGTCATGCTGGGAAAAAGACAATGGGATTAAGGAAAAGGATGAAATGAAAGAAATCAGAAATTAGTCTACATTTTAGGTATGTTCTTTTTTTTCTGTACAAGGTTAGCACTGATTTCTGTCACTTGAACACTGATTCAAGGCATGTCCATACCTTCCTTAGGGCAGCTGAGTTTGGTTTTACTGTTGAATCTTGTTCACCCCCTGCGTCCCCTGCACGCAGGGCAGAGAACACAACGTTCCTCCCTGGGGCTTTACTGACCACTGGGCTGGCAGAGCAGGTGGAAAATGATTATCCCACAATTTCATGCCAGTGTCCCAACAGGTGTTGGCTTTTCCAAGCAAGCCTGGCTAAGTGGATTCCTTCTGGCCTGGCTGATCAGTTGTGGAGGTCTGGGATTCTTGCTCAGGAGCAAATGCTCTTCTTCCTTGCTGGGCATGGGGCACAGGCAAGGGACTGCCGCAAGGATGAAAACGTGCCTCCTGCTGTTGCAGGGCCGCTGCGGAGAGCAGCGAACAGCCCTACACACAGTGCTGCTGGAAGACACTCCGACTCTGTAGCTGGCACTGCAGGGCCCAGAGCAGCAGCAGCCCGGCTGTGCCTGCAGTGCACCTCTGCCATTGCACACACGCTAACAGTAGCAGCGGCTGCTTCCCAAACTCTCAGGGCCAGAGGGATTGCTTGCTCCTGGGAATTCTCGGTATCGTAGAAGGAAGGTCTACAAAAGCAGGGCTCCACCTTCAGGGTGATAAGTAAATGGTAAAAATTCCCAGGAGCAAGGGCATGCACTGTAAAAATGCTGTGAGATACAGCCTGGGACTCTTGGCCACATGCTGCAGATATAGGAAATCCCAGGTCTGACCAGGAAACAGAGACCATCCGTCAGAGTGGGGGGAGTTCCCTCCCCACACCTGCATGGAATTCTATTGTGTTTGCAGAGGAAGAGCAAACTGGGTTTCTATCAGCAGTTCCTAAAGACACTATCAACAAAGGTAAGAAAGAAAAAGAGGGGCAGGGGGTGACAGTGTGTTCCCTCGTATGGGCACTAGAATACCTATAGCCGTATCCCTGTCCATCTTTGTGCACCCAGCCTCTTGCTGAGCTCTGAGCTTGCCTCTTTTTGTCTCTTGCAGAGCTCCACCGCCACGAGAGCATCCAAGAGAAGAACGTGAAAGAAGCCAAAACCAAGTGCAGAACCATTGCATCCCTGCTGACAGACGCACCCAACCCCCACTCCAAGGGGGTGCTGATGTTCAAGAAGCGCAGGCAGAGGGCTAAGAAATATACATTGGTAAGCTTTGGGAGTGTCGACGAAGACCGCTCCTACGAGGAGGAAGACGGAGTTTTTCCAACTAGTGAGTCTGAATTTGATGAGGAAGGTTTCTCTGATGCCCGAAGCCTAACTAATCACTCGGACTGGGACAACACTTACCTGGACATTGAAAAGGCCAAGTCTGACTCTGAACAGAAGGAAGAGAAGCAAAAAGGTTTGAGTGAAGCCTCAGGTAAAGGAGCACGATTATTTGAGCAGCAGAGGGAACGGGCTGGGAAGTACACAGTCGAGAAAGTCCCAGCGCAGAAGGGCTCCCAGCTTGCCCCAGCTGCCCAGCCACAGCAGGGCACGGTGAACGGAGACATGCCTGTGCCACAGAAGGCAGACAGCGTGCCCCTCAGCATCCACCTGGAAGGCGTGCAAGTGCCCAGCAAGCAGCCAGCCATCCTCCCCGCTCAGCTCCTGGCACCCCCTAGCCCCACTTTCTTCCTGCCTCCCCCAAGCACCCCAGACCCCTTCTCCGCAAGCACAACGAGCATGTTCAATAGGTCTGCACGGCCCTTTACTCCTGGCTTTTCTGGCCAACGCCCAGCAACATCCTCTGTCATCTTCAGGCCATCTGCACCCAAAAAAACTAGTGAAAGTCTGGGTGGGCAAAGCACAGCGGTTCCCACTGTCTCGCCTCTGGCTCCAGGAACACCTGCCAATGCACCAGTGCCAACACACCGCAGTCCAGTCAGCTCCTCCACATCTCTGTATATTCCTGCACCAGGAAGGCCAACAACACCACTAGAGTCACAGCCAAAAGGGGGAGGAAGTGCTCCAGAAACTAAGCCTTCTGCCAACACTGCCCGGACATCCACCACCTCTATCTTTCTGTCAAGTCCCTCAAAGCCAGGAGGGGAGGTGGCCTCCGCAGCATCCCAGCCACAAGTCCCTGGAACAGCCTCTTCTTCTTTGTATATTAGTCCAGCACCTTCACAGCACACAATAAGCAGTTCCCCCATGCCAAAGCAGCCTTCTCCTGCTGTCTCACCAGCAATGCCACGAGCTCCTTCTGAAACCTTAACCTCCAGGGAGCAGAGGATTGCTGTGCCGGCACCCCGCACAGGCATTCTGCAGGAGGCTCGCCGGCGGGGCAACAAGAAACCCATGTTCAGCAAGATTGAGGAGAAGAAGAAGAATTCACCCAACCCTGAGCTCCTGTCTCTGGTGCAGAACCTGGATGAGAAACCGAAAGGTGACCACCCCGGGGCAGGCTTTGAGTCTGGACCTGAGGAGGACTTCCTCAGCCTGGGTGCTGAGGCCTGCAACTTCATGCAGTCCTCCGGCCGCAAGTTCAAGACCCCACCTCCAGTGGCTCCTAAGCCTCAGCAGCAAGGTGCTGGACTGGTAAATGGGGCCCAGGACATGCCTCAGCTTAAAGGCAAGGGGGCAGAGCTCTTTGCCAAACGCCAGAGCCGCATGGACAAATTTGTGGTGGAGACAACACCGAAGCCAGAGTCCAAGCCCAGGACCCCCTCTCCTTCCCCTTCTCTGCCCTCATCCTGGAAATACTCACCCAACATCCGGGCTCCCCCTCCAATAGCTTACAACCCAATGCATTCTCCTTTCTATCCCCTGGCGGCCAGCAAATCTCAGGCTAGCAAAGCAGAGAGCAAGGTGAAAAAGGCACCTGGCCAGAAATCAGGGATCAAGGTCATTGATTTAATGCACCACCAGCCCTATCAATTAAAGTCAGCCATGTTCTGTTTTGGGGATCCCCCAAGCCCCAGCATTCAGGAGTCTCCTGGTCAGCCAGCCCCGCAGGCTAGCTCATCCTTCACGGCAGCCAAGCAGGTCCCCGTGAAAACAGCCAAGACCCAGGAGATTCGTCGCTTCTCCACTCCGGCTCCCATGCCAGCCTCCAGCAGCCTGGCACCCACCGTGCTTGTGCCCCGCTCAGCTACCACATTGGATGAGCCAGTGTGGAGAACAGAAACGGCCTCTTCTGCCCCTGCTACACCGGCGCCCTTCCAGGTGGAGCTCAGCCAGTCCCCTAAGCCATACCAGAGCTCCCCAGAGCCTGGTCCGGCAGGCCAGGGGCCTTCTCCAAACCCAGCCTTGGCCTCTCGGTTTCAGGTGGCCAGGCCCAAATTCTCAGCAGCAAGAACAGGGATGCAGGCCAATGTGTGGAGGCCGAGCTTTGGCCACCACTGAGGCAGGCACCCCTCCCATCCCGTCCGTGGCCCCGCAGAGGTAGTGCTCATTTTGTTTTTCATGTCAGCTCAGTACATTGGGATGAGTGACACAAAATGAAGAAAAGAGAAAAAAAAAATTATGCCCCTTCTGCACCACCCTCTCCCCCAGCCTCCCCTAGGTCTGAGATGGGCAGCTTCATGGCAAGGCTTACTGGCTGTGGCTACAGCAGGAAGAAGAATGTGGAGAGAGGGCGCGTGTGTGGTACACAGAGACTGGGAACTTGCACGCAGCAGCAAAACCCACCTCTGGAGGGGGTGAATGGCAGGGGTTGTCTCACGTGAGGACTTGTAGGTGGTAGTGACTTTCCTTTGCCAAGGTCTTTGGAGTCACACCTGAATGGAGGGAGACTGGGGGGCAAGAGCTTTCCAGGAAGAAAGGGTCAGAGGTGGGATTGCAGTACAGAAGCCCTAGCTTCCCCATTAGACTGCTTTTCTCTGAGCCTGTCGGTCTGTACATACGCACCTGTGTGCGCACACACACATGCACACAGCAGCACTCAGCAGGGAGTGAAAGTAGAAGTGGGCCTTTGCCTTGGACACTTCTCCCGGACTCCCCTCTGGAGGGGCATGGGAAAGGAGGCGAGAGAGCAGAGTGAGCAGGGGTGTTTGCGCATGCACGCATGGGCAGTGTGCCCTGCACAGGAGGGTGGCCGTGTGTGCCCATTCCTCCAGTTACCAGGGCTGGGAGTAAAAGGGAGAGTCATTCTAGCTGGTGCTAGACATGGCTATCAGGTCTGGGAGCAGTTTGCCAAAGAGGGGTGTTGAATGGACTTGATGGGGCTATCACAAGCTGGAGGAACCGCAGAAGGAAGTATCAATTTTTCAGGATACACAAAGTCAAAGCTAAGCTCAGGCAGTGGCTGGTTGGTGCAAGGAAGGTCATGCAGTTTTAGTCCCACTGGAACAGGATACAGATGCTGTAAGTACAACGGAGGATTGTGTGGAAGAAGGTACAATTGGCTTTAAAAGGAGACAGGACTGAATATGCATTTGCACATCATCTTTTTGTTTAGTTTAGGACAGAAGTGTGGCTAGATTGGCAATGGGCCATGACATAAAACTTGCTGAAAACTCTGTGATGAGCTGGAAAATGGAGCCCCTTTACAGACGCTCTCAGTATGGAAATGGAGGACAGAGAAACAGAAAGTCACAAGTAGAATTTCATACTAAATGATTTAAGTATCCTTGGGGTCTACTTGGTAAGAACTGAAGTGCTCTGAGCATCCCAGACGATCTGCACTCTCACACACATACAGAGCTCAGTTTGCTGGCGATGCTGGGGAAACAGAACTGGTTATTCCTCAAATGTCCCAGGCTAGCCTTAATCCCTACAGTAAAGGCATGCAAGAATAAAGCATTCCCTTTCCCAAGGAAGAATTCAGGATATTAGTAGGGACTGTGCATGTGTGTGTGTGTGTCATTTGTGCTCTGGTTTGCACACACACCTGCCATTTGCTTTCTGCCTGTGCTCCCTTTTGCAGCAGCCACTTTTACAGTGTGATCCCACAAGTACACCAAGAAAGCATTGCTCCTGAAGCACTAGCTCACAAACACAGCAGATGCCCCAGCTGCAGGGAAGGGGCTTGCCACCTCTTCCTGAGCAGGGGTTGCCCACCATTTTGCTAGACCATCAGGAATGAGTACTGGAGGCAGAATGAAGGTCTCATAGCTCTGCTTGAGACATGTCTCCATCTCATTAGACTTGCTCCTCTCCTTCAAGCAGAAGCCATTCTCTGACTGGACTGAGCACAAACTTTGGATGTACAAAACTGTAGGTTCTGGGGAGAAAAAAAGGCATGCAAATGGGGCTGATGGCAAGTCTGTAAGCAGTGCAGCTAGTATGGTTTCACACTAAGGCCAAGCCAACCTTCCTCCGCACAGCTGGAGCTTACAATCCGTAGCTCTTTTCACGAAAGCTGGGGGCTCTACTTTTTGTTGGAGGCTCTAAAGTGCTTCTCTGTGAGCACCTGGAGATTTTGCATGTGTGCTCTCCCACAAAGAAAAAGAAGGCTGGAGAGCCTAGCTAACATCTCTAGCCCCAGACAAGCTTGGGAGGGAGAGAATGAGAGAAAAGGAAAAGTAATACACAGTCCTGCTTTTGAATCCTTCACACTCTGGCTGGGCTTGTTCCGCAGGCCTGTGTTTGCAGTGCACGTTCCTGGGGGCCCTGAAACATAGGATGAGCATGCTGAGGAGGGAGGAGGACAGCACTTACACCTCACTTGGCAGACTATCAGCCATGGGAGAGGACAGAGAGAAGACTTTTGGGAATGCCTTGAGTTAATGAGCAAAGGGGTGGCTGAGCCAGAAGAGGTGCTGCACCTGGTTGTATGACATAAGGAGCAGCCGATCTGAACTGATGAGGTGATTGTATGTGTTCCTGGAAAGCCCCAGAGGGGAGGTCTTAGGACAAGTTGTCACCACGGAGTTAACTCAGATCACCAGAATCCACTTAGCTCTGGTGTAGGGGAGCAGCCATGCTACAAAACTTAACCTGGATGATTGCTTTCTCACTCATCCTCTGCAGCATTGCATTGCCAGTGTTTCTGGAAAAAAATCCTGTGTGCTGTAGCAAGCTGAACCTCTGTGATTCTTCCCAAACATGGAAGGAGGAGTCTTCTATTCTTCTAGGAAAGCTGTGGGAAGGAACTCAAGGACTAGCATTGCTCCAAAGGCTTCGTGTCTAGCCTCCTTGTGGAGTGCTGTCTGTCACTGGCTAGTGATTTTAGCCACTAGCCTTAGACAGATAAGCTAGCTGAGGTTGAGAGCATTACTGAACTCAGGTGTAGAGAGGGGTTGTGTGGACCAGCGAGAGGATGCTCAAGATAATTATACAGTGAAGAAATAACCTCAGAAAGTCTGAATCTTACTCCAGTGTCCCTTTCCCTCAGGCCCCTAAAGGTAAGTGCTCTCAGGGCCTGAGTGTCTCAGGAAATTCATTTTACCACTGGAAAAAAGAGAGGTCTGGCCTTAGCATGTATGGGAGATTGCATGTGGTTAGTATTTCAGTGGTCCCACTCCAGATTTCTGGCAGACACTGATGCAAGCCAAGGAGTGATGGCCAAACACTGTTGAATGTTAGATGTCAGGACCCAAGTGAGTGGAATAACTGCATTAGGCCCATCGTTTCTGATACTGTAATGGGCAGGAGATGAAAAAAGTTAGGTCTCATTGGAGAGTGAATATTAAACATCAGAGCAAGGAAAAGAACCAGGAGGCTAGGGATCCTGCATTTCATTTCTAACATCCTTGGTTCAAAGCTACGTTTAGAAGCAAAGCCGAAGTAGTTTGATGGATCTCAGCCCCTCCTGATCTTTTCTGCATCCTATGCTGACACAGGACTTGATCTGCAGAAGCAGAGGGTGTTGCAGATGAGGCCTACAGTGCTTGTGGCATATCCCAAATAAGGTCTGTGTCTGCAAGTAGTGTGAGATGAGAAATAATACTGAGACGCATCTGCTAAGCTATAAGGAAGAAACCTGCACTACTGCTGGCTTCATGCCGCTCTGCTAGTATCTGCTCATGAAAATATTGTGGCTGGCCTGTTAGAAAGGTCACAGGTGAGGTTACGAGGAATACTTTTGAATCGTATAAGTTTGTCTTGAGCCTGTCCAAATTTCTAATTCCTCAGCTGTTGAACAAGCACAGACATAAACAGTTATTTGACAAGTTTTAGCTCCCACCTGCTAAGGTATAAGCTGCAGTGGTAGGCCGAACCCCAGTGTCCCCTTGTTAAGCATTTGAAGATGTCTGCTTGGGCTCTGATTTAAAACTGCCTATCATCCCTCTTCTCTAGCATGCTGCAGGTTACACATTGCAGCTATGGCAATTCTGGGGGTTGATCTTTGCTTCAGAAGTATCAGTCCTTTCCCTCTGAATATATGGGAACAGTTGCCAAAGATAACCTCAAGATCCTGCAGCAGCTGAGAGGAACAATCTCGGAAGAGACTGGTGTGATGAGGAGTCACTGATCGCCAGACATGAGCACAGTGCAAGCCAAGATTGTCCCTCGGAAAGAATATGGTCCCTTTCTGCTATAATATCCAGCATCCCCTACCAGACCCTCTTCCTAGAAGAGACTCATCAGTGCTCTGAAAATGGCAGCCCAGCAGCAGTGCTCTATCTGGTGGAAGATGTGACCCAAGAAGAACAGAGTTGGCATCTTTGTTTATGGAAATACTTTTTTTGTTTTCTGTTTTGTCTTTTCTTTTTTTTCCCCAATTTACAGTCACTTTCTATTTGTTTGTGCAGAAGAATAAACTTGTGATACGCACTTTACATGTGGCATTTTGTCACCTTCTTTGCTTGGCACCTAGGAGGAACTGTTATGTGTACAGCACATGCAGTTAGCTACTGCTAAGGCTACTAGGCCTTAGCTAAGGCTAAGAGAATATAAGGACTACTTATACTAAGGCCAAGAGAATATAAGGAGTCCAAAAAAGGATGGGATGTCTCAGCAATAAAAACACCTAAGTTGGACTCTAAACCCCCTATACATTAAGAAAGTCCCATGCAAGCAAAAACTTAAGTGAGATCCAAAACTTTGGTACTACAGGCTATAAAACACTCACTAACTGACAGGGCGAAGAAATTTATGGGCCATCCCCAGCTGGCCTGCCCCAGCCCTGCCCCTTAGCCTGCTCTAACCTGAACCCTACCCTCTGCTTGTAAATCTGGCATCAGTGGAGGTTTTTCAGCTCTGGTAAATCCAAATATAAACTCACATTGAACGATTCAACTTAATATTAACCAAGAGATCAGAAAACTAAATCAGTCGGAAAATCAAATATACCCCATATTATCCTCAGGCTCCAAGCCTAATCCTAACTATAACCCTAAACCAATTCATGTTAAAGTCTACTCAATTTCTGGGTCCAGAGGGGTTCTCCGGAGGGGTTCATTGTGCTCAGTTTAGGACAAGCATTAGCAGGTCGCCTTTCCCAGGCACATGTCACTCAGAGACAGCAGTTCCTGAGCACTGCAGGAGAGGCTGGGGTCAGCTGTGGGAGCAGATTGCAGACTCTGGACACTTGTCCAGGTATTATTTTGTGGATGTTTTCCAGGTTAATTACAAGGATGGGTCCCTTATGCAGTGATCTGGAGGTGGGTCTTGGGAATATCCAGTATATTTCTGATTCATTTGTGGACAGGAAACTCACAAAGGGGCAGCAATGTTTGCTGATGCCAAACCTGAGCTTCTGTCCAACCAGAAGCACAGCACCCAAAGAAATAAGTCTAAAGATGCACAGGCTGCAGATTAGGACTGCATCTTGTTTTGCTTAATAAAGCTGACATAGTAGGATTATGAGCTACTCCAGATGGTTTGACACATTGCAGTTGCTGTGTCCAGAGCTCTGATTAAATTCCCTGTTAACCTCTACAACCTTATCAAGTGAGAGTCATTTCTTCTCACAGCAGATCCTTTCAGAAGGAGCCAGACAAACAGACTTTCAGAGGTGGAACAGGAGCCAGCCCTGAGGTTACTGTCCCAAAGCAAAGCCAAAGGATTACTGAACAGCTATGCAGCAGGCTAGGGATGAACTTGGACTTCAGTGAGCTACTCAGAGAGTAGTTTAAAACCAGAAAATAGTAAGGTGCCTAGTGGGGATATCTACCCCCAAACAATCATACCCGATGGAAGGAGACGTGTCCAGCAAAAAGCACGGCAGGGCAAGTATGTGGCAAGTAGGAAGAATAAGGGTATTCCCAGGCAGTACAAGACCTATAGCTTGAGCGGCCACTAGATGTTGCCACTGTTCTTCTCTGAGTTACCTGGGGTTTTGGCATAGCCTGATGTGGCGGTAGGTCTGGAGGCTTTAGAATCTTAGGGAATCCTTTCTTCCTAATCTGGCCTCTTTTGGCGTTAACATATGGTTGTTGCTCAGTCCCACGTACCAGAGGAGAAGGCCAACCTCATACCAGGGAGTTTTGGCAGCGAGAGGCTTGCTGCAGCTTGGAGGGGATTCCTGGGTGGTAGCATGTGGGGCATGCAGGCAAACAGGCTGCCCAGCAAGTAACACATCATGGGCACACCAGCTATTTCAACACACACTCCAGCTCTGTGATCAAATGCTACATATTTCTGTCCCAGTCCTACATGTCATCATGCATGAAGCCCACTTAGTGGCAGAAGAGAGCCTGGCATTAACTGTGTGGTGCTACAAACTACTGACGAGTCTTCCTGATGTCTGTTTAAAAGTGGAAGAGATTAAGCACATATGAAATATTTTAAAATAACAAATATTATATATGATGTATTTCAAAATCAAAAACAACCAGAAAAAAAGCCAAATCAAGAGTTTTGCAACTTTTTTCAGAACAGATTGAGTCATGTTGAAATCCACTGCTTATGAATACTTTCAGCACAGATCAGTTCTGGGCTCCAGGGAAACAGTGGAGCAGGGTCAAGGTTTAATTCTGTCTTTGGAAAATTAAAATGATGAAGGCTATTTGCCAGACTGACGCTGTTTACTAGACTTCCACGTGATCAAAACGTGCTCAGGAGACAGCTCTACTGATGACGCCTGTCTTAGCTACTGCTTATGTCCATCTAGCACTGTGTAACGAGGCAGATCTCATCTGCTGCTCTTGAAAAGATTTTGCAGCATCAACAATTTGAAGTTAGACCATTTGAAATTAGATGCACAAGAATGCAGTGCAAAAATAAATTAATTTTTAAGATACAAGTCAGAGAAAGCAAAGCTTTGTGCAGGCTGTTCCTAAGGCCACTTAAGCAAAGGGTATATTTGGACAGAAGGAGGTCATCACAGTGAGATACAGACAGTTCCTTGTATGATTAAAAACTCCTCCCTGAAGTGCTGAAATGTCCTACAGGCAGCACATGTACTACCCCACTGACCGAAGCGGAAACTCCATGTACTCAAGCAAAGATTGAACTCAGCCACCAAATTTACTCTAGTTAAATCCCCCCCCCCAACCAAAACTAAAACAGCTCATCAAGCAAGGCTTGTAATGATTTAAAACCTTTAGCATGGAGTACCATGAGTGGGTAAGGTTACAGCAAGAGCCCTACAGAACTTCTTATCTATGCTGAGTTCATTGTATTACTTGTGGCAGACTTATCAGGTTGGTACACTATTCCCAGCGGAAAAAGTCACTGAGCTGCTGAACCTGGCACCATGGCAGGGCACAAGTGAAGTCTCTGCTAGACCCACCATTGACATTTCTAGACTAGTGAACTAGACATTTCTATCTCTCATGAGAAACTGCATAGAGAGAAGAAAGGAGCAGGATTTAGTTCTCAGCCTGGTAACTGAAAATGGAGACATATAATTTTATTTGAAGGTAGAGTAGGAGGTGAGAATCTCATTTAAAGATGTGCCTTGGTGCATAACTGTCAGGCGCAAGACTGCTTTATCCAAATCACCCTATAAATCCTGGTGCCATAGTAATGGATAAACCCTCTCTTACATTCCTTCTGGGTTCAAGTCTGAGGCTCTGTGCAGCACACTCCAGCTGCACTCTTAGGTCCTGTGTCTCACCCAGTGTATGTATATATGCACATGCAGATGAAAATAACCTCTGGAGGATCAGGGTTGCAAGGACAGAACGGGACTTCACATAGCACTGAATTAGGGCTATGGATCATCTTTCAAAGTGGAGGTGGCCAAAGTATCTTCAGAATTTGAGCCTGACAACAGACACAGACACACCAGCACTGAAAAACCTGGACAAAAGGCTGGTCTAAACCTGAGATTTTGCTACTGGAGTTTCTGAGGAGTCTAATGATTGGTCTAGAAACCTAAATACTACCCGCCAGCATCTAGGGAACAAAGGGATCTCCCCATTTGATCATTTCAGCTTCCAGATACTATCTCTGAGCCCTGGATAATGATCATGCCTTGTACTCTCTACTCCTAGCTTACTTTCCTTCATGTGCCTGTTCAACCTGTCTCGTTTCCAGTTCCTCACCACCCTGCCTACTTCTCACATGAGACCTTGACTTGGTATACAAATGCTTTGTTCCCATCAGACCATAATTCCCATCAGTCCTTGAAGCTGGACTTCAGGATCCTTGGCCTTGCCCCTAACCCTGCTTGCCTCTTGCCCTTTGGGTTGGGGATCCACAGAGGCGGAGTCTTGTCTCCTGGAGGTGGCTCACCCTGAATTGCTGTCAGTGCCTTGTTCCTGGTCCTAATTGCTGGGCCCGCCTGCTCATATCCTGATTGAGATCCTCACACACCATGCCTTCTCTTCATCTGCTTGCTATTTCTTTTCCCTAGTACCGCCTGAGTTTTATAAGAGGGCTCGCATCCGTTTCCTGCTCACCTCCAACTACCAGCTAGCCATGGGGCACTGTCCTCCCTTCCAGCCTGCTCAGCTCCTCTCTCCCTGCAGCTGCCTGCTGGAGCAGCTCTGAACCCTTGGGGTGGGAGGAAGCAGAGGAACAGCAGGTCATGCTCGTGGCAGGGAAGAGCAACCACATACTTCCCTGCTATATCATCTTTTGGAGCTACACCACGCCTCAAAATCCAGCAGGTTTCCACATGATATCCATCTAACACAAACTGTTCCCCGAAGGTGTAATTTGTGCTCAGGACGGCACAGGAGATGACTGGAGAAATAAAACAGCAACTATAAATTGGTCTGAAAACAGCTGCTGGAAGCAAGTAGAGAGGAGGCAAAGATGAGCATCACTCTAGTGACTGCAAGAAGGTGCCATGTAGTGGTAGCTGGATTTCTCAGCTTCTCACCCCATAATATAAATCACATCATTGATTTCTTACATGATTATGGAAATGGGGCTAGAAACTTCTTAAAATTAAGAGGTAATTGTACCTCATGCCTTTGGGAAAGGGCTGCTGATTTTAAGCAATACAGCAGCACATTGTGTGTTTTCACTATGCCCCCCCCCATGCCATCACTTTGTGACAGGCAATAGCTCCCTCCATAAATAGGGTTTAGAATGCAGGAAAGTTGAATAGGAGAGCAGTATTTCAAAGAGCACAAATGGACTTCACAGCAGGCACTGGTGGGCACTCTGGGCAAATGCCCAGCATGGTGCTAAACCAATCCAAGAGAAATATATGTGGTGAAAAAATATTCCTCTTTGTACAACCTGCAGTGAGCAGGGCTTGGCCAACACCAAGAGACCTGCTCCTCTGTGGCCGCTTGCACTTGTGTAGAGTGGGTGTGAAGTGTGGACAGATGGTCAGTTGTAATAGTAGTATTTGACACCCTCCAGCTTTGTGTAGATGTAAACGCCTTCACCAGACATGAAGCTCTGTGATGGTGCCCACAGCAGGGAGTGGGTGTTTAGAGTTCAATTGTGCTATCGCCTATACCTGTTTTACGCTCACACAGCTCAGGGGAGTTACTCCCAGATCACCAGCATGGGAGTGTGGGGGCAGGATCTGAGTCATCCAGCCCGCACAGATCATTCCGGTGTATCTGCTGGGCTCAGTGAAGGACACAGGACTCTTTTGGATAATGGAAAGCTTACAGCATGGTGTTACAGCAGGTATGAATGAGGGAGAATAAGAGCTGTGCTGTAGGCACAATGTGAGGTATATGTAGCGGTTATATGGATGCAAGTGAGAGGAAAATGGGAAACTTTAGGCCAGGAGATTGTCATACATGCCCTGACTCCAAGCAGGGTATAAAGGCTGATTGTTGCCCATAGGTATGTTACAGCAGTCTTATACAGGATCTTCCAAACAGTACTGGGGATTAACGATTTATGCTTTCAACCCACTTACCACACTGGGAAGTTTTATATGCATTTGGTGCAAGCAAAAACAACACTGCAAAATCTAGGAAAAAGGGAAAGTGACTGTCTCCTGATGTTTCTTTATATCAACTTTGCTTGCAATTCTCTGTGCAGATGATTATCTACTACAATCACAGCTGTGGTTTTATTTTATCCCCCACTAGACTCTAGGTTTATTCAGTGGACAACTTGATTTTGATCCAATGTGAAATAGGAAGACAATGCTTTCTGTAGGATTTCTGCTTTACACAGAAGCTGAAAGGTATGTGCATCTTTGAGTAATCCAGTAAAATGACGTAAGTTCCCTTCATCCTAGAACCAGAACCCAACTGGGTATGGGGGAAAGAACAGGGAGAGTTGCCTCATAATGAACAGGAGTTAAAGAAGGGGAGTCATTTGCATATACAAAGCTGTACCAAATGCAAGCAATCAACCCTATTTCTGTCATGAATCAGGAAATTAGTTTCCTGGCTATTTGATTCTGCTGGGTTTCCCATACACATTACACGGCTACTTCCTAGAACTCTGTAAATAGCTTTCTAGACTTTGTGGCTTTCCTACTAGTTCTTGCTTCATGCATGCAATTATTTTTCTTCTGTGCTTTCTGATGTATTATTTGAATGCCTGGCATTTTAGGAATTATGTATGAGAGCCTAGAGGACACTGCGTTGAATGATGGAGTGAGGAGGGGGCAGAAGGAGGGTGTAAAACAGAGCAAGACCCAAGAGAGCTTTTGAGACATTACTGACAAACAGGATATTGAGAAGGTTTTATGAATTGCATTAAAATGCAATAGGAGGAGGAAGGGGAACAGCACATTAATTTGAACAGAGAGGAGGAAGAAGTGAGGCACCTATGGAGTGCCTGGTCTTCCTGGGAACTGAGGCAGTGACTGCAGGAGGCCTGAGGAGCAACCTTTTCCTTTCCCCTCTCCTCAGGGCTGGCAGCGGTGCTATCTGAGACTCTGCCCTCTGGGCCGTTGGCTATTAATAACCGCAGGATGCCTGTGCGAGCAGCCTTCAGGAGTCAAATTCACAGCACTTCGCATCAGCACTTTGTGCTGGGCAGAGCTTGCCTGTGCCCAGGCACCCTGGGTGAGCAGGGTTGCTGGACAAGCCTCCCCAGAAGCACCCAGCGACGGGCTGGGAGGAAGCAGCCCACTGCCGAGCTCTGGGGCAGGCACGTGAGCTGGTCTGAGCCTGGCACTGCAAGCCTGAGGTGAGTTGACCGGGCAGCAAAATAGTTTAGAGCAGGTGCTGGAGAGGGTAAAGACTGGTTTGGTTTGCAGGAGGAAACGCAACAAGGAAGTGATTGCTGCAAAGACCAATGCAGAAAAAGACAGAGGAATTGACCCAAGGGATAGAGCGCAGGGGAGAAAAGGATAATTGTAGCCCTGGCTTTGTGTACGGGATAGTGGGGAGCACGGGGACTGAGGCTCCAGCAGCGTCCCCATGGTGGGGTGGCTGAAAAAGCAGTAGTCCCAGTGTAGCTCTGGACCCTGTCCATAGTGAAGGACTGCTGCCCCTTTCCTTTCGCTAGACTAATTCCATGCAGCAGGTTTTCTACTCCCCAGTCCTGCTGGATTAGTAAAGGAAGACAGCAGAATGGGATGGACTTGCCCTCACTGCTCCTTGGGAATGGGTGTACTAGAAGAGCACGGTTCCCCACCAGGGCCAGCCCTTTCTGTCTTACCCCAGGGAGTCCACGTTTGGGGCATACAGATGATTTCCCTCTGTTTTGATAGTCTTATGACCCATCAGATGGGCCATAACGTCCCATCCCTGCTGCCCCCTGGCAGCATTGCCCCTTTCCTGTCAAGCAGGGCCCGCTCCTTTTATATAGCCAAGCAGATGTCCGTCTGCTCGAGGAGAATGTGCAGCGCATGCTTTATGGCTGCACCTGCTCACGCTTGCTTTGGGAATACACCAGGATGGACTCTTTTATGATGTGAAGTACATAGGCAGCATCTCAGTAGAAAGAAAAGCTTGGAAATCTGAAAGAAAAACTAATCCAAGAGAGTATCTGCCAATGTGATTGGAACAGGTTTGTTGTGGCTGGGCTTCTTTTAGCAGTTATCACCTCATCACATGAAAATCATGTTGCAAAAGGAGCAATGGTGGAATGAAACTGCAAAATACATAGGAGATAAAAATGTCTTGATCACAACAAGGGCAGTGTACAAACTCCTAAAGCCAGCTGTTTGCTTGCTAGTTTTAAATATAACTCATAGTTCAATGTCTGAAATTTTAAGCAACTAAAGTGCAAAGAAGCACAAGGACAGAGATGGTTAGTTATTGTCTGCTATTGCGGAAGCCAATGGGCCTTTGCTCATTTTTCTTTGCATTGTATCATATTAGGTGAGGATTTGCCCCTCTATATGCTGTTGTTTGGGCATGGACAGTGCTGAAGTGAAGGCAAGACATTTGCCCTACTTACATTATGTGTGATAACCCCCAAGAAGGACTCTGAGAAGCTGCCTGAAGTGGAATTGCTGAGATTTCTCCTAATTTTCCCTGACTTTGCAGTACAGACTTCTCATCCTATCTGGAGACAGAAATGGGGAACACTGTACCAGAAGAAATCTCCCTCTTCCCCTCCTCCCCCCTCCAGAATGATATGCGATAAGATCAATACATAAGATATAGCTGCAAGTGACTTTAAACAACTTGGGCAAACAATTTTTCCTTTAACAAGTTTGCCTGTGCCTTCTTCCTCCAGCCCTTTGTAACAAAACAGTAGCAGTCATAAAAGGCAGAATTACTTAGGGTTTTGATTGGTTTCTTTTTTTTTTTCAGAACTTGCAGTCTAGTGGTTTTCTGAATACCTATTCTAATTCTATTCTAAGAGGAGTATCTAAATATCCAAACCAAACTTGCACATTATTCAAAATGCTCCTAAATAACTCATGGACAGACCCAAAATCTTTATACAAAAATACATATTACCACCTAATGATAACTGCATGGTATTATAATATGCTATGATAGAGCAAATTTTCAAACTGACGTTCTGTTACTGCAGCACAAGATGGTAACAGACTACCACTGTGGCATATGTGAGTGCTGGGAGACTGCCATGTTGTAATTAAAATGCCTATTTTGGATGACAATGCTATATGGCACCTTGGCAATGCTTCTGCTGTGATCTGCTGCCATATTTTGTGTCATAATGCTAAGTCTCCAGAGAACACCACAATGGCCTGCTGATGGTATTCTGTATGGGATGATACCATTTACGAGCTCCTTCATGTGTAAGGGGTGGAAAAGAACCTGTGTGTGAAATGAAGGCTGTGTATCTCTTAACTGTAGATGGCAAATAAAAGAGAGGCAAGAAATACCTTTCCACTGTTTCATTATCCATTTCCTTGTGTGTTTAGAGTAAAGCAGAGAACCCTTTGTGGGAATGCCCCTTGCAGGGACTCCTGCTCCTGTTAAAAGGAAAAAGTCCACTAAACTCATTGGGAAGCTGACACACGAAGGTAAGATATGCAAAACTGCACACGTGAGAATTGTTTGGATTTCAACCTGAATTTCAGCCTTTAAAATTTCACACCCTGTCTGACTGAACTCCCAGAGCAACACATGCAGTGAACATACCAGGAGGCAGAGTCACAAATATTACTAAAGCTCAACCTTCAACCACATCACATTTTCTAATTTACTGTTCAAAAGCATTGCACGCACACTCAGGTCAAATGTTGACCTAGATTACACTTTGTAAATCCATATTGTCCTGCAGCATTAATTTGGATGCACACCAGTGTGAATGGAAAGTGAACATGTTCTTTTACGGGTATGAATATTGCAGTGCCTCGTTATATTCTGTTTTGTTCTTTCTCTTACCACCTTTGTCTCTAATTTGTTTTTCCTCTATGTGAGAGAATTTCTTTGATTCCAGCACTCATTAGTTGAAAAAGTCAAAGTCTCTTAGAGGCGGTAATACAGCAGGAAGAATATACCTTGGGACACTTTTCTTTCTACAGAATACCTGTGTATTAGGTAGGGTGACTTTTAATTAACTGTGATATCCTTATCTTCTCTTTACTTTTGACAGCATGGGGAAGGTTTTTAGAGGTTTTGAAAAGTAATAATTCAGTGCTGTCCCTTTCTTCAGCCCCCAAAAAGGGCTGTAGAAACTTCTTTGCTAGGTACAGGTACATATTTTTCTTTTTGTCCCTAATCCTTTCTTCAAGTAAACAAGTAAGTAAAAAACCAATTTTCAGTTAAAGGGCATTTCCTCCTGTGCTATGAAATAGTGCTATATAAAACTGGCTTGCTAAAAAAAAATAATTTCTTCAGAGAATGTCTAATAAAATGAATGGGCTTATACCAATTTTATACCAGTTTAAGGATGGAGATTCTTTCTTTCTTGTAAATGAGATGTTGAGGTGGATAAGTGGTCTTAACCTTGCTTAATATAGAAAAAAGAAAGCCTAGGAAAAGTTGCTTGTTTCTGAATGAAAAGCTTTAACTGCATTTTTGCAGGATTTTTACCCTGAAAATGATTGAATCC
This sequence comes from Gavia stellata, assembly GCF_030936135.1. Lineage (NCBI taxonomy): Eukaryota > Metazoa > Chordata > Aves > Gaviiformes > Gaviidae > Gavia > Gavia stellata. The sequence goes on from NC_082602.1 coordinate 17,949,387, forward strand.
ATTGCTTTGATGGAGAATTGGTGGTACCAAATTAAATGGAAGAGGACTTACCAAGTAACCAGTGTATTAAGACTTGACGAGAATGTCAATTACTTTTCCCTTTAAAAATTCTCCTTAAAACCAACAGAAAAAAAAGACACAATAACATTGAATCTTGCCGTGGTTTCAGGATAATGTTTAAACCAAAGCATGCCAGAATTGTCTTTATTTATTATATGTCAGCCCAATCTGAAGAGCTGACTGCCACTCATCTAATTCCAGAGGAGGGGAGAAAAATGTAGGGCAATAACCAGGCAAGGCAGTCATGCATTTTGAGGCAGTACTAAGGAATCCTGCTGCTCTGACTGAGGTGCTTCAGATGTGGGACACACGCATCTAGCTCCACCCTTATGCCATTCTTCTCTCAAGGCAGATTTGCCTTGATTGCAATCCAGAGTAAATTCCACCCATATATATCCAAAGTGTCATCGATGTAAAAATTCGGTGCATAGGTTATTTCCTAAAAACTTAATTTAGAAGATAATTTGGCTGCTTTGAAGTCACTACTGATGCTGGGAAGCAATGGGCAAGAGACTTGGACCAGAGCACTTTCTAAAGCGTCCCATTTCATATGTTTTGTAGTCATGCCACAAGAGGTGTCCAAGCTGAACCTGGGGAAGAAGATCAGCATCCCCAGAGATGTGATGCTAGAAGAGCTTTCTCTCCTCACTAACAAAGGATCCAAGATGTTCAAATTACGTCAGCTGAGGGTGGAGAAGTTCATTTATGAGAATAACCCTGATGCCTTCATCGACAATTCTGTGGTAGGTCCAAAATTGAAACTAAAAAGCTGCTCCATACACCCAAGGGAAACAGAAATGGAGTGTGCCCAAGCTCTCCTCTGTCTGTATGTGCATGGGCCGGGGGGGATCTACTAGCAAAGAAGTGCAGAAAAAAAAAGTTATGTAAACACAAAGTTTTATTTTCTTTCAGCACCATTAGTTTCCTTTGGCAAATACTTGATATCACACATGCAGATGCATGAGAAAATTCAGTACTGAGTGACGATGGAGGACTGCATGTTTGGCAGGTGTTCAGAGCTGCGCAGGGCAGGACTAATTGATTTTGTATGCATTCCATTTCTTCTTTGCAAGATGGAAATGATCCATCCAGGTCTGACTTCTGCTCCAGTAGGTGAAATTCTATTTTTAGCCTAGGATACACTTTTATGCTTCCTCCTGGGTAGAGTCCTCTGCTCATTTCTGCAAGAAGTTCCATAAATGAAAATTCAGACAGAAACCTCTAACCTGACACTGCAATATCTTCAATTTATTTGCTAGAAGCTATGTTTGTTTTCTTCTAAAGTATTTTGCTATCAGATATGGTGTATAAATTCAGACATTCTTTTTTTTCCCTTTCCCATGAGTTAGTACTGTTATTTAATCTTTGAACTTCTCTCTACAGTCAGTTGCCTAGTGTAAAGTCTTCTGAAGATACTTAAACTTTTACAAATGAAACTCTCCTTTCACATGATTGTCAGCAGTTCAGTAAAACAAATAGAAAATATTTCAGGTTCCTATGCATTTTGATGTAGCATCTCCTCTTCTGACGTTCTTTAAAATTTATTTGGTGGCATTTTATCCCTTTATGGCATCTATTTTCCAGTCTAAGGGAACCCAAGCAAAATAATAAAAGTCAAGCTTAATAAAATGTTCTGCCAAACAAAACCACACTATTTTTTAGCCCTCTGATGTTTTCAAAAGCAGCAATAAGTAAATCTTTGTACTTCTCTTCTAAAAATGACAATTTGAGAAGCAGGATGTGGAAAGATGCCTGAAAAAAAAAAAGTCATTAAAATTGCAACAGTAGGTCAGATTACAGATCAGGGATGACAGACCAGAGATACAACAAGCATATCCAGTGTTGTTAGACTTCAGGCAGTTTCTTCATCTCTTTGTGCTTTAGGTAGTTCATCTCTACAGTGAGCTATCTCCTAGAAAGGACATGAGAATGAACGGTGTGTGGAACTTTGGACTCTTCAGATGAAAATCCTAGAGAAATGCAAGCTGTTTTTACAAATACTCAGCAATCTCAGAGCTCCTAAAACATATGAGGGACAAGTTCATATGTCAGAATCTGCTGCAGTGAGGAGGAGTGAGAAAATAATAAGGTGAGGGAATAAAAAGGCTGAAGTCCAAACTTTCCTAAATTTGAGGGTGTCACTTAAGGGTGCCCAGTCAGAGAAATATAAAGCGAAAGAGTTGTGACAAACTGACTCAAAACTGGACTTGTATGAACAGAGTCCCTCCAAGACTGACATTATAAAGGCTGATGACAATCGCTTCTTTTTTGTTAGCTGTTTTTCCTACTTTTTTTTTTCATCTGCGCCTGACATTTGCTCCATACCCTTTCTGTAGTGAATGTCTCCCTCCATTCTGTAAGAACACCCCTACCCCCAAGCTCTTTGAGCAAGACTGTAAGATACTGTGCTGTGGTGAAATGTATTTGGGGGTTAGACAAGACCCTAACAAGCCTATGATTTTCTTCATGGCTTTGCTATAGGAGAATAATGGCATGGTCTCCAAACAGCAGTTGGTACTCTGCTTTAAAATCCTCCATGATTCACTTTCATGGCTATCTTTTCTCCACATTCATGGTACAGATAAGAAATCTCCACTGGTCAGTGCAGGAAGACTTCAGCCTGCCCTACAGCAGCTCGGGGCCAGCTTAGCAGGATCACAAACATAATCATTACCATTTGCTGCCTGCCCTGTGCGCTCTGTGCAAGGACTCTGCCATGCTGCATCCTCTGCCTCCATGGATGACTATTCTCATCACCACAGCCAGCACCTTTGCTGGCAGTCAGAGCAGTGAAAAAAAAACCTGAGTGATTGCAGCAACTGAGCCATCGTCTTGGAGAGCTGGTTGCTCTTGGGCAGGTAAAGGCAACAGATCGGTGGCCTCACTATTATCTTCCAAACCATCAGGACAATGCCTGACCTTAGCCCCAAATAACTTTCATCAAAAAGCCCTTTTGATTGCAATATTTGATTAGCTTTCTGTTCCTTTCCTTTCTTGCTCCTGGCTCTGCTTAAAGGCAGGTGCAGAAAAGAAGGCTTAAACAAAAGAGAACTGTGGGAGGAATATAATGGCAGAGTAAAAAATTCCTGCTTCTACTTCCAGTTACTTCCCCCTCCCAGTTAATTTTCATGTCATTTGCTCCGCATCCCAAAGAAGTTCTTGTGCATTTAAGGCTGTGGGACAGTGAAGGGATTTAAAGCTGGTCGTGTGTTTCCTGCTTTTATATCATAGATTTCGTAACTGTCTTAGAATATTCTCAGGACACACTTAGCAAAGTAGAGCAAGAAAGGTTTGGGATGGAGTACAGATTGTTTCTTTCCCCCAGAAAAAGTTTAACAGCAAGGTAATATAATATAAAAACACACAAAGAGAAAGGTTATTAAAAATAAACCCAAACCGTATAAGGGGTCCCAAAATAGCCTGTGCTGTAGCCATAAACCTTCCACACAAGGGAGAAGATCTCAGCAGTCATGTGTCATTGATCCTCCCTCCTGCTTCTCTCCTCCTCCTTCTCCTCCAGCCAAACAACCACACTGGACAATCAGATCACTCTCCTTACTTTTGGCAGAGAAAACATATGTGTGTGCATGAACGTCGGATAGCTCCATGCCAAAGTGTGAACCTGCCACTCTAACTATCACTGTTGCGGCTCCACCCATCCAGTTAAAGGCAAACGGTAGCTAAACCCACAGTGAAAAGGACTGACCATTCCTGACATGAGCAAAATTAAACGCACTACCTCCTGTATAGCTGTTTTCAATACTGTGACCCTCTTCTCTTGCAAATATACAGTACAAGGGGTTGTTTTTAGGGAGGGCCGAGTTTGACACTTTCAGCACGCTGATAACCTGCCAAACAGGGAAAGTTCATGTGATGTCCTCCTTGTTTGATGTGGTGCTGGAGAAGCTGGGGTCTGCTGAGCCCTGTCTAGTAAATAAGAAGGATTTCCTCCCCTCACCCTAGGTTGTGTCACACTATCGCAGGAACTGTGGTTCTCTCCATGTCTCAGAGAATATTATCAACCTCACTGTGGAGCTGCAAAATGCAATTTACTACTGACTAAAGACCATGATGAAATCCTGTCTTGCTATGTGATCTATTACTGTAGCATCTGACCAGCTATAGCATGAAGGAAATTACTACATTTATTTTTAATGGTGAAACTGAACCATGGGGTACATGGAGAGGGTTTCAGTCTTATCTCTGTGTCTCCTAAATCCCACTTCACTGTTCAGCAATTAATAGATCAGCAGTTCACAGACCTTTTCTCCACTTCATAAGGCTAAATTTGTTTGCCCTCAAACACATCAAGATCATGTGAAACTATGTTTCTTAGCCTTACAGTCCCACCCATTATTGCCCTACCTCCTCTCAAGGTCCCACCTCTGCTTTGGGAACCTCCGTGTAAGACCTTCCAGCTATCATCAAGTGAAAACTGAAAACAAAACCATAGTTACGCTTTTTGGGTGTTGCTGTTATGCTGTTTTTCTTCCAGTGAGGATCCTTAAAAATAGTCTTTCTGCTAGCAAAACCTGGGGCCTGATTTGGGTTACATGCACAAGACAGTTTATAGAAAGACTTGATTTGCCTCTTTTTTTTTTTCCCCCCTCTTTCTGCTTTACCTACCAGATCTTAAATTAAAACAATTAGGAAGATGGAATAACCAATATCTGAGTAGACAATTATCAATAGTAGTACATCAAAAAACCCCAGACACACAAACAAAAAAACCCACCTTGATACTTTCTCAGACTCACCCACAAGTTAAAATAAATGCAGTTTCCACATCCTGGCAATGCTTGTATGAAAACAAGCTGAACATGTGTTGCAAAGTAATTTCTTCTGGACTTCAGGTCAAGAGGTCTCTTCAGATAAGCTAAGACACCAACTGTGAAACAAAACATAAGAAGTGAAAAAGGGTTAAAGAATTGGCATACTGTTCTTCTGGATAATGGCAGAAGTTACCCTGTATTCCTTTTGCTACTGAACAAGAACTCAGAAGAGTAAGCAGAAGTGGCAGGAAGAAAATGGAAGTGGTTATGTTATAACGCCAAAAGTGGTGCTTCACAGCAGACAGAAGTACACAACCAACCTGCCTCAGAGATCTTACGTGTTAAATAGCCAGACGTGATACAGTGTGTGAAGGAAAGCATAAGGATGGAGGAACAGAGATGTTATGCAGCTACTTGGATTAATGTACAAGCGTGCACTGATGGCTCTGTTTGCCACTTAATGTACTTAGAAGAATGCCAGTCAAGATCACTGGAGGTAGGTAGGGTTAAAGGGAAAATGTCAGGAAAAGCATTATTTCTAGGAAGTCTGTTCTGTAGGGAATATTAAACCTCTTGAACAAATGTTACAGGATAACTGCAAGCTGAGATATGAGAGAGTCTCAGGTTATGACCTAAGTGGAGCGAGCCAGCTGAGGTGTAACTTTTCTAACAAAATGAGCCTTTCTGTGCTGGACTTGGATTGGTGCAGAAGGCCTGGAGGTCTGAACTATACCCAAAGCGATATAAGAGTGAACATGAAGTCTGATGCCTTCTTATTCAAGAAGTGACTGGTGTGGAAACAGCAGAATGGCAGAGAGGAAAAGCCTTTTATTTTCCACAGCAGTTTGTTGGAGCACTGTGAGAAAACTTTGGACCGAAATTCTGAAACTCAATTTCCTTCATCCACAAAGAAAATGCAGCAAGGATGATATAAAATATACAAATAAGAGATAAATAATTTTGGGTAGTATGGGTATAAAAATTCCCATTATTTATATGGGTAAATTCAGGCATAGAGGTGAAAAATAATTTGCCTAAGATTAAACAGGAAGTCAGAAGTAGACTGGGAAATAGAAAGCAGGAGCTCAACGCACTGAACTGTGCCTCTTGGGGGAGCATGTTTAAAAAAAAATTAGCTTAAGATACTTTAACAGCTGAGGTTACTTTTTATTTTCATCCTTTTTTTTAAAGTGAATCATAGGTTTAAGACTATGCAACTCCAAATTAAGGACCGAGGCACACACTTTGATAAAAACAGCAGGCAGTCTATGAGACTCTCCAAGTGTCTGAATTTTAAATCTCCCATCCTACCATTAAGGAGCATTTGAGTGGCTGCCACTGAGAGGACGCAGTCACAGTAACTTCAGAAGTGTTAGTAAGCACATAGGCATCAAAACTTTGGGAAGCTCTTTATCAGCATGGTGGAAATAGAAACACATTTGGTGGCCTCAATCATTCTCTTCAGGGCACAGCAAGGAGCTGACGGGAAGCACACAGTGTCTCCTCCTGGGGACTGCCTGCAGTGACGTCAGGGCCTTGAGATACTAAGAGATCTCAGCTCCATTAGTTGGATCATCTTTCATTATCTATTTTTCATGAGACACATGCAGTAGCTCTAGAGAATTCCGAATTCATCCATCTAGGCACTCAGCCTGCAGGATCAGGCTCTTGCTAGGACTAAGGAATTCAAAGACATGAGCCCAATTTGTTTAGCCAACCCAGGGGACGACACATCACATGAACTTGCCACAATTGTTCTCTTGTTAGAGTGGATTTAGGGATGCCCAGGGACCGATAACATCCACTACCTCCAGCAATTCACAGACAGGGCAGACCTCACCCTGGAGTGTCTGTGTGGTCTGCTCCCAGAGCCAACAGGAGAAGGTTATCAGCCTTCTCAGTTGGCACTCCTGGGCTTCTCTCCTGTGATTTCCACCAACAGGGTCAATCAATCCTAACTGAGAGGTCAGTTTTGTAATGTGAAAAGGCATATATGTAAAAGCTCCACATCCTATTAGGAATGGCCCAAGACATGCATTCCCCTCAAGTGTAAGCCGTATTTCACTCCAAACACCCTGACCAGAGACATGCTGTAAGTACCGGAGACAAAGCTGCACCTACCCCGTTTTGAGTACATCGAGCTTGAGGCTGCCATTCCTGAGCTCCACTCTTCTTGGAATGAGCTCATTTGAATCCAACGAGGTTCAAGATTTCAAAAAGATGAATTTGCCTTTGCCTCCTGCTATAGAAAAAGAAGATTCTCCTATTAATTTGAGCTAAGACAATCTATTGTGGTGGCCAAAAACTAAAGAAAATTATATTTTTAGTCTAGCAGGTGAGTAGACTAGGATATTGCATGGAAAATGGGTCTTTCCTATCTGAATGGAAATACCTGCTGAACATAGAATGCTTTCCCAGTGGGTCCATGAAGAATCATGAACTAACCTGAAACCAACCAAACTAATTTCATTTGCAGCTAAATAAGATTTAGGTGTGGCTTTCCTGAGGCAGACCTTGTGTTTCAGAGAAACTTCACTCCTGCTTAGTGATAATACTGCAATTTAAAATAATACCAGATGACAATGAGGCCCCTTCCTGGTCATGTCAAATACCGCTGTGCACAAAATCAAACCAGCCCTTTTTACTGTAGCTCATATTAAGCTGGTGTTTTGTGACTTTTTTTTTGCAGGAGAGCTAATGTAAGTAACCAGAGGAAAAGAGAAATAAGCATTTAATTCTCAGGAAGGGCACACAGCGCGGGTGAAACTTGAAGGAAAACAGATGCAAATCCTGTTTTGAAATTACTGAGCAAATCAGTAGAAGCATTAATCTTGCCTATATATTAATGTTTTGAGAATAACCTCATTCTGACCCCTACCCTTCAAAAAACCCTTTTTTCAATTTGCCTTTTTACAGCCACATAGCTCCCACACATAACTGACCAGATTGCCCTGCTAGCTCCTGTGCACAGCTTAATGCTCACAATCCTCTCCCTTCTCAGTGCTTCCTGACATTCAGGGGAACATTATCTCCTCTGTTCCTAAAAACGGAATTCCCTACAGCTAGGAGAAGGACAGACAGTCCCTAAAGGCCCTGGGGGCACCAGCTCTGCCACTTCAGCCTGCAGCTGGCTGCCTGCCTGTGCTGCAGCCTGGTGACCTGCTGTGAAACCCTGGACACTGTTGCTGGAGACACAGGGAGCGGAGGGTTAGATAATTCTGCCTTGAGCCTTGTGGGGTTTTCATTTCTCATCTATTTTTAGCTGACCGAACAGCTGGCCTTGGAAGCCTGTTTACAGCCTGGAAAGCTTCTTTTTGCTAAACTGTACTAGGTGTAAGAGCTCTGAGAAAGCCTTAACCCTTTGAGAGCCAGCCCTGAGTTTGCCACTCTTGTCTCCCATTGATTGAGATTAATTTATACAAGCAGAATTGCAGCATGAGGAACCACAGATTCATTCAGCTTCAGCTGTATTTGTTACATCTTTGTGCATCTATAGCCAGTCCCCTAGTCCAACAGGAAAGACCGTGTGTGATATATAACACAGGTTAATTGTGTTATAGAGCTGTGTGGGCTGTAATACACAAGAGATACTGTTTTATATCTGATAGGAGTCAAGCTTTTGATCTCATTTATGACCAATACATAAAACATTTTTCCAAACATATTATATCAGTTTCTGTTCCACACAAGTGTTTATTAAAATTGCTGTGTGCAAAGACAGAACCTTGTGCTGGCACCACAGGGTCTATAAATCCTGCATGGACTGTTTACTCATTCACTATGTACTGCAAGGATTGTGCCTTCTAGCCTGGATGGGGGAGAGTGGATGGCCTGGACAATAAGAGCAACTTGATTTTACTGATGGATACAGCTTGCTTTCTTGCCTTGTTGCTAATTAGATTTGGTTCGTTCATGCACATACTGCTACAAACAAAATTCTTCCTTTTTGTAATTTTTCTTTTGTGCTCTCCAGGAAGTCTTTCATGTTTTCCCAGGCTGCTATTTCTTCAGTCTTTCTTAATGTGTAAATACCCCTCCCCATGCAGACCTTCAGATATATGGAAAACAGACATATGGGCTTTTATGTTGTCACAGGTACCCTGTTGTTCTGATGCCCTGTAACACTTAGCTCCCACACTGTAATTGAGCTGACTTTGCTGGGCTATCTTAACCTTGAAATGAAAACACTGCCTATTTCTTGTCCAGCTTGCTTTCCCACAGGTTAGCCAATGTATCTCTGCCTGGACCTTTACCTGCTCTGGCAAAAGCTGTTTTTCCTTTCCCTTCCTCCTTTATTTCATACGGATCACTATTGGGGACAATACACAGATCCCTCTCTTCTCACCCTGATCATATAAAATGACTATGAGGTGTCCGTTAAAAGGTGTGCTTCCATTACCCTTGCTGCTGTTCTACAACTGCTGCTATACTGAATACAGAGAATAACTCACATGAAGTTCTGCCACTGGTTTTGTAACTGAGACACAAAACTGGTTAGATCACAGGGACTCAGGAGTTCACATTCTGGAACCCAGCCCTACAAATGCAAATGGACCTGTAACAGGGATTCCTACTCTCTTTTCTCCTGCCCTAGGATCATTTCCAGAAGTTCATCCCACCAGGAGGGCATTACGGGGAAGATGCTCATGGCTATGCCCATGGGCGGATGGTAGGAGGAGTGACAGCTGGGCAGCATGGCTCCAGTAAGCAGCAGTATCCCACTGTGCCTGGAAGCAAAGGAGGCCCTAGGGACAGCGAAGGGGAGCATGCGACTGGAAGTGGTGGAGAAGGAGGGGATGGTACTGAGAAAGGCAAGTATCTCTCTGCAAGAACAAGAAATAGCTAAAGCTATCAGAGCTTCTGGCAACCTTACTGTTAGGGACAAGTAAATTAATTTGACCAAAATCTGAATTCTTCCAAACTAAGGTCCATTGCAAAGTCTAGAAAAGTTGAACTGCCTTTAGCTTGATAGTTTTGTTTGCATGCTTCTGTGTTGCTCAATCATAGGCAAGAAGCAGAAATATCTGCCTTGGCTGGACCAAAGAAGTGATGGGAAACTTAACTACTGAGCTCCTATGGTTGATATAGCAGTATGCCAGTGTGGCATACTCTTTTCTTTCAAGGGTTTCACACTGACCGCTACTGGAAATAGTAGTATTAGCTCTTTAGTTGAGCAGTCTGACCTGACACGTCAGTCTCGAGTATATCAGCCCTGATTTCAAACCAAAATTTTCACCTAAACAAACAGCACTTTTTGGATAATCTTCAGAAAGGAACAGCAGTATTTTGAAAGTTATCTGGTAATCACCACTGGTCTACTGAAGCAATTTCTTTACGAGTAAAAGTATTTTCATTGAATTTAGTCCTTGCTTAATTTTGTCCTCTGTTTGGTTTGGCCAGAAATCTCTAAAACCAAATCCCTTGCATGAAAATCAGCAGGTAAAATCATTATTTTAACAGTCCCTATGGGATTTTACAACAAAAAGGAAATTTGCTTGGGAACCAGGAACTGCTGTCATAAGTGACCCAATGAGTGACTTGTAAAATCCAAGGTTTTTCATTCACATTCTGGAAGAATGTACATTTTATATCAAAATCATTTTTTGCATTTCTGGGCATCCCTGTGAAAAAGAAATCTGTGTAGACTCTTGTCTTCTTACATGAGATTTTTCTCCATTGCTGTCCTATTTCTGTGTGCAGGGAGGAGGATTAACATTATCCCATAGCTTTTACTGCAGAGATGGATCCCAACTGCTTTTATTTTTCAACACAAGCAATCAATTTACTTCTAAACTACTTAGTTTAAGTACTTCACACAGAAAGAGCAGGGTAGTTGTTTTTATTTTTTTAATGAAAGTGAGATTCTTGTACATGTCTGCAATTCTCTGAAACCAGGAAAGCCCAGGATTTGGCAAGGTTTGAAGAAAATAAGTAAGACAAAGAAAGATGGTGTGATAAAGAAGACAGTTTCAGATAAGAGTAATAGTGTTCATTCTTTGCCACTTAATTCGTAAGGATTTATGTTTTCTACACAAACTATAGCACCATGAAAGCACCAGAATGTCTAACTCCATTAACCTATTATTCCCATCTGCCCTAATCAAGCTAAGCAGAAGTCATTGCTCAGGAGTTTTAAGGTTTCTGAAAGATAAGAATCTTAAAATTGTGCTACATATCAATACACAACCAATGCTCCTATTAGGAACGTGCTATTATACACAACTGGAAGAAAAAAAAAATAGGCACACAGAATGAAAACTCTTGTCTAAGCTCATTTGCTTAATGGAACAGCCATTTCTGGCAATCAAGTATCTGACTTAACAGCAAAGTGTAGCTCTGTCATTGACAGGATTTTATCTTCCAGAGAGATCCCATCATATTTTCAAACTGCTTTTAGACATCCTGAGGTGTTTGAGCCAGGCTTGTCTCTAACATCCTGGTTCAGGAGGGGGAAAATATGAATGTCTGTTTATGTAATCACAAAGAAAATGCCAACTTATAAAAATACTGAGACAAGGGAGATGGTAATTTTCGAACATTCAAGAATAGACTACTGAGGAAGATGTTAGTAAAGATGGTTGTGGGTTGTCAAGACCCTGAAATACAATGGCTAAAGGGTTTTGGTCAGTTAGAGCCAACTTCAAAGTTTGAGCCTAGTTTTGGAGTTTACAGTCGGGTCTTTGTTTGTTGCATATGATGATGATGATGATGAGGTTTATGTGGTGGTGTTATGTCTACTATGATGAGACAGGAAGGAGAGAAGTAAATTATGAAATTAGGTAGCATTTTGCCTTGTATAAAACTTTCCCCGAGGTAGTGAAAGAGATGATGGGGTAAGGACATTGGTTCTTGTGGTAAGAGGTTTCTATTTGAGCAACCAGGGAGAACAATGAAAAAATAGCTTTCAAATATATGCTCTAATGCAAATTCCTGGATGACTGGCTCTTAGACTGTGGTACAGCTGCTTTTGTGGATAAAGACAGAAGTGTCATATGACAGTCTTTTTTTAGAGAAATCTAACCACAAAATCTCAGACTTGATCTAGGAGTTACAGAATCTGGAAACAAAGCTGGTGTCTCAACTTCAATAGCAGAATACAGAAAAACAATGTATTTAGAGTAAATGTCATCTAACTAGAATGTTTTACCTTCCTCTGTTTACAGATGGAAAGTCAGGAGGCAAGAAAATCACTGTATTTAAAACTTACATCTCCCCCTGGGAACGAGCAATGGGTATCAGCCCTGAGGACAAAAGTCAGTTCACCATTGACTTGCTGTCATACAGTCCCAAAGCTGATTTCCCCCATTACAAGTCTTTTAACCGGTAAGTCGTCTTGGATATTCAATTCAGTTTATTTAGCATGAGAAAACACAATAACCCTGGCTGTAGCCCTCCTGTCTTGTACAATCTAATTAAGTTTAAGTTGCATGTCACGGAGCTTAGCACAGTCTCCTGTGGATGAAATTTTTGGAGGCCTACAAAGAAAAGATACATTAAGAGCTAGAGATTTTAATTCAGCTTATGGACAGAAAACCTATGCAGCAGGATAAGAGAACTTTAATCCTATTTCCCTTTCTTTCTCGCCACGTTTGACCAGGGAGATTTAGCTTGCCACTGTTTATTACTGCAGCCATTTAAAGTTCAAGAGTTCAGGAAAAATACTTATGCTCAGAAGCCATATACTTCACAGTGCTTCAGATAAGGATCAGGATCTTCCTGCTGCTTATGATAACTGAAAGTTTTACAAATATTTCTAGGGCAGCAATAATTTTCTGTTAACCTCTATATAATTTTGCCACCCACCTCCATAGCCTCAGGACATTAGTACCCAGGACAAACCCAAATCCCACTCATTTCTGCAGTAACGCAGCCTCTGCCTCCTACATGTACGGGGTACCAACAGGTGTGAAAGGTGTATAGTTTGATGGAGATTGATGCAACAGGGGTGAAGGAAGTGCACAGGAGCAGAGAGGGGGTTTTTTTTGTTTTTAAATCTTTTTTTAGTACATGGGCAATGGATATGTATATGTTCTTGGGAAATATTTGCTGGCCAGTCAACTTCAACAGTGGTAAAATTTACACTCTCAATAGCTTTAATTACTTATTTTCTGAATCCCATTGTTTACCTATGCTCTGTTCGCTAATGCTATGTATTCCCCTATGCCAGGACTGCCATGCCTTACGGGGGTTATGAGAAAGCAGCCAAACGGATGACCTTCAAAGTGCCTCAGTTTGATATTTGCCCTTTGCTTCCAGAATCTCTCATGATATATAATCAAAATTTCAGCAACAGACCCTCTTTCAACAGAACCCCAATACCTTGGATGCCTTCAGGAGACTCCTCCGAGTACCATACTGAGGTCAATGTGCCAAGGAGTGGTGAAACAGAAGAGCTGTAAATCCGCACCGCCATGGCCTTCCTTTTTCCTCAGCCCTTTCTATTTGCAAGTTGATAGTAAGGAGCTGAAAAGTGCAACTCTAGTTCTGTTAGCCCTTCCTTTCTTTTGCCCTTAGCCCAGAGAAGTTCCTAGCAGGTTCTAAACTTATCTTCACTGTGGTGTTAATCCATATCAGAAACAGTTTAAGGGAAAGGAGCTTTTTATTCAGCAGGGCATAAAAGGGCAAAACTAGGAAGTGTTTTTCTGTTTAGCAATGCTAAAAACTGCCTGTCTGCTCCATAATAAATCTGTTTTGTCATATATTAACAAGTAATAAAACACCAAGAGGAAAAAAAGCCTTTGTGTTTTCTCTTTAAAAAATGCTGCTGAATCAATTTGGGGATTAGCAATAACAAAAGTTTCAATCTCACAACTAGACTTGGAAGGAAGATCAGGGACTGGTGGGGATGAGGTCCACATCAAGATGGCTTGGATGAATACTGCAAAACTGATGGTAGAATGATGACTTTGAGAGGAAATGATACAGGTAATCATAACAGCATCAGAGATAAAAATAGCAAGTCAGCCTGTCAGTGTAACAGACAGATTAAAGAATTTCACTGTCACCTAAGATTCTCCAGTTCTCCAGAGTATAAAATAGGTGATAGCTTAAGCAGGTTTTTTTTCACACAGAGAGGCAATATGTCGGGAAGGAACAGAGGCACACCCAAGTGAGATGACTTGCCCATAGTTACAGAGCAAGAAAGAAAAAGCTTTAATTACAACACAAGTAATTTGACACCCGCCACAGTGCATTACTTATTCAAATACACAGCATCAAAGTCTATTCCATTTCTTGTAACAGTTTTATCAATGCCACACGTATTGGGAGAAAGGCAGGCACTGTGGAAAACCAATAAAGAACTTTATTCTTCTAGATGAAATACCTTCTATTTCATGAACAGTTGGACTCTGACACATAACATTCAAGACTGCTGTTTCACTACCACGCCCTAGCTCAGCCTGCATCGAGACTACTTTGGAATTCTCTGTCCTGGTGCCTTCTGTAGATTAACATTTCCTCTTATAAACAGGGCTAAACAGCTTATTTACAGGTACAGCTTCCACTGAAGTACTTTAAATCTAGGAGTTTTTCCTCCTTGTCTAGAAACCCCTGCAACCATGTATTTGATTTTTCTTCTGTTTGGATAGTTATGAGGTTGGCCTTATTACACTCCTCTAAAAGGCTACTGCCAGGGCTACCCTGAGATCTCTTAAAAATTGTGCTAATAAGCTGCATAAGTAATGAATGAGTAGTTTCCCAACCTTTCTCCTGAAATGGCTAAAGAACATTTATTATACGTTCTATTAAATGATAAAGAAGTATCCATAATTCAGTTCTGTGATTAAACTTAAAAACATTAAGGTGGTACTTTGATCTTCCTAAGAACATTTCAAGAAAAATTTAAAAAAGTTGTCTTTTCTGAAATGTTCCTACAGAGTATTTGAAGTTTGAGTTGAAAGCAAATCCTCAGAAAAACTTGTTTTGTTTCTTTGGATAAAATGGATCCAGGAATTAGTTGAAAAGATATTTCCCACATTGATTTCCTTTTTTAATCCCTACGTAAATACATGCAAATTGTACTGGTGAAAGACATTTCTATGGGAAATTCTCACATTCTACTAAACTATTAGTTTATTCTGTATTTGATCTCTGTCTGGAGATAAGGTTGCTGTGGGTTTTCCAAAATTTTTAATCAATCTAACTTTTTCAATTGCATTGTCATTAAGAGGGAGGGTTTTCTTTTCCAGTTCAAAAAGTATTCTAACTATATTACAAGAATCCAGGCTGCAAAGAGAACGCCCGCAGTTCAGAAAGAGAGGAAATTTCGGAGAAAACTAGGTGACACTAAGCAAAATATTTTCCCACCAAATATGCCATTTCACAGAATCACAGAATCATTAAGGTTGGAAAAGACCTGTAAGATCATCAAGTCCAACCATCAACCCAACACCACCATGCCCACTAAACCATGTCCCGCAATGCCACGTCCACACGTTCCTTGAACACCTCCAGTGATGGTGACTCCACCACCTCCCTGGGCAGCTTATTCCAGTGCTTCACCACTCTCTCAGTAAAGAAAATTTTTCCTAATATCCAGCCTAAGCCTCCCCTGGTGCAACTGGAGGCCATTTCCTCTTGTTCTGTCGCTAGTCACTTGGGAGAAGAGACCAACACCCACCTCTCTGCAACCCCCTTTCAGGTAACTATAGAAAGCGATGAAGTCTCCCCTCAGCCTTCTCTTCTCCAGACTGAACAACCCCACTTCCCTCAGCCGCTCCTCATAAGACTTGTGCTCCAGACCCCTCACCAGCTTCATTGCCCCTCTCTGGACACGCTCCAGCACCTCAATGTCTTTCTTGCAGTCAGGGGCCCAAAACTGAACAGTGTTAGAGGTGCGGCCTCACCATCGCCGAGTACAGGGGCACGATCACCTCCCTACTCCTGCTGGCCACACTATTTCTGATACAGGCCAGGATGCTGTTGGCCTTCTTGGCCACCTGGGCACACTGCTGGCTCATATTCAGCCGGCTGTCAATCAACACCCCCAGGTCCTTTTCTGCAGGGCAGCTTTCCAGCCACTCTCCCCAAGCCTGTAGCGTTGCATGGGGTTGTTGTGACCCAAGTGCAGGACCCGGCACTTGGCCTTATTAAACCTCATACAATTGGCCTCAGCCCATCGATCCATCCTGTCCATTTATTGCCTCCCATTTTCTGACAGGGATTTTAGACTTTTGCAATGCAGAATTACATTATTTTTTAAAAAGTGAAATACAGGATGCTTTAATAGTAAATATGTCAGGAGCAGCAGAAACAAGACAGTTTGGTACCTGGATGTCATGGTCTGTTTTCAGTAGCAGGTATTCCAGATCATGGGCCAGTTAGACATGTCAAGGTGCGGAGAGGGCTGGCTGCTCCAAGGAGGGGTGAGCCCCAGGCAAGCCCAGCACAGGCAGCCCCTTCACCAACCAGTACACAAGCCCACCACCTCTGAGCATGGCAGGCAGACTGAGTGCTGGTGACAGGGTCCATCAATCACCCTAGACATGGTGAGGGGATGAATCAGGCACGGGGGCCATCCAGGGAGTCTGGTCAGGAGCAAAAGGAGACAGGGCTGGATACAAGCTGCACTGTGGGTCCAAAGTCCATCTAGGAGAGAGGCTAGCTCCAGCACAGGTCTCAGGTCCACCTGAGATGAGTGTGCAGGCCAGCACCCCTACAACATAGCTCAGACGAGGACCTCAGACCCAGGACTAGAGCTTAAATGGGGCTTTTGGGCCGTAAGTCGGGTGAAGGTCCCAGGTGAGGCTGGTCAGGGCAACTAAGGGCTGTTGATGCACACAGGGCGATGATACCAAAATGTTTGGGAATTTCAATATCATCACAACAACCACTTGAGTTCTACTGGAGCATAGAAAAAAAAAAAGGACTAAATAAAATAGGTCCTTAAACATGCAGGGAAAGGTAAGAAATACTGTGCAGAAATAGCACAGTGCTCTCTGGTGGTGTAGTTTCAAAGTTCCCGCATACAAGGAAGGCAGCATCATCCAGCAAGTAGGTCAAAGGACTGGGTATATACCCAAAGCGTTCCCTGGTTCATAATGTACAGTTGCACAAGAGTTTTTGTCTGTGCACTCCATTATCCCAAACCTAAATGGGGATAAAAAGTTGCAATGTATTTGGAATTAGTATTGTATCACTGCAAATTATTTATAATATTGCTATAATTCATACTTGTAAGCTAAGAGGATCCTTCAGTTTTGGAAATTTACTTAATGAGGCATATAGCTCTTCTTTTGCCAGTACACTTTCAATCTCAAATCCTGTCAAGCAGGATGTATGTGCTTTTGTTTCTAGTATAAAATGAAAAATACAACACTACATGTTGTAGAACAATTCAGACGATTATTGTCTTGCTGCTTACATAGCTTAAGATCCATGCTAATTTAGTCATTATTCAAAGTAACATTAAAAGTGAGAAAAATCACTAATCCAAATTCGGTCTCAAAAATAATTAATTTCAGTGAGGCTTGCAGCTACTGTAATCAGGGCAGAAGTTTGTCCAAAATGATCAAATATTTAAGAGGAAGTAAGTAACTGCTCCTGCACTTTGTTTTCCTTGGGCTATAATGTAGACTCAGGGGAATCGCCTATGTCAGAGAATTATTTATATTGGGAATAAGAGGATTGTATAAGATTTAATTACAGTGCATTTCCCCTACATACTAAGAGCTACAGAATGGAAGCTCAGTCATCTGCTTTTAAGCAGGATCATCGTAGTTAGAGATAAAAAAGAACTAACAAATTATTGAGCCCATCCTCTGGCTATAGGGAACTATAGGCAGGCTATAGTTCCCTCACAGACGATGTACTGGATATTAAGCTTATACTCTATGGAACAGCAGCCAAAAATCCATTTAATAGAGAGGGGCTGGCCCATGAAAAACAGGTTGCATAGAATTTTGTGACATTCAGATCTTCCATTCAGAACAAAAATTTCTTAAATTTTCAGTTATTTACAGTGTTATTTTTAGGAATATTATTTTACAGTTTCCAAGCTTTGAAATGTTTCTCTCATAGAAGGCAACTTGTATGATAAAGAATCCAAGCCATACTGAAAATGCATTAAAAATAGTGCACACATTTTAATGTAGAAGAAAGGTGTTTAACAAAACCCCAGCAATACCATCCATAAATATGGACTCACATGTTTTAAAATCTTGCCTGAAGTTATAGCTGATGGCATAAATATTTGGCAGGTAGTAGCACAGCTAGTATGCTTCTCTGTGTTGCGCAGAAAATCTTACATTTGACTGCAAAGTATTCCCTAATCAAAGGGTTTGCATCTCATAATTGTCTCTCTCATGTGAGCAGCTTGCCATTAGTGATGATGATGATATAATTCATAAAACTAACATCTGGGAATTACATTTGCTTTTGTTATTGACAGATCATTTAGAGGAGATGGCTTTGTCATTAGGCTTAGTGACTCTCTGAAATAAAATTTGGAACAGTTTCAGGATGTTAGGAGAATATGGACTTTGTCTTGTTTGACTTTTTTTTTAAATCATACTGTGAATACATAAAATGTATTCACTTCTCTTATACAGGATGGCAGACACCAGACAGCCAAAAGCCTTAACATGATCGTTCTGTTATGGAGCAAAGAGGCCGTCCCTCCATGGGAAGTGCTGGCTTGTGGCACAAGGCTTTAACATTCATTGCACTGAGGTTTTTTTCCTGCCTGGCTTGTCTGCAAGTGTATGTTCTCTTCCACAGAAGACTGCCGCAGTTGGGATCATCTGGCAAACGACCCATTTCCAGAGGATTGCCCCTTGGCACAACAAAGCTGCTGCGAGCACTTTTCTGGCAACTTACAGGGTCCACCACTGCCCATCAGCAGCACGTATGCTGATTTCTCTTGAATGAGTATTAGAAAAGTTTGCAAGCCAGCCTGCTGGCTCACAGCACATTAATACATTTATATGCAAGCTCATCTATGCCCAAATCCTCAAATTGCAGGTTACAAACTAGTTTAGACAAGTTGCCTATTCTGTCTTGGAGATGTGCCTCACCACGACCACAGATAATCAAGCAGAATTTGCAGACATATGCGGAAGCAAGATTGCACACATTTTGTGGAACCCTACCACTTTTGTGAACTGCTGAGTATGTGGGATTTGAGACATTATTAATTATATTAATGTACTAGTAAAAGTCTCTTAAGCTAATGTACTTAATTAGCAGTGCCTTTATACTGTACCTCTTGTTCTCTATATATTTAACACACAGTGTCATCCTTTCTCTGATAGTCATCTTCTGCTTGCAGTACAGCTTACATGATGCTTTAATGAGTGCAAGCACTTGCTCAGATATATATTGTGTTAATTAACACATGCAGTAAAGGGAAGACAACTACATAAACCACTCTGAAGCAATGCTCTTAAATGCAACCTAAACTTCAGTCAGCTTGATAAACAAATTCTCAAATATAAACTCTTCCTTTAATTTTCAATTATACTTTTTAGAAACATTATTTATATCAAAACTTTTAATGCATATTTTCCAACTTCCTTGAAGAAAACCTGCAGGCTCTTTTTTTGTTTGTTTGTTTTGACCTTTTGATTAACAATAAAAAGCCATAAAATGTTTTGTGCAAAGAGTTTTAATTTTAAAAGTCTGTTTTTCATTTAAAGAAAATTCCATCTGATGTACTTTCAGGGAGAACTGACACAAACAAATTTGCAGACAGGGACCACTACCCTTCAAAAAATAGGAAGGAGTTATAGGTATAGCTCTAGCCAGACTTATAATGAACAGTTGCCTTTCAAAAATCCACAGTGAATAAATAAACACATAAATAAGACGAGATTAATTTATGGTTATAAATTCTTCTTCTAGTGCCAAACCAAAATAGTTATTCTTCTTTGTTCTTCTAACAAGGCTTACTGGGAACACTTATTTTTGGGAAATTTGGACAGGGAAGGCACAACCATGTTATAAAAGGCTGACAAAGGTCTCAATTCTTCCTGGGCTCAGACATGAGCCAAGGGCAGCACCAGTGTTTTACTCCAGGTCCCTGCATTTGTAGCTGGGGAGAAAAAAACATACAAGGAGGGCACTAACAGCAGTTAAAATGGCTACCCACTAAGCAATGCTTTACTTATGCTCCAAAACATCCCTCTACACAAAAGGGTAAATAAGGACTCTGCAGACTTCCCCTTCTTACTGGAGGAAGTTCCTGCCTTAAGCAACTATCTCATTATACATCATTCACTGCAGGGAAAACAAAGTGGCCCCTGGAAGAAGGAACAAACAAATGAGAAACTTTCTGCTGGCCAGCCTAAGGACAACCTATGGGCACATAGTTTGCACAGGACCTCCCCTGCTCACAGATGCTATACAAATTCAATTGCACTGCAGAGCGCTTTAGACAAACTCCACAGTGCCTGGCTCAGACGAGTAACTACTTCCATATTCTATTATAAAAACAGACATACTTTCATGGGCCTGAAGCTAGCATGGATTCAGGGCCTCATTATATCTACTATCTCTAAATGTTTCTCTTAATTATCTTTGGTCCCTAAGAGAGGCTTGAGGCCTTCCTCATTTGCTCTCTCTCCCAATATGATTGGCTTGATTTCCAAAGCAAAAGACCGAAATGGGATGGGAAGTCACAACAACTAAACTGCATTCTTCCAAATGCACAAACTTCTTTTTGTATTATTTTAGTGGTGTTAGAAATGCCATCTTAACTGCAGCAGCACAAACACTATTGCAGACACCCATATATACAAACAGCATGCTTTAAGTGTTTACTCTGGGCAGACAAAAGGTAGTCCCAGTCCTCCATGCATGCTCTAGTCATCTGACGGTATACCCGAATTATCAGAAGCTGGTAATTCTGGCACACAGCAGTACATCTTTTAGGTACAAAACATTATGCATCAACTCACTCACTTCTTATATGTAAAAACGGGGCTCAACAACTGGATAAAAAGAACTTCCTCCACAACATACAGAGCTGGTGGGCACTCCTCTAAGGTTTGTTACAAAAGACGTCTCTCCCAGATGTCAGGAACACCGAAACACAAGGGCAGAAAAGAAAGTGTATTAGCGCTCCTGTCTTCATGTTTCAGTTTGAGTAATTAATTACATTGTTTATCCAGGGTGCTAGCACTGAGATACCAACTGCTCACGGAAATGGCAGTACCCCCAGTCATCATCAGACTCTCTCTACATGCATGATCCTGAATTCATAGGAAAGGACCCATTTATTTCAGTGGGCTTGAAATGTGTTTCTTGGATACCACCAAAAATACTACTACACCAGAGGTAGTAGTATTACCAGCACTCTGCACTGGTGACAGAAAAATCACATACTGCAACGTGCAGCTGATGCAGTTCAGGGAACATGAGCTTAATATTAATTTTACACATTGTCTACTATTCAGAAAATCAAAATACAAATTTGTAGAAGATCTTTTTCGAATCTTCCCAGATCTTGAGATGGTCTAATTCATGCCTGAAGTACTTGAATGGATGATGTTGAACATACGATGTTATGGCTCTAACCTGTGAGGAAATCCAGCTTTCACATAAACTACAGGTAAACTTTTGCTAGACTTGAATGCATGGCACTGTTGTTACCTGTGGCTCCAGTCACATCCCACAGCTACCACAGCCCACACTTTGCAATTGTTAGAGATTACGCACGCTCTGCAAGCATACCGATTTCTTTTCTGGCAAGAAAAAGTTATTTCCGTCCAGGCAGCTCTGTCGAGCACACTCTGCTGCATTAGGGGAGGTTCAGGCTGGATATTAGGAAAAAGTTCTTTACTGAGAGAGTGGTGAAACACTGGAAGAGGCTGCCCAGGGAGGTGGTGGAGTCACCCTCCCTGGAGGTATTCAAGGAGCGTGTGGATATGGCATTGTGGGATGTGGCTTGATGGGCATGGTGCTGTGTGGTGTGGGTGGGTTGTTTTGGTGTGGGTTGTGGTGTGGGTTGTGGTTTGTGGGTGGTGTGTTTGTTGTGGGGTTTTTTTTGGTTTTTTTTGTTTTTTTTTTTTTTTTTTGTTATGGTTGGACTTGATGATCTTACAGGTCTTTTCCAACCTTAGTGATTCTGTGATCGACTTAAGGCGATGAACAGCGGTGAACTGCTCCGGGCGAAACGAGCCCCGGCGCTGCGAGCAGCGAGCGCCCCGCCAGGCGGGGCCGGGCCCGCCCCGAGGACCCGGGAACCACCGTCCCCTGAGCGCCGCTACTTTCGCGGAGTAAGGGGGTTTACCGAAACTCAGTGAGCACTCCCCCCGAAATTACTCCTAGCTACGCCCTGACTTCGGGCCGGGTCTGGGGACAGCTCTACGGGCTGCCTCCCAACGAGGCGGTTAAACACACCGGAGACCTCTCGCTCCTTCTGGGAGCAGACACCGGGTTATGCCGCCTGCCCTCCAAAGCGCCCCCACCCAGGGACGGGCTGCTCTGGGCTGAGGGAACGAGAAATGGCAGTGGAGGAACCAGACCAGACGGAACTCCACTGGACTAGTCTGGTCTGGACTGGAGTCGACTCCCTCAGTCCTCTCGCGAGAGGAGACGCCGCCGGCGCGGCCCGCGGCTCTCGCGGGAAGATGGTGCCTCTCGCGAGAGGCGGCGGCCGCGGCTCCCCGTAGCTATAGCAGCGGGGGATGAGGGTGGTTGAGGGGAGGGGATGCTGCGCGCTGCGGCGGGACCTGATGCCGGCAGGTAGGGACTCGCCGCACCGCCATCCCCTTCCTAGCGTGGTCCCACTGTGACTGTCCGGAGCCGTCCTGACCCTCGCGGCGCCGGGCGGCAGCGGGGCCGTGGCTCCGGCGGCGGGACGGGAGGGGTCGCTCCCCTCAGCGGCACGGGTGGGCTGGGTGAGGGGCTGGGGCAGTTGTACTGCGGTGCCGGCAGCGGCCGGACCCCTGCGGCGCGCACCCCGGATCCACCGCTCTCGGGAATACTTGGGGTTTCTTTCCTCCTGTCCCGTCCCCTGAGGAAAAAACGCAGACCAGCCGCTTTCTGGTTGCTTGTTCCACGTGCCTGGAGACCCACCAGTGACTCTCCCAGCTCTGTGAAACAGTGCAGCCCCGTATCCCCGGGCGGCCTGGCCTCTGCTGGCGGCGCGGCAGCCAGCCCCCGCGTGGGTAGGCGGCGGTCAGCAGGGTTTGTGTGCTGAGGCTCAGCTGTGGCCCCGGGGCCTGACCTCCGGCCTCATTGTAAGTGAAGGGTCCCCTCTGCATGCCTGCAGCTGGTCAGCTTTAGAAAAGGGAAGGAGTAGCAGGTATGAGAAAAAGGATACTGGAGGCTAAAAAGGTCTTTTATCAGCAGAGATCTTTGGTATCGCTGACGTTGCATTGTGTTGGTTAATAACTCCGACACGATCAACTGCCATTAAAAGTTAAACTTGCATAGAAGCTGTTGGTTAGAAGAAGCTGCTCAGTTGTAGTATTATATTTACTATGTTGGTTCAAGGTAGGCAAAAGCATGTACTTTTTTTTTTTTCTTTTAAAAAAAAGCAGAAGCTGTTTGCTTTTCCAGGATCTGATTTCGCTTGAAACCCTTCGTTCAGTAGGAGGATTATGCATGAGGATTTGTGAGGATTACAGCCCTAAATAGAAACCATAACAATATACACCTTCTGCTTTCAAAAAGTTGCAGACACAGTGGCTTTCTGGTCTTTCAGCTGAGTGAAATTGTTGTGAGTATTGTAGTGGCTGATCGTGTGTGTGAAAAGAATTTAAAGAGCCCTTCAGATTTCAGAATAAATTCTGAGCATTATAATAATGGAAAAAATATGCATGTGAAGTGGGAGGAAAAACAGTTGTGTAATTTCTCATGCAGTTTGAAAGAAAGAAGTATGTACTGAAAGCAAGCCTCTCTAAGTTTGTGCTACTCTTCAGGCTTGAAAAAGAAAATCTACGACTGAAAGGTTTTGTGCTGCAATATACTTGACACTGAATAGCACTTTTGAAAACAATAGCAACAATAGCAATTGCAAGAATAGCAATATAGATAGTCTTGTGTTTGTTTCCAGAGGGAAGGAAAGTACTGCTGTGCTGAGAACTAAACTGGTGAGGTAATACATAACTTGAACATGACAGCTTTTAAAAATAATTACCAAAAATGTAATGGGCTAAAAAAAATTTCAATGAGTCTGTTGAAATCTGTTCTCATTTAGGAAGTGATAGATACAATGATAATATCACTAGACAGGATACTCTTTAAATTCTATTCCAGTGCCTAATCAAGAATATATCTAATCAAGCATGCTGCATATCAGACTGAATTAAATAGAAGCCCTTTCTCCCCCCCCCCCCCCCCAAGCCTTTTGCCACAGTGTTCTTGGGCTGGGGTGAGGGGGAAGAGTGCGCTTGATTTGTCCAGTACAGACAAACTTACTTACAGTTACCCTAGTGAATTTAGAAATTTTGCTTTCTTTATGCTAGTGACAGCTGTAAAAGCATTTCAGTTCATTTCTTTCAGTCATTGCAGGTAAAAATTATGCTGGTTCTTCTCTCTGTTATGGGTTAACAGTCTATTTTGAGACTGTAGTCACGAGTTCGTTAAAAAGGATAATGGGAATTTAAATCCTTCTTTATCCAGCCCTGGTGATGTTATTAGGCATTAAGCCTTCTTATGCGAATTTTCATGGAGACTACATAGAAGAGAAAGTGTGTTTCTTTCCCAGTCTGTGGAGCTTCAAAAACCTTGTCACCTAGAGATGAAAGAATAGTGGCAGAGCTCTTAGGTGTCACATTATTGTAGCACTATAGTAGGTTCTATCCACACTAATCAGAATTTAGCCTCCGTTGTGTTTGAGTGCTCTATAAACAGATTTATATAAAAAAGTTGCAGCTGTCTTGAATAACTTTTGGTGCAACTATGCAAAATGCAGCAGGTGATACAAAAAGGATACTGAGGTAGGAGGATGAAAGAATGATAAAAAGTCATGGCTATTCGTTTTTTAAATCTGCTTATCTTACGGTTCAGAACCAATAAAAGTATAAGTCTTACAATAAACATGCCTATTGGCACCTGTAGAACTTACTAGTATTTTCATTTTTTTCATGCAACCTTCTGAAATTTAAATCCCTTAAACATCCTTCAGTTTCCTATATTCCACCCACATTTATTCAAACAGTTTAATTTGTTCTCTGAAATACTCCACTTCTTGCCTTTGTCTAAACTTTGCCTTTTAATTTCTTTCTTTTTTTATGAATAGTGGCTGCAGTCACCATTCCAAAGTTATTGTGTATTTCTGTCACTGCAGGTCATTCCCTAGCACAGATAGGCAGTGTTTGATGGGAGAGAGATGCAGCAAGAAATCTTGTTACTGACTGTCAAGGAATTTTGAACATCTTGCCCAGATCTCTCTATTGTTCCTGTTAACTGCAAGTTAAGTAATAGGCAGTCTTTAGTCTTTAAGATTTTGCCTTCATCTGTAGCCAACCCCCTTTCCTAGGCTTGCACCCTGTGTGTGAGACTGCTAGGAGGAACCATCTCCTAGCTGCAGCCTGGACACTTTCTAAGGCAAGTGACACAATATATAGGTCTTTTATTGTGTCTCTTGACACGCAGGCTTAGCATGCAGTTTATTCCTTCTTTTCTCTCCATTACGTCACTTGATGCATGGGGTTTCCTGTTCTGTGAC
Organism: Gavia stellata; assembly: GCF_030936135.1. Classification (NCBI taxonomy): domain Eukaryota; kingdom Metazoa; phylum Chordata; class Aves; order Gaviiformes; family Gaviidae; genus Gavia; species Gavia stellata. Next base: position 17,974,836 of record NC_082602.1, read on the forward strand.
CTGAGAAAGTTAAAAGGTTTGGGTGGATCTCACCAATCATTGTCTATGAGATGCAAGAACTAGTGTTTGACCAAATGAGGGTATCACTTGGCTATGCTGCTCTGAGATTATAGCAGTAGACTACATGCCAGGTCAATCATTCAGCTTGCTGAATTTACGTGCAACCATTCAGTTGGGAAGTTAACCTGCTTTCCTAAAGTTACAGTAAGTGTTCTATTTCTGGAGTTGTTGGAAAAGGAAGGAAAAGCTTCCGTATGTTATCAACACCTTAGTAAAAACCAAGGAACCAGCAAGGAAGGCAGGAGGCTCTTAAGTTATTTTTCCCACACTTTTCAACATTTGTGAGCTGTATGCATTCTGTTGTAGTCTTAAACGTTAGAAGTAACATTTTGTGTTCATAGAATATAAAACTTCCAGTAGATTTTGTTGTCTAGTGCCCTAAATATGTGAAGTAAAGGTGATCCTAAAGGGGCTATATTAAATCTTGGTGTCTCTATTCACTTTTGTAGCAGTTATCACTTGGTAAAATGGAGAACTGTGGTACCTGCAGAGCGCTTGCTGTGATTATTGCCAAACCAGGCAAAGGAAGAGGCTAGACTTACTGTTTTGAGGCTTAAAACAATTTTTGTTCAAATTATGAAAGCATGCAGAAAGTTATGTGCTGTATATTTTCTGTCTAATATAGCAGTGAAGAAATACTGTAAAAACATGATTTCTCTAGTATCATTCATAGTAACTTGTAAATAAATCCTTTTCTGAATTAAACCCATCTGCAGGAAATACAATTCTTATGTGTTGCTGCTACAAGTGTTTAAACATTTTGGCTACAAATACATCATAACAAAATGGATATTAATTTTTATATTCCTTTTATAGAACACTGTGACCATTTTCTTCAAAACCTTCAGCCTTATGAAATGCATCTTTGAACAAGATATCCAAGGAAATCTTTAAGCAGCACTGTGAAATTTCAGTTTTTAAACCTGCATATTGGTGTCTCTTCTTTCTTGTCTTCTTTCTTTAGTAATAAAAAACCTGAAAGTTTTGTACTGGTGCAGAGGTAATTATAACTGGGTATCTGAGAGGCAGAAGTAATCTTTATCCACAGAATGGTGTGCTGTGTTAGTGGTGGTGTAATTTTCACTGTTCTTCTGGCACTCTCCTGGTCTGGAGATGGTGCCCGAGGAGGAAGAGATTACTTCTGTCTCAGTTCAAGTTTTTGTTACTTTGCTGGCATGAAGTTGTTTTCAGCAATGCAAATTGTAATGGTGAATTTTGAATTTGGGAACTGGACTGAGCCTGACAAATCAATTTTCAAAGGCCAGAGCTGTCAGATGATAATAGCTTGCCTTCATTACTGACCAGTTTAGATTCGAACCAATGACCTAGAGGTGAAAAGCTCAGTATCGCATTACCAATCCTCTGATCTATCCCTATGTTCTCTTGTTTAAAGCCCTCTTAACCAGAACATGCAGTAAATATTGAGCATCGCTTGCACTTGTAAATACTAGACCAGTGTCCATTCCAGTTGTCTGCTGTGTATGTGAGGACACTGAAGTTAAATATAGCAACAATTTCTTACACTCTCTGGCTTTTCATGAGAAACCCTCATACAAATCCAACCATATGGCAAAACCCAGCATTATCTTAAAACCATTAACGAAGAACCTATTGCTACCACTAACAGGAAAATGAATCCACAGCTCTAAGTAGCATACTGGGAGTTATTAATAACCTCAGACTGCTGCTTAAAAAATGAACTTAAATGAAATATCATTAGGAGCTGAGTCATCCCACCAACACTTCTGCATGTTGTATCCAGGTTTCTATTTATCTATGGAAGCCTTTTCAGAGATATTACTGTTATTACATGTCTACTTCGTTTGTTCTTCATTGAGTATCTTCATTGTGCTCAATGCTGTAAAAAGCATAATGGAAAATTATTTCTATGGATTTCGTAAAATAGATTCAACAAAATATTTGAAATATGCAGATAGGAGCGCATCAAATACTTGTCCAAGTTATTCTCAGTCTGTAAGGCTATTAAAACAAGTTACTATCTGCAGGTCATAGTTTCTGTGAGCTGCAGAAATAATAAAATTTACATTTGTATGTATTTGGATTGTTTTTTTATCTCCTTATCCCTTCTCCTCCAATCCTTAATCCCATTCTCCTCTATAACAAGGGACAGTGCTGTGGATAGTCTGTACTGATTGACCTGCTGCCAAATCAAATATGTAAGAGGTGACTTCCTACTTCCCCCTCACTAAAAATGCAAATTGGGTCTTTTTCCTCTACCTGGCCATCAATTTTCATGTAGTCTGTAGGAACATAATTGTTTTTGAGGTGTCCTTTTTTTTAATTTCAAAATGTTGGAAATTGGCTAACTGATTCAAAAGGTGTTGGAAGAAAACTGATTTTGGTCAGATGCTTCTGCAGACAATAAAAATAATTTGCTGCCTAGTTACTAATGAAATGAGGCTTATGATCGTGCTGTCTGATGTATCCTTGGTCCCTTTTGTTTTCTCCCCCTTTTTTAGTTAGAGCATCTCACTTAGAGCAGTATCTTCCGGTTTTGCATAGCATGTCTGGTAGACAGGATGTCATCCGTATCTGTTTTGTAATTTTTTTCCCCGCTATTTTGATGGCATTGCACTCATTTCCTAGAGGTTATGTCATTAAAAGCAGAATGTCTGAGTCATTGGGGATTTTTTGAGAATTGGAGAAATCAGGTTTTTAAAACTCTTAGATATAAATTGTGAATGTTTACTTCTTTTGAACATCTCTCCAAGCCTGAAACAATGCCATTTTATGTTGCAGATCAGACTTCACTGAATTGTGGTTGGCTGTAAAAGTATGACAGGACATGAGCCCTGGTGATCTTTTGCTTAATTATTTTGCAATAGGCCCTGGCTTGTTGTATTCTGACATAATTGATTTGATGCATGGATTTGGTCAAGCTTGCAGTCCTTGAATTTGAAGGCTAGGAGCCTGGCTTTTGGAATTACTTTCCCCTGTCATCTTTTACAGCTCTGAAAATCTAGGCAGTTAAAGCTCAGCTGCTTTCCCATCCTGTTTAAATCGGAACACTGAATGGGGGTTTATTGTAGACATCTATTTTTAAAATGTAGTCAAGCTTACAAAGTGGTATAAACACTTCTTGGCACAAAGGTAGGTTTTTATGAATATATACATTGCAAATAAGCAGTAAGTAATTGCTGGTACAAAGGTTAATAATGCTAAAGGCAGAAGCAAGTAGGATGAACTGTAATAAATAATGATCCCATATTAGTGTCTTGCCTAGAATTCGTTTTTATGGTACAGTTTGGCTCACCAAAATTTATACAGAAGTACACACGGTATACTGTGTGTGTGGGGGGACAGTTTGCATATGAGAAGCTTGTAGGGAATCAAGGCGAAAGTAGTGCGCTTTTTTTTTCCTATCTGCATGAAACTTGTTTTGACAATTTACACTCTTGAGTAAAGACCAGCTAGCTTGTTCATTTCTAATATTTGGTAAAATGTGAATCAGTATTTGTAGTAGATAATATTTGGTGCCTGTAATTCTTATGTTATTTATTTTAAAAAAATGGGATGTGATTTATTAATTTCGACTTTTAAAAATAATGAATGGACTAAAAATATGGAAGAGTGATTCAGACGTGGGAGACTGTTTGAGGAGGAGGAATATTCTGTAAGTATTTCCACAAAATGTTAAAATAAATGTATTCTGGGAAATAGTTAATCAGTAAAGTGTGTCACAACGCAGAGGACAGCAAAAGACTTTTTGATCCTCCAGCTGGTACTCCCAGTAGAATGAACTTATAAATGGATCAATAAACAACAGCTAATGCATCTCAGCACATCGGTACATGAGCTGTATTGTGGCACGGAAACAGGTTAATGTCCTCACTAGATCTGCATGTTATTCAAGAAAATAGGTCATGATGGGTGAAAGGGAGGAAAAATCTAAAAAAAAAAAAAAAAAAAGGTGTTGATTATATACTCTGCCTATTCCCTAAAACTTTTCCATTGTATTGTACCTGAGGCATGCTAATAAATAGACAGCAAAGCTTCATAAAACTCATGATTAGTAAACTGCAGCATTCTCTGTGGTGTCTATTATGGACATTGTTAGGCAAAACAAATCTATGCAGTACTTATAGTGTAATAGATGATATTTGGGGAGTAAATACTTTTGAAGTATGTTAAAAAAGGCGTTGCCAACAAAAACTTTAGGATCCTTTGATTGTGGATGCTTGATAGATTTAAAATACAGATCTATTTATTTTTCACAAAGAGAACCAGGAAAGAATACTGCAGTGTGGGCTTGGTAGTGCTGCAGGATGAACAACAGTTTTGATTGAAAGTGCTGTTTTTAAGGTGCTCATAATTTGTTTAAATTCTCAAAGCTAGACAACTTCCACAAATTTTTCAGGGAAGCTTTTTAAAACATCGTTTTAGACATTTCTCTTTAAATGCATTGTTTCAGGAGAGGATGGGCAAGGACAGAATATAACTTTCCTGTTAGCAAAAAGGTATTTATATTATCTTCTCCTTTTAGATAGCTGGATTTAAGACTGTAGGTTGATATGGAAATAGCCATCTTTTGAGAAGAAATACCTTCTGTTGTGCAAATGTATTTTCTTAAAGGGCTCTTCATTTTAGGGAGAGATAGAAAGCTAGTTTAATTTAGTAATGTATTTCTTCAATCATTCCATTTACTGTTGTTAATAATTATAGCAGTCATATTCAGCAGTATAATTATCACATAAATTAAGCTATTTACCCCTTCTTCATTGTGTTTTTCTCAGTTCATTTTTGGCTTGTGATGGGTTTTCCTCTGCCTGTTTGTTATCACAGCTGCAGCCTGGAAAGGTACCTGGGCAATTCCACTGTATTCGATTCTTGCTCTGGTAGAAACTGGCAGTGTTCACAGACAGAAAACGGCACAGTCTTGTCATCTCTACCAGAATGGACAGCTTCTCAGGATTAGGGATAAAGAGTGACATTTTCAAGTTGAAGTTGCTTTTTCTGACTGTGTAACTCCGGGAACATTTCTAGGCAGTAGCAGCAGTACTAGCAAGATTGTATTTTTCAAGATTATTCTGCAAAGGAATATGTGAGGTGTTGGGAGAGAAAAGGTGGAAAATGCATGACTGTTGCAGTGTCGTGCCCGACTTGAATTGCTTAATTCTGCTGTGAAAACTATTAATTCAAGTATCAATTACAAAATTATATCGCTTTTTTCCTCTGATAAGGAGTGTACGTACTGTTTGTACAGGAGTTAAGATTTATCAATAAATTTTAACCTTTGAGATACTTTCTCATGTATGCATAGTAAATAAAAAAATATGCAAAATTGTTTGAACAGGAATCCAAAGCCTTAAATAAGATTTCTAATTAATCCTAAATTCTTTAAACATTTTTGGATGTTCATTAAATACTAATTTTTTTAGTATTGTTTTACTTCAAATTTAGCTGTCTCTGGCTGGTCTGAAAATGGTTATGCTAGCTGTAGTGCTTCTTTCCTCATGTCTCTACCTCCCACTTTTATTTTGACAGTATCAATAAAAAAAGTGCAACACTATTCCAGGTTGTTCATGGGCTTCCTTTCCTTTTCTTATTCCAGCTTGTTTGGAATTCATTTGAGTAATGACATGAATGCTAAATGCTGGGGCCCATATTGTTATCCAAAGACGTGAATGAATTATGATATTCGTCTTCTCTGTAATTGTGAATGGCCTTGAGTATTAATAACACTCAAATTTCGATACTTAATTCAATAAAACAAGGAAATGCTGTTCTTGACGTGAACTCTGAGAATTTTCAGTGGCAATTCCTTGTTTTCTATCTACTAAATTTTCACTTCTTTTGTGTGGTGCCGGCCTATTGAGCTGATATGGGAGTGCCAGTAGGTCTCTGGTTTATATAGGACATAATAAAGTCTTCATTTGTTCAGTCATACTAACATCCTCATTTGGTTTGTGAAAATCAGTCATAAATAGGCAGTCAAACTTTCATAAGGAGGCATATGAAGTATGTAATCAATTTATGGACATTAAAACAAGAGTGGTTTCAACTGGTTGTAAGGAAGACTCTTTTTTTCTCCATTAGGACAGTCATGCATCTGAATGAGAGGCTGTACAGTCTCCATCCTTAGAGGATTTCAAGACCCAACTGCATAAAGCCCTGAGCAATCTGATCTGACCTCTTGGTCATGCTTTCAGTATGAGGTTAGACTAAAGACCTTCTCTGGGTTCTTTCTAGCCTCAGTTATTCTGTGATTCTGATTTACTTGTTGGCCACGCTCCTCCTCTTCAGCATTCTTTGTTCTTAACTGCATGATCTGATCATTTGGACTGCTCAGTAAATTCCTTCAGTAAGAATGGCATCACATGAGACTGAAGAATTAGGGGCACCAGCTCAGGAAGAAAAGGAGTGCAGAGAAATTGCTGTCCAACTGTCCTGAGAAGCGGCTGAGGCCATGGACAAATTAACTCCTGCTTCAAAGAATATTTCCGTGAAGGTTTAGTATAGATCAAGCCATTTTCCTAAGAGGACTTAACCAAACTATGAAATTCTATGTTCTAGATTTTAATAAATTATGGCAGAATTTGACTAAGCAAACATTAATTTTTGTACAAGAAATAGAGGATTTTGACACATATTACAAAATATTCAGAACAAGTTCTAGCTGTTGGTAGGATATAGCATAACTTAGATATAATGCACACAAGAAGAATTAGAGCAAGGGACCCAGCACACTCTTTCTGCTAATAAAACTGAGACAAAACTTCAGACCTACCAGATGAGTTTAGCATGGCTTTTGAGCAGGAAGTCACTGTATAAAGCTCCTGTTGCTGAGTTGTTGCTTCAACTAAACTTGGTTTTGGGGTTTTGGGGGTTTTTTTTGTTACTGATATAAACAAGATAGAAAGAGGCCAGAAATAAATTTTGTTTAATTGCAATCAACTGTTAAGCAGACTGAACTGCATAAATGTTTTTAAAAGAATAGCATTGTCAATTACTTTTCAGTCTTTTAGAAGAAAGAAAAGATGCATTTAGATTTAAAAAAAAAAATCTCTTCAGGAGAATTTATTTTTTGAGACTGTATAAAAAAATCCTTTTGTCTTCAAAGTTATGTCATGAGAAAGGAAAAAATATAGAAACTATCATAATTTATGCCTTTATAGTATAATTAGTATAGTTTTATGAAGAGGTTAATACCTGCTTAAAGTTACAGTGGGGAGAAAGAAGTATTATTTCTCTACTTAGTAGTAATATTTTCGTAATGAAACTGGTCCTAGACTTAACTGAGGTCAGTTTTGTTTTAAATACTCATTTTACATTTCAGTGTTATCCTTTGGTGTTGGAGGAAGATCAAATACTTGATTTTCATTTACATATTTTTACAGGGAGCTCCAGGCTTAGGGCCTGACTGCTGCAGCAGAGCTGCTGGTGCTACGTAGTGGTGTTCTGCGTGGTTGTTCCAGTTTGCCAAATTACTTTGATATGAGGTAGGTGCTAGTGATGCTTTCTAGTGTGAATGCTGAAGTGAGATCCAGCTGCTTATTTTGGACTGCACACAGTAACAACTGAAAAGCAGCTCAAGAAATAGCTTGCCCCTCACTTTTCCCCACAATGATCTTGTATCTATTCTCCCCCATGATAACTGTACGCAATAAATAGAATTTTAGCACATAAATTAATGTTTGCATTTTCCTTCCTCTGCCCATTCCTATTACTTAGGGGTGCAGTCATACTGTTTTAATTCTACCAACATTCTTTGTTCTTAAAGAAACAAACCAAAAAACCCAACAGCTACTGAATACAGAGGAAAGTGGCATCAAATTAAGTGGTCTTCCATGCCCCCCTTTTTTACAAGTATTAACCTGTTTGGTTATTTTGGGTTTTTTAATTTGTTTATTTTTTTCTTTGTCGGGTTGGGGAGAAGTTGCCTTAGCTGCTTACCAAAGGAATTTCTATTGACTGATAATATTATCACATTAATAAGAAGCAGCGATGATGATTTTGAGTCTGTCAGGACTGGTGAAGGCCAGCTCTAGGTTGCTCTAAAGAGGTTGTGGAAAAACTCTTGATCTTCAGGAGGGTGCTAAACCCTCAGTCCCTTTTAATGAAAGCCAGGATTTTACCTTATCATCCATAGGTGCCCTAGCTCAGGACAGCATGAAAGCTCTTGGTTGCTAGTTCTGTCTTTGATAGTGCTGTCCTTAATCCTTCATCTTGCAAACAGTTTACCTCCTCAGAAGGAAAAGAAAGAGTAGCACAATGTATTCTTTGTGGTTTTCCAATCAGCTTTCACAGAGGATTTTATTATTGATCTCGTAAAAACATAATAACACTAATGGAGCACTACACAGATCACTCTAGACAAAACTAATCACTTGAATTCTGGCTTTTGAAACCTGGACACTTCTAACTTTCTATATTAGTAGGAACTTCCTGGAAAAGCTAATGGTCAAACAGGTATGCATCAATTTTTTTTTCCTCCTGTCTGGGCTTTACAAAATAAATGACACACCTGCGAAGTCTAATTATTTAATAGTTCCTTCAAGTGTTCAGCACTATTTGCAGGCTGTAATTGTCCAAATGACTCTAGAGAGGGAAAAAATATTCTTCTGCCTCAATATAATTCACTTAAATGTCTTGATTTCTGAATTTGGGGGCAGAGGGGGAAGCATGTGTGTGTGTTTGCCTATCATCTGCATGTTCCTTGGGAAATGCAATGCCAAATCCAGTGCCTTCCTGTAAGCTTACTTGAACTTAATGTCACAACTTGTTTATCTTCTTGCCCTGTTGGCAGATTGAGATCTTTGAAATCATGGTTTTGAAAACTGGAAGTTGGAATAAGAAAACTATATCACTGCCAAAAATCCATTTGACATTTTTATAAAGAAACCTATCTTCCTGGAGGAAATACTGGCATCTTTGTGCAGTTTCAAGGCAAAATGGCTTTGGAGATTCTTTAGTCATTAGGGAAATTTTTCCTCTGTTGCACTAGGATTTTATCAATGTATACTGGTACTGCAGAAATTATTTGGTATTTAGACTATGATAGCGTAGAGCAACATTTGTCTTATTTTTAATGGTGTCTGTTCTCCTGCTTCCACAACTGGAGTAACCTCTCTCTTGCAGACAGAAGTTTCTCCCAGGAGAGAATTTCTGTGACTTCGGTGGCTGTTGCTGCCTTAGGCAGCAACGCAGGATTGGAAATGCAGACATTTTTACAGCTGGAATCAGTCCTGTTTTCTTAGCTGTTTAAATTTCAGCCTTGTGAATCTTCTATTCCCATTGAATGAAGAAACAGGAAAATATGTTTGCTGGTACCTTCAGATTTCTGGATGCAGCCAGGATGCCAGCATTGAAAGCTTTGTGTTGTGAATGACATAAGTTTTATATGTCACTTGACTGCCTATTTAGTTACGTTTTAATCAGAAATATAACTCTGTCTAGTAGAAAATATAATCAGGTAGAATTGCTAGGCAAAGTATTAGCATGCATTTTTGAAATGGTGTAAAGTTGCAAGATACAGTAATAAAAAGCAACAATATCTATTATGTAAGTAATTGGGAAATAAATTGACGTACCTTGCATGTTTACACTTTATGGAAGATCTGCCTCTTTTATAAGGTACAATGACATTGCTTGCTTACTTAGCTCTTTCAGATCCTTTGCAGTAAGGAGAAGAAACATACAGAGGAAAATATAGAAGAACTGAGTTTGGTGTTCTGGTTTCAAACATTTGTGAGCCTTAGTACTGAGCTGGCTCATCACATTTGGTCTTCCTGGCTTCTCAATGAAAAACATCAGAGCTACCATGCTGAGTTAGACTGAGCATCTGCTTAGCCCAGTTTCTTATTCTGATGGTAATTGGTAGGGGGGTGCTCTGTTTGACATTCTCCTCCAGCTCACGCATTTTACATTTCTCAATTTTTTAACTTTTGCCACCCCATTAGTTTCAATGGTTGCTCAAGGGATTTTTCAGGTTTGCGGGGTTCTCTCCTCCTCCTTGCCCTCAATTTTATGGCAGGGTTTTAGGTGGTCATTCTTTTAGTTTAGGCTTATACCTGCTGCTACCAGGGTTCATGCATTTGGACTTAGAATCATACCTCTTTTATTGTCTTCCTGTGTTGATAGACTGGTAGTTGATGACAGGGAGAATAGTTAATAAAGAAAGGAAATTTGCTTGGTGCCCCTCTCTGGTTGCTTCATTTAAAATTTGTTCTTCGAATCGACTTTTTCTTATTCTTTGTCCCCAACAATTAATTGGTAATTAGTTATCTTAATTTCTGTGGCTTTTTATTTGTTCTGTGTTGGTTTTTTGCTATGTGGTCTTTTTATTTGGTGTGGGTTTGTTGTTGTTTTTATTATTATTATTTGTTTTGTCTTTGTTTTTTTTAGTAAGGGCTTTTGGCTAGGGTTACATCATTTCTATTGGGTAAGCAGGGTCAACTGAGGCCTAAAGAAAATGCACAGAGAAAGATTGTGAAAAAACAAGGCATGTCTAAGATGTGTCTTCCCTTGTTTGTTTTTTATTTTTCCAGCTGTCAGTAGTTTAGGGGTATCCTGAACTGGATCTAGATAATAATCTGTAATTGCCTCTGATTGACCTATCCTCCATTAAGAAGTCTAGTCTTTTTGAACCAAGTTTTATTTTGACATAGACAACATTCTGTGGTAGGGAATTCCACAATTTATGTGTTGTATAGTAAATTTGTATGGCTATATTTGTTTTTAAACCTGCTACCTCATAATTTCCTTGCTTTCCAGGTTATAGTATTGTGAAATAATGAGTAATCACTTGTGATATAAAGACCTCTATTGCAGTCCCCTTGTTCCCTTCCTAACTATCTATTCTTCTTGTCTTCTTTTGCTGTATCTTTTGCGGTTCTATCTTAATATTTCAGGGATGTGGTGGCAGGAATCATACATAAGAGTCAAGCTTTAGAAGCACAATGAATTTATGCACATAATAGCTGTTAATTTTATGTGCCCCAGGAAGATCTCAGTGAAGTCTGTGTGCAGGACCATGTGGTCTACAGTCCTCGATACACACAAATTTTTTTAGCACTTTTATCCAAAGTGTTTGACTGCAGCTTTGCTCTTTGTGGGGGAGGTTAGCCCTTGCTGGGAGTACATTTGTGTTTAATGATCCCACTGTGTTCTATGCAATTGCACAGCTTTCTAGGTTGCTGGTGGAAGGTGTTTTTAGTGAAACAGTATGTTGTTTAACTTCTTCTGTCTTTGCCCTGGCTTTAGATTAATTCTTGCTGTGCCCAATTAAGCAGGGATAACAAACATCTGTGCCTGCAGAAGTAATAATGCTGGCAAAAGTTGTGTGTACTCAGTAAAATACAGGCACATTTTTAAATGGAGCTATAAACATGATCTAAGTTTTTAAAATGTAATCAGTTTAAACTTTGCAGTTTCAAAGTAGCCAATTTTTAAGTTGCAAAGCTGTTGACCTATCAAAGGGGAAGTAAATATAAAGGAGAGCAGGCTGATGGGCTCAGTTTATTGGCAAATACTTAAGAAAGGAATATGCACAACTTTTTTGCTTCAGTAATGTCTTTTGGTTTAGCTTATCCATTCAAATAGTAACCTTTGGTGGCTTGATACTATGGAAAAGATGTTGGCACTTAAAATTTTTGAGGAATGAGAACTGGGCCACTACAGCATTAGTTTCCACTGGGTATTTATTACATCAGCTTCCATTCCAGCCTTCCCTGTCAAATTGTATGTAGCTGTTACCAAGGCTTAAATGTGTTGGAATCAGGGTCAGCTGCTTTATACAGCACCACTGCTTTGCTTGTTGTGATGGATGTCCAGAAACAAGGCTTCCTCTGACTCTTGTCTTTGCTACGTAAGCAGGCAGTATTCCTTTTACTGTTTGAAATTTCAAATTAATCTAGGTGGACTCAGTTCTCAGCAGGTTTTTCACCTTTTGTTTTTTTCACCAGAATTCTGGTTTGAGTCTTTCAGTCCAGAGATTTTAACAAATTTACTTTGGCATGATATCATAAGTAGCCAGAACGGATGGGCACGGAGGCTTGGCTTGTCAGAGGATGTTAGTGTAGAACTGGGAATAGAATTTGGGTGTTCTGGCTGTTCCAGCGCTGTCACATCCCTAGTTCAGTGAGAAGAGGAACCAGATCTTGTGCTGTCTGTCTTCTTACAGAAATAATTCTAAAATCTGTTAACATCATCTTGGGGGTGGGTGGGGGAGCTCTTGGAGAATATGCAAAGTGGCATAATGAAACTACATTACAATGAATTCTTATGAGTTAGCACATTATTTTGCTAATGTAACTTGTGTGCATATCTATACACAAGAGAGAGAAATTAGATTCAATTCAGAAGCTCACCTGCATAGTTCAGTCTTTCTCTGGACATAGATTAATCAGCGGTAATTATTTCTTGTTATGGGTCCTGACCATACAGACAGGATGCAACTGAGCTTGCAGCTAAAACTAAGCATAAACAAGCATTGTGAATGCAGACAACTAACCATTCAAATTCTGTTAGAGAATTGTTAAACTAAATATGTATTTGGATTGGATTCCACTGTGGTTGTGAATACAGCATACAAACTAATCATGTAGCAGACAGTGAACTAGATATAAGAGAGCTCTTACTTCTTTCCAAGTTTAAAGGTCATATTAGGAGCCTGCATCAATGTAATTTTTTTTGTATTGATGGCAATAGCTGTGACATAGGAAGCAGCAGGGCAAATCATGTCTGCAAGGTATGTCTCTTACCATGTTAATCTTCCTAAACACATTAAGTTCTTGAGCTCTGAGTTGAAATGATTATGTTATGGGAGCTGTAGTAATTAATCTACTTCATGTAAAAGAAAATCAAACACAATTGTTGTTTAATGTCTCTTTCAAAATATACCGAATGCCAGCCCACTTCAAATTGGCCAGTAAAATGCTAATAGTGATTAGTATTGGTGTTCAACATTGCTAAGAGGATCAATTAAAAAAAAAAGTAACATTTGTAACATTCTTACTAGTTTCCAAAACATTAATCTTTTTTAAAGTGTGCCTATAGCAAAAAGCAAACAAACAACCCTCAAAATCCCACCAGTTGAAGCCTGAATGTTTGTCCTTGTAAATTACTTTGCCTCATCAAGCGAAGTGTAGTAAGCTGTAAATCAGTGACTGAGCAGTTGCAATGTAAATTTTCTTTTGTTAGTGTATTGTCTGATATTTCTCTTGAGTGTATATATAGTTAATTCACTAGTGGTTTATACTAATGTGTTTTGCTTCTCAGGGTAATTGGACTAGAAGTGCATTAGTCAGTTGATGCAGTTCAGCTGATGGTCAGTATCTTGTTAAGTCATGATAAATCTGTGTTTTAGCTTCTTCCTACTGTGGTGGAAAAACTGGGGTATGTCTGGAATGGTACTTTTTTTCCCTTCAAAAACATTAGTATTTTCACTATTAACTAGATAAAGTCAGATACTCCCCAAAAGCTAAGTATTAATTTGCCATCTTAACCTACACAAGTAGTATTTTAATTCTTTTTCTAATGTTTGCTCTGATATTTATGAAGTATTGTCATGAAATTATACAATGTGTCAGGTGACTTTTGGATAATCTTAGGGGAACTAATTAATTTATTTTAATTAATTTTAACTACATAATGCCCACTGAGCTGCCCTCACCGCAGCATGCTTCTAGCTGCCAATATATCCGTGACTCTGTAATGTGGGGGTTTTGATAGGCAGCGTAATTTTGTAAGACGTACTTGAAGGATGTACTATGAAAATATCCTCAAAACATTAGCAAAAGAGGAGTATAAGTGAGCAGCAGTTAGCCCAAGAAGGAAATAAAAAGCACAGAGGACATACAAGATGGATGGCAAATGTGAAGCAAGCCTTTTGCATACCTCTTAGTACTTTGGTAGGTTAATTATTAGGCTGGATCTGATGCAATTAATCCTTTGGCATGTTAAAGAAAAAGAAAAGTGACCAAAGCTATCTCAGTACCCACTAGCTGCTATTTGAGATGCTGGAAGAATTGAAAATGAAAAGGGGAGGTGGGGGGAAAAAAGCCAGGAAATTATAGACTATACCTCTCATCTTCCACGTTTTAAACAAATTCTTGCACAAAGTATAAGCCTCTGGGAGACAACAAAAAGGTGAGTCAAAACCACCACGAATTTAGGAAGAGTAAATAGTCATGCCAGTTTAATTTTCTTCTGTAACATGTCAGTAAGGCCTGTGAATTGACAAGAAAAGTGTGAATATGAATATTTTCGTGTTTGTTCGGTCTTTGGCACTGTTTTACGCGATAATCTTACAAACAAGTGAAGAAACATGGCTTGAAAGAAACTACTGTAGAGTAGGAGCAAGACTCATTGGATGACTGTGCCTAGTGGGTGGTTATTAATGATGGTCTGTCAAAATTAAATGCTTGTATTGAGTGTGGATCCGCCACGGTCTGTTGGGTCTGTACTCATTCTGCTTCACTTCAATCTTTTCGTTAATGACCTTGATGATAGAATAGAGAGTGTGCTTACAAAATTGATTCACTAAAAATGCCCCCAAAACTTGGAGGGAATGGGACATAGGCCGCAAGTTTAAGAAGACAAAATTATTTTGAGAAAATTGAGAAAATCTTAGGACATAAATAGGGACAAATGGAAGTTCTACACTTAACAGAAATAATGAAATACAGAAATACAGGGTAAGGAACAAGTAATTAGCTGACAATTCTCCAGAATTCGTGATGTTGTAAAAGAGCAAACATTGTATCAGGAGGGATAAAAATACAAGTATAGGCTGTAAAGCATACAGAGTAATCTTTTTTTATCTATGGGTAAGTCCTCAGTTGAAGTGTTGCATCTGTTTAGGGCAAATGCCTCAAGAAAATACAGCTCAGCTGACCAAAGGCTGGGAGAAGAGTAATCAAATAATTTGAGGTCTAGAAAATGGGGCCTAATAGGAAAGACTTAAATAATTTGACCTGGGGAGAGGGGGGAGTGTGCAAGCTCAAAAAATTGAACTGGAAGGCATAATTTTGTGTGTGTGTGTATGTAGTAGGCTCTTTCAAGAAGGTAGGAAGTTTTCTAGTGTCCATGAGAGGTAGGGCAAGACAAGTGATCTTAAGTTGTTGCAAAAAATGCAGATTAGGTCTTGGACTAGGAACAAAGGACCAGTTCCTGAGATAATTGTTGTTTCTCATAAGGCATTTTCTTTATTTATCTGCATTTTGAATAACAACATTATCTTAAGACTGATGAACAGTACGTATAGACTTTTTGGAATGTTACTGATTAAGAAATGAACAGTTTGTACACGGAGACAATTTACTTGAGACTAGACAAAATGATGATGCAGACAGCCTCCATATTGCCAGTCCTTCCACTTCTAGTGTCCTCTAACTCAGTAGCCTTCACCTTGTTTTTGTTGGTACCTCACTACATAAGTAGTAGGTATACCATGCAAGAGCTTCAGCTCACTTTTCCTACTTTATGCTCTTGACAAGCCTGTCAATAGTCAACTTTATTTCTTTCTCGTTTTCATAATGACTTCAGTTGTCAGTCCAGCACTTCGGGGAGTCAACATATTATTACCATAAGAAAACAAGGAGTGTACTGTAGGTAATTGTTTTGTTTATAAAATCTTTCCCAATTTCCATTCTGTATTTCTCCACTGAGAAATGAGTGCAGCCTCAGTTACCTGAGGCTGTAACGTGTGTTGTTAGCATACTTCGAGTCTCTGTTTGCATTGTTATACCCTAGAACACGTCTTTAATCATCGCAGTTGGAAATTATCTTGCTTAGCAATTTTAGTTTCTATTTTCTCAAAGGGAAATAAGTGATTGCATGAGTCAAAGCCACCAGCCTGTGTACAGTGTAGCCAGCCAAACCTGAATTCTGTGCCTGAATTCTGAGTAGAATTTGTCACAGCTTCAAGCACTTTTTAATGGGGCTTTTTGTTTAAGTAAATGGGAAGGAAATCCCATCATTTCAGGTCCTTCTTTCTAATAACTTATTTTGAGCTGCTTCGAATTTACATTTTTGTGTTCTTGGGTTTTTTTCCTTCTTTCTTTTTTTCTTACTTCTTTGCCATTTTGAGATGTTTATGTGAGGGAACCTGTTCTGACAGCTGGACAAGAGGTGGTGAGAAGCCTTTGAATGCAGGGCCGATGTCTGATGTGGAAACTTCGGGGGTCCAACATCCTGCAGGGAAATATTCTGGAGCTTTTAAGAGTTGGAGGTTTTTTGCACATCACAGAAAGGATCAGGGTGATTTGAAAGATATGTTTGTTATTGGTTTGGATATGAGGGGATGATTGGAACTCTCTCTTCTTGCTGGATCACTGGTTGCTCTTATCCTACTGTTTTGTTTCTCGATCCCACAGTGAATCTGGGCTAAATTCTGTAAATTCTACTGTTTTTCCTTCATCACGTACCTTGCTTTCCTAGCCAGATGGTCATGTTCGTGTTATCTTCAAGGGAAGTTGTTGCTGACATTGATTATTTAAATATTGATCATTAGCTTTCAAATTTCAGGACAAATACATGTGGGAGAACTCACAGGTTTGTACTTGTTCAGGCTCTGGTCATATTTAAATGGTATTCTTTTTAACCATCAGAGCCAGAAATTCTTGCTTTTAAATTGAAAATTTAGAGCTAGCTATATGAATCTAGCAGGTGATAGAGATATTTGGAATAAATAGGAGGACCCTTACTGTAATGGAATGCAAATTCACACAGTTTGTTGCTGATGAATACTCAGTAATAAAATAATCTTTGAAAAATATGCCAAAAATGCTAATTCTCTGAGAAAATGCCAATAGCATGTGCCACTGGAATTGGAAGGATGAGACTGCTATGTAGGAGGAATGTATAATAGACATACTGTAGTATAGAAGTTGAAAGATGTTGCAACCTCATCAACCAGCTCTAAGTGGTATTGATGCTTCTGGGTATACAAGGGAAAACCAGCATTTGGTGCAATTCAAATGATCTAGTTGAGAATGCCTGGGGTTTGGGAGGGCTGCGATGCTGCCGAGCTGAGTGCTGAGCTCATGCCAGCCCTCCAGTTTAGGGCGATAGAGCTGCTCTTCCCCTGCGTGGCTGGGTAGCAATGAAATCTACAGCAGCAGAGGGCTGTTGGTCAATGGATACTTTCATGTTGTATATTATCTATTGTTTTTGAAAACCAGAAAAAGCCAGATCAGAAAACTCATGGCTTTATTTTTTCTTCAAGAGCTGGAAGGTGGATGGCTTAAGTAATTTAGTGTTTGAACTGGACTTCTACCTTGCATAGCTGCACTTGAAAATCTACTGAGGAAGCACAGACCACCTGTCTTACTGTTTGTGGTGCATCATGTTGCACTTTCTGTGCTTAACTTAATGAAGATAATAATTAACTTACTCTTGCCCAACAAAAGTTACTTTTTGCCTTGCTTCATTCAGTAAAGGAAGGATGCCTCTCACTGTGGAATGCTGGATTAGGCTGTTGGATGTCCTTTTAAAGTACCTAGTATTTGACTGTCTCTTTGTAGAATTACAACATTAAGATACATAACAGAAGCTTTTTTTTATAAGTGTAAGTTAAAGTGTGGTGTTATGAAGACTTTGTTAGTGTAATTACAATCCAAACTTGCAATTTAGTGATGTCTCAAAGTCTAAAGTTTGAGTAGTAGGTTTCAGTTCTAAAAGAAGTGGAGGAAGGTCCATTCTTAACACAGCACTGGGTGCTGATACACTTAGAAAATGGGATGTGGCTCATCTTTATTGTAACATCATTGTTTTTTGGAAATATTATAGGTGAGTGATGTGCAAAATGAACGTTAACAGGTCAAGCTGTCCAGTGTTAATTTTTCTGCTTGCTTGAGCGCAGACCACTGTGCTAAGCTGTGCGACTCCATTACTCTTAAGCAGTATTTCCGTGTGAGAGTGTTTATGTGCCTAAACATGGACTATGAGACAGATACGCCTACTTTCACTGTAAAGTGGAGTTTGAACTGTCTCCTTGCAATAGAAGTAAATGAAGTTTGTCTTATGTTAGAAACTTAGTAGCTAAGTGCTCTTAAATGACACCAAAGTTATTTAGGCTACTGAACCGATACTGAACTTATTTAGGCTATTGAGATTTGGAAAAAAATCCAGCGGTCTTTACATAAAATAAGGTTTAGAAGTGACTTCGTTGTGATTTCACTTCACAAAACAGAACTAAGCTGTAATTTTAATTAAGTCTTGAATATTCAACATTGCCAGTAGATAGTTATGTTGGATGGTAATATGTGTAAATATGTTGGTTTGGCAACAGGAAGGCAACACAATAGTCTGCATAAGCAACAGCGCTGCAAACATGCTACAGACAATAGTTGGTCTGTCAGCTGTGAAGAGCTGACTTCCAGGCTCTAACTGAAGTTGCACAGCCGTCTCTGTAAGGGGGGGCACCAAACAGGATGAGTAACAATCAACTTAAGGGATTTTATTTTCTTTATGTGACATTTTAAAATGATTAGAATTATTTTTATTGAGGGAAAAGTATATTTGAGTGTATTTAATTTCCAGTAGTGAAAGAAATAAAGAAGTGCCTGCATGGCTGCAGCTTGAGAATTCCTAGCAGCCTCCTAGAGGTTTAAGTAAGGCTGATGTGTTTTCATGATTGGGTATAGGGCAATGCAATGTTTTCTCTATAGATTACATATGAATAGGAAGGATGAGACAGTATAGGAACTACCATGTTTCTGTTCAAATTTGCTTCTTGAATAGGAGATTTTAGTGTTCATAGCTTCCATTTAATTCTTCTCTCTTCCACATTTAATGTTATTTGCCCAGCTGAGTGGAAATGATGCAGATACTGATTTAAAGGTCTCTTATCCTCCAGCACATTTCCTTAGTAGTGAGGGTCACCGAGCAGGGTGAGAAGACAATTGATTTTGAATAAGGAAGAGGATGGTGATAATAGTTTGATTTGTCCCAGTTACATTTTGAGTGGGTCTCATTTGCCAAACATTGATGGTACAGACTAAATGGTTATCAGTTTTGTGCCATGTTGAGTTGGTTGGTTTCTTGTGGCAGAAATACAGTATCTAACATTAAAGTAGTTGTAGTTTTGTATCTGGTTTCATACGTGCCCCTGAGAACGGGCAGGCCTCCCTTCGCCGATGGGCAAACTGGCACTGTGATTTTGGGGTGAAAGAGGAAAGTTGTGGCCTTCAGGTGCTTAAGAACAGCTGCCGTTTGGATTCGTGGATGCCAAGTGTGCCAGACGGGTACATCCCGTCGTGGCCGTGGGCCACCTCAGAGGAAAGAGCTGCGAAAAGGAGGGGAAAAGATTTGCAGTATGCTGCTAAAATCCACCAGGAGAGTGGTTTGCTTACTCAAATTATTTACATAAGCAGCACCCCTGAGAGAACTTTTCCTGGGGAGGAGAGCGGCAAGCATCCGGCGGCGCTGGAGCGGGAGGCCCAGGCGCCGAGGGCAGAGCGTGGCTGAAGGGTCTCCTCACGTTTCTAACCGGTGGAGGAGATGTGTTGAAAAGCCTCGGGCAGCACAGACGCGGCCCTGTGCTTCCAACCTGCGCCCTTGGGGGAAAGTGACGGGCTCTGGGTGTTACCTGAGCGCGGCCGTCTTCGGTGCTGCCCGCTCCTGGCTGGCCACCCTCCCCACGGTGGCTGTGGAGCCAGCGGCCTCGCCGCCCCGGCCCCGCCGCTGCCCCTTTAAGGCCCGACCTGCCCGGGGATCAGGTGCGCGGCCGGAGCGGTGACGTCATGGTGCCGGAGGCGGGGCCCTGGCTCCCGGTACCGCTCCCGCGCTGCCCGCGCCGCGGGACGGGGCAGCGGCGGCTGCGCAGGTGTGTGCGGGGCGGCGGCGGCGGCGCTTCCCGGGCAGGCCCGGCCTGCGTGTGAGTGTGCCGGGGCCCCGCGGCCGCGGGAGGGGGGTGGGCGCGCCGAGAGGGGCCGGTGCGGAGCGCGGCCCTGACAGCGCGGCGGGAGCGGGCGGGACGGGGAGCGGCGGGTGGGCAAGGTGCGCTGAAGGCAGCCGGATGCTGGTGCCGGGAGAGCGGGGGGAAGGCTTCTCAGTGCGGGTCCGTTGCAGCAGGTGTCGGTTTATTTTGTGTTGTGCTGGCTGCTGGATAAGCAAATGAGAGGTTTTCTCCTTCAGTAAACTACACTGGAAAAACGTGCTGTGTGCAGGGTGTTTCATTACTTGCAGGCGTAATTTTTAGCTTTTTTATATAGGCATATGTAATGTTATATGCTTCATTTGTGTTTACTTGTTTAAACTGTTGCTGAGATAGTAAATGAACACCAGATACTACCTTAGTTGTTTGGTGATGAATTGTGCTGTGTACCTACTGTCCTTGGTAGAAGGTGCTGTGTTAAATTGAACACATGATACTTGGGGAAATCAAGGCAATTCAAAACACCAGAGTTTGGAGTACAGGAGGCATGTAAGGTGTCTTACTCCCTCCCTTGCCAATAAGAAGATTATAGAAGAGTACAGACGAGCACAGAAGTATATTAAAGAGGAATGACCGTGTCCTTTGCCAGTTAGGTGGGCGTGTGCAAGCCCGTATGGAATTTACACCACTTAAATCCTCCTGTGCACAGGATTTGCATGTGCTAGTTCTGATGAAGAAATGCAAAGTATTGATTATGGCTTTAGTTGGGGGCTTTGGTTTTTTGTTGTTTTTTTATTTGGTTGTTTAAATTATTTTTCATAAGGGTAGAGGAGATACTGAAATCTTTCTTTGAACATTTATTTAATCTCCATGATAAATAGACTTTTGTATTTGCAGTTCTAATTTCTGGCCTAATGTGTTCACTTTTCACCAGGTAAGTTAAAATTGGCATAAATAAATAATGGAAAAACTTTCCCAGTTCATGGGAATTATCACATGAAGATAAAGTTGGCAGGAGGCCCTCTGTCATTTTCTGGGTAGCAGAAGGATGTGACAAAGTAAAGTAAGGCTTTATCGGGCTTGACTCTTGACTAGAGGAAGGTCTCTCTGGTATTGTTATGCTAAAAATGTAGGCTAAGACTTCCCTTTGAAGTCTTGAATTGGGAAAGCCCATGTCTACCACATCTAATTTCTGCATTAGATTCCAAGGCAGATTTAGTCTCCAAATCTACAGAGCAGGATTCTGGAATAACTCCTCATTAAAATAAATAAAAATACTTTTATGTATGGCCATAGGTATTTGTTATGATACATGCTATTTTTAGTTTTGAACACACACCTATGAATCCATCTTTCTGCAGGTTTCTTTTATCTATTGCCTTGATAGCGTTTCAGTCTAATCAGTATGCAACAGATGATGGTTTTACTCTCTAAATTTAGCTGCTGATGTTCATACACTACTTGGTATTCTGTATTGCTCTTTGTAGTGGCCATCCTGCATGGATAGATGGGCCGCAATGGCCTTTGTCCTGGAATTGGCATCGTCACAGTTGACTTTAATATTAACAGTTGGCTTTTTTAAGGGGTGAAGTATGTTAATCTAGCATGGTTTAAGACCAATGGAGTCTTTATAGTTAGGTATATTAATGTATAC
Organism: Gavia stellata; assembly: GCF_030936135.1. Taxonomy (NCBI): domain Eukaryota; kingdom Metazoa; phylum Chordata; class Aves; order Gaviiformes; family Gaviidae; genus Gavia; species Gavia stellata. The sequence goes on from NC_082602.1 coordinate 17,996,390, forward strand.
TTGTGCATTGTGTGTGCCTTGCACCTGGGGGAGAGGAACCTCTGAGTGAATGTCACATTGCTATAGTGTTTAATTAGTACTATTTTTTCACATACTTATGCAGAGAGTACCAGTGTTCTGTCAGAAACAGATTTGTAGTCCAAAGAGGTGATGCAGCTTTTGGACGCCAGGCTAAGGTGAACAAGTAAGTAATCCAGGATATAGTAGGATTAGGCTACAGGGTGAAATCTGGTCGATTACTTTTCTACCTGAAAATCTCTTTAACTGCTAAGTGTATGTTTTCATTACAGCACCTATTACTGTGACAGATGTGACTTTCCATAGATTTTTGGTGAGTGGCTCATTGTTTCTTCTGGAAGTCATCAGCTATTCCTTACACTCCTCGTTGATATTTTAGCATCTTAAGCCAATTTCATTTCACTGGCTGTGAAACAAACCATAACCCTCATATGTGTGATTGTATATACTATTGAAAAAGTCACTGGATTTTAAGCATCTGCAACAGCTTTTGTAGGTGCATGCAGTTTTAAGAAATAGTGGATGTTCTAATGAAATGAATAGAAAACATTTCAAGGTTGAAAGAAAGATAATTTAAGAAATGCTGTTACTTCCCCTCTTCTTTCTAATGGCAGATTTTCACAGAGGATTTACTTTTATGAATTTAAAAGTAAAATCAGTTTTAATATATTGATATCCACCCCCCCACACACCTTGCTGTGATTGGGGTGATTCCTGGAATCACCTGTGTCATTGACTTTTGTTTTCAGCTCTTCAATATCGTGGTAAATGCTCTTGGGAGTCTGTGCTATACATCCTGACTGCATGTCAGTCTGCCAAGGTTCAGTCATAGGACAAAGACTAAAAATAAGACACAACAGAAAATAATTAGTGCAGGAAATTTAAAATGGTGTAAGATAAAATTTTGAGTCTCATGACCTTGTCTATAACTGTGGCTCTGTGATCTTTTTTCTGTTGTTTAATTAAGTGATATGAAAGTAAACTAATAAAGCCGAGGAACTAGAATATCAAAGGGGACAAATGAATATAGGTAGGGAGAACTTTCTTGTGAGCTTACTTTCGTTTTGGTTTCACACTGATCTAAGTGAGTTTCCAAAGTGAATCTTCCACCTCCGACCTGTCATCTCCTTTTTCATGTCAGATAAGAGCCTGAAAAGCATCGGTTTTATTTGATGCAGGCAGATGAAGCAGTCTTGCATAATCTTCTTAAGACTTTCTTGCAAGCCTTTCGTCAAGGCCCACAGCATTGCTAAGATCCTTATGTATCAAGGTTTACAGGTTAGGTGCCATAATTTAGGGTCAAAAAATCATGTAAATTCTTGATGACACTGGGAAAACTGGATATGGATTTATCACTCCAGTTACACTTGTTCAATGCCATGCGCATGCTTTACATAGGAAAAGTTATTTTCCGATTCCCAACTTAGTCAAACTGTAAATTAATTCCTGAATGTCTCAGGGTCATATTTAAACTATAGGAAATTCTTTTTCCTACAGGGAAACAAATTTTGTGGCATGCCTTTTAGGGCATAAAACAGTGCGCATGTCTGCCCCACCTGCACAGGCGAAGGGAGACTTGTCTGTGGCTTTGGACACGGCATGGCATCACACTCATTCAAAGAGCGTGCTTGTTCTTTGACCAAGAAATTTAATGCTTTGTTTGATTAACAGGCATCTATATTCTGGTGTGTTACTTGTAGTCAAGATGACCTTTTACCATCCCTTTTTGATAGGATATTTATAAAACATTCTTTTGGCTCTGGTCCACATACTGAGGTGGAAGTCGCAAAAAGCGGGATGGATTAAATGCAGTGCACTCTGTTTTACAGTCACTGGGAATAAGTATACGACAGAATTGCTTTTCTTGGTTTTGTTTTGGTTTTAGCAATGTAGCAGCAACAAGAAATGCAGTTATTTGTGGTATTTGTGGGGGTATCTCTATGGTAAAGAATGGTATTTTGGTTGCTGCATGTGTTTGGTAACCTTTAAACCCTGGCTATTTTGTAGACTGCCAGACCTCCCACTGCTGCAGGTAAAACTAGTTCAAAGCACTGGGTTAGAGTTCCTAGATGTAAAAAGTCAAACTGCTAGAAGGGTATGCTCATAATAATGTGCTCAGGTTACTAATGCTTTCTCTTTATTCCAGTATTTCTTTTTTTTTGTTTTGAGTCATCTGCCAAAAGGAAGACTGGTTTCAATGAGGAGTGCTCTGCCTTGTAGTGCATACACATAAGAAAGAAGACAGACAGCTTTTTTCAGTTAAGTGGAAAAATATGGAGTGTGTATACAAACTGTTTTTACTCTTAAAGTTGTAATTGGGCCAGATTAATTTGTCAAACCATAAGGTTTGGAAATGGAATTATGGCAATAATGCTTTTGACAGCCAACGACTGGACTTCTTATATATGAAGGAATCCTTTCCACTTCACTGCTCCTAAGCTTATTTTTAAAGCTAGTTTAGATTTTTGGTTTAGATGACAAGCCACGGCTTCTCAAATAATTTAACTGGTACTACCACCCTGAGCCACCCTACTCAAAAAATAGTTGTGGGGCTATGTAGAGAGCACTGAGGAACAGATCTGACTTCAAACTGGGTGGCTGTTTACCCTGACCAGGTTGTCTCTGTGGCCACACAAATGCTTGTGTTGCCATATTGGAAAGGGTTGTGCAAGGATGAGAATGAGCAGTTGGGAGGCTGAAGGAAAGTGGATGGCATAAAACCTCTGGCCTCACATTAGCCAGTCTCTGAATAGTCTTGAAAAGTATTTCTGAGTCTCTGTTGATAACTACCAAAACAACAGTATGTTTGGTTATTCTTTAGAAATATTGAGAAATGGCAAAAAAAGCTTTTTGCTCATCTTGTAATTTACAAGCTACTTGTATAGCTCTAGGTAACCTGGTTTTAATAAAAGAATAGCTCACATGGTAAGGGAGGAAGCAGTATTGATTTTTATCAGTTTTCATTATATGGGTCCATTCGGCTTTAAGGCTGTGTCCACCCTACCAAAGCAAGCTGTGTCGACAAAGTAAAGTCAAGGTTTTGCTGTGCTTCGCCCTCCCCCCTGACAGTATTTAAACAGTTGTGTTGCCATGTGGAAAAGGTCAGCTGAGTACAGCATATGTGTTTGCCTAATATGTTTGAACACATTGCCCTAAAGTTTGTTAGATTGTTGTTAGATTTTTGTTGGCTTTTTTCCCTCCTCTTGAAAAATGCACTGCTGATGTGGGAACATGAGCTTCTCTTCCTCAACCCGCCCTCTCCACCCTCCTCACCCCTGCCCCCCCGCCCCCCCCCCCCCCCCAAAAAAAAGTTGTTGATGGTCACTGCTTTGTAACCATTTCACAGAATTAACTTTTTTGACCTCAAAGGTTTTCAGTGAAGGGGGCAAGCATCTGTTTTCAGACTTCTTAAAAGTCCAGGGGATGCATACTGTAAATTAAAAACCACTATCCTAGAAGAACGCACTTAAAACAAAGAGGCTAGGAAAGATTATTCAGGAGTTTTAATTTGCAGCAGTCGTTTTGAACTGATCTTTCCTGGAGTGCAGTGTGATGTTAACCTAATGCAGTTTCACTGTGGCTGCTTCAGGAGAAGGCTGGGTGAGTTGCTGGGTCTCGGCTGAGTGCTCCTGCGCTCTCCTGGCCATGTGCGTGTCTGCTGTCAGTTGAAGTGCCTCTTGCAACCGGCTCCCAGTTCAACGCAACACTCTGAAGCAGTGGGAGCGTGAGGCTAGGGAAAGTAAACAGCCTGACATAGTCTGGTGTTTCCCACAGTTAAATGAAACCACATCTTCAGTCCGTGTTACCAATTGCCACACAGCCGTCTGACTGCAGATGGAGGGACAGCTTTGTTAACTGGGTAAAAGAATCTAACTTCAGGCGACTGTCAAGAGGCATTGCTCACCAGGCCTGCTCTTCTGAGCCCTGAATGAGCTACCTGTTGAAAAAAACCCTATAATTTTTATTTCCATTGGTAGAGTTGTTTTTTGCTTATTTACCGCCCTATACTAGCTCATTTTGCAGACTACCCTGTGTTAGCATAAGGGGAGCAGAAGGGGCACGTGATGGTGAATGGATCCACCCTGGTAGCAGCTGTCAGGTTGGCGTAGCTGTACCATAAAACACACTGTAAGTTACCTGTGCAAGGAATTAGTGCATCTACATGGTATCTTGGTTTTGGTGGCAAAGCTCATAGAAGAACCTCCTGTACCCCTTGTAGTTTGCTGGCCTGTGTTGTGCCAGTTAAAACTGCTTACTGCAGGACTGCTCTGTATTCTGAAAGACTGAAATTATAAAAATAGCCCCCTTCATAGCTTTATTTTCTGAATATTTTTAACCCAGATTGTTTTCATGATGCGTTTTGTAATGTGGTCCTACACAGGCTGCCATCTGCAGAAGTGAGCATCAGATGAGAACAGGAACGAGTGATCTCTAAAAGGTGGGCAGGAACTTCTGCAACCAGCTTCTTTGTTGAAGCCAGTCAAGAAACTACATTTTCACCACGTAGCGCTTATTTCTGACAAACTTTTCCATGTAGACAAACATGGTATTTAAACTATACTAAATGTGCTGACATTTACAGCTCTATGAGTGGGAGTGCCGTGGTGGAAAATTGTTTGAAGGTGAAGGGAAGGGCTAGCGTAGCCTTTGCTGGGTAGGAAGCTACATGATCTGCAACGGCAGAAGGAAGCTGAAAACATACCACTCTGCAGACATTGGGAAAAGAACTGTTTTCTGTTTTCAGTATTGAAAGAATGGTTATTGCAGCTCTCTGTCACCTGTACTTTGTTTCTTCAAAATTTTTTTTAACTTATGCTTTTGTCATTTTCATAGACAATCTCCCTTTATCTTGCCAACCGTGAATGTATGCTGTAGGCATACATGCTTCTAATAGATAGGGTTGTCTGCAAATACTTTTGCTTCTCAGATTGCTGATCTCTGAACCAAAGCAGAAAAGCATGGAAGGGGGAGAGAGATTCCAGGCTTGTTTCTGCGGCTTTATCTTGCCTGGTTTTCCTGCCTCTCTTCAGTATGAGGCAACTATGTGGATGGCTGTGTAATTGCAGGCATTGCTATCAGGTCCTACTAGCCCTAGGGGCTGCAGTACTTGACCGGAGCTGTTTGAGGGTTGCTGTGCTGTCCTAATTTAGGTGAAATGTTAGAAGAGTGGAAATGCTCTTTTTTTTATTCTTTCTTCCTGTTCTGTGCAGCAATGTGGTAATTGCTCTGAATTCCTTCTTAGTTTGGTGGCAGTGAGTCAGATGCTTAGCTGGTGTGTTTGGCAAAGCTCTCTTTCGTAAGCGCAGCAATGCTGTTGTGCTTCAGCTGGGGATGCGTCCCCTTCCTTCTGTTCCGGGCATGGAGCCCCGCTTGCTGTCTGAACTGTTTGACTGTCGGCAGCAGGGAATGAAATCTTATTTTCTGTCTGATGCAGAGGGATTTGTTATAGTAAAAACCCTTACCTGTCCTTTGCTGCTGTATGATTTTAAAGAGTTTTAGTTTTAGGTATGACAGAAGCAGAACTGATCTTGCTTTAAAGAGAGCTTCTAAAAATAATTTTCATGCTTTCTTCATGCACTGAAGTATTGAAGAACAGGATATTGTTTAGACAGGTAACTGTTAGTCTCAACTATCAAGGTGCTGAAGGACTGCGTAAAATGATGTCAAAGCAGGTATTTGAAAACATCCACAATTTGATCCACACTTCTAGCAGTTACCCAAGTATGTGTGGTCACCTGAAGCATTTTAGCAAAAAGTTGAGACAGTTCTGAAATGATGGAAACTTGAGGCTGAAGCAAATAGGAATTTGTAAACATCAGTACTACAAAACTCTTGGTATTACTGAATCAGGTGCTCCTGCCACTTCGTGAGCATTGGCCCACACCACCTCAGCAAGGAAATTAGTGGAGTCACGAGAGCATCTCTGTGGTCTTTGTGTCTGAGGAGGAAAGGTGAATGCTTCGTCCTTTGGAATGAGCAGGAGGAAGGGAACATAGAGACTAGTGTTTTCTCTGCAAGGGTGCTTGCCAACCCCAGGTCATTGAGCCCTGGACAAAATGCCATTTGAACAAATGGACTTGCTTACTCTTGGTAAGGCTTGCACAGATATTTGAAAGGAAACCTGCAGATCCAAGTAATGGTGCGAGACACCTGGAAGACTTGGTCACTCTTGACTTGGTCACTATGATGAAAACGAGGATTGGCATACTGCTTTTGCCTGGAAAAGATCTGTGTTGTTACTGCAAACTGTGCTTTTAAGTGGCTTAGCTTCCTTGAAGCAAGCTGTTTGAGGAAAGAATGCTACAGAGTTAACATACAGTTTTAACCACACACACCTGTGGAGCAGGTTTTGAGCCCAGCATGGTTACTGAACACTGTACTGTTTTTTGTTCACAATTATGCCACTATTAATACACTTTAGAAAATTACTTTATTTGAAATTTGCACACATAAATCTAAATCTCAAAAACAAAAAAGTACGTAGAAGCATCATGAGGCAAAACACTGCTTAGAGTGTTGTGCCTTTGCTGTATTTTTTTCCTTTCTTGTTCTAACTTCTATTTTTGTCTCACTGAAACTCTATCATTATGGAAAGACATAGTTAAAACTTGGCTCAGCCCCTTCTATCCTGCAAGACTGGATTGTTCTTAAGGCAAACTGATTTAATTGTATTCCAACTGCTTCCTTTTTGCATTGTTTGTTTCTATTAGGTAAATGGTCCCAGAGGGGATAGTATCTTCAATACCTTGTATGGTCCAAAGCATTATTATATTTCAATCTGATTCTGTTTGTTAGCATTATATTGTGCTAGGACAGAAAGACAATGGTGTGCATTGTTTTTTGTAATATAACCAAAGTTTTCTTTAAAGTTATTTTGGTCTTGGGTATACAGTAACTCTCCCTGTCTGTGCTATGAATGTGACCATGTTAGAAGAAAAATTGACACTGAATGTGGATGGCACCAGTGTCCTGGAACTGTACTGTTAAGAGAATCTGGGAAAAATCATGTAGTAATGCTGCTTCTGAGCTTAAGTAACGGAGGTTTTGGGGGTAGGAAGTTGTTTTTCTGAACGAGCTTCTTTTTTCCTTGATCAGTATCACTGGCTTTGAACCACAGGGGATGGTTCCAGGAATTGTCCTGCAATAATTGCTCTTTGAAAAACTGCTTTTATATTTGCATTGCAGCTGGGGGGCTGTAAACCAAGGGATCAAAACTGAAGCCATCTTTGGAGTCCTTTGCATTTCTTCTGTTAAATGGCTACATGTCACTCCTGGTTATCAGCCCCTCCTATGAGAAAACATCCTTCATGTTTGACTAAACAGTTTGCAGGAACCTCACCAGTTCGCTTGCCGCACTGAGGGGAGACCTGCCTTGCACAGGCGACTGCTGTTGTAAAATGAAGTCATCCCTTACAACCCTGTCTCCCCCTCTTCTTCCCCCGGTCTGGTCTCTTTTATAAAAGGGTTTGGAAAACCTTCCTCCCTCTTGCCTGGCCCTGTTTCCGAAGGGAATTGTCGGTAATCCGGGTGGGCCTCTGGCCTTATCTCTGTTGTCAGAGCTGCCTGCCTGGTAGGTGGCAGCGGGGGCAACGCTTTTCAAATGAGACTTTCCTGTGCTGAGGGAGGCCCTTGTTTTTTTGTTTTAACAGCTTCCTATTGTTTGAAACAGCAGGTTGTCCCCTCCCACGCTATTCTAGCTCTTTCCTCCTCCCTTAAATAATTTTTCCATGCAACTGTTACTCAGAGCAGTTACTCTAGCAGTGAGTCCTTGGAGAGATTTCCCAGCCCGCTCTGATCTCCAGCTTTTGTTGCAATACTAGTATGGAGTTCACGCAATAGAAAGTGGCTTCTGAAGGTAGGTCTTTCTGGTCTTTGAATCTGCTGTTTTAATTCAGTGTCACCACTGCTGTGACATGACTTTTTTTGATTGAATGCAAGTTGTCGCAGGAATTATCTCCTATATATAGTACTGATAGGTAGCAAATACTGCTTTTCAATGTGGATTGTCTTTGTTTCTAAGATGCAAAGAAAGAGGATTGCTTCAATTTCTTAATAGTTTGCTTTTCAATATTCTAGTCCTGCTGTCTAATGCTGTTTCAGATGTGTACATTTTATTTATGTTCTCCTACCTGTGTGAAAGGCACTTTCTAAGCCATAAGCTGCCTCTGGTTCACCATACCATAGATTCTCCTGACTAATAGTAGCCATGATAAATTTGAAGATGAAGCCAGTCAGACTCTCTTCTCACCTTAACGTTTGTCACAACTGGAAGAGATGTTGGCAGTTCATTTCCCATCCTTTTTACTTTACAGTATAACTATTACCTAGTCAGAAGCTCTCAGGACTGCTTTTTTGCTAATTTGGATGTGGTTTTGCTTCCCTCTACCTGTTGAATTCTGTGTTAGAAAGTTGATAATGAAATGAAGTATTAAATATATGTAGAGCTTTTTTATTATTTTAATGTGTTGATTTGGGAAACTCAACTTGCTTTGGCTGGTTTCCTGATCCCCTGCCTTCTGTAAAGTGTCTTGTTTCCAAAATAAATAGTAATTATTCTGTGAATTTTGGAAGCCTACCACTACTATTCCATGATTTTTCACTGCTTCAGCCTAGCACGAAGTACATCTTTGTTTAAATTTGTAATTTGAAAAAAACCACAAACTATTTTCATACATCTGGTGATACTAAGCAGAGGTTTTAGTTCCACAAAATGATAAATCTGGCTCTAGAGTTTGCCACAGGGGCGTGGGGGGAAATCTATGTATCATTTACACTGCTCATCATTCAGTATAATAAATACGTTCTGCCTATTCAAATGCATTCCAATTTTTTTTTTTAAGGCATAACTTCTTTGTAATCCTGGTGTGTTTTAGACTGCCTGAGATAATTCATCATAGTCTGCCGAGGCAGGGCTCAGCTGATCCACACCTGGAAGAGGAAGTCCCGCTCTCCTGTAGGCTGTTTACTTCCCTTGCCCTGGCTCTAACTTCTTGATGAGTTGATTCAGCTCACTAAGCCAGTAGGAAATAAAGGAAGCCCCTCTCCTCCTCTCTTCCTATCCCCCAAAAGTGCTAATTTTGTGAGCTGAATTTGCTCCTGTGAGCCGAAAAGCAGAGGTGTTAACTGCCTGTCCGAGAGCACTGGGGTGGAGAGAGGGGAGTGCCCTCGTCCCTACTTTGGTGGCTGTGAGATTTTTGGGTTCATTTGTTCATCTAAAAAGGTGACTCAGACATCACCTGTCTGGGGTGATGGGTCCTTCTTTTAGTACATTGTACTTGGTGGGAGTTAGAGAAGCCTTAGGCTTTTTTTTTTTGTCTTTTTAACTGGCAGTTCAAGAACCCTCTAGCTTTTCTTTGACAAAAAGAGAAGTGTGGTGGACATACAGGGATTTATGTGTTTTCTGAAGTTGTTAATTTATAATGTGTAATTTATTAATTTATAATTAATTTATAACTCCTATAAGTTACAGTCAGTAACCTCAGAGTTTTTGGTGTCTTAAAAACCCAAACAGGCAGATTCTGGGTTAGAGAGTTTATCCTCTTAAGGCCAGAGAAACACAACAAGCAGCCAGAGGAGCAAAGGAAGCAGACTGTAGTGGCTGTCATGATGAACAATGGTTTTGGCACACCTGCTGCCTCACCGCTGAGCTTCTCTGTGCTTGGCAGGAAAGGAGTGATTTGGAGGATAACCAGATAGTTTTGTAGATGTTTTTGGTGTGTTTCCATCTTCTCTGAGGGAGGGAAAACAGAAGCACTTGCTTTGTAATGTAACAAATGGCTGGTGAAGGCTGGCACCGTCAGCTTTTGGGGCAGGATTTAATAATGCACTTGCAAATGGGAAAGTCAATATTATGCTAGACCTGAGGGCCCTTAGAAGCAAATGCAGGGAGACTGACGTACCACAGGAAGGGGGAATAGTGGGATATAGTCAAAGCAACGTGTTAGAGAAAATTATGCTCATACTCCCCTTCTGAATAGATATAAACATCTTTATATACTTTAATAAAAGAAGAACAGTTTTTCTAGCAATCAAGCAAAATGAAGAGAGCTGGAACAAATGCATTTGTAGGAATGTTTTGCAGTACAACACGGTTTTTTGACTCCACCAGGAGCCAAGTGATGTTAATCAGTTGCTGTTTCTCCTGGGAGTTGTCACGAATTTAAGCTGCAAGACAAGATTACTTCTTCCAAAGAACAGTGTGTCACAGCCATGTCATTTCATCCATTTTCCAGTTGCATCTTTTCAGGTTCTGATGTTTTGGATCATAATAATAATATTTTTAACTGGTGTGTGAAATTCTACAAGTTTTCTCTAAGTTTCTCATGTACTTGATTCCACAAAAGGATGTGCGTTACTATTGCTGTCCTAATTGGTGAGTACCTGGGTCACCAGCGTATATTGGAATTGGAGAACTTGGGGGTCTGGGAAAAAATGAGAATGCTAAAAAGACAGAAAAACTTCCTTCTAGTCTAGGAAAGAAAATACATCTAACACCACACATTTTGGCTCAAGGTCAGAGCAGTTTAGTTTCAAATGGGGTGCCTTCAGACCCCATTGACCAGAAATGTAAGATTTTTCCAGGTCAACCACTTGGTTGCACATGTGCACATATACACATGTGTTATGATTTATTTTATTAATCACAGAGGAAGGATGCACAAACTCTTAATCTGGATAGAATATTCTTATTTTTTCCTGACTCCCTTACAGGTGTGTATAAGGAAGTGTTATATGTTGTAATGCTAGTTAAGCAATGGATAATAATAATAGTGTGTCTGAATGCTTTCTTCTAGTATTGAAGGAAAATTTTGTAATTGATTTCTCAACAAAGCATTTATTGTGGTGTAACGAGGTGACTGAAAATACCATCATGGTGTGGTAACCCTTCTTGAGAAGGATAGCTTTTACAGATGTTGCTTTCCCAGATGTCAGGTGATCATTCCTTGAAGGCTCATTATTCTGAGTGAGAGCACTTTCAAACAGGACAATGTTTGGTTTTGTTCTTTTTACTGCCTTGCTGGTGTTCTGGATCTGTATCTGTTTCTGTACCAAGGTGCTTATCTTCCTCAGACCTTTTTCTGTCAAACGCAAGAGTTATGTTCCTTCAGCAGCTTTTTGTGTCGCCAGTGTATTGTCTAAGGAATTCTGGGGAAAACAAGTTACATTGTGCAGCATTACAATGCTTGGAGACACGAGCCTAGAGCAATATCAACAGGTCTTGTCCTAACAGGATTTGGCAGGAGGAGGTGTGGGCAGTGTGTGGCAGGTGATTCTGCTGTGCACCTCGAAGATGAAAGCTCTGTCCTGTGACCAGCTCCAGGTGGTGCTGGTTGTGGGGGCAGCTGTGTAATCTGGACTGGGGGCTGTGGGGAAAAAGCAAGCCTTGGAGACCATCTTGGGTTGCCATAGCAGGGTATGGAGTTCTCCACAGGTTTGAGGTGGACTTGTCTAACCCTTTTCCTGTGGTGAGCTTCCAAAAGATTGAAAGGGTTTTAACATCAAAAAAGCCAAATTTTGTTTAAATAAATACTAGAAATTTTGCCTTTTCTAAAAGAGAAAAATCCCAAAGAACTAGCGAAGACAAAATGCAAATAAGCTTGTGTGCAGCTTTCCTGTTGCCCACTATGCCTCTGCTTCCCAACCTGTCAGTCACTGAGTGGTCCCAGGTGTCTGTCAGAAATTCTGTGCCATGTCTAAGGCCAGCCATACCCTGCAGTCCCTGGAGCCCTCTCCTTGGAACACTCTTGCTACCTCCCCAAGGGGGACAGGGCAAGATGGGGCTGTACCCCTGCCCCCAAGGGTGCTACACGGCACAGCCACACTCTTAAAGGATCACACACATAATTAGAAGCAAAAAAGCAAACACTTACATAAATGATACCATCCTGAGACCCACTTTCATCCTCATCCCCTGCTGCATGTGATGGAGCGAAAGAACCCCTAGAGCTGCTGTCATCTCTTGCCTGAGACCTTTCCCCAAAGCTTCCCTCTGCTCCACCCCGAGCCCCATTCCTTGAGGCACTCTACGTGAAGGGATGAGACACATCAATTTAGGCTAGTTACTTCTCTCTACAGGGGAGAAAAACAGATGAACCAAGTACACAGAATATAACATACCAGTTTAGGATGCTGTGCTTTCTAAATTTCGTGTGTTCTGGGCTGGGCTAAGCCAGAAGCTGTGTAATCCTTTGTGCTTAACCTTGCAGCACTCCTGGGAGACACTGTTGGAAGGGTGTGTGGTTTCTGCTACATGCAGATTGTCTTTAGTTTCACAAGTGGTTTTGGCCGTCCGTGCAGGATCAGATTTGGGAGAGTAACAAGTAGCTGCTTGCTTTTCAGTAGAGCTCAGACCCACAGCAGCGTTGAAACAGTTGAACCATTGCTGAAAGAAATTAAACTAAATCTCTGAAGTAAGCATCCTTTTATTTACAGTCCAGGCTGAAATCCTATTGTCCAAAGTTGAGCAAGGCTGCTGTTTTCTGTAGCTACTCTTTCAATGTTGAACTTGGTGGCTGTAACACTTGTTGGCTGGGTACTTTGCAGTGCTGTCAGGCCAGGCCTTGTTTTTGTTTATTGGGGCACGTGTACATACCCTCAAACTTGATCTTTTCCATTCTGTTTTAAAAGAACAGTAACAACAAAAAGTTTTCTAAGGGTGTTTTTGCTCTCCTCATGTGCCACTTGGGTAAATGAATTATAACTTCCCTGGGCACCCACAGAATTCTGTTTTAATTTCATATTTAACAGGCTTCTTCCAGTTGCAAAGAGAGGAACTCCTGTGAACTAGCTCTTCATGCTCTTTTTCTGCCAATGAGCAACCTGCAAATAATGTGGAAAGGCTCCTTTCATGGTATATACCTCCTCTTCAGCACTTTCTGTTTTGTGGTTTTTGTTTGGCTTTTTTTTTTTTTTGAGGGAGCTTCTGGTGCTACTCAGTAGTGTCATTTCATTGCCAGGCAGAGAAAAAATAAATCAAAGCTGTTGACATCATTCTTCTTTTTCTTACCCCAACACCCAACTGGTCTGTTCAGCTTGTATTATACTGCATTTGCACAGCTTCTGCTTCTGTGACCCATTAGGACAGAGCCTGCTTGTACTTAACAAGAGTCTCTTTCATGCTTTGTGGATCTCTCCAGGCCACAGCAGGACACAAAATAATCCCTTTTGCATTTGGTAGTTTCACAGTACTTTTCTGGTGAAGATGAAATAACCTTTCTGAATGGAAACAATACAACATCTCCATATGCCTGGTTTTGATACAAGGTAATTGTATCATTGTTTCTGCATTTTACAGAATGAACAGGAGCTTTTTTCCCAATAGATCCCAAGATTTTAAGATATTAAAAAATCTGTAAGGAGAGAGTTTGTATAAGTTTTTTAAAATCAGTATGGAAGTAGTTATTTATGGTAGTATCTGGTAAGACATAAACAGTCTTTTTGAATCATAACTTAGACTCTTGAATTCAGACTTTGAATTCAAAGAGGCTGGAGTTTTCTGAAAGTTCATATGCAAATCTTATGCCTTCACCTTCTAGTTCTAACACAAAATGAAAGATCTGTATTTCAGAAAACTTGTTTATAGGATACAATCTGCTTTGCAAACATGAAACTTTCATCTGTGTATACTATATGTATTCTGTAATGTTTTCATTTCTGAAATGTATTTCTGACAAATATATTGTATACAGAAATCAAAGGAAGTACCTTTTGCCTGTTTTAGCCATCTACTCCAAATTTCACACGATGAAATAGGTTGGACTGGATTTGAAGGCTTTTTTTACAACTGTTTCATAAAAAGATATCAGGGGGGTTTTGTTTTCCAAAATATTTATTCTAGTACATCTTTCAGAATGTCTTATACTAGAAGAATTTAAGCAGAATAAATTGTCTATTTTGTATAAGGGAGTTCTCAATGAAAGTAAAATTTTAGGTAACAGAGGTAGCTGCACGTCCTGTTATACGAGGGCTCCTTTCCTGTGTTTGGAGGAATCATTATGTGGCCTTGCCTGTATTTGATGTTCATCTGTGAGTTCAGGACTGTTGTGCACTCAGTTGTCATTGTCCTCTTGTTTAAAACACAGGGAGCCATGCAAAATGGCCACTGACTTTATGAGGTTGTATGATGGATTGGGGCTGCAGCTGAGGAGAGGCACAGTATGACCATAGCTGATGGCTGAGCCAGCAATGGCCCAGTTGGCCAGATCTGGTCTTGGGGTGCGGGAGCACAGGGAAGCCATGGCAGCATATTACAAACGCTTTATTTGCTAGTGGGGGACAAGAGCACTATGTGCAAGTTTGGGATGTAAAGTTTTGAGGTTTGGTCATGTCTATTTGCTTCCTATTTAAAAAAGGGATAAAAAAACCCTGCCTCATCAGCTTGCACAGAGAATCTTTTCCTCTGTTATTTCCCTAAATTCATTGATCAGATGTTTTCTTTTGCTGGTCTCCTAGTTGTATAGAAAACAAGAAATCGGGCTTTGATTTCTACTACCCCTGCTTGTCTGTTCCAGGTTGTTGATGAGGTGTAGGATATTATGGTATGTTTCCCCAAACCTGTTTGTTTGTTTTACTCTTCCCATATGCTATTAACTGCTGTTGGGTACGGGATGTTTTGATTCAGTAAGCTTTTTCTTGTGGTATGTGCAAGTGTTTTTCCTATTCAGGTTCTGAAGGCTTCAGTGGGTTTTGCAGGAAAATGCTTCTGTATACACAGCCAAATGAAGGAAAAATGAGTTTCCCTGTTCTTGTTAGTTATGCTTATTCCTCTAAAACTAAATAGTAATGATCTTAAACCCAAGTTGAGATTATTAAGTGCCTATGCATGTGTGTGCACACTCGTGATTCTGCTGAAGTGTTATTTATAGCTATACAGCACAGATGACTGCTTAAAAAAAGGAGGAATAATCAGCATGTTGTGGATGCTGGCTGCACGGGTTTATATTTTTATGCAGAAGTATTAATCTATATAATGTTCTGTGGTGCAGCAGCACTCCTTGTCAGTTTTAGCAAGGCGGGAAAAAATTATGTAAGCATTTAATACTGGGACCCAGAACAGGCTTCTTAACCTACTCACTCTTTCTTTACTCTCTCCGCCTTTGCTTTGTTTGTGTGAGTTCCTTTATATTGTTTTAGTTTTGCACCGTGGTATGTTACTAGTCTGGCAAGAATGTGAGTGTTATAAACCATACTGATACATCGTAATGGTGGTATAGATAAAGCACAAAATACAGTGAATTAATAGTTTGAGAATAAGCTATAACTATTATTTTAATACCAAATACTATTTTGAGCTAAGAGAAAAGAGGGAAGGAGTAAATGCTTTTACGGTACTATCAAATGTATTGTCTGGCCCCAGCTGTTGATCGTGAGGGAGGTGGGAATTGTGTCTGCCCACGCTCTGTGGAGGTTTTCACTAGCCAGTGGTATCAAAAAGTCCATTAAGTGCCTGTGTTGAGGAAACTGATTTCTGCCCTGGGTGTGGTTTTCCCCTTGAGCACTACGTGGAGAGAACAGTGCATTGCAGTGTTTGACTTGAAGATTCTTAACACATCACCAGAAAGACCTATTTTTCCACCCGAAGGCCGTCCATCTGTTTGGTCAAAGTGTGTTGCTACTCTCATGTGTTGCTGCCTTTGCTTAGTCTGTGTTGTCTTTCCTTCGAAATTGAAGTACTCATGGTGTTGGAGTTCTTCTGTTTACTTGTTTTCCTGCAAAATCCATTTCTTGCTTACCTGTGGTTTTTATGCTGTGTGGATGTGTGTGTATTAACATGTTCAGTTGTTTCAAATGTTACTGAAATGAAGGTATAATGAAATAGAGTTTGATGAAACAGGGACTTGTGTTGCTGAAATGTGAACAGCATGTGATTTGGGAGTTGATTGTTACTGCCTTTGGTTTTAAAGAAGGAAAGGGGTGTGGAGATTGACAGGAGAACTCATAGTTATAACAAGGTAGCTGTTATAGAAGAGGAAGAATTTTTCTGCAAATTTTTTTGATCCTGTTCAGCAGTGAAAGCTTATAAGGTCGGGAAAAGAATGGCAGCAGGATTTTAGGATTTAAAAAGTTGTCAGTCATTAAGCCTTATGTTGCTGAATACTACTGACTACTTCTGAAAGCTTCTAGGAACTCTTTATTCATTGTTGGGCTGGAATTTGCAAGCCAAAGTAGAAAACATTTGTTTTCTTGGGTCAGTGGTATCATTGGAAGAGAGATGAGATTATTTTCTTCTGAATAGGGTGCCCAAGGAAAAAGGGCCTTGAAATCCTGTTGCAATAGCTGATGGCTGTAAAATACAGAATTTTGCAATGAAAATGTTTGTTTATGTCTGGAGATTGAATGAAATACTGAATTCATCTCGAAGCTCCCCTTTGGACAGCCAAGGTAAAGATTTGGAAAGGGAATAACTGGCAGCAGGAGGCTGGCTGAGTGTTTGCTAGAATCAAACCAGAACCTTCCATTTCGCCATATGGTTGACAGCTGCCCTGTTCCTATTTGTCGTGATTTTCTGTTATGCAGGATTGATTGGTGATGTTTAACTGCTTTTGAGCACTTACATAACACTTGAAGCTGCTCTGTTTTCCCCCATTTATCTGAACACAAGTTCCATATGGAGTGGGATGAAAAGTTGGTTTCATCCCCACCTTCCTCGTGAATGTCCAGCACCAAGCCTAGGGTTAGGTAGGGGTATTTGTTTTAAATACAGGCTTGGGAGGGTAAATTTACATTTCATGTAGAAAGTCATACAAAACTTTAGGGTAAGTGCTTCGGAAATCCAGGTGTGTTAAGATGCAGGCTTTTATTATCATGGACAGCAGTCTTAAAGAGCTGGGCAGCTGTGAAGGGGAGATCTGAAGAGACTGCAAATTATTTTGAAATGGTTTGAATTTACTTCAGGCTGGGCAGACTTTCTTAATTTTATATACATTCCTTCCCTCTTCAACTGTCAGAGAAAAGCTGTTGAGATAACAGATCCTTTGGGCTGTGTAACAGAAAGGGGGGCAGCTGCTTCTGAAGGATTTTAGAAGTAGGACACAAAGCTGTGGGCTCATCTTTCTCCATCCCTGTAACCTCCACAGCAAATGCATGTGCTGAAAGTACTGTGATACGTGAGATCAGTGGTTATTAATATCGTGTTTTTGATAGGAGTAAAGGTTTTATCTGGGGAGTGAAGTGTGTTTTGGTGATAAGCCCCACACAAAGTAAATAATGTAGCCTTCCCATCTCTAGTTCTGACCTCATCTCTCTCATTGTTTGTCTTTGAACAGAAGCCCTTTATTATTCGATTATCCCACATTGTGCTCTTATAAATTGCAGTCTCTAATAAGAGATGCTTTCTTCCAGAAACTTGTAGATCATCTTGCAGGTTAAGTTATTTTCGATCAGAAAAGGCTATAATGCTGGCTTTAGATATTTACTGCTGTATGTTTGGCTTTTTTCTTTGTTTTTTATTGTAATTTGCCTTTGAATGGTTGTCATGTTTTATTAGAGCTCTTTACTGGAAGGGTTTTAGTAGCTTTTCTGATTATTTGAGAGCCAACTGGATACTTTGGGTCCTCTTAACTGCTTTATGGAAGTCTGGCCACAGCTACCCTACTCTTCTCTCTCTTGGTAGCTCTATGGGATAAATGACCTACTTTTCCACTATTTTGAACAAAAGTCTATGTGGTCATAGGTTTGCACAGAAGACAGGTGTTCATCAGCTGAAGTCCTTTCAGGAAGTGCTGCAGAAATGACTGCTAAGACTTTGTAACCGTGGAGAAGCACTTGCAGGCATTTGGGAAGAAGCAGAGAGGTTCCCCTCGAACTTGAGTAGATAGAAGTTTCCAGCCCTCCACCATCACTGAACCTTCTGCAGTTCAGAGCCTATGGCTTTCTGCTGCTTTTTTGCTGGGAGATATGCTCTTTAAATAGATTTGGCTGACTGTCAGGCTTCAAATCAGATGATTCAGATTAGGTAAGTGTTCACAAGATTTTATTACAGTGTTTTAAGAGACAGTCCACTATAGTTTTATAAAACTTCCAAGCATTTTGGATGAAGAAGTTGGAGAACTGCTTGCTGTAAAGACTATCTTCACGCGGTATAAAGCTATACTTCACCCCAGCAGCTTGCAGAGTCTCACTTTGGGGTGTTTCTGCAGAACGTGGTCTCTCCATGCCCCTTGTTGGTCTGAGCAGCTACCAGTAACGTAGAGTGGGTTTGATTTCGTTTTTCATGGGTTATTTGTTGGTTTGAAAAGTTGGTATAAGAACGTATTCTTTCTTCATAAAATAACTTGTTCAGTTTTCTCTCTCCAATCAATGTGAAGCAGTAAGCTGTCTACTAGTTCAGAAATGCCAGTGTTGCCACTTCAGGGAGCTGTATTCCCAAGAGGCAATCTGGCCCATCAGTATCCTGCCTGGAGTTTCTTCGAGTGGTTGGTAGGCTGTACAAATACAGCGGTAGTGACCAAAATTACTGCAGTTTTAGTGAAGGTTGTGTGTTATCCCGGTTTGCTCACTGTTCTGTCTAGTTTCAGTTTTGGTTTCCATTATCATGAGGTGGCCTCTCAGATATGGCCTTCATTGTGACTTCTGGGAAACCTATAGTGTTTGTCACAGGCTTGCTGTACCGTTACTCTCTAAAGAAGTACATCTGTGGATTTGGGGAAACTTTTGTTTTTAATCGTCACTCCAAGATAATTTTGATGGTCTTTACTAGGGACTTTTAGCCTAACATTTGGGTAATTACATTTGCATCAGGTAAGTGGAAACATTTCCCTGCTGTTTGAAAGACCATTTATCATAACATCAGGCAAACTCTGAGTATATTTTCTAACATGGTTCTGGGGAGTTAGCCTAAGGTCTTTGATACTCACAGCTTTGTCATAAATTTTACAACACTTCACAGACTAGGAGCTGTGCGGAATGAAAAATAAGGAAGACCAGTATGAGTCTGTCATAGGCATCAGTGGCGCTGTCAGGTGCTGTCAGTTCCTGGTTCTACCTGGTGGGCACAAGTAGTACAGAGCCGGGTAATTAAGTGTTCCTTTAAGAGGAAGACTGACAAATGGGTGTAAGCTTGACAGCAAAAGCATCACAGGCTTTTTTTTCCTCTTTCTTCCAGCACAGCAATCAAGACTGAGAAAATGCATGCATAAAGCAGAAAGTTGTTTTTTTTCCTCTATTGTCCTATTTGCACTATGAAAAAATTCTTGGAGATAGAGGTGAATGGGAGTAAATGTACCTTTTTGTAGTTATGCTGTATCATCTAGGTGCACAGAGAAATCTGTCCAGTATTTCTGGCTAGCTGAGAATCTCAAAAAGAGGAGACATCCTCAAGAGGAGGAAGTCATCCCCTCTTTGGTTGTGCAGCAGCTGACTTCTGTCAGGGATGTTTACCTTTAAGATCACTGCCCTTTTCACTCTTTTCTTCATCCAGCCTCATGGTTTTTTGGTAATGGGAACTTTTTCTGTCCCTCTATTTTATTTCATCACCTTCAAGATTGAATTTAGAGTGACTTGCAAAGCTGGCTGTCCTTTGGGATGTCTAAACTGTAAATGAAGGTCTCAATATTGATAGCTCTGCAACTAAATAGACTTTAATCCAAGCGGAAATTAGCAAGTATTTTAGCAAGCTACATGGAGAAAGTATGTTCTCAAGCCTTTAGTTGTTAAAACTCTTTCCCTTGAGCTGAGAACAGCCATGGAATCAGTCAAGGGAATCGTTCCTGTGCTTCCTCACCAAAAGAATGACCCTTCCAGGAGCCATCTGGGTGAAAACTTTAATCAAAATCCATTATCTTGGACTTTTTTTTCCTCTCTCTTTTCCCCTCTCTCTTTTCCCCTCTCTCTTTTCCCCTCTCTCTTTTCCCCTCTCTCTTTTCCCCTCTCTCTTTTCCCCTCTCTCTTTTCCCCTCTCTCTTTTCCCCTCTCTCTTTTCCCCTCTCTCTTTTCCCCTCTCTCTTTTCCCCTCTCTCTTTTCCCCTCTCTCTTTTCCCCTCTCTCTTTTCCCCTCTCTCTTTTCCCCTCTCTCTTTTCCCCTCTCTCTTTTCCCCTCTCTCTTTTCCCCTCTCTCTTTTCCCCTCTCTCTTTTCCCCTCTCTCTTTTCCCCTCTCTCTTTTCCCCTCTCTCTTTTCCCCTCTCTCTTTTCCCCTCTCTCTTTTCCCCTCTCTCTTTTCCCCTCTCTCTTTTCCCCTCTCTCTTTTCCCCTCTCTCTTTTCCCCTCTCTCTTTTCCCCTCTCTCTTTTCCCCTCTCTCTTTTCCCCTCTCTCTTTTCCCCTCTCTCTTTTCCCCTCTCTCTTTTCCCCTCTCTCTTTTCCCCTCTCTCTTTTCCCCTCTCTCTTTTCCCCTCTCTCTTTTCCCCTCTCTCTTTTCCCCTCTCTCTTTTCCCCTCTCTCTTTTCCCCTCTCTCTTTTCCCCTCTCTCTTTTCCCCCTCTCTCTTTTCCCCTCTCTCTTTTCCCCCCTCTCTCTTTTCCCCCCTCTCTCTTTTCCCCCCTCTCTCTTTTCCCCCCTCTCTCTTTTCCCCCCTCTCTCTTTTCCCCCCTCTCTCTTTTCCCCCCTCTCTCTTTTCCCCCCTCTCTCTTTTCCCCCCTCTCTCTTTTCCCCCCTCTCTCTTTTCCCCCCTCTCTCTTTTCCCCCCTCTCTCTTTTCCCCCCTCTCTCTTTTCCCCCCTCTCTCTTTTCCCCCCTCTCTCTTTTCCCCCCTCTCTCTTTTCCCCCCTCTCTCTTTTCCCCCCTCTCTCTTTTCCCCCCTCTCTCTTTTCCCCCCTCTCTCTTTTCCCCCCTCTCTCTTTTCCCCCCTCTCTCTTTTCCCCCCTCTCTCTTTTCCCCCCTCTCTCTTTTCCCCCCTCTCTCTTTTCCCCCCTCTCTCTTTTCCCCCCTCTCTCTTTTCCCCCCTCTCTCTTTTCCCCCCTCTCTCTTTTCCCCCCTCTCTCTTTTCCCCCCTCTCTCTTTTCCCCCCTCTCTCTTTTCCCCCCTCTCTCTTTTCCCCCCTCTCTCTTTTCCCCCCTCTCTCTTTTCCCCCCTCTCTCTTTTCCCCCCTCTCTCTTTTCCCCCCTCTCTCTTTTCCCCCCTCTCTCTTTTCCCCCCTCTCTCTTTTCCCCCCTCTCTCTTTTCCCCCCTCTCTCTTTTCCCCCCTCTCTCTTTTCCCCCCTCTCTCTTTTCCCCCCTCTCTCTTTTCCCCCCTCTCTCTTTTCCCCCCTCTCTCTTTTCCCCCCTCTCTCTTTTCCCCCCTCTCTCTTTTCCCCCCTCTCTCTTTTCCCCCCTCTCTCTTTTCCCCCCTCTCTCTTTTCCCCCCTCTCTCTTTTCCCCCCTCTCTCTTTTCCCCCCTCTCTCTTTTCCCCCCTCTCTCTTTTCCCCCCTCTCTCTTTTCCCCCCTCTCTCTTTTCCCCCCTCTCTCTTTTCCCCCCTCTCTCTTTTCCCCCCTCTCTCTTTTCCCCCCTCTCTCTTTTCCCCCCTCTCTCTTTTCCCCCCTCTCTCTTTTCCCCCCTCTCTCTTTTCCCCCCTCTCTCTTTTCCCCCCTCTCTCTTTTCCCCCCTCTCTCTTTTCCCCCCTCTCTCTTTTCCCCCCTCTCTCTTTTCCCCCCTCTCTCTTTTCCCCCCTCTCTCTTTTCCCCCCTCTCTCTTTTCCCCCCTCTCTCTTTTCCCCCCTCTCTCTTTTCCCCCCTCTCTCTTTTCCCCCCTCTCTCTTTTCCCCCCTCTCTCTTTTCCCCCCTCTCTCTTTTCCCCCCTCTCTCTTTTCCCCCCTCTCTCTTTTCCCCCCTCTCTCTTTTCCCCCCTCTCTCTTTTCCCCCCTCTCTCTTTTCCCCCCTCTCTCTTTTCCCCCCTCTCTCTTTTCCCCCCTCTCTCTTTTCCCCCCTCTCTCTTTTCCCCCCTCTCTCTTTTCCCCCCTCTCTCTTTTCCCCCCTCTCTCTTTTCCCCCCTCTCTCTTTTCCCCCCTCTCTCTTTTCCCCCTCTCTCTTTTCCCCCCTCTCTCTTTTCCCCCCTCTCTCTTTTCCCCCCTCTCTCTTTTCCCCCCTCTCTCTTTTCCCCCCTCTCTCTTTTCCCCCCTCTCTCTTTTCCCCCCTCTCTCTTTTCCCCCCTCTCTCTTTTCCCCCCTCTCTCTTTTCCCCCCTCTCTCTTTTCCCCCCTCTCTCTTTTCCCCCCTCTCTCTTTTCCCCCCTCTCTCTTTTCCCCCCTCTCTCTTTTCCCCCCTCTCTCTTTTCCCCCCTCTCTCTTTTCCCCCCTCTCTCTTTTCCCCCCTCTCTCTTTTCCCCCCTCTCTCTTTTCCCCCCTCTCTCTTTTCCCCCCTCTCTCTTTTCCCCCCTCTCTCTTTTCCCCCCTCTCTCTTTTCCCCCCTCTCTCTTTTCCCCCCTCTCTCTTTTCCCCCCTCTCTCTTTTCCCCCCTCTCTCTTTTCCCCCCTCTCTCTTTTCCCCCCTCTCTCTTTTCCCCCCTCTCTCTTTTCCCCCCTCTCTCTTTTCCCCTCTCTCTCTTTTCCCCTCTCTCTCTTTTCCCCTCAACTTTGCCAACCTCTAAGAACTTACCAAAGTGTGAAGCTGCCATTTATCTCCAGAGATCTGGTTTTGTCATAACTGGGTGCTTAGCAGCTTAAGTGTTTTCTGCTTGTTCTTAACTCTGCAAAGGCCATATAGCCAATTGAGCAGACTGAACTCACTCCTGTGAGCAATCACAGCAAACGTGTGATAAGAAGTCAGTTCTGCTAAGCCTGTGCAAATGCAGTGCTGGTAGTAAGCTTGCATGGTTACTGCAAGAATCCTGGCCAGCTTGGATTAGTCTTGCTGCAATGACAGGCAAACTACAAAGCTTCTAATTTGATTCTGATTCCAAGACAATAAAAATCAATAGAAAAATCGTATTCACTTTGTTATAACTGAGACAACTTGGCTTGAAGACTACTTAAAGTTTTATAGCCCGTTTTGAACTTGAGGTCCACTGAACAGTTGCTGCACACAGCTGTGCATCTTGGCCATGTTTTGGATTGTATTTTCCATCTTTTCACAGGTGCTGTGGAAAGGAGAAGGCAGAGTGCTTGGCTCAAGGGTTTTTGTGAGTTAGCGCAGAGCCTGCTTGCCTCAGCTCATTCCGCGTGGTGCTCCGCTCGTCTCTGCGGCACAGGCTGAGCCACTGCACCTATTGCAAGTGGTGTTGGTTTACAGAGATCCTTCAATTGTTGCTTGAAACTGAATTACCTCACACAGTATGGTTCATGGTTCATTAAGGGATTGAGCAAAGAAAGGGGGCTGAGGCTGAAATTGCTTTGAAATGAATCCTGTATACGTTCAGCGCTCAGGAATGTTGCACGACGGGCATGGTAATGGTCTGTGTCTGCAGGCTTGCAAGTGCATCTGAACATTTTGCATGGCACACTGGCAACCAAGAAGAATATTCATCTGTATATAGATATTTCCCTGCCTTACAGCAATGCTGGGACTTCATTAATATTTGTAGAATGAGTTTAATAGAAGTACAAACAAAATATTACTAGAAGGGAATGGGTTAGGCTGCTGAAACGCGTTCTCAGATGTTGAGGAAATTCTTTCTGTGTTTTGACAGGAGATTAAGAATTTATAATTGTGTGGAAGGTGAAAAACGTGCCTTCACAGATACCTAGGATATCTTCATAAGGAATTATTCTTAGTTTTTTCTGATGCACAAACTCTCTGTGTGTCCATTTTGTAGTGACTTCATGCTGCAATTACTACTTCAGAACATGTGAAATAGTCATCTTGCTTATACCAGCCGTAATAGGTACATTCAATTGTTACTATCTGTATTAAAAAAGGGATAGTCCTAAACGTCATTGAGAATGTCCCTGGAAAATACTATGTAATTGTCTGTAAAGTAAATACAGGTGGGCTACTCTTGCGAGAACTTTAAAAAATGTTTTGCCATGAATCTTGTAGTTCCTGTTTCTAGGAATTTCTTAGATCAAATTCTTTTTTACATTTCCTGTGAGGTGAGGGCAAACAAGAACTTGTGGTGGGAAGAGCAGTTTCTCTTGAATGATTCCTCTGGCTTCTTCAGAAGCATCAATGTCTTCTGGAAGACATTGTATATCCCATGTACCTAGATTAAGTAACTTTTTATTGAGATGCACATAGCTTCTGATTAAGAAAATTTGGAGACTGTTTTGTTCTGGAGAGAGCTGTGGGCTGCTGAGTCAGGGGAGAGCCTTGTGCCTTTGCCTTCTCGGCCTTCCAAGTTCAGTGCAAAATACCAGTTCTAGGGTGGACAATGTGCTAGCATGTATTCACAGACTCACAAATCCTCGTACTACTGTTTGAATGACTAAGGTATCTTAAAGAAATTTAACACTTCAAGATTGTAAAGGATACATATGAAAACTACCATGGAGTTCACATGAATGTTGTGTTTTATTTTTTTAATCTAACTTCCTTCTTAACCCTTCCAACATATTCCATCCCTCTTGCTCTTACATACTTTTCTTAGAATTCTCTGTTCTTTTCCATGTTATTTTATTTTTTGGGTGGAGGAAGGTTTATATTTTTTTGCTTTGTCTCAGAAGATTCAGTGTATTGTGGGAGGTGAGGCAACACTGGTCTTGGCAGAACACCACAAAACCAAGAGAGTAATTAAATGACGCAAGCCTTTGATTATTTTTCTCTCTCAAGCTTTCTGGCAGAGCCAAGCATTCTGATTGCAAAAGGAGGATCAGGAGAAGAAACTTCTAAAGATCGCATGCAGAATTAGAACAACTGTATTGGAGACTGTTTGCTGCTTTAAAGCTCTTCACTGTCAAGTCCTGGAGTTGCTGCCTTTTCCCCTGTGAGGATAATGTCTCTTTCATCACCGAAGACAGATGTAACTGAAAGGGAGCTGCCGAGGTTTTGTTTTGGTGTCTCTGCTCTCTTACTGTTTGGATTTTTCCCATCTTCTGCAGGAGGATTATAAAAGGATTAGAGAAGCTGGGGTTTTCGGGGTGTGGGAGGTAGCTGTTGTTTTTCTCCTCTCGATTCTGGGACCTCCTTAATTTGCTATTTGTTCCCTGAAGTCACTGCCTGTTTGGAAAAGGGAGAAGCAGCATAACAGATGAACGTGCATGACCATGGATTCCTTCCCTTTACAAACTTTGTGTGTGGCCGCTTGTAAAAGCGGTTTTTGCATACATAAGCATCAAATGAAGAATAGCATCCTGGGCTGGATTTAAAAGAAACAAACTGCTTGTGTGCTGATGAAAGGATAAATTCTGTTTAAACCATAATTTAAAGAAGATCGAATGTTGTTCCAGTTTTGAATTTTGGTGAAAGAAAGGAAGGTTCTAATCAAGTCAAATACTCTGCCAGCCTAAACCTGTATATTCTACAGCTGAAACTGGAAGATGTCTTGGAAAAGAAATTACTTTTCTGTGGGTCGGGGGAATGTACAGGGCATGTTTACTCCACGAAATACAACCTCAATAGCACCCAGTAAAGGTCTCAGCAATGAACCAGGACAGAACAGTTGCTTCCTGAATAGTGCACTACAGGTAAGAACATGTAATAAAAAACGTTTCTGTGTTTGTCCTCTGTCTATTGCAGTATTTTCTTAGTCTCGACTGTGCAACAAGTATAGCCAGGCTTGACTGCATAATTGTTTGTGGGCCTAGATAGAATAAAGCTATGTTTGGAAATGCAAATTAGTTGAGTTATAGAACAGCTTTTTTTAATTTTCACATTTTCCTGGTGAAATCAACAGCATTCATGTTGTCATGTACACTTAGTGTACTTGAATCTCTTGTTTGTGTAAACCTGTAATATGTCAACCCAAGATGAAAATGTATGTAGAAAATGTCTTTTAAAATAATCGAATATTGCATAGCTTGCAGTATGTCTGCTCCTTAAAAGTAAATGTAACATTTTTTGTTTCAAGGGTTGTACTTGACTGGTTTTGTCAAGCATGTAGTCCAGCTTTCTTTCTAACTGCTGATTCATAGCTTAGTTTAGGTGATTGAGTCTTTACCTTTTGATTTAGAAGAAAAAACTTTTCCTGTGTCAAAATTTAGTGGAGTGGTATGGCTGCTATAGTGGTATTATCACCATTTAGATGTTTCAAATGTCTGACATCTGAGATTCAGTCCTTCTGGCTGCAGGGTTTAAAACCCATTCTCTACATCAGTTTTCTTTCCTTCAAATGACTTCTCTGTGTAGCACAGGCTGTGTCACTGTTTGTTTTTTTTTTTTCCCCATGGGCACGATTAGGTTCTCAGCTAACTTCAGGCTTCAGGATAGCCCTGTGATGCAAATAATACAAATGGAAACACCAGTGATCCTCAATAGGCTTAATATGCCATGAAATACAGGACTGGGTACAAAGGGAACTGATTAGAAGAAAAGTGGGGTTTCCAGTGATGTACCGTATTAATTGCTTCTGTTAAGTTATAAGGTGTAATCATTGTCTGCCTCCTAATGCTGAGTTTCTGAACCTAGGTTAGAAATAAGTAGAGCCTAACATCAGCTGCATGCCATGCATGAAGATGAAAGCCTATGACCCAGCTTTTAGTCTTCTACATAAACTGTTTTATTCTAAAGAGAGATAGGATACCAAAAATATTTACAGTCAAAGCTGAACTTAAAAAAACCCAAGATGGTAATAATTTCATAAAATACATACTTCTGGGGTTTTTTAATCTTAATTTTTTAAGATTCAGTGTTAGTCTGAGAGGTTCTTGAATGTTTGTTGCGCCTTACTATTAAGTATTTCTGTAAACATTCAATATAAACTCCAAAGGCAATTACATCGAAAAATTGGACTCGTTCCTAAATGGACAAAATTTTTTTGTACTTTTGTGAAGTCTGCAGTAGTTCTTCAGGAATGTTGCGTGTAATCAGATAGTTCCAATGCTTATGTTGCCTCCCAGGCCCTTAAGTATAGGGAGAGATTGGGTATAAACATAGCCATGACAATTCTGAAGTTTTGGGAAACTTTACAGATTAAATATTCAATAAATGTGTTTTTAAATATAATTTTAGGTAATATTTGTGTGCTGTGGTTCAGTTAACAAATTGTTCCAGCTGGAAACACTTCTTGAAACCAGCACAACTTTTTTCAGAGGGCTACA
Source organism: Gavia stellata (assembly GCF_030936135.1). Lineage (NCBI taxonomy): Eukaryota > Metazoa > Chordata > Aves > Gaviiformes > Gaviidae > Gavia > Gavia stellata. The sequence goes on from NC_082602.1 coordinate 18,023,442, forward strand.
TTTTTTTTCTAGCCAGTTGCTCTGGACAGATTAATCAGAAATAAGAAGTTTGGTCCCTCCATTTATGCTAATGAAGCATTTAGCCAGTCACATGCCAGCCTGGACCTTGCTGCTCTGTCCAGAACCTGGACGTCCAGAGCAGGACGTGATTTAGGTCAGGACTTCTTTCAGTGCAAGCTTCTGCTTCCTGAAAGGCTGGTGGCTCTGAAGCTTACAAGAAAGTTACTGTTAGTTGAAGCTGAAATAGCCAGCATCGACCACGTTTATATATGAAGAGCTGACTGTGAAACAACTCGGAGATTGGTATTGTTGCTATTTTATAGATATGAATTTAGAGAATTGCCCAAGATTGCACAGATTTAGTGGTAAAACTTAATAAAACTTTGGTGCTGCTACAGCAAATGTTGCTTCTCACTGTTGCTAGCAAGCAGGCTTTTATATGCTGTGACCATACCTGGTCGCATACCTGGTATTGCCACCATAGCTGTCCTGAGAGAAAAGTATAACTGCCCACACAGGTTAGGGTTAGAAATCTGCCAGTAATAATGGTATAGAAATACACTTACTAATGATAATATTGGGCATAACAGATTTTAGTAATTTATTATTTTGACGTGCAATAACCTGTTAGTGTATATGCTGTTGGTGCTCCATTTTTCCAGCGTTTGGGCTTTCTGCTCAGAATAAGGAGGCTGCCTAGGAGGTAGAAGGACGGGCAAGTTTTGGGCCCAGCTGTTGGTGTGGTGTCCTTGGCAGCTCTGCCCAGCCTCACCGCATGGCCACACAACAGCCGGCAGTGGTGCCAGCGTGCGAGAGCAGTCAGGGCAAGTGCTGTTGAAGCTGGCACCACCACATGAACAAAGAAGCTGTTTTTTTAATCTAAAAGCACACGGCAAGAAATTCAGAGGGATGTCCTACTGTAAATGAATGTGTGTGAATGCTACAGTTGAGGAAGAAAGATGAAAATGTCAACTTGCAGTTAGATAAAAGACATCCTGTTTTAAAAGTGATGTTCACTGACAGTAGTGTACTTCTGGGATTATTTAGTGTGTGCAGTTTCAGTCAGAGCTTTATGCAGTATTTTATTTTACATATGCATAAAATTGGCTGTGCCCCTTTCTGTGTTTCAGGTTCTGTGGCACCTGGACATTTTTCGACGCAGTTTCCGGCAAATCACAATGCACAAATGTATGGGCGATTCTTGCATCTTCTGTGCTCTTAAGGTAAAAGTTGGAAATAGATTAAAAACCATTTTTAAAAAATTGAACAGAAATATTTCCAATATTTGATTAATATGTGTAATGAAACTTGCATCTGGAAATTTGTGAAAGCAAAGGTAAATCTGATAGACACTGGCCCAGGACACTCATAGTACTGTTTTTAAAATATGTTCAAGCCAATAAATTGTGAAAATACTGTAGGTGAAGTTTCAAATACAAGGACACTTATCAATGGAGTGCAGATCATTGTGAGCCTCCATGTTGTTTGAAAGATTAGCTCAGCCAGTAAAACATCAGTTTTGCTTTTGTTTCTTCTAATTTATCATTTCGTTTATTAATATTGTACTGTATAGTGTTAGTATGCTCTTCAGAAGTTACCTTTCCTTCAGAGCTACTTTTAAATGTCAGCATGGAGAAAGCCATTTAGCTTTAAGCCTTTCTATTCAAAACTGTGGATAATGTAAGACTAAAAGATATTTTCTACTGTAAATATTGATGCCTGCATTAAATGGCTCAGCTCTTTGTGGTCTCTGTTTTTAAAAAACATCAATTCTGTTTGTAGATGCAGATACAATAACTGACTGGCATAGATGCTGCCCAGACAGTAAGATCTAGATGCTATCTCTGATTCTGAGTACTGTTATGTACTTGAGTAAATTGTGCAATCGTACATCTCCATTTGTCTCTACCCATTAATTTTTAGCGCTTCTGTTTTTTTTGTGCTCTCTTTTCTAAGTTTTGCTACTTCAAACCCACAGTTCCCTCTAACCTTGTGGGAGAAATGGACGTGAGGCAAACACAATGAAAATGCCAACTTTAATTTTCTCTAGCAGTGTTTTTTCTTTCTGAAATTGGGACTGAGACATTTTCCTTGATTGCAAGCGGGTTGTAAAATGCAACTAAATATTTAATCCATTGTGAGAGAGTTTATTGTGTCATGAATTCTGTGTGCAGTAGTGAAAAGGACAGACAGCATGTCTTAAAAAAATATGGCAAAATAGAGAGTGCAAGGTTTGACTTAAGATCATCTGAAGTTCACAGGCAATATTTATAGTATAATAGCTGTCTTGCTTCTGTTACATGACTTTACAGGTGCTCTGGTAGAGACAGGCTTTAAATGAGTTATCTAGTGAGGTTTTAGACTGTTGTTGAGTGTTTGTTCTTGCAAAAGAACAGCAAAGAGGAGACTATTAAGGCATGAAAGAAGATAAGTAATTTCCTTCTGAAGGGAAATCTGTCTCAAGACATATCTGTTGAAATGATGAGACAGGATGATGTTTACAGCAGTATCATCAGAAGAGAATATGACAGTGGGTTAGGAGCAAGATAGCACATCCAAAGTGAGAAATACAGCTATCCAGACAAAGAACAGTTGGAGTATTAAATACATCCCTGTCTTTATAGGGAAGTGGCAAGACTTAGGCTGATCTGGTCTGAGTTCACAAAGTTCAGTGTCATAAATAATTTGAAGCTAATTCTTGGATTATGCCCTTGAGTATTGCCAAGGGGATTGTTGCATTCTTTGGTAGCTGAGATGAAGACAGCAAGAAAAGGATTTAGGAAATTATCACTAATGTAAGCTTTTGCTGTTCTGGGGTTTAACCTAACAGCAAGATATGGCAAGGAAATACCAAGAGATCAGACAGGTTCTGCCATTTGAATGAAAGTAGACTGGACTCTGAGGCAGAGTTGAGAGGTTTTAGTATAAAGATAATAGTTAAAAAGTCTGAATGAGAGTACTGAAAAAGAGGAGGGAGAAAAAAAAAAGATGTTATAAGAAAAAGGAGAGGATGTACCTTGGGGGAACTGGTATTGAAAGATGAACTCTGGACAAAGATGCATTTGGATTAGCAGTACCAGTCTGAGAGGGGAGAGCACTACACTAAGACTGGAAGATGACAGGATGGAATATATGTATTAAAAACAGACGTTGGGTTGAAGAGTGTTTAATTTTGTTGATAAAATCCTTGCTTTTGATGTCTTGCTGAAGTGTGCAGTATGCTATTATAAACTTTAAAGTGACAGGCAGAGTGGCAGAATTCACAAATTTGATGCCTGCAGCCATATGCTTATTTTTTCAATTAAGCAAACTTTGGAAAAAAAATTGCTGCTCTCTCTTCTTGCTCCCAGATATCTGCAAGGATTTTTTTGGTTTGTTTCCTATCTGAAGTTCTTAACCAATGGCCTGCTTAGCCAGAAGGTGTTACAACCCTTAGTTTCCAACAAAGCTGTAACGTTGCACCAAATCCTCAAGTTCTTGTGTGCATCTTAGAGAACTTGCATCAGCTTGTGTGCAGAATTCCTGTAGCTCACAAAACTCAATGTACAATGAAGAACTTTAAATAAATGCATAAACAAGTCAAGAGTTATCTGGATGAGTGTTTCTGAATATGGGCAGTAACCAGTACTTGACAAAGTAAATAAATTCCAACTGGCTTTAATCCAAACCAAAATGTTAGTGTTTTCTCTGTTGGTAGTGGGAAATTTCAGTGTCTTCTCCCCAACCCTGTTCCAGAACCTTCAGAAAGTTTACAGACATCTATTGTAAAACTATACAAGAGAAAAAATAAGAAGAAATTTGTTTGTTAGAACTTACAGAACTGTTTTACTCCTGTTTCCCTTATGTTCATAAAGCAACTCACAATTTTATGTTTTTCTCTGGGTTATACCATGACAAGTTTCCACCTTTATTAACTTGTGTAAAATGTTGAAGTGTATACATGAATATTTGAAAATTTTCCCCCATTTTTATGTTGTTATCAAGTCAAATATTATAAAGGTGAGTAATAAAGGGTGTCACTTAACTCTGAGTGAAATTGGGGATGTAAACCTTCCCTCACCACCAAAAAAAACCCCAAACACCAGAAACATAGGCTGTTTTGCTTGCATGCAACTGAAAAGGTAGGGCTACTAAATGATAAAGGTATGCACAAGGGATAGCCCCAAACCATGGAGATGATCACATTCATCTTCATAAACTCCTTAAGCAGGCAGTGGATGGGGGAAAAAAGCTGTTTACGATACTCACTTTTTCTCTGCTGCCCTCTGGATCAGCGTTCTCAAACTGCTCTTTTTTTTTTTCCTGCCTGTAAAAGTCTGGCTTTCTGGCACATACTATGTGTAAACTTGTATAAGACAAATGGGATAATGTGCTTAATACGCACCTAATACTGCTAGCATCACCAAGAGCATGTTTTGTGTCCCAGTGCAGCAGGATCATCCCTTCCCTTCCGTGTTCATCTCTTCCCCAGCCCTCCCATCTGCTCTGGAAGCCTTTAACTGTTGCCCTGCCAGGGTAATGCCAGCTTAGCCTCCAGGTCTTTGACATCCTCTTTCTCTTGAATCTTGCCTTAGGCTTTGCTAAGATGAGGGAGAAGATATGGCTGGATCCAGTGGGAACCCAAGAATTTGGAGCTCTATACCATGCGAAAATCTCCCATTAGGGTCTGGGGAGAGGTAATTAGCCTTGCATGCTGTCAGGTGGATCTGCCCAAAATACCTGTCCAGACCAAGCAAGAAGGAAGCAGATGTTTACTCTTCTCCAAAGCATGCTGGCATGTTCAGATTCCAGCCTGGCCTGGGAAAGGGCAGTACTTTCGGGGAATAATCTATGTTGTGTGTCCCCCTCCACCTCCAGCTTCCCTTCGCAGGATACCTCCTGTGTTGTGCAGAGAGGGTTCACACTCTTCCCCTACTTTGAACTGTTGCTCTAAAGGTGACATTCTCTTCCCATTGACTTTAGAGGAAGATAGTCTTCACTAAGCTAAATTCAGCCTTTGAATAACACCAAAGAAGTTTTATTTTTTTTCACACTTTCTTGGCTTGCTGCAACTGTTCCTAGGGATTCTGATGTCATGCACAGTATTTACTGTAAATGCTCAGCTAGCTCTATAACTATTAGTTGTCATTTTAAATTACTTTTATTTATAAAATGAGGGATCACAGGACAGTGGTGTCGTACCTGATATCAAATTACATTTTATTTTTGTAGCGCATTGAAGACATCCATTGCACAAATTCTTGAAGTGATTTTAAAACTTGCTGTGCTACCTGACTATGTTTACATGGCTGCAAAATGAACCTTGAAATCATTCCAGACATATGTTCATTTGTTATTTTGAAGGAACCTTGCATCAACAGATACAAAAAGACAAGACAGAGCTGCAGACTCTGTGCTGGAATCCCAAATACTGTTCCTTAAGATGTGGCATTATTTAAGTGTTTTTTTCAGTACACAAGCTGTCCTTACTGCTATGCGGTTTGCCCATTGTAACACTGGAACAGCTTTTTGATTTATTATTAATTTTGAAGTCCACTGTGTTCTGTTTTATTTTCCTTTTTCTAGAGCATGACTTAGCTTTGGTCTTTGTTTATCACAGCTGGAAGAGGGCAGGAAGGGGGAAATCCGTCCACTGTACTGAGCATGCCACAGAGAGTTTGTTCTCCTTCCAGGGATTGTACTGGGAGCTCCAAAGTGCCAGGATGTAGGACAGAGTGTTTTTTGTAGTTTGCAAGGAAGAATGCTCTATTGATTGATAAACTCCAGTAGGGCTGGTATTTTCTGTAATTTTGTCATGTGCAACAAAAGCAGGAAGAATGTGAATTTTCTGTATAGAAATGATGTTGTTTTCTAAGGTGAAACTGAGAACAATAGGATATTAGAGTGCTTTAAAGAAGTGGAATGACTATAGTTCGTGGTTCTGATTAGCCACTTGAATGAAATGGAAGGATTTGTTATGAAAAGTTCGTTATATGGTTGAGACAGTAATAGGTTGGTTGCAAAGATTTCATCCCCTTTTGTGCTTTTTTTCAAATCAGGATAGTATTTCAGGGTAAAACAGTAATAAAAACTTTTTTTTCAGTTGGCACTTGCAGTTACCTGCCTGACAAATAAACTAGCAGCAAGTACAGTTTCCTGAGTTAATAAACTGGTAATTAAAGCTTCCAAATAATGACTGCCTTTTTTGATCTTGATCAAACAGTTAATGAATGGTCACATAGTTGATGTGGACACTCTGGGATTTGCGTTTCTTTTCCTGACACCCTCCTAAACAAAACTCACGGAAAGTATGTTTTTATTTGTTTTTTGGTAATAGCCAGGGGTGCCTGACTTTACAGTCCGTATTGCAGACCTTATGTTAATGTTTAGGGCACAGTGGGAGTAAAAGTGGAAGAGAGACTGTAAAAGAAAGGAATAATGGAAATGTACATTGATTGTTATCAGATTTGGAGGTTTGGAAAGAGATCCAAAGACACAAAACCAAATAGAGCTAGAATCATTTGCACCCTTGAAGGCAAATATAACATGAGGAAATGTGCAGAAGAAATGTGAGCTAGTGGAAATGCTGTGGGTGGAGGCTGATGTGGTTGGATGGGAGAAAAGTGATTTTAGCAGCCAGTATTTTTATTGAAACAGGTTGTTATCCTGCGTAAGAGGCTGCATCAGGAGAAGTGTCTGATGTTGTGGATGAGAGATTAGGTACTGTAGACAAGAAAAAAAAGAAGTCCAATAAATGGAATGGAGTAAGAAGGGCATGCTATTGAAATGAAGAGAAAGTTTAAAAAAAAAGAAAAGAAAAAATACTGTCACAATTGAGTGACAGCAAGAATAATATCGATGTGCTGAGAGAAGGGTGAGGATTGGCCATGTTAATATTTGTAGCTTTTGCTAAAAGACAGAAACTGTTCATGTAGGGAATACTAAAGCATTTGGGGGGAACATGTTTTGTTCTTTGAAAGAAATACCCCACTGCTAGAGCTGCAGCGATATCCCCATCCAGAAGGAACTTCTGCACAATTCTGGAAGAGAATAATTAGTTCTCAGAAAACTGCCAAGGACAGAACTCAGATTTATAGTTGCATGGACACTGATCTGATTCAGTAGCTGTTGCTTGTTGTCTTGAGCCATCAATTTATTCTTATGCCAGCCTGTTTCTGCATGCTTGATTAAAAAGTCGTATGTGCATGTGTATCAAGTCTGGGGTGTTTGTTTCATCAGTATGGTTAGTTACACATTGCAGATGTCAATTTACCCCAAATAAATTGAATACTTCTTTCCTAGGGAGAAAATAGATTCCAAACAGTTAGAGATAATTTGGAGGAGATCTTGTAAACTATGGGGGGATTCACAGATATTTCAGCTTCCATATCTTTAAAATTTAAAAGAACTCTAAAATGTCGATGCCATGTATTACTTCAAAGAATAATTACTATCTTTATTCTCTAACCAAATGAAGAACAACTCATTTTATGATCATGCATGTGAAATTTAGCATTCTGAAATAGAAAGCCAGTTTTTAACTTGAATAGTTGTATGATAAAGGTTCCTTGTCTCAAACCTTAGGTTGTTTTCCTTTGAAGCTTTAGAAAGTTTATGTTGATCCCCACACTTCCCAAACTGGAGGAGATTATTTTGGGAGACCACTGACTCTGCAAGCCTTTGTTCTGATATATGTCAGAAGCCCAGACCTGTAGTAGAAAGGACACAAAGCTTCCAGTTACAAAACTAGGAAAAAGCCAAGTGAGGCCCTACAATAGATTGCCTGGGGTGGATGAGGAATTTCCAGATTTGGATGCCTCTCGGAGCAAGCTGGTGAAAGATGAACTATGTAATTGTAGTTGATCTTGACTTAGTACTTGGGGAAGTACTAGGTGCAAGTAGATGGACTTTGGCAATTTATTCCTCTTAAAGAATGCTTGTGCTTCCTAATTCTGCTGTCTCTGCTACTCTTTCCTGACCTCTGAAGATCTGTAGGGAATGGGATACGGAGGGAGATGGGCTTCTTTTTTTATATAGACCTCAGGAATGCAGTGTAACCAGAAGGCATACTTCCTATCTGAAAAATCCCTTGCTCATGCTGTTCTCTGTCTTGGCTTGTAGACTTAACAACATGCTGACAATAGGTCATCAGTGCAGAAATCAAAGTACTGCTGCTACTTCAATATTAGTAATTGCTCAGATTTTATGTTAAGCTAATGTATGTTATCTTTTTTTGGTTCTGCATTCTTGATTTTGGTTACTGAAAAGTGGTAAAATAGGAGAGACTTCCCTTGTTCGTGAAGCTTTTAGCAGTGTCTTTTCATATTATTGCTGCTGTTAGGGATATGCTTATTTGTGTTGGAATGTAGCTATAGAGAGAGATCATCAGTGTGGTGAATACATTAATGGGGTTTTGACTATCTTCAGATTCAGGTGAAGAAGTTTCTGAAAGAGAACAAAGTTTGAATGTTTCATATATAAAGTTCTCATTAAGTTCCAGAAACACTTGGAGAAAAGGCGTCATGAAAACTCCTGGGGCAGAATCAGCAGGGCTTTCCTGGTCTGCGCCCAGCTGGCTTTCAGACCTGTATATGGAGCAAGTATGTTAGTGATTAACAGTATCACTCAAGGGCAAGACCTGACATTAAGGAGAGAGATCTGACTTAGATAACTTAGTGATGAAACTGCAGGAAATGCCACACCTGTCCATCTAAGGCTGAGAGACAAGAAAGACCTGTTCTGAAGGTGTGCAAAGAACCTATTTTGAAAAATAAGGAAAAGGGGAAACAACTCTACCCCCTCCCCTCCCCCAAAAAACCCCACAACCTCACAATAAACCAACAACCAAAACCCCCTGACCAAAACCCAACGAAAACCAAACCCCTCTGTGTTTAAAGTGCTTTTGACTCCATTTGAGGTGCTTTTGGGGCTTCCTACAAGCACTGTGTTCCAATGTGCTCTAAACTGCACTGTGCAATGACATGATAAGATTTGGTCTTTATTAGATTAAAATGCACAATTACTCACTGGTTTTAAGACATTTTTTTCCTTGTAATCCAAATAAACTGTACCATTGTGTGCTACGTCATTACAAATTTTAGGAAGCATTCTTTGAATCTTTTACTCCTTGATTTTATATATTAGAATTATTCACAGAATTCTTTGATGTTCCTGAATTATTTCTGTTCTGAGGTTGTGATAACAGATTTCAGTTTTCTGCTGTTTATATTTAATGAAAGTTTTTTGGTTTTAATTGTGAAGGCTGTAATTATTTTGGGATGCAAAAAAATTTAAAATGCAGGGTCTCGTGAAAAACAGTTGCTTATAATCATGAGGATCACTTTTTTCTTACTGGATCTCTTTATGTTAACTAGTAAGTGTATTATGGTTAAAAGTAAAGTATGCTATTTCTTTGAAGATGGAAATTTAAAATAAGAGTTTTGGTTTGCTTGCTTGCTTCTGCATTTACCTAGTTTGGAGCCTGCATTGCTTCTCACTTCCCTCCCCCCCCAAGAGTGCAGAGCCATTTCAGAGCTCTCACTGAAGCAAAACAGGTCGTGTCCATCAGCTTCCTACAGTGAGGTTGCGGGCCAATTGCTAGGCGAGTGTCTCAGTTTCCAGATCTATGAAGTGAGATTGATGATAACCAGAATAAACATATCTCTAATGCACAGTCATGAATATTTTCAAGTGCTCTTAAATTATTTAATGTAAAGTGCTGAAGCAGGATGGAATTACATTTCACAGCTTTTTTTTTTGAGGTCCACTGAAATGAGAAGGTTTACTAATGAAACATGAAACTTGCTCTGTTACCAGACTGACAGAAATGGGAATCAATGTTGTTAAGTACAGAGACTTTGTAATTCTTTCCATTTTTATATATGTATATATAAAAGGTAACTGAGGAGAGGTATCATTTGTAATTCATGAAGTGTGAGACTTGCTGCTTCCCAGCCTTCTCTTCATTACGACTTGCCTCATCATTATTTGACACTCTAATAAAGGCAGTATTAGAAGAGCTATGGGATTCAGCACAGTGGGCCCTCACCCATGAATGAGCACCGTAAGGACTACCAGAATACAAATAACAGTAAAGAGACATGGGCATTTTACATCTGTATTAGATAATATATCAACACCATAAATTGTACCATTTCTAGGGCCAGAAATGGCAGGGGCATGGAGGTTGGTTTTCTGGCTGTGCAGTGAAAGCTGTGTTCTGCAGTCTTTCAGCTTCCTCGAAGCAGCCAAGATTGCAGAGTTTGGCAAACCTCCCAGTTTACCTGTTAATTTCCTGATAAGAAACAAATAAGAATAGTGAAAGGAGAGAAAGATTCAGATTTTTTATTTCCAATTAATATAGATCCTAAGTATGCTGCGGAGAAGCTTTCTGTAATGAAGGGAGAAGGTGATACATGAATCAACATTGGTACAGATTCTCAGTATAGATTTGAAAGAAAACCAAACTGGCAAACCAATTTGAGGCTGGCTGTCTCCTTGTTTGACTAAGTTTAGAAGGTGGAAGAGCCAAGTTGTGCACAACTGAAGATGATCCTTTTTTTCTCTTGCAGTAAGAATGGAGCTTTTCTGCAATCGTTAGGGAAATTGTGAGGAAAGTTTTATAGGAAAGGACAAGCAGAATTTTGGGATTGACACTGATGAAGATGGTTGTTTGTCATATGAAATGAATAAAAGTTAAATAACTGTTCAGAAGATCTTTTGGATATCACAAATGCATGTGCATGCGCTACACACACACAAAAAATAAAAGTGGGTTTTTAATCAGTTGGGAATATGTACTGAACTTTCATCCATATAACCTGCACTTTAGATGACAGTGCATCTTTATAGAACTACTCATCCTTGCAAATGATTACCCAGATGACCTGTGAGTTACAGTTATGAAAATGCAGGTTTATGGCAACAAGTGAACAGCTGGCCATACATAGGAACTGCTGTTCATGTTGTGCCTTTTCCCTCCTGCATGCTGACCCAAAAATCATCTAATTCTTACCCACTTCTTTGACTTATTGGAAGGTAAATTCCTTAAAGAGTGCAAGCAGCAGGTTGTGGCTGTTTAAGAGCTAAGACATTTGGAAAGAGTTGCTTGGAAGAGGAAAGAAGGTGGCACATGTAAAAAGAAAGCTACCGAGGTAGGAGTGAAAAAGTGAACTGGAGAGGGAGAAATAGGAATAAAAGGTGAGGAACTTTTGGTGTCCGTTGTATTTGCTTTGGGAATCAAATTTGGAGGAAGATCTAAGGGGCACTACTCTGAGGGAAATTTACCCCTGAGCTCCCCACCCTCCCTTGGATACATGAAAGGAAGGAATACCTAAAGGTGCATATGATTTCGAAGGAGAAACTTTTAGGACTTTCTCTTGTAGTCCCTGTACAATACAAATATCTGTGTGTTGCATGATCAAAGTGAGTTAAAGGTTTGCTGTTTGTTTTCAGATAACTTGAGTCATGTTTTGAAAAAACATGAAAACATGTTTTTGTTTTCTTACTAGGGTATCTTCAACCAGTTTCAATGTAGCAGTGAGAAGGTACTGCCTTCTGATGCCCTGCGCACCGCTCTTGCAAAGACATTTCAGGATGAGCAACGCTTCCAGCTGGGCATCATGGATGATGCTGCTGAATGTTTTGTGAGTATAACTGAAAGATGGTTTGACAGACATAGATGCGAACTGCCACTACACAATCTGTTTATTCTAACAGACTTTGCATGTGTGGCCTGGGAAAGTTCACAGAGAGATCCCCAAGCTTGAAGTGATCCATTGGGGAACCAGTATTTGGTTGGAGAGTCATTGTTAATGATTTTTTAAATGGAAACATCAATGGTTACCCATTTTTACAGTTACTTTTGCCTATGTACTGCTTGCAGTCTCAAGTGTGTCTGGATATGAATGGTAAAAAAAATTGCAAAGATCCATGATTCTAGTTTTAAGGATCACCTCAAAAGGGTGAAAGGACATTTTGTTTGCCAGTTATTCTGAAATCGTGTTTTCACAAACTCTAGCTAAAAATAAATAAATAAACCAAACACAACCCAACACAGTTGTTTATGTTTGTAAGCTGAGGTAAGCAACAGTAAAATGGATCATCTCCAAATATTTCTGTTGCTGTATTTGTAAACCATGTGACCTTTTTTTTTTAGGCTGGTAATATCACCAGTGCAGTTGGGAGATAGCTTTTACACAAATCTTACATCCCTAGCTTTTACACAAATCTTACATCCCTAGGTTTACCCACCTGCTTTCTTTTTATAGTCAAACTCTTTCTTCGTATTCATTATGTTAAGAATTTACTCTTACCCACATTTCCTCCGTTTCCTTCTTCAGTCTCCTAAATTTGCTTCACTTTTTGGAAATTATAGTGTCCATAGGGTGGCCCAAGTGCGTTTGTATCCTACTTGGTTGTTAACAAAGATGTTAATTCTGGAATTACTATTGCAAGGTAAAACTTCTCTCAGGTAAAGCACCTATCAGAGTGGAGTCCTTTCTGTATGTTAAATCTTTCTTTTCCTGTACCTACCTAATTTGACATTTGCACTGTAAGAGATCATAGAAATGGGATAAATGTGGGTAGCTATTGTAGTTCTTCTTGTAAACTAAGCGGACTGATAATGGGCTTATGATAACCCAATGTATCCTGTGTTTGTACAATACTAATATAGCAAAATAGTATAGTTTAATGAGCTTGCTTAAAATGGAAGTAGATCATACCAATAAAGTCTCAAAGGGAAATAAATTACATCAGTCTACACAGCAGCCCCTGTGAGCACAGTTATGTCAAATCATTTATGCAGTCCAGCACTTGAATAGAGTTCTGTATGTAGTAGACTGTGGGAACTTTTGATTTAGTTTCTTCCTTGAGAAAGCTAATCTAAATAGCCCATCTAATACTGCTGTGGGAGTCCCCACAAGCAGGTTTGTTAGGTTAACCATACTGGCACAAGGACAGTTAAAATGGGTACAAGTTCTCTTTGAGGTTAAGCTTTAAGGCAGAGATAATTTCGTAGCTTTTCACTTAGTTAACCTTTTCAGCCCTAAAGGCAGAGATTTAATTTAAATGGCAGAAGAGCTTAGATTCTAAAGTTCAGGGGAAATTGTACGAGGTCAGAGCTATTTTGCCTAATAATGAATCTTGACCTGCTTATTGCAGACCTATAAACCATCCAGGCAGCTCAAGTGTGCTGCTGGAAGAGGTGTCAGTACACCTCTGGCACCTCCAGATTAATGTTGGCAACGGTAGGAGGAGAAGGAGGTCTTAGGACAAGAACTCTTGGGGACTTGAAAACAGATGGAGTTGTCTGAAAATAATATCTAGAAAATGTTCAGTGCTTTTGTTTCACGCAGAATTAAGTCTGCCTCTTCATTTATTAGTTCTCCCCCTTTTGATAGAATGTAGATGATTTGCCATATTTCAAAGCCCTTGTGGAATATAGATATTGATTCAGGTTACTTTGTGTTGATGAGAAGTTAGTGGCAACCCAGTGATTTTAAAACTGCAGAGCTGCTCTGCCTGTTATGTTTGGTCAAATCCATTGGTGCTTGAGAATTGGACAAAATAATCAGTGGCAGAATTTTCATCTGTGTTGGTAAATAAAATAAATGGTTACTTGGCATAGCATTTCAAATCAGAAGGGGTAGCCATTTTCTTTTATATCAAAGAAATGCCAACTTCTTTGTTTTCTAAGCAACTTTCAAAAATTTGCAGGAGCCTTCTGTCTCTGTAAATAACGCTTATAACATTATTGCATGTGACATGCTTTTGTAATTTGTATTTTTAACTTTTACCTACGTTTGAAATGATGTAATTCTGGTTTTGCTTTTTCTTCTGTCTTTGGCTAGGAAAACCTGTTAATGCGAATTCACTTCCACATTGCAGATGAGACAAAGGAAGATATTTGCACTGCACCACATTGTGTTTCCCATCAGAAGTTTGCAATGACCTTGTTTGAACAGGTGGGGTAATGATACATGCTTTATACAAATCACCAGTTCTCAAGTTTCAAATTTTCATTCCTAAGACATGCATTGCCATGGTAAAAAAGATACAAGCAGAAGTGTTACTGTGGAAATACCTGTTTAATCTTGTCAATGTATTACATTTTCTTTCTCTTCAGTGTGTTTGTACCAGCTGTGGTGCCACCTCTGACCCGTTACCTTTCATCCAGATGGTACATTATATTTCCACAACCTCACTCTGGTGAGTTGAGATTTTTACAAGGAAGAGAACTTCTTTTTTTTTTTTTTCATACTGGTATTGCAGTTTGATCTTTACCTTCACAAGATTAAATGTCCAGAATATGGTTTGTTCAAAGTTGGTGGAGCTTTGATAACGATGATAAAGAACATGAGAATTTAGTGGAGCAGAAGTTATCAAGTTAGGCATGGATCAGCGTGTCTACTTGTTTATCAGTCTGAATCTGACAACTGTACTGGCAAGGACTTGTGTACATTTTGAAAGACCTTAATATGTGAGCAGGTAAGTTAAGAAGCAAGGTAAGAAAAATAAAAAATAATTTATGCTCGAAGGGACATCTACTCCATCCTCTGTTCAAAGCAGGGCTAACTTCAAAGCTAAACCAGGTTGCTTGGGGTTTCGTGCAGCGGAGTTTTGAAAACGTTCAAGGACAGAAATTCCATGACTTCTCTGGGCTGCCTGTTCCAAGTGCTTAGCTACTTGGTGTGAATTTTTTTTCCTTATATTCAGACAGAATTTCCTTTTCTGCATCTTTTGCCTCTTGTCCTTTCTCCATTCGCCTCTGCAAAGAGTCTGGCTTATGTTCAGCTCGTCTACCAGCTTTCTGCGATGTTGCTTCTCAGCCATTCAGTGCCCAGCCAATACTGCTGCACTGAGCATGCTCTGTCTGAGGTGCAAGGCTTTGTATTTTCCTCTAATTAATTTCATGAGGTTTCTGTCAGCTTGTTCCTCCAACCTGTCAAGATCCTTCTGGATGGCATCACTCCCTTTCTGTATATTGACTGCTCCATCCGGTTTGGTGTCGTCTGTAAACTTGATGTGGGTGTATTCTGATTCATCATCTAGGTTCTAATGAAAATGTTAAATAGCATCAGTCCCACATTAACCCCTGAGGAACACAACTCAACTGGTCACCATGACCTTTCATGAAAGGAGATGGTGCACAGAGCAATAGCTCTAGCTCTGTTGTAGTTCATCTGAATGAATGCTAGAGAAGTCTTCTCTTCTTTTAGTAGGCGGCTGCTCAGTTAAAAGCTGCTTAAATCTGATCGAGGCAGGCGTCTGTTATTTGCTTCTGTCTTGAAATTTTTGATTGGGATGAAAACTTCTCTTTGTTTCTTGTCCTGCATGTGAGACATGTAGTTACAGAGCCTAAAAAAAAATCGCCTTGAAAACTGCTAGTTGCTCTTCTCATGCTGATCTCTGCTAAAAGCTACCACTTTACCAGTGTATCAGGAGTATTGTAAGGCATTCCCCCTTGTGGCTGCTACCTGCCATTCCATCGAGCTGTAGTTTTTTGCACACTGTGTATCAGAATATTATTTATTAGAAAAACAGGAAAAGAATTGTTTAAATGGTATTCAATATTTTATATGAAATATCTCAATAAATCTTAAGTCATGCATTATTTTAAAAACACCAATAAACAGTGATATATTTATTTACCTCTTAAACCATTCTAAGCTTGAATATGCTTTGAGCACTGGTATTCTTGTGTATTTATTGTCTTCTTTCTTTCAACGTGGACACTGAAATCAATTGGATACCGTGCTATTTTCTGTCTATAGTTTTATTATTAAGGATGTGCTTTACTATGCTACTTTTAGGGTTGTGGTTATTGAAGGGAAGCATTTTGAAGCAAATATTTCATTTTGAAATCAAGTATTTATCAAAATGCTAAAGCTTGCTTTTAAGATCTAAATTTTAAGCTAAACTAGAAACTGTTTCTATTTTAAGTTTTACTTGTTTTCTTTATGCAGTATTATCGTGGAAGGTGTAGTAATTCACACTTAATAGTATGATTTTTCTGTACTACAATATTAAATATAAAAAATGTTGTGTATTTTAAGGTTATTTTCATAAAATTTAAGTGAAACGCATACTTACTTAATGTGGGTTTATGTTTTTATTTTATTATTAAACTCTTGTTTTCTGTGCTTTCTCCATACTGAAGCAATCAAGCTATTTGTATGCTGGAGAGACGAGAGAAACCCACTCCAGATATGTTTGGAGAGCTACTACAGAATGCCAGCACTATGGGAGACCTGCGAAACTGTCCAGTTAGTATCCTTAGTTTTCCTTTTGTGGGGGGGACAGACAGGACAGAAGGGGTTTAGTAGATAACACTGATGTGTACCTTTTACTCATGAGCATTTTCAAGGTTTACTTCATCATGATAAAAAGGGTAGGTAAAAGGATTTTCTTTGGGTTTGAATTCAGTACCTCTTAGTTATTCAATGAAGGAAGGGAATAACTACTGATGTTGAGTGCTTCTTTGACTAGACACAAGTAGTGAGAACAGGAATAGACGTAGTGTTTGGATGGGAACTAAAAGTGAATGTTTTGGAGTTAGAAACCACAAAAAAAGGTGATGAGGGGGAATAAATTGGAAATGCTTACATAGTTTCCAGGGAATGGCCACACAATCCATTCCTGTTCAAGCCTGTGTTGCTGCTAGAAGTACCTATCATATGTTTGCTGTTCAACTTCACTGAGAGTTGGTGAGGCCTCCGACACTAGCATTACATGAAGTTGCAATCATGCTGCTTTTGTCCTATGATGAAAGTCCTGGGATCTTACCTAAAGAAACAGAAATGACAAAGAATTTGGAGGCGGTATCTTTTTATATAAGATTTCTGTATGTTGTCAGTGGTTTTTGATTAGCTAGGCTCTTTAGAACAGTGTTCCCACAGTTCATCCTGTTTCTCTGGTGTTTATTTCTGTTGAGGGAAGTGTACTTCACCTGTAATAATAGCATGAGAAAAGGAGTATTTATTTCTTGTAAAATCTCTTCAGCAGTACCATGCTATGGCACAGGGAGCGGAACTTTGTACCAGTCACTGTAATCATGTGTACAAGATCGGTTGTTTTGCCTAGATAAGCTTCCATTCAATTTCATTACTACTTTTCAGTTGGAATAAATTGAACTGTTCACCAAACTGCTGTACCTGCATCATACAGCCAAAATGTTGGTCAGAGGGAAAGAGAAAAGGACTGCCACTTCCCACTACCAGAAAATATCCCAACAGTGAAGGGCTTATAGGCTACACAGTGTATCTGCAAGAGCTACGCCAAAGGCAGGAATCGTCACAGAAAATTTGAGGGAGCATTGGTTTGTTTTTCTGAGTGAGGTTTGCTGTTCAGAGTGTGGGAGATATTGACTAGAAAATGTAGGCTATAGTTGTTGTGAGTGATGACTGGCGTTTAACCACTTAAAAACAATTACTGCATATGTCCAGTTGGTGGTCACAGGCTGCTATTCTTAAAAATGTTCTGTTCTGCTATGCAGTAAAAGTCTGACAAAATTCATCTGAATTAGGTCCATGTATCAGTTGGGTTAAGATAAATAAAAATTTTTCACCTAAATATAAAATGATTTAAAAGAAAATAAAAATCATAAGGGCTTGATTTCTAAAGCAAGAGTTTGCTGTCTTGTTCTAGCGTTTCATTTAAGTATGTCCAGATCCAGGGCTTTAGATATGTTTTCAAGAAGAGTTATCATCAAACTTTTTTACATATTGTTTAATAGGTAGGGCAGGAAACAGCTGCATAATTGCTGCTTCATGTAATGCTACTGTTAGATGCCTCACTAGTCCTCAGTGAAGCAGTACAGGCTCTAACAGGAATAGCTTGTGTGCCTGTTCCCTGGGGGCCGTGCAGGGTATCTATCTGGCTAGGGAGTGAGGGGAGACTGGCCAGTCAATAAGCACTGGTAGTTATTTAAAAAATAAAAATGGAGGGAAAGGAGAGAAACAGGAAATAAGAACTGAAGAACTGTTATGGGTTAGTAAAGCACCTCTTATATTCTCCTGATCTTCCAGCTGCTGCTCTCACTTACATGAATACTGACCTAACTATCCTGTCTAAGATGAGATGCTCAAGGTACCTTTTAGAACAACCACCCAATTTTAACAGCAAAGCAGCACCTTGAAGGTTTTTCTGACACTGTCATATAAAGCATCAGTCTCTGTAAATGTAGTTTTTAATGGGAGATTCTAATCAAGAGAAAGTGAGCTTTCCCTCCAATTCCTAAGAATGTTTTTGGGATCTTTCGTGTATGCTTGCTTATCTTTTTTTGAATAAGCCTACTTCTGTGCTGTACCTTTTAGTCATTATCAGTAGCATGAGGAAAAATCAGCACTGTTCACGTTAAAGCTTGTGAATACCAGATAGTCTTGATAACGCTCCTCATCTGTGACATAAGAAGCTCATATTGTGACACTAACCATATTATATCTGCTGTGTTTCACCACCACCTCTTTGGAAGCTGTACTTTAGAAATTTGTACTTGTTAGTGCCTTGTCCTAACATTATAATAAGAGAAGGATTGTATTCAATGTTTTGTTTGGTTTAAATCCTCAGAGTAACTGTGGGGAAAAGATCCGTATTCGTCGTGTGCTGATGAACTCTCCACAGATCATCACCATTGGCTTGGTTTGGGACTCGGACCACTCTGATCTGGCTGAGGATGTGATTCATAGCCTGGGCACTTGTCTTAAACTGGGAGATGTGAGTTTTTTATATTTTGACACTACCTACAAACACAGTCTTTCTCATGATAGTCTATAGTAGTGGATTGAGCTCGGGGGGGTGGGGGGGAAGTCATCACCTTTACCTTTTTGGTGTCCATAAATAGAGGAATAGAGGGCGGATGCAAGCATCTGACCTGTTTCTGAATGCTTCACAAAACCTGTGAAAGTACTAGTTTAATTGCATGTTCTTGAATTTCTGAAATGACTGAAAATTAAAAATTACTCCAGAAAACAAAGCTTGTCTGAATCAAAAAATATTTTCAAGTGCAAAGAAATTTTGGATTAGGGTTTTTGCTATTTCTATGAAAATGCATATGTACTCTTTCATTTTGAAGAACATAAGTTTATTTCTATTTCTTTTGAAGGCAAAATTTAGTTTGGGGTTGGTTTTATTTTTTAAGTTCTTTAAATCTTCTTTTCTTTGAAGTGTGTGGTCGTAACATGAGTTAGTTATAACTGAGCAGTCTCTGTGAGATGGTGGCTGGTACTGTGTGATTGAATGATAAATTAAATTAAGTAGTGTTTGGGATCCGGAGGCTTGTCCCTTAGAGGATTCACTTATTCTGCATTAGCTGACGCTTTAGAGTTGAATTATTGATATACCAAATTGTAGCTGTGTCTTATTGTAGCACTGAGGTATTACATTAATAATAATAAAAAAATACATGCACACATATTAAAAAAAAGTGTTGGCCAGTGCATAGTGTACCAAAAACAATGCAAGTTAATGGAAACATGGTTATGAAACAGTGTGGTCCTTGCACAGTAAAGTGGTAATGCACTAAAAAATTATTCCTGTGCATTTTTAAATAAAACATGGTCAATTAAATAGTCAGAAAACAAATTTTTCTGTGTGCTGAATTCTTTTGACCTACTCATTTCTTCAGTTCATCTTTTATGTGGTGTTGTCATAAATTTGTCTTTGCTTAAGTCAGAATAAATGCCAGCTGTTCATTTTCAGAACTGCTTTGTTTCTACAAAGCAGAGAGGAATGCATGTTTTAAACAGTATTTGATATAATCAGCAAGCATGACAGAGAGAATACAAATAGAAGCACACTTCAAATACTGCAAAGGTACTATATTGGTGTTGTAAATGTCTTCCTTAAAGTACAGCCACAGTCTCCAAGACTGACTCGATTCTTGAGCATCTGGTGAGTTGGTAGGAGTCTGTTCCTGGTCTATGTCACTGGATTTGCTTAAACATTGGTTAATTACTTAAGTATTTATTGCCTTGTTTTCTCTATCTCTTGAAGTAAAAACCTGACACCTCTGTATAGTATTTTGAGGTCTTCAAACATAAAGCAGTATGTAAAATTCTGGGCATCTTATTAATTTCTCCTTTCGTTTTTCTTACCTCCCTTTTTGAAGCTCTTCTTCAGAGTAACTGATGACAGAGCAAAACACTCAGAGCTGTATTTGGTGGGAATGATCTGTTACTATGGAAAACACTATTCTACCTTCTTCTTCCAAACCAAAATCCGCAAGTGGATGTACTTTGATGATGCTCATGTCAAAGAGGTGAGAAAATATTGTTTAGAAAACTAATCTGTTAGAAATTTGTTAGCTACTTGTGTGTAGATCCATACTGTCTTCTACAGATTTCGATAGATTTTTGGCTATTTTTCCACTCAAGATCCATAACTCTGTTACTCCTTTTTCTGAACAAAGTGAAGCATTCTCAAAAAAGCATACCAGAAATCTCAGAAGCCCTATTCTTAGTTCTGTTTGCTGCCAGTCTTTCTTTTATGCTGTTGTTTGAAAACCTACGGTTTTGCTTGTGCCCACGGCAACCATACATCTCTTTCCCTTGCTGACAAGCAGTATAGCTATTTAGTGCCCACTTTTTGGGTTCGTTGTTGAAGTATATAGATGCCAGTCTTCCCTGGTGGTTGCTGCCAACAACAAATTTTCTGCTGCTTCTGTTAGTGCTTTTTTTTTCCCCTTTTCAGCAAGCATGAGGTCCTTGACATTAAAGATACCAGTGCTGGGATCTTGGCACACTGTTAGTGCATCCCATTAGTTTATTTGGCATTATTTCATACCACTTTCCTTTTATTCCTTCTAGTCATGGAAGCACAAAGACGAGAGAGGAAAATTTTCTCCTGTAGTCATGCCAAGCACAGTCTCAAAGGGAAAACTCTAATCCATGTTTGTTCACAGTCACATTTCTCTGCAGCAAAACTTTGCCAAGGATAGATACTGCAGTGCTTTAGTAGAATACTAGTGTATGGAGCAAATTTGTTGGAATAGATGTTTAGTGTATTAGGTGAAACCTGTATTAGTACCTGGGAAAGGTTTTTGAGATTAATATAACTATATGAATAGCCTTGGCCTATCAAAATGCTTGCAGAGGATCTGTAACAGCAGAAATATTTGCACACCAAAGTGGTTAGCTTTGACTTGAATTTGCTGTCATGCTGTTGATGTCTTTTATTGTTTACTTTGTTTATGCTGATGGATGGATTAAGAAATTGTTGTTAACAATTTTTTTTTTTTTTGACTGATGCAAAGTTAGAACATTTCAGAGCATGAAAAGCTTTTCATGGGAAGAAAGAAATCTGAAAGGGAAAGATTATTTTTGTAGTTGTATTTTTAGCAGCAACAGTAATTTGTTTATCCATAAGGTGGTGAATACCTTGATTTTTAGCTGGATTGGTTCCAGGGTGTTCCAAGGGTGCGTTCTTGACCAGCTGGTGTCACAAGTGGTACCTTTTTTCTCAAGTAAGGTGAATCTCAGAAAGAGGAATGGAAATGTCAAGTTTAAGAGACAGTTTACTTTCAGTTACATTTTAGAATTCATATCCATTTTTGATGTGTTTTCCAATGTGCGACCAGCAGTCAGAGTTTTCTTGGTGAGTCCAGTTCAATGCTGGATATAGGAGTTAAAGAATGTCAGTGGAAAATCAAACTCTGAACGAAGTAAGAGGGGAAAAAAAGAGAGCTGCTTATAAAAAATGCACAAGAAAGGTTTTCTGTCATCATTTTCTTTGTTGTTATTAATTCAGATTGGTCCAAAATGGAAAGATGTTGTGACAAAGTGCATTAAGGGTCATTATCAGCCTTTGCTGCTGCTGTATGCAGATCCGAGAGGAACTCCAGTGTCAACACAAGACTTGCCCCCTCAAGTGGATTTACAGCAATATAGCAGGACTTGCTATGATAGTGAAGACTCGGGTAAGCAATCTAGACTATATAACTTACACCTTTATGCTGTAATGCTGCATGTGGAAAGTTTTTCTTCTGTTTTGGGTGTGGTTTTGTTAGCAGGGGTCCTTGTTGCTTGTCAAAGCTGATCTAGAATGCTGAAGAGGACTTCCAGTGTTTCACCTTCGAACCCCTCTCTCAGTCCAAGACTCTGTTGATTGTTTGGGTAGTAATCTTTTCCAAAAAGGTTTGAAGAAAGAAACTGGAGGAGGGGGGGACTGAAGGACCTGTTGTGGCGTGGGTGTAGAGAGGAGCAATAACTGATGAATTCAGTGACTGAGTTAATAAATCCATCAGGTGTTTTAACAGGAAGGGAACAAGAGCAGAGATGCACGAACACATAAAAATTAAAGGAAGTTACAGAATTAAACTCAGGAGGGAAGTTAGGGAAAAGAAACATTAAGGAAACATTTATAAATCGGTTCTTTGCTAGGATGGTGAAGGGATGTGGGGGTTATGAGGGAGACAGAATCAGTGCGCCTTATCTTCAGCCTTTGGCTTGTCTATTACTCAGATAAAGCAGTGTAAGAGATACGAACTGATTTGTGGGAGGCTGAAGAGGAAGGGATTAGCAAAGGCTTATGCCCATAGGTCATGTTTACTTCTTCATTTTTCACAGTCTGTTTTTTCATCAAAAAAGATCTACAGCTATAGATTTGTAGCTCTTAACATCTCAGAGGCTTTCAACACATTGCTGCTTCCTGAATTCTTTGTATTAATGGTAGTCCGTTGAATCAGAAAGGTATGTCCAAATAAGGTCCTTCAGAGTTAGAACTTGGTCTGCTTAAGATATCAATAGTGGCTGTTGGTTTACTGAAGTTCTGGGTAATTTTGGACATTTGTCACACCATTGGGGGTTGAGGCCTCATTTGAAGAGGAATAGATAAATTCTGAGAAAGATACGCAATTGCAATCCAGATAGGGTGAAAATAAAAACTGGGTCTCAGTTTATATTGTAATGGCTTTACAAAAGAAGATTGTTTCTATTTTCGGGTGTTTGCAGAGAATAACCTGAATTAGAGATGGGTTTATAAGTTGCCAAGAACAGCAAGGCGAGACTAAAACCAGAAATACAACCTTTCTTCCAGGATTTTAGTCTATTTATAAAACTGTAATTCCAAGAATGCTTTATAGTTTTCCTGGACAATAGCTAAGTTTATGCTTCCTGGTAAATGAATCTGTAGAGAACATCTGCTGTCTCCTTATTTATGTGTTTACAATCTACCAGTAACGAAATAAATCCCCAACTCCTTTTAAAATAAATGCAAATAAAAACACTGGTAAGACGACCTTCACTTTTCACTTGACAAGATGCATTGTGATTTATAAACCTGTCTTCCTGTTCCGGAAAAAAAAAAAGGGGAAGTCTGGAGAAGGGATAGGAGGGCCTTCAGTACTATATATCAGTTGTGAGCACTTCTGCAAGCTTCAGGTCAATATATGCTGTAAATTTGCCTTGCTGTTCTGCTGGTTGATCTCCAGGAAGTACATAGATAACCATTCTGCTCATTGTCTCTGCAGTATCTAATATTATTGTGTTCTAAAATGACTTCAGGAAGCTGAATACAAAAAAATATATATAAAAAGGTGTTTCCTTTCAGATAAAAATCAGAAGGCTATAGTGAGTAACCTGCTCTTTCATTTCAAAAACACTTGGTGAGTTCTCAAGGCTTACTGCTGTAGTCTGCAGTGTTCAACATTGATACCAAGCTCTTGAGAGAATTTGTGAGATACTGTAGGTTGAAGTGCCAGGAGAAATCACATTTTCCTGTCAAATAGAAGTGAATTATTTTCTAGCCTTGTTGATATCCAGAGTTTTCTACCCTAATATACCTTTTTTTAGAATGGTCTTTTTGTCTCTCACTAAGTTTAACTACAGCTTCTTCTGAATTCCTCAGTGTTACCAGATATCCACAGCCCATAATTCAGAAATTAATAGAAATTGCTTATTCTTAAGTTGTTAATCACAATATTGTACCTGAACTTTTGTCAAGGGAATCTGATATATGCATCTAATCACATCAAGATCTGATACTACAAATTAGGGAGGAAAGATTGTAAAAGGTGCTGGTATGAAATGTTGTGAAGCTAAGTGCTAATAACTCTTCTTAATGTTTTTGGTTTGATAAGGACTTCAGTTTACAAATTGTTTTCCAGTACTCAGTTCCGCAACACTGATTCTGTTGCCTACATTCACCTTTCTGTGACTGTCATCTCTGTTAACATCTGTATTCTGTATTTCTTTAGACCAATAAGATTTTTAACCTTTAGGGAGATGGGGGGAAGTTTCTGACTTCAAAAGTTGTTAGGCATCCTGAAACAGGACATCAGCTACAGGACTTGCTCTCACTGAAAACATGAAGTGCCCTCAGGCTGAGTGTTTGCCGTTAGACATAAGAATTACTTTCTTCTTTAATTTCTCCACTTGAGAAATGAGTATGAACTGAATACCCTTTAATATTCAGCAATGTATACATCATATACATAAAATGGCCAACAGTTTCCAAACTGTTCAGATTTTTACTTTTATGTATTGAAAGTGGTGGGAGGAGGTTTGTCTTTTTCTCCTCTTTTAATGACTTTAGGAATTACTGTACTGAAGTTGAATCATGACGCTTCATGCTTTTCAGCATCCCACTTGCGCAGTGGACCAATGCTAGCTTCTTGGGAAGGAGCAGGTTACTTTGCTTTAGATAATATAATTTCAGTATAAAGTTGTACTAGATAAGCTTTTGATTCATAGTAGGTGAAATGTGTTAATTATTATAACTTGTGATGTTCTTGTTACCTTTATTAATATTTTGTATTTGGCTAATGTTTTAACTTTGACTTCCCCTGAAGCAGTGTGTTTTGTATTTTAATTACACCTGACAGTGGTGAAATTTAATGAAGAATAATTTCAGTGTGGTACTACTGGGTACTTTCAGTCCAATGGATGTAGTTTAATTTTGCATAATAAAAGGATTTGATAAATGTGGAGTTGTCAGAGAGAAAGAAATAAAGAGTTGCAGAAGGAATGACACTTTCTCCCCCCTTCCAAAGGAGAAGCCCTTTCCCGTAAGCTCTGGCATCCTTGAATCTGAGTTTGTATGTTTGATACTCTGTTTTTCTGTTAACTTCTGAGTAGTTTCCTCTGTTCCACTTCTATTTTCTTTTTTTAGCCTCTCCTGACTTTTATAATAGCCCCAAATGATTGAAATTTGACATTGCTTCCTTGACGTTGCTTCCTTCCCTAGGGAGAGAACCTTCCATCTCAAGTGACACCAGGACAGATTCTTCTACAGACAGCTATCCTTATAAACAGGCGCACCATGAGTCTGTGGTCAGTCGCTTCTCCTCTGACTCGCAGGGGACGGTCATCTACAATGTGGAGAACGATGCAGCTTCACAAAGCAGCAGGGACACAGGTAGCAGATACCATTATATCTGCGTGATCATTGTCATTAAATATGATGACTGCAGTGGATTCCAGTGAAAAATCTCTATATATGCAACTGATAACAGAATAGTGAACAGTGTTTAGTATCCTAAATGTTTTTGGTTTGTAATGAACCATTAGCATTCACAAAAAATAAGCGTAATTTTAAATGTCTTGTTGGCTTTTGTAGACTTGTATCTAGCCAGACAAACATTTACAGACATGTTTTCTGTTATCTACAATCCCACCTGCTCTCTGTTATGTAATTCTGTAAGTTGGAGTCTGTTGTATGGTTTGGTAAGTGTTGCGTGTGCTACTTACTCATCTATGGGCAGTTACTTCATTTCAGGAGTTGCAGCTGTCTGGGAAAGGTGTTTTCATCACCAGAATCTCCCATACTTGAGCACTAAGGACTTTCTATGTAAGTGGGTGTTGGTAGTATTTACTGCACCAGGGAGGAGCATAAGACGATTTCCTGCCTGTGCCATGGCAGCAGTTAAATGAGAATCTGCAATGAGAAGACAATCTGTATATATGTTCATTTGGGCAACTGAGCAGTCTGCCTGAACACTCTTTAGTTGAAGAGAGGTTAACTGGAAGTCTGAAGGCTTAGAATCTCCTCTATTATTCATGTCCAGTGACCCTAGTCAGCCTGTTTCTGCATACAGTACTAACTTCTAACATCACTTCTGAAAAAGTAGTGCATGGGTTAAGGTCAGACTTCTCAAACATCAGAAATATGATCTGCTAAGTCTGTTTGAAAAGTTACTTTATTGTATTTACTTAAGTAGACTTTCTAAGAAGACATAACAGTTGAATCAGCAACTGTTTGTTGTACCAGTGTCAACAGCTATCATACCACTTTGTCCTTTTAGTTGCAAAATAGTTGTATTGTGATGATACGTGCGTATTTGTTCAATTTGAAACAATCTATGGTACAAATATTTTTCACATCAAAATCAAGTTGGTTTCCTTCAGTACTCTCATTCTTCATCAGAGGTCCAAGTAACTGTAACACATGGTTTTAGATGGCCCGAGAATACTTCTAATGTTTTAGCAAATACTTAACACTGTAGGTTCCAGTCATAGTCCTAGGTTAGAGTGTGAGAAAGAAGGGAAAGTTGAAGCAGAACTTGAGTGATGAGGAAACAAAATTTATGATGATCTTCAGAGTATGAAGATGACAAAATCGAAAATGCTAGTGGAATTTTGTTTATATAGTCTGCAAAACCGGCACAGAGTTTATTGGATTAGGTTCCTCCCTGCGAAACTTGCCATGCAGAAGTCAGCAGACAAGGGATGACGATAGGGGGATGATTGCAAACATGTAAGCATGAAGTTCAGCATGTAACCTTTTTGTTCTATCATTTTTAGTGACTTTCTCCTTCTCTTTTTCTTTCTTCTCCTATTGATTCTATCCTATGTTATTCCCTTCAGCTTAGCCCATCTCACCACCTAAATTCAGTTGTCCTCATCTTCCCTGATTCAGCCTTACCTATAGTCAGTCTGTCCCCTTAGTTAACCACCTGTCTGGGCATTTCCCCTTTTTTTTTTTTACCTACCCAAAACTGTTCCAAAAAAGTCAGTCTGCCAACTTACACAACTGCTCAATCATCAAATGCTGATCCGTGGGGCTATAAAGAAGCCATCCACATTGACCTGTCAACTGAGTCATTCTGGGCAAGAGCAGGATTGTTCATTTAATGGCCATTTACCCACTACTCCAGCCCAGAAAATTACGGACTCTATCCCACATCGTTCTCCGGGGAAGGACTACCGTTGGGTTGTATGACCTCAGGCACCTGGGTACTTCAGAATGGGGGTATGAAGAGTGGCTGCATAGCCCTCTCCTCTTCCTACCAACCTGTGCTGCTGAGAAAAATGTGCGTATTCTGGCTGCCCTATTCATGCAACTGAGATTTCAGTGGGAGGGAGTAGGGGGTGTTCTGTCTTAACCTGTTTGATTTCATTCTCTTCTCTGACATATTCTTAGACATGCACACAACCCCTACAAAAACAAGCTTTTCCTTTGAATATCACTGTTTGCTTATAAAGCCATCCTACCTCTAGAGGATGAGGTATTTAAGTGATACATTCAGCAAAGGACACCTTTTAAGCATATGATTGGGCAGACAGAAATCCTGGCTTGTTATTTTAGTGAATTAAAAAAAAATTAGTGTAAAGTGTTAGCTAATATTCTTGGGATTGTAATTCCTATATTCATGCATTATGTTGGATTTAGTGTTTGTTCCAGAGGGTCCGGGTAAAGACAACAAAGCCTGTGTCCTGCAGATTTTTGATTCTTGGCATCTCCTCCATGGCTATTAAATGTCCAGAGACAATAAGACAAAACTTGCAATGTATGAAGAGGGGAGAAAATATTTACACAAAGCCAGCAGCCTTCATTCTACCAGGCTAAGTTGGGCTCTAATTAGTCTATGCAGACCCTAAGCTAGCTCCAGCAGCACTAAGTATCTTTAAATAGTTTCTGTTACAGTATTTGAAGGATGCTAACCAAGCACTCCCTATCAGGTTGAAAGAACTTTGGGGAGAAAAATGTTTAACTAGAGAAGATGTACACTCTCAAGTGAAACATAAGCCTCTTCTATCTTGAGGGGAGCCACTACAAGGTATAAGATACTGTTCTTCCCGTCCCTAAAAGATGTGTGACAGTCCATGCTGTGAAGGGAAAAAAAAAAAAAATTCTGACTCATGCTCAGTCACCTAAATGTTGCACATCATCTATCTTCACTGCCAACATTTCTCTTTTACTTGCTTAATTTCTTTTCTTTTATATAATCTGCTTGTTTCTAAAGAATTTGGCTACAAAATCACTCTCCACTTTGTAAATGAATAGAAATGCGAGTCTTGCGTATCTTGCTTTTTGTTGCTTGAGTTCCTTCCCACGCATTTATTGTAGTATCTTTGTAACAATTGTAGTTGAAGTGAATTATTTTTTCAGCTGTTGAAGGTACAATTTTATGTGTAAAATCTGCTTTAAATGTTGCTATTTTTATGTTAATTTCTGCAGAAGGGGGAAGGCTCAGAACAGCCAGCGCTGTAGTCTGGGGGCTGTTAATCCACTATTGGGTAGTAGGGATTTTCCTTTGCTATCATTCTATGCAAGGTGAAAGTTCGTGATATAAAGGCTAGAAAAAAGTCTTTGTAGCTTATTCATAAATTCCCTTCTTATCCTGCATCACTGCTTGGGACTACTCACGTGAGTAAAGCCATGCGTGTGTTTGTGCTTGCAGGTTTAGGACTGTGAATGTGTGAGAATCATAAAATTAAGAAAAGGCAATACAGAAAACTTGTGATGTCAAATACTCTTAATTCACAATTGATGTGAGGAAATGGGGAATAAATTGTGTGCAAGAGACAATTATTAGCATTCAGACACATGAGCTGTAGTAAGGGAACGTTGTCGTGCGTCAGCTGATCCATGTTGATGGTTTGTGTGTATGCTCTTAGCTTGTGGCAGATGTGAATTAGCTGGCTTAGCCCTTGAGAGCCAACTGAGGCTTCTTCACTGTAGACTAAGTTGACTCAGATTACTTAGTATTTGATACAGGCGAAGAGAGTGCAGATGGGTAGCTAGTGCAGAGCAGCTCATGTTGTGCAGTAATTTATTATTACGTGGTAACTCGTTCATGTGTTTGAGTCTTCATTCAACAGAGCAATGTCAAGCAAGCTATCCTTAGGAGTTTCGTGTTCCTGGACGTTAAAACTGAAAAAGTATTCAGACAGCAAGAGAATGATGTCCTTAGACTATTAGAAGACAAGGCAGAATCAACTTTTTCCTCTCCCTGTGGATGAACTCTCATTAACCAGAGTCCTCGGAGGGGCTGTATTGCTTTTTTATGACCCTAAAAATGAAACACCCTCCCCTCCCCAAGACAAAACCAAAAACTTTCGGATACAAAAACTTACCCAAACCTGCCACTTAGTATTGGAGCGTCTGCAGCTCCTAAGGAGCAGGAGAGCCCTGCTGCTGTTAGCACACAGAAGACTCGGTCCGAAGGCTCTTGTCATCTCTACTGTGTTCTTCTGTCCTTCAGGGCACCTGACTGACAGTGAGTGCAATCAGAGACATGTTTCCAAAAAGGGCTTGCTGGCAGACCGTAAGAGGAGTTCTAGCCGGTCTCGGCGAAAAGGAGATGAGGCTCAGTCGTCAGGATACCATAGTGAAGGCAAGAGATGTTACTTTACTTCAAATATCAATATCTCTTCAATACCAGTATCTCTTTCTGCATGTTTTTAAGATCCTCAGTGTGTACATGCATTTCCCTCCTTGTTTCTTACATCTTTGTATTTTTGCCTGTCTTTGGCTGGTTTTTTTTGTTTGTTTGGGGGGTGTCAGTTGGGGTGTTTTTAATTTTTTGGGGGGCTCTTTGTTTTGTTTTCTACTTTTCGAAGTCTGCATGAAGATGCTGCAAGCAGGGCTGCTAGTTTAAGCTGAAGTTATTTTTTGTGGCTTTTGCTGTCTCTGTAAACTGCAGGAGAAACCTTGAAGGAGAAACAAGCCCCCAGAACTGCCCCCAAACCATCCAGCAGCACCAGCAGGCTGAGGGAATTTAAAGAGACAGTGAGCAATATGATCCACAGCAGACCACAGCAGATTTCTCAAACCATCCAGAATTCCCCTCGTGGAGGGAGTAGTGTGGATCAGGCAGAAACACGACCCTCAAAAAGCCTGTCTGTACACTCTCGAGACTGGGAAGTGGAGAGTACCAGTAGTGAGTCTAAATCCAGTTCGTCTAGCAGGTACCGGCCAACCTGGAGACCCAAAAGAGAGTCTCTGAATATAGACAGCATCTTCAGTAAAGACAAGAGGAAACATTGTGGCTACACTCAACTTATCCCCTTCTCTGAAGAGGCAGGTAAGAGTTTGAGAAGAAAGATTCATTTCAGCATGTGTGGAATTTATAATCTTCCACTATCCGTTTTTTTTTAAGTGAAGTAGGAAAGTGAAATTTTGAATGTGGCATTTAGGTCAGTGGTGAATCATGTCCTTGAAGGCTAGTTTCTGTGTGGGTATTCATGTTGCATGTATGATACTTCTGTTTGCTTTCTGTGTGCTAAATTTCACATGTAAGGAAATAATAAGGGAAACATTACTGTCTGCGCTGCTTAAATGGACACAGGGCTAGCCTGCTAAGTATCTGGAAGTTCATCCCTTGGAATGGCCTTTTGTATTTGGTCTGTGTTTTTCTCTGGCTCATCGTGGTATTTTTGCATGACGGCTCAGACTATGGTGCAGCCAGTACCTTGTGTATCAGTGCTGAGTTCTTGTGAGGACAAGAGCCTGTCACCCAGTCATGATTTATCTGGGACCATTTAGCACCACAGGAGCTATGCAACTTCTACATAGAGCCTTTGTCCTCGGCTTTGCTGGTTTTGAAGGTAATAAAATCTGTTGTGAAACAACTTTGGGTATCTTTTGTTGTCCCTGCCCCAGTGTCCCACTTCCCTTTTCTCAGTCTGCAAATGAATGTAACAGTTATTTTACTCCCTATCAAGTGGAGGGTACTCCTGAAACTGTAAAGGGTGGGGGGAACAGTTTACCAGTTCCTGGATTTTATGCTGTTACACTACTGGAGCTGCTGCGCTCCCTTCTCATAGTGCTTGAAGTACAGAAGTTTGTGTGACTGGCAGTAGAGCTGTGGTTAGTGCTGCAGAAATTTGGGGGCCTGGAGAGAGGGAGGGAGGGACAGATGATACCGACTAGAAGGAGTTAAAGGTTGAAAAGAATTGCGAAGCATAAAGAAATCTGTATAGGGAAGATGAAGGGAGAAGAGAACGCAGCTCCAGGGAAGGAAGCAAGGGGACCAAACAAGAGGCAAGTGAGAATACACAGTGAAATCACTAAAGAAGAATTAAAAAAAAAAAAAAAAAGTTGTTTTCCTGTCCTCAATAAACTAATGTTATATAAGCCTTATCAAATCATAAGTGGCAATAAGTAATGTAAGAAGTGCAGCATCTAAAGTAGATATGACAGTACAATAACAAATATAAACTGGAAATACAGTTGGGTATACTGTAAAATGATCTTGTACAAATACAAATTGTTATGGGGAGGAAGGGATTTTCTTTCTAGACTTGATTGTTACGTGGGGGGGAATATGGTAAGTTATACTAAAGGGGAGAGATTCAAAAATAAATTTGTTGAATAGATTATTGCATAATATTACTAGGAATGCTGTGAAAATATTGGGGTGTTTTTCTGCTTAATATTGCTAGTTTTACGCTAAATTAAAGGCGGCACTTCTGGCTTAAGCATGGTTGAGAAGCTAACATATGTATAGATGATTTGCTAGTATTGAAGCTTGGATCTTCTACCAAGCTATATTCTTTTGTCTTGACAGGTAAAGAGCTTACTGAGAATGAGGTGAAGGAACACGCTATTCAAGAAACAAGATCAAGCCAGTCAAATACCAGATACAAGCGTGGTATGCTAGGCCGGGGCACCCAGCATCATGTGGTGGATCAACATCCTCATCTAATACAGAGGATGGAGTCTGGCTATGAAAGCAGTGAACGCAACAGCAACAGCCCAGTTAGTCTGGACATGCCCTTGTCTGAAAGCTCAAGCACCCACAGGTAGATTTCAACAAACTTCATTTTTGGAGTGATTGAAGTCTTGATTTCTTTTTTGAAGTTACATAATGGTGTAGAACATTTTTTTAAAAAATGCAAAACAGCGCTCCTAACTTGTAATACAGGTTTATTGGGGCAGGGGAGAAATAGAAGGGAAATAGGAAACCGAGTGAGTTTGATTCCTTTTCTTGTCAGTATATTGATAGCTTACTGCTAGTGAGAAGGAAAAGAAATGGGGTTCAGTGGAATGAGAAATGTTGACTAAAATGATGCATCTGAAGTAGTCCTACCGTTAGTCTATGACTTAAAAACTCAGCTGAAATAACAGACTTTGTGCTTGTCCTTTGAACAGCTCATAGACCTTTTTGTTTCAGTTAAGCCATTGCTTGATAGAAGCCTTGTAGAAAATGAGAAATTAGCAGTCTTGTACAGAAATCTTTGACATTTTCAGTTTGAGAGGTTCATTGAAGTCTTGCAAGACACTTGCAATATTTATATGCAAAAATAAATAGGCAGCACAATGTGTTTCTCTCCTTGGCTTAGGAAGCTTCAGGCAATCACAAACTGGGACTGTTTATGGCCAGAATGGTAGATTTTCGGCTGTAAGAATCTGTTGAGAACAGCTATCAGACCATGGTTTTAATATGCATTGCATACTCTTTATGGAGGAGATTAGAATTATTGTCTTCCCCTTTATTAACTTTCTCTTCCCCTGTTTCTCCCAAGATTTTCTTATGGTAGACTTTTTTTTTAATGAAATTAAAATGGAAGTAAGTATTTATGTGATGATTAAAAAGGTAGATATAATTTCTCCTGGAGAGATTAGTAAAATGGTAAACTATAATTATCTCTTCTTGGAGGGATGCTCATACGAAACGAGCAGGTGGATTGGTTCCTGCCTGGCGTAACATCCCAAAGTCTCACAGTAGCAGCATCTTGGAAGTAGAGTCTACTTCATCAACTGGGAGCTGGGCAAACAGCCCACACACCATTGGAAATGGTAAGATACACTTCCTTGGTAGCAGTGGTTTTGCAAGGTGAATTGTATTGGAGTTGTTCTTTACTTTCTGGATGTTTATCTTCACAGTGAAATTGAGGAAAGGTAAGAGAAACATTGAGGAACATAACACAGTTTTTACAAGATAAAAGATTTACCAAAGGCGGTTGCAAAAAACTTTGTTGGAATATTCCTTTGATCATGTTGCTCTGGCATCTTTTTTGAGTATTGATTTAACTGATAAAGTAAAGCTATTTTTCCTATTCTTTCCCATAACTCAGTCATCTACCATCAGTGGAAAACACCTTCCCAAGCATAACTCATAGTAACTTTGTAGGATTGATGAGTCCTGAAAAGAAGCTCATAATGCTATACAAAATTCAAAATTGTCAGAAATGAGAATGGATATTTACAAGATGTTTGGGCTAAGGCTGAGCTTTTCTGCAGATATGCATTCTGATTATGTATCGTTCTGAGCAAATACTTTATTCCAGAGAATGTCTGGGGAAGGGAAAGGGAGGAGAGGAGACACTTTTTGAATACAGGTTGTACTTGAAGTAAGAATGGTGATTGATTGATTTCTGCTGTGTTGACTAGGATATTGATATGCTTTATTTTCCTCCCATTTTCATCTGCTTATGCAGTTAGATGAAAAGCATCTCAGTTGGAATTCATTTTATTTACTAAAGCTAGTGATCTGGCTAATTTGACATAGTATTATTTACAAATTACAAGCACAGTAAGAAGTCTCAAGATTTCAGCATCAGCTTAGGGTTATCTCTTCCAATGACTCTGTTCCGTTTGCTGTTTCTTGGGTCAGTGAATCCAGGGATGGGCTGTGCTGCAGAGGAGCTTGAAGCAATATTGCAGCATTTCTGCCAGTCACTGACACAGAGAAGGCAGTTGGAAACAAAATGGCTTGGGCAGGGTTTTAAAAGTAAAACTTAACAAAGCAAAATTTGTGATCTGAAATTCTGTGGTCTTTGCTTGATCAGTCTGTTATTTTCTAATGTTAATTGTATTCTTCATTAATATTTCTTTGTCTTTTAAGGGATACTTTAAGAGATTTTACTATCAAAAAATATATGGGGTTTTTTTTTTGGAAGGTGGGGAGATGTTTGTCCCTTTAAAGAGTGAACTGGATGAATTGCAAGAGGAGGTGGCGAGGAGAGCGCATGAACAAGAGCTACGCAGAAAAAGAGAAAAGGAAA
This sequence comes from Gavia stellata, assembly GCF_030936135.1. NCBI lineage: Eukaryota > Metazoa > Chordata > Aves > Gaviiformes > Gaviidae > Gavia > Gavia stellata. The sequence continues at coordinate 18,057,590 of NC_082602.1, forward strand.
TGGAGGCAGCAATGGGCTTTAATCCCCGTCCCAGCAGGTTCATGGATCTAGATGAACTGCAGAATCAGGGTAACTTTTTGAATGCAGTATGTTTTGCAAGATTGTAGTGCTGAAGTTTTTTGAACCTTTGAACTTAATTTCCTATTGTAAGTCTCTCTCTCTATCTCTTTCCCCCTCCATTAAAATTTTGTACCTTCAGTTAGTGAAAGACCATCAATTTCAAACCTGTTGGATGCAAAAAACTGTGTTTGGTATTTTGACCGAATTCCTTCTTAAATGAGACAACAAAGTAATGCAGAGGTGTTTTTTAATATATTTGCACCTTTCCATTTTTATGTGGTGACATGCACCATTAGTAGTATTGATATATAGATTTAACTACGAAGCTTCAACCAACATTCTGGAATGAGCAGCGCTGTTTGTACCTTTCAGATGCCTCAGGTCCACCCACAGCATAGCTTGTCCATTTAGGCAATTGTTTTGTTTCTGGTAGCATCACTGCCCTAAGCAATTCTGCTTGTTCCTGCCCTTGTACTTACCACTCTCTCCCTGGGCTGTGCAGCCGCGGCACGGGGATGGGAACAAGTACTGTGGCAGGCTTAAGCTGGATCTAATGTTGAAAATCTGAGCTGAGTTTAGCTTACATATCTTTTTCTAAGGAAAAAGAATCGAAAAAAGCCAAATACTAAGTTTGATTGTCTCTTCCATGACTCCTCATATTTCTGGCAGGGGATGGTAGCACAAAAGGTTTAATTGGAAGGATGGAGCCACAGCAGAGGGAACTTGATGACAGGATTCACATGTAGTGTCTTTGTTTTAGCCTTCAACTTTGTTTTTAGCTCTCAGTCTCCATCAGCCAGTGAGGGGAGTCAAAGAGAAGGTGGGATGAAGTCTACTGACCCAGTAGAGAGTGAAGCCTGAAGCCTTCTAGAGCATTTAACTGGGGGGTTGTTGGTAGGTCAGCAGAGCCGAGGAAGGTGTAGTGAACACCTAGGCCCTGCTCCCACAAATGCATGCGTGATTGGGGCAAACCCACTGTGTCCTCCTGTGTTGCCAGGCCTCCTTTTATCCCCATGCTGCTTGTTCAAACCTGTTGTAGGTAAGAGCTGAGATGCTGGTTTACTGCTACAGGACAGAGAGGAAGGAGAGGGGCACCCCACAGCAATGCCAGCTCTGGGCACATTACAGCCAGTGCTCTGCAGCCTACCACTTGCCAACTGCTCAGTGACCAGAATGTCACTGTGTCAATGGCAGCTGAAAAATATGAGCTTTATGAGAATGTCTGACTGTGGGAATATTTTTATAATTTTTGCTGACGATCAGTGAGCCACTTAGTTATACCTTACAGTCCTCCTGTGACCTGCCAGTAACCAGGTGAAAAATTCTGATGTACCAGAGTAGACAGATATCTTTTTATTAGTATTAGTGTTTACTTTTATAACATAAATGCTAATGATGTAAAAATTGAAAAGTAAACCTCTCTTGTTGAGCATGAGGATGTTGTCTTCTCTGCTTCTCCTGCCCAAAAGAAAATAGTATATTCTCCAAGATGTTATTCCTCTTTGATCTCTTGTTGTATTAGTTGGTAAAAGCAAAAATTGCTTAGCTTTTCCTTGTTCAAAAGAAAGTAAACTAGAATAATGCTTAATCAAAAAAGACTTCAATAGAACGTTTGAGGAGTTTACAGGCATTGACTTGAGATCTGGGAAAGTTTTTGTTTATTCCTTTTAAGCCTTTCCCCACCCCAGTCAGAGATGTAATAGCTTAACATTAACAGACTGCTTGACTGCCTGGAAGTACACAGAACTCTAGAACACTTGTGACTCATTTTCCCTCAAGTAAACTGCTAAATTCATGCAAAGAAAGCTAACTTTAGTATACTGGCCTTGATTACAAGCCTCAGTAGCCTTGATTTTGAAACTGAATGTGCTGCTTCATTAACTCACTGCTCTAACAACTCTGACTTCTCTCTGCAGTACTTGCTTTTCATGCAAGTTCTTTGGGGTTTATGGTATAAGAGAGTTTGTGTTTGCATCTGTGCACGAGAGTGTTGGGGAGCAGGCCAGGCCATAGCATATGTTATACAAGTTGAGAAAACATGATTTATTGTTGGCTGATAAAGATACTCATGTTCTCTACCACAATGACAGAGACATTCTGTTAAAAAAACCCACCCTTAAACAGAACAAAAAGTCAAGTTTTATTTTCTGTTTTCCCCTGCCTCACTTGAACGTATACATTTTAGTGCATAACTTGCATAATGCCTAATAGAGGAGACCAGACTATTTGGGCATTTCCTACTCTCAGAATTGGATGTTCTGATGCCAGGACACAGTGTTTCATCTTTCTCTTTTGTGTCCAAGGATGACTTACCCTTCTCTTCTCCAATACTGTTTTCTAAATTGTTGCAAAAAGAATTCTTGACAATTGTCCCTTTCTTCTTGGCTTCTTACACATGTGTTTTTCCTCCTAAAGCTACAAGGCTGTTGGGTTCTCATATTCTATATGTCTCTTTCAGCAGTTGAGTGTATGCACTGAACACACGTTTGTAGAAGTATTTCGTGCAGGCACACTCAAACTCAAGTCTGAGTTTTTTGTTCTCCAGACATCTCAGTTGTTTCAGTTTGTTTCCATTTTGTATGGAAGTGATTGGATATCTGAAGAAGAGTCAGATGATTTTTGGCAGGGGACTTAAGATAATGTACAAGGAAAGCCCTGACCTGCTGTATTTCTTTTACTGATGTATTTTGGTTTAGATTTAATTCTAAATTTAGATTAATTCCTACTTGACAGAAGTCATCTGAACTGACTCTGTGATATGTCTATACCACCTTTTGTACTGATTTAGACTGTTGAAAGTAATACAGTAAGACAGTACAACTCTCTCAAGTAAGAAAAATTTGAGGAAAAAAATGTGGTTCACATTGTTTTACTGTGTGGATGTCAAGCATACCGGGGTGCTCAAGTTGTACTTCTGCTTAGGGAAGGTTAGGTGGTGTGGTCTGTGATATGTGCAGCCTCTGTGAGACTCTGTATGTGGAAGAATTTGGCAATCACAAATGGGATGAGGGTAAGTGAGGGTTCTGCAATAAATGAAACCAAAATGAAGGGTGCTGCCCATTGCAGGGAGGAGTGATGGCTTTGAGAAGTCGATGCAGGAGGCAGATTCAATCTTTGAAGAGTCGCTGAATCAGGAGCAGAAGGGGGATTGTGCTGCAGCTTTGGCTCTCTGTAATGAAGCTATATGTAAGTAACTCTAACCGCTTGAGCTATTGAGCTTTTGACAGTTTACTAATATCATAGAAAAAAGTCTGAAACATTGAATCACGTTAAATGGTCAGGTAGTAATATGGGGATCCAGCTGGTCTTTAGGAATGTGCAGGGAGACAGAATCTTTCCTGTTTTCAAGCATTCCCTTTTTGGGGGCTTTAGTCCTATTCCTCTTGATCTCTGTTTTTTTTCATGTTTGCATCCATTTCTGTTGTTCTCTCCAGCACTATGGCAGTAACAGCACTGGGGTGCTGATGTGCCCATTTTGGTGCTAAATGGTGAATTTTGGCAAGCACCTAGTAGGTAACTCCCCCTGCCACTCAGTCCTCAATTAACAATTTTTCCCAATCCTCAGACCAAATTACAAAGGGCATTAAGTTCCCCTGTTTCTCATAGAAGGTGTAGTGTAGGAAGAAAATGGTAGCGCACTCTTGAGTCCTCTGCATTAACAGAAATGAGCTATGCTGTACCTGACTTTCATGAAGAAAAAAGCATTAGGACATTGAAGTGCTTAAATGCATTGTGACCTTTGAGAATGTGTGCTATGTGATTTCGTTTTATTTTTGATCTTTTTCCATTATGACTGGCTGGCTGTCTCACCCCATGCTCCTCTCTGTCTGTATGGAATGGCTGCAGACAGAGTGGGTAGCTCCTGTGCATTTGCATTTAGAAATCAGCTCTTATGGACTGCAGAATAAGAGGCACAGCATACAGCTGTTGCGAGAGCTCTATTAGCTTCCATTCCAGCAAGGTATATGCTGCATCTCAAATCCCAGCTGAGTATTCCTGCACATAAAGGGAGTTCTGGGAGGATACAGAAGAAGGGTAGATGACAGAATGAAGCATCAGTGTGGCAGGGTTGGAAAGAGCCTGTGTGAAGGGGATGAGAAGTCGGGCTAAAACATGGATAATTTTTTTTTTTTACTTTATTTTGGTTTAGTTTCAATTAATGTGTTTGGACACCTGGCTAAGCTGAATGTGCATTAATGGAAACAATAGCATCCTTGTGAACTCTTGTGGCAGTATTTGCATGGTCCATGTTTTATGTTCTTGCTGCATCTTTTTTCTTTTTTTTCTTTTTCAATTTTATTCCTTTTTTCTGTTTGTTTTCTGCTATGTTTTCTTTTGCATTTTAGCTAAACTAAGACTTGCCATGCATGATGCCAGCGCTAGCACTCACAGCAGAGCCCTAGTCGATAAGAAGCTGCAAATCAGTATCCGAAAAGCCCGGAGCCTCCAGGATCGCATGCAGCACCAACAGCCATCGCAGCCGCTGCCGCCGCCAGCCTGCCACCCACCACAGGGCGGCACCATGGCCCAGTCTACAAGGTAGTCCAAGTATATCACCTAGACCCAGATCTGAGCTGCATCTATGAGCAGTGCAGTCTGGAAGGAAATAGCAAACTATATATATTCCTCTGGATAGTCCAAATCCTACAGTGTTACTTCCTATTCCTTTCTTCTTTAGGTCAAATCCTATTATAAGATGGTGAACTACCCTTTTTTTCCCCCCCCCCCACTCTTTATAGAATAGTTCAATGTGCACATGTTCAGAATGTGACCTGTGACAGAGAATTGTAGCAGTCGGTGCCTGTAACTCATCGATATTTTATGCACGAGGGGAAAGAATACAACAGACAATAACCTGGCTAAAAAGGCAGGGTGTGTTAGGATGAAATGTGCAATTGTTTACAATCAGGAGCAGTTTCAGGACTCAGTCAGCAAGAGTGTACTACAGTAAAAATCTTGCTATAATTGCTTTTATGTTGGGAACAGCAACCAGTTTTAGTGCTCTGTAGTTTGAAAGTACACTGATCTTTTCTTTCTAGTCCACCTCTCTAGTGGTGCACTGGTACAACTCTTGGATCCAGATCCTGATCCTGTCACCTTGACTATTCTCCCTGATCCTGTATCATTCTTCATTTTCTTTCTGTGCTTCCCAGCATCCTGTAGCCTGGCTTAGCAGCCTCTTCAGTGTCTCTTCATGATTCTTTCTTCCATACTGACTTACAACTATAGCATAATTAACTCTCTGCCGTAACTGATCCTTTCTTCCTATCCTCTTTATCATGCAGCTTAATCCTTATTTCTTCCCATGCCATTCCCTCCTAGCACTAGACCACCCCTATCCAATTTCTAGGCTGTTTCTTGAACTGTTACTTTTCTTCCCTCTCTCCTTTCTTACATGTTGTATTTGTCAGAAGCTTAGATGAAATCTCAGATGAGAATCCTTTTTCTTTTCCTTTTTTTAAAATGCCACATACAGCTATATACTAAAACTCAGTTAACTTGCACACCTGCCAGGCTATAGTTCATAATGTTCTTTTCTTTTCCTGCAGTAGCTGAATTACATGTAATGAGGGCTGATCTTTTTGTCAATCAAGAGTCCATTATATCCTTTTTTACAACAGAGACGCAGAATCCAAATTATGCATTTTGGAAGGTTCTACGAAAATGAAAGAAAGAAACCTTGTAAACTAATTTTATTAATGCTGAACTTGCTCACTGCTGCTCTGTGAAAAGAACATTACTTTTGCAAAAAGTTATATCCAACCAAATGTTAATATCTCACCCAATGAAAAGAATCTCTTCATAGCTAGAGTTTTTTACTGTTGCATTGATATAAATAACATTGTAGATGGTGCAAAGTTTGCCATTACTCACAGACAAGGTCATCCTGCTACACATACCAACTAGATCTTCATGATAACTTTAATTCTATGTATCTCAAGGAGGAAACAAAGCAATGATGTTACAGTTTCCTTAAGTTCTCTGAGCTGTTGGTAGCCTGTCATTTTCTCACACGCACGTGGACTTGGTACTGTTTTTTCTGTCTGCGTATTAAAATGCTAACTAAATGCAGAAAAATGCCAAGGACATGTATGACTCAAGGATGTAATTGTCTTGCATTGGTACATAAAAGAATACAACTTATTTTTAGAAGTATGCTTAGAATACAAATTATTACTAAATAATAGTTATAAATTTAGCTTGAATTTTATTTAATGTGTTGGATAAATATCTCAAAGATTAGAATACAAAGATGATATGAGAGAGATTTCAACCTGTTCCTTCCATTTGTCAAGTCATTCTTCATGAAGTTGCCTGGAGAGAGGGGACCTTATGGAAAAATCGTCAGTTCATGTTCAGATCATGAAAATGTCCAAAGTATTTTCAAAAATATCTAAGGTGTTAATGTTGGAAACAGTTGTTTTATTTTACATAAATTCTGTTTTTACGATTCTTACAGTTATCCCTACCCACACGCTCAGTCTGCTGGTTAAAGTGCCTAGGGTGCTGTACAGGAATACTTTATACAGAGCCTAATGGTAGCAAAATATTCTTAAAAATATGAAATGGATTCAGTAGATCAGTTACAGTAGGAAATCAGGGTTAGAAGCAAAGGACTAACACGGTTAGAAGCAAAGGACTAACACTGTATCTACTGAATTAATGCAAAGTCTTCATCTGAATACCATTAGCAAAGGGAAGTGTGTTGAGGTGTATGTCACCTAGTGCAAGTTCTGCACCCTAGGGATAAACGTAAGCAATGACTACTGCTAATCATTTACCCTTCTGTGTGTTTTAGTGAACAGACTGGCCCGCTCCAAGTACTGCTGAGCCAGGAGGTACCACTGGAACCCAACAAAGAAGTGGAATTTGGGTCCAGTTCTTTCTTCCACCCACCTGCTTCCTGCCATGAATTGCACTCATCATTATATCCAGAGTCTTCCTCCTTGCCCCCTTCTGAAAGCAATCCATCCAACAGGATCTCTCCAAACTTCCAGTCTGCTTCTGCTGATTTTCATGACCAAGTTCCCTCTTTTCCCTATAGGCAAGGGCTGACAGAGAGGTCTGCAAGAACTGAGAATGATGCCCACCATAGTGTGGAATTTGCTGACACCACAACCACAGGGCCAAAAGACTATAGGGAATGCTGCAGTAGCAGCAAGTTAGAAGAGATTCGTAACATAACACCTATTCTCACACCTCAGTACAAATCCAAGGCTAACACAATAAACTTTGGGTCTTTGCCTACACTGTTTCCCTGTCCACATCCACCACAAGCAGCATCTCCTGAAAAGGATAGCCAGCACAGTCCTTGTTCCAAACTTGCAAGCTCTCCAGTGCGGCCCAGCATTGATCATTTAGGGGCCTATCATGCAATGACCCCTGCAATTTCATCCCCTACACAGCAGTGCTCCTTGGATCCTTTGCAGAAAACAAATAAGTACTCCAGAGCAAACAGCCATGAGGTTTTATTACCTTCACAGGACGAATATGGCACAGCAGAAGGTTGCAAATCTGGGGCTTTTAGTACGAAGGGACATGTTCGCTCCTTGGCAGAGCAGTTTCAGAAAATGCATGCAGTCTCCCAGAGAAAAGGTACTCATGAAAAAGGCTGGATTGCTGCAGTGTGTCAGGATGAGAAGTCTCCAAAGGTAACACAAAAATCTTTCATCAACTCTTCATCCTCTGGTTACAGACAGCTAATCCATCAAAACCAAGAGAACAAAAACCAGTCTTCTGAAAAATTACATTCAACTGTGGATATTAGGGATGGGGTAGTTTCTTTGGAGGGTTTTAGTGTCCAACATGTTGCTTCTAAGAGTATTTGTTCTCACAGTGAAGAGCTGTGTAGAAGAGGTGGACAGAATATAGCAGACCCTGCACCCTACCTGGAAAGGCACTGTCATGATGGAGGAATGAAACAGGTGGATGATGGAGCTACTAGTAGCATGGTTGCCTCTATGCCTGTGGACCGTTGGGTGGATAATGTTACTAGGTATTACAGTTCTCAGAAGGCTAATAAGAATACTGAATGGCTTCCTGTACCTGGGAGGAGGAGTCCACCCCTTTCTGATCAGAGAGCAGTTGGAGATGACTTGAGCAGGATCCCAGTACATCTGCATCCACAGTGGAATCAAGACACAGAACAGGAGCTCTCAGAACTGGAATCCCTCTATCAGACTAGTCTGCAGGCATCTCAGGCCACTAGGCCTTTCTTGGGAAGACAGGACAGTGCTAGGTATCCATTTGACCAATCAGGTAAGAACGATGCAGCTGTTTTTCTTGGTTGACCTGCCTGTGTACTCCAGGTATGTTTTCCAGTTGATTCAGTTAAATGGGCATGAACTTGTGCACAGATGCAGAAAGATTCGGGTTGTGGACCCTGAAAACATTCTTAACTATATAGGCAGAGAAGCAGTGTGATAGCACTGCCTGGGGAGGCTACAGAGTAGCTGTTGCTGTTGGCAAATGGAGAGCAACATCTGTTAAGAGAAACATAGAAATAATTGATCCTGTTTTCAAGTAGGAAGCTAGCTGCTTAGGTCAGGCTGCTGAATTTTGCTGTTTGAAAGTCCTACATCACCTCTGGAATTTATTGAACTATTTCTATGCCTGAAGTTAATGTTCTCCACATTTGTGAACTTTAACTGATTGTATTGTATTTGAAAATTTAGTCTGTACCTGGTTGAGGGCAATAACTTTTTAAAAGTGTTTCCAGATCTATGAGAGTTGAACTTGTGTTTTGCTAAGGACTACCTGCTTTAAGTTCTGGAAAATTACTTGTGAAAGCAGCACTGGGGGTACATGATCTGCACTAAGATCCTTGAGACCTTCTGGATCAGTGGTGCTGAAAGAAAATGAACAGATTCTGTTGCTGTTGGTGAGAACATCCAGCTGTTGCTGGAGACATTAAATTAGAGTCTGATGACAGCAGTCTGGTTGCACTTAAGCTGATCTAATCTCCTGCCTGAGATAGGGCAACCTTGATTCTCTGCTTAGCATAAGTGAAGTCAATTTCTTTATAATCCATGTCATAGCATTAGAGCTACGAATTTTCTGGTTAATTACAAAGCAGCCTGAAACTTGATGGATACCAAAGTGAGAGATAGATAGATATAGAGAGATGTGATATATATTGCAATATATACACAAGACAGGTTTTCCCCTGCCCTGCACCCATGGAGGTGGAGCCTCCGTCATTTCTGACAAACCAAGCCTGGCTGTGACCAGAGTTAATACTGCAGTAAACTCTTGAACAGGCTTTTATTCAACAGCTCGTGTTTTCTATGAAACTCTCTTGTCGTGCAGTCCACTGGCAGAGCAGGTGACACATCCGAAGGTGGCCATTTTCCACTTGTTGTCCTTTGGTTTTCTTTTAGAGTTAGGCAAGATCTGACCTCACAACCTTGCAGATACTCTCTCGCATGGGCTTGAGTCAGAAGGTCTTATGTGTTCCTACTTAGCTTACTGATTTTGGAGGCTCTTTCTGGAAATCTAACAGGATAAAGCCCAGTTGCTTTAGTGTTAGCTGGAGCTTCAGAGTTCTGTCATCAAATGCCCTGTTTCTTATGCTGACACTTTTCTTGCCTATTTTCCCCACTATGTATATGAGGGTTATGAGATACAGATGTTCCTCCAAAGTGAAGTTTGTGTTTGAGATCTTTACTTCTGGTTTGCTGTGACTTTCAGATGTTTCTTCCTAAGTGTTCTGCAAATTCTTTATGAAAACAAAAAGTTTGAACCAGTGCATCTACTGTGATAAACTGGATGAAAATCACCTGAGTGGGTCTAGGACAGCTCTTTCTCACTTTTAACTTGGATTACCTATTCATTTGCAAATGCTGTTTAAGCTTTCTGCCCCATATCAACTGGTTTTGTCAGATCTTTTGCATTCAGAGGTGAAAATACCTCTGTTTCATTACTGGAACTTTACAACAGAGATTAAAGCAAAGACCTGATCCTCCAAATGCCACCTCAATGCAGAAAATGTGTCATTACCAGCATATCACCTTTCTTCCTTTATAGAGAGATTCCCTGTGACCCTTTTTATTAGGCCATCCATCTGCCTGTCTATTCCATGAGAAATTTTAGGATTATAACTGGTTGGTGGGGATTACACTGAAGTGAAGTAGCTGTAGCAGTCCTAGTTAAAAATAACACTTTTAACTGTTTAATCAGCACAACAAATGGCTGACAAACTAGCATTGAGTGGGAACAAGCAGGGGAATGTGTGGGGAACTTAAAGCTGATGAGTCTTGTTAATCTCAAGTAACTTTAGGTAACTTGCTCCTGGTAGCTGATTTTCTGTCCCTTTGGGACACTAAACTATCTCACCTTTGTATCAAACAAGTGCTGATGTGCAGTTAAATCATTTACCACCTAAATACTTCAATTAACTGCTCCCCAGCAGCCTGCAAAAGGGCAAGTGAAACAGGCATGAGTATCCTGATAGACCGTCTCCCCTTGAAATGTTCAGAGTTAGCTTATGTATTAATGTTCAAAGGCTCTCTGATGACTTCTCGTTCTGCGTGTATAGTCTGTCTGTCTTCGCTGGAGTCAGACCTAAGACAGAAATGTCCCATAATGTGCAGTCAAGCGTTGAATTTAATCATAGCATTTTCCTTCCCAGTCTGTGCGAACCTGAATGTGAGGAAGCTGCATGCTATAGCTGGCATGGGTCTCTCGAAAACCCCAACAGCGGAGATCGAGCGCAGTCTGTGTGGATCCACTGTCTCTTCTGTCTCCAAGGTGACATGTTTTTACTTAAGATGTGCTAGAGGGGGAAGGGCTTGGCCTGTGCAAGTGAAAGAATTTACGATGGGAGAAATGGAATATATTTTGAAAAAGGTACTGGGGTCATTGATACTAATGTTAGAGAGAATTTTAAGTGCAGTCTAGCTCAGGATTAATTAGCTAAAAGATGAGTGACTCATGCTACATGCAGCTTGGATGCAATCAAATTATCTAAATTCTGACTTTGAGGAACATACCCCTAAAAAGTTTAAGATCTAGTCTCTTTGAACATACTGACATGAACTGCCTTGCATCACAACTTACGATAACTGCTTCTGGATGTTACCACTTGCAGGGGCACAGACTGTCACTACATATTTTGAAAATGGGGGATAATTTGGTATTTGCTACAGTTGGTAGTTGGTCACCTCAGAGTGGGAGAAGATGCTTTTTCTTTTTTTTCTGGGGATAAACTGTTTAAATAACTGGCAGTTACATATCAGTGCCTGTACATGAAAACAAGCAAACAAAAAAGGTATTTTCAAGAGGAAATGATGTTTCCTATAATACTTTCGTACTCCTTAAAGGGAGCTTAAATGGTCTTGCTTATGTGGAATAGAGAAAAAGAAAGAAGGAATAAGCATTTCCCTTGCTAACATAAGATTAACAAGCTTCCAGCATTCATCAAATAACCCTAGATTTTTTTTTTTAGTTACGAGAAGACCATAGGACTGTATCATAGGATGGCTGTCAGTTGCAGCCATGATTATCTCTACAGGGGCAGTGATACCTGTAGCAGCAGTCAGTCCTTTAGGTAGATTCATCCCAGTAGAGACTTTTTGTCCTGGCTTTAGATATTTATAAAAGAATGACTCTCACTTAGACAAGTCAATCAGCATATATTTACTAAAGAAACAAAGACTATGAGGAATAATATTTTTGATCACCAGGTCCAAACAGACCCATTTGCTGTAAGTTTTCAAGGTAGTACTTGAATGAAGGATTTCGAACAAGAGAAGGTCATGGAGTTTCATTGAAGTATAAGTAGTCTATTAGATTTATATTGATCTCTTCCTATAATTATTATACAAAATTGATATTATGGGGAGCCTTTTCTGAAATGTGTGTTATCATCTGCAGGTCATGTATACCGGAGAACATAGCAGGGAACCAGAAGAGGAGGAAATGTACAGTGCAGAGAATTTCCGTCGCATTGCTCGCAGTCTCAGTGGGACAGTCATCTCAAACAGAGAAGAGACCTTGGTCTCTTCTCACAGTTTTGTAAGTAGAATGATGTGCAGCTTTCCAAAGAGCCATCGTCTGTGTGTAGGGTTGCTGTTTTCTCTGTCTGCATTTAGTAGTTAACAAACAAGACAGCAGACAGCTAAATAATAAGCCATGACGAAAGCTTGTCTTTGTGAATTTTTGTTCTCTTTTTCAAGCAGAATGAGCTTTTATTTAAGTACAAAGCCATCTTCTGGAGGAATCATTGCAGAGTAGTACCTGCTGCAGCTGATAAGCATGTGAGCTAATATTACTTGACAGTATACGAAGACATCCAGTATAATCATTTTTTCAGTTGACTTATTTTCAAGAAAGCTTCTAATACACCTATAATTTTAAAAAGACACCACTAACAATGTGAAAGTTTCTGCTCTCTTGTGGGTATACTCAGCAAGTAGGATTTTTAGAAAGTAAAAGTAAGCATAAAGGGGAGGCAATTCAAGACTCGGTACATAACATGCAGCCAGTTACATACAGGAAGTAGCTAAAAATAGGGAGATTGATTTTTTTCCTTTGTTATCTCTGTTAAGTAGTGTTAGGTGCAAGTTAAAACTGCTGGTGAGGAAAACAGTAACAGATTATTGTTGGTGTTTAGCAACATAGCCAGATTATAATGTGAAGGTTTGGTGTGGATTGAATTTTTTGCGAACTGTGTTTAAGTTTTGATTTGAAACCAACTGCGTAATAAGTGTAGAAGAGTCTCAGTTGTAAAATCAGTTACGTAGACTGGTTGGTCTGACAGGATGGTTGTCTGTCACCACTCTTTAAGTTAGTCACTGGGCTCAAGTCTGTGATGGTTTGTTATCGTGCCTTTCAGCCATCCCTGCTTTGGGGTAGGTACTCCCTAATAGAGGGAAATGGTAGAGCACTGGTAAATTCTTCAGCTGCAACAGCTAAATCTGTTTGTACTCCGGAATCAGAGCTTTCAGTAAAGCCTGCTAGAAAATAGGAAGGAAGGATCAGCAATACCCTTCTTTATTTCATGGCTTGCATAGCATGGCAGTTCCAATGCTGACAGGTCTGCCATCATTCTGTGGATACAGTTTGTAAACCAAACCTCCATGACTGGTTTGCGTTTGTTTTGGATTTTTCTCCTTGGTATATTTCCAGTCAAATGATCCTCCTAAGTAGCCCATCACTGCAGTAAGAGCCTTACTGAATTGATGGAGTTTTTATTTGTATTTCTTTTTCACATACAGATGCATGTTTTTGTTCCAGTGACTCATCCCTTTCCTTGCATCAACACCATCTTTGCTTGATTCAACCCAACTCTGTGTTTACTCATCATTTTATTTTCTTTTCTTCTCCTCTCTCATTTTATAAAAGGAAGCACCAAATACGAGGAAAATGCCAGCGGACACCAGCCACCGTTCTTCCAGCTCCACTTCCCTTCCTTTCCCCCATGATCCTCCTGTGTTTCCCTTTGATCCCCAGCACAACCCAAACCAGGTGCAGCACCTAACCCATGATGTACTGATGCCCAGCATGGTGGGCAAGGCACGTAAACCGTCAGGTAATCACAGGACTTTTCACCCTCCTTCACAATCAGAAATATTGCTGAAATACAACTCTTCAGATCTTGTCTTTCATAATGACGTTTCACCATCTGCCTGAATTCCTCCAGAAATCTGGAAGGACGCATCACATTCTTTTTCTTCTTCTCTGCCCTCTTGAGTTGTTCCATGATTCTGTGCTAAGTGAACATAACAAAAGGGAATAATTGTTATGGAAACATTATGATGACTTTATATAAAATTATACTCACATTTTTGTGAGGTATCTTCTTTAGTGTAAAAGTAGCAGTAAGACCCACCACTTTGTTCTCATATATGTGAGTACTTCCACAAGCTACTTATTCAAGCAGATCACACATGTAATTGTGCCAATAGAAAGAACTAATTCCTGTGTGAGAATTATTTTCCCTGTGACAGCTGTCAAAACCAGTTTCATCTACCAGCCTTGAAATATTTTGTTGGGCTCCTCCTTGATGACACAAGGACTATTAAAGAAATCTGAAGTCTGTGACAGCAGCTGTGGAAATGCAGTGAGGAAAGTGAATGCTAGAAAGGGTACAGCTAGCTTTTATTCAGAATTGCATGTCAACGAGTAACTGGATGTACAAGTGATACTGTTTTTCTTCTCTCACCTGTTGGCCACAGCTGAAAGTTCTGAGAGGACGAAACAAAAAATATAACTAAGCAAACCTTTTTTTCTTTTCTTTTTTTTTTCCAGGAGATCAGAACAACATCATCCAGAAACTTTTGGTTGTGCCTGACAGGGGTGAAGCTTTCCAAGGTGAAGACTACCCAGGTGTGGCACTGAGCTATGGGAGTCTCCCTTGCGCACCCAAAGGCACCCTCTCCCAGGGGCAAAAGCCTCTTGTTAATCCGCATTTAGGAGGTGGAGCATCAAGTGTCTCTGGCCATTGGCTGAACACGAGCTACCCTGCCAGGCAAACAGCCACATTACCAGATAAACAAACTATGTTCTGGGGCAAACATGCTGGCCAGTCAGACAAGAGTTTACAGGAAGGCTTCCTCCAGCAGCCTTCGCAACATCAAATGCATGAATCTTATGCCATCAGTCGCAGGGTACCAGCCAGCACAGACTACAGCACTTTAAGAATACCACGTGAGCCTTCTTGGGATCCCGGTGCCTCTCAAGGTTGTCCTGTGCCTCCTTCTTGTGTTAAGGCCCCGGGTCCAAGGAGAGTTGATATGCCCCCAGAAGATGACTGGCGACAGAACAGCTACACCCCTCAGCCTGGCAGAAGGCTAATGCTGCCAATGCATGTGATGGATGGGACTTTTTCTTCTGCTTCAGAGGCACACAGAAATACGCTGGCTCGAGCAGCAGCAGCTACTGGCACCATGCAAAATAATGGCTGGTGAGATCCCATCCACTCCATGTGCCCTGATAAACCACTCTGTGAACAGACTATAGCTGTTGCTAGAGCATGGATTACATGGAGACAGCAAACTCTTTCTATCAGCATCTGTGCCAGTTTTGTCTTAAAATGTAGCTATACAGTATGTGGAAACTAATTGCACTGTATTTAATTTCTGACACTACTGAACTGCTGTCTGGATGGGGAGCCTTAGCTTTTCTAGTCCTGGCCTCTCCTAGCAAAAAAGTGCTATGGGAATGATAAGCTTCAGGGGCATTGGTTTACGGGTGAGTTCAGAAGTACGTGCATGTTTTGAAGGAAGATGGCCACTAAAAAAAGGACATTTTTAAGGACTCTTTCATGAAATGTAGCTTTGGTAAATTCTTCACGTAAAAACCCAATCCTTTTGTTTTCCTTGCCTTCCTCTCTCCTGTTCCTTCCTAGGGGAAAAAAACTGACCCACCTTCCAGGTTCCAGTAAATCTGCACTTGGTAGGCTGGCAGTTAGTAAAGCAAACCCAGTTTTCAGTGAACTGAGATCTCGGGGAGAGATCACAGCTGTAGTTGCTGCTGAGGAAGTGGCAGGGAGATATTGTTCATCAGTAAACCAGAATTTTCCTCACTTCCTTAAAGCAAACTAACAATGCTTCAAACAGAAAAGACTGTTAATGCTGCACGCTTAATTACACCAATGTAAACACAGAGTAAGTTTAACTATTTTAGTGTCAAACATACTTGCTTTTGTAAGTATTTTTCAAATAAATCTATGAAAATAGTTCTGTTTACCTGTCTGTGTATGAGCTTTCTTTACTATTTGGCTTTACTCATCAGCTGGCCTGAAACTGCTGATTTATTTTCTATATGCTAACAAACATGAGTAAATTGTTTAGTTCATTAACAAAGCTTATGTAATAAATACTCAGTTAGATTGGAGGACATGTCTAATTTTCTCCCTGGATTTTATGTGTTTTGTCACTACTTTGTGCTTAACTTTCCCCTCATAACGGTCAGTAATTAACAGTGTCCTTTGAAAAGTATTTTGAGACTTCTTTGTTGGAGGGAAAACTACAGAATCCATGCAAGATCATAGTGTATGCAGATAGGACTCTTACACGAAAAATGTCATTAGAAATTATTGGTGTAGTGAGAAGTACCATTTTAATAGGAGTTGCACTCCTGGTCTTGCAGATGGTTTCAGGTGTGGTGGTTATGATTGTTTAAAAATGTGGAGGGTTTCTGTTACATGCTTACATTGTGAGTGGGTGCAGCTGTGGTGATTCTAGCCCAGCCAGGCAGCGGAAGGTCTAGGCTGCCCTCTAGTGCATGGTACTTCTTGCTAACCTGCTCTAGTTGTTGCTCTAAGTCAGGGTCTTCATTTTAATTTCAGGTTTTGCACTTCAGTGCTTGATGGAATTTCATCAGTTTTTGCTGTTTAGTCTGAGTCTCATTCATCTCAATAAATGTCATTGCTCAGTTTATTGTTTCTAAATAATTGCCATTATGTCTGTTATTGTTACAATCTCATGTAACTACATCATGCTAAATTGTGTTTTACATTTGGGAGTATGCTGCACACTTTGTGCTTAACTGCCCTCACTAGGTGTGGTTACCAGAACAAAGCACTCTCTTCTTCCACCCCTCCACTCCAAAAAAGCCCTACGGACTTCTGACATTTGTACATACTGGTTTTGTCAATTCAATAATGTGAAATTTTCAACAGTACTAATTTTTTACTATTTTTATATATATAAACAATGGAGTGTTATTTTACTGAAACAACTATTTGATTAAGGTTTCCCAACAGATAGGGAATTGTTAGTGTCTCTGGCTGCACATGGACATGCCATAGCCAACTGCTAAGTTTCTAGCTGTAGAAATTACGGTTTTAGGAAGCGACTGCAATGCAGAGGTGGATGTTTGGAGAGAAACATTCCTGTTGCAGTTTGTTCATATTCTCTCTCTCTCTCTCTTATTGGTAGAACGATGCTATTGGAGTAGAGGGAATCTGGGCAGAAGCAGCCCCTGTTTGTTTTCAGCTTTTTGTTACCTTCAGCAGTTGGAGAAAGTTACTGTAGCCCCAGGATGCAAATGAGGGCATGGATAAGTATTTGACACTTTGCTTGAATACAGCTCTAAAATATTCAGGTTGCAGCGTGAGGCTTAAGTAGTCTTGAACTCAATTATCCAAAAAAATAATCTGCCAAAATAAAGTACAAAGTCACCTCTTCAAGAATCAATACGGAGTATAAAACATTTTCAAATAAAGAAAATGTACATGTTTGGATTTTTTTTATTTATTTTAATCCTAGCTACTGTGAAGGAGGAAGTACACTTCCATAAAGCTCTGCAGAATAATCCTGAGTTGATGCAATTCATTTTAATCATTGGTGGTATCCCGGTTTTTTTATGAAGGGAACTGTTGTTTTTATTCCATCATCATAGTTCTATCTACCAGGTTTCAAAACAGATTTGTAAATGTCCTGTGTATATTAATTACTTACTACAAAATTTACTCAACAAGAGGCCTGAAAAGTAAAATTGGGACATAACCTCTGAAATATCTCCATACCAACCAGTATGTTGGTATATCAGAATAGAAAGAAACTGAAGCAGATTCAGCAATACATTTAACATGGGAGAAAATGTGAAGCTGGAAAAATACCTTTACTTCATCTGTAGCTTGTGCCTGCAAGTCTTAGTGAGGTTAGTAAGTTAATATTTACCTTGTAATTCATTTGACTAACTGCTAACTTTTTAAGTGTGTCTGGTATTTATTGGCTACTTAAACCCTAGAAAAATCAATTATGTATTAGTTTAATAGCTCATTAAAGTTCACTGTTGCCTGTAAGAAGGGTGAGGAGAGAGCTTCCACAAGGAATTAAGCAGCTATTTTGGAACAGCCCTAGAGTTTATAAAGTTTGTAAGCTTTGATGCAACATAACCAGGGCTTGCTTCGTAAAATATCTGTCATTGGCTGCAGAGCAGGATGATGGATGGAATGAAGTGAAATTCCACACACACACTCAAATGTACATTTTAAAATAATTTCAGTTGTCCTAAAAAGAAAATTCTTATTCCCTGTACTTGTATGATCTCTCGTTGTGTTTGTAATATGGATTTAGATCCGGCTGTGTAGGGTGCAAAAAAGAGCAATAATAAAATTAGGAGTAACTTGGTGTTCTAGCAGTAGCAAATTTGTATAAATATAATCCTTCTGTATATGGAAAAGGAATTGCCTAGCACAGTTCCTTCTCTTGAAGGCAACAGAGTTTGTGCACACTGTTTATGGAAATCGTACTCAGATCTGCTGAGCAGCAGGTTTGTTCAAATGGAGTTATGTGCTGAAGTGTACAGCACTAGTCAGTTAACCAAAATGCACTCTGCTTTAGAGACGTGAGCTACAAAAGTGCGGTAAGTGCCTGGTCCTTTCTAAACAAAGGCTGTTGCACCACGTTAAGATGTGGGGAATTTGGGAAAAGGGAAGGAACTGTCTTACTGAATATTTTCCATGATGGTGAACATTGCTGAAATTGTCTTACCAGTGATGGTTGGGGTGGGATTAGGATGTATAAAGTGTAGGCAGGATTCCAAATAACTGGCAGTCATGCAGGTTTTGCATCTAATGTCATTTGGGGAGAGGTGGGGCGGGGGGGGCGTGAAGAAGCAAAGCAAAAGACAAGAGCGAGAGGGTAGATTGGAATAGGAAGGAACAGACGGATAGGTGAAGATGTCAAATTGAAAGAAAACGTGTGCATTATGTCTCTTCACTCAGAGAACATGCAGTAATTGGTCTGTCTGAATTTTCTTTCTTTCTTTTTAATGGATAGATTCCTGTGCAGAGAGGGTCCTCAGCATTAACCTGACACTGGAGCTTTTGAGAAGGGGAGATTGACTGATGTAGAGAGTAGGCAATGTTCTTTATAGGAGTATAATAACGTTCATACCACGGTAAATGAAGCTGTGTAGAAACATTTACATGCCACTGCTGTATGTATAAATAGACAGACGCTGGGCAAACGGTGTAGGTTAAGTTAGTGTTTATACCAGATGGGGCAAAGATAAAAATGTGCTTGGGTTTTACAAATACCTCGCTTATGTTAGATGCGTTCCGGAGTCTCCTACCACTGTGCTGTCTCCCATTTCGCACTATGGGTGGCAAGAAGCACAATATGAGATTTTCATCCATCTGTGCTTGCTGCATCTAGCATTTTATCACTGCATAGTCCAGAACCTTTTCAAGCCTAGTTAATATCTGTAATACTCCATTTATGCTAGTTCTTCCACCATTACTATCACTGATGGAGTTACCTTTAAAGCTTCAGAAAAAAAAAGCTTTACAAAAAGCATGTTAGATTATTTTTTTTATCCTCTTGCACTACTGCTGAAATTATTTTCTACCTACATCATTCTCCTGGTTCATTGAAGGATTTTTTTATCCTTTAAAACAAAAAAAATGTAAGTTGGAAATGTTTTTAAGATTGCTATTTGATTAATGGAAAAATACCGACTAAGATCAGCTATACAGTCATTTCAGAACACTGAATATGTTTGCTAGCATGTATATGGAAGCAGATACAAATGGATGAGTTCAGCTGAAGAAACCTAAACTTCCTTATTGGCATCAATAGAATTGTTTTAGTATTCATTCTTGAGTGAGTAAGCACTGAATATACTCATGAATAAGAAGATCAAGTGTCTATTTGTAAATTAACTTACATTAGGTTTATTGAAAGAGTGTTATCTTGAATTTGGGATGGCCCAGTCCCAAATGAATCACCAGGGAATCATACGTTTGAGAAGCTTTATGTGTGAATATATCACTAATCTAAATAATTTTAAATATGAATACATGAGAAAAGTGAGTACAATGAAGCTGCACTTTAGTAATAAATCTAAGGATCATTTCATATTGTTAATTTTTAGCTTGACTTTTTTTATTACTCGGGCAAAGTGATTTTGATGGCAGTCTAGGGCTATCTATCATTCCAGTTTTTTTAATCAAAATTTATACCAGTTAATTGTTATGTGACTGTCAATTGAAGGACTTCCAAGCATAGAACTCTTGCCAATTACCAAAAAAAAAAATCAAACTATTCAAGATTGTCTTAAATAGCTTAAAGCACATTAAAGGATGAGCATGTTAACATGCAATATCTATGTGAAGAGTAAAGGGTAGCTGAACACAAGTAACTTGCTTTGATTTACAAATATTGACTTACTAACCTTGAATTACTTGGCTGGAATGCTGTACATAAGGCTAATTTAACTTACGAATGCGTATTTCTACTTCTCTTGTCTGACAAGGTGTTGGTTGTGATAGATAGATACATGATTGTATAACCTACTATCATAGCTTACATGCTATTTGAAAAATCTCTAGATTCTGTTTGCTGTGGAGCTACATGTTTTGTTGCTTGAAGATAATTTGCTTTCAAATTTCTGTAGTTCCAATACAGCATACTAAACTTCAGCTTTTTGTAAAGGTTCAGACTGACTTTTTTTTAGATATGTATCAATCAAATGCAAGTTAACACTATACCATTAAGGCAGCTACAAGTTTTTAGAAATCAGGGATGTATTTTTAAGTATGTTTAGGAAGTTAAGACTGACTGTTCATGACCCTATGTATTAATTGTTCCTAATTGGATGAAATAATGCATAAATAAATTCTCCATTTGCTTTGGTAGTTCAGTTAGTTTCTCCAGATAGATGAAAAAAACCTCACTTGACGTTAAGGAACCATTTCGGTGCTTTAGGCTGGTTTTGGTTTACTGCCCTTAAAGGCTTAAAAGGAGCTATTTAATATAGCAGAGATAAGTCAGGTGGTTGACACCTTACTCATCTGAAGAGGAAGGTATGTGTGTGTGAGTCTCAATTGATTTGTCACAATAAACTACTGATTTGAACACAAGGTTGTAATTCATATGAAGAGCTGAGGTGGTACAGACCAAAAAATAAATTTAGAACATCTTCTCATAGTTTATGGGGGGAAAAAGCCCACATCTCTCCAGTGATTTTTACAATTTTCTATTTGCATATAAAGTTACTGGGACAAAAATACATAGTAGAAAAGCTTTTAAATGCTTATGTGGGATTATTTTGGGATATCCTTTTCTGCATTCATTTAACTATTAGTCACGACCTCAGGTTTGCTGAGTTATGAGGGTCATTTTTTGTTCAGCTCTTTCTTAAGCTGTCCAGTCCCAATGGAACAGTTAATTCTTATTAATACTTAATGGTGTTTGGTCTCAGTAGCTTGGGAAAAGGATGCAGAGTTGAAGGCATAGTGGCACTTTTGCCATCTGGTAATGATGGCCAGATGTGTTTGTGAGGAAAGAGCACGTGTACTTTTCAGCAACTGAGTCATTGTATCTGCCTTTTGTGGGTTTGCTCCCTGCTCCCCCACCCCCCACCCCCAGTTTCCTTTAAAATTGCCTAATGGGATTTCTCTTTTCTGTAGGACATCGTGTTCATGGATCAACATGCTTCATCAAAGCTTAAAAAAAAAAACCCAAACGCACTGCTTTACATCATAGTTCCTATTACAGAGCAACAAGATTGTTGTTTTTCAATAAGGTCCTATATGTAGACCTGCTTACCTTGAATAGCTTGTCAGTTAAGTCTCTTGCTTGTGGATGCTCTAAGAAAACTAGAGAGAACACAAAGGAGGGCAGCAAAAAGCAGAGTGAACTCAATTTTTAGAGTGAGTAGAGGTGATTGGATCATAGTCTATTAATATCATCAAAGTAGAAAGATAAATGAAGAGAGGGAATTGCTTGGTCTCAGATGGTAGGAGAAAGAGCAATCGCTTAAGGCTAAGGAAGGAGAAGTTTGAACTAGATAATAAGGGCAGGGGAAGGAATGCTTTAAGCAGAGCAAGTGAACGGTGTTTTGAGGAACCTAAGGAAGAGTTTGAGGTACTATCACTCCAGAGGTGTGAGATTTAAATTGGAGATGTGGCTGATAGGTTTTGGTATGAAAAAAAACACCTAAAATTCTAGAGTCAGGCTAAGTGGCACAGGCTGGTTTGCTTTAGCCTATTTTTTACAGTTGTGATATTATGCAAGGAATGACTGTGGCCTTGACTAGCTTTTTAAATGTAGTCTGTACTTCCACAGCCTGTTCATAGCGGTTATCGGGGAATTAAGGAAGTGTGTGCAAGAAAGGAGTGTAACAGGATAGAACTGTAATAGTAAAGTAGCTTGTAATTTATACCAGCAACTATCTGATAATTTGTTGGGTTTTTTTCAAGTCAGTGCAGCTTCTCAGTACTGGATGACATTGGCAGCTAAACTCTTGCCATGATAATGATTTCTTGATGCTGGAGAAAATGGCTTAAGGCTATGCTTTCAACCTTTCTGAATGATGCCCTCGTGTTACAGATAATAAGGTTTGCCATAAAAAGCTGGCTTGGGACAGCAGGGAAATCTTGTGTCCTCTTAAAAGAAAGCTTTCAAGTATTCCTATTGCAACTCAGTACAGCAATATGTTAAAGTTCATTTAAAATAAAATGTGGCTTGTTCTGAGGCAGTCTCACAGTTTATACCAACCGCAATACCATTTCTGGCAATTCAGAAAGGACAATTTCAAGCAGTCACTAGTTGAGAATCAATGCAATGGAACAACCTGTTAAAAGTTTGGTCTTCCTCATCTTACTCTCCTGCTTATAGCACGTCTTCCCCTCTCAGACCTGGTTTATCTCTGCAAGATCTGCTCTATGCATCTTTCTCTTGGGATCTGGAATATATCTCTCTCTCCTGTGATTCAATTTCCTTCTTAGAGTTTTCAAAAAGTCCTTGTTGGGTAATTAGATGATTCTGGGACATTGCATTGTGCCAGTTTTAAAGATATGTCGCTGTCATCTGACCTCCTGCATGAGATGGTTACAGAATTTCACATAGTCGTTTTTATGTCTAACTTCTGTCTGAACTTCAGTAAAAGGCACTTGTTGTCTGAGGCAACGATTTACTAAAATGTAGTTGCTACTGTGCCTTGCAGTGCTCAGTCAGGGGAGGCATCAGAAAAGTCTAGGTTTTAACATAACACCTTTTGTTTAAACATCTTTTGCATGCAGCTTCAATGTGTACTGCTTTGAGATGGAGCAGGAAGAAGACAGGGATCATCTGCATCCCAAATGGCTCCATTCCCCATGGTACAGAATCAGATGAATTGGCTTGATTATTTCATGTCCTTCTCTTGCTGAATTGTTTCTCCATTACGAAAGCAGTTGTTCAGAAACCAGTCCTGCACTAGCTAATTGTTTGGAATATCCAGTCAGAATAGGAATCGGGCTTTTTTTGGTGAGGGCTGCGTTTGGTTTTTGTTTTTAAATTAGGTATTAAAATGTGTGGAAGGGAGTGGCCACTTGGTGGCAAAGCTAAACAGGAAGTAAAATGTGACTCCGTTTTTCAGAAATACTTTCCTTTGTTTGGCATTTGTGGGAGATTTGTAGGAAACTGTCGAGATTATAAAGGCACACTGACTTCTACCAGCAAGGCCACATTTCTGTTTGTAATTGTGTTCCTAAATTCCTACAATCATAACGCTACTTGTGATGCTAGTAGAAATTGTTTTGATTCCTTGAACACAAGATGTACCGAATCTATCAGCTTTGCTGTCACCATGAGGTGAGTTGGGGCAATGTGAATGTCCCTTCCAGAGCCTCTAGCAGACTTAGGGACAATACTACATGAAAAAGCTTCAATGACAAGCTAAAAGGCTTAGGTAGAGTTCTGTAGTTCTCTGTCTCCCTAATACAGGTCTTGGTATTGTCCTAATGACAAAGGCACATGCTCTGTATTTTAATAAGGCAAGATGGAATATGTCAGAAAAATGTCAATGATAAAACCCCAAGGTAACTGTGCTAGCTAACTTCTCTTTCTAGCTGTTGTTATCCAAAAAAAGGTTATTAAAATTATTATTTTTAATGTTTTAAGAAAGTGTGATTCATAGGGAGACATAACACCATTGATCACATTAACCTGATGTATTTATGGTAGGGGAGAAACCAGCAAGATTTTATCTGTATGAGCCTTTTCTTCAGGTGATGCCTGGATATGAGTGGAAGTGTTTCCGCATGCAGAGCACTAGGTATGCTGCCTAGAAGCTGATAATGTCTCCTTCTGGCACAGAATCCTAACAAAATAAAATTATGCTATGCTTTTTCCTCAAGTAGAGTTCTGACTGTGTCAGCCCCTTTTACTTCATACTCCAGGAGACAAGATGCATGTTGGCTGTGGGCTCATGAGAGAAGTGAGCAACTGAAAGAGTAAGAGACATCTCTCTTGCAACTGTACTTCAGGTGAGGTGAAGAGGTGATTCCTGACAACACTCGGCAAGGTCTTGGGCTCCCTGTGTGTTTGGAAATGTATGGACAAATGAATTTCTTCATAATATGAGAACCTCTCTGCTGTTTCACGCTGTCGAACATTCAAACCGCATTTATTACTGAGCTCTTAATTCTAAATAAGAGACTGAATTCATTCCCCCTGCTCCTTCCTCCAGCAGATCTGCTTGAAGCTAATGCTAAGTCAATAGGAGCAACATTTACTTACTGCCCTTCCTATCCTATGCTGTCACTGCATATTCTGAGTGGATACACGTGCATGCTATTGAAGCAAATGAGCTTTTGTTTTATTTAAAAAACAGGCCCTTTAAATTGGTTGTACAATGACAGGCATTTGCAGAACGTGGTATAAAGTAGTAATTCCTGCTACTGGAAAGCTTAGCGATTATATTCAAAACAGTCATCCAGGATTTCTTCCATGATACTCTAATGTATCCCAGCTCTCTTTTTACATGCACACACACATTTCAGTTGTGGACATGGAATGAATAGAATTCTGTTTTTCCAAAACTTTGGAGTCTTAAGAGTGTTATTATTAAATAACCCAAGGGTTTGTAATTCTGATTCCCTCAAAATTTTCAGTTGCTTCCTTGAATGTCCTTACAGTGATATTTCATTCAAAGTTTCTTGTCTTGGCCATGTAATAAAAAAAGCAACGTCAAACCAAGCTTTTGTGTAACCCATCAGTTGTAATGTATTTTTGCTTGAGCCACAGAGCTTTTCATGCTCAAGATGACAGGTACTCACCTCAGATGTCATCCTTTTTCCTTGGACGTCAATGAGGCAAGAACCAAGACCTTGCTGGAAACTATTACCTCTGAATGGCTTTTCTTTCTTAAATTCCTGATTTCTTGTGTGAAATATTTGTACTGAGCTGTGCAAACTAATGCATTAAGAGCTGCATTATTAGCTGACATGCAAAGCAGCAACTCTTTAGATGTACTGCATTTGATTAAATATGGTTATATGTGTATGTTTAGATGTTTGCTAGATCTGACTGGCTTTGTTGGCAGATATTTAAATGATGCCAAATTCAGAGACTTTTGGTTTGGGGTTTTTTTGGGGTGTTTTTTGTTTGGTTTTGTTTTTTTGTTTTTTAAACTCAGCTAATCTCTGTGATCTCAACTACAGTGCAGTCCTACAGCCAACCTGCACCGGTACAACTCAGGATACACTAAACTAGAGGAGAGAGGATGAAATTAACAGCTGGTACAATGGAATACAGGAACTACTTAGCTTTTTTCCTCAGTACAGTTAATTTAGTATGGAATAGTCATAAAGAATGACCAGGTTAGCTTAGATTTAGTATGCTTGTACCAACCTTTCTGCCAAGGCACAGTCCTGCATGTAGTTGGACCCATTGCTCTACACGAAATTTGCATGGTTTGTGTGTAATGGAAGGGCTGGGCCCTGCTGTATTTAAAATATCAAGCCGGTGGTGCAGTGCCTCTGCCCCGTTGTCTCCCCATGCAGCTTTGAGGGGTGTCAGGGGCTGGGAGGGGGCAGCTAGTGCTATGGTACTGAGGGCTGTCAGTGCTAATGCTCCTGGCAGCCGTCTTTGTCCAGTGTTGTTCAGCTCCAAGGGTGGAGCAGAGACATTTGGCTGCATTATCTGGTGCTGGGAGTTTGCAGTAAGCTATGCCCAGGTTTTTTCTTGGGGGGAACTTCTCTTTCCTCCTCCTCCATCTCCTGTCCTAGGCTGGCCCTGCACCTAAGGCCTCAGCAGAGAGGTGAGGCTGTGGGCCCCCTTCCAACGGTGTTGTAGGCGAGAGGCACCCCGCTGTGGGAACGGACGGAGCCCCTCGCTCTGAGGAGGGGCCCGGGGACCCCCGTTCACCCCGGCCGGCAAGGCGGCCCCTCTGCCGCCCGACAAAATGGCTCCCCCAGCCGTGCTGCGGCTGGCGGGGCCTTGCCCTGTCCCGGCTCGAGGAGCGAGGGGCGGCCGGACGGCCCCGCGGAGCTCTCCATGGTGGCCGCCGGCCCTCGCACGCTGGGGGCCGGGCCGGGCCGCCCGCCGCGCCGCCCCTCTTCCCCCCCCCGCCGCGCGGCCCCGTTGCCGCCCCCCAGGCTCGGCCTGACGCCCGCCTGTCCCGGGGGCGGGGGCGCGCCGCGGCGGGGCGCTGCCGGCTCCTCGCCCGCCTTCCCCGGCCCGCGGGGAGAGCCCGGAGGCGCCGGGCCACAGCCTCCGCCCCTGCCCGCGCCCCGCGGCGGAGGCGCCGCCCCGGGGAGAGCGGAGTTTCGCCACGCTCCCTAACGGCCGCGCTGGCGGCGCGGCGGAGACAGGAGTTTCGCCACGCTCCCGTAGTCCCCTCGTGGGGTGGCGGCGCGGTGCATGCCGGGCCCGAGGCGGACTGTCCCTTCGCTGCGCGAGGAGCTAGGAGCCGCGCCTGCCGCCATGTTCCGCTGGGCCGCCGCCGCCCGGGGCCTTTAGCCGCCCCCGCCCCGCCTCGCCGCCGGCCGCCGCACGCCCCTCTCCCCGCCAGCCCGCCGGCGGAGGAGGCGGACGAAGGCGCCGCCGCGCCCAGCAGCCGCCGCCGGAGCCCGGCAGCGCCCAGCGATGTCCGCCAAGGAGGGGAGCAAGGTGCTGCTGCTGCCGCCCCACGCCACCAGCGAGCGCGCCGTCAAGGGTGAGCGTCCGTGTGACCCGCGGCCTGGCGCCGCCCGGGCCCGGGCCCGGGCCCGGGCCCAGCGGGGATGCGGGGAACATGGCTGCCCGGCGGGGGGCGGGGGCCGCGACCCCCGGCGGGGCGGAGGCCGCCCGAGTGTCTGGGGGCGTCCGGGCTCGGAGGGGCGGCCCGCCCGCGCGTGGGGAGAGGTGTCCTCGCGCGTGGTCGCCGCGCGGGCCTCTGGCTTGTGCCGGGCTGCCCACAGGTGGGGACGGGAGCGGCGTGTCCGGGGGAGGGCTGCCCGCACAGGCGTGGAAATACCCGGGGTTGGCCTTGTTTGTAGGCGAGGAGGCCGAGCTGGGCGCGGGTGCTGCCCGGGAAGGCAGCGGGGCTGGCCCTGCCCGCGGTGAGCCCCGGGGCAGGCGCTCCGCTGGAGCTGCCCGTGGGGCTGAGGGTCTGCGTGCCGCGGGTGGAGGCAGCGCCCGAGGTCTGCGTGCCGCGGGTGGAGGCAGTGCCCGAGGCCTGCGGCCCTGGCGCATCCCGCCCAGATGCGCTGCTCAGGCGCTGCTGGCACGAGTGCGCGTGTGCTGGCTGGCCGGGGGCCACTGGCTTCCCCGCCTGGGATCTGGCTCCTTCACGCCTCGTTCTCTGTGGGGGTTTTCCTCTGTCTGCGCAGAGGAGATCCTTGTAATTGCAGAAGCTGACAGCGCCGGGGAAGAGGGAGTGGGAAGGCGCTGCCGCCCTTTCTATTGGCTGCTGGTCTCAGGTGATGGAGAAAATTCACCTTCATCTGTTTCTTGGTAGCACGGTCTCATGGGAAGACTTTAAAAGTCGAACGGTATACTTCTCAGAAGAAAAAGTAGGACGTTTTAAAGTACATCTATCTGTGTAAAATTAAGACGGTCTAGTGACCAAAATGCTGTAAAATGTCAAGATCCTTGCCCTGGAACACATCAAGTGTGTCATTTTAGCATTTGTGGGGAGAGTAATCCTTTGCGACTAAAGTATCCTAAAATATATTCATCGGATCTAAATTGTTAATTAAGAGGATAGCATAGGTAACACTTCAGAGAATTTCTAGGGTTTGTTTACTCAAATTATAGATAATTTTATTTTTATCTCGGAGGTTTGATGTTGAACTGTATTTGACTCTGGTAGCATGGACATTTGTGATAGCAGACCTGGGCTATTGGAATTCATGGTTGTGCACAAAGCAGTCTGTTTTTAAGATTGGCATTCCTAGGAACACAGGGTCTGACTGATTTCAGAGGGGTGGAGATCTGTTCATTTAACTTTTTATGTAACAGGGGGTCTTGAGAAATGAAAAGGATGCCTTTGTATTCAGCAGGCCTTAATTAAAGCCTTGGAATCCCATAGTGTGTTTTGGAAATCGGCATGTTTTCCAGTAAGCTGGAAAGCTTTACTCACAGTAAGTTACTCATTTTGGATTGCTTAACCTGTTGATTTCTTTGAACAAATTGTAAGAGTAAAAGTAGAAGATGTTAAAACTAGCCTATTAGAAACTTGTACTTATTAGTGCTTCTTTAATGTATAGCGTTTAGACTTGCTGAATTTTTGTACCTTTACTGCAATTTGTTGTAACAAGTTCTTCAAACAATGCAGGAGAACTAACGGTAAGTGATTAGATACTTTAGTGCACTGGAAAACCCGCTGATTTCCAATCACTTAATGATTTAGCTTGTTAAATGCGACCTATGCATCTGGTTGTTCAAAATCATAGACTTGCTTCATTCTAACAGGATTATAGCCTGGGGTTACAGTATTTCTTTGAACCTGGGTGTGTAGGATACAGAACTATAGTAAAGGTAATTAGGCTCTGATAGCTTCATCTGATATAATTACAACCAGTTAAATGTTCATATAGCAGCATTTTTCTATTCCTTCTGTTGACCTGTCCTGTCCATGCCTGTCATGCTGAATCACTGGCATCTGGAGAAAGCCTGGACATCTGTTCCAAGCTGTCGGTGTTCTTCATATGAAGGGCAGGGTGGTTTGAGTTCCACCTCCCTCATTAGGTGCAGTGCAGTTGGAAATACGTTTTTTTTCAGGCAGCGACCTCGGGGGTGCAAGATTGCAGGTTATGTCAGTGCTAAGTGGGAGTATCTATGCAACATAAATACAGTTGTTGAAACCATGTTAAAATGTGACAACTGTGTCACATCTCTGTTCGCAAACAGATGTGTTGCTGCTCACATACCAGGAATGTCCACAGTACTCTTACCTATTGTACGATGAATAGATTACAGATGTGGTGATACTCTCAAGGTGGACGCTCTGCTTTTGTCAAGACAACACTGCATACCAGGGGACCTAAAAGTGTTAATTTTCTATACTGCAAATATAAAAAAATTCTTAATTGTGGACCAGGCGTGCTGGTGAAACTGTTAAGGCAACAGTTCAAATGGCTGCATAATGTCTTATACTTTTAACTTTTGTAATGCTTATGAATAATTGTAGAAATTGCCTCTTTTTTTCCTGTGTATCAACTTACTTACTGATAATTATTAGTAAATTTATTTACACAAATAAGGTTTAGAGAATCTTTTTAAGGCAATAATTTTTCATGTTTATTTTGTTTCATGGGATCCACTATAGGAGAAAAAAAAAGTGTTAAAGTGTTCTGAAAATGTTACTTTTTTTGTATGCCAGCTCTGTTCCCAAGAAAAAACATCCTTGGGGCACCCAGGCTTTTTCTGTCTCTCGTTGCTGAGACATTTCATTTATAATGTCTCAGGTCCTTGAGAACAGCCACAGAGAAAAATGTAGTAATATTATCTGGTGTATCTGTATATTGGTCCATATTTCAGCTTTTGTCCTCTCCATACACCAGGTCTTTTGAGGAGGAAGTGTGAATTCAGGACTTAATGCTTGCTGGTATTTGTATTGTTTCATCTCTAGCTTTTATTTTAGCTTTATTTTCTTCCTCTGTATTGCTGGAAGAGGGGAAAAAATAACAGAGACTGTTAAATTTTAGAGGCCATGAGAAATTAAATCCTTTACCACTAATACTATATGTTGGCAGAAATGGACAAGAGATGCTCACCCAAGAAAGAATGGTTAAACTATTGTATCATTAGTAACTAATCTTTTCTGATAAGGTAGGATAATAATTAGGATGTGTCCCCCTTTATATTTTGACCTGTGTATTTAGCAATTAGTGGGAAGTGCTTATATCTAGAACAATATCTGAAAGGTTATCAGATGTAATGGTCATATTAGACATGTGTAATAAACATAATAATGATTTTAAATATGCAGTCTATACAGTCTAGCTGTGTTGGTCTGGCATACCTTCCCAAGTATGAATTGTGTCATCAAAGATTATTGGTTGCTTTTAGAGTGCATAAAAAGCTCAAAGTTTCTCTTTTCGTGGCTTAGTTAAAATGTCTAAGTAATTTCTACTAACAGAGTTTCCTATAAATTAATGGTTAGCTACAGAATTGAAATGCCTAAAGTCAGTTTTTGGCATTGGGTTCCCCAAAGATGTCTCTTCTTACTGCTTTTTTTTTTAAGAGGGATGAGAAAATGCACCTGTGGTCTTGTTTCTCTGTTTTCTAAGGCACCTTCTTCATCTTTGAAGAATGATACTTAGTGTTTTACTGTCTCGTGGAAGATAGCGTTTTCCTCTATTATGTTCTGTCAAAATCACGGGGGGGGTGGCGGAATCTTTTTTCTTTAAATTGTTACTGATATTTAACTGCTGTACCTGTTTCTTTAGGGTTTGGGTTTGCCTTTCTTTTGGGGTGATAATTGACTGACGTCAGTGAGCACACTTGACCATTCAGAGCATGTGACTTTCATACTTAAAATTTGTTAATGTATTGTATCTTTTCTCCTGAAACAACTGTTTCACTACCTTGTAGTAAACTGTTTTTCACTGATAGGGAGGAAGAAGAGCTTGTAAGCTCTGACAGCGTGATAAGAGTGGTCCTGGGCATGGCAGGGATGACCCTTCATTTGCTTTCCTTTGAGGGCAAAGCACCAGGGCTTCTCTGACCCACCTGTGAGTAGCTACACCGCAAAGTTGTACTTGGAAGTAGTCTATCGTCCCCGGCATTGGGCTTTGCCCGCTGTGGGTATTCCTAGGCTTTGGGAAGCAATCCACAGGACCTTGTCATGCTGAGCTAGTGGATATTTTTTGCTAAATTTAGAGATGGTGTCTGTTCTGGATATGGGAGGCTTCAGTATTCCTTTGTTTTGGATAAAAGTCATGATACAGTCTGATTGGCAAACAGTCATTTGGGATATTAAATGGTAACTCATTGAAACAATTCTTCAGAGAATCCCAAAAAGAAGTAACTCATAGCCTTGAGCAGGGTCCCAAATTAAGACACTAATAGCTACTTTTTAACTGATTTTCATGTAGGAGAAAAAGAAATCATGACAATATTTAAATTTAAAATTCAGTCTGGTTAAAAAAAAAACAAACGGGTAAAAGGATAAATGTTTACAGGCAACATGAAGGCTGTTTTAAAAATATTATAAGGCACTTAGAATGCCTTTATGCTGCTGGTCAGAAATTATTCTAAAATGATCCAGAAAAGCAGCAGAGTAAAGAGAGTACTAAAAGGTCATACTTTAAAAAAAAAAATTTAAAAAAAATCACAATTTTGTTTTGGGAGAGACAGTGGAATGGAACTGAATTCTGACAAGTTAGTCTTTGACTGGCCTTATACTTTTTTTTTTTTTTTTTGAGTGGATGGTTAGAGTGAATGAATCTTAAAATAACAACAAGAAAACCCACCCAAAAATGGAAGCCTGCCTTGACTTCAGTAGAGCCAATTGGCAGTTGAGGCTTGGGAAGGTAAGGCCAGAGCAGAAGAATCTGGCAACTACTTACATGTGTATTTATTGTGTAAGGAACTAAGGACTCTTTCACACATGAGTCAATTCTTATTGCTGAATGGGACCAAAGAATTGTTTCATTGAAATGTAAGTGGTTTCAGAACATATCATCAAAACAAATGTTCAAAAAAAAAAAAAATCCCAGGACCAGAAGATATTTGTCTAGTGACTCTAAAGGAATTCTTTGGGGGTTTTGGGTGCAAAATTGTGAATTTATTTTCCATAGCCTGTGGCATAACTTATTTTCTGAGTCTGAGAAATGGAGCACAGCGGCATTTTTTTAAAAACTCTGGATTGGACTGGAGAACTGTAGATCAGTAAGTTTAATTTAAGCAGACTCATAGCACTTGTAAGAAA
Source organism: Gavia stellata (assembly GCF_030936135.1). Classification (NCBI taxonomy): domain Eukaryota; kingdom Metazoa; phylum Chordata; class Aves; order Gaviiformes; family Gaviidae; genus Gavia; species Gavia stellata. The sequence continues at coordinate 18,089,729 of NC_082602.1, forward strand.
GAGTGGACTAACTATGTCCCTGCTGAAATACAGTATTAAAGAGGAGTTGGTACAGTTTTCATAGATGGAAATCAAGAAAATTTGTTAGAATGTTTTGGAGGAGCCAGCGAACTGGTTGATCCAGGCAAAACTATTCATCAGGTTTCTTCACTGGAGCCTTTAAATTAAGCAAAAGAGGAAATATCCTCTTTTGGATCAAAATTAGTTAGGAAAGAAAGGATGTTAATTGGTAATAAACTTCCATGGTTCAGGGAGGTTAACATCTGTCATCTGTGCTCTTTACCTGTATTCATAAGTTATTTAGAAAACAGTGAATGGTAAATAATAACACTGGTTCTGGATCAGAGAATGACAGAATGATAGGGGTTGGAAGGGACCTCTGGAGATCATCTAGTCAAACCCCCCCACCAGAGCAGGTTCACCTAGGGCAGGTTGCACAGGAATGTGTCCAGGCGAGTTTTGAATACCTCCAGAGAAGGAGACTCCACAACCTCTCTGGGCAGCTTGTTCCAGTGCTCTGCCACCCTCAAAGTAAAGAAGTTCCTCCTCATGTTTAGGTGGAACTTCTTATGATAGTAAACTTCCAGTGATGTTTCAGAAAGCTCTCGTTAGATTGAGTGCCTGGGCAAAGAACTTGCAGGAGATGCTATTCTGATAAAGGCAGAGTAGACTCTGCAAGGGAAAGAACAGTTCTTGCTTAAACGTAGAGGGCAGTGAACTCGGGAAAGAAACATTAGGGTCTGTATGGGTAAAATTCGGAAAACGTTAGTGCAGTGGCAGTCAAACAGGCTGATAGCAATTGAGGGATATTAGAAAATAAGTTTAGAAAAAAGAGAATGCACCATCATGCCCCTATATGCATCTTGTGTTGTATGTGCATCTTGAACAGCAGCATGTAATTTTGGTCCTCCTTCCTGATTTTCTTCTTTATCTAAAGGTATGTTCAGCGGCACAGAGTGGCTTTCATGCAAGGTGGAGCAACAAAGATGAGAAATTTGTGACTTGGAAAAGGGGTAGCTGAGTAGGGGGTAGAGTTAGATACTGCTTACATCATGAATTGTATTTAATGGAAAAGTTAAATAGGAAACAACTGTTATTTTTGTCTCCCTGTGAAAAGGAGAAATGCAGTACTAAACAAAATTTTTCCAGAAATTAATATAAAGGAAAGGTGAAATACTTTTTCATATAATGTGTAATTAAAATTGTGGAATTCATAGCAGTAAGGTGCAGTGGAGGCAAAAACTATAAAAGCATCTATTCAGGGTCTGGACAAAGTAGTGAAAAATAGTTCTATCAGTGATCATAAACATGATGGTCTGGATGAAACTCTAGAGGAAATCCTTAAACCACCCTGTTTGGAAAACAGAGAGTATGGGGAGGGAAAGACCTATGAATCCATCATTGCCAGAAGCACATTTAAGCACTAAATAATATTTTGGCATAACACACTATGACCATTTTAATGGGAGGAGCATCTTTAAATACTTTTCAAACAAATAATGGTATTTTTCCTGAGAGAAACTTCCAAAAGCATCAACCAAGTTAATTGAAAAATTACACAGACAGTATAAAAGATGGATGCACCGTGACATACTAGGTATATCAATAGTTTCATTTGAGATTTAAAATTCTATGAAACTTTTAAGACTGTAAGTACATGGTAAGTAAGGATAAAATAAATAGTGCCTGCAGTGCTTTTGTATGGTTTCAAGGTTTATGGGGTCTTTTTTTCTTGCTTCTAGAACGCTTGTTAATATGGCAGGCGGCATGCATTCAAAGAAACTTGACTAAAGGGAAAAAGTTTTTGTGGCATTTAGGAAAAATACCATAATTCGAAAGAAACGGACTTTGCTGAATCTGTGCTTTCTTCTTTGGGATGAATAGAGTAACTCGTATCTTTTGACAACTATTAATTCTAGCTTTCTGATTCAAGTAGACGCTGCTGTGTGTGCTTAACTAATATTTTCAAGGTTGCTGGTCCATAGACCATCTGTGATGTCTTTATGCTATTTCTTTTCAAATCTATTCTGCCAAATGCAGATGGATAATTGGATATGTTCTGTCCTCAAGCAGTCATGGGTGCTACATCTCTTTCTTCTGTATAGATGTTGGCAGAGGAATGAAAACTCCAGGGACAGACTGAAAGATGTGCTAGGTGTTAGGCTTTGTGATTCTTCTGAGTGACAATACATAGACAGCAATGCATTTATAAAACCAAAAGCCCACAAAACCTGACCAAACGACAGAAAAACTGAAGACAGCTATGCTGTCTTGGTAACAAACCTGCTGACAAAATGAAGGATACCGGCCTATCTTTTCACAGAACACCATGGTTGATTGATATATTAGTGTAGACAAATGTTATGTACTGTTTCATGTATACCTACCACCAAAGCAACAAATTCTTTGCAAAGACAGTGTCTGTGTTTAGTAACCTTAGTAATGTGAGCTGAGACTTCATCTGTGAAATCAAAACCACTCTTAAAACAGAAAATGAAATCTGGGATGTTGAGCATGCTTTTACAGCCAAAGCTGAGTTCATGGAATATGTCATGGGCTCCTGATTATGGAGGAAAAATGGCTAATTTTCTTTCACTGTCAGAGAAAAAGAATTATGTAAGTTTTAAGGTCTTAAGAGCAGAAAATACTTTGCTTGTGGAAGTACAGTACCTTGAAAGGTTGATCCCTGATACTTTTTCCTACTGTTAGTCTAGAGACTTTGATCTCATCTTGTTTCATGAGACTGTTCCAACAGGGTGCCTCTGATAGAAGCCAGATTTAACCAAGGTTATTAAAATGGGCATATATATCAGCATGGTTTAAATTTACAGTATCTACATGTAAGATTTTATTAGCAGCTACTGTTGTACTCAGTTACTAGGCAATGTGAGATCTGCTTTGGGTCTGGAAGTAGTGTGTTTGTGTTAGTTGCCATACTGCACCTCTCAGCAGGGATTATTATATTGGGTAAAGTGCCATGCCAATGTAGTTTTTCTACTTTTGAACCTCTTTACAATGTACTGTGAATTTATCCATTCAGATTGGTGCTAACTTTTGGATCTCTGTAGCATGCTTTATTGTAAGGTATAAATGTACCCAGAGGCTTGTAGAAAGTCAGCGTAGAACCTAAGTTTAGACCTTTTGCTTTTGATGTCTCTAAGTAGTACTGCTGCATAAAAGAAAGGTGATTTTTTTTCCTCTTTGTAAATGTATATACAAATAGTAATAAAAACCATCAAAACCTTGTTGTTAACAAATCCCAAAAGCTACTCACTGGGTTTTTTTCCCTAGCATTACTGTTTAAAATTTTAAATCAATATAGTTCCATTTATATCATCCATACATATTTTAAAAGTGAAATTGATTAATTTTGACTAGTAAGCAAAGGTTTGGTTTAGAAAATCTTGTATGTTGTTGTAAATCATTATGTGTTGTCTTTGTTACGAACATCTATACTTTTACTAATAGGATATAGTCTGTTATTTTGTACTGCAGTGTGGATTGCTTTAGAGATTCATCTCTAAATGCTTTTCTATTGCTTAGCTTTGCTGGGAATGCAAGAAGGGAATCCTTTAATGACCAACACCATGTTATTTCCTTAGGGCTATTCCTCTTAATTACCATTCTGTTACAGTCCCGAAGCACAGGTTACGCACAAAGACTTTGAAACATGGGTTATATTTCTGTCTTGGAACACATCATGCCGCAATTCTTTTTCCTTAGGCTATAACATTTTATTACTACTTCATCAAAGGTTTAGTTAAAGCCATTAGTTTGCAGAAATTGTCTACATGCTTCAAAAATTATCATCCTTAACCTATTAAAATGTTATTTGTAGTATTTTTCAAAGGTAAAATTTAAAGTATAAAATGGAAAGAAACAGTTTTTATAGTAAGCGTTACTGTTTTATTCAGCTGGGTGATGCAGATAAAATTTTTAGCCATGTTTTATTCTGCCTTCTCTGAAGATTATTCTTAAAAAAAAAATCCTTCTTGAGCAATAGGAAAATACATGTATTGTGTGAAAATGTTTTTGTTAAACTTTGAGGAATATTTTTAAGACTTCATTTTTTCATGAGGCAAGTATAACTGTACAGATGCTTAACTACTTCTGATACTAACACTAGTGATTTTTGGACAGTATGGATAACCCCTGGATATACAGAGTTTTTAATTTGAATTTTTGTAAGTATATTATTTCAAATAATTTGAGACAGTTCTTTCCAGACATTGGACAGAAACATCTGTTTTTATAGCCTCCCAGGAAATGTAACTTGCTAGATGAACTCAAAGCTGTAGTTTGTTAAAATAGACAGCATTAATTTTTGTGCAAATCTGATATGAAATATATTACGTAGACATAAGAACTTTATTAAGAAGAGAGTATTTTGTCTGCCATGTGCTTAGAACCCCTGAAATATTTCTGAATTGTCATAAAGGAAGAGGTAACACCATCTTTCTGAATTCTGCAGCCATTGGTAGTCGTAATAAGTCAGTAATGATTTGCACATAAGAGATTGAAGAGCAGCTCGTCACCTCAACAGACCATTCTCTACCACACCCTGTATCTACCCAAAAAACCTCCAAAAAGAAAAAAGGGTCATCTTTCACTTAAGTAGATTGTTACCTAGGAGTAATACTAGAACTAATGAAGTACTGTTCCTATAAAACTGTGTCTTGGAGGTGATTGACTTTGGTTCTGGGAAGGTATGATCTCTAATACCTTTGCAACAATTAAAGCAGGAGAAGTCTACTTTGTGAATTGTCTGGTCTCTTATAAAACGATGAGCTGAACTTTGCATTGTTGAAGGTGGTCATGGGCTCACTAATAATGTGTTAAAAAAAGTGGGGGAAGAAATGGCCTAAAACTAATTTATGTACAGATGAATATAAACTTCCAAATAATGCAAAAATAACATTAAGAGAATATGAAGGTTGGAAAGTCAAGTTTAAAAAAACAGTGAATGCTAGAATTGATGCTTGTATATTCATAATAAAGTGCTTCTAAAAATTGGTTAAATTTATCTTTTTTGGAACAATGGATTTCTCTTTTCAGAGACAGATTTATGTTTTTAAACAATTGTTGTGCATGGAACAGAAGTGGTTGTCTCTTGATTTCTTAAATACATTGTTTATTAACGTTTGGACTACATGGAATTTTAACACTTCCAAATTAAACTTGAATCATTACTAGAGGAGACTGGAAGGAAAGGCATACCATTTCTTTTCTGTTAATAAAAAACTTTATGTCTAAAAATAAAGTTCCAAATTTGTTCTATAATATGTAATGTCAAGGCACGTTTTTCAGCTTCTTCCTACTTAGAAACTTTTATAAGAGGAAGAATAGACAATTCTCCAGTTTATTTTCTATTATAATTTAATTTCCATGAATACATGTATGTGATTTATGCATGTTGTTTTACTGATATATTTTTTTATTGCATAAATCAGAAGGGTAGCAATGTGTTGCTAGTAATCTAGAAGTCAATTTAAATGAAGTCAGTGAATGTTTTAGTATTTAAGCATTGATTTTTGGAAAGTAAAGTTTAACTTTGGAGAGTAAGAAAATAAAGTGTGAATAATTATCTGCAGGTATATTCATAGTACTAGTTGTACTTATCTTTGAATAAATGTTTCTCCAATTTTTCTTTAAATGGAGAAAAATTGAATGTTTTTGTACCTTTTCTATTTAATTCTTTCAATAGTGGTATGCTATTTTGGGGGTGGGTTTGTTTTTGTTTTGTTTTGTTTTCAGATTAGTTTTATTTCCTGTAATCCTGCATGAGTGCGATGATATTCTGATGCACTGCTTAGTGGCAATTTTGATGTATCCTCTTCCATGTCCCACATCCGTATTTCATTTGTGCAGTAACTGAACTGCCATTGTTTGAATTCATGTAAGCTGCTGTAGCGGAAATCATTCTAACTTTTTGATTTTCATTATTGTTCCTTGAATCCGTTTTAAATTATTCTTTCTTTTTTATAAGGTGGGCAAACCAGAGTTGCATACTAGATATATCAGTGTCATAATTGCATCTTCTTTTGTTTTCTATTTGCTAGTAATTCTTAACATTCAGTTTTCTGGGTTTCTTTGACTTGTCAGCATTGAGTATTTTCCTAGAACTATAGGAAAGACCTTGCTTCTGAATAGTAATAGTAATTTTATAATCCGTGAATTTTATCTGTAAAGTTAGGATTTATTTCCTTCATTAATTTGCATTTATTAATATTTAATGTGTCATATTTTGCTGAGACACTCATTAGCATGGACAACTTCTGTAGCTCTTCATAGCCTGCCCTGTTCTTCATTGTCTGGAATACTTGCTGTCACCTGAAGGCTGCATCACCCCATGAGTTACCTTCTTTTCAGTGTAATTTATAAATTTATTAAATAGCACAGATTCTAGTGGGGCTCCTCCAGTGACCTTCTTCCTTTCCATGTGCTGGCTGTTACCTCCTTTTATTTGTAGTCCTTTAAACAGTGTTGTATCCTTTTCTTGCTAGCTTTGGATTTGTTTTGGTGGTGTTTTTGTTTGGTTGTGGTTTTTTGGTTGTTGGGGTTTTTTGTTTGGTTTTTTGGTTTGTTTGTTTGGTTTTGGTTTTTTGGGTTTTTTTAAGCTTTGATTGTGGGCTTATTTTGAAATGCCTTTTGCAAGTCTGAGTGGATATTAAATCAATTTCCTGCATCCCCAATACTTGCTGAGTCCTTCAGAGAATGACAGTATATTGGAGAGAGATGATGTCCCTTTGCTAAGGCAGTTTTGACTCTTCCAAATGTTGTACATATTATTATGCCTTCTAACTCTGCATTATAGTTTTTACAAACTTGCACGTTACAGATGTTAATTTTTTTAGATATGTATGCAGATAGCACTATTCCATCCAGCTTTTAATGATGTCATCAAGTTGGTTGATTGAAAGACAAATTTGCTACTTTGGATAGCAGCTATTCCATGATAGATCCAATCCTAGATGGAAAATATTTTTTAAATAGCATTGTTGCGACTACTGTTTCTTCTTTTTAAATTTTAGCTGTCCCTTTTCCACCAACACATCGTTTGACGTCTGAAGAAGTGTTTGACACAGATGGAAGACCAAGGGTTGACATTTTGAAGAACCACTTGATAAAAGAAGGTCGAGTGGATGAAGAAATTGCACTTAGAATCATCAATGAGGGTGCTGCAATATTACGGAGGGAAAAAACTATGATAGAAGTTGAAGCTCCAATTACAGGTAATATTTCTAGATAATTTCACTCATCATTAAATTTGAAAAAAGCCAGATTTTTTCAGTAGTAGAGTTTGTCTTAAAAATTGCTAAAATAAAATTTCTGTATAATCTTATTGAATTATCCCTCACAACTGCATTTGCTTAACAGTACTCAAATGGTCTGAAAAAATAGGCTGCACGTTATTTTGCAAAATGAAGGCATTAAAGCTATTTGAAAAAAATAGTATGAGTGGTATTAAAATGATGAAATAGAAAGTAGTTAAATGCTGATGAATTACGGATTTTTAATTCGTGCAATGTTGTAAGTGGGAATAAAGACATCTACCTGGAATAGAAAAATGAACTTGGAATTATCCTGAATTCTAAATATGTGAAAAGAAGCTAATAGCTGTGGTGTGAAGCAAATATTGTGAACTGGACTTCTGAGTGAAAAGTACACCTTTATAGTCCCTCTGTAGGTGAGACCGACAATTGCATGTAAAACCGTGTTCTTGTGAGGGTAGTAGTACTGGTAAGTGTTGAAAGATTGTTTTAGCATCTTTAACAGGCTAGGACCAGATCCACTGTGATACAAAAATGAATCTTAGGGTTTTTTGGAGTATTTTAATGGTTTGACTAGTTCTGTTTCTGTTTGACCTGGTGAAAGGTGGAATTGGTGTCCTCTAGTACTTTTATTTATAGACAATCTGACTCATAGAAAATAGTTTACATTGTGTATCTGTTATTTATGATAATGAAAGCAGATTTGATTTTTGTGTTCAAATCAGATTTTCTTTCATTTGAATATGTTTTCTTCTAAATGAACCTATATAAAATTAGTGCCTGAAAAGCTTCTTTTAGGGTATCAGCTTGCTTTACATTGTTAGTATCGGGTGAATGAAAACATTTAAACAGTACAGCATTATTACTGACATTTTTAAAAAAACCAAATGATTGAAATGGTGGAAACCACTAAGTGACTGTCTGAACGCAGTCTTCTGAAGCTCCAGATAAAGCTCAAAACTACAATGTTGTCCATATGTTTAGAATGTTTATATTTCCATTTATTCAGATAGTTACCCACAGCTACTGGTATATTGGCAGCTGAAAAAGAAGAAAAGTTCTTGCAGTGTTTGAGTAGAAATCTTAAGAAAAGTGACATAAAAGAGGACACATTCTGTTTAGTCTAATATTTTGTAGGTCATGGTGACAAATGGTCTGCTGCAAGGGATTAACAACCTTTAAAGTGTGGTGTGCCATATCCAATATTTCTTTCCAAAATTAGAACAACATTTTTTTCCCAAAAAAATTAACTAATAAACTCTGAGATGTTGGAAGATACTATTCGTGAGTTGATCAGTGACATTTTGCATCAACGGAAGGCGTAGTCTCTCAAATTCCTGTTAATTGTTATCAGCAATACCTCATGGAGAAGCGAGAAGGCAGCTCCTGACTTCCATTGAGCTGGGAACTCCTGTGGGAATGAGGAGTTAGGAGCAGTTGTCTCTTCCATACTTTTTTTTTTTTTTTTAATTGTGAGATGACCTCGCTTTGCTGTATGCTCTTCAAAGTCGTCCGATCTGCTATCTTTGGCGCTTCTGCCTTAGGTTGCTGACCACTGGTCTTGTCCTGTCTCATATTCTAAAAACACAAGAAAAATCAGCTGTTGAAATAGTGAACATGGTTATTTGAAGGAGAAAAGTAACTGAGCAAAAAGAAGATATGGTGATATTAAAAGGTATGTTAGACTGACTCAGAAACAAAAGCATACTCCTGCTTTTTTCAGTCCCACATGGACACAGCAAATTGTTGCAAAGCAACAGACGTTTTCAAATATGTATACCAAGGAGAATTTGCAAAGATACCTGAGGGGTTGGGGAGGACAGTAAAAAGCTGCTGACAACTTTGAAGAACTCAATGCTCAGTGCATTAACTGTTTGAAAAATACTCCACAGTCTGCTAGACTCAAGTAGGGCTATCATCATCATTGTCACAGGTAGTGAGGACAGCATCTTAATGAAAAGCAAAGGGGGAAGGTTCAAAAATTTCTGTTATTCCTGCTTTATACCTGCCTTTCCTCTTAATTAGAAGTACTTTGTGGCTGTTTACTTAACTATAACTTAGTAACTTTTCTGTTAGATTTTTTTTAAATTAATTTGAACAAAATTTTTGCTTGCAGTGTGTGGTGATATTCATGGCCAGTTCTTTGATCTAATGAAGCTGTTTGAAGTGGGAGGATCACCTGCTAACACAAGATACCTCTTCCTCGGTGACTATGTAGACAGAGGTTATTTTAGTATAGAGGTAACTGAATATATTAATCTGTTTTGTCCTAAATTTTTCTATAAGCACACTTTCACGGAGGTTTTCGAATGAAATTTTAGGTCTGCTTTAACATGTGAATGTGTTCTTCCTTGCTGTGCTTTCTCCATGACAAAGGCCTGTTCACAGGAGGATATTGACCAGCCATTTGGACTGTCCTGTTGAAATCACCAGACTTACTCATTTTTCCTCCTCTTTCTTTACTTAGTTTTTAAAAAGTTTAATTCTATAGCATTATTATACATAATCCTGCTTCTCTGGTAATGTGCAGGAAGATGTGTTTGTATGTTTTTGGAGAACAGGTGAGTCATGACTGCAAGGTTTTTTAATTTATTATAGTTGTTAATCTGTGTAAAGTAGATTCATTTTACTTATGTAATCAAATGTTTTTTAATAATTATTAATATTTTTCTTTACTAAAATTCTGAGGGCGATTACAGATATTCCCTAAGGATGACCTGTGTTTCTGCCATTAATTTTTCAGGTATTTTGAATTCAAATAATTTTCTAATTTTCAGCATGTTTATTAAGTATGCTACATTCCAGAAATATTCACTTATTCATATCAGTTAGTTTCAGAGCTATGGTTTTTAAGTTAACTATTCTTTTGGAGCCAGCTTGGGAAGTGCCTCAGCTTGGGATCTCTTCACAGATACCAAATCTAATAGAGTGGCATACCATTTGCAAGTCGTGGTGTATGATACTTCATTTCTGTATTACAATTATGCTGTTCTAATAACATGTATGGGTATATACTCTGAAGGGCATGCACAATGCCTTTTTGGGGTTGTTAGGGATAGTAGACAAACAGGAGATGCAGCATGAGTGATTGCCTCAAAATAATTTATAAGGAAAAATTTCAACAGACATTCCCTATTTATTAATTCGATCTTCTTGGCCTGTTCTTGATGATAACAAATAATGTAATTGTACGTGAAAAGGACATTTACATACTAACAATATATGTTAATATATCAAAACATGGTATGAAAGCTTTTTAACTAGTACAAAAAAGTTTTGAACAATGGATGTTCTTCAATATATTGATAAGAACAGGCTCAATTTTTTTCCTCGTGTGATTTTAATTTAATTTTTAATACAGTATTTGGCATGCTAAATATACTTGCGGAATATGCAAAGGTATGCTAAATATACTCTTGAAAACCACTGCAGGGTTCTTAAAAGGCTTGTCTGTCTTCATTGAGATAATCTGCTCTCTTCTGCTCTGAGTGGCTGTTGGAATATCAGTGAAGTCACATGGCAGATTATCTGAATGAAGTTGAATTGCTGCAAGTGCATGAAGGTGGGTCTATGCTTTGTGGTCCTGTTGAGAAAGAAAAAGGTAGTACATGAAAATCAGCCATTTATTCTCTACTTTAACCTTAAAAAAATTTTCGTACTTAAATTTTTGCCTTAATTAGCAGTTAGGAAGTTTAAGTTGACCTCCAGGAATTTCCATATATGGTTACTTTAAAATCTTTCTTAGTGATTGGAAATGTAATATACTTTTGGTAAAATATTTGACTTTTCACAGAAAAGAGAAGGTGAAATTTTCTAAAAATATACAAACAGTTAAATTTGGTTTTTCACTAATAAATTCTGACTCAGTCTGTCCTGAAACTTCTTTAATTGCATTGATATTTTAGTATTAACCTATTTCCAATTAAAAAATGTTATCACTTCTAATAGGAAAGATAATTATATGCTACCGTGATTGTACATAACAAACTGCTGGGATCAAGATGGAGTACCTCACAGAAGCGTGTGCAGATTCTTTCTTTCTGTACTAGAAGTAACAGGACATAGAGAACTCTGACATTAGTCGGTCTGTATTTAATAATAAAAAATAAGTATGCCAGTACAGGAAAGGTAAAAAAAAATAAATGCTTTTTGTACTTAATAGGTAACATGTTTGAGAACGCGTAAATCTCAGCAATTTAATCAAATGTAGTATCCATTCACGGAAAGGAAGGCACTATTTTGCCACTTTTCTATTCAATGTGTTCAAGGTTGACAGCTTTTTAAAATTTTTCATACAAACTGACTTAGCTAAAACAGTTCGTAACTGTAGAATATGCCAAATTAACTCATGTATTCATTTGATGATAAGCAGTTGCTTTGTAAGAAACTGATTATGCTCTCTGCTGGGAAACAGTTTTAAAGAGTCTGGGGACTTTGCAATATATCAGGATATTTTAGAGTTATAGAAACACTGGAAAGCAAGTGGTATCATTAGAAAAATTACTATTTTGCATATTTTTACTAAGAAGATAAGAAAAATTCAGTAATTAGTTTAGTTAAACTTCACAATAGAAGTCTTTGTATTTCTTCATGTTTGCTGTGGTTTTTTAAACTGTTCCTTTGTTTTATTTCTTCCTTTATGTACTTACTATTCTATGCAAAATAACTTTGAAGAATGATAGCTTCAGGGTATTCATATTGATTAAGGACAATAATAATAACAACTTGCAGGTGACTTCAATGTACTCCAAAACTTCTGGGGTCTTGAGATTTCTGTGCTCAGTTAAAAATACAAGAATCAGATTTGAAATTTAAGAAATACATTTTCAGCATTCAAAACTGCTGGATGGTAACAGACTCCAAACTGAAAAAATTGTGCATGTTCTGTAGCTCTGTCCTCAACTCTGCTCGCTGCTGATGTTGCAATAATGATATACAGAAACTTACTATAATTCTGTGAATTTGCTGCTTGAATACTGAATAAACAACCAGCTTTCCCAGTATTAGGGTAAAAAAAAGGTTTAATCTGTCCATTCTTAGTTTTAAAACAGTCTCCAAATTCTATAGCTGACTTTAATGTAAATAGTTCTGTGGGGTTTTTTCCTTCAATCTCTATTAATAAATGTCTGCTTTCCTTCTTATGCCAGTGTTTAGAATCATATTCTAAAATCAGATTTTATGCACAAACACATACATTATTTGTCTAGGTGAAAGTGTTCTGTAATATAATTCTGCTGAGTTTATTTTATTATTGAGTGTCCAGTAAATATAAATGTTTTTTCAGCATTCTGTGTGGCTGTTCTTAAGAAAAGTAATAAGCAATTTGCATAACTCATGTCCAGAAATGGACTCAGGGAAGTACTGCTGTATTTTAAAATGGCACATTAAGCTGTACTTTTGAAGCTGTTAACATTCTTACTCAATGTTTCTCAGTAACAATTTTTAAAGTTCTTATAAACTAGTGTATTTTACTGGATATCTTTGTTTTTCAACAGTGTGTGCTGTACTTATGGGTCCTGAAAATTCTCTACCCAAGCACGTTATTTCTTTTGAGAGGCAACCATGAATGCAGACACCTAACAGAGTATTTTACCTTTAAACAAGAATGTAAGTACTGTCTAAGAATGTAAAATTAGCTTACTTCCAATCTGCTGATCTACGGTCTGTCATTTTGTTCACGACATGTTTCTCTGTTAGTTTAATTAAGATCTTGCAAACATCTTACAGGTCTTTTCCAACCTTAGTGATACTGTGATTTGGAGGCCCCATTGACTTCTGTAGAATTGCTTGCAGTTAAGTGTGGCATTGGAGTGCAAGTTATGTAGAAGACTGCTGTCTGTAAAGATACATTATGGAGTTAATTTTGATGTATCAATCCTTATTTTAAAATCCTGGAGAGAGGAAGGTCCTTTGCTGTCTTGGCTATAAACAGGAGTGCAAAGTAACTTGCTGAGCAGCATTGTAAAGCTAGCAAGAAAACCCTACTGCCAAGTAGTTTTTCCATTTGGGGAATTGATTTCAACTATACTAGTTAGATAACTCTTTCGGTGATGTAAGCTGCTCCTCCATTTGGAGGCTTGTGTAAGTATTGATCCAGTGATAAATGGATCATTTGCCTGGTAAAACCCTCTTTGATGTAGGTAAAAGTGATGTAATATATAAGCAGTTCTTAGCTTTTCACTGTAAATGAGAAATCACAAACTTCTCAGTAGTATTTTACACTGAAGTATGGTCTATAATTGTTTAACACAAATGCTGTGATTTTTTTAAAAAACAAAAATAGTTTCTCCACACTTGAGATATCAGAAGAAGAAACAAAGTTTATAGTTATGGAAGAGAATATGTCTTAGAAATGTGCTTGCTGTTGTGGTGTTGGATTTTTTTAAGCATTCACTTTGAGATTTACTCTTATAATTATGATCCACTAGATTACTTCTTCCATCTAATGTGGATTTCTTAATCTTTTATATTTTCTTTCCTGCAGGTAAAATAAAGTACTCAGAAAGAGTCTACGATGCTTGTATGGAAGCTTTTGATTGTCTCCCTCTTGCTGCTCTTTTAAATCAACAGTTTCTTTGTGTTCATGGTGGACTTTCACCAGAAATTAATACACTAGACGACATTAGGAGAGTGAGTATTTTGTGTATTTGAAAAATAAGTGGAAATACAGATATTGATATGATGCTATACAACGTCACTTTTGTGAAATTGTCAGTATATTGTTTTCTGTTCGCGTCTCTTTTGGGAAGTGTAAATCAGGAACTGAAATGTAGGCTAAGCAGTATCAGAATTAAAAACCCTTGGATTATGTAGTGCATTTTCCATTAGTAGATCTCATTGGCACAGCTGGGACTGTTACAAAACAAAGCCTCAAAAACTCTGCAGTTTCCTGAGACAGGTAGTACATGTAAAGAGCTTCATACCCAATTTAAATAGTGCTTTATATTTCTTTCTAGATAAGAGCTAGCGTTCTCATGGCTTTCAGGACAAAACTCGTAGAAGTTAATTGTAGTCTTAAAATTGTTTGGTATATCAAACATCATATTTCAGTTATTCTTATATTTCTTTGAAAACTTTTTTTTTTTTACTCTCTTGTTTGTGTGGGTTTTGGTTTTGAAAGAGCGTGGAATTGCAGTATTTAATAGAACTTCAGATTGCTATTTAAAATGGCAAATTTGGTAGGCTTTTGAGTTTCAGCTGTGGAGTGCTTCTCACTGTGGTAAATGTGCTGAGTATATCGGTAAGAAGAATGAAAACAAGTTTTAAAAATTACACAATGGAAACACTAAATAGTGGTGTGCAATTTAAAGGGAAGAAGCTTGTAATGACATGTGAGGTATTTGTTTCTAATAACTTGGTTTCAGCTTGCATGGACTGCTGATGTCAGGTGAAGATTGTATCAGATGTGAATTTTCAAACTCAGTTGCTTTCCTTTTTGCATACTCCTTTTTGACTTATTTTAGTTAACTTAGCTGACATCTTGACTGCTACGTTTGGAAATCAAAAAACTATTCCTGTTACGATTAGTAACAGCTAAAGTGGTGTTGATTTCAGCTTAAAATATAACTAGGTGGTTCTAAGAAAGCTTTGTGATTATAGGTAAGGATGGAGGAAAAAAGTTGTTTATCCACACATGGAAGAAGGTATGGGGGGGGCCTATTTCAAAAAAGATCTAAATATTAGAGAGAAGGAAAAAGCATGTTCCTAATTTGGTTTTATAGTGTATGAATATTGATGGCCCATTTTATCTTTTATCTTCATTTATTGTATTTCTCATTTTCTTAGCGTTTTCTCCTTTACTTGTGCTCCATTTTTCTTTTTTACCTCTCCCTCTCCTCAGATTTATAGGCTGCTGTCCAGTTGAATCTCATTTCTGAATTCACCAGATTTTTTTTGTACTGACTGGACCATTTCAGAGGCTGGAATGTCAGCTTATTTCACTTACAGATATTACACTGCCAAGCAGGATGATGTGAGAGGAGAAGAAAATGGTAGAAACAGAGAGGAAGTATATGTACAAGCTCAGTGGTGTAAGTGGGAAAGCATACCGAGGCACATTGCATTTTCGGAGCAAATACTAACGTGTGCAGAATTCTATATGCATTGTGCAGGGAAAGAGAAGTAAGAAAGCGAAGTGAGTGAATGGTGCCATTCTGACAAGGCCTTAACGCTTCTCACGTTACAGATGAAAAGAAACATGGTCAAAGCTTTTTGGAAAGTAATGTAGAGGAAACATAGTCTGGAAGAACACTTTGGAAAGCCACTGTCATAATAGGATAGTGATTAATTTTTCTTTTAGTCCCAGTCTTGCAGCTAATCAGGTTTCAAAGTGTCAAGTAAATTTAATTAAAAGGTAATTCTGTCATCTTGGCCTGTACTTTCAGATGTGCTTCTATAACATGCAAGTCTACGTTAAGATGAAATACAAGCTTGTATGTTTATATATAGAAAATCCGCCTTGTATATTGCTTCTGATGAAAACCATGTTTATAAATGTAAGGCAGTGTTATTAGAACTGTTCCTTGGACCTTCTTTGTTTTTTGAAGAATCATCTGGTAACTTGGAAAAGGCACTATTCATGGGTTGGCAGCAGCTTCAATAGCTGCATTAGAGCTTGGCATGCACTGCTATTGTAAATGTATTTAAATTATATGTGTGATGTGAAATGCTCTTTTTATATCTAGGAAAATACTGTATACTTGTGGTACAAGCGTGGTGTGTGAAATGACTTCTTTAAGCAGTCAAGACAATTGTATAATATTACAAGCAAATTAGCAAAAGGTTTATTAGCAAAAGGTTTGTTAGGTTTATTAGCAAAATTTCTTACTGAGGAGAGGTCTTCTCTGCAAACATGTGTAGGCATAATCATCTGGCATAAGAAGGGAAATCACAGCTCTATAAATAGTATAGGAATCACCTAAGAAAAAGGGAAAAATTCTGTGCAGATGCAATTTCTTCTGTATAAAGTCTTTTGTCAGTATTACTGATTCAGGAAGGTGATGAAACTACACAAATTAAATTATTGTTTTTGCTGGCATAAACTTACTTCCAGTAGAGGACAGCTGTCATAGTAGCTATGACAGTAAAGCCTAACCAGAAAGATTCCTGCAAGTGCTTCTTATTTCTGGGAAAATGAAAGTTTGTGAAACTTGCAGTAATCTGATTTTTATTCTCTGAACTTCATTTACACAGATGTTGTGATTGTGTTGGTAAAGAATGTCTCTTTCAGACACATGTCCACCAACTTAGAGATGCTGTTTAGTTGATTTCATTTACAGTGCTAAGATTTCTGCTGAAACAGAATTCCAGGAATTGTGATTTTAAGCCTAGTGATTTATAAGGAGGGAAGTGTCCAGATAAGGTTATGGGGACTCTTAATTTAAAGAAGAGAGAACTTTCTTCCTCATTTTCAACAGATGGTCATTCTTTTGTTTATTTCTTGGTGATACTAAGGCTTGATCAGCAATGTGCCTTGAAATATATGGGGGCGCTACTGGGAATCTGTCTTTATAATACCTTCCTTCCTTTGTGCTCTGCTGAAATTTCCTTTTCTTTAGTAATATATAAGATGACTGCCACTCTTCACTGGCCTTCACATTGTTTTTAGGGCTTTACTTATGTGATAGTTCTCAGGAAAATTAGGGCAGATTAATTAAAACTGGTGTCTGTGTCTTCAAGTATGTGAAACTTCTGTGAAGGTCTTTTGCCTCAAAAGTAAAGTAGTTTTAATTTGCTGTACCTTAATCTACCTGCAAGATTTTGCTACTCCTGAATTTGAACATCCATGTGGAGGTATGATGCACTTCAGTTTAGTAGCCCTGACTGCATAATACCTAGAAATTAATTTAGATTTAAATATCTTATGGTATGTATTAAAAAATATACTATGTATTTCTGTTTTAACACTAAGAAGTGATTCTTATTCTTGAATAAAATTGTTTTTCTCAGTTACCTTAATCATATTTAGAAATACATGAAGCTAATTTGTATTGAGATTCTGGTTTGCCATAGTCGCAACGTATTCAGAAATAGTTAATCAGTAACAAGTGTTTTGAATTGACTCACGTCCTTTGTTAACTTTCTTGCTGTCTTGCTGTAGAGAAACCCTTAAGTTGTTTATTCTGATTTGATATATGCAATCTGGGTTGAGTAGCTTGCAGTGACATTTACTTAAATTTTGAGATGTCTTGAGAACCATGCCAGTTGGTAGACTGTCTAGTGAAGGAGACACTGATTTGGTGTGTATGTAAGTATATTTATTTTTTACAAACTGACCTCCTTACTTCAAGAAATGGTTATATTGTTGTTCCAATGCTATGAGAAAGTAGTTTGGGAGAGAGGTACATTGCTTGCAGCAACCAAAACGTTTTATTTATAATGTCTCTATTCATTTGGCCAAAGTCATAAGGAAAATCCTTGAAGAATAACTCCAGAAAATTTCTTAGAAATGCTTTCTAGACTTTCAGCCTTCTGTATTGCAGGAAACATCAATCGGCAAACAGTTGAATCTTCCTTGTGAGAATGCTTCTGTTAGCTTCTGGACCCAAATTTATTGCTGGAGGTTTAGAAACTTGATGGTTTAATCTACAGAAATTCAGGTACTTGCAGAAGTTGATGGACTGACTTCTTCAATCTGGAAGAAATATTCCATACCGGGTTTATCATCCAGTGTGGGAAACGTTAAACCACTGGATTTTTAATATTGAATAAATTCCAACAACAACTTCAGTTAATACCTGCCTTGCCATTATCTGGCAGGAATTTGTAAAGATCTGGACCTTTCCACTTATGTTACAGGTGGCAGCCTCGGGAGCTCTGATTTTCCAGGGCATGAGAGAGCTTGGCACTACTGCTGGTTCCATATTTGAATGGATTCCTATGGACCGTTAGACTCAAATTCACCAGGTGTTCACCAAACCTCCCTTCGAACCTGTCATGAAGAGTTAAGTGTTCTCTAGTACCATCAAAGTCATCTTCTTTGGTATGGGAGGTAAAGTGAGATAAATGCACTGTCCATCAAAGAACTGTTCCTACATTTCTTGGATAAAATCATCTTGTGAACAAACTCCAGCTACATAAAGATCAAATAAACTTTACATTGAATCTGGGATATCTAATTTCATTTCTGGGACATCAGAGATTGATTGAATGTTACTTACTTAAGCAGGGTATTTTCCTTTTACGTTAACAAATGCACTGTCCTCCTCACCTCTGCCCCTTTTCACTGTGGTTACTAGGAAAGTTGCAGGCTGCTAAAACAGGTGTTTCCAAGTGGAAATCTGTAAAGAAGCAGCTAGAGAAAAGAAAACAAAGACAGACATCTCCCAAAATGCTTATGGCCCATTACACCAGGGTTATAGCTGAGAAATAAAGCCTGTATGAAAGAACGCTAAGATGGCTAAGCTAGTCAGTCACCTCTTCGTTACACTGTTAAACTATCCATTATGGAGACAGGTGTTTCAGGGGTTTTTTTGGTTGGGATTTGGGGGGGGGGTGTTTTGATGATATAGTCTCTTTAGTCAGTGCTAATTATTCATGCTTTTCTTTTGTCATTCCTGTTTTCTGTACTGTTTTTCTTTGCTAATTCCTGGTAGTCTCTCCAGATTGGTAGATATGGCATGTGCATGAAAAAGGACCGTTTTGTTCCTTGTCTGTAACTTGACCTTGTATTACACATATCCATCAGTCTGGAATTTATCTCCCTTCTTTTTACAACTAATAAATCTTATTGCCTCTTAACAGGTTTGGTTCTTTTGGCATGCCTCTGCCTTATTTCATGAGGAGGAGAGAAAAAAATATACAGAAACTACTTCTCTTTGATATGGTTGGGATTTATTCTAAAAACACTTGGTATTGATGGATATGTAGTTTAACAAATGCGTAAAACTTACTGATTTAATATTCAAAGAGTCTTTGTGCTGTTGCTTTTTATCAAACAGTTAGATAGATTCAAAGAGCCTCCAGCATTTGGACCAATGTGTGACTTATTGTGGTCAGATCCTTCAGAAGATTTTGGAAATGAAAATTCACAAGAGCATTTCAGTCACAATACAGTCAGAGGATGCTCGTACTTTTATAGGTGAGAGTATGCTGTGATCTATTTAATGTTTTAATGCTGACTCTTGCTGCGTATTTTAAGATAATTTCTTTTACTCATAGTTGTTTTCACTTCACAGCTATCCAGCAGTTTGTGAGTTTTTGCAAAATAATAATTTATTGTCAATCATTAGAGCACATGAAGCACAAGATGCGGGGTAAGTACTTTGTGTCCTTCAAGAAATTATTCACAGTGTAAAATAAAAATTAATTGCTTATTGCTGTAAGATGTGAAATAATCTGTTTGGTTTTGCAGTTATAGAATGTACAGGAAAAGTCAAACTACAGGGTTCCCATCACTAATAACAATTTTTTCAGCACCTAATTACCTGGATGTCTACAATAATAAAGGTAAGAACTTGTTATTAATAAGTGTATGTAATACGAAAATAAAAATGTCTTACTAGATAAGTCATCTAATATCAAGAATTTTTTGCCAGGTAAGAAATGAAGGGACAAAAAAAATCCATTAATAAAAGTGGTATTATGAAAAAGAACACATGACATAAATTATGATCTCCTATAAGGGTACCTTGAAGCACGAGTCTGGGCAAACATTTCCTTTGTAAAAATTGTTGCTATGTAGTACTTTTGAATGTATCACCTGGTGTTTTCCAGTTAGGCAAAGCTTTCCTGTGCTGTGAGTTTTCACTCCTCTGGTTGTCTTTAGTTTGTGAACTAAGTAAGGAAGGGAGGAAGCATTGATTAGTAGCCTATGCACAAGGTAGTTTGTGTTGTGTAATTCTGGACAGAAGAAATTACATGTGGATGAACTCCAAGAATCTGCATTGTGGTAGAGTATGGCATTTCAAGTATGTGATGAATGAATTGTCTCCAAATGTTCAAGTAGTGTTCCTTTGAAACCAAGACCTCTTTTCTATTAAGTACATTGCATTTTCTCTCACCCATCTCCAAAGAACCAGCCCCCCAACCCATACTGCTTATGTAGAGTAATTAACTGTATAGAGGAAAAGATGAGCTGTTGTTACTTGCACTGATTGTAAAGTAAAGGAGAAATAAAAATAGCTTCAACTGGCTTTTTACATTTTTTCACTATCTCTGTGGATATTGCGTTTTAAGAATCCTTTTTCACATCAGCTATTCCCAGTGTAATGCAAGCTTAAGTATGGAAAAATGCAATCAATGCTTATTTAGCTTTAGAATGCTTATATTTTTCTGTTTTGTTGCTCTGTGCTTCCCCTTCTCCCTGATCTTCTAGATTTCTATGGTTTTACTCTAGGCTTACAATGTAGGGAGACACATATAAAGAATAAAACCTGAATCTGGATATACTACTGTTCTGAGTTAGGATTTTGTTAAAGTTGCTGAAATTATACCTTTTCAGGACATTTTAAAAGTCTTTGTTCATTATAGACCTATAATAGGATAGTATAGAACTATATTGTCATGTAGCAGTATCGTAAACTGCAACATATGCAATAAAAATCCAAAGTTCTCCATTAGAAATCTGTCCTGTAAATACTGTGAAAGAAAGAGGATGGAGTATCTCTGGGATTATTTTGTCTATAGTATAAAACAGAGCTAAAACAAACCTGTGACTTTACATTTGTGGTACTCGCAAGTTTTAAACATTCTTTTCAAAATGTCTGAATTTTGTTTTAGCTGCTGTATTAAAATATGAAAACAATGTGATGAATATTCGTCAGTTCAATTGTTCTCCTCATCCTTACTGGCTACCAAATTTTATGGATGTTTTCACATGGTCTTTGCCATTTGTTGGAGAAAAAGGTAGGCAACAGTTATACATCAATGAATTTCTTTCCTATTTCTCCCAGATTGATGTCGGGAAGATTTTTATTTTTTTAAAATGTATTTACCAGTCAGACACTAATTGCATAATTTTTGTGAAAATGGGTATCTGTATTTGTCTTTATTAGGTAGACTTCTTGGATGTGTAATTAGAAAGATTTGGTAAAGTTGTTAAACTGATTTGGAGGGGTGTTTTGGCATGTGAAAGTGCCATTTCTGAGAAAGGATAGACTGAAATACAACTTGTTCTACAGGTTTTGGTTGTTTTCTTCACCTGTTTCAGTCAAGATAGTTAAAACTGCATCTAATAAAGCAGATCTGTTAACAGAAATTTCCACTGAGGGTATATACCTGCATTGTTAAGTAGTTCCTTTGAACTGCATTTGAAGTCGGTATGAAAATTGTTCGTATTCTACAAAATGCTAAGTTACATACATTATTAATCTTGTATAGTTACAGGTATAAACTATGTTGAGATGTTCATATAAAATTTTAACTTTTCTGTATAGTTATAACAGACCTTCACTGTCCATACAGTGGGCAGTGCATATCATAATTGACCTTCATTAAAGATAACTTTTTCAGTTATGATTTCTCTTGCAAAAAAGGTAATTTAGCACAGAACCTCTCTTCCCCCCCCAACCCTAGAGTTGATAACTCTGAATCTAGGACACTGGGGCTCCAAGTAGTCTTCAGTTAAAAAGTAATGAGGTTAGAGGCTATTTGGGTCTGTTTAAAATCCGTCCATGACAGGAACTTCTCTTTTTATAAAAGATCTGGAAAGCTCTTTGAATTTCTTTGAAAAGTATTCTTGAGATTATATATTTACATATTTAGTGAGCAGTTAAAAGCAAATAATTTGGACACTTCTACTGTGGTTAACCCACTCAACAATTTTTTATTTTTAAATGGAGGGACCTGACATTTGAACTGAGATTTTTGTTCATATCTCTCTTACCTGATGATGCAGTAGATAACCCTTTGCTGTTGAAAATGTTGATACTGTTTATTTTGCTTTTGTTATGATGCTGGTAATGAGACACCAAGTGCTATTTAATTAAATAAGTTGCTCATTGACTCGCTGTATGCTTAAGACTGCTAGAATCATGGCCCTTGTAGTTTGTCTTGCCTTTGGACAAATACATGCTTCCACTTTGGATGAAGGATAAAGTGTGAATATTGTCTAGTCTGCACTGAACAGATCAAAATCAGAATAATTTGTTTGTTTTTTTCGTTAGAGAGTAACTTCTCCAAGAATGGAGAAGAATACCACAGCAGGTAACACAGGGATTGTATGAACTAGTCATAAATAAATGTAGACAGCAATTTACAGGTTTTTTTAACCATCTGACTGAACTTCTGGAAGAGGTTTCTGAACACTCTAGGGGGAGGAGAAGTTTGGCTGTTTTAAGAAAGAGTCTGATATACGTGGGAAAGGTTGAGTAGCAGAATAGGGAGGTTCCTGGAGAAAGAAAATACAACCTTTTTAAGACAAGTTTGTGTATCCACTATGTCAATATTTTTAAGGGGTGTTTGAAAAGACAGGTAGTTTGCACCATATTTATATCTTAACATTTTTCTGCTTCAGTGCTTCTGCTACGTGCCTGCAGGTGCCAGGAAGGGAATAGCTTTCTCATTTTAAACCTAAATTTGAGCAGTTGAAATGTTTTCATATTTAAGTAAATTTTGCATAAAAGCTAGTTCAAATACTTATCCTAATGTAAAAATACTAATATACGAGAAGAAAATTCTTATCTAAAAGAACTCCTTGTAAGATAGGATGTAAAGCTCTGTGTTCTCCGATTGTTAGGTGGTATAATTTTTAGCTGCTTATTTTTCTGAGATTTTAAATTCTGTGATAGCGCACATCAAGAAAACTAGATTACTGAGCAATGGCTCTAATGTGGGAAGTTCATTCACTATAGGTGCTGGTGACTAGTTATATCTTGTGAGCATGGAAATATTTAAAAATCTGTAGGGAATTAATTAAGATTTATTTTTTCCTATACAGTAACAGAAATGTTGGTGAACGTTTTGAGCATTTGCTCTGATGATGAACTGATGACAGAGGGAGAAGATCAATTTGACGGTAGGGGTTACTTTAAGATATATAAATCTTTTTAATGGTAATAACTTGTGAAACAGTAGTTAACTTAGACTGGTGTAATATTACCTGGAATTTGAAGAAAATTGCCTTCAGATTTTTCTTTAGATAATGACACTTGGTGGGGGCAGAGGAGGGAATTGTGGTTTTGTGTTTGTGATTAAGAAGCAGTAATGGTATCCTTTGCAAATATTCATATCTGATTTCAATTTAAAACTGAAACTTTTTGTGGAAAATTCTCAGAATTTCTTGGTGCTTTAAATTTGAAACATACTAAACTTACTTTGATAAAATTTAAAATAAATTTATTATAAGATTTTAAATTTCTTAATGATTGCTTTTCAATAAAGAGATGATATAGGTGAAAGATACAATATTTCTTATAGCAAAGTACTATAAGTCTTGGTGTTTGAGTTTAAAGCATCAAAGTTAAAAAGAGAACTTTAATATGTACATTGTATAATATGTATTTGTGTAATGAATTATAACATTTTTCTATAGTGTAAACTATTATACAGTATATTGTTAAGGAGATGTTTAGCATGATGATTAAGAAGCAACGCTAACATGAAGACCTAGCATATCACACTTTGTTTTGGTTTTTTTTTTACAGTGGTGCTTAATGTCACCCCTAAAAGTTTCTCAGACTTGTTTCACTTTATCCAATAACAGAACTGATTTGGTGGATTGTTTGATGATGGGGGAGGAGGAAGGAAAGATTCAGCAGCCTTTGAGGAACACTAAAGATCATTTATAAAGATATTAGAGGCATGACCCCATTCTTAATGTTTGATAACTGCTCTGTTCAAATTCAGTAGCAGAATAATGTGCTAAGCAGCTGTGTGTTTTAGATTGGAATGCATTGGTTATGAGCCACTTGAACTTTGCTGCCATTTAGATTGTTGCCAAAAATGTGAAAACTTAGAAATAGTCTCAAATGTGATCCTGCAAACAGTTAATTTATATCTTCCATTCAAGTAATCCTACTAAATTGAGCACAAAGCAATTATACCAGACATTTGCAGGGTAGGGTTTGGTGGTATTCTGAGATGCTAGGATTTAGGTTGTCCAGCATAAGTGCAGGCATCAGTTGATTGCATATGCCCTGTCTTTAGTACGATAGTTGCAGTTTCCTAATTTGAATTATTTTATCATTCTCTCTCCTTTAACAATTTCTTTGCGTGATGCATCTCTTAATGCCACCTAGGTACTGTCTATGCTTTATCTTTCTATGTGAATGGATTTTTTTTTTTAACTGTTGACTTTCAAGCTTTCACTTGTTTATCGTCAAATCTTAAAACACACTCAACAATTCCACTTCTCGTTTGATGAATGCATTAAGTGTTGCAGTTTCCCATTTTATTTTTTTCACATTTCTTCTCCGCTCCTTCTTTATTACCACTGCCAAGTTAAATATCTTTATTTTATTTGTCTCACTCACCTTTTTCTCCATCGTTCACTTCCTTTTTTTCTGGACTCTCCATCTGAAGAGCGACTCATATATGGCAATAAAAAAGGTACAGACCAGACAGGGTAGGAATGTTTTGAAATATGACTTCATAGAACCTGGCAGTAAAAGTATTAATGCAGAAAATACCTTTCTGTTGAGAGACGTATGTAGCATTTTATTATTATTATTATTACCCATTTTAATGGGATGTTTATAAAGGTTTGTGTATTTTGTTCAGAAGTCATATTCCAAGACATCTGTCTTTCTGTGCATGAATATTTTTACTCCTTTCTTCCATTTCTTTTTTCGTAGAATTTCATTCTTTACCTATTTCTAAAATTTTATCTTTGGTCCTGCATGTGTAGGGAGCGTTCAGTAGTGTGTCTTGCTCTTTAATAATTTTTTCTTTAGCTTTTTTTAAGATTGTGCATGGAATGTGTTCATACAATGTTCCAAAACCTGGTTTATATAGTACTTTTAGTTTCCTTCAACTGAGATGTCAGAAAGGTACTTTTTGATTGTATGTGCAGTTTTGAAGATGGCTGGATGCAAAATGTAAAAAGAAGCCTACTAACTTAAATTCATGGTTTATCACCTGTTTTCTGGAAATTCCAGGGTAGATAATTCTGTGCAGAAGAATTCTTCTCACCATTACTTACCTAATAATCAATTTGCTGTCTGTATAAATTTGTCACTTCCAGAGAATATTTCTAATACTTAAGAATGCATTAGGTTATAGAGATGCTACTAAAGGTTATATGAATTCTTTGGAACATAATAGTATGAGTGTTTCAGAATTTGTTTCTTGTGCAGGAATTGGGAATGGAGAACCATAGAGTTCTTTGTCATATCTCCTCTTAATTTAGGGTGTAATCAAGACATTCTTTTGCAAGCAGATGCCACCTTACTGTCTCTTCTCTGAACTAACCAGGATTCAGTGGCCACACTAGTGCAGTGCTGCGGCCTGGAGTAATGTTTGGCCTTCTGGCTTGGCTGCGTTGCTTCTGGAGGGCTGGGGCAATGAAAGACCATGTTTAAAAAAAAAAAAAAACAAAACCCAAAAAACCAAACCAACAACAACAAAAACCCCAAAACCAACCAACCAAAAAAACCCACCAAGCAAACACTAAAACTACCCAAAACCAGCCTTCCTCCTTCTAAGGCACAGGGACCTTCCAGAGTTGAGATACGGGCACTAGCACTGCATGAAATCTTTTCAGCCTGCATGTTACAGCTCTGCATCAGTGTAGCCCTCAAATAGGTGTAGGTAGAAGGAAAATTGAAGGACTTGTATAGAAAGATTGATGGTCCTTTGTTTAGCCCTAGCCTTTTCACAAACTCTGAAAAAGTCCCCTGCTCATTCTAGATCCTCAAGCTGTTATTTAATAGCGTTCAAAGAAAGTAAAAACTTCTAGAACTTTAAAAATTAAAAGTTAAAATTTAAAACAAATTATTTTCAGTAAAAATTGACTGTTTCAGCCTATCCTATTCGAAGTTTTTTCTAAGCCTTCTGTTTTTGTTTGTTTGTTTGTTTAATTTGGTGTCTGCAGTTCATTAAAGTTGTTCCTTTGCCTAAAAAAGCTTTACTCAGTAGTTCCTGGCTTTTTCATTTTGTTTAAATGGATTGGCAGATACTTGTCATACCCCGAGATACTTTCCATTGTGTTCATACAAAGGTTGTCTCTTGCTCACTTTTTTCTTTGTTGCTACTATACATTTTCCTTCTTGAGTGATTTTGTTGTTTGCCCCTATATGCCTTATCTTTTGTATTTTATTTGGTTTGGTGTTCAGGGTGGGAAGCCTACCCACTCTTGTGCAACAGAAGGCCTTGTGTTCTTGCAGCTGTGGTCTGAAAGGGTGACTCTATTGTGCTAGAGTGTATGTACTCTCATATGAAAGCTAAATACTAGTGAGCAGGGATGAAAAAAGGCTTCTTCCACAGCTGCCTTTTTTGAATGCGAGTAGACAAATTAATTTGTGGATATGCAGCTTTCCTCTGCCCACTTCTGTGATCCTCTCTTCTACATTCTTGCAAATTAGTTTGGCGGCTTTTTAATGAGTACCTTTCTCCCATGGTTCAAAAACAATGATATATGGAAGATCTGGAATACCTAACAAAGCTGTCTTGAGTTTGTTCACTTTTGGTCCCCTCTGGTTGAATTTGAAGTATGACTGAGTTACTCTTATCTTGGCGCAATTAATACTTTCCTGCCTCAACGGCTGAGGGGAAGTAAGGATTTTAGTTTTGATATCTCCTCATTTGCCTGTACTGTTTTAGTGGAATTAAGGAGTCAACAAAAGGAAAGGAGGATGAGGGGAAGGATGATTTTTATACATTGAAACAAACCAGCAACGCCTAGTGTTGGAGAAAGGAGCTTCCATTTTTATAATGTCAAGGCAGGCAAAGGTGGCTCTCCTTCCCAATCACAAGCCTCATTTCAGAGTTTTGTCTTCCGTTTTATTTGTCACAAATGGTATCTCTCTGCTCTGTGGAATATGCAGTATTTACTCCAGATCTTTGGTATTTGTAATTCCTGCAAATGATGCAAACCTAAGATGATATGGAACATAAACTTAGGTGGTAAGAGAGGTAACACTGCAATTCTTTGGCATTTTATTTTGTGGGGTTCTTTGTGGGTGTGTGTTTTGGGGAGTTGACATAACAACAAGCAAACAAACTACTGTTTTCTCTCGGACAGCTGTGTAAGAATTAGCAACAAATCTTTATTTTTCGCGGCTTTAATATCTCTTCGGTTTCTGTATTGGGCTGCATGCCTACATCTTGATATACACAGATGTCAGTGAAGAATTTTAAGTGTAAAATTTAGGTAAATGAGTTACGATAGTCACTACACTGTAGTGGTGGTAATTTAGATGCTTGCTAGCTTTAGGAAATCACCGTGAACATCCTAAACTTTTTTGCGTGTGTTTTGTGGACACAGAGGTGATGATAGTTTTGATGGCATTCTGAAGCCATAATTTTATAACTCTGTGCCCTTAAGTGTTTGGGTACTGGCCTCCTGTGAAGAGTACTGAACTTAAACAGTTGTGTTGAATTCAATGCGCTTTAAAATGGTGGCCCTGTAAACACTCATGAGCTTGAGACTCTCTCTTATTCCATTGAAAGTAGGTACAGCTGCCGCACGGAAAGAAATAATCAGAAACAAAATTCGTGCAATTGGCAAGATGGCAAGAGTCTTCTCTGTTCTCAGGTACTTGAATGACTTCTGCATTCTTAAACCCCCTCTTACTATGTATATTAGGAAAAGATATCTCTATTCCAGGATAATGGATGCCAAACATTTTTCAGGGAGATCATTGTGCATCAGAATCTTGTTTGGCATATTGATGCACCCCATTGATGTTGGTATTTTTGGTTAAAGAATATTTTTAAGATATTTTTGAGACATGTTTCAAGAAATTAGAGAACACGATCCTTAGTTTACAAGTTATTTGTCCAGCCATTAACTACAAGCGTTGGAAAGACAATACCAAATTGGAGAGATTGAAATCAAGGGTGTAATGGAGGTCAGGACTGGCTTGGAAAATTTCTGGCATACCACAAAGTTGAGGACTAGGGGTTTTTTTGTTTCAGGTTTTTGTTTGTTTTCAGCTTTTAAAAAATACCATTTTATTGTACCTGTCTAGGTACAAGATGACATTTACCCAGAATGTATAGTTTTCCACAGACCATAATTGTTCAAATAGGGATAATTTTTTTAAGTTGGTATTTTGTGAAGCATAGACACTTCGAACAAAACTGGATTGTTTTGTGGCGCTGAGAAATGTTCACAGAATCACAGAATCACTACGGTTGGAAAAGACCTGTAAGATCATCAAGTCCAACCATCAACCCAACACCACCATGCCCACTAAACCGTGTCCTGCGATGCCATGTCCACACGTTCCTTGAATGCCTCCACTGATGGTGACTCCACCACTACCCTAGGCAGCCTGTTCTAGTGCTTCACCACTCTCTCAGTATTTTCCCTAATATCCAGTCTAAACCTCCCTCTAAACTTGAGGCCATTTCCTCTTGTCCTGTCACTAGTCACTTGGGAGAAGAGACCAACACCCACCTTTCTGCAACCCCCTTTCAGGTAATTGTAGAGAGCGATGAGGTCTCCCCTCAGCCTCCTCTTCTCCAGACTGATCAACCCCAGTTCCCTCAGCCGCTCCTCATAAGGCTTGTGCTCCAGACCCCTCATCTCGTATGTTCAGTAACTCCTGAGGCATTCCATGCTAATTTCAAAGCTAATGAGCCTGCATGTGAATAATTGCTCAGAATTTGGTTCAGAAATAATCAGTGTTTATAACTCCTAGGCAGAGGAAAGACTGGTATAGAATAGAAATATTTTCCCCTTTTTAGGTGTTTAAATTTGAATTTATATTCAGTCTTGACATGCATAAAGCACAGGAAAAAGATGTTCTCCCTCTCCCCATCCCTTACTTTGCTTGAATACAATTTTTCGTGAGCAGATATTTAAGGTTTTGTTACTGTCTTTTCTCACATCAGGGAGGAGAGTGAAAGTGTGCTGACACTCAAGGGTTTGACTCCCACTGGAATGTTACCTAGTGGAGTGTTGGCTGGAGGACGACAGACCCTGCAAAGTGGTAATGATGTTATGCAACTTGCTGTGCCTCAGATGGACTGGGGCACATCTCACTCTTTTGCTAACACTACACATAATGCATGCAGGGAATTTCTTATGCTTTTCAGTTCTTGTCTTAGCGGCTGATACAAGCATAGTGTTTTGTGTTAATCAGGCAATGTGAAATGGATACTTAACCAGGGTATAAAACTAAAGGCAAACAAGTTCAACGGTGTGAGGCCACATTTTTCAGACTTTGAACTTCCTTAGTTTATAATTTTTCAGGTGGCACAGATGCCTGAAGTGGGATGACCATATAGATCTGGTATTGAGGCATTTGATCATTACAGATACAAAAATGGCAATGTAATTTTGCATCATTACTTGTCTGCTTTCCATTAAAATGGTTTTATTATAGATGTGTTAGTATTTTCATTGACGATGTCAAATACTTCTTGATATTAATATTAGCAAACAGCTACAGGCTGCAGAGTTCCATATTACACTTCATTGATAGATTGAAATGTGCTACGTTTTGTACCCTGGTAATTAATGCCAAAGTTTGTTCTCTATGTTGTTTGTCAAATGTTCTATGTATAATTGACCTCCCTGAATTGTCCTTGTAACATGCTGTTTCCTTCCTCTGCAGATGTAGCTGCTTTCTTAGATCTGTCTGTCTCTCTCTAGGTATAGATGTATGTCTGTATAAGTGTTAAAATTAAACCACTATCCCAGACACTTGTCTGTCTCTTGATGTAGAAGCAATGTTGTAGCACCTTGTTTTTGAGGTTTGCTGCATTTGCTGCTGCACATTGTCTGTGCATTTTGAACAATAATGTACTTGAAAAATATTCAGTAATTGTTATAAAATCAGTTGAGAATAAAGGGATTGAATTTAAAACTTGTAAATAAATCAAAATAAAAGGGTGTTATTAAGTGTGCATATATTTTTTTTGCATGAAAATAAAAAGAACTCTATACAAATATACCTGTAATCTGGCTCATTGAATATTTTGTAAAAGGTTTTTCTTCTTTTTTTAGTTTGTTGAATCATTGGATCATATTTTTCACAAGGCCCATAAATTACTAACTAGGCTTAGGGAGAATGCTATGAGATTGTACCAAATGCGTTAAAGGAATGAAGTCCAGGTTTCTGTTCACAGTGGTAGATAACTAAAATATACCAGTCTGAAACTGGACTTCATATCAGCAGCACTCTTTAACATAAATTATTCAAAGACTTTTTATTGGCCATCTTCAGGCTTTAGTAGAAAGTATAAAACTGTTGTATGGGGCCACTGAATTTTATAACTGCTGAAAGATTGTAATATGTGAATACCACTTTTTACACAATCTATTTTCCAGGAGTAGCTGCTTTTCTCATTTTGTGATTTAGGCTGTTTATTTGAATTTTTAAAATTTTCTATGTAGTTTTTTTAAAGCCTTTCACTACATTTTCTATTAAACTATCAAAGCTGGATTTTAATAGCTTTGAAACAGGAATGTCATGTTTTAAGTCATTTTTCAGTGGACATATAATGTCTACAAGTAAGTTTATATGTCCAGTGTATGTATGTGATTGTTTTGTGAATGTCTATAACAAGAAATGGTGTATGTTTCCTAATCCATCCAAATATTCTAAAAGCATATGTTCTATTTTTAATTTTCATTGTTTAATAAGATACTTTATTATGCTTAAAAAAGAGTCTGCATTCCTCTCACTCATTTAACAGATTTTTATCCATGTTGCATTACAAATATCAGAGAGGATCAAACTGACTAGAAAATTTTTTTAACAAAAAACATATGACTTCTATCATTACTGAAAATGTGGGACATTTGGAAAGTATGCAAAATGCATTTTGGATTTTTGTGGGTGTGTTTGTTTTTTTCCTTGACTAGAACTTTTGATGGCAATATTCCTTGATGCACTACATTAATATACCTCATTTGTTTTAGTCGTGTTGATTGTTCAAAGTAACTCATGCCAGCTGTTAGTTCTTCTTAAATTGCAGTAACTTCTTTTTACTGATAAGAATTTTATTGTTTCAGTCTTAAAAAACTAGAAGTTTTCAAATTACTATGCTCAACTGCAAAGCTAGAAGTAAACAAAAAATAAAATAAAACTTCACAGATTGACACTTTTCTAAACCATCATAATATCCGTGAATTCATATTCTTGGCAAAAATATGGTCACTGATAGTATAGTAGGATTTGTTACTACAAATATTTAGTTACTTTTTGAAGTATGTTGTACTGTGTTGATCAGTATACTATCAATAATTTAAACTAGTCTAGATTTGAGAAAATAAAAGAACATAATAGTAATTGTAGGGTTTTTTTTTTTTATTCTATTCTTTTGTTTGCTTGAAAATTCACAAGATTGACCAATATGTCATGGGTTTTCCAGGTTTCAGTCTTAACGAGTGCTCATTCGTCAATGGCACACTGAGAAAAGGTCTAGTTGTGCTGGTTGCTATTAAATCTATAAGAAGCTTTGAAAGCTGTAAGAAATTGGAGTGTATCTCTACATTTCTCTAGAGAGCTGGGCTGAAATTTTTTTTATCAGGACAAGTATATATATATAGACATATGTAAGTCACCATTAAGGCAATGCATATGCAATTCTTGCATATATGCCTATTGTAATTCTTAATGTCAGTAATATATTCTGTACTAGACCTTAGCAAATACCACTACTGTTTCAGGAATTTGTTCAGCCGCACCTCCTATCTTTGGTGAGATACTGGCTGTTCTCAGAGGAGAGGAGGTTGTTGGCATTGACATAATGCAGAGTAGGGCACCAAACACATTAGTCAAATAGAACTGCTTTATGGACAATGCTTGAACAGATTCTTACTGCAAAACAGAGCAGTCTGAGGGTGAAATAAAAATTCTAACTGTAGTGAAAGGGTTAAACAAAGACAAGTCAGTTAAAAAAGATAATTTTGGAAAAAAGTGCAAAACTGCATCCTATGGAAGAAGTCAATATATAATTTTTTTTTGCCAGAAATATATGGATATACTTTTGAAAAATGAATCGTAGGTTATTTTTAGATAGCTTTAATGTACTAGGATAAAAACAGACTTTGGGAAATCGTGGCCTTTGTATGTTTCTAAATTTTTTTGTAATGTAGATTTATGGGTTTTATTATTCATGTTGTTTGCATTATAGTAGCTGAAATATTAAAGACCATATTAAGTACTGTTCTTTAAAGCAGCATTTCCTAGTGACTTATTCTGTGAATTGAATATTCTGTGAACTGAATCCGAGAAAATTACTTTCCAAATTGAGTCAACATCGGTTAAAAAAAAAAAAAACCAAACACCTAAAGCCTTACTCAGCAATGTACTAAACACAAGCCTAAATTAAAAAATTTTAAGTACTTCCATGGAAATCAGTTGAACTAGCCAAGTACTTCTTATCTTTCATTGCTGCCCTTGCTATTAGTTAGAGGGGCAGTAGGGCAGTAAGATAGTTTTTTGATTTTATGTTGAAAGTTGGCCAGGATTTTGTATCTGTCCCCTAAGTAAAGCAGGGGGAGAGCTGGAATTGAGGATGGAAATGCCATTGATTTCCTTGAACCCTGTTGCTTAAAATTTGCTCTCAAGTTGAGAATTTTCTGAGCAAAGACTTCAGGATTACCTGTTAGTATGATACAGTATTTATTTGAGGTTTATCAGGGTTTACAAAGAATGTAGTTTTAATTTAGATGTACCTGCAAAAGAGAATCCAACAAAATTATTTTCCAAATTGAGTCGTTACAGTGTGGTTTTTTTAAGTGCTTGTATTTTCCAGTCAGTTTGTTCTTTTATGTCAAGTTGAAAATTATCTTTTTCTTAACCGTGATGTGTATTCCAAGATCTTTTTGGAATAATAGTACTACAAGTAGAATGAACTAGGAGTAAATTTTGAAATTTGTATTTATGACCAAGCTACATAACTTACAGAGATAAATCAGTATTCATGATCTTTTCAGGAAAAGATTGAAAACAAAGACTTCACAGGTAACAGGAAATGGTGGAAAGAGGTGGTTTTTTTACATAGTTTTGTATTTGTATGGCAAATTAATTATAGTATGAAAGTATGTATTTGGTGACATTCTAAAATAATTCTTAAACTAATTTATTTTTACAATTTGAGAAAGCATCTTTCCCTTAATGTAAACATAAATAACCATCCATTCAAGTGGCTTTTTGTTTTAATTCTGGGATTGTCCTTGTCTCTGTAGATTTAAATGCAGGGAATGGTTTGGTTTTGGTTTTTTTTTTTGGTAGCATGGAATGTGCAGTATGTAAAAGTTAAAATGCTGCATTACCCTTAAGTATTCCACATTATTTTAGTAGCACTTAATGCAAGTATCTAATTTTATTTATTTATTTAGAGTATCTCAGTAGAAATTATAATTTTATGCAACAGTGAGGTTAAGGCATAGGGTAGGCAATTGATACATAACAACATAGTATATAGGCAATTGAAATGTTGTGTCTGAGGTTTTTTTGGACAGGAAATGAGAAGTAATAAACTTAATTCGTTTTAACAATTTCTATTCTGATCTAATGACATTTTCTTACATAGCTAGTTTCCCCAACATTTGCTTTAATACCGTTATGATTTTTGTTGTTAACAGTATGCATCAAGCACTACACAAGTAGCTTTACCACTGTGTATGCTAATTTTTGTTAATATTTCAGAAATTATGATATTAGAGGCATGGCACATAGTACAGAAGGCAAAAAATTGTTACCATTATTGAAACTTAGCTACAGTTTCGGTCATAGTTACAAAGTGGTTTCTTTAGCAAGTCTGCCCTAATAGAAAGTTATTTTGATTTTGATACACTAATAACCTTGTTAAAGATTTGACTTCTAGAGCTAAAACAATTGGGAAAGATCTTACACCCAAGAAATTACAGCAGATGTCATGGTTAGTTAGTTCGAAAAACAACTAGTAAAAGCTAGATTTTTTAATTTTTTTTTAAATATTCACATTAATTCACCCACCAAGACTCTGTTAAATCCAGACCTCTTCCCGCTGTAGACTTTGCTGTTGATTCAACTAAACAATTTATGAGACTTTGTAAATATGACTTGCTAGATTTGTCTTTTATGGTTTAGATTTCACGGTTCAGTTCTCAGAGATACCTGTTTTAGCTTAAAATACGGTGAGAAAATGAAGTACTAGTTAAACCTCAGGGAGCTAAACATAGAGAGAAAAATAATTTCTTACTATCAGAACACCTCTAGTGTTATTTTTATAGGGTCCTTCCTGGTAATTTAATGAAGCTCACTAATACATTTTAATCTTCAGAAATAGTAGTCTCAAATAGATTTTTAGTACTTTTTTTTTAAACCATACCACAACTTTAACATCAGTTGAAATTTTCTGTTGCTGTCTTAAAAAAACAAAACAAAACAAAAACTAAAACACCTCCTTATAGAAATGTGCGGTTAATAACATCAGTTAATTAGTGTTGCTTTGATATACTTTTAGTTGATAAATTGTATTAGTTAAAATTTAGGAGAAGTTTCACTTAAACTTAAAAACAACCCCCCAAAACCTTAATTATCATTTTAACTAATTGTAATCTAATCTGGCGTAGCATACTATATTAAATTGATCATTGCCTTTTCTGCTGTGCGATATTACACTCTTCATCTTTCTCATTCATTTTGCATGCATCTGCTCACTTCTGTACAGCCACTGTAGAGGCAATTGAGGCTGAAAAAGGTATGATCAGAGTCTCTGCCGCTGGCAGAGATCTGTGGTGTCTGGGAGGGAATTCAAAAGTGCTCTGTGTGGGTGTGTTTTACTTTCAACTTGCACAAGCAGAGATGAATCAACTGCATTGATTCATCCCTTTTACATGTAACATTCATTTCTGGCTTTAGGATGATGATTATCTTTAATATTGCAGGAAAATTCTTGGGGGGTTTTTGGTCTTTTGTTTGTTCTTACAAAATATGCAGTAGGTTTTGTATAATAGCATGTTGTGATACGTGGTGTTGTCTTGAAGTCCTTAAAAATGGTAGTGTTTAGTGGTTTTTTCCTGCATTCAACTGCAAGGTTTTGTTTGATTGTGGGGGGGTTATATGTGGAAGGAGGGTTGTTTATGCATGCCTTTTCTTATAAAATCTGTTTTAATGGCTTTGAACATACATTTTTAAAACTTTCCGTAACACATCTGGTAGTGCAAGACATATAAATGTAATGTTCTTTTCTATAGATTTTGAACGTAATTTGTTGACCAAATTTATTTCCAGTATATATGCCAGCCTGCCATTATACGGCATATTAAATTCCATGGATTATGAGTGCTTCTGTGCTCAATAAGTTGTATATACATCCTTTGTAAGTGGTATTGAGCAAAATGCCATCAAATTATTTGGTGTTCAGAGTATTCAACTTCAGATTGTTGTCTTTTCGGAGATAACTTTAATTTCCTCTTACTCAATATTCATTGAAGTGAATGACAAACAGCATAGCAGTTGAGAGAGCTACCTTCGGGGTTTTTCAGATTTGGTTGCAAAGCACCATTTAATGACTGTATTCTTTGTTCTTTAATTAAGGAAGTCAGATCTCCAAAAATATAAACAACTGCCATTTTCTGTTCTGTTCTCACACACACGTGCAGGAGGTCCCATTGTTGTGAGTGGAAAGCTGTACTTAAATCTCCAAAGAATTATTTCATCCCAAAGACTTCAGGCTTATTATGTGGTCAGCCATTTTCAGGTCTAAATTCAACTACAGACCTCATTAATTAAAATAATCAGTAGCAAAAGTATACCTATTTTCTATACTTACTTTAAATACATTTGTATTTAAACGATACCATTGTTTAACCGCGGTGCTAACTCAGTGATTGTGGTTGCATCCATTTCCATCATCCACATGAGTAGCACAGAATGCGAACCACATCCCGCAGTTTTGCCTGCATGAAAACTGCAGGATCAGGCTATCGATGTGTATGCAGGATATAAACCTGCTATTACTTTTGTAACCCTTTGCTGCTTTGCCTCCACTGCACTTGCTGTGCTGCTTAGATCTTACTGACATTCCACCGAAGAGAAGGGGGATGCTAAGATAAGCCTGAGGCACGGGGCAGCAAAAGCAGTTGGTGTTGATAGCTGGCCATGCCAGGGACACGCAGAAGCAATCAAGCGGGCTTAAACCCCTCGATTCCTGCTTGCAGAATATTTGCCATACTTAGTTCTTTTTGTTACAAACTGAAATCATGATTGCCGTTGAACATTTCAGGAAGGCAGGTTAGAGAAGCTTTTACTAATACAGATGCAGAGCCATAAGTTTCTTTGGCTGATTTCTTACCTGTTTTTAAACATCATTTGTTAGAAAAAGTATATGCTTTCAACTTACTTTTCCATTACTGACATATCAAATTTGCATTTTGTTAAGCAATACGAGGATTCTCTCCGCAACATAAAATCTGCAGTTTTGAAGAAGCAAAAGGTTTGGATAGGATCAATGAGAGAATGCCACCAAGAAAAGATGCTCTGCAGCAAGATGGTATTAATACTATAAACACAACAAATGCCAATGGAAACAATGGAACTGGCAACAACAATGCACAGTGACCACGTCAGCTTCTGGTTTACTCACTCGTGTCTTGCCTGAGAATTCCTAGATTACTGCTTTTTGATGTGACAACAGATGAAATAGCCAGGGGGATCGCTTGAAGTGACTACTTAGTATGAGGTGGAAAACCATCCGACTTGATCCCAGTGAAGAAAGACCATCAGGCTTTTGAGACAACAGCCCCTCTCTTTATGTGGTGACCCGACCTCCTGGGAGCCTGCCTCACCTATTTACACAAAGTCCATCACTGGCGGCTGCTGGAGCTTCAGAAGAGATCTGGGGAAAGAATCGGGCTGTTATCACTAAAGCACATCTAGACTAGCATCTTGCGCTTATCGTTGTCAACACTTTTAAGTTTACAAATGGGATTTTTCTTTCAGTAGAGGTAGTTTGTTTTTTGTTTTTTTTTTTTAAATCAGACTTTCAAATACAACCCTAAGAGCTAACTATTTATTAATGGACATTGGTTTCATGAAATGTCTTTAAAATGATAGATTAGAATGGTCTTAAAATATCTGAGGCTGCAAAAACTGTATTTTAAATAGACAGAAAAAATGCCAAAAAAAAAAAAAATCTCAGTTGGTCATTCTGTAAAATGCTGACCTCAGGTTTACTCCTTAGATGTTGCTAAGTCTATATTGTATTCACTGTATTTTTTAGTTACAGCTTATTGAAAGATTTCTATGTAGGAATGTTTATTACTTGAACACAGATCTAAAAAAAATATTTAATTTAGAAACTTTTTTGCCCAGCTTTTTCAAGACTCTTCCCCACCTTGAATTTTAAAAAAAAAAAATTATTATATATACTAATTTTAAAGGTAAGAAAAATATGGAAGTGTTAATTTTAAGGTACTTTTAATTGAACTTTGTACATTGTTTAAGTAAATTTTGATTCATATCAAGTCTGTAAAGCTTGGCATTGTATTTTGTGTATGCATGTTTTCATTTTGCAAATATTTAATATATAGACCT
The DNA here is from genome assembly GCF_030936135.1 of Gavia stellata. NCBI lineage: Eukaryota > Metazoa > Chordata > Aves > Gaviiformes > Gaviidae > Gavia > Gavia stellata. The sequence goes on from NC_082602.1 coordinate 18,127,581, forward strand.
ATGATGTACATCTATAGGTTACCTAGATGTTATGGGTACTTTTAGTTTATTGTGAGTATTACAGTTGCATCAATAGCTAATAATCACTGGGCTGATTAGCTGCAAGCTTTTTATTATTTTTAAATCTGTAAAGGAAACTGAAACTGTATCGGACAAACTTTTTGTTTAGGCAAAGCAGCGCGTAAGCAATTGCTCTGTTCAACTGCTAAGGCATTAGTGAAAGTGTAAACTTGAGACTGCATGTATTTTGGTATCTACAGGACTGCTTGGTTAAAATAAAAATTGAAGCCCTGTGCTAATTTGTTCACAAATAATGGACTGTACTGATTGCCACTGTACTTTGTTATATATTTTGACATTTGCTACATGTCCTCCTCATCCCCTGGAACACAACTTGAAACTTGCGTCACTAGAATTCATCTCCCCCCCCCCCCTTTTTTTTTGTTTGCCATCAAGTACAATCTGTACATACCCCTACGTTGGAAATTTTATGCATGTTTTGAACTATTCAAGTATTTTATAAACAGTAGCACACAATAAATTTTGTGCATGGGCTACGGCTCCTATCATTGTGTACTGGTTTTATTTGGCATATGTAGGTCTAATCTGACCTTGAAAATTGTTTAGAAATATTCTTTAAAATTTAAGCTAATGAAAAAAAAAAGCCTAAAAGGTCAGATTTAACTTGCAGAGAACTAGTTTAATGTAAATGCTATTTAATTTAACTGTTGTTGCTGCTTCTTTTTTTGCTTTTGAGTCTCTCTCATAAATAAAATACCTAGGTATTTCCTGTCCGTTAAACTGGACATCCATTGTTGGTTTGTACAAGCTTGTACGAGCAGTGTTAGTTGATGCTAGAAAGGCTGTTAGGTACCGCTGCCTTTGTGTGGTGTTGTGAAGGAGATGTACAAGACACTAGTGTGTATTGGGGCTGCTTTGTGGGCAGAGCGGGAGGACTGACTCTTTTGACAGTCAATACAGACACCTGATTTAGGTTTCTGGTGTATTCTTTTTAAAGTAAGGACAAGCTGCTGAACAGGATGAGAATTAAGATAAAAGATAAAAATAATAGGAACACTAAAAATAATAATAAAGACACCATTGCTAATGGAGTTTTAATGTTTGATTTTACTTTATTGCAGATGCATTCTAATTGGGAACTCTTCTCAAAGTTTGAGTGCAGAAGATCAAGTTAAAAAATGGTAAGTTTGGTTTTGGTTGGTGGTTTTTTTTTTTTTTTTAATCAAGCAACCCCATACTAGCAAACTGTATAGTCTTTGTACGATGTCGTATTAGAGCAGAACAAACACGTGATGAACATTATGATGGTACTTCCCTCCTTGTAAGTGCTAGTGGAAAATTTCTCAACCTCACAAGACAGTATTTTTCATGATTTAATACTCAGCTCTTAGTTGTGATTAGTATTCTGACTAGCTGGAGTTGTGTATGTGGAGAAAATAGAGATTGAGTCTGTCTGGAAAGATCTCACTGTAACTGGAGAGAACTGGTTCTGATGCTTGTATGGCAGTAAGTGCCCAGCAGCAATCCTTCCTTGAGGATTCCCTTGCAATATCTGTTTTGCTTCCTTGTCTGTAGTAGTTTTTGCTAGATATGAAGGCAGATCTGCAATAAAGGAAAATTTCTTGGGCAGTTGTTGACCTGATTTCTCTTCTCATGCTGTGTGTCTCCTGTCACCCTTTAAGCTAGTAGTCAGGTAACAGGGTTTCTTTGCTTGGAAAGTAGGTACTCATTTTTTACCACTGTGTTTCTGAAAGGTGGAGTCTGGAGCTGTCTCCAATTCTTGCATTGTTGGGGAAAAGATATTATATCCTCCCTCCCAGAAAACTGTAAGTAGTTTGCATTGCTCGTTTTCTGCTTTCAGTGATTGAAGGGGGGGTGGGGGGGAAAGTCTTACATGTCCTTAGTCTGTTCTTGGGTAGGGAGGGGAGAATGCTTGGAACTAGCTCTGTCAGCCAAAGGACACAGGTAGCAAAAGCTATGAGAGGCGTGGCTGGATCCTGCTTTGTTGGAGAGGTCAGTCCTGCCCTGCCCTGCCCTGGGCTCAGCAGACTCCGTGCGGGTCCCAGGGAAGAAGCCACTTCTTCCCTGAACTGCTGGATCAAACCATCAGCTGTGGCGCTGCCATCGGCAGGGCACCAGCAGGGAGGAGGAGTGTTCAGAGGTGGGCTGGGGGTTCTGACTGTTCTGAGAGGTGTAAATGCGTTTTAGGGAAACGGAAAAGCGAAAGCACAGAACGTGCTCGAATAAGGTTTTGCGGGACTTACTTTAAAGCAGGGACTTGTGCGAGAGAAACTTGCTGCCACCTGGTGAGCCAAACAGGGAAGACGCGCCTCCTTCACGGAGCCTGCCTGGACTTAGTTTAATGGCAAACACACAACCTCCCCACCCAAAATTATTTATAGTGTTAAACAACAGCTTTCCTTTCAAAGCTTGTTAAATTACAATTGTGAAAGGGAAAAATTGGTATAGTCATATCTATTGAGTTGTGAAGATTGGCCCCTCTAGCAGAAAGACAAATGGTTGGGATTGGGGCTGGTTTTCTCTTCGAGAGAGGCAGGTCCCTTCTGGTTTGAGTCTGAACACTTTTTGAGGGGAATAGTCTCACAAATGGCTTTCTTTTTTCTAACATTTAATCTTGAAACACCATTATGTTAGTTACCTAGAAAATAAGGCTTTTTCAGAGGCAGGATAAGACAGCATCTGTTCATTCTTTCCTTGCCTATTTTTTGCTACAATTTCATTATCAATCATTCAATTCTTGTTCCCTATTTAACAATTCTTTGTTACTAGCATCTAATGAAAATAACTTTTTGCCATAAAACAGATGAATGTCATTAGGATATAGAACCCTATTCATCTGTTCATTTTCTTGTAGTAGTAGTAGTATGTATGAGCCAGACTTAATTGATATTCTGCTTTGAATGACAAGTGAAGTGGTGGTGATTTTTTTAGTCACGTAAACAGATACAGATGCACTAATATGCTTTAATTATTAAATGGTAAGCTTCATTGTAAGGAAGTTTGCTTAAGAGCAAAGAAACAAGAACGAAAGCTTATAAGAATCTTGGTCAAGCTTGGAAAGCTATTGACAGAGATATTTAGATATGTATCAGTGGATACTTCCACCAAGGATGACCAAAGTAATGCAGAGTGGAATGTCTTTTAGCCTCCCCAAATCAACTTCCATCTATTGTTCGTATTTGAAATAATTAATTTTAATCTGACCTACAAATTTTAAACTGAACTGTATTTCTGAGTTTAGTATCAGAAAAAGTTTATAGTCTAAAGTCAGATTTAGGTTGCAGAACATTGACATAAGTGAAATACTTCAGCTTTTTTGGTATGGTAAACTTGGTATCTATTACTGTTTTGCAAAAATCTTTATGTACGTGCTCTGGAAGAGTGAAAGGTTTGCCATATTGGAATCAACTTTACCAGCCCTAGCTATTTTTGTTTGAGGGATAATAGGAATAGGGTTTCGCTGTTTGTGTGAGGGTGTCCTATAATACAATCGCTATTTGTTACAGCATTGTTCAGAAATGTTAGGAAACACATTGCTAGCTGCTGGGCTTGAAGCTTCTGTTACATTTATGGCTGGGGACAGATTCACTCTGGCTTTCTGAAAAACCAAATGTGCTATTCAAAGCTGTTCTTTTTAAATCCTTTGAAACCATCCACATAATCATTTATATTGTCTAGGTCACAATCGCTTTCAGTTTGGATTTACACGTGTTCTGTGGTGTTAGCATTTAGATACTGGCTTTTTTTCATTGCTCAGTCATTTGCTGTACAACCCACTCCTTTACAAGGAGATACTTCAAAAATAGATCTGAGATGATTTCTCCTTTCCATTGCTGCCTTAAGCATAATGGTAACTAACCACTAACAGTAACTAATTTAAGAAATTAAATAGGGGGGTACAGTCGGATTCTGCCAATTCTTAACTTCACGGCCTCAGGCTTTTCATGTCATCCACAGTTAGCTCAGCAGTTAAGTTTAGGTATTTCAAGAAACTTGTTGAGTGCTGGATATTTGGCTGATACAAACAGTTTAATCATGTGGGAGTCTGGCAGAGGGGAGGTGGTTTTGTCTGGGTCAAAAGAACTATGGCTTAGGGGCTAATAGATGATATCTTTTATTATACAATAAAGAATATTATGTGCTGTAAATTAAGGCAATTGTAAGTAAGTGCAACAAGCTTATTGAATCATCAAGAAGACATATTTGATTATACAAAGTTTAAAATTATTCTTTTACACACAAGGATAGTCAGCATCTGCATAAAGCATGTTACATATCCTTCAGTTTGTTTTAAAAAAAAGAAAACAACAAAACAGATAATCCTCTTCTATTGACCAACAATTGCCAGCAGCAAACGCCTGTAATCACCGCTTGTATCGCTTGCTATCATGGTAGCCAAAGTCTTCTGGTACATTTGTGTGAACATCTGTTTAATTTGCACAAGGTCAATCTATGCAAAGAAAAAAAAAAAGCACAAAACTTAAACACCGTGTACGATTTTAACTCCTAGATAGTCACCCCGCATCTCCTCCCTCATGGACTAGAGAACGCATGCCAAGGGTGGAATGCACAGCTGAATGAACTCTGCACGTCTTACAAGCCAGCTGGTCCCTCTAAGGACAGAGGAGCAGCTCCCAAAGCAGGACTGTAGTATCCTGCCTCTTAACAGCTGAACCTTTGAACTTGAGGTGCTTATCTGCTACATGGACAGCCAACCACAGTTAAGAAGGAAGACAAGCAGTATTACTATCTACCCAGAGATAATTAAATTACTATATAAAAGCTGGCTTTAAAAGAAATTAACGCATTCATCTAAATCTGAACCTTGTAAAAGCTTCATTGCAATACATGGTTTCTACAGCGGTGAAAGAAGGACTAAGTGAAAAGCTGGTTAGGGCAGATAGCTTTCTGCTACATGTGACATTTACAGAGGAGATAGTTTCTTACCTCACTGCGAGTGACTATAATTCTGATGAGGGTAGAATCATCTGTGCCAGCTCCTTTCATAGAGTAATAAAGTCTTTCTGCAAAAAAGGCTGGGCGATTTAAAGCACATTGCACTGCAATAAAGTATATTTTTAGGATTAGTTCCAGTATTGTATACTGTATAGTGATACCTGGCAGGATCAGTTCAGGATACAGGTGGGTATTGATGAAGATCCAGTTACTGTAGATTACAGGAACTAGGAACTGTTTTACAGAGCTAAGCTTATTTTCAGGCTGACCAAATGAGTTATTCCTTCATACGAAAACTTAGGGTTATTAGCAGTTAACTTCTCTGGAGGTGCTTTTCAAAGCTGACTGAAACCTTAATTCTCAAATTGGTAATTTAAAAACCGTTCTTCTCCTTGGATAGCTCATACTGGGATACAAGGTTTGTTACTCATGTTCCATTGCTAGAATCTCACTAAGAAAAGTGCAACTGTAAGAAGTTCTCACTTTAGAAGTTACAGAATGGATCTTGTTTCGGTTAGTTTGTTCGCTCTCAGAGATGAGCCTTTATTCTTATGTGATTGTCAGAGTTGAGAATAAATTCTCAGAGCTGAGAATTTTTCCCATAAAACTCTTGAGCAGAATATAATCTGGGAAGCTTTTGCTTATCCATTATGGCTACAGAAATGCTGTCATTTTGGTAAGCATTGGTAGGACTGGTGTCTGCAGATGTACTAGTAAATCATACTGATTCTCACTATCAGCAAATCATGCTAAATTTGAACTGCTTTACTATGACAAGTCAGCAGGACAAAATTAATTCAAAACAGGTCTTCTATTTTGCTGAAGTTTTCCTTAGCAAATGATGAGCTTTTTGGGGGTAGGTCATGGTGGGGAAGAGGGGTGAAAAGGGAACTATGCCTAAAGTAGGTTCATGTTGGTTCCGAGATCGTGTGTGGGGGTGGCTCAGCTGTCTCTGCCGAGGTGCCACACAACTAGAGTCACGGCTCTGTTACACTGCTACTTGCATCATTTTGCAGAGCTCTGAAAAACACAGCTACAAGCACTAACCAGTGACCCTCCTTTCTGTGTAGTTGCCTGCCTTCCCGGAGAAGTGACAAGTAGTTTCTATGTAGCCTTTTCTTGTTTCAAACTGAATTCTTCATGGTGGGTGCTTACTTTCTCCAATTAAGTGTAAAGTTAGTAATTTGAATAATTGAAGTTACTTGTGTGCTAGCAGAGTCTCAGATTGTGTGTTCATTTGCCATATGGCCAGTGTTGAACTGGATTCTTCTTCAATTATGTTTAGAAGGTGTAATTCCTAAAGGATAAGGGGAGGGAAGAACGTATCACTTACAAATAGTCTTCAAACCATGTTCCACGTTTCCAGAAAATTCTCGGTCAATGCTGCTTAATAAATCACGATTAGCAATCTACAAATAAATGAGATTAATATGTGGATAATGAAATGCAGTAACAAGTGGAACCTTAATTTAAAATACACTGACCAAGCTCATTTGAAATCAGTGAAGAACTCCTACCCTGGAGTATGCCTCAACTGTTGCTTTCAGTTGGGGAAAACTTCTGCTTGCCAGAACCATATTAAAGCAAGATTCATCAGTCCCAAGTTTTCCTTCGCCTGCTTGGTACAAACGCTGAGCATCTTCTTGAGCTTTTTGATAATCCACAGTTTGATTTTCATCCCGATTACCCTAAAAGCAAAGACGACAGATGTCAGATGAAATTACACAGAGAAGGCTATGCTTTAACTGCTTGCAGCGTAAACGCTAAGCATGTATCTTCAAAGCTTGAAGCAGAAAGAGTAACATCAGTTTGAAATACATTACATTGCATTAAAACTACTCTTTGGTTTAATATTTCTTATAGGCAACAAATAGAAAAGTGGCCAAGAACCCTATCTGTAGGGCATGCTTTAAACTCTAGATACACTGATTCAGATAATTTCACCCATACATACCACCATCTCATAGTTCTAATTAAGTAAGTACTGTACTTAATTCTCTATTTTACTTAATAATGTAAGCTTTCTCTTGATTTGTTCCTAGGCTTGAAGTTGCAAAGAATCTTCCCAAACGAACTAATGAATTATCTTACTGAATATGCACACCTGAAATACCTCAGGTCTTCTATTTTATTTAGAATTTGCTAATTTCAAGAAAGAATGTCTCCAGAAAGCACTTACTATAGTTCTAGTATGTCAGTAGGGCTTATATGACATTTTATGTGCTTTGGTTTTTTGCTGCCCACTGCATGGATGGATACTGCTAAATATACTGGCTGAGTAGGCTGAATAAACGCTCTCAAATACTGTTGTATCTATAGTGGTTAATATAGTATTTAAATTATGTAGTTGTCAATTATTGTAAAGTACTGGATTTATCAAAATAAAAATTAGCAGCATGAGCTTCTCAAGGTTTGCTTTCTTCTGGATTTTGACTTTTTAATCCAAATACCTAGTGTGTAGCTGAACTCTCAGAAAGGTAGAGGCAAATGAGATAGAGAAGTGTCACAGAAATCCTAATAGCAAATAGGCAGCTTGATCAGAGAAATGTGGGAAGTCGCGTTAGTACGTCTTTCTTCCTAAACAGGGATAGTTACTGTTCTTCAACACAAAAAGAGCCTTAGTTAAATGATACGGGATAAGCAAGCTCCAGTGTTCACCCGAGTTCAATAGTAGCACCTCCCTAATTCTGGTGATGTGAAGGGAGTATGGTGTAAGCTGGGAGTTAAGTTTTGCCCTGCGGTGCCTCTTAGCTTGTTCGTAGGGATTCTCACAGGTATTCTACACACCATAAAGATTATCCTGTCAGATTCACCCAAATTATTTTGTTAACGTATGCAAAAAATAAAAAGCATCTTGCTTTAACAGCAGTGTGGAGCACTGCTTTATAGTACCACTTGATGACATCTGCACAATAAAGTATTTACACATAAATTCTCTGAGATCAATATAGGGTACTAAATTAGGTCACACCATTCATCATAGATTTGTAGATAGGAAGTATCTCTTCCTTGAGGAGGGACTGAAGTGTCATGTCTTGTCATTAGGGAATAAATTAATGGCCCAGGGTTAATTTCTTAAAAAACTGGCTCTTGCTAAGCATACACAGGCTATTTATGGAGCCATTATGACTACATGCATCGAAGTCAGACTGTACACTGTTATCTTACAAAAAAAAAAAAAAAATTAAAGCTCACTTGGCACATAGATATCAGTAATCGTTCAAAGTGTCCTGAAGTGTCTGCTCTGATGTCTTGTTCGATGTCCCTTCCAAATTCTGATTTATAGCAGTTCACTATTTCTCGTATTTCCTGGTTTGTCCTTGTGCAAAGGATCTCAATCAGTACTCTCTCCTGAGTGCCTGCTCCCTGTAGGCAGAGGAAAAGGGGACATAACTACAAAGTGCTACCTATTCAGTTTTCTTCAACTGTGACATTAAGCAGTCATCTGTTATTTCAAAACTTAATACCATATACATTTTAAGAACAGTATCCTTGCAGTGTGAAAGCACCAAGTCTTCTGTATACTTAAAATGGAATGAAGATTCCTCAAACATTCAATTCTGCACCAATTCAAAACAGTATCCCAAAACTATACATCCACAACAGTGACATCAGCCAAAGTTAACTGGAAAACGGTTTAGGAAGGAAATTCTTTGGCAACCTTAATCTGGAAACATACTGGAGGAAGGTAGAGCCTTATGATAATCATTAAAGCCAAAGATACGCATGTAAATTCTGTTTTGGTCAGCATACAAATGTGTTCCCTATTCCAAATGTGGCCGCTTCCTCAACATGGAGCACCAGCAGGGACTTTTCATAGACGCTTCCCTCTCCCCAGAATAAAAATTAACTGTGAGTTCTGTATACAATGAGATCTTGCTGTCACGGCCATCTCTATTCAGGCAAAGATTAGACAGGAGTGGGTCTATGTAAGGCTTCTAGGCGATGTTATAATACAAATTTTTTAAAATGGTCAAGGGGTGGCTATTGCATCCACAAAAGCCAGTTCTTCATTTAAGCTCCACATTCTTCAGAAGGTCTGCATTCATACATGAGGTTAAGTCACTTGTTTCCAGTATCAGCCACCTGTTAGCTGCTGCAGCTCAAAACAAGCAAGAAATTCTGGTAAACTGAATGTACCAGTTTACCCAAATTAAAAGTTTAAACCAACTAGCTCACCACATCTCTAATGCAGTCTTAATACTTGAACAGATACGTGCATCATCTGACCTTAAGAAAATATTTTTTCATTGTTGTCCTTTTGGAAAAAGCCTGGGATAATCCAAAAATATTTTTCAGTAGCAATGGTTTGTTCCTAATAAGGAGAGGTACGTACCTTCAATTTAAACAGTGGTTACAGTTTTAACGGCACCCTGGCCCTTTCTAGGTTCTAGCAAAAATTATGACCAAGAGGCAGAGAACAAAGTTCTGTCCTGCAGCGTTTCATCCTCTGCTGGATGGACAGCTGCTCTGAATTGGCTAATCCTGCAGAAATTGGCTGGAACTGGGGGATGCAGCAGAAAAGAATTTTAAGCCCCACAGTCCCAAAATTTGTTTGCCACTACAGGATTTTTCAACAACGCAGGGATCAGGTATTCTCTTTTTCTTAGATGTACATTTTAAGATGGTTTTAAACTACTTCATTCACAGGAAAACCATACCTTCATTGCATGACGTAAACTCCAGGCATCATAGTAGGTGCTAGGCATGAAGAGTGCTAGAATCAATTCTTCCACATTTCCGCTTAACTCAGACTTCAGATCTTTAATTAAATCCTGTTCAATTATAAACACAAAAAGGGCTTTGGAGAGTGTTAGCCATGTAGATTATATAGGGAAAAAAGATCAACCTAGAACTTAACTTTTGTGACTGATTTCTACTTTTGTGCTGTTTTTCCTGTAAAGCTTTGTTTTATTTCTTATAAAGAACTACCCTCCGTCCAAAACTTTGACAGGTCAGCTCTTCTCCATTATCCCCTCACTAATTAGGACCTAGTCAGGTCCTGAGAAATGCCACAACTACAAAATTTCACTTTAAGTTGCAAAAATGACAGAGGGAAGAAATTAAATTATCTCAGCCTTTTATTGACTAACCAGTTTCTCAGGTTTTTTTCTTATGAAAAAGCAGATTTCAGTACTGGTTTGTGTGCATAAAAAACTCAGTAGTTTCAGACACTAATACAAGGACAGTTTAAGCTTGATTATTTTCTATCTATCAAGCATTACAAAAGCAGAGGAGCTTCTTGTTTGGTCAGGAGCAGAGCCAGCCCCCAACCTTCCCCCTCCCCTGCTTCTGCCAGGTATCAGGACAACACCATGTTAATAGCAGATGTCCCCCAGTACACGAGGAATATAACCAAAAGAAGTGCATTTTAAAAATGCCCAAACTACTCCCCAGGACTAAAATGCAATCAGGCAGTTAAAGCAGCAGCTGGAAGTTTGGTTTTGTTTACTGATTCAAAGAACTATTGAACATACCTTGCCATACATAGTCTTGAAAGCTGCCTTGATTTTTTGCCTTTGATCATTGGAGCGGTTAGCAACAACATTGATGATAGCCTGCTCATCAGTTCCTTGGAAACACAAGTGCAATTGCATGTAAGAAATCATCATAATCCCTCCAAGACTATGCATTTTATAATCCTGTATTTGGGCATAGTTACATAATAAATGACTACCATTTAAGCCTACGAAATTTTCTATGTAAGTTCGTCTATGAAATTGCCCAAGTAATTTTGAAAGCGTGACTTCTGAAAATCTTCCTTAGGGAGAAAAAAATGTACGGTTAAATAAAAAATGAAGAAAAGGACAAAATGGCATTAAGAAGTTAGCGCAACAGAAATTAAGCTTCTCTTGCTTACTTACCAAACCCCTTCATAGCTTTGCGTAGAATTTCCGCGTCCCTTCCAGCATCAAAGTTTGGAGCGGCTTGAATTGTGCCCTGGGTACACTGAACCATTGCTGCAGGCTGAAAATAAGTCACGTATAACTAGCTATTCTGCACAACAGAAATTCAAATTAAAATCACAACTTTGGAATCAGTACTTCAGAAGGAGTTGTCCATTAGTTCTCTGTTTTTTCTCTAAGACAGAATCAGGGCGACATTTAGACATTCAACAGCTTTGGCCCACCAATGCCAAAGCGATGCTTTTACCCAATTGTATGGATGAAGATCTACTTGATGAGTGAGTATACACAGATATAGGGTTATGATTTTGTTCAGGTTGTACTCTTGAGTGTAGCTGGGAACTCCTGATGCAGAACATGCTGTAAATTGTTGGAAACCAGTTGTAAAAACATTAAAACCACAGAAGCCACATAAGATTGATCACAGAAGAGGATACAGCACATACCGGACCAGGCATTGGTGATGGTGCTTGTCCACCAGGATACCCTACTGAAAATAAATTCAAGAACAAGATAAAAGGAATTAATTATGTCTCCTCTTATTGTGTAAATGCTTTCTAATCCAAAAAGAAAACCCTTTACAGACCTGCCACTGCACAAAAACTGTTTCCTAAGTAATGATACCTATCATGATCAGTAACTGAACTTCTTGCCTTCGGGAACGATGGGAAGAAGCAATCACAGATGCATTCTGGTACACTAGCAAAGCAGTTCTAAAAATACTAAATTTACTGGTGCTGTGGGAACTGGAAGGATTTCTCCTTACTAAATATTTCTATCTTTGACAAAAGCCAGGATAGCCCATGCAAATGAAGAATGCATGTCCCGTGCTCCCTTTTAAAGTCATATTATACACTTTAAAATGTCTAACATATAAACGATAAATATTATGAATTCATTGGTGCAGAAAGAATTGAAGGAATCTCATTTTGTGATCAAAAGCACTGTGAATACAAAAATACAACTACATTTTTTGTACTGGAATTTTATTTTTATCCATAATACATACGTACAATTGTTATCATTTTAACAGCAGCTTAGTTATTATTAGAGTTAACAAAGCAATAATTTAAAAAAAAAAAGGTTTGCTGCTCTGAATTTTTTGCAAACACAACTGACATATTCCAGGACAAAAATCACCTTGATGGTAACTGACCACTCGAAGCATTAAAAACACTGCACCATTTTTAAGGAACTGGGTGCATTCTCCTTTCCACTTCCCCCACTATGCCAGGGATCACCATGAACACAGATCTGAAAAATGCATCCATTTCTTTGAAATTAACAGAACAGCTAGATGATCACTGAATGTGGACTCTGGATTACACAGTTCTTATCAGATACTTGCAATTTCAAGAAGGATAAGCACCTAAACCACTACATCATGACCATTAATCTGGGACAGCCATCCCTTTTGGATGTAGCACCTATAGAGATGGTTCTCATCAGCCCTTCAGTGGTCTTGTCAAGACAGGTGGTAGGAGGTATACAGCACACAAACCTCAACAGCTAAAAGTAACAAAAGCAAGGACCTAATTTGTTACTACCTATCCTGGGACCTCTTGGTTTAACCTTGGATGCTTAAAGTTTCTTACATATAACATACCTGGAATTTGTGCTGGTCCACCTCCAGCATAGCTTTGGGCAGGAGGCTGCGGATAGCCACCAAAGCCAGGGCCAGCAGGAGGCACACCAAATCCAGGGCCTGTAGGAGCTAGGAGAAGAAAGATTTTATCACTCTTAATGTTTTGTACTTGACTTCTGACACCACACGAGCCGGGTTCCTGAGCAGAGCTATGCAAGAGACTAATTTCTGTGTCTGTGCAGCGGCCCAAAACCATCAAGGCCCTGCCATCAGCATGCAGGTATTTATTGCTAGATGGCAATTTCTCTGGCTGCCTACATGCTGCTGCCTAAACTGACTGCTGAACAAAGCTGCTTTTCTTTACTACTTCTACCAAGCACAGGGAATAGTTAAAACAAAACCCACTCCCAAGTGGTACTCTAACAAAGGATCTTACCTCCAGGATAAGGTGGCATTCCTCCAGCCTGGGGAGCTCCAGGGTAGCCCCCAGGGGCAGGGTAGCCCCCCGGGGCAGGATATCCTGCTGCCCCTGGGTACCCAGAACTTTGTGGTGCTGCAGGATAGGTCCCTCCTCCTGCCGGAGGGTATCCTCCAGGAACACTGGGATAGGAGTACTGACCAGCTGGCGGATAGACAGACTCTTGTCCTGTCGGCTGAAACACAAAAATGGAATGTCTGTACACCTGCTAACAGGACATTAGAGTAAAAACTCTCAAGCTAACAAAATGTCCACACGTATAATAACATGAATTATATCATTAGATTCACCGCTTTTGAAGTGGCAGCAGCACAATTCCTGAAGTCTGGATGGGTTTTCTGATATATCTCCCATGTTGACACAGAATCAGAGAGTGCTGCAGGGCAGAAGGCACCTCTGGACAGCCTCTGATCCCATCCACCTTCAAAGCAGGGCCAGCTTTGGAGTTAGATGAGGTCATGCAAGGCCTTGTCAAGTTTTCGGTATCTCCAAGGAGCAACATATCCACAGCCTCTCTGGGCCCCTGTTCCAGTGTTTGACTCTCATGGTGAAAAATGTTTTCTTCAAATCAAATTACAATTACAACCTGTGGTTGTTGCCAGCTGCCCTTTCACTGTGTACCTCTGACAAGAGTCTGGCTCCAATATCTCTACCACTCCTTCTTACGTAGCAGAAGACTGAACAGATATCCGCTTAGCCTTCTCTTCTCCAGGCGAGCAGCCCTCCCTGGACACACTCCTGTTCATCCACGTGTCTGTTGTACTTTGAGGCCACAATGAGACACGGTATTCTAGATGTGGCCTCGTGAGCACTGAGCACAGAGGAAGAATATTTTCCCTTGGCCTGCTGGCTTCACTCTTGCTAAGGAACACACACTGCTGAGCCACATTCAACTTGTCAACCACCAGGACCCATGGTCCTTTACTGGAAAGCCGCTACTTCTATCTTGCGTAAGTAAGAGGTGACCTCAGCTAGGCTTGTTCTCTATGAATCATTAGGAGCTCACCTCCTGTTTTTATAGGACTGTCAAGAGCTTAGTATCTTTGAAACTTCTGCCTCTCTTGCACAACTGGTATTTTCAAATGTTACATGGTGAGAACTTACAAGAGGTGGTGTTCTGGTTTTTTTTCCATTTCCTTTGGAATCCAGGTTATAAAGCATAGACATTCAATGTCTAAATCTGGACCACTGAGTCAGATTGTACACCTATTACAGGTTTTAAATAAAAAGAACAAGTCAAACATCTATATGCCTTTGTTTTGCTACGTGTACGACTTACCAGTCATACCACCAAGGTTGCTATTACCATTAACGTACATTAGAAATATTTACTTGAATGACCAGGACCACTAAGAGAAAACCCTGTAAGTTAAAAGTCATATACTTGATCTTAACTATCAGGTATTTAAAATCAGCTTCAGAATGAAGCATAATGTATGGACTCACTACTTATTGATGGGAATCATCTTTACTGACTAGCTTCAGAAATATGGGTCACACATTACACACAGTACACACTCATTCTTGAGCCCAGAAAACAGAAATAAACTGCAAAGCAGTAAAGTCTAGCTCAAATGTTCTCCTCAGGTTTGGCTGCCCCAAGATTTCTACTCCCAGATTACTGTGCCCAGGCTATACAATATTCTCTTCACTAGCGGTACAATCTAATCTTTCTCTGCCAGACTCAGCAAAAAGATTTTAATGGAATTTAGATTCACAAACCCAAAATTAGAATACTCAAAAGCCCTGCTCAGATAACTATCACTATTGCAGAAGAAAATAATTTCACATTGTTTTTTTGCACTGGTTATCACTTTGGGCCTCATCAATGAGACTAGGAAACCTAGAATCGTTGATATCGAATCTAAAGGGTCTTTTAAATTAATCCATTGAAGTTGGCTATATTTTAGATGCTAGCTAAGAAAAAAAATATTTTCAGATGTCGTTAAAAATAAATTGAAGCTACAATCATGAGGGTTCAGCAGAACCTTGAGGGAGGAAAAGAAATCCTGGAGTTAAGAAAGTCTGATTTCTAATGTTTGTCTTTCGTTTGACTGACTTTAGTTTTTCAGAGGGAGTAAGTGTAAATTGTAAAGCAAAATAATCAGAGAATTTATTGCATGTATATATATATATTGCATGTATTTATAGCTTTTCAGTATCTTAATGGGATCCAGGCTGAGCGCTATGCTTAAGTCTAGTTCTGTACTACATAAAACACAGACCATATAAAATACCCACAATTGCAGTATGATCAGTGCCATACTAATAAAAGCACACAGTTGTGTCTAGCCTTGAAAAACGATGCAGGCATATCAAAAAGACTGCAGTATCAGCAACACCTGATATATTCCAGCCTTGCATTAAGTTTCACTGGAATTTTTAGTCCATTCAGTCATGAGCTGAAGGCGGAACAAAGTCCTGCGGCTGAAGGATAGGGGGTCAAAGTCAAGATACAGTGTCGTTTATCCTCAGAAAAATATTTACTTGGTGTCGTATGAAAGCTGGGCTACTTGACTAAAACATTCCAAGCTCTTCCTGAGGGTAATGGCCACTCAAGTTTGTTCAGCATCTCTGTAAATCCTGGGATACAGGTATGCGGAATATTTGGTAGAGACTGTGGCAGAGACTGGTTCAGAGATTACCTCTGACCCTGTACGTAAAGACCCTCATATTTATGTAAGAACTACTCATACTTTAAAAAAATTATTTGCTGAGATAGTTAGCAGTATTAAAAAAACCTAAACTCGCAAGACAAAGATAAACTAAAACAAGACCAAACAATCAAAAACCTTTCTGGAACAACAGGCAACATTAAAAAAAAAAAATCTTAAACTTCCTTCTTGGAATTCTTATGAGACAACTGTAAATTCGTCCTCAGCGATATATAGACAAAAACAGAGACCTCTAGAGAGGTCTTCTAGAGAATACTGTATATGAACTGACAGCTACTATTTACACACACACAGAGCATAGTAAGAAGGGGTATTCACAGAATACAAACACATTAGGAATGCAACACATTCAAGAGCCATACTTACAGGATAACCAGGGAAAGCAGGGTAGCCGCCAGAAGGGGGATAACCCGGGTATGACATTCTGGGGAAAAAAAGATATTTTCAGTGTCAAGGCACTATATATGCGTTTGTAGTAGTTATTTCCTTGATAATTACCTGTTAAATCACTTGAACAATATGTTTAGTAGGTTTAGAATTGCTCAGGAGTACTTGTCAGCTATTAAACCCACAAAACGTTTCCTTTTTTTCATACACATGACCATAGCAAGCAGGATTCGGAAGGGAAGCACCTTCAACTTTGCAATTAACTACCACTCTTATTTAGGGTCAGATAGACATTGAAGCATGGTAAGAGGCTTGAACCTCCAAGAAGAACTCTGAAATACAGGATACATCACGAGGTGCCAGCAGGAGGGGGCTGAGCCCTTTGCCAGAACAGAAACAGAAGGGGCAGGCTAGAGCAGGGCCCCAGTCCCGCACTGCACCAAGCACCTGTCTCCCATCCCCCTGCACTCCTCCACTCACAGGGATAGCTCCTGCGAGAAGAGCAGTACCCTATCTATCCCATGTAAAATGATAATATCATAAAAACGTGTAATTCCCCAGCATTAATTCATTTGTGTAGAAGATTTCTGCTTCCTGCCAGTAACTGTTTATTTTAGTCTCACTTTTGATAGAGGGTCTTGGGGAGTAGAAATAGACCAGGACAGAGATCATCCCCCATGTTGCCACCCAGTTGGACAGGGAGTTTTGAGGACATTAGCCAGGTCACGAAACATTTAATGGCAAGAAAAAAAATCATGTTAATGCTAACCAGCCAGATTCCCTGATCAGGGCCTGGGAGTCACTGATGGCATGTTTCTAAGACAGTATGCACCTTAGCTGCACAAATCAAAGGACATGGGAAATATAAAAATGAATGCAATACACAAATGATTAGTCACATTTCTAGGTATTCACTGGCCAAACCAAATGGATTTGAAAGCATAATTCTTACTGCGTTGGACCATTAAGGCAATAGGTGGTCATAGAATTAAACATCTGAGACTTAATGTGGAAAACATTAAAACTGTGAGTAGGTTAGTTCAAATAAGAGCCAAAAACAACTTGCAGAGAAGCACAGCTATGCAGTCTTACACTGATAAACTTGGATCATCACTTCCAAATAAATAAAGGGGGAAGAACATAAGGCGTATTTGTAAATCTGTGCTTTAATCATAAACAGTGCTAATGGCTATTTATTTCCCTAAGAAGAAACACCTTAAATCAGTACCTGTACAGTATTTATTACTGACAGCTGCTTGAATGGACTTTAAATTTGGCTTTCAACAGCACATTTCTTTTGGTACTTCTGACTTCAACACTAATTGTAACTCCTTTCAGGAACAAGATAACCACCAACACTTCCGAATTCAGTTTCGCTCTTTCTACTTACAGGAAAATATTGTGTCAGCAAAACTGAATATTAAAAAACAAAAAGTTCTTCAGCTTTTCAGCTCAATGTAATTCAACTAAAGTTACACCGTTAAGAAGACAGGATTGTAAAGTCTGTAAAACTTGTGAGGCACACTGTATCATTTCCACTGTACAACTTACTACGTTTTTCATGATGCAAAATCAACAGCTGGTGATGGCAACTCAGCTGTTTCAACAGCTGTGAAAAGTTTAATTTGTACAATAAAAGGAAGTCAACAAAATTCAGCCATATTAAAATATACCAAATTTTAGACTTATTGGTAAGATACTTCATTTAGAATTAATTTAAGTTTTCAGCTATGTCTCTGATTTACTAGCAAACACATTCTAGCAAAAAGCTTTTTAAGGCAAAAAGCTTTTTAAGGCATGAGTTTTCAACATCTCCTTTTCAAGCAAACAAGCCATCAAGACTATGTTGTATTTTGGTTAGCAAATTAACCACCCGTCTAAACCTGTGACTTACAATGCACCGGTAAATTGTTTACGCTTTCCTTACTTTTGTTGTATCAGTTCCTTTTCTAGGATTCAATTTGTGATGTGAGTTCTTTTGGGCCAGGTACTGGGAATTGTGGTATTTCATTTAATCATTCCCCTCTTAACAGGACCCTGATTCCTATTGGTCATTCTTCTGAATTACAAAAACAAAATAAAAATGTTTTCTTTGCATTTGCTTGACCTAGCTGAATTTTTTTTTCTTTTTCATTTGAAAAAAAATATTTTAGAGTAATAAAAGGATCAGATAAGGACTGTTGCTTTAATCACTTCAGGCCTTTTATAACTAGATGGACATGATGCTAACCTGGCATTTCAGGCTTGCCTCTGACCAGTTACAAGAGTCTCTTCAAAACTTACTATGACCAGACAGCAATATTTCCTGAAACAGCTTTCAGTACGTAGAAAAGTTTTCCAGGAGATAAATTAAGTCACTTACATAATATCAAGTACTTCACAACCACCGGCCTGACGCTGCCATAGCACACAGCCTCACTTAGCCTAAGCATCGTCAGAGGCTCTGATAGAACTGCTTTTACAACCAAAGTACCAACAGATTTTCCCATCAGATTTCAATTTCCTCCCCGTTTGCCCCGGACGGGGCACCAGGCGAGGCCCGGCCGGCGGCGGGTTAAGCCGCGGGTCGGGCGCTGTCACAGCCCGCCCGGTGGTGAGTCAGCGGCGGAGGGGCCAACGGCGGCTGTGGGCCGCAACACCCGCCAGCACCCGCCGGCTCTCCTCTGCGGGCTGAAGTCGAAATCTGAGGGGGGAAGTCTCTTTGTTTTGGGGGGCAGATGTAGCTCTGACGGTGTAACATCAGGGGACGCGCTACACTCGGCGTGTTGGGCAGGAGTTCAGCAGGCAAGCAGAGAGAAGTCTCCCCTCTGCTGCCGCAGCCCGGCCCCCGCGGGGACCCCGCAGGCCCAGCCCGGCACACGACGGGGCAGAGCAGGCCCCGCCCGGGCCGGCCCCGCCCCGCGCACACCTGTGCCCCCAACCGAGGACGCCCCCGCCAGCATCACACCCGCCCCCGGAGCCTTTACGGGACGCCGGTGGGGCCACCACCGCCCCCCACCCCGCCCGGAGCCGGCTCTGCCCGCCGGGCAAGCCACCACCCCCACACCCCCCCCGCTCCGTTTCGGGGCGGGAAGGGCGGTCACGTATGGCCCTGGTCTCTCCCCGCTCCCTCAGCCGCCAGCCCCGGACCGGCGCAGCGAGCCCTCCGGCGAGGCACGGCTGCGGGCGGAGACAGGTATTACTCTTACTTCTCCCGAGGCGACCGGGACTTCGTCCCTGCTCTGCACCGGGAGGACAGGCCCCCGGCCAGGGGGGTGCGGCGCTCTGGGGCAGGCCGGCGCCTACCTCGGCCGGACACCTGCCGAGCCCCGAGCCGGCGGGCAGAGCCGGCTCCGGAAGCCCTGTCCCAGGCAGACGTTCGGGTCGCCCCGGGCGCCAGCACGCCCGTGCCGCAGGGCGCAGCGGGACGGGGGCCGAGCCCCCACGGGAGGCGGTGTGTGAGGAGAGCCGCCGCCAGTGGGGCTGGGCCGGGCCCTGAGGCGAGGGGCGCGCGAGTCACGGCCGGCCGGCTCCTCCCATCCCCCCCCTCCAGCTGCCTCACCTGAGGGAAAACCTGCGGAGCCTCCGGCCTCTCTCCCGCAGCTACACCGCAAAATGGAGGCTGTGGGGCCGGGCGGCACCCGCCCCGCCCCCGGCACCGAGCCCGCCCCGGCCCGGCCCATGGGCCCCGCTCCCCGCGGGCAGGGGCGCCGCGCCCGAGTGCCGGCAGGGCCGAGGCGGGCCGGCAGCGGCTGCCGCTGGTGGTCGCCCAGCTAACCCGGGACCCCTTTCCCATCTGTGCAGGCTTGCCCCATCCTGCTGAAGGAAAGCTGCAGTATGGCCAGTTCTCCTTCGAAACGGCTGAGAGGTAAGTTAAAAGATGCAAGTGCCACAGAAACGCAGAGCAACTTGCCAGTGGAGCTGTGTCAGGGGAGGTGTTCAACACGGGAAGCGCCAGGCGATGCCATCCCACGGGAGTCCTTAGCCACCTGCCTAGGAAAGGAAGGGAGAAGTCCACACTGCTCTTTCCCTACGGCACCACTGCAGTGGAGTTCAGCCCTAATGCATGTAGCTCTAAATCGAGTCTGTTATCCAGGAACACATGAGTCTTTAGATCAAGATCATCATTCCGTAGTTGGCAGGTAGTTGCCCAAGTCATAGAGGCCACCAGAACAGGGTGTAACATGCAAAGTATATAAAAGACATAAGTGGAGTTGGAGGAGTTGCTCCTTTTCATGTAGTTACTGAAGATCAGGATCTAGGTCCTGAGAGCGCATAAAGGTAAGATTGTCCTGACTACTACATACCTTTCTCTAGAAAGAAATCTTAATTATAGTCATTTGTATGCAATTGTGGGAAGTGCACTTAGTGTTTCTGTCTATTGTAATGTTTATATTACACGTAGAACAAACACTACATACCCATCATCCTTCCTTTACCTGAAGGTATAATTATATTCATAAGAGATTCTGACCAGCAAGATACAATGATAGTATGCACTGGTTACTTGAGATTATTCAAAATAACTTTCTCTTTTTTTATGATAAGCATGTTAGCAGTTCAGAGACCATTAAAATGCAAACAATTTTTTTCCTGTAACATGGTGCAGCACTTGAGCTCTAGATGAAAAAACAGCCACTGCTCTAACTTGTCTGTAAAACAGCATTAAGTGCAGGCAGCAGAAAATAGGTGGGTAATAATTTACCATGCCTGCCCACTTCAAATGAAAAGCACCTAAAGCCACATAAAGAATCTAATAAATGACCTATCTTAAGCAAAATTGGGCTTGTTCTCCCTTGTTTGCCCAGAACACACCAGGAGCAGCTTTAAGAATTTAATCCTCACAGCATTCTTCAGCTGACACTCCTAGTGTATGTCTACTCTTATTTCATCTCTGTTAAGCACATTTCTTTCAGAACAGGTATATATTTAAATCCCTGTTTCCATGTGAACCAAATATATTTATAAAATACACAATTTTTTGTCTCTTCCATTTAGTGGACTGTTTGGATTTGAGCTATTCAGGAAAGGAACAATCTGTTTTCACAAACAAGTGGGAAAAGAACAAGCGAAAACATTCTAATAAAACAGCTATGTCTGGAGAATCTACATTAAATGTGTTGTATGTTAAGAATATCTGGAATTACTACTTTAAAGCATGGAATGGAACCATTGTGGTCATCTAATTTCACTCCCTGTATTTAAGGAAATCCCATGGCTTGTTACTATAGCTAGAGCCAGCGCAGTTAGGAAAGGCAAGGCAACTTCTCACTATTACAAAGTTCAGTGAAGTTGGGAGACAAACTCTTGCTCCTGTCTTTTGTAATAGCCTTGCATCTTCTGCTAAGACATGATACTGGACAGAATTCTGGTCTGGAGGGACTTGGCTCTCAACTACATAGTCGTGCTAACTGACTGCGATCAACAGAGCTGAAACAAAACTTTTCTTTTTTTTCCAGAGTAATTTATTGGTGACGTAGGTCATTAAAGCATTGCTGCTTCTCTGTGCTATGTATCCTGGTTGGAACATTATTTCCCACTTAAATAATATGAGGCATTACTTTTGATGTTCCATTTCAGCCAATACAATTAAATAAAAAAAATTACTTTCCCACAGTTTGCCGTAAGCAACAAGATCCGGTCAGGTTTGAACCGTAGGTCAAAGTATAACAAACCAACAGGATACTGCAGTGATCCAAATCTAAATTATGTACTAAAAATACTTTTTCTTGTTACACTACCTTGTGACTGCAATAATTAAAATGCAGATAGTCAAAGTTAGCTGTTGAGTTAACCTTCCATGTGCACAGGGTGTAGAGCAACTTCAGTTCACTTCAGGAAAAGCCTGTGTTTGGTTAGCTGCTCAACTGGGAGTCACTACCCAGTGAGTCATGTTAGGGCTCCACCCACTGTAGTCCAAACATGAAGATTTCACACAAACCTTACAACTGAGTTGCCACCAGGGTCTCTAGTTCTGCTGGGTGGAACCACACTAAAAATAGACGCTTCACCCTTCCTCAAAGCGCAGAAGGAGAACAGCAGGTTGTTCTGCTAGACTACTTAAAAGAGCAGCATGTCTGATGTTTTTCACCATCAACTTTCTAATCCTTAGGATTAAAACCATGCATTTTGCATTAGTTACTAATAGATGGCATATGTCCACAGGTTCATATAATCACACACCAAAACACTACTTCCTCTTTGCAGCAGCTTAAGTATTCTGCCAAGAAACTTAAATGACTCAACTAACAAGGCAAACTTAGTGACCTTCATCCCAGTATACGAAAATAATCAGCAAATTAAATTGTAATTCTGGCAAGGAATTTTTTTTTAAAGTATCAAATTGCAGATAGCAAAATAAAAAGTTTGTTATTCTCAACAATATAGAACAATTAGCCTTTCCAAGGCTTACAACCAAACACATGGTTTATCAAAGATCGATCACTGGATGTACTGGGTCAGTTTGACACAATGTACATTCTAAATGAGGAATTCAGTATAAATTTTTCTCAAGCCTTCTGTGGACAGAAGGTTTGAGAAGAACCCATAATTAGTTAAACTACAGAAGATAGGAATTAGCATGAGCAAGGATAAACAACTTAAAGAGCAAAGGCCGTGTTGAAAAGGGAATTTGTAGAATTCTGTTAAGTTGGTCTCGGATCAATTCCAAGTTTTTTCTTAACTGAGTAGGGCACAGAAGTTAGGAATAAGCTAATGATACCTGGTGACAAAATTGTGAGGTGTCACCAATACTGAGAATAATCCAAAGCAGGAGAAATACGTGCATCTAGATTTTTTTTTTTTATTAAAAAGTGTCATAATGCCAGGTCATGCATTCGAATTAATAATTTTCCTGGCAAATTGTAGTTCAGCTGCAAATGACAGCAGGGGCAAGAGACTGGGGTGCTCATTCACACTACATGACAGACACCAAGAGGCAAACAAGGAATTTATGCCAGGAAAGTATTGAGGTATTCTTATATTCATTGATCTATATGATGATATGGGTATGGTCTTTACCATCTCAAGTTCAAGAAAGACTGAAATTAAGTTTAAAGTGGGCAGCTAAGTGATCAAAGCATAGACAGTGCATCAGAAGAAAGGAGATAAAGCTTAGTATGTTTCGTAAAATGAAGGCTATGGTATGATGGCTACCTATAACAGATTACATATAAATACCAGGAAGAGCATGAAATAAGAACAAAGGAGTTATATTTAAGTATATTTAAAATAGAATTTAAGATATGGTTGGTCAAGACAGGAAAGAACTCTATTTGTGATTCAGGAAACCCCTTCTAAGGTAAAGTTAGTGGACACAGGGAGTCAGTGAAGATGGCAACAATGAAGTGTCTGTTAAACACACCAAATTAGCAGCACAAACTTATTTCCCTACCCAGAGAAACACATAATATTAACCCTTTTCTTCAGTCACATGAATTTAGAATGTCAAATTTAAATTGCTTTTTAGCTTAACCAGCAAACTAACAGTAATACAATACAGTCTGCAAGGACTCCCTTTAGATCTTACTCTAATCCTAGTCACCACCAGAACTGTTGTGTGCAGCATCGATCCTAAGTACATGATAACAGTCATAGGAAACCTGACTGTTGCATACTGTCTATCCATTAATACTTATTGAAGAATCATCTAAATGCCATCTACAAGCCTTGCAGCACAACAGAGCACCGGGAAGCTAATTACTGTCAGGTATCTGCAATTTCCATTGTGGTACCCTATCTTCTTTCTACTACTGAGACTGTCATCAGTTAAGAAATACTGGAGCATTACCAGCTCCCTCCTGCAATTTTAAGAAGGCGTTTCTGTTAAAGATACTTCATCCTGCAAGTATTGATTTTGATAAGTAACACAGAGTACTTTACTGTGCTCATGGGTTTCACGTGCACTTGCTCGAAGATGTGAACAAGTACAGTCTTACTACGCTAGGAAGATGTCAGAACAAAGCGTAATGTCTGCATGCTGATTAAACTGCAGGTTGTCAGAGGTCACCATGCTCACTGAAAAAACAGAAGGTTTCATTGCCTCTTTGTACTGCAAAGAGGTGCTTTGCTGAAACTCTGTTCCTTTGTTGAGGCTGACTGAGATTACATGTCTGAGAAGGGTCCAAGGCAACAAGGTGGACTGATTTTATACATTCCTCCAACTTTTGTAAGTACACAGTATACCCAAGGGGAACAAGAGAATAGATTGTAACAGTAAACTCTGTTGTGAATATTGTTATGTATATTGAAGAAAAGAAGTTTTCAATGAGAACTTTATGCTGAGGTAAAAACCAAAAATCAGCTCAACTAAGCCAGGATACAAAAAAAAGATCTTATCATTTGAGCAATTGAATACTTGAGTGCTAGGAGCTGGTAACAAAGCCATTTAAGCAAGGTATTTTAAAGGCTAATACTTACCAGGAAAACATGTCCATTGCTAGAAATAAATGTGTAATACAGTAATGTCCAGTAAAGTTGTACTCATTCAGAGAAACCATCTAAGAAAAGGCTGAATATGTCACATAGAAAAAATTTTTATTGTATTAGTGAGGGAACTAATATGACTAAATATGATACACAGTGTATATAGAAGCATACCCAGAGAACTATCTGACTATTTAAAGCTAGACTTTGTCAAAGTTATTTGGAGCAACGCATCCTAAACAAATAAACAAAAAGTCCCCTAATAAATCCAAGAGGTCTGTAGTTTACAAATCAATAGCAAGTTAAAGCTTGAAATCCTTGGTGATGTTTCTTGACTCCCAAGCTTTTCCCACCAGATTTTCTATTGAACTTCATGTTTTTATAGATTTCCGTAAAGTGGAACAATTAGAATAAAATACCTTTAGGAATTCTTGTCGAGATTTTCAAACTCCAGAGAAGGAATGCCTCAGTCTCCTAGGTAATAATACAGCCCAGGCTTTACAATTAAGCAAAATAGTGCATTACATTTGTGTTTGCAGTATTGTCCTTCATAGGAGTGGCCACTGACATTTGCAATCAGGCATTCAAAATTCCAGACTCAAAGTAAGGTTCACAATGTGCCATTCACCCTGTAAAAAGGGACAGAATGGATGGGATCAGATAGAGTTTTTAATAGGGCAACTATTTTTTTCCTACACCAATTCCAAGCATTTGTCACTGTGCTGTCTGGCACACAACGGAACCTATGGATTGTGCGCTTTTCTGATGCCTCTACTTTGCAGTGCATCTTTCTACCTAGGAAGACAACCTCAGTCCCTTATGACATATCACCATTAGTCTTCAGGTACTTGTAAGACTGGCAAATTCCACAATACCTTTTCTGTATCAATGTTCACAAATTGATCTTTCTTCTCAGAACTTTGCATTTTGTGCATAGCAGCTTCTTAAATAATAGCATAGTTATTCAATATGTAGAGCATTTAAAATCATTCCTCTTCCATTTTATCAGTTTTCCTAACAGGGAATGGCAAGAGTTTACTGCAGAGGAGAGATCAGGGAAAGAGTATCATGCTTTCCCCCCCTGCAACTTTTTTGCCGTCATCAAGAGACTTACCCAGCTTTGCTGCTTGCTCTTTTCCTCCATGTATTTCAAGGCTTACTTTAAAAAACACCTTGACCTGAAAATTTGTGAAATAGTTAAATGGCCGAAGTTATGAATATTAAGTTTAAAGAAGGGAAAACAAAACATTTTTATTCAGACTAATAAAAAAGAGCTGAGTTTTAACACTTATATATGTAATGCTCATGAGTAACATTTTCAAAGAGATTAGAATCTTTGCTACCTTCAGTTTTTATGTACCTTGTCCTTGCAATTAGAACTTAGAATTTAGTATTGAGTCACTGGGGGAATTCTCCAGATTGGAACCAGTACAGGATCTACAGATTTGTAACCTGAGTCCCATTCTTGAATTTATCTGGCAGATTAGCACAAAAATTATTTTGGGGAACACTGGTTTTGCAGGCTTCTCTAACATTTCAGATTCATTTACCAAAACAGATGTGAGGTGTCAAAAATAGTAATTAGTAATTAGGTAGCAACAGTTATGTTGTGGAAGAGGGACACTTTTACTCTATTGGGCAAAACCTCCTCAGTACAGCTGACCAGATTTCTAAAAGTAATGTTATTAGCAGAGACTGTAAAAAGTTACAGCTCAGATTGGTATTGGCTTTCTTTCAACTAGAACTCATTTAATGTGAAACAGGTTTTGGGAAGTATCTATTTGCATACTTTTAGCAGCAGTACAGGGTCACAGAACAGAAAATTCCTATTTGATGACACCCAGCTTTCAACCTCAAAACTTCATGAAGTGTAGTTCTGCTGTGCTTTTCTTCTTTTGCAAAGATGGCAATTCTAGTAGCCTTTTCAAGCCCTTTTAACCATGAACTCTGTTGCTAGTTTAATTCTCTGAACCCTTACTTTGAGAGGGCCTAATGCTATTAACCTTGATTTCCTTTCCCAAGGGATCAGATATGCATAGAAATACCATAATGTAAACTGAATTCACTGTCTCATACTCTCATCAGAACCCTGCTGAAGGCAGCATATATACAGCACCACTAATAAACCACTGACTATTCTGTAGTCCTCCATGGAAAAGCATTATTATGTGCAATACAGGAAGCCATGCTTTCAGTGTGCTTTAACAGTTGGCAAAAAATCCCGCAAAGAAGTCTGCAGAATTGGAGTTGATTTGCATCCACTCTAGTTTTCTTTCCTGATGTGACGTTATCCCCCCTTTCTTTCAAAGGGGAGTCATTATACAATAAATGAGAACATTTTTTTCTGGACAGAAGCCATTCTTGCCATTACAATGGAACTTTTATTTCAAATATGTTCTTACAATAAATCTGCATTTTGTTATACAAGTAGATAAACCCAGGAGACAAAAGATTCACGTATTCCATTTTAAAATACTGGGCTCAACTAAACTGCAGCCGTTCCCATTCATTTCCTAAACCATGTTAGGGATTTTTCAGGGCAATGGAAATAAAGATGTAAACCAAGTCATCTAGGTAATTAAATTACAGTCCAAGGAAATCTGTAACAACACCATAGAAAACTGTATCTGCTCATTCTTCAAGCTCTTTGAAGTGTAGGGTGGCAGAAGGTTCTTTATAAACTCAGAAGTTTTTCGTTGAGAGCAATCTGTGACTGTGTGAGGTTTGCCAAGTAGGTTACCATCAGTAGGTCCTGAGAGGGGAAAAAAAACCCAGTGATCAGAAATATTAACAAAGATGTAGCTTATTAGGGAGTTGAATTTTTAACACTTGTAAAGCAGTTTACAATCAGCTACAAGAAATATTGTTAGTTCTGAAAGTCCTACCCTGAGGAATGCTTCCCTCACAGGAAGAAGGTTTTGGTATTCCCAGAATATGAAACACTGCTTGTGAAATTTTAACTCTGAGTTCACCCATGTTAACCAGGCAAGTCAAAGGGTATAAGCAAAATTAAAAATTACTTCTGGTCTTGCAGATTGTGGGTGAACAACACATTCAGAAACTCAGCTTTCACTTTCTAAAAATCTGTTACAGAAATAAGGTAGCACCCTAAAACCTTGTTCATGTCCTAAGTGTTACGTAAGGAGACAGAACTTCAGCTCAGGCAAAGGAAGCTGGCAAGTCACCAGTTATCCTTGAAATCCATACTGCTTTAAGCGTGGTAATTCATATTGTCCAGTCACTCTAAAAGAAGAATTAGTGCTGGCTTACAGATTACTTGCATAATTCCTAAGTACTTTAAAACTTATTCTCTCATTTGCAGTTGCTTGCAAGATTATTATGATAAGCTCATTTATCCACCTTGAGCTCTTAAAACATCAAGTTACTGACAAGAAAGGGCTGTATTTTCTATTAACATGTTTGTATGAAAAAATAGATTGTTTTGATCGCAGACAAATTTGTGTCTGTATGACAAATGTTCAAAATTGCTGGCAATACACTGAAAACACTACATGATGAACTTACATTGATATTGCTGTTCAACATTGTCTCAAAGTCCTCTGGTGAAATCTTTGGCACCTGGTTAATAAGATCCATCAGGAATCGCCCGACAGTGTTGTCAGCAGCCACTTTGCCAGACTAAGCATAAGAAACATACACTTCAACATGAGTAAAACTCAGTAAGTTTATGGCCCAGAAAGAGAATATATAAAACGAAAAACAAGATGCACAAGCTTACACTGAAGTTATCTGCTGACTCATAAAAAGCTGGCCTTACCAATACATCCTCTGCATACTGGAGCACCATGGTCAGGGTATCCTGAATCCTGGCTGATGCTGACCCCACCTGCTGTAAGTCACTGGATAAGCCAATCACTCGATTAGGGCTAAAACAAGTCTTCATGATAAGATCCACTGAAAGCAAAAGGAGGATCAGTGAAAAAACTGGCTGCCACAGAAACCATCTTAAATCCTTAAGTTTTTGCAGATTTTTATGACAGCTTTAGCAAGACAGTCTAACTCCCAGAAGAATGGCAATTTTACCAGGATAAAAAAGCATTTAAATAGTGTCACAACAATGGTTGTAACACAAATAGGAAGAAAACATTCACCTCCTATACGCTCTGTATCATAATAAACATATTTCACTGTTAGAGGTGTGAACATCACGCCCATAGTTTTACCAGGGACTCCCATTGGGGCACTAGAAAAAAAAAAAAGAACAAAATATTTTCAGCATGGACATATTTAAGGGAGGAAGTAATATATTTCAGTCTCAATGATCACTGTTAGCACTGAAGTGTGAACATGAGTAGGTTACTCATTCTCACCAAAATCAGCAATATTAAGACCAATGATAGCTGAGGACAGGAAATCAGTCCTGGCGTACTATTAATTGCTCATTTTCATCCAAGAATATTCCTAGCTGGTCTGACGTTTGTCAGCATGAATGCATCAAGAGCTAAACACTATCTTCTTAGACACCCTTCTTGCTTATAGAGCAGGTATTCTATCCTGAAATACTCTGTGCTCTTTGAGAAATCACTTAAGGAACAAACATAAATATGACAAAAATTCATGTACAAAGCACTCTCAACACCTTTATTATTCCTATTATTCAAAGTATTTGAAGCTCATTTATGCTTTAAGTAAGATGTCATGGAACAGCTTCCTTTTTGAAGATGCACAGTCAAGAAGCAGTAGACTTCCACTACAAAGAAAGGCTGGTATTTTATCCTTAAAGAGGATAGTACTTCAGCCAGTACTGGGAAGAACAGTGAGGTGGAATAGTTTCATTTTTCAATATTTAATCTTCATTATTAATTGATAAGAATGGAAGGGGTTAAGGGGAAGAAAGACTGATCAAGAAGATGCTGTTTCAATTATGTTTTAACTACGCTAATTCTCCAACTTGTATGAATGAACTGCTGAGCAATAAAGCCCAGTGACTACAGGCTAGCATTCAGACAGTGTGATGGAAGTTAGTGACATTAATGCTAGCTATATGAATGCTGTGAAATGTCCAGAACACTTTTAAAGTTAATTAAGTCACAATTCCCCACCCCAATAAGGTACCAGCTTATGAAAGGTTAGGTCTTTCAACTTACAAACGATTGTCAAGACATTCCAATGGAAAGTAAGCCATGATCCCTGTCTCACTGCTGTGTTTTAGCTACTGCACAATGTTGTCCAAAATGAGACACTGCAGCCCACTACATTTCTTGTAACCCTGATGTGGTCTCTCTCAGTAATTCAGATCGCTCCCCTCCCAGAAATGCAGTCTCCCAGAGTACCTGACGTAGGCTTTAATGCTCATGCGTGAATTCTGGAGACTTGTGTCCACAGTGAGGTGGATCGGATTGTGCGCTTCCCGGCTGTAATACTCATGGATCAGGACAGAGTGTTCTGTGATGTCATGACCTGTTGCATACCTTCAAAAGAGCACAAGTTGAGGAGCCATTCTTCCAACATTCAAGTGCCCAATGATTGGTATTGTTGGTATTTAACAGGTTTGTATCCTAAAACACTGGTTTCCAAACACGGAGCTGTAGAAGCATACTAAATACAAGTGTTTTAACTAGGGCATTTGTAGTTTTATAGCCAGCTGTCCTAGAATTGTGGGAATCACAGGCTGAGCACACACATGCCTGAAACATGCACAGGGCCAGTGTTGTAGTACCAGCCATAGTCGCTATAGTTGACATCAGACACCCAAGGTTCAGTTATCTGTCACTATGCTCTGGACCAACTCTTTTTTTCTGTGTAAGCCAAAGCATGCCAAACAAATTAGGACCAACCAAGTAGATCTTCCACAAATCAAGTATCTCTCTGCAGGAGGTAGAACTTGTTAATCTAGCTCCTTTAGCTGCTCTGCAATTAGCTTCTCATATACACAGGAAAACTCCTGTCATTAGAACTGCACTTTGTTGTGCCATTAAAAGGTTGTTGAGGAAGCTTGCTTCACAAGAACAGAACTAAGCTATTTTGTAGGACCAGAGAAGCATGAAAAGATTAATAAAGCTATCTATCCACAAACTCAGACACAGACTGTTCCGGTAACACCCTACCGATCTTGCCTGGCATCCCACACAAGTACTTCCACCTTTTCTCAGCAGAGAACTTATGCATGCTCAAGCTGATATCACTGATTCCTCCTGAGGCCTTTGGTACTTGAAACTACTCTTTTGCGTTCTCCCTTCTTTCTAACCAGTTATCTTCCGTGGTGCAGGTTGTATTAAAGGTAGCTAAGTTCTTCTAACAAATCTGTGCAAGTATTCTCTAACTCATCACTCCTCTGTGATATCCTTTCTAGATACAAACAAAAGCAAACCTTGTAAGTCTCCATTACCGTCTCTTCCTATTATGAATTGCAGCACCTTTATAACTGACTCTGTAACAAGAGTTGCTAGATCTTACTGTCACAAGCATTAGCGCTTCTGCTTTTCAACCTGTGACAGTTACATATTTCAAGTAGTTTAAGGGACCAACACAACTGCGTGCATGTTCTTGGGGAAGGAGAACTTACCAGCCCAAGATGATCTCGCTAGGAGACACCTTCTTGTGCAACTCATACATGTTTTTGGCAAATTCCATATCGACTGCCACCTGAGAAACAGGACAGGACCAAGTCAGCTGGTTACAGGGACACTTAATACTCAGTGGAGGACAACACCAGCACAAGCCCTACCGCCGCCATCAGAGGGAGAGCAGAGAAGCACAGGGGCCGCACCCATCGGTAGTCCCCGCCGCCTGCTCTGCGGCACAGCCTGGGCGGGTTATCCGGAGCGGGCGCGGAGCCCCTCCGCGAGGCGGGCCGGCCCCGTTCCGCGCGTCCGCCCGCCGCCGGTGCCGCCTCCGGGGTGGGGGACGTGCAGTCCCGCGCTCCGTACCTCATCCTCGGACTCGTTGTGAGGGACGGAGAAGCAGTTGGTGACCTCCACCGAGTGCTTGTCCACGGTCCCTGCGGGAGGGCAGCGCGGTTAGGGGGGGCCGTGGGGGCGGCGGCCTGCTCGCCCCCAGGCTGGTGGCGGACAGGGCGGGGCGGCGGCTCTTACCTAGCAACGTCCCGATGACCCGCGCCGCCCCCTCGTTGCGCCGCTCGAAGCTGTCGACGATGGAGGCGAGCACGACCGGGTGCAGCCGCACCACGCGGCCGCCGGGGAAGGGGCCCGAGAGCGCGGCCGACAGCGGCGCAGCCGGCGGCGCCGGGGCGGCGGGCGGGGGTGGCGCGGCGGTGGGGGGAGCGTTTCCCGCCGGCGTTGCAGGCGCCGCTGTCGGGCTCTGAGCTGGGGAGGCCGCGGGAGGAGCCGGAGCCGGAGTAGGAGCTGTTGCCGCCATTTTGCAAGAGAGAGGTGGCGGGCGGGGGGGGGTTCGCGCCAGCAGTAATTGGCTGATTTGAAAGCCTGTTACCCAGTGCTACCTTCTCATTGGGGAAAGGCGTTGTGCTAAGGCCCTCCTGCCACCTGTTAACCAATCTGGGGAGAACGATGAGGGAAGACGCTCTGATTGGAGGATGGGGACACCGTCTGTGACTGAAGCTTACTGTTGTTTCCACCCTCTCGGGGCCGGAAATTTTTTCGATTGGGTCCTCGCGTCCCCCGCCTCCGTGCCTATCTGCTCTCTCATTGGTTGGCACCGCTCTTACCCTCTGTCTGTCAGGGCGCGAGGGCCTATTTATTGGCTGTGGCGGAAGCACTTACCTCTCTGGTGGCTAGCAGAGGGCAGGGTTTCTGTTAGTGTGTGCAGTGCCGAGCACTCGCCTGGCCGGTCTGGTGTTGGGTACTTCTGGCGGTGCCTGGGACTGAGGGCCCTGTGGGAAGTAGGCTGAATAGGGCCGGGTGTCCCAGAGCTCCCTGTGGCCTTCCAGGCTCCACCACCTCAGGGATGTTGCTGTGTCCCTGGGCTGCCTCAGCTGGCTGTGTTTCTCTGGCATGTTCCCCTTTGCCCTTCAGGCCTGTGTTGCCTTCAGCTGTGGGTGGCCGCTGAGGTGTTTGTGCAGCTGCAGGGTCGCTGCTGCTGCCTCGTCCTGCTTGTAGTGAATGTAGAGGCAGCAGCACTTCTGCTGCCCTAAAGCTGCGTGGTGATGTGGTAAACACAGCAGCCTGCAGACATTGCACCAAGCTGCCTCCACAGTGAGGAAGGTTATCCAGTAGTGCTGTATGTGAGGCCTATGCAGCCCTTACAGTATTGGCCCTGTTCTCCAGATCTTTGTTGCCAACAAGGCCCAGAAGAGTATGTGGTTGCCAAGTATCATGCAGAGACCAAATGCTGGTTACCTCTGTCTGAGGTTTAATAGTTACTCAACAAATTGACTTCTCAAATATAATTTACCAATTACTTGTAGCACCTCATGTGTCCATTCTCAAGCAACAAACCTGTGTGGGGCAGGTATGGTTGTAAAATGAAGCATCTATGCTTTTGATAACTGGTAAAGAGACTGGATTTTTCTGGTGCATCCTTTTCCCTTTCTGGACCATATGCTTGCAGCTGTTGTCTTAACAGTTGTAGCAACATAGTAACAGATCTATCTCTAAGTGTCTTAGTCCAAAACCTTTTATCACAGTTTTAAATATTAGTTTGATGAACTCTAAGGGAGAACTTCAGGTATCTTTGAAATGTTTGGGGGTTTTTTTGGTCTCAAGCTGTTCTTTTCCCACAAGTAAACTGTTTGTGTGTGTATACACATATATAAACACTGAAAGATCCAGAAGTCTCACCTCCTGATACAATGCTTAGTCCAGTGAAACTATGCCAGTCAAAAACTGTATCAGTTCTCTGGCACCACTTTGTCAATCAGGTGTCTGAATAATTGAGAACATTTCCAGGTAGTTGTTTGCCAGGTGTAGCAGAGAGAAAAGTGCAGTGGTGGTTACTACCTCAGGTACAATCATCTTCACTCTTGTATAGATCCACTTTGGGCTCCTGACACACTCTTTCCCATATCTGGGTTACCAGTTAAAGTAATTTTAACATAAAAAATTATTTTATCATGACTCGTAGCTTTTGGAGTTTTCTCTGCTTCATAACAGTGAACATCATCAGTTTCAACTCAGTCATTGAAGACAGGCTCCTGAGCATAAAAAGAACAGCTCAATAAAAAAATAATACATTCTACCCATGTGCTAGCAATTTACTTCTTTTACGTAAGTGGGGAACACCTGTCAAAGCTACAAAGGAGAGCTAATGCATGGGAACACAAACAGATTTTATCTCTTCATAAAAGCACTTCCTAGTCTGTGTACCAGTAAAAACTGGATCTCCTATTCTTAGGCTTTCACTGTGCAGCCTTCATTTCTTGTAGGTGTGCCTGGGTCAAATTGCATCAAGCTTTAAAATGTTTTTCTTCCTGGAGCTTTGATGTGTCATTGAGAGGTCTGACGTCTGAGGCGTTCTTGTTAGAGAGCAGCTGTTTGATCTCATTTTTGTTTGCATGAAACTGCCATTGGTGCTTAATTTGACACAGTCAGCTGCAGATTCAGGTGAAGCAAGCAAGGCTTGTTAAGACCTGCAGATTATACCTTTACATTGCCACCTTTAAAATTGGACAGCTTAATATGGAGCCGCAGTTGTGCTTCAAAACTGGCAACTGTGATAACCTCCTTTTAATATGTTGACATCAAGCTGCTGGACAGCATGTCGAAGAGTGTATGTAAAGATGGATAGCCTATATCTCAAAAGTCAAAGATAAGTGGTTGGCCCATTTAATACAAAGATTGTATAAATCTTTTTGTCTAATGGTAAGAAAATTAGTCATGATAGTGCTTGGAGCAGATGTGTCCAAGCTACAAAACTTGTTTTTCTTTGCTGAATGACTAGTGAAAAATAGAGACCTTCATAATTAATATTGTTTCACAAATTATCAATTTACTTTTAGAGGACGATAGTTACCACTCACACATACTAATGGTGCCTGTTGTTGAAAACGTAGCATCCATGTAGTGAGATGATTAAGATGTTTAGATACTACCCATTACAGTAAAATCTATCTGCCTAGAGGAGAAACAGAAGACACATTTGCCCATGAACATGGATCAGCGTGGTAACTCAGGGCTTTCTGATTTTACATTTTTCCTTGCTTGGTTTCCCAGCATCTGACTTTGGTGGTGAATATAATTAACCTCCTAGCTATGCTCTTGTATGATTTCTCTTTATAGTCCTTACGTGTGACTGAATCACTATTATTGCATTTGCTGTCACATCAGCTGCATTTTCACAGATGATGTATAAATTCTTTATCAGCAGCTATCTTCTCATCTTGCTTGTATTACTGGAAGCAACATCATCTCTTGCTCTAAGGAAAAATATTTCTTACATTGCATTACAGGTAAAATAAAGTATTTACAATTTATTTGATTCATCATTTCAGGACATAGGTTTATCTGGTTAGTTTCATGGGATTGAATCCAACATTTTTATTCCATCATTATAAGAATAATTTTCTATTGTGCATTCAGTCTAAGAAGTTAGTAGAGTCTTTCAGTTATTTCTGCCAAGAGAAAAATCAGTCACTCAACATTTATTTTGTATAATCATGCTTATTTAAGAAAAAATTATTATCAGGTCTCATTTTCCAAATAATTTTGGGATCAAAGGACAGAAGTCCATTTCCCTGCCTGGAATTTCAAGTCTGTGTCTCCAGCCTTCATTGTGCTCACAGAGCTCCCACTTCACCTTCTCTCACAGTCAAGTTACCAGCACTTTTGTTGTCTATTGGTTATCTGTGTTTTTCAGGATCCGTATGTTCTACCTTCTATCCAGGACTTTTATATGATGGGCAGTGCTTTTAGTTTTTTGTTTGTTTGGGTTTTTTGTTTATTATTTTGGGTGGTTTTTTTCTATTACAAAAAGTAATCGTTTCCTTATTTAGTCTTAGTGGAATGTCTTGGATACTCCTCCACTTCATGTGCATTTGGGATTGCCAGTAGATGAAAGATCCCCAAACCCTAGCAAACCCCAAATGGTACAAACTAATTGGCTCAGACAAGTGTTGAAAATTTTAAATTGTCGAAATATATCCCAAAACAATTTATTTAGCTGTTCATGATTCTTGTATGTACCAGTTCCGCTGCTTCAGATGACCAGTGAGAGATCTGTCAAAAAAGAGAGAAGGTGAACTACATTTAAAAGCTGCGATAAAAGGCATTTTGATCTAAAAGGCAGATTTCTGTTGTTGCAGTACTGTAACCCCTCAGACTTCAATGGGAATGTATCAGTAATAACTTGGAAAAGGCTTTTCCTGAAGAGAGGATGTTCTTTGGTGCATTTTTTTGTTGTTGTTGTAATTCATTGTTTACTGTTGAGATCAATGGCTAACTGCTTTTATTCCAAATGCTGATAGGATATTCTGAAAGAGTCTTCTGTTGCCTTCTACCGTGCTTCTCCCCTAGTTCTTTGTACTGGCCGTAGGATATTCAAACGCCCATGGCGGGGACTACGGCTGCTCAAGTAATAATGGAAAAGCGTACAAGGCATAATCCCTGTGCAGGCATTGCCACATAATACAACTGCCATACCACAATTTGTTGAGGAAAATCAGAAATATCTAACAGCGATGCCTCAGCTTACATGCGCATATTGCAAACATTTGCATAAAGAGAGATGTTGCTAGACGTTACTAGAGCAGACTCCTGCTTTTTGGACCAATGGTGTATGAGGCATTTTTGTCATTTTATGCATTTGATGAGAAATCACTTAACACTGTGCAGATCATCATGAATGCTTCAGATACACAGATAGAAAGATGTGAGAAATAGAATCTTACCTGAAGTGTACTATTGTCTAGGTTTTGGGTTTGAAAATGTAAGAAAAATGCAAGAAAGGAAAGGAAAGGATGAAATAAGAATAATATATATAGGACGTGGAGAAAAAGAAACGGGATAACTAGAAATAGGATTGTTTGGGAAATGTGAAACTTCTTGGCACGTGAGATTTATGGCCAATGAATGATAGGAGATCTTGTGGTGGCTCCCAGAAGGCAGACCTGGAGTAAGTGTTTACGTGCCTAAAAGGCAGTCTGTTTTTCTTTCCAGCAAGATCAATTGATCTAATAAAAGGTACTGCCTCTCCTGCCAGCCAGAAGAAAAGTAATTCATCCAGGTGTTTTCAGAAAGGTCTTGTGTGCTGGCCCTCCAGGGATGGATGCGGGAGTCCCTTCCTGGCTCCCTATTTCCACCTGCGTTTGCAGACAGAGACCCTGCAGTGCTGGGCTTCCCAACATCACCCAAGGCCTCCTTGACAGCAGGTCATGGCCCTAGGGATGCCAGGCCCTGAGCCGCCGGCCTGCACCCCAGCGGCCCGGCTCGGCGGCGGTGCCCGGCCCTCCCAGGCGGCGGTGCCCGGCCCTCCCAGGCCGCGGCCCGGCTCGGCGGCGGTGCCCGGCCCTCCCAGGCGGCGGTGCCCGGCCCTCCCAGGCCGCGGCCCGGGCTGGGCCCCGCGGGGCTGCAGCGGGCGCCTCCCCACGAGGTGGCGGCAGGCACACGCGGTCTCACATGCGTACAAGCGCGGCCTCGTACCGGATAATTAGTTCCAGTCCTCTTTCCCGGGGTCTGAAATCATTGCCTTTGCATGAGTTTCATGCTTAATTGGATTTACTGATTATTGCGAAGAGATGCAATTTTATTTTCCTCTGATACTAAAGCAATTAGATAGTCGTGAATACAAACCACATCCTCTGTAATCACTTAATGGTAATTAATTAGTGACTTACCTCTGCCTGGTTTGAAGTAAGTAGCGTAAGTGGGAATTTGTGCGTAGTACTTTTTCCACCAATATTTATTATACGTATTTGACTTGCCAGTTTCTCTCTTCAGTGAATTCATTAATTCTACCTTAATTCTTCTGTGCCATTTCACATAAGAATGTCACACAGAGATTTACTTATGGATGTTATGGCGGTGCAATCCTAAGATGTGCTGTACGACCCCAAATTTTACTGAAATAGATGGTAATGAAAGGTCTTTTGGGTCTTTGATGAAAGCACTAACTCTCCAACCTCTCAGGATATTCCTGCTTCTTGATGATCTATGATTGTGATTATTTTCTGCTTTTGCTTCAAATCATGTTCTGCGTCAGATTTCACGTGAGAGGTATTTTATATACTACTTGTACTTAGTAGTACTAAGATAGAATGTGCTTGCACTGACCTAGCAAAGCAGGTAGGTGCACTACCTTGCAAGATCAAACCTCGTGTCTTTTTATATTACATTACGTTCTTCCTGCCTACTTCATGCAGTGAGAACTGAAGAAAACCTAGATATGACTCCTGGCTTTTTTTTCCTGGGGAGTATGGGGCAGAAGTGTGGCAGCGCTACTGTCCTTTCCGTGTAATCAACTTGAATAAGTAATCTCTGGCAGGCAGCCTTTAACACAGTGTCCCTTTGTCTGGTAACTTGCTGCTACTGTGCTTGACTTAAAAGCATTTGTAACAGAGCAGTGCTGTGTCCTTGAATACCTACTGACATCCAAATAAAATGAAGTGTAATGTCACTGATAGCAGATAAGTATGAAAGTTCTTGTGCAGGCAGATTACAAATATTAAAAATTTCTAACACTTGTAACAGCTAATGTATCAGTGTGCTATTTGTTGGTCAAATAATCTCTTCTCCCACTCCCTTGTTCTTATAAAATCACTTCACAGCTTTACTTCTCTTACGAGTAAGCATGTCCTTTCCTTGGTGTCCTTTACAGCATGGGTCAAAGTCACCACTTTCCATACATTTGAGCCCAGACCAAAATTGCTTATGTCCCCAGAAACATTGAGCTAGACCTTTGGGACTGGCACTGTTAGCTGTGTCACTCAGCACGAACATTAGCTTTGGTGTCTTGAGGTGGAATCTGCATGCAGAGGTGAAGTTACTAGACTGGGAAACACATATTTCATTTGATGGTGTAGGGAAGCCTGCCAAGAGAGAAAATGGCAAACATGTTGTTATTTGGCGAACTCCGAGGATTATATGATTTTTACATCACCAGTCTGACAGCGTTGTCTGTCCCTTCACAGCTCTGCGCTTTTTTCCCAGTATGAAGCAGCTGCATCATGATGTGTTGGATGAATAAGGGGGCAATGAGAGAGAAGTTAAGAAGATAATCATTTACACACAGAAATGGGAGCTGAAAAGGAACAGTGGTAATAAAACCTAGGGGACAGTTTCTGTGTAGGAGCCTGGGAGACCTGAGGGCCCATTGCATTTCTGTTACTGGGCGATGTTAAGGCAACTCATCCATATAGCTGAAGTAATGATAGAGGCATGCTTTGGGTAGTGTTTTAGCTCTAACAAATAGATAGTATTATTCTCCTCTTATTTCTGCCACTGACTTTGAGGAAGTCATTCAACATTTAGATTTCAGTTTTCCACTTCTGCAAAACATGACTAATGATATTGCAGTGGCTAGATTTGTATATAGGACATGGACAGAGAGCCTACTGAGGAAGGGCAGGAAAGACCTTACCTTTTGAGGAAACAGCTTTGAGAGGAAGCTGAAGAGTGCATTTCCTGACCCAGAGACTCTGCACTTGGAGAGGGAGGAAGTGTTCCACTAGCCTAAGCAGGAGGAGAACAGTAACTATCTCTGTACTGTTTTCCAATAATAAATGGAAATAATTCCTTAGCTGAGGTGAGTTCATGCTGCTGAGACCTCAGGTGTAGCAGCAAAATTTGATTGCATTTATATCAAACATGTTCATCATGAAAGCTTGGACTCTAGTACAGCATTTGCAAGGGTTGCTTTTGCTAAATGCTGTCTTAACTAATCTGTCTGTGGATTTGAAATACCCCAAGCGCTGACATATAAATTCACCTTCAATATTCTGTTTGCCAATTTGTCTTTCTGCATCAGAAAGCATGCTACAGCATTGGCTGAGTGAACTGCACAGGGCTGGCTGGACTGGTCTGCACAAATAGAGAATTGATTCCAAGCTGCCCAGTACTCCAGCTGAATCACAAGCCTTTACAGCTCTGCTCAACTTGAGTTATTGTGGCAGACAGGGGAGTACACAAACACAATTAATTAGACTGTTCAGGTGAGAATTCCAGCCCCCTTCTGAAAAGTCAAATTTCTGTTTGCAGTTACAACTTCACAGCTAATTTATTTCACCCAGTGTAAATTGACCTGAAAAGTTCAGAGTCTCCAGAGTTGGTTTTAGATGTTCTGGGGATTTTTTGTTCTAATTCTCTCAAACATTTGGGATTTGCCACTTACTATTCTGAATGACATCCCTTTGCATCTCTTTTTTTGCATTGGAATAAATAACAAGAGCCGATCCATCACTGAAATATCATCTCAGTCATTTGTTTCCATAGTTGCCAGCAAGGCTGCCTTCTGCCAATGGCAAAATTTATGGCAGATATCCCTCACCATGCCCAGTCATCTTTCCTTAGCTAGCTCTGTCTAGAAATCTTTCTTTTTCATTCTCTTCCCTCTGAAGTCTACAGTGGATTCTGTCTGTCTTTGAAAATAGTGTAAAACTTCTCTCCCAGATCCTTTTGTTGTTAGGAATTTTCCTTACCAAATATGAATAAATTGCCTCATTTTATAATGTGCCAGTATCTTATACTTCATCTGTATACACCTTGGGATATTCTGTAGAGTTCATTAGCAGAATGGTCAGGTTTAGTAAGTACATCTTATCTTAAAGAAAGTGGAAGTCACAACCTTTTGCATTTTTATGTCTTGTCCCAGTTTAGCAAATATGAGAAGCAAATCCCTTCCTTATTTCTGAAAGAAAAGGTTTTTGAATGGTAGGAGAAACCTACCCAGAAAAAGACATTGCTAGTAAGAAGTCTCCCAATGGCTTTAAAAGGTGTTGCAGCCTGACTTTTCAGTTTTCATTCCTCTTATACCTCATTTGATGTTTTAAAAAATAGGTAGCCAAAAAGTTACTGGGTGATACTTTTCTAATAACTTCTGGCCAAGGGACAAAAGCATGGCTAGTATTTCCATAGTCTATCTTCCGTCTTAGATGATTGCCCGTGTTTGGAGCCTGGACTCTGTATGTTCTCTCTGTGGTCAATGGTAAGAGAAGCACCTTCAGAAAGCAATTCAGTCACCTTGCTGAAGTCTAATATAGATGCTCATAGTTGCCCTCTTAAGGCAATTGTCACTCTGAGTATTGATTTTATGGAGAGTTTACAGAGCCTAGATGTCTAACATAAGCATCTAATTTACCTGCTTAACACAAACCGTCTGAACATAGCTGTAACCTTTGAAAACAGGATGACAGCATGAAACAAAGAACTGAGGTGTCATCAGCTTGTGACAGTGCTGGCCAGCAGTGGGGTAGGTGAATTCTGAGTATTTGGGAATGAAAGGGAGGCTGGGCTAGCAGCTTGCTTTTCTGGTCTTGCTTCTGCACTCTGATCACCATAGTCTAGTTCATTAATGCATTCTATCTCATTCTGAGCATGCCTGCCCCTATGGCTTCACGTATCTCTTGTCTGTATAGCTCAAAAAAAAAAAAATTTCTCTCTATCAAGGATCAAATTTTTGGGGAAAGTCTTTGTTTGTTTCTGTATTTTTTTACTTTTTAAAATTTTTTTTTTTTTTTTAAGAATTGAAGAAACGAATAGAAACAGAACAGAAGCTAAAGACTTGTTTCAGGGGTAGCACAGCATCTCTCCAGCAAAATGAAAGTCTAGAGTATTGGACTTATAAACATATGCTCTCAGAGTAGTAGAGGTTAGACATACATTGCGCCCAGTGGAACTGAGTCAAATTTTACCTCAGTCCCTGCACTGAGTCCTGTATTGGCTGATGTGGCCTCCAGAGATACCTAGCCTGCAGGAAACACTAAACTTAGGGGCATGGATGAAATATTGGTCATCTGAATATAGCCTAGAGTCTTTCTACATAAGAGTAAGATATGGAAGGTAACACCATGTTGCTTTGCAGGAGAATTATGGAGAATTAGTTCATTAGCAGCTCAGATATTCTGTCCTGGGAGATGTATGAGTACTGTAGATAGAGGGAGTGGAAAAAGCTTATCTGTATTTCTTCTATAAAACATTTCTGAGACTGGCAGTTTGCAACCTTTCAGCAGTGTTTAAATTCACTCTCTGTGGTACTCTTTGCTGTTTCTCAGTTTGAAATCACCTAGTAGAACCCCAGAGGGTTTCTCAAACAGCTGACCATTAAACACAGCCAGGAACAAGGATCAATTGAAAACACATTTAGATTTAAGCTTCCTGGCCTGCTTTTAATTTCTTCAAATCAGCATTGGGAGTTATTACTGTGGTCAGTCTGGCCTTTTATTTGTTCTATGGCTTATTCATATAAACAATGAATTTCAGGGATCCCCAACTGCTTTCTGGGGGTTTTTTAATCTTTTTTTTTTTTTTTTAATATCTTCCAAATATTCCCAAAGTTATCAAAGGATTATGGTTTTAAATGCAGAAAACATGTTAACTAGAAATTATTGGAAAGAGAACTATATTTATGAGTCTAGAGGGAGTTTGCAAGATACTCCCTTTGCAAGCAGAATTTGGGTCATGGCACCTTAAAGCTTCAGTAGTTTGCTTGAGTCTGGGATCTGGATTTGTGGCAGCCTGGATTATTATTTCTGTTCAGATGAAGCTACACAGGCACAAAAGGATATATAGCTCCAAAAAGTTTGCAGTTCAGATAGAAATCAGGAATAGTCAGTGGTTTGGCTGAGCTTACTTATGCCTTTAGGGGACAGGAGTGGAATCCTAAATGTAGTTTGTAGCAACCTCTGGGCATTAAAATGACTGAAGCACCTGCAGTTCTGTCCATGGCTGTTCTGAGCCCTGAACTCTTTCTCGTGTGTAAGGTGCCATGCTACTGTATTGCCACCAGAAGTGTGATGCCAAACACTTCATTTTGTTGCAAGTCTTGCAATAATTGCTGGTTTTGGCTTTTGGGTTTTGTTTCTTTTTTAAGACAAGCTACTGTAGTCCTAAAGTAAGTGATAATATCAGCTTTTAGAGTTTTGTATTAAGTTTTTAATTCTCAATGTTACAAAAGAAAATTACGACTATAGAAATACTGTATCAAACAAATACTGTTTTGTCAATATGCAAAAACTTTCCCCCACTTTCACAATTTTGGGGATCGTTAGATAGGATATTTGAATGTTGAAAGCTGATGGCAATATAGCATCACTGTCAAGAAGAAAATAATAATGTGTATGTTTGTGTTATATATGTTAGACCAATGCATGGCAAACACATTGCAATGCAGACACACACAAAACAGTTTAGGTATGAGAAGCCCTAAGGCCATGTTAGTACAGCAGCCTCTCTGGACTAATACACCATTCACAGTGGGGCCACTTAATTTCTGTGCTCAGCCAGCTATATTATTTCCCATAACCAAGCTAACTTGCTCAGGTACCACAGCTATCACTGTATGGTGGTGTTTGTAATGCAGGTATATAACTTCACAGAAGGACAAACACACAGGAACAAACAACATCCCCAGCAGAGATCTCATGCTCTGAGTCAGTACGCTGAATCTTTTTAACGGAATAGCATTAGTGATAGCTTCAATATGATAGCTTCAATATACAACAAGGTATTCGTTATGAATAATGGTAGCCTAGAGCCAGCTAATTATATTTGCAGGTGGTTTCCCTAAAAAGCAGATGTTGGACAGATGGTAGTCAAATGATCAGTCATGCCACCATCTACAGCAAGACTGAGGGCTGTGGGGAAAAAGGGAGTGTGTGGAACATACTTCTCATTTCTGTGGGAGCCTTGTACATTTTTACAGGTATACAGAGGCTCACAGAAATATGTAAGTTGTTGGTTAAGAATTGTAGAGCTGCTGATGGTTGGCTACAGCAAGTTAGCAAAGCTTTACCTTGATGTGCTTGTTACCCTTGGGTGACTATGAATCCTGTAACAGAACTCTCCAAAGGTGATGAGACTGCATGCTAGCCAGAGCTTTGCAGAAGACTTTTTTGGGCTGGAACACTTCTTGCTTCTCTTTTTGTTTCTTCTCTTTGAAAACTTTTATTTTTGTGTGCTTTCTTTCAGTCTGCCTTCTCATGGAAGCTCTCTATGCTGCTATGTTTCATGTCAATAGCATTGGAAGAGTATCCCTTCAACTGAAAACTGTTCAAAATTGTTCAATATTCTGTTGCAACTGAGGCACTCAAAGCAAATACAACCGCCTGCGTAGGTAGTGAGTTGTAGCATAGTCCAGTATTTAACAGGGCTTGCGTAAGGTAGTGTTCAGTCTTTATCGTCTTTGTTCAGCCTGGGAACTAGAATTGTATTTCCTGTGTAATACCAAGCCTTTCCTAAGACATAATTCTGACTGTGGGTTTATACCAGTACTGATTTTAGTGTATCTTAATTGTTGCTAAACGCATTTGTTTTGTCAGCTGAAGTCAAATTACAGGACACATGCTATGCAAATAGAACACGGTACTTAATTGTTTTAAGTGGTATGTCCAGTTTGTGTCACCACAGGAGAAGTTCTTCTGGGTTTTGGGTAGAACTTTTGCAAACACTCAAGACTGCTCCATTAAAATGAAATCTTCGGTTTCCATTGCCCTTTAATCAAATGCAAACCAGAGCTTCCAGGGATTGTAAGGGATTGTAATAATGTCTCAAGTTGAATTTGGCTCTTTTGCAGCCCATCAAAAGAAGTTGTCCCTGACAAAAACAATATTTTAAATATCTGCTCACAAGCACTGGAGCCAAAAGGTTGCTATTTCATTTGGCAAAATACCTTCCCAAGAACAAGACTGAGACCTGAAGCTGAGCCAAAATAAGCTCTAACAGATGCTTAGCCTAGAAAGCACTAGACTGAATGGCTAAAGTTGTTGAAAGAGTATACAGGGAAAGGGAAGGGCAGCTAGCTAGTTCTGCTTCTGACTTGCTGCGTGGGCAAGCTGCATCCCTTCTGTCCTAGCGCTCTGCCAACTAGAGGACCTATCTTGTCTGTCTGCCACCTCACTTCAGCTTCTGGGGCTTAATCCATTTCTTGCTGTGAGTACTGCTGTAGTCAACAATAGACCTTCTTCTGTTCGTAATAGCT
The DNA here is from genome assembly GCF_030936135.1 of Gavia stellata. Lineage (NCBI taxonomy): Eukaryota > Metazoa > Chordata > Aves > Gaviiformes > Gaviidae > Gavia > Gavia stellata. Next base: position 18,172,014 of record NC_082602.1, read on the forward strand.
GAGGAGTCTAATCTTGTCCTTTCATAATGGACTCTGTTTAGCTGGAATAGCAAAACCGCTTTGGATCAAGAGGCTCTGCTGTGGCCTTCCATTCACGCTTTCAATAATGAATCTAATACTTGAGCTAGTGAGATCTGAGAATTGCAAAAGCTGTACTCCTATGATGACTGAGGTTGATCTAATTGGCCACACAGTCCTACTTTCCTTCCAGGCTGGTTCTGGCCTTTATCTGTCCTCATATAATGCTGTCTTTGCCTTCAGATCTGGTGAGAAAGTTTATAACTTCCTTGGTGTCTGTTCTGTTAATGCAAAGAAGGAGTGTGGGACTCTGAGGCAAGGATGGAGCAGGACTGTGGTGGCCAGCAGTTGGATTGGTTCAGGTTGTTGTAAAAGTACAGCCTGATGATGCTGTTCTATGACAATTTCTATGAAACTGCAGCTTAAGAGCTTGGTTTTTCTCCAGATCCTGGCAGCGAGAGGCCGTGAGGACAAACAAGCTAAACAGCTTTCCTGGGGTACAGAGATGCCTGATCCATAACCAGAACTAAAATCCTGGGTTCTTAAATCAGACTGTAATCACAGATACCACCAGGATGTAAGCAGCTAATTGCTGCTCTTCTGGAAACAGCCAGTCAGTCTAGATAGCTTTGTTCAATTTAAGAAATACCAAGCATCAGTGCTCAAGGGAAAAGCTAAATAAATGCTGGTTGTGCTGCGTGCTGCAGTAGAGGTTGGGACAGATTCTTATCTCATTGGCTTTGATGCATGCCTGGAGTAGGCCTTCTATCTGGTGTAACTGATACCAGGGTGTCTTGTGAAATTAAAATTTTCTAGAGCTTGAGGCGGAGAGGGGAGCAAGTGGCAAGGATACCAACCCTGTTCATAAATATCTGAATTCAAAGAAGCAGGTGTTTGTGGCTTTATTTATTTAGACTGGCTTTGACACTAGGTTTCTTCCCTAGGCAAAATTCAGAAGGAGCTTACCTTGACTGCTCCTGTGAAGCCTGTGCCCATGAAATAGCACAATATGACTGATGCTCTTTTGCATAAACTCCAGCATGGCTGAATCCAAGGAACAGGTAATCTCATTCCATAACTGTAACTCTTAACATCTGAAATCCAGGATCACCATGGAGAATAGTGGTGGGAGAAAGATTGCTTAAAAAAAAAAAAAAATAGTAATTTGCACTTAAAAATAGCCAGCATATGCTTTCTCAGAAGCATGCTGTGCTGTGATGTGATATATAACAAACTGAGATAACATTAGTGGCCAAAAAGTACTCATAATGAAGAGGAGATGTCCTTTGGAAGGTGTTGTCTCACATTGATTTCAATATCTTTTATTGGACAAAGGGGTTTCAAAAGCACTGACTTGGGCTTGTCACAATCCTGGTAAACTATTACCCTGATATTACTTTAATGAGGTGGTATGAGCATGGTGATAGCAGGCAAAGCTCATGGGAAGTTAGGATCCAGGGGAATCCATTGAAAATCTCAACTTGACTAAGAGCATCTGACTCTCCCTAGAAGTCTGACTTTGTACTAAGTATGTGGCAATACCGTGTTACCAAGAGTGCATCTTGCGAAAGAGCACTGCCAGAAAAATCTCTTTCCCAGTATTTCCTAGGAGTCGGTTTTGGCCACGTCTTGAACAAGATCGCTGCACTGCAAACTGCTTGATTTGTATGGCTTGGCTAGAGCTGCTCTTGGGGGACATTTGAGCTTTGATTTGCTTGCTGGTCCAGACCTTGTGAGGTCTGGTAGAAGAGGCTTTCTCCATCCTATATTTAAAAAAGCCTTAGTGCGTTGCTCTAAAGAACTGGGGTATTGGCTTCAGCTTCAAGTTAATGAAACCATAGCAACATGCTGTGGGATGCAGCAGTTGGCAGGCTTTACATCAATAATTGTTCAGTCTCTGTGAAAGTGGGAATAAACCTCCAATACCTTATTTTAAAGAACTCCTACAAGTTTGGCTAAGACTCTGTATTTAACAGTGAGGGGTTCTAGGACATAAATAAGCCATTCAGATTCCATCTAGCAGAAGCTAGATGTGCTTGCTTTAATGTAACTGTAAGGAACTCTATCTTCACAGAGGGACTAAGCATAGTCTGAAACCAGCTCTCTCTCTATAAGCACAGACAAAGTAATAACAAGAAAGGCATGCTGATCATTGGATAGAAAATGCCATCAAAAAATTTGGTGGCTCAAGGAGCAGGCATGTTATTCTCTGTAATGGGAGGAAATTTTTTTCAGTCTGGTTTGTCCTTAGATTGTATTGTTCATTCTGTTATCAGAATAGCTTATCTGTAAGCTCAGCACACCATCTTTTAAATGATGCCTGTATAATTTATCACAGTTTTTCTCTCCAGTTCATCTCTGATATTGTGAAACACTTCAGTTCAACAAAATGTAAATTGCTGAGGTTAACTTCTTTAGTGTGTTTGTGGGGTTTTTGAGTGCTACCCTTCAAGAAGCCATTTGCAATGCCCCAAACACTTACTGATGCTCTACAAAACCAAATTACAAGCAGTGTGTGTTCTTGAGCATTATTAACTTGCAGTATTTCTGGCCCACAGGAAATCTTAGCTCAAGTTTATCCCAACTCGGAATAAAAACACTGCTTGCAGTAATCTGCAAATCAGAAAATTTTACATACCCCTTTGGAAATGGCGATTGCTGATTGAAATCACCTGTTTGCTTATTACACAATGAAGTGTTGAGCAAGGCAGAACAGCTGATTAGAATCTGGAAGCTTTGAGGTTTCCAGCTCAGAGGTTCTGCTTTGGGGGAGGGAATACTAGATGTCTAGAAAGTCTGTGCTTTGCCTCAAGTTCTTCATGTTCTAGGTTACCTTGGAAAAGAACCCTAAAAACCCTTACTGTCTGCAGTCCTGGTTAGTGCACTAGGTTACTAGGCTAGTCAGACTAGACTAGAAATCAGAGTAGATAGGCCTTGAATGAACTTGATTTCTTTTTGATTTTTGACCAGATCTACCAGTGAGGTAGATCCTATCTGCTGTGTGGTCCTCTAGCAAATGGCAAAACAGAAGTATTGTGTGTACGTAGAACTATAACAGGATGTGTTGTGCTGTCTGAAAAGGTAACAAAAATCTGCTGTGGTTTTTTTTTCCCCTGCCAAATCCAGAGATTTCAGCCATTTGAGGCTCCTTTTTAAAATCAGATCTGTACTCCAGCTCTACTGGTGCTTTCTATGTCCTGTATGTGTTTTTACTTGAAGAGGTGCTTGGGTTTCTCAGTCCTGAGTTAGGGCTGAAATTTAGTACAGACAAGCATACTGGCAACTAGAGAAGAATTAAATACAGCAATGCCCCTGACTTGGGATGCATGCTTGTATCGGGGATCTGTGATCCTGTTCTACTCTCTGTTTTTGGTGTGGGGGTCAAGAGTGAGGAGGGTGAAGACAGTGATGCATAAACAAGTATAAGGGTTGCTTTGCTATTGCAGCTCATAGCAAGACAGGGTGTGCTTATAAAGTCTGGTATGACACAAATTAAACCAATTTGTTTCTCAGTTAAAGAGAAGCTAATAACAAATGTGCCTCTAAGCATTTTTTCTGATTATCTTCATGCAATTTATGGCTGTAAGTGGAAGATAACTAAATAAGGTTAGCTGTTGTGTTGTGAATAGGACAACGTGGTTTAGGTAGTGAAGTCCTTACTGCACTACCAGCTGATCTTGGTCCCACCAATAACAGAGTTTCAACTGCTTTTGGTTGATCTAAGACTTGCCCCTTGTATGAAAACTAGTTGTGCTTGGAAGTCTCCAAAACCTTACTTCTGAAGTATCCTGTTCCAATATAAGGATTTTTGAATGTCTGGGCTTACTCATCTGAATCTTCTAAAGTATTGGTCAGGCTCTTCAACCTGTTCATTGGGCACTAACTTAGTCAAAAGTGTACGAGTGTTCTTTATGTAAAATTGCAAGTGTGTTTCCATGAAAAGCTATCATACATCCACCTGGCTATGTGAATACAACATCAGGGTAAGTCAGCTGGTGGCATTGTGTTGAATAAAAAAGCTGTTTCTTACTTAGGAGGAACTTATCTTGAGGTTTTTATCACTTCTTTTTTTTTTTTTTAATAATTTTTTAATGGCATTGTTTGTGTTGCATCTTCTGTTTTAGTTGATGTTTCCTGTTTTCGGTTTTGCTGATGGACTTCAATGGTATTTCTGTCCTACAGGCATCAATTAATGAGTTCACCTTCCTTTATGTAGCAGGAAAATAATGAGGGTTAGATATCAGCTCTCTAGCTGTCTGTGCATATGACTGACTTAGATGAAAGTTGATGACTTTGTATTATAGCCATTTTGAGAACTTTATTTCGGCAAGTGACCTTCTTTGGGATTCCTTGCATCTGACAACTGTATGCGGAGCAAACAAGTGAATAGGAGTTACTACATTTGGTTGGTTTGGGTTTACAGGCCAGCACTCTTGTCTCCAATAATACATATTTGCAATTCCTTCTTGGCCATTGCAAGGGATGGGAAGATACTCTGCACCCTGAAGGTAGCTACCCAAAGGAATAAAAAAAATGTTACCTAAAGCACCAAAACTAATAGGAAATAACAAGTTCCTCTATATGTCATCTGTTGCCTTTTCAAACTGAGGGATGCAGCTTGAGGACTGGCTCCATGAACATCGAAATAATTGATAGATCCACCCTCAATCCAAACATCTCTGGGTGGTTCTTCTGTGCTCAGAGGGAGGGAACCAATTCCAGGAGCACACTCCCCAGTCTGTTATGCAACCTGAGCATGCAGGCATTCAAAGTATTTCCCATAGGTGATCTTGATGTTTTCAACTCCCTAAAGATTCTAAACTTTTTGCCTCCACTTTGATGAACTCTGGCTGCCTTCTCCACATGTCAGGGAGGGCAATGGGAGTGCTTCTAATCTCTTCTGCAAAGCACTGTGAAACACCATAGTGTGTGGCACTGTTGAGGTCCCACAAGAAGGGATACTTGCAGCAGACAGAGGCAAGGTAGAGCTGGCAGATGTAATAATGAGCCAGAGGTGCTGAGAGGTTTGATCTGCAGCATATGAAGAACCTTGTAAGTTGTGCTTTATGTGTGTAAGGTGAAGCTGTTTACCCACATTTTGTGGGGATTGTTTTTAGCTATAGCAGGCACTGTTAGAAATATTTAGACAGATCTTCAAAGCATCACCAGATGTTTGAGACCAACAGTCAGCTCAGTGGGCCTCAATTTTGTTGAGACGGTATTTGATACTAATAAAATTGAATACATGAGAGCATTTACAGCAGAGAACACAGCTATGACAGTATAAAGGGAGGATGTTGCAGTCGGTCAACTTTGTATGTACAACGCCATTGTTTTGAAGATGTATACTGTAATTTTGCTTCCTAGTAGGCCATTTCTCTTCTTAGGATGGAGAAGGGACAAAAGGGTTTCCTGGAGAGCTGGGGGCTAGGAGCAAGCTGGGAACTGGAGGAAGTGTGTCGAGTCTAATGGTAACTGAGGTGGCAGTGGTGATGCTAGTGTTAAGACATCAAAGTGAAGCATTCTGGGGATTTGCCTGTGAAAGGTCTGAATATATCTGGTGAGAAAGCTTTCTTCTTGGTTTCAGTGGAAACCCAGGTGCTGACGAAAAAGCAAAAGAGTAAGAGAAGTGTTGAAAGAACTTATACCCAAGATTGTTTGTGTTGGATTCTGGATGAACAGCAAGATCCAGTTTCCATTGCTGTTGGGAATCTTTTAACAGCAAGAAGATGAATATGTGAAGAAGGAAACATACAAAGCTACGAGATGGACGTATGTGAGAATCCTTGACATAGCTAAGAAATGCTAATAAACCAGCTGTTTCTTTCCTTCAGTCTTAATCTTATGCTTGTAAGAAAAAGTGTTTGGAAGCTTGAAGTTAGGCTGAATTGTCTTCCCATTCCTTCAAATTATGGTCACAGAAGCTGGTTCTGATGCTTATTACTAGTTAACCATGGTATCCTAACTGCTGAGTTTGTCTTGTTATCTCTATAGGAAGGCTGCTCTGTTACCAGGTACTGTTAGACTGGAGAAGGGAAAGGTCCGGCAAAATAATTTGAACAATTTTGTTGGTTTAAATATTTAGATCTAACCACCAACTTCTTGTGATTGTGTTGTAACCATGTGTTTTTATTCCCTGTCTATAAAATATGACAAATACTTTATTCTTCTCATCATATATAAAATTATAAGCTCTTTAGGATAGTGACTTTTCAGTTCATAAGGCTCAGAGAACCCCTTGTGACCCTTAAGCACACCAATGCTGTCACCAATAAAATGATCTTAAGTCTTTGGCCACTGGCTTGTTATCCAAGCCAAGCAGCATGGTCAGAGTCAATGCTTGCAGGGACCATATCCTAAATGAACTCTTGGTGTAAAGCAAAGCACAGTTCCGTGCTATTCTTGACATCAGTTTTGGGGTTTGGTTATTTTTGCAGCCAATATTATTTTGAAGGGTGGGAGGAAGGATACTTTCTGGATGAAGGGATAGAGTGTGCCCTCAGCAAGTTTGCTGATGACACAAAACTGGGAGGAGTGGTGGACGCACCAGAAGGCTGCGCTGCCATTCAGCATGACCTGGACAGGCTGGAGAGTTGGGCAAAGAGAAACCTTATGAAATTCAACAAAGGCAAGTGTAGGGTACTGCACCTGGGGAGGAACAACCCCATGCATCAGAACAGGTTAGGGGCTGACCTGCTGGAGAGCAGCTCTGTGGAAAGGGACCTGGGAGTCCTGGTGGACAACAGGATGACCGTGAGCCAGCAATGTGCCCTTGTGGCCATGAAGGCCAATGGCATCCTGGGGTGCATCAAGAAGAGTGTGGCTAGCAGGTCAAGGGAGGTTGTCCTCCCCCTCTACTCTGCCCTGGTGAGGCCACATCTGGAGTACTGTGTCCAGTTCTGGGCTCCCTGGTTCAAGAAGGACAGGGAGTTGTTGGAGAGGGTACAGCAAAGGACTACAAAGATGATTAGGGGACTGGAACATCTTTCTTATGAGGAAAGGCTGAGGGACTTGGGTCTTTTTAGTCTGGAGAAGAGAAAACCGGGTGGGTGGATCTTATTAATGCTTGTAAATACTTAAGGGGTGGGTGCCAGGAGGATGGGCCCAGTCTTTTATCAATGGTGCCCAGTGACAGGACAAGATGTAACAGGTACAAACTTGGGTCCATACAAAGTTCCATCTAAAGATGAGGAGGAAGTTCTTTACTTTGAGGGTGACAGAGCACTGGAACAAGCTGCCCAGAGAGGTTGTGGAGTCTCCTTCTCTGGAGATACTCAAAACTCGCTTGGATGCATTCCTGTGCAACCCGCTCTAGGTGAACCTGCTCTGGTGGAGGGGGTTGGACTAGATGATCTCCAGAGGTCCCTTCCAACCCCTATCATTCTGTCATTCTCTCTTGTGTGCTTCTTCATTGAGTACTCTGTTGCATTAGCAAGTTTAAAAAAAAAAAAGAACCTGTCTGATCTAGCTGAAGTGTACTGTTCTAGAAATGCAATTTCTACTGGCACGAATTAACAGGCTTCAAAAAAATAACTGAATATTACATGGAATATACAGCTCTGTTTTGACATTGCATATATCTAGCATTATATATTTATCTAAAAGATAACTGATGAAAATAAAGTAGCTCAATACCATCTCCAGCTGAAAAAACAAACACAGCTTTTATACAGCATAGCCCTTGGGAAGCTTGGATTTGTGTCTTTTGGATCAAGTTACTTTTCAAAGTTGGAGACCACTTTGGAATTTTGGATCCTCTTTGAGTTTAACATAGGATCAAAAGGGCAAATTTGGCATATAGGTTCCCTGTGTCTGCTGGTTCAGACTTTATTGGTAGGAGTTCTTCTAAAAATCAGTTCAGTATAATTTTTGGAAAATAATCTGATGTTAATAGAATAATATACAATGAGACTATACATGGGTGGTTCTGTATTAGAGCCCTATGTGTCCCCAGAGATGAGTTTCCAGGCCATTGTCTGTGTGCTAGAGCAACTGCCTGGAGAGGAAATTGGGTGTTTTCTGTCATGATACCTGTCTGAAGCAGGTCTGAGTCAGTTTTGGAGGGATGTGGAATATCTTCAGTATAAATACCAGTCGTTACTGCAAAGCTGGTTGGGCATGCTGACAGGAACTGCAGAGTTAGGTGTGTACTGCTGAGCACGAAATTCTTCAGAAAATCAAAGCAACAGCCATAGAATGGAAAACTACTAAATAAGTGCACTGTAGAAGACACAAGGGCATAAACTTAGTATCTAGCCCTTCCCTTCATTCCTCATTTAATCTTCCCTTAGGGTGAGTACCAGTAAAGTTCAGTTTAAGTCATGAGTCCTAAATTTGTCAAAACTACTTGAATATTTGATTAGTAAATATAGGTCACCTGGAAGACAGAGAAGATGGTTTATGATGGGCAAGAGATCATATTGTGTAATACTGTATTGCAGTTTGTGGTATTTGAGGTTGACCTTTCTCTTTTGGCAATGCAGAATATTTTCCAAAATAGGCACAAGCCAGTAAGTTCCAACTCGAGAGCTCTCTAAGCTGTGAATCCATTCCTAGCAAGGGTTCAGATTTAAACCATCTAGCTTTAAGTTGTCTTGAGATGCAGCTCCTTATTCTCTCCACATAAGGAGTAGTCTTATTCTCTTGTAGTGAATTAAAATGACCTGGAAAGAATTCTTTTTTAATATATTTTTATTTTTTAGAGTTCTGAAGTTTATTGCTAAGTTGATAATTGTCTTTCTCATTCCTCCCCAATCACCACCTCATTTCCCACCCCCCACCCCCAGTAGGACCAGGAGTTAACTTTGTTGGAATAACTGACAACCAGTGGGCCCAGAGATCCACTTGGTGGCAATCTCTCTGTTTCTGATGAAGGGTATAAAGTTTTGCATGCTGCATTTGTAGAAAAAGTAATAATGTGCCCAGACAGGCAGTAGTTTGATGCTTCTTACCACATGGAAGACCTGTGCACAGACTACTTCCATGAGATAACATACAAGCAGGAAGAAGATGGTTTCAATTTTTTTTTTATTCGCCTTTTAAGAACACCCACTACCTTTTTAGCTCAAGGGAGTTGTACGTGATGACTTTCAGAAAACAAGGCAAGCTGCTTGTCAGTGGAAGAAATCAGAGGACAACAGATAAGAGAACTCTCCCCTGTTAGCCAAGTTCAGTCTATTTCTGACTATTCCCTGTATGTGTTTAGTTCTCATCTCTGTTTTTTTTTGCCCCACAGTTGCAGGGGACAGCATGAAATAAATGCCAATCTGAATACATAGTTCACAGCCTAATGTTCTTGTAAATCTGGTGTCCATTAACCACTGCATAATGGAAGTTTTGATCCTGGGCTGGAGACTGTGACTGATAAAAAAAATCCTTTCTCTTGATGGCTTGTAGTTAGTATTAAATGATGGCAAGGGTACTCACCTGCTTGTCAAATAAATTAATCCATGCTGTGGACTCCTACCAGATGTAAATGGAGAATGTCTAGCTTGGTTCATATGATCCATGTTTGCTGTGTAAACTCTGAAGAATGCTCATTGTTAGAGAAGTGATGGGTGTAGCAATTACCCTCAAACAGGCTGTTAATTAAACAATGGAATTTTCTCCCAAAAAGGCACTTCATGAGCAAATAAAAAGGAGCAAGTTTGAAGTTACAGGGCCACTTTACTGTTTATAGCAAATATTTCTTAGTAGCAGAAGGAAGCTGCTACAGTAGTATCAACTTTTGTTGCCAGTGTCAGGAATTATGTGAGTAAACTGGCCACAGCAAGCAAAACCTCAGTAGGCAACATGCTCTGTGAGCTTGTGTTTGTGTCAGTATCACTCTGTCATTCACATTATGCAATGGACAGTGCAGAAAACTGCCTGGGGTCAGCAGAACCTGAAGACCTGGGTTCCTCATGTGGCCCCATCTCTGCTATTTGCTTCTCTTTGTTGCTAACTGGTTTGTTCTGGTAGCACAGTGTGTTACAGGGCACAAAACCAGAAGGTTCTCTGCTGCTTCCTGGAAACCTGGTAGCCTATACTATTAACTTTCTAGCATTTGATTCCTTCTTTTCTACGCAGGCTTTTCTAAACCGTTAGTTCATTTGCATTCTGCCAGAAGCAGATATGATCCTCCAGGCAGCTGAGAGAATAATCTGTAAGTATTGTGGGTTTGGCTAGTGTACCAGGAATGCTGGCTCATGCCAGGCTGCTCAGATGGGCATTCTTGGGACTGTAGAGCAGTCCCAAGGGCATATTAAGAGCAGTTGTTATAACAAAAGGCAAAGGGCAGTAGCTAGAGGTCTGGAAATGTCTCCCCTCTATGGATTTTTAAGGTAGTGCCAATGGAGAGAATAAGAGATTCCGGTTTCTTGTGAGCTGACTTTTGTTTTGGAGGAAGTAGTGTGTGTATTGGTGGGAGCTTTCTTTATGGAAATGGATGGAAAAAGGCTTTTACAGAAGACTTCAGGATGCATCACAGCAAACCCAGAGTAGTATGTTGAGTAAGTCATCACCAGATTTTTTTTTAAGGTCTTCCTGGAATACTGTTTCAGTGATCTACATGTACTGCCCGAAAGGAGCTGGAAACCAGTCTGGCAGCAGTATATATATATGCACTGCCCTTCTGCAGGCCCAATGTGAAGGAGAAGGTTATCTAGGGTAGTTGGTAGTGGCATGAGTTAAGAAAGATCTTGAGTTGCCCAAATTCACAATGTGAGTGAAAGACATACTACAGAAATAGCTTAAGTGGTAATTTGTTCTTGCTTTTCCTTCTGATTTCTTTTACCTTTAAGCTTCCCGTCATCAACCTTATCCCAAGAGGGCAGCTGGAAAGGAATGAGAAGGAAACGTAGAAATAAAGGCTAAGCATTGAATGCTGAATAGTATTGCCTTACTGATATCTATACTTGCTTAGCATAGTCTGAAATTTGGGAGGGTGCTGTGTTTTTTGTAGGTTTGTTTGTTCGTTTTTTTTATGGCACACCTTACATAACATTGTATGTAATACATAACATTATTCATGTACTGCAGTTTAAGGAAACTGTGGTAGCGTGATGAGTCTACTTAGGAGCTACAGGGATCCTACAAATTTGGGTTTTTCCTATTTAACACTTTCCAGAAATCTGTTGAATTCTATTAGAAAGACTGATACCACTTGTGGATTGTTTTTTTAGCCCTCCCTTTCCCTTTTCAGAAGGGAAAAAGTAGCTGGGACTATTGAGAACACTTACTACAGCTAGTTACTGATATTCAAAATCTCCTCCCATTCTCAGAAATGAAACTTCCAAACTTGTCATGCGGCATGAATTTTTAACTTGCTGGTGAGCATAAGATTGCCTGGTTCCCCTATAACAGAGAAGACCTTCTGTTTAGTGATTTCTACTGTTACTAGGCTCTCAAATATTTTTCACAGATTGAGGAGAGACTCTACAGAGCCCTAAACTGCCAGTTTTCTTTTTCATTCAAGCATCAAACGCTTGTCCTCAATGGGTAGTTGTATGTGGAGAAGGAAATTGAGGGGGAGAGAAGGGGGAATATCAGCTGAAAATATTTGCTATTAATTAAATGTCCAAAATCATACCAAGACAAGTAATCTACTGTCCATTTTAAATTATAAATGCCATTATTTTTCTCATGCAGTTGATCAGGTGGTGAAACATTTTCTTGCTAAGTTTGCTGGCAACTGCAGAATAATATCACAGCATAAAAGCACAAAGTAGTGGTTGGCACAAGAAAACTGATTTGCAGATTGTATAGCTCTGTTGAAAAGCTATATGAGGAATCCTTTTTTTTTTTTTCCTGCCCAGTTCTGCAGAACATTTTTTCCATTTCTGCAGTGTGACTTAAGTTCTTAGGTTTTGGTATTTAAAGGACTGATGTTGCGTGCAAAAATCTGAGCACAAAAATGTTGCTTTTGGAAAGATATTGTAGTTGAAATTGGAGAGGCGCTAAACTGAAGGAGCTATGGCAGACTAGGAAGGAACAAAAGTACTGAACCTTGAATTTGTTAATGTAGTTTCCACTCCATGAAAATAGAGCTGTCCCAGAAACTTAACTACTGTTCTGAACAGAGTTCACAATGGATCCCCACAGCTTTAAGCTGGCCTGCATGAAAAGCCTTGTATTTTAAGGGATATCTCTATTCACATGCTAAATGAATGAATGACTTAGCTGTTCAGTAGCTTGAACTCTGCAGAAAAACACTAAGAAATATAGTTACTGAACACACTCTCTTCTTAGTGTGGCTTTCTGCCTGAAAAAGCCTTATGCTTCATCTTAACACAACTAACTATACTAGGTCCAAGTATTCCTCTTATGTTGTCTGAAGACTACACTTAAAATAGAAATTGTGTCAAGGGTGATAAATCATGCATGTATTTGAGTCTTTGCCATTGAAATTACAGGTCAGGGTAATACCATGTTTTGTACTTGTGACCCAGACAAAGAAATGGCATACCGTGTACAAACTTCTGAAAAGGCTCTTTAATGAGTATGCAAACAGCAGGTAGACACTGATATGTCTTAAATCTTTCAGCTGATAGTATGTCCAGGATAGGGCTTGTTGGAGGCATGGTTTTGCAATAACTCATCTGACTGAGCCTGAGTTACTAGGTAGAGGCCTTCTGGAAAGCCTTGTCTGGGTCTAGAGGCTATTACAGAGGAAAACTTTACTTCTGGGGGACTTATTGGTATGATGCTGATAATAAGTGGCCTGAAGAAAAGGTTCAGGGTTAAGTGATAGAACTGGAAAATGAAATTGCTTCCTCCAAAGCTGAGCTGAGAGTCAGACTTGGAGGACATTCAGAGAAGCAGGCTATATAGAAGTTTTGGAAAGATGGAAGTACCGAATGCTTAATATCCCAGATGTAACTTCTGAATGATGGAGCCTCTCTGAAGGCACTTGACTGTGATCTCAAATTATACTTCATTTTGCAGGCTTTGACTATCTGGAAATGATGTATGTGTGTTGTCTTCATCCCCCTGTTTCCTCCCCACCCATGAGGATCTCTTAAAGTCTGTAGCTGAAGGGATTTTGAGTGTTTTCTACTGGTTAGAAACATTCTTATATATTGGATAAAGACTCTTGATTTGCAGCTAAGCTCTTTAAGGATTACTAAAATGATAGGCAAACTATAATTATGCTACAAATACTAATTATTGGAAAAATGTGTCAAGTTCTAATTTTAAGACTGCTAAATGTTCAAAACTGCTAAATATTATTTTTTCAAGACTGAGCTTCAAATTAACTTCACTTCTAATTTAAGCAGTCTTACAAAATTGATTACAATATTTTGGAATGTTATAACTGGTGAGCTTTAATACTTTAGAATAATTCATGGTTGGAAGCTGGTAAAGACATTTGAATGGGGAGAAATAACCATAATTCCTTAAAGGAAGCACACTTGCTGTAAAATATCCCTTAAAAGAGATGTGGCATCTTTTTATTTTTAAAGAAACTTGCTCATACTAGAACAACTGCTTGTGATTGACCTTGATATGGAGCCAGGCCTCAGTGAGCTGTGTGCATCCTTTGCTGTTCCATTCTCTGTCCCATGCTACTATAACCCATGGCATTGCTAGCAGTTAACTGGAGCTTCAGCAGGTTGTTGTGAGGTGCAGACAAGTCCTGCCCACTGATCCCTATGCAAGAAGAAACGAGTGGGCAAAGTAACAACAGGGACACTCTAGGCACTCAATATCATAAATACTGAACCTGTTTGCTTCTTTTTAATTGTACTTTAATGCATTACCAAAGTTCTGTTTAAAACATTTGGGTTTTCATCTTTGTAATTAAAAGCAGTGTGTGAGAATACAAAAACCATGTAATCCCTGTAACCCAGCAGATGGCACTTTATATCCCCAAACAAGGAATCAATTAGATGTAAATTGATAGCTTATGAGGTTTGTCAAATGTGATCTGTAGCATGAATTGGAATATCAACCATGTGGATTAACAATTCAGTTACCATAGAAACTTCTGAAATTGGAATTGAAACTTGCTGGTGAATGCAGTCCATGACATTTTGTTAGCTCTAAGCCTTTATATGTAATATTAGCTGTAACAACAGCTATGTGAGATGACTACTTTTTTTTGTCCTCCTAACTTCCATTAACACTGGAAATGAGTTGTTTATGGTTAACTCTGCGGTTGCTTTGGTTGTTCAGGCTGCTAGGGATCACTCCATACAAGTGATCACTCCAAGTCCAGAGTTGCAGGTATTATGTGGGGCATAATAGGCTGCAATTATGTATTTAGTATTTGCATCCAAATGGCTTTGGCAGTCACAGGCCAACTTCAGGAATGTGCATGTACCTATCAGTTATACTTCTGTATATATTGTTCGCTCTGTAGAAGGTATATATAGCTGAATTCACCAGCTTCCTCAACCCAGCTCCTAAACTGGATCTAGAGTGACCCTTTGTGTAATAACAATTAGCTGATTCAAATGGTGGATGGCAGCATGTGGACCTTCCATTTCTAGGGCAGTATTTTAAATCTTGGTGTCTTCACATTGCTCTCACCCCTGGGTTTGTTCAGCTCAGTGCATCTGCAAATTAGACATCTGTAGCTTTTGAGAGAGACTACCGTTATAGTATGCAGATAGACATGTTGCTGAAGTTGAAGTCCTCATTTATATCAAGTCTACATTTATATCCACCAGCTGGATCATGGTTAGGGGGATGAAAGGCTGCTCTGCTACTCTCCTGTGTCGTGTGCTGTCTGTAGCCAGGTCTTTTGTCTTCAGAGCTGTTAGTCCGATACTTCTTGTGCTAAAGACACTTGAAATGGAGATCTTATTGAGCTGCTAGGATGTAAAACTAAAATAACTTTGAAGTGACTTACTGCAAGAGAGAATGTCAAACCCTTGTTCAACTGAAAGTGAAGGGATATAAGACAGGAGTTTTGATCTAGACTTTAAGTGGGCTTGAAGTCGAGCAACAAACATCCTTAGCCATAATTTTGTTCCAAGTTGCTATTTTCAGCAGTTTTGTCCTGGAGAAATCGGAGACTTGGCATGAAAAGACAGCAAAATCTTTAAATGATGACTAGACAGCCAGGCCTGGCTAATCAGATAGCTTTTAAAGGCCCTACTAGATTAATAGAAAAGCCTACATTATTGACCTATTGGTTTGCTTACACTTTAAGCCTTTGGGTACCTAGACATCTGGATGAGGCATCCATGGATTAATGAGGTCTCTGTGTAGTAATAGCAAACTGAATTACTCTTTAACCTTCAGCCTGTTGTTTAACACATGTTTACAAGTGCTCAGTGCTTTGTGCTTTACCAAAATACAATACATAGCTGAACTTATTGCTATTAATCAATGCAGAATCATATTTGAAACTGTACTATCTTGTTCATCCTGATTTCCTCAGTCAAACTAAGTTTGATTCCTCCATTTTCAGCGTTTTTACAAGTTGTAAGATCTGGCCTCTTGCTGCCATTTTTAATCTGTTCCTCTTTTAGGACTGTTGTTTAGATTTTAACTATTTATAAGGGCCCTGTCATGTGCATTTTGGCTGTTCTTACCTCTTACTGGAAACTGAGACTGGAGTATTATAAAAACATAACTGGTACCTGCAGTCTTGGGCTGCGTGCCAAAATAAAGAAGGGACTGGGGGGCAAGGGGAGGTAGGAATAACTGGAATGAAAAAGGTCACGCTCTTAGAATAAGTGGCTGCAACTTGGCATAAGTTTGGAAATTACATCTGTTTATGTTGGTGATGAATTTGGCAAAAAGCAGTTGCCAGTTCTCTTCAATCTAGAATTTAGTTCTGTAGCCCTTCTGAATATCATGTGGAATTCTAATCTTGACCCCGTGAGTCTTGTTTCCTTTATTTCTCTAAAGTTGATGGATTAAAAAGGTTGGCTGGCTAGGTCAGAAGATTTGGAAAATTATTTGCACATTTAAAGGGGCTGAAGTCCTAAAGACTCCTAAAGTGAATGCAGCTATAGCAAGAGCTTTTAATAAAGACTTTGTAAAGTAATAACTTAAATAAAATAATTAAAGCTGTAGTTAATGGATATGGTGGACAGAGATATCAGTCTCTTTTGAGGCCATAGTTCCACCTAGGACATGAATCCAGAAAAAAAAATGGGTTCTGCTATATAAACAATTGATGCAGTTGAGTCTTTGATTCCTTATGGAGCCTTGCAGAAGACGTGCAGTTTGCAGGAGTGGGACGTTGACTTCTTAGTATATGAAACTGTTGTGGTAAATATCCTTTTAGCTTATCGCATTTTACTATTTTCATGGATCTGATAATCTGCACAGCAATAACAGTGAGCACTTATGCTACTGGAGTTGGCAAGTCTGCACTAGTTTCTGTTGTGACATAGTGCTGCTGTATCAACAGGAGAAGATTAAAAAACCTTTATTTGTCTGCAGTTGTATTTCTTTTTTTTTTTTTTTTAATTGTTCAATTGAAAGCCCAGCTAGTTGCCATGCAGTACAAGGGAACATAATTCCTTAATGCCTAAAAGCTAGAGAACTCTTTCTAGAGTTTATACGTGAATCTTTAGCAGTAGTGAAGACTGGGATGCGGGAGGGTGAGGGGAATTATAGAACTGTAAACCCAAATATAATTGGAGTGTCATTTCATAAGATTATGAACTAGAACAATGGAAAACTACAGCTAAAGAATGGCAGGAAATGTACACAAAACCTGATTCCGTGGGTATCACTTTCCACAGCCCTCCCCTTTTGACAGCATGTAAAGGGCTGGATCCTCAGTTGGTGTTTGTTATCCTTCAGCTGAGTCAAAAGAGCTGCAACGATTACCAGCTTAGGCTCTGACACAGCCCAGCTAACTTCCAGCTTGCACTTATGCATCTGATAATACTTTTGCTGGTGTAGGCTATAAACACATGCCTGGCAGAAATAGGAAAATGCCACAACATTTTTTCTGCAAGAATAAAGGCTGCCAAATACCTGCAAATCCCCACCCCCCGCCCCAAACAAATACCCTCCTCACCCCCCCAACAACCTTTGAATCTTACTTTACTGGTTTTCTACTAGTATTTATCCATGCAAACTTTTGCTTACAAGAACATTCCTAGAAAGAGAAGACTAAAACCTTTGCAAAAAGTGCTTGCATGAGTACTTGTGCATGATTTTGTGTAGTCACTGTGATTTCAGTCATGCAGTGAGCCACAAATCAATACCATATAGGGTAGGGGAATGAACATGAATGGTGGGTGATTGATGTAAACCAGCCTCGACCTGGCTGGCATAAAAGCGTCAATTTACTCATGCTATTAGGATTTCAAACAATGAATAAGGAGCATGCTTCTAAATTCAAAGTCTGGTCAAATGTTTTTCTGCAAAAAAATAGTAAATGTTTGTTGAAGATTTCAGGTGTTATGAGCAATTATTTGTATCAGTTTTCATGCATGTTTTGCAAAATTTATTAGAACCATGACTTTGTACAAGAGCACACTTAAAAATCTGAATCAAAATAACTTTTGCAAATAAATTTATACTCTATTATCTTTCCCAGTGCAGTTGACCACTTTTCAGGAATGATTCCACTGAATTCAACAGGAACCTTCACACAATAATGAAACTATAGTCTAATGCTGAGACTTTTCAGTAAGAAAATGTTTCAAATGCTAGCTAAACACAGGTGTGCAACATCAGGTTGAGACAAGTGTAGCAGACATACGGGGTGTGGATCTGCTGTGATCATTGCATCCTCTATACTTACTGCAATTTACAATAAACTCTTTGGTCCTGTCCATGCTCTTCACATAATGCACCTTGTAACAATAACATTACAGACTTGCTGCTACTTTGTCATAGCATGTTGCTTCCCAACTTTAAGGACCTTACATTCTCTAAAGCTGAATCTTGAGCACAGTTGTCTGTCTTTACCTGGTCATAAAATATCTGTGCCCAAGAGTGATGCAAAAGTTCTGGGAAAAAATCTTTCTTACCTGCTTCATTGAGATTCCCTGAATCTCATTTGCTAGCACCTTTTTGCAGCTATGAATAAAAAGCCTAAAAAGAGGGTCATGTTGTACTCAACTGCAGAGGCAAAAATGATTTCACAAGAGACAGCCTGTGAAAAATCAGTCTTTTTTTTACAAGTAGGTGTAAATTTACCAGAAGAAAGGATGTGGGAGACTAAAAAGTCCATAGGCTTCCTCTAGTACTACCTAATGCACACAAACTGGCAGTCACATAACACTTTTGCAGTCACATTGCTGCATTGCTCCAGTGTCTTCAAAGTGTCTGGATCCAGCTCTGCCTGCAGTTTTGCAATGTTGTCCTTCTTTGCGGGATCTTGCACAAGTATGGACAACTGTGTAAGATGATATGAATGTTGCCTAGTAACATTGATGCATAAAATAACTATCAGAATATTCTCTACAGGGATTACTTGCTTAAGGCTTACTAGACTCAGGGAACACTTAAAATGCATATTTTTAAAAATACATGACTACATTAATCTGCTTACTCATTCTTTAACTTATAATGTGAGGTAACACTGAGATGCTGATAACATTGAGATTGGCCTCGTTATCTATGATATGCCACTCAGACTGGCTCAGCGCTAATAGTCTCTATATCATTATCTGTGATAAGGGTAAAATGATGGCCATTTTTAATTTTACCTTTTATTTGCAAAAGATGTTCAGTCAGCGCTATTGACATGAATGTTCCACTGCGGTCTTGCAGAATTCGCACAATGCAATAGATGAAAACTTTTTTTTTTTTGTCTTTTGTAATGTTTCAAGTGGCAATTCCTTTGCCTGTTAAATGTGTTTCTGAGCATTTGAAACATTGAAAAATGATTCAAGAGTAAAATCCTAAATACTAAACACCTTAGAACATCAGGTTCCTTTTGTCTAGTAAGCCATGATAATCACCGTGTACCCCAGGATTCTCTCTCAAGAAGAAAATGGTCTTAAACATTGTGCCTTCGCTGAGTTATTAAGACCTGGCAAGTCTTGTGTAATTGTGTTAAACTACACTTTGGGTAAAGCTTCTAAGCTGACCATGGTGACTAGTTTAATTTTAAAAAAAAGTGCAAACCAACCAAAAACCTCTTACTGGTCTGAAGACACAAAATTCAAAAGCTTAAAGAGAAAGTTTGAAAGGCAAGTGATGACTAGACAATGTCACTGTACTTGAAAAAAAAAAAGCACAACTGTAACACTACTCTGTGCATGGAGATATGCAGTCAGTAACGTTTTCTAATCTAACGCTATTATCAGGCACTGAATTTATCCTGTTTGTAGCCATTCCATATCCTGCAGGGGGAATTATGGAGGTGGAGTCTCTGAAATAAGCCAGAACTTAATTTCTATCTTGCTCAAGCAGCTGAATTTACCTCCTGATAAAAAAAAAAAACCACCAAAAAAAAAAAAAAAACCCCAACCAAAAAAAACCCAAAACAAAAAACAGTTGTTCTTCAGCTATCTGTTGGGGCTCCTAGTAACTGCTATTAAAAATATAATGAACTGAATATGGGTTTCTCAGTAAGGCTCTGAAATTTCTGACATTAGGTACAAATCTGATGCAATTTGAATAATGAAATATGCTTGGGCTTCATGGTTTTAGCTGAAGTTGGCAGTGAAATATCTCACAAAGGAAAAGCAATCTAGGTAGCTCAGACTAAAGCACAGATAGATAGTTGTGGTAAGTGAAGTCAGCAAATTTAAGCTAGAAATGATAGGTAAACTGTTAATACTGTGGATAAATGAACAATTGCAAAATGTGCCTGGAATGCAGTGGACTTTATGTATTCTGACATCCTTATATCAAGACCGGCTCTCACTCTAAAGTTTTTGAATAGTTGATTTGTTGTCTTCCTCCTCCTTAACAGGGAGTGCATGGTATTGTTGTGTTGCAGTCATGGAACAATGACCCCCTGGAAAACAGTGTCACTATCAGCATTAAGGGGGTGGGTGAAGGTGAATCTCTGAAAGATTGCATATTGGATCATGGTATACCAAAGCAGTGTTGTGGCTTGGCTCTGGTAATTTTTGTGTGCATAAGTTGATGCCAGCCATGGGAAGCTGTGCATTAGTCTTCTCCTTCACCCTGGTGGTTCGTCCCTAGCTACCTAGCCTGTGGCCTCCTGCAGATACAGATGTTCCGCAGTTTGAAGTATAGGAACTCAGCACACCTTTTGGAGGCTGCTTAGTGTTTTTGTGTGACTTACGTGCACACTTGGTGGCCAGCTGTCAATAGTGGCTTGTAACCAAAACACAGACCAGAGGGGTCAGAGTCCTAAAATGAGGAATGTCATGGCCTGATGTGAGTCCTTGCATGGGGGGGAAAGCTGTCTAGGCAAGGTGAACTCAGTGCCTACCTCAGGCTGCACTGTAGTTGGGTTTAGACATGCATTATGGAGAGGATGTGGTATGTTATAGGGATAGGTTTCCTTTTTCTGGTTCCAGTAGGAGCAGGCTGAACCCTCTGATAAGGATGTTGACCTGACTTTTAGCCCTCTTGGGCAATGGATTCTGACTCTCACCCTCACTCAGACCCTTTGGACAAGTTCAGCCTGCTAGAACAGGAGATTACATTTAAGCTACTGGAGTAAGGACTTCACCTGTTGTCACTATGTTTTCCCGCAATGAATAGCGGTCCTGCACAAAGCACAAATCCATTTTTGTCTTGCCTTCTCTGAAACAAAATTACCTTTGTTTCACCCTGGAGTGAAGAACCTGGTGCTTTTGAATACCTGATGGTAACACGGACTGTTTCCTTTACCAGGACTTTCAGCATCTTTAGCACTGTGTGCCATTTTCCAAATACCATGCACATGGATTTATTAATGTACCGAAGATGATAAATTTACTTGGGGAACTGTTTTCAGTCCAGATCACAGTGCTGCGTTTATTTGCTGATGGGCCTCTGTACTTCTTGGCCAACGTTCCTGCATGTTTCTGGTTCTTATTTATTTATTTTTCTAATGCTAGTTTCCTCTCATTAATCACTCTAAACCTATACAAAAGTGACTTTCTCATATTACGAGAAATCTCTTACAGGACATGGACCTTATGTTACTTCCTGAATATATTATAATATCTTAATTAGGCTACATATTAAATAGCAAAATACTTGATTAGATCACTTACTGGTTTGCCATAGACAGAAATAGTATCTGCAAGCTTAACCCTAGAGACTGATTCTGGCTAATCACATAGTGCATAAATCATGAGTGGCCTCAATGTAAGCAGCTTTGTAATACCTCAGACTCTCAGCCCTGATAGGATTCTTCCCTAGAGGACAATTCAGCACCTGGTTATTAAGTATGAAAAGACAGAAGTATGTAACACAGGTACAGTAGTCTCCTTCTTACTGATTATAAAATGAGCTGGCTGGCTGTCGTTTTTGGGAACCTGGTCTGGGACTAAAATAAGATTGGGCATTTTTAGCATTAGGTGTCTGAAATACATAAAGCAATCCCTGCAGCAGAAATATGTGTCAGTTATAATTAAGCATCATCTATAGGTGTGTGGGGGAAGAGGACTGAAATGGGTGATTTGAGAGCGAGTTCCTCCCACACTGCATCACCTAGTGAGAACGGGGGTGAGCCTTCCTGCACTGCTGTGGGTTTTACATCTCTTCTGTTTCGAGGACCCAAAAAGTGGTCAGGAAACAAGTGAGTGCCTAAAAGGAGTGGGATTATAGGGAAAGAATCTAGGGCGTACTTATCCCACTCAGTAAACCTGTGTCAGTCTGTAAGGTTTGGGAGTTGGGAGGATGGTCGCTGGAATTTTAGGAACCAGCCCTTGAAGAGGAAAGTGATTTCTTATGCCAAATTGCATTTTCTGGTTATTACTTGTTCATCCCTGTTTGAGGTTCATGCAAGCAATTTTGGGGGGTAAAACTACATTACTTTCAAAATACATCTTATACTGAAAGACCAGGTATCTCGGAAGGGGGAAGGAGGAATATTGAGGGAAGGATCAATCTCATTCCCTGCACAAAGCCTTCAGCACTTCTTTGGGTTGTACCTGCTGAGCTCTGTGCACAGCTATTGAGTATGCTCAGTACAGCTTTCAGGGGCAGAGGATCAGTACAGCTTTCAGGAGCAGAGAATAAACACTTCCAGCAAATTTACTCAGGAGGAGCCTGTCTGCCAAGTGGAGCCACCTCCCTCCTTGGTTTATGAAAATGCTGTTTAAATGGGGAAAACAAGAGAAGAGCGAACAGATTCCTCGACCCACCCAGCACTTCTCTCTGCAGCACAGCCACTCCTGCTGTGTGGGATCCATCACATGTCAGGGAGACGCTTTTGGGAGCTGTTATTTTAAAATATTGGCAGCACATCATCGGGTGGGACTGCTCTATCTCCTATCTTCTTACATTCTCCTGCTAGCTACTTTTCCTGTTTTATACATTGTCTTGCTCTGGCTGTATCAGCTGTAACAACATAATTCTTGTTTCTCCTCTGTGTGACTTTCTTCATATGCTTTGAATGAGGGTTGTTCTGTGGTTGTTGTGCCAAAGACCAGTCACCAAATCTGACACTTGTGAGTCTCTGGAACCACAGTGAGGAAACAGTTAGTCATCTCCAAATGGCATGGATGGCTTTTGACACTGTATTAATGCACCTGCATGGGCCAGAGGCTGTCTGTGCCCAGGTGCATAAAGAGGCAGTGTTATTCCAAATGCAGATCATCTGTGCAAGGCGTGATAAATGTCATTGTGTGTCCTTGCTCCCTGGTACAGCAGTGTAGCCAGAACTTCAGTCTGACTGCGGGTTCCTGCTGTGCACTTTACAGCAGCTTGCACTTAACTCTGAGCCTGGCTCCAGGAGGTCCTGCCTTACAATATCCTGTTCCATTCGCTAGACAGCAACCTCCTTCCTTTTTATTGTTTGGGACAGTGGTTGTACGTAGGGAGAGGGAATGGCAGAGAAGTGATAAAGTATATGTAAGCCCTCACATTGTGTTTTTTCACTGTCTCATTGTTTTGAATAGTAGCTAATGATCTTTGCAAAGCTTCTTGCTGTTACACAGGGATGTTCCATTCCAGCGAGGGACACCCTTTGCTTCTTTCTGGGTGTTCAGAAACAATGGACCAGTCACAAAAGGATTTTGCTTTAGCAGTTGTTTCTGTTGGCTGGCCTGCTCCTGATAACATCTCCTCCTGCTGTGTACAAAGAGTGCTTGAGCTAAGGGCTTTAATATCTTGCATGGCCAAGGTTTTGTTTCAAAGGGTGTAGTAGTTTATTTTTGGAAGGAACTGAGGAGCGGCCACATAGCATTGAACTCTCCTATCCTGTTTATCACCTCCAAGCCCAGCCCTTCTCCCAAAATGGGTTTTCAAGATGCAGCACTGTGCTTAACTACAAGGTAAGATTTGGCAGTCAGTTTTCTGCTTTTGGCAAAGTATTAGTTGGCACAGGAGTCTGAAAATGGAAATTGCTTGGGGATAAACTACTTAGGTTAATTCACACCTAGAATAATATCAGACACTAGTGGAGTTCCTTTACAAGTGAATTTGTTCTCTTTTCCCCATGTGTTGCCTTAAATCTGCTGGAGTGTGACTGCCATAGCCACCATGGAAAGGCTGATTAAGTCAAAGAAGGGCTAATTCACACCTTAGCTGAAAACACTTTTTAATAAGTCAAATTATTGAATTTTCTTATGTATCTTGTCCTGTCTAGTGTTTTGCTTGTGCTCTTGGCAGAATCTTGCACAGGGCTTTTTCTGCATTGCAGGCAATGTAAGAGAAGAAAGTAGAGGGAAAATTGCTACTTAAGAGAGCTGTCTAAGCTAGATGGATGGATACCAGCAATCCTAATTTGCGGAGTCTTGGAATTCCAAATAATCTAATTGAGCTGTCTGAGAAGTATAATTTTGCTAGACTTCCAGTTGTGTGCTCCAGGAGCATGACCAGAATGCTGCACCAGGAACTCTCGTGTGCCTAAATGCATCGCATGCATAGTTTCCTGAATGAATGCTGATAAACAAAGCTGCAACAGCCCAGGTGCTTAGGTCTGTTGACTTTAATGAGACTTAAGCCCCTTCTTCTCAAGTGCCCTTCTTGAACTGGTGTCTGACTACTCCAGTAATTCCTAAGCAGCTGGATCCAAGTCAAGAGAACTAAGAAAACTCAAATTGAGCAAAGCCCCACAACCTGCCTCAGTTAAGGACAGATGTTGAATATACATACTGGAGTGATGGGCAGGAGATAAGGAGTACAGAAGACTGTAGTGTGTTCCCTATTGCTGTAAATGCACCTTTAAAAACATTACCAAAATCCCCTATCTCTTTGACTAATTAATAGAAATAGGGCAAGCCTTTTTGTTTTGAGTGTCATCCAGCCTAAGGTAACAGGGCTCCTTTTTGTAGAGGCATATCTACAAATGCTTATCTACAGGGTTTGAAATGGGTCTTCCAATTTTAGAAAAAATTCATGAGAGTTTTAATCATCTTCTGCTTCCCTTCTGCAGAAGATCTTGGCATGTGCATTTGAAATGGTAGTCAAGCATAAAGCTCTGTGCCAGCCACTGTAAGGGTGAACAGATGTTATCTAGCAAGGTTCTGAATTAATTGGAAACACCAGCTCCCCGAAAGACTTGTACCCTACAGGACTGTTTTCTCAAATGTAATTAAGTGCTGAATGCAGGTGGGAATAGGGTTAGGGTTGCAGAGAACACAGTAGTTGCCCAGTTTTGTGGCAAACTGTACTAAACTTGTCCCAGCAAAATTTGTCAGTTTGTACCTTGCTCTACAGTTATATGAATGGTTGCTGACCTGTTATTCCAGAAGCTGGGAACAGAGGAATTGTTGCTGTCCAGGCCTTGCTAACTTTCCCAGCTGCATTTCCTATAGCAGAAGCTGAGGAAGGAACAGCTGCAATTGTCTTGTGTTACAAAAGGATTCCCCCTCACAGGAGAAATCCCCTGCTGAGTGGATTCACTAGGTTTTAAGCCTGCTTAGTGCAGAGTGTCAGACATAGGGCAGCTGTTACAGCTACAGAATTGGGTCTTTCAAAGATAACGCTAGATATAGAACAGCTGATTTCTGAGAACTGGTGTTAGGATACCTTTTCTGATGTTCCCCTCTCATGGATTTCACTGCATAGTTCTTCTGTGTCCTGTTAGGCACAGTGTATGTGGCTTACAGTTCTCTCTAGTTAGCACAGTTAATCCATAACCATGAGGTTTCTGGGCCTTGTAAGTAGTACCATCTCTGACAGTAATGCTCTACTATCCCCTGGAAAGGATTTATGCTCCTGAGTATGAAACTATAACCTCTTCCTGAAAGTGTTCATCTAACTGTAAACAGTCTCTTTCAATAACTTAATGTATTGCTTTTGCCTTCTCTAGATCCAGTGTGACCATCTTACTCCTAACAGTGACATAAGTAGCTATCCACGTGCGCTACATAGGTATTTCACCTTAGTCTCTCCTTCCGTCATTCCCAGTGATCTCTTCTTTATTAAAAATAAATAATATTGACAGGGTCTGTTTCACAAAAAATTAGAGAGATTAGTGGCAGAAACTAAATGAAGAAGCAGTTGCTGTTTCTTCAAGAGGTCAGTTTCGCTTGTTAGAAGTGAGAAGCCTCTAGCAGTACCCCTACATCCTTGCTCTTTGAGTACAGATCTTTGGGCTTAGGAATGTTTAGCAGAGGCTTGATACTAGATTAACAACAACTGTAATGAAAATAGAATATTTATGCATATTGGAAAATGTTTTAACAGGTCTGCAGATTCTAGAAGACTGGTCAGAGCAACTGAAATGGTTTGTGCTAAAAGTGTTGCAATTTTGTGTGTTTTGAACAACCAACATTTTAATGAGTGTTTGAATACAGATCATGTGGATAAAAATTATCACTAAATTTCCATTCCTTTTAATAAAATAAAATACTGTGGCATCTGTCCCAGCCAAATACTGCAGTAGTTCCTTTTCCTGCTGGAGGTTGTCTTGTTCCTTGAACATTATTTACTTAAGCATAGAAAATTCCTTCATGTTTCCTGATAGTTTGCTTGGAAAGCAGTAGTAAAACTTCAGTGCAAGCCACGTAATGATTGTGGTAGTAAACAGCAATATGAGGCCCACATATTTTCTGGTATTTAATTCCTATAAGCTTTTGTTACGAAACACTTTGTAATGCAGATCAACACATGCTAGATCAGAGATTTCCTAACAGACTTTTGCTGTGACAGCACATGTGGCTACAGAAAGTGCACAGTGGATAGAGTCCTGATGACAGCACTAGTAGTTACTTGAAACTGTGCTGGCCTTGCACAATGTTTCTGGTGGCTTCATTTGAGAGATGCTGTGCCAGGCCTGGTCCAACTTGAAGGTCTTTAGGATAGTAATTGTCATCCCATGTTTTGTCCTGTGAACTATGGAAGAGAAATGAGCATGGGGCAAAGGAACTTGCCTAAAACCAGACTGCAAGCCAGGGACAACAGGGAAATACAATACCTGATGGTGGGAGGACTGCAGTGAATCACCTCTACTGCTAGCTTATCTGTAAGATACTTCATGACTGGGAGAGAGTAGATGGGATTGCTACAAAAACACTGACTGCCCAAGCCAGACAGCTTAAACAGAATGAGGCAACATTTGGCTAACGCTGCTGCAGAAGCACATGGGAACAGTATAGGCAAGCTCTGAGCACACCCATTTGAAAGAAAGGCAGGTTTTGTTGCTGAAGGCTTTATTTGGTCAGTATCTGTGCTTGCAAAATAGAAGGCCATGTTTCTCTTTTAAAATAGCCCAGCCAGGACTCCAGGTGTTCTTATCACCATAGTATCTAACATTATTTTGATGTCAGTGTTGCGAAAGGCAACACAGGAAAAATTGCCCGTGGTTTGAACTCTTATCATTGTTGAGCAGATGCAGGGTCATCTTTGCTGGGGAAAGCCATTCTCCGCAGCCTCCTGGGACATGCTGCAATAGGAAGAGATTTGGTCTCTGGAATTCCCATAAAAGAGACTTGGCTGACACCTCTTCATCAATGCTAATAGTCTCACACTGCAGGGATTTACTGCTTTGAAATCCTCAGTTGATTTTTAAGCTGAGATTCGATATGCTCATTGGCAAAATTATATACAATGTAGTGGCAAAGTTCATGCCATCTATGCTATGAATATCATTACTGCTGGAGTTGCTTATGTGTGGACAGATTCCTGGAGGATCTATAAATAGCACAGCTTTCAATGGGATAGAGCTGATTTACACTCCCTAAGGATTTGGTTCTTTTTGTCTGGAAGACACTGGGCTATGGTGTTTCTGTCAGAGAGGAGGTCTCTGTCTGTGGCAGCTGTGTTGGCTGGAGCACTAGAAGGTAGGCAGTCACCTAACAGGCCCTTGAGTAGCTACAAGAAGCGTTCACTAAGAGGAAGATCCTGAATGTGCCAGACCAGTACCATCCACTTAGATGCACTCTGACCTTCACTGTGCAGCATCACCTGCAGAACTGAGGCTGCAGCATCACACCAGTGATGCACTGACTTGGGAGACAAGTTTCTTTCCTCTGCTGGTTCTGAAACAGATTGCTAGAGTTCATTCAAGTACTACTGCTCTCATTCAGGCTGTGAAATTCACAGAAACTTGTAACAAATGCAAGTTTGCAAAGTGCATTTTTTCATCCATAACCAGCAGCTGGAGAACAAGTTTTCTTGTTAGGTGCTGTACTAAGTGTGGATCAGAACAAAGCAAACAGATTGGTGCTTGCTCTGCTCTTCATTGCAATTACTTTTAAAGGAAGTTTGTGCTTATTGTGAGAAACCATCTGTGAGAGATGACAGCTAAAAACAATTACTCTTTCATCTGTACAGTCCAGTCTTTAAGTGGTGTTTGGAATATAAAAGCATGTGCATAACAAACCTCTTCCCCTGAAACAAGACTTTATTTTAGTTATTTATCTTTCCCACTCCTATTGTATTTGAGAGGCTCACAGTCTTTATGTAGCCATTATCTGAGTGAAAACAAGGTGTGCATCTGGAGATAGAGGTGTGTGGTAATAGGTTACTGGATGACTTTGCCTTTGATATATAACTTCAACATTAATTTTAAACATGAGTAGATGAAAATAGGTTAGAACTAGAGCTTTCTAGCTTTTTCTCGGCACTCGCCATAAATCAAGAGATGGTTTTGCGAGACATACACTCTGCTTTGTGATCAAATGGCATATCTGGGGAAACTTCAATATTCTCCTTATGCTACAGCTTTGTGTGATGTGACATGAAGGCTGTGACAAGGAGACCCTGTGCTCTGGCAGCACCAGCCAGGGCTCTTGATGCTGCCTTCAGCAAAACTGCTAACAGAAATTATTTCCTGAAGTACGTTTTAGCAGCTGCCTTGAAACAGAAGAATCTCTGAACAGAATACTGTGCGAGATGTGAGATTGAGCTCTAGCCATAGAGGGGTGAGGGGAAGAAAAAAAAGCGTCCGCCCAAGCATTATAAAGGAGGAATAAATCTCAACCAGCGCTATGCAGAGGCAGAAGTTGAGTCAGGGAAGGGCCTTTTCTATTGTCACCCAAAAGACAGTGGCAGATCAGCTTCATTTCCCTATTCCACGTTAGCTGTGCTGAACCCATCCTTGGTTTCTTTTAAGTCTATTTAGTTACATAATCAGGGAGACTAAAATATTGTTGAGCTCCAACTAAGTAATTTCTCTTTGTCAGAGAAACTAAATAAATAAATGACAGAAATTGCTGAAGATGACTCCACTGATGTTAAAGTTGGGGAAAAAAAAAAGCCAACATTTGAATGAATCCTCACCCCTGATATATTTAAATTGAAATCTATATAACTTAAAAGCTGTTTTCAAAAATGCTGCATAGTGCAGACACTCAGCACTTGTGAGGATAAAACTACAGGCCCAAGAAAATTCAAATTGGGCACCTGCAATCAGCAATCACTTAAAACAATTTTTACTCTATTTGCTGCTATCCTTTCTAGTCTTACTGCTTTTCCTTACATAGTACAGCTCTGTTCTTAACTTCCATGCTACTGCATTCCTAATGAGCTGTAAAAAACGCTACAGGACATGTTTCTACCTCACCACATTTAATTTCTTTGACATTTATGTCACTGAGGTACTTGATTTGTGCATTCAGTGCTAGCTTTAAATAAACATCTCTCATTTTAATACTTTATAGAAAGCTGTGAGCGTTGTAAAAGACCTTACTCACCAACACTGATTTTTGGAAACTACAGCCATTGAATTATCCTGATACGTAGTTGCTGAAAAAAAGAGCCCACTATGCAAAATAAAACCAGAATCACATTTGGTTACAGTTTACACTCTGCCTGCATATGCTGACCTGCAGCTCAGACTAACCAGAGCCTGCATATTTTGAGGTTCATGACCAGAGGTCAGGAGATGCTTGTTGCAGCTCTGCTACTTACTGACTGGCTTTGAACAAGTTTCACCTCTCTCTTCAAGGGCTTCCTCATTTGTCAATAAGAATAATGAACAGAAGCTTACCATATTTGTGATTAGAAGAAAACATGTGAAAGTTGAAATGCTGTAGAGGCTCTGAGTTTTGAGGTGCAGAACTAAGTAGCCCTGTATTTATATTTTGGTAACAGGGATCTACAGCATTGGCAACTTCTGAAAGAGATAGATCTGATAACAGAACGTAAAAAGAAGCCTACAGGTGATGGATCACTCGCTTCTTGTGCGCTTGCCCCTGCACTGTGTGAAACTTATTACCCTCTCTCTCTAAAGCTAAAAGACCTCTCTATTGATGTAAAAAAGAAAAACCTCTTGGCAAGTGGAAAAGCCATCCCTCTGTGCTGAGTGCTTCACAGATGCCTTGATGCAATTGCAAGAGTATGCAGAAATGTTTGTCAGAAATGTGAATGCAACTAATATTGCATAGATCTCATTTTTACAGAAATAATAATCACATGGAGCAGAGAGCAAGACTGTTTCATTCAGGAGAGTTTGCAGGTGGATAGAAAATTGTTTCTGTCAGAATAAAGGAAGTGGTGTTATGTAGAGAAGCACCATGAAAAAAACAACCTAAGGAGACCGGGCAGCGGAGGAAAGCAAACATGCCTTTTGGTATAGAAGGAAACAGGAAAAAAGGAAGATGAAAGAAAAGAGTCAGAACATGTCATTTATATAAAAGCAATTAAGACGTTATCCATTATTTGGCAATTATATGCCTGTTTCTGCTATAGGGAGGAAAGAGTGAGCATTCACTGCTTGAACTCTTCTCTTGGGATTCCTGAGGTCATTATTACTTAGGTTCATGAAAACTATGAGTACTGAGAAATAGGGGCAGGGAGGATAGATGGACTTATACTTCCAGGCCCCAAGAACCTACAGAATCCTCCCTCACTGGAGCAGGAGGGAGCAAATAGTATATGTGCCCCAGGCTCCAAAACTCTTGTGGTTATTCTGATTACTGCACAAGTGCTGACTACACAGCATCCCAACAGAACCTCAGTATTCCCTTATTTCCACCCCAATAAAGTCCTTTAATCAATGTTTCCCTTGTAGCAGCAGTTCAGGTAGTAAGGTAATATGACAGGAAAACAAGACATTCTGTCAAACAGAAATGGCAACAGCTTCCCTTAAAGAAGTAAACCAAGATTGTGGCTTGCAGGGCTTTGAAGGAAAACATCCATTCCGCCTGGCTTCTAGTCTGTTAAAGATTTTCCTTAACAGTGCTCCAGTGCTCCACTAGACATGGTTATTTCTGTACTGGGCCATTGGTTCACCCTGTGAAGTTTGGTATAGAAGATGAAGCCAAGGCACATGTTTCAGACTTCGACAAGAAAATACTGATGCTGAGAAACTTCAGTTATACCATGGCATGTTCACAAACACTGTTAAATAGCATAGCATTCAGCTGATAGCACTTCTGGGTACATTAAACTTAACAAGTTAACAAAAAGGAGAATACACACCAGAACCCCAATCAGTGTTGTCAAAGTTGACCAAAACCGCATAAACTGTCCCAGCATCTTTGCACACTCCAGCAAGATAATTTTCGTGTCTTTACAGAAATAGCATCATTCATGGAAAAGAGGAGACTGAATAAATTTGATTTGCTTTCGAGCCACTGATATATCATTTGGGATACTAATTTGGATGCAGAGAAAGACAAACTTACTGAGCCGGAAGGTAGAGTTCATTTAGTGTTCAAATTCAAAAGAGATAGAAGTTACCTTCATGCACAATTATTTTGCTAGTGGACAATTCCATTTTATTTAAATTTCCATTGGATAACAACTGTAGTGTATAAATATGGTGATGTACAGAGAATTTGGTTTAAAACTATGCATTTTAGGAAATAAAGCAGCAATACTTTCAAAATGAACCATGATTTTCTGATGTACTGATGAGCATTAACAGAATAGGAGAGAGCAGAAATATGAACTATTAATGTATTCTTATCTGTTGTTAGAAACATTAAATATGACATAAATGATACTGTCATCATGCTGCATAACACCTCCCACTAAATGTAGTTCTGCTTAGTGACAGCCCCACCTTCTCATGGCGTAGCAGCTTTGGATAAACACACATTCCACAGCTATGTCCTGACCTTTTCATGAAGTAACAGAACTGGTTTGCCAAGACTCTTCATGTTGGTTTAGATGGCTTTATTTTCCTCTCCTCTGTCAGGGATAGACCAAGAAACTGGCATTTGAATTTTGTAAGCTTTTGGCAATATTTGGATCAGGATTTTGTAGACTTTATGAACTGTGACTTTAGCTGCTTTTTAGTCCCAGCAAGAGAAACTTGCTCTCAAATGATTAATGGATTTTTGTAGTCTACAATTGGAAAAAGTATTAGCCACATCCAAACTCCTATCTGACACAAAGTCAAAATAGCTGAGGGAGGGGAAATAGTAGCTAACGAATAGATTTACTCCATGGATGCATGGATTGTGCTAGAAGTTTTGGCTTTGTTCCAGCTTGTGTATGAACCTTGCACAGCATTTGTGAAATGCTCAGCATCAGTTTGGACACACCAAGTGGAACAGGGACCTCGTGCATTCCCCCGCCTTCCTGCTCCGTCCCCTGAATATGTGAGAGCAGCCCGTGGTTTGGCACCCTCCTGGGGAGCTCCGGCTTCCTCCCACTCGCAACAGACCAATACAATGAACTATAACTCATCTCCTGTATTAAAGTGCTGAAGTTAGGGTTGGTCATTAAGTAACAACACCAGATACCTGCTAGTGGAAGAGTCCTTCTTACCAAGTCACTAATGGTTAGGCACTCTTTTTCTTCTTTGATTGAATTTGTTTGTGATTGATAGGTTGGTTTTTTTTTAGGTAACAGTGTACAGTGTATATATTACAAGCACAGTGAGCTTGTTTGAAGTTTCTCTTTGAACCGTAACATTCCACTCAGTCTCTAAACAGTCATGTTCTGAAGTCAGCTACATGCCCAGAAGAAGAATCTTCGCCTTGCAAAGACAGAGCTGGTTCTGTAGATCAGCATGATAGTGAGACGAGCCCATGAACCAGTGAGTGGCTCCTAAAACTGTAATGTTTTTTGCTTGGATACTTGCCCTCAATAAGGGGCAGTAAGGAAGGTGTGAAATTTCTCTTTGCCTTCCTAGAAATATAAGGAAATCAATTAACAGGTTGGGTTTTTTTCCTCCTCCTTCTCCGCTGATACACAGCAAAATTGAGTAATGGTTTGCTAGGTCTTGAATAATCCTTGAATGGTCTTTGCAAGTGCTCCCTCCTCTTGCTCACTTCCAGATGCAAATGAAACTCATGGTCTCTGTCAGGACCTAAATAGGCTGAGGTTCAGGCTTGCAAATTTGTCCTAGAATGATGTTTGTCGGGAACATCAGATTTAGGCTCCTCAGACAGTAGGTCTTTGGGAACAAACTTTTTCAGTGAACAGCTCCTGGCAAGAATAAGCTTGAAACAGAAGTAAAGTTAGTAGTCTGAACATGTCCATGTCTCATCCAAGAGTGTATTAGTCTCTATTAGTTATATTACTACTAAGTTAAATGGCATATTCAAAAAGGTTTGTGTCAGAGGGTCAGAGAAGGTAAATCCATGGGGAATAATGGAGTGTTTCTGTCAAAGACTTAGGAAGCAGACATCACCAGAAGCTTGTCTGTTTTTTCTCAACTGTATCAGTTAATTTAGGAAGAGATACTACCTTTGCCTACAAAACTTGCCCCAAAGGATTTACTAGTAACATAACTGCTAGCTAGGATTCAGTAAGAACTACCCAAACATGGTATTAGTGAAAGATACTATCAGTTTAAGCAGGGATACAAAGTATTAAATTCTGTTGTATCAAATTGATTTCCCATGCACTTTGTTTCTTAACAATATACTAACATACTCAGCCTTTCACGACTCTTCCAGTGAAAGTTCTTCCTATTTTCAGAACATGGGTGTTCATTATTTCTCCAAGTGGGAAAAAACCAACAAGCCTTTTAAGGTAGTGCAAGATGGACACTTAAAACCAAACCAAAAATCATGCTTCATTAGGAAAAATACCAGCTTTGGTACTTATAACAAAGCCAAAGGAGCTGTTCCTTTTTCATTGCTAAGACTTCATCCACAGTTTAATGCAATACCTGTTTTCCTGTGCCTCTGCTTTATTCCACCAATATTTATCTCCTTATTTGTCTGCATTTTTCCACTCAGGCACCTTCTCTTGTAAGTGGGAGGAACTCCTCTGCCAAACTTCAACTATGCTCTAACTGTCCTCCAGTTAGAGCATAGAAGAAGCCTCTTCAAGGCCTGTCTTTGCTGCACTGCCTACAAATCACTGTCATGTGGCAGTCTTGGAGCTGGAGGCCATCTGTGACCATGGTGACTGCTGATTTATGTGAGCACGCCCATCTTCATTGTTATTCATGCCACCTTCTTTCACACATTTTTCCCTTAGTCACTCAATTTCTTGTCTTGGGAACATGGAGTGCAGAGAGTCTGGGGTGGGAACTGCCTAAAATAATGAAGATAAGGTGCAAAATAGATGTAGACCTTTGTGAAAAATATGTTGAGAAAAATAATATGTTTGGAATGCATATTTGTCAGAGCAAGATTGTATCAAATATAATTACAGATGAGGACATATCTACCAAAATATGTAGCCCAGAATCACTGATCCAGCCAAAGACTGCAAGGACTTCAGTGACTTAAATCACTCTCAAACTTCAAAGCTAGACAAGCCTCCATTTAAGTCAGGGTAACCTTGAAGCTTTTCTGAATTTTCTTGTCTTTTACAGCTCTCAGGGTGCACCAGAGCTTTGACATTTTGGGGACATATCCTCTTTCATGTGGCTAAACCCCCAGCAATGGTGGCTGAGAACGGGGCATGGTGTGACAGAGATTTTTCTGGTAGATCTGTCCCATGTGGGACGACTCTGTCCCAGAGACTTCTCAAGGGACACATTAGGAAAGCTTTAGGGCTGCCATGTGTCTCTGGAAAGGGGCCAAACATTTAACCTTTTATAAAACTACATTAGGGCAAGACAGGAAAATATATAAGCGGAAAGCACATAAATCTGTGTAAAGAAAACTTGTTGTACAAATCAGAAAATACATTGTTTAGGAAAACCTGTGTCAAGTAAGCATAAAATTAATTTAGTGGTAGTTCAAACATTTTAGAGGAACATGCTATATTCAACAACAGGAGCCCAGTCCTCCCACCACTGAAGCAATAGTAGTGCTGACATAGTTAGGCAGAATTCCCAAGCTGTTAAGTGGAGATTATTTCTTTTTCATAGCCATAGATGACATGTAATCTCTACATTGCCCCTATCCTGCCTTTCTACATTTTCATATGCCATAGCAGCAATCCAAGATCACTTTGAAGAAAGCTGGCTCATTTATCCACAGAGCTGGGCTGCAGAATCAGCCTAGCCTTTTCTATTTATTTTCCAAAGCTTTTCTGCATAGTTTCTGTCTGGATTTTCTTGTCAACATGATTTAGTGCAAATCTCTGGGAATGCCTTGTGCATTATATGAAACTGGTGTTATTGTTGTCAGAGCAGACTCAAGGAAAGAGCTTCTGTTTGTGGAACTGGTTTACGTTACATGCATTAATAATGTCAAACTTCTGAAGGAAAATCTCCTGCAACGATCTAAAGCTGCCTTTGCAGAGCAATCTCTTCACTCTCCCCTGTAGTCTTAATTTTTCTCCATTCCTTACTTCCCCTGATGAACTGTTTTTGGTTTGAGACTTGGCTGATTAATAGCTTCGTGTCAGTGCTCTAATTTGAGCCTGATTTGCTAGCAAGGTGCTGAGCACATTCAGTGAGTCAGTGGGAGTGGCTGGTATTCAGCACTTTTGCAAACCAGGACGCTTACCTCAATGCCTCAGTATTGGTTCAGGAGCCTGATTTAGGCTCCTATTTTTATAAACCAGAGTCATGACATCCAAACATATTCACTGATGTGTTCTTTGAATAATTACAGCTAGTATTTTTAAAGAAGATGAAGTCACTTTTAAATGGGATTTGGGTGTCCATCACCCTGAGCTTCTCTTAAAATTCTGTCCTGTCCCTTTTGTTCAGCATAACTCTGGGAGAGGAGGAATTTCTTTCTTCTGTGTATCAGCTTTGCTGAATATGTGTTGGTTCTTCTGCTTGCTTTAAACTGCCATGCCAATGTAATTGGGACATGGTGAATGCCTTAAAATGTGGGGACAGTCAAGATGCACCAATTACTGTAACTCTGATTTCAGTATATAAGTGTACTGAATGTGTTTGGGGCTGTAAAGGGCAAACAAGGAGGTAACAGTAAGAGTCTCCATGTTAAGCATTTCTCCAAAAGGTCCTGTGAATCTTTGGTCCTACTGAATCTCTCTTGTTGCATAAATTGACCTAATGGACATGTCAGATCCTGAAACTTAGCAAGCTTTTGCAGGTGGTGTCTGAAGTGAGCTGCAAAACAAGACAGCCTTTGATAGGTGTATGAATTTGTGTAAGTGTAGGAGGAACTGCTCACATAAATCCCTGTGCTGCCACGGTGATTTATTACATGTGCAAACCTCAGAACATCAAAACGGAACTGTAGCTGTGCTGGCTAACAGCTGGACCTGGAATGAATTAATACAATATCATAATTCACTAAAGGAGCTCTGCTTTTGTCACAGAACCAGAAAGCAGTGTATGAGTGTTTTATCACACTAGCAGTGACCTGAGAGTATATAAACAAATATGTAGTATATACTGCTGTTTTATTTGTTGTCCTATGTATTAAGACATTATTTCTGTGGCATCATACTCAGATTTAACTAATAAATGCAATCCAGGTGGTACTTGGATGAGAGATATCTGGTAGTACTGATTCATGCTTTAATGGGATAATTCTTTCAAAAATAATGTATATAAGTTTTTAAAATTACCCCTCCAGAACTCTGCACAATGGACAAGTCAGTAAGTAAATACAACTATTTCCACTGGGCTTTAGCTTCTGACAGTGATTTTTGCCCTGTCACCCAGAGCTTCCCACTTTTTTTCTCTGTCACTCAGACCACTCCCTTGTCAAATTAGACCAAACCTGCACTGTGCCCCAGAAGCCAATATGTCTGTTCTGCCAATAACTAGGGAGACTGATGGGTCTCAGTCTGGGGAGTCTCTTTTCTAAGAATACCCTGTCCCACATTTATATCTGGGCACTGCCCTCCTGAGCCATTTAAGTCAGTATGAAAGCAATGTTGTCACACAGAGAAGGAAGTAGCACTGCAACTAATGAAAATACGACCCCCATGCAGCACTGTTTTCCGTTAGTTACAATTTCAGAGCGGTCTTTCACTGGAGTGTATTTCATTAGAGTGGTTGCAGTCTATCCTGGCTGAGAGGCAATGAATAATCATAGAATCATAGAATTGTTTAGGTTGGAAAAGGCCTTTAAGATCGTTGAGTCTGATGATTAACCTAACACTGCCAAGTCCACCACTAAACCATATCCCTAAGCACCACATCTACACATCTTTTAAATACCTCCAGGGATGGTGACTCAACCACTTCCCTGGGCAGCCCGTTCCAATGCTTGACAACCCTTTCAGTGAAGAAATTTTTCCTAATATCCAATCTAAACCTCCCCTAGTGCAACTTGAAGCCATTTCCTCTTGTCCTATCGCTTTTTACTTGGGAGAAGAGACCAACACCCACCTCGCTGCAACTTCCTTTCAGGTGGCTTTAGAGAGCAATTGGTCTCTACAACTACTTGAGGCTCTTTTTCTCCAGGCTGAACAACCCCAGTTCCCTCAGCCGCTCCTCATAAGACTTGTGCTCCAGACCCTTCACCAGCTTTGTTGCCCTTCATAGACGCGCTCCAGCACCTCAATGTCTTTCTTGCAGTGACGGGCCCAACACTGAACACGGTATTCAAGGTGCGGCCTCACCAGTGCTGAGTACAAAGGGACAATCACTTCCCTAGTCCTGCTGGCCACACTGTTTCTGATACAGGCCAGGATGCTGTTGGCCTTCTTGGCTACCTGGGCACACTGCTGGCTCATATTCAGCCGGCTGTTGACCAATACCCCCGCATCCTTTTCCGCCAGGCAGCTTTCCAGCCACTCTTCCCCAAGCCTGTAGCGTTGCTTGGGTTTGTTGTAACCCAAGTGTAGGACTCGGCCTTGTTGAACCTCATACAATTGGCCTCAGCCCATCGATCCAGCCTGTCCAGATCCCTCTGAAGAGCTTTCCTACCCTCAAGCAGATCAACACTCCCGCCCAACTTAGTGTTGTCTGCAAACTTGCTGAGGGAGCACTCGATCCCCTTATCCAGATCATTGATAAAGATATTAAACAAAACTGGCCCCAATACTGAGCCCTGGGGAACACCACTTGTGACCAGCTGCCAACTGGATTTAACTCCATTCACCATGACTCTTTGGGCCCGGCCATCCAGCCAGTTTTTTACCCAGCGAAGAGTATGCCCATCCAAGCCACAAGGAGCCAGTTAGTTTCTCCAGGAGGATGCTGTGGGAGACAGTGTCAAAGGCTTTACTAAAGTCCAGGTAGACAACATCCACAGCCTTTCTCTCATCCACCAGGCGGGTCACCTGGTCATAGAAGGAGATCAGGTTAGTCAGGCAGGGCCTGCCTTTCATAAATCCATGCTGGTTGGGCCTGATAGCCTGGTTGTCCTCTGCATGCCACATGATGGCACTCAAGATGATCTGGCCATAACCTTCCCTGTCACCGAGGACAAACTGACAGGCCTGTAGTTCCCCAGATCCTCCTTTCAGCCTTTTTTGTAGATGGGCGTCACATTTGCTAACTTCCAGTCAACCGGGACCTCCCTGGTTAGTCAGGACTGCTGATAAATGATTGAAAGTGGCTTGGTGAGCACTTCTGCCAGCTTCCTCAGTACCCTTGGGTGGATCCCATCCAGTCCCATAGACTTGTGAGTGTCTAAGTGGTGTAGCAGGTCACTAACCATTTCCCCTTGGACTGTGGAGGCTTAATTCTGCTCTCTTCCCTTGTCTTCCAGCTCAGGGGGCTGGGTACCCAGAGAACAACTGGTCTTACTGTTAAAGACTGAGGCAAAGAAGGCATTAAGTACCTCAGCCTTTTCCTCATCCTTTGTCACTATGTTTCCCCCCGCATCCAATAAAGGATGGAGATTCTCCTTAGCCCTCCTTTTGTTGCTAATGTATTTATAGAAACATTTTTTATTGTCTTTTACAGCAGTAGCCAAATTAAGATCTAGTTGGGCTTTGGCCCTTCTGATTTTCTCCCTGCATAACCTCACGACATCCTTGTAGTCCTCTAATGTCTAATTGGAAAAGGAACAGTTTTTGCCTCTTACCTCAAAAACTAGTAAGTGAAATACCATTGACTACCATAACTGCTTGAATATGTTGAAGGAGACAAAGAGCTAATAACATACAGGTAATTGCAAATGTTAGTAGAAGAAAAATTAGAAAGCAGGTATTACTCCTGCCATTTCCTTTGACTGTTTTTTTATAATATCCTATCATCTTCCCTGTCTGAATTGACCGATGCACACGGCCAGATCAATCAAAGCCTTTTTCTCAGCTAAGCATTAGGAAAGCTGCACAAGGTGGATGAAATACACTCAAACTCTGGAACTGAATGCCTCAAACTCTGGGACTGGATGCCCTCACCCTTCTTACCACAGCCACTAGCAGAAACAGTGAAGTGGTGTAGGCTGTGATGTATTGAGAAGCTTGCCTGTAATATATATTACTCATACATGTTGCTGTGATCTATAGAGATTTTCAGGCAGAAAAAATGTGGAAACCCAAGTTGTGTGAAAGCTTGCTTGCTTGCTTGTTTCAGGTTAGTTGTAGTTTTGCTCCTTAAGAAGGCACCCTGCTTCAGAAAGGTTTATGATTCCATCTCTCCTGAGACCCATCTGTGCATTGGACAAGATGAGTGACCAAATGGTGCCTTGTGCCCTCATCCCAGAGAAAATAGTGGAATCAACAGGAAGTTACCCAGTGTTTTGTACTTGGTCCAATCAGACTTAAGGAAGGACAGATATTTCAAGAACATTTCCCTATGTTTTGAGGGAGCCCAGAGACTGGTCAGCAGCACTTAATGGTCCCTGGAGTAAAGGCCATAGGACTGATTGCTGCTTTCCAGTTCCCATGTTTTTTCTGCAGACTGAGGTGACTGGGTGGGATGGCAGTGCCGTAGGGCTGGGCAGCGCTGCACTGCACTGCTAGCGGCATGGCAAGCAAACTCAGCAGACGTGAAAACTCATCTTTTCCCCCATCCATACACACAGATCAACATAACACTTGCCAATAAATGGAAAAGGGGCATGGCAGGAGGAAAAAGGCCATGGTCTAGACAACTTGAAGACTGCTGATCCTCAGCCTTTTGGCCTAGGCTAATATATTCTTTTGTCCTATATTTTCCTCATGAGGCTGCTGGCATCTTGAACAACTTCAGAGCCCTCTAGTCTAACCCTGGAGAAAGGGCCAATTCTCAAGTAGTAACACAAAAGTAAGCCTGAATCCTACTTGCCTTGTCAGCTATGACATTCGTATCACAGCGCATATTTCTGTGCACAGCTCTGTGTTCTTGTTCATATATCTGACATACAATTTGTAGATATTTGTAGGTGAAAGATGTAATCTGCAAAGTAACATCACAGAACTCTATAAGTTAACATAAGGGATACTATTTTTCTTACTCCCCTTATTTCTTTATCAACTGCTGTTTGAAGCCCTCTCTAATAGACTAGTAGCCCTGCTGCCAGTTTGAGAACTGCAAGGAAGCTGATGTTTTTATTGTGATCTTCCCAGATATTATATTCTTCATTTTTATTGCATTATAAATCCTGGTCATAATGTGTTTGTCTAATTTGTTTTCTCTTCCTTCTAAGAGTAGGTACTACCTCTTCCTGTACTCTTACAGTTAGTTGTGAATGCATTATCAAACTTAAGGAATGCTTTGTTTTCCTCCATTCTGTGCCCCCTTCAAAGCTCCCCCCACAACTTGGGCAGTTCATTTACTTTTCAGCCCCCACTAATCATTGCCATGTGTGCCTCATTTTGTAGCCAATACTCTGGGCCACTCGTGGCTGTTGAACAAATGTGGCAGACACACATGAGTTGCTGGTCATACTTCATGGAGTGAACAGACCACACACAGACACAACCTCCAAAGGCTGAGAAGTCAAAGGTGCCCATTAATTTAGAAGCCTTTTACAGGCAGAGAGAGAGAGGGGGAGAACTGTCTTTTGTTTTTGCACAGAAACTGATTACATGTTGATTTATTTTAAAGGGAGATCAGGTCAGATCTCTGTTGATAATATATCCCTAGGAATCTATTTTAATATGTATCTAGCTTGAGGTTAACCTCATCAGTTTAACTGGAGTTTCACAAGACAGGGATTTGGTCTATTGTTCTTTAAATAAAATATGCTTCACATATAAATCTATTTGCATGTTCCAGGATGTGTATAAATAATGTGTAGCTGCTTTGAGCTGTTCAGTTGGTTCCAACATCCAAGTTGCTTAATTGTATGGTTCTTCTAGGTTTGTAATGTGTCTGGCTGCTGCAGCAAAGATGGAACAACAAAACACAAAGAAATGTGCTGACGTAGTAATAAAGGAAATATTTTTTCACACAGCATGTAATTAAGGAGTAGAACTTACTGTTGATGAATGTCACTGAGGCCAAGAGTTTAGCAAGACTCAAAGTGACACTGGATTTTTATAAGCCCCTCCTATAATTACTCTATCTAAGCACAATAAAGAAAAAACCCAGAACTTATGAAAAGTTCTGGGTTTCATGATGAAGCCTGAAGTTTGTGACAGTTTTAGGATGTTGGCTAGTAAAGACATTAAAATCTAAAGTTTCTGCTAGACTTTTCCGTGGTGCCAGTGGTGACTTGCCTAAAATCTGAGTCCTGGTGTTGCCCCAGTACTGAATATTTATCCTGTTAACACATCCCAGTTACTTTTTATTTTTGTATGCTCATTTTCCTGTCTAAGGGTTCCTAAAAGATAACACAATGGATTGTAGTGGATTAAGTTTGTGTAAAAATACTAGAATTAACATGTTCTGTGATATGTCACCAAAGTGATTTTTATATATATATTTTTTTATATATATATATATTAAAAAAAGTTGACTTTTCTCTTTCCTAATAGTAGTAACCCAGAATGCTGTATGTGTAAGAAGACATTGTTGTGTTTCAGGAGTATACACAGCTTTATAAACTTTTAGAAATTCTAGAAAAAGAAATTTACAGAAGTGTGCAGCATAAAATGAATAAGGAAGAAAGAAAGAAAGTCTTTCCCAATCTTCTGTGCATGCTTTGCATGCCCTATTGGGGCCCCTGGGGAAATGCAATTCAGTGTTGCCAAACACTTACTTTTGGAGGGTCCTTTCTCAGTGTGCTCTCAATCCATCCATGTTCTGAGGGTGAAGGAAACTCAGGTGCCAGTATCGTGCATAAACCCATCAGAGCCCTGTTCAGCACATAGCTTGCGTAATGTTTTGGGCCAGAGCTGTTGCTAGCTTGGTGCTAGATGTTTAGAAAACCTTTTGACTTCCTCTCCTTTCCTGCTTCTAGTCTGAGCCTTGAGACTTTTGGCAGCACAAGCAGCTCAGCCTACAGTCCTGCTGCTGTGACTCAAAGGTATGACAAAACATTTCATAGCATAATCATTAAGTGTGTTACTACCGTCAACTTTCAACATGTTCACAAATATTGCTCCATTAAAAATGCTGGCGTCAGTGGCAGGAGTTGTACCTTGAGGTTGAAAGTTGCTCTCCAGAGTAGCCATCAGATCACTGTTCCTTTTGTCAAGGTGATCCTTTTGCAATGCATTTTCTTCTATGAACCTTTGAAGGTTAATGTCATAAAACCCAATGTAGCAGGGTTTGTGTCATTGACAATAGTCCTTTTAAAACGTCTTTCTCTTGACCATTACCATCTAGTCTAGTAATTTCTATTTACATGAAAATTGCATTCAAATTAAGTTAACATCTGACATTTTCATGCAAACCATATACAATATGACCTCTTTCTGATTCGACTGCAGTAGTCTCTATTGCACTGTTGTCCTCCTGCCAAAGACTGTATTTGCCTAGTCAGTGAAGGCATGGGATGACTCTGTTGATGTACCCAACTCATGAAGGGATGTGGGTCTTATTTTTTTTAAGCATTAGCAAACTAGTGATAGTCTTTCTCTACTATATGCAGTTAATGTTCCATAGCCACCAAGCACCTTTTACAGACTGAAGCTACAATGAAATAACAGAGAAATGGATTAAATTTTCCAAGACCACATTCATTACAATCTGTTTATCATAACAGCTAACATTCAGGCAAATTAAATGCTCAGTGGAAGGCAGAGCAATTTCTTTAATCTGAGTAGCTTCAAGCGTCATCAGAAGATGTTCACAAAGTGTAACGATTTTCACATAATGCATTGTGTGGCATGGGAACAAGAATATACATATGTACATACACACATACGTGGGTTTTCAAACAAGAATGTATCTGGAAGGCTTATATTTGTCCATACCTTGGACTGTGACTGTGCCTGACAATCAAAATTGCTAGTAAATGTGTCCTTATATCAATCACAGTAAAGTTCTTGTTGAAGAAAAAACCAGAGTACGCTCCTTGTCCACAGTGTGATAAAATGGCACATGGCAATGTTCTTAAAATGGTTGCCACAGCCAGCAAAGCAGGAGTAGTACTGATGCCATATCTGAATACATTTATTAAGTCAAGCTGTATGACTGATGGTTTTAATGCTTGTTACATTTGCATATATTCCCTTAGTTAATTTGCAGAGGACAAAACTCTGTCCCCAAGCTTCTAGGTAATAATGGCAATCAGACTGACTTGGCACAGGAGATTCGTCATTGTAGTCCAGCATCTAAATCAGTACCCTCAGGCTTTGCCCAGTAGTCCCCAATGTTATTATCCTCTCATCACTTTTAGAGTGTGTGTGCTAAATGATACTCAGTTTCTTTTCCTTTGTCCATCCCATCAGGTTCAGTCAAGCAAGGTGCCAGCTCAATAAGGAATCTGCTTTTTTGTTAGGAATGGTCTCAAAACAGTCTGAGCACAAAGACGATATTCCAAACACACCACTGAAATACCCCATTAGTAGCAATCTCTGTCACTATTTAACACAATGGGGTTTCATATTCATAATCCTTGGCGGGAAGCTATGTATCTCCCTCCTTCAGCTGCACTGTATTACCTGTTTTAAACATTTATTGATTTATTTGTCATAGATATGGTTTCTATTGATAAACATTCTCAAAGGCTTTTGTACAGATAGGTTTCCTAAAATACTGTGCAATCCCAAAGGAAAACACTAGTTTAGCAACTAATGGAAGTGCTGGGATTGCAAAATAAAACTGTGATTATTTTAATGGCTTGGGGATAATGAAGAGAGTTTTCAGGGTAATTCATAGGTATGAAAGGACAGGTTTCTATTCTGGAATACAAAAAAAATCTTCATTTGTGTTGAGAGAAATGATTACACCTTGCAGTCACTGTCCCATGATGGAGTGTTTGGTGCACAGGACCTCAGACTGGGAGTCAGAATAGCGGGATTTCTGTCCCAGATCCATGGCTTGGTGTTAGACTGTGTGCCAGTCATTCTGAGTCTCAGAAATAATGAGATTTGCTTTCCATCTGAAACTGCTTTGAAAGCTACAGAAGAAAGTTGACTCCCCGCTTGGTAATTAAGGGTATCCCAAATTAAACAGCAGAAGTATTTCTATATGCTTACAAGGTATATGTCATAAAGATGTGGCTCTCTGATCCTTTGAGTTTACAATATAAAGCACTGACACTCCCAGAGCGGAGCGGTTTTTTCAGTAAACAAGTAACAGTGAAAGCCCAGTGACTCAGGGT
The DNA here is from genome assembly GCF_030936135.1 of Gavia stellata. NCBI lineage: Eukaryota > Metazoa > Chordata > Aves > Gaviiformes > Gaviidae > Gavia > Gavia stellata. Next base: position 18,216,272 of record NC_082602.1, read on the forward strand.
ATGTCTTTCAGTAATTCTCTGTAATTTGTATATGTTTGTTGCAAACAAATGCTAGCACAGTGACTTGATATTATCTAAACATTTCAGAACATTAGGGATTCCATATATACAGCTTACTTCTCACTCATCAGTTTTAAGCCTCAGATGGAGACAGACATAGACTATGTAGCAGAACACAAATGTGAAGACTCAAGAGTTTTGGTTGATTAGTTGTGATAACTTGTAAAACAGTACTGCCCCCAGTTTTTCTTTTTGCCCCTTAATTGGAATTAAACATCCTGTCAAAGGGGCCGCAGAGCAGGATGTGTGTTCTGTCCTAGGACTTTAATACTGGTATCTTTGCTTAAGCCACTTGGTAGATCAGCTGTTGGGAGGCAAGTCCATGTCTAAGGTTTGTGGACAGCACTTAATTTACCTCAGTGGGATGGTGGCTACTTAGAAGACTAGAAAATCCTGATTTTTAGAATGTGGATTACATTGGTAATTTTGGGAATTGAAAGAGAAAGGGGATGAGTCAACAAGGCATTACACAGAAATCTGCCATGAAGAATACGAAGTGCTAGAACTAAACTGGTACTGAAAGCAGGCTACCCATGACAAGCTGTGACTCCGCAGGATTTAACATTCCCAGCTTCAAGTAGATTGGTCAAAGGACAAACACCTGGAGTTATTACTTTACTCTGTCCCTGGCATTATACAGGTATCATGTTAAATGTCCAGCCATTAGGATAAGAGTGGGAAATGGAGTATTTTGGGAGCTTGGGAATGGAGAAGGACCCTGCAGCTCTAAACAACTGCCCTAGAGGATGTTTTGAGTTGGGCTTTTGTGTGAAGCTTTCCAGGTTAGTTTAGCTTAAATTTTAAGGTGGAGAGGGGGAGTACTCACACTGTCTGTCTGTGCAACAGCTGGACTGTGAAAATTAGTTCAGTGATGCTCCCAGGATGCCTTTAGAGCCTTTAATGGAAAGCAAGATAATGATGATGACCATTATTATTTCAAAATTTGAGTGTTAAGTTTATTACTATTTATTATGATTCTTTATGCAAAATAGATCTGAACCTAGGTCTAATGTTCTGTATAAGCTTAAATGTCCATGATGAAGGAGAGATGAAGGAATCTGATTTTTCTAATGCTATTTTTTTCTCAGCCTTAGCTTTGTTTCTGGTTTTGTTTCTGTTTCTTCGTTTCTCTTTAACGTTGCTGTGCTCAGTTCCTTCACACTGCAAATGTTTTAGGCTTGCTGGAGATAGATAAGATTCCTTTGTGGTTGACAGAAATTCAGACAGACAGCAAATTAAATCCCAGCAGAGAATAAGTGCTTTGTTACTCTCCCAAATTGCTTTCAAGACTTCAGTTTTATAAGTGAAAATACTGAGAAATAAACCTGGCTGCCAGTGGTGCTGAGTAAGAATCCATAGGTCAGAGATTTGGTGATGGGCCTTGGTCTAAAGTATTACAAGCTTAGGTTCTCTTGCTTTATTAATTTCCAAAGATCTTTAGATTCAGCACATCTCTCGGGTTGTTTCTTTACCTATCTTTTGGTTAAAAACAGGTATAAAGAAATGCAAAGAAGGCAGAAGTTCTAAAAGAAATATCAGAACTTTTCCAGATCTGTTCAGTTCAATTTTCGTTTAAAATTAAAAATTAGGCTACAGAAGCTGGATTGGTATTTCATCCAAAGCATTGAGCCTTAAATAGTTCTGAATGAAGGAAAAAATCTATCATCACCTGTACTTTTGCTCTTCCATTTGTCCATGTAAACAGTTAAATCTGTCTCTAAACCTACATTCTTTCAGCAATTTCACTTTTAAAATCTGTCCCCAACAACACAGCTCACCTTCTCCTACAGGTTTTTAAAGTTTTTTCATTTCTTCACTCTCCTTTCCCAGGGTGGATCGGGCAAGAATGGGCAGAAGAGCCCTCTCAATTCTTCCGTGAGTGGAAAGGAAGAAATTGTCCTGAGCCACAGACTATTTCTGCTCTTTTAAGGTAGGAGTAATATCAAATCTTGGAAAGAGGGATCACAGGAAAGGCAGCCAATCTGAGGAAGATATTCTTACAGCTAGTCATGGACATTGCATAGTTTTATTGATTGCTTAGCATTTTCCTCACTATTTACTTTTGAGATCTGGCACACTTTATGCATTGCATCGGCTTAAGTTTCCAGCTAGATAAAGGTATTTTGCTACCTGTAGGGATAGATGGGAAAAGTCTCCCTACTGATGAAGCTTGTTGTTCCCTAGGTCAGATCTGATCCCTCTTTAGGATAGATCTTTATGGATTCTGCTTAGAGATGAGAACATACCAGTGAAAGAAAAAATGTGTTTAGAATTGCTCAAACCAAAACCTGAAATGTACTTGGACTCTGTTCATAGACCTTTAATGTTGTTGTTGTTGTTGTTGTTATTATTTGCTCATAAACATTCTAGTCTGTTGTCAGAACTATTCTTCACAACAAATAGCTGAAGTAGCCATTATAATGCATTTATGGAAAGCATTTCAGGCTCATAAATTATTACTATTTGTATGGAAAACCTTATTCTAAGCATTATCTATATCTTACCCGGGAATACAACATTACGTGTTAAAATGATGAACTGTGTTTAACTAACAAAGATGGATTATGTTCTCTGTGTGCACATGTGTCTATGTGTGTATATATATTAATAGATATGCATGACCCTGCATAGCCTGCCAAAGAAGAATCGGTTGTTGCAATGGTTTAATGATTAATTAGGCGAGGCAGAAACATATGCCCACACACCCTGTCACAACTGCACAGCAAGACACTCCCTTTGAGGAAGCATGGATTTCTTGCACATATGGTCTGCAATAGACTCAGACAAACAAAAACTTCCTTGAGTTTCTGCATTAGAGACAGGGAACATGTATGTGGACACTGGTATGTGTGGCAGCCCCTACTTGAATTGAAGGGGCTGGAAATACAGGCAATGTGATAGAGTGGACAAGGGTTTTGTACAGGGCTGCATGCAGTAGTGGCAAAGCTGGAAACAGAGCCAGGTCTCTGAATGAGTATGTCTGTACATCCTCCTCCATACTACCCTGTCTACCAGACAGAGAGAAGGAATAGGCTGTAATGGTGGAAGACAGAGAAGGAAAAGTCAAACTTTGCTCAGAAGAAAACTGTCTTGGTTTGCAGAGCCTGCTTGTTCCCTTTACATAGTTCCCAGCAAAAGAAGTGTTAAACCAGCATTCAGAGCCCTCATTCCTCCTGGGATTCGGAATATAACAACAGATGCCAAGGTTATCTTTGTCCTATCTCTCCAGTGAGGCTCTAGAGCAAGCACAAACAGAATGCTGCTTTCTTCCCTTTTTACTGTCAATACCAACAAGAATCATAGTTCTTTACAGTGATTCCATTTATACTATGAAGAATAAAGTTAGTGGGACTCTCTAGACTCTAAAATTGTTTAAAAGTAACTAAGAGTCTTCTGAGGACAAATAAAAGCTGCTCATTGAACAAGTGCAAATCTTTTTTTCTAAAGGATTTCCAGAAGACAATGCTGTCTTGCCCCTCCCATATCAGCTGGGAGCCTGCAGCATTTACCACAGCCAAGGTTGAAAACCGTGACAGAAAATCCCTGAGCTGTTCAAGATCACCTCATAGCTGAACGTTTCCACAGCGTAGTTTTTCTTCTTCCCTTGTTTGTCTGTGCAAAGGTGGTATAAGTCACCATGATCCTGGTTTAATAATTTGTAATGATTCTGATGCAAAAACAAGGCAGTGCTGCCGAGTGGATACATGGTGAAATTAGGACTAAGAAAGCCTGGGATCTCTTCTCTGCTCTGCCACTGGTTTGTGGGGTGACCACAGTCATATTGCCATTCTCTGCCTCAGTTTCTCCATAGGTAATTTGTTCACTTTGCATTTGCTCACCATGGATATGAATGGTGGTCTGTGATGTAAATAAGGTGGATTCTGGCTTTTAATTTTTTTTTCTGTATTTTTGACCCTCATCCTTGACAGCTTTGTACTTCATGCCATCATTTCCACTCTACACTTTTCATACAAGACTAAGTGGGAGAGGACTCCTTTCTTGATGGTAGCCCATGTGCATTAGCCAAGATACAATGTCGACAGAAAATGCAGGGTGGTGAAGATCCAGGCCATTCATCCTGACAGCAGAAACAAATGTGTCTCACTTTTGCCCTACTATTTACTCAAGCAGAAAACAAAACAATAGAGATGGGAAAAGATCTGAAAGAGCTGTCACAGAACAAGTGCACCATGCCAATAATTTGAAGGATTAAGGACCCCAAGCCGTATGCACTGACACAATAGCCAGGGCCATCCTGTTCACTGGGTTCATGGATTAGAGGGATGTTTCATATGATTCTGGTTTTCTTCTCAGCTCTGGTTGAACAAACATAGCCTGTGTGCTTGCAAATCCCTTGTTAGCAATGCAAGAAGTCAATACAAATTCCCTTTCACTACACTCTATGATTTTGCCTTTGGAAAATGTTGCAGTTGCTCTGTCTGGATGCCTTCACAGAATCAGCATGACTTTATGTCTGGTTTAAATAGTGTGATGGTGAATGGTGGCAGCCCAGAAGAGGGGACTGGAGTCAGTATACCTGCATTGAGGCTGTGACACTGAGAGACTGATCTGAGTTACAACACTTGATTTGCTTGTCTAAACTGCTGTCTCAAAGTGGGGTAGTTCACCCTTGAAGTGCACTTTTGCTCAGACTATGGCTATGGAAACAGCAGGGTTTGGGATTAGTGGTGTCACAGATTTCATTTTAAAAATGTCTTTATTTTACAAATAAAAAGACGGTGTTGCTTTAGTGCTGTGCAAAGTTTATCTGGGTTTGAGTCAAGCAGGGATTTTTCCTCCTCTCACATCACTGCCAGCATGCTGCTAGCAAGTTCTGTCCCATCCAGTTCCTGTGCCACCTCACGCAGGGGCTCCCCATTCCAGCACTAAATGGCAGCAGTGGGCCTGTTCATGCAAAGACCTAATGTGTGCCTCCTCCAACATAATCTAGAGGCACAGTTTGGGAATTTCATGGTCAATGTGATAAACTCTCATCATCGTGAAAGATGATCACAGAAGTCCCACAAACTTCAGTAAGTTAGGAGTATTTATGCCTATATATTTATTACATATGAACATTTGTCATTAAGAATCTACCAAGTTACATGGTTTGTGGGAGCACAGAAAAATTTCAAGGGAGGTGTCACAGCTCCTGGAACCAGCATGTGGACTCAAATGCTAGCTGTCTAGTGAAGGGTCACTTTTTTTTAAACTCACAGGTCAAAATTTCAGTGGGAAGAGGGAGGGGGGAAGCAAATGTGCGGTGTAGCCAAAGTCTTCCTAGTAAGAAGGATTCTGATATATTTTTGAGTGCTTTTTGTCTGTGTTGCCCCGTAATCCATTTATCTCTGTTTTCTCACACCAGTTATTTAGCCATTACTTTTATCTTGTTTCAGTGAGGGTATTTAGATTAGCATTAAAATTCCAAAGCACCTGGGTAGTGTCTCGGGGTTGTAAGTGTGGTGCAGTCTTTGTATTTGCACATAGGACAAACCCTTTAAAGAGAGGGATGCCTGTCAATTGATATTACTGTGAAGGCTATATTAGACAGTTGTTCTTACAGGCCTCTACCTGAAGTATCAGCAGTGTTAGCTTCCTCCCTGTAATTGTCCTCGAGAGACACCATTCAGGAGAAAAGTAGAGTTAAGTCCTTGCTCTCTGGGGCAGTTAGCTGAAGATGTAGTCACTGTGGGGAATATTCATTCATTCAGCCTGAGCTGCCTCTGCACTGGATTCAAACCGGTAACTTTGTGATCAAAGATTTGGTCCCTCTGGTAACAGAGCTCCCTGCAGGAAGGGCTGAGTTCACTTCCTAACGAAACAATTGGCCCTGTTACATACTTGTGTTCATGCTCTCATGTTCATGTGTCATCTTAGAATGACATCACATGCCTTTTCTTAATACAGCAGGGGCACAAGCAGGAAGGCAGGCTTCCGGCTTCTGAGCAGAGCAGGAAGGTGAGGCATTTCAGGAGACAAATGTTTGCTATTTACAAAACGCTTAGCAGATGGGCATCTGTAAAGTCACCTGCTGACAGCAGTAAGGTACAAAGCCCTCTCCTGTTGCAGAAGAAATGCTGGCTTCTCACAGATAGGCCGAGTATGTTTTTTTATCTGTATGAGCTAAATGATGAAGGCTAGTTTTTTGAGCATTTTTTTAACGATATCTGCTCTTATTTAGGTGGATGTTCAGAAAAGTTCAAGAGGTTTTGAAAATTGGGTCAGGTATGTAAGTATGCTTTCACTTAAAATCATAGTTTCTCCACCGTTTGACTTGCAGTTGCCCGCTGCTGTGCGTGGGACTAGTTTGGTGGGCCATGTCAATGCTAAGCTTCTGTCATAACAGACCTGACTCCTCTGTTGCAAGCAGAAAAGACCTTCATTCGTGCATTCCCTGTGATCCCGTCAATTCATTTGTAGTGCTGCACAGGGTCCATAAGCAACTGTATAATCTTTCTAAGGATAGCAGGACTGATACTTTTAACAGTGAAGGTAAAAATATGGTCTAGGATTTCTTGCACTGAGAGGTGCTAATGAGGTAGAAAGGTACAGCCAGCTTTGTTTTGTGCTGCTGGTGGATCTACCTGATAAATGAACCTATCCTGCTAAGCACCTGTCTGCCTTCGCCACCCAAGAGCCTGGAACAGAACAGCTATTCTAGATTGGTTGTGCTGGTTTTGGCTGGGGTAATTTTCTTCAGAGTAGCTAGTATGGGGCTATGTTTTGGATTTGTGCTGGAAACTGTGTTGATAACTCAGGGATGTTTTTGCTATAGGTGAGCAGTGCTTACACAGAGTCAAGGCCTTTTCTGCTCCTCACACCACCCCACCAGCAAGTAGACTGGGGGTGCGCAAGAAGCTGGGAGGGGACACAGCCGGGACAGCTGACCCCAACTGACCAAAGGGATATTCCATACCATATGACATAATGCTCAGCATGTAAAGCTGGGGGAAGAAGAAGGAAGGGGGGGTATGTTTGGAGTTATGGCGTTTTGTCTTCCCAAGTAACCGTTATGTGTGATGGAACCCTGCTTTCCTCAAGATGGCCAAACAACTGCCTGCCGATGGGAAGTAGGGAATGAATTCCTTGTTTTGGTTTGCTTGCGTGCGCAGCTTTTGCTTTACCTGTTAAACTGTCTTTATCTCAACCCATGAGTTTTCTCACTTTTACCCTTCTGATTCTCTCCCCCATCCCACTGTGGGGGGAGTAAGCGAGTGGCTGTGTGGTGCTTAGTTGCTGGCTGGGGTTAAACCACGACATTGGTGGATTGACATTCCTGGGTCCAGGTACAAACTAGCAAATCCTCAATCTACTTAAATTAAAGGTACTTGAGCTAGTCATTAGAAGCACTGTTTCAAAAGCAGAGACAGGCAAACAACCCTTACAGACCCCGAACAGGTCAGGAGAGATCAAGGCTACAATGATTAACTGGCTGTCTACCTACATCACATCCTGGGCTCTGCCTCTTTTGCATGGAGATGTATGTACATATGCACACTCACACACATTTTGTACTTCAGTAAGTCTCTAAATTGAAAATGAGCATTTCAGCTATTAGGTCAACCCCAGGCTGTGCTTTGAGTTATTCTGACAGACTGCTATTCTTATGATGCAGAGCGTCTTTTTTTTTTTTTGGAGGGGTAGGAATACCAGTGAAAATCTCGACCTTTTTTTTCTCCTTGATGGTATTCAGCCTGGATAATATGAGGGTTTGTGCCTAAGTGGATTCAATGGTTTTGGCAGGATGCCACAAATTTTATCACCCTTCTCTCCGTTGGATGAGAGAGAAACATTTATTTTCTGCCCAAGCTTGATTTCAGATTTGAGATTTCCTGGCTGTCCGTTCTGCTCTGAGATGACGGTCACGTTCCTCTCTCCTGGGGACTGCAAGAAGCGGAGGGCTGCACGGGATCATCGCCGCAAACTTCCGGTCCCCATCTGGAAGGCAGTTAGCCTGCCTTTTGTATGCATTCATCTCTCTGAAATGAAGGAGGTTTCTCCAGCTGCCCTTGAGAGGTTAGCGTGCTTTTAGAGGGAGCAAAGTTTGGTGCTAAACTTCCTTTGTGTCTTCTGGCAAGTGGAGCCGAAATATGTTTGATCTTTTCTCAAACTAATTTACTGATTGATATCTAATTATTTTCTTTTGGCAACTGGTTTGAATTATTTGGTGATATTTCTGATTTGTAGGTAGTATTCAAGTAAAGACAAATAAACTAGATTCCTATGGCTGTCGGTATATTAAAGACAAAAAGAACTCTGAAGGTGAAAAAGGAGTAAAATAAAACTGTAACTGCTGAAGACGAAAAAGGAACATGAGATGTCATGACGGCCGGAGAAGGATGAAATCCCCTCTATGTCCACTGTGTTTCCTCCTCACACAAAGGTGGCACAGTCGGGCCTTATGTGGGTTGGTACCTTTATGTGTTTTGTGCATATGCTCTTGAGCATGGACTAGCTTTCCCTCACTTTTGCGGAGCACCCAAGCTGATCCAGGAGTAGTGTCCTAAGCATTAATAAAACCTAAATGGTAATATTAACCCCATGCAATGCAGTGTGAATGAGACAAGGATTTGTTAGGGATTTCCCCTCTCCTCTAGCTGATCCTCTTTTCCAGATGAAGCATTCAGTGATGTACCAGGCAGAGCCATCTCTTCCCCCTTCCTTCATCTCTTCCTCCCTATTTTTCTGCGATTTGCATGACATGCGATCAATACGATGGCTGCATTGAAAATCCCTTCGTTTACCGCTTGCTAAGCCTTGTACCTACCCGCACCGATGAACGGCTTTCCCAGCCCTCAGTCCTCAGCAGATTTCACCACCCCGGGAGCCAACAGCGACCGACTCACGCAACAGGTCGGGCGAGGGGCTGCCGCATCCCCCCGCTCCCGGGCTGCCAGCCGGGCGGCCGCCGCTCCGCTCACGCCTTCCTCAGGGTTGGGTTGGGGCTTTTCCCCCGACTGGGAAGCGCAGGCCCTTCCCCCCACCCCCCTTTTTCCTGCTGCGCTGGTGACAAGGGCTCGCTCCGTGCCGGCGCCGAGCGGGTGCTTCCCGCGCCGCCGCCGGGCGGGCGGGGGGCGGCGCCCATCGGCGGCCGCCGCCTGCCGGGGGAGCCGCGGCTGCACGGCTCGGGCGAGCGGGGCTGCGGGGCTGCGGCGTCCCGTCTCGGCGGGCAGGGAGGCTGCCGCTGCCTCTCCAAGGTAAGCTCGTCTGCGCGTTTAACTTTGCGGAGCAGCCGGGGCGTTCGTAGCTGTGGCAGCTGGTCAGTGTCCCCCCCCGTGCAATGAAAATCGCCTTGGCTCCATTTTATTCTTGAGATTATTTATACCCATAAGGACTAGGTGTTCTTTAAAGGGCCATTATGCTGTGGGATATTAGCGCCTCTCTCTCTCTCTTCTTTTCTAATATCTGGAGAGGTGGTCGGTGTTCCACCACAATTTTTGCAAGCCTTTATTCAAGCCTTGTTATTGGCAGGTAAAATAGATTGCAGATGCAGGGTAGATTTGGGAACGAGTTTCTTGTGCTTGTAAATACAAATGTTATTTTTCTGCCAGTGGGAAGGGGGAGCAGAATACAACATGGCTTTTAAAATGAGAGGGAACGCACACGGGCATTTGCCGTGTGCCTTTGGACTCGGCAAACTGAGTGAATCTGGTATGGGGAGTGTGTACCTCCTTGTCCCAAGAGAACTAAACCCAGGATGTATGCATTACAGTTGTTCATTCATCAGCGGCTGCAGATAATGCAATTACCAAGTCAGCAGCGCATGGATGCTGCCCTGCGTGTGACACTCTGAGAATACTGTACTTTAGGAAGCCAACACTTGCTGTAGTTTGGATAAAACAGAAGCTGGGAATGGCAGGGTATGAAACCGTTGTGTCTTTTAGTGATGAAGAGGCTACTGGTTAGTCTCGATCACGCTATCATTTCTGAGGACTTGTATTTTGTGTGCTTCTATGGAGAGGTGTAAATACCTTTTGCAATCTGTTCACAAGAAATTTGGGGGTGAAAAATAATTGGCAGCAGCTTCAGGTATCACCAGTGCCTGATTAATGGTAGATGGTTTAGATGCCTGAGAATTCACAGTAGTTTTAATTAAATCCTATCACAGAAAGGGCTTCATTTAGGTCTCAGTTTTTTATTTACATATCAGATTCTGCAGCCCTGGTACGGCTACCTCTCTCCTAAGGTGTCTTGGAAAGGAAGGAAAAAAAAAATCACCAGCGTGATTACCATGGACACAACTATCCCTTATTTATTTATTAGGGTAATGAAGAAAAGCCATGCCTGCCCTGCTGTGCAGATCTCATTTCAGCAAAACTGCCTGTGCTCCTGCTGTTACCTATGTTTGATTTCTAACCAGTAAGTGCCCTGTGCTTGTGTCAGTGCCGTGGTTGCTACGCCTCCATGTATGGGCATTCATCACAGCCCCCAAACCAAGGGGATCAGAGTGGAGCCCAGATGATTGTTAGTGGGGTTTGTTCTAAGCAGAATGTGCTCTTCACTCTTCTACCCAAAGATCAGTGTTTGCTTACTTGTAGTTGCTGTTTATTTATTCTGCCTGGTATTGCTGTTACTGCTGCTGTTCTGAGGCAATATTTGGTACATTAATATTTCATTTACATGGATTATGCTACTGAAAGATTGTTCTCTCTTGTATTTGTTGCTACCATGTCATAAAAAGAAACAGTACCTGTCCCAGACAGCTTCTCTACCTAGAAGGTATGGGAAAGCAAGGGGAGGTTTAGCTTGCTCAAGGTTACTAGCAGAGTTAGTATCTCTTGACTTCTAAAGACTGGACCACGTTGGTTCTGCTGCACCTATATACGTACAGAAAATATGTATGTGTCACATTAGTGTCCCTAATGACTCCCATTTCTTTTACACTCCCCTTTTCTTGTTCAGTAAGTATACTTATTATCTTTAAATAGGAGTAGTTATTTTTAAAGGTAATCCTGTTCTATAAAGCCAATATTGATTGATAATACCATAAAAAGATATAAGTAGTGATATTTGGGCAGTCAAAACACAGCAAGCGTGCCTTCTGTGGAATACATCAGGTTTTTTGTAAATGTAAACAGAAACACACATATACACAAGCTCATGCCTAAGCTGTCTACAAGAAGAAACAATGTCTAATAAATTTGACATGCCCCAAAGGCTAACCTAAAAGTCTGGAAGGTAAGAATTGTGTGTTCCACGTGAATATTATTTGCAGCTTCCTTTTTCTTCAATACATAAGTGATTCAGAGAGTACGAATGTAAGGATTCCTCCAAAGGAAGGTCATGTGATAAACAGGTCTCTTCTTGCGTTTTCTGTTTGTAGGGGAGGGAAAGTATTTGGGGGGGGGGGGGGGGGTGGTGTGTGGAAGGAGAGCTCAGAGAAACTTTGAAGCACCTGCAAATGTTGAATTACAAGTTTACTGTTTTGTAAAGGTTGAATCTGGAGAAAAAACAGGAATGTTAAACCTTCATGTAAATAACATGTCCTATTTTTAAGAATGTGCTCTGTGTACGTATACTTGGGTGCATGCATGTGTACACAGACGCTCGGGCCACTACTAAGAGATGGCAGCAGATGTTGGTCGCAAAATTAATTTATTTGAATGTGTTACTGTATACAATGTGCTAATTAATTGATGAAACTACTACAGAATGCTTTGTCGCAATGGTATCCTGCAGCAGAGAGCTACACTGGTTAATTACCTGTTCCTCTATGTTTCTTCGGTGGTTTTTTCAGTTTTCTGGTCCTTAACTTCACTAAATGCCTCTTTGATCTGTTACAGAACAGGGCAGATGGGGATACCAAAGCAGTGCTGTTGAAGTTTTTGTTTGTTTTGTTTTGAGCGAAGACTATATCTCCTAAGGTGGATGAACAATCATCGTGTTTTCTCTCTTTGCTGAGTCCTTTGCAATGAGCCAGAGAGATTCTGTTGGTCTGATCCTGAAGTCTTCAATCCCTTCCATAATCCCATTAACTTCTGTGGAGCTATATATGTGAGTGAGCATTACGGAATTAGGTGGTACAATGTGTGTTGTTTGTGGTGCAAGTGTTAAGACAGGGTCAGCACTTTCATTGCTTAGCGTAATTTATATCAGAGCAGAGGCTACCTATAGGATTATGGAACCTGCTTGTGCCTTTGAAAGTGGACAAGACATTTCAGCAGAGAAGCTTTTTTTTTTTGTGAGATTTTTGCTTTGAATTTATTCAGCATTGGGAAATGCACTGGCAGCAAGGATAATGTTCAGTGTTCTTTGAAAACTGTTTTTAATTCAGGCCTTTGAAGTTCTCGGTCATGGGTAGGTTGTTTTATTCTTTGTTTTTATTGTGTAAAAGAATATGCTAGGGCTTTTACTTGCTGCTCAAGATTTCTGAAGTAGAAGCCTAACAAAAGCCTAGGTTTTCAACAATGCTGGGTACCCAGATGCTTCCTTTCACTTTTTCCTTTTCCTTGGGTGATTGGCACTTAGTCTGTGTATCTAAATAGGGATTTATGAACCTGACCTTCGACTTCAGTATGATTTCGGCCTCCGTTCCTGTGCAGACTGTACTGGCATGTACTTCTACATGCCACCATATAAGCAGGTTTTGGACTGACTTCGTATTTGGATCAGTTAGAGGAGAGGGTTTGGGAAGTGATAATGTTGTGTCTTTACACTCAGCTTAGACAGTGCTTATCCAAGCATGGCAGTAAAGGCACAAGTGCTACTGGAGGTGTCTTTCAAAGAAGGTGTCATACTGGTGCCATGCGTGCTCGGGTTCTTCCGCGCTCCGCAGTTCTTTTTGCATGAAAATTGATCCATGCCAAACTGCAGCTCGGAGAGTGATCGTCAGCCACTCTGTAATAATTCTGCTAACTAGATACAGTTATGCCTTGTTCTCTGTGTTGTGTGTGGTTGCTGAGTGTTGCTAAAACAGACACTACATGCCATCCCAGAGAAAAATGCTATTTAAATACTAGAAGGAATAATACCTTTACATGTGCCTTCTCATGGTCTCACTAAGGTGCCATGAAGCATGATTAAGTAATTTTGGATCCCTGCATCATAGATGCTGTTCGTTGGAATGTGTTTTAGAAAAACAAATAGTATTAGATGAAAATAGTTAGGCAGAAAATCTGGTTTGTGATATACTTCTCAGATCAGACACTTCATATCTGAATTTGGGTGTGTGAATGAATACCTGTATGTCGGTCTGGTTCATTCTCTCTCTCTCTTCCTTTACTTTTATACCTGTCTAATGTGTACAATGTAAACCAGTGGGTTTGGGTTTCCTACCCATTCTCAGTAAGAGGAGATGATCTGGATTGATTTTTTTGGCAAGTTTGCTCCATATCCTGTGTGAAGTCTCTCTAGCACCAGAATTATAGTGTAGCACTAAATCTGTTTCTTATCTACAGATGCCAGTATAGGCAGGCAAGTCTACCATCACTTTACAGCTGAAAGAAATGAGATGTGGATAGGTGAAGCAATTTCTAGAAGAAATTATCTTTTATGTCCATAGCCAATCTTGTAACAGTATATTGATGTTTGCCCTCTTCATAAACAATAAAAACTTTGAAGTGAGTGGCCTTATCTTAGAAAGCAAACTGTTGCTAAAATTATTCTTTGTTAGGAAGACTTCTGAAGTAATTCCACTTCCTCTTATCCTGAGAACCAAGAGAAGATTATTCAGTACTGTAACAGCTGGGGGTTTTCAGTGCCTCCATCAAAATGGAAAAACAGGAAACAGCATCATGCATGAAAACGTAGTTTGCCTACAGGTTTGATTTATCGCTATTTTGGTCTTTCAAAGAATCAGTTATTTACATAATATGAATGAAATATGCCCCAAGACCAGAAGGCTATTCCGGTTTTGAATAAACACTGCAACACTCATTCACATGAGGAGCAGAAGTTATATTTTTCCTAGAGCAAAATGAACACAATTAGGATGAAGATGACTGTGTGGAAAGGGAGGCTGATAACAGAATGAGTCCATTTTTCTTTGTTTCTATGTCTGTATTGATCCTAGCACGTAAAGGTCAAAAGTAGTGGTTGTTCAGTTACTTTTATGAGTTTTGTGAGTTTCAGCCTACTTTCCAGTGCCTGCAGCATTGCAGTTACAAGAGACACCAGTGGTGCCCTTGCAGGAAGGCCAAGCTTAATGGTCCTCACAGTCAAATGCCTTTTAAAATCATAGGCATGGTTCTTCCGAGTCAAACAGGGACAGTTAGTCATGTGAGACCCTAAGAGAGAAAGGCCAGATTTAGGGACTGTGCACTTGGAATTTTGTCCAACTATGTCAATAGCAGAAATAACATGTAAGGTAGTGTTAGTCCTCACTTAGCTCAAGACCACAGTTTAGAAGAGCTAAGAAAAAGCAATGAGCCCTGCATTGGGCCAGAATCTTATTTGATATAATGTGGAATTATAGCTGTCATTATCCCAAAAATATTGAGATCAATTAATCTGAGAGTTCATACAGCATTTATAAATAATGATATATTTACAAAGCTGTCCCAGTCTAGGTGAATTTACAGGTATTTATCCATTTATCATTGCTGTTGTTTAAGCAAGGGATAGTACTAGATTGTACTACGTCTGTTTCCTACTCTCCATGTTCTTTTTTGCGGTATGCTCTGTCTGAGCTCTCTAAGTACTGTGAAAAACTATGTGCAAGCGGTTGTTCAATAAGACATGTCTTTGCAGTCGTGGTACTTCTAACTCCCTTTTATTGGATAATTTTGTGGAATTTTATGGAATAAAGTGTTGCTCTTACAAATTGTTATTTTTTTGAAAACTTGGATGGAATTTATTTGCACTTGAAGTACCTCTCATCCTCACGGAAAGCCATTCTTGCGTTTTCAGGATAAGCCAGTCACAAAACATAATGTATTAAGAGAGTAGCCAGTCATGCAGCACTGAGTTCCACAAACACTTGGTGGATATTGAAGTGTGGTTGGTAGTCTGTCGCTTAACTCCGAGTTGAGATTTGTATGGTCATGATAGCAGGCAGCTGAGCCAGTGCTTGGTAGGGGCGAAAAAAGCCAGGAAGACTAATGTGATCTGTCGGTGTCTATATTGTGCCTTGGAGGATGACCCAGGTCCTAGATGCTGGGTAATGCACTGGCACCTGGGGTCTGACATCGTGCTGTCTCTTGCAAAGAGTGAATTGAGTATGAGTTCAGGCTGCCTAAAAATGCTGCAAGTCCTTGCATCAGGTAATGTGAGACTGTGGGGTATTTTCAGATGTTTCCCACCTCATCTCGCCCACCTGAAATCATCACTGCAAGGGTAGGTGGCATGACTAGAGGCTGTACCGTGTAGGGTCTCCTCATAATGCTGGCTGTGTCTAAGCTTTTCTCTGGGAATACCAGCAGGGTTACTGAATGCCCATCCTGAGGTTCCTTCCAGGAAGTAAGTGGATTCACTGCTCTAGACAACTATGAGGATACAAATTCTGTCTCCCGAAGCCTTAGAGAAGATCTTTGTGTTAACTACAATGGTGTCCCCTCCATCATGTCATGTGAGAGATACTGCATGTAGTATTCTGTGTATCATCTTTGAGTTACCAGTAAAATCTTGTGTTGTAAAGAAAATTGTGATGAAATACTGCTTAGCACCCTGTACGGGTATAACATGTGTCTTGAGAAGAAATCTTAGAAATGTGTTGGGCACAAGTCTGCAACATTGGGAAAGAATGTATTGCATACACAAACATGTTGGGTGATAGTTAAAAGCTATATATGCTGCAGAGTTACAGCTTCAGGAAAAAATGATTAGGTATCGCAGTTTCTCCTGATGCAGTGTGACATTCGAAGGGCTAGAAATAGCACTCTGATAACACATTTTAATAGGTGACTAGATATTTAGTTTTGTTTCTTCTCTTGAAAGGTCTGGCTGTGCTGTCAGTACAGCTAGACTGAAAGCTCTTAGGCTGATTAATAATTAAAAGAACCCACTAAATATTTTACACCTTTTTATTTTTTATCTTTTTATCTTATCTATTGATACTTTTCTTCTTTAAGAGTTTACAACAGCAGAGGAAAACCTAATCACAATATATGCTAAGAACTTAGATGGCTTCCTATAAAAGATTAAAGAAGAACAAAGATTGTGTAAATATTTGTTTCCTCACTGTATCTTTGCTTCAGTTTCTTCTCGCTTTCTCTACAGTAGCTCTCTGAAACTGTTTTCTTGGGTAACTAACAAAGATTTTTTTTTTTTTTTTGAGATATATGTTGTACATTTATATGTCCAGCAAATTTGTGCTCCCCTTATGCAGGATGTTGTTTGAATGTAGAATAAATGCAAATCTGTATGGCAGAAAGTTTACTTCCTAGAAGGTGAGATGTACCAAGCAAGGGTAACATGGTACTGTACGTCTAGGGTAGACACACTTTCAGGAAGAATTCATACTTTGTGCTCTACCTGGCCATATTATTAGGCACCATCTCTTAGCATATCTGTGAGTTAGGAATCTTTACAGCCAACTATACAAATGTATGAAAAATCATAGAATCAGACCCTAAACCTGGAAATCACGTTTCCTCAGACACTGAAGATACTTGGATATGAATTTAGCACCTTGAGCACGTCAACAAAATACTTGTATGGTCTTTGATTGCTGTTCTAACATCTAGATATTTTGAAGACCTGTACAAATTGTGTTGTGGTTCTCCTAAAAGTGGTGCTTAGTTACACATATGGCAGCGCTACAATACAAACAGTAGCATAATTGTTAGGTGTTCTTGACCTTTTTTTGCAGCAGGTTCTATTTTATTGCTTGGATTCAAACAGCACTGGCACCAGCTACGATCAAAGTCCTCATAATGATAGACCTTGTGCAAATATGCCAGAGACAGCATTGACCCAGCACGCTGTTGGGCTAAGTAAGTGAGAAGACTGTGAGTGGGACGGCTGGGTGGAGGATGGAGAGGCAGTGGGGCATAGTGCTCTTGACATGGACTCTTGTATGAGGAATGAGATGAGGCCTGGTCGGCTTTGTAGCTCGGCTTTGGTCTGTGAGCTGGCATCATTGGACAGTTTGCATATTTGGTAGTGAGTCCTCTCCTGGCCTCAGGTAAGTTTGAGACAAAGCTAGCAGTAGAAAACCCACAGACTTTCAAACCTGTTTTTCATAGCAGTCCGCATAGTTTTGTGAATCTTCCTCTGTGAAGAATTTAATAAATAATACACTGCTTATTCAATCATGAGATAGATCACAGAAAAAATGCCTGAAACTACTTAAAAAGAAAAGAAACTAACAACATCTTCATGGAGAGATGGCCATGTTACTGACTATAAGACTGACACTCATGATAGAACAGATCTTCAAGCCTGGATATACTTATTAGCAGTAAGTTTTTAATAAGAGTGCTCTTAAAATATATATAATTTATTGTTTAAATATTGTTTATCACTTCAGTTTGCTAGGTGGTCTCTGGAACACTGTTCTAAAAACAGTATCAACATTTTAATCACAAGGCTGTGCTTGTTTTCTTAAAAATTATTTACACTTAGAAAAATTAAACAAAGCCCCCAAAGACTGTTTCTTATTACAATTCCTGGGACACTGCACCCCATTGTGTAACAAGTGGATATGAATGGGGCAAATCTTTGTGCTTATGATACTGACTGAGTGATTATTAGACTTAAATAATGATGCTCATGTTTTATTTCTAATTAGCTGAGAAATGTGATGCACATATCTTTACGTGATGATTGTGAACTTCTATAAAAATGCTAGTCTGTGTCTTGGTGCTAAAACTAAACAGTAAGAACTCTAAGAGAAAGAGTTTATCAAGCAAGTAAATTAGCTGGAGATTCTTGCGTTAGAAGCCATGGAGGGACAGAAGGGAGTCCTGTTATTTAGCTCTGAAGGATGGAAAGTGGGATAGACTTAGCCGTCAGACGTTCCACATAAAATCATTCTGTTCACTGCAGGAAATGAATGAGGCAGAGGTGTTCCTTCTCCCTGCAGCTGGCTTTAACTCGTGGCACTCCTGCCAGTAAGTCTTTTTCCTCAATCTACGTATTTTGTATGGCTGTTTCTCTTTGAGTGGAATTTTGATTATAAAGAACCCAAGTCTCTTGTTTTGCAGTCAGATTGCTGGCAGGAGTAGAAGCACCTCAACATCTCCCCTCGTCTCCTCCATCTCCTCCCTTGGAGGGGGGATTATAGTATTAATGTCCTAATGTGTGCATTTGTAAGGTTGGGAGATGGCCTCTGGGGAAGCACCTGCTATGTATGTTGTGAGGCCTCATTAAAGAGAAGACAACAACCCTTTGCCATCTCACAGCCTTCGCTTTTGTTCTTTCTTGCTGTCTTGCTTTGTTTTTTACTAGAATAAACAAGCTATGAGCGCGCTCAGATGTGCGTATTTGTGCTCGCTGAAAACCATAGTGTCAGGCATGTGCTCATTGTGTTGACCCAAACAAATGTTCTGCTGCTGATACTGCACTCAGTAGAGCTCAGACACAGTGTGAGCTGTGGTATTTTGTGACTCATGCTTCATCAGACTATAACTGTTAGCTGTGCTCCAGCCCTTGCTAGCACAAGGGACCCGAGATCTGATCCAAACTTACTGGAGTTGATGGAAACAGTCTTGTTGGCTTCAGTGAACTACATTAATCCAGAAAGGTTTTGGGCTGAGCTGTCAGGACAGGATATTAAATAATTTCTCCCTTTTGGTTTTTAAATAAATTGGCCTGGAATTAATAGAGAGTGAGAGAGAACGTAGAAATACTGCAATGGCATTGTAGTTCGTTGTTACTTTTGAGCAATGCTTTAGGCTCAACGCTTTAGCACTTTAAGCTATGGAATAAGCCCCTTACTGCTGTACCACAGTTGGCATGATTCACAGCAGATGCCAGAAACTCCTGTCGAACACCACACTGTTTGCCCTGTGATTCTCCCCACCACTGCAGATTCCCTCCTGTGAAGAGATGACGTTGGCAACTTCCAGAGGCCAACCCGCAGGGCAAGTGCAGTCGCGAGTGGTTCAGTGTTTCCTGGTGGTCTAGGGTTTGTACAGATTCCTCAAAGAGAGTTGATACAGGAGCTCTGGAGGGGGTCTAGGATGTTCCTAGCTCACAGTCTAGTAAGAGAAGACAACGTGGGCATCTCCACCTCTCCCTCCCAAAACTGGGAGGGAAAACTTCCAGAACTGCTGGAAATTTCCCCTATCTTAATGTGTTTAGATGAACATTTTAATTTACTTTTTGATTGTCATTGGAACTGGGTGGGCTTCCTTTTTTTATTAAATGTGACACTTCTCTTCTTTTTTGTCAAACATTGTCCTGCTGCCTTCTTACGTGAAGTACTGTGTTGTGGTTTTGGGGTTTTTTTAAAATATAATCTAATTTACAGACCCTGGTATTCATAAAGACTTGTAGTTCAGCCCTGTGAAATCCTGTAACTAATTCATGATATGCCCTTGTTCTCTTATAAAAGCTTGTAAGCCCTTGGCCAAGAGATATGATGGATGTTTCTACATAAATAGTTTCTTTTGTTTTACAGGAAGACTAAAATTTTACGGTGAATGATTTCATGTCTGTCTATCATCGGTTTTATCCTTCTACTAGTATTTTGCAGTACTGTAGCAGTACTAGGCCACCAGGTCTCCCAACTTTGTGATGAAGATGGGAGAAGTCTGTAGGAATTTCAGGCTGATTACAGGCTTTAATTAAGACCCGTGTGCTCTAGTACATTCCCTGCTACATGAGCTAAAGCAAAATCACTGTTAGTAGATAGCGGCTCACTGCTCAGCAATTGGATTCCATCCAGGTTATATAGTCATATAAGTCAATTCAGTGAAGTTTTTTTCAAGTGCAATCTAGCTGTTGAATTAAAAAAAAATCAACCATAATAATTTTATAGAGACTCATGACCTTCAAAAATATCACGCTGCTTCTCTGGCACATCAGCTAAGACAAGAATTCAGTCACCTGGCAACAGAAGTCCCTCGTGAGTCCCAAGTACAAGGACAACCCAGAGCCTCTGTTTGCCTCGTAGCAATGAGTGACAAGAAATCCTCACTGCTTGAGCTGCTGGAGGTCACAGACCTCCTTATCTTAGGTGACTCCTTGATGCTGAACTAGCCTCTGGTTGACAGTTAGCGTCTCAGACAAAGCTTAATCCTGTGAAAAGTCTGCCTTACTTGACATCTTGCCAAACCATGGTCTGTCCGTGTATTAATTCAGAATTAATTAATTATTTCTGTTTCTAATGGCTTAGTAAACTAAGGCCAAGTCTGAGAATGCGATTCATTTTGTATTTGGGAAGGCTTCCACTGAGATGAAGACCATTTTGCCTGAATAAGGAGCCTTGGGATCACTGCCTTTCATTATTAAGGCTCTATTAGAAGCGAGTCACTGTTACGTTACCTCCTCTTGTCATCACATAGTTGCAGACAGAACGATAAAAATTCATCTCCTGCAAGCTGCTGACTGCATACAGGGTAGATGCAGGGGAAAGCATTCACCAGCAAGCTTAACTGAGCCTGTCTCAGCACCCATCCTTGCCTCCCTGTGACATTATGCCCACGTTCTAGTTTACACATGCTTTGGAACAGGGCTCTGTGAAGCACCTGTCATGCTTCTTGATGTGGTGTCTAATAGGGGAGGTTTCTATTTCCAGCTCTGTAACTGATATAGAGCAGGGTGATGGGTAAATTACACAACGTTCTCTTATGCTTCCACTCTCTCGTCTGTGATGTGGCTGGAGGATTTTTGCCAGCCAGTCAGGGTTGCCTTCTCCTGTACAGTGAGAACCTTAGTTTATTTGTGCTAGTGCTCAAGGTGATTTTTGGGCAGGAGAGGGGTGTTCTGTCCACATCTAATATTTGAATTTACGTGAAAACATAAATGATGCAGGAAGCAATGTTGATGGCTCTGTGCAAGGCAGTCCTGCTAGGTGCGTGCTGATTGTGATACCATGCACAGCAAGTAGTTAGCTGACTTATAAGAGAAAATGTGAGCAAGAAGTCTGTCTTTGCCTGGCACTTTGCAAGTGTACAGAGACGTTAACTCTGGCTATATCCCCTCATTTTGGATATGCCATAGAGGCACAGTTCCAAGCGTCTGTTGTAACCTACTCCAGAAGTGTCTGTGTTCCCTGCAGTGAGTACAGGAACTTTCACCGCGTGTGGTTTATGGGAATGACTTTGAGTCACTGTGAGTGGAAAGTACAATAGATGTGCGAGATGCTATCTTTGTGGAAAAAAAAAAAAAAATCATTGCTGGAGTTGACTTAATCATCTTCACTACCATAAGCTTCTACTCCAAATATTGGAGCTTTCTACATTTTCTTTTGTTTGGTTAGTGTTTTGAGCAAGTCTGCTAGTCACAAGATTTTCAGAAGCAGGGTGTATTATCTTTCAATTCTATTTTGCTTTCCCCTCCATGAAATGTTGAGATAAACACTTTTATAGCCACTGAGTGGTTGTGGACCATAAGTTCCTGTAAAAGCTATAATTTCCCACTGAGGGCTTCTGTTTCCGTTAAGCCATTCTGGATGTGCGCTACATGCTATAATACCCACTGACTTGAAGAGCTGCTTTGTAACCCCAGCTGGGTACAGTGCTGATGCCTGATGCTGAGACCTGAACCCAAAAGCATAGATGAAGTATTTGGAGCTTAACCTGAGGCCAGATCTGAGTCTGAGTGAGAAAAATTTCTTCTCTAGTTGTATGCGACAGAGAACACATGCAAAAAGTGTCCTGGCATGGTCAAGGGTAGAAGACTGTTGTTTGTGCTCCCGGAACAATGACAGCACAGGCAGACTCTGAGGCAGATAACACAGTGTAATAGAGGAGACGTTATTCAATCACTAATAATTCACTAATCACACATAATTCAATTCACTGGATACCCTGGACATTAAAAGAATTAAATAAGACTGTCACTTTCCCCAAGCCATTTTATACTCCAGACACTCACCTTACATGTCACATAAAGTTAACAAGTCCCATAGATCTTCCCATTCCTAGTAGTTCCTACAGAAGAGTCACTGTTTCCTGAATTTCAGACTGGGTGATGCTGGGTTCACTCAGTATGCCACAGCATTCACATCCTCAGGTGTGAATTACATGCTCAAGCCCTTCTAAAGTACCCATGTAAGTTTACTCCATTTCTATTAACTTTATTAAGGATGACCAGCCTGTGACTTAAACGATATTTGGGTCTATCAGTTTGCATCTGGCAACTCAGGGCCAACTCATAATCAAGCAGGGATGTGGATGTGGCAGAATTAACTATTTTTGTTGTTGTGGCAGCTGCTGGCATAACGTGTATCACAGATGTGGGCTTATGTTGAGAGAAGGGCTGTACACAAAGAAGTTCACTGCGACTATTAAAATAAGGTGGACAGTCTCCCTGCTGGGACTTAGGCTCTCGTGCCTGGGAGCCCCAGGTGTGGACCAGGAGACTCTTGTGCTCTGTGCTGTCCCAAACAGAATAAGAGGACAGTCTTAAGAACAGGCCGTGGACAAGGAACAGCAGAATGATAAAATGTGTGGGTTTCTTCTTATTTCACTGTAGACTTCTGTGGTTACTCCAAACAATGAGTTATCCCAACTCCATTTACTGTAGAAGGAATCTACATGACTAGTCCTCTGTTAACTTTTGGATGCCCAAATTAGGAAGGCTGGAACCACAAAACCAAAGGAGCACAAGGAAACAGAAAACAAATACAGTTACCCAAAGGAACAAGAGATTCGGCACACATACTCCTGTCAGCTGGACTGTTATGCAGCAACTGTTTACCTTCCTTAATCTAAAAAAACCTTTCTAGATTTTAAAATGTTTTTTAATCCAAAGAAATTTAGTTTGTTATGCAAATATTATGATAATTTTCCTTCCTGCTGCTTTAATGTTTCATAAGAAAATGTAATTTTGAATCTAAAAATTATTTTTATGATGTGATTGCAGAGCAGCTAACTGCCTGCTAGATGGTTGTCCTCATGCAGAGGGGTTTTAATTTCTGTAATCCCCCCATATTTAGAGGATGAACTAAATGAATGAAATATTTAATGTCTTTCTGGGGAATTTTGCAAGCTATCATTAAGTAATCTATAAAAGATAAAAAGTACACTTGTGATCTATTGTGGGTTTTTTCCTTTCCTGTTCTATATAAAAAAGGCCCAAAGGGTCTCTCTGTTTTCTACCTCAGGTTTTCTTTTATATGAGAAAAGCATGTCTTCTTTCCCTTTTTTTTTTTTTTAAATTTCTTCCATAGTGTGTGCATAATTGATGATCTGGTAGAATTATCCCAAGGATATTATGAAAATGAAAGCTGACTAACTGTCTGGGAAAGAGGTATTTTTATTTAGATGGCTTAAGAGTTTAAAACAAACAAACAAAACCCCCAAGCTTTTGAACACTTGAATAAATATTTGAGAGAAAAGTTGCTGTTTTCCAGAATGTAACAGCTTGCTCAGATAGATGACTGAAGGAGCTTCAGGTCTACATCTAAGATATCTAAGGAAACCACAGAATAAGGCAAATGATATTTTAAATGAAAAGAACAAGTGTCCCAAACACCTCTTCTCCTTATTTTAAACAGTTTTCAGGCCTTTAGGAATTAAAAAAAGAGAGCACAGAACTGGAAAGGTCATCTTTTATGTATTTTCCCATGGAAGTCAATGTTAAATAAATTAGACTGTTAAGCAAGATATTATTTATGGTGGTAAATATTGACTAAATATGTTGAAAAAGTCTTTTTGTATGAAATTAGCCAGGCTGCCACTGTTTGCTGTAAGTGAAAAATCTCTGAGTTGCACTTTTTTTTTTCCTCACCAGTAATATTGATAGCTTCACAATTTCTGTGCCACTGAATATGAAGGAGTTTAGAAAATACCCCTTTTTTCTGCTGTTGATGATTAGTAATTACTCTGGCTTCAGGGCATCATTCCATTTCCTTGTGCAGGAATGTTTTGTTTTTCATTTTATCAAGTCCTAATCATGCCACTGTGGCTTGCTTTATAAAAGCTGACTTTGATAAAGGGTCAGTGTTTATGTGAGTGTGTGATTGGGCGCGAGGGAGATGCACAGGGCTGAGGTGGAAGGAAGAGCCGGGAAGGCTATGAAGCAGAATCTGTTTGGCAATACAGACCAGGGTTGTTCTCCCTTCCAAGGAAACAAGATAAGTCACACCCTGTCCTTCAGTTCCAGACAGAAAACAGGCTCTAGACTTTTGCTTCTCTCTTACTTAACTCTATGTATCTTGTTAATACTATGTATGTCTGTCTTCTGGGATATGTTTTTCAGTTGCCTCAATGTAGCTAGTCAATTTAATTGATTTGATTCCCTGAGAAGCTTGAGAGGTATAAAAAGCTAGATCTTTTTTTCTTGAAGTAATTTATATATCTGAAAGCATTTCCCGTTAGATGTTGTTTGGGATTATGAAGTATTCTACTAGTGCTTTGTGATGGGCTGGTTTTGTGCTTGATTTGTATGTCTGTATACTCAGTGCTCTGCAGGATAAATGGTAAGTGTTTTAACTGTGTGTTGTAAGTCAGTCCTCTGCTGCCTTTGGAGCAGCTATTGGAGAATATTGGAGAGCATTATCTCCCTGCTTAGGGATTTGTGCTTTTGTGGCAAGAACATGCGCTTGCTGTCCTCACTGAGGAACTGCAAATGACACGAGTACTTTGTCATCAGTGAAGCCACAGGTAACTCGCGTATTGTTTCCATAGTTGAGAAGGTTGCACAGCCTTAATGCAGTAAGGTACTCCTTCATTGCACAAGCTGTTGGTTTGTAAATACCATGGGGAATGTGTCTCTCAGTGCTTCTCTGTGAGAAAGAGAGCAACCATGAGAAGACATTGAGGAGAATGCAAAATGCCAGAGGAGAATCCTGAGTGTTTACAGCCTCAGCTCTTCCCCACATTGTTGCTGCTTTCTTTTAGGAAATGGATGAGGCAATGATACTTTTTGCTGTACTAGTTTACTTTAAGTTCAGGCTTAAGCTCCAGGCTAGATTAGAAATAGGGTTTTGATCTGGATTTGAGCAAGCTGCTGTCACTAGAGCTGCACTTGATTACTCCAGTGCAACCTTTCAGGTCTGTGGTTCTGATGGGCACTGACACTAAATTGGGTAAGACAACCTTGCAAAGCTAATGTAAAAGGACAGCAATGCCTTCTCTGTGTGAAATTCATCATACCAGCATGCCAATCTGTAAAATCTCTATTACGAAGAGAAAAGGAAAATATCTGAAAAGGAAAGCAGTGTCTTGAAGTAAGCCCTGCAGTGTGTACCGTGTTGCTGGGATGCTGTCAAGGCTGGTGACTAGAAAGTCTGTCCTTGCTTATGCCATGCTGTCTTTCTAGGTAGTCCAAGATAGGCAGGAATTCCAGCTCCCTCTTGTCAAGAAGCATAGGAACAGGAGAAGAGTACTGTGGGTTTAGTTCAGTCGGTCCTTAAGGACATCATCTTTGTGAGTTTGGAATGATCACTAATGTGTATTTTCCGTAGAGTACAGTGGCTGTCCATTTCCTCTGAGGGCAAATGCCTTCGCTTATTTTTAGCTCCTGTTTCAAGGAATCTCAGTATTCTACATAGAAATTAAATTTTATTCTTTCTTTTTCTGAGCCATCTCAGGGCAACAAAATCCCTGTCCTTACACCTGGACAGCGTTCACATTCTGCTCTTTGTCACTGGTTTTCTAGTGCAAGTTCAGGGGAGGCTGCGTGAGGCTCCCGTGAAAGGCCTGCATGGAGTATGGAGAGGCTCAGTCACAATAATTTCATCCCAGTAGCAGTGCTGCTGTAATTGTAATTGCAATATGTAATTAAGGTAATATGGAGCTGTATTACTCACATGTGCTGCTTTTTCATTAGAAATGTATGATTGTATTTAAATTCTCAGGTGACATAATCCAATATAGCCACTGATGCCTGCAAATAAGGCAAAAATGCCAATGTAATCATAAAGAGCTTTACACTTGGTTCACTGAACCAGACATCATTTCACTCTAGCTTGTCTTTCAATCTAATCAGTCTGTACTAGAATTTAAATTCAGCATTTTGTTTATATATTGTCATGGTTTCTGTCTGGAACATTAGACACTGGTCTTTTTATTTCCCCTCCTGAGCAGTATGATGGTAAGCAGTGAAGAGCTCAGTAGCAGTAAGAGATTCTTGAATGATTGAGGAAGGTATCTACAAAAATTTTGTGACTGTCATATGTGGGTACCTCCAGAGCTGATCCCCCCGCAAACAGTATCTGAACAATGTGGGTGCTCTCAGAATTCCTTTTTGTCTCCCCGCTTCTTTCAGTAGTAAGGTCTGAACCAGAATCCCTTATCTGAGCAGCCTTGAAGGCTGTATATATGTGGTATTTTAAAGGTGAGATCAATATTGGCTGGCTAAGGCTCAGATGGTCAGATTTAAATTAGTTTATTAGTTATTGATGTTTTTCAGGCATTTAAAATGAGTTATTACTACTTTAAATGATTAAATATGGGTTTTTTTTCTCCTTTCCAACCTCCCTCTTAACTTGCTTGGGAAAGGAAAAATGAAGAATTTTTTTTTGTGACAGTACTGAGGTGTCCTGGTGCAGGATTATTATTTGTCTGGAAGGCGACAGAAGAAATTTTCAGACGAAAGCATCAAAATGTGATTTCTAAAAGCTCTGAACTAAAGAAGAAAAAATGAAATATAGTAACCTCATAAATTATACATTTTAAATCTTCATCTGAAAAACAAAGCAAAACCTTATGATTAAAACAAAATTCTTATGAGTTGAGAGGGCCAGCTGTCCTGATTTCTGAATGTTTAGCCGTAGCCCTGGTTTCAAGGTGGTTGTCTTCTAAGATAGCCAAATTCTGCAATTTGAAGACCAGAATCGCTCATGCCACAAAAATCTGAATTCAGAGCTCGTTATTGTAACTCTTGTAACTCTAATGGCTATAGTGCAAGTCCTAATAGTAAGTAGTGCTCTGGATGGCTGTTGTGAGGTGCAAAAATCATCCATTAAAGTTCTCCAATGATAAAATGTGTGTCAGACCCAGGCTGGCCAGGACTCATGATTGCAATTCCTGTCTCCAAATGTTCTGCATGAAATTTGTCCTTTAGACTATTACAGTTGAGTTTTCTCATCCACAGACTTAAAATCAAAATTCCCTGCTTTTGTAATTCCTTGCTGGTGGGAATGTTCTTGTGTATGTTTGCTGCTATTCTGAAATTTTATCTAAAGTAATATTTAGCTACAATTTCATGCTGTTTTTTGCTATTGTCCTGGCTAAACTTAGTTATTCCATTTTTCCTCAACACTTGTCTATCCTGGTTTAGCATACAACCATCTGCTTATTTTTCTCTTTTGTCACTGTTGTTCTGATTTCTTTTTCAGACAGGTTTTTCAGTCTCATAGCCATTATTCTGATGCATCTGAGATACAGGTTATGGCTGAACAGATCCTGCTAACCATTTCCATGCCTGCGGCAGGTACTAGGCTTTGGCGTAAAATGTCCCCACGCTTCCTATCAGGAATGTTCTGCTGCACTATGACATGCGTTGTACGGTGTAGCGTCACGTGTATTTCATAGGTGGTAATAGAGAAAGCAGGTGGCCTAATGTTTAGAAAAAGGAGCTCTGAATCAGTGTCTGTCTCTGTCAGAGTCTGACTGCCACGTTGGGCAAATTCCTGTGCCTCATGGTTCATGAACAAGAAGTGCTCTAACAGGCAGGAGATGCAGGCAGTGATGGTTAGTCATAGTGAGGCACTGCATTTGCACGCCGTTGTTGTGTCTGAATAGCGTCTTGCCAGCTTGTGCAGCCTTCCTGGCAGCCCTTGCTAACCCGTATTCCTACTGATGTCTGCCTACCGCTTTACACCTTCATTAATTCATGTGTGAAATGGGGAGGAATGCTATTCATCCCACCAAATCCACCCCTGCACATGTAACATGAGTTGAAACATGCTTTGATAAATGTGTGTAGTGTGCTGCAGAGTCTCCAGCTATGAGATGCTGTGCCAGGACACCATGAGGAGAGAGATGTGTCTGGGTCCTGAAGAAGGGAGTCGGGTGTAGGGAACAGGCGCTACTGAGGGCTGCGTTTCAGGTGGCTTTACAACACTTTCCATTAGTTAATTTTGGTCATTCCGTTTCTATGTAAATCCACACAGTTCTTCTAGCAGTTTCATTAGACTTTATTTTCAGACATTCAGAAAAACTTGTGAAGTAGAACTAAAAGATGAAAGCGTTGTTTACAATCTGTCATTGTGCTGTGTGCTGCTGATCAAACTTTTTCTGTTGTTTCTCCCCTGTGCTGCCAGATAAAATGAGAATTGCTGTACATAGTGCGCCAGGAAGTCGTGAGGGTTAATGACTCATCCCACAGTGCTCTGAACATTACCGAGTTCTTGAAAGGCTTTTTATTTCTAAATACAGATTCTGCATTTCTGATCTAAGCTGAAGGGTGCACACAGGTATTTTGAAAAGCATCCATTTGCATCTAAGTCATACACTCCAAGAGCTTTACATGACTATTGTTAGAAAGTTTATTGGAAAAGCCATGGGAGGACTTCTGCCACCAGTTAAGTTGCTTGAAGAGTAGAAAGGGCAAAGCTTGCTCTGTTTTCAAATGAGTAGGGCCAAAATTCTGCCCACTTTTCTTGGGCCTGCTATTGTTTGGTGAAATCAAAAATAGATTATGAAAGTGTTTGTAGTGAAAGATAAATTTGTAGGAATTGTTGCATTTGATACTTTTCCTTTTTAAGTAGAAACAATGTAAAGAGCTTAATTCAGCACAGAATAAATCTCAGTTTTGTTGCACTGATTGTATAAAACTAGGCTGCTCTGCTCTGCATTTGCCTTTAAACTGTTTATATTACCTAAAATGTCATTCCAGAGGAGAGTTTGGCTTAGGACTGCAGTGAAAGCCATTTTATTCCATGTATGGACCTGGTCTCCGAAAGCTATTTTAGTGAGTAGCTAGAAAATATTTTTCAGTGAGCCATAATGTCATTTGTGTTTATGTGCATTGGCCAGTTTAATGAGGGAGCGACGCTATTCTGCAATTCTGCTCTGCATTGTTTCAGGGAAAAGAGGAATTTTCAGGTGCAGGTTGGGGTTGTGATTTTTTTTTTAAACACTTTATTTAAAACCACATCTTGAAATCACTGTGTTCTCAGTTTAGTTACTGAGGGCAAAAAACCTTCTGTGTCTTGAAGAGGCTCCATTAAAAAAATTACATCCCCTGTTGGTGTTAATCAACATTGCCTTTAACAGAACCAGGTCATTTTTAAACCATTGCAGGCATTGGTTCCAACTTTCACATCTCAGTCTTCAGAAACTCGTTTAATTTCTCTTGTTAGAACACAGTGATAGGTGGGTGAAGAAGATCTGCTGGTTCAGCAGTGGAATCAAAAGTCTTTGTTTAAGCTTTTATCCTTGGGACTATGTTGTGGCAATTCTGCAGAAGCCTGATGTAAGGATATGGTATAGAAGCATGCTGCTCTGGGAATGGCAGCTGGGTATTTGCTCGCAGGACAGCTTCCCTTAGGGTGGATCCCCAGAGGGTGTTAAGGAAAGTATATTTGTTTGACTGTTTTTTTAATTTGGCATTATGCCATGCTAAAGAAATAATTTTGAGTCTTTTTATGTTTGAGACACCATTTGGTGCTTGTTCAAAATACTCCATGATAATAATTGATATGATGTGATCTTTTAACTTGGAGGAAATGTTATAAAAGTGGTCTCTGTGTGTGTATATATATATAAAAATTACTAGATATAATTAGCAATAATAGTCTTTTATGCCATTGAATACTCCTTTGGAAGTGCAGAACGAGTATCTTCTCCTGCTGTAAGTAGCAAACAGTCATTCTAATATGGTTGCCCAGTTCCCTCCATATATATTCTAGAAAGTCCTTTATTCCTCTTCCAGGGGATTTACCTCTGGAATTAAAGGGCAAATTGCACCTCTGACAAGGCATGCAGCCTTTGCATTGAGACTACCAACTGCTGTCATCCATTGTTATAATCTTTATACTCTAAGAGACCTGGAGCCAGATTTTCAAAGGTATTTATTTGCTTAAGAGCCATTAGACTGTAAATGGGATTTCAGAATAGCCTAATTAAATTAGACTCCTAATTCACACTGTAGATCTGATTAGGAGGCTTCATGTATCTCAAGGTGCCTAAATACCTTTGTATAGCTGCCTGCTGGATACTAGGAACTGGCCTGAAAACATCCCTGAAGGCCACAAAACAATAGTTGGAACACAATAGTTTTTGATAGATTTTTGAAAGTAGTAGTATTCAAATTACTGAAGAAGAGGTGAAAGGCTCTGAATTTGTTATTGATCTTTGTCTTCCAAAGTGCTATGAGTCACCAGCCTGAGTGAGCCCATATTGTAGGGCTGGACTGGAGTGGATGTGGGGCTGATAGGACGCATACATATCCTGTGCCACTTCCAGTACCAGCTGGGCTACAGTCTGGAGCCATTTCATGCTTCTTCTATTGATATGAATAAAGACTTACAAGAGACGTTAGCAACTGTCAGAGAAATCCATGGTAAATATCTCATTGGCTTGAACCTCGGTGTCTTCTCAGAATGTTGCCATTCCTTGGATTGCTTTCATTCAGCTTCGAGTTCTTGCAAAAGTAAGTTTGTCTTTCAAGCACATGTTCAGTAGGCAGACCTTTAGAAACTTCTGTTTGTTTCCAAAGAAACTTACTGAAAATGTTTTAAACTTACCCTTTAAACTTAGTATTTACCTTGATCTTTCTCCTAGCAGAGAAATGAGAAAACGTTCAAAAACTTCAGAAGTTGCAGGTCCTCAAAAACTCAGTTGTGCAGCAGTCTGATTTTTGGATATTTGGAGTTAATATGATAATTATCGATTTCGTATGTCTCGGAGAACTGTTACTAAGTTCTTAACAGTCAATTGAGAAGGTTCTTGCACAAGAGACAAGTTTCTTTTCAAGCACGTGGCTAAATTCAGCTAAACTGTAAGTTGATCCAGCTCTTCTGTCCTTGACTTTGGTGTTATGCCCACCTACATCAGAGTTAAAACTCATACAGGTTATGTGGGTTGAGAATCTTAATGACCTACCTGGGATATCACTTTGGGCTATATTCAAATGCCAGTGATAGGTATGCAATGTAGACATTCTGTTTACTCTCATCCATTGATGATGTAAGGAGTCAGGCTTTTCTTGAATTTTAGGTAGTCTAAAGTGCTTATTCCTGTCTTGACCTAAAATGGCATAGTAGTCACAATACGAAAGTTGGGCACATGTAATGGGCAGTCTGAATAATGTCATTTGTCTCAAGGCTGCTGAACAAGTTTGATAGAGACTGATCTAGCTCAGATTTGTGTGTAACCATTCAACAATGTTGTTTAAGGTGAGCAGTGAATTCCAAGGAGAAAATTTTTAGTGGTCTGTCTAGGTCTTACATCTTCTAGCATCACACCATGGCCATGTTTTTTCATTCTCTGTTAAGGCTTCTTCGAAGATGAATGCAAAACTATTCCTCAGAAACACTGTTGAGAGGTATTTTTCTTTATTTACTTTTAAATGTCAAATATTTCGTTTTCCTCTGTAACTCTTGGAAATTATTTTATCAAATAGACCTGGAATTTACTGGATACTGAATAACACTGTTATCATTAAAAGGGGTAAAGGTAGAGAAGCCAGTGAAACCTTTACTAACATACAACAATGTCATGCTGGAGTAGCTGTCAGTAATAAAGGGTGGCTCTATATACCCCAGAGCGGGACCACATTGCAGAGCTTTCTGTATTTGCTGCTTCCTCTGAGCTGATGGACAAAGTCTTTTAATCTGAAGCAGCAGAGGTTCATACTTCTAAGTTAAATTGTTCCAGCTTTGGTTTCTATGTGAATGATGTTCCTAGCACATTCTTGTATTGGGACAAAGGGGGATAATCGTAGCAAAATACCAACAAAAAGTTGATGGTTAGGCGGAGTGATGTTGAAAGAAGCATACCATGACAAAAAATTTAAGCCCCAAATTCCAAAGATCTATTTTGTCTCAAAAACTAACTTTGAAAAGTCGAGACAAATTCCTGTGTTTCTTTGACTGGGAATTTCACAGGTGCTGAAAGGCAAGAGATTCTTAATAGCAGTTGTGTCCCCAAATACCCTGGGCCTCTCTGAGTATCCTGAGTAGAAAAAATCAGTAACACTCTTTTGAGAATGTACCATATGGAGAGAACAAAACACCTGTTTTTCAGCAGTGGTTTGCAAAAAGCTGTAAATACAGCTGGGAAGATATTACTGTATCCATAGTTATAATGGCATACTGCTGTCATTTGAAAATGCTGGAACTATGTAGTAAGCTGTTAAATGGAAGTCCATTAATATACCCTTTAAAGTTTTCCACTGCACGTTCTTGAATGCATCTGCCTCCATTTTTGCTACAATAGGCAGTTTTGGTTTGCAGTGGCTTGCATACCAAGTACAGTTAGTTAATGAATATTTAATTGCCATTAACGCAGAGACTCTTGTTACATAGAAAAATATATTGTACAAGAAAAGCCTCAGGTCCATCCTCACACTGGAAATGGAAATCTGAGTATTTATTGTAAGTCTGCTTCTGGAAAGTTTGCTAGTTTATTCTAGTTTAAGTTATCTTTGAAATGGCTTGGTGTGGAAGCTCCACATTTACTGGGTTTTTATTGTGACTGTTATGGGGCAAAGTGGTGCTAGATGATTGAGCATGCTAAATGGGGAAGGATCAAATAGAATGAAAAGGGTTGCAATGTCTGATTCCTAGGCTGTAAGACTTTGAGACAGTACATGTCATGTATTTGCACAGTGGTTTTAGGTGCTATGATAATACAAACAATGCCTAACTCATTCCAGCTTTCATTACTGTCTAGAGACATGTGGAAGCAGGAGAGGAACCAAGTGTTAAATGCTTAGAAATAAGTATGAGCAAAAATTAAGATTGTGCAGTATCTGGAGCAAGTGCAGGTAGATTAACGGTAAAAAACCTCAAACCTTTAGAAGTATGGTTGTGCATCTTTAATGCCTAAATCCTCAAATGAATTTGTCCTTCAAGATGGTCTTTCTCTTCTGTATGCAACAAAAGGTTGTGCTGTGGTCTAAGTAGTCTAGTTCACTGCTTAACAGGCGTCAGGTTGCCTACGGGTAGGGATCTTGAATTAGTCCAAAGTCCTCACAAACAGGATATTCAATGCTCAGACAAACAAAGTGTTTTGGTAAATGACATTGCAGCTTGAGAACAGAGTAACTCCTGTGTGTGTCTGCTGAGTGAGGTGATCTGTACAGTGTAACAATCTGTCCATTTGATAGCATGCTTCGAGTGTCCTAAATATTATGTTTGTGTGGCAGGCATTATGCTTTCCTACTGAGAACTCGAATAGTTCATTGACAGCAGCAATTAATCTGTAATAATCTACCTTGAACAGGGTTTTTTTTTCATTAAATATGAACTAAAATGGTTTGTTGGGGAATCAGAATTAAAAGCCATTTAGATTTAAAACACTTAAAGCAAAATTGCTTTTCACACAAGTTCCTTTGCAATGTCTTTCTCCCTTCAGTGCTTTTTGTAGCACTTTTCCCAGAGAGATGAACTCACTAACAAGAGACAGGGACTGTGAGATAAGAGGCTAAAGCCTGATCAGATACCTCAGTGTGAGCTGTGGGAAATCTGCATATCATGGAAAAAACAGCTTTTTAAAAAAACAACAACAACAAAAAAAAGCCCTATTGTTGTGAAGATTTGTGGATATTATTCTTTGTGTAGTGCCAAGAACAAGATCCAGACTCAGGAAGTGGTATTAAACTTCATTTGTTATCTTGGAGTTTAAAGTCCATCATCTCTTCTCTGTAGAGACAGAGTCAAAGGAAAAGAGGATGATTTTTCTCAGTAGCTTAGCTTACAGACTTCTCCAAGACCTGTTTTCCCCAGGTCATTTAATTTAACTGCTCTTTGCCTACTAAAAGCAAAATGATAAACCGTCTTTCACTGCAGCCCAGATGTTGACAAAGGGTGGTAAGGATGAAAGGATGTTGTATCTCCTATTTCCATATACCTACCTTTTGATGGATGTAGCACCTCATAGTTAGGAAAAAACCTGAAGCTATGTTTTAACTACTGTACCAGACAAAGGTTAAGACCCATTTGCATCACTGGTCTGTCTGTCTGCCTCTCCATCAGCCTTTTTGCTAGGTCTGCATAATTTATATCGATTTTACATGGCATGGCGAAAGATTATAAGGTCAAATTCAGATCTTCTGGTAGAGCTGTTCCTGAAAGTGACCTCCAAGTTCTTGGATCTGATTCCATAGCAGGCATGTTTAATTAGACAAAGTGTTCTGTCATTCTGTCCCCTTGTAAAGAGCACTACCTAGATGCATTTCAGGTTCCCATCATCTATTCAAGTCTCAGCCAAAGTTAACATAGCCAGAATTTCTTCTCTGTGGGATGTCAGGAACTGTATCTAATGAACTAGTGAGAGCATCAGTATATTGGTACGTTTCTTCCCTCAGCACTCCGTCGTATTGCATCTCAGCAGTCTGTAGCAAGGTTGCTTCCATTGTATACTGGGCTGAATATGTCTATAAGGGATTCTTTCTACAAATTAAGTGTAAATAAGCTAAATGAGCACTAATAAAAACACTGGGCTGGCATCTCAGCTAGAGTAAATCTACATAGTGCTGTGTGCGAGGAAGTTCCTATGAAAATAGGTGTTTCCCTTCTTCGGTGTAGGCAAAAATTCATCAAGCTGGTTCGTACTTCAGTTGGTTGTCTTTTATGCATCGTTCTTCCAGTTCCTCTGGAACCACTCGTTCAAGTTTTGATTGGTAATTGCCAATGAGTTATGACTCGCAGGCAGTGAACAACTTTTAGTATATAGCCTAAGAGGTTTCAGTATGTAGGCAGCTGTGACTCAACTGCAATTGAACAGGAGACAATATTTTATTATTTGTATTACAGTAGTGCCGGTAGGACACAGTTAGGACCACAGCCTCCATTTCTCAGGCTCTAAACAGAAGTAAATTCAGTCCTTGCCCCAAAAAACTTACAGTTCAACCAGATGTTGTAGTGCAAATACATTTTATCTGTGGTCACATTAAAGTATCTTTTGTTTATCTGCCTAGCTGAAGAATCATATAATGAAGTGTAAGCTTGAGAAAAAGTGGAAAGCAATTTTCACTTAGCCCAAAACAATACTGTATAATTATTCCTTATGACATTATTGAGTGGTTTCTCGCACTCTTAAACTGTAGTAATGGCTGCTGCTGAACCTCAGTTTATCTGGTTTTGGCTCAGACATCTTCCAATTTATTTATTCTCACTTTATTTGACATTTGCATCCCGAATCTAAGTCTATCTACCTGTTAACCATAAACAACAAAGTCATTCGTAAAGTAAAATGTTGTATCAGTTCTGCAGTACTAACTCAGCAATGGAAGCTGGACGTATTGTGGTTTTGAAAAGAAAAAAAGAAAAAAATCCAACCCCCAGAAAACTTCAAACAACAACTTAATTTGGAAGTCTTTCCTCTTGTCTTGTTATCTTGGTTCAATTTCCTGTATGTTTTGAGCATACATGTTACAGTGTGTGCAGGGCCACAGGACAGATAAAATTATGCATTGAAATATGGTTGTGCTATTAGAATCAATTTTGCACGGTGTTTTTCAGTGTCTCATTATGGGAAGAACATTTAATTCCAGTCATGCATCAGATCTGTTTGACTTATACATACCATGAAATACACGTAAGTAAAGCAAAATGACTTTGGGCATCAGGGCTCTGAGAACTTTCTAA
Organism: Gavia stellata; assembly: GCF_030936135.1. Lineage (NCBI taxonomy): Eukaryota > Metazoa > Chordata > Aves > Gaviiformes > Gaviidae > Gavia > Gavia stellata. Next base: position 18,252,084 of record NC_082602.1, read on the forward strand.
GCAAGTGTAACATTCCAGATACTTGGTGCAACAGTATACACTGAAACAAATATTATCAGGAGATACACAGGGGAGGTATTTTTTATATATTAAATTCATGCAGCAAATCACATTGACTTCAGTGTGTTTGTTGGCAAATCACCAAACCTCTGAAGTGATTTAAATAAAGAGGAAAAATATTTTGTCAGAATGGCAGAATTGTAATGTCCTAAGGGATCAGGAAAAGCATATAAATGCTGTTTAATGTTGTGTTTTGTTGTACTGTTACGGTAGCTTCTTCATCGTCATTAAAATTTGGTTATATCTATCTAGCAAAATGCTAAACATGTTTCCATAGGGAATATGTTGTCCTTCTAACATCAAAGAAGCTTGTTTGGGTTTTTTCCTGTTGTTTTATTTTTTTTAATGGCATATCTGAGTCAGTTGTGGTTTACATCTTGTGAAAGGGCTGAAGCCTTTTTATTTGAAATATTGAACAGTAAATGACATAGGAAGATTCTAGCTCTGATGGACTCCTGCCCAGCAAGACATAAAATAGCAGCTTAAAAAAACAAAAACCCCAAATTTTACCCCAGTTTGGGTAAACCCCACATATCACTCATCAGAGTGAAAATTCTCATCCAGTGCATGAAGCCAAGAAATAGTCTGATCATCAGAGCTCTTCATGTTAAACCTATAAATACTGTCCGAAACTTAGATAATGTTGATGCACAGTAAAGCACATCACAGTTTGGTTCCAATGACTACAAGGTGTTGGAAGAATTCCAGCGCAATATTTTTAGCAAGTCACAAATTCTCTGAAATTGAAATGTGCTTCAAAGATAGTGCAGCTTTGACAAAATGCTGACAGGATCCTAACTGCCAAGCACATTTCCTGTCTGGGTGCCTGTCTGGTTCCTTGGTTGTCCATTTGCTGCAATACCTTGTCCTGAAGTCACTACCTTGGGGAGATGCTGAGTGAACTGCCTCTGAGCTGCAGGTTCCAGGCTCCCAGGATCCACAGCTTGCCCTGGATAAGTGCTCTGCACCCTTTTGCAAAGAATGGACAAAGATTTCATGCTCCTTCATTCTGAGGAAGAGGAAAAAATATTTCAAGATGGAAAAATTCTCCACACTTACTTAAGAATTGCCTTTTTGTGCACTGTTCTACAGCATGCATCCTGTTGGCAAGTAGATGAACAACTTAAGTTCTCCTGGTTTAGATTTAAGCCACTGTCACTTTGCAGAATCAGATACTATATTGCTGCAAGGTAGATCACTGCTAGCCCTAAATTTTAGATGGGGAGTGGCACTAGGAGATTAAATGACTTGTCCAAATTATTCAGGAAGCTTCCTTCCAAGGAAGCTGAACTCAGCTCTTCAGCCTTTACCACAGAGCTACCCTGCTTTCCTTTGTGAAACAAAACCAGCATGATCTTTGGCATTGCAGCCTCCCACTGTCTTGCCAGTAGTCTCCATGTATTTGATGGTCTCCTCAGTTGTAATGGAATCGATCATGTTGCAAAATGGAACCACCTTCTTTACACTCGAAGGCTGGCTCCAGGTGCCCATGTGGGTGTGATGATACGGTTTTGGGTGATGGTATGAACTGTAACTAAATTAGAAGCTCTGTTCCTGTGTTCTTCAGCTACAAAAATAGGGATCTTGTTATATGCCTTGGTTCAGGCACAAAATGCTCGAGAGGAGCATGTGGGTGCAGTTGGGGAAGACTTTTATTTTCTTAGCTTTTGAACTAAAAAACAGTAAGCTTAAATCACCTTTTCCTTTATTGTTGTATTTCTTATTTAGCTTTAACACGGTAAAAACAGGAAACATCCATAGAATTTGCCGGCCTTATCTACAGTAGCATTTCCCTTCCCTCAGCTGCACTGGTGCTCACAGCGATGGTAGCTACTGGTATCTTAATTGGTGCCTAGTGTCCTCTCACTGCCAGCATACCCGGATTATTTGGTAGTCCAGGCTGGTGGCCATGGGCCACTAGGGTTAATAGGAATGCAGGCTCAGCTGGTCTGGGTCAAATCCCTGCATGCTTTAGTTTGTAAAAATTTCCAACCGCCTCCAGTATGTGGTAGAAAGGACATAGCAGTTAAAAGGTATCTTTCATTATCATAGACTAATTAGGGCTGTCCTAACTTTCTGAGGGAATATGTAGTAATACCAAGTAGTTACAGAAGATTGAAACCAGGCAGGAGTTACTAGGCTGCGGAGGAGAAAATGTACTTGTTTCTGCTCCTCTGTCCTTTAGCTCCTTGTTATATCTTAATGAAATGTAAGCTGGATGAAAAAAAAAGCTGGGAAAAAATGAGAAAACATCCTCCATTCTTAGGAGCTTGTACACTTAGACCCTAAAGGAGGCTAGAAGTGTTCTCTTCCTTCCTGTGGAAGTGTGATTACATGGTAGCCTTGCTTTTTAAAATGTGGAGATTTTTTCCTCCTTTTCTCCTGCATTTTTGTTTTATTTCTCACTTGCATCACTGAGGCTGGTGCTATTTTGCCTGCATCTCGAGTGAAAACAGGCTTTGCACTCATGAGCTTCTAATCAGAAGTGATGACAAATGCTTGAACGGAGCACTGTTGCCCTTATTGTCAAGAAATATTTTATCCTTTCTGGTATCATTGGACATGCAACAGTAATAAAAGCCAGTTTCTGCCACTGGATATGTGTAGAAGTTGATCCCTGTTATCTTTGTGCAGGAACAGCTCACAGTGACATCTGTGGCTGTGCTGAACATGATTTCCCCCATTTCATGGGAATAAGGTGATGCTTGTGCATTATTAGAAGGGCCTAACAAGTTTCCTGGGGAGAGACTGTGAAGTGCAGTGTATAACAGAACAGTATTTATGTAATTAACTCCTTGGGATTTTAATGAAAAATACTGCTATTTTGCAACCATAATTTTCATTTTCTGGCAGCCTCAGAGTAACGAGGAAACTGTAAATTGCCCAGAGTCCATAAGCTGTCATCTCTGATAGGAAGGGTGGACAATTTTGCTGTCTTGAAGTGATGATTAGCTGGAGTCTAATCGTGGTATTAGCATATAATCACAAGTATTCAGTGTAATGTCATCAAAGTGTCATTCCAAAGATGAGGTGTAGTAAGAAACTTTTTTTTCCTCCCCCTGAAGTTTTTATTTGAGAAGAGATGAAGGCGATTCAGAAAACCAGCAGCAAGAGGTGAAACAAAGTATGTGTGTTGCCTCTGACTTCCACTACACGCCTGCCCATGTGGAGTTAGGTCAGATACCAGGTCAGGTACTAGGCACTCTGAACGGACCAGCTTCTTGAGCTTTCACTCTACTTTTCAGCCTGGACTGCCGGCTTTCTCTGAGCTGTCCGTGGTTGTGGCTACACTGCTCTCCGTGCCTGAGCTAGCAAAGTGAACAGTGTCCTACACTTGATGCTTGCAGTAATGACTGAAGGATATATGTACCAACAACACCCTCTTCTTTGATCTTTAGAAATGTAATCTGCAGGAACGTTGTACCTCTGTACTGCTGGAGTTGTAGGCCCTCCTGAATGCCCTATCCCTTTGTGTGGGACATGATCTTCCTTTCTGTGATAGGGTTTAGCTGAAGGTAGTGCCCTTGACCTGACTTAGTTTAGCACTGTTGTAAAACAACGGAACAAAGGTCCATCTGTCCTCCAAACCCAACCCCACCAAAAGTATAAGTTTCTGTGATGCCCAAAGACTAGCAAAATCATCTTCATTCTGTAGCTTGTCTCTGGTGTGGGACCCCCAGCCCTCTCTGGGGACCTGAACACGGTGTGTCTTCCTACTGTGCTGTTCTCATGACAGTGGGGTTTCTGTACAGGAAACTAACACAAACTGTAACCGTGTATTTGATAGTAGATAACAGACAGTTTACAGTTGTCTCTTAGGAGAGCCCTGGCATTTGGCTTTGTTACAGAAAAGAATAAGGGAAGATGAGGGGAAGAGCTAGTTGTTGGTGAACCAGGAGGGTAGTCAGGGCTGTCTGGAAATGGGCTGTGTGGACCACAGGCTGGCAGAGCCAGAGCAGCCACCTTAGCATAGTTGCTGTCAGGTGGAACATAAATTGTGGAGGTTTGTTTTAGTGGAGGATGGTATAAAGTCCTAAGCAGACTTGTCCAGGGAATCTTTACAGGTCTTACGTTATGCCTTGTACACAGTGATTATGTTTTTTCTTCAGACAAAATTTTCAGGGTGGTCACATGCCATATGGTGACAATGGACAGCCTAGGTCTTTTTGGTCCCAAGAGAGTTTCTGGGAGAGTTTCTCAAGTGAATGATTTACTGTCTCTTGCCCTGTTCCTTCTCCAACAGAGCAAAAATATTCTAGTGACCTCAAAGCTAATGCACTCCAGTGTCTCTGGATGGAGACGGCGACATTTTTGGCAATGTAATTTTGCAGCATTATTCTCCCTTTCATTCCCAACATTTTTTGGGATGCTTCTAGCAGAAATCATGACCTTAGAAGCATCTGCTGAAACTTTTCCCTCCAGACAGGCTGGAGAGATTAATTTTGCTCTTTATGCCTTGGTACCCCGTGTGAAGTTGAAGCAGTTTCCTGTGCATACATAAATGGAAACCATTTAATCTTCTGGCTAATTATGAACCTTTATCTGTATTGTCTTAATCAGATGACTGAAGTTCTTTTATTTATTAAACTGTCTCATAGTCTGTGGCTACCGTTATGTGGCAGAAGGTTTAGGAACAAGTTCCACTGTGTTATTTCACATCGGAAACTTTCAAAAATTCTTCTATAGTGAAAAAAATACTTGGTTTATTTCCTTACATTATTGTAGTCTTTTCTTCCCACATCTCTTGCTTATACAAATATAAGCTTTCTCAGCTGAATATTCCAGTGTTGTGAATATAAGGACTCCATATTATCTTGGCATATAATTCGTAAGATTTGTTGAAGTGACAAATAATTGACTCTGTGCTAAGGTGGACAAAAAAAGGTCAGTTCTTGGCATTGGTGCATTTCCATTGTGTGGGGTGAAGAGTCAAATTTGCAAATTTAAGATCTTGATCGTGTGGGCTGTACAGTACTCCTGTGGTATGTTTGTATTGAAGGTTGTTTTACCTGAAACAGTTTAAGGAATTAGACTAGTTACAACGCCTCAGGTATTAAGGTATTGCATCTCATTCTTAATTACACTTCTATAAGTTTAGAGTAATGCTATTTAGAGGGAAGGCGTTGGATCCAGTGAAATGAAAATCAGAAGCTTATGTAGGACCTATAGCTAAGAGAAACTCAGATATGTGAGGGTTTGAAATTCTGGTGTTGGCAAATAAAAGCAGAAAGCGGAGAATTAAAATTATGTGTTGGTATTGTCTTATTACACTATAAACTGGTGTAACGCCATTGACTTCAGAAGGTACTCTGACTGTACTTGTTGAGGATCTGGTCTTTTGAGCCTATATATACTCCAATTAATGCTGTTAATATCATAATAAGTTATCTTAATTACTTCTAAAAATGTTCTCTTCATTTTCCAGATGATACCCTGGATATGGTGGGAACTTGCCCAGTTAATTTTGCCTCCCATGGGCTGATAACAGTCTGTTTATAAAAGGCTTAAAATCCTCTCTTCCTATATTCGTGTTCTGCTTTAGCCTATTTAGTTTATTCACAACTGAATGCCTCTGATCATTTTAACTGTCATTTGCTCAGTATTTGATGCTTTGCCTAGTAGAGCTGGAATAAACTGGCTGTGCTATAAGATGTTCAGTGTATACTTAAGACAATGACCGTTTAGCTATCTCATATCCTTAGCAACATTTTAAAGATTAATCATAGGGAGTGGTGTAAGCCAAGAAAAAGATAGTTTAAATAGATCAGAAATTAAGTATTTTTCTTCATGGGGTTTTGCTTGGACTCAATATTTTGATAACTTGGTGCAGAATTCACCACAATGGCTTGTTTGTGTGCCTGAAATTTGGATGAACAGTGATAGAGCAATTCTCAAATATGCAAGGCTAAATTTGCTGAGCCCGTTTCTTGGTATTTGATGAGACTGCAGTAAGCAGTCAAATGCTTAATACTAGTGGCGGAAGTGGTTATGTTTCCCTTGGGGGTTGGAGGGGTGGCCACTCATTTGATAAACCCCAGAGAGAGACCAATGAGTCACTGTAGTATATAGACTGCCAAGCAGCTAAAGCAACAGCCTCCTTCATATCGGGGAGATCGCTGTTGGGGTCTGCAAGTAAGAAAGAGCTCCTTTTTTTTTTTCAGCTTAGCAGCATGGGGGAGAGAGGGGAGGCTTTAAAACATCTAGGTGTAGTGTTTTGTTTTCAATACTCTTAAGTACAAATGTATTCTTAAAAATCTTTGCCATTGAAGTTTGGGTTTTAATGATTTTGATTGTCATATTACCAATTCTATGAGAATGATTTTGTAGCCTGATTTTTATATTAAAAATTAAGGAGTGGCCTCAATACTAACACATTATTGTCTGTATAAAACCCCCCCCACAGATCAAAACAATCAAAAAACGTACCAAAAAAACAAACACCCCCACCCAAAGCAACATCCTCTGCCAAACTTATTGTTTATATCAAAAGGACATTATATGGTCTCTCTTTCCTTCCTTCAGAGAAACAGGTAAAACCACTGCTGCGGGATGCCTCTTAGAGTCATGATTAACTCTTGCAGGTGATTTACTAATTCTATCATAGACGTGAGAGTTGGGAATGGTTTCTGCTCTCCTTCTCTCTGAAATAATAGATTGGTGTGTTTTGTTTTGGATTTGTGGGTTGTTTTTTTTTTTTTTGACAGGCAATCAATCAGTCTTAACTGAGTAGCTCTGAGTGGATGAATCATGGGATCAACTAACCTTGAGGACGAGGGTTTAGACTGTAGTTTATACAGTTTGTTTAATTGCTTAGTAATACAGCAAGGAAGGACTGGGGAGATTTTGACCTTACCTGGTGTGGATTTGACTGTATTTTGGGGAGAGACAGCATGTTACATGCATGCTGACTGCTTATAATCTGAACGCTATATATTTAAGCCCTGAGTGGAGGAGATGTCTAGGAGGACTCTCTGAAGCTCAGTGAGGCCTGGATTGCCTGTAGGTAGCTTAAGACAAATCCTGAGAAAAGGTTACCTAGTCAGTGCGTAGGGGAACAGACCTTTGCCGGGCCATGTTTCTCAACAGTTATGCCTTGGCTGAGTAAATAGGCGCTTTGAGAAAGTACCAGATTTGACAACTGAAATAGTGGTTTTCATGCTCCGGGCTTGAGCACAAACTCAATGCCTCAAACTTGCATCTGAGAACATGTCAGCAATCAGTCTTATTTCCTAAATGAATGGGTTTTGTGTTCTGTCTTGTTGTAGCTCTTCAAGTATCCTCTATACCTCCTTGGTTCCATATACATTTTTAATTACTTTCTTGGACCTTTTTCTTATTGCTTGGTCCTATATACATCAGCATGAAGAGAATATTAAATTCTGCCACTCTGATGGGGTGTCATTTTCATCTTTAATTACATAAACTCTTTCTATATAATTTTTCAATTATTTGTATTGTGATGGAGTCTAGACTTGTCTCAGTCAGGATTCAAGGTCTCCTACTTCTAGGATTTCCACAAATGCAATCAAAGAGGGTGTATTGCCCATAAGAAAGACCTTAGACCTACTTTGACCCATCCTGGTTTTCATGTAGAACTAATACGAAATTACTATAAGGTACAGTTCCATCAGTTTCGAAAGCGGATTATAGTGCTAGCATCCGAGAGTCAGAGAAGGCATAAAGTGTGTCTGCTTCACCACTTAGTTATTCAATATTGCAGCTGGAGATGGGGAGGCCATATGCAGTGTACTGTCCCTGGGTGACACAAAAGATTTCATTTGGCTGGGGCTGCCTCAAGCTGTCACAGGTCATCTTCTTTCATTTACAATAGCTCCCTTAAAATATAAATGACTGCATTTATTACATCAGCTCTTTTTCCTTCTTTGGAATACCCCAGCTAAAGTTACATTACACATAACAAATGTTCTTGCTCCCTTGAGGATTAGTTTAATTACTGATGTAGGTGGGTAAAGGATCTATCGTGTCTGACATATTAATTTTACCATGCTTTAATTAAGAGGTCAGGTGTGAAAGGCTGCAGAATACCTCCCACTTAAAGATGCTGAATGGAATGGTGGGGGATAGAAGGCACTGATACGATGAGGTTTTTACTGTCTGTAGGAGTATTGACTTTCCTTCTGCATCTCATTACAATGAGGCTGGTATCTGGAAATACGTGCCAACTTTTGTTTGCTCATTGTGTTTTCTAACATTAAAGGCTTTTTCCATCCAGACTCTTCAAAGCACCAAAACAGCATGTCTCTCCTTTCAAAGGTGATGGTCACTCCTAGGTACCACTGATTTCCATTAGAAATGTCAGGACCTCATCCTCTTGCCCAGTGTGTTTGAAGAACGGGGCTGCGACTATCCTATGTCCCTGTGCTCTGGCACAAGGGAGGATGTGGGGTGCATGTTCACCAGAGGACAACAGGTGCCACCATCTCTGAACACCCGGTTGTTTCCTCCTTATGTCTCAGTGTGAGTGTGGGCAGATTCCTTTCAGCATTTAATTTGAAAGCCTTGTTTCTAGCTAACTCAAAAAACAAGGAAATGGACTTGGAAAACATTCAGGAAGAAAGCAGAAAAAAATGGGCAGGCAGGAGGAAGGTGTGTCTCATAACAAGATTAGGGAAAACTAGACAATAAGAATGCCTTGCAGTAGGGTGGCCAGGACATTCCTGACTGAGCTTGTTATTTTTGCCTTGGCAGCTGGAGCAGCAATGCTATAGATAGGAGCAGATGTTCACTGGCCAACGTTTGAAGGCTTTCTTGACATTGGTCTGTTGCACTTTTAGAAATCCTAAGTGACCAAGTAGAGTAGTACTGTTGCTCTCCAAAGAGCTGTAAGGAGGACAGCCGATGATTTTTATTAACGTCTTTTGCATCATGTGAATTGCTGATTCATTAAGATGTTCTTGTGATGTGTGATACAGAAAGTTTCTTTCCAGAAACTTTTCTCCTTTTTCTTGTATTTTCTGTTGCTGTTTTCTCTTTTCTGTGGTGGTCACTTCTCTTGCTTTTAAAGGAGAGTAACCGTTCAGCTAGGCCACTGCCTTCCTCTGCATCCCTGGAGAAAGACTGGTGTAATACTGGAAAAACACAGAGTTAAATATTAACATATACTACTGAATGTTCCCACTGAAAAAATCAGAAACATTTCCAAGCAGTGAAAGCAGACTTTCCTTTCCTGTAGTTAAGTTTTGTTGCTTGACTTTTAAAACTACAGCTTGCTTGGTCATTTTAACATGGTTAATAGTTAGAAATCGGGAGTACTCTGCTGCTTAAGTGCTCTCACCCAGGCTGCTTCTCCTTACCAGGTGATAGACTTAGGGGAAGAATCTCATGTGGTGAATTAGTGCTGGAAGGTATAATAAGTTTTTTCAAGGTAAGAGGTTGTTTGTTTTTTTTTTTTTTCCCTTCCCTCTGTACTTTGGCTTGGAAATGGAAGTTTCATTGCTTGCTTTTTTAGTCAGAAAGGTGATGTTAATAAATGTTGTGATTTGATATTGATGCTAGAGTAACTCCTTAAGGCATACTCAGAATCGGGGTTCCTCTTGGGTTATGAAGACACGTAGCTGCCCCCATTTGATTTAGCTGAGGACCTAATTAGCTAAGGCTGCAAATGTGGCATTTTCTTCCACTGACTTGAAATGTCACCACTAGTCTCTGAGATAGAAAGGTGCACAAAGGAAATGGTTTTGACGAAGAGGAGTCTTTCACTCTTAAGAGTTTGATGTATTCAGAACACGTATTAATTCTGTCTTGCTTGTTGTCTCAGGTGTAGACACTTCTGCCTCAGTGTTCTGGGATTCCCTGCTCAAGGTGCTAAAGCTCGTAATCTTTGCAGAGCAGCTCAGATATCAGCTGTGGTGAAGCAGGAGCAGTAAAGCCTATGACCCTGAACTGGAAGGGCTAGATCGGTTAATATAATGTTTGTGGGGTGGTATTGCTGAAGCTTCTCTCAGTATATGTAAAAACTATGCATGATGTTACATAGTTAATCCCTCAGAAATAAAATTATGGTTTTTGTTTTAATTCTGATTACTTGCATTTGCACAATAGCATCCCAAAGCAAGAGAGGTCTTGGCTTTTGCATGAGGCATGTGCTTCCACCCACAAACAGCCAGTAAGATAAGTCAATAAAAACAGGCCATGCAAGGCGTGAATTTCTTAGAGGTGGAAGAGACCTATTAGGCTATCTAGCCCTCCCGCATGCCTGTGAAGAATTGCTTCAACTGGATTTGCTTTAAAGGACAGATGAGTAGCTGAGTGAAACACAGGATCACATTTTCTGTGTGATATGGTGGAAAGTCTTCTATGCTTCAGTTTTTACATGTGCGTCTAGCTTTGAACCTCTTCAGTAGCAGTATCCCAGAGAAATTTTTGTCCCGACTGATTGAAAGCGTAACAACGGTCTGAACAGAAACTGTTCTGATTCACAGATGTGTGGTTTTGCTTTGTGGGGTGATTTTTATCTCATCAAAGGAGAACAAGAAGAAAAAGCAAAAATCTGTGAGTATGGCTATCTATGAGAGTGCAAATGTATGTGTGTGTGACAGCACGAGAGGTCTATCCATGTTATATCAATTTTGAGAATAAAATGGCTACTCTGCCTGACCGTAGGGAGGGAATTTTACAAAGGCAACACATCACAAAGAAAACAAAGGCCTCACTGCGTTACGGCTGTGTGAATGCTAAAGCAAGCTACCATTTCCTATTAAAGTAGTGTCTCGCATGTTCATGAAACAGAGGCTGTAATGCAAAGTGATTTAGCTCACTGGGAGCTGATGCATCTCGTTCTGGCACAGACATAGGAGGTCTCTGTGGTCAAAAAGGCAGAAAAACATGTTGGTGCTGGTGTTTTAAGCAGCTTCATCTGGTGACTGGATGGGGAATTGCAGGCATATTTGTTTCATTGAATTAATTTCTTGCATTATTCCCCTTTTGTCTGTTATTGTTTCCTTACCAGTATTTGTATTTGAACAGAAAAAGAGCTCTGTGGTAAATCATGTGCATGCCCCACTTCTTGCCAGGCCTGACATGTTTATATATACAAAGAATTATTGAGGAATTAAAGAGAGGACCAAAGAAGCTCAGAAATTCTTTGGAAAAGCTTGTGCGATTTTTAATTAATGGGCATATAGCAGAGGGAGTGAAATCTGTTGCTCAACACCATAATAGGCAGTGCAGTGCTTCTGCCTCTTCTCTGTCATCCTTAACAGACGGATTTATTTTTGGTAATGAGACATTTATCTCCTTTCAATCTATTAAAAGCCAGTTCCAGTGTCAAAAATCAGTTGGAAATAACATGAAGAAGTTTAATGGTGAAATGTGTTTCTTTTGGATGCTTGTCACAGCTCCATCAAATCCTGGGGATCCTTTCTCATTTTATTTTGGTGTATTTTTGCTGTGCTGCAACTTGCATTTCCGCATGATTTAGGTGTTGTTCTGATGGCACCAAATAATGGTGTGAATATTGAGATTGTGTAAAGAGGCTTAATGGAGTTACTTTCAGGGTAATAATTAATACACTGTCGGTGCAAATAATTGTTTTTCAACACTTTTCTGTGTGTGGACCCTTTAGGACTTTTTGTTAGCTACAGATCCCTGCCTACCTGACTTAAGCCTATTGAAAGCAGACTTGCTTTTCTTCATGAGCATCCTTGAAGCAGTCCACAGAAAACCATGGGTAAGTGGCAGCCTGGCTCAACTCACCTGGTGCCATAAAGAAGGAGTCCTCATAGAAGTAATTGTGGTAAAAGAATGCTATTAGTCAAAAAATATGGGCTCTGCATGTATTTTTGGTCCTGATGCAATTCAGTTAGAAAAGTATTTTCACAGTTGTGGACTGAGTAGTTAATGTCATACTTAAGCAGGTCAACAAGCAGACCGCTTTCTGAAATCTGTCCATAGAGAAGCTTGTGTGGGCTCTAGATGAATGCAATGGGGAGTTTGTAGGCATTTGTTTGAAAACCTGTGGGATTTATTAGATGCCTTTTAATAGGATTTCAAACTGTTCTAGCATTCTGCAGGTGGGCTGTAATTTTCCTAGTGAGATCGGAAGTGCTTCACAACTGGTGAAAAACCAACTGCCTTCTTTTGGGTTTTTAAAGAAGATTTCTTTAAAGAAGCTGCCTGGTGCCTCTGTGCACCTCCAGTTTGTTAGCTATAAAAAAGGGGAAATGGCCAGGATATCAGAAAGGCTTACTGATATGAAGTGACCCAGGAGCTTATTCCAGGAAGTTTATTTTGAGAAAGTGTTGAGTATTCATACTTCGAGAACTCTTTAAAGTATTTATGATTCAAACCAGACATTCCGTTCAGTCTTGGTTGATATCCATCTCATAAAGGTGACATAAGAGTAAACAGATTGATGCAAGGAATGTTTTGACTTTTTAGCTGATAAAGTGCTAATTATAAGAACCTCAACCCGTCTAGTAACAGAACCACAGATAACAAACATTGAAAGGTTACGATTCCAAAGGAGTTATGTCATCCAGCTCCATGGATGAAACATCTTTTCCATGGAAGAAATTGCATCCTACATGGAAGGGATTCTTTTCTGTACTGTACAAATCCTACAATTGTCCTTACCTACCCATTTCCTTTCATGCTTCCGTTCATGCACAGAAGTTATTTTCCTCATTTGGCTCCTGCTGCAGTCTCTATGTCTATGTACGAGAAACAATGCTACCCTTTCTTCCCCCTATCCTCCTACACATGCTTTTGAACAACTCTGGTTGCTAGGATTACAGCCTTCATAAGGCTATAGGGTGGGAAAAAAGTGTCCCTTCATCATCAACTTCCTTTTGCAATCTTCTGTTCTTCTTTGCATTACTTAAGTCATTTTTTCGAAAGGCATGTTTGTTGTAAGACCTTTCAACAGCAACGCTGCTGCTGCGGCCGTGCTCCTTGATGCTCTTCCTGGCCTTTTTTTGTTTAAAAAGGCATGGAAAGTCAGTGACTAAGTTGGGGAAAATGATCTGATTTCATTGTATGCCGTGAGTTAAACCTTCAGTACCTTGCACAGGGACTACTTTCACTTGTGATGAAAAGGGACAAGTGCTCCAAAATGGCAGAGGCAATGACATTCTGCCTGTTCCTTCTCCTTTCTCCCTTCTGCCCCGCACTCAGGTTTTACAGACGTGGATGCTGACTCTGTGATGCATGACATACAGTGCAGAACTGGGCATGTTTCTCCTTCACAGGAGGTTTGTGGAAAATGACAGCCTTCACATTATTTCAAGTGGCACAGCAGCCACCCTTTGATGTGCCAGACTAAAATTTTTGCAGGCAAGAATTGACACTGAGTTAGACTCTTGCGGGTAGAAGGATGGATATAAATGCTCTTTGTTTTCTAATAAACATGTGCTTCTGTACAGTGTGAGCACTGATACTTACTTTTTATTTTCATTTTTTTAAATGTGGATCCTGTTTGTCAGCATGCTTGAGCTACAGAGTTCAGCTCCAGAAAGTTGTAGTGCTTATTCCAGGGATCTCACCGTAGCCTTTCCCTGGAAGGGTTAAAAGTGCAGTCATTCCAGAATCTGTGTAAAACTTGAAGTTTGAAATGCCTTCACAGTGCTCAAAATAGTACAGGATAGTACCAAGTTTTCTGGAGCCCACTGGACCTATTTCACAAGACAGGAGCTCATTTTGGAAGAACCTGTGTTCCCATGCGTCTTAACACTTTGCCTGAGATATTTAGGAGTGAGCTGTTTAATAATAATGCTACAGTTGAATGATCCCTCTCAATCAAAAGGCCTTGGCATGCAGCTACGATGAAGAGTAACGTTTTGAACACCCTGGCACTGATCTCTGCATCCCACCAGCCTGGCTGATCCCCACATTGGCTTTGGCACCCTGGGAGAGTGAGCACTGCTGAAGTCCTGCCTCTGTATCGCTGAGCCACGTGCTCTGGGGAAGGAAAGGACAAGGGGCAGGAAAACATGTCGTCCAGCTCAAGATAACAATGTGGTTAGAGAGGGACAGACATTCAGCAGTTGACACTCAATGCGGTAAATTCAGGACAATATTCACTCCATCAAAATCAAAGAAGAACAGGGAAATGTTCTTGCCATTTCTGTCACAGAATAGCTCTTATAAGGGTACAAAGCATCTCTGCGTGAGCTTCCTCCTGGGTTTTGCATACAGGAGACTGTCCAGATTTGTCCAAGACATTCTCTCTGCCAGGTTTTCTAACTTTTTTCTGCTTAAATGCTTAACAAGTGTGTCAGAAGTATCGGCTGGGAGGTTGAACAGGGCACAAGTGAAAAGCGAAAAGCTCATGGTGAACAGTAATTAAGAAGTACTGCAAAGGTGGTTTGGAAGGAGGCAATGAAGTCGAGTAGTTATGAATGAGATTTCTGCACGAGATGCAGGGAAGGTTGCCCAGAATATCTCTTTCTACCTCCTGAAACTTCCAGTATCACAGCATCTTTATGGATGGTATCTAAGATACGTACTTTTGCTGCTCCTACCTGGATATCCAAACATTTCACACTTGTAAGTCATTTAGAAAATTTACTTGAGCCCTAAAATAGTGCCTCAGTCAGAACATATGTTCTGTACATTTTGCATACTACTTAATTTAAAAGTTAGTAATTCAGATTCTGTACTCTCATCTTGCTCATGCTGTTTGGAAGCTGCATGGCTGCCACCTAAGCAAAACTTAGACCACTGCTCTTGCCAGAAAGGAAATCTCTGCATATTTTGCCCTCACCAGACCATTTTGCAGGGAGAGGGTGGCATCCTGGATACTGTTTCTTCAAGCTGTAAATCAGCAGTTTAAAAGCAGAATTTCATTTTGCTGTTACTGCCTTTCTAGCTGTTAGGAATGTAGTTGCAATGTGTGTCTGATCCTCAGGGATATCCGTAGGAAGCATGTGTTAGTGATTGAATTTAATTGGACCTCAAAGAATTTTCTCCTCCATTGCAAACCAATGGAAACAACAGTCCTTTGGCACTCTGAATTAACATTAGATAAGAATGGGTCATGTCAGAGTTAATTATCTAATGGCAACATGTACTATTACTGCTATTCACAATAATGTTTGTATATGTCTGTATATGCCCAGTATACTAGGCATTTTGCTGTTCTGTGGTGTATAGAAAGTCCATGATTTTCCTTGAGCAATGTTGCTGGAATTGGGTTATATGTATCTCACTTACTGTTCTCAGCCTTTGACTCTACATTCTAGCCAAAAACATCCAGGACTTCTTTTAAAAAAGAGGTCTGACTCTTTTTTTGGTTTGTTTCTCTTTTCAGAGGCATTTATTTTTGAAGTGTGGCTGAGGGTAGGTCACGATTTCCGTCAAAAAGCTTTTGTGCAGGTAAACAATCTAAGTTTGACATATTGCAGGCAACCTGTAGTCAGCATTTGCCCCTCATAAACTAATACGGGGGGAAAAAATAGTAACCTCTGTGTCTTCCATAACAGCACCAGCATTAGAGCATGAGAAAGTCAGATTATGACTTGAGTGGCTTTGGTTGGTCCCATGGCTAAAAGATAGGTGTTGTATAGGGCATTTGGTTCAGAATAAGTATAGGTTAGAAAGGGAAGATACAGCTGTGCCATTGCTAGTGTGTCTCTCTGTTTTTTCTTTATTAGAGTTCCTCTGTAGGGATGTTAGCGCATCATAGCACTCAAATTGGGTAGAATAGTGTTACTCTTCCCACTTTACAGACAGTAAGTAAGAAATTAAGAGCTGAATGCCACAGGAAGACAGACAAGCCGGGCTAGGCATGCAGGCAAAATGCCTCTGCCGGTGAAAGGGGCTTTAGGGTATCAGTGATACCACATGATATCTGATCGGTATACCCAACAGTGTTATGGCATGGTTATGGGTTGCACTATCCAGTGTGGTGGGCTTGATCTATTGGCAAGGAAAATGAGGCTCAGAACCTGAGGAGATGGGGTGAAGAGGGATGAGGTGTTCCTAGAGCCCTAGTCCTTCCTTCGGGGTTCAAGTAGCTGGTGAGGCGGGTTGCTTTCTGAGAGGGAGGAAGAGATAGGAAAGTTGGTGGGAATTTTACTTACTCCCCAGAGCAACATTGTGGGGAGGGAAAAACTTGTCACTGACTGGAGCACCTACAAGAACATATCAACACGTGCATAAATCTTGTGACTGAGAAAAGAACAGTAGGATAGAAAAGCGGCTGTGTGCTGTGCATCTAGTGTAGAGCAGCTCCCCAGAAGTGCTTCTACTGCACAGAATGATGCACTAGTATTTGATGTGAGGGGTTACCTGCCAGTGTAGGCAGGAGCCCTTCCTGGTGACAGAGGTGTGTTGGAGAGATGTTGGTTTTTCCCTCCTGCTTCAGGACTACAGCTGTCCTGACTCACACATAAAACTTCCAGGATGAGAAAGTGAAGTTTGGACATGATATATCCAGCTGAATGAATACTTTTCATCTTTTTGTGCCCTTCCCACGAGGGAGAAGCTGTTGTCTTTTCCCCATCCAGAGGTACCTGCTGATCAGGTACCTACCTGTTGATTTGAGGAGCTAAAGAAGCAAGGAGGAACTTTTCAGTTCCAAAAAGCACCTCCTTCTGTATTGGGAACAGACAGCTTTTCACTGGGAGTATACACAAGGCGTAAATGTTCCCTTATCAGGATCCAAATACAATGATGATGCAAAACTGTGAGCTCTACCTGTCCTGAGGCTCTGTAGCATGGGGTGGAAGACAGCTTGGAGCATCGGCCCTGCTTGTATCATTCACACTGGGCTTGGAGAGTACCGAGTTGAATTCTGCCGCTTGCTGGTATTTCTAATCATTGTCCTTTGTGGCAGCAGCAGAGAATGAATTTCCCAGCTGCTATTGCCTGCTCTTGAAAACTTGGGGAGATTGGCAGGTGAGTTCCCGCTATATGGCCTTAACGAGGTGAGAAAAACCTGGATTTAACCTTGAGCAGAAATCCTGAAAACAGATCTTCTACAGGGCTTAGATCTCATTGAAATATTCTAAATAGCTTTTGCAGATCTGTCTTTCTGGGCAGCTCTGCTCCCAGTTGATTCTTAGGGAGACCTGGAGGAAGAGACAGGCAAAGGCCAACCTCTTCAGGCAGGAGGAGGCACTTCCCTGAGAGACTGCAAGATGGAGAAGCAGCATCATAATGTCCACAGGAAGGAACTGGCTCTGTGGCACACCCACGGTATCCCTACATACAGTTATCCACAGGCTGTGTCCTTGGCAAGTAGGGAGACACCTGACTAAATAGTGATGGCCAAAGTTGTAAAGGTGACTTCTCTGTGCACAAGAACTTTTGTCCTAGTCCTGACTCTCACGTAACTTTGTATTAAACACAGCATAATAAGGGTAGTGTTAAAACATTTGTATACATCAATCAAGCTGTTATTTATGTGACAAGCTAGGAGAATTTAACTATTTACCAACTTCCATGGTATTTTTAGAATGTTTAGAATACTCTTGAAAATTTTGAAGATGATGAGTAGATGTTATTCTGTATGAGTTGCATACAGTGTTTTCGTATTTGGCTCTATTTTAACCTGTTATGGAATCTAGCTCTTTCTTGTCACCAAGTAAGCCTGTGTCTGATGTATTAGATCAAAACATATTCCTGTCTCCAAATGCTAACAGCAGCACATTCAGTTCTCTGGATTTCAGCAGCTAAAGTGGGTGTTGCAGGAAGTTTGGCACTGTTTCTCTTTACGGAATAATAAACACAGATGATGTTGCCTTGAGTTTCATATAGACATGGAGGCTCTTGCCTCATAAAGCTGATTCATAGGCAAATGGTGACTCTTAGCTTTAAAAGATAACAATGGTAGCTGAAGTGGATGGGCTAGAAATAATTGTCAAATTTTCTAGCAGACCCCAGGATGGTGGTTTCTTTTATTTTAGACTGAGAGAACATTTTATAGTTCATTTTTCTAACAGCTGCATTAGATTATTGTATTCTATAATACTTAACTGCTTTTTTTCTTTTCCAGGAGAAGTCCAGAACATACCTGTAGAGCTGTGGCTTCTTTTTCTCCAAGCTCTGCCAAAGGTATGTACTTTACGCACTGTTACTCTCCCCAGTATTAATCTCAAATACAGCATGGAAACTTTCAGAAAAATGAGTTTCAAAGCTAATGGCAGATGACAACTACTTCCTTGATTTTTGAATGCAGTACTTTAAACACAATACAAAGGTCTTCCCCAGAAGGTTGCATTGAATCAGAACTAAGCTTGAGAATTCCGGTTAATGCATACAACAGTGGCCATCCTGCTTGTACTGACTGTTGCAAGTCATGTCCAAGATTGGGCTGCCTGGTAATGGATAAACACTTGATTTCAGAAGTTCCAGAACAACAACAGAGCTATTTAATAGCAGGTCTACACTGATTTCAAAATCATGGTCAGTGTCTGTTAATTAATAGGATTCCCCAAGGTTATACCCTAACTCTGTTATCACTCCTGGGCAAATAATGTGGCATAATGGAAGCCCTGTGTCCTTCCCTTGCCAAGTCTGTGAGTCTTCCTAGCTCCCTGTAAGAAGGTCTTGTTTTCTAATTAAGCACTGAATCAAGGTTGTACTGCTCCTCCTCAGCAGCTTGGTACCTGAAGCAGTTTTACCAGGAGAATTGCCTGATGTAGAGAAAGTGCTTTCAGCAGATGTGTAAAATTTTGGCCTAAGAATAGGATAACATAATAAATAAGAACCTGATGTTCAAAGCTGTCCTTGCTGTCTAGTTTGTTGTATAACTTGGAAGAACTGAAATAGCTTTTTTGGTGATAATTGTTAACATATGATTGCAGAGTTAAGAATAAAGAATAGTGTTTTTCTACAAATGTTACTGTAAAAGCACATAATATAGCATGATATTTCTATGGTTTTTCTGAACTAATGCAAAGAGCTATGTAGCCTAGTGATTAATTTCTATATAATTCTGTAAGACACTGTAAAATCCCTGAGTAAAATTCTGTTTTCTAATGAACTCTACACGTCAGCTTGACAGTGTCTGCCTGGTAGCAGAGAAAGCAATGTATGATGAAGAACAGTGGGACTCTTTTTTTTGTTTGGTTGGTTGGTTTGTTTTTTTCTTCCCTTTGAGCAGAGGGTGGGAAGTGGTTTCTTTGAACTATCGCAACACACAAGCTTTGACTACTGCAATTTGTACTCCCCGCCGTACCTTCTAAACGTACCACCACCCCCATCAGCTGGCGCTGATGGTACCCCAAGTTCTCAATGAGCCATGGGTAGGGAAGGTGCTGCTTCTCTCTTTCAGTGTCCCAAGAACCAAGAACATTTTCTAGTTCTGCATTTGGAAAGCCAGATATTCCCTGACCCTGTGTGAACTCACCAATGCTTTTCTCTCTCCATAGACTCCTTTTTTCAGTGTGGAAGAAAGAACTGAGAATGATTCAGAATTAATTTACACAAAGTTTTTCCAAGTAATTCTCAGCCACTCATGGGTTTTCCTGGAAGAGTGGTGTACAATAGGCCTTTGTCTCCAAATGGATTTATTTATTATTTTTGAATCTAAATGCCTAGCTTGACCCCAAACTTAAAGGGATTTTTTAGTCCCTGAGGCTTAGCAGCTCATCCTTGAAACCTTTTGAAGATGTGACTCTTCTGTGAATATACAAGGTATCATAAATCTGTTCAGTACTAGAATGAATGCAAATAATTCTAATTATATCTGAGTCAGAGCTTGTTACATTTTAAAGGAACTAGAGACAAAGCAAAACGGGTGTGAAAAAAATTACACGCTTTCTACAGAAGGATATTTTTGTGAATTAGGTCTGTATTCCTTGACAAAACCAGTGCTGGGGAGGGAGGGCATACTCTCAGCAACAGGTTTGCGGTTCCTACAAGCTGTGAGCTCTGAATTGGTTGTGTAAGATTAGTTGCTCAGTTAACTGTTCTTTTGGTTAACTGTAAAGGATTCAGCCTCCATTCAGATGGGGCAGATTTTCTGAAGTGTTTCTGTTCTGATCTTTCTGAAAGTCTGTGTCCCTAACTCGTTTGCGCTAAGTAGCCTTGCTCCTCCCTGCCCCCCCTTTGGAACTGTGATACTTCTCCCTTGATAAATGGTGCGCACCTTTCCTCCCAGAGAGATATTAATATACACCAAATCTGAAATCTGAAAATTGTGTTGGTTGTAGGTAAATAAATTTTGACTAATACTGAAATCTTGTCATGCATGATTCCAAAAATGAGAGAAAAGAGAGTTATTAGCTCATCTGTTTCACTGCCGTGCTGATCTAGCTGCGTTCCCTGCAATATATTTTTGTACTACTTGGTCCAATCTACTTTTAAATGACTGAAGTGGTGGAGTATTTTTATGCCACTGAAGAAACTGTATGAAGTCCAATAGATTTCACTGTTACAGGAATTTTTCCTAATAGAGTTGTCTTTTGCCTAATTTTAGACTTGCTTCCATCAGATATAGCTCCTTTTCTTTCCTAATGCACACTGACAATTGTGAAAACCTTCTCAATTCATCACTTAGTCAAATATCTTTCAAGGATAAAATATCAAGAGTGCTGTTAGCGAAACTGTATTAAAATTAATATGAAAGTCATCCTGGCCCTAGGACGTAGCGTTGGAGGTAGATGGCTGGATGGGCGCCATCCAGCACTCCTTGTTTCAGAGCCCCTACGAACATGCCACAACATTGATTCTTTATATCACTGGATTTCATGTCAAAAGGGCACAAATTCTTGAGGTTATGGCATAAGACTTGTCATCACCAGCTTCACCATTAGGAGCAACCTGATATAGAGAGAACAAACCCCAAAGATTTCTGTTTGTACAGGTTGTGGAAATTTCATGTGGTTGGTTTGTCTCCATGAGCGTTAACCTGAGGCTAGATGACATGAAGGCCTGATACTCCTGCTGCCCTGTTGGATTTTCTCCATTAGCATCACCATATTTTATTCATTGGCCCTGAGGCCAAGGAAACATACGTTCCCTGTTTGCTTGAGCACTCGCTGCTTGTGTGGTGTTAGTGATGAATCACTCAGCTCCCATTTGGTCCCTGAAATAAAAACTATGCATCCAATCTGCCACTGGCATTCCTATTTCACAATTAATTCTACACAGGACATGATACTCTCAAACCCAGAGAAAAATCATGCCAAGACCATTCTAGACTCTTCAGCCAATTTTAAAGAGAAAGCTGAGATTTGAAATATTTGTTTAAAATTTTGTTAACATGGGGGTCTGGAGGTAGATAACATAAAGGACATAAGGCACAGTGGGTGTAGCTGAGCACAGCCCTACGTCCATAGTGATGAGCTCCCAAACTATCCTTATTCAAACACGGAAAGAGTACATAGGGCCATTGCTGGTGGTACGATGTTTCATTAGACCACTGTTGCATCCTTTAGCTTTGAAACTGCAGTGTCACCGAACAACTGCATTTTTTTTAATTCCAGAAGCTTCTGACAGTCAGCAAGGATTGTATCCAAACAATCTCACTGAGTATTAGCACACAGCTTGTTCCCGCAAATGCATTATTACCTATTAAACATTTATACAGCAGCATAAAGTTAGACAAGGATTCACAAACATAAATAAGACCTGTTCTTTGCACTGTAGAGCCACCAGTCTAAATCATGCCTAGATGATGGCATACAGCACAGCTGCTTGTAGGAGGGTGAGAAATGTTTGAAGGAAAAGTGATTTCTGAGAAGATGGTGACTGGAGAAGGGGATTTGCAGGTCTAGGAACTAAGAAATCAGAAGGTGTAAAAAGAGTGAAAATAGGAATTGAAGCAATGTAGCAAGTTTAGGAGGTAGTAAAGAGTGGAAAAGAAGTTGTTAGCTATGAGATAAGCTTGAATATGAAATGGCCAGGAATGGATAGGAGAATTCTCTCTTGCCACTTTTTAACATTCAAGCAGAGATGGGTTCAATATCCAGATCTGATTGAAAGCATCTTGCAGATTTTGAGGATGAGACACTTTGGGTGGCTTTCTACCAATATTCTCTGCATACCAGCAGAATGGAATAAAGTCTGCAAAAGTCTCTGTCTTGAAAAGTAGTAAGCATGGTTTCTTTCATCTGCCCTGATTGAAATGCAAGTGTTCCTTCATTACCTGTTGGTCTTCGGAGCTCTGCATTTATCTCTTTTTTACCTCTGTGCTCCACCTGGGAAGCTTCTTTTGTTGATTTGGTGCTTCCAGAACTGACTTTCTTTTCGCTAGGTTAATACTGAATCCTTGAGACTTCTCTCAGTTTTCCCTTTTCTTTTTTTACAGCAGTATCAAGGAATTGAAAAACAAAGGGTAGTGTATTTTTTTTTATCTGTTGCCTGGAATGTGTCCTATATGGGAGCTACAGGAAACACTGCATAATGAGCTTCCAGCCAAATGGAATCTCGGTAAATCTGTAAGTCTAGTGGACTGTGTAGGAAGAGGGAAATAGTGATGATATTATCTGTGGCTGGCTCTGAGCAAAGCTGTCTAAGGCACTAGATAGCCTTAAAAAAAAAAAAAAAAAAAAAAAAAAGGCAAGGTCCTCTCTGGTCTGGAAAACTGAAACTATCAAAGAGTACATGAAACAGTGAGATAGTTGGTGTTGAGAAAGAGGTGGCATCAGTTGCCACTTTTCCTCCTTGCTGTCTATTGGCAGTATTGGGAACAGCAGGGCTCCACAGCAATTTTGACACAGCAGATTCATCATTTCAATGCATTCAATCTTGCTCATACTGCTGGTAAGCTTTTTGCCTATTAAAACTAATGAGTGCAAGTTCTTAGTAGTTCATAAAAATAATTTCATGGCAGTGCTACAAAATTATGCAGGTTTCTGCCAATTTTGTTTTGTGGTGCCTTGAGGTTTCATCTAAGATCTGGGCACAGTGCTAGTGTAAGACTCAGGGTATACAGCCTTGATATATATATAGCATTAATGTAAACTTTTGCCTGTTTATGAAACACTGGAAGGTGAAGTGACTCAGCTCAAGTCCTGGACAGAGACTCTGGGTAAGGCTGGAAATGAAACGAAGGTCTTTGCCTCAGGCTCTTCAGTATCTACGTGTCCATTTTGTCCCTGCAACAAATCTGCATGTGGCATTTGGAAAGCAAGATTTTTCTTTGCGCAGCATTGTACTTAATGTTCTCAGACCATTACACTTCTCTTCGCCTTCCCTCACCCCCACAGTCATTTTTAATATACAGATATCAGAGGAGTTACTAAACATTTGGCTGAAGGCAGCAATTTTTATCAGAGCGCTCGTGGAATGTGAGAAATCACATGCTGGAGAGCTGCTTGCACAGAAACAGCAAATTCAGGAGTAATGCTGTCGGGAAAGGGATGTCATGTCACCAGCTTTTGTTCTCTGACACAGTTGCCAGCAAAGTGAGGGGGCCAGTCACGCTGTCCATCCTGCCTGCCGACTCTGCCAGCTCAAGTCCATTTGTGAGTGGTTCTGCAGCGTGACAAGTGCCATGGCTGTGGGACACAGAGAAACAGCACAGCCACTGGGTACTCCCTGCTCAGGACTGAGACCAGAGTCAGGACTTTAAAGAATGAAATCCCTGTTGAGAAGTACTTTGTGGACTGTCTCTGTGTAAGCCCCCATCCAGAGGGCTTTGACCCTGGTTTGGACAAATCTGCATGACTTTAGTTTCTAGTTTCTGGGGGCTTGGGTTCTTCTGCTGATCTGGTCTATTGGCAGCTGCTAGCACTTCATAGTCTGGTGCTCACCTGCTCCTTGGGACAGGGCTGGCCGACCAGCCTATGGAGTGCAGTTATGTGCTCCTTTTGCAGACCGATGACAGCGTTCAGGACTTGGCCTAAAGTGAGTAGGCCTGCTCAGAGAAACATAATATTGCACAGGAGGGGATGGAAGCGCTGCACCCGTCCCTCTCCCCACAAAACCTGTCTCTACATACGAGTGAGCAGAAGTTGTAGTCCCCTAAAACTGGGGCTACCGTACCAGTCCAGCTGGAGTGTGTTCCTTTTAGGTTTGATCTACAGTTAACATAAGCTTGTGAAACTGTCTTGAATTGGCCTGATATTGAAAGCAATTTTGGAAACATGAAGCAGGGCAAAGGTAATTTGTGTGAAAGCCTAGTGCCACTGCAGGCACTGATGCCAAGGAAAGACAGCTGGAGAGAGGGGAGTGTCACAGAGAAGTGGGATGGGACCCATTAAATATCTATAAACTTAAGATTTGTATCTGTAAATAAGACTTTAGTGGCAGCTAGAAAACAGGGGGATGAGGTGGAAGAGAAAGTTGCAAATGATGTAGATATTAATCCTGCTTAACAAAATACTTCCAAGAAATAAAATTTCGTCCCCGGAAGAAAACCAAAAAATGGCAAAGCTGATAGTCTGAAGGTGAAATGGGAACCAAAAGCTGTGCCAGGGTTAAACCTTTGTTTTTTCTCCTCCCCATGTATTAGCACAGGGGGAAAAGGCAGAGACTGATGGTTTTTGCCTGCCTCAGAATCAAGCTGGGCAGGTTGTTTAAGGGATGCTTGCACTATTTTAGGATTGGATCTGAAAGATCAAGGAGATAAATTGTTACTTGCATTGGAACAAGTGGGGGTGGGGAAGAAAATAAAGGGTGAAACACATGGGAAACATCTGGTCCAAGGAGGCATTTTAGAAATAAGTTTCAGCAAGAGGGAAGGAGAAGCAGCTGTGCTGCCTGCAGAGGACCACCAGGGCTGCAGTGAGAACCAGGAGAGGAGGCAGAGCTAGCAATAAGGCTTCAGCCAAATCCAAGAAAGAGGAGGCAGAGGGAGGACCCAGACTGCAACTTTGCAGCTGAAACACCTCTCTAGGCTAGACAGAAAGTGAAAATTTGCAATGCCTGTGGATTGTGTACTGCCTTTAACCTAGACACAGCTCAGGGAAAGGAACAGGGTGCTTAGGACTTGTGCAGAAAGCAGGATAGGTGGCAAACATACAGCATGATTTATCAGAAATGGTGTGTCCTTCATGGAGGGGGAGATATCAACCTGTAATCAGGAGGGAAATGAGCTGTCTGGAGAACATGAAGCCAGCCAAAGAGGGAAGGTGCTAGGTTAGGGCTTCCAGACTCTGCTTCTTCCTGTGCCACGGGTTCTTAGGTGACCTTCAGCAGAGCGCTTAAGAATAAATTCAGATGTTTGGTTCCAGGTCTTCAGGAGTGCCAGGTGCATTGCTCTGGAAGTACAGACAATCGTACTTGTTCCCAGATACCTGGTTTACCTGAACCTGATTTGTTCTCTTGGCTTTTACTTTGTTGCACTAAACTGTGAAAGAACTTTAAGTTCTTCTATGGAGTTGTGTTTTCACGACTGGTGTAAACTGATCCAAGTCCTGGCTGCCACTGAAAGAATATGCCCCACTCTACGCCTACCCCAGCTTCACCCTTAGCTTGTGTTAGCTCTAGTGTTGATGGGACATGGTCAGGTGAATTGGGAACGAATCCAGCTAAAAACTTACCCGGCAAAGACAAAATGGTGCCTCACTGACCTGGGGAAGCTGTTTTGTGTCTTCTCAAACAGGAGGGATGCCCAGCTGCAGCTTTCCCAGAATAGCCAACTGGTTTCTTGTACGTGACCCTGGGGCTTCTGGTACTGATAAAGGCTCTTGGATTACGTAAATCAGTGATCTGATCAACCCTGGCACCTGCCAGGTCCTCTTTTCTGGAAAGGAAATTTTTTTCCCCTACATTACTGAAATTACACTTGTTTCTCTAGTTGTTTGACTTCATATCCTTTTCACATTGCTCATGGGAGCCTGATCCAAAGTCCACTGAAAGCAATAACAGGATTCATGTTACTGATAGCAGACTTTGGATCAGAAATAAATTCATTTATTATGCCTGGGGGTTGTACTGTTTATACTCCACAGCTCAGTTTCTATATCCCATGGTGTATCATTAAAGACAAGTGGGAATAAAATTCATCCTATGTATCCAATTGTCTCTATTATCCTTTGAATTTATGGGAAGTCCTTCCTATACTTAGTGACCACAGTTGCCCTAGGATTAAGCTAATGCTTGTTTTCATAAAACCTTTTTTTGTATGAAAGCATCTCAAAGTGCTGTACAGTAACTATGCTCAAACCACTGCAGTACAACTCTTCCTGTGGTTGCGCTACACCACCATTCCCATAATGAGCTACAAGAAATTGCAGTTGTGGGATTGCTTCCTTGCAAGTTGAAAAGAACTGTCCACAGATGGGCAGAGCTATTATACTGGGTTTTGCTTGGGACTAATATTTTTTTCCAGCCTACGTGGGCTGGAGAAAGAAAACCAACAAAGCTTTCCATGAACCACATTAAAAGAAAGTTTAACTTCCCTGGTGAGAAAAGCCACTCCCAAAGCAGAGTGCTTTCAGGGTGGGTGGGGAAGTTAGCTGCAAGGAAGAGGATTCACGATCCAAAGAACAGATTGAGGAGTGTCAAGGTTCTGCTCAGAGTCTCTGATGCTTGATCACGCTGCCTCAGCCTGCCCGATTTCCAAGTTAGGTCAATCTCAGTTTGGTTCCATAAAGTGTGTGCATTTTTTTAATGGTCCTGAGAAATTGGAGCCTTCTGTGATCAGGATGGATATTAAAATATCCCATGGAACTTCAATGTAAGCATGGCAGTTTGTGGTGACCTCAGTCAAAATTAATCTTATCTTCCATGGTCATGAAAAATGCTGGGCATGGGCAACTTGCTTGTCTCTGTTGAGAAAGTGCTTATTTTTTTAAAAGATAGCACTGCTGAGGGATTTATTAGTACGTGTTAGGCTGAAAGTGGGAATTGAGAGCTTATCCAAAAGTAGTGCACTTAAAATCTAGGGTTGTGTCTGATTTCTGAGGCCCACTGATTTGCTTGCAGATGCTAGTTAAGGAGCAGTAGCCCTTTATTAACTTTCAGGGTTTTGTGATGAGAGACCGGTCAGGATAGATGTCCACTGGCAGCTTTTCAGTGATCTTTGTCTCTGTGAAAACACAAAGCTGTTTTTCAAGGCAGACTGTAGAAATGGCCTGAAAAAGTAAAATGTGGTAGAATTTGGGAAAGATCCTATGAAACCCCTGATTATGTCATAGAAACAATGGTCTAAAGCCAAAGTTAATAATCTGGGTATTAATAAAATCACTGGGAATTTTCCAGAGATAATGGCATCACTACTAATACAGTGCATGCCATTCCAGAACCAAAAGCCAAAAGGTTGTTGTTTTGATAGATTTAGCCATCCAGTCCATTGATATTGCAACTCCCCTCTCCCTCTCAATATTTAATTTGAAATAATTATTAATATATCCAGAAAGAAACAATTGCTGATGAAAACTGTAAAACAAAATGTAGCAAAAGAAGATCTTAAGTTTTAATGGCAGGATAAAATGCATTATGTTTTTAGAATGGGACAAAAAGTTTTTCGCTTTCCAGCTTTGAAAGCCCTTCCTTTCCGTGAAAAATTGTTCTCCCATCCTTTCTTTTTCTCCTTCCCTAGCCTAAATGCCTTTGCTCTCCTTTCCTTTTCATCTCTTTGCGCCACCCAATGGAAAAGAGGGTAAGAAAGAAACAGAATTGGGAGAAACTCACTGATATCCTGGACCTGATTTATTACTTTAAAAAATATTTTTCTTTAAATGAGACAAGATGAAAACTCTGAAGAACTGCAGAGAAAATCTTCTTAGATTGCAGTTGCTGCAATAAGTTGTTATGCTGTTTCAGCTCATAATGCAGGTGTAACCCTCATCAACTGGGCATGCTGAAGGCTATCCGATTGTACCTTCAAACACTATAGTGACTTTCCTGGTCTGTAAAAACACTTGTACTTGAAGGCTTTGTGCTAAGGCACTTGTTCAGAGGAAAACATCATTTATTGAACGACCATCTCCCTCCATAACACCTAAGGGACTCCCTATCCAGCTATTGAATTGTCACAAGTCTGCTTATTTTAGGAGATTTTGATGGAGTTGCTGTACAAAGAGGAATGCCTGTGGACACAGAAGCATCCCAGAACACATCCCATCAGTGTATTGATCTCTCATTCATCTGCTGACCAAAGTATCTGATTGCACCTTGGCTGTTGTTTTGATAACCAGCATTCCACCACATTGCACCTGCATGAGTCACTCCATCAGTAATTTCCTCAATGTCTTCTGACATAAGAGGTGTAGTTGCAACTAAATTAAGATAATGAGATTTCCTCTAAGCCCCTCTTGATTCCTTTTGATTTACCATGCAACTTCTAATTAAAAGATGGAAAGAAGGGGCAGGGAAGAGAGATCTCATCAGTTTTAGTCAAGCCTTGAAGAAGGGAAGGTGAGACTGCATCTAGGAAAAGCAAATTGTCCCAAAGTTATTTTTAATTCTGCTGGTTCTCTAGCAGTAGGTACATGATAAAGTGAAAGAGAGAAAGGATGGACCTGTCAGGAAACAGTGGTGAAGGAGACTCAGGATCACAGTTTGCTGCCATGAATTGAGTCAAAGATCAGGACCTGAAGATTGTTGATTAGGGCCTGTACAGGAGGAAAGAGAACAACTGTTCTTGTTCTATCATCCCCTGCCTTGCTGGGGAGGGGATGGCACGTATTCTTCAGGTTGGGTGAAGTAAGGGAGGAGACGGGAGTAAGAAGTGTAGCCTTGTTTACATTTGTGTCTTCACCATTTTTTGACCTGTTAGCACTGAAACACTCAGAATTTTTCCAAAAGGCTATTTCAAGGTAGGTGTGAAGCCTTGCACAGGAAACATGCATTTTCTCAGGTAGACCAAAAAGTCTAGGATTTGTTAGTTTATGGTGACCACACATCTTGTACAAGCAAAAGTCTTGACCAGCCCAGGATTTAGAAACCAGCCTTCTCTTTGTGAGGCTTTTCTACAGCTTAAAGGAACTATCTGGCAAAGATGGCACAGGAATTTTTTTTAAATGAAGGAAAGTTCTGACAAACAGAACAGTACCAGAGCTTAACCTGGATTACTTAGACAAGAAGTAACCAAAAATAGGCAGTATCTGTATCTACAGTGTGGACAGAAAACAGTAAATATTTGTCTATCCTTTCCTTCCCTTTGAAATAAACACTTAAGGCTCTGCTGTCATTCAGATAATCTCTGTTTCTGTACTAACCCATCTTTTTAAGGGAGACCTCTATTTCCTATTACAACAGTATAGAGGTCCTGAACTAAAATATTTTGCATGCCTTTGCAGGCCTCCAGGAAATATTAAACACACAAGGAAAGACAAACAGCTATGATGCCCCTGTTAAAAATTAGGAGTGGAGAAGGGAAATAGAGTTTGTGGCTGCTTTTCTCAGACCTGATCTGAAAAGGATCTCAAGTCAATTTGCTTATTTTGCATAAAAGTATCTCATTTCTCAATATTAATTAAGACCAGCTGTTGAACCAGCAGGGCCAGTGGGCAATTATGCCTTTTACCATGCGGTGAATGCTTGGCCACTACAAGGGTATTTTTAAAGTATGTCTCTTATTTAAAAAAAAAAAAACAAAAACCACCACAACCTGGATTGCACAAACTATTTGCTAGTTGCTGCTATAAGAACAGCCATGACCCAGTGATTGCCTACTTGCCTTACACTGAAAAATGCTATTTGACAATATATAAAAGGCATGTATGTAGTTAAAATATCTTTGCTACAATAGGATTTCACTATCAGGATGCATTAGTTTTTGTAACTGTAGGCAGAGGGAGAGAGAGCAGAATAATAGGAGTAATAGCTGCTGAAATCGTTACAGAAAAACTCCTGTTGGTAAATAACTTTGCTCATGAAAGTAGTTATAGTGGAGTAGTTATACTGGAGTGAACAGGGAAGAGCCACAAGTGCAGGCATTTGAAAGGCAGGCCATCTCAGGTGCTGCTCTTAAGAAGTACAAAGTCGCTTCAGGATGACTTTTAAGGGTAGTACCTAATTGTCAAATTATGGTTACTAGTCAAAATTTCCAAAGAGCTGTGGTGCTTTGGGCCTTAATGTGCATAGTTACTTCCCCATCTGTGAAATGGACCTAATTATACAGACAATTTCTCATTAAGGACTGTTGTGAAAATTAGGTAAATGGAAGTATAAGAACGGGCACAGCTGTGGCTCAAAGATCCTTCTAAAGCAGCCTGCTGCTCTGGCAGTGGTCAGTGTCACAGGTCTAGGGGAAGGGTTAATGTAGAGGGCAAATGCAAATTGCTACTTCACCTGAGATATCTGCGCCTTCTAGTAACTTGTGGTTAATAACTTCCCAAGCTAAGAGTTTTATCTTAGGATTGTTCTTTTTTTGTTTTTTTTTTTTAATTTCATTTTTTGAGCTTGCTCACACAGTAGACCTCCACAAGATCATGGGGTAGTGAGCTCTGGAATCCAATTATGTGTGATGTGAAAAAGTACTTCCTTTTGTTTGTTATAAAACTTCTGCCTAAATATTTCTTTTAGTGCCCCTTAGTTCTTTTGTTACCAGAAGGAATGAGCCATCTTTTGGAGCCTTTCAAGATTTAATAGAACTCTCTCATCTCCCCTCTGCCAACACTTTCTCAGACTGAAGACTCCTCATTTATTCAGTGTCTCCTTGTCAAGAAACAGCGGAGGAGCTTTCATTGTTCTTACCACCCTCCTCTGTTCTTTATCTAGTTTTAACTTTGAGGTGATAACCCATAAGAGGCATGCTATCAATTCTAAATGTTGCTATTCCTGAGCTAGTATTTGTTGTTTGCTTGGGGCTTCTTGGTGGGCAGTCGTTCGAGATGAATTGAGTATTACATTACACATAGATTTAAGCATTATAAAGCACACACATATTTGTACTAGTCCTTGCAGGGAGGAAAGGGAAGATCTTTTAGGGATCTGTTTTCCCCTAGTAAGATGTAATGATTGTGAAAATGGAAACATGACTATCCGCTATGTTATACTTATTTCTGAACTGAGTTTGAGCCAGTTTCTTGAAGAGCGATGTAGAGGAAGAATGAAATTAAGAAGAAAAATTGTTTTTCTTACTGAGATTCCAGAACTAAGCCATTTTACACCTAAGAAACTTAATTGAAAACTGCCTGGACATCCTCTTCCTTTCTATGGCAGCTGTTTCCACTCTGTATTTAAATGAGTGGGCTGAACTAAAACCTTTGGGGAAGGGCTTTCCCCTCCCTCCCCCGTCCTTGGCATCCCTATGTAAAAGGCTGCACTACACTATTGTGCTTGGTGCTTCTGTTGAATGAGTAAATACCTCTGGCTGGACAGCCTGAAGGAGAGGCTACATCATGTTCTCAGCTGGTTAAGCACCTTAATGCAAGCTTTTAAAAATTTTCCTGGATATTCAGCTGATGTGATTTTGGCTGCAAGAAGTAAGTATTTAAAATCTTGGAAGATTTAAGACCTTTCCAATCTCTTCTAAATTTTCCACTATAAATGACTTGTGGAGTATCTGTTGGTTTTGGAGGTAGATTCTGTTTAAATTACTTCATTTTACATTTTCTGTTAACTGTTTATATTTCTTCTGAATGATTTATAAATTCCCTAAAGTTGCATACTGAGATTCTTGGAGGAAGGTAATTCAAATAGTGTTGTGTATGATGTGTAGTGGAAAGTATTGATTCTCTTTTACTGTATAACTAAATGAGACTTACTTACTACTACAGATGTTGTTTCCAAACTACTTTTTGAGGCCCCTATTTCTTGATTTATCTCTGCCTGCTGAGTGCCTTTTTTTATATCCTGGTTGTATAGCTTTATTCAGTGTCTAATCAGTCCCTCTTATGTGTGCTGGGAACATCTGCTTTGCAAGTTTTTGTCCGCTTTCACAGCAATACAATAATTTCTCTGTCTTTTTGTATGCTTTCTCATATGAAGCAGAACTGAGAAAATGGTGAAAGCAGCGGCATTTTTTTTTTCCTCTGGTTTTCCTTCAGCACTAGATTACATTCACTAAACTCAGCAAATAGCAGAATTCCCTCTGGAGCACTGGGAAGCAGCCCAAACTACAGTTGCGTTTTGCTGGACTATTCTTGTAGCAGGGTTTTCTTTTTTCCTCTCGCTCTTTTTTATGGTCTGCTGAAATTCTTTCTGTTGTAACTGCATTCCTGATTGATTCCATTCTCAGATAGGCATCTCTTGCCTGTTAAATTTCCCCAAATGAACAGCCTGACATAAAAGTAAAAGAGATGCTGTGCATCTAACTGCAAATTCAAGTTGAGAAATCTTTTACTAAAACTGGGAGTAAGATGGGCTCAACTTCAAGCCTTTTTAATAACTTAATTAATTTGCGGCTGAAATTATTGTCTTAATTTAACAGAAAATTGAGGCTGACATTAAGCCTTAGAAACTTAAAGTTTGGGTTTGGTTCTAGATTTCTCTGCTGCAGCTGGAACCGTTTAGGGCCAGACTCAAACTTGATGATTTGACTCAATAATTAGTAGCACAGCTAAAACACTTTAACTGATATCGAAGGTTAAGTCTTTCTTGGTTATGCTGGTGTAAGTAGGAGAGAATTACTTTCATTTGGAAAGTTCCAGTCTCTGTGAGCATGAAGATGCTTGGACTTTAAGACAGGCATTGTGGTTGATATCTGGGCTGGATCTTCTCTCTTGTTTTCCAGTTTTATTCTACTCCAGTAATCACCTGCATCTGTCCTTGTAATATTTACCTCACCTGAGATTTGCATCAAATGGGGTATGCAGCAAAATGGGGATTTGCAGCAAAATGGGGTATGGCTACTCTGGATGTTCCTATGGCCACAGGTAGCCTGTGCTGTGTAGAGCAGCCCAGCAACTGCTCTCAGGTACCAGAGTTCTCTTACAGGCTTTGGTTTGAGAAATTAGAACTGCAGCTAATCTGGATTTCATTCTGACTTAGTTCCAGGCTGTGAGCTTGTCTGTTTTTTGTTGGGAAAACCAGGCTTAAATTAAGTAGATAGAGGTTAGAGTAACTTCAGGATCATTTAAAAAACACTTTTTGATTTAGGTAGATTTGGGTGATAGCTGAAGGTAGTAACCCTGTTTCTTTCTCATGATGAACTTCAACTTTAATGTTTCCTTTAGGTATTCATCTTATGGCTGTTCTGAAAGGCTGGAGCTATGCTATATATTGTTGCAAATAAAGGGCTACCTGCTGCTGCTCCCGAATAAAAAGGAGTCCCACTCTGCAGGGCTTCTGAAGCACCCATGAGTGCCTTCCCAGTTCTCCCATCAGTGACTGGAGGTGGCTGTTAATGGTCTGAGCTCAAGGGGCTGAACAGAACTGAACACTGTGCCTCAGTTTCCTGTTAAGCTTTTCCAGATGATTTCCTTGAAGTCTAAATGGCAAAGTTTGTTATTCCACAACTTCCTGAGGCAAGCAGTTCAATAGAGGCAGTCATTTAGAGAAAGAGCCAGAACCCAGAGCATGGTTAATAGCTTTTAAAGCACCTCATAGAGAGCTTTCTGCCTGTTCTGCAGGAGAGACTTGTAAGACTCCTCTGAGGTGACTGAATGGTCTCCCGTTATACAAAATACCCGCTCTATGCAATCATCGTATGATAGTTTAGTGCCTTGCACAGCAATGGTCCATGGCCAACAAGAAAGAAAAATAACTAGACGCAGGCATAAGTGGGCACAGCAGCCTTGTCCAGCCTGCCCTGTGGCAGATGAAAATGAGCTTTGGCAGTAAACTGGGGCTCACTGTGAGGAATAAGTTTAATACCTAACTCTGTGGCTCACACTCTGTGTGATCTCTAGCATGTTATTTGATCTGTCTGCATTAAGTTTCCCCAGCTGTGAATGTAATAATGCTTCGTTTGTCTGTATTGGCGGTGAACTAGTCTGATAAGGACTGTAGTCTTATACACACCTAGCATGTTAGGGATAGGATTTGACTGGACCTTTGGATAATGCTGTAATAATATGTTTTCATATTTCAGTTTTTTATTTCGGGTAACTGCATAATCTATATTTATCCATACAGAAGGCATATGCTGAATTAAAGATCTGCTGAAAGCTTTATTAGGAAAGAGTCACATCTATCACATAGAGCATGTCGGTTTTACTTAATTTTACTCCAATTAATCCACAGAAGTGAGATCTTTGTCTCTTATTACCAGAACTTACAATCAAAAATATCTGAATGGAGGGAAGCAGAGATTTATGTGTTTACTGCAGCTTGCCTAGTAGGGGACATAATGTTTAGCACATGGATATGTTTTAATGTAACTTTCTAAATTATTTTTAGATTCCATTAAAATCTGCTGGCTCTGTATGTGGTAGATTCTCCAGGGCCAAGACTGCATAACTCAGGGGTGTGCTGTCGTACAAGAAAACCCATGAGTTTCTGAATTCCCACAGTTGTATGTTCTGAGCTCGTAAGACCCACTTAATTTTCAGAGAGAATAAACTCTGAAGCCTATTTCTTTTCTGTCTACCTCTCATCATTTTGCCAGGTTATGAGAAGCTTTTGGCACTCAATTCTGTGCTAACCTGTTTTGCAGCTCACTCTCAGATACCTCTTCAGAGTCTTCATCCTCACTCAGTATGCTGATATCTTCTGTGTGACAAAATAGTTTTCAACTCTGCTGGTTCTGATGTTGGAGTAAAAAGAGTTGAAGAAAAATGGGTGAACAGCAAATCTGGGTCCTCATTAATGAGTAAGGGAGAACAGGTAAAATGTAAAAAGATTTGTAGGGAGCATTGTTTAAATATATGATTTTCTGCATGGTGTATGAATGATTCTTTAAAGATTATGTATATGACATGAATGTATTTTATGAAGACTAGAGTACTAATAATGTGTAATGATACACTTTCTTGTGGATAGTATGCATAGAAAGACTGTCATCCATGAAGTAATTACGAGGTATAGGTGAATTTTTCTTTCAATGTACTCAGTATTCTCATTCTTCACAATTTATTCATGTTGTGAATCAGGGAATGGCTGGGGTATGAGGGAAGATGGGATTTGTAAAAGTAAAGTAATCGTTAATGATGCCATCAGAAATCAAATGGCACTAGGAATTACTCTGGGCCTCTCGTTCTTTGCATTATTCATCCCAATTTTTTTGTGATTGGGTGGATGAAGGACACTCTGTGTGGCTGTGAGTACTGGCATGGGTCAGATTCCATGATGAGGACCATAACTTGGATTTACAGAATAGAACTGAGACCTGGAGTAACTGTGTTTTGAAATCAGTTATTCTGGATTAACACAGGAGTAAGTGAAGTCTTTGCTCTTGAGAAATGCTGCTGTGATTGAATTGGTGTAAATGTTAGCTGAAATATTCCAGAAGCGTACAGCAAATAAATGTCAATCTGGTTGTTTTGGGGTGGACGGACTGAGTACTTAACATGGTGATAAAAGTGCAAAACAATATTGATCAATTTAAGTGCTTGAAAAGGAGACTGGTGGTTTTAGTTCTGTTTTTTAATTGAGAAAATGAGACACTGCTCTTTAGTGCAGTGATTGCAGAAGGCTGGGAATAAAGCTCAGATTTCCTGAATCCCGGTTCCTGAATGAGCTCTTTGAGAGTCTGTGTCTCGCTGAATTATCTTCAGGGAGGAAATTTACACTGAATTGTGATTACTTAGCAACACTCTGAATGGAAACATCCTAAAAGGTTTGAAAGCTGAGTGTCATCCGAAAACCTGTTTTTCATAAAGGCAAATCTGGTAGATGTGTGGATAAACGTCTTCTAAAAATACAGAGGGGGAGAAGAAACGTATCCATCAAGTCTATTTGCATCTGACAGTATTACCAGGAGCAGGATATTGTCCCTAGTAAATCCCAGATGCTTACGGGTAATATCTTACCGTTGTGTAAGCTTCCACACATTTCCTGTATCCTGGATCTTTCCTCAAAGTCGTGTTTTGTGGTTTGTTTTTTTTCCCCCCTTCCTGAAATGTCTGTTTCTTATAGGGACGAGGAAGACTGCTGTAATGTTCTCCCAGATAAGTCGCGTGCTGTAAGATGAGATTGAAACTTTACATTGTGTTAGAGCTTTTCATGTGATCAGCCACTCCTAAAAATGGCAAAACATCACTGTTTCATGCACACTGAAGGGTTGTAAATAAAACACTATCCAAAAATACCATAGTTTTTGGTAGGAATATTTGGCAAAAGAATATTTGGCCAAAAGAATATTTGGCAGGAAGTTTGTCTGCAGATAACACACAAGACTACTACTTTAATTGTTGTGGTTTTTTGTTTGGTGGTTTGTTTGTTTGGGGGGGGGGTTTTGGTGGGCATTTTTTGTATTTTTTGGGGTTGGGTTGTTTTTTTGACGATCAAAAGGTTTCCAACCGTTTTTGACATGATAATTTGTATTTGAAGCAGTTATGGGGCACATTGCGTGTAATCAAGTTTATAGACTTGTCCAAAACCTCAAGTCGTCAGCTTCTACACATAAATGGCAACTCATCTATCATATCTTCAGTAGCAAGGGAGAGCAGGCTGTCTCAGAGCCGTTTAAAATGCTTTGCTTTCATATTTGCCAAGTTCTTTTAGTCTCTGTAGGTTTTAATGACTCAGACCTCTGAAATCTTTTCCATACATGGTTAAAGTGTAACCAGTGGTTGGGGGTGGAGGGGGAGGAAAGAGGGAGCAACTTACTGAACTGATAGTTTTAAACAAACTTGGGTGGTTTTCTTGAAACAACATTTCAGTCCTAAGTAATACATATATGTTCACACACAGGGCATCTCTGAGCCTTAATCATGCTGAAAGCTAGTGGAAATAAGTATCCGTCTACAGTGAATGCAGTGCACTTGCATCCAGCAAGGGTAGATAGCCTCAATCCTCCATCCAGGCCCATCTTCTTAGCCGGGATCCTTTTCTGGGGTCTTATTTTACAAGATTCCTTCAGCCTTTTTTTGCCTTTGTCCATTTTTTACACACGTGTTAATGGAATAACTTGCTTAAGATCACGTTCTTTTAACAGTGGACATCCATTGCAGATCTATCTCGTTCTCCCCTTAAAGTAGCTTAGCACAGGCAGTGCTTTCTTTTGAGCAGGTTAGTAATGGATGGTCAGCAGAACTATCAGATCAAATGTTTTGCACCCATATCCATTTTTAAAATATCCTCTAAACTAATTTAAAGTTTTCTGTGTGACTAAGCCCCCTTCCAAGCAAGAAACATATTCAGAGGGACTGATCTGGTCTAGTGCTCACTAATGTCAGACAAACTGAATTGTCATACTGTCTCTGTCACAAGTCTGTTGTGTCATATTGGTCAAATCATCTAGCTATTGTGGGTAGGATTTTCAAACGCACACAGTGCTTATGTAAATCCCTTTCCATTCAGGCTGATGGAGGCCTAATTCTTATTTCCATTAAGGCTTCATTACACTGCCTGGCAACTTCAGAATTTTTAGAACTAGGCTTTTTGCCCTGCTAGAGGGGTAAGAAGGGACCCCATGCAGATCTGGCCCTGGCAATTTTTCCATGAACTTCAATGGAAGCAAAATCAAACAAACACAGCAGCTTTTTAAAAAAATTTCATTTTGTGCTTCTTCATTTTCCCCATCCTTAAAATAACCCTAATAACATGTACCTACCTTGTACAAATGCAGCAAAGTTGCACAGCCATTTGAAGATGTTCAGTGCTATTTCAGCGTCAACTTGAATCATTAACTTGAACTAATTTGTCTGCTGATCAGTGAAAAATTTGTATGGTGTTTTATATCTCTCTGAGGAACATCCCCAAATCCAAGTAATTTAGTTTTATTAAGAAAAACAATGTATTGATCATGAATTTAAGAGCCATAAGTGTCGTGTGGACTTCGGATGTGCAGGGCTACATTGTTGGAGGAGGGTGTTCAGTCCTGCGTTAACCATGCTGTAGGTCACGAGGCTGTTGATAGAAGCCAATTTCTTTCTGTCCCAACACTACAACAATCTATCGGTTGCTCATGGCATTTTCTAACAGGTCCTTGCAAAAGTTCACAAGGATATGAGGATCACTGCCTTCTAAATGCCACGTGTATTTTGCAGACTGATAATGGAGGGTTTTGTTACCACAATGAACTGCCTTTTCTTCTCCTGTTGACATTCTGGAGCTCAAATTCATACTGCACCCTGTAGCTCAGGATAACATTGCTCAATTTGTATTAAAGTGCTAACAGAAGTAAAAATAAAAGTATATTTTAAGGGTGTTCTTGTTACATGAGCCGAGATGGTTGCTAGATAAATTAAGAGACCACAATAGTAAGTGTCAATTTAATAGGAACACAGATTGCCATACAAATACATACTAACAGATGCCTGCAAACCCTTGCTTGCAAGAGAAATCCCAGCCTATGTGAGTGACTGCCTTGCTGTCAGTGGACTTGCTAATGAAAAGGCTGTTTGTGTATGAAATTGCAAAATCGGATCCTAAATAAAGAATGCAACATGGTTAGTCTGGGGAAGTGGGGGGTTATCTTGAGGCATAGGGCTTTTAGTGTCTCTTTAAATAAATGAGTATGGTGCAAAAATGGTTGTGGTCTAAAATGTTACTTCGGGAAACATCTCATTCCCTTTCCATTCCTTAGTGCTGTCTCTGGATTTACACAATCAATAATGTACATAAATCTTTCATGGACCTAAGCTGTATTTCCTTCTGTTAGTGGTGTATTTTCATCTCTGTCAACATTGGAATAAACAGGATCTACAGATTATTAAATACAGCTAATAATATTGACTGTTTCTGGAATGCAACCTGATTTACAATTAGAAAAGCTAAATGGGGTTTGTTAACACAGGAGCAGTAAAGCAGTTTGGAAATGAGTAAATCAGCACTTTGCCAATATCTGTGTAGCTAGGTGAGAGGACTCCTTGACATCTCTGATGTCCAGGGCAGCATCTGTTAAGCATCTGGTGTTTAATAAATGCATTAGACTTCATTGGCTACAGTATTTTGTAATTGATACAATTGTCCAGATCTCCCAGTACTCCAAAGAGGCTGTATCCAGAGACCACCAACAATGAATAACCATCCTTAGGACTATGGCTGCAGCCAGGGTGCTCTGGCTGATTCCTCTGAAGAGCCTAGACCCAAATCCAGCTTTTAAGAGAAGGGCCCTGGCCTCATCTGTGTCAGAGCAGAGAGTGGTGGCAAGATTTTAGTCACATTTGAATGCTCAGCCACACAGCCTCCATGGAACATTTGGGAAGGTGAAAGGGTGACCACGTTATGAAATTGCTGTTTAAGTGTTCCAGACCTTCCACTTTCACAAAGGAACTGTTCCATCTGGCATTTGTTTAGTTATCTTAATACCATGGGATCCCAAATATTCCATCATAGCCTGGTCTATATTTTAAGTCTGGAATTGACACCTTCAGCTGTGGTATTTGCACCAAATGTGGTTGGGTCCGAACAACGTCTCTGCCAAAACTCAAGCCACAACTTTAAAACCCACAACTTTAAGTCTATTACAAGCTGCCACTACCTATCTACATATATGCTGTTCTGGTAGGAAAAGAAATCTGCGTGGCTGTTGAGTGCCAGTTGTCACTTTCCTTTTGTAAAGGAATAAGCATCTCTATAGCAGGGAATGAGAGCAGCCCTGCAAATAGGGGCTACTGCCTGCATGCTGTGATCTAGATCTAGCTAGTTGCTATGATCTCAGCTATTCCCACCTGCGGCTGTGACAGAGGGGTTATTGCTGTGTTTGCTAGGGGGAGGTAAATCTCACTCCTCTCTGTAAAAAAAAAAACAAAACAAAACAAAAAAAACCCCAACAACAAAAAAAAAAAAAAAAAACAAACAAAAAAAACCACCCCACACCTAGGTTTTCAGGCTCTTTCCGTAACAAGTAGAGAAAGAAAAGCACTTTATTAATGTGGGGATTAGTTCCAGCTTATGTGCCTGTTGTAATACAGGATGACTCAAAGCCCTTGTTGCTTACCGTTGTCTGCAGAGGTACCTGTCTAGATGCCTGACATTTGGTTAACTCTAGTTAAGTGAAGTGGTCATTACTATTTATCCCTCATGTTTGTACACGTGGAAATGTCCACGTTAAGAATCCATGACATCGCTAATTTTATCCTGAGTGAGGATTTGTTTTACTAAGTTCATGTATGCATGTGCTGGTGTGCAAGCCACACTTCGGCAATATTTTTTCAGGAGATTCTTGCTACTGGAAAGCACTGGGTAGCTGGTCTTGATGGGAAATAGAAAGTAGAGGGTCATGAAGAGATAATTAAAACTGCAGCTGTCAGCAAGATCTAAAATTTCTGAAAAATAGAAAATATGAGAGTTTTATGCTACAAATGCTTTGGATGCATGGTACACTTGGTGGTTACTTGGAGCCAAATGGGATTTCACCCTTTTGCATGTGTAAAATTGCTAATTAGGGATGAACAGTTCTGCTCTGGACATGTCACGTAATTGTTTTGAAAACTTATTGTTATAAATTTGTGTCCCTGAGGTCTATAGTACTCTTTCACTGTATTAGTCTAGTCTATGTGGCTCTAAAACTAGCCTATAAATATTCTTACAATAGACAGGAACTTCCTATGATGTTAGTTAGTATCATTATTTAATATTTATATTACAGCAGCAGCTGAAAGATCTGGTGTTGAGCCTATTTTGTAAGATGCTGTGCAAACAATGTCTTTGCTTAAAGAAAATATTAAAACAAAAGTTGCTGTATCTATGAGGGTTTTACCTGTGTATCTTAACACAGAGTAGGGGAAAACTGTTTAGATTTACCTCCTGGTCTTTGTCTTCAGTCAATATGTTTTTGAGATAAAACTGCAGATCCGTGTGAAAATGAAAACTGAAGATATACGATGTGAATGTAGCTCTGTTCTAGCAAAGAACGTGAGTATTCAGAGGAGGTTAAGTACGAAGTTAAATCCATTTAGTAAAGTCCAATGATACTTGCATAAGTGGTGTGCTGCCTCAGAAGCCATCCGTAATTGCAGCTGTTTACATCTTTAACGTTATGGTAATACCTAGTTCTGTTCAGTGAAAGTGATCATGTGCAAAGACTTAAATAGTTGCAGGAATAAATCCTAGTTTTGTAGGTTTTTTTGAAACCTGGACCTGCTGGCATCCAAGCTGTACTGGGGTTCCTTAACAAATGGTACGTGGGGAGACCGTTTTTTTTTTGTTCCAGGAGGATGGCTGGCGTTCTGTTTGTATTCATTTTGTTGGGGGTGGGAGGAAGGAGTTGTAGTAAGATGCTGTCTGTTGTTGTCTTCTCTTTTTGCATTGGTGGGGTAAGAAAACCTGGTTTGATTGCCAGGCATACTGAGTTCCTTGACTCAGGGGCCTGGTGTGCCACTGGTAGTAGCAATGTCAGATTCCACTCTGCCATCTGCTAAGCTGCTTCACTTATGTGACCTGAGCCATTTTTTGGTAGGGCCAGTTTGGATGGAAGGTGCTTCCATGCATGTATGGCATGTTCCTCTTCACAAGGCACTGGGCAGCTAACTTGTTTCGCACAGTCCAACAAAGTTATGATATAGAGGTGACTTCTGTTCATTCCTGGGCTGGTTTCAAGATCCTTTTGTCATGGAGTGGTTATTATGTAGAAAGTGGTTCTCTTCCAAGTCATCCAATTTCTTCGTTATGTTGTTTACACACTTCTCTAGGCATGCTTGTGGAGTGTGTCCGTTGAAGGGTGTCAGCACTTCACTGTATAAGTGTATTAATTAACTCTTAATATCTTGATTGTAGACATGAAGCCCCAAATCACTTTGGTTATTTAGAGAAGCAGAGCTGGAAAGAGCTTGTTGTATTATTAAGGATGCTCTTTGTCATTTCAGGAGTCTACTGGCAATTGACTGCACTGTAGACTCGGTTCATCAGGCCGCTTGTGGCTTCCTTTGGGACTTTAGACAAAACATCCTGCCTGTGCTTCAATTTCTCCATTGACAGAGCAGGGACAACTCTTACATAGTCATAGCAATAGGGATTTCTCAGCTTAGAGTTGCTATGAAGTTGTTGAGATGACATACGTTATAGAAATGTATCATTTTGTTCTGACTGAAATGCAGCATTACTGTTCCCCTTGTAATTCTCTTTAAGAAGAGAGGGCCAGGACTTTAGCACTGATAGCAGTTCTCTTACTGCATTACCGGGCAAGTTCTTGCTATTTGTAACAGCATAGTTTCCATTTGTCATGACAGACTATTTCTAAGCTTTGCTCATTATTTAGGACTGGATTATATCACTTTATTTGTTTCTGTAGGTGCTTTCATCAGAAACCAAGTCCAGATGTAGAGGGTTGGCAGTAGATCAGGTTGAACTACCCCAGGTTTTGCTGAGACTAAATAAGGCTTAAATATTTTCATTCTGTTTCCTCTTCACCTTACTTATTGTGCTGGCATTGACAGAAGCAAGGCTGCTTTCCTGAGTGTTGATCACCCTTCTGCATAGTCAGTAAGTGCTGTTAGCAGTGTTTAAAATACAAGTGACTTGTTGATGCAAGAGAGAGACAGGCATTTGAATAGCTAACCCTCCTTGTTTTGGCAAGCCTATTAAGATGTCAAGTGGCTCATACAGTGGACAGGATTCTGAGACCTGCAGTAGCACAGACCTGACATTTGGAACTGGCAGCCAGCCCTGAAGGTAACAGTGCACTCTGTTTTCACAGTTAGTCTCCTCACAGGTCTATATCTGGTAATAGGCTGCCGCTGGCAATTTCCATGGCAATTCAGACTAATTGCCAACAGCGTTGTCACCTGTCACAAACAATTCATTGTCAAAGACTCCCTCTCTGCAACTCTGGGCAATTACCATGTGTGTTACAAGATGTGTTACAACGTACCGTGATCACTAAACAACAGCATTGTACTGACTTTTGCCTTCTGCTTCCTGAAGAGTGTTTGTAGAAGCCAGCTTGCTGCAAGACATGGCTACCTCTGGCCCACAGAAGACATCCTTTGTTTTCTGTGCGCAGGAGCCAAGAATGAAGGATGGCTTACGCTTGGAGCGGGGTGCATGACAAAATACTGCTTTAAAGGCACTGATACGCCCAAAAGGGCCTCATGGTGAGGCAGTTTGACTTTAAGTCATCCTCTCAGAATAAAAGACAGAATCTCCAGCCCCTCAACTAAGGTCTTAGAGCAATGTGGGCTTTATGGAAAGTGCTGTTCTGATTTCTAGCAGTTGAGTCAGTAAAACACCATGACTTGGAATCTAGTTATAGAAGAGGTTGGGGAAGGATTTTGCTTGCCAAATATGCAAAGCATTTGTGTGATTTACTTTAAAGATGTGACATATATCCTACTCAGTCTGGGCTAAGAAGGAACCCTGGGGCTAGGAAAGCGCAGAGCTTTGAACAGCAAATGGAGATTGGAAAAGCTGTGAACCCCCAAGGAAGTGCCTTGTCTCCCACGTGCTTGAGGCCAGCCTGTGGTGGTGATAGACCTACCTCGAGATTGAACCCCTAGGACGGTTTTCTATGTGACACAGTGGAACCATGAGATTTGATGGAAGATGAAAGTGAGTTTAGGCTCCTGTTTAGAAGGGCTCCTGCAGCGTTTTGTGGAACTTCCTGATGGAGTTAGGGCCAGTGCTGCTTTTCTGCTGATAGGGAGGGAGGTCTCTGATTTGTGATACAATTTAGTTATGCATGAAGATAAAATGTCAACTGTTCCGGTCTTGTTTGTTTCCTTAAAGCTATCATAGGAAACATCTCAAACACTGCAAGCTAATTAACTACAGATACTATTTAGTTACCAGTATCAAATCTGTTGTATCATCTTTTGTATACGGACTTTTGACTTCTGAAAGCTGTAAGTTAGAATTTGTCCTTTTACTTATCTGGGGTTAGGCTTCCTGAATACTTTTCCGTGAATTATGCAAGTGACGAGGAGAATGAAATGGATCAGTATACATCCAAATTTGGTTCACAGAAGTTGCTAGAGTAGAATTTCTTTGCATTGCAGAATTCTGTCTCCTTCCAGGAAATGCTTGTACCAGCGACCTCAGCGAATCAGTCAGTCTTCTATGGAAGATCTCATTCTGTACAACTGAAATAACTTACTCTCAGATACGTGATCTAAACTGCATTAAGATATGTTTAGTCACCTGCCTCTTCACACAGCACATGCAGCATTCCTCATTCCTTGTTATTACATTACAACCTTCTGATAGCAATGCAAGAGTGGATTAATTTGTACAAGAATT
Organism: Gavia stellata; assembly: GCF_030936135.1. Taxonomy (NCBI): domain Eukaryota; kingdom Metazoa; phylum Chordata; class Aves; order Gaviiformes; family Gaviidae; genus Gavia; species Gavia stellata. The sequence goes on from NC_082602.1 coordinate 18,296,112, forward strand.
CAGGTCAGGTACACATGAAGAACGTATCACTGGTACACTGTGACAGAAATGTGTGAGACTGTGAATGTAAGTTATGGAAGAACTGCACCTTTTGGACAGAGATCACTCCACCTCCCTCATTCTCTAAAAAGAAACAGCAGGATCCCAGTGCATGGATGTAACTGCACTGACACAACCTTGGTAAAGTTAGTCATGGATCATACTTTATATCAGTATGTCAGCAGATCTGCTTTCCCTTCATCAGCTCCCTCCTTTTTCAAGGGTCCTGGTCTTATTCCTGTTAAACAAAGAGCTGCTGCTTTATTGTATTTGACATGGGACTTAAGAATTCACTTACATAAAAATGCCTTGAAATCAATGGGTGTTTTGCCATAGAGTATGCCAGGTTCATCTCCTGAACATAAAAGGTTTATCATCACTACATCATCAACAAGACAAAGAGGTGTGATAATTGCTGGCTCAAGGGGCTGTGGAAAACTGTAGGCCTGGCTAAGAAATTCTTCCAGTGTGGAGGTGACTTTGGGGTGAAGCTAAGGCTCAACAGACAGACTGTTTGTGTAGTTACCTCCATGGCATGGATGTGCCTTGATGGTCTAAGTAGTGCATACTTCTGTTAGAGAGCCTCCTTAGACTATTCAGTTGAGCTCTACTTTAAAAAATACAAGAAGTGTCTGGCTCAATAAAATGTGGAAAATGAGGAGAAAATTTTTAATAATTGTTGTGAAAGTTTATTCAGCTTCTCTTGGCACCTAAAACAGCTGGGAGTTTCTATACCATATGTGAGCTATGGAGAGTTTAGAATGAAATAGTTCTCCTTCTAAGGTTTGAACATGTTTCAGGAGTAAAATATGTTGGCTATGAGCACACATAACAAATGACTGTGTAACAGTTAAGCACAGTCACCTTCACTGCATACAGGCCTCGCAGATTTTAGCAGTCAAGAAGCAAATAATTCAGTCTGTAATGTTGCATGCTTCTTGATATTGATCTTTGGAATGGGGATATCTTCCTAACTCATTCCAGTCCTGTCATGCCAGGAGCAGCTCTGTTTTCTCCGACTACAGGGAAATGTGGTGGAACAATGCTGGCTTATGCTTGCTGAGAACAGGAGTACAATGCAATGGAAGTTCCCAAGATCCTGGCAGCTTAGCTAATGGACTTTGCATGTCTTTGTTAGTGTTTGAACATCTGTTCAGTTAGTAAACCCCAGGACAAGTGAGTACCTTGCTCTTTTTAGGACAAAGCTAATAATGTTTGAACAAGTTGTTGAAAATGTTTTGGCCCAGCATTGTTATAGCTAGCCCAGCTGTGTTATAATAAAGCCAAACCCTTTATTATCTGAATGGATGGATGGGAAAAAACATTTATCATATTATAGCCAAATACAAAACAGCTGAGTTACTGGTCTTCTGAAACATGGGTTACTTTTACTATGAAGTCATGTTCAAAAGGTCTTTCCAGCCCTTACATATCCAGAGGAAATTGCCTGAACCAAAGCATTCTCCACTTCTGAATGCGTGGCCAGGCTCTCCTTAGCAGCCCCTTGGCTAGGACAGGTGACTTGCTTATGTGTCTGCTAAATTCCCCACCTTTGTTAAACAAGTGCAGGTGTGATAGATGATGGATGGGTGAAAGGAATGAGAAGAGATTTTATCCTCCTTCTATTAGTATGCTTGTTTCTCCACACCACTGATTTGCTCTAGCCTTGTGAAGTTCCATGAAATCAAAGGAATCTTTAGGTATAAATTTCAGTCCTTAGGTCTGAAGGGGAAGAGGCTCTGCATGAGATCTGGTGCAGTTAATAGAGAATTAATCTAACCAAGATGCGGTCTTATAAATGGCAACACCATCTCAGGTTGAAGTTTTGACTTGGTTTAAATATATTAATATTTGCAAAGACATCAGTAAGAGTAGCTAGAATTTTATGCAGCACTGAGTAAGAAACAAGCGAGTACTGGATAATTTTGTCTTAGTCAGCCTTACAACAGTATCCTTCTTCCCTTTTGAAATTCTGCAACCATATTTGACTGTTCTGTCTGCACTGTCCTAGACTACTTTGCTCTTGTCAAGCACATGGCTTTGTTGTCTCTTGGCACCAATTTGTAATCTGCCATATCTTTTGTCTCTGACTTTTTTTTTTTTAAATGATAAGTCTGAAGAGTTTATAGTTCATTTGAGTATTTGTGAGGTGTCCTCATCTCTCAGATATTTAATGACCATATTAGGGAAGCTCTGAAAGCCCAGAGAATCTAGTTTATAGGATTAGTTCTGAAAGTTTAGTATGCTTACAGAATTTGAAAAACAACTTGACTTGATGGCTTGCATTTTATGCAAAGCTGTAAACAAGTATTCAAAGTTCGGCTGGTTCACAGATATGAATTCTTTAATAATATCTCATAGGAAATACAAGAAAAGTCTGGTTACTCAGGTTCATGGATAACATCTATTCTGGTGAGTGACCTTTTAGAGTAGGTACAAAGATACATAGGTCATGCTGTTGTACTACCCTTTCACCATCCCGAGTGACAACTCTAAAATGTGAAGGGCCAACATACTGGTGCAGGATGAGGAAGCATTGATGTTGTTGTTAGTGCTCTTCCTGTAGAAAGAGACATTCTGAGACGTTCTGCACAACCTGAGCAGTTGTGCTCCATTCTTAACTGGATTACCACTATATCTCACATCCCATGGGATATTTAGCTATGAAATGTTTCTGCCTCTGCGTTTTGATAGAATCCCAATGAATAGAAGGACATCCAATGCAATAACAAGGTGATTGTGGTTAATCTGTTACGAGGTACTTGGATTTTAAATAGTACCAGGATCTTTCGATGCCATTTTGATTTTTGTTTTCTTCTGTTTTTCAAGCTTATTTTCTGTAGCCACAAAGAAGGCACAGGTTCTTAAATATTCATGTGGTTTTTAATTAAAAAAAAAAAAAGGCAAGCAAAAAAAAAGAAAAAAGAAATAGCCCTTTAAGGATGGCTATATCTACTCTGCAAGGTGATGGAGCCATTACATGAGTACAGTGCTCACTTTTGCAGAAAGTGCAGGTAGTTACTGGCTCTGGAGGATGACGCTGACAACCTGGGCCTTGGGAGGCAATAAACACAGTCTCTAAAGGGAAGTCAGTCTTCAGAAATGTGAGAAGCAAACACTTCCCAGGCCTTGTATATATTTACAGTAGAAATACCCACATGAACACTTAATTGATCTCACCTGGGGACCTGGAGCAGCCTGCCTTGTGCCCGGGAGCACAGTGCTGACATAGCTAGGTAGCAGGTAGCTCAGGGCTTGCTCACGTATCTCTATATAGCCCTGTGTTGTGTGAAGTAGGCACTCCCAGAACAGTTTTGTGGGGTTTTTTAGTTGAAACCTAAGATTCCTGGTAGCATGAGCTACAGCAGCTCAGACTTCACAGAAAAACCCAGCTATTGTGGGAATCTCAGGCAAAGCACGCATGGCTGGGCCTTCTGCATTCAGTCCACACTTGACTTGCAACTGGATAGTGTCCCCTGACTTCACAGGGAGAGAAACCTTCCTGCGAGGCAGGATCAAATTCTGTTTCATGCCTGCTGCAGAGTAAACTGTGAAAGAAGCTGGACCCAAGGAGAGCTGCTGCTTTTACTCTTATGCCTTCTTTTCACTGAGCTCGACACCCCATTCTCACATTCCTCAAGTCCTGGCTGACTGAGGCGTGCCCTCCCGCGTCAGGGGAGGAGGACAGAACTTCCTGTCAAGTATGTTCGTGGAAGACGGATGGGAAAGCAGTGTCCTCTGCAAGATTCAACTCTCCCCTCTCTTGAGCTTTTGGGATTACTGGACACATTAGGCTTCAGTGCTAGGAGACTGAATAAAACCTCTGACTTTATTGAGGTTTGGCTCTTTCTAGCTACGCCTGACAGCTGGCAGGATGTGGCGGCAGTCTGAGGCCTTTGCTGGCCTGGGTCTCTGTGCACAGGTGGAAGCGACTGAACGCTGCTGGGGGATCCTCAACCGAGCAGAGCATCGTTCTGCCCCAGCGCCCAGAGCACTCGTATGATGATCAAAGGGAGGCGGTGGCTCCTGAGAAACGTCACCAAGTATTGAGAAAATCATTCTGCTTGGCAGCAGTTCAACTTCTTATTTTATGATTCTCCCCTCCCTTGTCCTTTGATATTGTAGGCCTTTGCATTAAAATAGGATCTGTGTTTCCCAAGAGAGAATGCCTGGAGGATGGTGTGAAGTCATGTGTTGTGTGTTCATGGTATTGCCGCTTCAAATGTTCTTGAATCAGCATGTGGCTTCCCCCTACCCCAAATTAAGTGATTTCACTTAGAGTCATGAGGGGGTTTTGTTTGTTGTGTAAGAATATACATTTGAATGACTTTTATTTGCCTTCAGGTTCTGATCCTTTCTGGTTCTTCAAGTTTTTCTCTTCCCTGTGAGTGTCAGTAACTCCCTGATTTTATTTTGGGGGTTAGTTTTTTATTTATTTTAGATGAAAGCTGAGATTCTCATGCAATCTTCTGTTTCCATCAGGTGAGGCTTTATGAAAACATCACATATTGTAAGAGCTGACAACACCATACTAGATGCGCAGTGCCCAAGGGTATATCAAACGGGAGATGGCACTTTGTGCAGTGCCCATTCTTAACTGACTGGGGGATTTTATATGGTTTAGAGCAGTTCCATAAGTGATTGTGGGCAATTCTGGATGGGTTCAAGCTTCAAGAATCCCCCAGGAGATTTTTGGTTAAAGACTGAATATTATTACTTCAGAAGACTCTTCAGTATTTTTGCAGCGACATTTTGGAACTATTTCAGTTACTGGAACAGTGGATGTTAAAAATCTGGGCTGGTATTTTACCACCAGGGCTTTGTTGAAGACAGGGTGGCTTTTAAAGCCACTTTACGAGAAATGAACCTCTGTCAAAGTTTGTGTGTTTTGTGGTGCTCTGAGTATGAAGACCAAAGGTGGAGTTTTTTGGTGCTTTTCTTCATTCATAGGAGCAGATGGAGTCACAGCTGGGGCAGACTTTAGGGGGAGAAGGTCTCTTGCGCTGAAGTAGGTAACTTGCTGCTGTGCTCATTAGCTTTTCAGCTTGCTAGAGGACTAGAAATACCGGTCGTTGTACCAGACAAAACTGTAGTCTTCCTCACTGGTATTGGCACAACCCAAAACTTCTGAGGAGAACTTGAACCGGTGCTCCGCCACAGTTTGGGCGCCCGTCACACAAAAGACCATGTAAGGGCCAAATAGGAGTTTTACAGCCTTTTTAATTCCAACAATGACTCAGAAAGGGCAGACCCTGCCTGAAGGCACAAGTAAGGGAAGAAAGTGATGCCTTTGGGCTGATTATCCTTGTAACTCTTCATGTAGCTCTCCCAGCTGTAGGTATTATTTATGTTAAAATAATTGTCTAATCCTTTTTGAAAGCCAGTAAAGCTATTTCCCTACAGTATTCCCTCCTTGCCCTGTGGTAATAAATTCCTCAGGCTGATTTTATGCCACCTTTTTAAAATTATTTTTATAAAATAATATCTGTTACGTTTACTGCCTTTTTATAGCATGGAGCAAGACAAATCGGCACATCCCAATCTTGCTTCACAATATTCATTCATTAGTTCACTTGCAGCCTGAAATCAATCAGCTTTTCTTCTTTCCTTCTATCTTTTCCAGCTAAATATTCCTCTAATCTTTCCGTGTAACCTCAATGTATGTTTGTCATTTTTAGTCTCCTAAGCAGTGATTTGATTCAGTTGTCTAATCTTTCAAGGTTCCTCGGTATTATTTAATTATACATTGGTTAGCGAGTCAGATTTTCTGGGCGGCTGCTCCAAGAGTCTGCCTGATTCTTCTGTGGCTGTTGCCTGGAGCATTATGAAGCCCAGTCCAGGTAACCATGGGGTCCCCAGGACTTCAATAGTACCTGGTCCAGGGCTGGCCCTTCCATTACTCCATTTCTGTGCTTGAGACAAGCAGGAATTATCTTAAATCATATTTGTGGGGCCCTACCACCATAGGCAGGGTGCTGCATAGTCCAGCAGCAATCATAGCAGCCTTGAAACTGCCTTCTGTGTTCCCCCCTTCAGCATCCCAGAGCAGTATCCTGCAGTGTGCAGTAGCTGTAACTAGGCATTCTCTGGCCCAAACACTGATCCTCTGAGAGCTGCTGTTTAATGGATTTTAGACTCCTAAAAGGCTGTCTGAGCAGGAGATGTTTCTTAGTGAGATGTTTTCACCCGTTTTAAGGATGCAATTATACCTGATGTAACTTTGCCAGCTACTTTGTCACTTGCGGTGTTCAAGTGCAAGATATAGTTGGCAGGGAATCTCATGAGAATTTTTCTTAGTGATTACAATCAATTTTCTTTTTTCTGTTATGTATAAAGACATCAAAACAACATGAGGTTAAAAGAAATATGAAACATGAATTTGTTCTTTAGAACAGGAAGGATTTTTGTTTTCCTGTAGTCCTGATCAAGAGCCTTAGCATTTACCATTTGTTTTGCCAAGAACAGATCATGTTTTTCAGGGTCTGAGTCTAATTTCTGAATTAGAAGAGCAACAAAGAGAAAAAGAACTCCATTTATAAAGTCTCAGTGGAAAAATAAAATAGGCACATATGCAAAACACGGTGGGGGGGTGTGTAAGCACATGCACAAACAGGGATAGAAGCAAGCAGTGCAGCTTGCTTCCATGAGACACGCTTGCAGTTTCATCACAAAATGGAGCTAATGTACAGAGAAAGCAGAGGGGCGTTTCACATCAGTTACACAGCTTATGGACAGTATGCCTGTGTCAGCTTTTCCGTGAGCTGATAGTGACCCCATGCAGTGCACCGTTCCTTTTCTCATTTCCATCTGTTCAGCATTTCACAGTTTCTCAGATCACTGGAAGCCTACTATTGATTTTTGGATGTGTCCTAAGTTTGCCATAAATTTTATACAGTGACCTCATACTGCCAGAAAAAAAGATTTTAGGACACCTTCAACCCAACATCTACCCCTAAATAAATGGAAGATGTTTGCAAATCATTGCAACGTATTTATAACCCTCTGGGAATGCCTGAGCTGAAAGAGAATCACCACCACCTTAGTGGTTATTGATCTCTGCAGAACAGATATTTCTTTTCCTAGGAGAACTCATCCACTTTACCCTTTGTTCTCTATATTTTGGTGTATGATCATCTCTCTTTTGGTATATGCATGGCAGCACCAAATCATAACAGTTGTGTCTGTCTTCGTCCAGCATGTTGTGATTTCATTTGTAGGCAATGCAGTCTCTGTGTTAGATCAGACAGATTCTGCTCTGGCAACGGTGCATCTGCCTGACATGCCCTATTGCTCCTGCAATCTACAGCTGAACCCTCTTTATGTCATTCCACTGTTCTTTCTCTCATTTCCATCTGTTTGTCGTTCTGGAGTTTCTTGAGTAATGGAGAGACAGCGATTGCTTTTGAGATGTGTCATAAGCTTGTCGTAAGCATTTTCTTTCCTTTAATAGCCCCCTTTGCCAGGCAGTGCAGTTGGAGAATACAGTAAGGGGAACTGACAACTTATTCCAGCTGTTCTGCTGAAGCAAATGCCAGTGGCTCTTCTGCGTGCTTCCCCTCTCACTGTCCGCATTGATTTTCTATTATTCTTGGCAGAAATACTGAGGCCCATTATTGCAGTCACTGAAAATTAAGGGGGCCTCACCCCTTGAAGTGTTAGAACAAGGGAGATTTTAGCATTAGGGACATGAGGGAAATAAGTGCTTGTACTTTAAAGGATTATTGATATAAAATCTAAGGCAAGAAACTTGCTCCTGTTCTAAATTTTGCATGCTTCACCCTTTCCATGTTCATTGAAGTAAAATTCATTACCATAGTTGTTATCTGTGAAAAATTATATTCACCGTGGAGTTAACTATGTGGCTGGATTTAAAGTCCCAGCTTTATTTACAGCCACTTAATGTTTGCCTCAAGCTGTGATAAAGGTCTTATGCTTTAGGGCTCCAAGTGATTTGCAGAGAGGTCAGGTAGAAATAAAATACTGTCTTCCTTGCATGGTGTTCTTGAGATGCAAAGGGAGGGTGCGAGAGGAAAAGGCACCTGCCTTCCACGGGAGTACTGGGTGCTGGCTATGGCCAGGGTCAGAGCGCAGCGGTGCTGTGACCCAGCAAGGGTGGTATCCCTGCACCCCGCTGGAGCTGCCACCCCCCCTCCCTGCGTAGAGTACCTCTCTCTCTGACTGCAGCATATTCATCCTTGATACAAAGCTCTTCATGAGTGATATTGCACAGGGTGGGGAAATCATTCACTGCCTTCTCTTTCTCCCCCCCTTCCCTGCTGTGGTTTCTTTTTTTTCTAGGCAGTTATATAGTTCTCAGCCTTTTTGAACCAAAGGTGGTGAGCGTGACCTCGGTGACGTTTTGTTGCATTATTTGCCCCCTCTCCCTGGAATGAGGGGCTATTGTTTCCTTTTAGAGAAGTGTAATCAACACAGTGCCTGGAGGCCAAATCACTATGTGTTTGACCCTTTGCCTTGGTCACTGACCCACATTTCATTCAAACGCATTGGTAAGTAGTGGCACTTCTTATGTCTTTAAGATTTATGTAAGAGACGGGGGAAGATTAGAATTGGAGGTATCTCTTACTATTTTGGGGCCTGGGCTGCCTGCCAATTTTACTTCTTGAGAAGCAAGTGTTTAGTTTTGTGAGTATGAAGTGTGTGACTCATTCTCCTCCTTGACATGCTTTAATACATGTACTGAGCGGTGATTTACATGAGGATGCATTGAGGCTCTGCTTGAGCTGACAGCACTTGGTGCACTTTAATCTCACATGTGGAAAGAGGAAATGAGTTAATCTGCAGTTAAATATAGAGGTGATGAAAGAGGTGGGAAAGGGAGGGGTTGACTCTAATCTCACTTAGGTTGGGGTCAGTCGAGAGTAACCTCTGTATATGGATGGCATTACTCTGGGGTAAGTCATATCTCACCTCTGCGGAGCTGACAATATTAGCTAATGGAAAATGGCGACAAAGTGAGAATGTGCCCTAAGCTCTGGCATCGCTGCAGTGTTGTTCTTTCTGTTCACCCTCTACATGTTGGTGATGCTTTTTTTGTTTTTTCCTTTCAAGATGTAACCAATGGATTGTAGGGGTAAGCAACTGCACAGTGCTGAAATTACATGTTAAGGACCAAATCTGAGAGTGGATCAGTGTTGACCTACAAGCTTGGTTCTCTGTGATTGTTGTGAAGATGTACCATGACAGTTCCTTTATTTCTCAGTGTATGTCCGTTTTCTGTTTATTCCTGTCCTCAGCTTTGAGCTGGGGATGCAGAAGAATTGAGAAACAGGGATACCTTCTCCGTAGAAATCCCCTTCTCTTCTCCCTTTGTGTGCAGATGTCTTCGTAAACTCTGTGGTAGACTGAGAGCTGCCACTGACCGTTCTCTCCAGCTTCCCACATGCCTACGTGGTTTTTCTGGGAAGGCTGCATTATTGTACTCCTTACCAGTACCTATTAGGTGCTTCTGAGCAGTTTTTCTCTGCAAAGCACTGCTGGTATGCTGCCTGCTGGTACCCCGAACCAGAAAGACAGCCACACCCGAGCAAAAAGGGGTGCGTTGCACCCAGCTGGCACTGCTGCCAGACGGGGTGCGCTGCCTGTGGCCTGAAGTGGTACGTTGCCTGCACTGCGTTGGAGAAGAGGTGAAATGGATTTTGCTGACTCATTTGGGCAGGTAAAAGCAGACTTTTGGGCATGGGCTGAACAAACCTGAAAGAGGAATTTCAGCAGCAGCCAAGAGTTGCTTCTTCTGAGAAGGCGGCTTCAGCTAATCTGTTATGTGCTGACTGTTTTCTCAACAGAGTTGAACCCAAGTAGTCCGTGTGAGGAATTTGCATTTGGAGATCACATGCTATGTGGGTCATGTTTGTTGAGCAGTGGGTGAGGAAAGACCCTGGTTTACATAAGTTTGCTAAGACAAAATGTCTGTCAGTTAGAAGAGTTCTTTTTTATATTGGAGAAAATCTAAAACAGTTTTTAGAGATCAAGATCTATCCTGGGATGTACTTGTGCCTCTTTTGTTGACTTCACTGGGGAATCACATGCTTTTGCAGGATTTGGCCTGGCATGTAGATTAGTAACAGCATCGCTGTTGTCTTCACTCTTCCTGTTGGCCCAAAGCAATATTCTGTGAGTCATTCCAGTCCATAGACACAGGCTGAACTCTGGCCATCTGTCCCTAAGCAGTCCATATAGATCGCATACAGTTTGTTTGGCAAAAGCCAATAACATTAGAGATGGCTTATGAATAACAGGCTGATTCTCAGTATTGTTATTAATTGTAATTAGCAAAACTGTTACCAGAATCTGATCTTTGCTGCACGAGCTGAGGATGGCATTTTTGTTGTATTCGATACTTAATAAGGTGGAACTCACAAGATGGAGTGGCTCAGATAAGGAATTTTTAAAAGATCCATTGATAGCTCCTCTTATCCGAACCACGAGTCTTATGACTTCCGGAGTGGAAGAACATAACCATATGTGAGACCAAGGACAAACATCAACTTAGCAAACAGGGCTCAGGTTGAAGATGGAGACCCTTGTCCTCCCTTCCACACCGCTGCTTGTTGCTGTACTGATACTGGTGGTTGACTTCACTCATAGCTTTGCCAGCTGAAGAGTGCATGTGAGCACTGTCTGATCAGCATGGAGAAAACAGATGGGCTTAATTTATCTTTACTGGTTGTTCAGTTTAACTTGGTGGATTCTGCCTTCTGCAGATTATGGAGTGCTCGCATGGACACTTCTGCTACCAGCACTGTGCGGAGTGGTCACCTCCAGCAGGTGGGATGATGACAAGCAGTTTCCAATGGAAACATCTTCAAAAGATGGGTGTCAATTTCCAGCCTTAGAGCCAGTATAGACCAGTGAAAAGAGCATTGTGCTAGGAAAGCAGGAGCTACAGTTTGTTCCTGGCACTGATCCTGGTGTTACGCGATCAGGTCAAAATCACTTCTCATCCATGCATGTGTTTCCCCTTCATCTGCCTTGTCCATTTAAACTCCTTGGAAAAGGGGCTGCCTGCTCTTTTGTGGACAATGGCAAAGTAATAGTATTTTTATCCTGCTAGTCTTACAGAGCTGCTTAAAGTTGTTGTTTTCTCAATGGCCTTTAGATCTGAGTACTGTTTCTTGGTTTTTTTTTTTCTTTCCAAACCTTTGCTTTTCCATTGCAAAGCTTGGCCCCACACTGATGTGTCTGATTATGTTTTCATTGCCATTATACTTGCTTTGATTTTGCAGCTCCGTGCCCAAAGCACAGGGTGCTGTCCAAACAACATGATGAAGTCAAGCAGGGTCAGCGCCTTTCTCTTTTTACCTTGAAAACAATGTGAAACTCCTATGTTTCTTTTGCTTGGCACCTCTAGTTCTTGAGCTCGAGGCTGTGTGTGTGTGTCTGCTGCCCTCCTGTCGTGTTCAGGTGTGAGATCACTTGGACAGTGTTTTCCATTGCTGCCTATGGGGGTACTGGAAGCTGTGCTGTCTGCTTGGTTGTGTGCGAGATCAAGCTGTGAAGTGTGGAAGATTAATGCAAGAATAGCGGCATGCTGAGCTGATGTCCGTGTGTGCAGTGGGTTTGTTGTGACTAGGTGCCATTACCAGGGCTCACAAGTGTGCGCATAGACTTGTCTTGCTGGATCATGCCTGGCCGCTGTCTGCGACAAGGAATTGTCTCCTGTTTCTCACCTCTCCTTTTTGCTTTTGGCAGTATTCCTTTCCCCATGGGGATGTGGTTTGAGTGTGGCCTGTGTCCAGCCCTTTTAAGAAGTGCCAGGTTACTGGCTGTTGATCTGAGAAAGGGAGAAGGAGCTGGATAGCTTGATTCTGCGCTACCGTAGTATTTTCAGCCACTGTATCAGCCCTCAGCATGAATAGAGCAGCCTCCAGAAACAGCTGTAAAAATGTGGACTTTGGTACTTTTGTACTTCAGGCTCATGCCCATCTTGTTCATGCTATTCCCTTCCCATGTCACTTTGAAAAGCCCCTTACAGCAGGTTGGGTACCAGGACAGACTGAGGCTGTAGCTTGATGCATCAGAACTGCACAAACTGCAGTTTTCCCTAAGCCACAGTGATTTATTTGACTGTGGATTTGAACACTCTAAACTCAAGGAGTGTTTAGAGTTAGGGAAACCCCTACTTAAAAACAACCAACCAACCAGCCCCACAGGAAACCTCTTTACCAGCAGTGTGGTGAGGTTTTTTTGGTTTTGTGGTGGTGTTTTTGTTTTCTCCTCAGTTTGCTTGATTTCAGCACTCACCTGTTACATTGCTGCATTCATTCCAAGTTTCCGCATGGGAGCACTGATCGGTTGTATGCTGCTTTTTGTAGCTCGCTGAGCAGTTCAGTCACCATCAGGGGTCCGGTGTGCTGGCTGCTTGTGCAGGAACAGTCCAAGTACCTTTTGCATTATTCAGTGGAAACTCTTTCAGCAGACTTTTCTGTTACAGTGGAAATCAAAACTCTAACAGCAGATAAAGCTAGAACACAGCTGAAGACTAACAAAATTAAAATTAAAAAATGTTGAAATGCTTGGCAATGTCCTTCCTCTCTGACACTGTCAGCTGCCCTAGTTTTGCTGCCACTGACAGGAAGGGAAGTTTTGTCACTTAACAGTGAGCGTAAAGTTTGTCCAAACTGAATCCTTCTGTGAATCCTGCATTGATTTTTCACCAAAAATAGCTTCTTATGGTCCTCCAGGAGCTAATACGGGGCATATGTCCAAGGGAAAAGTTCAAATGTTTAGCTATCTCTTCTAGATTGGGGCACAGACCAGCCATAACCTGCATCCATATTCCCGTGTCTCGCTATGCTCCCTGGCTATGTGCCAGGTTAGAGCCTTAGCCGTAACAACTCTCAGCACCAGAGGAGTTTCTATCAGTTGCTTTTCATGCCGTTTACTCTTTCCTCCCCCTCTCAACCTAGCTCTTAGTCCTTGTGATAAGTAACGAGTTCTCTGCTTCGGGCAGCTTTTGGTAGCTGGGATTCTAGCCAGCTTCAGCCTTTTGCCAATTCACAAGGACAGGGCAGGTTGGGAAAGCAAACAAACTGTAGTTAATGCCAGCAGAGCAGCTTCTTGTGTTGCAGCAAAATGAGGGCTTGACCTTGCCACTGGAATATTAACTCTCTCTTGGTGCATACTGTGGACAACTTTATAGGAAATTTCCTTCCCAGTACTAACAATAAGCCTTTCAAACACGTGTCCTTTCGCTGATCCCTTTCTTCTTGTTAGAGATGGAGAAACTACTAGACTGTGCTGGACAGAAAACTCTTAATTTGTTTCAACTTGTGTTTTCCTAGGACTATTCTGGTTTTATTGAAAAACTAGTCTGGTTCTTCTAGGCTCACTGTTTGGGATATTAGTAGGTCTTGAAAGAAGTCTTGAGGCTTGTAAAAACATCATATATTGGAGCTCTGTGAGCATGTTCTGAGATGGCTCCCAGGCAGGGTCCCTGATACTCTATGAGAGTTTTTACCTCTGAGCATCACCTTCTCCATGTCATTTTTATGCCCCACCTGCACTGTCATGAGGACATCTAACTGGTGAGACTTATTGGCTGACAGGCTGGTTGTACCAGGCCCTTGGAGGTTCTGGTCTTGCAGTGCTTGTTGAAAGAAACATGACTCCTGTCCCCTCAGAGGCTGAATAAAACACATGCAAGGATTTGTTTAGTCATCCAGCATAGGCATGAAACTTTGCTAGTTGGTCTCCTCAAGTTCTTTTTAAAGTTGTTGAATACAGAGAAGCATGAAGAGGGCAATGTAGAGAGAGGCTGGGTTGCCCTCTGGAAGAATCCCTCTCTCCGCTCAGTACGGAAGAAGCTTAGGGTGATTGGCTGACTAGTTCAGCCTGATAAATGACGTGATTAAAACTGAGTGGTGTCAATACTTACCTTATAAATCAAAATGCAAAGACATCTCACTAAAGCCCGGCTGCTGTTAATGTTATTGAGTGAAACAATAAAGCTGTACAGCCATCTATCAAATCAGTGTCAAACCTAACCATTTAGACTTAATATTGGACTGGAGTTAAATAGTCCCATTTAGTAACCGTCAATGCATGCAAAAAAAATAAATTGTCCTCTGTGAATTCTGCCTCTGTGGCTGGCTGTCTAGCTGTGTACCCTAACCAAGGAATTTGTCCAAAGACAACCTGATGTATGTTTCTTAGTATGTGTCTGCCAGCTGCTCTTCCTTCTGAGGTTTTTATTCTTGGCAACGGGGAGTTACATTTCATGACTGTTGTTAACCCTAGCTCCCAGCCCAGGCTCTGTATTGGACAAGCCTATTTATGCATCAGGGATAGCTGCATAAGATGTGTATTCACTTCTCTCTCTCTGTATTTTGCAAGCCAGTATACTAAATTAAGCTGAAATCAGCAGTGATTTACATTAGTAAACAGACTGTAGGTTGTAGGGAGGCGTGAGTATTTGTGCTATTCAGCTGTCCTTGCTGCTTGGGGGATAATCTCTAGCAGAAAGGCAGAAAAACGGATGTGGTTTCAGCCCTCCCTGGAGACAGCCGTAAATATTGGTTCTCACATAAGGGGATGCTAGGATGCAGATCTGATCAGACTGCTGTTTATACTAACTATGCTTCCTGCATGGTAAGCAGAGGGAATTACTTCATCCAGAAGTGACATTATTTCTGTGAATTGCTGATTGCTTTGGTACAACCCTCTTGGTAGTTGTGTTGGACAGCAGGACCAGTGGCACTAATAGAGTTTTCTTCCTCTTTGGCTTTTGTAGGTATGTGCTGTTACGTAGCAGTTGCATGTGAAGAGAAGACAGAGTGGAAGTCGCTGTCAGAGGATCCTGTCTTTCTCAGCTGGGCCTGAAGAGTTTAGCCAGCTGACTGGTGTGAGTACCCTGAAGGCGAGGGGAAGGAGCACATCACTGGGAGACCTCATCCTGACTTGAGGCACCAAAATTGCATCTATATCACTTGCAGTGAAGGAGTTTTTCTTCCTGGTAGCAGCCTACCTGGGTTGTGCAGCAGAAAGCTACGTGTTGGTGAGAGCACCACTGTATTATATGGGGTTTTTTTGGTAGGTAAGCCAGGCAAAATCTCCAGTTCTTGAAAGAGGGTCAAGGTCCAAGTGCTATTTTTGTGGTGAATCATGAAGGCAGTAGATAAAACATAGTCGTCCCACCAAGGATTAAATTCACCTTTGCCACCATCAGATGTGTTCCTTGTTTATTATCTGCATTTGTGACATCCTTTTCTGTTTATTTTGATGCTAGTGCCAGTAAATATTTTGTGCCTCAGCCTAGGTCAGAAACGTAGGGAGGTAGTGTGATTTTGGAATTGGAGTGAGGGTTAGGTTTAACGATAAGGACCAAAGTTTAGCAGTGGGCCTCGAATAGGCTGCAAATCCAGGTTTAGCACTGGTGCGTGCTTGCTTACATGGCAATAGTGAGATGGATTCATTGCCTCATCTGTAAGAGGCCATTGGGTTAGGTTTGAGTAGGTGTTGGGATGTGACTTGACTTGGTGTAGGTTTAGAGCAGACAGGGGCTCTTGGACTGGGGTCAGGGTTTGGGGGGAATTACAGAGTTGATGACATAAGATAAGGTCAGATCCCCAAGGGGCTATTGGCTAGATTTAGGGTAGCTGCAGAGAGGACAGCTACAAATACTGGTGAAGCTGATTTGTTTTCTTTAAAGGAGATAGTGTGGGGTCTTTGGTACTTGTTTGGCCCAAGATTAAGTCCTGGGTTGAAAGAGAGTTGACAGTTCTGAGATAAGGTTTGATATTCTTATTTGCCTGAAGCAAAAGCACCTCAGCCTTTGAGAACTCTGCATTGAACCAGAAGTCTGACATGATCAAGGCTGAGGCTCACATGTAAAGCTCTTGAGACCATTTTTTCCCCTTAGGATGACTCTGATATGGAGCCTGTTTGTGATCAGGAAGGCAAAGGTCAAAGCAGTAGTTAGAGAAGACTGAACCTCTGGCATCCCAGAAATGACAAATAGAACTCTTTTGGGCTACTTCTTTCTTTGTTTCTAAAAAGGCTGAAAGATTAGGGGAGCAGTCTCTCCTGTCTCTCCCTTTCCTTTTCCTCTGCATGGGTGCTCTAGTGGTCTCAAATTTCAGCTCTGTATGATCATGTCAACTCCTTACTCATGTAACACTGTACCTGATGTTTGGCTCCATGTCAGTCATGTCCATACTGACATCATGATTGTCAAGGGCTGTTTATAACTCTCTCCTTTGGTGATACAGAGTCCTTCCAGTAAGGCTGCATTAGTCTCTTGCATGCTGAACATGCACAGACTCTTGTCAGCCTGACTGCACTGTGTCTTTTATGAACTAGTCCTCTCTGAGGAATGAAAGTCCAGGCTGTTGGAGAGGAAGCTGGACAAGCTTTTGGGATGTATCAAGCCAAGTTTTATGTCATTCTCCTCCTGTTCCCTTATAAACAAAATCACACGGACCCTGCTGTTGAACTGCCACAACTACTTGGTCTCTTCTAGAGATGGGCTGTTTTACACCAGGCCTGAATATGACCCTGTGCTTTGGCTACAAAAGGGAGGGAAGCTCCCTCCCCTCAGCTTGGCTGCTTTAGAGGGAAGGGAATGTGGTACTTCATTATCCTCCAGCCAGAAAGATGCAGTCAGGCATTGATATGGAAGAAGAGCATCTCCAAGAAGCCTGATTCTCAGACATGCCTGGGAATCACAGTGCTTCATGCTTGCACTGTGGCTGACCTGTGTCATCAACCAAGTGATGATATCTCCTTTCCTTATTCCTTTATCCCTGATGCCTGCTCAATCCTACTGGCTGTCAAGTGGCATCAAGGCATGGCACATCTCTGCCATCAGTTCATGGCATTGAGTACCAGGGCCTGGATAGCCCATACAGGAGTTTGGAGGAGAATGGCTTACTCTTTAGCCCCCATTCCAGGTTAGGTGGAGCTCTAAATGGTTCTTTTTACATCACCTTTTTATATGAGAGAAAATATTTGCTTTTCTCTAGTCTGATGACTCTTTACCTTTAGTTGGAGGCTCATGGGAATGCAGGGAAATGCTTGTATACCATGTGATTTTGCATTTGTTGTTTCTTAAGATCTAATTAAGCCATTGTGTTGGTTTTTAATGTGACCTGCAATGCATGCTGCAGATCAACTATTCACTTCAGACCTTTAGTCGAGGCATCTGGCACTTAGCGGAGACAAAACAGTCTCAGGCCTGACAAGGTGGACCAAAGACACAGGGAGGGTGGGAGGGAATATCTAGCCAGTGTACCAGGAAACAAAGTAAGTCTATGAAAACACAGTGGGGAAATCTTGACTATATCTTTTGCTGCCATAGGTGTGGGAGGCAAAGTGTGGAAAATGCTACCAAGTAGGTCCGAGGCTCTCTAATTGTTGCTCCCGCAAAGGAGAAAAACTGCCCTTAGTGCATGCAGAGAGCCGTTGCAGAGGTTGCTAAAGAGTTGCTGTTCTCACTGATGGCTGGATTTCCCAGGGCCCACTGGTCAATAGCTGCTGCCTTATTCAGTTCCCAAATTCATTGCTTCAAGTGAATGCTGAAGGTTACTCAGACAGACTGCTATGAGGTGCAACGAGTCCTCCTTTTGCTACTTCCCCTGGGGACAGAGCAGGATGTCTTCTAGAGGAAGGCATTGCCCAGAATGTCATTTTGGCTCCAGCTAGCTGGTCACACCAGCTTTACACCAGCTCTGCCCATCTTAGACTATAAAAGAGGTTTAAATGGTGCAACACTGTGCCAGAATCCAGAGCAGTAACAGTGAGAGTGAGTTTATAGAAAGCAGGAAGATGGAGTTTTCATTTTTTCCATTGAACTTTTTGGGAACAGATGGAGAGTCGATGAGGCAGAGATGCTGGAAGGGACAGTGCGTTTCAAATGTTTTCCTTAATGTCTTCCCAATCTGCTCATAGATTCAGAGCTCCTGTCTGTTCATTACAGGGCAGTTAGTATAGGATGTGAAAACTTCAACGCCCCCAGGCCTCCAGAGGTGGATGTTCCCCAAGGCCTGTTGAGCTGTGTTCTTTGGGCTAAGGAGCTATTGACACAAAGGGTCGTGGGAGCAGCTCGTGGCCTGATGGGCAATGTCTTTGTTTACTGTATTCCAAGTCACCACAGTGAGGGGTCTGGACTTTCTGGATAGAGACAGTGACCCAAGAGCTTCCTGACTGAGCCCTTTACTGATGCTAATAGGCCAGTCCTGCCTCTGTAAATGGCCAATGTTTTGTGTGTTTTTTTGTTTAATCTGGTTAGAAGCCAAGAAGAATCTAATCAGAGCTCAGCAGTGCACTGAGCAGCAGTCATGATCATTACTTAGTCATCCAGTTGCTGTTTCTTTGCTCTGACAAGAAATGTTGATGTGGTGGGAGGGGATGGGGGAAAAGATCAGCTTTTGTCTTCGTGTCCTTGAAGAGGTTCAAGCATGTTTCCTCTCAATACACCTATACCCAAGTGTTGCCCTTAGAGGTTGATTTAAAGTCAGTGAGGCCTTCAAAACTCTGTGGCAGCCACAGTTTGAGGGAGAGGAATCAATGAGAAGGGGGAACTGAAACCCTCATTAACTCCCAAAGGCAATGACTTTTCGGCTGTGAACTGTGAGATATGGTTACTCTCTCATTAGCTTTCATAGTTACAAATGTAACTGGTTAATAATTCCAGCCAGCTGGCCAAGTTAGAGGCAAATCCAAATTTCTCCTCAGCCTGGTGTTTTGGTCTGGATCTCTACTTACTAATGACACACACAGCACATATGTTGGGCAGAACTGCTGGGACTTAATTTCCATGAATGGCAAGGCTTGTCTACTGGAAGACATGTTGCTTCATTTGGCTCTGTAGTTTGGTTCCTGGAGAACAGAAGATCAGCTGTGGGTAGCCTGATTTGACATTCACTTGTCTTTAGCAATTAGGGCGCAGGGAAAAGCATTGCAGGAAAATACCGAGGTGGAGAGAGAGCACCATCTGAATTTTCTTTGCTGCTTCTGGTAGTTCTGCTAGTTCTCTTCTTTAGTGCACTCCTACCTCTCCTTTTTTACCCTCAACAACCTACCAAATCACTGTCATTGGAAGAGGCAGTAAACTCGGGTGCTGGCCCAGGGATTATGCTAAATATCTGAGTATTTTGAGTCTGAAAAAAATAAGAGAATTTTACAAAAATCAGCTTCCTTGCGTGTCATGTAGGAGATGATTTTGTCCTGACCATACCTTAAGGTTAATCTGAGCTCTACAGCACAAAGGTTAAGAGCACTGGTAAACAGCTAGTACCATTACAAAAGCTTTTAATATTGATTGGGCTGTATTCTGTTACCTTCACAGCCAGCAGTGCCTTTCACTGAATGAGATGCTGGTTGGATGAGTAAGGATGGCTCTGGCCTAAACTGAACTTGTTATACGAAGTGCCATTGATGGTCTTCTGTAGTAGAGGAACAGAGCCCAGGTTCTCCTGCCATGCACAATCAGGTGATCACTGAGCATAGTCCTTGTGTCCCACGCCCCAGTTTGGCACATACACAAGAAATCACAGCATGCAAGTTTTGCTTCCATTTTGCCTGAGTGTAAGTGGCAGTACAGGGTACAAAGGGCTGGAGATACTTACATGCAGGTGAGGATGCATGTTTTGTTGATTGCATGCTGTAACTGCCATTAATTTACTTAGGACTTGGGTAAGCATAGCTGAGCCCTAAGTTTTTCTCCTATAGTGGTATATTTAGCAGGTCCTGAATTTGACAAAATTGCTTGGACTGAGGTCAGCAATTGTTCAAGGTAGATGGACAAGGTTATACTTTCTTTTATGCATGAGAGTTTAAGTAGGTCAGCAGATCAGTGGGAGCTGGGAGAAACTGCTACTCAGGTGACTGCTAAACAGCTGATCACTCCCAGCTTGTGTTGGTGTGAGACAGTGCTTTCCAGGTCCTGCTGAGTTCTCCGGTCAGTAGAAGACAGCAGCTGGAGCCATGCCTCTCACAGAAGTCTCCCTTAAGATGCTGTAGATCCCACATCCTGACAAACCGTGATCCTATCAGGTAGTATTTTTTTCTGTTTTAAATGAGGGATCACCAGCCTACAGCATATCCCTTATCTTCAACAGCCAAAAGGGACCCTAGGACAGTTCTTCAGTAAGGAAGCCAAATTATGCATTTGCTTTTCTCAGCTGTTTGAGAAACCGCTATAAAATTTTGTCTTGTAGCCCATGCTGTTCTCTCTGTATGCTTAGCAGGTTATGTGGTTTCACTGGATTAATACACACATTGTTACAAGGGCCTCTTGCTAGCCCTTAACTTCTTCTGCCCTGCAGTCTTGCTTCTACTGGCAGATGAAGTTCCTATCTAGAGCTTTTAAAAGGCCTGCATACATCTTTACAATGAGTTTTGCTCAGTCTCTGGTGACAGTCTGAACCCCTTCATGCCACGCAGATTCAGCTATAAGTGCTTCCTGAGTCCTTGTGCGGTTGCACTAAGCTGCCTGGCAGGTGTAGGGGCTGCTGGCAGCAGTATTTTATTCTGTGGTGACACTGGTTCCTGTAGCTTTCAGCTGGGGAGGGCTGAGCTGCAGAGTTCAAGCTCAGATCTGAGGCACCCAAGGGGATGTGGGTGTTGGGAGTTTTGGGGCAAGCTAGGGCTCCTTTCTGATAGCAGGGAGGGTGCTGTAAAACTATGCTAACCAGAACTTGGGTGGCTGTTTTGTAACAAAGCAGAAGCTCCAGCCCAGCAGGGTGATGGTGCTGGGTGAATGAGTTTGTGCTCATTCACGGTACTAGGTGGAACTCTAGCAGCAACATGTTATTTTGGCTGAGTTTTGTTTTGCAATTCAAACCCCAGAACTCAGAGGGAACTGAACTAAAAGCACTAGTATGATGTAAGTTTGCTTGCTTTCCTCCTCCATCTGCAGAACCAAGTAAGATCAATCACTTTTGTTTAGCATCTCCCGGATCTAGTAAAAGTACCTCCTTTCTAAACTGCATGTCACGGCACCTTTTTGACCTCTTCTGGTGGCTGGAAAGCCTAGCCCCATGGCATATTGGGGTGGCATAAAAGAACTAGTATGGCTGTGTGACATTTATCAAAACACTAAAAACGTATGGATTGTGCAGCAAACTTTCTGGGGTAGCTTATAACTGGAACAACCTGCTCCCTCCAGTGAAAGGATTTGTTTATGACTTCAGTAGCAAAATGGATACGATGAGGGTAGGCTTTCCAGTGACTACTAGAGCAGTGGTCCAGAACATCCTAGAACTGGTATCTGCCCCTGTTATGCCAAAGACTTCCTTTGTTGTGGAAATTATTTTGTCCCTTTTGCTATTTCCTTCAGCTGTTGAGATGAGTTGTCTTTTGCAAAGACATGAGTATTATGGGGGAAAAATAGAGCAGTGATTGTGCAGCAGTAGGTGCCAGGAAAATTGCAATGCATAGTACACTATTACTGTGGGTTGATGGTAAAACAGCAACACTTCATAAAGCTTTTCATCCTGCACTCAAGGTTGACTTTGGAAACAACCAACCTATGTGGCTGTGCAAAGCTTGCTGCCCAGTTCTCCCTTCACCCAAGTGTAATAGCAAATTCTGTGAAAATTCAGTTTTCCATCCAGGTGGTGGTCTGTAGCAAAAACTCCTCCCACCTTGCCAAGCTGTTTGAAGGTTGTCTAAGCTGGTTCCTGCAAAGACCTGAAGCATTTCAGACCCAACCCTTGACCTGAACTTTCCTATCAAAGTTTGGACCTGAGCCAGCCCCTGGATCCTTCCCTACTTTGCCTCTCCCCAGGTGCTGCTCTTTCATTCACTAGCTGTTATTTTTACAGTATGGTTTCTACTCTCTCAACGTTTTAATCACTATCATTTTTATTACCTGAAGACAAACTATCAGAGGTTTGTGTATAAACCCCTGCTACACAGCAAGCAGGCCTTCCAACTGACATACTCTCATGTGGTCCAGGCTCCGCAACAGAGAGAAGGAGATCAAGGAGCTTATCTTCAGGTGGTGAGGGAGATCTCCTGTTGCGTACTGTTGTATAAATGAGTATGTTTCAAGGAATTGGAGCTGGTTGTGACTGCACAGCTTACTTTGGACAAGGTTGTGGGCTTTTTTGTTGGCTTTCCTGGTTTGTTTTTGAGAACAGTATGGTTTTTTGGGTTTGTGGTTTGTTTTGCCTTTTTTTTTTCTTTTTCCCAGCGAGGAAAGTGGGGTCTGACCATTCAAAACATACTGTTTTCCATCATCCTTTATTCTGACTGTTGATATGTCTGAAATAACCCTCTTCCTCCTCTACCGAAACCAAATAAACCTGGCTTTTAAAGGGGCTGGAGTCTAAACCTAGATCCAGACCCGAATTTTGCAAGTAGCCTCTGATATCTGCTGGGGTAAATGAAACCAAAACCCCAGGTACAATCTCCCCAGCATTAGTCTTTTGGGATGTGGTAGTAAAGGTCTGCTTGGGGGCCCTTTGTTTACTCTAATGAGAACTACTGGTAGCACGTTAACACTGAGGTATGGGATTGGTCTTAAAAGAGGTAAGAGAGAGCAGCATTTTTCCAACCTCTTCTGTCCCTTAGCCAATATACCAAGTCAGAATTGTGCCTATATTGGCTAACAATTAAATGTTTCATTTCGTGGCAGGTAAACATTGGGATGCTAAAAGGTGTATTGTGGAGGAAAAAGGAGAGCTTGTGTTGCTGACAGAACCTCAGTCTACATTTCACGGTGCATCAGTATGGTGCACATCTGTAGGTATTTGGAGACCTTTGTTCTGTGTCTTTCACTAACGTTTTACTGAAAGAATATGAAGTTAGAGTAAGCATTGACCCACACAGTAAGCTTTGCTCTATGCCCTTCTGCAACCAGCAACTCTTGCCATCTGTGTTGCTTTCTAGGTCTTGTTTGAATGCTGAGATGCCCGCCTTACAATAATTCTCAGTACATTTTTTCAGTCTGTGAGTTTGGCAGCAGATCAATGCCTGTACATGCATATTTGAGGAATCAAAATCCAGAGACAGGCTGCAGACAGAGACACTCTGGAGTGTCAGTCACAAAAGCCAGCAGTGCTTGGTGCACTGGTTGCTGTGGTCTGGTACCAAGAAGCTTGAGGGTCTCCTTCAAATTATTTCCACTATTAAGCTACCACTTGGTCTTGCATGAGCAACCTCCAAGGTCTGATTTCAGGAAGTCTTGGTCCCGGTTGTTTGTTCTGTAGACACTCACTGTGGAAGGAAGGGTGATCCTGTGCTGCTACTCACCTTCCTTACCAACAAGCTGCCCAGGCCTGGGGATGTGTGAGCATACCCTCACTCTCCTAAAAGCTGGCACCACCTCCACTCAAGTGCAAGTCTTAGGCTGTATAAAGCAGAGCCAGGCTGCACTATGGTGGGGACACTCCATTCTAGGGACACCCTAGTATGGCTTGTGGCTTAAAAGCTCCTTTGATGCCTGTTTATGATGCCCGTGGAGTGGGCATATAATACGTAATAGCTGTGCAAGCGGTTAGTTTCCCTTTGTGTCATGTCAGGTATTTATGCTATAAATCTCAGATGCCAAGTACAGAAACTTTAGCTGCCCCTTCAGCTTCTACCGAGTGAAATAGGATCTGCCATGTCCAGTGCTAATAAAAATATTCCTTCCTTGGCAAGCAGATGCTACTTGGTTAAAAAAAAAAAAAAAAAGGTGCTTTTTCAAGTACTTTCCCTGTACTTTAATATTTCTTCAAGGTCTGCCTGTCATTTCCCTTCTGAAGTGCATCCCATACCCATGCTACCACGGAGTGTCACCTCCAAACTTTCTCTCTTTCCTTTCCCCAGCTCCAGAGCTGCAGGAAGAGCCAGTGTCTTTTGCGATGACAGTGGCAGGGGAGTGACAGGCAGGCTGGGTGGGGGTAGCTGATGGTGAGCAAGCCTAGTGACAGGATGGGGTGACTAAGAATCAACTGGCTAATTAAGGCACAGCAGTAGGAGGAGCAAAGTATTTAAGGGTGCCAGAGAGAGAGAGATGCCTCCACAAATTTCTTGTTACACCTCAGCAGCCAAGTGACTGAGCAACACAGTGAAAGGTTTCCTTAACTCTTTCGTGCCTCTTATGGAGTGAAATCAAGGGACTAAGAAAATGGCACGATTAACTGAAAACTCTGAATCAAGGTAAGGACACCTATATGTTTTCTAGTCCCAGTTAGTCAAAGCTGGCCCTCACAGAGCTGCTGTGAGCTGAACTCCCAGGACTTTACATGGCACTGGCATATGCTAACATGCACTGAGTGGGTAGGTCTGTTGGGGCAGTACACACTGATTTTCAGATTGCTTCTGTCATTTGGATAGGTATTTCCCATTACTGCTTGAAAAGAGAGGAGATAGCCAGGTAGTCGTTACATGGGTTTGTTTTCTCATTAAGGGAAATGGGCAGGTCCTTGCCTCCTTACCCTGGTGACTGGATCTCTCTCCAGACTATTTTTATGGAAAGGAGGGATTGAAAGCAATTCCTGAATGTTGATTCTGAGGCAGTTGCTAAAATGAAAGTGATGAGGATGGATGTGGAGTTCTCAGCAATATGTGAATTTGGTCACCTGAGGCTGGAGGAGTCAGAGGGAAGTGAAGATGAGGACTGGCTTCTGGAATGTAACTTTTTGCTATTTCTGGGGACACGCTGAATTGTCAGACTGTTGCTTAACCCAGCAGTTTGATTTTCTCAGTGTTTTCAGTAGTGAGTAGAGGAGCAACCACTGTGTTCTTCATTCTGGTGTGTAGGTGACTTTAGAGGCAGCACAGTTCAACAAGGCTAGCAAGCCAGCACTCCAGCCTGAATTCCCTGGCAGGCACAGGTTTGCTGTCTGGCCTTGGATGCATGACAGTGACCAGCCTTCTGAGTTTTGCTGGGACCTTTTTGTCCCTGATACTCAGGTGGATGAATCAGTTCCCTGGCAATTTTTCTAGTGTAGTAATGCCTCCAGGTTGGCAAAAGCTAAGGAGAATGACCCTGTCTAATTTCAGCTTGCATCCCTAGGCTTGTCAAAGGTGTGTTGGAAGTATTGTATGCCTGGCTCCCTATATGCGTTAGCTAGACTTAGCTTTATGTGGTTCCCTGGAGGTCATTGCAGTTGTGTGTAAATGAGACCAACTTTCAAACTGGTTTTGCTTATTCTGAAAACAGAAAAAGCAACCTGTAAGACTGATGCATGCATCTTGTTACATTGTGCCAGCCTAGCTGATTTCAGATGTGGCATAGAATAGAGGCTTGAATCTTCCATCTCTGCATAAAATAGAAATATCACCTACATACCTTGAAAAGTGCTAGCTGTTGCTTAGTGAGTGTTTGTGCAGAGCTTCAAAACAGCTAGTGCTAGCAGAGGTCGTAATTAAAAATTAATGTTTGGTGTGGTTGCTACAATGAGTACTCATTAATGCCTGTGCAATGCCTCTGCCTTACACAACTAGGAATCTCGGAATGTGCCTGGGATGGTATAAGGTGGTCTGTAGCATTAAAGTATCTGTTTTATATGTCAGAGGCGCATCAGAATCTTCTCTCTACCCTCATTTTTGTGAAATGTTAATAATCTGGATTTGAACTTTGTGATGCTATTCAATCTCTAATTAGTATTTCTACTTAATGCAACTTCCTCTTATTTACTACTTCGCTGTTTGAGAGCGTGTGACAGAGGTAAAGACAGCCTTTGTAGCTTTCGTTATACAAAATCACACAAGAGAAGCTGCTGGATATTGTTTAAATGAACTAATTGATCGTATTTATAGAATGCCATTCACTGTAGTAAATGCAATGTAGTGTTTGTGTCCCTCAATTCAGCAGTCAGCTGAATGGATCCATTGTTATACATAATTAGGGCTTCTGGAATTTGGGTCTGTTTATTTACAGATACTGTTCTGCAGAGGCACAAGTAGCCCCATATCAGAGGTGTGCAGAGTTAAGTGCAAGTACGAAGAGCACCCTGGCTGCACAGCTCTTACAAGTAGTCTCACAACAGCTTGAACTCAATGAATCTTCTATTTCTTCCAGCTGAAGTATAAAACCAGAATCCTCTTGGCTAGGTGCGGTCATTGCAGATTGTCTGAAAGATTTCCCTTTTGCAAAAACGTAAATCTGGTGTCTTGAATTAATTACCCCTTAACTGTAAACAAATCCCAATTTTGGTAGTTATAAGCTCCCTGCCCAAATTCCTGTATGAGTCTCAGTTAAGTGTCCTGAACGCTCCCAGGTTGTGGCATGCTGTTAAATCATTTACAGCTTTCCCTCTGGAGTTGGAGGCCTGAGAGCTGTGCCCAGTGAGTTCCCTTGTATAGGATGTACATCAGCTTGTTTATAAAGTGCTCCCCTCTATGAGGTGTTAGCATACATATCGCAGATAAATCTGAGCAGAAATCTTAGCTTCTGTTGCTCTCAAATGCTGTGCCTTGTGTCTCCTGCTAAGATGAATATAAGATTTTATTTACAATATGCTAGACAGTTTTATTTTTCTTTCAGAAGTTTTAAAGTGTACTTGTGAGCTGGTTGGGCATCCAGGTGTGGCACGAAGGCATTTGTTTCTTTAGCAGATGTGAATGATACATGCGGCACAGCTACTGTCACCATCTCAGCCATCAAATACAAAAAACAGAAGTCAGTCATGACAGACGGGGGAGGTCAGTCAAAGCCCAGTTACAGTGTATTTAGCATCTATTGTTATGAGAAGAAATGTTTTTGGCTGTAAGGCTACTGATAAGAGCATTTAACTTATCCGGAGGGAACCGGTGATGCACTGCATGTCAAGTTACTCTTCTGTCTGCTCTGTGCCAAACAACCCTCTGGACGGCTGTTTTCCAAGCCCTGTGTCTGTAGCAGGGCAGGAGGTTGCTGGCTTAAGCAGGAGCCACCTTTCATCCCCACAACCCTGCAGGTATAAGTCATTGTCACTTAATGAAGGTTCAGTGGCTGATGTGAAATTATTCCAATCCATTTCTTTGCAGGGAGGTCCCTGGAGACATCAAATCACTACCTGAACTAGCACTGACCACAGAATTGTTTTTAATAGACAGGCCAGAATTAGAATGGAGAAAAAAAGCTGATTTACCTTTTAAATCTTGCTTTTCCACTGCTGGGCACATCAGCTGTAGGCTTTGCGCTCTGGTTCTGTGACATTAAGCAGAGTTTAGAGTTTGGACTGCTAACCTTTTAAAATCTTGCACTATTTGCCAGATTTTAATGAGATGGGTGACAAGATGCAGACCAGTTGCTTTGGAAATGCTTGTTTACAGGCTTGCAAAATGAAGATCCAGAGGTGCAATTGCTTCCTAAAAATGCCTGCATGGGGGTGAGCGCAAGGAGTAAGAGCTACTTAAACAGAAAAATTGTGCTGGTACAAAACAATTTAGCTGTAGCTGCCCATGGATTAAATTTAGGTTGCAAATCAGAAAGAGCATTCAAGCCGTAAGAGGAATGAGTTCTGGAGCAAGTTTCCAGAAGGAGCAGTGGAGGCAGGAAATCTTACCAGTTTTAAGCTGGAACATGAAATGTTCTTGCACAGGATTGTATGACACAGTTGCCTGCAATAGCATGGGAGTAGGCCTGATGACCCAGGAGATCCTTTTTGGGCCTCCTGCTCCGAAAGTGGTGACCTTGAACTGAGTTAACTCAGGTTGCAGCTAAACTTTGTTTACTCTGAACTTGATGACTGTAAGATGACTTAGTTCAAAAGCATCTCTGAGTTCTTAAAGCCACATCTCTCCTAGTTTACATTTCCTATTTGACTTTCATTATTCAGAGTGGCACTTCCCTCTTAAATTGCGCAAAACCTGGCACATATGCCCCAGATAACTTAATTTTGCCCATTAAGAAGGAAACAAACATGCACCATATTTAAAAAAAAAAAACAACAGCGATACTGCGTATGAAATGTGCTATGTTTATTTATTCTAACAGCTGTAAGTACAATTATTTATAAGAATATCTTATCCAAGCTCATGTTCTATGCTGCCATTTGTTTCATTTAGTGAGCTTTCACTGCTTCCTCTCTGCAGTCTTAACACTCACTGAAGAATCTGCGGAGGCTGTTGTCTTGTACAAAATTGGTATGATTCTTCTATGTGTACTGCTTGCTTATTCATAGTCTTTTCATGACATTTATTCTTAGGAGCATAATGTCTTCTGAAGGAATGGCAGGATGTTCTTTAACCCTTAAAATAAAAATGACAGGCAACACATTTTTCTCTGTATTTCAGGGTAAGAGAATAATGATATTTGGAGAGAGCTGATTGCCTGGGTTAACCTGGAGCTGCCTCCTGTATTCTAGTTATTTTTTCTTGCCACATATTATGTGATACAAAGTGATAAGTGCAGAGATTATGTGCTTTCCAGCAAGTTCCTTTAAGCAGAGGAACCTCCTGGTAGGAGGCACTGGCTGCAGTGCAGCCCTTTGCCCACTTTCCAGGTTTGGGACTACATGTTGCTGGCATGGCTGGGTGAGCAGAGCATCTGGGTCACGGACACTGGTGGCAATGTGAGAAAGGGTCTGAGCCAGGGGCTAAACAAATGAGTGCTGTCAGTGATGTGTGAGACCTGACCAGGTGAAAAGTTTTGTGGTTGCTGATCATTCCTGAAGTCTGAAAGCTTACCATTTTTCTAAAAGCCTCAACTCCTAGATTATACTAATATAAATAAGAATTTGATTTTTCATTTAAGTGCAGCCACAAAAGACTTAAAGCTCTTGTATACAGAGAGAAAACTTTGAAAATGTAAAAAACTCAGAACTGAGAAGATAAAGCAGGAGTCCAAATCTCAGGAATATAAGGGACCTGCCCAATAAGTTTTGAATGCTCATCTCATGTTTAGCAATTGTTTTAAAATCCTATGCAAGTCATCAGAGCTGTCAATAATAAGAGAAGAAACAAAAGGACATTGCCTTTCCCCATAGGCACATTAGACCACCAAAAATAACCACTGCCTGTGACTCTTAGCTGAGGTACCAGTGACTCAAGAGCGTGTGTCCTTACTCGGAACTATTAATGAGCTGTTTGTTACCCCCTGCCATTGTAGGGGGAGTACTCAAATGTTTAGAGCATGTGAGATAATCCAGAGACCGTGCTGTGCAGAAGTAGTTGCCACTTATCTGCATTCCTCCTAAATAGGCTTCTAAATGCACTGCTCTCTTTTCCACACCAAGTAGGGAAGGAGCTGCAGCCTTGGAAGAAATGTGCTGGGGGTGAAAGGGAGGAAGGAAGCATGAAATGTCTGTCTAGAGTATGACCTAACTGGCAAGGCCTTGGTGGATGTTACGTACGGACATTGGCATGTTCAGGGTTACAGCTGCTGGCTTATGCCCTGAGGAATTTATTACCTTTCATTGTGATTTGAATGTCTGCAGCTTTGAAACCTTTGTTGCTGTGTCTGTCACATTTCAGTCTGCCAAGAAGACACTGGTTAGCTGGTTAGAGCAGGGAGCTGGAGGGAGACACTGGCGGGGTTTGGAGTATATTTTTTTTTTTATTTGTTTTGTTTTGCTCATCTGGTAGTACTGGTTTCTCTGTTTTTAATATTGACACGAGGGATCTCATTTTTGCTTCCCTTTGAAAGGGTCCCTTCTGAAGTGCTGCTGTGCATACTTGTATGTGTGTCTACAGGAACGGCTTGGCCGTATCTATAGGAAGTTCTCGAGGGGAATTGGGAGCAGCAAATGTTTCCGGAGCCACCTGCTCCCACAGCCCATGGACAGCCTGTCTGGCCAACCTGGCAGGGACTGCTCTGCGTAAGGATGTACCATCCAAACACTCACGGCACACTGACTTACAGCATGTACCTTCCCAAGTGTTACAGAGGGCAACACTTTGCTATCCTGGGGCTGTGGAGCCAAATGTGCTCTCTGGCTGGACCACCTATCTGGTCCCAAGAGCAGTCTCAGGGCTAAGATAGGCCTAACAGGACTTCAGTATGTGGTTTTGGTTAAGCATATGGGAGACAGATAGAGTAACTTTGTAGCTGTGATGCAAAAAGGCACTGAAGCATGTTCCCAACTCCAAACCTGCACCATAATTTCCTCGATCTAAACAGCAGTTATTTCTACCTGCATGCAGCTAATCTGTACGCAGATCCTCAACTGATCAAAATCAACTTTTAAATGGAGCTTCTGGAGTTAAACCAACCAAGGCACTCAGGATTGGTTACGCTCACCCTGAGCATGCCGAATCTATTCTGTGTGGGGGAACCTGCATTAAGTATGTGTTCGTTTGAGTGCTTGAATAATGCTGATTAGTTTCACAGTAAGTGAACGCTGAATGCTTGTTATTTTAATTAGATTCCATAATTGCTAGTAAGTGTGGGGATATGTGGAAAAGTAATTTTTCTAGATCTAGTTCTAATGAGTTTGTACACCTCCTCCATTTAATTTTAGCAAACTTACTTCTTTAATTATCACTTTATTTTTAACCTCAAATCACTTCTTGTGAAAAGTAATTTGTTCTTTTAAGGCCAAATAATTATGCTTTTTTTGGTGTGAATTCTTTCCTTAATGCTTTTCTTAACACAATGAAGGCCAGTGCTTCACACTGTAAGCAATGGTAAGACTCTTGAATCAATCAAAAAGACATCACTGAAATTGGAGTTTTATGACAGTTGTGATGTCACTGTTCCTAAACAGAGATGAGAGTTTAGAAAGTATAAAGCATGGGGTCACAAGTTTAATTGCTCGGATACTGCCATTGTGGAAGGGGACCTGTGTTGCTCTGGGATTGCAGCAGCGGTGGACCCTGCCTTTGCCCAGGCACATGAGCTGGTATTTCCCCTTTCCTCTCCTGAAAAGGTAATACACGAGATTTATTTATTTTTTTTTTAAATTCGGCCCCTCTCCCCCTGCCCCCCCCCCCCCATCTTTTTTTATCTTGTATATCAGAGGAAAGCATGCAACCTTTTGAGATGCTTGGAGTGGAAGAAACTTTCTGTTGATTTGCATGAAGCCCATGGAGAGGGCTAGTGCTGAGTCAAAACTTCTGGGTAGCAGCAACCTCCTCAGCTTCAGAATGGCTTTAATCCTAAAGCTGAGTTGAGACTTACTGCAATATTGCACCTTCTTGTAGTTTTCTTCCTGCCCTATGGAGAGACTTGTATTTATCCAGTGAGTTTAACTGGTAACAGTTTTCCATATATAGAGAGTGTGATATTGCTACAAACCTCCTTAACCTGTTTCTTTTAGACTGTTTCTTTCTGCTTTGCTTGAAGTAAGGCATCTTTCTGTAACTGAAATGTATGGAGATCAGAAAGTCCATTATTATTAAGTACATTTGTCTAAATTTTCAGGCTGTGTCAACCGTTACTATTTCAGGGTACTTATTGCTAATATGAAATGGTAGAAACAAAAAGTAGATACTGTACAGGCAGGCAGTTGGGCAGCAGACCTTGAAGTTGGGCTCAACTTTTGTTGTTGTCTGGTTTTAGACTGCCCGTCACTTCACACTGTGTTTTACTGGGATCAGCTTGGAGTTAGGCTGCATCCTGCCGAGCCTTCACCAACCCATGATGTATATCTTATGTGGATATTTTAATGAAGAAAATATTTAAATAATTAAGTGTTGGCAGCTGTTGCTAGGGTGGTGTGCTGGAGAGCCCAGATACTGGCTGGTTTTACAGACTGATCTGTTACTATATTTGCTTGTTGAATTTTCTTTTCTTTCCTTTTGAGTATCTGTTGAACATGCTCATTATATTCTCGTTAAGAATAGGGACGCTTGAGGCAAGAAAGCAAATTCAATCCCTGAAGGCAATTTCCACCTCTTATAATGTCCCACTGCTTCCTCCAGTTTTCATGTAACAGGAAAACAAGTATCTCCAACTCTCTTGTTTAGTTTCTTGTTTCTCTTAGCAATTTTTCCCTATACTTCACAGATTAGGGTCTTTGTTTATGCATGATTTCGCAGCTTCAGATACCTATTTCTATTCGTGTCATGGAAGCCATTACTTGGCTGGAGTTAAACTTGATCTCACTTTCGTTAGCACTAACATTTTAGGGGGGAGAAAAAGATTGGAACACAAAATTAAAGGGTTTGTAATTCAACCTAGGACACTTAGAGACTTGAGAGAGCTTGGGAAACACGGACTTGTTTTGTATAAATGCCGCTCTTTGACTGTTCAAACCAACATCTGTGGTATGACATTGAAACCTGTTTGTTTGCTGCAGGTATCAAGTCCCCAGAGGAGTGGGCACTGGGTATGAATAAGCCCCACAGTTGTCCTATGTAGACTGTCGTGACCATGAAAATTGCCTTTTTTCTCCTCTGGTCCCCATCTGGCAGTTTTTCTCTTGGGTTGGTAATTTCACTGCCTTTGGTCCCAAGACGATTAAAGCTTCTAAAGTTTCATTTTTTGGAGTTTAATCCTGAAAATATCAGCAGCACTGTAGAACTGGAAATGATTGGTGCAGAAGTTAATATGCATTTCGACAAATATATCTCTTCTGTATTGTACCATCTTTCAAAGGAGACACTGACTTTAATCTGAGCAACAGATCGCCTTGAAATCTGGCAGTGGTCTAAGTTGAGGGTTTTAGCTTAAAGCTTTTAGTCTCACTGAGATGTTTGTATTTTTTCTTAAAGGTGATGCACATTTTCTATATTAGAAGCTAGCCAGTTTTGCACTTTGCCATATATAGACTCTTAGGCTTTCATCAGTATCTTACAATTTATTGTTGAGGATTAGTCTTGAAGAAGTCTGAAAGAAGTACCTATATTGGGTAGAAATACTCTTTAATTTCTCATAATTATCAGCAAAAAATGTAACTGGTGATTGACATAAATCCATTTGGGTTTTGAAACTAAATTTTTTGAAGAAACTGTGACTATTACCTTGACTTTTGAGATGAATGTTCAGCATCATGTCCAGTGCTATCTGGGCAAACATGAAATGTAATGTAACCATTCTGCCTTTCACTTTAAACAGAGAGAAACAAAATCCAGAAGTGAAAAAGGCAAGTCCCTCCACCACAATGAGCTCTGGTAAGTCTGTGTTGTTTTCCACTTGTCCTCGTTGGCATTCCTTTTTATTACTAGAAATATTCCTGTTTGTTTCTGATGCAATTACTCTTTCTTTTTTTTTTTTTTGACTCTGCTTGAAAGCTCAGGGAATCTGACTATTAAGGCAACAGCAGAATGGCTTCATAGTAAAAAGTGTCATGGCTTCTTGTTTGTTGTTCCAATTCGATCCATAATGCTCAAAAAATTACTAGAAACATCTTGAGCTGGAGTAGGTCACTTTAGCGTCTTTCACTTTGGAATCCAATTCAAAATTATTGATTACCTGAAAAAATAATCTGAAAGAATTTGATATGTTTTAATTAGGGGTGAATGCAAAGTTTGACATCTGGATAGGAAAAATCAGCTGTTCAAATAAAAATGACCAGGAAATAAGGGCTGGTTGGGAAGAGGAAAACTTCTGGGCTTGTCTGGGTAACAGGCTAAATCAGAGTGAAAAACAAAGCAGACGCCATACTGAAGTGCCGTATGTAGGATCTGTGGAATAATATTCCCACTTGATTTCAGCACCTTATCAAGTCTCAGCTGGAGTATCATGTCCAGTTTTTAGCACCACATTTTGAGAAAAATGTGAACCATTTGGAGAGAGTCCAGTAGAAACCTAGGAGACTAATCAGAGTCTAAAAAAACGTGAGCTGGGAATTTGACTTAAGCATTGATAAGCTTCCAGGTTGTGAAGCACTGGAACAGGTTGCTTTAGGGTGATCCTGGAAGTTTGTAAGAACTCAACAGGCAAACATTTGTCAGCAGTGACAGAGGTAGATTTGTTCCTGCCATGCGTCAGGAATATGGTTTTAGATGAACCTTGGAGGTCCTTTCTAGCACTATTTTCTGTGTTTCTCTGAATTCACAAGAGCCAGTTTTATTCATGTCAGCTGAGGATGTTGCAGACTTGAAAAATCTCTCTTGAAAATCTCATCACTGAGCTGGGTGCCATATGCACGTACAAAGACAGTCCCTGTTTAAAAGAGGCTGCAAACCAGGTAGCCAAAGGGAATGGAGAAACGGGGGTGTCATCCAAGGGAGATTTGTGTCTCTAAGCAACGTCTCCTGAGATAGTAGGAATACTTCCTAGTTCCTGAATCAAATAGCGCTGACCCATGGCATCCCCTCACAGTCAGAGGTTAAATGCAGTTGCAGAGGTTTTAACCCAGAAGTAACCTGCTTCTTCATTTATCTTACAGAACACGAAGAAATTGATGTTGCAAAAACTGTTGTCAATGGGCTGAGCAGCAATGGACAAGAAAAAGGTAGGTTAAGAGCTTCAGAGACATCTCTGCAGCTCCCCCTGCATGTCAGCTGCGTGATGTGGTTGATTTCCCTGGACATTCACTACAGCGGGGGTTTCCAAATTTAGTTTGCTTGGCGACTGATACAAGAAAAGCCTTGTGCTGCACCATGCCAGCAGCAGCAGCATTTCTTAGCTGAACAAGTGTTCTTTGTGTCTTAAAGGCAGCAGGCTAGATATTTGCCTCTTTGTATATTTTTAATGCTGTTTTGAGGAAAGCTGTGTACTGCTTGTGGTACTTGTGAGCACCTGTGAACCAGTATCTTAGCGTGGGTTTGTGGGTGCCTATGTGTGAATCCTGGTAACTTCAGTGGGAGGTGAAGGTTTAAGCCCAGGATTAAAGGGCAGAAACTAACCATTTAAGTAATAAAAAAACCTGTCATTAGCAACAACAATTTAAAACCCAAACTTATCTAAACAAACCAATCTTCATGTTAACATCAGCAGGTTTGCAGTGTGCTTTATAGCATTCAGTATTGTATAGTGATGGTGTGTGTTTTGGCAGGGTGAAAGTATGTGATTGTAGGGGTTGGTTTTCTGCTGGTTTCATTTCCTTTGATGCCTTATTATAGTGGTTAGTATTTTGACTGCATTGTGAATGAATGAATTTAGTCAGTTGCAGAGCAGAACAGAATTAGGGTTGCTTCCTAAACCACAGGCTGTTTGGATTTGGGATCTATTGTATTCGCAGGGTCTCCAGTGCTCAGGGAGAAGCATGGAGAACAGGGTTTGATTTGGGTTCCTCTTTTATAAAAAAAAAGAGTTTAAAACAATCCCATCAAATTAAAAACTGTGATTTTATGAGGTTTGAAAAAGTTCTATCACGCTCTTCCCTCATCCTTTTGCTTGAGAGCCTTTTTCTGGGTTGGTGAAGTCTGTGCTTTCCAGTTTTGCCAGGGACCAGAAGGGCCTGCCACAGGAGGGGGTGTACACACCACCCCGATGTCAGTGCCTCCCTCGAGCTGGCCTAGTGCTCACTATTGGTGAGCAGAAATCAAGAGCACAACTCAAGTTATTCAGGTGGATCCATGATTTACAAGATGTTTGTCTTGGCAGATCCTGTTGAGCTTCACCTCTGAGTAGTTTTGCCTTTGCCTTTTTTTTTTTTTACCACTGCCCTCCCTCTCTTTGGTTTTTTTTTTTTTTTTTTTGAGAGTTCCACATTAGCTGCAATACAGAGTCGGAGAGAGGAAATACCAGCTGTTTTGGACAGTTTTGTAACAATTGCTAGAATTTTGCACAGTGCTATGTATGGTTTTCCCCTGTGTCACTACATCTAGTATAATTAGTGTGCTAGCTCATGGAGTCCAGTAGAAATCTCTTCAATTTACTGTTTAAATGGATGGATTTTTTCTGAAATGGATTTTTTGATGCTACCCTTTGGCTGCAACTATTTTCAAGATTGTTTCACATTTCACTTCCTTCTGTTGCTGAACTTCTAAAACATATGCCATAAAATCCAGAATTCGTGTAATGTGACTAGTTTAATGTTCCTCTCTCAACCTTTCAGTCCTTGTTTTTTCACTTTTATTTTGTTTTAACTGAGCCATATCAATTTTAACATTTTTATTTTTGCATGTAGTGTATCTTAGCTAAATGATTTCACTAAAATTCTTTGATGGCTTCTAGAAACTAATGCTTCCAGATTCTTTTTGCTTGCAGCATAGTGATAGTCAGCAGTTAGTCAATTCAGTAAGCAGTTCTGTATGCTGCATAAAACAGACACGTCCTGAATTAGGACGAACGAAGGGATATTTTTAACGGTTGCATCACTGCTTTTTGGACTGCTTTTGTATTTGAAATTTCCTGCTATTGTGTCTCCAAGTACATTATAAAATTTTGTGGCATGCTTCCCAAACTCTGTTCTTCCGTTTTTGGATGTGCCATTTACACTTTTGTGTTTGCAGCTGTTGACGTCCCTTTATGTACACGCTCTATTTCTGCTGTTAAAATAATCCCTGTGAAGAAAGTGAAAAGTTCTCCTCACCTAGTGCTGCCTACAGGTATCTTCCTCCTTCCTCCCCCTGCCATGCGTTAGTTGGCCATCATTCTCTCTCTCTCCCCACACCCCCCCCAGCTCTCTCCCTCTCTCTCCCCGCTTCACCCACACGCTTTGGCTAGTTTTCAGCTTCATCCTCTTGTTGCTGTTTCCAGAACTGTAGATTTCATCAGTAGGTAATAAAGTTAGCTCTTGATGGCACAATACACTCAATTATGCTGCTCCTCTGCTGACATAATTGTGTCTACTTGAATCTGGGATCATTGTAAGCTCTTCTACTAATGCTTGGTTATGAATAATATTGTTATTACAGCCTCATTTTGAACCAAACTCCTGATGAACCAAAGAATGTTTCCTGCGTATCTTTAGTCTTTATGAAAGTGAATGGAGGTCAGAGATGGTATTTTACAGGTTCAAGCATAGTTCAACATTGGTGGGATGGTTTTGTTTTTCTGTACATACACTGCCTTTACAGAATCTTTATATTGATAAATAAGGATGTTAGGCTGTCTGTCACCCCCTCCCCAACCGAGCACATGTTTTCCCACTAGAAGTACAAGATTATTTTTGTACTTTGCTGGATTGGGACAGCCAGACTGGTCTAGCTGATACTGTTTGTCTCTCCTAATCTGTCACACATGTGCTCTGTTGGACTAGTACAGTGCTAATGTCATGTTTATTACCAGTATAGAAATCTGCTGTATTTCTATACTGATTCAGATTTTTGGTTTTTTTCGTTTCACCTAAACTGCGAGGGAATTCAACATCTTAGGTATTTGTGTTCCTCTCCCAAATTGGAGTAGTCTGACAATATTTTATTTTCAAACCTTTTTAAAACACTTCAATTTTGTTGAGTTCAGAACATTTTTTTTCTGATTCTTATTGTTTTAATTTGGTATACAGATTTAATATGTTGTATGAAAATAAAAAAAGTGCTTTGATTCTCCTCCAGTATGATGGAGACATTTATGGCATGGTGAACTCTTAAGTGTTTCCATTTTTCCCCAGTGCCTATGAAGGGAATCTAGGTGTAGGAGTGTGGGAGAACAGCTACCCTGCACTCTCTGTGGATGTCTAAATCAGGTCTGGTGACTCCCAGCAGTGTGTCCATGGCTCAGAGTTACAGCACTCTTGAAACTGGAGTCCCAGAGCTTAAACCTTTGTCCTCTGGTCTGAAAGTGGGTCCACAGGGTCCTCGGACTGTGTGTTGTGCTGCGTGGATGGGAACAAGAGCCAGAACTGGATTCCTGGGCAAAAAGAATCCTGACCCTATGTGGATCATGTGAAAATCGGTCAGAGTAGTCAACTTCCATTTCATCAGGCATGTGGGTGACCTTAAGGCATGATCAATTGTGTGGTGTGAGTGCAAATGTGGTATATTTAAGGATTAAGCAGCAATTGATATGTCTGTGTGGATAGTCTTTCCCCTCACAGAGGCTGTCTTAATGCTGCCTAAATGAACTAAAGGCTGAACTGTAGGAAAGTATCCTCTGATTCCTTACTTATTCCATCCTTTCTCCAGTCCTAAGTGAGGATCTGAAGCTATGCTTTTTGTGAAATCCCTAAAGCATTGGAAGCCCACGCAAAAGCTTGAACTACGGTGATTCCACAGTAGAGGGGTTTCAGTGTGAGCCAGGTGTTTGACATTTGTTGAGTCTTTCCCCTTACTGCTGCTGTCCATCTGGCACTATTGATGTTTCCCTATATTGTGGCCACCTTAGCTGTGGTTTGTGTGTTTTGCAACCTTAGCCGAGGCATTGTCATGGTCTATAGGCACTGTACTGGTGTGGATTTAATGGGGCATTATCTTACTGAAATCAGCCAGGGAATATTGATCTGCACAAACATGGGCTGTTGTCTGGGCAATAAGCAGCAGCCTTTGCCCCCTCTGTCCAGTCTGAAGGCATGACTTTCATTACAATAATAGTTCCTAGAGAGGAGCTGCATCCCTCCCCATGCAGAGATAGCAGGATCCTCACCCCATAAAAATAAAAATCATTGTGTTGTCATTTGTGTAATGCAGCACATGCTCAGTACCTCTTCAGGCTCCCTGTGTGGTGTCAGATTAGGACTAGTACCTCTGGTTAGGTAGGTCAAAGTGAAGTCTGATGGCAGCTGCAGGGTCAGTAATAGTGCATGAGAAAGGGAGGTGATGTGTTTTCCTGTGGAAGTAGCTTGGATAAGTGAGCGACTCTTTAGGCTTATTGTTTCTATAGGTATCTTAGAGGAAACAACTCTCTGGAAGGATTTTAAGTAAGGGGAGGAAGATAGCCTTGAAGTACTGGTTTGCTATTGCTTAATAGGATGACAGGAGGAAAAAACCCAAATCCATGGATTGAAATGCACAAAGGTAAGCCTGCACAGAAGCTGTGTTGAATCGGGCCTCAGCAAGGACATTGACATGATCTGGTGTCTGGCTTACAGGGTGATTTGAACAGGTATATGTTAAATCTCTTTCTAGTTTTTGGGATTTGGGTTCCTATGTGAGAAGGTGAAACACTGCCATGAAGCAGGGGGAGATGGAAAGGAGGTGGCTTGCAGTGCCCTGTCTTTAGATCATACTCAGCATAGTTACAAGATTTTATCCTCCAGTGGTCGTAAGACTTTTTTTTTTTCTCTTTCAGTCCTGTACAAAAGGCATTTTTAAGGCTTCAGCACACAAATCGTATTGCTTTATACCACTGGGACATCGCTATAGAAGAGCCACAGGTGTAATGGTAGAATGTCCTTGCTAGTACAATAGCTCCACACAAAGCAGACCAAATAAAGCAAATGGACCTGTGAAATTTGGTTCACTCATCCTTTTTTCCTCCTTTCTTAGCTCTGTTACACTGATTCACTGTTACTTCTACATTCATCAGTTACATGAATATGAAACTGCTTTGATTTCTCAATGCTTTAAATCCAGAGCTAATCTTCATCTGCATAAACATTACTAGATTGATTCACCCAGAGGCAGCCATGCTAAAATTACTCCATAGTGCTCTGATGGCCCCTAGTAGCTCTGTATCATCTGTTTCAATGTGTCTCCTCTGTGCATGTGCGTTTCCTGCAGAAACAGATCCCACTAAAGTCTGCAGCGGAAAAGGAGCTGTGACCCTCCGGGTATCTCCAGCCTATGAAGAGAATCAGAATATCACTTCACCATGTCCTCAGGATGTTGAGCAACCTGAAAGTAAGTGGGTGGAAGGTTAATTGGAATATGTTACTCCCAATAACCTCAAGTGAGGTCAGCCCAGGGTCTTGAGGTGACTTTTTTTTAGCTACGATTTAAAGCCCCCAATCCCGTAGCATAGTTGGAAACCTCTTGCAAGAACCAGACCAGTGGAGCGAGACTGACTCCTGTTCTCTCCTAGTGCAGGTTTCATGACCATTCACTCATTGGCTTAAGTTTGTTTACAGCTCCCTTTTGCTGTCATGACCACCAAAACCTCTCAAATATTTTTTTTTTTTTTTTTTTTTCTTCCTTCCCCTGGCAGGCCCATGTCACCCACTTTTATCCCAGGCTTGAGGTGGAACAGAAAGAGGCCGAGTGGTGCTACTGCCACTGTAGCATTCACTTGGGTTGTCAAGGGAGCGGGGATAGTGGCCCAGACAGACAGTGTCGCCACAGAGCTCTGCCATCTTTCAATAGCAGATGTGTAATTACTTAATTGTAGGAGACAGGCAACGCATAATAAACCTGGCCAGTGTCGTGGGTCTGGCAGAGAGGATGAACTCCCAAAGGCAAGATGCAGTTAAGGGGGGAGGGGGTCAAACTTCCTTTTTGGAGGCAAAGCATACATCATTTATGACTGTATTGTTGGAGAAAGGGCAATTCCATTAATTCCAGACCCAATGTGCTGCTTCCTGCTCTGTCTTCTGCTCCACCCCTGACCTACCCTCTTTTCATGCTTGCCATTCTCTGTTTCTTCACTCCTACCCCCCACCATTGCCTCTCTCCTTTCTGTTGATGGCTTCATAAATTTCCAGCAGCCTGAATGGCAATGAGCCCATTACTATGGAAATCAGCTCATTAATACTTCCTTTGCTTACTCTCTCAATCACTTTATGAAATGTACTTTGGAGCTAGAAAAGCTTCTGCATATAACTTAAACAGCAAAATGGGTAGAGGGGTGGGGAGGAGCCCAGTGGGAGGTGTGTAAATAAGTGATGAGACCAATGCATCTAGGTGCAGGGACTGGGTTGTAAAGTGACATCATATTTTATAACTCCCTTCATGCACACACACTTAGTCTGCAAAACCTGATCTATTTGTTGGTAGTCCTTTATATCAGTTAATAATACATAGAGATATTGATAAGGATAGACATATCTTCATAGCCCGTATCATGGCTGAATACGGGGTCCCTACATTTCCAGTAATTTCTGGTGTCTGGACGTCAAGCTGCAGCTTTAGAAAGTAGCTGGCTGGGTTGCCTTTTTGCCTCTGAAATAAGAATGTCAATGAACAATTGTTTCTTCATTGCTCTGAATGAATTGCCTTGTGTTTACAAAGGTCAGAAACAAGGAGGGCATCATGTTTAGGGCTGGTCTCTATGGTAATTAGGCAGCCCTGTCAGAAAGCATTTTATGTGTGAAATGAAGTAGCTTGACTCTTAACTTCAATTGGTACATGTTTTCTGTAGATGTAATGGTTTATTTTCTTCCCCTTTCTTTTCCTCTGTGGCTATCCTTCACCCCCACCTCTTCTATCCCTCCTTTCTGTGAAATGCTTAGGTCTGGAGCCAGAAAACCCAGAAACAGGTACAAACTTTGGCTGCTTATGTTGTTGCTTCTGTTGCTTTCTTGGAAGTATTTCTTGTTGCCCGGAAAAAAAAGAAAAAGAAAAAAAAAAAAGAGCAAGAAAAAGGAAGAAAAGAATCCCCTCCTTTTGCTCGTCCTGTAGCTGGAGGGAATCTTCTGTGATCTGAGTTTTCTTTCCCCTCGTAGATGATTGGAGGTCGTCATCTAACACTGATGCCAATGGGGATGCCCAACCATCTTCTCTGGTTGCCAAGGGTTATAGGAGTGTGCGTCCAAACCTTTCCTCAGACAGCAAGCCACAGGTAAGCCTTACTTATGTGACTCTGAGGGTGATCTTCTGGGTTCAAGCACTGGATTCATGGTCAGGAGTCCTGGGTTGAACTCCAGACTTTGCTGCAGACTTGGGTAAGTTACTGTGCCTTAGCTTTTCCTACCTTTAAAATGGGGGCAACACGGATGTCAGCAGAGTGCTGTGGAGCTTGTGTGTTCAGGCATGCCACAGTGTTTCCTTGGTGGATGAAGGAGGAGGACAACGCTGTATGTTTGCAAGAAAAAAGGTGAAGTAGTTGTCTATTGCTCTTTTGTCCTTTATGCTGGTCTATTTCCTAGAGGTTGCTGCAGGCTGAAAGCAGAGTTACACCCTACATTAAAAACAAGATATTGGGGAAGTGCCTTTCAGTTTTAATGCTGTAACTGATACAAGCCAACAAGGGAAAGGTTATTTGTACCTGAAGGTAAATTGTTGATGTCAATCTGTTAAGACAAGTGTAACTTCATCTTTTTTCTTTTGGGTGGTTGGTCTTCGCAGAAGCAGTCTGAAAGCTGATAAGGAAACCCTTCGTTAGAAACCACTTTCATGTGTGAAACAGAGTCCCTTTAAAACCTTGTCCCTTGTCAGGGTGACTGCTTCCATCATCAGGGAGCTACAGCAATGCCACAGAACAGACAGCGTTCCTGAAATTGTAAGTGAAAGTGGAATAAGGCACAACTCAGGTGAACGCATGGGAAGGAGTGACACCATAAAGGAGAGACCCTTTTACTGCCTGATACTTACAGCTGTCCTCTAGTCACTAATTGGTCTTGTTGACGAACAGAGAGCGCGCTGATGCACGTAGCACTTCTTATAGAAGCCTCAAGGACTGCTGTCCAAACTAAGCTGAAATGGAAGAAAATGGAAAACAGCAATTGCAGGTGGTGAATTGGTGTTTCCTGGTAATACTACGTAAAGTGAGGCTTCACCTAACCTAGGGAAATATTGAGGCACTCTGAAGTCTCCAGACTGAAATTACTGTCCTTAAGGAATCAAAAGGAATGAGCCTGTTCCAGAAGCAGAAGCCCTTCAGAAGGAGCACTTACCAACCCACTTCTCCACTCTTTTACGCATCAGGGAAGGGGGGAAAGAGGGGCAGCCTGAGGACAGTAGATTTCGGGACAGCAGCTGTAATTTTATGAAGCTATATCTATGTTACAAGAATAGGTGCTGGCCACAATCTGTCATATGTGGATGAATTTTAAAGGAGGTATTTTTTTCAGATTTCAAGGTTGCAAGCTGTTGAGGCATCTTCATTTTCTGGTTTTGGCCATTTTAGCAGTGGTTTAGCCCGCCTTTGCCCATAAAGATAGGACAACAGGGTGTGTGTAAAACCTACTTTCATAGTCTCCAGAGGGTTAATTTGCAAGAATGCAGGGAGCTACTGTTCACTAGGTGGGTGTTTTAGTTCTCTTCCTTTCAGTAGTTTATAGTTTTCAGCTGCTGGCAACAAAGCAATAAATAAAACAAAACCTCTCTATTGTTAAGTTATTTTACTTCAAAACAGTTTGGCTTTCAGAAAAAATTCACTGTAATTGGAGTTTGCAAGCAGTTGTAGAGTTAGCAGCCTATATGCTGCAAAGTACCAAAACCAGTAAAGTGGGCTTTTTTTATTATTTAGTAGAAGCAGGATTTCTCTGTCAGTGATCTTGATTCTAGAGGCAAATTCTTATGAACTCAGTTCCTCAAGTAACTTCAATTGTTCTGGTATTCCTGAAAGCATTTTCAGGACTGAAAAATCCTGACGAGAATTCAAGAGCTAGCTTTTAGAAGGAGGAAATGCTGACTTTTTACTTAGCCAGCTGTCTGCTTTCATTAGGACTGGTGAAACTTTGCAACGTTCATTTTTCGGCAGTGCATTTAACATACAGGGACAGCCTAGAGCTCTGAATGTGGCTTTGTGATTCGAATGTCCCCAGCGCTGGGAAGTATTTAGTTACACAGGCATGAGCCTGGGTTTAGTTAGCCAGGATGTTAAATCTTGACTCAGGCTTTCCCAGGGGCATGGTGGGTATTGCTGTGCAGTCCTCTCAAAACAATACAGCACTGAGATTTATTTACCCCAGAGAGAGAAATGTGGAGGCAGGTTCTCGAGAGCCTGGGTAAAGTTTGTGTGCTGCAGTAAGCAGTGCTAAGAAAAAGAGAATGTGTGAGATGATGTATGTGAGTGAGTTCTGCACTGGCCTTCCAGATACTGTATTTGCTTTTTGTTCTTGCTGTATTAAAACCTGCTTAACCCAAGTCTAATGACCGAATTCATTCTTCAAATTTATTCATTTTTTCCTTCCTTTTTCCTTTCATTTGGTGCTGCTTCCTCTCTCCCTCTCTCCCTTCTTGACTCAGCCTGGGCAGGCCCTTGCTCCTCCCCGTCCTCCTCTTCCCAAAGAGGAAAGCTTTGCATGGCGTCCTCGGACTGACACTAAAGTGACCAACCTGTTGCCAGTGCCTATCATGGACTGCGTGTACCTCAATGCACCCAAGCCTTATACACAGCGTGCATCACCAAATGCCAGTGCACGGTGTTATTTCTCATCACCTACCCCTTACGGGGCTAGCCCCAGTCGGAAGCAGGGCTTGCCAGCAGGGTACTCTCCCTCTTCAGGCCCCAAAGATGAGGTGCATGCTGGGCAGCCACTCTTGGAAAGTTGCTCCTCGTCAGATGCACCATCCATACAACGCAACCCTGACAGGGCAGATACTAGTAGTAAGGCTGGAATGAATTCCAGTCATGAGACGAAGGCGGATAAAAAGGTCACCAAACTATATGTAGCTTGTTTATCTAACAGCACTTGCTCAGCTGCATCTGAAAATTCCACTGGCACCGCACATGATCCAGCAGCCAGCACCAGTTTGGGCACTGAGCTCACTCAGGCACCAGCCACCAACATTGTTTCCTCTGTAACAGATACTGGAAACTCTCTTCCTGCTCCTCCTCCTCCTCCTATTCCTCCCAGGCCGTACTTTTACATTGTCCTCAGTAAAGACGCAGTTAGTTATGGTGCTGGCCAACCCTCCTGGACTCAGTCGTCACCTCCGCAGGCTGTGAGGGACAGAGTGCTAGAACCCCAGAGCGCAGCTGCCACAGAGGACAGGATGAGAAAAGAGCCTTACCTTACTCAGCAGCGACAGCCACCATACAAGGCAATGGGACGCAGCATGGTACATGTTTTCTCCATAACCTTGTTTTCTTTCAGCCGTGTGAACGGTTCTTTAATTCATTACAATGTTCCCTTAATGCTTTATTCCCCTCC
Source organism: Gavia stellata (assembly GCF_030936135.1). Classification (NCBI taxonomy): domain Eukaryota; kingdom Metazoa; phylum Chordata; class Aves; order Gaviiformes; family Gaviidae; genus Gavia; species Gavia stellata. Next base: position 18,340,709 of record NC_082602.1, read on the forward strand.
TACCTAATTTCTAAGCACTCGTCGTGCCACCTGAGTCTTGTGGTCTTCTACTTGATAATACTTAACACCCCATGTGTGCCCCCACAACATTGATCTCTGTGTGTGTGTGTGGTGCTTGTAGGGGGTTGGGCTGGGGAGGATCTTTCTATTTTAGGGAGGTGTAAAAGAAGCAAACTCTGTAATATGATGGTTAGTGCTTCTCAAGTGATGGTGAATGCAGAGCTGTTCTGTGGTTTGATTTAGCCTCACTGCACAGAACTGGAGAAGAAGGGTGATGAGGGGAAGGAAGATTTTTGTGAAAAACCATGCGTGTTCATAGAGGCCAGGGCTGCAAGACTGAAGAAGTATGTCTCCCTAAGGAAAGAAAACCTGTTGGGGCTTCTTATCATTTTGGGTGCATCCTTGCATGACACTATATGGCTGCATTAGACTAAAGTACCAATCTCCCCCATTGCATAACAACACCTTGTTTCCTACAGGATGCCACTGCCACCACCACAGCTCAGCCTGGGGTTATAGTAGTCCCCCTCCTCCAGGTTAATCCAGACAAACAGCAAGAAGGCAGCTCCAGCACTCCACCACCGCCTCTGGTTCCTTTCGGACAAGGCTCCGTATTCCCTGAGACTGTTTCTCCTGGCTCACCCTTGACTTTTCCAACTCTAGATGATTTTATTCCCCCACATCTCCAGAGGGGTTCCCACCATAACCAAGCACCCTCTGCCTCTGGCACATTGCCCTCTGTTTACCCGAAACTGCCATTCTTCTCATCACCACCTTCACTTGCCCCTCCAGTCACGGGGGCTTTGCACAGGGGCTTGAAGCCTGAAATCGCTGGAGTCATCTCACGTACAGTAAGCTTGCCAAGTACCCTCCTTGCCCTTTTCCTAAATTTGTATTCCCAGATTAAAATTACTTTCTCCTTGCAATACTAAACTTGAGAGAGGAGTGACGACTCACTCCCTGCCAGCAGCATGACAACTGAAACCTTGTTTGTGTCCTGTGCTAGTGCATGCGTATTGCCTGCCCTTGTGCAGCTTTGAGCTTTCTATTGACTTCTCCCAACAGCATTTGACTATCTCCCTTTGTGCCCATTCTGCAAGGTGATGCACGCATTAAGAGTCTTCACAGGATTTGCTCAGAATAATGAGTTTTGTATAAAAAGAATAGCTGCAACTAACTGATCTCTTCAGGCTCTTTTAATAGCATCCTTAATTGTGTATGAATAACATTTAAAGCAGCAACAGCAGACCAGTTAAAGGTTAGGGCTGGCATTCTGTTCCACTTGGAGCCACAAGACCGTATGGTCTCTACACAAATCCCTGCTGAAATCAGTGTAAGATTGCTGCCAGTATCCAATGGCCTACAAGCAATAATACCAGTTACTGAGCTAAGAGTCTTCCAAGCATGTAGGTGCTATGGCATAGATTAGCGGGAGAGCGTCTTTTCAGTTTGGAATTGCTTGTCTTTGAAAATTTTGAAGAATTCAATCCACAACAGTTTTAACTTGGAATTTATGGTGGTGTTCTTGGATTAGGTTTTGTCTCTCTTTAAGCTCATTACCTGTTTTAAAAAGTCCTTAGGGACAAGTGGGGAAAGTAGCTCTCGGTTAAAGTTGCAGAGGAGGCAAAAAGCACCTGACGCTCCTTGTACTGGAAGTCTTACAACACCATTTTTTTTATATAGTTGCTTGTAAGGACAAGTAAGAAGTTCATCAGAAACCCCCTCCTCTCATGATGATGCTTTCTTTGCCCTCTGACTCTATAGGGATCTAGCAAACAGGCATGTGTGGGGAAAAAAAGAAAAAACAACCAAAGATGATATTTTCAAAAGTTCTCAGCACTGGCCTTTCTGCTTCTGTTGAAATCAGTGTTTTTTCACTGCAGAGAGCAATGGAGGTTTGGGGGTTTTTGTTTGTAGGTTGGTTTGTTGTTTTGGTTTTTTTTCATGGAGCCTGTCTGCAGACTCCAGAAAAATTCAGCAGGCATCCAAATCATAGAGGAGTAGTGGAAATTTTGTTGTACCTGATTTTCATGAGATGAGAGTTTTGAAACATTTTAGGGCATGCTTACTTCAGGCATGCAGTCACAGAGCTGTTTTCCACAATGATTTAAGTGGCCTTTGTTCACCCACTTTGGTGACTTAGCTGGGGCTGCTGAGCCTATCCTGATCTGACATCCCTCTTCTTTGAGGGTTCTTCATATTTCAGTTACCAAAGTGAAGCTCAAACCCAACTCTCATACTTCTCCCTGATTCCCACTCCTTTTCCCAAGTTGCGTTGTTTGGAATATTATCACAACCAACAAAATGGGGCTGAGTCTCTCTCTTAGGCATATCTATTTCTGAAGACCATTGATTCTTTTCTGTCCTCACGAAATGTCTATGGCCTGATCGGATGCTGCTCTTGGAGCAAGATCACCTCCATCCAGCAGAACAGGATTGTTCTTCCATATTTCCCCTCTAGGTTGGAGAGACTGTAGATGCTTGTTCTGATTATGGCCAGTTCTCACTATGATTTATCTCTGAGCTCTGGGGCCAGGCCTCACTCTGGCCCCTGTTCAGCCCCCTGACTGATCCTGTAAGTCCTTTCCCCTGACGCTGGTGGATACGAGGGGCACTGAGTTGCACTTGGCCAGAAAAGCCAGGAGTAGGGATTCTTCTGGAGCAATATTCTGTGCATGTTTTTTATTTTTAATTTTAATAGTGATGAAAATCCCCCTGAATGCTCAGCTCCATTTTGCAGATCAGTGGCCTGCAGCATTTCAGTCTGACAGTGGAGTAGCAGGAGTCCAGAAATCCGGTATGCTGTTCCGTACCCTCTTTGTTTGGATGCTCTTTCCCCATTAATGGTAATTGCGTGTCCAAATTCCTTAAGAAGCTTTGAAAAATCTTGGCCTAAACTGGCACACACAGTCTTAGTCATCGTCCCTTCTTTATCTTTTCTCCTTACTACAAACAAAAGCCCGGTATCCCTGGACTGAGATTTTTTTCAAAGATGAACTAGTTTTTAAAGCCTCCCTGCTGGCACAGCCTGTATTTCTACAGAACAACCAGAGCTGTGGTTATACCGGAGGTGGGTTTGAAATAAGCAAATGATGGAGCTGGATGCTTTAGGAGAGGAAGAGCAGCTTGCTATTTGTGCTTCAGTGACAAAGCCATGTTGAGTAACTTCCTTGCTAGAGTCCTACTTTTTACGTTCTATCAGTTTTGGGGGGGGGGGGGGGGGGTGGTATTTCATTATTTTTACCAGGTAGGTGTCACACTGTCTCCTGAGTGATGGTGCTAACCTTATTCCTCGGACCTTCCTTACCAAACCAGCTACAGTAATGATGTTTCACTGTAGAATTGCATGAGTTTTGCATGCCTGACTTCTTGCTGTGAAAGGAATACTTTTAAAACAAATGTTTGTGTGTGTACATATTAGGGGAAAGATGTCTGTGTCTCCCCGCCAACCAGATTTGCTCATTTCTGGCACCCTGTGTTTGCTCCAGAGAGTCTGCCAGATTAATTTACTGCCTCCTTTTGGGGTTGGAGTTGTGAAACCCAACACCAAATAATTATAGTACTGCCTTAGCAAACTAATTGCATTAACAACGAGCAGGGTACGTACAAGGAGCAAGGTAACACTCATGCTTATGCCTTTTTTACTAAAATTTGCTGTGGTTATGCTTCTCATTCAGCTTAAATTTTTTTTCCCCAGATTTTCCCAGTGTAGCAGCCTTCTGCATGCTGCTAATGATGTGTTACTCTCCTTTTCAGGACCCAGGTCCTGTGCTAAATGAAGTGCCCCAGCCTGGCACTGGCACTGACTATCCAACCTCCTTCACTTCAATCAACAAGTCTTCCTCTGCCTATCCCTCTACCACAATCGTCAATCCCACTATTGTCCTCTTGCAGCACAATCGAGGTAAGGAAACTTGCATATAAGTATTGGAAGCTCAGAATGAGCAACCTGTTACGCTACAAGGAACTGGAGCATGTGTGTGCCGTGGGCAATTAAGTCCAGACTACTAAGAGCTAACAAAGCTGCCTCCAGAAAGTTGTAGTGACTGGAGCATACAACAGGCAAGTAAAAAGTTAGAGGTGTGGGACAATGCCTGCTTTTTCTAATTAAAACCTGTGGATCAGAAGCCACTCTGAGGTTGGGGGAGAGTCTTGTACCTGGGCTATGGATATATGAATAAGTTATTGCAGGATAACAGCTTATCCCTCATAGGTGTCCTGTCATGGTAGAAAAGGGTGTATGCTTGCATCTATCTGCCAGTAGAAGCAAGGTAGCTTGAAGTATGTTCTCCCTCACTGGAAAAGGGGATATGTTACTTCACAGCTACTGCAGTGTGAAAGCAGCCATATTGTCAGTTACTGTGGGAGAGATTTGATCTCTGAATTCTCAGCAGAATTTACCAGCTAGTAAATAATCTGCTTGCCCATAAGTTTGAACTTGGCAATTTGTTCCTCTATCCATAACTGGATCAACTCAGATTCATACTGCAGTAGTCCTTGAGCTTTGGGTTTGCATATGAACAAAACAACCTTTTTTGAGCACTCCCATGTTTACTAATCTAAGCCTTTCTCTGCCTCACAGCAGCTCCATCCGAATGGATAGTTGCATCTTTTTAGCTCTGGCATTAGATGGAAACTTCCCTTTTCCTTTTTAGTTCTCCTGATGGCTGGCATTACCCCAGCCTCCCAGTTCATTGTGTGTCACTAAAGACTGTAGCTTATAAAGGGCCATGCAGATGCAGTCCAATTTGCCTTGGTTTCCAGTGGACTTAGGAGACTCCAGGACAGGTAGATTCCAATCTACAATGCTATGACTTAACCTTTTGCAAAGAAAAAAAAAAACAAACAGAAAATAGGGGCAAGGCCTGCACTCCTCATATTGTAGTAATTCTAATTACAGGCGTACATTGATGTGATCCTTTGCAGCCCCTCACGTATTTTTTTTTCAGTGCCTTTTTAAAACAGACTTCAGCCTTTGATCCTGAAGATAGTGACCTCACTGTAGCCCAGCTGATTATAGGGGTAATGAGTAGGTTACCTCTTCCTTTTTGCCAGCATCTGAAGCAGCTTTCCTTATGTGCTTCTGAATGAGGGTGTCTGGATTCCTCAGCTGCTTCAAGAGGAGAAAATATTATTTGAGGCAGCCTTTTTTACCTCAAAGCTTTTTGTTGACTTTTTTGAGGTGGGATACTCCTTTGGTTGGTTTTCACACTAAATCTGGAGCATTTCAGTGTGTACCACAAAAGGATATTTTCTCTCAGTAGATTTTAAGAGCATGAGAGACAAATCTGTATAATATGATGATCCACACATGCTGGCTCTGAGACAACTGATCTCAGATTGTTCTGTTTACTAATTACCTTCACAGTTAACAATTTGTCCTGTCTGAATATGTTTTGCCTCTGACCATTAGCACTCACGATACTGTATCCTGATAGATTGAAGAGCCTTCTGTCATCACATTTTTGTTGACTGTGGTGTAGATCATGGCCTGATAAGCAACTTGATTGAGTCTGTGAAGTATCTCATGCGTGTTTTTCAGTCTATTAGTCAAACTTTAATTTGCAAGAATCATATTAAACTGGTTTGACAAGGCATCTTAGTGTATAAGTCATTACTTTTTTTTTTTTTGGCATTATTGTTGATTTGACAGACATATGTCCCAGCCATCACACTAATGCTTTTCAAAGGTTGCCACAACGTTTGCTTTCTTCCTTGTCCTGTGGAGTTTCCTTTGTATGCCAAGACATACTGAGGATGAATGCTAATGGTCCAATGAGCTCTCTCTCCGTAACTGCTCCCTTTAGAGCAGAAAACTGCTCTAAAACTCTTCAGTACAGTTTATACGAACGTGCTAATTTTCAAGCATCTGACCTCAGTTGTTGTCATTCAGCATAGTCCTTAGTTACTGTTGAAGTGGAAAGTATTTCTCCATCAGGCAGTAGGACGTCAGACTTTTTTCTTTTTTTTTTTTTTGCAAAGGCAGAATGGTAATAGTAATCGGATGTGTCATCTTTTCTGCCCTCTTATTAACAGTTCCACTGTGCCTATTTGGTAAAAGAAAAAGATCATTGCAAGATTTCTGCTTATTCTTCACGTACCTAAAAACCTATTTTTGAGTCTCTGAGGCATTCTGTTAATTCTTTTACTCCCATTGTAATTTTCTTTCACTTCCCAATATATGTTACCTACTCATAGGTAAACATTTTCTTAGTTTTCCATCTTTTTATGTGTTGAGGGTTTCTTACAGTTCCTCATACTTCCTGTCTAGGCTTTATCCCAGCATAGCATCAAGATTTCTTTTTGCTAACTTAGTGTTTTTAAATGGTTCTCAGATCTTAGTTATCTATTACATTTCTGTCCTGGGTGACATGATTCATATTTGGTTTCATCTTTATGGACCTTATCTATTCAAAACTGGTTTGGTCTCATGGCGTATAAAAAATTATTACTAGGTTATGATCCACCTTCCCCTGAATGGTTAATTATGTGTTGTGCTGAAATCAATTCCTTCATGTCAAGATGAGGTTTAATATAAATTCCTCTTGTGTGCTATGAAATACCCTCTGAATTAGAAATTTCCAGGTCATTTTAATGCTGGCAGTCTGAGATCTCCAGTAGTTTAGTTAGTCTTCCAGATGGATAATGTGGCTTTCTTTCTCCTCAGTGGATTATTGATTGCTTTTTAAGGAGCTGGTTATCTTATTCTCTGGAGTGACTGCCATAGTAGACATCACCTGCTGTCCTATTTTATGCTTTATCTGCTAGTTCATTAATCTGTAAGCATGCAAGACCCTTTGATTTGGAGCTATCAGAGACTTAGAAACAGGTAATGGCATTTGAAGCACAGAAACTACACTATATCCTTTTTTTGCCTGCTTGATCTTAGTAAGTTGTGATGAGAGATCTCCGGAATTTTTTCTACTGGATTTCGGTAATACCAACTGAATAAGATTTATGCTTATAAACAAGTTATTTCAAATTCTCTTGTTCATTCCTAGCACCAAGGTAAGAATATCTTCCCTTTGTGTCTGTTGGTGTCTTGATTAATTTCCTTTTTGACACCTTTATTTTGTACTAAACACATACTCAAATACTTGTTTCCTCTTCCCCTTTTGTTACTAGTTTCAAGTCTTAGTCTTCTCCAGTGCTCCCTCCTCTGGGAATTCCAAAGGCACCTAAAATCATTCCTTCACTGTTGCCAGCAGTTATATTCCTCTGCTAGACCCTTTCTCTGAGAAGCCTACAAGTTTTTTGCCTTTTCTTACAGTCCCAGAACACAAGATCAAGGGTGAAAGCCTTAGTTAGCTGGTGAGTGCCTGGGGCTGCAAGCTGGCTCTGGTCAGGCAGGAGAGTGAAATAGCAGACACCTCCTGCTCCTTCCACTTCTTTCCATCAAGCAGCTTTCTTTCCTACTCAGAGACATAAGTGAAAAGGAAACCTCCTCTTGTAAAAAGCACATTTTTTTTCATGAAAAGCCTATTCATCCATGATAATCTCTCCCCTGTGGAAGAAGAGATAGGAAAGAGCTCTCAAGCATTGTCTCTTTAAGCCACAAGTTTTTGTCAGGAGACCATAGTGATTGAACACAGTTCTCCTCAGTGAAGGTGATGTCTGAAGCTGAGATCATCCTTAGTCGCTTTATTTCTCCTTTCTGATAATACAGCAGCCTACTCCTGATGGCCTGCTTAGAAGAGTGATCCCTGCAGCAGGTGGTTCCCATCTACTTTTCAGGTTCAGATTGCTGACCCTTCCTTTTACCCATTGCACGTAGGGGTTTGTTTCATATGTTGGCATCTGTCATGTGAGTATAATGCACACGAGCATCTTGCCATTGGTAGTTAGCAGAGTAGAAGTGCTGGGGTTGAAGAACAAAGTTCATAGGTATTGGTGAGAAAGATGCGCTTAGCAAGAAGTATCAGTCTCCCTTGCTGAGATGATCCACTTAGTACAAATATCTAGTGAAGGTGGGTTCTGCTAGCAAACAGCATACACCAGGAGGATTGTTACCTACTGCAGACTTGCTTGGCAAGTGTCCCACACCACCACAAAGCCCAGTTATTTCCTGGGCAGGCATTGCATGGCATGGTTTATTATGAATATATAACAGGTGTGATTAATATATTAAAGTTTTGAAATCTTTGAATTAACAGTATGAGCTTTCAAGAGTGTTTGTATTTTGTATGTCAGTAAAATAGTTTGTTCTTTTCAAATGGCTTTCATGCTTTAAATGAAAGGATTAATTGCTACAAAGAGCAGAGAACACAGATAAGAATTCTTGGTTTATTCCCAGCTGTGACTTGGGCAAGTCATTTGGTCATTGCTTTAGAAAGCAGCTGTGAGCATCAACTTTATGGTGGTCAAACACACTGGAAGATACCACAGATGTCCCAGTCTGGGAACTCAGTAATGGAAGGCCTAAACCAAGGGGACCATTCTGAGAATCAAAGCCTTAACCAAGCTGTGCCTGTGCGCATATCACTGAATCTGTGGCTCGGTAGTATGTGATGAGACTCCGCAAGCACCAACAATTACTTGATCCTTTCATATATCCCTTCAAAATGCTACAGCATTATTGTTTCAAAATGTACTTCATGCTAATGGTAACAGGGTTAGTTGTCAAGTTGTTTGACTCCATGAGTCTTTACTGTTTTTCAAATTGTCTCCTGTCCAACTTTTTTCATTCTCTGATGTTAAGAAAAAATAAAATTAAAAAAAATGCTCTTTGCAAATGTATCAGTCACTGTATCGTGAGATTTATATTATTCCACGAGGCTGCTGTGTGGAGAAGGGACTGTGGGCTGTCACTTTGGCAGGGTATTTGAAGACAGATTCTCTCCAGCAGCTGCTGCTGTTCTGTCTACAGCGTATTTCTTGTCTGTCAGAAATGCAGCACTAGAGCACTTGCTGTTTGTCTCACACATTTGTTCTGTATTTCTTTTTGTTTTGTTTCTTCCTTTACACAGAACAGCAAAAAAGGCTTAGTAGCCTGGCAGGTATGATGTGAAAGGTCTGCTATTCCCCAGCTGCTGCCTCTGTTGGAGCAAAGCTGCTGTACTTTGTTAGCTTGTGGAGTACCTTTGGCAAATACACTTCCCAGGAACTGCAAAGGAATTAGTATAAATACTTGTCCTGGCTTAGTCCAGGTCACTGAATGTTTGATTTAAGTCTTTTCTGCAAATGCTACCTGTGTGGCCCCATGTTAATATACCAAAAGCCTAAATTACTCATCTGTTCCTCCGAAGTCATAAGATGACATACAGTTTGATTGTTCTAGTTGACTTTTGGGGCTGCCTTTTGAGCCTTTAGGTTTATTCCCTTGCAGCATATTCTCAAGTTTCTCTACACAGCCACTAGAGTTAGTCTTGCTTGTGGTGAGGGGAGAGGAAGAGAAATAAAAATCAGCATTTACATTACTCTGAGAGCAGAAGTATTTGTGCCAGATGTCAAGAAATAGATGATAAAATCGTAGCGTGCAAGTACACGTGTGTGCTGCCACCCTTCTCGCCCCGGGCAGTGCTCTGCTCTTGCAACAGGTGTGAGAGCCTCTCCTTGAAAGAAGAGCAAGTTGTTTTCCTGGTCATCTTTTCCTCCCCACACCCCAAATAGAAGCAGCTCTGTCTGCAGTGGGTGTTACAGGAACAGCAGGTTATGCACCGCTTACCCGTATTACTATTCTTTGGTTATGGCCGTGGCAGGGTAAATGGAGAGATGGGAGAGAAGAGAGTCACAGAGAGTGCCTAAGCACTTTAAATATCACAAATAGAAACACTGGGAAGCCAATACTGCGTGCTCTTGCTCTGCTGCGTGGGCGCTGGACACGGAGCTTGGCCCGTGAGGACAGCATCTGCTCGTGGGGCAGCTGCTGACCTGGTCCGACTTCATCCACCAGGTGCCTTTGGCTGGGACACCAGCCTGTCTCTCCTCTCTGCTGCCACCCTGCTGAGGTGACAGGCTGCATAACAGCTTACACCGGTTTCTCTCAGCTCCTTCCCTTAGTGTAGGTGTTGTCTCATCAGACACCACTCAGCTGCAAGTTTAGTGCTTGCCTGCAAGGCTGGACAGAGGTTTCCTGTTGCTTTTCCCTTTCGCAAGGTGTTTCCCTTCATTATCAGGAATTCCTTTGTTTTCTAAACTAGAGATAGCCACAGAGCGGTTTCTTACAGCCTGAATGATCCTCAGTCTGGAAGAGTGAAGTGTGATGTGGCACAGCTGGCTCTGCACCTGCTCTCAGTGTAAGAAAACAACCACACAAAGCTGCTGGCTGCCATCTCTCCCCCTGCTTTTTATGTCCTGTTGGTCACAGCAGTAAAACTCTCTTGCTGTGCAACCCCATATATTGCTGCTGCTCTTGCAAAAGGATGGCTTAGGAGCCATGAAGTGTGCTGACTGGTGCAATCTAGTTATTTGGGTGATTAGGCACCAGATTTGGCACTCTGATTTTTAAATACCTCAGAGCCTGGTATATACCTCCATAAACTCTTTTGAAATCATTAGAGCTGCATGGCAAATAAGTCAGTGTGAAGTTTAGCCATTATTCTCCAAGTTGTAGGAAATCTGTGGTGAAAGGTGTCTGCTTTAGTTCCTCCCTTTGCAAAGACACCCGTGCAGCAGGTGTCGGTGTTTGCACTATCAGCTGAGCAGCCAAACTGGGCTAGCAGCTAAGCTGGTCCTCTTGGTTGAGTCCTACGGACCTAGGAAGGACTTACCTGGTAGGGTGCACAGGGAGAGCTTGCCCTAATACAACCCATGCTGTCAGACAGGTCTTTCCTGTCTCCAGGGTTGTCAGTCCACCACCTGCAACCAGTTCTAAGTGCACTCCAAAAAATATTTTTGAAAACTCCTTCAAATTATGTTTAACTGGCTGCTAGGTGTTCCCCCTGGCTATACCATGCTAGATAGCTCCTAAACCTTCATATTATAATATTAAAGATGTGAATTCGTGGTTGGGATATGGCTGGCACAGGCCAGATGGTGGGTTTTATTTTTGCTAAATCATCAAAATAAAGATTTTTCTCTTAGAATCATGGCTCAGGCACTGGAAAATCAAATTGTGATACATTTACCCTGTTGTTTACACCTATAATGGGTATTTTGGATATTATCATCATAGTTTCGGATGGGGTCTACCTGGCAAACAGCCAACCACTTTTCCAGTGCAGGGAGATAGGGAATCAAAGAGAAATAATATATATTTACCAATCCTGTTGCAGAAGGACTTTGTGACCTTCTCTGGCACAGAATTCTTTAGCCTACAGAAAATAATGAGTTTTCTAGACGAGAAGCTCAGGACTTGTAACATCAGCAGTGACAATAGTAAGTAATGGAGGAAAGCTGTGACCTTTCCTAGAGTTTGCATCCTCTCCACATCCTCATCCACATCCAAAAAACTGCTTCCTCTTGGTTTTTAAGGTAATGGAAGAATGGTCTAGTTTCAGTTGCTCTTTCCATGCTCTGTTTGTAGAGGCTTAGTAAGGAGTTTAGTAATGGAAATGGACAAAATACTTCCGATGAAATGGAGAGCCCTGTACACCAGGGATATGAAAGGTCCAAAAGACAGTGCACACACATTCACAGGGAGGGGAAATAGGATGAAAATGCTGAACAGGGGTTTAATAGATGCTTTGCCCCATTTTGAACATTTATAAACATTATTTCGCTTTTTCTTAAAAAGGAGGAAGACTTAAAGTTTGATAGTAATTTCAAATCAAACACAAACGCAAATCCTTCACATACTGAATTTTGCAGGGCAGAATTGTGTTTGCTCAAGGTACCGACAGACCGATGCTTTGCTATGCACGAGCCTTTCCTCTGCTAACTGCCCCTTTCGGATCGCTGCACATTTAATGGCTTTGGGCAGTATGGTGATGTGCATGTGAATAAATATCTCTCCCTCTCTTTCTTTTCAATGCATGCAGTGATGTAAAAAGGATAGGACTTGGCAAAGTCTTGATGAGGCAGACTGTAAAATCACAGATGTTTCCTCTCCAGAAAATCCACATAGAAAAAGTCCTCAGCAGAGCCTGGGGGTTGCTATGCTGCAGCTCTCCAGAGCATAGTAGAGCTTCAGAGCAACCTGACTTCCCTTGGTTCCTTGGGCAGTGGTGGTGCCTGCTGCTACTTGTGGGTGTCAGTCAGGCAGCGTCAAGAAATTCCAGGTGGAAGTAAGGCGGTCTGGAGCAATTAGTTGTTTTCCCCCATCTTTATGCAGACTCATGTGCAAGAGGAATCATATGTATGCTTAAACAATAGTGGAATCTGTTGTTTACAAGCTCTGGTTAGGGTACAGAGATGAATTGGAAGCATCATACGCTGACTGTAACGAATGGGATTGTCAGGCAGGTGAGTGCAAGCTGTTAAAAAGTAGTGCCCCACTACCACGTTGGATGCTCCGTTAGACTGAAATCACTAGCAGAAAAAGATGTCTAGGAGACTGTGTCACTAATGCTTTTTGAAGAATGAGATGGCAGAGTTGCTAATTAGTCAAAAAGACACAAAAAACCAACCCCCAAACAGTCCTTGAAACCAAAATTTTCCATTGTCTTACATGACAGCTGAGACTGTCATGAGAGATGCTAGCCTGCTTTTGCTGGCATCAAACATCCTTCTTGGTAGATTTCCTTCAGTCTAGATGCTAACCACAGCTGGCAGTGACACAGTCTGTCTCATCAACTACTTGCTAAGATTTTTGCCTCAAAGAGTGGAATATGGTGATGTGGTAAAATGCTGGGATAAGATAAGAATTCACTCTTGTTATTTCTAGATTCAGTGCCAGACAGACTAGTTTCTGATAAAGTTGATTCAGCACTCATACGGGACAAGCCGGTTCAGGAGACAGTGCCAAGTGAGAAGAGGGCAATGGAGGAGAACAGAAGCATTGTCAGGAGCCCTCAGCACATGGCTGATACCTCCATCGATGATATTGGCATTCCACTGAGGGTAAGACAATACTGAGCGTGTGGTCAGTGCACAAAACCTGGGCCAGATTCTGCCTACCTTACAACTCGGGGAATTCACTAAAGCTCCAGAGACTGCAGAGATTTAAGGGAAGATAGAATTCTACTTCCAATGCATGAACACTTGCATTTGCTATGAATGACCTGTTTCAGCTGCCTCAGGGGGAAAACAATTAAAAATTAATATATCTTTTCATCATATTTGAGAATACTGTTTTCTGCTCTTCTGTTTCATTCACAGCTAACAGCTAAGAGAGAGTTTTGTCTCATTTTAGCTATCTTAAAGTCAGATATCTCTTTTATACAACATGTTTAAGTTCATTTAGTGTTCAGGGGAAATTATCATGAAAAGGATTATTAACCTGTTCTTACAACTAGTGTCTGGAGTGACTTGAACACTAAATGTTTCTAACTGTCCATTGAATACTTAGGAAATCAGTACGTATGACTAAAATAGGCAAAGTGTCTACTTTTAGATGTCATATCAGATTAATATGCAAAACCTTCCACACAATCTACAATTCTACTGAGGTTGCAACCTACCCCTGCAGAGCTTGTACATTATTAGTAACTTGAGTGAAGCCTGTAGGTTCATTACGTATGAGATTATATATCTGAGTGAATGAAATCACTCATATTTCAAAGTATTAATTTCATATAGCCTTCATATAGCAGAGTATAAAACTTTTTCATTGCTGGAAGATTTGTAAGAACTTTGAAAGGCTGGTAGAATTCATGGTTGTGATTATTTATGTGTATATCTATTTTTCCAATAGAATACAGACAGATCGAAGGACTGGTACAAGACGATGTTCAAACAGATCCACAAGCTAAATAGAGGTACTGTAACACAGATGTTTCTTATTTACTTTAAAAGACCACTTTGATAACATAGTTTCATTTATGTGAAGAATTGTACTGGATGTTAAATAAAAGTGTTTTATGTTAACTGGTGTTTGCTCTGGACCACAGAACTCAACCAAATGCATTTGAAATGTCTGAAGTCAAAGGTGAGAGAACAGTGAAGTCCAAAGAAAGGTCTGAGTTGTTCTGAAAGGTGAACTGCCGTGCCCTCATGAAATCAAGAGTACTATTTGAGATCAGAAAGCTGCTAATAATTCCATACTTGGAGAAAATAGATCCCTGAACTCCAGTTTTAGCAGCTAACTCCACTCCCACACACTTTTAAAAGACATTAGGTTATCACTGAAACTGCTCTGTGCATAAGAGAAAACTTTTTACACTGTAAAGCTTAAGTACCTGCATAACAAAACTTGATTTGTAGCTCACTGAAACCAATGGAAAGGTTTCCATTGATTTTTGGTGAGTTCAGAATCTGAACTTTGCTTTTTCAAAACCTCAAATTTTCTCCTTTCAAAACCAAAAGTTGTGGTGAGCACTTGCAAACTTTGTAACGGTGCACTCTCAGGGAATCCCCTACTTTGGGGCACGTCTGTGCCTGGCTGCTGATATATTCGTGTTCGTTCTTCTGTATGAGTAATGGCTGCAGTAGCATTTGCAAACTGAAGCCTCTGAATAGCCTGATGTGCAGGCAAATGCAATTCAGAACTGCGCTTATATAATAAAACATAGAGCATGCAAAACTGGAGCTGTATTTGCCGCTGCAGGTGCTGTCATGATGAGCTTTATGCATAGATAGATGCTGTGTTGTGTTGGATGGAATGAGAAAGTTGAACTGTTTCCTAATCCCAGTGCTCCTAACAGAGGTTCTTCAGCTCAGCCAGAGCCCATGCTTCAGAAGGAGGAGAATGAGTTCAGCTCCCTCAGCTTCCAGGATCTCTCACAGGGCCCAGACATGCAAGGCAGCAATGAGCAAAGTGGCACCTAGGTTGTGTCATGCTGAAACATCAGCATGAGAGGGACTGTTCTGCAGTCAGCTTGTATGGATTCTTGTCTCGCCCTTCTTCCCCTTTAAATCTGTCCTCTCTGTTCTTTTTTGCAAATCATGTTCCTCTCCTTAGACACTCCTGAAGAAAACCCTTATTGCCCTACCTACATATTTCCTGAACTTCCTGAAATCCAGCAAAAACCTGAAGGTACCAGAAGTTCAGTCAGAGTATCTGTTGTCTTGTGCTTTGAGTTAACTGTACTATAGCACCCTAACAGTAACTAGATTCAGGTTCTAGACTTCCGTTACCCATGTGTTACACTGGCTGGAAATTCAGTTATGCCCAGTATACCTTCTTGTATGATGCATAAAATAACTAAATCTTTGCTAATCCATTGATCTTTTTTTAAAGTATTGTGCCATTTACTCTAGTATTATTAAAGTAGGCAATAAAATCATACGGTGGTAGGAAATTGGGGGATGAAGCAGAACCTCCACTTCACTGTGGATAGTCTCAAAATCCACTGCTTTTCTCTGCTGCAGAAGACAATCCTTACTCTCCTACATACCAGTTTCCTGCGTCTACTCCTAGTCCTATCTCTGAAGGTAATAATAAAGGACCATATATATTTTTCTGCACAAATGCTGCCTTATCCATTTATTTTCTTCCTGGAGTTTTTTCTACTTGCTGAGCATTATGCTGCCTTATAATGATTTGCTGCACTCTAAGCATTGCCTTGACTGTATGATGCCTTTTTGGCTTTGCAGTGCTCCTCTGGCTTTGTCACTAGTATTTGACTAATGCTACAGACTTGGGGTTTGCTTGGTTTTATGCGCTTATCAGTTGTATTTAGCCATGTGCGTGCAGTGATTATTTAACATGTCTCAAATGCTGACTTACATGTAAAGATGTGGTTTATCTGAGGCTTTTCCCACCCCCCTTTCGTATCAATACATTTCTTTAATTATTTACTTCTGGTTTTGCATATTAACACAGTATTAAGGCCAGACCCAAAATGCCACTGAAGTCTATTGGTAAAAAGGCTGCTTGCTTCGGTGGGTTTTGGATCAGTCCCTCAATGTAGTCTTTTAAAATAAATATAACTTGGTAACATAGGTTCAGGGCTGGCCTTAGGTGCACTTGGCATATCTAGGCAAGGACAGAGTTTGACAGTCTCATCAGCACATCCTGCAACTTGAAATAATACTGTCTTTACCTTATCCTCTTCACGTGCTCAGCAGATTCCTTTAAACTTCATGTACAAACCAGAATCCTTTGCAGTCATGTTTCAGGAATAGTGAAATAGTATCTATTGCAGTGATAATCGTGTAACAGAATCACAGAATCACTAAGGCTGGAAAAGACCTGTAAGATCATCAAGTCCAACCATTACAAAAAAAAAAAAAAACAAACCCAAACCTACCAAAACAACCCACCCACACCACACAGCACCATGCCCCTCAAGCATGTAACTGTGCATATGCATGAAAACACTGGAATCTGCCGCACACATTGGACATACAGACATTTCCTAATTGGGAAATTGTTGGTGGTGACAGCCTTGTTGACTTGGTGCTTTGGTGTCACTTTAGATCCTGCAATTTAGGAACTTGCCTACTTAGCCTGTGCCTCAAGCCAGCCCTGGTGAGACTATTAATTAACCATTTTCTTCAATGTTTGTATTAAATGTCTGGTGGGTACTGTGTAAGAAGAAAGCATACAATATGGGTTCTAGCTGACATGCTCGAAGAAGACTAGGTGATGTAAGGTGCATTTCACTGTAAAAATGACTGTGGATTAGTGTCATACAGGTATCTAAGACACTTGCTCATTTCTTGGTGAAACCTGTAGGTGAAGTGTCCTGTCTTGCAAATCATAATGCAGTGTAAATTATTTTCTTTTGGCAGAATGGTATGTGGGTATGGATGAGAGAGAAACAAAGAGTCTCAGTAACTAATTGATAAAGGAGTTTTACAGATATTCAATTTTCTTGTACGTGATGAAGTTTGAAAATCCATTTTGCTCTTGTCTGAACTAACATAGTTTGCAAAACCAATGATGATAATATATTAAGAGTCTGGTTTCCCATAAATGTCTCCTATGCACTTACAAATGTGCATATAAAAGTAATTTGCTGGTTTAGGTAGTTGAAATTTTATTGGACCAAACACTTGCTTTTTATTCTCAATATGTTGGGAAATGTTTCTCTAATATTTGCTTGGATATCTTTCCTTGATAAGGAATCCGGAATATCTGATGATGTAGATGGGTTGGAGTGCATGTTTCATGTTTAGAAAACTTTTCAAAGTTATATACTCAATGGCAAAGTGTTTATACAGAGATGGGTTGAAGCCTCAATTTCATACAATCAGTGTCAGAGTATTTTGCTTTGGATTGATTTGGATGCATAGGATCTCCTAGAAACATCAAGATTTGGGCTCTCCTCTAAAATACCTTTAGAGTCTCTGGAAACATAGAGAATATGGCCAACTCATGAAAAAAAAAAAAACCCTGCAGATTCTCTAGGAACTGCAGGGGAACAGCCTCTTCTTGCTAAAGGAATCAGATTTTGAAACTACAAACTGGTGATATCCTGCTCCATTAAGGAGGGTCCCACATGTAGAATGCAGCTCTGAGAGCCAGGAGATCTTGTTTTAATGCTCGTCTCTGATTTATTCTTTAATCTTTATCACGTCATTCCAGATTTCTGTGTTTCAGTATTCCTTGCTGTAAAAAGTGAAGAAGTGGAGACACTCTTCATAAGAGGCTTGAAGAGACAAAACATACCTGTTCTTCTTATTATTGTAGATATTAGAATATTAGCAATTGGAAAATAGCACTTATCTGAAGTGAATTTTTTATTGTATGGTTTTCCTGTCTGAATGATGAGCTATAATGAATATTGATATTTCTCTTCAAGTAAGTAAATCAATTTTTTTTCATTGTTCACCAGCACTAAATAAGACTATGAGAGGTGAATGGCTGTAAAGATAATTTCAGACATTTGTTCATCTGTATTTGTAGGGACCAAGAGTTTTGTGATTTACCAAGTTTTTTTCTATCTGAATAAACCCAAATTTATATAGGAATACCAGTCAATTTTGTCAACAATTCAGTGTAATAACATTAAATAAATAAGTATTTGTTTTCTGTCATTTAGGTTTAAAATATGGGAATTGGCCTGAAAATTGACCTTCGCTGTTTTTTAATCTGAAGGTTATGATAAGCACACCAGAGTCAATAACCATCTGTTTGGAACTTAAACCCTCTGATTCATTCACCAAGAGAACGCAGCAGAGAAGCTAAAAGTTAAGACTTCTTTGAGCCTTCCTGACAGGCTTGATTCAGGCTGGAGTTGCAGTTTCAGGTTGGCTGTGTTAGCCAGATTGGTTTTTCCAGCAGATGAGATTGGCTGTAGCCGCTGATTGATGTCCTCCTTGAGAGAAGATCTGGAAATCGTTTCAATCTGTTGATCAGCATCACTAAATTAATGTAACACTTTTTTAGTATGGTCTTTTCTTACCTAGCTTATTCTAGCTTCATCTATTTTGTTTTTCTGTCTTTTTATCTCTCAATTTTAGTGGTTTCTTCACAGAGGTATTAGCAATACCTTCGCTCACAGTTCTCTTTGCAGTCATTGCATTGTACTTTTCTGCATTTTGCCTTGGAAGACCCGTAGATGTCTCATATACACATCCCTGCAAGTTTGAACATCCATCAGCAGAGAAAAGTGATGGGCCTGTGGGTCCAGTTTCCAGGTCTGATCCCAACTCCCCCTGCTACTACCTGCAGTTCATTGAGGATTCATTCCAAAGCCTGTTGAAGATGGTGGAAAGATACTGCTAGGTTTTTGATTAAGTCAGTCTCTCTAGCCATCACCTGTAGAGTGGGCGGTAATGCTGCCATCCTCCCACCTTCTTTTTGGGCACATCAGCCTTGTGCACTACAGTAATATGTTATGTTTGAATCCAAGGCAGCAGTTGTGTCCTGGGAACAGCATTGCTGTGTTGATGCAGTGTAACGCTTTCACTGTCAAAGAGAGAAGGTTGTTCAGCTTGGGGGCCGGACCACACCACTCAGTTACACTGATGTCATTGTGAGCTCTTTTAGAGCTGCTTGAATATCTCTATTGCATTCTACAGACATATCATTCCTATTTAAAAAATAAGCTCTTCAGAACAAGGACAGTCTCTTGGTGCAAGTATACATGTGTGTCTCGTGCCAGGAACGTTATCTGCTCTTAAAAGATAATCTGAGTCAGTGAACATACTTCAACTTGGTGTGCAAGTTAATACAAGGAAGGTGTCCCAGTCATTATCATATGTGATTGGGAGCAGGACTGCTCAGCTCTGTTACTGTGTCTAATGAGTTATTTTGGGCATTGCTACGGCTTTTAGATCTGCTATTTATCTTTCAGCTTTTGATAAAGTGGATATAATAACCATTGCTGTAGAGGAGTTTTGTGATAAAAAGTGATTGTTTTCTAAAGTGCTTTAAGAGCCTGGAGAAAGGTATTAGTGTAAGTAGTACATTATATATATCTAATCTAGGAATTACATTTCAATGCATTTTAAACCTCATTGGGATTTTCTTTTTTAGGATCCTCTCCCTGTGGTAAGTATTGGGCATATCACTCAAATTATAGTCACTGTATTAGTAGAAGAAATGACAAGGGTCTCTGGTGCTTCTTTGGGGCTTTTTCAGCTCACTTGCAAAATGCTTTTGTCTTTCAGATGAAGATTCTGATTCATACTCTCCTCGTTATTCCTATTCTGAGGACAGTAAGTAATTCACATTTCTTGTGTAATCTGTCACACAGAAAGGGCATGTAAAGCATGTATTTATTTGCCTCCTTTCCTGTTCACCAATATTCCTCTATTTGACTTACCCTACAGGCAGAACTCAGCTTTCAGTTCCCCGCTCCAAGAGTGAGACGGACAACATTGATTCAGAGAAGGTTGTTAAGAGGTCTGCCACTTTGCCACTGCCAAACCGTACTTCGTCATTGAAATCAAGCCCAGAAAGGTGACCTGAACTAAGATATATTTGGATCAGTACTGGAAGAATCTCTGAAAGCTGTGAATGGAAAGGGAACAAAGGTGGAAGCTTTAGGTCCACAACTCCACTTCAACTTTTTTGGGGAAGTGGAGATGTAGTTTCGACTCTGACTCTTCTATGAGGCAGCAGTGAACACCTTCATTGTCACAGCCTAGTCCCCCATTTTGTATGTCTTTTTTTTTACCGGGCATCACACAGTCTGTTGCATAGTTTCCTGTCTGGGTGAGGAGTGTTTCCCTGGGTGTCATGCCACAGAGGCGCAGTGGAGACTCTTGGCTCAGTGTGACACTGTAAAGGCGCCTCAGAATACAAGCAAGTAGCAATAATTGTAGAGAAGCAAAATTTGTATTTATGTTGAGCCTTGGTAAAAGTTTTGTTATGTTTTCCATCTCTGAGGAGTCCCACCCATATGAACTTTATTGGAAGTAGGTTCTAGTTAGCAGTGTCATTTCTGGTCTTTCAAGATGACTTCCCTCCTGATTTTTTGCTTTGTTTATTACCATGTATTTTAAACCTCTTTGTAACAGCAATGAATGTGTTTACCAAATGAAGGGAAAGCAGAATGAGCAATGAATACTTTATGTCCTGCTGAATTCTCCCAGCTCTTGAACCCATCCTCCCTCCCTCACAAACTTCCACGTGCTCTTAGTGTTTTTCACTTGCTGCCTCAAATGAGCAATGCCATAATTTGAGATTGCTAATTCAGGGAGTATCTCAGGCCACTGGATCAGGAAACAAAGTTTGCTGATAGAATGTGTCTTCCTTATGCAGGAATTGAAGGCATAGTACATTGGCCCTCTGAAAAAACTCTTAGAAGTGAAAGGATTACAATAATTAGTGCTTCCTATTATCTAGTGACAAAACAGTGTTTCACCAGGGAGAAGTTTCTCTGGGGTTGTAATCTTAAGCAATCAAGTTTATTCTAGACAGCAAAGATCAACCTTGTTGAAATTTGTACACTGTTTGTAGGCCAGTTATTTTGGCTGTCATCATGCCTTATTTTAAAAAAAACCCCAAATTTAAAAATTTTTATTGGTTGTTTCTGTCTCTCCTAAGCCAGTGGAGAGAGTTTGGGCAACTCAGTGCGTTGCTCCTATCCTAAACCAGGTCAGTAGGGTAAGTGGGAGGAAACCTGGAGCAGCAGTTTTGGTTAGATGCCTCACTTTTGTTTGATGGATGCTAGGTGAGATGAATCCACATACAACGTTGCCCATCAAAGGGAACATATCAAGAGCAAGATCAGAATTAGTTTACCAGCTTAAATGGCTTGATTTCTGCGCTTTTTGGGGTGCATTGGTTATTCTGCATGAGGTGTTTGAATATACTGCTTTTCAGAGGAGCTGGGAATTGTAGGATATACACCCTGAATGTTTTGTGACTACTGTTGTCTGAACTGTGCCAGTGTGGACACTGCACAAAATTATAGTGGTTTGGATAGTCAATGGACTTAGCGATCTTTAGATATACCAGTCTGAGATAATTCATTCATGTTTCTAGAAAAGACCCCCTCTTGGACCGCAGAGTGCCCCCAGAATCCAGAGCAGTAGTAGTCCAGTAATCAGTGATGTGGCTGAAATTAAGAAGTTTAGCAAAAGAGATTTAATCTGAGTTCTGCTCAAAGTTTGAACATGTTCATATTTGTCAGCTTAGTTGCAGCCCATCACTAAGCTATTTCCAATCAGGAAAGATATAGAAGTCTGGAAGTTTATTAAAAGTACTTGGAATAAACCCCTTCTGCTCCAGTGGTTTCAGCAGCTGAGCTGTATCAAATTCTGCCTGCTATAGATAAAAAAAATATATGTCTGGAGCCCTGTCTGAACTGTTCCTCTTACAGCAGGCTCCTTTCCTAGATTAAAAAAAATACCCTGATTAAACCATGATTAACAGGGAAAGATGCCTGTCAAAAGGAAGTGCTTGTCTCCTATGGAAACCACAGTGGTATGGGTTAATTGATCTTTCTTTCCTCAGGACTGATTGGGAGCCTCCAGACAAGAAGGTGGACACCAGAAAATACCGTGCAGAGCCCAGGAGCATTTATGACTATCAGCCAGGGAAGTCCTCAGTTCTGAACAATGAAAAGATGGTAATGTTTGTTTTATCCTAGTTTGTGGCTTTATCCTGTGATTGTAAAATATTCCCCAAGTGCTTGTCCAGTTCCATTTGGATAGGATACCTTATGCTTACATTGCAGTGCTCATGTGATGTATTTCCTGTATATTTTGTTTTGAAAACTGTTTTGCTTAACTTCCTAACATTTTTGTTCTCTATAAAGCAAGATCCAGGGGGATTCCTTTTGGACGTGTTGTTTTCTGTGTTAAGTATGGATCACTAACCCTAGTTTTTAATCCATGTTTGACACTGTGACCTGTTCAGCAGCTGTTTTACCAGCTGTACTTTTTCTAGGGCACGCATTAGTTGGTGCAGGAGGGTTGAAGGCATTATGCAACAAAGCAGGATGGTTCAGTTTCTATGTTCTTCTGACGCTTTAAACACTGAACGACTAATTTTTAGAGTGCCTGTAATGTGCCTCGGGATGCCTCTGAGGTGCATTAGGACATGGCTGTCTGCCCTGGGCTGCTTTCTTCCTCAGCTAGATCTCACCACTTCTGTGGCAGGGGTGGCAGAACTGAATGTGAGCTGGCTCCCCAGCTACTCTGGTGTGTAACCTGGAGTATTAAGTGAGCTGTTACCCATTTCAGTTCGAATTAGTAAGTAGTGCTGTCAACTGTGACAGCTAGGTGACATACAAAAGTCTCATTCTGCAGGCTTGGCTGAGAACACTTGGCAAGGGGCAGGGCAGAGAGGTGGCACTAACCTCTGTCAGCCAGTCTTGCATAAATCACCACAGCTCACTTAAGGTGTCTGTCAGAGGTAAAAGTGTGACGCTGTAAGTGCTAGAAAACCCTGAATGAGGTTACTAGTGAATAGCCAGTTTAGTACATAAAGATATAATTGTTCTATATAGGCATTAATTTGAAGGATTCAATTAGAAGCACTAATGGCATGTGAGATTCCAAATGTATACTGGACTTTGTGCCTTAACGGCTCAGGCATTTGATCCAAGCATGGAGTAAGTAAAGGAATGGTCCTGAAAAACCTGCCAAAGATTTTACACAAGAGTGAACAGCAATTTAAATCAATAGAAATGTAAGAATCAAGTCTGACCTGTGACCTGATGTTTCTTCTTAGTATCATGGTGGGGTTTTTTTTCTTCCAAGTGCAATCAAGGTCCATCACTTTTTGATGATCCTGCAACCAACTTCTTTTCACACCCATGTCCCTTCACTGACTTCAACAAAGTTGCTCCTGATAGGAGCATGATCCTAGTGCCTATTGGAATGGGTGATGGATGACTCTTTCTTGATCCTACTGGGCATTGTCTCAGCCCATTAGAGAAGTGCCAGTGAGGAGTGGTTTGAACATGGTATGACAACTCCATTCCTGCAGTCCATCCTGGAGTACGATTTCTGCTGACTTAAGTGACAATCTTGTCTCACGGTAAACAGCCAAGATTAAACCTTGTGGCAAAAGGCCTGCTTCATCTGTGTACTTAAGCCTTTGCGAAATGTCTGTCATCACCAATGGCCCTGTTTACATGTTCAGACTTCATCAGGTACCTAGTTGAGCTGTTGAATCGGAGTCTAAAAGCCACAAGTAGGACCATTATCAGCATAATAGAAAAAATTGTACAAAGTTCATCAAAGACAATAAGAATGTGATAGCTGTGTTACTTCCAATGTTATTTTTTGAGCTTTAATTTCAAGCCATACATCACAGAAGAATTAAGGTCTTGAAATAGTGGCTTCATGGTCTCCATCAGTCTCATCAAATACAACAGTAATACAGTGGTTAGCAACTAGATCTTTCAAGGAGGCTGCAGGAGATTTGTGGCTATCTCCTGGTAATCCTGTGACAATCAGAATCCCAATCCAAAACCATTTCAGAGCAATGAAGAGCCTCCTGGTGACATCAGTGGGCTTTTTTTAAATGTAAAGGCAGTTATATAACAAGATGAGTACTTTTAGTTGGAGTGCAGTAAAGAACAAAATGGAGGCATTGCTTCTATTTTGCCTTTAAGGACTAGCCAAATCTTCCTCCAGGCCATCGGAGGTCAAACATGATGTAACCATTTATCTTTCAGATTGAAGCATTGCCTCTCTTTCATCATCAATCCTGAGCTCTTGTCCTAGAGCTTTTTTTTGTGATACCTAATGGGTGTGGCAGAGTCTGGGACATCTAGCAAAGCCCAGCACTGTTGGGAACTCCCCCCTGCCTCAGTAACCCCATCACAGGATGATTTGCATCAGGACACTTTGTGTTGGCCCTCTGTGCATGTGTGTGGCTCATCGTTTGTTGTGATGGAGCACCTGAGATCACACTGGCATATCAAACTTAATGTATTTATATTTTTAATGCACTGAGATACATTATGTCTAAGACTAGGTACACTGAAATACAAGAGTTAGCTAGATATCTTTTGGAGAGTGGCACCTCATAACCCTCAGCAATGGACTTTATTCTCTTATCTCCCTAGTAGTGTTTTTAAACAGCTACAAATGTTTCAACTCTTTTTGTTTCATTAAAACATATTGTATGAACAAAAGGGAATTTCCTTTTCAACTGTACTGTTTTCTGTCCTGTCTGATTTTCCTTTGTTGTAGTTTTGTCTAATTCTCTAACATTTATTTGTGAAGAAACAAGTAATATTGTCTCTCTATCCATCGCTTCAGAGATCTTTCAGGGATGCGCTCTCTCTGACTTGTGTCTCCTTTGATTTAGAAAACCACCTTTCACTCTGTTTGCAGTGCATAGAACAGGGTTTCTCACATATTCATGTGCTGTTAAAGATGCAGTATTTGATTCAGGTCTCACTGAATCTCTCTTTCTTAACCAAATGAAGATTACAAAAAATTTTTAAAGTATATGCAGCTTCCACTCGATGGAAGTGTCTGACAGTAGGACTGAGGGATTGGTTGACTTCCCAGCTCTTCCATTGAGTCTCCCTGTGACTCTGGGCAAGCTGCATAATCTCTCTCTGTGTGGGTCTCATGATCTTTAAAATGCAATTCATTCATATTCATGTTGCTCACAATGATGCCATTAGGCTTAACTGATGTTTGCAAAGCAGTTCATGGCCTTTGTGAGAGAGGTGCTATAGAAATTCCAAATTATAAGGCTAATATCTACATTTTAGAATGGAAACCGTGGGATCTGCATCTCTAACAGTCCCTTTCCGTGTATTCTTTGCATAATGTTATCCTTCTCTTTCTTCCATTCCCTTATCACCAACTCCTTTAGACTCGGGATATAAGCCCAGAAGAGATAGATTTAAAGAATGAACCTTGGTATAAATTCTTTTCGGAATTGGAGTTTGGGAAACCGGTAAGTTTGCTAGCTGCGATGACCGATGAAGTCAACCTGCCTTTTTTTTTTTTTTTTTAATGATTGTCACATCTCTTTGCTAGACCCTAAATCTGGAACAGCTGCCTTACTCATTTAAAAATGTGATTGTTCATAACATCGTCCTGGTACTGATGTAAAGCAGCTGTTTTGTGACCACTCTAAGTATTTTGAAGCCATTTACAAACATTCCCCACTTTCCAGCCATGTGTATCAACAAGGCAATGTTTTTTCACACACCATAGTTCAAACCACATTTTTGTTGTTAATGTTAGAAGTAATGCCCTGTTCTCATTATTGAAAGTCCTTATTCAATGCCCTTATTCTCCCTCTGCCTAACAAGATCTAGGACAGCTGATTAGGTAGCTTTAAGTCAAGGAGAATCACTCATTTATTCCTGGCCTTGGCTTGTAAACTGTAGGTCAGTAATTTCCAGCTATCCATAACAAATCATGACCCTGTTTCCTGCTCGTTTCCTTACGCATGTAGCTGCCCATTGCCTAAATGGGGTGCATCAGTCTGTATTGAATAGCCCTTGCCATTCCTTGAAACCAAAGGAGTCTGAGAACAGTGTGCTTTCTTTTCACATGGAGCTGTGTTACTGGGGGAGGGCGGAGGGGAGGGGAGGAAAGCCTTGATTTCCCGCTCTGGAAAAAGATGAAGCAAAGCTTAATTATTCAATAGGACAAAGGGTATTTTGATGGAGGGAACACATCAGTGGTCATGGCTACTGGAAAAAATGTAACTTTACAGTATTTTATGGCCTGGTTCTTGCTGATTAAACACTATTAACTTCATTATGAAATACTGTTTAATAAGCTACTCTTACTGCAGGACAGGTCAGTATCGGCCTCTCACATCTATTCAAGTATAGTGCTTGTTTCTCCTTTTGGTCAGCGGTCAAATGCCCATGTACACCATTTTTGAGTGCTGCTGAGATTTCCCTGCATGTACAACAAAACAGAAATATGTTTTAAGGTTCAGTACTGTCTTCAAAGGCAACTGCACATGGACACCAGAGAGCAGGTTTTCTTTAAATCTTGTCTTTTTTCTCACAGAAGTGACAAAACTCCTCTGCATAGAATGTAGCTGCCTGAGGTTGGGTGCCCAGTCTGATCACATCATAGAAATGGAGTAATTTTTGCTGAAAACTAAACATGTACAGTGGCTGGCTAGTCCATTCTGTCATATAAAACTATGTTTTATAGCTATGGACCTTCCACCCTAAGCTAACGAAGGAGCTTCAACAGTGTTTGAGATGAGACCCCCTGACTTTTAGGCAGTAGAAGTCAGGTAAATCCCACCTCACTGAGGCTTTTAAGTGATGTCAGTATAAGGATTTAATCCTTCACGAGTTGTTATGGTTTAAGATTTCCACAAAGTGAGAAGAAACCTGCTTCTCTTTGCTGCCATGTAATTAATAGCCATATGCTCTTGCAATGAATGAAGGTTTGTCATCTCTATGATCCTTTGAGTTCATGTAAGTTAATGGAAAACACATCAGAGAAAGGAGAACATTTATGCCCTTGGGCCTTTCTAGAAGTGAAGGTATATCTGATCCTTAGAAGCGTGCATTTGTGCAGCCTTGGCCTTACTTCAGAAGAGGGCATATCAGGCTACACCAGCAATCCATCTCTTGTTCAGCGGAGCGTCTGTTCTGGTGACAAGTTCCCCACCTTGCTCAGGGCACTGTTGTTAAGGGCGGCTTTCTTACAGCTTGCCTTGAAATGATATCCCACATCAACTTGCTCTAGCTCCAAAGCCATGCAATCATGCTCCCTGGTCAATGCCAGCCCCTGAATGTGCTACTTGGTACATAGTGCTTCAGCATCAGGCACTTGAATTGAGGATGCCATCTCAGACTTTTATAGCTAGCTGCTCTGGAACCTGACAGCAATTCAACAAAGCTCCTTCTGAGCTTAATTACCACAGCCAGAAGAGCATGCCTTTTGTGGCTTTGCTGACTCCGGTCATGAAGGGACGAGATTTTTGTGACCAGCTAGTGGCTAAGCCTCATGCCTAACCAGAGAGTTTCAACTGACGTTTGCTAGCGCCTGGGATTTTCAAAGATTTTCTGTTTGTCCTAGGTTTTTTTCCAGTGCTGGAGATAATGTGTACTTCTACACGCATTTCCTGTGACTTTTTGACTTTATTTGCCACTATATGACGTGGGCAGAAAACACCTCTGGTAAAAGGGAGCACAGGATTCTTGTGAGCCTATGGGTGTTGCTCTCCAAAGACACCAGAATGACCAGGATGGGGCTTTCCCCATTGTGGAAAGCTCATGCGCTTCCTAGGGCAGCTGAAGCGACACTTTGCTGGACCAGCATCCCAGATGCATTTCTGGGCAGCTCCATGGACAGGTGCATGCCCTGCAGGCAGGCAGATCAGTCTCTGCAGCATGGATGCTTTTTCAGTGTGCTGCGGAGACTGAATCCCCACATGCGCCTGCCTTCCTTGCTCCTTACCCATGGCTCTGCAGCTCCGTGGAGCCCATCCACAAAACTTGACATTTGGTCAGTCTAGAGCTCAGTTGTCTTCCACTGTGATTGCAGGATCACACACATGGGCACTTTCTCCCAGCCCTTCATGAGATGGTAATGAGTAAGCTCTTTGCTATAAATGGAGAAGCAGGGGGCTGGAAAAGGGGGTTCATGTCCTGCCTTCTCACCTCCTTCTCTCCAGTTCCTCCCTCCAAATCTCAGACCTAAATCTTTGCAACACCATCTACCCCCCTGCAGCTGCTGATCTGATGGATAAGAAATAGGTATTCAGTGTTTGCATCCACACAGTGGCTGTCCGAATGTAAAGTGGGACAGATCCAAACTACAGATCCAGACAATCTAGAAAGGAATTTGGACCAAGACCCAAGTGTTGTAGCTCGATCTCACCTTTGATAGACTGAGCCTGGGAGATTCCCTGTCAGTGGCTTGGAGGCACTTTAATAATCTGGTCACAGAAGTCAGTATGGACATATAGGATGATGCTAAGCTTGCTAGCCAGCTGAGGTTATTTTTGTTTGGAAACAGAGCAAATGTATTCTGATTTCACAAAGTAAGAACAAATTCTCTTTGAGCATATCGCTGAGAGGTGCATACCTGGTGAAATGAGGCTATTAGAGTGGCATTATTTGGATAGGAGTGTCAGGACAAAGGTCTTTCACTTTGAATAATCCTCCCTGATATTTACATGTGCATCCAAACAGGAAAATCCTATTTTGAAATTGGCACCTTCACTTATAGGGTACATTTTAAATAACTAGTTCCCAAGCTTCCGTGTGTTCCACTCTCTCCACCAAAAACCCCCACAAACAAACCCCTGAACCAGTGAAATAAAAAATAACAACTCTGCATTCTCATTGCCCCACAATGCCACCCCTGGAAATTCAGCCATTTGTTCACATGGTATGTATTCATAGTCTGGTGGGGATGGGAAAGATTCTCCCTTTTCTTTATCAAAGGCCCTTGTTTTTACCCTTTCCTTTTGAAGAGAGGAATGAGCAAAACAAATGCTTTTTATGACTGTGTGTTTTTTTCCCTGTTTTGTTTTGGTTTTGTGTTAAGAATGCTTTAACCACCAGCTGTGGGCTCCCTCTAGAGAGTCCAAAATCCCTTAGAGCACCTTGCAAAAATAAAAATTTCCTCAAACACTACTTAAAACAGACCCTTCCAGACTGCATGTATGCTCCCTTTTGCCTCCCATGATCTCTTGATATTTGTGCTATAGCAGATTTATCCCTCTTTCTATCTCTCTTTCTCTGTTGTGTTTTTTTTTAATTTATTTTCAGTGTTGATGCAAATGCCCTATTGTATTTCCCTTCTGTTTTAATCCAGTTTCCATATTCTCTGTGATGTCTTTCCTTATCTTCATTTCCTCATTTCCTTCCTCTGCTTTCCATCAGCCTCCAAAAAAGATTTGGGATTATACTCCTGGAGATTGCTCTATCCTTACTAGAGAGGATAGAAAGGTAATTGTGTCTCACGTATGTTGTACTACAGCATCTAGCGCGTATGTATGTGTGTATGTGATTTTCTTTTTCCTTTTTTTTTTTTTTTTTGTCTGGTAGCATTGCTTGGGTTTTGTGTGCTTGTGAGTGATTTTTTTTAATTGGGTTTGAGCGCATTAGCCTAACAATTAAGTAGCTAGTAAATTGATTTAATAAACAATTCTTAAAGCATAATCAGCCATAATTTAGAGTGGTGGTTTTGCTATCTTGACTTGCAGTGACAATTATACTAACAGCATATTGCATATTGTTACAGTATCTTTTTTTTTTTTTTTACAGGTGGGTTTTATAACTTTATGGTTTGTAGAATTAGATTCTGGCAGGCCTGTGCATCTCTTAATTTTGAATGTTAAATGCCTAAAACTATTTCCTCTGTAATGATTGAAACATGATTAATTACTAGTGAATTTCTGTGTATTGTCCCTACCACCTTTGTCTTTTTTCAATTAAAAAGGCTCGCTTTTTTTTTTCCAAAATTAACATTCCTTTGGTTTCCCCTAACCCTAAGCATTATTTTCCCATTCTTCTTCTCCTTCTTTAACCAGACTGATCTAGAAAAAGACCTCTACCTCTACCAGACTGAGTTAGAGGCAGATTTAGAAAAAATGGAGAAGCTTTATAAAGCGCCACATAAAAAGCCACAGAAGGTATTTCCTATTCTTTTCATGCTGCCAATCCCTGTTTCCAAACTCGCTGCTCTAATCTATTCACTGCTGGATGATTATTAAATGAGGTTGGGATAAATAATGGTTCTGACCGTTCTGACTGCATGGCTTGCTGTGTCGCTGTCAGAAATAATAGAACGTGATGCTGAGAAATCCGGCTTGAAATCCATTTCAGATACAATGATTTCCTCTCTCCCCTGTTCCTGTTCAGCTGCCCCCCACCCCCACCCTCACCCCCCTTTTAGGGTTTTGAGTTCAGTGTCTGCAAAAAAAACCTCTCTATTTTTCACATGAATAGGCAGCAGCAATCAGCTTAAAATTCTTTGTTGGCATCACGTCATCATCTCGTGCCTTTCAAGCGTGTTGCCATCTATGCTCCCTTCATACAAGCCCTGCTCTCTGCTAAGGAGCTCACGCCTACCCAAGATTTGGATATTCCCAAGAGATTTTACACAATTTTCCTTACGCTGCACCTTGCCATGGCCACCTAGGGCAGGTCAGCTGCTGCTGCTGTTTCCAGGGTCTGCAGGACCCGAACCATGAAATGATAGATTAATTTGGTAACACGCCATTTTTTCTATTGATTTCTGTTGTTGATGATTTTTTTTGAAGCTGCGGCATTTCACCAGGACTTGAAAAAGCGGCTTTTTCAAACCCAAGATTTGCTTTTTCTTCCTACATAGGAATCCTCAGATATATGAGGGGACACCAAATAGAGCATTTCTTCTAAAATTGCCTTCAATTTTTTAAATAATGTGCATAGGAAGTGTTAGATGGATTTAAAGCAAGCGGATAAGAACTGGCTTTTGCTATTGAACCTGTGCAGCTGGCATTGCTTCTCTTAAGTAAGGAAACTGAACTGAAACATTGCTTTTCTTGTTAGTGCTTTGATATTTTTTTGAACGCTGAGGAATGTATTGTGCTGCAAAAATGTTATATACCTTTAAAGCAAAGGCGGGCAGTGATGGGTTGGGGGAAAAGCTTGGGGAAATAATTATGAGCATGAGTATCCTGGTCATGGCCCAGCTGGTTATCTCTTCTTGCTTTTGGCTTCATTCACAATGACTCATTTGCAGACAAAAGAATAGGCACTGAGAAAAGGCATCGGCTGTGCTAAAAACCTGTCACTGCCCTGAAGGAACTCAGGAAAACTGACGCTTTTCTGCAAAGATATTGACAGCTTAAATTGCATTTAGACTTAAAGCTAAATGTCTCCTAAAGGCTAATATTCACGCAATAGATGGAAAATTACTTAAGCAAGCCTTTTTCTTTCTCCTCACATGTAAGTGCGTATCAATGACTCCTTTGTTTGGACTTTTGCAGAATACAGCAGGTGTTACTCCTCTGGAAACTTCCACAGACCATTCTTCCTAGTAAGTTTTCCAATTGCTTTTTGATGTCTCTTTTACAGTCTAAGGGCATGTAGGACAGGGTTTAGGGCATTGGAAATGGGTTTGCTTTATTTTTTGGTGATGGATATAGACAAATGCATGTACCATGAGAATTATACAAGTGCTTTGGATGAGTCCAGGTACAATATATGCTCTTTGATCTTGAATGAATTTTGAAGTGATTACATGAGTGATTGCATTGTCTAGATAAGAATTCCTGATTGTGCTAAGCAGTGACTCTAAGAAAAACAAACAGACCTTTAACTCCATCTTGATGAAGTTTGCAAATTGACTGTAATGTCATGCAAGTAACTTTATTTGTTTTTGTTACACATGTGTGATAGATTGGGTCCTGTTAGATATTCCCAGTTATGTGCACCAGATCAAAAGGATGCTGTTGATGGAAAGCAATAATTTTCCAGCTTCCAGGAAGGGCACAGTGGTAGCAGTAACTTTCAAAGATGTAATATGGCACTGCTTTTCGGGAGGAATATGTAATAAACAGTATACTTTGTCTAAATGAGTTATACATGAAGCTGGTTTGTTTTAAAAGAGGAACACAAAAAAAAAAAAAAATCCAGAGCAAGATGCTGAGCTGTGCTGAGTTACTTGAGCCATAATGAGTTAGTTGAGCTGTGGAGCCAGCTCCTGCTGTGAACCTGCTGCTCCTTGTAATTGGACCAAGTGCTTAATGTTGTCCGTAGGTATAGTGATCCCCTCTGCATGGATGGTTTGTTAGGAAAGGCATGTTCTTCTCCACATGCCCATTAATATCACGTGTGTTCACCACCCCTCTGGGGCTGTTTTAGAGGTCTCCTGTACTTCTTTAAACTCATTTCCCTTCTGTCTGTGTTCATTCGCACACTGCTGCCTTTTGTTGGTTGCTGCTATGGCTGTTTAGTTTTGTTTTGGTGGGGAGAGAGCAATAAAATAAATGGAAATCTCAGAGATCAGCATAAATAGCTTGTATTTGCCAAAGACTGGTGAGGTTTCTGCCCACGGCAGCACTGTCTGTGCCCTTTCTGATGCCCCCCAAAGCATGCAGGAGTGCCAGCATCTGAGCCAGTGGAGGGGAACCAGTCTGGGTAGGCTGGGAATGGAGCACAACAAGGCCCAGTGGAGTCACACATTCTTCCCTGCTCTGCCTTTAGGGAGCAGGGAGAAAAGATACCTGGAGTTTATTGTCTTTTTTGTAGCGTTGCTCTTCCCTCCGTTCACCTGATTCTGATCTTGCAGACTGCCTTGGCCCTAATAGAGTACTGCTTGCTGGCCCTAGTAAGGGAGCAACCAGAAAAGAGACTCTGCCAAATGCCTTCTCTCTCTCCCCCAGGTGTATTCCCAAAGGAGGATCATCTTAACCCTTTGTTTTTTAACAACTAGGCTAAAATGTTTTAACCTCCCAGGTGAGGAACCTCAGGGCAGTCATTATTCCCTGCAGCAACTGGCAGGGCTTTCTCGGGAACCTGACAAAGAGAGGCTCTGGGATAACCCCCATAAGACACAATAGCTCTGTAGCTATGGATCTGTTTGATCATTGCCTCTCTTGAAAAAGCGACAGTATTCCCTTTCTCTTTCGTGGTACTTTTCAGGAGCTTTTACTCCAGAAAGTAATTTATGGGACCGCATATGAGCTGGTTTTCCTTGTCCGGAAACTTAAATCTTTTTTGTGATCCAGACATTGTGTAATTCTACCTCCATAGCATCCTCTGATGTGTTTGAAAGCTTTCTGTTTACCCCATAAGGACAGCATCTATCCAAAATAAACAGATGCATGTACAAACTTATCCACAACAAGCAGGCGTAACCACAAGCATTTCCACACTCACATAAATTTGAATCACTCCTGGACATCAGGATGGAAAACAGCTTTCAAAATGTTTCCGTGAATTGGCAAATGCCCTATTTTTTTATTTTTTTCAAACTTTCCAGCAATCATACTTTGGCCCCAGAATAGCTTTATGTGAGACTGCATCTTATTCTGAAGAGCCTGGTTGAGCACAAGAACTGGTATCAGATGAGCTTAGCTTTTAGGAAAACATTGTCTGCCTGATTGCTCAGTAAGTCCTTTGTACGTGGAAAGGTCATTTATACCATGGCATTGTCAGTTATTCTTTTAGAGAGAAAACAGTGAAATCTAGAAATCAGATGCGAGGGCATGCTTCTGCTTAGATTCATGACTGAGGAAAGAGATTTGTAATAAATATCCAGTCTTTAAAGGCCTAAGAAATTAAAACTGTACTCATTTTACCAGCGTTTTGTTTATATATCTGCATGGTAGTCCTAGAGTCCAGGATTTTTCATTCCCTGTAGTGGAAGGCTGAGGCAAAGCTGAGCAGAACTGTACACATTTGGAAATTTCTTTGGCGTTTAAAACAGTAGTGTGTATAGCCCCGTACTATTGTTTCTCTGCATGGTCCCTCACTAATGGGCTTGAGAAATTGCTCAGGGAGTCTTGAACTATAGTGTTAACTGGGAGGCTGAACGGGTTGAGATGAACTCCTGAGCAGCTGTACTCTGTAAGCAGGTGACGGGCATGGCTAGTGTTTCAGGAGAGAGGACTGGGAGCTGGAAGATATTTGTGCTACTTTCAGCCAGCCAATGAATTTCTTTGTGTCTGCAAAGAAATCATGCATCTGCTCTGTGACTCTGTTGTCTCATCTGTAAAATAAAGGAGGAGTGGTTTCCTGCTGCCTGTTTTCTGGGGGACTGAGCTGGGAGAGTTCCCTCAGGTATGCTATGGTAGTGCCAAACCTAGAACATTATCCCAATGTATTCATAACCTCTTCATTCAGCACCAGTTCTTCATACACAGTCTATTCTGGGTTCACAAGTGTGTTTTTCTCTTACTTTGCACTAAGCTCTCAGCAAACAGAAGTGACCCACTGGTGTCCCTCCCCTTTTTTTGTGTTTTCCAGCTCCACATATTCACCCAACTACCATGCAGTGAAGAGGGAGTCAGAACCAGCACTGGGGGACCCCGCTGGCTTGGAGAATGAAAGGCAAATTTACAAGAGTGTACTGGAAGGTGGAGATATCCCATTCCAGGGGCTGAGTGGTCTCAAGCGACCTTCTAGCTCTGCTTCCACAAAAGGTAGGTGGTCAGGGCACTAACCTCTTCTCCATTCTTCAGAGCATCAAAAGCCAGGTGATATGGGGCAAACTGCTGCAGGGTTTAGAGTCCTATTCAAGCCAGTTGAGGTTTCCCCTGTCCTTCCTCTTTGCCATCCCCAGTTTTCCCTCCTTTTTTCTCTCAGCCCACACTGGCCAAAATTTTTCATGACCCCTTTATCTGATCCAGGTTCCTTATCCTAACATGGACCAGCTCTCTTCATCCAGCACCTCAGCTGCACACCACACCCTCATACTCTTCCTCGAGAGTCCTCAGGCTAGCCTTGCTATCCATCCGCTCTCACTGCCTTGCCATGCTAGAGCCCTTCCCTGCCTTTTCTGCTCTTCTTGCTGCAGTATTGCAGCAGGCCACACCATGTCTGCTGGCCTGGCTACCCTGATGTAGCTGGCGCCATGTGCTCCACAGCCTCCTGCCTGTGAGGGGTATGCAGAGAATGCATGGGACACTGAACCAGCAATGCCCTGCAGGCTCAGAGACAGTGAGGCAGCAGAGACCACTGTATCTCCTCCCCTTTCCTCCCTCCGTTGTGGACTCTAATCTTCAAGGAAGAGCCTGACTCCCATCAGGCAGTTGTACTGGGGAATGTTTCTCTGAGCCAACTTCAACCTAAAAATGGCTTGAGATGGGGAGAGGACTGAGGAAGGAATGTGTTGCGTTTCTGAACTGCTCTCCCTAAAAATAGTACGTTGCACCAAAAAGGTCTCTCTCTGTCTCTGTCTTCCAGCTGTTTTTCAGCATTATGTCAGGCCTGTAGGGCAGGCAGTCAAACTGGATCCAAACCAAAAAAATCTGTTCAAACAGTTATTGTTCCCCAAACTGCAATTGAACCTGAATGGTTATTATGACATTTGAGTTTGAACTCAAATTGGACACAGACCTAAAATCTGCAGCCTAAGCTGAACCCAGACTGGATCTAACTTTAAAAAAAGATAATGTCCTGATCTGACTCCTTGATTTTTAAAGCAAACATGGCCAATCACATTGTCTGAAGGACACTCAGCTTATTCCTAGTATGGGGAATCTCTAAACAGACAGCTCTTGGGCAAGACCAGCTGATGTGGCCTGCTTGTGCTACCACACTCAGCTACTGATTGTCTTCTCCCTCCCAGGAATAAACTGTTTGGCAAGCACTGTGGTGAGACCATAGTAGGTGTGATTACAGGCTTAGTATTAAGCCATTTTTGCAACATGAGTGCCTCTGCATTCTTGCTGACACCCTGATCCTGCCCAGAGTTCAGCTACCCTTTTCCATGGTGCCGTAGCTTCCCTGGAAGCTGATGATGCTTAGCACTTTTTAGGAGGGTACCTTCAAAGTGCTTCAGATCTGCTTCTGGCCAAGCCTCTTGTTTTAGGGATGTTAGCAGCACTTCACCTGCTCCTGTAAGCGTGGCTTGTTGTGCAGTTTCTTCCTGCTTTTCTTTATGTTTTGGAACTTTGTTTCTTTAAAGTGCATTTTATGAAATCCAAGCATGTTCTTTCTCCTTTCTCAATAGCTTTCTAGCACTTAAGCTAACAGGTTGTATTTATTTTATTCTGCATGCTTACCAGTGGATCGTAAAGGTGGGAATGCTCATATGACTGCACCCTCTTCAGTTAATAGCCGAACCTTTAACGCTAGTCATACCGGTATGTTAGGTCACGCATGTAAACATAAGAAGCCCTTATCAGCTGCAAAAGCCTGCATTACTGAAATCCTCCCTTCTAAATTCAAACCCAAACTAGCAGCTCCAGCTGCTCTTATACAGGACAAGAAGGGTATCTTGCTGTCTCATGAGAAAGCTCAAAGCTGCGAAAACCTTCGTAGCTCCATGGCCTTGTTTGATAATAAAAAAGCTTTCATGGTAGACATAGGGGAAAGCATAGAAAACATGCTGATGAAGTCAAAGCAGGAGTATGCCATCAAATCCGGCAGTACCATGAGCCTGCAGGAGTATGGCACCAACTCTAGGAAAAGCTACCTGTTCCCTGCCTCCAGGAAGAGTGGGATGGAGTTTACAATGCTGTATAAAGACATGCACCAGATCAACCGGTCCAGGATCTATTTGGACACAGTCTCGTCCTGCAGCGTGAGGGATATTGCATCTCAGTTTGAGAATGAAGCAAAGGACAGGATGGAGCATAGCCTTAGTCGAGAGGATTCAGAGCAGATCCCCAAACACACCGTTTCCTCCCGTATCAGTGCCTTTGAGCAGCTGATCCAGAGATCCCGATCAATGCCCTCGCTTGACTTTTCCACCGGACAAAACAAATTCACCACTTCTCTCCAATCTAAAACTTGTCTGAGTTCTGCCTACTCTGCAGAGTTTCTTCTGGATCTGCCGAAAGCACACCAAGAAGAGAAGGATGCTGCCAGCTTGGCAGATAAATCTTCCCGCTCCTGCAGCAATGTGGAGGATACGGCTTCAGATGTCAGTGATGCAATCCCTATGGACACACTTTCTGCTTGCACAGATGAGATAGATCTCCTCTCAAATGCATCCAATGACAGCGGCAGCAGCAACCTCAATGGGCCTCAGAAGCATAAAATCAACAGATGCAAAGGCACATGCCCAGCTTCCTACACCAGGTTCACTACCATACGAAGGCATGAGCAGCAGCAGGCCTCCAGGAACCCTGATTCCAAAGGGGATGTCTATGGGGACAGACACATGCTCCCCAGAAATGTCTACCTAATGAGCCCGCTCCCCTTCCGATTGAAAAAGCCCTTCCAACACAAATCCTCCAGGACTCCACCCCCAGACTGCCCGGGAAGCCCGGCAGTGCCCAGCCCTGAGAACCCAGATGACCCCATACAGCTGCAGGGGAGCATAGGAGACAAGAGTCACCACTCCCAGCACCAACTGTGCTCCAGAAGCAGGCCTCTAGCCCCCAGGCGCCTGTCTTCCTTTGACATTGTGGAGAGGCTTAGCTACTTCCCCACCGTGGGATCTGGCCAAGATAGCTTCATGGGCCAGGCTGACACTCCTGACTCCTTAAACAATGGGAACCCTGTTCCATATGCCCTCTGTCACAGCCTGGACACAAACAACAACCCGCAAAGTGAAGTTGGGACGTACCTAGGAGGTGGCTTTTTGTGTTCTTTACCAGTGTCCCTTCATCTGTCTTCTTGCTTTCCTTTCTCCTCCCCTTTTCTTCCACAACCCTTGCATTTTTGCTCCCCATCTTTGCATCCCCTGACTCTCTCTGTTTTTTCCCCTGGTGTGTCTAACGTCCTTTGCGTGTCTTGCTGAGCATTTTTGTTCAGGACTTGTTAACAGCTGCACTTCTGAGAAACAATTTCTGCTGCCTTTCTAATCACATCGGGTTCAGTTTGTCTTTCAAGCAACTCCAGGGATGCAAGAATCTCAATATGAGATATTTCTAGTCCTGTATCATTTGCGCACATGGGAATATAAAACAAACCCAGATTATTTGCTTTAAGGAGCAGTTTCTCAAGGTCTAGTTGTGTGTGTGTGCGTGTATGTATTAAACTTTTCTCAACAGTAAAATGCCAAATCGTACTTTGATGGCAGCGAATCTTTTCTTCACAAAGTCCTTCTATGTCTTTACTCTTTCCCTACTGTTATTTTCTCCCTGTTTTTGGATCTTTGTTCACAAGTACAGCCCAAAAGGGAAAAAAATGAAAACGGATAAATTATCAACATCTGATTGGCAATTTGGTCAATGGCAATTGAGAATCCTTACTGTCGTAATGGAAACAAATTGTTTAAAAATACCTATTTTTTTCCTTTCTGGTTATGCTAGATAAATCCATCTGTATTTTAACTTCCTTATGTTGTTTCGAAGTAGATTCAGAATCACCAAGGCATTTTGCACCAGTTGATTACATGGAAACTCCAGAAGAAATTATCCGCAGACGGCATGATGATAAAGAGGTAATGCCCTCCTTTATGGCCTAATAACAGTTGTAGCAGCTCTACATACAAGAAGTATAGCATTCAGTCTTATTTAAGGACAGCTTGTATGTCCGTGGCTATGTATATTGGAAGTTAGAGCAACAAGCTGGAAGTAGTATGTTTTAATTTTAATACTGCCTCTGCCACTGATTTAATGTATAATGTGTAGTCCAATTTGGCTTTTGTTTAAAATGAACCTGATAGTTCTTGTCAATTGCAAGAAATGATATATGGGGACTTTAAAGAATGTAAAAAGGTTGGAGATGTATGTGAGATGTGGTACAACACCCCAATACTCACAGATAAAGATGAAATGGTTATTCTGTAAGTGGGTTAAGGTCTTACTGTTCTCCAAGCAAGCCACTTGAGTCAGTATTAATCAAACTGCTGAGAACAGTATTTTTCTTGTGGGGGTCCTCAGGTTTTGAACAGCAAATGTAAGATATTTTAAGTTACCAGAAAGTGTGAAGTTTCCTCCCAGTGCAAACTATAATGCTTTATGGTGTCTCAAGTTGCTGATGACAGAATATAGCAGTCCTTTTCAAAACAGCTGGGCAACACTGGCACAAGCTGAAATAATAGGAAAGGCACATAGACTTTTCAGCACTGACTGTATTCAAGCTGAGTTAAAGAAGTTATAAAGTGATTGCTTCCCAGGAAGCTGTTAATTTTCACTGCCTGGGGAAAAAAAATACTGTATTTTTAGTGTTAATTTTCTGAGTTCAAATAAAGTTTATGTGTGCTTTGATATATGGTAAAACCTGCTCTTAATTCCTATGTGAAAAATACATTTTTGCTGTCTTCTCCCATGAAACAGTTAGTAATCCCCCCACTTCCAAAATCCAGCACGAAAACTCGTGTAAGAGCAAAACTCTGAATTCACTAAGACCTGCTGGCTTCAAATGAGTTAGCATAAAGCTGAACAGTCTTCAGCCTACAGTCAGCCCCAAAAGGTGGAAGAATCCTTCTGCCCAGGTACTCAAGAATGCACATTTCCATTAGTGTGCCAGAGGCTTCAGAAGTCCAAAATAATTCTTTGGGGTATATTTACTTTATTTTACGAAGTGTAGTACATGAGCCCAAAGGAAGTGTGGGAGAACCTGATACCCGAAGGTGGTTAGGCACTCTCCCAAGCTCCTTGCAAAGCTCGGGGGAGTTTGGTGCGTCAGAACTTACCTGTGAGGCTGATTCAGGTCTCTTGGAAGTCAATGAGAGAAACTCCTTGTTGGTTGAAGGGGGTTTGGATCTTCCCTCTGTATTATCAGCAGTCTTTTTAGAAGCTCACAGGACCCGGCCAATTCCTTGTTGACTTCCATCAGCTTTGGATCAGATCCTCTGTATGAGCTGGATTTCAGTTATGCCATAATGGTGATGTACTTTCTGTGACTGCAAAATGAAAGGGTATTGTGTAATTAGTAGAATCAGTATTTTATGTTGAACTGTAAAATCCTGGCTATTTGCTGGGACCTCAGAAATTTTATTTAAGTCACATTTATGGCAGCTTTTGAATGCCCTTAACTAGATGATTTACTGCCCATTTTATGCAATTTTATGGCAGAAACTTTTAGAGGACCAGAGACGGCTTAAACGCGAGCAAGAAGAAGCTGATATTGCAGCTAGAAGGCACACAGGGGTTATTCCAACGCACCATCAGTTTATCACTAATGAGCGATTTGGGGACCTCCTAAATGTAGACGATACAGCAAAGAGGAAATCTGGGTCAGAGGTCTGTTTTAGTTACCTCAGTCTGCTGCTTGACCCAAAGCAATATTTGCCTCTCACAGTGTTGTGCTTTAGGCCGACATTAGCTCTTCAGAGAATGTCGTCTGGTTTTTTTCCACCTTCCCCTTTCCCATTCTGCCTTCATTTAGATCTGCTTTGACTCTTGTGCCTGGTGAATTAATCGATATCTCTATACCAAGCTGCATATGTTAAAGCATGCCTGCTGAGAATTGCTGGTGCACACCTGTGATGCATGCCTTTAAATATCAGCTACTTTTAGTGAATCAAAGGCATTCTACATCTTTTGCATCATATTGCTACGTTGTCTTCTTGCCTGTGCCTTGCCCTTAGAAACTTCATGTCTTGTTGATCCTGGCCATGTGACTGTCTCATAGGTTTTTTTATAAATAGATTGTTTCTTCTCCTCTTGAAAGATGCATAATGTTCTTTAGAAAAAATTGGAAAAACTCTCAGCATGTTTCACCGCCTACGACCTGATAGGTCTTTCTGAAGGAGACAAAGGAGGAGGTAGATGGTTTTCCCATGAGCCCAAGGCAGTTTTCCTGAGGGCTGGCTGCCAATCCAGGTGTCCTGGCCGAATGCTGTTTCCTGCCTTAGGGATTGCTGCTGGGGCTCTTCACAGCGGCTCTGTTTCCCCAGAGGTGCTGCACTGCAGCGGTGGGTGAGGTGGTCACCACGTGGATGGAGTATGTTTGTCTGCCCTTTGTTTATGTAGTTTCAAATGCTCTGGTGCCACATGGATGTGACTACTTCTTATTTTATGCTCTATTACCGAAATGACTTTAAAATCGTCTAAATATTTTGTGGCCATTAGAAAATCAGCCAAGTAAATCAAACATTAAAGCCTAGGCCTGCTGCCAATGTCCTCTGTCCTCTTTGGCTTTATAGCCACTAAAGACGTTTTTTTAGACACGTGCTTAATTTATTCATATTTCCTCCTCACCTTTGTCTCTTTCCTACCAATTTATACAGAATACCTGGGTCATATTGCAGGATTCAGTAGGGCCAGGTAATAATCAATAAGAACCACATCAAATAAAATCCTACTGTTTTTCTCCCAGCTAGTAAATTTTGCTTTTCCATTCACATGTCAAGGGAAATTTGGTCCCGGAGCCCCAGTAACTGTAGTTACTGGAGCAGCTTTCATTCAG
Organism: Gavia stellata; assembly: GCF_030936135.1. Lineage (NCBI taxonomy): Eukaryota > Metazoa > Chordata > Aves > Gaviiformes > Gaviidae > Gavia > Gavia stellata. The sequence continues at coordinate 18,381,955 of NC_082602.1, forward strand.
TAGGGTTTGTCACATTTAAAAGTTTGCTGCTGTTAAATCCATTTCCTGTAAAGCTCTTAATTACTGTTATACCAGAAGTTGGCACTTTTTGCCCTGGTGGGAGAGACCCATCCAGCATATTTGCACTGTAGTTTCAGTTGCACACAAGCTTGTAGCAGAATACCTGCATTCGATTTCCTCCCCAGACTAATGTTAGCTATAGAAGAGTTTGGGTGCATTTTCTCAGAAGAGGGTTGAAAACCTAATTATTTTTTTAATGTGATGATTGTTTTGATCTCTAGATGAGACCTGCTAGAGCCAAGTTTGACTTTAAAGCACAGACGCTAAAGTAAGTACAGTTTGTTACTACTGTCTTGAATATGCTTCCTCTGCCTTTTCCCCTAAGATGCAGCACTTATGAAGTGTCATGCATTTGGATTAATGTTTGGGGAGTGCCTTTCCAGCAACTCAAAGCAAGGTGTCCATAGTAAGGTGGGAAAAAGTAGTATGAATCTTTCAGGTTGTAACCTGTAAAGGACCTTTAGGAAAAGTGCATCTGTATTCCACGTGATTTTTGGGGCAAACCTGCCACCTTTACTGGAACAAGTAAACATTCTGCTCTGAGGATGGGTGGAGCCGTGGTAGAGTGCTCTTGCTGATGTTCCTCCTCATGCCTTGTAAGTAGGGTGGCTGGGTGAGATTTTTCTGTCACTGCCCTTGCTGGAGACGGAAGGGATTCCCCTGCATAACATCCCTGGTTGTGCTCCGATTTAGGACTGGAAGAAGTGTGTTAGTAGCTCACTGTGTGAATCTGCCATACAGATGGTCAGAAGAACATAGATATGCAGAACAGCAGCATCCTTTTCACTGTGGTAAGCATAGCCCAAAGTCAGCAAAGGACTTAACAGATGCCCATCTTTAAGAATGTAGGTGGGCCCTTGACTCAGGATTTTCCTGATTCAGAACCTATGGGGGTACAGAGTGGTCACTGTTCCCCTGACGACTGTGGATACACCAGCGAAGGTGTCTGGTGGCGTTATTGTACCTCTGAGCCCTGTTCACCTCGGGTGGATCACACAGCGCTACTCGTTCTTTCTGGGGAACGCTGCTGTGAAGAGAAGGCCTGGAAGGCCTTTCCCACTGCATGAGCCTGGAGAAGCTCTCATTTTAACATTGCTGGGGGGGGAAGAAAGAAGAACAGAATTCAGTGAAGGACCTGCTGTTTTTCTTCTCAGGTGCTAATGTCCTGGGAATATTTTGTTATATGTTCTATAGGTGATGATTTGTAATGATTTACACAGCATCTCCCCAGCACCTGTAATAAAACTGAGGCAGGTGTAAGGTGTAACTGTTGTGTCCCTTGAGCAGAACTTACCAGGGTGCTGGACAAAAGTAAAGGAGAGCTTGTGAAAAATGTTAGGAAATGCCTTGTTGGTTGTTTTCCTGTGGGAATCCAAGTAGTGGGTTTATGAGCCTTGTACAAGCTGCCCACAGTGGGAGTTCCTCAAGCTGCAGACATTCATAATTTTAGCACTGAAGACTGTAGATTGAAATCCCAATTGTTAGCCCAGGTGAGGTCAGTGGTTGCACAACCACAGGTTGACCAGAAGTGTAATCGTTGCAGGATCAACATTGGCATGTGAGGGGGTTCATCTAATCAGCAAACTAGCTTCTATTAAAATCATGTGTCTCTTTGGAAGGCAGTTGTGACATGACCTGTTTCAAAACAGGAATTGAGCACTGCTCACCATATCCAACATGGAAAGCAGCCAGCAGCATCTTTTGCTTGAGCCTGACTCCATTGCTGCTGCAGGGTGTGTGGTTAGTAGGGCCCTCATAGGCCAGCTTTTTTGACAGGATGGCCAAAGAGCAAGAGAGTCCCTGCACATCACGATATGAACAGGGTAATTCTCAACATACAGCTTTCACTGTGGGTGGAGCATGATTTGAATCAACAGGGCTGATGCAGACCTTGGTGTACCTAGGGATTGCTGGACAGAAAAAGAACATGTCTGCTCTCCAGTGAAGTTCTGATGGAGTGCTTGTGTTGTTAACAGGGAACTTCCTCTGCAAAAAGGAGATATTGTTTACATTTACAAGCAGATTGACCAGAACTGGTATGAAGGTGAACACCATGGCAGAGTTGGCATCTTCCCACGATCATACATAGAGGTAGCTGCTTTCCTTGCAGGTGCTCTCTTTGCCCACTCCCTTTCTGCCAGTGACGAGTTTATGTGCTTTTTGTATGTGACTCATTTGATTCTGTTTGTTCATTTTAGCTCCTCCCACCAGCTGAGAAAGCTCAGCCCAAAAAGCCATCACCATTGCAAGTATTGGAATATGGAGATGCTATTGCTAAGTTCAACTTCAATGGGGATACCCAAGTGGAAATGTCCTTCAGAAAGGTAGGATTTTTGTTGTGCTGTTGAATTGAATCCAGACAAATGCTGAAGTTTTTTAACACTAGTAACTTGCAATTTCTAAACGAAAGCTCCGATAAGATAAACTCCGTGTTCAGGAAGGATTCCTTCTCATCACCCATGCTTTTACTCCATAGTCATTATGTAGTGCATTGCAGTGAGAGTGTTGCAGGTAGGCTGATGCAAGAAGTACCAGTTGCTTCCTTGGGGCTAGCTGAGAACATGCTTCGAGCACAAGTGCTGAAAGCCTGGCTCTGCAACGCAAATTAGATATTTGGTGGCACATCTCCAGTCTGATTCTCTCCAGTGGAGATGCACACAGTCACATGAGAATGGCGATACAGAAAAGAAGGAAACTGGGTTCACCTTCCTCCGTACTACAAGCCAAATCATTGAGCAGACAACCGAGGCTCTGTGGTATCGAAGTGACTGGCTAGACCTGACTGCAGAGCAAAGGGATAGGAATGGGTTGTGTAATGGCTGTTCAGAGCAAAATCAGTCATATTTAGATTAAGTAGCAGCATTTCTCCATCTCAACCAGCTTTCTGTTTTGATGCTCAGATTAGATCTTTTCTGTCTTCTCTTTTAATTTTACGTGAAGATGGGGCTTACAGTTTATATTAAGGATCTGGAAGTCACTTCATTTGTCAGCAAGACAGGAGAAAGCATTGAGAGACCTAGTTTAAATTGCAGACCTGTGCATACTCCCTGTACACCTCATACTCTTGCGAGTCTCGTGATCAGCCTGAAACTGCTGCTTTCCATCTTTTTTAACAGGCTTTAGCAAGTAGGGTCTTGAAAATGTGAGCATAACTAAGTGAGCATAACTGAGTCTGCAGACAGCCCGAATCAGCACCAGAAGATCTGCATTTCCTCCTCCTCTGAACTGAAAAATATCATTCCCACCAAGAGGTTAGGGTTAGGACCACATAACTGGAAAACAGGGGAGGCTGAGAGCCACCGATTGTTTTAAGTCAGCTGCAGCAAAATTAAAAATGTAATCTGCTTTGGAATGATGAAATATGTTAAAGTCAGGACTGCGTTATTCCTTCCCATAGGGTGAAAGGATCACGTTGATTCGACGAGTGGATGAGAATTGGTATGAAGGAAAAATCTCTGGCACCAGTCGCCAAGGCATCTTCCCTGTCACTTATGTGGATGTGCTCAAACGGCCAGTGGTCAAGAATGCCATCGACTATCCTGACCCACCAATGTCCCTCTCCCCTAACCGCAGCATGACAGCTTCACCACAGGTATTTGGACTAGATGCAGCCCAGTACAGCACCTTGCAGAACAGAGGGATGTTGCCATTGCTGTCTAAGAAGCAATAGCTGAAAAAAGCTGTAGCTAAGACTACTGGTTTGTGCAGTAAAAGCCATGTGCTCCCTGCAGTATGCTGCAATTGCAGGAAAAGGTGATGTTTCATTTACCGGAAAGGTTAATGAACAGGTCATTTGGGGATTTGGAGACTCAGCTTTTCATCTCTGATCTGTAGCTTGAATTCAGGCTAGGTTGAAAGGGCTACTGTGAACCATCTGAATAAATTCCACTGCCAGAGATGGAATGAATTGGTGATCCAGCTCCTCCTGAGTACGTGTTTACACTTTACAGACCTCCACTGTGATGAGTGATTTTTTTTTTTTTATGACTATTAAAAGGACGTCACAGACTGTTACAGTCTGTAGGAGTCATTATGTCAGCTTGAATCAAGCTGTATACTTACTCCTAAATGTTCCAGCTCACGACCAAGGTTTTGGGAGACAGGGTCAGGAGAACAGCCTGTATTATTTGAAATCGGTGCTAAATATGCTCAGGTTTTGAGAGCAGGCCAGTCTGGGATCTTCCATGAATATTAGTTTTACTATAAACCATACTGCAGTTCAAAACAGGTATCAAAATGGCAGCAGGTAATTGTATGGGGATCCCAGAATGTTTGCCATGGAAAATGTATCAGGGAGGCAGTGAGTCTCTAAATCCCTTTGTTTTGCTCTCATCCTGCAAATACTCATGCTTGAAGGTCAGCATAGGAATCTGGGTTGTGGCCATGAAGTTCTGGTGCATCCCTCTCTCGCCCACTGGGCCGAAGCAAGGTCATTCCGAGGTCAAGACTGCAAGGAACAAAAGTGGAGAATTGGGATTGGGAGGAAGGGATATATGGTACAGGATGGATGGGAAAGGCTTCCATGGCTCATGCCTGGTGTCTGTCTAGACCTTCCCTAAAAGGAGTGGTTTTATTCTTAGCCACTGTGTAAAGAGGAAAGACTTGTTGCTTGTTTGGGGTTCCCTGTCAAAGTGGACCTCAGCTGAGCTTTTCTGTTTGAGCTTGGCAGTCTCTCCATAGCTGTGGCCTGTCTGCCACCAGCTCTCTGCAAGCTTTTCCCTTTGATGGAAGGGATTGTATCCACCCTTTTTTTGTTTCCTTTGCTATTCTTTTGATTCCTCCCCTAGTAAATCAATTCTCTCCCTTACTTGTTTCCCTAACTTGGCAGAGGACTGAGAAACACTCCGATCAGTGCTAATGTAGCTGATCTCTCTGATGTTGCTGGTGGTAATAGGTAAGGGCAGAACTCGGTAGTGTGTTCTGCCTTTATAAACATAGGACCTACTTTAATCACCTAAAGACCAAATAGTCACAGCTGGCTTCTTTGATCCCTTTCTCCTCCACGGCTTCAGCAATGCAAGTTTCTTGAGGAGCAGGTATTGCTCATGCTAGAGTTGCATACATTTAAAATTCATTGCAGCAGTGAATTCTGACTGGGTCCACAGTGTGAGCTGCTTGGGCCCCAGCTATTACTGCCAGGCCAGTCAAATGCTGCATGCTGCCATCATGGATGGTGGCTTTAGTTGCTCCCTGAGGGACTTACAGCATATGGTATGAAGTCTAAGGTCTTCCACAAGATGTGTTGTGTCTGGGATCCAGGCAAAGGCTGGAGAAGGGTATTAGTAGCACAGATACAGACTGGACTCCATGGTTGGAGTAGCTGTGGACAGCACGTTCTCCAACATGGTGCACCTGTCTGTGGAAAACTTATGCACCATGCTTGGTCACAGATCTGCTCCTCTCCACACTCGCTCTCTCTCCTTTTACTTTTGCTCAGTCATTTTGTATTTTTCCTCTACTATTTTTTTATTCATTTCTTTCTTTTTCTCTCCTGCTTTTGTCTCCTTCAAGTCTCCCAGCTCTGAGCTGCTCCACACACCAACTCCTCCGCCTTTGCCTTTCGCGCGCCGCGCCTTATCTCCAGAGGTGCAGGCGGTCACATCTGAGTGGATTGCTCTGACGGTGGGAGTGTCTCCTAGCACCACTCCTGCCATAACTCCTCCATTGCCTCCTCTGCCTGAAGCCTCCCTCCCTCACACTGACTATCTCTCGCCTTCCGCTGCAGCCAGCCCTTCCCCCTCGGTCAGCCTCCACCATTCTCATCTCTCTGGCTCCTCGACTCCCAGGTCTATTAAATCCCCATTGCCCTCTTACTCATCCAGACCTCAGTCCTCTGCTCGCAGTTTCTATCAGGCCACTCCACAAAGCGAAGAAAAGTTTGTTGGCTCCCCTTCTCCCAGCGTGAGCTACTCTAACTCCCCTCGCTGGGCAGTGGAGAGCCCCGAAAGCGTCCTCACAGAGCAGCGTGACACCACTGCCAGCCACGCCTGGCTCCAAAAGACTAGAGAGGGCAGCAACCCCGAGCAGGGTGCTCATGCTGTTCCCAAGGTCTCTGTCGAGCGCTGCCTGAAACCATCCCAACTAGACATGCGTGTGAGCCCAGAAAAGAGACCTGTGGGTTCCTCTGAGGACAACCAGTTGTGTCAGGAGCTAATGGCTATTGTGCAGGGAGGTAAAACAGAGAAAAGAGGCGTGAGGAAAGGTGATCTGGGAAAGTTTCAAAGCGGGGAAAAGAAGGTACTTCTCTTGCATGTGTGTGTGCTGCTCTGAATCCCTGATTTTAACTGGTGTGTTGAGGTTTGTGCTGCTCTGCTGGCCAGGCAAAGCCAGTGGCTGCCACATGTCATTCTGATGATCCCAAGACCACCTTCCAGGGGTCACCAGTGGCATTCACTGGATAGCAGATCAAAAAGTTTTAGAAGAGGACTCAGGAGCAGTGTAGTCAAAATTATTTTAGAATAGATAACAACACAGGACTGACTCAGTTGGTCATGTCTAATGGGGTTATTGTCCCAGATAGTGGCTATTACCAGATGTGTCAGATGAATGTATCACACAGGCCTCATGCCCATATACCTCACTGTGTAGAATACAGGCAATTCCTTGCTATTCAGAGATTTTCCAGTGTGCAATGGTTCATCTTTGGTGATAGGATTTATTTGTTCCTCTAAAGCCAAGGACTGAAAAGCCTTGTAAACGTCAGCCTGGCTTCCAGAATCACAAAAGCTGTCCCCTGTTGATCCTGGAACCTGTGGTTTAGTGAACCTTAGTCTGGGATGTGCATGACTGAGTCATGGAGGCTTGATTGTTATCTATGCATTGAGTGGAATTATAACCTTTGCATTTCCAAAATGATGTGAAAGGGTCCAGCCACAAATGGCAATTAGACCTAGTGATATTTTTCCCCAAGAGTTTTTAGTTATATGTAGCTGTATGTTACAATGAGAAGGAACCTGGGGGAACCCTCCAGTAGCATCTACAACCTAAGTTTGCCCCTGGTTTTGGTATAAGAGATCTGCCTTACTTTGCAGCTCTCAGTTGATTTGGGCTCCATTGTGGGCTACAGCCAGCCAAAATACATGACAGCACCCCCATGCTACCTTGTACAAGAGTGGAAGTTCAGAGAGCTCAGAATCATAGTATTCTAAATACTGTCTTGGATGCACTGCGATAGTCTCCATGACATACCCCATCTAGCCAATGTTAAATAACGAGGAACTAGGGTTTCTAAGATGACACATTTCACACTGGGAAACCTTATTACAAATTGTTTGATTTCTTCTTGAATCATAACCAGAAGTGTATTGAAAGCTGTATAAAGACTGTGCTTTTACCATCTGGATGTATTTTTAGTAGCATTTTTTACAGGCATAACCTGCATGTTTAAAAAAGAATGAGGTGGTCAGCTCAGACAAACCAACTGGAAACTGCACTTGCCCTTGCATGGAGTTATGTTTGCTGTGTGTGCATCAGATTTACTGGATAGTAGATGCTCTTATCACTAGCAGTGATTGTGATAAGAGAGTGTGTGCCAAGCTGACCAACCTTTCTTTTCTTCAAAAGACTGCAGACGCAAAAGCATTCTCTTCATCTGCTCCTATCTCTTCCTCTGCCCTCTCTTCCTCTACTGTCACAACACAGCCACCTCCCAGACTTACACACAGAGTCAATAAGCCACAGGTAATCATCTTTGCTGATTACTCTTCCATTACTTAGAGTTGTTTCCTTGCCATGCCATTGCTTTGTCATATGCTTGTTTAGCCATTCATTGATTCCACAGGTGAGATATTTCTCCTGTCATTTAATTCAGAATTTTTATTTTAAAAAAAAAATAAAATTAAAATTACTTCCAGGCTGTGCAGAAGGGCAGGTATGGGCAAAGTCTTTAGCTGGTGCAAATCCGCATAGCTCAAGTCTGGAGTTCTGCCAGTTTGTACCAGCTGAGGATCTGATTTTCTAATTAACCCAGGGCTTATTTAGTTCTGATCTTGAGTTCCTGCAGCTCAACTGCATTATAAGGCAGTATCGGTGGCCCTGTTAGCGGGAATGATGTAGTGCGAGATGCTTTGGTTCAGGTTTTGTTTAACCACCTGAGATCAGGATTGAGGGTTTGAGTGTCTCAGAGCTGGGGGGTAAGGCATACACAACTTGGTATCCACAATGTCAGGGACCTGTTCCAGCCTTCTCAAGTAGGTTTCAGAGATTCTCAGCTCTGTTGCTGAGAGCAGCGTCTCTAAAGAGGCACGCAGTAGGGTCTGTGCAGCATAACCAATTTGGCCTCAGCACTGTGTGGCTGGGATGTCCAGGGTCCAGGAACGAGCAGTGCTTGCAGCTGCTGGTGTCCGGTCAGTCCTTCCAGGCAGCTTCCACAAGATGGCAATATTTGAAGCAGAAAGCTCACAGCTAGCAAAAACTGGACTGACTGTGTAGTGATGAGTATTGGGGGAGCAATCTTTGAACCAGGCAGGCTGCTCATGCAGGGTAAGTGTGGGAAGTAGTTGCCAATTACTTATTTTCTTGATCAGTTTATGAGAGCGAGATACAGCTTTAACCCTGGAATTTTTCTGTTACCTTTACTTACCTCATTTGCCTCCGGTCGTGAGCTTGCACAATGTTTTACTGAACAACCACCTCCTACTTCCCTTTCAGTTTCAACATCTGAGTCCAATAGGATACCTATTCTGCTCATGTTAAAAATCCACAGAAGTTTTCTGTGTTGGCCTTTCTCCTGACCTCTAATCTGCTGTCCTGCTAGTGCTTGCACTGGATGTGTGCGATTCAAAAGAGCAGGAGCAAAGAGCCACATTTTCGGCAAGCTGATTCTCCTAAGTGCTGACTAGCACACAGTTCTATTATGGATGTTGCACCGGGTTGTAATAGGACCCTGTGGCCTTTCTTTGGAGTCGAAGTCAAGCCAAAATTTATGTTTTATATGCTTTGACAATCAAAGCATTGTCACTGTCAAGTTAAAACTGTGCATGACATTATCAGTTGTCTTGACCTCCTTTCCAGCTCTGGGTCTACAGTTGTTTAGGAAGCACGAGCGGTATTTATATGTGCAAATGACTTCTCATCACCTGCATGATCCATACAAAGGCTGATGGCTTCAGCAGAATTGCAGGTTGTACCCTGGAGGCCTTTTCAAAAAATCTGTCATCTTTTCATTGACTTTAATTAAATGCAAAAAGCACTTAGTAGGCATGGAAATGAGAATTTACATTTGCTTTTTGTTTCTGTTACTGTCCATCCCTGATGTTTGAGGTATTTTACCATTTTGAATTTTAGTTTTCTTTCTCATTATAGAGAACCTCCCCAGTTATTAAATTCTGATCCAGGGTTTTTTGCTGGTTTAAGACCCCTTTGGTACAGGGCTTCGGTAAGGACTGTGTTCTTGCCTGTTCCGTTAAGTAATAATATAAAGTGCAATGGCTTTTTTAGCTATTTCCTTTAGTTTCACAGGCCAAACTAAAAAGAAAAAAGAACAACCCCACAGCATGTGAAAGATATTTCAAGTATAACTTACTGGAATATTGAAACCAATTATCTGTAAAATATTATATTAAGCAGTAATGTAATCTATCAAATTAATTTATTTCAGGGGACCCTCAGAAATTTTCTGGTTTAATTCCTATTTTGCTCGAAGGTTCTATTAGAGTGACAGCCAGCGGTGGTGCTAGGAAGTGTGTGAGCAGTGCAGCAGCTTTGGCCCTGGGGCCAGACTGCAGCTGGCCGTGGGGTGGGGAAGGCAGGATTGGCTGGACAAGGGTCCCTGCATCACCTGGCAGTGTGAGGGATGTTGGTGAGGGGCTGTCTGCTCCTTCCCACTTGTACAAAACCACTCAGGCAGAGTGGTGAGTAATTTCACCTGCTTTGTGCTAGTAGAGAGGAGAGCATATGAGGAGGATGCTCAGACCCCATGTTCCCCAACACAGACCAGCTACGCTTATTTAGTATGGTCATTACTTAGCACCACCTGCAAGGTAAGCTTTTATCCCCTCCAGTGTTTTTCTGCTGCTCCACAGGTTCAGCACGGCAGTGTTTCTCCCCAGCACGTTTATTGTCCAAGCCAGAGCTGCACAGCCTGCAGCAGGCGTTGGTACCTGCTCCCCGCGGGAGATGCATTTTTTCTGCTGTAGACACAGCCTTCAGCTTCTGATCCAGGGGCTGGGGAGTCTTTCCATTGACTTTGACAGCCTTTAAGTCACGCTGCTCCACACTGTAGCCTTTTTGGTGTTCTTTGTGAGAGCTCTTTGGCCAGCTTTCCCCTCACTTTCACCAGAGCTGGGGCTTGGTGTGTGTGGAGGTTTTCCTTTTGTCTTCCAGCTGGGCTGGGGAGTCCTCCTTGCTCATGGTTCTCCATTCACGTGTGGGAGCATCACCGCTGATGTGTGCCCTTCTCTGAGGGGATACCGATTTGTCTGTCTGTCTTGTTTGTCTGTTAGTCTGTTCTGCTTAGCTTTCTCTTTGCTTATGTAGTCCTTTAACTGCCACCAGAAAGGAATGGAAGAAGACATGTAAACGAGAGCTGCAATGGATAGACACACTGATGACACTTGACTTCGCTAGGAGCAGAGAGAGCACTATTGAGCAGCCCCAGCATCTTTCTTCCTAACAGTTAAAACCTGCCTCAGGGCTTTTCTAGGCTCTTAACATAGAACCTTTTTCTGGTATTCTTACAAACCTGTGGTGCTCTTTAGATCCATCCTCAAACTCCGTATGAGGTGGAAACAGTGGCCAGCTGTGCTTCAGGACTGACTGTACCGCATATTTGTATAGTCTGTAGACATGGAGACATAGACACTTAAGCACCTACTTAAATTTATTCACTTAGTCTTAACAAAGCATGTAGTGTGACTGAGGGGGTAGCAGTTGAATTGTCCTCAGAGGTTGTGAATACTTGGTCGCTTTTAGGGCCCTCAGATTACCTCCAGCAGCAGCAGGCCTGGCTCAGTGTTTTGGGGGTACCTCTCTTTTTTATACTTTGGAGCTGTGCCCCATACTCACTGATTCCTCAGCCACCTCTGGCACATGGAGCCACTACTGTAGGTAGTACATTGTCTTTCTGAACTTGTTTTTGAAGAGCATTTGGACCTATAACACCTTTTTTTTTTCTTTATTCTCTTCTGTCCCTGCAAGAATAATGTAGGTTGGTTGTTTTTTTTTAAAAAGCCATCTAGGCCATGCTATCAAGGTCACTTGTTTGAAGCAGTGGAGTGGTACATTTACAGCCTAAAATTATAGGATCTGATCTGGTCAGTTTTTCATCCTGTTTGGCTAATGCTGCATAGTTGCCGACTTCGGGGTGTTTCATCACCTCACTGTAGGGCTCTGCTGTAGCCCTGGAAGTTAGTGCACAGACACCCACTGCTTCGATAGGAGCTGCCTGGGTCTGTGGAGCAGAAGCCAGAGGGGGATCCACTTAATTGTGTGTCTTATCGGGACTGGGGACTGTTAGGAGGGGAGGGAACTGCTTGGCCTCTGCCCCTGCCCAGCTGCCTCATGGAAGTCCCTGTGAGGATCCTGCCAGGAAAGAGAACGTGGCCAAGTTTCTGATGCTGGTAGGCAGCACCTCCTGGTATTAAGCACGCAAGTCTGCAGCATGGAGCATTCAGAGATAGTGTCAATTTTTTAGCTTTCAAATAACTAATTTAATTCATAGTTATTAATGCTTTTTGGAGGAAAAGCTGGTCAGGGAGGTCACAAGTAATCAATGAGAAATGGACCACATGGTCTTAGGAGCTCATGGAGCAATTCCAGCAGTCGATTTATTAGTATGGAGCACAGAAGCACTTTCTTGAATTAAAAAAAATCATTCTTACAGCTGCCTCTCACCTCAGCCTGGAAATTGGTTTTCCCAGCTGCTTGACCACCTGAGTTAGCTCTGATCTCATCAGATTTGATGCACTATATCCAGCTGGTCTGCACAATATTCATTTTAAATTTCTAATAATTCCATTTGCCTTTTAGGGCTGATGATAGAGAGGCAGGAATGACTTCCAGAAATCCTGTGACAATTTCAGGCTGCACAGTCAATGCCTTGAATGCAAATTCCACTGCAATTAGCCCATCCAACTTAGATTTCATTTTCTCTCTATAGAAATATACGTGGTAACAGAGCGTTGTTTCTTAGGGCAGTGATCTCAGATTCCAGCCCCAGACAGTACAGCTGACTACAAAAGAGTTGCATTGGGGTTGGGTTGGCCTAGAGTGGGTCACAGTTCTCAAGAAAAGAGACGGTTTGCTTTAATACAATGATGGGCACAGCTCCAGAGGTCCAAGATATTGTTCAGAGGAGCCTTGAGAACGGGAATTAGACAGGGATGAGCTCATCACCCCGCATTTCTCCAAACTCTTTGAGCATGCTTGGGTTGAAGGTGTCACAAACCTCTGTCCTCTGCTTCTGCTCTGTCTCGGGATGCTGTGAGAAAGCAAGCCTTTTACTGAAGGGCATTGGTGAAATGAATAAAGAGGAGGAGGGAAAGCATAAAAATTGAGGCCTTTGGAATTTGGGTTGAAAATTGTGTTGAATGATCACAGAGGATGGCAATGCTCTGTATCTTATGCAATCCACTTTGCCAAGCAGTCCTGCAGGTAGTACAAATAACCCTACACTAGTTCAGACATCCCATTTGCTCACAGCATGCCTCTTGCTTTCAGTAGGTGTTTGACTATGCAAAAAGCATGCAAAACCAGCCTCTGGATACCTGTGTGACTTTCTCAGTGACTTTCCCCTTCCCCATAAGACCTCCAACCCCAAACATCCTGATTTTCCTAGCTGTGCCCTGGGACATGCAAGTCCCTGTGAAGAGGTGTGACTGAGGAGAGAGGCAGGACAGAGTCCAGAAGCTTCACAGGTGGTGTTGTTTGGAGCTGGCTTCCTCTCACCTTAAGCTCTGCCTCGTTGTGGGAATTAACAGAGCAGCTCAGATCCTTGCTTGGTACAAACTAGAGTGATTTTGATGGGGCTACACTGCATTGTCCCTTTGGAGGACCTGAGCTGGTATTTTTTAAGAAGCAAGTGAGTCACTGTTCTCTCCTGTATCAAAGTCATTGAAAAGTTTTTTAAAAAAAGAAGCAGGTTCCTCTCAGCATGGCCTTTCAAATTTGATGCTCTCAAGTATGTGCTTCTGTCCTTGGTTTTTTTTTACCCCTACAGGAATGCAGCATGACACTGTACCATTTCTGGTTGTAGCGGTGTCCATAACCTTCCACTCTGATTCCCTGCTCTGAGCTTCTGTTTGGCTGTCGCCTTTCTCTTTGCAGCATTCTGTGTGCTGCAGTGCAGTTGCGTTACTGTAGCCTTAATGTCTCTTGTGTAAATGAAAGACCTTGTTGTCCAAGAAGCGTGGTGTTGGGGTGGGAGGGGAAGAGTTGTTAATTTTCTTTTGTTGTCTGCACTCCATTTATTTTTTTTTTTAATTCTGACCAATACAACATCTGCTAAAATGTCTTCCTTATCATTTGCTTGGTGATCACACAGCCTTCACACCATTCATTGAGAGCTGGACCAGATCTCACAGAGTCTGAAAAGAGCTATGTGGTAAGGCCACTGTTTAAATCAGGTGTGTAGTCCTAGACTCTCTTTGCCCAGACAGTAACACCTCAGCAGAGATAAAATGTCAGCACCATTTTTAGCTGCAAAGTAGGTACATATTTATCTGTTTGCATATATTGTTTTGTTTGCAACAGAAAAAGGTAATTTAGCACTTCGAAAAACATTCATAGCCAATGAGAAGTTGCGCTAATTGTGCTGCCAGTCCCTGGGTATAAGTTAAATGAAGCAAGATGCATGAATGGAGCAGCCCACCTTGCATTCTTGAACTGACTTCATAGCACTTGCAATGGTGCCACTGCATAACTAATTGCAACCTCTTATGCTGCTGCTTTTAAAAATATATGTATATGTATTTGTTACAAATCTTCAAACTAAATGCCAAATTCTTCTGTATCTTGCCTGTTTTTCCATGCTTACACCTGGATCCCTTCTGCACTCCACTACCTGGATATTTACCTGGATCTACAACTCTTTTTTTTTTTTTTTTTTTTAACTGGACTTATGCGCTGCATCTGGAATGTCCCATCTCTTCTTGTCTATATTTTCCCCTCCCTCCCCCCTGTTGACTGTTCTTTGGGTGTTCTTGGATGTCAATGCTGCCTACCACACAGGAAGCTGTTTGCAATGAGATCATAAACATTGCAGAAAAGTCTGTTCATTACTGCAGTACTGTTTCTCAGCCTCTTGACTCTCGCCACAAGGTGACCTCTAATGACCATAAACCATCTCTCATCATTTCTCAGCAACCTCAAGCACAGCAGCAAGGAGCCAGCCCTGACAGAAGTCAAACACCACGAGACATGTAAGTCCTTTTGGCTCCCATCTCTTCCAGGGGCCTTGTCTGTTGGCGGTGGTGGTGAAGATGGGGAGGTGTGAAAGCTTCAGTGTTTCGGGAGTTTAATTATGGGAAGTGTCAGCTTTTCTTTAAAGAACAAAAATAGCCTCATCATCATCATAATGAGTAGTTTTGTGTCTGTATAGCATCTGAAACAAGGACCTCATGATCCAGGACTGGGTCTGCTTTGGGCACTTGATACGTGCTGGTTCTGGAGATTATCTCAACGTCTTTGTATCTTGAAGCTGGAGACAATATCCACTGGCTACACCTGGCTCATATGGCATGGGTCAATGTGATCACCCCTGTTCTTAGCTTCTCACAGTACAGTGAGCAGTCCCAACACTGTTGCCACTCGGTGTGGTTTTGGCCAGTTCCGCAGATGAATTGGTGGCTGAATGATCTGAGAGACCCTGGCTGAGATTTTCAAAGCTGTCTGATGCATTTAAACCTGGAGCTGCCGCTGGTGGGGCCTTTCACTGATGGTTTTGAGACTGGTAGCCTGTACTGTGTGCTGGGGACTGAAGTTCATTGGCAGTTGGCTCCTGAAAGGAGTCTTTGCTTTCCCCCGCTGCTTTAAGCAGAATGGAAAGTCTCACATCAGCTGTTATTTTCACTCTCCACAGTCAGGGGATCCAAGCCTCCCCAAATTTGCCCAGAGATTGTTTCCACTCCATAAAGTTCCTTTCTAATAACTACAGAGTGCCTCTGGTGCAAGTGGTATCTCAGGGCAGGATTCAACCTTTGATTTTGTTTGCACCTTTCCTCCTCAGCCATGATTTATTTATACAGCAACCTTAGTGCAGTAGAGTAGGTGGCATCTTTTTCTAAAGTCCTTCACATTACCATTTGGTCATCCCTTGCCTGTGTGCCTGGGCAAGGGAACAGATACCTCATTTAGCCCAGGAGTGAGCGTATCCAGGTTTTGGCTTGCATTCAATAGGGTGCCTGCACTTGTACACTCTCTAGGTGCTGCGCATTAGGAAGACTCCAGTTGTCACAGTCTATGGAGACAAGCATATGGTGAAAGGGAAACAGAAACTCTGCGCATATCCCACAAAGTGCAGGCGTGACACTTTTTACTGCCATGACCTTGTGACAACAGTCAATTTAAGGTAGTTGGCTTCCACCTCTCAAATGGAAAACACGGGTCCAGACTGCATGGAACAAAATATAATAGGAATTGGAAAGGGGACATCTGCTTCTGAAAGGATGTCACGGAAATCCAATGGCTAATGTGCGGTATCTTTCTGGTTTTAGAGTTAGCTACCAAGCCCTCTACAGCTACACTCCTCAGAACGATGATGAGCTGGAACTGAGGGATGGTGACATTGTCGATGTCATGGAGAAATGTGATGATGGCTGGTTTGTGGGTGAGTGTGACACTTGCCTGTCAGCAAAGCTTTTTGAGATGCAGATGAGCAATTTTGCAGAGCGTCTGGAAGCTGCTATCATTTGCATGGTCAAAACGGTGAAAAACATCAACTCGGCTTTTTTAACAATTTCTCATCTTTTCCCACCAAGAACATGAAAATTGAGGTGCAAGGTGGTGGAGCTTTGTCTTCCTTGCTAGCTCTCTAGTGTTTCCTTTTTTCTGCTCTTTATTTCCTTGTTCCCCTCTTCCTCCTGATCCTTCTTGCTCACACAGATGGCAGAGCAACAGAGGGAACTAAGGAAAATTGGATTTCTGTAGCTTTTCCAAAGCAGATGGAGCCATGGCAAGTTACAGAAAGTGGCAAGTAGGGGATGAAGAGAACACACAGATGGGAATTGCAGTCCCTGAAAATCCAGCCTCATCTGTAGCTGTATATTTAGCAAAATCTAGCCCTTTACCTTCAAGAATGCAAGTCTGGACAGCATTCTCCATCTCAACACTGCAAATCTAGGCTTGTTATCTCTTCTTACGGGAGATTAGCTCATTTACACTGATAGGAGTTTGGCTCCTAGCCTATAGGCCCAGGAGCTTTCACCAGCACCTTAATAATTGTTAAAAGGAAAGACCGAAGATGATTAGTAGTAGAACTAGTTCTGATCTCGTCTATACCAAAAGGCTGTTTGACTGGGATTTGTATTTAGTTTTAGAAAGCAGTGCCTGCAGGCAGAAGAGGCTGCCACTCTACCTTTTTTAAACCCCTAAGCCTTCCTTGCATGGCTCCATCTTACTCTGGCTTCCTTGTGTTTTATTTTGCAACAGGTACATCCAGGAGAACACGGCAATTCGGCACCTTCCCAGGCAACTACGTGAAGCTTCTGTACCTGTAAAATAACAGTGATTCCACCGTGACAAACAATGGGGTTGTTTTCCAGATGGTGTTTTTAAACAGCGAAGAAACAGACAATTTATGAATGTAATAGACAAGAGATGAGACATGTTAGGAGGATGTGGTTATGTGGTACAGTATTGAGTTGAATGTGTAGCCCTGCTTCAGTGGATTCAGGGTGTGATTTGTTTGCTGAAGAAGAGACAGTTTCTAGTTTACAGTGCTGCCTTTGTGTATTCCTCTCCCCTTCCCAGCAAGAGTTCTGGTGATAATCTTAATTTGTATGGAGTACTTACCTCTGAGAAGGCTTCAGGGAAGCACATGGTATAGGTTTTGTTTGTGTGTTGAGATATGACCGTGCTTTGGGGCAGTATGCAGCCTTGCAGCTGCTCCCTTTCGCTGGCAAGGGTCAGGTAGGCCAGGCTTTCTGCCCGGTTTCTGCCTCGCTGAAGACTCATTTTGCTCTGCCTTCCACTTCCATAGAAAACCCTTCCTTCATGTCATGCACCTTAAGACCCAGCACAGGCAGAGGACAGCTGATATGGTTAAACTGCAGAGCTCTGTGTGGAAAAGGAGTTTGGGACTGGTGGTTTAATCCAGAGAGGTCAGCCAAAACATAATGCAAATGCGTAAAAATCCCAAACCCTTTAATAACATACTGCCTATCTCTGCGGGTATTTTTTCTTTTGTGCAGGGTGTGTGTGTGTGAGTGTATTGTGTGCATCAAAACAAACTGAGTCCTGTTTTTTAAAGAGAAATCAGCCTAGCTTTGACATTTATCTGCACAAAGAATAGAACCGAATAAACAGAACATCCGTGAGAGCAAATCCTGTTAATGAGTCCTATGGCCGTTCACTTTCTCTGCTCCTCCTGTCCTGTTGCTGGCCCTAAAGGATCACACACTTTTTGAAGCATACTCTTTGGGGTGAAGACTTTTCTTCCTTCCTGGCATTAAATCTCTTAGAGGCTCTGATAAATCTGAGCAACATACCACTGAGGGTGCCTTTTTTTTTTTTCTTTTTGGTTACACTGTTAATGGTAGGTCTCAAATAAATACATGCATTTTGGCTGCCTCTTAGTCATACAAAAATCTAACCAATTTGGAAAGCTGTTCCCAGCAGTTATTACCAGTTACATAGATTTGTATTTCCTTGAGGAAAAAAAAACATGGCTTGCCTGTCTGCTTGCCTGTAAATCCACTATGAATACTCTTTTGATAGACATTTTGTTATTAAGAAAAAGCATAAACAAAACCGGTTCTATCAGACTCTGCTTCCTACAGTTACCATACAAATAGCAAAGGGTTAGATTGCTATTTTGTCATAAGCCGTATTTAATAATATAAAATGCCTATTTTTATGCTGATGCTTTTATACAGATTTATTAAGAGTAACTACAACTAACTGTTAGCACGACTTGCAATGTTTTGATACACTAGCCATACTCCTGGGTTTGCAATCAAATAGGCTTGTCTTCTGCCTAGGTCAGCGGAAGAGAAGACTCAGTGTCTCAGAAGTTTGACTGTAAATATGTATATTTAACTTTGTACAGCCAATGTACTTACCTTGTATAGAAAAATAATTTAAACACATTGAGTGAAGGGAGGAAAAAAAAAGGCAGTTATGAAAGGTTGGGATTTTTTTCCACTTTTATTTAAATGATGGAATTCCATGTATGTTCACATAAAGAGTTTTAGCACAAAATAGCCATTATGAAAGGGTTTCAGATATAACACAAAGCACCACTGTTTCTTTTCTGCAGGAGATACCTTTAATCCTGCATCTTATTTATGGGTTTGTTTTTCTGCTTTGGGTTTGCCCTCCAGTTATTTGCAGCAATATTTAGGCCTGTTGCTATGATTGGATAACACCAAAATAATCTATCCAGCAAAGTAACACGATGATACTGACTGTATATAACATACTCATTTAAAAGTTTATTTTTTGTTCTTGCTCTTGCATTTTGAGTTACACACACATACGTACACACACACACACAAACCGCAACTTATTTTTGTGTTGATTTTTTGTTTCTTATTGCAGTGGATTACTATTCGACAATTAATAAATGGAACTATTGAATTACTATTGTGTTCCTTGTACAAATTATTAAATAAAGTCTATTCCCGCTCTTCCTGTAGCAATGCACTTTTGTACTAGTGCCCCTCTGTGGCTGCCTTTGGCTGTGTCCATAGTGAGCAGTCGGTGTCTGCCATGGGCTTCCTGCAGCTGAGGATCCACCTCATGACTTGACCTGAGCTCACCGGTTCTCCCTTCTGAGCTGTAGGCAGGCCGTGACTTTTTCTCGAAGAAATGAAGGCGTAAAAAGCAGAGAAAAAGCTGGTTTACAGCCAGATCTCACTGTAACATGGGGTCAGGGTGGAGCTGCTGTGGCATGCATGCAGACCTGGGAGCTCAGGAGCGCACCTGAGTCCACTGTTCTACAAAGGGTCTTTGTGATTCTCTCTCAGATGAGAAGACCACACAGGTTAAGTAGGACAAGAAACCCCAAATGCCAGCCTCTGTGGGAAGGGTTGTCAATTGATGTTGGGTTTACATGTGCATTTTTAAGTCTGGCTTGGGTCAAAAGCCGTAAGACACTGACTTCTGCAGTAGCTGCAGTCTGACCAGGCAGGTGCGGTTGCAGCACTAATTCAGTGGGTTTGTGCAAGGTCTGTGGTGAACGCATTGTGTCTCCCAGCCCTGCAGCAGGAGAGCTAGCTGGGGCTTTTTGGTTGTGCCTTGTGTAAAGGAACAGTCCCCACAGGAGCAAAGCGAGGGAGGGCCGGAGCTGAGCTGCCCAGGTGGGCTCGCTGGCACGCAGTAACGCACAAGCACCACGAAAGTGCACCCTGCACCTCCACACACCTGGTTCCTGCATGCTGCCTGAGCAGGGCTGTGCCCACCCCAAAGGCTCGTCTTTTGCAAGGAGTTTAATGTCCTTGAGACCTCCACCTCAGACTGAGCCAAAATTGGGCAACAGATTCAAGCTTTGCAGCTACGTGACCGGATGGCCAGGCAGACAGATACACGTCGTGGCTGCATTCGCAATGATTTTAGGAAGTTAAATTATAAACAAGCCAATCCTAAACCCAAACTAACAGGACAGCAAAAGCCTCAAGCTATTTTACACGTCCTTAGAAAGCACATGGACACAAGCCCATTTTTCTGTTTTGCAGGTTCTTGTATAAAAAGCAAAAGGGCAGCCTGACCACCAGCTTGCTGCAGTCACTAGCTTCTCTAGCCCTTGCTTTACAGTGCCGTGGCCAGGGAGGGGAGAGAGATTCATCTATAGCTATTGAACCTCGATATTTCCTGATGTCACTCTCTATCCTAATCTACTTGCTAGGGAACAAGGCAGAGATGCTTTTGTGACTGCAGAAGCTGGGAGTGCAGAGAGGGGAAGAGGACCGAGCGGTGTGTCACAGTCCTTCGGAAATCCCCCACACCTGGGCGGAAGGGAGCTCTTGGTACCTTTCTTCGCTGCCAGGAGATGTGTAATGATGTGGTGGACAAACTACTGCTCTCTGATAGAGATGAGATTAATAGTCCGGATGCATGTACCTCAGAAGGAAATAACTCGTGAAATGACAAGTTAATGCAGGAAAAGGGAGGGAGCCAAGAAAGGGGATTGCAGAGGCAAGGGCAAGCCTTGCAACAGGATCGTTCATGGCTGTGTTTTGTAGGGCCAGCACCTGGGTGATCCACCTCATCCCCACTTGCTGACTGCTCCAGACTCCCTGGCTGCGGCTGAATCCCAGCTTCGGCAGCAGCCTTGTGCTCTGGCTCACTGGTGTTCTGTGTTGCCTGAGCTGTATTTATTTACTAAATAAGAAGCAAAGCTTGTGCTCAGTTTGTAAACGCCAGCATCCTTACTGTAACCAACCTCTCTCACCTGTCCATCGTCAGATCCATGGGGGCTTAACATGCAACTGGAACAACTATTTTTCCTGAATTACAGCTAAGGAGGTTGGCTGAAAAATCCATAAAGGATAATTCCTTCTTTTGTTGGTGGTGCCACCCCTAAAGGGCTAAACAAAACTACCTAAAGCAGTGGCAAATCAGAACTAAATTATGGGAAAGGTAATACCCTTCCCAGCCTCTGCCCTCTCATCAGCTCCCAGCTGGGAAGCAGCACACAGTGCCACTTATTTCACAGAATCACTAAGGTTGGAAAAGACCTGTAAGATCATCAAGTCCAACCATCAACCCAACACCACCACGCCCACTAAACCATGTCCCGCACTGCCATGTCTCCACGTTCCTTAAGCACCCATCGCCTCCATTAGGTTTCAGAGTTAACATTCCACCAGGCTGGAGCAGGCCGAGCCATATTTGCCTGGGAGATGCCGCACCGGGGCAGTCTGGCGTGCGGTGCCCGCCGGTGCCTTGCTCTGCAGCCGTCCTGCCTTCTGCTGGGGGTCAGCTCCAGCTGCGGCAGAGGTGCAGCTCTGCCGCGGGGGGTAAGACGGCGCGTGAGACGGTCGGGGTTTACCGAAGACCGAAATTCTCGTCCTCCGGCAGCGGCTCGGCCCCGCCAACCTCCCTCGGGAGGGTTTCGCCTTAAAGCGCGGCGGGCCGGCTTTACACTCGAGAAGGCGGCAGCCGCCCGGCGGTGTCCGGGGAGCTCTGCCCCCGGGGCGGGACAGCCAGCCCGGCGGCGGCGGCGGCGGGGCCCGGGAGCCCCGGGGCGGGGCCGGCGGCGGCGGGGCGGGCCGGGGGCGGGCCGGGCCGGTACAGGCGGCGGGGCTGCCGGGCGTCCCGCGAAGTGCAGCCGCGCACATGGGGACACACCGCATCGTGCTGTCGGGCCCCGGGCCCTGGGGCTTCCGCCTGGTGGGCGGCCGGGACTTCGAGCAGCCCCTCACCATCTCCCGGGTAGGGCGCGGCGGCGGCTCGGGGCGGCGGGCGGTGCTGGGGGCCGGGGCTGCCCGGGACGGGCTCTGCGCGGCGGCGGGTCCGGGGGGGGCTGGGGCTGGGGCTGGGGCTGGGGCTGGGGCTGGCAGGTGGCTGGTGGCACAAAGGCAGGGTTGATGACGCAGCCGGGGCGGGGGCTTCTTTTCGCTTTATTCCCCCTGTCTGTTTGTGGTTTTTTTCTTTTTTTAATGTTTATGGAGAAACCCGTGGTGGCCCGCGCAGCCCCCTAACCTGGCTTTGACCGGGGTCTTTGCTTCTTACCGACCCTCCCTCCCCAGTTTGTCCGCAGCAAACCCCTTACCGCAGTCAGAGGGAATCCCCTCTGCTCCCGGCAGCCCCGGATTCGGGCTTTGCAGCCCATCCTGTGGGAAGCAGTCGCACTGAGGTGGTGTTGAATGCTCGCCTGCTTTTGCTTGCCATGTATAGTTAAAATAAAAGCCTTTGTTTACAGAAGCCATATTAACCTATGCTAAGTGCCTCTGCCTGTTTCTAAGTCCTTCTTACCCTCACTTAAAGAAGAATTAGTCAGGAAATTACAATTAAAGTTTCACATCCAAACAGTTTTAGTGGTGTAACTTAACTTGCCCTCCTCCGCCCCAGCGTTTGCCTGTAAGATGTCAGGGCTGGGTTCAGAGCACCTCGCTTTTCTGCCCACGTAGCCACCTGCGCCCAAACGTCCCTGTGCGCAGGTGCTCCCGCCCAGCTGCCGGCTGCTCCTCGCAGGGAGCCGGGCCCTGCCCTGAGCCGCTGCCTGCAGACCCACAAAAAGCAAGGCCACGCGCGCACGTCTCTTCCTGCATGGGGGCAATACACCCCAAACTCCCTGTCCCTTCGTGGCTTTGCGCCAGGTGTGCTGCTCGGCATCTTGTCGGGGCCGGCCTCCCTTCAGGAGAGAAGGAATTGTTCTGCTTTCCAGCAATCCCCCCGCAAACCAGGGGCATCCGCCGAGCTGCTGGCAGCCCTGGGCTCTGGCCTCTGCCGTCACCTTTGCGGGGCTTTGAAGTCCCTGTGGGCCTCAGGTGAGGAAGGGCCGCTGGAAGTGGGACATACAAGAACTTGAGCTTTTGTGAACGGCCCTTAAAGGACAGGATGGTGAAACTTGTGATTTTTCCGAATAGCTCCTGTCGTGGGGTCCTGCTGCCTGGAGGACCCTGGGTGCCATGGGGCGGGCTGCCGGCTCTGGGACCGGCAGAGCTGGCGGTTGCTGTCAAAGGCACAGAGGGGGGGAAAGTTATTAATTTTCTGTGTAATCTCTTTCAATTACAGTAATAATGCCTCATTCTTCTAAAGCATTTTTTGGACATGAAAGCAGCTTTAGCGTAGGGGAAGTGATATTTACTTCATTGTTATGGTAATTGTTGCCATTTCCTTCCAGCTAAAGGCTCTCAGGCAGAAGTATGTCTGAAGTCCTATCTCACTGCTCTTACCTCTTCTCCTTGGTCACATTTGTCAGTGCTTTTGGGCACATACCAAGGGACATAGATCAGCAAAGTGGCAAAAATAACCATCATATGAGAAATTGTGACCCTGGAAACTAAAATGTAATAAAATAGCCTCTCTGGTGGTGGTGACGTAAATGCTGACAATTGGCAGCTCTTATCATGGCTTTCTCTTGTGGCCCCTCTGACATTTTTCATTTCCCCTCCAAGACTTCAAGCCATTAATCTTTCCTGTGGTTGGCTCCTGGGCTTGTCCCCTTGGCTCAGGAGCAAAGGTCTCGGCAAGTCCTGCGTTCACCATGTAAGAAAAGATCTGGTCCCTGTTTAAAGAGTCTGATCCTCCTTGTGTGATGACTTTACTGGGGCTATAACTTAATTTTTCTTCTTGCTTATTGCATTTGGTACCTGTGCTCTGACCAGAGAGTTTTTTGGTCATGGAGCCTTCCTTTCTTCACACAATGAGGTGAGCTCTGGCTGTAGGACTGGCATCTGCCAAGGGTTATGAGGGCCATGGTCCCACCAAGGTGTGGGGAGGGGGGTGCTACCTGATAGGAATGAGAGGGTGGGGAGGCTGTAGCCTGTGATGAGAGCATTGCCCTGGGAGGAGGGGAGGATGCGCTGTCCCTCCCCAGCAGTGTTATGTGTTTGCTTTGTGCTGCAGCATGTCGGTTGTCCATCTGTGGCACAGATGTGCTCGTGGGCAGTGCTGTTAGCAGCGGTGCACAGGGCTGGGCTGCCTGCCCTGGGCCAGACGTGCATCCTTGCTTGCACCAGGGAGCAGCATCATCCTGCTACTGCCAGCTGGGAGCATGGCAATTTGGGTGTGCTACGTGGGGGACAAGTTCTCTCCTCTGTGACTGGTGGAGCCTGGCCCTGCCTCATCCAGGGCATACCATTGATGCGCTGATGGGGTCACCCTGCTGCTCCAAGTGTATGCTGGTGTGGTGGGATGCCAGGAGAGAGACATCCATCCAGTCATGGGCCTGAACTGGGTGTCTTGCAACTCTCTTTGAATCAAGGTGCCTAAATTCAGCCTGTGTTTCCTGCCAGGAGCTCAAATTTGCCTTCTGGCAGCGTCATCCTCATGGTGAGCTCTTGAGCTTGTCTTGGTACGTATGGCCCTCATCACCATTGTACCTCAGCTCCTTACTAGTGGCTTTTGGCTTCCCAAGCTCCCCTGGGATGTAGGGAGGGTTTATCCCAGTCGTGGTGGTGGGAGACAGCACCGTTTGAGTTGCCGAGGCAGCTCATTCCCCAGGTGGGGGTGTCATTGGAGTTTGGCGCTTCAGTCCCAGGGCCAAGAAGGATGAGGAGCACCAGAGCCATGAACGTGGGAGCCAGCAGAGCAGCCTGGCTGAGAGCTTCTGGCTGGCAGTGGCTGCATGTCACCAATGGTCAGTTGTGCCTTAGGAGAACAGCGTTTGAAAGATCATGGTATTCCCACAGCTGCTCTTATCTTGCCTTTTGTCGCTGCCCTACCCCCCTGTTCCACTTGAACTATGTGTTCAAAACTGCTTCAGGCTCAAATACATCACTAGCATCTTTTCGTGCGAACACTTCTGGTTTCTTCGTCGTGTTGAACCAGTCTTCCCGGTGAGAGCTGAGCGTGGGGATTTCACAAGTGCTGTGTGTGAGACTTTCTTGTGGAGTCCCCCATCTCTTCTGGAGGGATGCTTCACAGATGTTTCTAGTTTACATTCCTTTTTAAAACTGTAGGGTTATGGTGGACACTTTATTACAGTCTTTGTTCAGAAAAAAACCTTACGTTGATCAGTGTAATGAACCCTAGACCAAAGCCTGCTGGATTGCCTTATGGGAGTAGGAAAGACCCTTGTCTTTATCACCCTTTGGATGATACCATGCAATGAGTCAGTGGGGTAGGGCTTTTCCCAAATCCTTTCTGAGCTGTGGATGGACATGCTGCAGGGTAACAGTGTCTGTGGGGCTGCCCTGTGCACAGGGTAGTTCCCAGTCAAATCTCAGTGAGATTGGTGGAGGAAGCAAGCAGCTGCATGAGGAGACACGCCGATGAAGTGGAGCTGGCTGAAAAGCAGCGTAGTTGATAGACCCCATCCCCCTCCATCCCTCAGGTAATGTGAGCTGTTTCCTGTTTGGTTGCGTTTGATTTTCATAAACATTGGGGATTTCTGTTTCCAGTTGAATATATACGTGGAACTGTCCGATAAACCTTGTTCTTGAGATGATTTTTGTGGTTTGTGCTAGTGGTATGTTGATCTTGAACATCTGACCTAAAATATGGGCAGAGGGGAGTTACACTTCACGTTTTGTCATGTCAGGAGCCCCCAGCCCCATTAAGGAGGGATGTCTGGCAAAGTCTGTGAAACAGGCTGAAGCCGCTGCACTTCTGTAGCTACATTTTGTTATGAAACCGAGCATTTTCCCAATGAAGAAAGCAGTTTTAAGACAGCCCAGTTCTGCAAATATGTTAAAAAGATGAAATCTCAATGTTGTGCCTGTTGCAGATTTCGACCACAGTAACGTGAATGCATCCCTGTTTAGTCTGTTACATCTATTCCTGGTATTTTAAAAGCTCAGGATTTATAGCAAGTACAGAATTGGAAGATAATCAGGTATTTCCTGGGTTTGAGGTGTGTTGTTGGTTTTTTAGTTTTGTTTTATTTTTTTTCTAAGCATGGCCCCCTGAGCCAGTTCTATTAACTAAAAATTGATTTAGTGATAAAACTGGACTTGACAGTCCAAGATCAGGCACAGGACCGAATGCTGTGTTGTGAAAAGACATTGGCTTTGACTTTGGTACTGGCTGATGCCCTTACCCCTGCTTTCAGCTGGTCGCCCTGTTAGGAAGCAGCTGAGCAAAGCTGTCCCGGAGCCGCTGGGAGAGAAGGCCCCAGTGGTACGGGACACCTTGCTAATGGGCATCTCTTGTGGGGGCTGCGGGGCTCAGTGAGATGGTGGAGACAGTCCTCCCTCTGGAGCGTGCCAGGGCTCGGCTGTATGGCACAAGTGCCTGCCTCGGGAGCCAGGCTGCAGCATCTTCCCCGGACAGAAAGAAAGGAAAATAAGCTGCGGCCATGGTCTGAGCCGCAGGGAGAGCCAGGGCTGGACGGGGAGGCCTCTGCACCCGGAGGGCTGGAGTGCCTCCCCCTCTGCCAAAGGGAACGTGGAGCGTGGCGGATGCTTGGGCTGGCCTTTCTCCTCAGCCTAGGGAGCCTTGGCTGGTCCCCGCCGTGCACACCTATGGCTGCGATTCCCCTGCCGCCTGGCCCAGGTTTTGTGCCTGCAATGCTGGCGTATTTGCAGTGACGCTTGGCTGGCTTGGCAGAGGGAGCCAGCTGGGGAAAGCTGCTGGGGTTTATAGGAAGGTGAATGTGGCTTTCTGTTTCCTCCACCGATGTTTTCTTTCGCACTGCTGCTCCTGGCTGCCGGGCAGGGCCGGGGCTGCAACAGCACCAGCCCTGCCGTGCCACGTGGAGCTGCACCGTCACCGGACAGCCGACCAGTGCCTGTGGGACACCGGTCATTAGGGTCACCTGCCGAGAGCTTCTGGCCCTCCAGAAGTAGCTGAGTTGATGTTTAGAGGACAGCGTGATGCCTTGTGCGTTGCTGCTGGAGGGAGTCCTGTCTTGTCTGTCTAAGCGCGTGGGGTATGGAGAGCACAGGTTCACATCCCTCGTAATGCCCCTGCAGACTTTGAAGTCAGTGTGAACCCTGGCAGCTTCTCGGGCAGCTACTGGGGCTGGACAAGCCTGTGCTTCAAAGATACAAATGGCTGCTGAGGACAGGAAAGGACTTTGCTGATCTACCTGACTGCTGGCATTTGTATGAGGAGAAATCGTCCTTAATTGTAGCCAGTGGAAAGCAGCAGAATTTTCTCGCAGTAAAGACGGAGCACTTTGGGGCACAAGACAGGCTCGATCTTTTCCGGCACTGTTTCCTGAGTCTAGGGGGCAGTTTTGTCTTTAGAAGAACATTTAAAAGAATTAGGATACTAATCAAACACCTTCTGCCAGAGTTACGTGCAGGAGCATTACCCTTGCCTCTCCTAGAAGCCAGAGTTGTACTTTCTGCAGTTCGTATTTTCAGACCAGTTTGCCATGGGTTATGTGGTAGCTTGATGTCACCAAACTTTGGAGTACCCTTTTCTCCATCCCTCTTCTTTGAGTCCAGAGTCATTTGGCGGACTAAATCTGGCCCACCTTGTTCTTGATGAGTTCTCCAAAGAACCTAAAGAGAGAACTCCATGTCGGGAGGGGATGTACCAGCCCCGATCCTACATGAGAGCTTTAAGCCCCAGAACTTAAACTGACAAAGGTGAATGTTGGACGACTTGGGAGAAAGAGAGTCCTTTTTGTTCCCTGATCTGCTTGTTCCCAGGTGTCAAGTTATGTGTGGTTGCACACTACCTGGTAGCTTTCACCCTCAAAAATCACTTTGTCCATCAAGAGATGTATTTGGCTTGTAAAATGCTTTGGGTTTGAAGGGTGCAACATCGAAATAACTGCAGCAAATGGATTTTTTTTCCCCTGATTTTTTTTTAAACAGGGAAATTAAGAGGCCTTAACTGCATAAACAATTGATGTTGTTCTGGACAGTGACACAGTATCTTAGATGGTTGCTGATTACTGGACACGTGTTTTATATAGAGGATGAAATAAACCATCAGGAAAGGCTCAGCTGATGAGCAGCTCTATGTAATGTTTTTGAGGTCTTGTAAGAAGTCTTTACACTCTTTCTTTTTTATGTGGGGCATATTGCAAAGCAAGCTGTGGGACTGAGTGACTCCTTGACCACTGATTGTGCATCTGTCTGAGCAAATCATCTCACCTACGTCTTTTTACACTGCCTTCCTGAGGTCAGCCCTCTCTGCACTGTGTCTAATGCCTCTTCTGTGTTAATAATCCCCATCCGTCCGTCAGAAATAGGCAGGAGCTGAGGGCAGGCAGGAGGCTGAGAGCGAGCTGGGCTGCCAGAGGGGCTTGTGCAGTGGGAGCCCCAGCCCTGCTTGGGTGGGCTGATGCTCAGGGGTTTCCCCAGCCAGAGGCATGTCCCCCTTCCCCTTCCTCTCTCCAGGTGATGGTGGGGCCTGGGCCAGCACAGAGCAGCTGGTGAGCTTTGGGCTGTGGCAGTATTGGACCGTGACGGTGCAGAGAGCGGTAGCAGCTTGGGAGGAAAGTCTCATGGAGTTGCTTGTAAGGAACCGGGCTGTCGTTCCCCCTCCCCTAAAGAGAAGGGGTGGGGAACGTGCTTGCCTGAGTTTTCTCATAGCCTCTGATCTCTGCTGACCCAGCTGCATGCTTTTGCTGGGAGAAACTGTGGCTGCTTAGCATAATACTCCAGCGCTGAGGACATTACTCATGGTACAACAGCAGTGTGGGTGGGGAGGATTAAACTAATGTCAGAGATGTCTAGTTGTCACTGGTGGCCTTAAAAGTACGTTGCTGCATGTCTGTTCTGTCCAGCAAAGACACAGATGGGTTTTCCTCTCAAGCTCAGATAGGTGCTGTTTATCCAGATCTTTTTCTTGGCTGATGTTGATTTTCTCGTCTCGGAGCTCTTCATCACTCCTTGCAATGTGTGTCTAGGTGTGGAGTCGGAGGTTGTAGGGTCTGTGAGAAACTGTGAAGGGCTGATGGAGTGAGCAAGTAGTGTGACTGAATGGATGGGGGAGAAGGCCAGAAAGAATCAAATTAATTTCAGACCCACCTATCTATCTCGACTCGCACGGAGCTGCATTACGCTGCTTTTCATTGAAATGCTTCCCACCCTTCCTCCCTCTCATTTGCTGTGGGCAGCAGCTTCCCTTAATATACCCATTGCTGCTTCTTGGACCCTCACCTGCAGAAGGAAAAAAGGCACCATATATCCCTGTCCAGGAACTGCAAAGCTTGTTAGGTAGCGTGTATGGAGGCAATTGCATCAAATGTAAAATGTGGTTGTGTTTGGCTAGCTCTGGGACAGACAGAAGTTTTATAAAGAGGGCCTGGGAGCTGGGTAGGCAGCCAAATATGTCTCATTCCCTCTGCTAAATGAAAGCATTTTCTTTTCTATTGTAAACGCACTTGCCCAAAGACTAGCTGAAGACTTGGCATGTCATAGCAGAGTCCTTTGTTTGCTGCCTGGCCGCCAGTGCAAGGGAACGATAGCAGGCAAACACCTAGGAGACAGAAATCTGAACTTTGCCAAGTCCCAGTGGTGCTGGCAAGGTGGAGCCCAAAGTGTGTGTGTGTGGGGGAAGGCGAGGGAGGTAGATAATTTTTCTAACCTTTTCATGATTGCAGAGCTTTTTATATGTATATTTTTATATATATATATATATGCATGTATGTGCACACGTGCATATGTACACAAAGCTTCACTTTGTCATGTAAGAAAATAATGTATGTTTTTCTTCTACCCATACCAGCCTTGAATCTGTGGGACCTCTTTAAAAAGAGGGGTCCAAGCCTATAACTGGTCTAAACCATTATCTACTACACTGAGCTTTGCATGAGTAAAGACTGCATGATCAAGCCCACAGATTATGGGGATTATTTGTTTCTTACATATGCTGACAAATGTGTCTGAGCTGGTATCAGGGAGCTAGTTTGATGCGTCTGGTTATAAGTATCTAGAGTATTTCTGTAATAGCCCAGATTTCTTACACAGAGATGCCAGCCAAACAGAGCATCACCATAGGCATACTCTGGTGATCTGTGTGACCTACTTTGGATACAGTATGAAGCAGTGCTGCTCAGCCTGTCTCAGCCTTGTCTGTTCGACAGTGAAATGACCTAATGGCAGAGTTACACAGTTGCCTGGGAGCAATCACTGCAAGGTAGGCATGGCTCCTTTCCAAAGGAAGCCCTCGGGCATGATGTTACAAGGTGTGCAGAGCTTTATTCACCCGAGGATAGTGTCCCTGGAGCTGGGGGGGCTCCTGGGGCCCTGTGGTGCTGCCCAGGTCCCCTCTGCCAGACACTGCTCAAACCCGGTGGGGGAAGCCCAAGCCAGTTAGGGAGCTCTTTTGAAGGAGACAAGAGGCTATGCCTTTGCGTGAGCCTTAACTTGTGCAATGTTGCGTTTGCAGGTTTTGTTCCTCACAGTGTCTTTCAGCCCTACTCACCGTCCCATGCAGAAGTGCAGCTGTATCTGCTCCTTACTGGGTCACCCGCCTGCGCAAGGCACTGCCTGCCATCCCCTCGGCTCCTGCTGGGATCTGCTCCGTACTCGGTCAAGAGGGGGGGGAAAGAGGCTGGTGCAAGGCTTTAAGTCATCTGAGAGGAGAGCAGGAGCAAAGCAGTTTCAGGCAGTGCAACATTTACTGGATGCCTGTGAGCCTGAAAGCTTTTTTCACTTTTGGAGTCCTTTCGGCTGGGTTGTGTAAGCTGGCTGATAGCTGTCAGAGCTCCAAGCACCTCTGCCTGCCCACCCCCCCCACCCCCTCCGACTGCCCCTGCTGCTCCCCATGGACCAGGGAGGGATGTGACAAAAATAAAAGCAGAAAAAGGTCTTCTCGGTGGCAGCTCTCTTCTCCTCACTTTGTAACAGAAACACTTTTTGCTTTCCTGACTTAACTGGTAGGTGGGCAAATCTCAAAACTAGCATTGACAGCACTGAGATAAGCCCAGACCTTACTGTGAGGGGGGAAGGGAATGTTATTAGTAGCTATTAATCATCCTAAAAGGATGGGGGATGGATTCCCTGCGGTACCATGCCCTTGTGCAGACACGTTTGCTATGAGCAATCCTGGCAGGGAGTATGAGCTGGATGTTGCAGGGGAGCGGTTTGTGGAAGGTTGCATTTCAGGGCAAGTTATTTCCAGAACTGAAGAAATTGTTTTTTAAAACATGTTTCCTTTTGGCAAATTCACTTACCATTTTCATTACTGTGCATCCTTGTGGCTTCCCCTTAGGGGAGAGGTTTGTGTGGTACTTGAGTGAATGTAATCACCCTTGTGCTACCAGTGGCTCTTATCTGATGGAGAAGAGCACTCAAATTTCAAATTCGTCTGAAGTGGACAGGAAGGGGAACGGAAGGGGAATGTGACACTGCAAGTGTGACACTGCAAGCGCTGGCATGTTCCTGGGAATGCCACTCACTCATCCTGGTGGCTCTTGGGGTTTCTTCAGGAGGCTTCAGTATTTCAGTGTCCCTGGGTGCTCTGGCTCAGCTGCTGCTTGTGGTACGGGATAATTTCTAGCAGCCTGCCACATGTTGTGTTGATTATCAGTCTTTAAATACAAGCTGTATGGCTGAGCCTCCGGCAGCGTTCCAGCGGTGCTGTTAATCCACCATTATTCTTGACCCCTTGGCAGTCTTGTCTGATCGAAAGTGAATCATGGTAATAGTGCGCTGAGCTTGGTGCTCCTCACAGGGGTGAGTAATGTGCCCCTCTCTCTCCTTTGGTAGCAGAGGAAATATAGGCACTGAGAAACCAAGTGATTTGGTTAAGGCCCAGCAACCAGGAGAGGACCCACAACATGTCCTCCTGTGGGCTCCCTCCAGTGTAATGATGTCTTCAGGGATCTGTCTCATGGTTTGCAAAGCAATATCTCTCAAATCCTGTGGGACTGTGGGCTAATTCCAGTGCTCAAGATTTCTTCATGGCTGCTAGCTGTCCCTGTCACAAGGTTTACATGAAGGTACTCTCAAGGCAATGGATACAGTGGAGCGGCAGCAGGCTGCACTTGGTGGTCTTGTAGGCCACCAGTCGGCTGCAGCTTGGGAGGCAATGATCTTCTCATTTAAAGCAGATTTTCTGTATCCACCTGGTGGCTTGTCTGGTCTTCATTAGCACTTCCTCTGTCACTTTGTAGTCTGCTTACAGCATTAGACAGGCGCTATTCAGTTGACTCATCTGAAGGTCTTTGGGTTAATGTTGAGTACCTTGGCCAACCTGGACATCTGTGATATACGTCTATGTCCTTCCTTTTTCCGTGAAATACTGTCCTAGTAGAGAAGTGAAAAAAGAAAGGCATTGTGTTATCTTCCTTTTGGTTAGGGGAAAATGTCCCACTACAGCTGTGAGGAGATGTGCTAAACAGCCT
Organism: Gavia stellata; assembly: GCF_030936135.1. Classification (NCBI taxonomy): domain Eukaryota; kingdom Metazoa; phylum Chordata; class Aves; order Gaviiformes; family Gaviidae; genus Gavia; species Gavia stellata. The sequence continues at coordinate 18,414,029 of NC_082602.1, forward strand.
CGGTTTTGGCCCAGGGAAAGCAGTGATTGCGGCTAATGTGTGACATCTCTAGGAGGTGAATGTTTCCCTAGGGGGAATGATTTGCCATCGAATCCCACATTAGGAGGATTCTCTAAATCTTGTGAACAATGTTTATTTATGTCTGTCAGCTCTGCTGCGTTTGCTCAGCTGCTTTCCAGCATGCTGAAACCTAGCATGAATGCATAGAATGAATACCAATTGCAATGGACTCGCAAATGAGGTGTGTCCCAGCTGCAAGGCATGTTTTAATCTGCACTCATGTCTGGGAGCAGTCCACCCTTCTCATTTCCTCTGCCTATTAAATAGTTGATGAAAGCCCACAGTAATCATTATGCTCCTTCCACAAAGTCATTAAAACTGCACAAAATCTTACATAGTGTTTACAAAGCCACAAGCAAATGTGACATTCTTCACCCTCCGCCCAGGCAATAGTTTTTGCCCAAAGAGGTCTCTGTTGTTAAGAGAACACCTCTTCAGCAGAAGTAGGGGAAAATTAATGAGCAGTTTAGTTGATTAGCTTGAAAATGCCAAGTTTTAGCTGGGACCTTCTTTTTTTCAGAAGGAGTGTCACACTGATGACATTGCTGTGTAGCGTCTTCTGTCTGGGATCTCAGTGAGATTACCCCAAGCTTTCCCATCAGTCATTTCTCAGGCAGAGCCCAACACCTCTTTAGCAGTGCAGTGGTGTATCTGGGAAGCAAAGCACCATGCATGGAGAGGAAAGGGAGATATATATGGCAGAATGTATCAAGGTGAGCTGTGGTTAGGCTGGCAGGCTGGGGATGATGCTTCCTCTTTTTCAGGAAGTATGGTCAGAGTGTGATTTAAAGATGAAGTTTCTGATGCCTTTCTCCTTCCCAGTCTGCTTGTTCGATCAAGCAGTGCTTTTGGATTGATCTCACTGAAGTCAGAGAGAGTGTCTTGCAGCTGTTCCTGGGCCAAAATAGATTAAAACTGAAGAAGCAATCAAAAATCTTGAGCCCAAACCTTCTTCCAAGGAAGGAAGCAAATGAGATCATGATGCAGATGAAGGTGTTTGTGATTGGCGTTGACTGTATCGCAATGACTCTGATACTCTTTTGTCACCTCTGCTTTTAGAGGCTCAGGCTACTTGGCTGTCCTCAGCACCTTCTGTTTTGGAAAGCATGTCTCCATCCAGCAAAGAACAGAGTTGCTTTCTGTATGTTCTTGCTCTCTAGCATGAAGCCAATTGCCTTGAGTGAAAATACAATTTCTGTTATTTACCTGTTGTCTCCCCCAAGTTTCTACCTGTGGGTGCCAAAACAGAATTCTGCCCCTAACTTTAAAACTGAGAGTATCCAAGAGGTCCAGCTTTCTGCTGAGAATGTACTTTCATTAACTATCACCTCCTTGCTTCCAGGTACCAGCAAGAGAAATCCTGAGTGCTCCAGCTGTTTTTCAAATGTTGCTATGGAGAGCTGCTCCCTGGAAAGTCCATTCATTCTTTTTGTTTTCTCTTAGGTGACTCCAGGTAGCAAAGCTGCAATAGCCAACTTGTGTATAGGAGATCAGATCATAGCCATTGATGGAGTGAACACAGATAACATGACGCACCTTGAGGCGCAGAACAAAATCAAGGGTTGCACAGATGAGCTAACTCTGACAGTCAGCAGGTATGTCACTAAGTGAGACTGGGGATGGGGAGAGGGTGGGATGTGGGGTGGGCAGTAGCTGTTTTGGTTTGACAGCAGACCTCTCTGGCAGGTTTGTTTAATTTGACCTCTTACTGCTTTGTCTGGCCAGGTGCTGGATTGCAAGAGGGAACTGCATTTCAGCCTTTAATCCTAATGCTGCTTGCATTTGCTGCACTTTGACCTAATGAAAACAACTTTCCCAGTGAGAAATTGGCTGATAATTTGTGGCAGAGGCTGTCAGCCTATTCTGTGGCTCCTGACAGCAAGAAATCAAAGACAGGTCTCATGAAAACTTCACTCATAGCAGAGGAGGTATGACCAGAAATTACCTTTCTTCCTGTTGCGCTAATTTAGCAGTTAAAAATATATGGTTGTGTGTTGTCCAAGCTATTAATTGCCTAGTTTTTGCCATACACAGACTCAGAAAGGTTGTACATTTTGGAGCCTCTTGACCAAACAGCACTGACTGCTAAACAGTGATGACCCAGGTTGCATCAGAGTGCCTGTCAGGCATCAGTCTCTCGTGAGTCCTGAAAAAATAAAGAAGATGACAGCTGAGCCACACTCTCTGTCTACACTCAGTGTAGAGCACAGGCTGGCTTCAGCTTTCCCACCGTCTTGATCTGCAAAGCAATGGACAGCTTCATTCCTTTCCCCAGCCATGTTTTGTTCTTGGGCCATCTTTGTACAGAGAATAAATGAAACTTGGGAAGGCAGGGGTCTGCTTTGCATTGACCCATTGCTTCTTTAAAAGTATTGGAGCCTATTTTTTGGGGTGCTGGGAGTTTAGCCTTCCTCTCGGTTTGAATTGCAGCCATGGGTACAAGCACTTCTTGAAGTCAGATGGTAGATGCATCATGGCATTTCTAGTTACTCTGGAGTGAATTTTTTCCTGTGGCCGCCTTCCCCCAGAGCGATCGTACATCAGCTTCACAGCAGATGCAGGGGAAGTGCTTTCAGGAGTGCAAAAGCATGCCTTAAGTGACACAGTAGTTCAGTTGTTCAGGGCTTTTCTGTGATAAACAGAAATCTTCTACCGTAGCTTGGATAATGGCAGGAGTTCAGCAGGCATTTCCCAGTTCAGGAAGAAGCGATGGGTCTTGGCCAAAAAAAGCCTGACAATTCATTGAGGGAATTCACAGAGGGAAGAACGGAGCACAGTACAGGCAGTGTGAATGGGTGGTGAGCATTGCAGCAGCCTGTTAGCCTGAGAGTTTCTCATACTGGCCTCTGGCTTGGCAGTCTGTAGTCTCCCTGCAAAGTGCTCCTTTTCCTCTCTGAAATACCTGGCTGCTTGACTTAGCAAACCAGTGCCATGTGGTTCTGGCTGGGAGAGAGGAGGGGAGGCAAGGGCTCTTTCAGCCTGCAGGCAAGCTCACTCTTACAGATCATTGAGTCTGTAAAATGTGTTTGCTAATGTTAATTACAAAGTCGTTAACTTTATAGCTACGCCATGCATGTTTCATCAGCCTTGGGTGTGGAAGCTGCCTAGGGAGAGATTTCTAGCTGGATGTGCAGCTGTGTAAAACCATGCAGGGACTTTGAGTTAGCACAGCCCAACTCTTTTTCAAGACCGCCTTTGACGGTGGTAGCAAGAGCATGTGTTGGATGCTTCTGCTTCTGTACTGATCGATGAGTACTGCTGACAAAATGGCCAAGAGTGTCAAGACCGCAAGTGAAAAGCAGTGTTCTAACTACTTATCCACTTTAGGGTTTGATATTACTACCCATTGCTCTATGTGATATCCATTTTAGATGACTCTAGGGGACGTTAAGTCTTTGGTCCTCCTTCTTTGGGAGTAAAGTTCTGCTTAGGGAAGAATTGCCTACTTGTTTGGAGATTTGATAGCTGCTAGAAACGTGTTTGCATCGGGGAGTATGATACTGCAGAGTGCTTTCTCAGAGGAGAAAGCTCTCTCTTAATGTCAAAAGACAGCTGTGTCTATCATGTGGTCTTTCCTGGTTGTTCTCTGTTGAGAATATTTTATCCTTAGCGCCCAGCTGTCTCCTTCTGGGCCCCCATAACTGTGTTGTCCCAAATGCAGCTAGACTCAGTGGTCAGAAATGCAGTGTAGTCTTTGTTGCTGTGGCTAGAGCCCTTCTTTACTTTGCAGTCTAAGGCCAAGATGTTAAAATGGTAGATCTTGAGAGGAGGCCTTGAGGAGTGACAGAGAAGGCATTTTGTATCAGTTGGAGCCCATGTTTCATCTTCCTGTTCAACTTAGGGTAGACAAAATGGGTGAGGAAGGCAGACTATGGGTTGGTGGTCAGCTCTCCTCTGTGAAGAAGAGAAGAGCATTGCTGTGGAGGTGGAGAAGGTGGAAGGCGTTTGGGAAAATGAGTGCCACCTGGCCAAGTGGTATGACCTGGGCTTCCTGAACCTTGGTGGGCCAAACTCTGTCAGTAAGACTTGACCTTATAGTCAGTTGGTTAGTCAGGAAGGCTGCCAATCCAATCAGGTCAGAGATGGAAGTTTTTTCTCTGTTGAGATGGCTCTGTAAGTAGGTGGCTGAGTATAAAAAGGAAAGTATATCATTTGCCCTTCAGCACCACCAACTCTTGGGCCTGGTCTCCATGCTCTGCAGTCATAGCTTGTTAGCTGAATCGGTTGTACAACGTAGCTGTGCTGGCAAGGACCACTGACTGGTCTGACAGGGCAGCAGCTCCATGGGTTGGAGCATCGCATACAGCCAGTGCTGAGGATGTGCCCAGCGGGAAGTCTTCCAGTCCTCCTTTTCTGCTCACCATCACATACATGTCTTGTGAAAGCATAAATCCGTACTGATTTTTAATTTCGTATCTGATGAATTTTAAATGATTACTCATTTAAATGATCTCATGTGCAGAATGCTCGCTGAACTGCATTCGGGGTGGCAGCAGGGTTGTGCCAAGAGGGATTTTACAGACAGTTCTGAGCTCATGTCAGGCGTTTCAGTTCCACCAAAGGGTCAGCACTGTTGTGACAGTGGGGACTTCATTCGTGACTGTGCTGTGAATGCTAAAAGTGCACGTGGGTTCAAGAGAAGACTGGATGAATTCATGGAAGACAAATCTATAAAGGATATTTATATACCATGGCAGTATCTCTGCTGCAGAAAGCCCTTAAGCTACAAGCAGCTGGACGCTGGGAGAGTGTTTTAGGGAAGTATTGCGCTATGCTTGTCGTCTTGTGTTCTTCTGTGGACCAAAACAAACTTTATATGTGTGTGTTTTGCATCTGTGCAACCCTCTTCTCTTTTAATGGTAGCTGAGCAGTTAAAATGTCTTCATGTTTGGCTGTACTAATGATTATTTAAGAGAAGTGTAAATGTAGAGAACTGAAAGGACTTAAACACTTCTGGTAAAGGAAATGCTGTTTGCACTATGTACTTGATTGTGAATATCAACAGCATTCCAATGTTTCCTGTTTCGGTATTTTCCTTAACGATGGTAACAGTCCAAAAATATTTCGGATCAGATTGTAGGCAGGAAATCTAGTCTAACACATGTGACTGTTAAAAATGGATCAAATTACTAGCTGAAGAAAACATGCCTGGTCTGCTTTTTCACCCAAAGGTGCAAATCTGTTAATTTCCTAGGATTTAAAACCAGCCACAAATTGCTTTCTCTGAAAATGCCTTTCTAAGCAGCACTGCCAGGTGCTTTGCTGTTTGACGTGTGAACAGAGCTGGAAAGGTCTGTTTTCTGCCTCGAAAGTGGGTGTTCGACAATGTTGGCGCATACACCGAATTCCTGCTGAACTAAGCGTGTCTAGCAGCTCACCCCCCTCTTCTGAGCCTGTGTTTGTTCATTCATTTTGCTTTTTGTTTCAGGCTAGAGAGTGCTTTTAGAAATGTAGCGCCCAAGAAACCAAAGTAAAGGTTCCATTATTGCCTTCAGCGGTGTAAAAATTAAGCTTAGCACCATGGTTTTGTATGGTATGTGCAGAAAAACTGACCTGCAGCAGACCGTGTACTTCAGTCAACTGAAAACCAACTGGTTGCTGAACTGAGAAATTTCACAGGCAGAGTTTTGAGCCTCTCCCATTCACAGGAAAAAGGAAGTCTTGGATCTTGAGTCTTTGAGAAGAGCTGCTCTTTTTTTTTTTTTCCTTTTTTTCCCTTCAATTAGGGTGTGTACATTATAGCACTGACATTCTAGGGTTGAGCAAAACCTCCTGCCAGGCTGCACCCCTTCCAAGCACACCTCTGATTTTCCTTTAATGGGGTTAAGCAGCAAGATGTGTTCAACAGACTGGAGAAAGCTATCAACTTCCTTTGGAAACTTAGTGTATTTTGGGAAAGACACTTGCTCTGACAAAGAGCACTCAAAGAAGAGAAGGCCCAAGAGAAAGAAGTTCTCCTACCACAAAATTCACCTGATAGCCAAAAGATCCAGGCATCACTGATGTCGCTGGTAATGCTCATGATGAATTTGCACACAGCTCTGTGTAGCTGTAGTTGCAGATATACGAAAGCAGACAAATGCTCATTGTATTGTATGTACAATAGCAGACAAATGCTCATCGCAGCACAGGTGAAAATTGTTTCTAAAACAAATGGCTCTTTGCCTGTGGTTATAGTCACCAAATGGGTGGTGGAGCTGTGCTCATAGGCAGCCCTGAGCAACTCAAAGGTAAAGTGTGTATTTATGTTTTGGTTTTTCTAACAAAAAAGTGTTCCTACAGTGAGCCTGCCCTTCCCTCTATGTCTGGAGGCAGATTGTGGGTGGTAATAAGAGAAGAATATTTGTGAAAAGGGATGGCAAACATGTAATCTCTTGTTCTGCTTTTCTGCAGCTCTGATGCTAGCATATAATATATTAATGCACCTTTTTTTTGTTTGTGAAACAGTCTGTTACTCTGCTAAAATGATGCCAAGGAATGAAGCTATGTATTTGTTCTTTGAAAAGTGCTAGGATCAGGGAAGTCAAGTCTGCTACCAGCACATGTGAAATGCATTGTCAGAAAGGATCATGTGTAGATGCTTGTGAAGAAGACAACAGCATGTGTGCGATGTCATCTGCATTTTATTTGGTAGGTTCAGTTGCACTGTTGCTTGTTCCACGTGCTCCCAGCTCTCAGCTGTGAGGACTAGTTGCACAAAGCCCCAGTAGGCTCGAATTTTGTTCTGGGAAGTCGGTGGAATCCATTGACTCATTTAGGTTTGCTTTTTGCTTCCCTGCCAACAAGAGTTTTCCAGCTCTGTCATCTTACTAATAATTCTTTTGGCCCTGGGAAAAGCCTGATGCTCTGCGTGCAGCTATATAAGGGCATGCAGATTGCCTGGCCCTCCACGGCAGCTCACAACCTCTCCATGGCTGGTGTGGTGCTCCTCAGCCCTCCCGGGTGCATGCCAGAAGCTTTTACTAATGATGGGCACATTCAAAGTCATTTTGGCAAGTCGAGCCTGGCATTTGTCATGTTTTTATAGCCTCTTTGGCAAGGCAGAAGTAGTTAACTGTAGCTGGCTGGTGGAAGAACAGTGTGAGTCTGAGCAGTCAGGTGTGTTTTACCCTTCGTAACTCTACAATGAAACTACTTGTGATGCACCTCTGTTGCTTCTTCTCTGTAGCCAGAGTTGCCCTTTTGTTTTTAGTGGCTGTGTGAAGAGACATCTGAAATGCAAGGGGCAGAGGGCCATGCATGAAGAAATTACTTTGGGGCCTCTTGTCTCGAGGAAGCTGTGACTAGCATTGCTGTTTGAATTGGCCATGGGCTGCATGCAGCCCAAGTATAGTTTTGCTTGCCGAAGCGAGTACGTCCGTTAAATGGATGGCTGCTAAGAGTGACTGCTCGTGTTTAAATCCAAGGGCATGTACTGTGCAGCTGTTCTAGCTAAAAGGCTGATTAAAAGGTACCTTCCTGGTAGCCTGAAAGCTCTTGTAGTTAGCCTCTAAACATTATTAACATGCCTGTCTAAAACTCTGGGGAGGGTTGAAAGAGGAATTCTTTAGGTCTTTCCTCATTTTTCAGCTAGCAAACTTTGTGTTGCGCAAGAAACTTTTCTATCTTTACAGGTTTAGTTGCTACTTTGGTATCTTAGTCGTGTCCATCCCAGTGTTTGAAATGGGAATGTAAATGTGCCTCTCTCCTTTACACAATTTATTTACGCAGTTCCTGGCACACAGCATTAGACCCTCATTTTCCAGCTCTGAATTTTCCCTTGAAGCTGTGGCCCAGCTCTGCACGCAAAGCATTGATAGCAAAATCTAGGCTCTTGTCATGTTTATATTACACCATGTTCAAGCCAAGCTTCTTGAAAAATGTTGTATTTCGTAAATACCTCTCCAGATTCCTGCCTTGACTTGCATGCAGTTTCCTTCCTCCCCTTCCTACCAGTACCTCCCCGTCCAAACTAGCATCAGGGAAATTGCTTTCTAATCTTGGGTCTTGGTTTCTGCCTGGATGAAACCGCAAATGCATGGCTCATTCCCCGGCCCTGTCTTGGTTGCTTTCTCTCATGTAGTAAGGAAATAGCATGGAAATGTAAACTGCACATGTGACGAAGTTTGTATATCCATGTGCCTGCAATTAATTTGCCTGGCACTTGTTCCCAGGCTTCTTTGAGTGTCATGGTTTTGCCTTCTTTTTCTGTACTGAGTGTTGATCTCTGCTGGAGTCTTATTTGAAAGAATATGCGTTAGAAACCATATTCTAAAAAAATATTGATCAATTTAAGCACGAGTCTGTGAGATCCTATGGGGATGCCGAAGCCTGCTGGCTTTTACTGAAGATGGGGTGTGATTCCCCAGCAGACTGTTGGGCACCTAGCCCTGCCACCAGCGGAGAGGCAGGTCTGGCAGCCCTACTAGCATGGCCATGCTCTGTGGCAGGGGTACAGCCTCGCCAAGGGGAGCGTGGAGGTGATTTTGTGTCTGGGGGTCCTCTCCCCCAAATTTGGGAAAAATCCTCTAGAAAGCCACAACAGTCCTACCTGTAGCAGCCTGCTGTGAACTGAAGGCACCATTGCTAAAGCTGGGTTTGAGCTATCTACTCTGATGCCTGTTCCCTGCTTCATATAAATAAGATATGAAAACTTATAGATAAGATACAAACATGATGGGTCTAACCAATCTGCCCTACTGTCTGTGCCTTGTGCCCACACTTCCCAGCCTTTCAGACAATAAGTCCTGGGCCAGCAGTGGAACATAAGGTGAACTTGTACGTGCTATTTTTCTTTCTCCTGCTGCACTTCAGTAAAAGTGCAGGCAGTGACACCAGGAGCAGCGCCAGGAAACCCTTCCTGAAAGCTGGGACCATAGCGGTCCTACTGATGACCTGCAGACCGTGGGCTCCACAGGCAGTGCGGTGGGATGGGGCATGCGCCTCGAGAGCCCTGGTAGGCAAAGCCAGGGAGAGCAAAGCTGTGTCCTCTTTGCGGCTTTGCTGGGGCTATAAATGGGCTGTTGAGAGTGGCTGAAGGGCCCTGCTGCAGCTGTTGTGAAGACAAAGGGAAGCTTTATCCTCCCAGCCTTAGAGGGACAACCCCGTGGGCTATTTAACCTTTCTGTTTGGATAACTTTTAAACTGGATTGAAAGTAAAGCCTGGAGTGACCTTGCTGCTTCCATTTATATCCAGTGACAGATCAGAATGGCAGCAGGCTGGGAAACAAACTTGTTCTTTTTGCCTTGCTAATAAATAAAGGACAAAAATCTGGTCCAAGAAAACCTATTGACAGCAGTAGTTGGCCATAGCTGCCTCCCCTATGCTGAAGGTCAACATGCTGTGTCACCTCAAACGCATTGAGTGAGGGGCAGTGGGACAAAAGCAAGTGCCTGGGGCAGGGGGAGGCTTCTGTTCTGTATCCATATATTGACCTGCTCTAAGCTTAAATATGCAGTCTGAATAAGGCCTTTCGGGGCTTCTGAAATCTGATGATCTTAAGCTGCTGCAAATGAAAATTTTACCTCAAAAGTACTTAGATCACTGCTAGTGAGAATTGGCATGGGGGTGCCTTATGCTAGAAATCAGATGAGGTGTTAAATGCTTTCTGAACTGTTCTTTCATCTCCAGCCAATGTCCACTTGCTTACAGCCTGGTTGGCAGGGTATTTGATTTCCATATACTTTGCTGTGTCCCCTGTTTTTCTAGAGGAGATGAAACTTGGTCACACGTGATCCCCAAACACTTTCAATTAATAAGGCTTTGCACTGGTCAACGGGCTGCTCCCTTCTGCAAACACAGTCTTCAAGTGCAAAATACAACCATCCTAGAGATGGCTGTCACTTTGTCAGGCTTGATATCCATAATCTGGGTAAAATCGCTGGTTCCTCACGCACCTTAGAGCACAGGTTGCCAGAAGCAAGGAGGGAATGGTTGTTTTATACTCACCTGGAGTATGTTGTGCATCCAATAACAGCAGCTGTTGAGACAAGACAATGATCAGATTGGCATGGATCTGATGCCATACAGCTGTAATATTCATATTTGTTAGTCTGTGTGTGCCCCAGCTCTCCAGATGCCAGGATTTGGGTGATGTAGATTGTCGGGTATCAACACTGCGTCTGAGCCCATAGGGTGCAATAGCCTGGAGTCAAAGGTTTGCTGTACCTGAATGCTTGTAAAGGATGATATCTGGTGTGACCTGTATCTTTGTATTTTCCTGTGAAAGGAGGTACTGCAAGCAGACTTCAGGTTTCTTCCGTGTAAAGTCCAGAGTGCAATAGATGCAATAGCAGGTCAATAAAATTTTTCCTCTTCCCTGAGTGAGAATGCTGCCTCCTGTCTCCTCCCACTGAGCTACCCTCTGCATGGAAGTCTCAAAATACTATTTATGCAGCAAATGTCTGGGATATACATGTGCATAACAGTTAAGTCTGGACTGTTTAAAAAATGTCCTGACATTGGAGGGCTTTCAGAGGAATGGTGTAGATCAGATTGAATTTATCGTGAGTAGCTCTACACCCTGTTTCTCCATCCTTGTCGGTTTTGTAAGCCTTGTCTGTTTAAAGTCTCTTTCCAGTTACCCAGTTAATTCTCAGTGAAAGCATTCCTGTTTTGCTAACTAAGTACTTAAATTGTAGTTGGCCCTGGGACCCACAAATATCTGGGAAGTACATCTATCTGCAGTTGCAGATTCTACAAAGGGCTCCTGTCAAAACAGGACATGGTTTTCAAAACTCATCCTAAGAGTTTATCAGCCATCTGGTTGCCGCATTATGCAATGTTTAGCATTGAACAATGGTTTTCATTCAGCAGTATGGCAGTCACTCGTTCCCTAGTATTAAGAAGTTTGGGAAAAGTGGCATTGTTTAGTCCATCTGAGGTGCTAACTACTGTCTGTACTTCTGAGAAATGTAGGTAGCATGTTTCCCATAAAGTACCTCAAGCAAATCTAAGCACTCCTTCCTCACCACTTGTTTGTCTGGGTTTTTTTGGGACATAGCAAAACTCCAGAATGATGATGGTAAAAGCGGTTGGTTTTGGTCCCAGATCTTGACTTGTGTTTCGGGCTGCTGTGAGTAATTGGGTCAGACCACAGACCAGCAAAGACTTGCTCTTGGACACATTACGTCATCTCAGTTCTTAGTCCCATTGCAGACTTGGACCCACGCTTTTTTTTTTTCTATAATTCCCAAAAGCCTCTGTTTGTTCAGCATGGATACCACTGTATAAATAAGAAGAAAATTCCGGAGACCCAAAATGAAAAATATTTCTAGCTTATCCAAGGCAGCGCAACTTCAAGAACAAAATGTTCTCTGTATAGTCAATACAGACAAGAATCATTCCTCTTCCTGGCTACCCATACAAGCTGAAACACACAGTAATCTGAATTTTCCCACTTAATTAAAGGATCTGCATCTAAGGGATATCTCCAGCTTCTGCTGTTTGCATGACTTCCAACTCTACTACCTGGGTTGGAGCCCATGCTTGTTGTGTCGCCAGTGGAGTCCCAAAGGATAAGCTAGGACGGTCACTGCTGAGATCCTGTCTTTCTCCAAGGACCTTGTACAACATAACTAAGTCATTCAAGTTGCGTGCCTAAAATAAGGCTGCCTAGATTTCTCCTGATGTGGATAGTGCTATATACAAAAGACTGGGGAAATGTTTTCAGCTGATGAACTTCAAGTCTTTTAGTAACGGTAATGATGCTCAGTGATGAAAGTAGATTAACTGTTAAAAATATGTGTGTTGCAGAACAGAGTCAAAAGTCTGGTCACCACTTGTAAATGAGGAGGGAAAGACGCATCCTTATAAGATGAATCTGGCCTCTCAGCCGCAGGTAAGTAATGGAGTATCTGCATGCTCTTGTTCCTGCTTACTCCTGTCCAACTTCGGAGCAGTTTCTGGCCTGATCCTCCAAGGAGCGGAGGGTGTGTCACTCTGTTGGTCCCACTGGGGATAGCACATGCCCCATACCTCCTAGAAATCACGCGGCCCTTGGAAACCTTCAGAGACAGACTCCCTCCCTCGTTGTCAGAAGCCTGCTGCTGTGGAGAGCTAGTCAAATACCTTGCCAAGGGTGAGCTGCTTGGATCAGAAGTGTTGTCTCCTGCCATCTGCATGCTCGCACCTACCGTAGGGCACAGAAGACACTGTAGAGGTGTGGCTTAATGAATCATTGCTACCATTGCTAAGCCTGTTGATTTTCATAGATAAGAGGGGAGGAAAATGATTCATTCTTAGTGTTTTCTATTGGGGTTCTTTTTGTTATTTTGTTTTTTTCCTCTTACTAGCAGTCTAGCCATGAGGAAAGTGGAAGAGAAACACACCAGCCTTTTATATTTTCATCTGTGGGGCAGATCTTGCAGCCTCTGTCTAGGAGGTTGGTTTTGTAACCTTTGGCAGCCTTGCTTCATTGGTCTGCTGCCTCTGTCAAGTAAATGTAGTAATAACAGTGACCTGTGCAAGGATATTGCCTGGGCTAGGTTTAGAGGATTACACTGCGCAAATCTACAATAACAGCACTAAAATCAATGGTATTTCTCTGGATTTTCACCAGGGCAGTGACACGGATTCTGGCCCTAGCACACATCCCATGTAAGTCTTTCTAGCAAAGTAAGTAGAGAGAGAACTAGTTTGACTCTGCAATTAAGTGCTAATATGTCTGTTTGGGTTGGAAAGGACCTGAACCTAAAGTAGCACATGTGCAGCAACACGCTGCCCAGACCTTGGCCTGGGATCTGTCCATGCTCCCTCTCATGCCAAGCTGCTGTGTGTTGTTTGGCTCAAGAATGTGATGCGGCATTCTCCAGGTATGTCATAACTCAGCCAAGGCATAGCGTGAGACTGAGCCATTTGGACTTAGGTTGGGCTGGGGCCGTGCAGTGACACCTGCCTGTGACACTGTTGAGCTGAGATCTGGTCTGTGTCTTCTGCTGCCCGAGCTCTGCAGATGCTTGGCTGCTAACCGTGTGACTTGGGGGCTCTCTCTTGCCAAGGGAGTGCGACAGAGTCTGCACTGAGGCTTTGCTGCAAGGCTGCAGAGAGCTATTGTTTAATTCAGCAAGAGACCTGATCCTGGAGTCCAAGTCCCTAACCCAGCCATTAACCAGAATTTAGCTAAATACCCCAGAATAAAACATAGGGCACTACACATGCCAGGCAGGAGTTTATCATTGCTTACTCAGCTTAGTTAGCCGCAGCGAGAAACCTGTGGCTGCAGCCTCCCTGTCACTAGCTGCACCACCACACTTTTCCCACCAGTCCAGCCTGGGTCACTGAGTAGATATCCACTGCTGGTCAAGCACTAAACATAGGCTATTTTAATTAACTGATGCCACCTCTTAAATTAGTTTGGCCTGGCAGTTTTAACCGTAATCAATGGCTCTCCTTTAATCAGGTGCCCTCCAGGTGGTGTGTTTGCATGTATGTCAACCCTGGACTGTGTCAGGAGCCTCTGACAACTCCGTAAGAAACATGAGTGAGGGGGACTAACCTTAACTCTAGTCTTTGACTTACAAGTCATGTCCTGCTTTCTAAAATCCAAGTAAAGGGCATCATGAAGGTCAGACCGCTCAGGATTCAGCAATAATTCTGGCAGTGGAACACACCCCCTCCTAAACCCTAACCTCAGTCCTAATCCTGGTTCTAGCTCTGGCCGTTATATAGATATCCCGATGCTGCCAGTTTGTAAGTGTGGCACAACTGAATTTGTTGATACCGACCTGTAACTGACTTGAGCAGGATAATTTGGTGAGAAACTGACTGTGGAGAGATTCCTGTTACAAACCTTATCTCTGAGCGGTGACCCTTGTCTTAATCTTGCCCTAGGAACCAACTGTTGCTTGAAAATTAGGCTTTGACCTCTTGTGATGGCTGATACTAGAAGAGTTTTATTTCCTGGTGTAAAAGGAACATTCAGGCTCTCACAGAAGTCTTGCCTTTCTTCTTCCCTTCCTTAAAATGAAACCAATTAAGTCATTTGCAGTGGCCTATGTGAGTGGTGCTTGCTGTTATTCAGAGCATGGGGCTTTCCTTTAAAGGGCTTTGCCTGCTGCATATTCAAGCAGAGGAATTTAGCAGCGTGAGGGAAGATGTTTGTCTCATGTCACCAAACCACAAGCTCCCGTTTACCCTTCCGGCTGAACAGTGCCTGAACATCCCAGTCCGCTGTGCCAAGGAAAAGTGTCGTGAACACCATCAAGTTTTAAGTTGTGTGTTGGGTTTTTGGTTTTTTTTTAAATACACACCCGTTTCCTTTTTCAGTAGCTGACTGCAGCAAGTGAGGTTTGTGGTGAGGTCTGTCTGCTTGGAGCGTGATGTCAGCGGAGCATGCTGACTCTTGCCAGAGCCATGGCAAGCATCGGCCAAGTCACTCTGGGCTGTGTCTTTGCAGCATCACCAGAGATTTCAGCCAGGCCTGCTGCAAATCAGCAGCAGCAGAGTGCAGAAGATGCTGTGCATATATATACTAGCATGGCAAACTGCTATGAATTTTACCACAAAGATGCTGATCTCATTTTTCCAACAGGATTGGTAGAAGTTGTGAGTAGACCCCAGTCTTCGAAGGCAGCGCTGTCTGAGCTGTTCAGGTTTTTTTAACTTGCTTGCCAGTGAAAACAATATATTTGCTTTCCTTGGCAACAGTCTTGCGCAGAACACTTATTAATTCACTTACCAAAGAAAACAGGACATACTGAGTCCAAGTGGTTCATTTAAGTCCTGATCCAAGGTCCTCTGAAGATGTTTCTCACTGGTTTTGCGCACAGCCCTTTGAATGCAGAAATATAATAATACACGTGAATAGACCTACTTCAGCCCCACCCCCAAAAGCTTTAAAACCTTTGCTGTAGAAAATGGACTGCAATTATTCAAGTAAGTTTCCACCTTTCTTAAAATTAAGTAGTTTGATGTTCTCTCTCCTATCTTCAATATCTTAACTGAAATTTCTCACATTTGTCCACCTTTTCCTCTTCCCATTTTATTGGTGCAGTTAAATAACTAGATAGTTGCAAAAGATCTTGCAAGAGAAATTAATTTTCAGTTTGTCTCAAGAACTGTATGACTAGCTACATATTTTAAGATCACTGCTTACACATATTTTTACCCCATTTGAAATAGACCTTTTGTTTACTTCTGTAATCCTTTTGGAGACTGATACTTGGTGAAATGCTGCATTGTCCTGTGGAATTATTTTCCCTTACTTGGAATGCAAGTTCAAGATACTTTTACGTGCCTTTGGAAAATAAAAAGGCATTCCACAACCTCCCATGCATTCCCCGAAGTCCTGAATCCCAAGACTGACTTCATTGTCTAAGCTGACCTTTGCCCATGAAAGAGCTACAGCCTTATTATTATTTCATTACCATTATCTTTATTCTTCCAAATTAATTTAAACTGAGGCAAGAGTGATGACAAAATCACATTTCATCAAAAGGTGCAGCAGCTTGTCAGTGGTGATGGCTCAGCTGCTGAGCCAGCTTTGTTTTGAGTATGACCATGGCAACATTAGGGGAAGGAAATGACGGCGTCGTCTTGGTATATTTACTCAATTATTTCACTTGCACTTCTCACCCAGGTCCTAAGGGCGATCACTCAGTGTCATTTTCCCATCAAGAGCTTTTTCCTCACCACAATGTGAAAGATTAAAATAACACATCTGCCTCTCTGTTCTGCAACTTTTCTTGAGAAAAGTGATCACAGCAAGAGAGAACAAGTTACTTGGTGACTAAGGTAATTTTAATGCTTATGACACTGACCAGACATAAGCATAACTTTCAGACTCTGCCATGCTCTCTGGTGACCCTGAGCCAGGCATTAAGCTCTGGACCCCTCTCCATGTGCTGGTGCGCGTGGCTGTATTGCCTCTTGGTAAAATGAACAATAAAACTCTTCATCCCTCAGACTGTGCAGTGTCTTGTCAGACCTGGGCTCTGTGGGCGAAGGTTTGTCTTTCTTTTTTCTTTTTTTTCCCTCTGTATTTGTAGGACACTGAGGTCAATGGGGCCTAGGTCTCTGTTTGAGCTGAGTGAGCTCATGTCGGGAATGAGCTGAGAGAGACCAGCTTTGAGGGCAGTCAACACCAGGACTGTCTCCAAAAAAGCTTGTCCAGCTCCCTGAAGGCCACATACCCCATTTGCAGCGAGGAACAAGTACTAACATCACCCCTCAAGAATGTCAGTTAAAACTCTTGGTTTGAGATGGATAGATCAGCTCTTCTTAGTGACAGAAGATACAGGCTTTCAAACATGACGATGTTTTGTTTTTTTTTAAAAAGAGAAATAAGCTCCAGACATGCAGCCAGAGGAGCTCTGGAGGTGAATCATGGTATTTGTGGGATGACAACAGCAGACAGCCACTTCTGTCTTCCCAACATTTCTTGAGAGTGCCTGGCCTGTCCTCCTTGTCCTTGCAGAGTGATGAGATTGTTTCTGTCTTGTGTATTTTATCTCCTTGGATACGGAGAAGGCAGGGGCTATAGAAACTGGGTGTGTAGCTGGCTTGGCCTTTGATAAGGCCATGCGTGTGTGGGCAATGCATGAAGCAATAGGTATATAAAGTAACAACGTGGTGTTTCAGATGAGGGAACTGCACTGGCGTATCGTGACCTGCTGGTTTTGGTTAAAAGGCGTTACTGCATGGGTGTGGAATGTGTCAGGGACGCGGAGGGAGAGGATGTGGGAAGCCAGCTTTGTTGTTTTACCCCCCTACAATAACAAAACCCCAAACCCTTCCTAATTTCCAATCGGATTTCAAAGCATTGCAAAAGATCTTTCCATAGCTGAAAAACCCCAAACAATAACAGAGGGAGAGGTGAAAGTAAAGGCACTTCTAAATACTTGTGATAGCAGCTGATGAAACATAGCATGGGGTAAAGTTTGCCATGAAGATGTCCTCTTCTGAGCTGTTGCTGCATGTTTGGCGCGAGCAGCCTTCCCCCCCGGCGCGCTGGCTGGGCACGAGTATGGCCTGAGCTCCCCGGGCGGCTTTGCAAGGGCGAGGATGGGGCCAGGGAGTTTGGCTGCTGGTCTCTGCTCTCCTTCCCCATGCATGGGACAGGAGCGCTGTCGTTTGCTGAGGTTTGGTCAGGGGCCCATTTTCTCAGAGCTGAGTAAACATTTATACTGAGAAATGCTTAATCTTGTTTCCTCTTGGTGTGGTTCTCGAGGTGTGCAATCCAGAATTGGCTGCCCCGAGCCTCCAGGCTCTCACTTGGGATGCAAAAACATCCCATGTTCATGGGACCTGGTGGGGCAGTGGGTTTTGCCAGCTTGCTCGGCTGCTTTGGGGGCCTGCGAGACTGTGGGGGCTTTCACTTCTCCCTGCAACTGCAGAGCCTGGGTTCTCATTTTTTTAATTTGTAACATAAGGTCAGAGTGAATTCCCCTGACTCCGAGAGCTCGAGCTTCAGGAAGTAGCTGTGCTGGCCTGTCTCTAAATGACAACTCCACACCTGAAAAGAATTTTTGGTGCCTTCAAGCAGCTCCCCGCTCTGTACTTGACCTACCTTTCCTCCGGGGGCTGCGGGGAGGTGGCCTGGGAAGGGGCAGGGGCAGGCAGGGTGTGCGGCAGGAGGGCAGCCCCTGGGCTGCAGAGGCAGCAGGGCTGTAGCCAGCACCTCTGAGACCCCAGCCTTGCCGGCTGCCTTCAGGCCATGCTGTGGGGAAGGCAAATCCCGCTTGAGAGAGAGGACTGGCCAACCCCTCAGGTCTCAGTTTAGTTTATTTAGCTTCCAGGTTTATTTATTTAGCCTCCAGGTTTTTCCTGTTTCTGGTGGTGGTGAGGTCAGTGCAGCCGGGATGGCCTTGGCCACATCACCATGCGGTGGAAGGGACCCGTGAGCCCCCCCCATCCCAGACCGCCCCCAACCTGCCCAAGGGCACCCGGGGCCATGGAGGTGTCCCAGTGGCTTTATGCCCCTGATGCCTGGGATGTGCCCCAGCTCAGCTGATGGAGGTGGCTTATCCTGGGCCATCTGTCCGTCTGTCTGCCTTGCTGACAGCTGGGAATTTCCCCCGAGCCCAATGCCCCAATTCCCAGGACAAGGTCCCATGGTAGTAGCCACGTCCAACTCTGGTGCATGGTGGGGAGGAAGCAGCCACGCAAGCTGCGAGCTGCTGGCCGGACCTGGGCACGGAGGTGACGGCTGACACAGCTGTGGGGTTTTCACAGGCTGGGCTTCAGCGTCGCCAAGCGTGGCCCGGTGCGAGTGGGACGAAAGGGAGGAAGGGGCCATTGTTTTCCCAGATAATTCCCCATGACGCAGCCTGCCGCCGGTGCGGTAGGAAATGCTGGTCCACTTCCTGCCCTGGCGCAGGGATGTTTTCCCATCCCCGCAGCCTGGTACTGCGTCTGGCGGCTCCCTGCCGAGAGTGCGGGAGTGGCAGGGGAAGCCCCTTGGCACCCGGCTGGCAGGGCTGCGGTGCAGTGCCTGCAGTGCATGGCAGTGTCCCCGTCTGCCCCAGAGAGGGCTGCTGCCACCAACAGCCGGCACCAGAAAACCCATCTGGCAGGAGACCTGCGTATTTGACCTGCAGCTGGCATCCTACAAACCTTGCTTGTCCTTGGGATTGGGAAGTAGCTTTTTCCCTGGGATGGGGGGATTTGCACTGGTACCTGGAGGACTTGGGAGCACGTGGGATTGTGCTCCAAAGACGCTTGGAACTTAGTCATATAAAGGAGGTATTTTCAGGTAGGGAGGAGGCTGTTGGAGGAATGGCTCCTCTGGCAGTGGCTCCCTGAGCGGCCCTGCTCCTGTTGGAAGTCAGCTTCTGCCCAACGGGGGACTTTCAGAAGATCGATCAATTGAACTGTGTAAACTGAAAGCGGATTAGTGGAACTCCAGCATTCCTCTTTTTGCTCACTCGTCTTCTGGTTTACAGCCTCCTTGTGTTACGTGGCTTATTTTCTCCTTGAAAGTCCACTTCATTTTGAAAGTGAAGCAAGACGAGACCACTCTGAGTTCAGAAGCAGCACCCTGGCAGCGAAGTTTGTGCACTTGCTAATCCATTTTAGCTTGGGCTAGCCTCTCCGCCAGCCCCTCTGAAGACGTACCTCAGCAAAAGAAGGAGGCTGGTATCGGTGCAGACAAAGTGTTTTAACTATCACAGTGTCAGTTTATAGTGGTAAAATATTGCTCTTGAATATCCTACCTGGAGGCTTGGGAGCTTCCATACCCCAGCTTCAGACCAAAATAACCGCTGCTGGTACCCCCGCTCGCTGCCAACTGCAGCCCACTGCAGACAGGGCCGGCATCGGGGCAGCGCCATGGCTTGCAGGAAGGGTGAGGCAAGTGCTTCCAGGTCTGACTGCAGATGCCAACTGAAGATGTCTCTGAAAAGATCTAATATTAGTCACACTCCTCTGTACTACTGACAAAGAAAGAGCGGGTCATGCTCTGACTGGATAAGAGCATGTCCTTGTGTCTGACTACCAGTTCTTTCTTTGCAAACAGACCATTGCTCACTGCTGTTGCAGTTCATGGCCCAGCCAGGGATGCTGTTTAATGCTGCTCACCCCCTTTTCCTTGTGTTGGTCCTGGGAATGCCATGGCCTTAGAGATGCTGCAAACCTCAGGCATCTCAACTGCGTAAAGCAGGTGCTGCCCCCACCCATGTACACAGTATAGCAGTGGTTTTGTACTAATGTTTTTCACTTGCCTGCTGGTGGATGGGTCTTTGTGAGTGTCACATTTCTAATTTTTTTCCAGTATTAAGTCAGAGACTCTCACATAAACACATGATTCCAGGAGCTGCGGCTTTAACAAAACTGCTGCACAGCACAGGATCTGGATTGGCAGTTCTGGCAAA
Source organism: Gavia stellata (assembly GCF_030936135.1). Lineage (NCBI taxonomy): Eukaryota > Metazoa > Chordata > Aves > Gaviiformes > Gaviidae > Gavia > Gavia stellata. Next base: position 18,433,877 of record NC_082602.1, read on the forward strand.
TCCCTAGGTATATACATTTGACAGTAAGAATACGTTATCTTTTGATCTTGGGATCATGAAAGCACTTATTCTTTGCAAATTCCTTCCACAGCTCAAGCAGAAAGAGCAGCATGGCATGACATGAAGTGCTGGAGAATTTGGATTATCTAAATGCCTTTTATAATTTTACTGCTCTTGTAGTACTTGTCTGTAGACTCTTGGGTTATTCACCTTCTACACCGTTCTCCAGATGAGATTTTTCTAATCTAATCTTCAGATTCCACCTTCTGCACAGATACCTCTATTTAACCTGTTATAAACTCTCTTATAGTCAGTGGACTTTATCGACATGAGAGCTACTACAGATGTCCTGACACTTTTGAAAGCTTAATTTATGGTCTTGGTTTTCACAGCAGAAAACCTACCTGGTGGCCAAAAGTAGGCCAAAATCTCCTATGTGAATTCTATGCCTGAGTGCACATTGCAGATCTTCTCAGAGTCAGGGCACTAATGTGATTTCAGTTTCTTTCTTCCATCTGGCTGTCTATTCTCTCAGCACTTGTAGGAGCTTAAACACCCTTGAGGCCTCCATCACTGTCAAACTGATTTGGGCTTGGCTGACAGATTCAAGAGTCCTTGGTGGGGGTGGGAACGTGCCCACATGCATGTGAAGTACTTAATTGAGACACCTTACTTCCTTAGGGAACCAGATTTTTTTTAAAAAATACCCTAAATTGCTTCCCTTTCTCTAAGTCTTGATTAATACTTAAATGTTTTCCCCAATACAACTTGTGACATGATTTCAACTTTGAGCCTATTTGACCTAAGAGTATAACCCCTTTAGCCTAAAACTTCTGCCTTTGTCTTTCATTAAACCGACTATTTATGTGCACATCTGAAACCCTCTCCTACTTGTGGCCTCCAAATGGTGGGCTAGCCTGTGTATTTAATGCTGATATAAGATCACTGATACTTTTCCCCACGGTGTGATATACAGGCCGAAGTAATTTTTTTTGCCAAAATCCACAGTTACTGCCATGGGAAAGACTATTTTTATGAGCACTATTATGTGCTTTGAATGAGATTGCAACAAAGAGAGATTAGCTAATTACTCCAGGGTCTTTCTTCCTTTGGTGTGTGGGAAAGTTTCATGGCTGACATCCATACGCATCGGCCAGAAAGCCGTGGGAGAGCAGTCCTGCCACCCCACACCTGAACATCTTGAGCTACCCCACTGATTTCAAATGGCTTGTAACTCATGAGTGCGTTTGGATCCACGCCGCTCCTCTCTGAGTGATCCTATGCTGTGCTTGATGCCATAAATAGCATTTGAGTGCCATGAAGCGAGATGACTCCCATCTGTCCGTCTGGGAATGATAGCCAGCTGCCTAAGGAAATCTGGGGACATAAAAGTGATTTAAAGAAAAATCTGTAGGAGAATTTAGTCATCCTTGTTTCTAGTGAGTGTTTATCCTGTAACTATAGCTCTACCAAACAAATGCCGCGAGGTGTTCAAAGGGCAGTGAAGGCTCACCTCGTTGCTGTAGAAGTCAGCGCCTGTATGGCGTGGGAGGGGGAACCGGTTGTGTTAATTAGAGCTGGGAACCATGGGCCCAGCATGTTAAGAAGGGCCCTGTTTCATCCTGTGCCGTTGGGCGTTAGCCCTGTAGTGAAGCTATTCCCCATCTCTATGGCTGGCTGAAACACTTCAAAACACACATTTTGGTGCCATCTTTTTGCCCTGGATATTTCAGCCACCTCTGTGAATGTTAGTCCTTTCTTCTGCCCGCTCTAGTGAGGCCCCACTGTGCTCACTCCTTGCTTTGGTCAAGCATCATCTTTGGGGAGAAATAAGCCCAGGATGTTGTTATCTCTGCCCCAAGGCTGCTAATTCCCAGCCTGCTGACATGGTGATAGGGCTTAGAAATTTCTCTATTTCTGTTACCGCTGCCTGTGATTCAGAGGAGTCTTACCTCATGTCTTATTTAACTTGGATTTGGCCCCTTTCTTACTAAATTATAACCAGTGTTTCTAAGTATCCATTAATACCTCTGGAAGCCTTCAGTTTGCAGCAAACTCAGGATGTCTGGGTGATATCTCATACTTCTGGCACTGAAAAGATCTCTGGCATTTAGCTGTCACTGTCTGTGGACAGTCTTTTGTATTAACAAGGGTCATCTTGCCACCTTTATTGTGGGAATTTCTTGTCCAGAAAGTCCAAAGTTGGTCGTCAAAGACAGCTGTGAACCCCAGCCTTAGCTGAAAGAGCAGACATGCTCCAGAGCATTTGCAGTAATGACAAATCCCTTCTTTTTGGGTTGCCCTTATCTAAGGAAAGCCAAACTTTCAGATGTCGTTGAAGAGTGCTCCTCTTTCTGCCCCTCATCTTCACTTTTCCATAGAAATCAGCCCTACTTTCAGAAATTGTAAGGAATGCTTAGAATCTGTAGTCCTGCATGAGAAGGTAGGTCCTGTGGCTTACCGTAGGCTTGCCGGAGCTCCCAGGTGTGTGGCAGCTTGAGCTAATAGCTCTGGCAGTGTTTCTGAGCTCTTATGTTCCTGGCATGTCAACTCTGAAATATCCTGAAGGTCAGCCTGAAGCCATCCAGGACGGGGCCGGGGGCCCTCGTGACGTGTGGAGGGCTCTCACCTGCTGTGGTGGTCATGGTTGCGTGCTCCTCAGCTGACACCACATGCAAAGGCCACCACTGCAGTGGCTGCTCGCTCGGGGCTGCCCTGTCGCATCCCACCTGCACGCCTGAGCACCTCTGATTTTTGCCTTTGCTCCTTTGCATGCAGGAAATAAGGCACATAGGAAGTGCACACAATCGGAGCGCGGTGCCCTTCACTGCTGCCACGGCTTCTGCCCCCAGAGTGATCACTGCTCAGTACAACAGCCCAGCAGGCCTCTACTCCTCAGAGAATATCCAGACCTTCAACAGTGCGGTGGAGTCAAAGACATCACCTGGGGCCGTGGAGCCTAGCAAGCCGTAAGTATCTTCCTCGTCTCTCCCTCCCTGCCCGGGCCCCCAGGGGAAGGCTCCAGGAGACCTGAGCTCGCTGCGAGGGTACCCGTTTGTTAACCCGGAAAAGCTCTCTTTCAGGACAAGGGAAGGAGCAGAGGCACGAGTGTGGCTGTGGTTTCCAGGAGCAGGGCTCGGAGGAGTGGGGAATGTTCCGTGAGATGCAGAAATTAAATTAATGCTGTTCTGTTTCTTTGTTTAGCAGAGACCGACGCAGTTTCCGCGTGCGTTCAGCATGACATACCAGCCCACTGGTCTGAACAGGTGCCTGATAGCTTGTTACGAGCACTTCGTAAAGTTAGCGTTTTGTGCTGGCTTTGCGGGCACTGCTGGGCAGGGAAGGTACCAGCTAGCAGAGGAAGCACACACATCCCGGTTCCCGTCTGGCCTGGGATTCATAGACAGGCTCTGCCTAAGTTTGGATCTTTCTATTTTTTATAATTGAACCTTATTTTTCATGGGAGTTTTAAAAACTAGCTGAAACATTCATACCTGTGTGAGCGATTTTACACATGGGATTGGAAAGGGTCCCAACCTTAAAAGGGCCTATTGATTTTTGTGGTTGCATCTTGAGTTTCACCAAAGACATTTCTTTATCCCAGACACCCAAGGTTCCTCATTTTTCATTGGAAGCAATAAACCAGGAGCTTTCTGAAATCTTTCTGGCTGTGTTGGTCAAGTTGCTCAAGTGCCCTAAGTCTCTGTGTAGCAGTACCAAACTGCCTGGAAGACTTTGGCCACTTTTACAATAAAAGCTGCAAGACCAATGCTTTAGGTGATACTTGACTAAATTCCTGACTTCTGAATGGGGAGATAAAATAGCTTCAGCCTCTGCTTTTGCAGGGCACAAAGACCTGAGATTGTGGTTTAACACAAGCTTAAAAACTTGCCCCTGACTGAAACCAGCTTCTTTCACTGGCAGCCCCATCTGCAGCATGGGCCCTTCTAGGTAAAGTTATGGTGCTGCGGCTGGCAGATGGGGTGATGGATGTTTGTTCTTCATTTGCTTCTGGTAGACCTCAGCAGCCTCATTCAGGGGCTGAGCAAAAGCAGAGCAAGGACAAGGGAAATCTGACTTTGCATTAACCTGATGGGACCATCTGGCAGTCAAATACTACCTCTCGTCTAGTCTGGAGTCCTCTCTGGGTGAGAGCATTCCCTGGAAGCCAGGTATATTTGGCTGGAAACTTGTGGGTGATCCCTTTTTCTTGCAGGGATCAGCAAAGAAGTGGGTTTCTTCTAGTGCTGTGGCTCCCTGTGCTCCTCCTAGTAGGAAGGTCCATTGCCGGCTCTGCTGCGTGTGGGGTACATGGTGTTTCTTTCATCTTTCCCTTGCTGAAACACAGCAAGTTGCAAAGGAATGCTGGGGAGACTGTGGATGAGACCTTCAATGATGATACACTTTTGTTTACAGAATCATCAAAAGCAAATTAATTGCTGCTGATTTTCAGTGACAGCCAGGGGCCCACCCTGCCATTAAAAACCCACTGTGTTCTCCCGAGTGCAAAAGCATGGGATGTGTAGGTTCTCCCTTCACAGAGCCTTCCAGCTGCCTTTAAATTCCTGCCTGTCTGTTTTGCTTATTTGTACATGGTGACCTTGCTCTGGGTTTACCTGGCATTTATCTTCATCCCCATCCTGGACCCAGCAGACACACAGCCTGTCTGAACCCGGCAGCCTGATCCTGCCACTGCACGTGGTGATGTGACACGGGGACCTGGTCCATGGTCCATCCTTAGAGGGTGTGTGATGTAAATGCAGGGCTGTGGTACAGACAGAAACACCAGCAAACATCTCCACTGGGTTTGGTGTCTCAAAGCAGGCAGGGAGGGCAGGGAGAAGCCCCAGTGCTGAGCAGACCTGTTTTGGGATCAGAGGTGAGATTGCCCCTCGGTAGGGTGCCCAAGCTAGCTTTGGGAAGGGCAGCAGTGAAGGTGGCATTCCTTGGCTGGACAGTGGGACCATGAGTGTGTGCTCAGGTAGCTAGTTCATAGTGAAACCCCTGCTGCCATGTCTTCATTGCTTTTACAACCCCTGCATTTGCTTATCAGTAGAGCAACTGCATTTTAGTTTTTGTGTGGACACACCTGGAGTGCAACACCAGAGGCACAGCATTAGCCAGAAGCCTTTAATGTAGTCATGTGTTCAATGGTGTGTCCCTCTGGCACAAGGAACAGACAATATTCTGCAACTGCTTGTATTGCTTGGAGTATTTGGTTTAGCCCTTCATTAATTTCTTCCTTCTTTCCTTTCTTCCTCCTCTGCATTTTTTCCTCAATTCCACAATGTAAAACCCAAATGAACCCCCAAACAACCACAATTCAAACTGCCCATGTGAACGCATGGGCCCATAGCTGCCCATCGCCGACGAGTGCGATGCAGGCTCCCTTCGCCTCCGTCTATAACCCTCTGCAGGCACAGACCTCCGAGTCGCCGCAGCGGAGGCACAGCACCTCCTCCATCCCCAGCCAAGTCCGAGTGGGGCCCGAGCAGCTGAAACGTGCAGCCCAGGTCTGCCCCAACAGCCCCGTGGAAGTGGAGGTGCCAGGACTCAAAGTGCTGCACGTGCAGTTCAATTCTCCCCTGCAGCTCTATTCGCAGAGCAACATCATGGATTCCCTGCAGGGGCAGATCTCTTCCGTTAGCCCCGATTTCCCCAGGTAACCTGCCCGCTGCCTCTGCGGCGACCTCGGCACAGCCATTCATCTGCATCTCGGTGTCCATGAGTGCCTCGTCCCTGTCTGTGGCTCACGGCATTGGCCCGTCACAAGGAAACAGCATTTACATTTCACCTTTCTGACATCAGCGCATGACTATTCACAGGAGCTTTCTCTGCATTGTGTCTGTGTCCAACGCCACGGGAAGCACCAAAACATGATTTCAGCCTGTCGGTGTGTCCATTGCACAGCAGGGTCTTGACAGCAGCTGGTGACTTTCCTGGAGGAGCCACCTGCAGCAGATGGGTTTGCTGGGGGCAGGAGAGTGTTTTATCCTGAAAGCTGGTGTTTCTCTTGCACTGAAAGGACTGTTGTTTTTTGTGACTGGAAGGTGCTGCCGTATGTGTCCTTGTGTTTTTGTTTTGCTGGCTGCGGGCTGGGCCATGGTCGTGTGTTGGGCGTGTTTCATTTCATGCTGAAGCAGGTCCCCATGGGTCTCCATCTTTGGCTGATAACACTCACGAGTTTGAAGCAGCTTGGTTAGGCACCGGGCACATGGAGGATCCAGTCTGTGTTCCCACCTCTGCCCACTTGTCTGCACAGGCTGCTGCTCCTGGGACTGCCTCTTTGCCCATAGGAGCAGAGGATGCTCGGCATGCTCTGAGGTCTGCAGGACCTGTGGAGAGCCTCAGCATCACAAGGCCTGCGTGCTCTTTGGTGTTTGCTTTGTGACAGTTAGGAACCAGCTGGCACATGCCTCTAAACGACAGCCCACAGGGTTTTACAGGGAGGACTTCAGTATCGAGACGGGTGAAGCAGAAGGCATGTTTCGCCATCTCGCAGGAAGGCTCCAATCAAGGCTGAATTGTTTCAGAAGATGTGAACCTTCAGCAGAGTTACCCTGCTATGTGACCAAGCAGCTTGCAGCTGTGTGACATGTGGTCCAGGGAGGTGGTCAGTCCCATGGCCTCTGTGGGACAGAGCGAAAGGGCACAGCCAGATCTCATAGCTCCTGGGCTGCTCACAGTCCCCTCCTGGGCTGAGCACCATGTGCTTCAAAGCAGAAAAGTTGGCATGCTCACACATGGACCCACACAGCCAAGCTTTGCTGTGTGCTAGCAGCCAAGACATAATGGGAGGCTGCGGATTTACTCCTGCCTTGTTACTCAGTCCAGTTACTTGCTGTAAGTCACTGCTCTGGCTTGTAGTCGATACCATGCACGCCAGGAGCGGTCACACTGCTGGCTGGCTGTGCTGGTCCGGACAGCTGATTACACTCACAAAGGAGCCCCAGACATCAGCAATTCTTCCTTTGCAAAAGCGAGTGCTCCAAGTGCTGGGCCTTCCTGTAGCCCAGCTTTGAGATCCTTGTAAACTTTACAAAATGTGCTAGCATGAAATAGTAAAATGATATTAGTAAAGAATAAGCTCTGCTTTTCTGAAGACACTATGCAAGGCTGTGTCTATGGTTTTTATTGACTTCTTGCCAATTTTCAAGGTCAGTGATCCAGTGTTATTCAGTCAGCGTTGCAAGTTGCCCATGGTAGAAGCAGTGAAATCCAGTAAAGGTTGTTGGAGTTGGCCCCTACAAAGTTTCTGTGTCAGGGAACTCCTGCACATGGAAAAGGACAGCAGTTGCTGGTGATTACTGCAAATAAAGTACCTGTGTAACAGGAGGTGCCATAAATCAGCCGACACACGGAGACTCATTATCCTGCAGGCACAATTACTGCGCCTGTGGCCTTGCCCATTCAAAAGATGCATGTGCTTTTTTGGTGTTGCTTTTTTTTTTCTTTAAGCGGCATAGCCTTCAGCCCTGACAAGTTGAGGTATTTCACTCTGCTGGTACAAAGTCTAGGATTTGGGGTTTTTTAATAGTCTTCCGGAAGTCTTGCATATGCAAGTATATCTATAGGGTGCATACCTGGGAGAGCTGATCTGTATGTTTTGCACACTATCACAATGCATGGTTGAAATGTGATGGCTTTGTTTGACTCTAGTGCTCTTCAGGATGATTTAGCCTTTGCTTTTTGCATGCATGTTAGTGAAACATTCTTAGTATGCAAACTGCAATGACAGGCTTCTTGCCTAATGTTTTTATGGGTGGATACAGTGGTGGGTGTATATGAGTTTACATAAGATGAATGTAATGATGTGGAGCATGGATTCATTTGGGATAACGTAGGACATTTTCTGTGTAGTAGAAGGCACATCTTTATTTTATTTATTTTGAATGAGAGGCTTCAGTAAATGAGATTCAGGCTTCAAGGGTTCAACTGCTTGCAAGTCTAATGTGCTTCCTGCTCCACTGAAAATTACTAAAGATGGAAACATTTTATGAAATTCTTTTTATGGAAATAGCATTTCATAACACATGTGATGATTTTACCTCTGATGCTTGGAGAGTTTATTATGTAGAGTAACTCCCAGATGACTCAGTTGCACATTGGCATGGGAAGTATGCAGTTGCCTCCTCAAGAAAAAGATTTCCCTCTACAATTTAGTCTGAACTTCAGGATGTTTATGTACTTTTCAGGCAATCACAGGGTGCCGGGACAGTGACACCTACTAGACCATTTACATTTATAAGCATGCATTATGTAATAATTGAGCTGTCAGGGGAGACTTGTCAGTTGTTTTGTTTTTCCAGAGATGTTTTATTCCAGCCACAGAATACAAGGCAGGCAGGAACCTCCCGTATCATTTAGTCCATCCCCTAGCCCAGCACTGGCTCAATTTAAACCATTGATTTAAATCATTCCCAGCAGCTATTTGTCCAGACTATTTTTAAATCCTTTACTATGGAGGTTGCGCACCTGTCCAAGGCAATCTCCTCTCGTATTTCGGTATCTGTCTGTTGGAAAGCTTTTCCCAAGGGATATTCTGAACATCCTCCTGCAGTTTTAAGCCTGTAGTTTATCCTGTACCCACTGGATGTGGAGAACATCCTAGATACTGCCTCCAGCCTCTTTTTTTTTTTCCCTAAAGACCCTTCTGGTGGCACAAAGACCACCCTTCTGGCCACCCTGCACTGCGAAAAGCTGCCCCTGAAGCACCTCAGGCTCTAAGGCTGAGGGTGCAAGTCCCTCGTGACAAGAGTGGCAGCAGCAGCGCCTCAGGAGGCAGCTGAAAGGAGGGCTTAGTCTTTGCAGGCAGAACTCTCCTCTGCCCTTGACCTGCTCATTAACTTTTGTTAAATGCTGTCAATGGGCTGTGGCTCAGAGTCTCCACCTATAAAATGGAAATAATAACACTCACTTGAAAACCAGATTAACTTATTGCCAATCAGAGGATCTTTTAGTTGGATCCTGCAGCTGTTACTTTGCAAAGGTAGCCTTTAGGACCAATTCATAGTGTACTTGCAAAGATTTCTTTTTAATGGAATAAACTTTACTTAGAGATTCAAAGCAGTGTAAGGTAGCAGTCTAAGGCAGTTTATGCATGAAAGGAACATTCGTAGATGGCACAGCTACCATGTGGGATTCCTATCCCAGCACGAGTTCTTTATTTTCTTATTAACAGAGCAGTGATTTCCTGGGCAGAAAGTTTTAGTTTCTGGAGTATATGGTAATTGCAAAGCAGGGAGAACACTTGGGGACTGGCTGGAGACGGTCAGTAAGAACTCATTGACAGTAGCGTGTGCAGATAGCCCAGCGTGCCAATCCCACCCAGGCTGTAGCTGTCTTGTGCAAGCACATCCTGCACCTCCATGTTTTATGATGTCCTGTTGTGCCTTTGTTTCGCACATTCATTCTTCAGTCATATGATGCATTGTGAAAATTTTGCTAGAGGGACTGGCTTTAGTTTTCAGCCATTTAACAAGCATCTTCTCTGTTCCTTCCTCAGTCTAGATCAGCATAACCAGCCCCCAGGTAGCATTGTCATAGACAGAGAATCTGAGGTTTACAAGATGCTCCAGGAGAATCAAGAGTCAAATGAGCCACCCAGACAATCTGCTTCCTTCCTCGTGTTGCAAGAGATTTTGGAGTCAGAAGAGAAAGGTAAGCACTCACTGCACACCTATTCTGAGTGTGCTCTTCCCTTTTGCCATTCCTTGGGCTGTGTACAGTATTTAAGAGTAACATCTAAAACTTTATTTTCCTTCCTTAGCTGGTGGTTGTTCAAGGTAGCGTGTGTAGATGGTTTCCACAGAAACAGCCCCTTTCACTAACTTTATTCCTAAATTTCCTCTCCTTGATTCGTTTCAGTGTGTCTATGGGCCCATATCGTTGCTTACTCGATGAGTGAGCGCTCAGGAAATAAACCCCTACAACATTTAGTTATCAAGAAGGCATTTAAAAAGTTGCAAAACCTCCTCTTTCCTTTCTAAAGTTTTACCCCTTTAAGATAATATTCACTGATTAAAGACCATATTAGATTCAAGACTTTGAATGGTACAACACAGGCTCTTCAGTGAGTCCTAAAGCTTCTGATCTCCATCCCTCTACACAAGAAAAAGGATCCACTTCTGCAGCTGAACATAAAAATACGGAAGCTGGGTTACAGTGATCAGTTCATAACTTTTAATCTCTCAAACTTCACTTGGCATTCTTGATCTGACATCTGGACTCGTGCAGTTCAGGGCTATAGACTTTAAGATAAAAAAGCCAATTAACGTAGGTGGGAGCCAAATTGTACTCTCTTCTCCCCTTCAATAAAATAAAATAAAATAAAATAAACAAATAAATAGGAAAAGAATTCCAAGAATGACTTTTTTTCCTTAGACCAGTTGAGCCTAAGGAAGGCCTTTTGTGTTATTAGCTTGGTAGTGAAAGGTTCAATTTCATCCAACAAAAGCCTGGTGCTGAGATATTTGCCACAAAGGGAAACAGATCTGCCAGGTGCTTGTAGGTCTAAGGGATCTGTAAGGAAATAGCAAAATGAAGGAAATAAGGAACCAATAGGAAGAAAGAAACCAGGATCTTGGAGTCTTTAATATGCTGTTAAAATACCAACCTGAAATCACCTTTTAAATATTGAGTGTTTACAACTTGCCCTTCAGGGTTCAGCTCCTGTATGGAAGGGACTGGAGTAGCCGGGACTTCTCACGCATCCAAGGTCCTCCCCCGTGCTTAGTAGTGCTGAAGAAGATAAGAAGCAAAAGCCTCTCTCTTTTATCTTTCTTTGAAGATTTGCAGCATTATTGGGATTCTCTGGCACAAGGTTTGCCGGCCCGATCACAGGCCCCGATAGGCTTCGGCATTGCTCCCCCGTGAGCTGATAATCACCCATGTGAGCAGGACTGGGAGGTTACACTGCCCCAAAGAAATGTCTGTCCCGAGGAGACAGCGTCCCTGCCTGCCGTGCCGCTTGGCCAGGCTCAACCACCACTGCTGCTGAGTCAGATCATGTCCGTGGCGATAAACAGCAGACAAATAGCACGTTTGTTGGCTGCTTCTCTGAGCCTGTCTTCAGGCGATGGCTTGTGAGTAGCAGCAGGGAACTATCTCCTCAACTGGGACAAGTCCCCTGGGGCATCGCTGACTATCGGCTGTGCTGTCTTACACCAGCTGAGAGCCTGGCCCCAGACACGGGGTCTGTGTGTGGGTGCAGGTGTGTGGAAGCACCATGGCTGGTCTGTGTTTAGACCTGACCCCGCACTCTTAGGTGGAGGGTGTTTTGCAGGGCGGAACAGGTTATGTTTCCTGTGGGTATTTGATGAAGCTGATTCCTTTAGAGAGATTTAAAAACATGCTGTCAATGTTGTTGATGTGAGCAAAGTGCTGTTTGAGGCAGAGGGAATGAGCAGAGGTGATAGGGAAGAGCCCAAAAATGTGGTTGCTGCTGCTTCCTTCCCAGCAAGGGTCACTTGCCGTAGCTCAGCCGGAGGCCAGGTGCTTCCTGCGGTGTTTGGCAGGTGCATGGGCTGTTGCCCCCATTAGGGAACTTGCACCTCTGGACCAGCATCTCTGCACGGAGCTGGGTGCAAAACTCTGGGCTGAAGGCTGCCCCAGAGACAAAGCAGTGCAGTGTCACCTGCCCCATGGGTGAGCGGTGGCACTTGGGCCACTCTCTGCACTCGGCTGGGTGACAGGGAGGTGCCGTGGGTAGTTTCCCAGCTTTTCCCCTCAGCTCTTCAGTCAGTGGTGCTGCCCTGGACTGTGACGTGTGCCTGATCTTGCTGGTCACCAGGGTGTGCCTTTGGAGAGTTTGTCCTTCCCTTACACCAGGAACAACTAGTGCAGTGTGCTTTTGGCTTGACACCCGTCAGAAGGGTTTTATTAGTGTCCCTCCCAGTCTGAGGTGCACAGGTCTGCCCGTCGACCCCCTCTGTTTCTGGTGAAACATTGTGGGAATCTCTGCAGCCCTCCTTCCCTTGTTGCCTGGTATTGAACCTCTTGCAAAAGTCATATAGATAAAACTAGTGACACCAATGGTGTCATTTTCTAAGAGTCTCCTTTTTCACTGCAGTTATTTAAAGGCTTGCCTTGTATCCTGCATCTAGGATCCACTGCTGTTGTAGGCATTCAGGTCAGCAGATATCTCCTGTGACAGACCTGCAGGACATCCCTGCCCCAGAGAGGTTGCACTAGGGAGATACCATCCCTGGCGCATGCTACGCAGCAGCAGGAGAGCACAAGGTTATCCCCAGTGTCCCAGGGCCCTGCCACAAGCAGGCATTTGTTAATGACTCTTCCAGCAGCCTTGGGGGAGCCAGCCCCACCATACACCAGACAGCAGACTGGAAAAGGACTTTGACAGTCCTCCCTAGTCTGCCAGCACACCCACCTCCTGTTTCTGAGCCCAAATCTGGCAATCAGCCGACCCTATGTTTGTGATCAGGACACAACATGCAGACTCCGGTGCTGCCAAGGCTGGGGCTGAGGCTTTGCTTTGCTTTGTGCATCTGTGCATGTGAGACACATCAGCTGAAGTCTGATAGGCTTTTAAGATGAGAAGAGACAGTATCATTTCGTGTGACTGCCCACAGTCTCAGGCCCTTGGGCTTCCAGGGCCAGGTTCAGCTGTGTCCCTTCTCTCCCTCCTCCCCACACACCCCTAAATCCCTGCCTCCTTTCCATGCATGAATCCCTGCCTCAGAGCTGGGGTTAAAGAACATCACCCCTCCCTAGCAGAGCATCTGCTTGGAAGGCAGAGCCTAGAGCCACGCATCTCACATGCTCTGAAGCACTCTCCTTCCACCCCCAGGAGACCCTACCAAACCATCTGGATTTAGAAGCGTCAAAGCCCCCACCACAAAGGTGGCCTCATCGATTGGGAATGCCCAGAAGCTGCCCATGTGCGAGAAGTGTGGATCTGGCATTGTGTAAGTAAGCCTGTCCCTGGGGTTGCAGGCCATGGCCGAGCATCCCATGCCTGTGTGAGGGGCTGAGGTGCTGCACCCAAAACACTTCACCTACCCACATCCAGTGCATCCAGGAGCTGGCTCAAGGCACGTTTATTCTCACCAGCTTTGATAACGCTAACTTTGCGGTTCCTTGCAGTGAGGCCAGAGTTGGGTTTCCCTCTATAGATCCATATCAATAGAAACCAAAGCAAGTCCTTGTGAGAGAAAGCTCGAGACAGTTGTTGCTGCAGTGTTTTGCTTCCTACCTGAAATCTGTTTACAGCACCCAGAAACCAAATGACCTTTCCATTCCAGGCCTGTGGATTTAATAATTTTCATGTCTTGGCCCTCCCAGCCATGGAGTGGGGACTTGCCCTCATGGTCCCAGGCAATGTGGACTGGGAGAGCTGCATTCTGCTCCCCACTCTGCTGTAAAAGACCACACACCCCCACTGTGTCTACGCAGACATAATTTTTGTTATATTTATGTGGGTATGTCCGACTCCCAGCACAGCAGGCGCATGGGTTTGATACAGAGCTGCTGTACCATAAGTGTGACAGCACAAGGGATCCAACCCCTGTCTTTGATTCACTGTTCAGTTTCTCAACCACAAATTCTCAACCACAAATTCTTCCCTACAACCCCCTTAGCTTAACAGTTGTCTCCATCAGTCAAGTGCTGGTAGCCCATTTGCATCGTCATGGAGAAATTCAGATTTCTCCCATGCTGCCCACCAAAAGATATCACTGTTGCTGAGACCCACTACACTGTGACTGCGTGATGCTGGCATGCCTGGAGCACCAAGGACCAGCAGAGTCAATACAGAAGCAATCCATAGCTTGTAAAATATGAATCAGAGGCAAACTCTACAATTACTCTACCAGCTGGGCAGATCTGGAGAGAAAGCACAAGGCTATGAATAGCACTAAGAACTAATGAATTATGGAAAATATAAATGGCTGCTGGAACAAAATGATACTCCTGGCAAATTATTGTTGCTCCTGGTGGTAGTTAACGAGTTGCTATGTCATTTTCCTCATCATCTGCTGGGTTGAGCTGTGAAGTTTTCCAGTAAGAGCTGGCCCACGTTTGGCTAGATCTGTTCACTGCAGATCCCGAGCAGCAGCGTCTGCGATCAGAGCCAGGATCTGGTCTCTGTGCTTCTCCCATACATACCTGGCATGTCCATCACTAGCAAAAGGGCAGTGGCTGGCTGTGCAGCCTTCATCCCCCTCAGTTGGTGGTGGCAGTCATTTCTGGATTTGTTCTGCAATCCAGTTGGTTTGGACCTGGATTTTGCCCACCCAGATGGTCAAGCTGATGCCTGTCACTTGATCCGGGGCATTTGAAGGCTGTTGCGCTGTCTCCAGCCATCAGCTAAAGATGCCATCACAGTGATTCTTGCCACCACAGGTGATAGGACTGTCCCTGTGAAACTGAGGCAGGCCAGTGGTAGGAAACTCTTTCCAGAGGAGGTTTCCCATGCTGGCACATGTTGGGTTCTAAAAGTGCTGTTAACACCTGCCTGACCAGAGGTAGGGCCTATACTTTGACTTGTTGGGAGCAGGAGAAAATTGTCCACCTTCAGCGCTGGTGTGGGTCTGGGCTGGGTGGGAGGTGGCTGGGAAGGAGGGAGGCAGTGATGGGCACCTGGCACTGAGAGGTGCTGGTTCCTTCCCCAGAGGGGTGTTTGTGAAGATCCGGGACAAGCAGCGTCACCCCGAATGCTACGTGTGCAGTGACTGCGGCACCAACCTCAAGCAGAAAGGACACTTCTTCGTGGAAGACCAAATCTACTGCGAGAAGCATGCCCGGGAGCGGGTGATTCCCCCGGAGGGCTATGAGGTGGTCACTGTCTTCCCAAAGTAAACCGTGCTGTTCACAAAGCCAGTGTGGCTGGTATCTCCTCTGCTGCTTTTCCTTGGAAAGCATCATCCCTGCCCCCTGCTGAATCTTGTTTGCAATAAGGAATGCTAGGCATGGCTTTGAATTTCCTTGCCGTTAGTAATCCTCCATCTGTTCACATGAGATGTCACTAATTGTTCAACATTCTTTTTGTCTCCTCTTTCACTGTTTGGGGTTTTTTTAATACACAGAATTACTTTTTTTTTTTTCACCCCACTCCTTTGTGCTGTTAATTGCACATGAAAATCAGAGGCCAAAGTCAGATTACAACTCTTCTGTGTCCCAGTAACTTGCCTTCTGTTTGCATTCAATAAATGGGATGAATCCACAAGGCAGATGTGTCTGCTTTCTCCTGGTATCCTTCTGCACTGGACCAGGGTTCCCGGGGCAGCAGAAGAGGTGCCCGGTGCATGGCTGTGTTTACCCTGGAGAACAGCGGGAGGGAATTATAAAATTGAGTCAAACTGGTCTCGCATGCTGCCCAGCCGCTGTTAGCAGCTGCCTGCTGGCACCCGGCAAGGGCCAGGTGGGCACAGCCAAGCCACAGACCATAGCTGGCAATGGTGGGCCGTCCCTGGTGCAAGGCAGCCGAGAGCTGCCTCCTCTGCGTCCAGCACTGCTTCGTGACAACGGGACCGGGCACTTCAGTGCTCCCTGTTACCGCATCACCCAGGTGCCCGTCCGTTCCCCACGGTCACAAACTGAGCTCTATGAAGACATGTCCACTTGATGCGTGCTGTAAACCAGGGGGTCCTGGAGCAAAGAAGGGACAGTTTGAGTGGCCATAGTCCCTGTCCCAGCTGTCCCTGTCCATTCCATGCCAGCTTCCCCCCTACGCCCTGCACCACAGGCTCGCAGCTGGGTGCAGGCTGGTGATGGTGTGTCTCACCACCACACCCCCTCGTCCAACCCATGTCAGACCCCATAGCCATTGTTTCTGTCTGCAGACACTTGGGACAATCCCCTGTGCAAGGCCCTGTGTGGCTGCCAGAGGCATCACTCTGCTCCCCGTGACACCAGACATGCATGGATGCTGGAGGGTGTTTTGGGGGTTGATGGGGGGGGGGGGGCACATGCCCCATGTGCCCTGGATGAGGGGCTGATTGATGGCACCCAAGCATCAGCACCTACACCGACATATAGCAATGAGGTGGTCTGCGGTGAAGTTAGTTATTTCTCTGCTCACACCTCTGAATGAGATGCTGGCTGTTCTTTTGGTGTAAAAATAAATGGTTTCTAAGACATAGTGTCATCTTTGCTTTAAAACAAATTGCTAGAGGTTGAAAACAGAAGGGTTTGTAGCCGCATACAGGCCCTCTCTGGCAGGCACAGGGCCGCCTCAATGCCCTGGGGTTAGTGGGTGCATCTGCAACAGCTACAGACAGGGTTATGTGCCTGTCCCGGAAAGTCCTGGCCATCTTCAGTGCTTTACTGCTGTGCCCTGTGTTCCCCCTCCTTCACGATGAATCACAGCACAGCTGCCTTGCAAAAAAAAACCAAAAACCAAACCACAAACCAAAAACCAATCCTCATCTGAGGTAAAGCTGACCTGTCATAGAATCATAGAATCATAAAATGGTTCGGGTTGGAAGGGACCTTAAAGATAATCCAATTCCAACCCCCCTGCCCTGGGCAAGGACACTTTCCACTAGACCAGGTTGCTCAAAGCCCCGTCCAACCTGGCCTTGAACACTTCCAGGGTTGGGGCAGCCACAACTTCTCTGGGCAACCTCTTCTGGCGCCTCACCTCCCTCAAAGTGAAGAAAGAATCACCAAGATTATAAACCTCCCACTGTCCAGATCAACTGCACAGCTTTTTGGCAGACTGGGAGGAGGACAAATTCACCAGCCCAGCTAAATTTAGCTCATCCCCTCAGGCTCCTTCTATGGGCAGTGGCAAGCAAGCGAGGATGGCATAGCTCAGTCCGCCAACTCCTCATCCAGCTCATCCCTGGGAAAAGCCTGGCTTCTCCTTGCTGCCGGCACATGCCTGCACGCAAACCTGCACAAACTCCAGATACTAACAACACAAGCAGCTTTATTTTTGAAGGTGGGAGTAGGGCTTTTTTTTGGCCTGCTGAGGTGACATCACCCCTCACTGCCGCTGAAGGGGCTTAATTCTCCCTCCCAGGGAAAGGCTCTCCATGCTGCAGCGCTGGCAGGTGCAGGCAGGCTGGACTGGACAAAGAGCCAGTGCAGCGGTGGAGAGCACAGACCCGCAGGGCTGAAGGAGTAAACCTCTAGGAACAGATTGCTCTGGCTGCAGCTCAGATCAGGGCTGAGGCCCTGCCGTGGCGTGGGACCGTGGCTGCTCCCAGCACTGCCCGCTCGTTGCTGCCCACTTTCTCAGCAGCCCATGGCTGTCTGCTTGCCTCACAGGAAGAAAATGCCGCTGGGACCCTCTGGTGTGCTGCACCCCAACGCCAGCGCATGGGCTGAGCCCTCCAGCATGTGCAAAGCCACCAAATATTTTCATACTGTACAAATGTCCATCAGCAAAACGTGGCTCATTCCAGATAACCTCACGAGCTTGCTCTTGCATCAGGGGGTCAGGACGGAAGAGCCTGAACCCTGCCTGGCATTTCCCCTGCCCTCCCTGCCCCAGCCCCACGCTGCAAACAGACGACAAGCCCTGCTTTGTCCAGGGCGGAGTGCTTTATCGCCCCAGCCGAGCTCCTGCAGCGAAGGCTGGCAGCACTGCTGGGAAAACACTGATTGTGCGGGGAGTGACGCAGGAGTCGGGAACTACAAAAGGTTTGGGCGGTAGCTCTGGAGGTGGATGGAGGTGTAATGCAGATACCAGTGTTGATCCAATTTATTACTATGGGAACAGGCTTGCAAGGCAAGAGGACTTCGACCGCTCTCTGCTGTAGCTCGCTGCAAAAAGGAGTGTATTCATTTTTTATGATGCAGGACAAAATATTCGGCAACTGCAGTGTTCACTATAGTCAGACTTCCGAAATTCCTCTCGCATTTAACAGTTGGCATCTGGATTTTGTCAACAATAACAAAATGGGTTAAGCCAGGTCACGCCTGCAACCACATTGAGCTGCCTGCTCCAGAAGCTAACAATGATGTAAGATAATACGCAAAAGGTTCCTATCTGAAGCATGTCAGGCAGTTTGTAAGTGAGCTAGCCTCCTGCCAAAGAGGGACTGTCTCACATAGGTGTGCAGCACACAATGACAGCACAATCTGTCATTTTTAACACAGATTACTTGGGTTTCTGGTTGCAGCCTCTCCCTGCCACATCTCCTGTTTCTCCTCGGTTGTACACGGCTGCTCCCTGTTGGCTTGCGGGAGCCCCCTCCACACAGCACAGGGTGCCAAGCGCAGCCGCAGTGTGGAAAGCTGCGAGCACAGCATGAGCCATGGGCCACAGCAGGCTGGAGAAGAGGGCTTGCGTGGGACAGAGTAGTACATCTCCCTTCTGAGCTGAGAACACAAATCACTGTTTTTTAAAACTGTTTACACAGTTAAAAAGACCCCACTGCTAGCAGTGACTCGACAGAGCTGGGCCCCAGGAGATAAAGCAGATGATAGAAAAGGGTTTAAAAAAAAAAACATCAAACACCAAACTAACAGTATCATGAAGACAGACCTCTCACTGTCTGCCTCACACCCCACCACATCTCCACCACCCTCCCCCCAGCAAAACAGCACTGAGCAGCATGGCCAGTTGCTCCAGCTTGCACATTTACGTTTCATTTGCTAAGGGCAACCCTGTGAGCTCAGACTGTTGTCAAGGTGAGGTCTTGGCAGCTCAAACATCATCCTTGCTAGGCAGATAAGTAAAAATACCCAAATGAAGGTATGTGCAGAGTGCATTCGAGTGCTGGTGAAATGCCATTAAATACATTCTAACATGTGAGATAAGTTTAGCACACATTTTTCTTGTCATCACCTGGAAAAACCATCAGCAGCCTCCCTCCAGCTAAGAATGAGCTGATTGCCAAATTTAAAAAAAACAAAACAACCCCCCCCCCCAGCCTGCAAATAGACACACAGTAGCAACACACAAGCAAGCTCAGACCCCAGCTTTCTGTCCATGATTTTGGTCTCAGCAACTCAAACATCCACAGACACCCCCAACAGGGGGGAGTTAAGCATATCTGGATGCAGCATGGGACAGGAGCACGGCTTCCAAGTCACCAGGACAAATCAATGCTTCAACAATTTGTCCTGTATCAGCTGAAACATTTTTTCCCCTCCAATAGACAATCAAGGGGACATTATTTCACCCAGAACAATTTAAAACTGTTAGAACCAATCACCCCCCCACCCCAAGCATCCTCACATTGTCATTACTGCATTTACTTGTGGATCTCCCCCCCATCTGTACAAAGGAAGGCTGCTTTCTGAAACACCAGCACCCCTTACAGCACGCCCCAGACTTTGCCTGTAGGCATTACGTGCACAAATGCAGGACTGCCCCTTCCCAGCTTACGTGGATAGCAAGTGTGAATATTACTATTGACTGCAGGTATAAGAAATGCAAATGTCATGCCAAGAAGGTACTGTGCTTGCTTTGATCAATGACATTCACAGTACTCTGGGAGCCAAAAAACAAAAAGGGGGGACAGAGAGATGGGCTCCTCTATGGCAGCAAGCAAAAAAATGAGCATTGCTTCTGCTTTTTGCAGGGGGGCTAGAAAAGCAGCCACAGGTCTGCAGAGCGTCTCCAAGTAACATCAAGCTCCGCACATCGCTAAACAGTGACTACATTTCACTAGTGCTACCACTACCATTAATGCTAGTTTATGCATTTTTAGGAAGGCAGCAATTATTATTAAATCCTAGCTATGCTGGCTATAGGATAGAAACTCTGGTTCATTTTTATTTTCTACCATATTGCCCTGCAGTGACATTCAGGTAGCTGTGCAGGTTGAGCAGGGTAAATCGTTTTCAAAAGTTAGGTACGCCCATGTGGAAGTAGTTATGTCAGTTATTATTAAAACTTCCACACTTATTTCATTTAGATACTACTGTAGATACATCATTTACTCTTAAATCTTGTAATAGGTCTTCACTAGCATAAAACAATGTATGCAGCTCAACGCCAAGTGCCAGGTCCTGCACTTGGGCCACAACAACCCCATGCAACGCTACAGGCTTGGGGACGAGTGGCTGGAAAGCTGCCCCGCAGAAAAGGACCTGGGGGTGTTGATTGACAGCCGGCTGAATATGAGCTAGCAGTGTGCCCAGGTGGCCAAGAAGGCCAACGGCATCCTGGCCTGTATCAGAAATAGTGTGGCCAGCAGGAGTAAGGAAGTGATTGTGCCCCTGTACTCGGCCCTGGTGAGGCCGCACCTCAAATACTGTGTTCAGTGTTGGGACCCTCACTACAAGAAGGACATTGAGGTGCTGGAGCGTGTCCAGAGAAGGGCGACGAAGCTGGTGAGGGGTCTGGAACACAAGTCTTATGAGGAGCGGCTGAGGGAGCGGGGTTGATCAGTCTGGAGAAGAGGAGGCTGAGGGGAGACCTTATCGCTCTCTACAATTACCTGAAAGGGGGTTGCAGAGAGGTGGGTGTTGGTCTCTTCTCCCAAGTGACTAGTGACAGGACAAGAGGAAATGGCCTCAAATTGCACCAGTGGAGATTCAGGCTGGATATTAGGAAAAATTTCTTTACTGAGAGAGTGGTGAAACACTGGAATAAGCTGCCCAGGGAAGTAGTAGAGTCACCGTCACTGGAGGTGTTCAAGGAACGTGTGGATGAGGCATTGTGGGACGTGGTTTAATGGGCATGGTGGTGTTGGGTTGATGGTTGGACTTGATGATCTTACAGGTCTTTTCCAACCTTAGTGATTCTGTGATGCGTAAAGGAGGCTAGCATAGTAGTTCAGCAAATTTAAGTAACACATGGAAGCAGCACATTTGGACTTTGCATTATTCAGGCTAATAAGTAACTGAACAGAAAACTTAGAACCTTTTGTCTGTAGCAATTAGAAACAAGACATAGCTTTCAATAGGCAAAGGTCAAAGCCAGCCTACTTGTTAACAGATTTATTTGTTCCCTTACAGAGGTAAGGATAAACATCTCTCCCTAATATAAATTAAGTTTCTCTAAATCAGGCTAATACACTCTCTATGGAGAGAAAGACTGATCATGAAGTGACTGGAAACTAGTTTCCAAAGTCTGATAGAATATAGGATTTTATTTTATTCCATGTTACCTATGCCTTGGCATAACTAGCACAACTGCAACTGTGACAGCTCCAGCTGCAATTCTGTGACTGCAGCTTCTAGATGACATTTTCACAAACCAGAATTGAAAGTTCAAGAGCTACCTGATACCCAAGTTGAAAACCATTGCTTACAGATGGCTCTTAGAGGCTACATATGCAAGTAATATCCTTCACCTGTCTTTTCTGCCCCACTGTAGTCTTGAACCCTCCCTTCCCAGAAAGTACTCCTCAGTCATCCACACACCCCGAGAGACATTCTGCACTTTCCCCTTCCAGTACCCTTAGCTCCCTCCACAGGCTTCAAACAAGCACTTTAGCTGTGCAAACTGACAAGACAGTCAATACAGAAGTAATGTCTGCACCAGAAAAATTTAGATTTTTGGAGGCCCATTCAAGCTGCCTGGTTGGTTTTTTTTTTTTTGTGTTGTTGTTCTTGGTTTTATAATGTGTAGGATTGGCTAATGTGCTAAATGAATAGGGAAAGAGTAAATTAACAGACACAACATAAGCTTTACTTATTTAAGAAGCTATGCTAAAAACCCTACACCCTTAGAACAAACCAAACATTTATTTAATCAAAATAATTTGCAGAAGTTAAAAACAGAAGCTACACAAAGGCACATGTTGTCTCCCTTCCAAATAAAACCATAATTGACACCATATTAAAAAAAAGTGTTTTAGGACTTCCACAGGAAGATTTTTTTTTTTGTTTTTACACAAATTTTCTGGTTTTTACCACTGATCACAAGAGCTAGCTGCAAATGTGAAACATACTTATTTCTTAATTCTGTATGAGAGCCTACCAAAGCTACAACATGAAACTATCACCTGCGTTATACTGTAGAACATGTTAAAATTCACTGAAAGAACACGAGGGGTTTTAACAAGGCCTTAAAGAAAGTTAGCATAAAGGATCAGTACGTGTAAGTGACATCTCTGGAAGATCTGATGTCTGTCATGTGTTTGTCCTGTAAGACTATAGGCCACATTTGGACATTAAAACACACATTCTGCATTGGAATCTGACGATTCTTCTAGGACCCTGAAGACACCCATTTTTTCCTTTTTCATTTTTTCAGAGGTCTTCATTTGATCTAGGATTAAAACAAAACAAAGCTCAACAATAATAGGTGAAGCGTCTGCAACCTTACTATTGCAGACGTAAAAGTTGTATGTATTTTTGTTTGGATTTGGAAAAAAAGTTGATAAAAATCATTTTGCTCCTTCATCAACAGTCTGCTACTAAAAGTTTGTGCTTGAAAATATTTTAAACTAAGAAAAAAAAATTCCAACACCTCTGGCTAAATCTGAATGGAGATAAGCAGTTTTAAAATCTGCCTGAACTAGTCTCATTTTCCTGAGAAGAAAACAGACTGCAGTACACCTATTTAGTGAAGTTACTAGGAGAAACACAGAAAGTTACAGCTCTGCTAAGCAATATTTCTTTTCTAAAGTTCAAAGACCTACATCTTATTTTCCTAGCACTTGCAATCACTATGTTGCCCTTCCAGTCAACAGAAAGCTAATGAAAAAGTATTGTCTTTATATAAAATATAATAATTATGGCTTACAGGGGTGGGAGGTGGTATTTCAGTTTCTAAGGCATTAACTGCAGCTAGTTGTAGTAAATATTCAGTACATAATGCCAGACTATCTTTGTATAAACACTTTTTGACAATTTTAATACACTAATTTTGCTTAGTATGGCCAAGAAAAAAAATGAATAATCAACCATTATAAATATGATTTAAGTGATTATAAATATTAATATTATAACCCACCTCCACCCAGGGAGGTGGCTGAGTCACCATCCCTAGAGGTATTTAAAAGACGTGTGGATGAGGTGCTTAGAGACATGGTTTAGTGCTGGACTTAGCAGTGTTAGGTTTACGGTTGGGCTTGATCTTTAAGGTCTTTCCCAACCTAAACGATTCTATGATTCTATGATGCACAATAATAACACAAAATACATGGCACCTTCTCCAACTTGAAAGGAGAAATCAGATTGTTTCACAGCCTGAATTTGTAAAGATATAGACCATATTATCAGTGCATCAAGAATAATTTTCTATATTAGGAGTTACTTAACTAAAATAATCAGTTTTGTAAAACAGTTTCTTTAGATAATGTAGAAAAAAAAATTAAGTATGGCAACAGTTCTCCTAAGGCAAAGTTATTTTACCCAAACTACACATATCACACTTATTTAAGGCTACCTATGATTTTCGCTTCTAAATTCTGTAATGACTGATTTTTCTGTATCTGTGCTTTGAGGCTTATCTCTCTAAAAGATGCTGAAGGAAACAAAACATACTAAATCTACTGTTTAGATGAAATGGACATGAATTTTTTCCTTTGTCAGAGAAGCTAAGGTTTTTAATAATATCTTGGCCTGATCAAGCACGAGAATTTGCAGACAACCTCAAAAATTTTGTATTTTTTTTTTTTAAATATTTGATCCACTGACAAGCCATGGTAACTCTGAAACGCTCAATTTCCCCCCCCAAAAAAGGTCAGATTATATTTTGAATTATGATAGTATCAAAATAGGTTTTTAAACATGTTTGCTGAAATAAATCTTTGCTGAAAATAATTTCTATTTTGATCAATTACAGCAACCTGCAGGGGAAGTTGCTTTGCAGAACACCTCCTATTCATTCACAGGATGCTCAGGGCACACTATGCATGAACGTGGTTTTCTGGAATGCTTTAGTTTAAGTTCTATTATTTCTTCTTCAGCAAATCCTATTGCAAATGTCAGCAAAGGAGCCAAAAGGTCCTTCTTCATATGTGCAACACAGCTGTAGGGAAGTGAAGCTATGGCAGCTTTCTACATATAAAGACTCTTACAAAATATGAATTTACTGTTGAACAGAAAAAAACAGATGAAAACTCTGACTTACCAATAAGATCACTTCTATCCAAGAGTAACTCTAGATCTTTATCACTGATTACTTTTTCTTTAGATCCTTTAACCTCCCTGTTGAGGAAGAAATCATCTCTCTTAATACAGATAAAAGCATGTTACAGTTAATATTGCATAGAAGTCAGTTTTCCCACATAGCAGAATCCCTAGGACATTCTTTCCACTATGAAGATCCACATACCACTTCGTAACACAAGAGAGCTATTGACAGCTGCTTGCAAGCTGCAAGTTACAAACTCATGGTCCAAGAAAAATATGAAATCTGCATACCTCTCATAGTCTCTGGATTTCAGCAATTCTATTAATTCCTGAGGGTCCAGGCAGCTCTTTGACTGTGCCAGACCAGATTTGCCACCTTTAAACTGATCTGTAGAAAGGAGAAATTTTAAGAAAGTACACAGAAACAGGAACAAATTCTGTGAACTGTTAAGTCAATGCTAGTTGCACATATCAAACAAATTACTCTTGCTCATAAAAAACAATGCTGTGTTTGTTTTAGCCCTCAGGTAAACACACCTTATGCTAATAGCCTAACTTGTGAAAAAAAGTCAGAGGTACATGCAGGCAGGCCTTTCACCTTCTAGCTGTAGTATGCAGAAGAACTGATTGAAACACCAATTCAACATGCACACACGCACACACAGAGCAGAAAAGCTGTTAGTCCTACTTACAGTAAAAACATTGTAAATAAAGTTAGATGGTGGATGCTGAAGTTTGCTCCCTTTGTATTGTAAGCTGGTTGAAACAAAGTAAGCAGCGTTAACCACAAGACAGGAAGTAAGTGAAAGACGTGGTTTGCAAAGAGAACATCCCCCAATTTAATGGACTAGACAAACATGACAAAATAAGACACCTGACACAGGCTGGTTTCTTGAAGAGACTATGCTAATGCCTATCTACACACAAATCTGGATGTCAGCCCAAATATCCAAAAAAATTATTCAAGATTTATTACCTAACTAAAGCTGAGCATGGATGAAGCCAAGCTCAGTCTTGCACATTTCAAGGAGACAGGCAAGGCTTACTGTTCTGTGCCAAGTTGCCTCAGTTTTTATTAACACATGTACCCATTTTATTAATAAGTCTTCATCAATCACTTCCATCATACTGACTGCTGTTCTTTTCTGTATCTTGGTTTCAGAAGTCCTCCCCACACCTTTTCCAATCTCCCTCCAAGGACTGGTTGTTTCTCTGTGAAGTGCAAATCAGATGCAAGTTCCAGAGGGGTTTGAGCTATAGAATTCTCTCCCCCATTAACATCTCCTGCTGTGACACACAGGATCCAGGTCCCCTCACGCATTATTAGTGATGCAGTCTCTCTCTTTTAGTTTTCAGAGTTTCACAAGCTGTATGGCATTGAATTAGTGCTGTACAGGTCTTGGGTTGCAGTAACGACACAGAGAACAATATAGAAGACCCTATCAAGCACTTAACACTTTAAATAGAAGTTTATGTCCATCACTTCCTCTTAGTCTGACATCTACTAATTTAACTAAAATCCCGCTGGTTCTCATACAGTTTCCTAGGCAACTTTATTCAATAAAACAGAAGCACAAGACAGAAAGATCAACCTGGTGCTGAGGCCAAAAAAGCATTCTGCTTTGCAGCAAATTCCAGTTCTTAAGTTCCAGTACTTGTACTGTACACACCCTACATGGTTAGACAGCACTGAAAGGCCTGACTTAAGTAAGGTTTGTGATATCCCTTCCTCATTCACTCCTCCAAAGTTCCAACGCTTTTTAGATATTCAAAACTACAGGATCCATTACATCACCTGTACATTTACACAGTGGTTCCAAAGGTTCCTGGAAGGGACACCCCTACCTAAGCGGCAAGATTTAGATATGAGTCACCACTAGTTAGCAAGATAAACATTCAACTTTTTGCAGAACTGAAGGCACGACCCTTGACACTTAGCTTCCTTCCAGTACACCAACTAGTCCCAGTTCCCATTGCTACTTTAGCATATAGCAGTCATCTACTATTAGAGCCCATCTTGTTTTGTGCGCTCATCTTGCCACTTTGGTTTTAATTTCAGGTTGGACCATAATCAAATCATTAAAAAACAAATTTTTCTTACTTCAATCGGTCATTAACATGCCTAGAAATCAAATGGCAGCCCTGGCAGTCACACCAAGACAGCAGCGGCAAACAGATTACAAAGAAAAAGGCTAAAGCTAGGATAAAGGAAGCATCTAACAAAGACTAGCCAACATCATCCAAAAACAGAGGCAAACCACAGCTTAGGCTTTACAAGCACTGCACTGTGCACTATACAGTTACAGGTGAGGCCTTTCTGCCCCTTTATGTCCTCATGAAAATCCTTTTTTTTCCTAATATACTTCGAGAAGTTCTTAAACTCCTTTAAAGTTTAATATAAGGCTAATTATTGTCAGAGGCCCATACCAAGTTACAAGAACTACTGTATTTTTCAAGTGAGCTTAGTGTTTGGAAAAAGCTATGGGAGCTTCTGTCCAAATAGAACAAATAGAGTAAGCTATGGAAGCAAAGCAGGATTCCTGTAGTACCCACACAAGAGAAATCTACCCCCAAAAGAGATACTTCAACCCAATCACTTTCTAAAGACTTGAGTATGACCAGCTAGATAGTCAAGAACGCAAAAAGAATCACTATTGTTCGGCACATAAAAATCAAGGACTATAGTTCTATTCAGCATTGGTTAATTGTTCAAACAGGACTATTCAACTGTGGTTATAACATACTGTTCTTAAAATCAGAAAGACAGATGCAAACATGATGATGAAATTTTGTAGTGATTTTACAGCTCTAGGATTTGCAATCTCAACCAAGTTTAGTAGGAACCCCTCAGAAACCAACTTCCTATAGTCTCTGCTCATTTTACCAATTTTAATAGGAACACTCCCTATTCAACAAGTTTACCGTTACCACTGGAAAAATCTATTGCTAAATTTCACATCATGAAACATTGCTCTAGATGTCATTGGGTAGGCATCTTGCTCCAAATGAAGAATCGTTATAAATTAAACTGCAAGCAGTAAGAAATTTTTCTTATTGCTTTTGCATTTATGTGCTGGTTCATTTAATTTTATTTTTAAAAGATGATCAACTCAGACTTTCATCTGCTCCCTGCATTTTCCATGCTAAAAGCCTGAAAATGTTTGGGTCAAACAAACTATCATCTTGGTGACAAGCTGCCAATAAGCCCAGAGCTCTACTCTTATTGCCTGCTTTTACCTAATATTTCTTCCAGGTAAGCTCACTGTCTCATCACCCCTCTTTTTTCCTTACCTACTACTAAAGGAGTAGTCGTAACATGGCAATTCTAGAAATACTACAGGTGCTTTCATTTAATATGCTGCAGAAGTTATCTGCAACATGTATAAGAATGCATTTTGAAAAGTAACACTATATACCCACTTGTTGGAAGGATGAAGCTTTTTTTGTTTAAGAAAAAATACTAAGCAGTCACAAAACAGAGCAGTAAGAGCTCTCCTGAGATTTAAAGAAGCAACACATGCTTACAGGTAGTCATAAGAGAAAGATACTAACTTTTGTGGATAATCAGCTTTTCCAGCTTCCTCTTGGCAGCAGCTCTCTCCACAATCTTCTGGTCAATAGTATTTGCTGTCACAAGACGATAAACAACCACCGGCTTTGTCTGGCCAATTCTGTGACACCTGTCTTGGGCCTGCAAGTCTGACTGGGGGTTCTGAACAGATAAAGAAACAAGTTTGCTGCAGTATTAACCTTTTTTTTAAAGGACGTACCACAGGCAGCATTTTCAATAGTGACCTCTGAGAGTCAGAGCTGAAGCAATAAGCAGGGCAGCCATGGTATAACAGAACTCTACATCTCTTTACTCTTCAACTCGTCCGTGTCAAGCTTTGCTGCTGTAGCCGCACAGTCAGAGTAACCCAACTAGCTCAACTGCTTCTGCACCGTGCTGCAGTTTTCAACAGATGGACCTGTTTTGTATCAGAAATTTAGCTGAGGGTGTTAGTTGTAGGTTTGTGGAGTTTTTTGTTGGAGGATAAGGAGAGGGATTAAAAAAGTTTTCAGACATTTCTGAAGCTGCTTTAGCTCTCCTGAAGGTGAATAGTCATGCAAACAGCAGAGCTGTCTATTAAAATCAAGTGAAGATGCAGAGGTCCTCAGTCATTTCCTTCCACACCTCTCTCCTTCCCAGCCTCCAGGCTCACACAAGCAGCAGAATCCTAGCTAGCTAAAACATAGGCTGCAAGCCACAGGAGGAAATTCAAGGGGCTGGTACTAACATGGCAGCTGTTGGGAACGGGGAACCTGTAAAAGGTCCGGCTACATTCAAACTTAAATAATAAATCAAAAGAAGGAAACACATCTTCAACAGTAACAGAAAAACCCCTCCTGCTTTTGGTGTAACTCAGGGACAAACAGGCTAGTTTTGGAAACCAACTCTAATGTTGTATTGGATAAGCTAGGACTTTTCAAACGAGGCTGTATACTTGATATATAACATGTTTGCATACACTACTTACTAGTATCTTCATATAACACCTCATTAAAGTTACTGAAGTGGTCTATACCATAATGGGCTAGTAAACGATTATCAAAAGCAGCAATAGAGAAAGCATTTTATGACACATATCATTAGGTTAACAGTCTGTCAACGTACCCAGTCACTATCATATATGATAACTGTGTCTGCCGCAGTTAAGTTAATGCCCAAGCCTCCAGCTCTTGTACTCACTAAGAACAGGAAGACTTCAGGGTCAGTATTAAATTGATGCATCTGGAAGAGAATTTGTCTATTAAAAAACAGCAGATGGATCAAACACAGTGTAGCTTAATATATTATTTTGAGAGACCTGTGTTTAAAAAGATTAACACAGATAAAATACAGCACATGAATGAGGCCAAACTAGGGCTTTAAGAAACATTGCATGCATTTGGGACAGGACAAGACCAAGAAGTGACACAATTGTATTTTCTTATCTGATGATTCCAGTCAATGAGTTGTCTACACACAGCGTGGAGATTACTGTATTGACATATTGTCCAAATCGCATTCACCTCCAAATAACCCACCATCCAGTAATATTTTCTTCCCCAAGGTGAGCACAGTCCAAGCTTGCAGAGCCTAAAAACATATCTACTTCTTGACACAAGCAACAATCTAAAATACTGATGCCAACTTGACTGTAACTTCCAGCCACCCTGTATACCTCCTTTTCTTACTTCAAAACTATGAGTAAATTTCTGGCAACCTACTCAGCATCTAGCCTA
This sequence comes from Gavia stellata, assembly GCF_030936135.1. Classification (NCBI taxonomy): domain Eukaryota; kingdom Metazoa; phylum Chordata; class Aves; order Gaviiformes; family Gaviidae; genus Gavia; species Gavia stellata. The sequence continues at coordinate 18,463,088 of NC_082602.1, forward strand.
CTTTCACTACGTTTCCAAGTGTCAGTACAGCTCCTACCAGGTCTGCAATACCAGTCAAAACCTAGTCTACTTAGTCTGACCACCCACATGCTAGTAGAAAACTGGAAGGTTATAGTAATTTTCAGGACTTAGATCCCAGTAGAGAAAAAGAAATCACCCCACCGCCAGGTGGAAGCAGCTACCCAGGCTCTCTAAAAGCCCCATATCCTCTGGGCTCTCCTGCACAACAGCATTCGCAGCAACAGCAGCAAGGCAGAGAGCTGGGAAGAGCCTTGCTGAACTCAGACTGGTGACATAGAAGACTTCTCTCATCCTGCACCCATACCACACTATGGTAGGCATACAATCAACTCCTAAAAATCTCCACAAGCCAGCAGTACAGAATTTTACCAGCTTAATAAAAGTCACCATAGCTTGCTGACATGTTGCTAGTTAGCCTTTCCTCTTTAAGAATCAGCTCTAACGGTGACAATCTAAGTGTTTAAGGTGTTTGGTTTTCCTCAGCCACACTGTGGCACAGAAAAAAATGAGGCAAAAAGAAGCACAATTTGGGCTAGATGATCTGCCATCTGCCACTTTTTCCCCTATCTTCATAAACACTAGTGCATACTTTGGAGACCAGATGGCAATTGCAGCACATCCCCTAGATACATCCTGTGTACTTCCTCCATGTACGCATTGCTCTTTTACATCCCTGCAAACCCTCAGTGCTTTTCCAGAACCACCCTGCATGGCTGCTCTTCATGAAAAACATATGCCTCAGTAGTAGGGCATTCTGTGGTTATTTGAAACCATTACAGGTATGCAAGAACAAGGGATCGCACTGGAACAAACCCACATGCAATTTCAGGCTGAAGTTACAGGTGTCTCACTAGGTACAAAAACCCATTTCCTGGAAATCTACTTTATTTGGCATTAGACTTGCAGTATGCTCCCACAGATGCTGGCATCATGTCCAGGATGCTAGGAAACAATATGTGAAGGGTAAAACTGGGATTAGTATCTACCACAATCTAGATATATTACATACTTCACACCTGGATAACAGTACATGAGCACCCATCATTCTAGGCATACCCCAAGATGTTAGTAACACATTTCATTGCTTCAGTATTTCTAAGCTGCAGATATTAAAGCAGCAGCAAGGATGTCAGTTTTCAACATAGATGTCTTTTGCCTCTTAAAGGCTAAATGCTGTGCAAAATCACACCCCAGTGTTACAGGAACAAGTAGAATTTGCTATCTGGCTCAAAGGGCATGTATATCTACTTACATTCTCTTCTCTCTCCGAGTAGGACATAGAGCCATCCAATCGACTAAATTTGAAGTGTCTCAGATAGCAGTAATCCATCAAAATGTCAAGCATCATAGTCATTTGTGAGAACAACAAGACCTACGAAACCAGGAAGATTCCTTAGTACCATTTTTTGGTCGTAAGGAGACAACTATGCCCTGCCCCCAAATCGTTAGCTTTACCTTATGTCCTCTCTTTTTCAGTTCTGGAAGCATTCGGTCCAAGAGTAGAAACTTGCCTGAATTCTTTACTAGATCTTCATCAACCTTGGAACAGGGCAAAGGGGATTATATATTAGGAGGGAAGGATACCAAAGGTTTCCCCAACTCAGAATCAGTTAAATCATGATGTAACTAAATCAAACCCCACCATTTCATATGCTCAAATAATTTTTAAAAAACTAATTAGTTTTCATCCCACTTCTGGAAGGAGAAACACTGATGATTTTAACTTTTCCACATGGAAAAGCACTGTTCTTCCTTTCCCAGCTTGTCATTAATGCACAAGGCTTCCACCTACTGGATATATGGAAGCACTGTGGAACAAGTTACTACACATCAGCCAAGTGACAAAAGTTGACAAAGAAAGTTTTCAGACTGGTACCTTAGACCCCTCTTTTGCTGAAAAAGAGTTTGTTAGATCTAATTCTTCCTATGGGCTAAGAGCAGAGATATAGAAACTTCTCAGGTCTGAGCCACACAGCAGCCACCTCAGTAATTCCTAATCCATTTTCCTGAGCAGGCACTAGCTCCTGCAAGTGATGTCAACTGTCAGTCTGCATTTTCTACATGTTAACTAATTTCCCCTCATCACCCAAACTGGGCTATCTGCTTTTTGTGCACTGACTTTACATTGATAAACTTCAACAGCTTGCTCCTGCGTTGATCTATTATCGCTCACTGAACAGGAAACATGACTACACATGCCCACAAACATACACTTAGAATGTTCAAGCAGCTTCCAGTTGTTCAAGATTCTTTCAATTCAAATTGCTTCATACTTTCCTATATTGCCAACTGCTTTGTGTAAATTAAAAAATACCAGCTGGCCTTTGTGATATAATTTGGATTTTTTTCCCTTTTGAGGGGGAGAAAGGATGCTGTATTGTCTGAACAGACAATTGTGTTGTACTTGGTTCAGCCCTTCAACACCTCACACTTAAGTTATCACTGCACCTCCTGCTGTGCATGCAATTTATGTCATGAACAGTTCACCAAAGCCAGCATTTTTTGGTTTGAAAACTAACCTTTGTGAGGAGAGCTTGAGGCAGATCCCAAAACACCTTGAGTCAACAGAACCCAGCTACTGTTTGAATTCAATAACTTTGCTCCCAGCAGATGAGTGCTGCCGTAATGAAGACAACTATGGCATCACTATACAAAGGCTAAATGGGCACTGAGGCTGAACTAGTCTCTGCAACTGCTGCTGCAGGAAGCTTTAAATAATGATTCAGTCACACTGCTGAAATTCAATGGGGAGGCATATGCCAAATATATTGAAAAGGTCATTCTTTACTGACATCAGCTCACAGTCTATTGCTTTTTAAAGCCTGGAGTAATTTTTCTCATAATCCTTTTAAAATATGTACCTTGAATTGTTGTGTAGCAGGGTCCAATGGGTATTCAATAAGATAGGGGTGATTACAACATTTCCTTAGTAACATCATAATATTCTGCAGTTTCAGGTTCACCTCTGAATCCATGGGAATGCTCACTTCTACCACTGGCCTTGAAAAAGATATGTCATCTTATTAGTACAGAAAGTGTCACCTTATTACGCTACAGATACTAAAGAGAAAAAAATAATAATAAAACCAAAATCAAGCAATGGATTCACATGCTGTGTCAAATGTCCTCAAAATCCCTCATAGTTTGTAAAGCCATTACCAGACAAAACTTCTTTTAGTACCACACTTAGCACCGAAGGCACAAGGGGTTGCCATTATTGGTTTAAAATACAGAAGGGCAGTCAGTAGTAATCAGAAAAAACAACTTCTGCCAAGTCACCCAGAAGAAAAGACAACAGAAGCAAGCTCCCTCTGGAACAAATGGTCAGATCTCCTGCGGAACAATACACAAGCTATTCCAAAATCTGATCTCTGCCTGTCCTATTTTGGCCGCATATACACATTGCGGGATTCACAATGAATACAGCTATTTAACTCTTCACAAAAGTACACTGGACTACAATAAAAATCTAGTAAAATAAACACATTTCAACCCTGAAGATTAATCTAGTTTTCGTTATGCCCAAGGGACTTCCAACCAATTTAGAGCCACTAACAGACCTCGCCAAACCTAGGAATGAACATGCTTCCTCAGTCCTGAACCTGAACTCTGATCTTAATCACCAGAAAGTGACTAATACCTGTCACCAAAACAGCAGTTACTGCGCTAGCCATTTGGGTTCCAGGCCTCAGCTTAAGCCTATGTATTTTACAGAATTTAGCAAGGAAACTACTCCTCCCTTTTCTCCAATCTTGAGCCCAAACTTTGCTCCAAGTATTTCTGAGTAATTCTGCAAAAACCTAGGAGTTAACTGTAGTTAGCACACCAGCATTATCCCTTGTCCTGTCTTTGAGCCAATGAAAGATATACCTGTGAACGTAATCGGACATGGGAGACAAAAGGTCTCCATGAACCTTGCAAAGCCTGCAAAACCTAGCAATAACCCAAGCTCTTCAGCTCTTTGTTCTCATTGCTAGCTGTAGCCAGGACCTAAGCTATTACAATGAAATTTCAACTACCAAATAGCTAAGATTAAGCAGTTCTTCCGTGGCTGGCACCCAACACCATTTTAGACCTTGAGGCTTTGGTGAAACCACAGTTCTTCACTACCAAAATGTTTCAACAGCCCAAAGGAATTACATTTCACCCTGGGACATTTTAGCTCTTTATGGACTATCAATTGCACTACCATCACAAGACCTACCGAAGACTGTGACTAATGAAAACAGGAACTCAAGAAGCAATTTTATTGCTAGATCCTGCAAAGGCCACAGATCTAGGAGGTCTGTAGCAAGTAGGAGTATGTGTCTTGTAGTTAGTTAACTATAACTCTATTGACTCAGTGAGTGATGGTACAACCTAGTCATTGCTATCATGCTATTAAGTAAAAGCAAAGAAACAAATCATAAAGCTACAAGGATAGTGAACTACGAAATGCCATTCCTGATCAATTTGAATAAGCAAAGCTCTGGAAGCAAACTAAGAGGGAGATATTCAGTATAACAAAAAACCCAATCTTTTAGGGCAGGCACCTCTCTTTTTCTACTTCCTCTTGCATTTTGCTGATCAATTTTTCCAAGTCATCAGGCGAACCATTATGTTCTTCACAATAATCAACCAGTTTTCGACTACGGCGTTTTGGTCGGCCTGTAGGACTCAACTCAACTACTTCTTCCTGTAGGAAATTATAACATTGCCATCAACAGCAGGTACCTTCAGATTTAAAGGCCTATGCTGACCCAAGAATTTTCAATACTGAAAAGAGGTCTCAGCGATATGCACCATGCAATACTTAGACTCTGTAATAAGTTTTGCTAAGTAGAAAATGCAGCCCCAATTTTAAAGGTCTGTAATTGTAGATTTTGAAAGCTTCTGCTTGATTTTTAAAAGCTGCATTAGTTCCTTACTGATTTTACAACAGAAACTGTCAACTATGAAAACTGTCTGTCTTCTTTTTCCCCCCAAACTACAAGCAACCAAGAACATCGTATTTACACCCATATTGCATTAGTTCTGTGCCCACTGAGGCCAGTCATGGTAACTGCCATTGAAATAGGTAACAAAAGGACCAGACTGAAAATTTAAGTAAGAAGTACATTTACTTACAATGGTAAAGTAACGAAGCAATACCAATGTGGTTTTGCCTACAAACCATTAATAGCAACCATATTTCTAACATCCGTATCAGTAGATACCTCATTATTTCCAAGCAGTTTCCTAATGGTGCGATTTACAATGGCAGTATAGAAAGTTTCTTGCTTCTTTGCCAGAGGTGCATATACCACAACTTCTCGTTTAGGAGGAACCTCAAGAGCAACATCAGATTTCAGTCTTCTGAGTAAGAAAGGTGTCAGAATCTGAAATGTTGAGCAGATGTGTTACAATTACTCAAAGCTCTCAACATGGCTAGTTTAAAAAAAAAAAAAAACACACACAACCAAAACCAAAACAAAAAATCTCACACACAACACACAAATGGGTCTATTGATATAATGCTATTTTGACAATTTAAAGTAAGGGAGTTAATTTGCAGAGTTCCATATTTAATTTTTTAATACAGATGGCTACTACTCCAAAACTATTACACACATGCTGGTAATACTTATGTTTGAACAACATATCCATTGACATTTTAAAAATTTTTAAGTGTTTAATAAGGGTGCAGTAGTAACTATATTAAAGACCTTTGAAATAATTTTCATTAACTGAAAATAATTTCATTATGAAACAGCTCATTTTGCTAGTTATATTTCTTAAATCAAGCTATTTTGGGAAAGCCCCAAACCTTTAACCAAAATAATAAATTGTCATTGACAATTATATCTAGACGATAATTTAGATCTCTCACCATCAGCTTATGATGGGAAAATGAGAGTTCTGTAAGCATTTACTTACACACACACCCTTAAAAAGAAAATTTTGAGTATCAGTTTGGTTTTGAAGACAGGCACTTTATACAACTAGTTTGTCAAAAGGTATTCTGTTCAACACCTAAAAGTTACAAAAATTCCCTCAGAGTTATCTTTCAACAAAATAAATATACCAATTAAATCTTTTGGCAAACAGAAGCAAGCACCTGCAATTAAGTTTGACTAAACTCACTTCAGTTCCAAGAATAAAAATGAGTCATTATCAAAGAGGTATATTGTTCCTTTCAGCATTTATAAGTGCTGTAAAGATTGAAAAAACCCCCACAAGACTAAGGAAGTCCAGAAGTGCCACAATAAAAGCCTCAGGCCCAGAATTCAGTTCCACAAACAAGATTTTGACACACTTCGTAATAATGGTCAAGGTTAGAAATAAACCATGAAAAAAACAACACAGAGTAAATGAAAACCTGATGCAGCATATGCAAGATGTTTTGTTCCCTTTCTTTAGCAATAATATCTTCAGCAGTTTCTGTAATGCTGGTAATATCAAACCAGGATTCAAAGCTATAAAAACAAAGAAAAAAAAAAGGAATAGCTTACTTCATAGCTATTATTCTTCATTAATTATAATACTCTTATCCTACGATTTAAGAAAAACAAAGCACTAACATCCATCATGAATAGAGGGTGAACAAGAGGTATTTCTGAAATATACCTGTCAATTCAGAGGCTTGTTAAGTGATTGGTAAAAATACTTGTATTAGTTGGAATATTCACTATGATCTATTATATTCAGTCTGTATCTTTTTCCAAAATTAGTCTAAAGACCATTTTAGCAACATTCTTCTACCTGACCACCTACTGCTTCAGAAAAAGACCTGTCTCCCACGGGTGCCACGTCTGCCAGCCTCACACAGCTTTCTCCAGAACCTCAGAGAATCTCAAGCAGCACCAGGCACTTACCATTAGACAAACATCTCTTCCCCCCAAACGCTCATGTCTTAGCTCAGAATTGAGCTTCCACTATCCACAGAGCTGACAACTCATTCCTCCCTTCCTGAAACAACTAATTGTGAATGCAAGACACATTTCAAAGCTTTTACCATCAAATAATCATACCAAATTACACCTGTACCATAAAATAGCTCTTTACATACTGATACAAGTTTAATTATTAAAGAGTCACAACAATGCCCAAACAGAACAAAGGGGAATAGTTTTCACCATCAGATCGCAACCTACCTTTTCAAATCATCAAATACATCTGGCAACAGGAAGTTAAGCAATGACCAAAGCTCTGCCAAGTTGTTTTGCAGGGGAGTACCAGTCAACAGGAGTTTATTGTCCGCATTAAATCGTTTCAATTCTCTGATAAGGCGGCAGTTCATATTTTTAATCCTGTGACCTTCATCTACTATCAGGTATTTCCAGAAGCAGTGCTATAAAAAGAAAAGATATTTCAGTAAATCTTAGCTTTACTCCATCAAAACATGTGCCAGATGAGATAAGCAGCACTAACAAGACTGATACTGCTCATTACAAAGATTCTACTCACTGTTGTTTCTCACTAGACTAGAAAAGCTGAGTCTGAACGGTTAATGCCATACATCTGCTTAATGGTGACTGCATTTAGAAAGCTTAGGTGATTACAGTAAAACTTCTACAAGAAACTCATCTCACTGAAACAACCATTCTGATGTTAACTATGATATTTATACGCCAAGTACAGCTTTTACTCCAAGCCTCTCCCACCATCACCTACAGAGAGGTAATGAAAAGAGGAGGTATGCTGTAACTATCTGTTTACTTCACTTTTTGGATAGTGTTCTGTTTGAAGAACTTCTTAAGCATAAGATTCCAGAGCCACTGCTACCAAGGAAACAGAAGTGAATGCCAATATAAATGCTGCAGTATGACACTTCGTTGCACAGGCAGCATGCGGGTTTTATTGGGTTTGTTGTTTTTTTTTTTTTTTTACTATATTCAAAAGCATCGCTACTAGTGATGAGGCATTCCACCCATCCTAGGGCTTTCAGGAGAACTAACATACCTGCAGGGCATTTCTGTCTCGCATTGCTATTTCAAAGGAAGTAATGACCACAGGATGGATTTGCAGTGACCCTTGTCGCCCGTGAATTTTACGAACCAGTTTACGACGTTCCTGCTGAGCTCCATGATAGAGCATTAGTGGAATCTGAAAAAAGAAGGTTTAGAAGTCAAGTGAACTAAGCTCATTTAAACCTAAACAGAAGATAATGAGCTCTGTTACAAGAAGGCTGTAAATACGTAGCAAGTCATGGCACAGTGTGTAGTAACCACAAACAACTACAATTAAACTAATGTTCTATATAGAGAACGTTTCAAGGCAAAGAATTAGAATATGAACTAAATAATATGTTTTTTTTAAACCTAAGGAAGAAAAGGAAAAATCTTTATTTCTTTTACCTCTGGAGTAAATCTCTTGAATTCAGACATCCAATTTGGAAGAGTAGACAAAGGACCACATACTAAGAATGGACCAGGGACTCCTCGCTCCACCATCAGTGCTATTGTTGCAATACACTGGATCGTCTTCCCCAACCCCATTTCATCAGCTAAAATGCCATTGATACCATTTTCCCAAAGCATCTGCATACAGAGAAAGAAATAGAAATGCAAAATAACCAACACACCTTAGGAACAATAGACATCTTTAGGAATGTAACACCTGTGGAAACTCTCTACTAGGCACATTTCGTATTACAGATGAGGATGATTTCTCCATGATGAAAACAAATGCAAGCGTCTTGTAAACCTCAGACATTCATATGTAGGTGTATGTTTCTAGCCAATTAAGTGCCTGACTAGGGCACAAAAAAACAGAACAGTATCAAAGGAAAGGATGTAAAATTAGTGTTACATCAAAAAGCACTTCAACTGCAAGTACAGCTCACACTATCCAAATTTTTACTCATCTCAGCTCCAAAGAATTCCCTTACTCCCCCCTCTAAAAGTCAAAGTTATTGTGTTGATGTTTCACTTTTACCTATTCAAGTAGCTTCTGTAGGCACAGCTACTTCACCATAGGAAAAAGGTGCAATCCCTGACCAGTGCAGCCACCTACTCCAGCCAAAGTTATTTTTGCCTATTCTGACAAATGACAGAGCAACCTCTCATAGAAGAACAGAAAGGAAGACACAGAAGTGCTCTTCTGTTACTCTATCTACTATTCATAAAGATTCATGAAAAAGGTTATGTACCTGAGGGCCCAACTAAGGAAGCTGTTGTCCCCCCCACCCCGCCCCGAAGAGGCCAGTCTTTCCTAGGCACTTCCCAGTGACAGAAGAGTAAGCCCCAGTGACAGAAGACAGTGAGCAAGTTGAGTAGGACTCACTTGTGAGATCAGCCTAAGCCTGTTAAAACAGGATACATATGCTTGTGGGGAAGAAAAAAAAGAAAGAAAAAACCTAAGGAAAATATGAGATCAGTAGCAGAATGAAAATTAGTTCTGTCTGGCTCTGATAATTAAAAAGCAAAGTTGTTCTAATTTGGCTTGCAAGTAAAAACAGGTAGAAGTGAAATATGTTTGTGGGCAATTTTTATGGCAAGTTTCTTTAGTTTTTTATTTCAAAGGCTAAAGACAAAAAAAAATTTAAAACAATGTGTTAATATTACTAGTTAGATTCCAAGATGTAGAGAATGGAAAACTCATCCGTGTCAGGCCTGCAAGGTAGTGGGTCTTTAAACACCTGTGGGCTAGGTATTCAAGCCCTTGAGAAAGAAAAATAGGACTGTCCCTTAGTAGTATGCATCATCCTTCTGCTTTCACAAAGTCCTTGTAAGGAGAGGCTGAAAAGACAGTTGAGTTGAACAAGAAAAGAGATAGAGAAAGGGTAGATTGAGAACAACAACCACAAAGTCTCAAGAAACATTTAGAAACACAAATATCCTCCTCACGCTGAAACATTGTATCTACTGCTTGACAACTTCTTCCTAACACCAGATTCTTGTATCATGAGAAATCATAAAGAACTGTCTCCCTCTTCTTCACCTTCCCTGCACCAACTGTGATCACAGACTTCTAGTGACCCTTCCCCTCCATTTCTCTCTTTCCAATCAGCAACAGATTCAATTTCATCAACAATCGCTCCATACCCTTAGCCACTCCATGCCTTCCACTTGGTACCACCTCATTACACCTCCAGTAAAAATCTTCGGCTGCTGAAAAGGCACTGGTTGTCCATTAAATTTCCGTACTGGATCAAGGAATTGCTTGGCACTGTGTCGTACAGCTTGACACAATCTATCCTTAATGACGCTATTTGAGTCTCCATTTTTCTGCAGGTCTTCTGGACACAGGTTGTCAGAAGAGCTTTCATCCTATAGAGGAAAGTTCAAGGACCATATGACATGTAGAATGCACATCAAAGCCCAGCTAAGACATACTTTTGCCCAATTTACACCAGTCTTAATGTGCAGTGAAGTACACCAGCCCCTGACATAAAGGCTTATTTTGAGTAACTGTCAACTCAAGAGTAGAATTTATTTTTAGGATTAATATTACTACATAGGTAGATGTCAACATGCAAAATTTCAATACCTTATATGCATTCTTTACTCCTTTAGAATTGAAGAGCAGTGATAGCTACTGAAGTGATCGGGCTTACAATTCTCTACCCATAAAAGCAAGCAGACTTAAAACCTTCCTCACATTGGCTGGCATTTAATGCAGTTATTTCCCTTTCTGTAAGCAGATTCTAGAGAATGTTGGAAAGAAATTCATACTGTGCTTCTAAACTACAGCAGAAGCAAAAGAGACCACACCTGTTATCTCCATGCTTGAATGCTTAAAAATGACTGTCTTAAGGTCTTATACACCAGCACAAATATTTCTTAGTAAATTCCTATTTCCTTTATTTTTGAAACTACAGGCATTCTATAAAATATGAAATACATTCAAATTCAGTGTTTAAAAAAATAAATTAGAAGTTTTCACCTCAGATTTCAGAAAAAGGTGTTTAAGTGCATTCACTTGCACCACTTTTTTAAACTTCAGTACTTCAATATCTAGCAGACAGATGTTTATTTACAGGAAAAATTTAAAGATATGCTATGAAGTATGAAAAGCCCTCCCTCCCTCTAGGCTTAACACACTTAAACTGCAACAACATGTGCCAACATACCTGATTTTCCACTTTACTTTTTTTTGCCACTGACAATATTTCCTGGAAACAAAAGAAAAAACTATGCTTATGCACTTTTCAACCTTAAAGGCTACTACAATTTGTATGTCATGAGATCTTTTAGCTGAAGAATCTGGACATAATTTAAAAAGCTTACCATACAACATCATTAATCATACAAATGACTATAAAGAAAGCCACACACCAGAGAACGCATTCCAATTACAAAGGTTAATTGAAAATTCAGCTGGAGATGTAGTCTCTTCACAGCTTGCCCCCCCAAAGACTTGAAAAAAAAATAAAAAAGCATTTGAATTCTACAGGTCTGACAACACTGCTCGTTACATAGATCTTTGCTGTAAGATCATACATTACACATAGACTACTGTTGGCTGTTGGTTGATAATCTTTGATGACAATGTACAAGAATGTATTGCCCTAAAATACAGATGTCACACAGCGATTGCCTCACCAGTTAAAATTCGTGCTACGAAAATCCAGATAAGCCTATTTATAGTTATGGCCTACCTCTTTGGACATAATTTCTGAGATGTTGTATGTCCCATCTTCTCTTCCTCTCTTCTTTTTCACACCTGAAAGATAATATTTGAGTTTATACAACACATCAAACGTTAAAGAAAGTAGAAACACCAATACTGACAAAAGGCAAAACCTAACACATTACCCGATTTCTCCCCTTTGCCATCAACTGGATTTTGACCCTAAAAAATAAACACAGGAAGAGGTTCATAATTTTATGCATCTCTCATTATCATGACACAGATAAAAAGATGTAATCAGCCTCAAACCACTGCCTTTGAAAGCTTCTTGAAACACTTTTACTATTAAGTAATTTATAAAAATACAGCAAAAAGAAGTTCCTGCTTATATTTTTATTCCTTATTCAGCATCTTGGCCGAGTAAGTAATCATTGCTAAAACAAAAAACCTCCTCAAGACAAATTCAAACCATTTCCTTCAGTATAATTAGTCAGAAACAAAAAACCTCCTCAAGACAAATTCAAACCATTTCCTTCAGTATAATTAGTCAGAAACATCTTCCTAAGATGACTGTCATGGCATGCAACTTTTAAGCGCTTTTAAACAGTCTTATTACAGTTAAAATAAATATGGTATACTAGATAGATCCTGTAAGTCAAATACTGGCTAAGTCTAACTTACTTAGTTTACTTACGTTGATCAAAATCGACATGGCAATTTGTCAGACTTTTATTCAGAAAGTTGCATAAAATAGCTAGTTAATCTTACCTTGGCAGATTTTAACATCATCTCTCTCTTTTTTTCTAACTTCTCTTTCCTTCTCTGTTCCTAAAAAAACCAAAACAAACAAAAAACCCCACACAGATTTCTTATCTTTCTATTACACCCAAAAAAGAGAACTATCCATTATAGAAGTGATAACAGGCATAGATCATATTGGTAATGAAGAGTTCTGTGTACTCTACAGACGTTACTTGTTTCTGCAGTCTCACTAAAAGCCTCTATTCTGACATAGTTTAAAATGATAAAGCAAAACTTGGGCAAGAAACTGTAACTGCTCTGAATCGCTTGTCAGTGAATACTTTAACCAGTTTAATACAGTAATATATAAAGACTCCAACAAAAGTATTCCCGACTGCAAACTCCTTAAGATCACACCTATTGCAGTAAGTTTTCCATGCATTCAGCTCCCCTTTAACTTCTACATATTACCACTTGTTTTCATCGCGGAACAGAAAGCAATATAAGTAGCCTACAATGCCTTTAAGGAAGAAGTGCTTTCATGTCTTGAAGAATTTAAGATTTTCACTCCATCTACTATTTCTACTTGCTGAAAGCAAAAGAACCCTGAAAAAAGAGACAAGAGACCTTGGTATTTATCAGATGGAGCAAGACTTAATACTGAAACACACATTCTATCAATGCAGTAACCATGAATTTGAGCTGACAGCTAAACTAGAAAAGTATTTTTAGAAAGGAGGCTCCTGCAGTCTGTCAGTGTCACTTTCCTGAGCACATCGTCACCCTGAATCTTTTCCTAAGATTTTCCCTGTCTCTCAAGCATAAACTTTTACAAGCTTGTCCATAAAGGTACAGTTAAAAAAGTCAAGATAAAGCTAGATATGAACTCAGCAGCCCGTGGATTAAAAAAAACTGAAAACACAAAATCATTTTACGGAAGCTCTTGTTTGGGAACAGCATGGCCTCAGATCACTGTAAATTACAAATTTGTTTGAGGGAGGTCTACATTAGCATCTTGAAGACAAGCCTCATCCTCAGCCTTCAGTAATCAACATAAATAGGCTGCACAACTCTTACTTGTCAATTCTTTGCATCTTCTATCCTTCCCCCAGGTTTTCTAGCTCCCTTAAACTTTGTTTCGTATTTGAAGTATTTATTTTCTCTTCCTAGCACTCAGGCCAACAGAAGAATTGTGACAGTGTAAAGATGGCACTGATACTGTTATTTTAAATTATAATTCATACTCTTTCCAGTCTGTTTTTTCTAGTAATTTATGGAACAAATTCTGAATGTTATGTAAAGCACTACTTCATTCGTGGGCAGTAGTAGTTCCAGTAGATTTTCATGTTATTATTGCAATCTTAACAGCATTTTTACTTCAGTTCAAACAGCTGGATGGGAAACAAACCCAAACAGATGGCAGCCCATCTTAAGAATCCCCACTGCAGACAAGAATACACCTACCTCCAGTTGCTGCTGTTCCATTTTGGTTAGCAAGAACTTGGAATAGATGTTGCTTTTTTCAAGCAGATGTTGAAGCCTCTTATAGCGCATTTCACTTGACTCCCTGTCCCAAGAAGCGCGAGCCTGGCCAACACAAAGATGTCAAGTATTTATAGTTGCTTCAGAGTTAACGCTTTTAATATAATGAAGGGTTCTTCTACAGGATAACTAAAATTGTCTCACACACACACAACCTTTCCCTTCCAGTCATTATAGTCTATGATTTATGAGTGTATGGACTCACAAGTACCTATGAAGTGCTGCAAGATAAAAGTAATGGAGGGCTGCATTCACTTGCATATGTAAACAGAGCTCTGCAACACACTAACTTCCAGTGCAGTAGCACAAGGCATTCAGGGGCTCAAAGATGTCTCAACTCCTATTTAGAGCAAAATGAAATTTACGTTTATTTGCAGCCTGCAAAATTTGGGAGGGAAAAACCCCTACCTGGCAAAATTCAGCACAGTTTCCAAAGTATCACTTCAGACTCCTCCATGTGCTATTTGCACAAAGGTACAGTTTTTCATCACGAACAAGATATTCAGACAGCTACAAAACTGTCATGCCTAATTTACAGAGGTCAAGTAAATTCCCAATGTGAAAATAGTAACTTCCACTTGCTTTGCTTACAAAATCCACACATGCTTTTACAAGTAACTTCTCTTGAATTAGTCAAGGCTGTGCATTTGTAAGTTTGCAATTTACTCTTTAAAACTCAGATCAAGACTCCCCAAAAAAGTAAAAAAGCATTCACCCCTCTGCATCCATCAAACATTGCCTGTTAAATTGAGATATCAAACAAGTGCAAAGGTATAAATTAGCATCTCCAAGAGAAACTCCAGAAAGGCAAAATGCAGAGCTTTACAAGATGCTTATCTATGCCATTGACTTCAGAATAAACCCTGGGGGAAGGGCACACTAAGACAGAAAGGTAAGGGCATCTTCTGGAACAGACTAACGGGCAGGGAAAAAGGATATTAGCTGAATCATGGGACAAACTGTGTGACACAGAAAAGGGAGAGCACATTTCTCTCCCCCAGAAATTTATTTTCCACAAGCAGTACTCCATGTCACTCTTCTCAGATAGCTATCACCATATGCTTTTATGAGAAGACCGATCTCCAGGAGATTGCCTTCTCATGATTCTCCATACAGTTTTTATTTGCTTCTGCTCTCCCCAATCCAGGTTTTTTCCTTCAGATGAAAAGTACCTGAGCTCCGAAAGATCAACCCTTGATGGCAATGGCAAGAGAGAACTTAATTATAACTGAACTACTTCATTCAGCAAATTGCTGTTGCTCACTTTTTACTGGAGCGAATACAGCATCCTTCCATTAATTGGTCAATCTGAAGTACTGTTCCCTTGACAAACTACAAAAATTTCAAGGAGAATAAAGAAAACTCAAAGAGGAACTGCATTGAACACTCATGATTTCTCCACTTTGTCCTTTGATTCAACCTTCAAGCCTCAACAAAGTAGGGGTTTTTCCCCCTTTTGACTGAAAAGGTCAAAAATTTGCCACTCTTTTTCATCCCTCTACATTCTTATGCATTTGCATAGTGGTATTTTGCCATCAGCCCACAGAAAGAACAAGTGACTCCTTTGTTGAACTGCTGTACAAATCACCTGGCAGGGGGTTTGCCGAAGCGACAAGCATAAAAAACCCAGAAGCTTCAAGAACATCAGCGGCCCCCAAGATGCCAGTAAGCCTGGGTTTAACAACACTAGTAGTTTCCCTTGGTCTGACTGGCCCCAGATTGAACAGAAAAAGCATGATAGGAGCACACAGGACAACGGAGCGACACCCTTGCTAAAGGTAAGCTCTGTGGATTCTCAAGAAATGAGAATACAAAAAACCCCAGCCCTATCACATTATAGCATTGTTACAGAAGTGGTTGGTTGTGAAAGAAATTAAATTCTAAGCCCTTTTCTCAATACTTCCTGTGCAATGAGATAATTTGGTCTATAGGGATTTCCTCCTTACCCTCCAAAAGGATTGCCTCCAAATTTTTAGTTCCAAGTCTTATCAAGGAATACCTGAAGAGAACTTTAGATGGGCTCTGACACGACATTTTTTGCAAGAAAGAAGATTATGACACTTGCGGGAGAATAACGCATTATTTTCTAACCACAGTGCCACAAAATGCTGCAGCCTAAAAACATACCTTCATAAATCACAACTTTTGTTAGTAGAAAGAGTAATTAAAATTATTTCCAGGCCTTAGAAATTGTATTTTTCATGCCCTTAGAATAATACTTCAATTTTAAAGACATCAGTCTCCTGTGGGCTTAATACAAAGCTATGTAATTAACAGAAAAGGGGAAAATGAGAGTACTCTGAAAAACGGGGGGAACAAACCTGATTGCTCAAGTATTTTGAGTAATAGCATTAGTTCTTTAGAATACAATCCTCAAAAGAGCATTTAAGAGAAGAGTTCTTTCAAGCTTGTATTTCCTTATACCTTATATAGTATTCTGATAACCTTCTAACTTTTATCAGCACAGGTCTAGAAGCACCATGTTTTCACGTTCACTCTCCGAAACAGCTTGGTTAATATCAACCAATGTTTAATGTCAACATTTGAAAACATTCACAACAAGAGAGAAATGAAAAGTAGTAATGATTATGTCATTTGTGTTACAGAGGTATCATTTCCTTGAAACAGTCTGCTTCCTGCAACATAAGCAAACAGAAGTACGCAAACCATACACCTCAGGATGATTACATGTAGATTGGTCCTGGCAGCAATGCCAGCTCAAGCAGCTCCTGCTCCCCTCCACTTAGGAGTGCTTGCACAACTGCGTGCAGGGGAGAGCAGGAGAGCAGACCAGCAAAGCGACTGGCATAAAACCAGCCCTTTTTGGCTAGGCTTTTTAAGCAAGGCTACTTCCCTGATGCAGCTCAGTTGTGGCCTTCAAACACCACTGCAAGGAGAATGAGCTGCCAGTGACAGCAGCTGCCTAAACTACACATGCTACCAAAAGAAAGGCAAAACCGGGCTTATTTCTGGAAAGGATAAATGGTGTTTATAGAAGTGTCCTCCAGAGCTCTAATCAGGTCGTTTGATTGGCGGTGTTTTGGATTTTTTTTTTTAATAAAATAAGGAGCAAAAAGAGAAAGAGAAGCGTTATGTGCACATACAGACAACGCAAACAAAAAATCTTGCCTTTAGTATTTCAGATAGAAATTCAGAAGAATGTGAACTTACTACCCTTTCTGAAATCAGCTTACTTTAAAGGCAGATTATCTTAGATTTCTAGGCTCGGAACGACGAAAGTAAAGAGTTAATCTTCTCACTGCAAACTTAAACGAGTATAAAATGCAGTAAGCTTCTTGCTGACTGCAAAAGTCCACCGTTACCCTTCAAAATAATAAAAAAAAGCCTTCCGTGGATGACCAAAGGCGCTTGTGAATCACAGCCACCGCCCGGAACTTCAACAGCCTCTCACGTTTGTTTGTTTTGAAATCAAAGGCGCTGCACGACACCCGGCCCCGGCCCCGGCCCACAGGCCGCCGCCGAGCGGACTAACGCCGCGGGGGCACGGCGCTCAGACCCAGACAAACGCCGCTGCCCGGGGGGAACCCCCCGGCCGCGGGCAGCCCCAGCCGCCGTGCGAGGCCGGGGGCCGCGCCTGACCTTCTCCAGCATCTGCCGCTCCTTCTCCAGCCCCGCCGCCTCCAGCTGCTCCTCCTCCTTCAGCATGGCCGGCGTGATCACCGCCGCCTCCGCCTGCTCCCCCATCTCGGCTCCCAGCGGTTCTGCAACGAGAGGACGGTTACCCACGGGGGCCCCGCCGCCCGCCCGCCGCCGCCGCCGCCGCTGCCCCGGGCCCTCACCGCCGCTGCTCGCCGTGTTCTGTGCCGGCATGGCCGCGCGCCGGGGCCGTTGGGCGCGAGGCGGTGCGGCGCGTCCGGCCGAACTCCCGCGCTCGCTACCTCACCGCGCGCCGCCCGCCCGCCTCGCGAGACCAAAAACCGCGCGCTGCCGAAGCCGCGCGAGAGGCGGCAGCGCTCTCGCGAGGCCCCTCGCCCCGGGCCCGCCCGGAGGCCATCTTGACTCCTGGCAGCCGACGCGCAGACCGGGGCGTCGTTCTGTTCCGTTCCGCTCCCCTCCCTTCCGCGCTGCCGTTACCCCGCGCAGCTGCTCGGGCCCGCCTCTGCTCGCCGGTGCCCCGCGTCGGGCCCTAGTGCTGAGGCGCCTCGGGCCTGCCTGTCCAGCGGGGGCCCTCCACACGCTGCAGTGAGCCCTGGGCCTGCGGGGCCTCGGCCGCGCTGCACTCGGCGTTTCAGTTAACCCGTGCTTCTGGCCCCGTGGTGCACAGCCCTCCCTGAAAGAGCCGCCGCCGGCCGGTACCGTCAGCAGCCGCCGGCCACGCACAGTGTAGTGAAACTGCCTGGGCTTCCTCGTCCCGCTTCCCTGCCGGCAGGAGCGGCACCGGTACTCATCTCCGGATCTGCACCGAGAGAGTGTGGGCATAGCAAGGGCCGACTGTCCTCGTTAGTGCGGGGACCTAAATACTTACTCCAACACTTCCGATTTGTGCCACGAGAGGGCAGAGGAAGGCTTAAAACCCAAATGAGAGCTGTACTTCCCTCAACCGATGGTGAACCCTCTTTCCCAAAACGTAGCCTACGTTAAAGTAAGTATTTCTATGTTCAGAACGCAAACACTTTAGCTTCACCTCAGTAACACAAGCTGTCAAAATAACTTTGGGCTTATCACTTCAGATCCATAAAAAAATGCTGTGCTAGTAATTTCTTGCACCTGTCAAATGGATCAGTATTTTAAACTCACTCCACAGGCATGGGGACCAGAGCTCCTCCTTCTAAAAAGAGACCTGGAAAGGAAGAGAGGGGAGGAAAGAAGAAGCAGAAGAACAAACAAGTCTAGTAATAACTGAGGTGGCATTCTTCTCATTCCCAAAGCCTTAGAGGCTGATTCTGGATGTTGTAATGTGGTTTATGGAAAAGTGAATCTGTTTTGCAAGGCATAGTTTGGAGGCTAACTCGAGATGATTCTGCATCAATGTGAGGGAACGTTAGCAGGGAGGAATGTTATTAACTCACTAATAAAGTTACTTTATTGGCATTGTAGCGGTTGAATGCAGCCTTTTTCAAGCTTCTGTTTCACTTGCAACTATTCTCAAGACATCACAGTGAATAAACAAAGAAAGTCTTTATTTTCTACGGCGCCTTTCATTCTGTGAGACCTAAAGTGCTTTCCAAACTATATCATTAGAACAGAATAATCACCTAGATGACGACTGAAATGCATCCAAGCTGGAATATGACGGTGGCTTAAGTGGCTCCCAACACCAGTTGCAGGCAGGAAGTGGGGGTGAAGGTTTAACTAGAACTTCAGGAGCACTCGGGAAAATGAAATTGCAAAGATTTTGGCTTAGATATAAATGTTAACATCTCTGCCTCTTTTAAAAAACACTGTAAGATCTGTCCTGCCCAGAAGTTGTAAGGAGCACAATTTATATCTGTTACCCAACAAAAATAATCCTCTCACTAAAATATGGAATAGAATACAAATGTTCCATCTCACTCCTGTATCCATACACGTTATTTTGTAATATCATTAAAACCATTTTTAGAGTTGTGAGACAGTGAGACATATACCACCTTACCTCAGATTATCACATAAATCAGACAATTTTGTTTCAGCCATTTCCTGCTCTGCCCAACACCTTGTCTGTAAGCTGCTTGGGGTAGGAGGGGGTTTGCTGGTGGGTAGTGGAGTTGTGGCTCCCTGTGGATGGCTCAGCATCATGACTGCCATTCATTTTTGCAGGGAGAGACTGTGGTGTTGTGTAGCAATCCCCACCGTACCTCCCACCACCGCCACCATGGCTGCATCTACCCCTGGCCCAGGACCCCCTGCTATGCCCTGCAACAGGAGAGTGGCTCTCTTAGCTTCTAAGGGAGTATTTGCCTTTGTGTGCAGGGTGTTGCTGTGTTAAACTAGTCATAATTTAGGGCTGGAGTATTATTTACCCTGTTTATTGGTAAAAGTAATCAGAAATAAATGACAGAATGGTAATTAATTAGCCATCTCTTTGGTGAGATTCAGATATCCAATACCCACAAAACTTGATTCAGTGAAAGACTTTGCAAAACATGCCTTTCAAAAAACTATTCCAAGTAAACGCTACCAGATCAGTCAGTTGTGGCTGGAGCCTGTTGGGCACATACCATGGTCTGTTTTTAACATCCCACAGACAGACAGACACTTAGAAGGGGAGTGTGCAAAAGATTCATGTCCAGTCTTGCAGACAAGGGCACTTATCCTGGCTTAGCACATGTGAGTAAGGGGATGCCAACAAACATCCTCCTCCAGATCCAGCTATTACTGTGGAATGAGTAAGTGCCACTTGCCACTGCTCCTCTCCAACTGCTCTCGAGACTGAGACTTCAGTATTTGATATTAATGGTCTGAGGTAATGAGGGGAATAAGGCAGTGTTTATGTAAAATGTTCATGGGGTAGATTCTTAGGGGTTGGGAATAGGGCTATTTCCACCAGCAAAGGATGTTAAACGGGCAGAGCTGGCAGCACCTTCCATAAGTGTAGCAGGATCCAGAAAATGATGTGTCTCCATGGCATCAATCTCCACTCACTGCTTAGCTCAAGCAAAGAGGTTGTAACATGTAACTTCTATCCAGAAGCAATTTCTTCTGTCTCAGTAGTTGGTGACTCGTTACTGCAGTGCAGAAAGTCACCAACCAGTCCATCACCTTTTGTTTCAGAAGATGAAAGTCCCTCATAACACACCTGGACACTTATACAGTATAATGCAAGGTGCAGAGAAAGATGAACCTAGTGGCACAGAGGGGGCTGGGGGAAATTATAGTGCAAGAAACCAGATAAGAGTTAGAAAAATGCAGATTGTAAACAAAGACGGTTCTGTTCTCAGGTTAGCCAAGTATCTGCTGCTAAGTCGCAGTAACCTTGGGTTGTCACCTTTGAGATTTACTTGTCACTCTGGTATGCAACACAAGAATGCATGTCATTTCATCATGCTCCTTGCCTGCACAGATTGTCTAACTAATTTACTACAAACTGTAAAAGTAGTTCCTTGTACTAATTGCCCTGTCTGCTGAATGACCAAAGAGGAAGCTGGGACTTTGAAGTAAGATGGTTTTCTCTAGATGAGAAAAGCAAGACATACAGATTCAGGCTATTTTGTCCTTGTCTTACTCGTTCACAATATATGTACAAGTCTCCAAAGCACTGTGGCAGATAGCAGTGGCATCCCTGAAGTTTGCTCACTGATCTTCAAATTTAACTGTAGGGTTAGGGTTTTTTTGTTTGTTTGGGGTTTTTTTTCTTAAGAATCAATGACTGCTAAAACACAGCAGCCACCCTGGTTGCTCTTCCTGATAGTAACAACACGTATTTTCTACGGCTAAAAGAAATATAGTAGCAGGATCCTCTCTTCCATCCACAAGCACAATCTTCAGGTGGTCAGAAATTTCAGAGCTCATCAAGATCAGTGGATTGGCAAATTTAACTAAATCTCCTGTACCTTAAACGTCCAGCTGGGAGATGTGTAGGAAAAAAGCACTGAAGCGGTCTGGGGTCTCAGCAGGTAACCAGCATGCTATATATACAATAACGCTAGATGGCTGCACAGTCTCCAAGAAACTGCTGTTGCCTTCAAGTTTAATTATGTAGCTTGTGGGCTTGAAATATATAAGGTAAGATGTGTTGATCAGTGAAGTAGGAGCATGTTTGTGTGCCAGGCACTCTGTGTTAGTAAATAATCAAGTTCTCCTCTGAGCTGGCAGTCAGAGCTGCAGGGTCCTAGGAATGGCATTTACTGACAGCTGGCTTGAAACATCCCAGCAAATAACGAGAATATCATGCTACAGTGATGCAGCCTTCCTCTACATTAGCTATGTCTCTGTCAGCAGGAGCTGAACCATATGTGAAGCAGCTCCTGAGACACCCATTTCCAACCCGGTCTTTTGAGTAACCTGAAATCCCCGTAACTGCCAAGAAAAGGGTGGGGTGTGCAGAGGGAGGCAGAAACCTCTATGGCCATCCAGCTTTAATCAGACGTATTTGTTTGTTTACAAAGACATCTAAATAACACCACCCACCATTCTGTGCGTGAACATCCCAAGGCTTTTCGGCATACAGCTCTCAGTTTTCTAGCTTGTGCTGCAGCATGCAGCCCAGACAAGACAGAGCAGGATTAAGGTTGTCAGGGAAAAGGATTGATAGCGTGATGTTATGCTTCAGCAGGCAGCAGGTAAGCAGTTCTCTTGCGGGCCAGGATCCTTCCTTAAAAAGCTGATGCAGAAGTGACAAAAAAATCACCACATTATTCTGACAGTTACAGTGAGCTCTTAGCCTGGCGTTTGAATACACAGCTTTTATTCATGCATTGCTTAAAAGATTGCTTGTGTTTTTTCACTATGATTAGGTCTGGATGTTACAGCACTTCTACTTGTAACTGAGAATACGACATCTGCTAAGAAATGACAGTTTTGTCCAGCTCATCACCTGGTCCAAATCTTTCAAGCATAAGTTCTGTCAGCGATGTGTTTTCTGGCTTAGATTTGGGTAACTGTAACAAAATCCTCTCCTAGTTTCTCTGCCCATAACTGTTTGGCTCTTTGCAATGATTTGTGGCTGTGCATTCACGCAGGCACCAACTTCATGCACGATGAGAAACAGCACTCATCTGATAACCTTCTGCTCCAAAACTACAGGCTGCTCTCACTTGGTGTGAATACGTACTGGAATCAGAGCTTATGGCTTCATTTCCAGGCACCCCAGGTGGGCAAGGTGGCTCCAAACTCTGGAAGGCATCCAACCCTGTTGGACAAAGCTCCTGGTCCCTAAACCAGCTTTTTGTTTGTGACTGCAAGAAATGAAAATCTTATGGGTGAGGCAGAGAGGGAGAGCACAGAAATCCTGCTGTGCCGCAGCTTTCTACCTGCCCAGCACTCTTGCCAACCTGCCAGTAAAGCCTGGGGGTCACAGCATGACTGACTGCAGCCTGCGATCCACTGGACGCTGGGAGTTCACAGACTGTTTCTAAGGGATCTGAAAAAGCTGATCACAGGGTGCAGTTTTGCACATGCTGCACAGCAACCCACAGAGGTGCAGGCTCAGAGAGAGTCCTCACCTACATTTGAACATGCCAATATCCTGCTTCTCCTCATGGTCAGAGTCAACTCCAACCAGGGGTGATTACATTTCTGAGTGTCACATGAGACAATGACCTCTAAGTTACACTAAAGGAAAACTCTTGTGAAATTTTTGCTGGCAGGCAAAGGCGGAACACAAACATCTGTGAGCTCAATGTACCAACATGCATGGTGAGATCTTACTACAGGTGGAGAGCACAGAGCAGGGAGACACATATGTACAGGCAAACCCCAGCACTGACAACATGTGAGAGTGGTCCAAGCACCACAATGTTCATGAAACTCTGTCCGTGGGTAGTAAATCAGCTCCTTCTTTTGTGGCTTTTGATCATCGTGATTCAGCCACATTGCATGATAGCTTGTTTGCATGAGATGATCAGTCTTGTCTATTTGTAACTCCTTCAGAACTGGGCTAGCTACAAGCTTTATCACCAGCTAAATGTTCTTTACCCATTTAATTGCCATTACAAATATCAGGAAATGCTGTAGCAAGACCATGGTTTGATCCCAGCAGCAAGGAGGGACAGATTCCCGTTCACATCTCCTTCTTGAAGGTTTCTTCAACCACAGCCGTGGTGGAAAGGGACCTGTCAGTGCCATTAAGAACCTTTACCAGGGCTTAGTCAACACCTTCTTTACTAGGCTTAGATTGTCTTCAGGGGAATCTACTTTGTACATGGTTTGCCTGCTTATACATTGTATACAAATAATACAAATTTGTATTAATAATACAAATAATACAAATCTAATACAAATCACATTGTACTTACTAATGTGATTTATTTATGTTTTGTAATATAGGACCCAAAATTCACTTAGTTCACAGCATGCAGACAGTAAAGGGAAGTTTCTATCTCACTTGAAATCTCATTCCTTCTGATTCCTCCCTACTCAGTTTTTTGATGACACCGAAGGGACTTCCACCCTGCAAGAGCATATTGATATCCAGCAACAGGCAGCAATATACACAGACCCAGAGTCTCCAGCCTGGTAAATCCAGCATGTGCTAGAGCTGTGGGATCAGGCAGCCGCAAATGGCTCCCTGCAACCTGGGTGGGGTGGAAAGCCCAGCCTGTAATACATGCTTTCAGCATATCTGCTGAGAAGTGAAACTCCCTTCCCTCACACTCACCACAGCACAAAGGTATTTTGAATCCTACAAAAGGCATGCCAAAAATCAAATTTCTTGCCAGCAATGAAGAGAATGAAGAATGTGTGTAGCTGGTCTGTTGGGCTCAAAGGGGGACATGATTAATCACCAGCGAGGGAGGATGATTGTAGACGGCAAGTCAGCATCTCTGAGTATTTTGTTTTTCCTCCCCTCATCCCTTTCTCCTTTTAAAATGAATTTTAAGAGCTTGTTTACAGCAGAGTCCCCTCTGCATGCTTTGGCATCTTGTCTGAAGTCAGCAAGTCCCATCCTTTCTGCCAGCATTCAGAAAACACTGGTCTAGAAGACACAGCCATCCTTGAAGACAAACCAAGGGGTGTAGTGATTCTGGAGTAGCTGTAGGTGAGGCCTTGGAGAGGGGCTGAGATGGTCAGCGAAACATCCAGGTGTAACCAGAGGGAATCCCAGCCTAGTGAACCCACTGGGTATTTTGCCATGTCAGCACATATCCTCTCCTCGCCAAATTTCTGTCAAAATTCCCAGGATTTCATCCCCGAGATTTTCTGCATCTCTAGAGTCTGCTGTTCATGAAAGATTCTGCTGTGATCCAGTCAGACTGCACAGTCCAAGAATGAATGACTCAACATAAGGGATGAGCAGAAGACAAGCCATGATAAGTGGTAGTCTAGCGATGCTCTTCTTTTTTAACTCCCAAGCCACAGAAAGCATTACGGTACAGACTACACATGGAAACAACACAGGATAAGCTACAGGTCCTGTGCTGGTGGAGGTATTGCACTTGGATTTAAATGTAAACCTGGAGTTTTCATGCAACTACAGTCATTAAGGGTCATGTAGTATTCACTGAATAATAGAGATGTTAATATTTGCACCCAGATGAAATTCTCTCTCAAATCAGTTCCTGCCGTATAGTTTCAGCTGGATACACTGTTTTCCATTTTGTCTCAAACTCTTGACTGGGAAGGAGCCATTTCCTTTAATGCTGTTACATTGAGATCAAGATCTACCTCATTTATAAAGCATTCCAGATTCAAAGGGAATGGGAAGTGCTATAAAAGTGTGAAAGCACAGCCCTTCCCTGTTTCTTTTGGGTAAGAGAAGAGGCAAAACACAGCAAGATTCTCTCAGAAGATTTTGTGCTATGGTCTTGATCCTGAAAAGGCAGAAATACTAACAAAGCCAGTAGTTTTCATCCAAAGGAAGTTTTTCAGTTGGTTTTGATAAAAAGTGTATCTACAGCTGCCTCTCTGGTACAAACCCGCTCTTTAACCTTAGTGCTGGGTACATAAGCAGAGCTCCCACTTGGACCTATAGGGCTATCTAACTAATACAGACCTCGCAGAAGGGAGTGGTGCTAGGTAAGAGATGGTCCCCTATAGATCAAGCGAGCTCACCCTCTGTGGGGCAAGCCTGTAGCATCCTAGGGTGCTGTGCAATGTAACACAGGTACTGTGGGGCTAGCACTGACCTTTCTCTTTTCCTGAAGCACTAAACATTGGCCCTAGGACCTAAGCAGGAATCAGCAGGAACTGTGAACAATTGGGATGCTACCGTGCAAATCGTATGAGTGCAGCTCATCAGTCATTACAGTACTCTGCTCACGTGGAAACAACCCAGGACAGTAAATCTTGTTTACAGCAAAAAGCCAAAGAAATCTGAGTATTGTGGACTGACATAATTAGGTGCCAGACAGGAGGTCTCAGGACATATTGTACAGACTATTTGTAAAGACACGTTCCTGGCGTTCTGAGTCCATAAATAATGTCTGCAAAAAGGTATTAGGTGCCTTCCCCAAGGGCTGCCAGAAAAAAGAAATAAGCAGACCAGAAGGAGCTTAGGCACATTCCAGTTCGGGGAGGAGAAAGAGGCTGCAAAGACATCTGTAGCAGACTTATTACGGTACCTTTATGATATGTTTGCCTTTTCTTACCCAGAGGGCAGGGGTGGGGGAAATATGATTCCTTGCTCTGACAACGGTGGAGATCGAATGCTGTATCTGTATGGACAGCACTCTCTTCTCTAGGAGCCACTCCCACAAAGGTGTTTTGAGCCAGACTGACAGCAGCCAGAGGGTGTTCTGGCAGCTGCTCATATCCCAGGGAAGTGGCAGGTATATGAACCGATCACATCAAACTTGGGAGAAAGCGGGAGCAATGAGGAAAGTGTTTGGATCTGCACAAACAAATCTTTTCTTGCTCCATTCTTATTTACAAGGTTGATCCAGGGCAAAGTGTCACCTCCTCAACCCAAACAAAGCAGCATTATGTAGGGAGCACCACAAGTCTGCTGATGTCCTCGCTGTGATCCTGCAGGGGCCTTGAAGCACTCACAGTTAGAAGAAATGGATCACAATGATAAAAGAGAGTTATCTTTGCTTTATCATCATATGCTCAGTAAACTCCCATGAAAACTTAGCAAATTCCCCCTGCTGCTTCCCCAAATGCCTGTGCCTCAGGCCCAAACTCAGTTACCCCTTTAATCCTGTGCAGGAGATCCAAGATCAAAGTTGGTGGGACTTCATTTCATCGCAGCTATTCCCAGCACCATCCCTGGAATTCAGACAGCTGCTGGTTTTCATTCCTCAGCCATGGGGTAGCCAGATCTGACACTTTAGTGTTAACCCCTGGGTTTGGCATGAATTATGAATTGGAGTCTGTCTCCTGAAAACTCTCCTGCTCTGCAGAAGATGTCCCATCTTCACTGCAGTACCCCATGGGGATAAATTTTTCAGTGGTGCTTGCCCCATGGGTAGCAACATTTCAGTGGCAAAGGAAGCAATCCCTACGCAGTCTGGGATCTTCTGAGATGGAAGGTGATCTATAACTGTTCATTATATTATCCCCGGGAGAGGGGGAAGGGAATTGAAAACATCAAACATTTACTGGAAAAAACAAGACCAGCCCTGTATTTAATCAAAACATTTGTTTTGTTCCATTTGTAATTATTTCCATCCAATGGCCAAATATTTTAGCAATGAAAATGACAGTTCCCTTCCATGGGCAAACAAAATAAGAAGTCATGTCAGTTCCCGTACAATGCCACAGCGAAGGTGACATGTTTTTAATGCTGTGTTGAAATTTTCTTTACTTGTATTCCAGTAATACTGAAGGCATCAATTTAGGTTTAACGATCTATTGTGTTCAGTGCTGGAGGGTTTTGTTAGGGTGGTGGTGGGAAAACCAAAGATTTGTGCGGAAAGAAGCTGAAGTGACACTTCATTTCCCCTGAAGCCCATGAGAACATGAATATGAACATTGAATATGCCCTCAAGACTGACTGAGGCAGAGGTTCCTAGCAGATGAATGCCAACCTGAGAGCCCACAGGAGTTATTGCTGTCACCAACTATACTAGTACTCTGCATTTTTTGTAGGAAACTCTAGTTTTCACCTGCTGGAAAGAGGTAAAGAGCAAAAAAATACCCATCCCTGTACAGGACTTGCTCTTATACTCAAATGACTGTCACAAAATCAAGGCAATGAATTGCAGGTAGCTTGGTTTTAGTTTATTGAGACCTCATGCCAACCAAAGGCTCTCTGTTTGCTTTAATTATCATGTGTCCCTAAAGAGGGTAACAGTTTATGCATATTTCCTACAATGGCTGACTCCCCTCCCTTCCCTGTGCCTCAGGTACCTGAACTCTGTATTCCCCACAGAAAAGTGAAAATAACCATAGAGACTTCCGCTGCATAACACATTGAGATCTACTGGTGAAACACCAGTAGAAACACATTGCCACTTCCATATGCTGGGATATTTCTTCCCAGAGGTCTCAGACAATCATCAGCAATCACAGTTGCATTTTCCTGCCTAGAACAGGCCAACCACTTTCTCTTTAATACTGGCTGACTTCAGTGCCCAAGTGAAAAGGGAGATGTAATTCATGGACATTATCACTTTTAAGTGATTTTTCATCCAAGAACATCACGCTGGTTTCTGCACCATCGCAGTGTAAATCCTCCTTCCTGGTACTATCTCTGCACCTCACCCATCCAACTCAACAAGTATATTTTCATGCCCTTTAGCAACAGATACTCTGCAGAGGAGTCAGTGTCTGCCAAGTGTGGTTTAATACTAATTAATGCAGGCTCCTCGCCATTTTTTCCTCCAACACAAAACGACAGCGCACCAATCGCACATCTTTTTCACCAGCACATCGTCTGGCCGTGAAATCAAAATATCCCACTGAGATCCAGCTGCACAGCCCTTTGCTGCAGCACAAGCAGGATTCAGCTGCCTGCCTCTCAGACAGCTGTGGCATTTGGGGACTCACCTTACATTGACTTAAACCCTTGTTAGTGCGTTTCATAGCAGAGAGCATGGCTAGTGTGTGTGATGGTGGGAAAGCAGTATCTGTTTGGGGAAAAAGAGGAGGGTTTTGAAGAGGCAGAGGTTGCCCAAGATGTGCCCACGGAACATAGGGAGAGCCACCTGGGAAGCAACACTGGAAGGATCAGGAGGCCCATCTGCTGGCTGACTGGTGGGATGGAGTGAGAAGAGGGATGTAACACTTTCCCTTGCAGGCCAGCACCCTGATATCAAGGGAGGGAAGACTACTCCTTTTTTGTGAGGGGAAAGCAGGGTGGCCACAGCACACTTGGTAGGCCAGATCTTCACCAAAATACCAGGATGAAATCACAACTTTTATCTGAGATACTTAGACCTGCTGGTACCAAACCTCACATTACTCATCGAGAGCTCCACCTCGTCCTCCCTTTGCGTACTGCTGACATTGAGAAATCTTTTGCTTACCACAATTCTTTCCACATCGTATTTTCTGTGCCAGCAGTGAAGTCTGGTCTGCTCTGAGAGGCCAGGAAATCTGCAGAGCACCATCCTTCTAGTGGTTTCAGCTAAATGTATGATGGCTTGCAAGAAACTGAGAGTTAAAACTGATCAATGATCCAAAAAGTTTAGGATCTATGCCAAAGAAACCCCTAAAAAAAAAATCACAGTCAGGTACTAACTAGAGCTGTCTAGCCTGTCAAGCTTTGTCTGTCTTATATCCCACTGTCTTCTTCCACCCATGGCTTTAAAGATCACCTCTCCTTCTCCTAGAACTTTCTCAAAGTGTTTGTGAGCTACCCAATCCAAATTTGTGTTAAATCTCTGTAAAGGTCGAGGTATTCAGATAAAGGGCTTGGGTTATATTCATACCTCAAAACTGCCAGATCATTAGCTCAAATGTGTGGGGATAGCAAGTGAGTTACAGACTCACTTGTACATTTACATCATAATAGATTTTCTCTAATTGTCTTTTTTCTGAATTCGAATGGTTGTGAGCCATTGCAGGCATGAATTTACATAGCCAGAAAGGTTAAATATAAATATATCAATCTATTGGCCACCAAGAGAGACTAGCATATGAAGAGAGAGGCCAAGGAGGTTCAGAGTTAAGGAATATTTCTGTTTCAAGTGCACAAACATGTAACGCTACCTGCAAGGCTCGCTGATAAGAATGTGCAGACACCTGGGTTAGTGCTGGAGCCAGAAACGTTACACCAGATCTGACAGGGAGCGGTGGTGCACCACCACTGCTCCTCTGCATTCAGCATCCAGTAGCACTGCGGCCACACAGTGCAGGTCAGCAGATTCCCAGGGACCAGCAGTGTAACCAGTTGCAATCCCCTGAGCTTTTTTCCTGTGTTGTGAAATTACATTGGCCCACCTTTTCAAACAGCAAGAGCTCTCTGTTAATAAAAAAAGTCTCTAAGGTATGATCCTGCGTCTTCACAGGAACATCCACAGCAACTTACGGATTTCCACTGGCTTTTGTCTTTGCTTAGGCC
Source organism: Gavia stellata (assembly GCF_030936135.1). Lineage (NCBI taxonomy): Eukaryota > Metazoa > Chordata > Aves > Gaviiformes > Gaviidae > Gavia > Gavia stellata. The sequence continues at coordinate 18,492,969 of NC_082602.1, forward strand.
AAGTCATCTATGAACACAAGGAAAACAACCACAAAGGCTTGCTATTTCTGAGGTTGCTGGTGTCCGGGATGAGTGGCTGCTGGCAGTACACTGTCCCCTGTGCCTGCCATCGGGGATAACTGAAGGGACTCTAGTCAGGGTATCTGCTTCATCCATATGAGGAACGGGGACATCCCTCAGTACAGCAGTTCCCTGGTGTTTCAGCTGAGGGACTCAAACCTGCCTCCAGTATGGGGAAACGGGGAGACAGTGGAAAAGGAGCACTCCTGGCCTCCCCACACCCCCTCCTTTCCCCTGCTCATTCCTTCCCCTTCCCTTGCAGAATCCTCCCCCGGCCTTATCACATTCCCTCCATTCCTCTCATCGCCCTCTGAGCTTGCCTCTGAAACGCTGAGCCCATACTGCTGCACCCCACTGCCTTCCAGATCCCCTTGCTCAGGCCTGTGGCATGGGGTTCCTGGCTGCTGCAATGACAGAGGTGAGGAACCCCTGGCCTCCCACTTGTTTTCTTCTCCCACAGCTCTGAAAAATAGATATACACTCCCTATCCATCTCTGCTATGCACAGCACCGCATAAAACCCCCTTCTTCTTGATGCTACTATTTACCATAACTCAGTTTCCATAAACTCTCCTCCATTTATTCCCCACTGAAGCACTCTTATCTTATCTTGCAAACCTGACTTGACATCAGGCAGTTTGGTGTTTATATGAAAAAAGGGTTTGGCTTTTAAAACAGTTCAGCAGCCACAAACAGAGCTAGATCTTCAGAACAGCTTAGCCTGCATTTTTGGGTGCTAAAATGAGCAGCCAGCTCTTCCCAGAGGGCTCTCTGTAACGGTGTGCTTTGGAAACACCATGAAAACTTTAAATATCCCTGAAACAGTTTCATGCAGAACCTTTGCTGAAAAATCAAACTGTAGCTCGGTGCCTCCCTGGCAGCCAAGCTTACCTGAAATCTGCTCTGCAGTCCTTCCCTTGTTTCCTGCTGCCTTCTCAGCCTGCACGAACGTGGGTTATCAGGGCAAGAGTAAGTCTGGCCCCCACCTACCGCTGACTTTGACAGACTGGAACGTGACTGATTCAGTTTGCAAGCTTGGGACAATATTTTATTGTGTCTTTGCCTGTTCCTTCACATTAAAGCTAACTCGGGAGTAAGCAAATTGTGCTGTTGGATTGCAAATCACCCAGATTCAAAGCTGGGTCATCTGGAGGTCAGTATTCACTCTCGCTCTTTTTTTTGTTAAAAGCACTGCCAGGAACTCTGTGGAAGGTACCAAAGAAACCTCTCCTTACACAAATGCACTGAAAATACATATGCCCATTATTTTTACTTGGCATAATAACCTACATGTCTTAACTCATCAGTTCAATCGTATTGGCTTTCAATGAAGGATCATTGTGCAGTGACTGTTTTGGTGTACAACAATTTAGTGACATCTGTCCTCTATCCTGTGAGTCGCAGAGCACCGCAGTGTCATGAAGTGATGTATCACAAGCCTCCTGTTATTTCAGGATACGGAAATATCTCTCAAGCACTGCATATAGACTATGGATTCATCATGAGCCAACCTGGAAATTTCAGTCTGAACAGCAGTCTTAAATTAGTAAGCACAGGGAAGTCTGCAGTAAAATAGCAGACTGTGTCTATTCATCCCACACTAAACAAGCATATGAAAAAAAGCAGAGTTTTATAGATAAAAGCACAAGTAGCACTGCTAAGATAAAAGTCACAAAGGTCCTGATCCCAACCCCTAAAAGTCCTTGGTAGTATTTCATTCTCTATGGTGGGTTTAGATCAGACCTGAACAGACGGGATATGAACATATGATAGGCATTTCCCATCTAGACCTGGAAGAGCCCTGCTTTGGGGTTAGTTTGGAAGGTCAAAAATGTCTTTATGATGAACTCACTTTTGTTACTCTGGACAGCCATGGTCACTCATTTCTCATGGAAACGCCCCGTTTAATACAGACTCACAGCTTTAATGCCCACGTGGCTTTACAATGGAGATTGGCTTTACCTCCTTTATTTAGGTAGGGAGGGGAAAAGAACAGAGCACTGAACTGATGTGCAGAGGAGGCAGAGCACCTCAATGCTGGTGTCAAATTTGAGCTCTGTGCTCTTTCCACCATGTGAAGGAAGTGCCAGATGTGGGGCCAAGCAGCAGCATGCACCTGCTGCTTGCACGCAGTCATGTACGCAGACCGTGGCATAAGACCACAGTCACGTTACCAACTTCAGTTCACAAACAGGGGAGCCAGAGATATCCTCCGGGATGTCCAGAGGAAATACACACCCAAGAACTGGATATCAGAGTTGTACACAAATGAAAGAGCATTGATTTGGCTTCAGCAAGAGATTTTTTAAATAGCAGGTTTGCAGAAACAGATGCTATTTGTAAAGTATGTCCTGAGGTCATCTGGACAGGTCCTTGGCTATTGAATACTATCTTCTTGTCAAGGACAGTTGTTTTCAACCTTTTTCAGCCTGGGAAGCCCCTGTAAACTTTTCCAGTGGAGATCAGGTCTCGTGCAGCATATTTAAACCTACTCACAGCTGGCCTCAGTTACTTCTCCCAAATATCGGAGTAGCCAGATCCACAGGAACTGGCAACCACTGCTCCAGGTTAATCTTACAGTATCTTCTTTAGTGAGAGCCCATGTGGCAACTCTCAGTGCTCCTGTCACATCCAGGGACAAGGGAGCTCCATCATTTCACTGGACAGGGCAAACCACCTCATTCCTGAGCCGAGGTTCATGTACTGCATGTCAACAGTCCTCGGTTCACAGTTTTTTTGTAGGAGGTGTACAAGAATGTATACCCCCTCCAAGCGGGAAACAGTCAATTCTGTAATCAAACTGTGAAAGCGCAATTATGAGTACAATTAAGGTGAAATATAGCTCTATTGAAGTTGGTGGGAGTTTTATTATTAACTAAAGTTTCACCTCTGTGTTTCGGGTGGATAGTTACCCTGTTCAAGCAAAGCAGCCATTATTTAAACAAAATGACATTTATAATGCAATGCTGCTATCTTATTCAACCCTCCAGGACATGTTTACTTTAATAAATTCTAATTTAATTGCTAGACAAGAAAAATATTTATTTCTATTGATGTGTGCACATATATTCAGGGGAAAGCAATGCAAATTGCCCAGGATCTCATTAATTGGTATTTGTACTGCTTTAAACTCTGGTGATATATTTAGCAAGTCACATCTAACTCTTCTCTGGCACTCCACTGAAACAGATTGCTCTAAACTGAGAGTGAGCATTTCCAAACTAAAGCAACTGCAGCATTTACAAGGGTGCAGCATTTGCAAGAAGTCAAATGAGGCAAAGATTGCCAAACCCTCAGCTCTGTTAATTGCAAGGTTTAAGCAGCACTTTCACAGCTGCTGGGATTCTCCAGGGATAAAAAGCAACGAAACAAACAAGCTCTGGATATTCTCGCTCCCCAGCTGTGGCCCAGGACACGGTGTTGGTGTGCGCCCGGCAGATCCTGCCCAGCCTGGCTGCCTCCCGGCAGCAGTCTGAGCGAGGACGGAGGGTACCCCTCGCTCTACACTGGGCGGTTGTGATGAGGATAGAGAAACAGGCCAAGCCCAGGCCTGGCTGGAGCTTCACAGGGCTGCAAAGGGAGGCCCAGGTCAACAAAAACTGCTCTTCTGAGTTCCTCCTCATCACCTTTTCCCCTGATTTCATGGTGGGAAACTCCCCGACCCTTCCCTCATGCCCTCTGATCTTTTCTGTCACGGTCCCCTGGATTCCTGTCTAGTTTTAAGAGTCTCCTCTTGACAAAGCAGAGCGTGAAACTATGCAGCACTTCCAGTATGCTCAGCCAGGGCTTTGCAGAGGGGAAGAGCTCCTGCTGCCATGCACCCAGCCCTGCTATGCTATGCTGCCGTGCCGTGACCCTCGCCTTATCCTGCCCCGACTCTGGGGGATGCCGTGAACCAGATGGACGGCCAAGCCCGGGCTCACTGCTGGGCACGGGCTCACAGCCCCCAGGGAGGCCAAGAGCCAGGCGAGAGCTGGCACAGCTCCTCAAGGCAGACACTCTCACATGTCTTCTGCTCCTGGGGCTGTGATCACCCTACAACTCCCCATCCATCTGTTCTGGCATTACCTGTGAGGTGGTGAGAGGAAGGACAAGGCTGGCCCCAAGGCAGCACCCGTGACAGCAGGGCTCTGGTGAGGGGGGCTGCCTACCGCTTGGCACGAAGCAGGGGGATCCTGGTAGGTGAACTGGGACAGGAGGTTGCCGCAGTGCTCCTCACAGTAACCCCGTAGCACCTATCGGGACTGTCACACAGAGAGACTGAGCTGAGGGCTATTGAGCTGGAAGAGACGCTGCCCTCCATCACAAGATAAATTAAAGAATCATAGAAATAAATGCAGCATAGCAAAAGCGGGCTCTGACCCCACACCTAGAGGAGGGCAATGGCCCCTGGCAGAGCCCGGGAGCAGGGTGCCCCTGCCCGTGACTTGCCCTTTGTCAGGGCCACTGAAGCAGCCCTCTGGCACCCCCAGGACATCAAGGTCCCCGCAGAAAACCAAGGCACCTCTCTCCCCGACCCAGCTCAGCTTCCACCTACCTACCTTCCTTCCTTCCTTCCTTCCTTCCTTCCTTCCTTCCTTCCTTCCTCCCTCCCTCCCTTCCTCCCTTCCTCCCTTCCTCCCTTCCTTCCATCCTGAGGGGCTGCTGCTGCTCCATGAGCACCTCTGCTGCTTTTCCTGCCCCTCAGCAGCTCCCCAGCGTCGCTCCGCTCTGTTCCTCCACTAGTGCCTGGCTGCCCCACCTGTGTGTGGCCCCAAGGTGCCCAGCACCGCTCTGCTGCCCGTCCCATCCCGAGCCAGGCACCCTTCTCTCCTGGCTGAGCCCCAGCGCCCACCGACTCAGACACCCAACCCAAAACCACTGGTGGAAAGGGGTGCAGGTATGCTGGGGGAAAGAAGAGCTGATGGGCACGCCTCTGTGCCCGCATGTCACCAGCCAGCCTGCAGCATCACAGGAGGAAAATGGAGGGTTTGGGTTGTGCCATAACCCAGAAAGCAGCCTGTGCAGCACAGCGCAGCTCAGCCTTCCTTGGGAAGGGGTTGACAAGGTAAGCCAGCTTGTCCCTTGGCTAGGAAAGGTGTGGACCCTCAGGGCAGGTAATCCACAGGAAAGCAAGGGGGACTGTGCTGGCTCTGGAGAGTTAGAGAGCAGTGACCTGAGTCTAAGCATGTGTTGCAACAGCTTTTGAAGTCAAAGGTTAGTCAGCCCAACTCAGTGACCACAAAGGTGTTTCCATCGTGCACATAAGGAAGTGATGTGCCTGGCAAGCCACCAGCCCTGGCTCCCCAGGGCACAGTGCTGGGCAGCTGCTTCCCACCTGGCTCACCAGGGCTCCTTTCACAGCAGGGAGGAGCGGGGACCACATACCTGCTCCGGGATCCAAAACATGCCTGGCGTTGAGCCTTCCCTGCTCTGGAAAGGCTGGCGGATACACCAGCAAGCAGAATTGTGGCAGTAGGTGCTGAGCTGGGTGGCAGCTTTCTCCCCTCCTCTGTGGTTGGGGAATTGCTCAGGGCAGCAGTCTCCATGAGAGAGGCAGAGAAGATGCAGAGGGGCTTTGCTTGTACAGACAGGCTTTGCTCATTTTGAGTATTTACTGCATTTATCAGATTCCCTGAGGAAAGACAAAAACAGCAATGTATCTAGACTAAGACAAGTGTCTGAAGCAAGACAAAAGATTTGCAGGGGTTAACACATTACAGCTAACAGCCTCAAGAGCTGCCCACTACCCCAGCAAGCTATTTTTTGCACCGTAAGGGCACTGCAGCAAAACTTCCTCTTTCCTGACCCCAAACCTTCACCTGGACAAGCTGTACATGTGCAGGCCATTGCCAAGTTAGCAGGAGAACCGTTTCACAGGAAACTGGAGTCTTCTGGAAACTTCCGTTTACAGTAATGCAAATATCATGCATTTCCTCTTTGAACACTGCCCCCCCCCCCCTTTTTTTTTGTCTCTTGACCCAGTCCTTGTGAGAGGGGCTGCTGGCTGAGGCAGCACAGGTTCCTCCGAGCCATGCACTCAGGAGCACTGCCTGGCATGGGGTTCTGCGAGGCAGCAGCCCCGTGGCACCAGGGTACCCCCCGGGTGGCACTGCACACTCTCATGCGGGAGCTGCTGCCAGTCCACGCTTAAATGAGATCAGTAGAGCACCGCTGGCATGTCTGATCAGGAAAGGGTAGCTAAAACCTAAGACAAAGACCAACCCCTTACAGTCACCCATCAGGGACAGGCCCAAGCCAACCCTGATGGCTGCTGCACAGATCATCCCCTCCCTGTCCTTTCTCTGCTGATAGGGAGCACCCCCCCCCGCCGTAGCACAACGTTATATCCCCCCTTTTTTTCAGGCTGTCACACGGATCCAATGTCCCTCTGCCAGCTACATCCAAAAACTTTGCTTGTATCAGAATGAAAGAAAAGGTATTCGAGTCAAGGCAGTGATTGCATTGCACAGAGTGCTTTCGTGCCACACTGCAGGTGTACCAAACAAACCAGGAGGTAGTCAAGCAACCTGTCCAGATCCGGCCTTTAACTAAGGGGGTCAGGGAACGGGATGGAAAATGAGGTTTAATATATACATCTGATGAAAGGTTGACAGTTATTTCATTGTGTGCTTCAGTGTAAAAACCACAGTAACAATGCTATTGGAATGTGTTTTTCTTCACCACGAATAGTTCACACCAGGTGGAGGGACCTTTTACATGCATGACAAATCCTGTGATTTGGGGGCTGCACACCTTAAAGAAGACGAGTCCTGAAACTACTGACAAAAATCCTGTTCTGCCAGACAAGCTGCGGCAGAAGGACATGAAGTTATTTGCACAGGGGACTTGCCTAAAGCCAAACAGCAGAGGAACACCTGTCCCAGCCAGGAGAGCTCACCCGTGCAGGGCTGCACACGCTCACGGCTCTGTCCTCCTACTGCAAAAACTGGCTCTTAGTGAGTTTTTTGAAGCAAAGATCACTTTTGACAGGCATCCTCCTTTGCAACTGCACAGCATCTCAATGGGCATTGCAAGAATCACTTTTGTGGAAGATTTGGAGGCGATTTCAACCCCTGTAGTGCATAGTAGTAACTGGGGCATGGAAGAACAGCACAATGGCCCGTATACTTTTAGGAGTCACCACTAAATGTATCTGTCTTGCTTTCCAGGTGCCTAGCTTGGGAATTTCACTATAAACAGACCTTGCTGCACACCCTCACCCATCCTCCTCGGTGCAAAGGCTGAGCAGCTCCCTGCAAGCTCGTGCCTGGCTTCTCCACAGTAGGGAAGTGCCCTCTGCTCTGAAGTCGTTTCCCACCAGCCCCAGGTCTCACAAAGGTGACAAGGAAGATAGGATGCAGCTGTATGCTCAGGGGATCCAGAGACACAACAGCTTTCCACACCTGGGGACTTCTTTGGGTGGAGAGTTTTCTTATGGCTGAGGAAACTGATGCATCCATCAGAAATGAAGTCGATGCTGACTAAGAGGTTTTTCCTCTTCCCGTTACATCCTCTGCAGCTCAAGAGGGAATTTCCTGCCCAGTTGCAATTCAGAGAACACATCCCACACTCTCAGTGCACGGGTGAATGGGAAGGAGCCCCAGCACAAGGCCTGGCAGCCACAGGGAAAGGGCAGAGGTAGCATGTGCCATGAACCACAGCATCCTCATGAGGCCCCTGGTAAGGTGGCTCCAGTCCTCGGTCCAGGCTGTCTGCGCGGCTGAGGCAGGTCCGTTTCCCCTCCTGGCTGGTTCCTCCCCATCCCTGTGCTCTGCCCCCAGGACAGCAATGTACAGCTCCACCCCAGTGCCCCACGCTGCCCTCGCCAACAGGCTGGACTTTAAGGAAAAGGAGCCAGCTTGTCTCAAAACTCCCAATTAAATGGTGAGACCTGGCAATACTCTTGCTGTCAGACAAGGGACGGAGCTGCAGGGTAGGAGCATCCTTCCTTTCTCGCTGAACTACAGTTTGCAACTGGGCTCAATGCAGTTCTGTATAGAGGGGATATGATCTTCCCCGTGTCAAGGGTGTTCACAAGGTTTAGAGAAAAGCACATTAATAATCAGTTTCCCTTTTCTGTACTTTCTTCAAGTTTGGACACCAAAACCAGGCACCACTTTCATTTCTTGCTTGTGGGCTGTTTTTGATGCTGTCCACCCTTTGGAAGGTTTCACTGCTGTTAATAATGCAACCAGAAAATTGTAAAACCTCCCTTCAGGTAGATGCATTTACACTGGAATAAAAGTCCTAAGCATGCTACAGCTTTTTTCCTGATCCAGTGCTAAGATATTCAGGTGTAAAACATTTTGATGCTAAGATAGCCAATAAACCTGGGTTGAAAAAATACATAAAACATAGTTATGCTACTAAAACTTTTCAAGTGTAGACAAAAATAACCGTATACAACAACTAACAACAGCTTTGTGGGGCCCTCTAGACTCTGAACACTGTCACATATTGTGTCAACACAGAGCACTTCCAATATTAATTATCAGTTAAATACACACAAACACACCCTCTTGTGAAAGTACCTAGAGCATTAAAATCTTGCGCTCATTGCCAGCCATTTTCCTTCCACGTTTTGCCCTAGCCCAGGGCTCGAGCGCTTGGCTTGTGCACATTGCAGGGGATGTTTTATTCTTGTTCAAAAAGCTTACTGTGACTGGCTTCTTTTATTTATTATATTTTGGTAACACAGTCATCTCTGTTGGCCCCAAGCATTTGTTGAACACAAAGGGGTAAACTGAGCTTAGAAACAGCCAGCTTGAGACTCTCTTTAGGAACCTAGTTTTCTGACAGCAACAAACATTTTGCTCACTGCAAAGTAGAGACATTTCAGAGCACTTTGAGTTGCAGCTATATACAGACATCAGCACGGTAGGTTTTCTTCCTTCTCCAAACTAGTTATTTAAAAAATAAGCCTCTAGATAGTATAGGAGTCTGTTCAGCAGCGTACAAAACAATGGAGCTCTATGGCAGGAAGAAAGGAGTGTGCAATAGTATATGGACAACAGAGCTGGAGGTGAGAGGATAATCCTTGGTCCCTAAAATTCCTCTGGCTGCTAACAGTGCTACTGAATTCATGCTAAGGCACCTGTAAATTACCCTTCTGCTGCTCTTGATAATTTAAGTCTGCTCAGTGAAGCTGGGAGCTCAGACGGTGAGCCCAGGCTGGTAGCAAGGGTAGAGCATGGCAGCATATTGCGTGCCAAGCACACAGCAGTAACCACAGCAGTGCACACCTCCCCGGCCTGGGACTGTCTCAGTGCAAGAAATAGGGATCTCCTTCCCTGATGGAATTTATGGCCTTCCCTTCTCACCAGCCCTGGATGCAATCCTCTTTGGCTTTCCCGGAAAAACAGGAGCAGGCACTGGGTGCACGATGAGTGCCTGGAGTGCCGCAAGGAAACTGGGTGCAGCCCACAAACACTCTATCCTGCTGCAGTGGGGGGCAGGGGGGAGCAGTTTAATGAATCTCCCAGCCTGGGGAGGAAGGAAGCCTTCTGCTGGATGACATGAGTTTGGGAGCAATAAAATAATAACTAAATACAAGAGCAATGTGGTGGGGGAAAGGGGGCAATTAACCCTGTCTTTAAATTGTGGTTGGTGCCAATCAGCAAACTCCAGTGACTGCTACAGCGAAAAAGTCAATTCCCTTCAGTTGATATCTGGCCTGTGGTGTTTGCTGCAGAGGAACAGGAGGACGGGCGCCTGGGGGAGCAGAGCGAGGGGTCAGCTGGACTGGATCTCCCCTGACAGCTCCCCTCCCGCCTGGCTTTCTCGTGGCATCTGTAGCAGGGCTGTAGCACCCACGGGCTCTCTGTGGTCTTCTCGGGGCCACTGATCCTGTGGACAGCTGAAGTCCGGTTTAACCGGTGGAACAGCACATTTTCTCCTGACAGCGCTGGAGTCAGCAGAAGTCTGGATGGGAGAGTAATACAGGGACTGGTGCTCTCTTAGCAAGCAGAGACCCCATATAGGTTTTGGGGCTGTTAGTTGTAGGGAGCTTGTATTGCTTAAAGCTAGCCTAGGAGTAATTTCCCACGCATTTCCCAAGGCAGCACTCCGGTGAGCGCAGCCATGCCCCAGGTGTGCCAGAGCTCTTCCCGCCTGGCCTGCCTGTTTGAAGTTCACTGTGGTGGGGTGGCATCACAACCCGCCCATGGGAGCTTGCATTTGGGACAGTCCTGCCACTTCCCCCTCAGCCCTCTTACCCATAGCCTGCAGCCCCAGCTACAACCAAGGCAGAGTTTTGCATTACGAACACGTAACGTGCGTTTTAAATAGAGAAAGAAAAAAAACTGGAAAGAAAAAAAGCACCAAACCCACTCTACTCTCTCTCCTCCCCACCCAAAACATTCCAGCCTTCCCTTTCCTGCCACTTGAGAGGGGGGTTGTTTATTGACATTATGCAAGTGCTGAAATATTTTTTTCTTCTCTCCCGTCCCTTTCTTCCTTTCTCCCCCTCTCTCCTCCGGGGGTTGCAAAGGTAGTTCAAACCCCTCCAGTCATCCCGGCTTATCAGCCAAAGGAGATGCATTCCTCTGGGCTGCTCCCTTTATAAGTCACTGCTGGCCGGGCGCCCGCTCGCCGCTCCGCAGCCTCCGCGCCGGCAGAGCTGCGCGCTGCCCCCGCCGCCCCGCCATGCCCTAGCCCGGGCCCCGCTCGCCCGCCGGGGGACGCGCAGCATCCCGGGGAGGGCCGGCGGCGATGGCACCCCCGTCCCCCGCCCGCCCCTGAGGGCGGCTGCTGCCGGGATGTTCAGCTGGCACCGGAGCTTCACCCTGGGGGCGCCCTGGAGGAGAGGTGAGTCCCGCCGCCCCCCCGGGGCCAGCCGGCGGCTGCCGGCACACCTCCCCAAACCCGCTCCTCCGCCACCCCCTTCCTTCCCCTCCGCGGCCGCGCAGACGGTGCTTAGGGCAAGCCCAGCCCGGCCCGCCCCGCTCCCCGGCCCCGCCGGACGGGCTGCCCGCGCCGCGCCGCACCGCTGCCGCCCCGGCCCCGGCCCCGGCCCCATGCTGCGCTCCCTGCTCTCCGGCTGCCTCTGCCCCCAGGCAGGTAAGGCTGCAATAAGCCCCCCCCGCTTCAGCCTCCGGCCGGTCAGCTCCTGCCCCGGGGCCGGAGGGGGGAAGGATCGCGCTTTAGCAACAGATTTGTTTTCCTCTTAAAACGGGTTTATTTTGCATTTGTAAGCGTGGAACGGCTTGGGAGGGAACGGCGGGAGCGCTGTGACTCCGAGCGGTCTGTGCGTGAAGGAGGGCGACCTGCCGAGGGGGGGAGCGGGGCGGGTGAAACGGGGGATCAGCATCCCACGTCGTCCCGCCGGCACTGCTCGGGTTGTCACCAACGTGAGGCGGGTCGGGTCTGCCCTCAGCCGATCGCTGCACTGGCGATGGATATCGGGTCGCTTTCGGGGCTGGTACGTCCCCCTCCAACGGGGATTATCCTGAGTTTGAGAGGTTTTATTTGCTCCCTCCTGCTCTGGGCAGATGAGGTGACCCAGGCAGGGAAGGCAGCTATCAACCTACAGCAGATGACTTGTAATTTTATAAGACTGTTGTCAAAACAAATGATGTGGTCTCAGACTGCCTTTTTCAGGCACAAGGGGTCTGGTATGTTTTATTCCTTAGCCAGTGCTGCAGGCTTTGAGATCACAAGCCCTGAGTAGCAGAATCCCCTTAGCATCCCTGTTCACCCTTCAGCTTGGCTTGTACCAGCGGTAAGTGAGATCTGCAGTTTCTGTCTCCATTAACATCACTGCACTGGGTTGGGTTGCTTGGCATGGAGGTGGCTACAGACAGGGTTTGCCAAAGTCCAAGTGTAGCGTGCTGTGCAACAGGAGGATGATAAAGATGTTGCAAACCACTGTGTTGGAATGATTATGCCTCCCCTGGGGTATGGCTTCCTGTCTGGATGCTGAACTTCTGCCTCCTAGGACTGCTGCAGCACAGGCAGCTCCTGCAGAGTCACCAGAGCTGCCATATTCATGGGCATCCACTCAGGCACCCACTGCTGGGATTGTACTTGCCAGGTCTCCTGCTCTGGGGCAGCTACTCAGAGCTCAGTGTGAGCTGGAGCTTCTCTGAGGTGCCCGAGCAGGTAACTGCTGGACACCCTGCTAGCAAGGGTTGCTGAAGCATGTTGGTCTGCCTGGGTTTGGTCTGGAGACCACATTTACCTAACGATGCAGAGGGCTCTAGAGCAGTGCTGCTGCAAGAGCACTCCAGCATCACCACAAGAAGTGGAGAGTGTTTGAAGAGATGCCATTTTACAGTATGGTGGAAACAGCTATTTTTTTTTTTCCCCTGGATGCAATTTGACCATGAACTTGTTTCCCCCAAGCTATATAGTGCAAGCCTGATGGCAGGGCTAGGAGGGGAAAGGAAGCTTGCTCTTCCATATGGAAGTGTCCCTCATCACCCAGACACAGCAGTATTGTCATAGGGGTAGATGGAAGCTTTGGTGGGGGAACAGACTTAAAGAGCACTGAGGAATCAAAAAAGAGATTCAGTTAGAATGTCTACAAGTAAGAAACAGGGACAATGCTCCCTGATCACCTCTGCTGGAAAGAGGCACCAAATATTTTTTGTGTCCTGGTTTGGACGCCATCTCTACTCAGAAAGAACCAAGAATATACTGTTTCTTGCAAGCTTTGTGGCAGGGACTTTAAAGTTGTATCTCCAAATGCAGCTTAAGATAGAGAATATAAACTGAACAAAACTTTTTTTTTTTTTAGAGTGATAGCTCAATAACAGGGTTATAGGCTGGATCTTCCCCCCCCCTCCTGGGGGGGGCCTGTTAGAGCAGAAGTATCGGGGTGGCAGGACCTCTTACATCAGCAAGTTCGGTTTACTGCAGCTACAGAGTCCTGCATCACCACCTCTTCCTCCTCGTCATCTCACCAAGGTCCTTGTGGGGCCTCAGCAAGAGCAACAAACTCCAAAATTGTCACCACTCATTACAACCATAAAATGTTTCAGACATACCAAAGAGTATGGTTACACCTGCCCACTGCTACCTCATCTGAGCAGAAGCAGCTCTCTGGGGTTTTGCCTAGGGACTGCAATGACTGCACATGAAAAATGGGTTAATAGTGACCTTTCTGATACAATTCATGAGTTTCTTCGGCTTCAGTTGAAGCACTGGGGTCTTAATGGCTTTGATCTGTGGGGCTATTGAACAGTTGTTTATGCAAGCCTATTATAGGCAATAAAACCTGAATTACTACATACCTGTCATCCCTGGGGGGCGAGTTCCATCCTTGCAAAGGGCCTCCTGTATCCTAGTTTGTTTCTGGCTGAATACTCCTTTGCGACATGAGGCAGCTTGTAAGTCAGATGGGCAAGGAAAGATCTCCTAAAATAGACAGTTTTTGCCAAGGTGTGGTATATTTGTTTCCATTGTTTTCATTTTCTGCTCAGACACATTAGTGGACTGTGTGCCAAATAATCTTTTGCTATTATACAGGGCTGCTCATGAAAGCACTATTTTCTTTACTTAATGTTTTGAACCTTTCTCCTGAAGGAGCACACAGGAATTTCCAGTGAGAAGGATTTGCAGGTCTTCAGTGAGAACTGTCACCTCCCTGACAAAGTCTCACAAATAAGCACCATAGGTGACTCTGGGAGCTGAGCCTGCCCCCCACCCCAGGATCAGTTACGTTGCAGAGTAGGGAGGACTTGGGCACTGATCCTTGTGCACCAAAGTTATCCTTGGACTGGTTTTCCCACTGAGCTATATATCCAAAGAAATAAGTTGCAGGGTAAATGTAGTAATGAGTGGGAGAGGCTCTTCAGCTGGTGCTATGCACAAGGTCAAGTGTTGGTCTAAAAACTGGTGACTGCCAGCCTACACAAGTAACTCCAATAAACCAGGTGGTCTGTGGGGACCAGCTGTGTGCCCGGACTTTCTGCCAGAGGTCACTAATCTATCAGACCTGTCACTCTGTTTTGAAAACTTCACAGGTCACTTGGAATGACTAGAATCAAGCTGTAAAAATGTCAAGTGGCCTCTCTGCTTGGAAATCCATTTCCTCTTTAGTTCACCCAACTATATCCATCAGTAAACAATCAATCTCCCTCTCATTCCTCCTCAAATGCCTGAAGAGAGCTATAATTATCTCCTCCTCTTCTAAAACATATGAATTAAAGCAATGAAAGCCTCTTCAATCAGAGTCCTTGAACCCTGTTATCTTTCTCTCAGCACCTATTTTATTGGATTTATCATTACCAGCTGCAGCTATGAGGGATCTATAACATTTCTGGTCACATTATATTACCAAACTATCATCTGGAGGAACTTCACACACTTAACTAACAGTGAAACTGGTGAGCACCTTGGAACCAAATGATTCAAGAACTTTGTGCTTTTTGTTCAAGGACCATCTGAGATCTTAGCTTTGTCATAATTATTCCTTTGCATTCAACATTTCAAGCAAATCAAATTGTATATATATTCCTGTGAAATCCACAAGCATTTCAGTTCCCCGATGGATAAACTGAAATTTTGAGAATTGGGTCTATCATGAAAATATTCAGTTACCACCTGGGAGTGTGTTCCTCTGCAAATGTGAATTTTTCAGTCACAATTCCAGTAAAAAAAAAAAAAACAGCATTTCTATGACAGTCATTTTCAAGCCTTCACAAGTTTCTGATGTTGCAGATAGAGGTTGTAACTGGTGCACTGAAGACACAAGGCCTTTTCTAAGGGGAGCTTTATGGAATTCTTATGCTCATGACTGTCCTAATTGTTTAGGAGAAGCCCTTACTCAGATTGGGCAGCGCAAGATACAGCAGCATGCTCACAGACTAGCTTTGCTTGAAAGGCAAGATGTCTCCAGAAACTTGGTGCCAAGCAGCACCCCTGCCATCTCCAGGACTGGCATCAGGACTTCAGCAGGCCTGTAAAGCAGCAGGAGGTGGGGAGATCCTCACTCCATGGAAGTCCATGGCAAAGCTCTGTGGAGATAGATTTCCCTCCCCAAGGGTCAATTGGTAGTGGTTGCTGGGGTTTTTTAGGTGGGGGTTGTTTGTTTGTTGGGCTGTTTTGGGTTTTTTGGCAGCATGAGAGTAATCCAATTCTTCTAAGTATTGGGGTCCTGACCATGCAATGACTCCCTGTGCTCACAGGGTTATGGAATGGACAGCCATTGCCCAGCTAGGAAAATAACACTGCTCCTGTGTGCTCTGCATGGGGGCCAGCGGGTGGGCTAGTGCTGAGAAGAAGGTGCCAGCTCAGCCCCACCACCCAGCCACACCCCTCAGCACATATGGGGGAAGACTCAGCAGCGAAAAATGCCTATTGTTTCAGAAAGGAAGTGACCCCTTTTCTCTTAAATGCTGGGAAATTGAGACCTCATCATTGGTGAGAAAAAAAAAAAAAAATCCCCTCTTCACAGTGAAAGGGAAATACCACCTGAGCTGTACTGCCAGTAGCATTAGAGAATGTGTCACAGCGAGAGGACTAAAAGGGAGACTTTTTGTAAAGGAAGGAAGAAAATTAGGGAATGCAAGGACTAAATAGGAGAGGCAGTGTTTCATTTCTAGGTCATGAGTTTGACTCCAGCTCACTAGTCACTGCTGCCTAATGATTCTTCAAAAGCTGATGATCATCTCTTAGTCTGTTACTTGGAGGCCACAGCCCCACCACAGAACCTGTCCTGCATGGCACAGGATTTAATCCTTGGCACAGCTGGAGCTAGAGAGGAGTTACTAGGCAGGCTGTGCGGGTCCTCCGAGATGCTGAAAAACCTTTTCTGGGGCTTTGCATGTGTACCTCGCTCCTGTGCTTGGGGCTAAGCAGACTGGTAGGAATGATGGGGTTTGATTTGGTCTTCCTTTGCAGGGCAGCTGTGCAAAAATCCCTGCTACTCCAGCAACCCAAGTCATTGGTGATGCCCTTTGTTTCTGGTGCTTTGTTCTTGTGGCACACTACAGTTGTAAGGTACTGGTCTTCTGGACTTAAAGCTAGAGGGTGTTGCACGTCTTGTGGTAGACAGGTGTGGGGAGAGGAATAAGCACTCTGAGCATCTCTGGACTTTCCCTGGGATTGCCACCCTGCCAGCACCACCCACCAGGGATGGGTTCACTGTGCACATGAACCTTGCAGCAGCTCTGGGGACAAGCAGAGGGCTGCGATGGCTCTAGTGCTGCTATCATTTGTAACGCAATAGCAAATGGAGACAAGCAAAGCTTTGGCTCCAGTTGTGCCAGTTGTTGTGTACATGTTCAACAGAAACTCTCCCCATGCCAAGCAGCCTACAAATCAGGATGAACATTTTGAGAAGATGGGTGGGTACAGACCAGAAGGGAGGAGAGCAGCACAGGGCAGCACTGTATGGTATAGCTCTGTACTGCCATAAGCAGCACTCATTGCACTGCCAGCCTGGCCTCTTCCCACCACCAGTATTTTCATTAGCCAGATGCATCAGAAGACCACATGCTATGGCACTCGAGTCAGTGCATCAGAGGCCAAGGACCCCTCTCAGGGACATAACAGAGCTTAACAGGGCTTGCACTGAAGGAATTGCTAGTAAAATGTGGCTGTGAGCCACAGGCATAGATGCAAAAAAGAAAAAACTGGACCTGGATTTCAGTGCTTTGGAGCATGGGGATTTGAATATAGACTTTGGCTTGGTTTACTAGAAAGGTGGGAGCTTTTGCAGGAATTGGGCCTGGACAGGACTGGGAATGCCTGGGAGTTTTGCCTGGGCAGTTGTTTGAGTGCATCTCGTGCATGCAACTTACTTGGGATAAAGAAACTGCTTGAAAGCAATTTCATGTTTAGCTATCCACCCTCCTTCCTCAGGTCAGGAATCTCTATATTAACACACTAGGCTGTGCCCTGCCAGCTGCTAGTTATTGTGGAACAGGAAAAGTACACTTGCACTTAAAACTCCAAGGAAAGGAAAGCCTTGGGACAGCAGTTGATGGGAGGGTATTCACCTCTGAAGGATTTAAGTTTCCCTGCTAGGCTTTGCTAACTGCCAACAGAGACGTATCCTAGAAAGCAATTTGGAAACAAAGCAAAGCAAAATTCTAGAGACTTAGCTGGGAAGCATCAATTCCTTTTGCTCCCTACCAATTACCTTCAGATATTAGCTAGTTCACTGTTACCACCTCCCTGTGAGATGGAAAGCAGTCTTATTCTCCGACTGTACAGGCGCAGGAAGTCCAGCAACTTGCCTAAGGTTACACATAATCAGTCACCATCAGTTACAGGCTTACATTGCAGCCCAGGTAACCCTGTTTATGTCTACTGTGATTACAGAGCCATATAACCCTTAAAAGGGCTACTAGGCAAGTAGCACAAGTTAACCTGAGACAACGTTTAGCCCGGGTCTGCCAAAGATGCTGCAGGAAGCTATACTGATTCCTAAGCATACACACACAACTCCATTCACTTCCCTGCTGCCATACCAGTGTCCCAGCCAGCTCTCTGAAAGCAGCGTCTTTTAGTACCTTACCCCTACCCCAGAAGGGGTGCCAAAAACCAATCCAGGGGAAAGGAAACAAAAAATAACAGCAACAAAAAATATCTTGGCTTGTTTCCCAGGAGCAGCACTGTCAAACCTGGCTGGCCTCCAGCACGTGTAAATACATTTTACCAACCTTAATGCCGCTGTTCAGTTCTCTGAAGTTCTTCACACCTCCTTTCAGAAGCCTCCATGCAGCACTGTAACTGTACCCCTGCAGCACACTCCCTCTAAGTGCCAGGCAGGAATCCATCTTCCCTGCTTTGCTCTGGGCCCCTAGTATTGTTGTTGTACAAGGCACTTACAGGCCAAGTCCTCAGCCAGAATTAGCTGACACAACTCTGTTAGGGGCCCTGGTAATGAGCTAATTTATAGCAGCTGAGGGTCAGGCTCACTTTTTTTTTTTGTAATTGCACAGATGAGCTTTAATTGCACCATTCTGGTGTTTGTTGGCAATATGCTTGAAAGAGCTGAGCATTTTTGTATGCCTCTTTCAAGATCTGTAGCAGAAACAATCTGCGTTTTGGAAGCCCCATGGTTTAGTTTCCATAACCCAGTTAACAGAGAGGAAGAAGAGACTATTCCTTCAGTGAGGTGCAGCAAGAAAAACTTGAGTTTCAGGTCACCGCCTTAATCATGGGAGATCTTTCTGCTGTAGCACAGATGACCTCATTGACCATGGGAAAGAATCATTGAATGAATGAGAATGAGGGGCCTAAGTGTGTTGCAAAATCCTGCCACCTTTGCATCCATTCCGAACTTGTGGTAGCGGGGATGATATCGTTTTGCATCATTGCAAGGGGTTGGGAGGATAAATCAGAAATGCTCAAACACTGTGGTTACTAGGACCTGTCAGTGCCGAGACCAATGGTTTGCAGCCTAGAACAGATAAACAAGAAATTGTTGTGAAACCATTTGATGTTGCTAGTGACCACGGGATGGCGAGAGCAAAGGATCGTGTTGTCCACAGCACAGACCTTTCTCAGCGCTGGAGTTGTTGGCATCGAGGGGCCTTCACACAGGGGGTCAGAGATTTCATCTCCTTTTTTATTTTTTTCTCTACCCCAGCCAAACTTTCCGCTACATGTTGTAGCTTTTGTAGTCATAAAAAATAGGAATTAAAGTATCTGACATATTCTTCTGTAAGCAGCAAGACCTCATTTTGATACTCTGCTTCCTGATTTCAGACAAAGAAATACTTGTGTAGGCCAGGGTGAAACTGGTAAAGCAAGAAAAAAAGGGGCAGATTGAAAGACAGTGAGAGAGTCTCCAATCAAGGGAAAGCATGGCTTGATTAATAAGTGAAGGCAATCAGAGTCTGCGGGAAGGGACTACCATTGCATATAGTAACTCCTGGTAAAAGTGACAGCTGTATGATTTGTTTTTAAAAAGAAGGTACAGCAACACAACTGCTCTCCTCTTGACTCTCAGTGGTTTTGTTGTGCCATCTGGGGTGGTGATGCCATCAGAAGAGCCTATTAGCCTTCTATTTTTCATGCAGATAAAACGCTTTGCCTCTCGCTGCTGAGAGAGATGTTTACAGCTGAGCAGGTAGATCCTCTTCACTCCAAATCAGTAACGACTTAGCTCCACCTCCTCCCTCCAAGACCTGGCACTGAGCTCCCTCTTACAGGTGGTGTGTTGCTGTGTGTGAAGCTGCAAACCAAGGTCCCTCTTCCTTGTCCTCAGTTCATGCTTATCCCAAGAGTGGAAGGGCTGTTACCCAGACCAGCACAGGCAGCTCCTGATGAGATTTCCTGTCCTATTTCTGTGGGCAATGTCTTTCTCTTGTCCCCCCACCACAGCAATGTACTGGTGTTGCATTGCTGATGGTCTGGCGCTGACTGTCCCAAATGTGGCTCTTTACAGTGGAGAGACGTCTGTGAATCCTGCCAATGGAGGCAGTTGCAATTCTGTATATGATAAACAAGATCTTCCATAAGGGGCTATAAGCACTATGTGCCCAAGTGCCATAAAAGCCCATCAGCTGGGATTGTTTATCACCCACAGCCTTTTTGAAAATCCAGTGTAAAATACTAAATCTATGGCTGCCTATGCACAGAAACAGGGCATGTTGCAGTGCTATCCCAAGAAATTCTCAAGATCAAATAGAAGGAATTTAAATAAAATAGAAAATGATTCATGTAATAGCTAGCTTGGCCTTAATGAGTAGAAGTCTCCTTTGTCTGTGGACATTGCAGAAAGCAAGCTGGAGGAGAGAAGGCTGGAAAACAGGTTATTTCTGAAACAAAGTTTTCTGGGTTGCTGTGAAGGAGGACTGCACAGTAGAGCTCTCCCCACTCAACTGCTAACGAGGGAACCCAGGCTTCTCTGCCTACTTAGGGATAGTTACGTTACCAGGAGTGAGTTTGCGAAGCAGCTGCTGGTTTGATGTCAGGCGAAAAGGAAGGAAGTGAGGGGGGAATGAAAGGAAATGAAGTAGGAAGTAAGATATCCTGAAAAGTGTATGCATTGTAGCCCTCTGAGGTGCTCTGGTCAGGCACAAATAAGGAAGAGAAACTGAAGTTTTGTGCTGCAGCAATTCCTGATCCCAAATCCATGAACAGATGGATTTGGAGCTGAGATTTGCAGTTCGCTAAAGGATGGATGCAGAGCTTTCACATAGCTCTCATCCCAGTGTGAACCAGAAGTCTGCACTGTGAAATGCTAGAATCAGAAAAACAGTAAGAAAACCTGGGGGCAGATCTTCAACTCCTGTAGATCAACTTTTCATCCAGAGACTGTTCTACCACATTACCCTGTGAAATAATTGTGATGTGAAAACAAGTCGTCTTTGTCCGTGTGCAAAAAGCCCATGAACAAAGCTGCCTCCATATCCTTTCTCTTCACAAAGAAAAAGTTCATTTAAAGAAATTACTTCATAGCTAAAATCATACAGGGAGTGAAAAAATCTACAGTGCCTCATTTGCTTTTCCTATCAGTACTTGCTTTTCGTTACCTGTATGTGTGCAGAGAATACCAAACAGTTTGCAAATTGCTTGTTGCCATCCCAAATTCACTTCAGTCTGCAGAAAGATGGATTTCATTTTACCCTTTTTTCTGCTGGTTCAGAATATATTTAACCAGAGGAAATATTTTAGCCTTAATGTAATGTCTATCACGGTGAAAGAACACGTACTTCTCTGCGTCTGTATGCAGGTAATCACTAAAAAGTTATCTGGCTACATGTGTTGTTTTCTACCTAACTAAATCAGAACTCTGTGTGCATTTATGACTCCCCCTGAAGGACTCCAGGTCTACGAAACACAACACTTCTGGTGTAGCAAAGCCTACAAGAAAGCTTCATATAGCTCAAGAAAAACAAATTAGGGCTGCCCCCCTCTACCACCTTTCTATAGACAGTTTTACATTTCACGTCCCTCAGGGGATGCACTATACATTGAGTTTTGCAGCCCCTTGTGACCTTCTACTTGTTCTCTTTTAAGCAGGCAAGAAGAGCCCACCTGCTGAGGACAAAGTCGTGCTAACACATATGAAGATACTGAGCAATGAAGGAATTCAAAACCCAGGTTTAATTCCAGAGGCTCCAGCTGACACAGCCTGCACGGAAGAGTCCCATCTCCCCGACACCAGCCTCCCACCAGACTGCCAGGGAAAGTTGAATGCAGCAGCTGCACCGGCAGATCCAGACTATGCAGATGCTCCAGCAAGCACAGACTATGTAGCTACGCTGCCTGACCTCAGCGCCTTCGAGTCCAAGTGCCGACTCCACAGATTCTCCAAATTTGAATCCGAGGACTCGGGGGTTGAATTGCCAAGTGGGGCTAATTCTCCATCAACACCAACGGGTTCAGAGAAGAGCTTTGTGCTTCACAGCAGAGACTCATTTTGTGACTCGGGCATGCTTAGCACCTCTTCTTCTCCAGAAATTGACCATCTGATAATGAGAACATGTAAAGAGCGTGCCAGAAACGTCAGCCACCAAGATCCAGAGAGCGAAAAGGAAGCTGAGTGCTACAGCCAGGAGGCAGATGCTGTGCAGGGTCCTGCAGCTTCCCTTGAAGATTTCAGTGTCCCTCAGGAAGAAAGTCATGATAAACATTTTGACCAGAGCGAAAGGCAATCTCTGGAAAAGGAACCTACCCCAGAGACGGACCTTCCCAGAAAAAGCACTCTTCCCACCCCAGGTCCCATAGAAGAACCAAAGACAATTGCTGACAATTTCCCAGAGAACTTTGGCAGCATGCAAGACCTTCAGATCCATGGGCATCAGCTGAAGAAGTATGCCACAAGCGACAGTCTGGATGAATACATGGATGAATGCTGTAGACTGAGTGAGGTAAGAAACACCTAAACTGAGTCTTAGAGCTAGGCCTGTCCAAACACTTCAGTCAGGGTTCAAGTCCTATTGTTTGTCACAAACTAGGACACATCTGAGTGAGTTAGAAAATCTCCCCTGAAACTGCTGTAAGCAGCAAATACTGGTAATTGATTTTTAAGAGCTCTTTTTATAGCAGTAAAATTCTGAAGTAATTTACATCTATCCGGTCTGGGTAAGGATGACTAATGGCTCATGGAGATCTGATGTTTCAAAAAGCCCTAGATTAGAGGATGGACTTGATTCTGGTCTTAAAACGAAGATTGTGAAGTTAGTCATCATCCTCTGATACATGGGATGGGGATCAGAACATAGTTTCTTTTTCAAGGTCAGGTTATTCCTGTTCCTGGGAACAGCTGGACTGCTCTTGGGGTGCCGAAATTTGGAAAGAACTTGTCTAAGGGGTAGTTCATTCCTGTCCAGGCCTGTCCTGTCCTCTTGAGCCAGCTCTCTGAAATAATGAGTGAGCAAGGAGCTAATGCACAAATTCAAATCTTTGCTGGGCTGGAGATGGAGATCACATTTTAACTCGCCAGCACAGCTGTGATGGACCAAACTGCAAAGACATAGTTTCAGCAGTTTGTCCCACTCCAGACTCCCTCTTTTCCCTCTTGCTGGGTACACTGTGCCGCTGACAGGAGAATAAAAAGCCCTTCCATGCACCTTCTCCCATAGTGGATGCTGGCAAGTGCTCACCACAGTGCTTTGCCTGAAGCCCCATGCTGCCAACATGGAGACAGATTGCTGCTTTGCCTGCCCACTGCGGTGGCTTCCATGAACCAGCAAAGGAAAGATCTAACTGAGGAGGGAGCTGATTCTTGACAGAGAGACAGACCAAAGTGCCCCATGAGCAAAGGGAAAGGAGAAGGTCACACTAGGTGAAGAGGGTCACACAGACACACCAAAAACGTCAAACAGTGCATAACAGGGATTTCTTTTTGGGGCGGTAATAGTTTGATGAATTGGAATGGGAGATGGGTGGGAGGAAGCCAAGTGACAAGTACTGTGTGCTGTGCACATAATTTCACCATGACCTCTCTGCCCAGGCCCTGAACCATGAGGCAATGGCCTTCCTCTCCAGCATGCCAAATCCTCCCAAGCAGCGAGGAAGGTCAGAGATGGCCCATCTCCATTAGCGTTGCATATCGAGGCAATACAAGCAACACCCAATCCAGCTTAACAGCTTCTTCCTCCCCAGAGCTCTCTCACACGCGGCAGAAGACATGCCTATTTTGCACAGTTCCCAAACAGTTAGCAACCTGGCCTTTTGGCAGAGAATTCAAGAAAGGACCAGAGCAGGAGACTTTGACCACAAGCAGACTTTACAAAAATTTACCTGAATTCTCTGTCACATTCCAGAGGGTTTGCAGCCAGCTTGGTCTTGTCTGACAGCTCTGGCTGCCTGTGAAATTCCTTTAAATCCTTTGTGAAATGGAGCCTCAGTTTCCCAAAGCAGAGCATTTAAATAAACAAGAGAATAAATTAGAAAGAAGCTGAAGAGGAAATGAAGCTCTTGGTGGCTTATCTCCCCTCCTTTTTAATATCCTCACTGCCTGAATGCTAAAGCTTTGTGCCCCAGAGCACTTTTCTTTGTTTGTTTTTCGAGCTGTATAAATACAGCTGTGACCTAGGTGCTGGGGAAGTTTGTCCTTCTTCAGAGAGCACCTCCAGGCTGCTGTATCCGGAGAGCAGCGCTCTTCAAACTGCTGGGATACCAGGTAGCACCCAAGCTGACTGGGGCAAGAAATGCCCATGGCTGCTGCACAGCCCTGCAGCTGCTGCTGTGCTGTGTGCCTCAGAGCGCAGGGACAGCCTCCTGCAGCTGCAGAGCCTTCTGCCCTTGCCAAACCTGCACAGGGTTGTCCTGTCCTCACTGTCATACAACGACAGGACAGAGTGAGACCCACTCAGAAACGACGTCCAGATGATCATCTGCCCATACAGCTGACGGATGCATCTTGGTTCACCCCAGCTGAGGCTCTGCTCCAGGCTTACTCTGTGGTTTTCACATTTGCCTGTAACCTGTCCAAAGTACAACATGGTACTTAGGAGCCAATCTCCTGTCTGGCCTGATGTCATCTCAGGGACTCAGATACCCCTGGAAATGCAATCAATGTTGTCTGAAAGATAGCAAGCCATTACAGGGTATTCCCACTCTGCTTGGCAAAAACCATGGCAAACCAAATTGTTCCATTGAATCAATTCCTGCTGCATTAATTCATGTTGATATAAGCCAGTATAAGCACTCTTGCATCTCTATTTAATGCCAAGTAAGAGCATTATTTAATTATAGGGCACAATGACTTCCTCAGTTCTGTTGCTGGTTTTGGGAATATAACTTTCAAGTAACAGGAGAGCAGTTGAGATTCCCCAGCCCAGCTGGCTGTGGCAATGCCAACAGCACTGTGCTTGCCAGCACACCACAGCTGAGCAAGGATTCATGGGCTGGATGAGGATGTGCCTTGATGTCATCCCGGCCTTCCTCACTGCTGAGGCCACTTCCAAGAGAACAGGAAGGAAAATGCTGAAAAAGAGAGACTGGAAACGACCAAATGTTATGACTGTTTGATTCATTTGGTGAATGGCTTTGGCTGAAAATATACATCAAATCATTTCAGTCTGGCATTTCTTAAACAAAGCTTTTTGATCTTCTGTTTTGAACCGTCGTTATTTTGAAATTTGCCTACATTTAGAAAGATGAAAGAAAGTGGAAGCTGTCAAACAACAAGTGAAAGAACTTTGAAGCCTAAATAAAACCGTTTCCTTTTAAGCCAAATTAAATGTTTGGGGTCAGTTTGAAGATACATAGCTTTTGATGCTTTTGCTTTGCAAACACTTCCTCATTCTCCATAAAGTTTACATTTAAAGTCAGCCCATACCCCTAGAAGAAGAGAGAGGGTGGGAGCATTGATCTCATTAAATGAAAAAAACCCCATTATTCACATAGTTCTAATTATCCTGGGTCGAAGCAATCAAAATACTTCTCTGCAGAGAGTGGTACGGTTCAGGGGAAGGATAGGGCAACCTGTGACCGTCAGGCGCGTAGCCTGTGCGTGCCGCTCGGAGGAAACCAGAAGCTATCAGCAAGCGCAGCCCCTCCTGGACGGCAGGGTGGAGCCGTCAGAAATATACCGCACGATCCCGCTCTTTCCTGTTATTCACAAGCCTTTTGGTGCTGTCAGCTTCCAGTGACAAATGCTTCCCACTGAGCCTGTGGCGTCACTAATCAGTTGCTCCAAGCCCATGATGGGAGGTTTGTAATTACATTCCTTGACTCTCTGCAGTGACCATACTGCCTCCATACTGGCCACGCTAACACAGTGGGAGCGGGCAGTGAGGGATTTATGGAAGGATGGAGCATGGTATAACTCAAAACTATCCACAAGAGAAAGCAAAGAGCGTTGCATGAAACGCAGAAACCTAAGTCACTGCAAGGAACATCAGCAAGCTCTTGTATGAATGAAAAGAGCTTCGCCTGCGAGCTAGTCCTGCCCATCAGCTTCAGCTCCTACTGCCAGGTCCAGCCCAGGACAGTTTTCCATTGAGCCCAATTGAAGAAAAGCCCATCACATGCACCAAAGTAACAGATCATGGCTGAAATGAGGCAGGACAAAGTGCTGATTAGATGATCAGAAATGCAGATTTTGATTATACTTCAATTGGACAAGAGGCTTGAAAACAACCGTCTCTCTTGCAGCTCGCACTGAACTTCAAACCTTTGTAGTGCTCAGATGCTGCAGTGAGCACGATGTTACACATACACACAGGGATAGGCTCCCGCCTGTGCGACTCTGGTGGCTTCAGAGGAAAAAATGTGATTTTTATACCAGTCAAAATACTGACTGGAGGGCTCTAGATAAGCCAAAGTTCCCAGTGCAGATGCTGATCCTGTATTTTTAAGCTTCCTAAGAAATCTGTGGGCCAGCACAACTGTGATGGTTTATTGCCAGCTGAGCAGGGATACATGTACTGAAAACCTGTCCCCAAAACTTCATTAAGTGAGCTCTCACAAGGGCACAGATCACTTTTTAGTTACATGGGTGTAAAGTCAGTGTAGGGCACCTTAATGCCACAGTGTCAAAACCATAGTGGGAATAACTCAGCATAGTATAGCCAAGAGCCTTGGATTCCTTTTCTTGCAGCTGAGGGTCTGGTTCAGTCTGATGTACCTGAAAGCAAAGTCTGGCACCTATTTATACATTATGTTTTTACTTTCTTAGTGCAACTTTAATCATCTGATTCACAAATTGTGTCTGTCTGATCCTCTGCATCTTCACCTTCAAAGAAGTGGATGAGATGTTTTTTCCTTCTTCATAGGTTTCATCAACTCAGAAATGGGCACATGGCTTTTGTTCCAGTACTATTTGACAATCCCCATGTGGGGAATGGGAAAAATTTCAGTCCCATTAGGTGAATGTTTTGGAAAGCTTCAACTGGGAGGACAGAGACTGAAAGATACTCGTCCTGGAAAACATTTGCAGCTTTCCTATGGTTGCTCACCATCCACTGCTAGCATAAAACTCTCTCACAGGTGCTGAGAGGAAAATATTTAGACCAGAATGTGACAGAGCAGGTTCTATGCTGCATGGGGCATGACCAGAAGATAGTGAGGGCTGTTTAGGTATTTCCAGTCTATAGAAAAGAAAGTCCTGGAAGGGTCCCTGGAGAGGCCCTCTCTGAGCAACTGTTTCAGGGGCAACCAGCTGAATTACACAAATTTTCTGTATCGAATGCCTGCCATATCCAAGCAATCCTGATGCCAGTGGGCCTTGTGGCAGGGCAAGCAAGGCGAAGCACTCCCCTTAAAAACTTTTACCCTTGCATGCTGACCACGGAGGTGGCTGGCCCTGCAGGGATGGGCAGGCACTGCCTCATTTGCCTTTTGCTCTTTGCAGTTGCTGGGATCACTTCAATAAAATGCAAATTAATTTCCTATTAAATAGCCCAAACTGCCTGCCCTGAGCAGCCTCTGAAGGATGGCTGTGAAACAGGGGCTTCCAGCATACCTCCAGCGTATTGGGTCCAACCTTCAGTCTGGTTTAGGTCCTCTACAGGGGTAAATCCACCCTGCCCCAAGACTTGGAGCAACTGCTCTACAGCTTTTCCCTCTCATTTTCTGGGGACTAGTATTTATTCTCAGGAGTTGGAAGTTCTCTCTAACTTTTGCTAAAAGCCAGATTTTCTCTTTGCTTTCAAGTGCCTTCAGGCCTAAGCACAGAGCAGTGGAAATCAGCCGCACCTTCTCTTCTCCTCCCCTGCCCTTTTTGCCCTATAAACCTAGCAGACATGAACACAAAGCAGGACCTTGGAATATTAAGCACTGGACAAATATGGAAAAAAAAGAGGGTTCCTGCCTGAAAGAGGTGACAGTCAAATGCTTCATACTCTCTCCCCAATCCTGATGTTACAGCCAAATGTTTTACTTTATCCTCTTTTCCAGGAGCTCCTCTGTCCCTTGTAGTCTTCCCTTGTGTTTCTACAGTTATAAAAGGGGTTTGGATTTGTCTCACTGTCTCCATAGGGAATATACACATGCAACAGCAAACTGGCAGAAAGGGGAGTTGTTAAATGTGCAAAAAGATGGTACAAAGTGGCAGAAAGCCTACATTGTCAAGGAGAATGAGGAACTTTTGACTACCCGTTTTAGGACAGCTTAAAAAAAAAGCCCAGATTTTCAGACGCTAATACTCATGTACTTTCTGAAAATCATGCTTCTGAAGCTGGGCACCCCAAAATCCCTAGCTGCTTTCAGATATGTTGGTTATAGTGCATTTGATTCAAGCTTTTCTCAGCAGGTACCACATGGGCTTTGTTCTCCCTGGGGGTCTTAGAACCGTGCCCCTTCCCACTGCACAGACACCCTGAGGACTCAGTTTTATGGCTGAGTAACCTTTGTCTTGCCACCACTTCTGCAGGCTCTGCCCGAAAGGAAAATAAAAATCATGAATGTGAATGACTGGTTGGCTTGGAGTCATCACAGTTTTTCATATGATTTCATGTGACCTCTCTCTGTCCCAGCCTCAGACACAAAAGCATCTGGACATAAATAATACCTATTTATAAATAACATTGTATCATCATTTGTTTAAAAAGAAGTAAATTCTGATGTTGATTATTTTTGAACACACCATGAGCTTTCTGATATAATGAAAAGACAGGAAGAGTCCGAAGCTGGCATTTCCCCAAAAATGTAGATTGTTGTGGGAAAGGAGACAGAGTAAGCTTCCTGCTTTTGTAGAGGGAACTTATTTTTTGAAGTAAGATAAACTTAGAGCACTGCTTTTGTAAAGATCGAGGCTTGTTTTACTTACTGATATCACATGCACATCAGCAGGCAGCACCAAGGTAGAAGTGAGCCTCTGCATCTATTTGTTAGCAGCACGTTCAGCAGAGTCCGCTCACGGCACAGCAGAGGACACTTGCTCTACACAGAGAAGTCCTGGGGCCAGAAATGGTGAGGTGCAGAGCAGGAGGCTGGGAAGCACCGTTGCCTTTCCTCTGCCACATAATTACTGTCTGTCTCTGGCACTGCCCTTGGCTGAGCAGCAGTGAGATTCTGCAGGTCCTGGGTGTGGAGAGATCAGTGGTACAGAATATCCTGCCATAGCCAGACAGCAAGCTTGATCCTGCAGACTTTCTTCAGGCATCTCTTAATGACTGAGAAAGTAGCATGAGGGACGTAAGCTGGGATCTGCTGAAGACCAGTGGAAAGATATTCTTTCACTTTGGCAGCTTGGTTCAGGCGCGCATCCCTCTTACTGACCCACCAGCGATGAGGATCCAAGTTCAGCTGTGCTGTAATAGTTGCAGATTGCCAAAGGCAGACAAAATGTACCCCCAAGTTGGTCACAAAGCAGCAAAACTGCAACCTGCAGATATGTGCCTTTGGGGAGGAGACAAACTCACCCTCAGTACACATAAGTGACTTGCACTGAGGGCTATGGGCTAAGTGAGCCATACTAACCCCAGCCATCTATACCCCACAGTAGAACTGTATTTGTTTGTAAGGGTCCTGTGGCCAGTAAAAGACAAAAATTAGCATGGGACGTGGAACTAGAAACAGCCTGTCATGAGGTTTTCCTCTGCATCAGCCTGTCATCAGTCAGAAGAGTCCCTCTGATGGCACATCTGGCTGAGTAGTCCAGAAAAGAGCTGTGAGCAAGCAACACTGTAACTTAGATCTGGCTATAACCAAAAACCCTTGCAAGAGGAAGCCTGAGTGTCTTTACCACAGCCTGCACAACTCTGAGTGTGCTGGGCTCCCAGCTGCTAGTAAGGATTGCTCTGCTCTTACTCCATGGTCCAAGATGCCTTGTCATTGCAGGTGAACCAAGGTAACAGCAAAGCCCTGGGATCTGGTCTGGGATACCTGGAACACATTTGCCAACTGATTGAGAAGATTGGGCAGCTGCAGGAGCACAACCTGCGCCTCCAAAAGCAAGTGTGCAGCTTGCAGAAGGAGCAGAAGATGAGCCAGATAAAAGAGGTAAGCAGACACCATCTTCCATTAAATTATATACTCAGATGGGAAGTTCCAAGTCTGTGTGAGGTAAGATGCTAATTTACTTGACCCCACACCCACCTGGGCTGGGTGCTCTGGTCTTCAGGGAGCCCCTCACCCACCACAGTGGGCTCAGCTTCCCTTAGGGCGGGTTTGGGTTTCTGTTCTTGTTCAATTTTATTTCCCAGATGCGCTTGCTTGTGCTGAGTTAAAGTGTCCCTTTCACCTCATGCAATGGCCAGCTCAAAGTCAGTAGCTTTTACTTCTCTACAGTTGAAAACTTCCCAAGAACACATCTCCCCCGTCAATACTATCAAAACAAAACATTTCCATGGACCTCCTTAGCAATTGTGTTTTGAATTAAAAGCTCTTTCTTTTCCTTCTGGTTTCAAACTCTCAAAATCCCAGAATTTCCCACTAAACAGACACAATAGGAAAGAGAAGCAGTGGTACCACTACCCAACTCCATGCTCTCTTTCCCTTTCTATGCTTCTGAGCTGCCAAATGAAGAATCTCTGACATGAAACATCTCAGTGTCCCCATGTGTCTTTTTTTATCAGCCAGAGCTAGCTGGGGAATTTGACTGAAATTTGCAAATCAGCATCCTCCTAAACAGGATTTTTTAGCCCCTGCATATTTTGTTCAGCTCTACCCCACCTCTACTTCTCAGTTCTTTTTCTTTGGCCTTGACACCAGGCTTCCAGCTTTTTTTCCCCTCCCCTCCCTTTCTATTTATTTTATCACTCCCCAAAGGGGGATTTGTCACACTCAGCTATTTCTTCCCAGCCATGCTGTGGCAAGTCTTTTGTTCTCCTGACAGCGTCATTCCTCCCCCGGTGTTGCTCTCCCACCTGCTGGGACTGGATCTTCAGTAGGTGACTGACTCCTCCTCTGAGCCAAAGCCAAGTTGTGAGTCAGGTTGCAGAGCAGCATAACCCGTCATTTCCATGTAGCCATATCTCACGCTCAGAGGAATGCAGCCTCCTACATAGAGCCTTGGAATTGTTAACACATTTCCTGAAGCTTTACAACTGTGAGTCATCGCTCAAAGTAACTCTTCCAAGCTGCAAATTCAGGGTCAAATCCTCATCTGGTGTATGTGCCCCCTCCTCCCCAGCTCCCACTGAAATGAAAGGCACCATGCTTTCATTTAAATATTTGAAACTTTGATCTTTTTGGTATTCTTCCAAGTGCCTTCTTGGCCGCATTTGTCCCATACTGTTCAGTGGGGAAGTGGACCCCCAGATGCAATGTTCAGCACTTGCAGTGTGCTCTGCAAAACTGGCTGCTCTCTCTCAGGTGTCTCTGTGGTGCCTGCATCTCCTATATCTGAGCAGCTCTCTGTCATTTTCCTCTTCACAGTCACAGCCTCTCTGTCTAGAAGAGGACACTACTACCACTGTTTGCCACGAGAGGTGGAGATTACTGTCCACATTGCATTTTGGAGGGTGTCCTAAGGCTACTTTCCAAACCATGTTCACTCTCCATACAAACTGTGAGCGTGGAAAGATTTCTGTGCCCCCGAGATGGCTAGGGAAGACACAATTCCCAGAGCAGAGATGGATTAGTGTGGTATTAAGAGCTGGTCATGAGGATGGTAGATGGCCAGTGCTCCTGATGCTGTTCTTGAGAGCTGTACAGACATCACCACAGAAACTGATGACATTTTGATCCTGGGACACAAAGGGAATGCGGTTACTCCACATCCTTTGCTTTACAGGGAAATCTTTAATGCCCTGGGCCAAAAGCAGCATCTTTCATCAGATTTTTCAAAGCATCCCCCCAAGGTATAGGTACTGCAAGGTGTCATGCTGCTGGGGCAACATACCCAGATGAGGTGTTATATTAAGACTGTCAGTTGCATGGGGGTCTCCAGAGGTGCTAAACTGGTGTTGGAACCAGGACAGGCCAACACCAATAAACAGCTTGGTTCCCCTTCCACTTCAGCTGGATAAAGCTCTCCTTGCTTCCTGCCCTACTAAAAACTCTTGTGCAACATGGTTGTGCAAGGTAGAAAAATCTCCCCTTCCCACCACACCAGCTACAGCAGAAGCATACCACCTGAAGTACCACATGCATGTTATCAGTCAGATTCACTGTAAGAGAACTATGGCATCCCCTCAATAAAAATACAAGACACTGTTGTCTGTGCACTTTCCAAAACAAACAACATCTTAAAATGCGAGCCACTTATAATGGATCTGTTTATTTACACAAATGCCTTAGCTGAGCAGCTCTGTGTTTAGAAACTTGTACTCAATTCCTTCTGGGAAACAAACCCAAAAGATGCTGAGTATCAGGCAATTTAAGGTAAACACCAATGAACCCTTGAAAGAATCTACATTACCAACTCCAGGCTCCTCAGCCTTTTAGAGAATTAAATAATTTCTCTGGGTTCTGATGGGTCTCAGGACAAGGCTGGGCATCCCTGGGCTGGAATGATTGCAATTTGTCTGTACCATCACACCACCCGGTTACCTTGGGCCGATACAGCCTGAGAGTCTGCATACTTTCTTCTTGTCTGCTGTAGGAGTACCTTCTGCAGCATTGCTCCTGTGGAGCTGCCAGTGTCTTCCTCAACTCGTACCAAGATGTGAAGACGTTTTTTGCTGGGAGGAGCAGACCTCACAGCCTCTTGGTTCAGACTGGAAATCCTTCTGATCTTTCCATCATCCCAGAAATAGGAGTGAACACTGAAAAGCTGAGCAACTGCAATGGTGAGTTCAAGTACCTCTAACCTGCCCGCCTGCTTGCCACCAGTTGGGTGGAATAATCTGACCAGCAACTTCCTTTTCCCTAGGGAAGACAGATGGGAACAGAGCAAGGTGTTAGTGGAACTACACCTTAGCTGGAAAGCTAAGAGATGCGTTTCAAAATGCTTTGTCTACACCTAGGATTTTAACACTTGCTTCTTCACATGTGTGAAGCAGGACTTTCTGCTCTGCAGCTGTGGCTACAAAGATTAGGACAAATGCATTATAAAATGTCTGTCTCTTTCAGAAACTTAGCATGCCTGAATGGGTCTATTAGTGGAGTCCCCCCATGTGGCTTTAAAATCCCCCTAGCCAAGGTAGGATTTGATCTAAGATGGAAAGCCTTATGCCTGTTAGTCTCCTACCCTCTCAAGCAGGCACAGAACACATTCCTAGAGGATGACTTTTTCTACAGACCAAGTGGAAATAAGCCCCAGCTGCAAAGCTTGGATCCAGAGACCAACTTTTCCAGAAGGCTGAGAAAGACTGGGCTCAGCCTGCTGATGATAAAGCCAGCTGAAAAGTCTGGATCCAATGTTAGATGCGAACCAGGCCACTAAGCAAGGCTGATTAGTTTATTTCAAACCTCAGACTTCAGCCTGCCTCCAATACCTGGTGAAACGCAGAGCATCAACACACCTCCTAGCAGGACTGAGTCAGAGTGTAAATGGCCTTTGGGATCTCTAGTGCTGTGGCTCAGAAATACCCTTTCCTGGCAGTTTCAGAGCAGACCTGGAAGGAAAATAAGACCATGAGGAAGGCGTTAGAAAGTCTGCTGTGGTCGGACACTTTATTGGAGCATTTACCTTCTTTCCATTGAAGTGTGGCATGAAAACACATGGGGTCTCATCCTACCATTGAGTCCTTAGGGGTCTCATCCCATCTGAAGTTGCAGCTTGCTGGCAGCACTGCCCAGAGGCTGTCCATGCAGGATAGTGGTAAGAAATGTGAGCAAGTCCTTGTGTTTCATTGCAGGAAGAGAGAGATACACAGATTCAGGAAACAGCCAGCCAATGGTGGGGCTCAGGAAGTTGTCAAACAATAGGAACAACAAGGAGAATGAGTTCAGAGAAGCTGGTAGTATGGCTGAGGGACAGGCTTTTCCATCAAAGGACGCTGCAGTAAGAAAGGTGAGTGATAAGTTTGGAGCCAGACTCCAAGTGGGACCTGTGGGAAAAGCAGGGAGAAGTTCTGCTCAGGCAGAGCAGAGTGGGGTGCTGGGAGAACAAGCCAACCCTGTCTGCTACTGAATGGGGCTGGGGCAGTAGGGCCAGGGTGCTCCGTACCTCTCGGATTCCAGTCTTGAAGACAATGGCTATGTCCATATGCCAAGAAAGGCACAAACAGAGCACTGCAGACAGCAGCATGGGCTTTAGCCCTCTCTAACTCCAGATAACTTGACACATGAACTCTGTCATAAGTATCTTCACTACTGCTGCTAGCAAGATTAAACCAAGCACACACTCATTACTACATATAAAAATTTTAGTGGGTCAGTCCTTAGCTGGCAACACTTATTACCAGATTGGCAGCATAGCAGTTTGATTAGCTCCAGTCCCCAAAGTGTGTTTCAGGGAAGCCGTGTTGCTGAAGTCCAAGGGAGCCGGAATGCTTTTCCTCTGCCTTTCTTTCCCATTGTTTGTGGCTGCCTCAGCACTTTGAGGTTCCGGTGGGGATCAGGAGTGCTGAAATGCCAGGGCAGAGGCTCTAATCAGAGCATTCCCAGCCTGACAGGAAAGAGGAAGGAGTAGGTCTCTCACGGGAAAGACCTTCTCATGAAATTTCCACCCCAAAGTTGCAAATTATTTGCAAACATTTCAATGAACTTCAGAAACCCAATTAAGGCTCAATCCTGAAAAGTGCTCTGTGCTCTGGCTTGTGTTCAGCAAAGTTCTGGATTTTAAGCACATGGGAAGCTCTGATGACTTCACAGGACTGCAGAATCAAGATCTACACTCTTTCAACTGAATCCTAGTGCTCTCTTGTTACACCATACCTTAGTATTGTCACTTAATATTGCATTTTGTACCCTGAGCATGAAATGCCCCATTGCTTTTTACAGTGCAGGTACTGTATGGGAATCCTGCCACATCAGTCCCCGGGCTACTAGGTGCTATACACATGAACTAGCAGTCTAAATACGAGAGTTGAGAGGTGGAGGAGGAAAGAAGGGATTATCACACACGTGAGGGACTGAGTCTCAAAGAGATAAAGGACTAGACCAAGGCTATGGGTGGACTCCAGGGCAGAGCTGAGAACAGAGCCCGGTCTGTTCCCAGCACTGTAGGATGATCCCATGGTCTCATTATTTATCAGTTTATTTGCCTTTTGTTTTTAGGGTCTGGACGTCAGCAAAAACATCTCGGTATGTACTGCTTTACAGAATATATTTAACTTGTACCTGCCGTTGTCATGGACCAAGCCCCTGTAGTGCGTAGCATTATACATGAACAAAAGAGGTTCACTGACCGCCAAAGTTTACTATCAAAGTAACAGACATGCACGTATTATGACTTACTGCATTTGGTCCATTGCTCTCCCACCCCCACTGCAGACAATGGCTAACTAGCCTTCGGGAACAGGCAACTGCTCAGGCTTTCTGCACTACTAACAGTGCTTGCTTTTCCGGGACAACACCAGCACAACGAGGAACTAACTGCTGAGGCTTCCAAAACCCTTCCACAGCACACATTAATCCCAGTAGTAAACACAAAGGTTTGATATTTCCATGAGTAAACAGTCTCACTTACGGGCAATTAACTCAATAGCACAGAAACCAGTGTTGCCATTTTCAGCTGAGCCCATGACCTCATCTGAAGTTTTGAACTGAAAACTTAGCAGAGCCCCAGGAAGAATTACCACAACAGGCTCTGCCTGGGCTGGTGCGTGCGGCTGGGCAGCTGCCAGGTCGTGCTCCCAAGGTGGCCACAACTCATGGAGTGATGGCTCTGCTGGTGGCACAGTGGGAAGGCACCTCGGGACAGGGCAGAACAATGCCCCGAACGTGACAATGGTTTGAGAACTTTACTGAAACGGGAAGGGAATCGTTTCTCCCCATTACGCGAGTCCTGGGGCATGATCTTTTCTTGTTCTGTTCCCAAGGTTTTCCACCCATTACTTTAGGAAATGTAAAACAATTTAGCAAAAAAACATGCATTTTTTTATACATCACTCCTTTTCAGTTCATGAGTTCAGATGAGCTCAGCCCTGAGAGAGCAAACATTAGGGGGGCGCCTCATGAGACTCCCTGACCTCCTGATAATCTCTATTAGCATTTCAAATGTAAGTGCCCAATAGCTGTGTCTTGTAGACGTGACAGGGAAACAAAGGCTTGATCTCTTCTAATTTATAGTCCACAAAAGTCACTACCTTGAAAAGGGTGGATACCAACGCACCTGGCCTAATAGAAAGGAAAAGGGAGTTAAGCTGCTTTTTTGGGTTGTTTTTGTTGTAAAGCCCTCCCCACCCCCCCTTACATGCGACTAAGCAGGAAAGCTAACTGTGATCTTTTCTTTTCCTTTAGTACAGTATAACAGTGAGGTGAAACATGCCTTTAGGCAGCTACTCAGCAAAGCGCCCTCACTCTCTGAAACCTTAAGTCAGAAAGAACAGCAGGGTCCTAGACACGGAAATGTTACCAAACAAAATACAAAAGGGAGGGTATTAAGGATGGTTGATCCATCCTGTCTCATTGTGTTCTATACAGATACAGGCTGGCCACTAGTCATCACTGCAGGGTGTTAAAAATTCTTTTGTGGGACCTGACTCCTATCAGTCCAAAATAAAGAAGCTCCTGTCTTCCCACTCCCCTGGAGTACCCCGAAGTATTGTATGTTGGCCCGGTGAGGTCTGCCAGCAACTAGCCTCTGGCCCTTCAAGTTGTGGCTTATTTTTTTGCTCCCTAGGGTGAGAGCCATGCTTGGGGGAGAATGAGAGATCTGATGAGGAAGACACGGCTGAGAAACCAGAACAAGCTGGGGCTGTCCTCCAGTGCTCTGAAGAGGTCTTGCCCACAGTTGTACAGGTAAGACAGAGATGTGGGAGATTTTCACTTAGTGTTGGGGGGTGGTGAGAGAGTTACCTCTGGTTGTTGCTGCCCAGAGAAGACCCCTCCTTACCTTCTCTCCATTGCATATGGTGGTCCTGGCCAGCACAGCTATTTGCTTCCTTAGTGCCCAGGTGCTCCAAGATCCCAACTGGATAATGTTACCTATGTGAGAACAATGGAAACACTAAGGTGCTTACCCCCAAGAGGGTAAGGGGATGTTCACAATCAGTCAGAGACATTCTGTAGCCTGATTATTTGTGTTTCTGCTCCCTCCTAAGCATTACAGTCAAAGTTAATGCTCTCCTCCATCCACCTTCACATCTTTCATCCAGTGGAACGGTAACCTGTATTACATCTGATGTGTGATGGGGTGGGACAGTCGGGATCAGCTGGAAGGTTTCCTGTCAGAGGAAGGGGACATGCAATTTGCTGAGTGTGTGCTCGTGGGTAGGTCCTGCTTATTGCTATGGATGAACATTTGGGTCAAGCATGGGGTCTCATTTCTATTAAGAGATCTCTGTGCTGGTCCCTTGGGCAAGTTTGTCTACCAGGCTAGTTATGGCCTGGCCTCTGAGCTATACTGTGTGGTGCATGTCTGTCTGAGGTGATGACAGTGCTGCCAGCTACCCCTTGCACAGATATTCCCTGTGTGCTTGCCAAGTCCTCCCAGCTGGTCTGATGAATTTGGGGTGTTTGTGTGTGTAATCAGGTAACAGGAAGAGCCTGGGTATGTTACTCACCAAAGCAGGGGTATTACATGGAGCTGGGCACCTTCCTGTGTTTTTTCAGCTGATGTCTCAGTAACCTTAAGCAGAACAGCTCAAATATGCTTAAGCCCTCCTCAGGTTTTAGATGGGGTGGTGGTGGGGAAACAGCAGTTGTTTAAGCACTCAGGAATGTCCCATTGTTCTCCTTAGACAGCCTGTATGTACCTTACAAAATGCATAAGGGAACTGGGAATCTTGTAATTACAGCTGGGAAAAAAACCCTCTGTAGTTCATGGAGTGATTTTTCCAGCTGGGAAAAACTTGGTTGGGGCCCAAGCACACGTAACAGGCGAGCTTCCTCCTATTGTTTGGGAAACTGAAAGAAACACAAAGCAGAAAGAGATCAAACAGTTCCATCTAAAATAGATGGTGAACCAGCTGGGGAAAAAATACAAACTCATGTGAACTTTCCCTCTAAACCTGAATAGAACCAGGACTTTATTTGGGCTTCAGGAAAGTCCTGTCTCTGTAATCTCCCGCTTGGTCCTGAGGACACTGCCAGTGCTCCCTGCGTGAGAATTGCAGGCTAGGTCCTCGGCTGGCTAAATCCATGTAATTCCAATGAAGGGCCAGCCCAATAGTTCCTAACAGAAACAGGTTTTGCTACTTTCACACATATACTGGACAACTACTACTGTCATGGAAGTGTCTCTGTACAACGAGATGCCAAATGGATGATTTTTTTACCTGGCTGTAACTGGGCAGCCCCAGAGATCTATATGCTGACTTTTCTTTCACTAACTTTCTTCTGCCATATATCTACATAAAACCCTTGCCTCTACTCATGCCCCTTATCTCCCTCCATTTCCTCTTCTCCTGCTTCCTAGCTCTTATTCCCCAGCCCTATCTGTACTTGCTTTTGCTCTTTTTACCCCACACCCTGCAATAGCAGTGCACTGATACTGGGCTTTTCACTGGTGCCTGGAAAAGCTGGGCACCTTGCTCCTATAGCATTTGGGATACATAGTTGCCCTCAGGCTCCTTTGAAATAAAAAGTTAGGCTTAGCGGATCCAGGACAGCCCTGCAAATGCTGCTGGACACAAAGCCAGGCCCTTCCTACAGCAGTACCAGAACGGTAAAGCAAGAAAGTCTCGCTTGTCTGCCACTCTTGGCAGAGCAAACGCTGAAGCCCTAATACTCTCAGCATTTAAAGCCACTGTCTTTGTTACAATTTATGAAACATATTTGTCCTGGCTCCTTGTCCTGTTTGTACATGCAAGCATATGAAATTGGCTGGCTTTTGCTTACCCGGGCTTCCCTGGGCTCAGAGACATCTCACAAGGTCTTGAACTGGAACAGGTTGGAACCTGGTGCCCTGTATTAACATGCAGCTCTGAAGGAAGCAGAGATTTGTTGCTTTTGACACCCAGTCCCACTTGAGTCATTTGGGCAATTAGAGAAAGTCTCTTTGTTTTTGTAACTAGGTCAAAGCAAATCCCCTTTCATGCTCCCACTCTGTGTATGATGAATGATCTCCTCCAGGGCAGTTGTTTTGTTTTTCTTGTCTGCCTTTTTTTTTTTTTTTTTTAACATCCACAAAAGAATTCTCATAGCAGAGAGAGAACTTGGTTCTTCCAACAGGAGAGAGGGGGGGGCCTGCCAAGGTAAACATACTGGCACAAGACTCTGGGGTTTGTCATACGTTATTCTAAACAGGCTCAGGTTTTCATTTCATTTTCTTTTTCTGCTAGTACATTTACTCCCACAAAGCAATATCTATTTTGTGCAAAGGACCAGAATAGGCTGATAACTTGATCATGGTGTCACAGACTTAAGCAGCACATGGAACTGGATCTGACCTATGGCAGGAAAAGTAGATTTCTCCCCCAAATCATTGCAGAGTGATCCCTCCACAGAAGAGCAAGGAACCTACTTCCAGCATAAGCGACCCCCAAGACAAGAATGTTTTGCCTTTCCACTGTGACTGGTTTTAGTGACAGAAAACTGTTCTCAAATGACAGTGGGGCATCATACAGTCAAATACTTGCCCTTGTTAAACAATTACACTCTGATACTGCTTTGAACAGTAAGCCTGGCCTGTAAATTCTGCAGGAGCCTACCTTGATCAATTTACTGCCTATACTTTGCCACTCTATCTGACATTATAAAACGTGTTAAGTTGTCTCTGGCCAGAATGGTGTTACAAATGATGCCCAAAAATACAGGGTCAAGGAGGAGTGCATTAGCACCTTCATATCGTTTTTCCTTACTGTCCCTAGCTCCCTTTGAGGACAAACAGACAAAATGTACAGTCTCCCACTACTTGCTACTACTGCTGCCAGGAAGCAGACTGACCCAGCAGTTGGTCCAGCCCTGGCAGAGATACAGAGACAGCCATCTCAATGAAAGCAATTGTGCTCAGGAGCTTTTCTGATGCTATCCCCCAACCCCTTTCTAGAGCAGGATCTAGTTTGGGAAGCTTTGGGCAATCCCAGCCTGGCATTCCCTGTGCAGACACACCCACCTGGGTATCTATGGGAGCTGCAGCTTTAATGCAGCTGCGTGGGAATGAGCTAACCTCAAAATTACGGTATCTTTCATGGTAAGGATGCTAGTTTCAGTTTGACAGCCACCAAAAGCTTGCTGCTGTATGATGATTACTTTGTGATTAGTGTGAAGTAAGTTAGGAAGGAGAGTGCAGTTCCAATATTACAAAAACCCATCTTCAGTATTGTATAGCAAAGGCTGAAAAGGGCCCTAGAGCCTCAGACCCAGGCGTGAATGCTGCTTTTTTACATGGGAAATTACTACCAAGGAAGATCTCTGCACTCAGGCTTGAGTAGCAGCCAAAGAATTAAAGACTAACATCAAGGCAGAGGTTTGACCATCCCATTATAAAAGACTTAAGAGGTCAACAAAACAAAAATAATACAACATTAGATTAAAAAGAAAATAAAGTAGTAGCTGGCAAAAAAAAAAAGTCTGCACCACATCAGTCAGGGCTTTGAGTTAAATTTTTTTCAAATCTAAGATAGTATTAGCTATTCGTTTTCTGTAAATAGCTTTGAAATAGTGCATTAACAAAACCCCCAAAAACCAAAACACACAGCTTTTCTGTCTTAAAGAGCAGCTATTTTTAAGAAGTATTCCAAAAGGTTTGTCTTTCATAAACCCTGGAGGCCTGAGCTAACTAAGCCGTTACGACCAAACAGGATGCATTACACTTATTTCAACTGGATATAATAAATAACGCACAAAAAAATTAAGCTAGAGACAGCCCACAGCAGCTAGCTTAGTGTTGTTCTTTAAAGAGTCTCATTTCCTACTCACTACTTCAGGCCAGAATTTAACTTCCCTGTGACATTCACCCACTAGTCTCTCCCCCTCGCTTCCAGCTAGGTGGAAAATACTGGTTGCTCTCCACAAAAATGATGATGTTTGTATCCATCCATTACATTGTGACTCCCTGCCAAGTAAGGCATTTTGTAGGTCTTTTCTCGGATGCTGCCACAAGTATTTAGACAGCATGTGTTTTGGAATTTCAAACTGGAGAGGGGAAAGCTGCTTTGGATCCAGCTTGGATGTTGGGTACATATGCACAGCATATTAATGCTAAAAACACAGCCATGCATTCTGACTGCTGTCAACTTTAATTGTATTTTTCCATTTGTTAAGGCCAGATATTATGTCTTCGGAGCTGAGGAAAACTGAGAGGAACTCCATGATCGTTCTGGGGCAAAATACAAAGAATGAAAACATATGGCCTTTCTGATAACCCAAGTCAAATGGAACAAGGTAAAATAAGTAAAGCAGCATGTGTTTTTTGTGGGTTGGGGTTTTTTTTTTGCCTCTTCTCAGCACAGAAATGAGACAGTCCTGTTCCTTCATCCAGACATGCTCCAACATGCAAAGACAGGAACAGGTCAGACTTTTGAAGTTCAAATTATATGAATTTATGCCAGCTGAGGACTGGCCCATATACCTTCGTTGTAATAGCACCCCACTTTTTTTTTTTAAAAAACAAAACAACATGATTTAAAGACATCTGTAGTCATATAGGCTACATCATATAGCCTTTCTACAAAAAGTACAACAGCAAATTCATTTATCTGCATTCAGTCAAAAGATTCCCAAATAAGCCGACCCAATGTTTTGGGAAAGAGACAACCTGCCCATAATCGAGACTAAAAGTGAACCAGGCTCAACCTCATCACCCACCTTCCCAGCTCAGTTGGGAACCCATGGAAGTAACCCATGGGTTAAACGCAGAGAAACCCTTTCTAATCTTTCATCTTCACTGCATGTTTGTGTTTCAGAAAGGCAAAGGGGGAACACCAATGGACACAAAACCAAGAACCCCGGGATTACTTTGTGCAACTTGCATCCTACAGTTGTGAACAGAGCAACTCCAATTCAAGCGTTGGAAAGGAAAGAGGGACGGGGGAGGTTGAGAAGGGTCTGTGGACAGATGCATGCTCAGCTACATACAGCTTCGCTCCTGAATTTGAAGTATACTTACAAAAGTCAAGGCACAGATGAAAATTGCTGTTAGTGTCTTGGCAACATAACCAGAGACTTTTAAGTAAGATTTGGAAATTCTTCCTCCTCTGAGTTAGGAACAGAATTACCTGAAACATTGAAGGTTTTAATTATCATTGGTTTCTGGGGACCTTCTCCAGCTGAAAAAACTTAAGCTTTATGGGACACAGCAGCATCTAGAAAAGTGCCAGGGACTCCTTGCCTGGTGCAGAAGTGGCTGTTGGAAGGACAGCCTCCTCCCTCTGCAGGGGTTGAGTTGCAGTCTCTGCAGAGCAGTATCTGGCCAGCTGTGGTTTTCCTGTTGGATTCCAGTAACATGGCAAAGTCTGTAATGCCAAGACTTGCAATGATGCCATTCCTGAATCCACCACTAGCTTTAATCCTGTGGGCCTGCTGCTTCTGCAGAGGCCCCTCGACTCCGGTGCTAACCCTACACAGAAGTTGGCATCATGCAGGCTCATTGCAGAGACCAGAGTGAGGGG
This sequence comes from Gavia stellata, assembly GCF_030936135.1. Lineage (NCBI taxonomy): Eukaryota > Metazoa > Chordata > Aves > Gaviiformes > Gaviidae > Gavia > Gavia stellata. Next base: position 18,534,853 of record NC_082602.1, read on the forward strand.
CACTGCTGGAATCAGCCTTTTGAGAGACTGGAGAGTACATCCAAGGCAACACCTCAGCTTCACCAGGCAGCCCAGCTCTTGTGCTGCCCATCTTTTTGGGGGGAACCAGGCTTGAATTCCTACTTAAGATACAAGTTAAGTCCTCTGGCTGTGCAGGTGGTGGCCTGAGGCTGTAGGTGGGGTACTCATGCTGCTGTATGGCTCAGCCTGTGCTCTCTGCTGGGAAAGGGCAAGACAGAGAGAGAGCAGAGCCGCAAGGAAGAGTTATTGAAATACATACATCCTTTATAAGCTGCTGCTCTTTTGGGCCACATTAACAACTGTGTAACACTATGTCCATGTTTGGTGGCTGCCTTATTGTCACATGTCCACCAATTCCAGACTCAAGAGAGAGGCAGCTTATGCTTCTGAAGGTCCCATGGTTGCAGTAGTCTCTGCAGCTCTTATTGGTACTAGCACAATAATTAATATACATGAGCAAAGATTTAAATAAACCAACTTTGCCTCTTGTTAAAAGATTATCCTACCCCCTAACTTACAATATAATTGCAAGTCAAGCAATTGCTGTTTAAAAATGCCCAACCCAAACTCACCTGGGAACCAAGATTTGAGAAGCTTGCAGGAGTAGATCAACTTCAGCAGGCTTAGCCTTTCAGTAACAGATGCTTCCACCTTGCTCAGCTGAAGCCTTTGGAGTCCTCAAAACCAGAGCAGGGTCTCTTCTGAGGGTCAAAGCTCCCCAGCCATGCTCTCCCAGGGCAGATGTAGTTTGCAGGGGTGAGTGAAGGCAGCAGCCCAGGCCTGGTTCTCCAAGTACTCAGAAGGGTTGTTGCTATTGTTACTTAGCATCTCCAAAAAACCCACACACCCAAATCAAAAAAAAAAAGTCTGTGCTGACTCAAAGTCAAAGTCAGCACCCTAAAGTAGGTGCTGTGTTTAATGTTTCAGTTGCAGCTGCTGTGGGACTTAATTATTCACTGTATATCTTACTAGCTTCATCCAAAGCTAGAAAGATTTATAACTAGATTATTCTGTGAATAGTCTGTATATCTCCATAAATACAGGGGGCTGAAATCCTGCATTAACTTACACCCTCCATTATCCCTCCAGCTTTACAGAAACTGTAAGAAATGTGAATCGGTGCAAACTGAACTTAAAAGTGTTTTAAGACATAGCATCGTGAATTGGTATTTCCCCCCTCCATTCACATTATAGGTTTGTTCATTTTTTGTTTAACTAAAATGAACTAGCACTCTTTTTTTATTACAACATTATATGAAATATATTCATGTATTTTCAGAAATAAATATATTTATGATGTGTAACATACTGTATAGTTCTCCACTCCAGGATGCATTGTAATACAAGCATAATAAGTTTAATAAAAAACATCACTATGATAATTGTTTTCAGATATTTTCTTAATGAATACCCAGGTTGTAGTATAGCAACTACCACGCATTTAAGGTTTCAAGTGAGCATAGGTGGTCAAGAAAGGAATTGTTACCTCCAAACTTTTAAAGAACTTCTTTAGCTCTGGCAAAGCAGCAAGTTTTTTCTTTTGAGGCTGGTGCTGTTCTCAAAGAACCAGAGGGCAAGGAGAGCCTTTGGAAAGTTCAGATATGGCCAAGCAGGGATGTTCATTTTGAGCAGCTCTGCATTAGGTGCTGCTCCTGGGCTTTGCTTGCAAAGCTGCAGAGGAGGCAGACACAGCAGGGCAGCACACACTGCTTCCAGAGGAAAGGGTGAAGGCACTGGGGACAAAAGTGCACTGATGCTCAGCACTGGGGTTTGGTTTTTTGTGGTTTTTTTTTTTTTCCCAAAAATCTGGATTCATTAGCAGCACCACACAACAGCCTCAACTGACAGGTGCTGGCTAGCCTCAGGGCTGCTTGTTCTCAGCTCCTCCTTCATTCACAGCCCAAGGCACCCTCCTGGAGAGAGCAGCTTTCCTTCACCTGCAGGAGTCTAAGCCAATGTCTACAGCAACCCACAACACTTAGTTCAGCTGTATAACCAGGCAGTATGGAATGAAGCTAAAGAGGGTGCTGACACAAGAAGTCACATGCAGTTACTCAAAAGAAAGTAAAGGAGAGAAGTCAATGAGACTCACCTAAAGAAAGTAGAGGCCTAGAAAAAAAGCCAGAAATCCACCTGTGAAGGCAGAAAAAGAGTATACTTTTGCAGGAGAAAAGTACAGAACAAAGCAGCAATGAAAGCCACTAACACCCCGGTGGAGAAGGAGAACAGGCTGAGAAGAGGGGGACAATGCACCAGAGGAGGAAACCTGCGTGTTGCCTAGCTTTCACCCTGTGCCGGTGCTTCACATAGCCAACTCACATCCCACTGCTGCTCGTGCCCTTCCCCTCCTGCTAGGGACCAACAGGAAGCCTTAAGCACAGAAGACTTCCCACAGCATGGATAAGGAAGTTCACTTCTCTGCTCACCCACCTCCACATGAGCCCTGCACTAAGCAGCAGGTCCACTACAGCAAGATCCATCTCTGCACCAGAAGGGACGGTCCCTGCAGGGGAATCTACCTGATGCCCAGAGCTCCCTGCCACTTTGGGATGGTTCAGCAACTCCATGGAGGGCAGCAGGGAGCATCTGGGGAGGGACTCTCCTCTCTTAGCCCCTTCAGCCTCCACACAGGCATCTAAGCTCTCTAAGCAAATATTTTTGTCTGCCTTACTAAGGTATGGGAAGACTTGAGCAGCAGCCAGGAAGGTGTTTAGCTCTTGGCTTGCACACACAGTTAAGAGCAGTGCCAGAGCACCCTGGCTGGTGTACTGAAAAGGTGTAGTCTGCATTACTCCTCTAATTACCTAGTTAATTAACATTAGACAGCTGCTAAAGACTTGTCATAAGGCACAATTATGAGTTTACACTCTGCTTTCCCAGAGAGACCTCCATCTGTACCAAGGCCATTTAGTTGCCAGAGGCACTCCCTAAAGGAGGAGGCTGTTTGACCCATTTCCAGCTGATGATTTCTCCAGCCTGTGATCTCCTTCACCCTCCCACCATATGACTTGCAGGAGTCTTATCTTTTCTTCTGATTAGATTTTAAAAGGAGACTAAGACCACTGGTTATCCTGGAAGTAGCAGGGAAGAGCAATTCTGCTAGAAAAATAAAAACATTGTAAGATAGTTCCTGAAATTTCTTGTTGGAGTAAGAAAGGAATAAAAAGCAGTTCCCATGACCTGTTAATACCTTCCACACAGTATTGGCAGAAGCCAATTAAATAGAACAATATCTGCTACCTCAAGCAAGATACTGTTCAGTTCTTTGCTTCCATGTATATAAGAGCTGTTCTTCCGCTTTAAAGGCCCCTCAGCAGTATGATTAAGACTACTCCCCTGTCTTTTAACAGGGGGGGAATTTCTAACCAAACCTGTGGGGAAAAAAGAAAAATATTTTTGCTTCCCCTCAAGCATGCTTGCTCAAGGACTACCCAGTCAGCCATAAGGGGATCTCAGTGTGAGTGCAAGCACCAGAGCTCCGTCAGCCTGGGCAGGAAAGGGGGTGGTGGAACCCCTTTTCCTCTCCACCATCATGAGATGTTTGCTGGACTGTTTTTGCCCAGGACCTCAGGAAGCTGAGAATGATCCTGCTTAGCTGCTGTGACTGACCACACCACACTGAACTGCTCCTGATGCTCAGAACAGCGAGTTTTATTTCTCATCTCAGAAAAGCACATCTGTGGCACTGTTATGCCAACAGTGGTGTCAACTTAGCTTTAATCCAAGAGCTTTGAAGACTCTTAACTGCCTGCTCTCGCATGAAAGTTCAAAACTAATTTTGAAATCAAGTTTGAATTTTTACCTGAAGTTCAAACCACCTAGGCCCTTTGATTTTTTTCAGTTGGAATGAAGTGTCCCTGTTGTCATCTTCCAGAAAAAAAACCCCACCTGCCCTTTTTTGTTTCTAGAGCAAAAGAGATAGGTTCACATACAGCATCATTAGGAAGGCCCATTTGTGTAGTGCTTTGCCATCCCTGCCTCCAAGTCCTGCTACATGAGTACAGCCCTGACTTACCTAGTAAGCTCAGGGGCAAGTGGACAATTCCCAGCTCCTCTACACAGTCAAATACCAGCTCTGCTTCTCCAAAGGAGGAGCAGCTGCAGGATTTGCTTTTAATTAGTTTTGCTACACTTCTACTCAGTGTTTGAGAGGAGCCAAGATAAATGCTTTTGAAGGCCACCTTGGCCGCTGACAGAAAGGCAGACACCACCCAGCATCACTCCTGTTTCTGTCTGCAGCTTCCCAGTAGCCCAGGCCATGACAAGGGCTCCTTTTTGACAGCAGCAAACAGTTAACACTAATCCCAGAGCAGAATAATAACCAGAAGGTGAGATGCATTCAGAGAAACAGCATTTGGAAAGCTCTCACAGCCATTAGGATGATTTTTGTCTTGCAAACAAAGGCTTACAGCCAGGATCCCCAAGACACACTCCTGTTCAACCTCATGTGCTCTGGGCCAGGGAGAAGGAGTCCCACAGATCAAGTGGGTTTGACCACCACTTTATTGCGATACATTGATTTCATGCGTTACAGGCACCTTCCTTTGCCCCAGGACAGCAGCCACAAGCACCATGCACAGAGCTGCCCCAGTTGCTGCAGCAGAAAACCCCAGAGCCCAGGGGACTGCAGCATGCACAGCTGCTCCTGTGGGGGAGAGACACCCCAGTTAACACCCCCCAGTAAGGCACAGGGATGACTTAGGGGCTTGGTCTTTCTGCAGGAAAGACTTAGACCAGCCCCCTTCCCCAGCCTGGCTATGCTGGGCTGGCATGCTTACCAAGGCCATCCTTGGCTGTGTCCCATCTTGGCTCATCCTGGAGAAAAATCACAGGGCCTTTGCTGGAGACATGGGAAGCAGTGTCTTGAGGAGGATGCTCAGCATTCCTTTTACCCCCTACAGAGCAATATGAAAGTTTTAGATGATATGTATAGCCCTGAAGGCCAGCAAACTTTGTCCAGGTCAGCTTCTCAACACATGAGAAGCTCTGAAGGACAAGCCTTCCATTGAGTCAACACAGAATTAAGAGCCTATGAAGACATCTGCTTTTTTGGCATAAAGGCAAGGGCCCTTCTTCAGTGGAAAGGAGCAGGAAATGCCTTGTCTAGCTGTCCATGGCTTCAGGGAACTAGTCCATAGCCTACATGCCCCCCCCCTGCCCCCCAGCTTGGAGGCTAGACCCTTGTTGCCCCTTTGGATGGGGAAGCAGGAAGGCTAGGACACTTACTGGCTCTAGCAGGACAAGCAGTGGTGCAGGACTCCTGTACAGACCGGTGGCACACTGAGGCACTGCAGTGCAGGTACACCTAGAAAAAATGGGACCCAGCCTGGAATCACTCCGGCAGCATCTGTAGACAGGTGATATCCTGGTCTGGTGCATTGACCCTGGCCAGCAGCTAAGCACCCACACAGCCACTTCCTCACTCCCCCTACCCTGCCCCAGCAGGGTCAGGAGAGAATAAAGAGAGCAAAATCAAGAAAACCCATGGCTGGAGAGAGAAAGACAGTTTGATAAGTGAAGGAGAGGGAAGAACAAAACCAAAGCAGAAGTGATGCAAAGGCAAATCACCCACTCCACTCCCACAAGCAGACTGATGCCCAGCCAGTCTCTGATCATCAGCTACATTGGAAGACAAAATCCTCCAGTGTTTATTGCTGAGCATGATATCAGATGGCATGGAATACTCCTTTGGCCAGTTTGGGTCAGCTGTCCCAGCTGTGCTGCCTTCCAGCTTCTAGCCTACCCCATGCCTACTCACTTGGGGTTGAGAAACAGCAAAGCAAGGAGGAAAAGCCTTGATGCTGTGCAAGCACTATTCAGCAAATAGCTGGAACTTGGTGTGTTATCAACACTGTTTCAGACACAAATCCAAAAGCACAGCACCATATGGGCTGCTATGCGGAAAGTTAACTCCATCCCAGCCAGACCCAGTGCACCTGGTCACAGAAGGCAGAAAGATTGCTTTGGCTTTTTTCATGTACAGGCTGTAGCCTTGGAGCCCTCTGCCACCTACTGCAAGGCAGCTTTGATACCTTTACTATACACCTCCAAACTCAGTCAGATCTGGCATTACAGCACTTTTCCCCCCAACACCTGGGACACAGCTGTTCAAGCACCACTACACTGTGACCACTGCTAGGTGCAGCTGGGACAAGTTTTGAGTATTAATTTATCCCAGGAGCACTGGGCAAAGGGTACAAGGCATGGTGAACTTCGTGTGACTTAACTGCTCAGAAGCTCATGAGATTCAGAGCCCAGATGCTTCCAAGGTACCAAAAGCTATTTCCAAGTTGTTTTGGCCAAGAAATTTAGTTTAGAGAATATCGCTTAGCATAGTTAGAGCACACACCCTAAGCTAATTCAATAGAACAGCTTAGGCAGCAAGTTAGCACTTGCTTAAGTAGACATGTCCTTTCAGTAGTCTCATTTTCTGTCACACCCCTCCCATGACACACCTTACCTCTACCACATTTGTCTCAGGGAGTAAAGAGTTTCTTGCATCAGCTTCTCCCCTCCTGTTTCAGGAGGGGATTTTCCTAGTCTTTGCCCCTGCCCCACCCCCCCCACCCCCAAAGGCCAAGCATCTCATAGTTATGAAGTGGTTCTTATCGCTCGCATATGTTACTTGTCCTCAATAGAAAGCTAGGCAATCAAGACAGGATCTTACCAGCCCAGAGAGCATCTCTTGGGATGTGGAGTCCACAAAGGTGAATGTGTAGAGGGTGAAACGCTGGTAATGAGAGGGGAACAGTAGTCCGGAGGCAAGACTCAGAGGCACCAGCTGTGTCTGATAGTTGTCCCCTGCATAAGGGCACCTGAGAAGGAGAGGCCAGCAGTGAAAACTGTGCGTATCATTCCCCTGACCCAAAGCTATTAACAAGTCACTTACCCATCCACCAAAACAGGCCACTGCAGCTGTTGGTGGGGATTGCTACTTGGTGTGGCCCAGCAGTGGTGCAGGACCAAAACCAGGTCTGGGTCCGTTCTCTGAAGGATCTTGACTTCTGCATAAACAGGGTCTCTCAGAGTCTTCACAACAGGATAGTCACTGTCAGTATAGTAGGAAGTATAGCTTCCATCTGGGACAGGAGAAACCCAAGAGCCATTTTAAAGCAGGAACAAACAGAAAGAGGCAACCAGAGAGCATCCTTTATAGCCACGTCAGTAAGTTTCCACCATGACAGGGAAGAAGCAGCACTGGGATCACCCATCAATACTCCCTTATTACTCAGCAGAGACCAGAGCCCTGCACCAAGTGGCCTGAGCAAGTCCTGCAAACCTCTCATACCTGAGGCAACACGCAAGTCCAAGGACAGAGGCCCTGGCTGGGACACAGCAGGGAGTGGTGGCAGTGTGAAGACCTGAACGCTCAAGGGAATGAAGCTCCCAGTGATGGAGTAACTACAGCGGACATGTAACCTGGTGGGACATGAAAACCCCAAATCAGGCAGATGGAGAAAGGAGATATCAGAGTGACTCTAAGATGGCAACATAATACCTGCTTTAATTAATCATAGCCCCAGTCTTTCCTCCAACACTTCCTTTTAACAAATACTTGAAATTCTCTTCAGAGTTCAGATTTGAGTCTGTGGAGTGTCACTGATCAGCACCAGCTTTATTACTATTACCACTAAATAGAGATGGTCTAGTCCTTAGCCTACTCCAGTGCCCTGTTATGAATTCAGAGCTTGTGACAAGCAGGAATTTCTCTAGTGACATTGAACACAGTGGCACCCAGCAATACCAGCCCCAGGGTATTACCTGAAAGTGCTATCCCTAGTGACAGAGCCAAGGCTTCCAGTCTTCACATCCCTGGATGCCATCAACTCATTCTCATATATGGCCTGGTCTCCAGTCACCTGGAATGACAGACCAGGCACTGTTGCTGCAGTAAAGTCAAGCTGGATTAATGCCAGGCTGGAGAACAGCATTTGGCCTCTGGAAGTCTGTAGGGTGCCCATTAAGTAGCCAAAGCCATGTCAGGTTGTTCCAGGTCTGCAAGCTCCTGCTACTCCAGCCTAGTGCCAGCTGCAGCTCTTACCTGAAAAGTGGTGCCACAGGCAGAGAGTGGGAACTGGTACACAACAAAGGCATTGTTTTTCACAACAGGGACACAGCCAGTACTGTGTCCACTGGCCAGCCGCACAGAGTCCAGGATAATGGGTGGCAGGGTCACATCCCGAGAGACAGCAATGGAAAACTGGCCATCTGATGTGCAATGAGCTGTCACTGGAGGAAAAGGTATTATCAGTCTTGAGCTCAGAGAGAAAAGGGATGGAAAGGAGGCTCAAACATCACAGGAAAGACAAGGACAGCAAGTCCTGCAAGTTCTCCTGCCCATAACCCCCAAAGCAAGTGCTAAGCACAGCAAGACAAGTGCAACCAGCTCTAAGAGCAACACTGATTCTGGCCAGGTCTCTTTCAATTCACATGAAAGGGCTGGACACTTCAATGGGACAGAATATTCTTGACAGCCAAAAAACATAGCCCTAAGCCACCTGCAGGACCAGTACACACCAATCCTGCTGTGCCAGGGAAGTGAGGAATCCCAGTTTGCAGCTCCTCCATGAGGAGGGGAGGAAAGTTGCTCACACTTACCTGTGTTACCAAAGTAACAAGGCTTCACCCTGTCCCTAGGGTCGTAGCAGCAGCCTCGCACTTCACAGTCTCCCCGGCTGATAGGCAAGGAGGCACACAGCAGCCGGTCTTGGCTGAGAACAGCAGAGCACACACTACTGCTTGGAGCATCCAGGGCTGGAAGAAACAGCAGGAGTTTGCAGCTAAAGCACAAAAGCAGGGGAACAAAGACACAGAGGACACTGGAGAAAGGTGTCCTGGTGACTCTGCATACAGATCAAGGGAAGTTAGACTCAGGTGAGGGTCAAACACATGGCCTGGAGCTGGCATGGAAGTCTGATCAGAAGGGACCTGCATTTCCTTGGAACAGAGATGCCCCCTGAAGCCATGTACAGGAGACTCGACTGCATGGGATCTGTCAAGATAGTGTTCTGGATCAACTCTGGTAGTTAGGAAAAATCATTGTACCCAGTCTCTGGCTCAATCCCTGAACTTGCAGGGACTCATGCAGTCAGAATATGGATAGGAGACACATGGAACATTCACCTGCTGACCCTGAAAAAGGGGCACAAGTCCCCAGCAAGTTGGTGGCTCCTGTGTCCAAACCCTCCACCAGGGACTCTTCTGCACAGCAATAAGTCCCCTTTCCCAGCCCCCAGACTGACTGGGAACAGCCATCCAAAAGGAAGGCCACTTATCACCACAAGATACAAACAGGGTTTCCCAGGGAGCTGTCAGAGTCTTACCAGGAAGGTCCACAGGGCACCTGAGCAGCTTCTCTTCATGAAGAGCCTTTTGTCCAGCAGCATCTGTTCCTTCAAGCCCAACCAGCATGAAGTAATTGCCATCCTGGGGGAGAGCCACACAAGTCAGGGCAGCCACAGCAACAGTAGCCACAATCCCAGCAGAACCCCTAAAGTCACTTACCCATTCAAAGATATAACAGCCAGTATAGGAGACCAATACTTTCCTGGAGCCATCTGGAGTCCTGGATACTGAGAGCCCACAGTCAGAGTCATTCTGCAGAGCATGTGCCTTCCCCTCAATATCTAGGGAAAGAGGAGACAGCAGCAGGGGCTTCAGCATCCCACATTGGATTTGGGGTCCACTACAATCCTACCTTTCTATAGGAAAGAAATCCCTAGCTGGTATTAGGGTCTGGGCCAGCAGGGATGTCTTAGGGAACCCAGCAGCCAAGACCATCTAGATCCAGGCACAGCACTCCACCAAACCCAACTGCAGGGTCATATAAACAGCTCCCTGGTTACACAAAATGCACTGAAGCTGTTAGCCAACACTTCACATCAAAACTTGCCCCTTTCTCCTCATTCCAGGCATACCTCTGCACTGTGCAAAGATACAGCAGTAAGAAAGCCTCTTGACACCACCCTCACTTACCCCAAGTAGTCAGCACAAAGGAAGCATTCCCTTCCCAGCCTGGAGGTAAGGTGAGCTGCAGGCTTTCTTGGCCACAAGCCAGAAGAGTGGGATCAGAAAAAAAACTACCCTGAGCCCCTACAACTAAAGCAAGGGGACCAAGAAACCCCCAGAAAAGCATAGCTCCAAATACAGTCCTAGACTGCCCTACAACACCCATTCTTGCTCTCTTGCTACAAGAACCACAAAGCAGCTGTTCTTAGCCTAGTCCTTTTATACTGTGGAGCCAGCTGGGATCAGAAATTCCTGAAGTGTCCAGGTGGACCCAACCCAGCAGTTTAACACTTTCCATTGCCCTCACCTGGCTCTGAACCCACCACAGTCTGCTTGCACCCATTGAAGAAAACCACGTGGCAGGAGCTGAGCTTATGTCAAGAGATGGGTCTGTATTCATATCACTAAGCTGAGAGGAGCTCATCTGTGCAATCTACCGTAGAGCCCCAGGAGGGTCTTCAAACCCTTTTTTCTCACCCTGAGTTCTTCCTACCACTGACCCATCCAGGAGACCCACCTGCTTTTCTCCATGTACCCTCCTGCTGCTCTAATTGCTCATTACATGTCATGAGTGCAAGAAGCTGAGTGACAATGTTCTTTTGCTCTTTTAAAGGTGCCACTGCTTCAAATGCCAGACACAGAGTGTTGACATATAAGCCCAGAAATAGCCCTCCACAGGACCATATGCTCTGTGGGAACCCCCACCCCCAAAAGCCAACAGGTGGGCCCCTAAGATGGGCCTGAAACACAGGTAAGGGGAGCCTCTGTGATCCCAGAGAAAGCTCTGCCTGCCAGCACACATTGCCTGCCTGTAACTGCAACGTGTCTCACGCAGAGCTTTCTCCCTAGCCACGCATCAGGCTACAGCACCCACACTGAGTAAAAGCCTTATTGTCCATCTTTCCATACAGATGTTTCTGCATTCATCCAATGGAGGTGTGAATGTCTTTACACTGTTGCAGAGGTGATGCACACATAGTTTGTGCATGCCTTTTTGTGCCCTACTTTTTGCAGCAGGACCACTGGCATAGCCTGTGCCATCATGTTCTTTTGTAATCTGCTTATTTCTTTGGGACTAGATCATCACACACATCCCAGCATGGTGTGTGGGTTAGATGAGTAGGATTTCTAATCTTGACCCTTAATAATGCGCTTCCACTGGCAGCCACCCACACTTCTGCTCTCAGCAGACCCTCCAGCTCTCGGACATCTGCACAGCACCATGCAGCACGCTTGCCCCTCCAGCCAGCCCTCATCAACAGGCACGGGTAGTATCTGAGTCCAAGAGAGGGATTTCCTCTGTTCTTCCACCTTAGCCCACAGCTCATCTTTCCTCTACAGCTGTTCAGGATGCTGTGATCCCAGCCAGCCAGCTGGGTGAAGAACGTCACTGTGCCGACCCTGCACACTGCTTATTTCATGCACCAACCAGGAGGGCTGTTCCACAAAGTACAAGACCTTTTCAGCTGCTCTGCCCAGCAGGGACTGAAGCAAATAGATCGCAACAGGCTGCCTGCGTGGCTACTGTTTGAGCAGTGCTCATGAACCAAATGTGCTCGTCCCAGTACCTGCCTGGGCACCGGGCAGCCACAGTGAAGAGGCACCTGGGGAAAACATTTGGACTTTGGCAGGGAGGGAGGCTTCATCTCTGTAGAAGCTGAGTGTTGTGCTTGCCCAAATCTCACAGCCACTCTGTGACTGCTGAATGCTTCATTTGACTGCGTTACCTGCTGATAATTGGGTAAACAATAACAAATAAACAAAATACTTTGAAGCTATAGAGAGATAGTTTTTATTACACTTTAACACACCAATACTTTGTTTATGCTGACAGGAAAAATGTCTACAGGCACTTGATGAATAACTGTCTGTGAAACAACACTGGGAGTGCTGTAGATCCACCAAGCAATACCCGTGCTGAGAATGGTTTCAAGTAAGTGTCCTTTCCCAATTTCTACACACACACTTGACAGCCATGTTGGATGATGTAGGGATGGGAGGCAAGTGAAATAAGCCTGAAATTCATGGAAATGAAATGCTTTGTTTGGAAGATGTTATAGGCAGTGGAAAGCAGCCTGGCTCAGAGGAAACAGGCAGGTCTCTCTTCCTCATTCATTCAAGCCTGCAGGAGATTCCAGACAATGATGTCATATTTTCTTCAAGCTTGTGCTTTATTTTAGGAAAAAATGATAGGCAAAGCTACAATACTAGTAGCCTTTTCTTTGAATATCCCTAACACATGCCCCCAATGAAATTAAAACCAAAGTTCCTGGGGAAGATTGAGAGGAGGGGATTTCAACCTGGCCTTCCTGTACTTTCACATGGATGGAGAGGACAGACCAGCCCTGCCTACTCTTAATATCTTCAAACAGAATCGAGTACTCAGGAAACCCTTGGACACTACTGTGACATGAAAAGGCCCATGGTTTCCCACAGGGAAAGGTCTGAGTGACTAGTCTTATGGGTTTTCCTCCCTTGTAAATCCCCAGTGTGTCTGCCAGGGTGGTGGAATATAATGATTTTATCCTGATAAGAATGAGAAATCTTGAAAGTATTCCTAGTTCCAGGGCTTTTGCCCAAAGTATGTCACAAACTGTGAGGCAGAGCTGAGAAGTGAGCCCTTGTACCCAGGAATGAGGGAATTTTACAGGGAAGGTGGTAAGGTTATGAATGCTGGCAGCAGAGAAACCTCATGTAGCAGTGCAAACTCCCATGAACTCCGCTTTCACCAGGTGGAAGTCCCTAGAGCTACATGAACTTCCATGAACTGCCCTGGCAACATCTGAGCTGATGCAGGAGTTTAGGCCAGCAGATCAGCAACTAGCCCAAACTTGTTGGCAATTCAGTTTTTCCACCACAGTATCAAGTACGGGTCTTTAAGAACTGAAATGAGATTTAAAAAGAACAACTAGCAAATTATTGTGCCTATGCAAGAGAGCGAGGATGACTTAAGAACTCATAGGGGAGCTACAGAAACTTTTGCAAGGGATGGAGACCTTGACTAGCTCCTCTGAGTGAAGGGGAAACTCACATTAACACACTTCTGCACAACAAACACAACACACTCCAGCCAAGCACCTGGTTCACCCAGGCCCCTCGCTAATTCCCACCAAGTCCCACATCCCCTATCCTTGTAACACCTTCTGCTCAGTTGGGTGAGATCTGTCTGCCTGTGAAAGTGTCACAGCTCAGGAGAGACAGAGGGATATGGCCAGACTGAGCAAGCTGAGCACAGGCAGTGCCACAGCCCTGAGGGTCCTTTCTACCCCCCATTGCCACTGCTCTTGGGACCTCGCAGGTATGCAGTCCCTGGAGTAATCTTGGGCAGGAAGCCTCCAGCTCTTTTTGAAGTGCTTACAACACAGCAGACATGCTCTGCAGCCTCCCAGGGGAGCAATTCTTCATATTGGAGTCAGACACCAATGAAACAGGAACTTGTGCATGCCAGCTTCCAGCAGTAGGTTGGGTGGGCTTCTTTGGTCATTGCAAGTGCAAGGACTAGTTTCCAGGTTGCACTAACCTATACCCAGTGCAGCTCTGTCTCAGCTTGGGAAGCCGTTCCCCAGACCCTCTCAAATTCTTGATTTCTCTCTTCTCTACCTGCTTCTCTCACTCTTTCTCTCTTCTAGGAGACCTTGAAGAGGTCAGAGTCCCAAGGTCTAGTCCCCTTTTCTTATGTCTTTACCTTATCTCTGCCAGCAAGTCCTTTCTTGGCTATTGTGATGTCTGGAGACCTTTCTGCCCTTGCTAGATGGATATTTTATGCTTTCCTCTCCTGTGAGGCCAGATACCCATAGGGAGAGAGACTGAGGCAATTGCTACGCACTGAGGAGGACACATCCGTATTTCTTTGGCACATCACATGCAGTGTGAACTCCACTGATAATGTCAGGAAGACTTCAGGAACAAGCAAGGATGGCTCACCCACTGAGAGCTTTTACAATCAATGCCAAAGAATGGAAAATCCAAATGGCACTGAAGTACTTGGAAGGTGCTCTTGTGACAGTGAATTTCTGGGAGCATCTCAGAAGAGTATGCCCCTAGTGTGACTTCTTTAACAATGAACTTCAGGTAAAACAGAACAAGTTTTATGAGCACATTATAAACTTCTTAACCCCTGTTGGCCTCTGCAGTTGTTTGAGATAAGGTGTGTCTTCAATGACCAATTAACACTGAGATAAGTCCTAGTTTCATAACACAAGGTAGTCTAACAAATGATTGACTAGTAACATTGACTAACTCAGCCACGTGATTCAAAATCTGCTGTTGAGCTAACACAGCTACATAGCTTTCATAGCCCTTCAGTATATAAACTCCAGCTTGGGCAGCCAGAGTCACTCCCTCCTGAGCTGCAGAAGCAAATGGAGCTCCTGGGAGCAGCCACTGTTGTCCTCCTGGTTTGCATTGCTTGCCTGCTGTCCTTCGTAGCATGGACAGGGAGGTCTGGAAAGGGGAAGATGCCTCCAGGACCAGCTCCCCTTCCCATCCTGGGTAACATGCTGCAGGTGAAACCAAAGAACTTGGCCAAAATCCTCCAGAAGGTAAGGCCACTTTCTTCTGTGGGCGAGACATGTGTGGGACCTGTGCATGGGGACAACCTGTGGCCACAGCTTGATGAATGGCAATCTCAGAGAAGGAGAAAAGTCATGGGGATCTCAGCTGCTCCCCCTCACTGCTGTTGCTATTGTTGTTCAGGGCCTGATAGCTGGGAACCCTCTCCACACCCACATTTATCATGAGAGGACCAAATCTTGACCTTGCTGGTCTGTGAGGCTCCACTGCCTGCAGTGGGATGCAGCAGCAAGGCCACTTTTCAACTCCTCCTCCCTACCTGCTCCATGGCCACGTTCTGTCTTGCATTTTGACAGCTCAGTGAAGAGTATGGACCAGTGTTCACAGTGCACCTTGGCTCTGACCCAGTGGTGGTGCTACACGGACACGATGTGGTGAAAGAAGCCTTGGTTGATCGCGCGGATGAGTTTGCTACCAGAGGACGCATGCCAATGGGAGACAGGGCTAACAATGGATTAGGTATGTTTGCTGACCGAGCTCCTTCTAAGGAGAAGAGGGTGCATTCAGCAGATTAGAGCTGGCATGTACCATGCACAAAGGAAGACTGTGGGGAGTGGGTGGGTCCCACCTGGAGAAGGGACAGCAGAGTGGGCTGTAATTGCTGGCTTCCACCATGCAAAGAGGGTAGCAGAGAAATGGAGCTGGACTGATCTCAGCGATGGGCAGTAAAAAGGCAAGTGGCAACAGCCACCAGCTGCAGCAAGGGAAATGATGTGTGGATATGAGTGATGAATTATTCACAAGGAGGTTGGGTATGTGATGGAGAAGGCCAAAAGCAGGCAGCTGGACCTCCAGAGATTGCCTCCAAACCACAGTACTTTATGACACTACCATGTCAGTGGTCTTCCAGGGACAGGATTCACTGTCACCATGAGCCTCTGTTCATCTCACACCCAGCACGCCCAAGCCAGATCTTCCCTCTTCCTGCTTCCTCTGTAGGGATTGTTTTTAGCAACAGTGAGGAGTGGTTACAGCTCCGGCGGTTTACTCTCAGCACTCTGCGCAACTTTGGAATGGGGAAGAGGAGCATTGAAGAGAGGATCCAGGAGGAAACTCAGTACTTGCTGGAAGAGATCAACAAAACAAAGGGTATGGTCCATTTTTAATATAGCTTATGTTTGCAAAAAAAGGCCTGTATTAAGGGACCCCATGTCTTTAGCATAAAATTGAAGTTCCCATGTGTTTGGTCCATGCACCAACTACCCCTCATTACAAAGCAGTAAATAATTCCGTGATCACGTACTGTTCTTTTTGGAGGACCCTTCCATGTCACTCAGACTGTGATCTGATATTTCCACTAACAACCAGAACTCAGGTTACCCACAGTAGCCATAAGTAGCCATAGTTTTGGGGGTTTTTTATGGTTTGTAACTTTTCTGAAATCACAGGAACACCTTTTGACCCAACCTTCACGCTGAGCTGTGCTATCTCCAATGTCATATGCTCCATCGTCTTTGGGAAACGATACGGCTATAGAGACAGGAAGTTCCTGGCCCTGATGAACAACATGAACAGCATCTTTGAGATGATGAACTCCTACTGGGGACAGGTACATTCAGTAGCCATTTCACAGTGGCAACATTATCCCAGGGGAGCAGGAGGCCTTCCTCCCAATGAAGTCCCATTTCAGTCTTCTAACTAGGACCTCATCAATGCTCTGCTGCACAGGAGGGAATTCATTCAAGAGCAAGAAGCACCCTCACCAATGGAGTTGGCTTTGCCAGCTAAATGCAGCTCTGCCCTAGTCCTGAACACCCTTCTTCTCCACCTCTAAGGTTCCTACTACTACTAAGCAAGCCCCTGCTGCCCTGTCAGACTGCCCAGCCTCATAGCCCTTCTGCTTGGCTCAGTTGAGAGGGTTGTGGCCTTCCTAGGCTTTTTGTTAATATCAAAGGATGGGGCAATGGTCATGCTAGGGACCTTCCTGTTTCTTTCCTTCCAGCTCTACCAGATGTTCTCAAAGATCCTGGATTACTTGCCTGGCCCACACAACAAATTATTCACAGAAATTGATGCCCTAAAAGCATTCGTGTCAGAGGAGGTGAAGATGCACCAAGCCTCCCTAGATCCCAGCTCCCCTCAGGATTTCATCGACTGCTTCCTCAACAAAATGCAGGAGGTAAGGAGACAGCATACAGCCCCAGTTCATCCCCAAACACACCTGCGCTGAGCACCCTCCCTCTCCTAAGTAACACAGACATTGGGATGACCCCTTCCCAGGCAGCTGGGCTGAGCAGTGGGAAGACACCAACAATAGTCCAGATATTGCCTGTACATACCCAGAGCTTAGAGCCACTTTTCTCAGCTCAGCCAGAGAAACAGCCCAGCCTTTTCCCTAGGAGAAGGAGCATCCCAATTCCAGTTTCCACATGAAGAACCTGATAACCAGCACCTTCGACTTGTTCATTGCTGGAACTGTGACAACTAGCACTACCATAAGATATGGGCTTCTGCTTCTTCTCAAATACCCAAAGATACAAGGTACCAGTCTGTGACCTCTTCCTCTCTAGCTATTGCCCTGGGCTGGGCGCATGTCTAACACCACATCCTTCTCCCAACTTTTCTCCTCTCTCTCTCGTATTTTACCCAAAAGGGAAAAGTCCTTGCACTATCATTCCCCAAGGTGGCCATTAGAGATCCCTCAGCTTCACTGGCATCATCATCAGCTGCACTCCCCTCACAGCCAGGGACTTGACTGTGTCCACATATTTATCTCCCAGCACTCCTATTTAGCCAAGTCACTAGGAGGACATTCTTTGCACGGGCCGCAGTGGAGCTGTGTTCTAGTCAACACCAAAACCAACTTCAATGCTCCTGTCATCTGTGATTTGTGGACAGCTTAGGACAACCTGTTTAGATAGGTTTAGTTTTATTTACCCATTTTATTATGGTTTATGCCTCTCATGATAGAGAAAGTTCAAGAAGAGATTGACCGGGTAGTAGGACAATCACGAAGACCTTGTGTGGCTGACCGGACCCAGATGCCCTACACAGATGCAGTGGTCCATGAAATCCAGCGCTTCATCTCCCTCATCCCCCTGGCTCTGCCTCACACTGTGACCAAAGACACACACTTCAGAGAGTACGTCATTCCCAAGGTTAGTGGCCAAGCTCCCTCAAATTCAACAACAAGGTGGCAGCATGTTTGCTCTTAGGCTGTCAGTTACAAGCCAGAAGCTAGAAATGCTGTGGCCTAACTTCGTCCAGCCCTTCACAAAGGTTTTATCCTCAGGCTCCTGTAGCTTCCAACAATCCCTTGTTGCTGCTTCATGGGCCAAGACTGGAACAGTAGCTCTGCCCAACACCTTTGCTCACTTGCTCTGCAGCTTTACCTATCTGCAGAAACATAGTGGGTTTACAAAAAAACAGAGCAGTGACTCCTCACACAAAAGGCAACAAAGCCATGGAACTGCTCACCACCATCCAGGAGACCCTGTGCACGTGCTTGGAAGCAAAGTCAGTTGGTGGTTATCGAGCACAGAAAGCCCCTGAGCCACAAAGTGCTGGAGGCTATGTTTGTATTCAAGGGAACAAGCAAAACCCGTGTGCCCCGTTCTTGCACACTTCTCGAGGCAGTCACTGCTGGCCACTGCCAGAGGCAGACTCACGGGCTAGAGCAACGCATGGCCTGGCCTGGCCTGCTGCAGCAAGGCTCATTGCTCTTCTGGGTGCCCCTGTGCAGCAGGGGAACAGCAGCACACGGGCTGTTGGCGTTTTGATTTTCAGCTGTCTGTGTAAAATCAGAAGGCAGGACCTGGGGAACTGCTCAGCTTCCAGCAGAGGGCCCGTGTGTCATCACTGCTGGATTACTTATCCCACCCCAGCATCAATGGCTGGTCAGGAAGAGGGAAGGAAGAGGATTGTGGCAGGAAAAATTTGTCAGGAGAGGGGAAGAGAGCTTCATTTCCACAACCTTGTCTGCTTTTGCTTTTCGGGGCTCGCAGAAAAGAAGAAACATAGTACATCTACAAGTTCATTATTGTGAAACATTAAGAAAGAGGAAGAATTAGGTGGGCTGTCCCCAGATGACCAGAGTAAGGTGAGGATAAATAGTCTGAAAGTGAGAGGGAGCACTCAGGAAGAGCAGCCAACAACTGTCCCTGCTGTGACATCTAGCAGGGTCTCCCTAAAGCTGCCTCCCCAAAGCAAGGGTCCCCAAAGGGAAACCAAAGGCACTGGTAGGGCTGTGCTGGGAAGCTCAGTCTTAACTTCGCAGGCAGTCAGATTAAGTGATCTAACTCGCCTTCCCTTCATGTTCTGCTCTTCTTCTTGTGTTACCTCAGGGCACGACAATCTTTCCCGTCCTCAGTTCTGTCCTCCATGACAGTAAAGAGTTTCCAAACCCAAATGAGTTCAACCCTGGACATTTCTTGAATGAGAATGGCACGTTTAGGAAGAGTGAATTCTTCATGCCCTTCTCAGCAGGTAAAGCTCAGGCTTTCTCTCTCTTCCTCTCTCTGTCACGTCCTCCTCTGGAGACCACCTTGCCTTTCCCTGTAACACACACTCCCTCTTCCCAGCATGGTCCCACTGATGCTTCCTTGGGGCTCACTGCTCTCTGGATGACTCCTCCCTGTTGCTCCCTTCCTCAGCTGCATTTCCCATATTGTTCGGGCCTGGTGGCTTCTCAAACCTCCTACTGAGAGTTGCCGATGCAATGATATGAATGGGACCCATTGACACTTTCTGAAATACCTGTCACCTTCCTACACAACCACCAAAGTTATCCTGTCTTTCTATGGTAGCTCCACTTTTCCCCAGCACCTCTTAAGTACCTCTCTGGCTACATGCAACCACTCACCTACCAATAGCCCCAACCCTCCGCTTTCTCACCCGTGCTTTACGTCACCTTGCTCTCTCATCTTGCCTCCTGTGATATCCCCTCCACGTTTAAGACCTCTCCCGCTCCTGTTCTTCCTTCACACACCCAACCAAACTGCCAAAGGTCTTTCTCCAACAAACTCTTCTCTTGCAAATGTCCTTAGTAATCCTGACAGTCATCTCACTGCTGTGGCTGTATCTGGTAAATAAGGCTGTGCAACACATCTGCTTAGTACGAACTCTGGTCTACGCGGCAACACCAGTTGAGCGCTATTTGCTGTTTTCATTTCCAGGGAAGAGAATATGCCTTGGAGAGGGCCTGGCACGCATGGAGATATTCTTACTCATGGCCGCCATCTTGCAGAAATTTACCTTGAAGCCTGTTGTCGACCCCCAGGAACTCAACATAACCCCGACACTGAGTGGGACAGGCAATGTACCTCCTGCCTACCAGCTCTGTGCTCTCCCCCGCTGAAAAGCACAAAACCACTCTCCAAGGTGTCCTGAGCCTGGCTACTCCTTTAAAGCTCCCTCACTAAAACCAACTGCAGGAGCATTGGCCCACCTTTCCAAGACCTCCAGGAAGGCAGCCCAAACACAGGTACATGCACAGAGTAGACACCTTCAAAGCCTCCCAGAACTGCTCCACTGCATTTCAGGGAGGCCCTGGGTGACGTTGCAGCCTGTTGCACCGATGCTCTGTCCACAGGCTCATTGAGCACAGTGGCTGCCTCAAACAGCTGATTTTCTCACAAACACGGCTCCCAAGACTGCCCATGAGGTGGTTCTCCTACAGCACGTGTCCCACCAAGAGCAGAATGCTTTGCAGATGGATAGCGCTACGTGTGTACATTAATGACCCAATAAAGAAAAAATTATTTATGAGGATTTGAGCAGTTATTTTCTTTGGACTGGGGCACCGCCCACATCTGCTGCTGCACTGCAGAGTAGGTCTGCAGCACCTGCAGCCAGCACCCTGTGGGAAGGGCTGTCCCTCCTGGGGCAAGGGTCCTGCCTGCTTCATCCACTAGACACACTGCTGCTGCCTGCAAGGAGCCCCCGGCCAGTCGCAGCACACCGTCAGTCAGGAAGGCTCAGGGTGTGGGAGGGGAAGGGGGTCCTGCAGCCTGGGGGCTTATCAGCAGCTCTACCTGCCGTTCTTGGGGCTGCCAATCCTGCTGCCCACAGCCGGACAAAGGATAGCTGCAGCATCACTCCTGGAGGAAAGCACTCTCCGCCCAGTTCAGGGGCTGAAGCTCTGGCTGCCTTCACCCTCTTCGTGGGACCTCCGACTGCTCCTGGGGGATTCTCTCATTTCTCAGGCACTCTATGGCCCAGCCGTTCCACAAGCTGGGAGCACCTTCCCTATGGCTCCTCTCTGTCCTCCTCCTGCCATCTCCCTCAGGCCTTCTGCTCTCCCTGAGGCATTTGCCAGCACAACCCCGCCTGTCACTGTGGCCACTCAGCACGCCCGCACGAATCAATGTCGGGCTGCTGAGGAGATCATTTCTCTGGATGGTGTCTCCTGCCTGAATCACACTCTCACCCCACTTCCCTGCTGAAATGCCAAGGTACAGAGGAGAGAACAGCGTGAGTGAGAGGCTGTTGCAGGTAAGGAACAGTTGAGAACTAAGGGAAGTTGCCATCATGGGGGCTAAGTTCTACAGCTGGAGTTGCATTCTCCTTCCAGTTTTCTTGGGCATATCACTTCATCTCACTTACGGTCTGGACTCCTTCTGCCAAATGAAGAGAAGAGTCCATCCCTGTCTTTGCAGGCTGTTGCGAGGAGCTCAGGCACCTGAACAATAGGGACTCCAACCAACTCTCTGGCTGCTCTTTTCTACCATCAGTATCACTGCAAGGATTTAGATGTTCTTTATTAAAATGAATTAACTTAGAAGGACAGCAAAACCATGTCTCCCAGAGAGCTTGGGTAATCCAGGGGAATCTGATTTTGCTTCCACATCTCAGAGTCATCATTGCAAACAAGTTCTTTCCCCATCCAAAGTCTCTTTGTCCTGTTCTCCATAGAATTTTATGTATGCACAAAGGGCAAACTCTCTTGTTCATAAACTGCAACTGTGTGACCCGTGGTGCCCAGGAAAAGGATTGTGTCTGTTATTTCTGGCCCCAACCACTGTTTGGTGCTTTTCTTTCAGTGGTAGGGTGGATGGTTTTCATAAACGAATTCCACCACAGGTGGCTCTCTTCTGGGCTTCTTTTTCTTCATGGGCTTTGGTTGTGTTTGGATCTCCGGTTTGTGGTGTTTGTCTGGATCTTCATTTACATAGATATTTGTTGTCCCCTGCATCATGGTCATATAGAAGTCCTAGAGGCAAAATACAATTTCTGTGATGGTTGTCAGAAGGTACTCAGAGACCTTGTGAGTACTGCAAAGAATACAGTATGCAAGAATTCCCACCTCCCTTTGGAAATGTTTAGCAGTATTTTGAAGAAAATGTCGTATTTGCTCACATCTCAGGTTCATCCCTCCTTGTCCCTCCATTTTTTCCCATGCAGGACACAGCTTTAATGCCTGTGTACTCCAAAACAATGGCAAACCATTGTTGGCCTCTCATCTGGGATTGCATCAAATGGACAGACATGCAACCAGAAACAGCAGCCATGTAGGAGCCCCAGGCAAGCGTGGGGAGAGAGAGTCTCATGAGCTCTCTATTAGTCTAGGGCTACCCTTAAAGCCAGTCCTGCATTTAGTAACTCGCTCAGCAGTATGTGTGCTATGTTGAGACTCAGTTAATAGATGACTTACATCTGGAGGTCTGGGAGGGGATGATTCATATTCATGTTCTTTCTGCTCATCGGGATGTTGATTCATCTGAAGTGATGAACAAAACAGTGACAAACAACATCTATCTACAACTCACAAACAACTGCCTAAGAAGCACAGGGCAGTGAGAAAATGTTCTGTTACTAAACAGCTCCAGAACTCAGGACATACTCAGGGGATAAATAACCACACAGGGGATAATATTGGGGATAATATCCAACATATTCTAAGCTGAATGCCAAAACGCTCTTTCATTTGGAACAATCACAGGGTCCACTTGATGCCTGCCTATGAGAATGACCTTGCAGAGGGGAAACCTCACTGCCTGAGTGTTGCCTTCATTAGAACATCCAAAATCTGTCTGGTGACAGAGTGTTGCCTGAGTGTTGCCTTTATTAGAACATCCAAAATCTGTCTGATCTTTTAACACAGGGGAAACCCCTCACTTTCACATTTATGCCCGAAAAAAAAAAAGAAAGAAAAAAGATTATGTTAACCAACAACAACTACAGGGAAATCATCTCCCTCTGTACTGTTACACCTTCCTTTCTAAAGTAAGGAAACAAAGATCCATGCAAGTACTAGAGCTGATTAAGAACATCTGTAAAGTGGCAGGGGAAGGAAAGGGCCCTTTTAGGTAGAACTGTCAATGTCTGGCTGCCAGAATGCTTCATGGCATTCTTCCCCTATAGGCAGGTTGACTGTCTCTTTGGAGGTGTGGGTGATTTTTTCACCCCAGAGGAAGGAAGCGTGATGCTACAGAAACTCCTAACTCTACCCCATCACTGGGGAGGTAGGCAGAGCACGAAGATCCACCCCATGGGCTGGAACAGAGGAAAAAGGTGACAAAGCTAAACATACTACAAAACACCTTGGCAGCATTTCTGTAGCTATGTAACACCATTTTGGAGTGAGAGGATCCCCAAATGAATTCTTTTCTGTGGGAAATGACAGAGAAATCCTCTGAAGAACAGTGGTGATAGTTTGGGGTTTTTTTAATTTCCTGCTAGTTAACAGACCACTTGGCAGTGCCCCTTCAGTATTTGCACAAGAATTTTTCTTTTATCCTTATGAACCTTCAACTTGTAGGCTGAGGTCCAGCCTTTGAGAGACAGCAGAGACAGTTTGAGTGCCAAAGGATGTGGTCCTGAACTTCCTGAGAGCTGCAGAGGGTGTTGAATCAGGTTTCTGATGTGGAGGTCTAGGCTTGGAAGTAGCAAGGCACCTAGGAGATGGAAGGTAGTCACCTGATTCCAGCTGTAGTTCTTCCACTGGAGAACACAGACCACTGCCAAGATGACTGCAAGGGCCAAGGCCAGAATGCTGGGTATCGCTGCGGCTACTCCAACCACCCAGGGCTCATACTAACTCACAAAGACAGACAGTCAGGTCAAACGCATGCAGTGTGATCTTTTAACTCTGTGCTTAGTAGCTGAGCAAGTGGCTACCACACAACAGCAAGAAAAGCCAATGTGAGGAACAAAACTGCAGCCCTGGATCAAAACAGTGGCATCCAGCCCAGCTGTACTGCACACTGGGACAGACAGTGGAAGCAGAGATTTGATTTCCGTGGGAAAACATTCCATGCAATCAATTGCATTAAATAATGAAACAAACTCTTACCCCAGAAGAACAATTTTCCGGGACAGTTGCACTTCCAGATGTATGCGCAGAAGTCTAGAAATAAGATGGTTATAGAACATTTACAAAAAAGTGTTTCATACAAAGCAAGCAAGGAGAGAGGCTGAGTGAGCAGTTGCAAGACTCCAACAACAGCATGTGGCGAGTAACACATGGAGCATCCATCTGCGCCCTGAGGTCATGGCCTGTACTTCCCAGTCATAAGCAAGAACCCAAAGTCTGGTCCTTCCAACAATGGCTCTGACTGAATGGAAGGAATACATGTTTTTCCTCAAAAGGGGGCTTGAGGCTGGAAAAAAGCATATACAAAGCATATACAAGAGATAAGCACAAATATATGCCAGAGAAAGCTGGATTCAGAAGGAAAAGCAACACAAAGGGGAGTGGGAAGCCCCAAGAAAAGATGTGCATTTGCAACAGTCTGCTCTCTGTCCTTGCCATGATGCTGGAGGCAGCTACCTGCGTAGCCTTGCCTGGAGGATCAATCAGTGCCTTGGCTCACAGATGCAAGGCATGCAGTGCAGGGCACTGGCAAACCTGGTGTACCCCAAACCAAAATCCTCTGGCTTTTTCTAGCCATTGCAAAATGTCACACTCAGCTCCAAATGGCAAGGCAGCTCCAGCAAGGAAGAAGTCCATCACACAGGCAGTGATGACGGCCGGTGCCTCACTTGTTATCCCCTCTCTCAGGCTGACCCACCATCTGAAGCTGACATTGCTACAGCTGAGAGCCACAGGACCCAGCATCCACCCCAGACAGCCATGGGGAGCGGGCTCTGGGAACAGGCCAGGGCTCGAGAGCTGTACGTGCCTCCTCAAAGGCCACAGTTCAGCCAGGTCTTCTCTGGCCCCCTCAGCTAACACATACTCTGTTTAGCAAAGAACAACCATGACCAATACCCACATCTACACCCATCTTTCAGTAACTTAGCACCCAGAAAAATTGCCCTTCCCCATTCTGAGGCAGGTTGTGGCTGGACTATACACAATGCCTATAATTCAGCAGTAAAATGAAATTGATTCCTGGCTGGATAACTCAGCAGTAAAATGCCATTGAACTCTGTCTGGAAAGTTGCAAAACCAGAAAGGGTCTGTGTGTCAGAACAGAGACTACATTTCATAGCATAGCAAGCAGAAAGGTAGGATTAGAAAGCCCAGATCTTTGCATGCCCACAACTTTTTGTGGGAAGAGAGAGGAACCCCATGTCTTTTAGCCAAACTGAGTGGCAGGACATGTAAAGGACCCTCTGGTAACTGCTGCGATGCCTAATGGCTTGCTCCCCTTGTCACCCCCTCTCTCACTGGGAAAGAACAGAAATGAAATCTGAAATGACATTCACGTTCCCTTTGGTGAAAGGAGCAGGAAGAATGTTCAGCTGCATTACAGGCTTAGCAAAGTCACCTCTAGCTGGATTTGCTCATTTCTAAACAGGAGAACAGGCACAAATGCAGGAATCTGGGTACTTTAAGCATCTCACCTGTCTTTGCTGCTACAATATGAAGTCAGCAGCATTAGGACAGTCTGTCAGAAGATCCCCATCAACACTCAACCATAAAAGCAGCAATTTCTCTTCCATAAGCCCCATCCCCAGCTCCTACAGATAACATGATGGTGAGTAGTCAGTTGGTCTTCATCCTATGCAATGTACTTACTGAATATACAGTTGAGTTGTAAAACAGTGAGAAAGATGTTGTTGTCTCCTGCAGAGAAATAAAAAAATAAAAATAATTAAAAAAACCCACCAGAACTGAGTATTAGCAATTGGGATATGCCCCTGGCCAGGTGTGGGAGTGGGGAGAGGTGCTTCTGAAGTGACTGGAAATGATGGCATGAGGGTATACTCCATTTGAGCTGAACAGGGAAGGCATGCTAGCTACTCCAAAGAAAACAAAAACCATGCCGTGCTATTGAAGAAAGTAATATGAGGAAACATGAACTGGTTTGCCTGAATTGTTTATACCACGCAGGGCCTCTGAGTAGTCAGGGACTTACCATTTAATGCATTTACCCTGACAGCTCCTGAGTGAGAAAGGGTAAAGCTGTTTAACCCCACCATGGCATGGGAGCTGAAGTACAGTGGTAGTTTGTAAAATAGCAAGGACTTGCACCTGCAGCCTTTGAGCCCCAAACTAATCACATGTGCCTGCTCCTGTTGACTCAAGGACAGCTGAAAATGATAGAAACACATTAACTCCTTCCTGACTAAATTGTTTCCACACATAGAAAGGGAAGTATTCAAAGAGTCTCTGCTAGACATGCTGCCTATCTGTCAGCTGGGATATAGAGACTGCCATCTGGGAGGAATGCAGAGGCTTGGAGATAATTGAAAACTGCTCTTAACCTCTTTTACGGTGCGGCTCTACTGCTGGAAGCAATACTGGGTCCATTACATGGTGAGCTCAGCGGGCAGCTGGGGCTGCCTGTAGGTATCGGTGCTAGAACAGTGTTGGGAATGGTACTGCAGAGAAGCTTAGCTTCAGAGGTGGGTTATCACGACAAGCAGTGCAGGAGCCTCTCCTCTCCTACAATCCAGGGCCAAGTACTATGCACAACTGTATGAAACAGCTCTTTTAAGACACTTAGATTCAATGTTATTCCTGAACCCCAGTCAGTCCCAGAAACACATAAGCATTAAATAAACCGGAGTGAAAGTGCAAAGCTGCTGAGGTCTCCCTTGGAACTGAAACCTCTGGTGCTCTGGAAGGTGACAGGAAAAGGCTGAAAGTGTGTCACTTTGCATCCACAAAAAGTCAGTAGAGAGGGAGCTGGCAGAAAGTTGTCCTTTTTCTGACTGCAGGAAGCTCTGCTGCCATGCACTAAGGGGCTGGTCACTTCAGAAGGACGAGGTCAATGCAGTGAAAGCTTGCCAATAAAAGTCAGGATACTGCAGGTTATGGAGAAGGAAAGCTCAAAATGCAAGCAAGCTATGAGAGATTTGGCTCAGTCTAATTCCTGCAGTCTAGGAGCAGGGCACATCGCTGCGTGTTGAGGACCATAATCCACAGCAAAGTCAAAGAGGGGATGAGATTATTAAATGATCCAGAATTCACCCTCCCATTACAGACACCAGCCAGAGGCTCGCTTAGAAGTGTGGCCTTTATACGCAAGCTGTGGACATTGTGCTGAAAATGTAACCTTTGAACAGCTTATCTTATGGGACCACAGACCTTGGGAAATGCCTCTGAGCATACAGACACAGCTAGCAATCGGGTACTGAGTAAAAAGGATCTCTTTCACACTCCTTAGAGGTGCAGGTATTGCTGCACCCAGGCTGCCAGCTGGGAATGAAATATAGCAGAGACATTTCTCACCCAAATTTTCTATTGTGCCTTCCTTGAACTTACTCACTGAAACACACCTTTGTGAACAGCTGACCTGTTAATGTTTGAGCTTGGATTTTCATATCTGCCTCTTCTCTGAAGCTGTAAATTTGTTTTATTTCCTTCTTCTTGGTTAAAGACAGTGCACTTAATGGACTTCATTATTATTTCTAGGACTATGCATGCAGGTTAAATGAAAGTTTGAATAGAAGGAGCCACATAAATAATATATTTACATATGGTCACCTGCTCAAGTTATTTGTGAAACTATATTGGTGTGTGCAACTGACTATTTACAACTTTAAGTTGCCAGCTAGGAACAGGTCTGTTACTCACAATAACCTGATTGGTAGTCCTTGATTTGAGTAGAAATGTTTTACCTGGCTTATTCAATTACAGTTCCAGACCAGGGTTAAATACTTCATTTCTTAAGGTGGCACACTAGCGGACAGACTGTGTAAGAAAGCCCTTATTTAAACAAAAAGTCTGGTTCCGCACTTAAATCTCTAACAGGTGACTTGCAGGGCATTTGTGCTCTCCTCTGACTGCCTTTGATTACAAAATTCAGGATTTGGGATAGCGTAAGACTGTCGTGTTTGGAAACTGAAGTGTCTAACCTGCTAGCAAGCAAATACAGAAAGCCATAGCAAGACACTGAGAAATAGGTTGTTTCTCTCAATTGTCCAATGGTTTAAAGCCAATGTCTCAAGTCACTTGCAAAAATGGATCGGTATGCAAGTTTGTATGCTAGCCATGTCAGGAGAGACAAGGATGTCCTTTACATGAAAGTTACTATTGACTTCCTACTTATTTACTTCAAAAAAGAAAGAAGAGGAGAATTCTAATCCTCCTGATTAAAACTCCTGGCCATTGCTCTGAAATTTCTGAATATAAAGTGAATGTAATGCAATATTGTGATATCTTTCTATGCCTGCAGTGCCCCTGCTTTTGCTCATAGATTGCCTTGACTACTCCAGAGTAATGTTTACAGGGCTCTGCATATTAGTGACCCTGATGTGAGTCAGGTAGGTTTCCCAGCAGCACTAACTACAGCATCTACTGTCTACCAAGAGCACATCTTGAGAGTGAAAGAAAGCCTTATACTGCAGCTGAGGTGAAAAATAAATGTTGCAACCTTTCCCTCTCCCTTTTTGCCACTCAGTAACTCATAGCATCCTGCAGACCTGGAAATAGAAGGGGAGACCACAAGGAGACAGACCTCTTCCCCAACCAAAATCAGCATCACTGGGCCCCTGCTGCTCAGTACAGAGAGCTTCTCACTGAAGGGAGCAGAGGGGAGATGGACGAATGTGGTTAACATACACATCCAGCGATCAGATGCTCTGGATTTACTTCTGAGATTTACCACAGATGCTTCTACCTCCCAGCATCAACTCTCCAACATATGGATAAAACTCCCTTTCCCCTAGCTGTTCTCACACTTGTTCACACTGTGATTGCTCATGGGCAGGGACCATCTCCTCTTCTGTGCCTATACAGCTCCAGGGGTAACACCTGGCCTGCTCTTGGATGGAGCCGGCAGAGGCTACATGCCATTCACTGGGTAGGGCTGTGGAAGAGAGACAAAGGGAGATCCCAAGGGAACAGATATGGGGAAGTGAAAGAAGATCAACAGAGGTTAGAGAGACCAAAGCCACTAATCTATTATTTCTGTTTGTATACCATTAACAAGTAACTTTGTGTTGCACTCCTCTAGCTCTGCTGTTGATCCAAGATCCTTTGAGAGCGTGTTTTCAGTGAATGCTCATGGAACTAATTCATTATTACATTTCAGAGGAGGATGTTGCTTTAGCCTCAGAGACAGACAGGTGCTGGGAAAAAGAAGGTTTCGCTCCCAGCCACTCTCAACCTGGCCATTTCTAAACAGACAGCATGTGCGTTTCAGCAGGTCCCATCTCCCGGGGCAGGAAATCTCCTCAAGACGGGTCCGCTGCATGATCCAGGGCACAAGCCAACCGCCCTAAGACCAGGCAATACCTCCAGGACAGAAAAGCTGGGGCAGATCCTAAAATCTAAGCAGGTATCTGAAACCGTTGGTTGCACTGTAAGGAAATACAGAGCTAACGAAGGGGCCAACTTGATTGATCTGGTCGGGGCAGAGAACGGGTGGGTTAAACACCCCGGGGGAGCTTTTCATCCAACAGCTAAGCGGTCCCGTGGCCTCACCTCTCATGCACTCTGACCTCCCCCTGCTTCTTCCATCCAAACAAGACCCAACTGACTCGACAGGACAACTCCCACTCACCATTTCGCTCTTCTGCTGGAGAAGTCCCTGCAGGCATTAACAGCAGACTGTCCGATGCCAGGGTTAGCGCTCCGTTTAGGATCAGTTTCTCTTCCTGCTAAAAACTGAACTGCGGACCTGCAAAGAGGAAGAGACGATGGCATTTCTCTCCGGCTGACTCAGACAACCTGGCTGGGTCCCAGCACACCTGATAGAGCAGGTCCCTGCCAGGGGCAGGGTCTGGCACGTGCCTGGGAAGCTGGGCTTCAGGGCGCTGGGGACTCCGCCTCTTCTCTGCCGGCCCCAGGGCAAATAAAACTGCTCCTGGCTCCGAGGGTGTGTTTAATATGTACCACAAATCAGCCTGAGGGGAACCCTGCTTTTGCTTTCTAAGGCTCACACCTCGTCTGCCAGAGCACGTTTGCTGGAAACGCCAGGACAAAGTGGAGGATTTCTGCAGGCTTGATGCTGAGACCAACGAGCCTGTCTGGTCTGAGGCATCGTTCTTTGTCTGAACTGCGCTGTACCACTGGCTACTCGTGATTTTCAAAAGGTGAAAAATCTCCTGGCAGACAATGGATATTCCCTTCAGCTTCTCACATGTGGTGACTGGATGGTCCTTGGGCACTTTCTGGAAAATGAAGTCCTGTTTCTAGAAATAAACAGAGAAAGTGAGGACTGCCCATGTCACACAGCACTGGTGGCCGGCAGTCAGTGTAGAAAGAGACATTGAGGGAACATTGTAGTTGAACAGCAGGGAAGATATAAGCCTGCAAAAGATCTTTACACATACAACAAACGGGTTCTTACTGTGTGCATGATCTATCTCACTGCAATTGCAAATGTCTCTGTGTTTCTCTAACATCTGTGACTCCAGTTCATGTTCCACTTTCTATTTTACCTCCTGTTGCCCACCAGCTTCACTTAGGCTGCATCATTTCTAATATTTCAGCATTGCTCTGGACTGTAACTCTCTGTGTGACTGAAGGCTTCTGGCCCTCGTTTTGGAAATTATGTCCACCTTGTGACTTGACTGTCAGCCTCCAGGCTCATTCCAGGGTTATACTGTGCCATGATATGCTGGTGCAGGAGGCTTCATGGGGATGCTTATTCCCTACTTCATCTCCATTGCTGCTTTGCCTTTGGGAACAGCTGGGAGGAAATTCAGCCACCACAAAGGTTTGAGTGGCTGTGACACACACCACAGGAAATGTTCTGGGTGGTGGGACATGCATGAACTGGGTATGTGTTGGGGAAAGAACACAGACATGATCCTTAGCAAGCAGGGTAGACATCAGGCAGTAGACAGAAAGAGGAAAAGCATTTTAAGTGCTGCCTAGCTACTGAACATTTTGCTGCCACAGTAAGAGTGCGGACCACAACTTTGCAGTAAGGAACACCTGCTTCATGCTCATCCTGCTGTCCTTTGCACAGGAATTTCATGTCCCAGGGTCTTTGGGACCTGCTGCTGAAGGCTAAACGCTGTAGTATAGTAAATGAGACTGCTCTTTCAAAGTCTACTTATGGCCTAATTCCCAGATCCCTAACATTTATTGCTGCAGATCTGCATCTCAGCCCCCTAAAGCATGAGTGGAGAATGTGAAACACAATGATGTAGCGCTTTGGCTGACCAACTTATTCCTCTGCCCCACTTCCTAAATGCCCTCTTGACTGCAAAAGCCAAGACAGAGCTAAAGGCTCAAGGGAAAGTCGCTTCCTGCAGAGAGTAAATCCCACCCAGTATTAGCAGTAGACACAAACAACAGTTGGCAGAACAAGGAATGTATTAAGAAATTTCCTCCCCTTGCGGAAGTGGTAAATGCATGCATACAACAGAACGTGCAACTGAATCCACAGTCTTTAATGAATGTAGAGACTCGTTCTGGGCACAGGTACATTTGTGATTGCCCCCACACCCTCATCTCCTGCTCCTCTTAAAAAATTATTTTAGTTAGTGAAATGTAAAACCACACAAAGACCAGAATACGTATACACACCTTAGAGGGTCTGACTTTTTTTTCTTTTTTCTTAAGAAACTTTCACACATTTAGAATTATTGACTGTTAAGCCCAGTCAGTACAGCAGAAATATTCTACATAGATCGTTGGTTGAAACGCACAGTACAACAGTTGTGAGCACACTGTCACAAGAGACACCTGCATGAATGCTAAGAAGTGTAGTAGATCCGTCAAAACACATTGCAAGCATCTGCAACGAACTGCTCTGGGGAAGATGGGAAATTACTGGAACATGGAACAGAGATGTTAAAGTACACGGGAAGCTCCTACAGTCACTTGTCTCCAGAGTCATTGCTCCCACTTGAGAGCCAGGAAACCTGAACTGCTGCTTGTCATCTGAAACTTTCCTTCTGTTTCACAGGGATCTGTGTCACCTTTTATTTCCAGACCTGAGTCACTGCGATTTTGCTTGAATGGGGACAAGGAAGAGGAGGACAAACGCAGACCCCATCTAGCAGAGCTCACTTCCCCAGACCTGCATGGTCAAACAGCTTGAGATCAGAGGTCTTGCCTGTAAAAAGACCACAAAATTTGAAAAGAGGAACAAAACAGAGCTAAAACCACAAAACAGAAATAACATGGTTTTATACAGCCTGCAATAAAGCTACAGTCAATGGTACAGTATTGTTCACATGACACATATTACGGCTTTGACTACTGGTCTTCTACATGCACATTTTATATACATATAATCGTGTGTGTGTGTGTGTGTATAAATTACTTTATTTTTCTTCTTCTAAGCAAGAAAATATTTTCATGCATTTGCTTCTCCTAGTATTCACAATACTTGGATCATATTCTGTTCAAGGACTTCTGGAGAGGGCTGGGTCTATTTATTATCCATCTGGAAATGACCTCATGTCCAGCAATGTCATTTGTTCCTGACAGTGGCGCTGGCCCCACACTTCTCCACAGTCATACCCCAGAGAAGAGGTGTCATCCCAGAGCCTGACAGTACATTGGTTATGTAAACATAGTAATCCTTGGATTATAAATACTTCATTAAAGCTAACATACCTCAGCTTTTAGCTCATAATTGCCCATGAGTGCCTTAATGACATATCATTCAGAATAAAGTATTTTTTTTCTTTTCTTTTTTTTTTCTTCCCATATGAACATCTCAATTACAGTGGTTCCCCCAGAAGCACACTTTTCCCTACTTTTTCCCAAAGAAGTGCCAAGCTGCCTACTAACACTGCAAGCCCATGGCTCGGTAGCGTCCATGTACATAAATAACTGCAACACAGAGCATGTCTGAGCCTTATAGTTCAAGTGCTTAAGTCACCATCTTGCTTGCACCCCTGCCATGAAGTTAAGAGACTGAGCCATGGGCCAGCGAGGAACGGGGAGGAAGCAGAAACCAGCAGAGCTCTCCCGTTCCTAGTCCCACACCTGGAGCTTGCACATGTTTGACAGGTTCCCAGAGCTCACCCGAGCTGACCTGTAGCATGGCCTGCGTCTCTCTGCCTCAGGGACACCCTGACTATCTCCGGACCAGCATTTCCTTTGGTGAGACGTTCTGGCTAGCTGATGTTGCAGAGCACTCCTAGGTTGCAGCGGGGAGCCCTGGGGAGAGCAGCTCAGCTGTGAAAAGGAAGGGCTCACATGGAAGTGGTACTAAGGAAAGGAAGCAGTGTAAAGAAGGCTGAGAAAGCAAACGTGGGTGGAGTGAGGAGGAGAGATTCCTTATTTAAGATAAGGCCTGGACTGCTGCCACAGCCCTCTGAGCTGCCTTGCCTGGTGGTGTAACTGGAGCACGCTCTCAGCACTCCAGTTGTTAAGCTTTGCCACCATTACACAGTCATGCCTTGCATCCCACCACAGCATTTCCCTGTCAGCCACCACCTCTCCCTTGGCCACCGCATCAGAGTACTTCAATTCAACGTATACCATGATAATTACTGCAAGTCAGGCACTGAGCCCTTCTCGTTCACCATGATCCAAGTAGCTAGCAGTCCTAAAGAGACTGTCCCTGTGCCCCTGCCTACCTTTCAACCCACAATAACCAAGACAATAAATAGATGGGACAGAAGGAGTGATGGAGTCCCAGTCATCTGGTTGTTCACTTATTGCACAGAGTATTTTGGGCTGGTAGGGGAGAGTGGGTGGCTCCCAAGGTCCTTTAAGAAAATCCTACTGGGTGGCTGTCCACATCATCTGCTCCAGAAAATGTGTTCGGACAGGTCATGTGTACAGGATGCTTAGGAAATGTCACCTAGAAACAGGATATGCAAGAGATGAAGGCTTTTCTCATTCAGTCTCAGTCTTCACTCAGCCCCGTGGCAGGCTGTGCGAAATACAATGTTTATGCCCTGGCAGGTATGATTAGAAGACAATTTTTGGTCCTGGGTATGTTAACAAGAAAAGGTCATGCTAATAATTTCAGAGGCAAACCTTTGAGGCTGGATTTAGTTTTAGTTACAGAAAATACTGTACGCTGCTTTTGGCCAGGTGCACAGAAGCTTAAATAAAAAAGACAAAGATCACAGTTAAATGTCTCAATCTTCAGATGGGAATGTCTGTGAGGAGCAGCCAAACTACTTTCTCATGTGCAATGCATCCTGAAATTTGGTACTTATGTATCGGGCGTGAAAGCCTTTCTTGTTGATGGTGTCGTCTGTGTGGAATCGAATCATGATGGAATCCCCTGCAGAGTAGATTTCTTCCAGAGGCTGCAGAAAAGTAAAGAAGACAGCACAGAGTGGTCACGTCTGCAGGTTAAATAACCGTCTGCACTATGATACTAGAATTTAAGCTCACAGACTGGCCAGGAAACACAAACATTGAGCACTCAGTACCTCCTGCCCTGCTCTGACTTCCTGAGCACACTCCCTTGCTCTTTGCATGCTTGCCCCTTATGTTTGAAGACTGATGCCAGCCCACTCTACAATCCCAGTTCTTCCAGTTGTTTTTTGTAGGTCACATTCGCAGGGCTCCCTGGATGTTCTTGTTCCAGTCTTCTGAGTTTTCTCCACTTTGCCCTAATCTTTTTGGAAAAATGACACAATCCAAACTGGACCCTGTTTGGCAGCTGAGGCCCTCCCAGGGTTCATTAGGAGCAAAATAACTTAGCCACATATCTTACATGATAACTCTGGTTATCTCCCCCACCATTGTGACCTGCTGCAACCTCCCTGTGCTTCTCTGCAGGACCAACACTTTCCTAGCCATTCTCCATTTATCAGTGTACAGGTAGGTAGATGACTACCCTGCTGCCATGAACTTCTTCAGACCAAGCTGCTATGCCTTTGTTTATTTTAAAGACCATTTCACCAGTTTTCAAGGACTGCTCCAACACACCTGCTCCTTGGATGTCTCTTTAAATGCAATAAGAACTTTCTCCACTTAATTGCTGAAGTCCTAGAGAAATTAAACATAGAACCTCTGGTTTTAAATACCACACGCTGTTGCTCATGCTAACAGAGTCACTCCTCTTAATGGGGACATTGATAACAGTTTAGGAGACAGCACACCACCCTGGAGTCAACAAGCAACTCTGCAAGTGCCTTCACCCTTTGTCCTCACCATAGCATGGCCTCAATGTGACTTGGCTTCAGGCAAGAAGTGACTGAGGATGAAACTGGCCTTTGGACGCTGTTTCCAACATTTACACAACGCTTTTGCAGCAGGGCTGGGGCACAGCAGCACAGCAGTCCCGTGCTGCTGCACATGGCTCTGGGCTAACAAGGGAAAGTCAGTCAGCAAGGTTTTCAGACCAACTCTGTGCATCAGATAAAATGGCTGTGATATCTAGCAACAGGAGAAGCAGCAAAACCTAGACACACAAGGCATTCTCATCACCAGTTTGTGAGAGCTACCCCTCTCCAAAAAGGGTATGAGAGTACGCTTCCCTGCCACCTTCAGTTATGCCTATGAAATCCCCACCACCACAGCTTACCCCTGAGCCACAGAATCGTCCCAGGCGGGGTGCAGTGCTATCGTAACCATCATAAATCTCCATGTAGTCGTACCCACAGTCGGCCTCCTCCTCAATCTCAAATGTCTGGAATATCAGCTCCACCCCGTAACCATCTTCAGCTACAATCACCCATTCACAGTTCACTTGACCTGGGTAGTTGTTGTCCCCAAATTGAGCATGGGAATACAACTCCTTAGTTTGTACATCAGCCTTTAAGAGCCCACCACACTCTGGAGGAAGAAAAGAGCACAAAACACAGTCTCATTAAAGGCCCTACATCACAACAAAGACTCGCCACCCCAATTTTGGGCCAGCTGTAGAGAGAGAAGACCTTCAGCATGAAGTGCATGTACAACAGGGAAGGTAATTAACCACTGCACCAAACTACCAGTGAATTCTCCAGGCACCCATGAATCCATTGACCCACACAGCATAGGGAAGCTTGGTTCTTTTGGTACAGAACATGGAGGGAAGGAGACAATCAGTTAAAACTGGCAGGATGGGGTTCCTGCCACATTATGCTTTGGAAAAATGTATTATTTCATAAAGCAATTGCTTAAAAGGAAGACTTAACATGTTCTTTGCACTTGTCCTGCAGCTGAAATTCTGACTCTGAGTATTTTATCAGCAGTAAGTTGAAGCATACTAAAAAACTGAGGACCAAAATAATCCTTTTCTGCCCACACATTGCACAAAGGTAGCCCCATGCTTGTGCAAAATGCATGTGCTTTGGTGCAGAGTTTCCCTGCAGCCAGTTGGGAAGATGGCTTCTCATCAGCCTCTCAGGCACTGCTGCTCAGGCCATGCTTCATCTGTTTACAGTGGCAGGGATTTCAAAAAAGTGAACCTTGGTACAACACACCCACCTCTGAGCTGCCACAGATAGAAGATCAAGCTTGCTGTGTCTGTCCACAGCACATCTCTGCTTCCACCATAACCAGCCTGTTCCGTGTGTGGGCCAATACACGGGGTAAGTTGCATCACCTCATTTTCTGAGGGTTGATGAGGAACAAAATGGGTTGCTGCTCAACCAAACGCCTCCCATTTAAACAAAAGAACTGAGCAGGAATGCCTGACATCAAGAGACCTCTGAGCTGATAAGGAAGCTGGCGTTTATGGCACAGTGCCAATAATGGTCTGGGAACTGGTTAGCGCAATTTACAACCACTTAAAATTCAGACTAAGCTTATTTGGGAGAAAAGCGTGTCTCGTTTTGCCTGGTAAACAACACAGTGAGATTTGATGACATCTTATCGCACTGGGTTATCGGCAGGCACCAAGCTTACCTGTGCTGTGCTTTGCCTGGAAACCTTTTCTTTGCACAGAAGCATCAGAGTAAAATCTGAGGAACATCTTGTTGGTAGAAGCCACTACAGGGTCTGGTTTCTTGCTGCCACAGAAGCGACCAAGGATAGGTGACTTGCTGTTGGGCCCATCATATATTTCCAAGTGGTCATAGGCACATTCTTGGTGCTGTTCAATCTCAAACTCATTGAAGGTCTACAGCAAGAATAAGGAGAATTAAGACAGACATTTGTAAATCTGAGTATGCAATTGAGCAGAGGATGAAATGCTAAGTGAGAAACAGGTCAAACGTTATACTTGCCCCACTCCTCCCATCAACTACAACAGAATAGTGCGCTTTCAGACAGGAGGGATCTCAGGGTGGCAAAGCTCAGAAGTTCATATGAATGTGCCGTGTAGCCTTAGCTTTGCTGCCTCACATGGGTGCATGACAACAGGTTTCAACTGCAAGCCTTATACAGTCTTGTTTTCCTGCCGGGAACCCTGCCTAGCACACCGGATGGGCATTTCTTCAATACTACTTCCACTGAGCACAGGGATCCAGGCATTATTTCCTGCAGTGCATGGGCCATCTGCACAGCTTTGGGCATGCCCTGCCATATGCATCAGGCCATGCTATAAAACGGGCCTGACGCTTCTCCCTCAGAGGGTCTGCACCACCTTATGCAGAGACGGTCCCAACAGAATGGGTCACAAGGAGGGGTAGCGGTGGGAGGGCATGTTATACCTTCTGTTAACAAAGACAGCAATGCTCCACAGTTGTCACCTGCTGGAGTCTCCTCCAAGCTGCCTCACCCCTGCCTTGTGTCCCTCCAAGACCTTCTGCCCTTTTGCAGGCCAGGGGCAGCCTCTCAGGACACCCCCCTCCGAGCACCCTATACAGAACATACGGGAATCAAGCTCCCACTCACACAGTGGCGGGTGAAAGTCACCTCAGCTCCTCACAATCCAGCCTGCTTCTCCCCTCGCACTCCCACTCACTGGTTACTCACTACTTTCACTCGGTGGCCAGGCGTTGCAGAGATGTCCCAGGTGCACTCTTTCCGGCTGGGGTACTTGTCAGGCCAGTTTGGACTGCTCATTGTTCCCTCCGCACCACTCAGCTTGTGCTCGCAACCAGCTTGAGAGAGAGAGAGATCACAAGGTGGAGGCATCAAGGCAGGTCTCACATGGGAACCACATAACATCCTACATGCTCCTCTCTGCCCACTGAGACCCTTAACAAGGCAGAAACAGGGAAGGCTTCAGTCACTGAACAAGACCTTTTAGTATTACTGCATCGTTCTGGTGGGTTTGTCCTATATTTTTTTGAGCTAACTTGGCAGCTGGTGAAATGGACCGTCTCATTCCCCTGGGCCTCATTAACCTCATCCACCTCCTCACTCCCAAACATATTCTCCTGCTCCTTCATCTCGTCTGTCCTGTTCCCAGTGACACGATGTCCAACCCCTCCACCGTGTTGACTCTGGTGCTGTCTCAGCCTTGAGTTGTGTTGCTGACTTCGAACACTGAATCAGCTCATGGAGAGATCAGACAAGGACCAGAGGCCATACACAGGAAGGCCATGGCAGCACACAGCAGGGGTAGGGGTGCAGGAAGAAAGGTAATTTTGGCAGCAGCAAGCAGTTAGATCAGCTCATCCTTTCCCTTCTGACTCAAACCCAATAATTAAATGAAGCAGCAGTGACTAGTCTGATGGTAATGTCCCACAACTATTCTTTTCGCTAACCCAACTTCTTGCCCCCACCCTGTCCATCTCCCATGGCCATATAGAGTGCCAGACTGGGGAATCCAGTCTGATCCAGCTGAAAACAAGCCCTCTTCTTCCTTTTTCTAGGTACTTTTTCAGCTAGCTGGGGCTTTTTCGGTGCCCCAGCCCGGTACGCTGCACAACCAACCTTCCAAAACCGGGCAGGAAGCACCCTGGCTCAAACCATGTTTGAAGAACCTTGTCTTTCCTGAGGGAAAGTGGGGGCCTTACCTTCTTTACAATCATGGCCATTGTCATGCAGCATGAAGCCGTTTCTGCACTGGCATATGTAGCTCCCAAAGGTGTTGATACATTCATGCTGGCAACCACCATTGTCTTTGGAGCATTCATCCTTGTCTGGGCAGGATCAAACCAACAAACACCGAGTTGACAGCGAGACACAGACTACCACAGTCGTCAGCTGGAAGTCCCATACCCAGACTGGCAGATACCAGTGCAAACCGCCAACCTCTGCTGCTGGATTAGTCCAGCCAGCTTTTTAGCCCAGACGCAACTCTCTTCAATTGTCTTTCATTCCATAAAATGCATCACAAATGTGTTTTATTACATAATGTAGGTTTTGAGTGGTTAAAGAGTCCTATCTAAAAGAAACTTATAGCAATGTCTCATTCTTCTAGAACAGAGTCCAGGAAAAATATCACACAAACTCACTAGCCTAGGCAAAAACCTACTGGCCAGTCTTCATATTATCAAGTTTCTACATGCTCTGATAAGCCTCCATCTTTAAATAGCTCTGTCTGAGAGCACAAGCAGCCAGATGGAGAAGAGGATCTAAGGTACGAGGTGCTCCCTGAAGCTGAAATATGCCCCAGTGGATGTTCACTTCCGTGTGTTCAGGACTATGCATTCCTGAATCTCACTGTTCTGAGAATAGGATCTGCTCATGGTTTCCAGTTCAATTTAATTTATGAGCAGTTTATCTCCACTATTTCTTGGGCCAATGCCCTCCTTGGACCTCATTAACCTCATCTGTCTCCTCACTCCCAAATGTATTTCTAGATGTATTCCTTCCACTTGTTAGATTTAATAAGCCAAGCCCCTATCCCTGATTCTACTCTGCAACTGCCTTGATTCAAGGCCATTTTGCCTGATCATCCTCCTCAAAAACGTTAATACTCCTCAGTCTCTGCTGAAAACACAGCATGAAATTGAATTTCCACTACTATATGATGTACAGTTAACCTCCAGAACTGCCTGCTAACAAGGTACATCACTGACACCAAGAGCTACAAAGGATTCAGAACAGAGGATTACAAACTTCCATTTGCATGTACTGCTTTGATGGGAAGGATTGCTGTATAGAAAACTTCTGGAAATTTTCTAACTCTTCTAGTTTCAGAGGAAAAAGCTTTTCTTTAATGACTCCAGGGACAGAAATAACTTATATGATTGGGTTCCCCATTGCTTTCTGCTGTGGAAGGACTGGAGGCATTGATGAAATCCATGCATCTTGCTGACACACCGTGAAACTGGACCATATGCTGCACTGAGTAACCAAGATGAAAGGTGACACAGCACAGAGCAACCATGCTTTTTAGATGTAACTAACCATGTCAGGCTCTGTCTGATTTGACAGTAGGTTGAAGAAAATTCACCAAAACCAAGAGGTTCAGTCAGAGGAGACAGGTAAGCAACTCAAAGCATACAGCCACGTACCAGAGAAGTAGTGAACTTTAAAGCCTTTCTTGGAGACCGTGTTGTCTGACTTGAACTCCAGTCTCATGTTGTTGCTATACGACGTGATTACTTCGGGCTTCTCTGAGCCACAAAATTTGCCATGCAGCTTGGAGTCAGAAGCCAACCCACTACGAACCTCAACGTAGTCATATTTACAGACCTGCAGAGAGAAGAGGAGATTTCTCAGCTCTGTGGACTTGGAACAGAGCATTTCAGAGGAAGGGGACAGAGACTTGACTGAGAGGGAACAGAAACAGCCTTCTATGCAAACACAATCCTAACTTCCCCAAATTCTCCTCTGTAGTGTTCTCACCCCCTTCCCTTGCTGCCCCGGTCTTAAAGCATGGGTGTGTTTATCAGAATAGCAAAGGTTCCATTTAATTTAGCTAAAATGATTACTCCCATCTTATCCAAGAACCTGGCAGTGTTGAACGAACTTCAGCAGCCTGCTGAATTAAGGAAGGGCCACTGCTCCCATTTACAGTGGGGAAAGTGAGACCTGAATGCTTTGTTGAAATTCCACCCTGCCCTTGGAAGGGCAGAGAACAGACTCTTTTACTGGTTATTTTGCTAATCCTTGAAGAACTCTACTTCATTGTTCATTTCCAATTATTTTCCTGCAAAAGCAGCTCTGGGGAAGGGGGCGGGATGGGACACCTATTAGGGATGGAAAACACAGACAATTATGCAAAACTGGTAGAGAAAAGAAGCCCATTTGTAACAGAACAGCTTTAGTCCTTCCACTTCAGATCCAGACTTCAAGGAGAACAATCACTGTTATTTGCTTGTTATATCAAGGGTGGGGAAACAACCAGAAGCTCCACCAGTAAGACAGAGTCTCCTCTTCATTGTACCCCAAGGATTTATCCAGGTCTGAGTTAGCCAATAGTCACACCTCTGAGATGCGGGGACTGGTTACGTACATCATTGCCTTCCAGCTCAAACACTTCGAACTGTAGAGAGATCCGGTACTGGGCTGGAGCTACCACCTGCCAGACGCAGTTTTTGTTAGTAGGATATTCCTTGGGCCATCCAGGGCTAGTAATGGTCCCATTGAGCTTGGTGATGAAGCCCCCACAGGCAGCTGGAGAGGCAATAAATGAACACAAGTTTTACTTGGTTCTGTTCAGACACACAGATTGGGCCACACTGTTAGCTAGGAAATGAATCAGATCCTGGTTGGTGGCACATTTCAAATCCCGGCCTCCAGAACAGGTTTAAAATGCTGGGAGCTGCGAAGACGACAGAACCCTCACCTGCTATAAATCACCAGTGAAACTCACACAGCCAGGCTATGGCCCTGAGAGCCACGTAAACCATGTAAGATTGATCTCCTTTTTATTCTCTAGCCTTGGGCTTACTGTGGATCAGTTGACTTGACATGCACAATACAGTTGTAAAGGCCAGCTTGGTAAATTCACACACGCTCAGTCCTACAAACCTTACTATTACAAATTTATCAGTAATGGAATAATTAGAAGATAATGGAATCCTAGGGAAGACACCCCTCTCAACATTTCAGTGGCTTATTATATGTGGACTGCATCGTCTCTAGGGAAAATTGAAGACAAAGCCAAAGACTTACTTTTATTATCCCATTCTCTTTAAAATTTTAGGACATCTCAGCTTCACCCTCTTGTAGGAGGGCATGGCTTTTACCTCAAAGGAATCAACCTCAGTTTGCTCTTTTGCTGAAAAATTCTAGTTTGCAACAAAGCAATTTTTTCTTGCTGTTTCTTGGGAGTAATGAGATACAGCCAGATCTTCAAAACCCACAGAGATAAAAGCTTCCCGTGTCTTGTTCCCAGCATCATTTTGCATTAAGAGAACCAACCCAAGGGAGCAGCTTCAATATAAAAAGTGTAGCAAGCAAGTGTGTCTGGAGAAACAAAAGCAATTTGCTCTGATGTGCATCACTACAATTTCAAAGACTATCCTTCCTGTATTGCCCACAAATTAAGCTTAAAATACGAGGTTACAAGTGAAATTCAAAAAATGCTTGCCAACTTATACCAACTGGCTTGCTCAAAGTTGCAAGACATTATTTTAAAAAGTGAAGTAAAGTTTCCAAAAGCCTTTTGCACACACCTAACTCTGCCCTCACCAAGTTGAT
The DNA here is from genome assembly GCF_030936135.1 of Gavia stellata. Taxonomy (NCBI): domain Eukaryota; kingdom Metazoa; phylum Chordata; class Aves; order Gaviiformes; family Gaviidae; genus Gavia; species Gavia stellata. The sequence continues at coordinate 18,577,073 of NC_082602.1, forward strand.
AGCAGCCTTCCTCAAACAGTTTGACAAAAGTAGAAGTCGCGGTAAATCGGGTGACTTTGAGAGCACCACTCACAGTGTGTGGAGCTCCCTCCACGTCTCAGCTGAGAGGCAGAGCTAGGAGACAAGAACAATGGGTGGATTCTCACCACACCAACAGATGTATTGTTGGTGGAAGCAAACACTTGTTGTAAGAGATTAACTGTATAAATAGAAAGCTGACAGAAACAGTTTCTATCGAAGATGTGGGTTTTTTTCCCCATAACCAAAGAAGGGAATTTACTCCTCAGTATGGAGAATGTCTATTCTGCATGCAGGCAAAGCATTGATATTTTATTCTACAAAAGAAATTTCTTCAAAAAAAAAGATAAATTCAGCCTTGGATTGAAATACTTTGGGGCCACTCTATGGTTAGGTTGTAATGCCCACCCTCCCTTATGCTGCACTGTGGGAGATCTAGTTTGAACAGGGAACTCTGGCCATGAAGAACAACTGGTTTTAGAGATGTTTAGTAGTAGAGAATCAGAGTATTTTTAGTTTTTCAATGGCAGATGTTGACAAAAAGACATTTTTCAGGTGGGGGAAGATAAACAGAAACAAAGAGGATGTAGGGGCAAGGAAAATAATTTCCAAGATTGTTCAATTTCATTACTAGCTGCAGTACCCATCCTATAGACCAATGCCTCAATCTGTATGTTACTCACCTTCACAGCTCTTTTTATCAGCTGTCAACTCATAGCCAGGCTCGCAGGTGCATTTGTAACTGCCCAGTGTGTTCTCACAGTGTTGCTCACACCCACCGTTGTCCGGCAGAGAACATTCATCCATCTCTGTCAGGAGAAAACCAGAACAAGTCACAGTTTCCTGACCACCCAAACCCCCTCAATATTCCTCATGCAACACTTCTGGACAGAAGGGCCAGAGCATTAGCTGATGAGCCGACCCCAGAGATCAGGCACTGTAGCAAACCTCACAAGTGCTAAAGTACTCCTACCACCAAAACCATAAAGGACTACAATTACCGTTACTAGTCAAGAGTGCTTTTTCTGGACAGGAACAAGAAAACATGGTCTCCTGTAAAGACTTCACTGCCTTTTGTTCTCATTTGCTCCTGGGTTGGGTTTTTTTTGTTTTTTTAAATTCCACATGCTCTTGAGTGACTTGAGCTACAGGAACCAGCCCATTATGGTGCCCACAGTAATGGAGCTGCAGGAGGCCATACCCCACTAAACGGGGTGCAGCAAAGGAGCTGGGAGGACATGCAAGTAGTTCTTCCTTTTCATAGACACATGAAGTCTTGCTACCCTAGACTTTGAAGTCAGGTTCTTCCAATCACATCTCAACAACCTGAACTGACATTTTAACATACAGATAGCCAGATGTACAGGCTTCTCACCCTGACCCCTGATTCCATTTGCATCCCTTAATAGATGGTTTTATTAACATGGTTGTCGGGTGTTGGCCTCAGCTATCAGCCAAACTCCCACCTAGCTGCTTGCTCACTCCCCGGCCCCCTACTCCAGTGGAATGGGGGAGAAAATGGGAAGAACAGGAGCAAGAAAGCTCCTGGGTTGAGATAGGGGAATTACCCACCAATTACTGTCATTGGCAAAACAGACTCAACTTTGGGGAATTTAACTTAATTTATTGCCAATTAATATAAATATTTGAGTACTGATTCGGGTATTACGAAAGAAAAACTGGAAAAAAAAAAGAAACAAATGTTAAAACACTCAGGGAAAACAACTTTCTGACCCCCTTTCCCAGGCTCACCTTCACTCCAGACTCCTCTCCCCCTGCCTTGTACCACTGCAGCTTACACTCAGTCCCTTCAGCAAAGCCATGACCATGCAAAGGCAGAAGGGGATGGGGAGCTACAGTCAGTACATGACTCTGCCGCTCCTTCCTTCTCATACCTCCCCGCTGCTCCAGCATTTTTGACCTTTCTTAAACATGTTTTCACAGAGGCACCACCAGCTCAGCTGATGGACTCAGCTGTGTCCTGTGGTTGGTCCACTGCAGAGCCAGCTTGTACCATCTGTCTGGCATGGGGCAGCCCCTGCAGCCTCCCACTGCCAATACCTTAGCACCTACACCCAATACAATGCTCCAGAAACAGTTACTGCTACAGAGATCAAATAGGAACAGTCTTGACTAGCTGATCATTGTAGGTCCCTTCCAACTGAAATACTCAGTTCTATTGATAACACTGTATTCCTGCAAAGCCTTCCCACAGTCAGGAACCCCCCACTGCAACAGTTCCAGTCCAGACAGATTTTATTTTCTGGTTTCTGTTTGCAGATTCACTATGGATAAAGTAGAGTAATTCTTTCCTGCTCCATGCTTGGGTATAGGTTCAATAGCTTCTAATCTGGCTGTTAAATCACTTGCTTGAGAGAAAAGAGAGGCTGCAACTCCTACGATCATCAAAAACTCCTGTGATCAGTCTTTACATGGGAGGGACATGTCCTGGCTATGGGCAGGTATATTTTGCAAAGTATTGTCTTTCCTCTAATGTTTACCATGAAGAAGAAAGGCACAACAACATGAGTGTAAGACAAGCACATCACTACTAACACTTCAACCATTTACAAAATAGGCTTCAGTGATACAATTTGTTACCAAAATGAAGATAAGACATAAAGAATAATCCTAGAGCTTTTCCTTGAGATATACATGATGGGATGGACATGAGGTAATTGCTCTTCATATCTTCCTGACATTGTCTCTTGGATGTGACCAATGACTTACCCACTCTGAGCTGTCTTACTCTCTCTGAGTTGTTTGCAGGTTTATTTTCTCTGTAAAGTTAGAAGTTACCACTGCAAGTTCTCACAAAGCATCACATTCAATTCCATCCTTAACTGTGTTTTTTCTTAAGCTGAGTTATTTTCTTTCAATGTTGTAAGACATATAACTGAAGCTCTATTCCTTTCATAATTCATTAAGGCAAAGCTGACATGTTGCTCAATCATCTATGGGTGGCAGTCTGAAGAGTGCCTGCAAAGCCATCTAATTTGTTCATTTAATTTGTTCATGGAGTGGCTGGTAGTCACAATCCCTCTGAATACGGAGGTAAAGGCTGCAGACTTCAGAGCCCAGCTTGAAAATTCACATGTAGCCTGCAGGTATGTCTACCCAGCTTTTGCAAACTGACATCAGGTTTGCCCACAATGCAAGCTGGCTAGAAATTGTGTAGCTATGGCTACTATGGTGCTTCGTCCAGGCAAATACACTTTGCTCCTCAGCTGGACTTAAGAACACCCTAACGATCCACAAGCTACACACTTTCTGGTTCAAACATGTGAAGTCTGAGCAGATGCTGCAAGATCTAGTCTGCCAGCAAAAACTCCACAGACAATACCTATGTCTGCAATTGCACTAGCAGTGCATGTTTATGCATTTTTTACATAAAAAAGAAATAAATTTATTTCTGACTATCTGTATCACCAGGAAAGCATCCCGGGTTCAGGTGTGTAACTTTGTTCCCCTACAAACTTGCAGGAGAACCTCAGATTCTACAAACTGACTTGCTGCAGGCCAAGAAGTCTCCATGTAGTGCTAATCCATGGAAGATATCTCTGCCACAGTCCACCTGCACTATCAGCTCCTGAAAGAAGCCAAACTGTCTTTAGGAAGAAGAATTCTCTGTGTCTTTATGGAACCTGAGAAATTTAAAGAAGGAAATCTAGGCACTGTGAGAGTTGTTCAGGGACTGGATCAAACATCACAGTATTTGCCAGTGATCTTGCAATCACCCTTTGTCATGGTCCGTTTGGATCTCTCAAATTTACAGGACAACATATTCTGTGAATTAAACTTTAACTAATTCTTTTTTTTTGCGCATAAGTGCATGGATTAAGAATTACGGGTTATAAGTTATGAAACCTTATGACTTGAATGGTGAATAAGTGAATTCACATGATAGACTAGTCTGAGCAAAAGGGATTGAGCCCTGATGTGTTCGTTTGTTGTATTTCTTAATGAGCTCCTGCAATAAAGTTTAATTCACAAGAGTACATTGTCCTGTAAATTTGAGAAATCCAAACGTACCATGACACCCTTAACGCAAGACAAAAGTTAAAGTAGAAATAAAGCACTTATGCAATCCAAATATTGGCATTGCAGCTATTAGGTTCAGTGACAGTTGTACAGAAATAAGAGAAACATGACTTCCTGCTTGCAGTAGCTCCGCAGGTATTTTCCCAAGTGGTTAGATATTGGGTTCTTGCCTCTATCAAGTCACCACGATGCTGGTAAAGGACCATGGCTTGGGTCCTGCTCTTAAGAAGAATCTTAGTCTTCATTTGCATCTTCGTGAAGAGGATCTCTGTTTAGGAACACATTTGTCTCCTAAAGCACTCTGAAATTTTCCCTGGGATTCTACTTGCAATCAAATTTACCCTTGCTCCAGAAGTTTCTTTTGGAATAGAACTTAAGCAGAGAGTTGTTTTTAACATTCTTTGTACAGTACTAGTACCTTATTTGAAAACGTCAGTATCCCATGGCCTGGATAAATGGGGGTCACATTCTGTCCAGCTGTGTTAGTGCCTGTGCTGGTACTGACCCATAAATGAAAGACTAATGTTTTTTGAGGTAGGGTCTCTGTCTTAATCAGCGAGGTGGTGTTCATGCCTCAGCATCAATCCCCTCTACACTCTCAAAGCAATTTGTATATAAACTTGATATTGGCGGTTGTACAGACAAGTCTAACAGCTCTTAACTACATGTAGATACAATGGTAACTGATCACTTTGGGATGGCAGTAGGTTAAGGAATGAGTGATCCCCAGTTTTGACCTTGAGAGGTACTAGACCACATACCTTTAAAGAAATTTGCTGCAAAGCCTGCTTTATTGATGGTTGCATCAGATGCAAACTTCATCCATACTTTATTTGAGCTGGATTTGATATCTTCTGGCTTCTCATAGCCACAGAAGTGGCCTATCAGTGGGCTGTATTCAGTGAGGCCATCTCGGATCTCCAGGTAGTCATAAGAACATGCATCATGCCATTCAATCTGCAATTGGAAAAGGGTGTGCCTGTAGCTCACTAGTATGAGTGCTCTGAGTCAGGCTAGCTACCCAGTTAGATTTTGGCCAGAGATCAGCTTCCAAAGGAGCATCCCAAACAACTGGTCACAACTAAGTACTTGCCTCATGGTTGCCATTGAGCTCTCCTGCCGTTGAAATTGCATTCAAGCCTGGGTACATCTCAGTTCTACTCCTATTTCATGGCTACCCTTCAGCGAAACCTGGTCCCCGACTACCTGCAAGCTGCTTTTCTATGAGAAGCTGTAAGTGACAGTGCAGAACAACTACAAACATGAAGGCTCGAGGAATAGCCATGGGGTCACAACCAGGAGCTAATGGTGTCAGTACAGTAAGTATGCAGAAGCCACAGGAGCCTATGGGCTAGACGGCTTTTATGCACCAACCCAGGTCCTGTCCAGTCCTGTATGTGACTTCTAAATCAGTAGTCAGAAGCACATCATTGGGCACCTAACTAAGAGCGTAAGGCATCCTATAATCAACTAGATAAAACCTTTCCTGAGCTCTTCAAAGCCTGTCTGCCATCTGGGAACATGATGTTTCTTTAGAGAATCACAAACACCCTGAAATCTGCCAAGCCCCAGCGACACCAACAGGATTTTTTTGCCTCAGTTGTGACCATTCAATTTCATTTGACCAGAGTGAAAATTTAAGGACTCAGGAGTGCCTACTTAACATCATCAGCAATTTTGTGCCCCTTCTAATTCTTTCTGTCTAGAGTAACAGTTTTTGAAAACTCATAATATTTAAAACTTGGTTTCAAAATCTCTGAACAAACTTCTGGTGAGGAGAATTGTTGTTCTGAACTATTCGAAATATTTATTATTATTACTTACGTAACTTCCTTCTTAATTTTAAAGTACCTACAGAAGTGAAATAATATCCATAATATAATATACAATAACATTTCTCACCTCAAAGGCTTGGAACGTGATTCCTATGTGAAAGCCCTCAGAAACTGTGATCTTCCAGATGCACTCTTTGGAAGGTCTGTAGTCATCTGGGTAATTGGGAGATTGGATTTGGCCAGCATCTTTGTGAACTTCACCACCACAAATAGCTTCATAAAAAAACAAACAGAAAAACCATGAGATTGCAGATTTTTCCTTAGGTAAAGCCTGCTCCATACATAGTCTTCTTCCTCATTCAAATCTGTATCAATACTGCTTTTTCCACAAAGGCAACACACAAGTCTTTGAAGTTTTTACAAATTTAACATTTTGTCTTAGTGACAGTGTCTGCTGTCTTGCTGTGCCAACCTCCTTAGAAGGCGAACTCACTGGGACAGAGAATTTTTATGGATTTGTGTGTTTCATACTCCTGGTCGCCTTCATAACTGCTTAAAACCTGCTATCAGCACTAAGGACCAATACAAGCTGGCAAAAAAACCACCTAAATAAAAACCAGTTGCAAATCTAATCCAACCACACGATGGCAATGTTAACAAGCACGAGTTGAGCTTTTGACCAGAAGACCAATAGGCTGACTGCTCTGCCTGAAAAATTAAGTTTTGTGCTAAATGTAAGAATGAGTAAGTTTAAAGACCAAGAACAGAAAATTTAATGAAAACCTAGTTTAACACAAAACTAACTGAGACCTCAAAGACAATAGCAGTTCAGCATAATTGTCTGCAAGACCATGTAACAAATGAAAGGAAGATCACAGGCTAAAACCTGTGTTATCCCATGATGCAAGACACACATGTCTAAAGAAAGCATGTAACGTTTTGGCTGTGTTTAAAGTCAAGCAAACAAAAAGCACTGACAGTAAGTACAAGAGAGATGGCACTGCAATGACTCCTGCCCGACATCAACCCTTTTCACCCTTGGGGTCTTCCCACAACGCATTGCATTAGCAGTTCAGATGTGTGTGTCCCTGTAGTGTCGTGGAAATTGCTTGCATTGAGTAACATTGTCTTGGTTTTGCCTTGTAAGCTGCTAATGTTTAACTGCGACCTAGTTAAAAGCACTGTTTCACTAGTGCAGTGCTAACTTCTTTCTTAGAGAATCAGTGCTAAGGCACCACCAAACAGTTGCACCCAAAATTCAGCTGCAGAGCACAATTTAAGTTGTAGTCTGAGTTCATATATTCAGAGCTACAAGTGGTGCTAGAGAGAACCTCTGAGGGACCCTTTAGAGAACTGTCTCCTCCACCTAATAGGAAAAGGACTACAAGAGCAGAGAACTGGCAATTTTTTTTAGCAGCCATAAAATTGTCAGGCAGCAAACAGTATTTTCTCTATCCACTGCAGTGGTTCACACTGAAATTCAGCTGAGCAGGTAAGTATACTGGAAGAGCTTTATGCAAAACGGAAAGAACATCTGCTGATAGAGCCTGAGAAGACAATAACGACAACAAATTTGGGGCTGCCAGCAGTGCCATAGGGCAAAACCACCAGCATCTTCCAGTCTTGAATCTCATGAAAGAAAAGGAACAATATGACTGAACAAATAATCCTCCCATCACGTGGCTACACATGGGCCTCTTTCCTCCCATCTACTGAAAACTTTAGGGCCAAGACTTGGAGGAACCCAAATCCAAAAAATCAGTCCTTATCCACAGAGCTTCCAGCAAAGTTCAGATGCATGAGCATTTACATGCACTCTCACTAAAGCAGAGGACAGAGAAGCAGTGGTAAAACCCACTTTGGCTTTTTAGTATGTGAGGGAGAAGAGTTCAAAAGAAAAAGAGGAACTAACAGCAACGCAGAGAGCTTTTGGACAAAAATTGATACAAAAATAAAACATTGAAGGGCAATCCCTCCTGGAAATAAAAATTACCCTTATTGCCTAGACACAGAAGTCATAGAACAGCTGAGCAAGCTACCTGACAACGGAGAAAGAAAGAAGCCATTACCAGAGCTTGCATCAGAGGGAAATAGGGATTAAGGAAGATTTTTGGCAACTCCCATTTCAGCAAATAAATAATGGACAGAGATGCAGATAATCTCATTACCTGCTCCTCTGACAAGAAAAGGCCAAGCTAAGAAAAGGGCGTATGCAATGGGCCACCACTGTTTCTGTGGTACAAGCTGGCTTCCACCAGTCATACTCTATTGCTAAGCCTGAGAGCAAGCACAGATTTCATACCTTTCCAGTGGGAAGTTTCTTGCAGGAAAGGGTTACATAAAAAGCCAGAGCCTTGAAGAGGCAGGAAAATATGAACAGTCAGAGGGATGCAAAGTTTGACCACTAGACGCACATTCCACTTTCATTTACTCTCCTCAAAAGTCAAGTGAGGCAAGTATTGCTCATGTTTACTGAGCCTTCAGGGGTCATTCATTAATCAGCAGGAAATATGTAAAATTATCAAGAGAAAAGAAAGTTTTGCAAAGTGACTTTGGCATGTAGCTAATGTAAAAAATTTTTTTAAAAATATCATTTAGCAATATGAAGGATGATGCCATATTAAAACACACAAGGAAGACTAGAGAAGTAGCTTCCCAAAAAACATTCCTCACCTTGCTTTTTTTTTCTTTTGAAGTTGGAGCAGACAGCACTGGGGAATAATCCACTGTAAGAATTAAGCTGACCAGCCCACCAAAGCAATAAGCCAAAATAAAACAGTCTATTAGAGACACACTAATTTGATCAATTCTAATTCCAACAAACTACCATAAAAGGGGTGTTACAAACCACACGGTCCAGGCAACAGCTGCTTCTCAGGAGAGACATAAAAAAAATAAAATAATAATAATAAAAAAATATCAGCAAGCTACCTCTGTCTCTGAGGCAACAATTCCTGCAGAAACCAGATATTTCTCCTGTGAAACAGATTTGTTAGCCCCGCACTGTTGTGAAATCCTCATATGCTTTATTTGCACTTCCCCAACAGTCCCGTGTTTTCTCCACTTCCCTCTGTTAGTATCATTATTCATGAGTATATTGGACACTTGGGCACTGGGCTTCTAGTGTCATGCTTGTTCCTGTGGCTGCAGAAAGAAGATGATGCAAAGTCGGTACCAACACAGTCAACCTCAATACTGTTGACAACACTGGTACTTCTAAGAAAATGCCTGTTGCCCAAAGAACAATGAAGACTTTTAGTACATTTTAGAATCATTATTATAAAAAAATAAGCATATATGGAGAAGGGATGTTACTGATTTGTTAGTGACTTTGGTAGTATTGCTCCTCCTCTGAAGAGGTTTCAGCATCCCAGTGCCATGCAAGTTTCCAAAGTATCTGACCTGCAGATCTGACATGCTAATTTTTAATCTTCTGCAAGTAAAACATACAAGGGAGAAACCAAAGAACAATCTTTGCATTTGAGAAAAAAACCCAAACAAATAAGCTGCATTAAGTGATATAAAATGTATGATCTGAAACAGAACTTTGTCTGTTAAATTACTGGAAGGAACTCCTGCTACTCCCAACACTGCTGCTTGCAGGGGCTGGTTAGGGCAAACAGAACCTGCCTACAAACGGAAGCTATTGCTCTGTGCTGCCATCCAGTTGTCCACCCAAAAATGTCATGATCTAGTTGGAAGATCCATGCTTTGCCTGCTGAAACAGCCTACAAAATCTGCCAATTCCCATAAAAAAAAAAAAAGAGCAGGGGCTGCGTCTAACCACGCAGTGAAGCAGAACTCCTGCTGATCCCATAAATTCCTGCATCCTGTTCTGGCTGCTCTGTGCAATGCGACAGATGACTTCTAGCTAAAGGCTGTACCTTCATAGACCACAAAGAAGCCTTTGCCCAGGATGTTACTGCTGCTCCGGAACTCGATCCACAGCCTGCTGTCCGTGGAGATTACTGGTTCAGGGATCTTGTCACCACAAAATCTACCTAGAAGGCAGGAAAGAGATGATCAAGATCTCCTGGCTGATGGGCAGCACAGCAGGCACCTGTGGCTCCAGGAAGCAAAGAGTCTGTGGTTAAAGGAGCTGTGTAAAACCCCCTTTCACTCCCACCACTTGTGCTTTTGAATGAGTTTCTGTTCCCCCCCCCCCCCGCCATTAACTCATATTCTCTTCAATTATTAAATTAATAAAGGTTTTCTTCATCTGGGAGCAGAATCCAGTAGTCACAGATGCAGCCTCTATTGCCCTGATAAATTCAAAAGGGCTCTTGTTTTGATCACATAATTGGGCAAATGAGCTGCAAGGGTGGAGAACTATCCCCCGTCCTTCTAGAGATGTGACATTAGGGAACGTCCTTTCCACCTGCTAGGCCTTGAAAACTCCTTCAGCATTTTGCACCCAAGAGCAAATTGTCCAAGTCAAACTGAGGGTGATATGTGGCCATGCTAATGAGAAAACACCCCTTACCTCGTCCTCTGCTCTCACCTCTTCCCAATTAAGACTCTGCAGTCATTCAATCTCTTTCAAGAGAAAGAGACCAAGAGCCTTTTTGCTCCATGGTTCACCCAGCTCTGAGCACTGGCATGCACCAGCACTGGTAAATACCCAAATCCTGCCAGCAAGGATGAATTCTGAAACAGAATAACTGCAGATGGCATCTGCAACCCAACCAACCTCAACAACCCTGATTTGGTGCTCCTTTATCTGTTCCAGCCAGAAGCTCCTCACAGAAACAGAGCAAGCACCAAGTATGCACTGAGAGCACACAGTGGAAACATGGTTTTTCGCTTCAGCTGACACCAGCAAGGCTATATACTGAATTCAGCGTGGCCTCGGCACCCTGTGCAACTGAACCCCCAGTGGGAATTTGACAGCAGCAGAGAGCAGCTCCTCAGGTTGAATTCAGTCAGGACAGCGGTGATGGGGATCCTGGCCTTGCAACAGCAGGCAAAGGCTTCTCTGAACAACCTCCACTAGGTAAAGACCTGGTTAATGGCTTACCTGCAAGACAGCACCTTAGTTCCCATTAGCAGACTGCATTGGTGGTTCCCCACGCTGGGTAAGGAGACAGACAGTTCAAGGCCTGTCGATTGGCAGGCAGAGAAGGCTGCTGCTTTTCCTATGTATGGCCGGGCAGAGTAGTTGGCATGAATCCTGTGCATTAAAAGCCTAGGGGGCCCTGCTAAGTCAGCTGCCCACAGCCAGCTACTGCCATTTTTGGCTCTGCCTGCCCCACCTTCACCACTTGGCAGCCTCGGGAAGGCTATGACCTTCAGGGATGCAAGAGCTATGCCTCTGTGACAGGCCAGTCAGTGCAAATCAGAAGGTGAGCTGCAAACTTTGTTTCTCTTCAACGGCAGTTTCACCACCAACTTTTTCTCTTGTGGAGTCACTCATCCAAGTATCATCTCAGACCCTAGGTTTGCTCGGCTACTCAGTTCTGAGCTGCGGTGACAGCCCAGCAGTGTACCAATAGCATCTCCCATCTCTGCTCCCAAAGGGGATGCTAACAGAGAGCATCAGCACTGCAAAGCTCCTTCCTCTAGGGTCACTGAGCAACTGCCTCCTGGATTTAGACTTGGAGTTTAACAAGGGTGTCAAGGAGAGGAAACGCAGATGAGGAACGAGAATGAGCAAACTCCTCGGAGTGTGATAAAGGGCCCATTCATAAAAAGTTATACACCATTTAAAGGCTGGGTTTTCACACACTTCCCTGGGAAAATATGCAGTGCACATGTATTTTTTCTCTCCGCAAGAAGCCCGTGCTTTCACAATTCACACTAATCCCCCTCCCCGCCCCCTGCTGAATTGCCGTCTGTCTGCCTCTTCCGAGCTAATTTCATGGGCTCAGCCCCTTGCGGGAGCCGTGGCCACTCATGCAGCGTCTCCTTCCAGATGGAAACACTCACGAGCCCACCTGCATTAGGGGACGGGGAGGTGCTTGGCTTCTGAAATACCTTTACATTACTAGGCAGAAAAAATAAATAACAAGGAGCTAAGTTGCAGCTGCTGGAGCAATGTTACCTGATGCACGTGCAGCAGAAAACAGTGATAAATGCTGCGGAAGCAGTAAAACCGTCTGCCAACTCTGCACTGAAAGGCAGGCCCACAGAAACCTCTGGAGAGCAGCACGGCTCCAGCCTCAGCACCACACCTAGTACCAGGGCTGGGATGTCCAGCGGGGCCAAGGCGAGCACCCAGACCGCCCTAAGCCCACTGACCCCACACTGACCAGCCCAGTCCTGCGCTGCAGCACAGGGCACAGCAATCTAACACAGCTGGTGATGCCACACAACCTGATTGCTTCTTTCCTGTCAGGCAGGAGGGGCTGTTTGCAGTGCAGCATTTTACACGTCAGGATACCGAGGTTAGGAGAGGACATCAGGATTAGAGCCAGTGGCAAAGCAGGTGGGACTCCTGACTGCCCGCTCGGGGTGGAAAAGATTTGCAGTTACGATAGCAGGAGGCAGAGGAACAGGGAGGACACAGAGGAGCTGTGCTTCCTTGAGATCTTTGGGAGCAGGAGCGGACTAGTGCCCTTGCACAGTCTGATATCCTAGGCCTGGTCTAGCAAGTTCCCTGCTAGAAATACAGAGGCCCAAAGTACAGACTACCGTGTATTTGTAGATACAAATATTTGAGAAATAACGGCAGGAGCTTCGGCCAGGAGCTGTATGGCTGCTTCATTCTGACCGCCTGGAAGTTCTACACAGGTCTTAGGAAAAAGCGTTAATAAAACTCCAGAGATCACATTTTTAATCCTAGCCATACCCCCGACTCACTTGGACTTGGAGCATGGATCATTTGGTGTGAATATAGCACACTGACATCTCTGGATGGAGACATGAATGGATGGCCAGTGCACTGGCTAGACATAGGCTCCTTCCAGGTAAAGGAAGGTTTCTACCTGTTTGGGGTTTTTCCCGCAAAAAGATTCAAGAAGAACATACAAAATGCAATTAAAATGAAACAGCTACTCACCCAGTAACGGAGCCTTCCTCCAGTAGCCATCACGCACCTCCACATAATCATACCAGCAAAGGCGACTTTTAAACAGGTCCATTGATGTGAAGTTTAACATAATCTGAAAGGAGAGAGTACATGCTTCTCTTTGGGAAGGGAACTACTTTAAAAAGACCCTACAGGTTACGTGCGTCGCCTCTGTTACAGTGCTGCATAAGTGAGTATGCAGGAAAAGACAGCTGGGCAGTTGGTTGGACTTTTTAAATCAGCTTTCCACAAAAAAGTCTTTTCAAGGTATTTTAATGAAACCATGAAAGTACATGACAGCAGACAGCACTTTACTATCCATTCTGTAATTCACAGTCACTGCTCCTCAGTTACTAAAATGCTACTTAAGAAAAGCCTAATTTGGCTTTTTTAAAACTAAAACTTGAATCTTTGGTTTTGATTAATGTGAACACCAGAGAAACACATTGCCCAAAATACAGATGTTTGGGGTCTATACACTTATATAAATGATGCTTATAAGAAATAGCTAATTTTGCTGACAAGTTTCCACATTCTAACAATTAGACTCACACCATCACCGTGATGCAACTGTGTTCAGTGGCTTTACTGAACAGAGCTGAGGGTTAAAATTTTATCCCTTTGGTCTCCTTCCTCTGTAACAAGGATTACAGGCCTTGCTCTGAGCCTACAGAAGTCAGCGATGGGGTGTACTTGCGGCATTTTTGTCCTTGCAAGATTTGACCCATGTATTAATCTACATTTAAAGTCTGCCACAGAAATATCACTAGATTAAAATAGATATTCACCCCCAAAGCCCTGGCTGGATGTGCAGAGCACAGTCTGTAATGATGCTGCTTACTTTGTTCACACTTTTGCAGTTTTCTGACTTTGGACTGCCAAAGGAGATTCATCTGTTTCTATGCAGATGAATACTAGAAGCCCAGTATCTGTTCTAAGCTAATGCCTCAGTGCTGTGATGCTACTTTGTACCAATTGCTGCATTTTATTAAACAGGTAAGTTGAAGCATTTAATCTGAATTTTTTTTTTTTTTTTTTTTTTTAACATCAGTGGTTCAGCATTTAGATGCTGGGTCCTATCCAATACAACTCTTCTGAAGAGGCTGAGAGACAAAGGGAGAATTTATGGTAAGATTTATACTGCAAAACTCCCAGTGCAACAGTTTCAAAACCTGGACGGTTCTTGGCACCTTTGCCACGGGTGAAGCTCTCCCTGCAGCTAATGGCAGGTGCTCAGCACTGCAGAGGACTGGGCTTGCAGGTGATAGAACCGGGTCCCAGAGCAAGACGGCTGCTGCAAAACAAGCAAGCTCTGCCCTTCTTTGTTCAAGTCCGAGTCTTAAGTGCATCTCGAGGGTGGTCCTCAGCAAAGCCACTCTGCCGAGGAGCTCCCAAGCCAGGCTGCGCATTCTTGCAGCCTGATACAGCATGAAAGGCTTGAAGGGCTGGCGTTAGTGGATTAAAGAAAGATTTCATTTCCACAGGAAGATCAATAAAACAAAAGGAGCTGGGAAGAAAGTGGACAGGGCGGCTGATTGATGCGCAGTGGGGCTCGGCGTTTCAAGGCGGGGAGTGGGAGTCCCCTGACAGGGACATTATGCCTGCGTGACAGGGGCAGACCACTGATGTCACTCATGGCTCTTCGGCTCCCTTGGGGACCACAGCTTGCCGGCACATTTTATCTAACTCATCTGACTGGCACCTGGCTTTGAAAGGTGATTCCCCCAGCTCCTAGCTCAGCCAGAGCTAGCAGGTGGCAGGAGACTGTCCAGGCAGGGATTAGTCTCGAATAGAGAGGAAGGATCAGAGATTAACATGCAGCCCAGATCTGTGAGAGGGCTCTGCTCCAGCATTACCTCTTCTCTCCTTAGGACCATGTATTCCTGACTCCATTCCTGGGAGGATGGCGATGGTGCTCGGGAGCCTTTCCAGGCTCCATCCCTGCAATCCAGGCATGCAGAGATCTTTTGGCAGCTGCTAACACTGTTATCACTGTTATCCACATACAAGGGAAGTGCAGCGTACACCTTATGCTGGCGTGGCACCTACCTTCTCCCCTGGGGTCACCGAGATTCTCCAGACACAGTGGGAATAGGAAGGGTAGCCATTTGGAAAGCCAGGGGCTGAGAAGTTCCCTGTTGAGTCCTGCAAGGTCTCTCCGCAAGCTGTGAGAGAGGGGAAAAAAAACCCAGACCAGCAACAAGGAGTGACCCTCTGAAAGATATCAGGGTCTTCCAAAATGTTTGCACGTGGCTGCTGTGTGCAGGTTGGTGGCTTGTACTCTAAGGATGTTCATTCATGGTACTGGCTACATATCTGACCGCCTGAGACCTTGCCAAAGGGGTAATGTGAAATTTGTCAGGATTCCCAGGATAGAAGATTATCAGTGCAAAGACACAGGGGAAACAGCTTTTTAAGAGGCACCCTTCTTCCTTCATCTTCCTTCCACACGCTAGCACTTTCAGGTTTCAACCCTACTGAGGAAGATCTCATCCACTGATCAGATGCAAAATGTTAACCCGACCCCACAACCCCAAGACTGCTGCCAGCAAATCTGTTTTCCCTTCATTACAAGCTGCTGAACGAAGTTCTCCTTAGTTACCATTGTTAAGTGTCTTTTTTTCAGGTTAAAACGTCCTAACAAAAGCAGAGCAAGCCCCACTGCCCTCAGGCTTCGGCTGCCCAGCACCTACCCCGCTGTCACACTCTGCGGGACAAGACGTGAGCACTGCCGCTCACTCTGCTCTCCACCTTCCCGTTTTCGTGACCTGCTGCAGTTGATGAAATGTAGATCCCAGAGTGACTTCTGGGAAGCAAATAATATGCACACACATACGCTCCTTTAGGGAACCACAGCTTCCAACATCTGGGAAAGCCCCGACTACTGTAGTTCCTGCTCACTGAGCCAGGAGAACTGAGCTGGAATGAGGAGTGACCATCTACATCTGCAGAGCAGCTGACTGGCTAGGTGGGAGGATCACAAATATCAAAGCTCCCATTTCCTTCAGAGCGCTCACGAGACACATGCAAATACCCATCACAAGGAGCAGGGACCTTGGCTTGCCTGCTTTCCAGTTGTTTTTACAATTTCATAACACACTGATGTTATAAAGCTGCCCTTGACCTGCAACTTGGTTTCCTCAGTGACGGTAAGACAGCTTCCAAAAATCCCTCCTTAAGAAGCAGTGCTTTGAAAGATCCAACAAGGCCAAACATCTGGCTCCCTTTCTCATGGAAATGCCAGGGGATGTTCCTCTGCCTGATGCTATCACACACTCACTAATTTTTCAGCCATGATTACATTTAGATGGGCAGGTAGCAAGTTGGAGATTAAAAGAGACCGGTCTCATTCAAAAAGTTTAATATCTTCAAAAAAGGGGAAAGGCAGTCACCTATGCCAGAAATTCTTCATTTCACTGAAGAAGTTTGACCCACAGCCTGACAGGTCAGACTAGATGAACAATAGGGCAGGGACACAAAAAGGGATTTTGCTCAACCGAACAGCTCCTAGGGGTGCTCTGGAAGGTGGAGTCACCACTAGGAATAAGTCGCACATATTTCAAGGCACAGGTCAGCATGGGATCTGGCAAAGAGATTCCTGTCAGGAAAGTCAAAGGTATTTTGAACTACTAGAAAAAAGCAGTGAGCAAAAAAGGCAGGTAAATGCGCACATGGGCCCCAGAAGAATGAAGAAAATAAATGAAAGTTCAAAACCTCTGCATTGCTCCTTTCTTCGCAAGCAGTTTTGAGCCCTGAGAACTCCCCCTACCACTACACAGCTACAAAGGAGCATTGCACAGGAAGTTTTAGTTTCAATTCTGCAGAAATAGCTAATATCCTCCCACCTCTCTGGTAGGTGATGCTGTCTGTATTCTTCAGGTGGGCAGAGAGAGATGCTTGTAAAAGGTGATGACCTGCATGAACTGCAGAAGAAATCTGGACTTCTATTTGCAGAATAAATACACTTTCTTCCTTTCTACCTCTTGCAAAGATGCCTTGCCTAGTTATCTGTGTCAGAATCTGTTAGGATAATTCCAGCTCCCAGGATGCTCCTAGGACACTCAATCACGAAATACTTTCCCAGCAGATAAACATCTCAAAGAAGCTGAATCCCAGCTATATTTATTCTGAGGACAGCAAGCCATTCTTCAGCTGATCCTCTGCCATCACCTGGTCAATGCATGGTTTGGAGCGGCCACCACCTTGGGATGGCTCTAGGAATGCCAACATCTGACAAGGTGTCCCAATAAAGATGGGATTTCAATCCATAACTCACCAAGATACATAAATGTTCTTTTTCTCTGGTCAAAAATCCATTTAAACAGAACTGCCCCCCATTAAATGATAAAGAAAGCTCTAAATCACTGGGAACACATACTACATTACCATAATGACACAGGACAAAGAGAATTACCACCCTCGGCTAAACCACAGTGAAGGTTTCCAACAGCCCAGACTTAATTCTCCTGAGCGTAATTACACATTACCTGGCAAGACTGTGTAATTATGGAACAGGTACTAATGTATCTACTACCAAACACTACTCTGCTAAAACATCATGAGAGGAGACCTAGCTAACTATCCAAACCTTGCAGAGGAAACTCTCCAGGCACACTGGAAGAGGCTGGACTTCCAGAGCAGAGGACAGCGATTGCCTGCGTGTGTAGGGAGAAGCAGGGTAATAATGAACAATGCGTATTTTGTGTAGAGCACAATCTCTTGCAGAGCACACCGATACGCAATACAAATGTACTCCGCTTAGTAGCAAAGAAGCCAACAGGTCCAATAAGACTAGTGTTTGGTACTTTTGGGATCCAAGAAACTGAGCTGAGGTGGTTTTCACACATGGAGAAAAGGCTGTTGCACATGTAAGCTGCTAGAAAGAAACAGAGGCAAAAAGCAAAGTAGGAAAGGTGAATGCTTCAGAAGTCATCTGTAGATGAAGTAGTTCAGTAACAAGCACTTACTGTTCACCAGCTGGTTACTGGTACACTACATCTTTTTGAAGCTGAACAGAGAATTGGATGGGATGACATAATGCAGGACCATTCTCAATTTATAGTTTAACCATTCCTGCACAGTTAGCACAGCCACACAGGCCTGTTTCCTTTAGCACAGCACAAGACTGCAGGACGTGCTGTTTTAAAGTCGTTTGTAGTTACTATACTCATCAAATCCTCAACCATGCAGCCATATAAAACCTAGCATTTACTACTATGCAGCAGAATGCATCTTGACTTCCAGAAATTCCTTCAGCAAATTTCATCTGGTTTCACCTGGCTTGGCACTAACTTTAACCGCAGCAGGTATAAGCTTTGGGGAATTCAGAGGGATTTAAAACAGCAGGGTTTTAGAATGGAAAAGCTAAGACAGCTCTAATTGTAGCAGCCAGAAGGGCTCCAGTGTGATGAGTTGGAGAGCCCTGTTTCTTACAAGAGACAGAGCAGTCATTCTGGCTCATGCCAGTGCATGCTTGTAACCCATCCTCCACTATGCTAGCTCTTTTTTTGGGGAAATTTTCTCAGGCGGTCTCAGATGAAGACCTCTCCTTCTAAATGGGAAACCATCTGCCATTCAACTTCTGGGCTATGTTCTTGCATTTTACATAAAAATCCTCAGCTTGACTACTGAACAAAGTTGTCCTCAACCTAAAGTCTCATGCAGACCCTGCTTGAACATACAACTGAAGTCCTTTGGTTTTGAACTCCTGTGCTTTGCATTTTGCAGAGGAAGAGGACTTTTCAAGCTACAGATTCAAATGGCAGATGAAGATGTTAATGTCACTAAATATACTGCACCCCTTCTCTTCAAATGCAAACTGTGTGTAAATTTTGATTCAAAGAAAAAAAGAACCAAACCAAACCAATAGATATTTGAAGAAAATTTGTTTAGTAGGCTTAAAGCTCTAATCATTCTGCTGCCAAATATTTTCTGAACTGCAATAACCTCTGCTAAATCTGTGTGGAAAACCCCCTAAAAACTAGAAAAGTTCTACTTTGCAATTGGAAAACTTGAGACTCAGAAGGGTCCTCATTTTAAGAAAGTTGCTTTGCAGCTGTTAGTTTGACTTTAACCTCAGGCGAAAGTGGCTTTTCAGCTTGCCTCAAAAAATCTGAATCTGTAGTCGATGCTTCCAGCTATGGGAATGAAAAGCCTGCTTGAATTAAGTCTGACACAATCAAAAAACATGGTGCAAGATGTCCCTAATTTTTTTTTTTTTTTTTTTTTTGAGTATTCAAACAAATCAATCCCTAAACTAATCTGTGAGATAATTTTCCAAGAACTACATCCTGTTCAACCAAAAGCGAATTAGAGAAAATTATGACTGGTAAAAAGCAAAATAAAAAAAGTTAGAACTAGCACACCTAAGAAAGTTATATCACTCACTGTAAGCTAAGCAGTGATCTCCAAACATCACAGACCCTGAAGTACTGTTGATCCTCAGAATTTATTCTAGACCCTTATGAACGCATACTCTCTGACCCGTAGCTGGATACAGAGAAGAAGCAGATTTGCATACCAGCTATAGACCATTTTCCATGGCCTCAGGAATGGTTCACGGAGCAGTGCTAGCCAGCCACTCACTTAAGATGTGACTCTGTATACTGGTCACCTTTTCCCCTCTCTCTGTGATATGCTTATTCCAAGATGATTAGTCATTTATTATCGTATTAGGTTTATGATCAGTCAAAGCCACTCTCAATGGGATCAATATGCTGGCCAGACTAACGCATTTAGATATACTTCTGGGCCATGCTTGCAAAAGTCCTTTCTTTTCATTTTACAAATGTTACAGAGTCATTCTGCAGAATTAGGGCAACTCTCTCATTCTCCAGTATCTTCTCATGAATATTTCACTACCAGCAGAAATTCAACAGAGCTTGCTAAATTTTCTCCCTTCGAGCATCACACCTTCCATGCTATCTCCCTTCTCAGTCGCTGCAGTCCATGCCACAGGCACCAGACTGGGTGCCACCTTTGCTTCAAGTCTCTCTTTACATCCTCACATTCAACCCGTCCTTAAGTCTGGCAGATTTCTTCTCTGGCGTCCGGTTTTCTCTATTAACCTATTCAGCTAAAACTGTTGCATAAACTTTCACTGTCTAATATCTCCACTTTAAAAGGATCCTCCCAATGCTCTTTTTGCCAATCTTTTCAGACTCCAGATAAAGCAGGACTCAGACTATCGGTCTTCAATACATCACACATATGTAGACAGGTTCTCTATCAAAGGTCTTCCCAGTCTATCAACTCTTTTGCATCAGAGAGAGGGGTACAGCTGTACTCTGAACAGCCCAAAGCAACCAGCACTTGTTTCACAAATCGGCATCCTTGGGCTTTCTTCCATGTTGTTTCCCAAGCCTCAGTGCAACACACCATAATCACAGAGACACACTAAGGGTTTCCTTAGGCTTATCCCTGGAACAACACCTATATAAATAACTCAACAGAAGTTTGATGGTTTGTGTGCAGAGATCCCGGTCTACCAGATATCCCTCTGCCACTTCGCTAACTGCTAGTCCCCATTCTGTCCATGGTCTTGTACACTGATTTCATTTTCTATGAACAGAGCCTAGACCCTTAATTCTAGACAGTATATTTATATGAAACCAACAGCAAAATACAAGCCTCATCCTAGCCCCTCTCCCCAGCCTACTCTGGTAGCTCCTTTTACTACATTTCAGTACAGAACACTGGACAAACCAGAAGCCCTAAACCAAACAGGAACACTGGCAAAGTACTAATAGGAGACACGTGTTAGGCAAGTTCAATTCTCCCACATCTCCAGCTTGAAGCATTTGATGGTCCGCATTTCCTGAGTCTCTTTCATCAAAGGGATCGTTAAGGTGCTCTTGAACTCCAATGCCTTCCAGACAAACCGTGTGTCTACAGTAAAGCTGGAGCCATCTCCACAAGCCATATTTACCTGGGCATTTGTACAACTTCCTTGCCTGAGCGATGTCTCCCTGACTCAGGCGAATACGCTGACCAATAGTTGGCCGGACCCCGTTATCATCACGACGGGGAAGGATGGTGTCGAGGAAAACCCCTCTAAAGGGAAGAACAGAGAGACAAAGAGCAGTGAAGTAGGGAAAGTGACACGATGCACAGAAAGTCATCCTGGCAGGCCTCCCACACCATCCCCTTGACCATACATCCCATGCTAACAAGCAAGAGTAATGCAGATTGTGATAACTGCGTGTCTTGAGGTAGACTTCTCGCTATAGCAGATAGCTTCCAAATGTACAGGCAAGTCTGCCAAGCCACTAAATTCCCCTTTTGATGTATCAAGATCGCCGCTGCCTCTGTTTGAGTATAGACACATTGCTTGCCATAAATCAGAAAAGGCAATGAAATATTCTTGCAGAAGGTTCACTGAGCATCTGGCTCCACAGGAGCACAGATTGGACACTTAAGCCAAAGGAGCAGAGGGAAGGGGAGTTTGTTCAGTAGCAGATGGGGTTGGGCTGGCAGTGACTGCAGTTGTCACAGACAAGAGAAAAAGATCAAGTGCTCTACCTTTGCTCTGTATGAGTTTCCAAGCTAAAAACTCCATTTGTCTCTGCCTGTTTTTCCTCGCTGCTATTTCTTCCATGTGGTACTTCATACTCAGGAGCTTCCTACTGCACTTTTGATCTCAATCCAGAAAAGGATTTACATTCACTTACATCAAAATGCAAAGTCTGCGTATCCAAGCAAGAGCTTGCACGCAAGAGAGACCCCAAGGCAGCATTAGGACTGCAGGGCTAAAGAGGGACGGAAGAATCAGAAACCTGAACTCCAGGTTGGTAAAGTCCAAGCTCTCGCAGCCAGGCTCTCCAGTCCACAGAAACCATTTCACTGCACCCCTGAATGTCTAACAGGCTTGGAGGTGCCAAGGCTAACAGTGAGCCTGAAACTTCAGTGCCAGTTCTGGGAGGCAGACTTCTCTTTCTGAAGGACAGGATACAACTGTCCGTAGAATCCAATGGGAAATCAGAGCAGAAGCAATAATTTTAATGCTGCCTAGTCCTGATACAAGAGTCTTCAAGTATGGGTTAAGCTCTAAGTACACAAGTAATTCTGTTCCTTGGGCTGCTCAGCTGCATAAGAGCCTTGGGAAGGAGTTTGAGAGGGGTTTTTTGTACTGGTTTAATTTTAAGTAAATATTGCAAGCAGAGTATTTGGATTGCAGCTGTCCAGAGCTGCAGCCAATATTCTTGAACAGAAAATATCATTTTATTAAACTTATTTTGTGGGGGAAAATTCTTTTGTAAATATTCAAACTGAAGGAAGAAATAGAGGGGAAGTAATTTAATCTGTTTTAAAAATTAGAATCAACTCTTGCATGGGGGATGTTGGGTTTTTTCAGTGGTAGGAAAATTCCTGATCAGCACTAAAATCAGTGCTTACAAGCTCTGAGGTGAACCCATCAAATTTTGATTGACAAATTCAGGCTGGCATTCTGCATGCCAGCTGTATGCCTCGGGCTGAATTTATTTAAGTTTATGTATCGAAAATAAATCCTCCAATTCCAGAAACACCACAAACAGAGAAACAGGTCGGTTTGCTCACAGTAAGTTTTCAAGCCTCCTCAGGAGTTCACAGAAGAACCCTGCATTTGGCAGGGACATACTTCTGTGGCCAGTGAAACGCTTTCTGCAGATCTCCAGGCTCAACCAGGGAAAAATGAAGACGTTTAATAGAGAAAGCACCACTCGCACACTCAAGCTTTTGATTCTTTTTCCCATTCCAGCCCTCACGACTGCGTACTTGCGGCCCCCAGCCTCCTGCACATAACATACACCTAGGGTACTTCTCACACAATGCAAACAACCCACAGCTTCAGATTACCTGGTGATCCCTCATTACCTGTCAAACACATCTTCTTCCAGAAGGCTGTAGCCTACGTTGGCCAGTAAGATTTCTGGTTTTGCCTTTTCCACCAACTGAATTTTGTGCTTCCTTCAAGTGCATTGCTGAACATGACTCCAAATTAGGAGGCAGTAAGTATAGTTCATCTCATTTTACAATCAAAGGAACTGAGACTAGAGGAGAGTCTTTCTGGCCTAAACCACGCAGCTCCCAGCAGCCCCATGCTGTCCACCCAAACCCCATCTGCTTAACAACACTTTAAGATGTTAAGTTGCATGTTTGGTGAGCATCTCTAAAAGCACCGATATTTTGTCTCACAAATTAATAAACACCAAGCAGACATCATCAAACAGAGCAGCTCAGGCACTCTAACACCTGAACCGTTCCTGAATGAGATACCGAACCTCTCCTCCCAGAGGTAGGAAAAGAACCCAGGAATCCTGGATGCCCCCTTCTCCTGCCATCCCGGCACAGGCAGAGCATGCAATAGCTGCCCAATGCAGTGGTAAATCAAGCACAACAACCCGCCATTGCTACTAGCTAAGAACGACAGAGTTTAAGCAGAGATGCTCTCAAGAGTCATTAGCACCCGCTTAGTACCCTGAATATGTAGTGTTACATAAACATTATGCAATTATCGACTGATCTTGAGAAACGCTGAATATTCACCATCCCATCTGAGGGCAATAGACACAGGTGCTTTAAACACCACTCAAGAAAGCAGATGCTGAAGGCAGGTTAAGCGCTCAGCTGCAGGTGCTACATTCGTCCCAACTCTGTATTTATATCCCCAACTGCAGAGGAGAGACAACGTAACCCTACTTCACACAGTAAAACCTGTGGAAGATGTAAGTGCCATGTGTATACATCTTGTGCAGGATTGGGATGGTGTGCTGCCAATACATCAAGAAGATGGCCCTTGATATGCAGGCAGTGCTAACTGCATCCTGATTCAAACGGGAGCTTTGCAGAGGTCATGTTTTGTAACTCCAGGCTGTGCTGCCTTGTCTACTGGCAAGAGGCTTAGTGACTTAAGGTAACCCACTATTTGCTTAGGGCTCCGTGGACGTTTAAACTTTCTTATCGCTAAGCTGCCATCTATGAGTCTTGACAGCAGTAAAAGAAATTGTTTAATGAGCCAGCAATATCCAATTTAATTTGCTGCCATATCTGTAAGGAATGCACCAGGATATAAAAGCCTGCAGCCATACTCTGTAAAATGGGCAACTTTTTGACATAGACAACAGGAGTTCCCATGGTAAAAAACTTGTTACTGCTGTCATTACAGCCTCTTGTGCCGTAGACCTATTCCTATTAGTCATAGACGCAAACGAGAAACATATTTTGCTGTGAAGTGAAAACAAGCAGTGACTCCTGCAGCAATTTTCAAAGGCACCACTGGAAACAATTTCCACTGCTAGGACTCATTGTGTCTCAGAAAAACTGTCCCTTTCTGTTCTAGGTACAAAGTTTAGAATAAAAAGGGCCTAGGATCTGCAGCAGCATTTGACCATGGCAGACACCATATGATTTGCTATCATCAATTTTCACAGGAGTCACAAACAACAAGGTTGTGCTAAATGCCACGTAAGAATTGCTTCAAGACAATGAGTCACAGACAAGGCGCTGTGTCCTTCACCTCCTCCTCACTCACATGCCCCATCTCCACTGGTAGGGTGCTCAGACCATCTTTTTCCTATGTGGACTTTCTGGTGTATGCTAATGTATTAACACACCCACTACAGCTCTTCCCTTAGCAGCATCACGCAGGGGCTATCTCCCATTCCTAGCCACTGATCTTAATGAAACTTGCTGGAACTCAGTATCTTCATGGGCTCCATGCTTTTATCAGTTTTGGTTGCAATTGGCCAGCACCCACAAACCTCAGTAAGGTGGGAAGGAGACATGCATCCACTCACAGATCTCTACTGATTGGTCAAAGTAGCATCATTCCCTTACGGTAGCAGATGTCAAGACAGGTCTTGGTAAAGTAAAAGCCTGTTCCCAGCCCTACCTATTTACAGTGAGAGCACAATCAGCCCACAGAGGCACTTAGTGCTCAGTTCAATTACTGCACAAAGACTGCTGCTGGGGTGAGGGGGGGTCACAGAGACAAAGGGCTTAAAGAAAACAGACTTAAAAATCCTATTAAGCACCAATTTAATTTTAGAAGGACTCTTGCCATTTTTATCCCTTTTTGGCCCAGCAGAGTTCTGAAGGACCCTGGTTTTCAAGAGACACAGACTCAAAGGCATCCACAGTCTAAACGGCGGTAATAACTTAATCCTGCTTTTGTGCGAGACAATTCTAACCATTTAGAGTCTAGCAAATGCTGGAAGGGTCCAGCAGATGCCTCAAGGGAAGAAAAATTGTTTGGTTTGGGTATCTGATCTAAAGAAATCTCTGAAGGCTCCAAAGCACCCTTGCCCAGCCACCATCTCCTCCTGCCAGAAAAAGCAGCATTTCAGCACGTTTGGTAATTTTCCCTGACTGACATGAAGTTTCAGAAACAAAAGCACAAAACAATAGGCTTGGCGATTCCATACAACTGGGGAGTAAGAAAATTAAAAAAGCCCTAAAGACATTTAAATTTTGCAACAAAAAGTTCTCAAGAGTGTGAATATTTGCGTTCTGCCTCCCATCCCCTTTACTCATGGTAGGTAGTGAAGGAAAGCTCTTGGGAAGTAGCAGTAGCAGGATTTATGGAAAAAAAACCCCTTCAAATAATGCGGCAAAATGGAGCTGGTCATCCAGTAGCTCTCATTCCAAATCCAGGACGTAAATAACTATGCTCATTTCACCTCTCTATCCAGTAGAGCTGTCTGGGGGGATGCGATGGGAGTCAAGGGCAAACAGTCCACGCAGAAATGGGCCAGTTAGTTGGGACAGGAACAGGACTGAAAACTTCTCCATGAAGAACCCAGTCACATAGAATCACAGAGCTGCAGAGGCCATGATCTAAAGCACATGCATAAATGGTTAAAAAAATAGCCAAGCAATTAAAGATCATGATCTAGAGCTTAAATTGTCCCTTGGCAAAGTTGTTAGGAGTTTGAAAGGCAATACTTTGACCCCAAAGCATGAGCTGGACAACCAAGAGATTCAAAAGTGGTTTTAGCATTATCCTCTTGAAGGTGGGCAGATACGTACACACATATATATATATGCTGGCCGGGAAGGTTGCAAAACATGCTTTGGAAGGTCTCTGAGATTATCAGCACTGGGTGAATACAGTGAGGAGGGGAAAACAGGAGTCCACCATACTTCTCTTCACCCACCTGGCTTTTTCAAATATTTTCCAAGCTTTACAATGCAGCAGAGCTCACTGCAACTGCTACATATCTCTGCAACAGATGACAGGTCTCCTTCTAGGCTCTGTGTATCCCACAGAGCTAATCACAATTACTGAAAAGAGTCCTAAAGACATGTACCCTTGGATTATCACCTGGAGAATGTGTTCCTAGCATAGTGCATGATGCTGTCGAAGTCATAGGTCTCTCCCAGCGAGTTCACTTCCCCTGCTTCCATCTTTAAAAAGTTGTACTCCTGACCTGTGATGCCAAACACAAAGGGAAAAAAACAAATCACTTTAAAAAAAATAATAAATCCTTCCACCTCTGGGCGCCTAGAATGGAAGGGATATACTCTTACATTCCAACAATTTCAGGTGGACATCCAAAATCTCTATTCACCCAACTATCTTGGCCCTTATTCTAGGCAAGGACTAGTCCATCCCAACTCACAGACCACTTGGGTTTTCCACAAGTCCAGCAAGAAAGGTTTCCACCCACCCAAAAGCCAGGTGGAATAACCTGAAGTGCGATTTTACCTTGCTGTATGTTCTCTCTGATGATCGTGACATGCTGGTCCCTGTCAGGCCGTGTGTGTTCATGCCAGAAACCCACCACATGACCCAGCTCATGAGCCACAATACCAAACTTGTCACAGTTCTTCCCAATGGATATAGCCTGAGGGCCACCTCCTCGGCGACCCACATATGAGCAGCATCTGGAAAAGAAAACCCACAAACCCATGCAGCACATCAATGAATTGGGGAAGTCTGAGACACAGCAACAGGAGATGACATCTGGTAGGGTCCAGGACAGGCCAGCAGCTGCATACACTATACGTACTTATGCGTGTGTGTATGTATGTATAAAGAAAACACGTAAGTGCATATCTATAAAAACGCATATATATACTTAAGTATTATGCCAGGAAAAAGAATGCAGAAAGGCTTAGCACCTTCTTCTGAGCAAATACTAAATTATCCTGGCAAACCGTAGAGGGAGTAAGGATGGACCTCTGTGACAGACTCCCCAATGTAGCCATTGGTTTATTCTGACCAGAGCTAGACTTACAAAGCCATCTGTCAATGAAAGGGGTGTTTGCAACACAGATAGCTGCAGGGAATGTGCATATCACTTACCCGCACGTTCTGTATGTGAACACAATGAAACTCTCTTCATCAGTTCTCTCCACAAATGTCACACAAGTGTGCTTCTCCCAGTGCCTCATCGCTTGCTTAAAGATAGCTCTTTGGGTTCCTGAAAAAGAAATCCAAGAAAGCAAGCAGTGAAGGCCTGGCTTTCAGGAAAATCCCTAATGGACTTCATCTGGATAGGGAAACACTCCATCTTTCCAACAGTCAAGCCTATACTTGTAGACACCTCTAAGAATCTGGGACCCACTTCCTACTATAGCACTAAGTTACTGTGTCATACTTTTCTCTCCTTCTGTTTGATGAGCTAATTGCTCTAATTAAACAGGTAGCAAACTTGGTTAAGCACATCATATGAGAAATGTCACCTCAGTAGATAGAGGTCATTTTGGCAGAGCTGCTGGGTGTTCTGATCTGTGCACCGGCTGCTCGGTGCCAACTTTGCTCTCATGCTGCAACGTAACATGACCACACACAGCTTTCAAGACCCAGGAATCTTGTAAGTGCTACAGATGTTCCTCAAAACTACAGCAAAACTGTCACCAGGTATTTAAAATTAGAAGCAAAATCTATATAAGAGCTAGAGGCAGTCTCAGTGCAGTGTAAGAAGGTATAGAGATACACTGCTGCTCTGTGCTTGAACTGAGGGACAGCTCAGGACTTGCACAGAGAGACACCTGAGCAATGTGCCTGTTGCACACTAGCAAGAAGACAGGCCACGGGACCTTCCCTCCCCAGGGAGCGGGCTGCCTCCAGCAGTCACTCGGCAGCATCCAAAACAGTCATACAAATGGCTGGGAAGTGTTGCCCCAGAGCAGTACATGGCCAGGAGGCCTCCCTACACCGCCTTTCCAGCATAGTCTCTGCATATAGAGCTGCAGAGCAAGTTGCCACTCTCAAGAGGGACTAGAGAGGGGGGAAAGGCCAGAAGTACATCAGAAAGGCACAAGGAATACAGACAGGAGCTCCAGGGTGGGATTAAGCTGAGGCAAAACACCAAGCTGAATGCAAGAGAGAACTGTGCTATGGTGAGAGCTGCTTCTTACACAGTCACCCAAATGGAAGGATGGTGTTACCTACTATGGACTGGTTAGGGCAGCGGGACACACGTAACAGAGAAGACTTTCTCATCAGATCCTGAGGGATGGGGATGGCTGTTCTCTGACAAATGTAGGGGGGGACAGTTGTGGCTAGCAGCCTACTCAATATCCTGCCAGGTTGCACAAGCCCCTCCTTTTCTAGGGGGTGAACAGACCCTTCCACTGGGGCTTCACAGACTCCTGGCAGCAGTATGGGTGCCAGTATGAGACAGGGTCTGAGTGAACATATTAAAGAGGTCTCAACAATCACCCAAAACTGGTAGGAGGGGCAGGACTGGCAAGGCAAACCCACACTGTACAGGAGTGGTTCCCAAACTGCCCTTTTCTGCTGGGACAAAGTACATCACAGGAGCTCAAGGGAGTAAGTTCTGCTGGATCTAAGGGGGAGATGGTGGAGGCAGCCTGGAGGAGACAGGAAGGAGCTGGCTCCAGTGAGGCATAGAGCATTTGTCATCCATGAGTCAAGGAAACCAATCCTATGGGGAACCACTGAGCTACAGAGAGGTGGCACCAGAGCCAGTTGTCTGTCTGCTTCCTATGAGAGACTTGCAAGAGATCTGCTGCACCCCAAGAGACATCTTAGTTTGGACAGTGCCCCAGAGATGCTATAAAGATCCTAAAAAGGATACTCTAGAGTGAGCTCCTCATCCACCATGGGACCCAGCTCACTGTTCCTCTCCCTCACACAGCTAGAGGAGACCCTGAAGTTTGGTGCCCAGAAAACAGCAGATCAGGAAGAAAAGTGCACAGGGAAAGTCCTCTGAGTGAGGATTCAGAAAGCAACCCACTGTACTTCTGCTTCTGCTCTTCCAAGCAGAGAGGATCCCTGTCTGGAAACACAGGGTATAAGTGCAGCTCACAAGTGCTGGCCCATGAAGCAATCAAGAAAGTGACCAAGTCACCCAATTATTCCTTGGACTCCAAAAGAAGAACCATCTCACTGCACATTTCAGTCTCAGGCTTCCACAGTGCACAATTCCTTGTGCAACCACATGCCCACCCTGCCTCAGGAGAGAGGCTCCCAAGGACCCAAGTCATTTGTGGGAAAACTCTGCTCCCGAGATCTCCCACACATTTTGAGACACTCACCCCTGAGCAAACAGGGAGCAACATTTTCACTACTGACCAGTGAAATTTCCTCCGATCACATAGGGGATGACCCCCCCTGGCCAGATCCTCTCAGCCCTGGATGTGGTTGCCCTGCGCACTCTGGGAGAGGAGTGTGTATCCATCCCAGACTCATCTTTATATTCCTTCCTCTTCAGCCTCCTTGCAAGCGTTGTGTTCTGCCTGCCGTCTGCAAGACAGAGTGGCAACACTGTTTAAATCCTCTTTAGTTCCACGTGCAGCCCTCAGGTAATACCCTGGAGCTTCAGAAAAAGAAAATCAGAAAAAGCAAGATGTTAATCCATAGTCATAGCCAGATTTGCCAGTGATTTGTTTGGAACTTAGAGACAGTTAATCTGTAGCAACCTGGCCCTTCTTGCCTTGGAGCCTCCCTATGCACTATGCCAAACCTATTATCCCAGAAAAGTATACAGGGAGACCCCCCATCTCTAGCCACCCACTGTCTTCAACAGCAACTTCATAGATGGGGACACAGTACTTAAACAAGGGGAATGGGAGGAAGGGGGTCAAACAAGCCCACATGCCACTGCATATTCTCAACCTGCCCTGCTCATCCAGATCTGCAAAGAAAGGGTTGTTCTGGCAGGGCTAGCATCGCAACGGCAACAACTACTCATTCAAGTTGGCCTTGGAAGAAGAGGACAGGCTCCTTAGACTGAAACCTATACTCAAGGCTGAAAAATATTACATGAAAGTGTTTGTTTTCACATGCTAAGTCTTGGGTCGTTTGAAAACATATGCAGATTGGATAGTCTCTGCTGAAGGAGGGATGCTCTGGGTGGAAAAGCTGAGGCATTCTATACTTAGCACAAACGTCCATCCATGCTGAATCTCTTAATTTTAATGAAAAAGAACAAAAATACCAAAGGAAAAACAGAACATGTGTCTCATTTCTTGCTAAAAAGACAGAGGAGCCCTGGCTGTGTGGTGCTCAGTGCGGGCCATAAAACCTGCCTGAGGATTCACTCAGGCTTCTAAGGCAGACCCTGTACCCTGCCCTGCATCTGTGCTGCTGCAGCTCTGCTCAGACACTGGTTATGCCTACACAAGTTGCACTTTTAACGTGGCGTGGGTCTGATCCAGCAGAAAACATCCTCCATGCAGAGCTTCCTGGCTGTTCACCCCCTATTTACTATGCCATGGGTGACCCAAATTCTCAAAGCAGTCATAGTCCAGCTGGGCTTTACTAGCATGTGTAAGGACTGCATAGACACCGTTTCTTAGATAAACTGCCTGTATCGCACAGCCAACCCATCAGCTGGACTTGGGCAAAGGAATAATAGAGTACAGGGGTTGCTACACCTGCAGAGAGTGCTGGCCTAAAAGGTCACACCAAGGGGAACTCCCTTCTCACCTTGAGAGGCAGCACTGCTGGCTCCTCAGTGCTGGTGGACCTCTCTGAAGCTCCAAGACGAGAAATCTAAGCTCCAGTTGTGGTCTTGTGATTCGTATGGAAACCAGCAAGACCAGCTACAGCTCTGCTTCCCAAGTCAGGGACATGGGCTGCCACTGATGAAAAAGCACAAGGTGCACTGAGACCTTTCCCCAGTGACTAGAGGGGCTGCCGAGAGCCTCTTCGCCCATTCACCCCTCCAGCGGAAGCACGGGTAAGCAAACCACTACTGTCAAGGCTGAGGGGATCAAAACAATGGGAAGGAAATTAAGGCAGTGCAGGGGGATGGAAAGAATGAACTTCAAACCCTCCCTCCTGCTTCACCAGGTCCAGCCCTTCCCGCTGGAGGCCTTGCTCTGAGCTGCAGGACAAAGCCGGGAATTTGCCTTTTGTTCCTCTTCCTCCTGAGCACCTGCCCGCCATGCTGGTTGCACCCGGCATTTCAAAAGCTGCCCCATCCCCAACCCAGCTGCTGGACCCTGCAAGGCAGATGCTCTGAGGCTGGGGGTTCCCCCGGTGAAATAAGTCACCCTCCCCTTCCTTGCATACACCTATCCCACAGAGGTACTGCTGGGGCATTACAAGGGCCACAGCTGGAAGAAGGGAGAGGGTCTCCAGACACAAGTAATCTTCTGGATACCTGTCTCCTAGTCAAAAACTGCTCCTGGGGCTGCCCCAAATCTCTGTGGATGTGCACACAGACAGTTTCTGCCAGCAAAGCCAAGTGAGTAGTCATCTGCCCCACACTCTCCTGCACCTGGTGTGGTGGGAGCTCTGCACAGAGGACCCTGGGTCCACACTTCTGTGTCACCAACACTTCCATTCCTCACCAGCAACACACCTTCTCGGGCAAATTCTCCTTACCAGTCCTGCAACAGCTCTTGACTGCTCCTAATTCCTGCTAAAGTTTTCTGCCTTTAACAACTTAAATTTGCAGTGGGTCCTTCAAGAGGCCTGGCATTCCCTCCTAGCAGGGACTTGGGGAAAAAGCATGCAGCAGGTAACGTATCACCAGGAGACAGCAGAAATCTGTACAGCATGCTTACAGCCACTGCCAAGTTGCATGTATGGAGGGGGTTTTTTCAGTGAAAGATAAAGCCATGCAGCCTTTCTAATGCTAAGTCTAACTGGACTTAACCTCTCTTACTGACTTGTACTAAGCTAAGTACTTGTGCTAAGCCTGGGACAACCGAGATCCTTTCTAAAATCCCCCCCTCCCTCCATGAAGAACAACACTCAGAGGTTTCTGCACAGCAGCCGTGGGTGGGAGACTCCTTACACTGCCCAGAGCCCAGGCAGCACTCTGCATCTGCAATGTACCATGGAACAGTCCCTTCTGCTCTCTGAAACGCACTCAGATGTCTCCCAGTCTCATCTGGCCAGCAGTGACAGCCCAGCTTTATGCCAACAGCAGCACCAGCCCATCTCCAAGTGGAAACAGGCAGAGAGAAGCACCAACATAGCTTTGCAAGCAGAAGCACCTTCCTCAAGTGCTCTTGCTCACTGCACCACTGCCTCAGGCCTGCCAGCAGCTCAGGGGACATAAGCAGGTCCGATAAGGGAATACAGCACTGAGCTATGAACACAGCAGCCATGGGTGCGAACGTCCCTGCCCTGGACTGACCTACTGCATGGTTTCTCTGCCTCAGTGCCTCTGTCTACACATGGGAAACAACAGTCCCTCCTGCACACAGTGGGCTGCAAACAGCTTGTACAGAGCAGGGCACGTAAGGGGGAGAAGCCAACTACAAAACTTGGCCTGGGTGATAGCCTTGTTTCAGGGGAACAGAAACTTAAACTGGTTTAGCTGAAACATCCCCACAGCAAGGAGCAGCCAGCTAGCATTACGCTCTCTGCCTTGAAGTAAAAATGGTTTTGCTGTCCTGGTGACAGTCATGGCTACCTGTATGTACTAGGTCTGGCTGGGATGGAGTTAACTTTCCTTACAGCAGCCCATAAGGTACTGTGTTTTGGATTTGTCACTAAAACAGTGTTGACAACACACCAATGCTCAGGCTATTGCTGAACAGTGCTTGCACAGTGTCAAAGCTTTCTTATTCTTACTCTGCTGATCCTTCTCCACTCCCCAGGCAAGTAGAGATGGGATAGGCAAGAAGCTGGGAGAGGATGCAGCTGGGACAGCTGACCCAAATTGACCAAATAGATACCCCATACCATATGTCATCATGCTCAGCAATAAAAACTCTGTGGCTTTGTCTTCCAAGGTAGCCATTGCTCAGAAACTGGCTGGGCTTCACTCTGCTTGTGCATGGGGGTGAGAAATTGCCTTTATATCACTTGGTTTTGGGGTTTTTTTTCTCCCCTCTTTCCTTCACTTATTAAACTGCCTTTATCTCAACCAATGAGTTTTCTCACTTTTGCTCTTCCTGCTCTCTCACCTGTCCTGCTGGAGGAGGGGGATAGTGACTGAACACCTGTGTGGGTGCTTGGCTGCTGGCTGGGGTCAACCCACCACACTCTACAAGGCAAACCCACCCTTGCAGAGAATCTACCAAGAGCAACAAATGCAGGCGCCTGGGCAGGGCTGGTGTCCTAGGTATGGAGGCACACACATGTACATGGGGCAAAATGTGGTTTTACAGGGGATAAAAAAAGTAAATAAAAGATACCCAAAGGTCTGGGTGGGGTACCACATTACCCTTTTTAACTGCTTTGTTACTACGATCGGCTGAAGTGGCATTCTCACTTGACACAAGAGACTCTTCTCCCAGGCCTCCTGCAAAGGAAAAAGAGCAGAGACACATTTCCTGGTGAGTAGGCTGGCAGAGCTCTGACATAGGAAGGACAGTAGCTGTCAGTGATGCCATTTGTGGGTCTGCAGCCACCAAAACTGCCTGCTTTCCCTGTACAGGGAGCAGGGACTAAGAGCCTGATAAAGCTGGGCTCTTTTCCTGGATTTGTTCCTAGCCTACAGTGACACCTTGCAACTCATCACCATCCTGTGCCTTAGTTTCCCCATATACTGAGTACACAGAAAGTCTCTTCTAGGGAAGGCTAATTCCATGGAGATTTACTGAGAATAGGAGTGATACAAGGAGAATGGTAGCAATAGTAAGTACCACTGTTAAATCTCAAATTAAAATAGGTACACTGTCAAGGCAAAGCACAATCTACGTTCAGATCAATACACTCTTACCAACTCTTATACATTTGGCCTGAATTCAGCTTAATCTGAAAACTCCTCTGTGATGCTAATACCCACTGGCTACCACAGCAGGAAGATCTGTGATGTTAGCTCCTGGGTATTTCTTGTGCTTCATCAAGCACCAGCTACTCGTCCCTTTTGGAACAGCACTGCCAGGCACACGGGCGTCCCCAGTTTGTCCATGGATGTGGCTCCCTCCAGCTCAGTCACCAGAACAAAACTGGTTGGTCCCACTCTGAGTGCCTCCCTGCCTGGCTCTCCTATTTCCTCCATGGAAAACCAACTCATGATGTTCCTGTGATGCACAAGACACCAAGATGCTGGGGGAGGGATTTGACTGCTTGATGTCACAGCTATTGGGCACAGAAACCACAGGAGTTCCAAGGCATCTTTGCACCAGCACTATGCCTAACCCTCTCCTTTCCTCCAGACAGCACTGCTGCTTCCTCTCCCCACCAGTGTGCTACAGCAAAGCATTGCTGGCAGCAGGGTGCAGGGGCTGCAGAAGCAGATCCACCAGGCTCAGCTGTCCAGCACACCAAGAGGGCTGAGGGGGCTCAGTGCATCCAGAATCCTCTACCTTAAGATAAAGACTCAGGGAGAGATCCTAGCTCCCCAGAAAAGTCACATTGCTAGGGAATGGAGACCCCTGACTATAGCCCCTACTGGTCTTTTGACCATTAAGGTACCACAATACTTGGCAATAGCCCAGTACTTGATTTAAGTTTTTCTGATGTATGATGTAGAAATAGGATCTTCCCTCATTACTGGATCCATCCTGCCACGGAAAAAGATTTAAGATATCACCCAGTGCCAGAAACGGATTTAAAACAAACAATAACTTGTTCACACTTCTGTTTCAAAAGACTTCATAATAGTTCTGCCCACTATAAAGGAAGATAGCAACTGTGCAAACTCACCTGTGCTGCAGGAAGCAAATTGAGATCTCCCTCCCTTACACAATGTTACCACTAAAGTCTGAATTCTATAAGCACTGTTATGTCCACCCTGGTACCTATTAAGGTCTACAGACAACCCTCCCACGAGCAGCAGGTAAGAGAGAATCTCAATCAGGTAACACGGGACAAGGACTGAGTTCCACTCCATATTCACTTGGCTACTGGGCTAGCAAAGTACCAGACACAGTGAAGTTCTGAATGCTTACAGGCAGTTCATGGATAACTGCTTTAATCAAAGCAGTTTTCAGAGCACTAAAAGACCCTGAGTTACAGATCTTCTGTCTTGATGTTGTAACTATATTTTTCTGTTCACAAAATATTTTCTGATCTTTCTTCCCACCACCATCATCTTCAACTTCCCCTAAAACACCTGTTTCTAAACGAACTTCCCCAATACTAGCCAGCAAACAAACAAAAAAAAAAAAAACCCAAACAACAACAGAAAAAACCCCAAACCCAAAACAAACAAACAAAAAAAACCCCAACACACTCAGAGAGGCTAAATATTTTATGATAAAGGCTGGAGAAGCAGAGGTATTTTCACAATATCAGTTTTCGGTGGTATTTTTCAGTTTCTTAAAAAATGTCTAAATGAATCAAAAGTTCAGAGCGCTTAATGTTTTTGCACCCTACCATAAAATTTACCCAGTTATTTGCTGATTGCCCCCCCAAGGGAGGACCAACAGTCATACAGTCTTGAGATTTGAATTCTATGTAGTACCAGCAGCTACCAAGTGTGGTGAGGAAGGGAGCTCTAGGAGATCATCCAGCAGCAAGAGGATCTTTAGGACAGGGACAGTAGAAGAAAATGTAGCAAAAGGGATAGAAAAATGGTTGGAAAATGGGAGAGGGGGAAGAGAGAAGAACAAGGCTCTTCTTTCTATTGCTGTTTGTCTCTCAGGTTTCCTGGGCTTTCCACTCTGCAAGGTCCAACTTGGGAAGACCACAGAAGCCAGAGAGCAGCTACAGACAGAAGTATAGAAACCTGGGCAGCAAGTCACCGAACAGTCACAGACCCAACGTGGAAAACCAACCAGCATCTCTTTGGCAGGAAAACTCTCCATGGTGACTGTAGTAGGAGGGAAAACTGAAAAATGGTGCCTAGGGTCAGGAAGCACAACACATGAAACAGCAAGATATATAACAAATAAAACTGGCACAGATTACATTCACAACCTTAAGAAGGTGCTGCTGATACCACCACTGCTGTCCCCCTCCCTCCTTCCCCATCTTGGTATCGTGGGTCCCCTGTGAGCAGAAGGGAGGCTGAATGAGCTGATCTCTGCAGAGGTATTGGCAAGAGCAAGTTTCTACAGTCTTGGTGGCAAGGTAAAGCACAAAGAGCATGGTCAACCACCGTATGCAGAAAGGGAGATACTGTTAGTCACACAGCACTGCTGGATGCCATGTGGACACTTCCAAGAGGTATGTCCCACTTTCAAGACAGCTGGACATCTTCCAGCCCCGAACCAGTCTTGCTTTGCCAGCTGGAAAACTCTCCTTTTGCTCTGGAGCTGGCTTCTTGCAAATCCTTCTCCAGCCCCTCCAAGGGGGCAAGGACAGGGGAAAAGGTACATCTCTGACACCTTGCAGGAGGGCTGAGAGGATGGTATCAAATTCTACCTCTCCGACACTATACTACTATAACTAATTAGAATATCAGGAAAGGGATGATGAAAGACGGCAACAAAATGAACCAGAGGGAAATAAAATACCCAGACTCTCAGCTGACTATAGGTTAAAGCTTCCTGGTCCAAGAGGCACACTAAATCAGGGGCTTGTCTCCCAAAGGAAGTCCCATAGTTTAACAGAGCTTGACTGGACAAAAGCCACAAGATGTGTGAACAGGAACAAGCCTGATTCAACAAGATGGATTGCTCTGAACTCTATCACTCTTTTCCAGCCTCAATGTCCCATCCTAACATTTCCCTTTGTTTTCTTTCATGCCCAGTCCTCGTCACTTCCTTAAGCCCAAGCTCAACAAAAGTTCCTCTTCTCAGTTAAATTTTACATCCCCAGGACTTCTCACTCCCCCAAGGTATGCTATTCTTCACACAATATCCCATTCCATTTAAAAGAAACCCCAACCAGCCATTCACCACCAGAATTATTAAGGCATGTGGTCTTTGCTGAAGCAAAGGATAATTTTGTATTTCTAAATAAATGCAGCTTGCTTCCAGTCACAAACAGATTGCTTCTTAATTGAACTCGGGAGGTGAATTATATGGTGAATTAGGAAAAAAGAACAACTCTGCATTTAGTGAATTGTTCCCCTAAGAGGGAACTGTATGGGATTGAATTGCAAATGATGGCACCAAACCCTACAGCCGGGCCCCTTCTCCTGCACCCGAGCTGCTGACCTCTGCCGAGCTGCAGTGTCATTTGCACAGACTGCTTTTCCAAGCTGTGAGCACATTCTTTCCCAGAGATCAGTGCAAGCCTTGGTTTCTTATGCAAAGGAGATTTTTGAATAAACTAGTGTGACTAATGAAATCTACAACATCTTTGCATATTTTGTCTCATTGTAGCCGATGAAAAGGGACAGCACTACACAAAGGCCAGATATGGGTGTGCAGATATACTGGATATTTTCAAACACTACTAATCTCACTAGTACAGACAGGGAGAAGGGAGCACCCACATCCTTCTCTCCCACAAAGGGATTTTTGATTCATATATGAGAATTTTGGAAGATCCTGTTCCGATTCACTTGAGCTTTTAGACGTTTCCTATCCTTATGATACCTAAACATATCCCAAAGATTAAAGTGACTTGACAGATATTTAGTCCTCTCTTCTGATTCTGCCCAAAGAAGGCTAATGCAGGATCCTAGCAAAACAAAGATAAGTAACTGACATGCCATAATGAATAAATAAGGAAGCCAAGAAATGCACCTTGCATCTGGAAGCAGCTGCACATAGGTTGCAGGCAATGCACAGGTCCTGTTGCCCCCTCAACATGTTCCTGAAGTTGTACCTCTCTGTTGGACTATTCTGTCACGTCTGAGAGTAGAGCAGATTCCAGTGTTACTGCTCCAGAGCATGAAATGCCTGCATATGTATTGAAACCTATTAGCATTAGAAACACTGAAGAGGAGAACAGAGATTTTCAGTTTGACACAATGCTCCGTGGAAAGCCAATACAGTAATAAAAAGGCAGGCTTGGTCTACCACTTACAGTAACCCCTAATGAGACGAGCAAGACAGGATTGACTTTTCCATGTTTTAACGTATATCCAGCACTTAACGAGCCCTCTCTGATCACTTTCATCCTCGGTACTTCCCCCCTGCTGCTGTGCCAGACCACCTTTCTCCAGCCTGACTCTTTAAGCTTTGTCTGCTTCTCCCACAACCAGGGATGATACAGAATTTGTTAGATCATGCCTCCGTGCAGGGAGCTGTTCTAGATCTCCTAAGCTCTTTTAACTCCCACATTTTTGTGATTCAATCCTTCCTAACAACTTGTCCTGCTTAACAGCTACAACCCCAGCAGGACACTGCTGGACTCCCTAACTAGATAACCCAGTTTCTGTGCACAACCTGGCAGAGAACACACAAGAGATTCTCAGCCCAGGCTGGGAATATTTCATTTTCTACCTACAGTGCACTTGTACAACAACTTGTTTTTCTGTTATCCACAGAGCAGGACTGCCAAGGGAGCTTTGCTGACTGAAAGAAATGTCCAGTAGCTTAAATGCACTATAAATCTGAGATAAATGCACCACACTTGCAGCCCTGGCTGAAAAACAGGTGCTTAAATTGTTTGCAGGAACTAGAGAGGCAGCCTGAGGTGTTAGGTAAGGGTCCAGTGAAGCAGAAAGCAGCAGGCTGTGGAGTTGTTGGGAAGAAAGCAGTTTCTCCCACTCTTCTAGAAGAGGAAAATGAAAATCCAATTTTGTTAAAAGAAGTCCAAGTTATTCAGCTGGAACCAAAATGGAAAACAGCCTATTGGGAGAGAGAGTGCGCACAAAGCATGCTATCAAAACTGTACTGTTTGCAGTTCCCCTGTACCACTAGCACAGGATAAAAGACATATAACATGAGGAAAGAGCAGGAAGCAGACTCCATTGAGTACCCATACTGCCCACAAGAGAGGGTGGGACTAGGAGAGGTAGTAATATATTGGACCTGAAAATCTGTCTTCTACAAGATGCAGCTTAGGGTTAAAGGTATTTATTGCTGTGCATGTTGTGCTTTTTTTTTTTTTTTAAAGCCCACGTAGTCTGAACCAAAGAGGGGGCAATCAGATCCCTTACTAAATAAAGCTTCTACGCTTGCTTCCACTTGATTACAAACCATGAGGGGCTTCTTGTCTAGAAAAGGAGAGGAAAGCTAGGCAAAGCAGCCAAGCAGCCCACTGGTGAACCGGAAGGCACATAGTGGGCCTAGAAATATCCACCACCCTCCTATTGAGTCCCTGTAAGACCTCAAAGCTGCTTGAGAGGCAGCTGACTTGTAAAACATTTTAACACCACCTGTCTTCTAGCTTTTATCTGAAAACACTACTCTGGGGCCAGATGAGTTACCCAACTGAAAGCAAAGGAGAAACATCAGTCTATCCTGAGATACATCAAACTTCATTTTCAGATGACGCCTATCTAGAATTTTAGTCTAAAACCCAAACTACTGCCAGTAGGAATTGTAGATATCTGAAAAATTACAGTTTGAGAACACAAAATGTTCCTACATGGGAAGTTGGATGGGATGAAGCTTGCAACATCTCCCTTTTTTCCAAAGTGGAAAAATTCCCATTAAAATCAAAACCTCCCACCTTCAGAGCAGTGCCAAGCCAGGATAATTTTTCCTCTCCAGACCAATGAAGACCCTCTCCATGTTCACTGGATCTGCTCTGCCTTCCCTGGTTGCTGTCCACACAGGTGAAGGGCTCCATAGCTGAACTTGGAAGGTAGCTACCACCACTACGTTCATCACCTCCGCTGAGGACAAAGGGGTCCCCAGTGAGCGCTGAGGACTTTGCCAGTTTCTCCTATTTTTCTGATTTAGCAGTGAATAACTTGACTGTACACATAATTATCTGGTCTCAGGTGGATCGAACCCCAGCAAGATTGTTTTCCAACATGTCTTACTATGGAGGAAAGGCCATTTCAGAGCTGGGACACATCTAAAGGAAAAAAGCATCATAAAATACATTTTTAAAAATATTAACAATTTCACCTGCCCTGCCTATGCCTTAAACCAGCTCACTTTAATAGTCTTATTCAATTTATATGCTTGTCACATGCCCCAGCTTAGAGATTGGATTTCAAAGAGAGGCTACAATGAAGCATCAACAAAACCAAGAAGTGCAGGTAACATTAAACACTCGTCACTGTTCAGAGCTTCAGTTCTGGTCAACTCTGTCATATTATGACCATCAGAGAAGCTTCTAGAAGAAGAGGGTAAGTCAAACTTGATGTTACATGCTGCTTTTTAACTTCCTCATTAACCAGTGGTCAAGGACTTTTTAGTGTAGAAAAAAACCACTTTATTGCACTGGATTTTCTAACCACAGAGAAAGTGATGATTTTATTAAAACAAGCTCTGCTGGGAAAAGGCATTCAGAATGCGGAACAGATGTTTCCCAGAGCTGGTGGAGAGTCTACAGCAAAAAACCTTTCATAAACCCCTGGGCCCTGGAGATCTGAGCAAATGATTTGAGATAGATCCTTCAGCATTTCCTGTCAGTGGAATAGCTGAAGTTACTTCAATTTACTTAAAGAAAAGTAAATTAAAGAGGAGAAGAATTCTGAAGCCCAAATTCCCTGCAGGAATCTGTTTTTCATATTCAGAGTAAGCTGACTAGCTGCAATAACTCAAGAGAGTCCCACAGTCCAGAGTCTTGACAAGCAGATGTGTCATCTCCACATCACCTCTGCAAATGCTCGTATAGGGCGAGGACACTGGCCTCCCAGGAAAGTTCATGAGAAGAGGAAGGTGAACACAGCTAAGCGAATGCAGGGCTATCACAAACATGAGCTGCAAAGCATTTAATGCACCAAGCCCTTCTACTGGCCATCCGTGTCTGCAGCGGCACAGCAGGCAGAGCAGAAGTGTGGGCAGCACCGTTCCCCAACACCCTGTGTCTTCCCTGGGTGCTCCCTGCTGTTCTGGAAGTGATAGCATCACTTTTATACTGTGATGCATCTTCTTTTTAAAGATGGCATCGCAAGAAAAAGGACAACCTGACCCAACCTCTCCACCAACCTTTCAACCAGGAGTCAATGCTTAAGGGGAGCAATGCTCTCTGGAGACAAGGAAGGACTGAGAAGACTGGAAGGAGCCTTTTTCCTGCAGGCTGTAACAACCACCTCTGTTCCCTGAGGTAAAAAGACAGAGAGATGAGAGAGAAAAGAAAGAAAAAAGTTACCTACAACCTGTGTCATGTCACCGATTACATTACAGCAAGAGTTCTGCAAGTCGCTGGCTTACAGTGCTTTTAGTGAGGCAAGTGAAAATTAAAAGCTAAAGTGAGTACACAAGTGCTTTGGCCATATGCATGCCACTGCTGTATGGCCAGGTCCCCACACACAGTGTGCAACTTCTCCCCTCCCAGCACATCAAAGCAGTAATGTGTAGCACCAACTACCCCCCCAACCCCGTTGCATTTGATTTCTCATCAATCTGATGGATCAAGATCTGTTTCTAACAGGTGTCTGTCTCTTCATCACATTCCTCGTGATTCATAATAATTCTCCTCCTTCCCTGTTTCCCCTTTGAAAGGAAAGAAAAACAGAAGTGAACTTGCAGGTGATAAGGAAACCGTAAGAGCTGGCTTGGATTCACCCATTACTGTTCTAGCAGGCAGTACAAACCCTCCCGGCGCTCCCCTGCTAACATCCCTTTCCCTCTGACCTGCACAGTCTAATTGCTTCAGCCTCACTCTCCTCTGCAGCCCTTCGGGCAGGGCCATGCACAGCTCCCTGTCCTGCCTTGCAGCATCCCCCTGCCCGGTTCCAGCTGTGGGCTCCCAGTCAGAGCCCAGGGCTCTCCACAGCCCAGCCAGACCGCTCCTCCCACTCAGCCTTCCTAATCCTTTTGTTTTCCCCCTACCTTGTTTATACTGGATAAAAATTAACTCAAAATGAAAACGCTACACTGGAAGCTAAATTATGTTTGAATGCAATTAAACCTCCTTCCACGGAGAGTGTGTGATGCCAGCACAGAGACCTTTCTTCCAGCTTGCTTTCTGCCTGGATATTCAGACACTCCCCATCCTGGCGCTTCTTGGAGAGTTTTTGGTGCCTTTTTACCCCCAGGAGCCTGCACCATGTTTAGCAGACAGTTGAGCACCCTAAATAGATATAGCCAAGACACCCTGTCTGCTTGGTTACCTACCAGCTCCACCACAGCTTGTTCAAACCCCAAACTGACTGCCAACAGCAGGGAAACTGAGGCATGAGCCAGCACTGCGGCAATAGAGCAAGCAGGGCTTGAAAAGCTTTGGGAACACAAGCCAAACGTGGCCACTGCTGGGTAGCCTTAGGCCACCTCCAGCCCCATGGTCAAACAGATGCCCAAATCATTTGCAGTCATTAAAGCAGCAGCAGGGGAGCTGGGGCGTTAAGTGGCAGAGGAGCTTTCCTCACTGCAGTGAGTTGCTCTCCGAGAGCTGCTGGCAGAGGAGCTGCCCTCACTGCAGTGAGTTGCTCTCCGAGAGCTGCTGGCAGAGGAGCTGCCCCGTCCATCCCAGGGACAGCTGCAGTTCGATGGGGGAGACGGGTCTCAAACCCACCTTCTGCCACAAACTGACTCAAGGATTCAGCAGCACCATCAACTGCAAAAAGAAGAGTGGCTAATCCCCTCCCCAACACAGCTTCATCCATCTGACACTATCTTCTCCGCTCTAGGAAGTGGAACAGCAAGATAATCCGAATATTTCCTTTTGCCTCTGATCTTTGCCCCGGAGAAACTTGTTACCCATTCCCCAGGGCTGTCCAACTCACCATCTGGCCTCAGAACTACAGCAGCAAACACAGTCCAGCATTTTAGCCTAAAACTAATTTGCTTTCTTTCCCCACTTGACAGCTGAATAAATACTTTGTCCTTGCCATTTGAAAAGGGGAGCTGCGGCAAAGGTTTTTTTTGTCCACTGTAGCTACAAACGCCAGTCTTCTTTCCAAATTAGGCCTGAACAAGCACCGCGAAGTGAACACATTTCTTCCACAAATGTAACCCCTTTCTGTTCACAATTAACCATGAGCAGTTTACAACTTCTTCTGATTTATTTGCTGTTTGCTACTATCCATCAAGCCATTTTGGCTACCGATTGTTTCTTGGACCTGCCAGCTATTCCACTGAACGGGGTAAGCAACTTTTATTTTGTGGGCACAGCAACATCCCTGCTTAAAAGGAGAGAGCCTGAGGGTCAAGGCATCCGAGCCAGCCTCGCGGAGTGACCATCCTGCAATGACTGCTCTCAGAGCTTATTAGACCCTACTCTTTCACTGACCGTTTCTGCCTCCAAATTCATTTGCTAAAACACTCTCGGAAATGACAAGGCAGCCTACACAGTTGAGGCAAATTCAATTTTTCATTTGAGCAAGTATTCAAGGAAATTAGGCATTTGCCCAGCTCTGAAACAAATGCATGATTTAGGCAATTCTGCAGTTATTGGCTAAGCACTGCCGAATTTTACAATTAGGGTAATGGATTTAACTTCCAATGTAATTTCCATATGGATAAACTGATCTCCTCAAGTACATTTGCCCATGTGTTCCCTGCATCACAGTTAATTAATATAAAGCTATTTAATAACCTCCACTTAAACACAAAAGACTATTCAGACTCTTCTGGCATCAGTAAAAGGAACAGCCTCCCAGTGTGTTACACCAGCTGTAGACAAGAGCGAAAGAAAATTTAATTAAGAGCTATCGAGAGCAAGACAGTTGCAAACAGAAATCAGATGTTATAAATGCTCTACGCTGTGACCACCCCAGCTCCGTAAAGGGTTAATAAGGCCATCTAGCACCAACTTCCAGGTGCCTGAGATGTGCCCAAAAAGGGACTTAGGGGATGGGGAAAGCAGTGGGGCTGGGAGCCAAAGACAGGCAAAGTCAGGCAGGGAGCAGCAGGGATTCAGCATTGTCTGTGCAGCGACACTGCTGCAGCTATGCCCAAAGCTGCAGCTATGCCCAAAGCTGATGGTGGCACCACGTTGAATAGGAAGGATTGATAGAAACAGGCTATTTGGAAGCTGCTTGAACCGTGGCATCAACATATATAGTTTCTGCAGATGTCTTTGGGTGCTTAAAGAAAGTTAATTGCTCATTAACAAAATCCAAGCTGATTAATTTTTGATGTGCAGCATTTGGCAAGAGTGATACTGAGTTATTGCCCTCCCAGCTGATTTCTGAAAGCAGCATGTGAATTGGACTCACAGGATAAACACCAGCAAAGCTTCCACTAAGAATGACTAAGTGGCAGAGTTTGAAATAGGTGGGGATTTTTGTTGCAACAGAGAAAGCTTTATTGCTTGTGTGGACTAATTTGAGCAATATTGCAGAGCTCATAAAATCACCAGAAGAAAAACTCTGTAAGGCTGAATGTTGGCTGCACAGCAGAAATAAAACCGCTTATTTTGACAGGCGAGAGGCCACCATCCAGAAAACTTGATTTCAGGGAACAGTGCATTTACAGAACAAACTTTGTGGTGCATGTGAGCAGCTGCCATCGGGAACCTAGACAAGAGGAAAAAATACATCTTACTCCACGGGGAACGCAGAGCAAGTAGTAGGGCTGTGTCATTCAGGTTGTGCTCTGGCAAGGACCAGATGGTATCTTCACCTATTGCTTGGGACTCTCTTTACCCTCCCCTGCTGCACCTTTATCTCAAGCAAAGGGGAAAGAGGAGATGGACTGTATTTCTCTTGTAGTGAGTGAAGCATTTCTCTGCTTGTCACAGGCCAAGTTTGGAACACCACAGTCCACTGTGTGAAGGAACACTGCAAGTCCCACTGGTCCC
The DNA here is from genome assembly GCF_030936135.1 of Gavia stellata. Taxonomy (NCBI): domain Eukaryota; kingdom Metazoa; phylum Chordata; class Aves; order Gaviiformes; family Gaviidae; genus Gavia; species Gavia stellata. Next base: position 18,621,915 of record NC_082602.1, read on the forward strand.
AACTGGTTTTGAAGCAACGTGTCATACTGGGAAGACCCCAGTCCGAAAATAGGAGCCTGCGTATCTTTCGGTGGGACAGGTGGAGTAAAGACTCTAGCACCTCTTGCTGCTACTCAGGCACATCACAAGCAGCACCTCACTGCCTAGGGAGGCAGTGGACAGCCCTCCATTAACATCTGATGTTGACTCAAACATTATCTAGCACTCAAGGACCACTCTCTCCCCTCATCATACTTCAAGGTCACATAGGAACTGTACAAAACACAGCAAAAATAGGAACAAAAACCACACTGGGAAGCAGGGATAAGGGAACAGTTAAGACAGCATTTGTCAGCATTGAGACAGCTCTCCATGGGTTATCACCTAAGGGAGAGGTCTGAGGAGGCAGGTAAGGAGAAGAACAAACTCCCTTCGGTCAATATAGGAAGGGAAAAAGTGCCAAAGACACTGAATCCTCTGTGGGCAGGGGCAAGGTGAAACGGCCTCCTAAGGGAGAAGATTACAGCACTATGGGAAGGGGCTATGGGTGACCCAAGGATGACTGGGGATCTCTAAAGCAGGAGAGCTGAATGCGCAACACACAGGAGCTTGTGGAGCAAGGAAATCGGAAGAATCCCCCGCTGCCCCTCCTGCCCAAGGGCAGGAGCAAAAAAACAGAGCTGGTGCTCTGCACCTCTCTTGTGGCCCCACATTGAACAAATAGTGGAATTCTTCCTTACTGGAAGGAAGCAGTACAGAAAGGG